>NW_026061824.1:17500000-20000000 GCF_023897955.1 Schistocerca gregaria | reverse complement strand
ATTGATTTTTAGCCGGTTTTGGTGCCTTGGAAATGGGCTACGACCTTAAGATTTTGCATGAAGGGAAGTCTAGCAGCCGCATTGCACGAGAAAATGTGAAAAGTGTTCATATATAGTAAAAACCTGAGAAATCCGTCCGTTTTCGCCATTTGTTATCGAAACCACTTAAAGCCTGATCGTTACACTGGCCGGTATTGTCTCTAAAATGGTTACATTTATCGTCTGCAATGCTTTGTCGCGTGCTGAGATATGCGGAGACACTAAAAGCACTATACTAGGACGTAGGGGAAGCTTCTATGTTGATGTAGTAGCCAGTAAGAAGTAGTACAATTCAAGTTTTTGTTATCGATTATTCACTTCTTAGCCAGCTTTGAAACTTGTACATGAAATAGGACCTTAAGATCTTGCATGAAAGGAGGACTAGCAGCCGCGTTGCACGGGAGAATGTGAAAAGTGTTCATATGTAGTTAAAACCTGAGAAATCCGTCCGTTTTCGTCATTTGTTATAGAATCGACTTAAAGCCAGATCGTCACATTGGCCGCTTTTCTCTCTGAGACGGTTACATTTATCGTCTGCAAAGCTATGTCGTGTGCTGCGGTATGCGGAGACACTAAAAGCACCATAGTAGAACACAGAAGAAGCTTCTAAGTTGAAGCAATAGCCAGTAAGAAGTAGTACAATTCAAGTTTTAGTTGTCGATTATTCACTTTTTAGCCGGCTTTGGTGGCTTGGATATGACCTACGACCTTAAGAGTTTCCATGAAAGGAGGACTAGCAGCCGCGTTGCACGGGAGAATGTGAAAAGTGTTCGTATGTAGTAATAACCTGAGAAATCCGTCTGTTTTCGTCATTTGTTATAGAAGCGACTTAAAGCCAGATCGTCACATTGGCCGCTTTTCTCTCTGAGACGGTTACATTTATTGTCTGCAAAGCTATGTACGCGTGCTGCGGTATGCGGACACACTAAAAGCACCATAGTAGAACACAGAAGAAGCTTCTAAGTTGAAGCAATAGCCAGTAAGAAGTAGTATAATTCAAATTTTAGTTGTCGATTATTCACTTTTTAGCCGGCTTTGGTGGCTTGGACATGACCTAGGACCTTACGATTTTGCATGAAAGGAGATATAGCAGCCGCGTTGCACGGGAGAATGCAAAGAGTGTTCATATGTAGTAAAAACCTGAGAAATCCGTCCGTTTTCGTCATTTGTAATCGCATCGACTTAAAGCCAGATCGTCACATTGGCCGCTTTTCTCTCTGAGACGGTTACATTTATCGTCTGCAAAGCTATGTCGCGTGCTGCGGTATGCGGACACACTAAAAGAACCATAGTAGAACACAGAAGAAGCTTCGAAGTTGAAGCAATAGCCAGTAAGAAGTAGTACAATTCAAGTTTTAGTTGTCGATTATTCACTTTTTAGCAGGCTTTGGTGGCTTGGACATGACCTAGGATCTTAAGATTTTGCATGAAAGGAGGACTAGCAGCCGCGTTGCACGGGAGAATGTGAAAAGTGTTCATATGTAGTAAAAACCTGAGAAATCCGTCCGTTTTCGTCATTTGTTATGGAATCGACTTAAAGCCAGATCGTCACATTGGCCGCTTTTCTCTCTGAGACGGTTACATTTATCGTCTGCAAAGCTATGTCGCGTGCTGCGGTATGCGGAGACACTAAAAGCACCATAGTAGAACACAGAAGAAACTTCGAAGTTGAAGCAATAGCCAGTAAGATGTAGTACAATTCAAGTTTTAGTTGTCGATTATTCACTGTTTAGCCGGCTTTGGTGGCTTGGACATGACCTAGGACCTTAAGATTTTGCATGAAAGGAGGACTAGCAGTCGCGTTGCACGGGAGAATGTAAAAGTGTTCATATGTAGTAAAAACCTGAAAAATCCGTCTGTTTTCGTCATTTGTTATCATATCGACTTAGAGCCAGATCGTCACATTGGGCGCTCTTCTCTCTGAAACGGTTACATTTATCGCCTGCAAAGATATGTCGCGTGCTGCGGTATGCGGAGACACTAAAACCACCATAGTAGAAAGCAGAAGAAGCTTCTAAGTGAAGCAATAGCCAGTAAGAAGTAGTACAATTCAAGTTTTAGTTGTCGATTATTCACTTTTTAGCAGGCTTTGGTGGCTTGGACATGACCTAGGATCTTAAGATTTTGCATGAAAGGAGGACTAGCAGCCGCGTTGCACGGGAGAATGTGAAAAGTGTTCATATGTAGTAAAAACCTGAGAAATCCGTCCGTTTTCGTCATTTGTTATCGAATCGACTTAAAGCCAGATCGTCACATTGGCCGCTTTTCTCTCTGAGACGGTTACATTTATCGTCTGCAAAGCTATGTCGCGTGCTGCGGTATGCGGAGACACTAAAAGCACCATAGTAGAACACAGAAGAAGCTTCGAAGTTGAAGCAATAGCCAGTAAGATGTAGTACAATTCAAGTTTTAGTTGTCGATTATTCACTGTTTAGCCGGCTTTGGTCGCTTGGACATGACCTACGACCTTAAGATTTTGCATGAAAGGAGGACTAGCAGCCGCGTTGCACGGGAGAATGTGAAAAGTGTTCATATGTAGTTAAAACCTGAGAAATCCGTCCGTTTTCGTCATTTGTTATAGAATCGACTTAAAGCCAGATCGTCACATTGGCCGCTTTTCTCTCTGAGACGGTTACATTTATCGTCTGCAAAGCTATGTCGTGTGCTGCGGTATGCGGAGACACTAAAAGCACCATAGTAGAACACAGAAGAAGCTTCTAAGTTGAAGCAATAGCCAGTAAGAAGTAGTACAATTCAAGTTTTAGTTGTCGATTATTCACTTTTTAGCCGGCTTTGGTGGCTTGGATATGACCTACGACCTTAAGAGTTTCCATGAAAGGAGGACTAGCAGCCGCGTTGCACGGGAGAATGTGAAAAGTGTTCGTATGTAGTAATAACCTGAGAAATCCGTCTGTTTTCGTCATTTGTTATAGAAGCGACTTAAAGCCAGATCGTCACATTGGCCGCTTTTCTCTCTGAGACGGTTACATTTATCGTCTGCAAAGCTATGTCGCGTGCTGCGGTATGCGGACACACTAAAAGCACCATAGTAGAACACAGAAGAAGCTTCTAAGTTGAAGCAATAGCCAGTAAGAAGTAGTATAATTCAAATTTTAGTTGTCGATTATTCACTTTTTAGCCGGCTTTGGTGGCTTGGACATGACCTAGGACCTTACGATTTTGCATGAAAGGAGATATAGCAGCCGCGTTGCACGGGAGAATGCAAAGAGTGTTCATATGTAGTAAAAACCTGAGAAATCCGTCCGTTTTCGTCATTTGTAATCGAATCGACTTAAAGCCAGATCGTCACATTGGCCGCTTTTCTCTCTGAGACGGTTACATTTATCGTCTGCAAAGCTATGTCGCGTGCTGCGGTATGCGGACACACTAAAAGAACCATAGTAGAACACAGAAGAAGCTTCGAAGTTGAAGCAATAGCCAGTAAGAAGTAGTACAATTCAAGTTTTAGTTGTCGATTATTCACTTTTTAGCAGGCTTTGGTGGCTTGGACATGACCTAGGATCTTAAGATTTTGCATGAAAGGAGGACTAGCAGCCGCGTTGCACGGGAGAATGTGAAAAGTGTTCATATGTAGTAAAAACCTGAGAAATCCGTCCGTTTTCGTCATTTGTTATGGAATCGACTTAAAGCCAGATCGTCACATTGGCCGCTTTTCTCTCTGAGACGGTTACATTTATCGTCTGCAAAGCTATGTCGCGTGCTGCGGTATGCGGAGACACTAAAAGCACCATAGTAGAACACAGAAGAAACTTCGAAGTTGAAGCAATAGCCAGTAAGATGTAGTACAATTCAAGTTTTAGTTGTCGATTATTCACTGTTTAGCCGGCTTTGGTGGCTTGGACATGACCTAGGACCTTTCGATTTTGCATGAAAGGAGATATAGCAGCCGCGTTGCACGGGAGAATGCAAAGAGTGTTCATATGTAGTAAAAACCTGAGAAATCCGTCCGTTTTCGTCATTTGTAATCGAATCGACTTAAAGCCAGATCGTCACATTGGCCGCTTTTCTCTCTGAGACGGTTACATTTATCGTCTGCAAAGCTATGTCGCGTGCTGCGGTATGCGGACACACTAAAAGAACCATAGTAGAACACAGAAGAAGCTTCGAAGTTGAAGCAATAGCCAGTAAGAAGTAGTACAATTCAAGTTTTAGTTGTCGATTATTCACTTTTTAGCAGGCTTTGGTGGCTTGGACATGACCTAGGATCTTAAGATTTTGCATGAAAGGAGGAATAGCAGCCGCGTTGCACGGGAGAATGTGAAAAGTGTTCATATGTAGTAATAACCTGAGAAATCCGTCCGTTTTCTTCATTTGTTAACGAATCGACTTAAAGCCAGATCGTCACATTGGCCGCTTTTCTCTCTGAGACGGTTACATTTATCGTCTGCAAAGCTATGTCGCGTGCTGCGGTATGCGGAGACACTAAAAGCACCATAGTAGAACACAGAAGAAGCTTCGAAGTTGAAGCAATAGCCAGTAAGATGTAGTACAATTCAAGTTTTAGTTGTCGATTATTCACTGTTTAGCCGGCTTTGGTCGCTTGGACATGACCTACGAACTTAAGATTTTGCATGAAAGGAGGACTAGCAGCCGCGTTGCACGGGAGAATGTGAAAAGTGTTCGTATGTAGTAAAAACCTGAGAAATTCGTCTGTTTTCGTCATTTGTTATAGAAGCGACTTAAAGCCAGATCGTCACATTGGCCGCTTTTCTCTCTGAGACAGTTACATTTATTGTCTGCAAAGCTATGTCGCGTGCTGCGGTATGCGGACACACTAAAAGCACCATAGTAGAACACAGAAGAAGCTTCTAAGTTGAAGCAATAGCCAGTAAGAAGTAGTATAATTCAAATTTTAGTTGTCGATTATTCACTTTTTAGCCGGCTTTGGTGGCTTGGACATGACCTAGGACCTTACGATTTTGCATGAAAGGAGATATAGCAGCCGCGTTGCACGGAGAATGCAAAGAGTGTTCATATGTAGTAAAAACCTGAGAAATCCGTCCGTTTTCGTCATTTGTAATCGAATCGACTTAAAGCCAGATCGTCACATTGGCCGCTTTTCTCTCTGAGACGGTTACATTTATCGTCTGCAAAGCTATGTCGCGTGCTGCGGTATGCGGAGACACTAAAAGCACCATAGTAGAACACAGAAGAAGCTTCGAAGTTGCAGCAATAGCCAGTAATTTGTAGTACAATTCAAATTTTAGTTGTCGATTATTCACTTTTTAGCCGGCTTTGGTGGCTTGGACATGACCTCGGACCTTACGATTTTGCATGAAAGGAGATATAGCAGCCGCGTTGCACAGGAGAATGCGAAAAGTGTTCATATGTAGTAAAAACCTGAGAAATCCGTCCGTTTTCGTCATTTGTTATCGAATCGACTTAAAGCCAGATCGTCACATTGGCCGCTTTTCTCTCTGAGACGGTTACATTTATCGTGTGCAAAGCTATGTCGCGTGCTGCGGTATGCGGATACACTAAAAGCACCATAGTAGAACAGAGAAGAAGCTTCTAAGTTGAAGCAATAGCCAGTAAGATGTAGTACAATTCAAGTTTTAGTTGTCGATTATTCACTTTTTAGCCGGCTTTGGTGGCTTGGACATGACCTAGGACCTTAAGATTTTGCATTAAAGGAGGACTAGCAGTCGCGTTGCACGGGAGAATGTGAAAAGTGTTCATATGTAGTAAAAACCTGAAAAATCCGTCTGTTTTCGTCATTTGTTATCATATCGACTTAGAGCCAGATCGTCACATTGGCCGATTTTCTCTCTGAGACGGTTACATTTATCGGCTGCAAAGCTATGTCGCGTGCTGCGGTATGCAGAGACACTAAAAGCACCATAGTAGAACACAGAAGAAGCTTCGAAGTTGAAGCAATAGCCAGTAAGAAGTAGTACAATTCAAGTTTTAGTTGTCGATTATTCACTGTTTAGCCGGCTTTGGTGGCTTGGACATGACCTAGGACCTTAAGATTTTGCATGAAAGAAGGACTAGCAGCCGCATTGCACGGGAGAATGTGAAAAGTGTTCATATGTAGTAAAAACCTGGGAATACCGTCTGTTTTCGTCATCTGTTATCGAATCGACTTAAAGCCAGATCGTCACATTGGCCGCTTTTCTCTCTGAGACGGTTACATTTATTGCCTGCAAAGCTATGTCGCGTGCTGCGGTATGCGGAGACACTAAAAGCACCATAGTAGAACACAGAAGAAGCTTCGAAGTTAAAGCAATAGCCAGTAAGATGTAGTACAATTCAAGTTTTAGTTGTCGATTATTCACTGTTTAGCCGGCTTTGGTCGCTTGGACATGACCTACGACCTTAAGATTTTGCATGAAAGGAGGACTAGCAGCCGCGTTGCACGGTAGAATGTGAAAAGTGTTCATATGTATTTAAAACCTGAGAAATCCGTCGGTTATCGTCATTTGTTATAGAATCGACTTAAAGCCAGATCGTCACATTGGCCGCTTTTCTCTCTGAGACGGTTACATTTATCGTCTGCAAAGCTATGTCGTGTGCTGCGGTATGCGGAGACACTATTGAGCACCATAGTAGAACACAGAAGAAGCTTCTAAGTTGAAGCAATAGCCAGTAAGAAGTAGTACAATTCAAGTTTTAGTTGTCGATTAATCACTTTTTAGCCGGCTTTGGTGGCTTGGATATGACCTACGACCTTAAGATTTTCCATGAAAGGAGGACTAGCAGCCGCGTTGCACGGGAGAATGTGAAAAGTCTTCGTATGTAGTAAAAACCTGAGAAATTCGTCTGTTTTCGTCATTTGTTATAGAAGCGACTTAAAGCCAGATCGTCACATTGGCCGCTTTTCTCTCTGAGACAGTTACATTTATTGTCTGCAAAGCTATGTCGCGTGCTGCGGTATGCGGACACACTAAAAGCACCATAGTAGAACACAGAAGAAGCTTCTAAGTTGAAGCAATAGCCAGTAAGAAGTAGTATAATTCAAATTTTAGTTGTCGATTATTCACTTTTTAGCCGGCTTTGGTGGCTTGGACATGACCTAGGACCTTACGATTTTGCATGAAAGGAGATATAGCAGCCGCGTTGCACGGGAGAATGCAAAGAGTGTTCATATGTAGTAAAAACCTGAGAAATCCGTCCGTTTTCGTCATTTGTTATCGAATCGACTTAAAGCCAGATCGTCACATTGGCCGCTTTTCTCTCTGAGACGGTTACATTTATCGTCTGCAAAGCTATGTCGCGTGCTGCGGTATGCGGAGACCCAAAACCACCATAGTAGAACACAGAAGAAGCTTCTAAGTTGAAGCAATAGCCAGTAAGAAGTAGTACAATTCAAGTTTTAGTTGTCGATTATTCACTTTTTAGCCGGCTTTGGTGGCTTGGACATGACCAAGGACCTTACGATTTTGCATGAAAGGAGATATAGCAGCCGCGTTGCACGGGAGAATGCGAAAAGTGTTCATATATAGTAAAAACCTGAGAAATCCGTTCGTCTTCGAAATTTGTTATCGAATCGACTTTAAGCCAGATCGCCACATTGGCCACTTTTCTCTCTGAGACGGTTACATTTATCGTCTGCAAAGCTATGTCGCGTGCTGCGGTATGCGGAGACACTAAAAGCACCATAGTAGAACACAGAAGAAGCTTCTAAGTTGAAGCAATAGCCAGTACGAAGTAGTACAATTCAAGTTTTAGTTGTCGATTATTCACTTTTTAGCCGGCATTGGTGGCTTGGACATGACCTAGGACCTTAAGATTTTGCATGAAAGGAGGACTAGCAGCCACGTTGCACGGGAGAATGTGAAAAGTTTTCATATGTAGTAAAAACCTGAGAAATCCGTCCGTTTTCGTCATTTGTTATCGAATCGACTTAAAGAGAAATCGTCACATTGGCCGATTTTCTCTCTGAGACGGTTACATTTATCGGCTGCAAAGCTATGTCGCGTGCTGCGGTATGCAGAGACACTAAAAGCACCATAGTAGAAAGCAGAAGAAGCTTCTAAGTTGAAGCAATAGCCAGTAAGAAGTAGTACAATTCAAGTTTTAGTTGTCGATTATTCACTTTTTAGCCGGCTTTGGTGGCTTGGACATGACCTAGGATCTTAAGATTTTGCATGAAAGGAGGACTAGCAGCCGCGTTGCACGGGAGAATGTGAAAAGTGTTCATATGTAGTAAAACCTGAGAAATCCGTCCGTTTTCGTCATTTGTTATCGAATCGACTTAAGGCCAGATCGTCACATTGGCCGCTTTTCTCTCTGAGACGGTTACATTTATCGTCTGCAAAGCTATGTCGCGTGCTGCGGTATGCGGAGACCCAAAACCACCATAGTAGAACACAGAAGAAGCTTCTAAGTTGAAGCAATAGCCAGTAAGAAGTAGTACAATTCAAGTTTTAGTTGTCGATTATTCACTTTTTAGCCGGCTTTGGTGGCTTGGACATGACCTAGGACCTTAAGATTTTGCATGAAAGGAGGACTAGCAGTCGCGTTGCACGGGAGAATGTAAAAGTGTTCATATGTAGTAAAAACCTGAAAAATCCGTCTGTTTTCGTCATTTGTTATCATATCGACTTAGAGCCAGATCGTCACATTGGCCGATTTTCTCTCTGAGACACTTACATTTATCGGCTGCAAAGCTATGTCGCGTGCTGCGGTATGCAGAGACACTAAAAGCACCATAGTAGAACACAGAAGAAACTTCTAAGTTGAAGCAATAGCCAGTAAGAAGTAGTACAATTGAAGTTTTAGTTGTCGATTATTCACTTTTTAGCCGGCTTTGGTGGCTTGGACATGACCTAGGACCTTAAGATTTTTCATGAAAGGAGGACTAGCAGCCGCGTTGCACGGGAGAATGTGAAAAGTGTTCATATGTAGTAAAAACCTGAGAAATCCGTCCGTTTTCGTCATTTGTTATCGAATCGACTTAAAGCCAGATCGTCACATTGGCCGCTTTTCTCTCTGAGACGGTTACATTTATCGTCTGCAAAGCTATGTCGCGTGCTGCGGTATGCGGAGACACTAAAAGCACCATAGTAGAACACAGAAGAAGCTTCTAAGTTGAAGCAATAGCCAGTACGAAGTAGTACAATTCAAGTTTTAGTTGTCGATTATTCACTTTTTAGCCGGCATTGGTGGCTTGGACATGACCTAGGACCTTAAGATTTTGCATGAAAGGAGGACTAGCAGCCACGTTGCACGGGAGAATGTGAAAAGTTTTCATATGTAGTAAAAACCTGAGAAATCCGTCCGTTTTCGTCATTTGTTATCGAATCGACTTAAAGAGAAATCGTCACATTGGCCGATTTTCTCTCTGAGACGGTTACATTTATCGGCTGCAAAGCTATGTCGCGTGCTGCGGTATGCAGAGACACTAAAAGCACCATAGTAGAAAGCAGAAGAAGCTTCTAAGTTGAAGCAATAGCCAGTAAGAAGTAGTACAATTCAAGTTTTAGTTGTCGATTATTCACTTTTTAGCCGGCTTTGGTGGCTTGGACATGACCTAGGATCTTAAGATTTTGCATGAAAGGAGGACTAGCAGCCGCGTTGCACGGGAGAATGTGAAAAGTGTTCATATGTAGTAAAACCTGAGAAATCCGTCCGTTTTCGTCATTTGTTATCGAATCGACTTAAGGCCAGATCGTCACATTGGCCGCTTTTCTCTCTGAGACGGTTACATTTATCGTCTGCAAAGCTATGTCGCGTGCTGCGGTATGCGGAGACCCAAAACCACCATAGTAGAACACAGAAGAAGCTTCTAAGTTGAAGCAATAGCCAGTAAGAAGTAGTACAATTCAAGTTTTAGTTGTCGATTATTCACTTTTTAGCCGGCTTTGGTGGCTTGGACATGACCTAGGACCTTAAGATTTTGCATGAAAGGAGGACTAGCAGTCGCGTTGCACGGGAGAATGTAAAAGTGTTCATATGTAGTAAAAACCTGAAAAATCCGTCTGTTTTCGTCATTTGTTATCATATCGACTTAGAGCCAGATCGTCACATTGGCCGATTTTCTCTCTGAGACACTTACATTTATCGGCTGCAAAGCTATGTCGCGTGCTGCGGTATGCAGAGACACTAAAAGCACCATAGTAGAACACAGAAGAAACTTCTAAGTTGAAGCAATAGCCAGTAAGAAGTAGTACAATTGAAGTTTTAGTTGTCGATTATTCACTTTTTAGCCGGCTTTGGTGGCTTGGACATGACCTAGGACCTTAAGATTTTTCATGAAAGGAGGACTAGCAGCCGCGTTGCACGGGAGAATGTGAAAAGTGTTCATATGTAGTAAAAACCTGAGAAATCCGTCCGTTTTCGTCATTTGTTATCGAATCGACTTAAAGCCAGATCGTCACATTGGCCGCTTTTCTCTCTGAGACGGTTACATTTATCGTCTGCAAAGCTATGTCGCGTGCTGCGGTATACGGAGACACTAAAAGCACCATAGTAGAACACAGAAGAAGCTTCGAAGTTGAAGCAATAGCCAGTAAGATGTAGTACAATTCAAGTTTTAGTTGTCGATTATTCACTGTTTAGCCGGCTTTGGTCGCTTGGACATGACCTACGACCTTAAGATTTTGCATGAAAGGAGGACTAGCAGCCGCGTTGCACGGGAGAATGTGAAAAGTGTTCATATGTAGTAAAAACCTGAGAAATCCGTCCGTTTTCGTCATTTGTTATCGAATCGACTTAAAGCCAGATCGTCACATTGGCCGCTTTTCTCTCTGAGACGGTTACATTTATCGTCTGCAAAGCTATGTCGCGTGCTGCGGTATGCGGAGACACTAAAAGCACCATAGTAGAACACAGAAGAAGCTTCGAAGTTGAAGCAATAGCCAGTAAGATGTAGTACAATTCAAGTTTTAGTTGTCGATTATTCACTGTTTAGCCGGCTTTGGTCGCTTGGACATGACCTACGACCTTAAGATTTTGCATGAAAGGAGGACTAGCAGCCGCGTTGCACGGGAGAATGTGAAAAGTGTTCATATGTAGTTAAAACCTGAGAAATCCGTCGGTTTTCGTCATTTGTTATAGAATCGACTTAAAGCCAGATCGTCACATTGGCCGCTTTTCTCTCTGAGACGGTTACATTTATCGTCTGCAAAGCTATGTCGTGTGCTGCGGTATGCGGAGACACTATTGAGCACCATAGTAGAACACAGAAGAAGCTTCTAAGTTGAAGCAATAGCCAGTAAGAAGTAGTACAATTCAAGTTTTAGTTGTCGATTATTCACTTTTTAGCCGGCTTTGGTGGCTTGGATATGACCTACGACCTTAAGATTTTCCATGAAAGGAGGACTAGCAGCCGCGTTGCACGGGAGAATGTGAAAAGTGTTCGTATGTAGTAAAAACCTGAGAAATCCGTTCGTCTTCGAAATTTGTTATCGAATCGACTTTAAGCCAGATCGTCACATTGGCCACTTTTCTCTCTGAGACGGTTACATTTATCGTCTGCAAAGCTATGTCGCGTGCTGCGGTATGCGGAGACACTAAAAGCACCATAGTAGAACACAGAAGAAGCTTCTTAAGTTGAGGCAATAGCCAGTAAGAAGTAGTACAATTCAAGTTTTAGTTGTCGATTATTCACTTTTTAGCCGGTATTGGTGGCTTGGACATGACCTAGGACCTTAAGATTTTGCATGAAAGGAGGACTAGCAGCCACGTTGCACGGGAGAATGTGAAAAGTTTTCATATGTAGTAAAAACCTGAGAAATCCGTCCGTTTTCGTCATTTGTTATCGAATCGATTTAAAGAGAAATCGTCACATTGGCCGATTTTCTCTCTGAGACGGTTACATTTATCGGCTGCAAAGCTATGTCGCGTGCTGCGGTATGCAGAGACACTAAAAGCACCATAGTAGAAAGCAGAAGAAGCTTCTAAGTTGAAGCAATAGCCAGTAAGAAGTAGTACAATTCAAGTTTTAGTTGTCGATTATTCACTTTTTAGCCGGCTTTGGTGGCTTGGACATGACCTAGGACCTTAAGATTTTGCATGAAAGGAGGACTAGCAGTCGCGTTGCACGGGAGAATGTAAAAGTGTTCATATGTAGTAAAAACCTGAAAAATCCGTCTGTTTTCGTCATTTGTTATCATATCGACTTAGAGCCAGATCGTCACATTGGCCGATTTTCTCTCTGAGACGGTTACATTTATCGGCTGCAAAGCTATGTCGCGTGCTGCGGTATGCAGAGACACTAAAAGCACCATAGTAGAACACAGAAGAAACTTCTAAGTTGAAGCAATAGCCAGTAAGAAGTAGTACAATTGAAGTTTTAGTTGTCGATTATTCACTTTTTAGCCGGCTTTGGTGGCTTGGACATGACCTAGGACCTTAAGATTTTGCATGAAAGAAGGACTAGCAGCCGCGTTGCACGGGAGAATGTGAAAAGTGTTCATATGTAGTAAAAACCTGGGAATACCGTCTGTTTTCGTCATCTGTTATTGAATCGACTTAAAGCCAGATCGTCACATTGGCCGCTTTTCTCTCTGAGACGGTTACATTTATTGTCTGCAAAGCTATGTCGCGTGCTGCGGTATGCGGACACACTAAAAGCACCATAGTAGAACACAGAAGAAGCTTCTAAGTTGAAGCAATAGCCAGTAAAAAGTAGTATAATTCAATTTTTAGTTGTCGATTATTCACTTTTTAGCCGGCTTTGGTGGCTTGGACATGACCTAGGACCTTAAGATTTTGCATGAAAGGAGATATAGCAGCCGCGTTGCACGGGAGAATGCAAAGAGTGTTCATATGTAGTAAAAACCTGAGAAATCCGTCCGTTTTCGTCATTTGTTATCGAATCGACTTAAAGCCAGATCGTCACATTGGCTGCTTTACTCTCTGAGACGGTTACATTTATCGTCTGCAAAGCTATGTCGCGTGCTGCGGTATGCGGATACACTAAAAGCACCATAGTAGAACACAGAAGAAGCTTCTAAGTTGAGGCAATAGCCAGTAAGAAGTAGTACAATTCAAGTTTTAGTTGTCGATTATTCACTGTTTAGCCGGCTTTGGTCGCTTGGACATGACCTACGACCTTAAGATTTTGCATGAAAGGAGGACTAGCAGCCGCGTTGCACGGGAGAATGTGAAAAGTGTTCGTATGTAGTAAAAACCTGAGAAATCCGTTCGTCTTCGAAATTTGTTATCGAATCGACTTTAAGCCAGATCGTCACATTGGCCACTTTTCTCTCTGAGACGGTTACATTTATCGTCTGCAAAGCTATGTCGCGTGCTGCGGTATGCGGAGACACTAAAAGCACCATAGTAGAACACAGAAGAAGCTTCTTAAGTTGAGGCAATAGCCAGTAAGAAGTAGTACAATTCAAGTTTTAGTTGTCGATTATTCACTTTTTAGCCGGTATTGGTGGCTTGGACATGACCTAGGACCTTAAGATTTTGCATGAAAGGAGGACTAGCAGCCACGTTGCACGGGAGAATGTGAAAAGTTTTCATATGTAGTAAAAACCTGAGAAATCCGTCCGTTTTCGTCATTTGTTATCGAATCGATTTAAAGAGAAATCGTCACATTGGCCGATTTTCTCTCTGAGACGGTTACATTTATCGGCTGCAAAGCTATGTCGCGTGCTGCGGTATGCAGAGACACTAAAAGCACCATAGTAGAAAGCAGAAGAAGCTTCTAAGTTGAAGCAATAGCCAGTAAGAAGTAGTACAATTCAAGTTTTAGTTGTCGATTATTCACTTTTTAGCCGGCTTTGGTGGCTTGGACATGACCTAGGACCTTAAGATTTTGCATGAAAGGAGGACTAGCAGTCGCGTTGCACGGGAGAATGTAAAAGTGTTCATATGTAGTAAAAACCTGAAAAATCCGTCTGTTTTCGTCATTTGTTATCATATCGACTTAGAGCCAGATCGTCACATTGGCCGATTTTCTCTCTGAGACGGTTACATTTATCGGCTGCAAAGCTATGTCGCGTGCTGCGGTATGCAGAGACACTAAAAGCACCATAGTAGAACACAGAAGAAACTTCTAAGTTGAAGCAATAGCCAGTAAGAAGTAGTACAATTGAAGTTTTAGTTGTCGATTATTCACTTTTTAGCCGGCTTTGGTGGCTTGGACATGACCTAGGACCTTAAGATTTTGCATGAAAGAAGGACTAGCAGCCGCGTTGCACGGGAGAATGTGAAAAGTGTTCATATGTAGTAAAAACCTGGGAATACCGTCTGTTTTCGTCATCTGTTATCGAATCGACTTAAAGCCAGATCGTCACATTGGCCGCTTTTCTCTCTGAGACGGTTACATTTATTGTCTGCAAAGCTATGTCGCGTGCTGCGGTATGCGGACACACTAAAAGAACCATAGTAGAACACAGAAGAAGCTTCGAAGTTGAAGCAATAGCCAGTAAGAAGTAGTACAATTCAAGTTTTAGTTGTCGATTATTCACTTTTTAGCAGGCTTTGGTGGCTTGGACATGACCTAGGATCTTAAGATTTTTCATGAAAGGAGGACTAGCAGCCGCGTTGCACGGGAGAATGTGAAAAGTGTTCATATGTAGTAAAAACCTGAGAAATCCGTCCGTTTTCGTCATTTGTTATCGAATCGACTTAAAGCCAGATCGTCACATTGGCCGCTTTTCTCTCTGAGACGGTTACATTTATCGTCTGCAAAGCTATGTCGCGTGCTGCGGTATGCGGAGACACTAAAAGCACCATAGTAGAACACAGAAGAAGCTTCGAAGTTGAAGCAATAGCCAGTCAGATGTAGTACAATTCAAGTTTTAGTTGTCGATTATTCACTGTTTAGCCGGCTTTGGTCGCTTGGACATGACCTACGACCTTAAGATTTTGCATGAAAGGAGGACTAGCAGCCGCGTTGCACGGGAGAATGTGAAAAGTGTTCATATGTAGTTAAAACCTGAGAAATCCGTCCGTTTTCGTCATTTGTTAAGGAATCGACTTAAAGCCAGATCGTCACATTGGCCACTTTTCTCTCTGAGACGGTTACATTTATCGTCTGCAAAGCTATGTCGTGTGCTGCGGTATGCGGAGACACTAAAAGCACCATAGTAGAACACAGAAGAAGCTTCTAAGTTGAAGCAATAGCCAGTAAGAAGTAGTACAATTCAAGTTTTAGTTGTCGATTATTCACTTTTTAGCCGGCTTTGGTGGCTTGGATATGACCTACGACCTTAAGATTTTCCATGAAAGGAGGACTAGCAGCCGCGTTGCATGGGAGAATGTGAAAAGTGTTCGTATGTAGTAAAAACCTGAGAAATCCCTCTGTTTTCGTCATTTGTTATAGAAGCGACTTAAAGCCAGATCGTCACATTGGCCGCTTTTCTCTCTGAGACAGTTACATTTATTGTCTGCAAAGCTATGTCGCGTGCTGCGGTATGCGGACACACTAAAAGCACCATAGTAGAACAAAGAAGAAGCTTCGAAGTTGAAGCAATAGACAGTAAGAAGTAGTATAATTCAAATTTTAGTTGTCGATTATTCACTTTTTAGCCGGCTTTGGTGGCTTGGACATGACCTAGGACCTTACGATTTTGCATGAAAGGAGATATAGCAGCCGCGTTGCACGGGAGAATGCAAAGAGTGTTCATATGTAGTAAAAACCTGAGAAATCCGTCCGTTTTCGTCATTTGTAATCGAATCGACTTAAAGCCAGATCGTCACATTGGCCGCTTTTCTCTCTGAGACGGTTACATTTATCGTCTGCAAAGCTATGTCGCGTGCTGCGGTATGCGGAGACACTAAAAGCACCATAGTAGAACACAGAAGAAGCTTCGAAGTTGAAGCAATAGCCAGTAATTTGTAGTACAATTCAAATTTTAGTTGTCGATTATTCACTTTTTAGCCGGCTTTGGTGGCTTGGACATGACCTCGGACCTTACGATTTTGCATGAAAGGAGATATAGCAGCCGCGTTGCACGGGAGAATGCGAAAAGTGTTCATATGTAGTAAAAACCTGAGAAATCCGTCCGTTTTCGTCATTTGTAATCGAATCGACTTAAAGCCAGATCGTCACATTGGCCGCTTTTCTCTCTGAGACGGTTTCATTTATCGTCTGCAAAGCTATGTCGCGTGCTGCGGTATGCGGAGACCCAAAACCACCATAGTAGAACACAGAAGAAGCTTCTAAGTTGAAGCAATAGCCAGTAAGAAGTAGTACAATTCAAGTTTTAGTTGTCGATTATTCACTTTTTAGCCGGCTTTGGTGGCTTGGACATGACCTAGGACCTTAAGATTTTGCATGAAAGGAGGACTAGCAGTCGCGTTGCACGGGAGAATGTAAAAGTGTTCATATGTAGTAAAAACCTGAAAAATCCGTCTGTTTTCGTCATTTGTTATCATATCGACTTAGAGCCAGATCGTCACATTGGCCGATTTTCTCTCTGAGACGGTTACATTTATCGGCTGCAAAGCTATGTCGCGTGCTGCGGTATGCAGAGACACTAAAAGCACCATAGTAGAACACAGAAGAAACTTCTAAGTTGAAGCAATAGCCAGTAAGAAGTAGTACAATTGAAGTTTTAGTTGTCGATTATTCACTTTTTAGCCGGCTTTGGTGGCTTGGACATGACCTAGGACCTTAAGATTTTGCATGAAAGAAGGACTAGCAGCCGCGTTGCACGGGAGAATGTGAAAAGTGTTCATATGTAGAAAAAACCTGGGAATACCGTCTGTTTTCGTCATCTGTTATCGAATCGACTTAAAGCCAGATCGTCACATTGGCCGCTTTTCTCTCTGAGACGGTTACATTTATTGTCTGCAAAGCTATGTCGCGTGCTGCGGTATGCGGACACACTAAAAGAACCATAGTAGAACACAGAAGAAGCTTCGAAGTTGAAGCAATAGCCAGTAAGAAGTAGTACAATTCAAGTTTTAGTTGTCGATTATTCACTTTTTAGCAGGCTTTGCTGGCTTGGACATGACCTAGGATCTTAAGATTTTTCATGAAAGGAGGACTAGCAGCCGCGTTGCACGGGAGAATGTGAAAAGTGTTCATATGTAGTAAAAACCTGAGAAATCCGTCCGTTTTCGTCATTTGTTATCGAATCGACTTAAAGCCAGATCGTCACATTGGCCGCTTTTCTCTCTGAGACGGTTACATTTATCGTCTGCAAAGCTATGTCGCGTGCTGCGGTATGCGGAGACACTAAAAGCACCATAGTAGAACACAGAAGAAGCTTCGAAGTTGAAGCAATAGCCAGTAAGATGTAGTACAATTCAAGTTTTAGTTGTCGATTATTCACTGTTTAGCCGGCTTTGGTCGCTTGGACATGACCTACGACCTTAAGATTTTGCATGAAAGGAGGACTAGCAGCCGCGTTGCACGGGAGAATGTGAAAAGTGTTCATATGTAGTTAAAACCTGAGAAATCCGTCCGTTTTCGTCATTTGTTAAGGAATCGACTTAAAGCCAGATCGTCACATTGGCCACTTTTCTCTCTGAGACGGTTACATTTATCGTCTGCAAAGCTATGTCGTGTGCTGCGGTATGCGGAGACACTAAAAGCACCATAGTAGAACACAGAAGAAGCTTCTAAGTTGAAGCAATAGCCAGTAAGAAGTAGTACAATTCAAGTTTTAGTTGTCGATTATTCACTATTTAGCCGGCTTTGGTGGCTTGGATATGACCTACGACCTTAAGATTTTCCATGAAAGAAGGACTAGCAGCCGCGTTGCACGGGAGAATGTGAAAAGTGTTCGTATGTAGTAAAAACCTGAGAAATCCGTCTGTTTTCGTCATTTGTTATAGAAGCGACTTAAAGCCAGATCGTCACATTGGCCGCTTTTCTCTCTGAGACAGTTACATTTATTGTCTGCAAAGCTATGTCGCGTGCTGCGGTATGCGGACACACTAAAAGCACCATAGTAGAACACAGAAGAAGCTTCTAAGTTGAAGCAATAGCCAGTAAGAAGTAGTATAATTCAAATTTTAGTTGTCGATTATTCACTTTTTAGCCGGCTTTGGTGGCTTGGACATGACCTAGGACCTTACGATTTTGCATGAAAGGAGATATAGCAGCCGCGTTGCACGGGAGAATGCAAAGAGTGTTCATATGTAGTAAAAACCTGAGAAATCCGTCCGTTTTCGTCATTTGTAATCGAATCGACTTAAAGCCAGATCGTCACATTGGCCGCTTTTCTCTCTGAGACGGTTACATTTATCGTCTGCAAAGCTATGTCGCGTGCTGCGGTATGCGGAGACACTAAAAGCACCATAGTAGAACACAGAAGAAGCTTCGAAGTTGAAGCAATAGCCAGTAATTTGTAGTACAATTCAAATTTTAGTTGTCGATTATTCACTTTTTAGCCGGCTTTGGTGGCTTGGACATGACCTCGGACCTTACGATTTTGCATGAAAGGAGATATAGCAGCCGCGTTGCACGGGAGAATGCGAAAAGTGTTCATATGTAGTAAAAACCTGAGAAATCCGTCCGTTTTCGTCATTTGTTATCGAATCGACTTAAAGCCAGATCGTCACATTGGCCGCTTTTCTCTCTGAGACGGTTACATTTATCGTCTGCAAAGCTATGTCGCGTGCTGCGGTATGCGGATACACTAAAAGCACCATAGTAGAACACAGAAGAAGCTTCTAAGTTGAAGCAATAGCCAGTAAGAAGTAGTACAATTCAAGTTTTAGTTGTCGATTATTCTCTTTTTAGCCGGCTTTGGTGGCTTGGACATGACCTAGGACCTAAAGATTTTGCATGAAAGGAGGACTGGCAGCCGTGTTGCACGGGAGAATGTGAAAAGTGTTCATATGTAGTAAAAACCTGAGAAATCCGTCGGTTTTCGTCATTTGATATCGAATCGACTTAAAGCCAGATCGTCACATTGGCCGCTTTTCTCTCTGAGACGGTTACATTTATCGTCTGCAAAGCTATGTCGCGTGCTGCGGTATGGGGAGACACTAAAAGCACCATAGTAGAACACAGAAGAAGCTTCTAAGTTGAAGCAATAGCCAGTAAGAAGTAATACAATTCAAGTTTCAGTTGTCGATTATTCACTTTTTAGCCGGATTTGGTGGCTTGGACATGACCTAGGACCTTAAGATCTTGCATGAAAGGAGGACTAGCAGCCGCGTTGCACGGGAGAATTTGAAAAGTGTTCATATGTAGTAAAAACCTGAGAAATCCGTCTGTTTTCGTCATTTGTTATCATATCGACTTAGAGCCAGATCGTAACATTGGCCGCTATTCTCTCTGAAACGGTTACATTTATCGTCTGCAAAGCTATGTCGCGTGCTGCGGTATGCGGAGTCACTAAAAGCACCATAGTAGAACACAGAAGCAGCTTCTAAGTTGAAGCAATAGCCAGTAAGAAGTAGTAGAATTCAAATTTTAGTTGTCGATTATTCACTTTTTAGCCGGCTTTGGTGTCTTGGACATGACCTAGGACCTTAAGATTTTGCATGAAAGGAGGACTAGCAGCCGCGTTGCACGGGAGAATGTGAAAAGTGTTCATATGTAGTAAAAACCTGAGAAATCCGTCTGTTTTCGTCATTGGTTATAGAAGCGACTTAAAGCTAGATCGTCACATTGGCCGCTTTTCTCTCTGAGACGGTTACATTTATCGTCTGCAAAGCTATGTCGCGTGCTGCGGTATGCGGAGACACTAAAAGCACCATAGCAGAACACAGAAGAAGCTTCAAAGTTGAAGCAATTACCAGTAAGAAGTAGTACAATTCAAATTTCAGTTGCCGATTATTCACTTTTTAACCGGCTTTGGTGGCTTGGACATGACCTAGGACCTTACGATTTTGCATGAAAGGTGGACTAGCAGTCGCGTTGCACGGGAGAATGCGAAAAGTGTTCATATGTAGTAAAAACCTGAGAAATCCGTCCGTTTTCGTCATTTGTTATCGAATCGACTTAAAGCCAGATCGTCACATTGGCCGCTTTTCTCTCTAAGACGGTTACATTTATCGTCTGCAAAGCTATGTCGCGTACTGCGTTATGCGGAGACACCAAAAGCACCATTGTAGAACACAGAAGAAGCTTCTAAGTTGAAGCAATAGCCAGTCAGAAGTAGTACAATTCAAGTTTTAGTTGTCGATTGTTCACTTTTTAGCCAGCTTTGGTGGCTTGGACATGACCTAGGACCTTAAGATTTTGCATGAAAGGAGGACTAGCAGTCGCGTTGCACGGGAGAATGTGAAAAGTGTTCATAAGTAGTAAAAACCTGAAAAATCCGTCTGTTTTCGTCATTTGTTATCATATCGACTTAGAGCCAGATCGTCACATTGGCCGCTCTTCTCTCTGAAACGGTTACATTTATCGCCTGCAAAGCTATGTCGCGTGCAGCAGTATGCGGAGACACTAAAAGCACCATAGTAGAAAACAGAAGAAGCTACTAAGTTGAAGCAATAGCCAGTAAGAAGTAGTACAATTCAAGTTTTAGTTGTCGATTATTCACTTTTTAGCCGGCTTTGGTGGCTTGGACATGACCTAGGACCTTAAGATTTTGCCTGAAAGGAGGACTAGCAGCCGCTTTGCACGGGAGAATGCGAAAAGTGTTCATATGTAGTAAAAACCCGAGAAATCCGTAGGTATTTGCCATTTGTTATCGAATCGACTTAAAGCCAGATCGTCACATTGGCCGCTTTTCTCTCTGAGACGGTTACATTTATCGTCTGCAAAGCTATGTCGCGTGCTGCGGTATGCGGAGACACTACAAGCACCATAGTAGAACACAGAAGAAGCTTCTAAGTTGAAGCAATAGCCAGTAAGAAGTAGTACAATTCATGTTTTAGTTGTCGTTTATTCACTTTTTAGCCGGCTTTGGTGGCTTGGACATGACCTAGGACCTTAAGATTTTGCATGAAAGGAGGACTGGCAGCCGTGTTGCACGGCAGAATGTCAAAAGTGTTCATATGTAGTAAAAACTTGAGAAATCCGTCCGTTTTCGTCATTTGTTATCGAATCGACTTAATGCCAGATCGTCACATTGGCCGCTTTTCTCTCTGAGACGGTTACATTTATCGTCTGCAAAGCTATGTCGCGTGCTGCGGTATGCGGAGACACTAAAAGCACCATAGTAGAACACAGAAGAAGCTTCTAAGTTGAAGCAATAGCCAGTAAGAAGTAGTACAATTCATGTTTTAGTTGTCGTTTATTCACTTTTTAGCCGGCTTTGGTGGCTTGGACATGACCTAGGACCTTAAGATTTTGCCTGAAAGGAGGACTAGCAGCCGCGTTGCACGGGAGAATGCGAAAAGTGTTCATATGTAGTAAAAACCCGAGAAATCCGTAGGTATTTGTCATTTGTTATCGAATCGACTTAAAGCCAGATCGTCACATTGGCCGCTTTTCTCTCTGAGACGGTTACATTTATCGTCTGCAAAGCTATGTCGCGTGCTGCGGTATGGGGAGACACTAAAAGCACCATAGTAGAACACAGAAGAAGCTTCTAAGTTGAAGCAATAGCCAGTAAGAAGTAGTACAATTCAAGTTTTAGTTGTCGATTATTCACTTTTAGCCGGCTTTGGTGTCTTGGACATGACCTAGGACCTTAAGATTTTGCATGAAAGGAGGACTAGCAGCCACGTTGCACGGGAGAATGTGAAAAGTGTTCATATGTATTAAAAACCTGAGAAATCCGTCTGTTTTCGTCATTTGTTATCGAATCGACTTAAAGCCAGATCGTCACATTGGCCGCTTTTTTCTCTGAGACGGTTACATTTATCATCTGCAAAGCTATGTCGCGTGCTGCGGTATGCGGAGACACTAAAAGCACCATAGTAGAACATAGAAGAAGCTTCTAAGTTGAAGCAATAGCCAGTAAGAAGTAGTACAATTCAAATTTTAGTTGCCGATTATTCACTTTTTAGCCGGCTTTGGTGGCTTCGACATGACCTAGGACCTAAAGATTTTGCATGAAAGGAGGATTAGCAGTCGCGTTGCACGGGAGAATGCGAAAAGTGTTCATATGTAGTAAAAACCTGAGAAATCCGTCCGTTTTCGTCATTCGTTATCGAATCGACTTAAAGCCATATCGTCACATTGGCCGCTTTTCTCTCTGAGACGGTTACATTTATCGCCTGCAAAGCTATGTCGCGTGCTGCGGTATGGGGAGACACTAAAAGCACCATAGTAGAACACAGAAGAAGCTTCTAAGTTGAAGCAATAGCCAGTAAGAAGTAGTACAATTCAAGTTGTAGATGTCGATTATTCACTTTTTAGCCGGTTTTGGTGGATTGGACATGACGTAGGACCTTAAGATTTTGCATGAAAGAGGACTAGCAGCCGTGTTGCACGGGAGAATGTGAAAGGTGTTCATATGTAGTAAAAACCTGAGAAATCCGTCTGTTTTCGTCATTTGTTGTCGAATCGACTTAAAGCCAGATCGTCACATTGGCCGCTTTTCTCTGTGAGACGGTTACATTTATCGTCTGCAAAGCTATGTCGCGTGCTGCGGTATGCGGAGACACTAAAAGCACCATTGTAGAACACAGAAGAAGCTTCGAAGTTAAAGCAATAGCCAGTAAGAAATAGTAGAATTCAAGTTTTAGTTGTCGATTATTCACTTTTTAGCCGGCTTTTGTGGCTTGGACATGACCTAGGACCTAAAGATTTTGCATGAAAGGAGGACTGGCAGCCGTCTTGCACGGGAGAATGTGAAAAGTGTTCATATGTAGTAAAAACCTGAGAAATCCGTCGGTTTTCGTCATTTGTTATCGAATCGACTTAAAGCCAGATCGTCACATTGGCCGCTTTTCTCTCTGAGACGGTTACATTTATCGTCTGCAAAGCTATGTCGCGTGCTGCGGTATGGGGAGACACTAAAAGCACCATAGTAGAACACAGAAGAAGCTTCTAAGTTGAAGCAATAGCCAGTAAGAAGTAATACAATTCAAGTTTCAGTTGTCGATTATTCACTTTTTAGCCGGATTTGGTGGCTTGGACATGACCTAGGACCTTAAGATCTTGCATGAATGGAGGACTAGCAGCCGCGTTGCACGGGAGAATTTGAAAAGTGTTCGTATGTAGTAAAAACCTGAGAAATCCGTCTGTTTTCGTCATTTGTTATCATATCGACTTAGAGCCAGATCGTCACATTGGCCGCTATTCTCTCTGAAACGGTTACATTTATCGTCTGCAAAGCTATGTCGCGTGCTGCGGTATGCGGAGTCACTAAAAGCACCATAGTAGAACACAGAAGCAGCTTCTAAGTTGAAGCAATAGCCAGTAAGAAGTAGTAGAATTCAAATTTTAGTTGTCGATTATTCACTTTTTAGCCGGCTTTGGTGTCTTGGACATGACCTAGGACCTTAAGATTTTGCATGAAAGGAGGACTAGCAGCCGCGTTGCACGGGAGAATGTGAAAAGTGTTCATATGTAGTAAAAACCTGAGAAATCCGTCTGTTTTCGTCATTGGTTATAGAAGCGACTTAAAGCTAGATCGTCACATTGGCCGCTTTTCTCTCTGAGACGGTTACATTTATCGTCTGCAAAGCTATGTCGCGTGCTGCGGTATGCGGAGACACTAAAAGCACCATAGCAGAACACAGAAGAAGCTTCAAAGTTGAAGCAATTACCAGTAAGAAGTAGTACAATTCAAATTTCAGTTGCCGATTATTCACTTTTTAACCGGCTTTGGTGGCTTGGACATGACCTAGGACCTTACGATTTTGCATGAAAGGTGGACTAGCAGTCGCGTTGCACGGGAGAATGCGAAAAGTGTTCATATGTAGTAAAAACCTGAGAAATCCGTCCGTTTTCGTCATTTGTTATCGAATCGACTTAAAGCCAGATCGTCACATTGGCCGCTTTTCTCTCTAAGACGGTTACATTTATCGTCTGCAAAGCTATGTCGCGTACTGCGTTATGCGGAGACACCAAATGCACCATAGTAGAACACAGAAGAAGCTTCTAAGTTGAAGCAATAGCCAGTCAGAAGTAGTACAATTCAAGTTTTAGTTGTCGATTGTTCACTTTTTAGCCAGCTTTGGTGGCTTGGACATGACCTAGGACCTTAAGATTTTGCATGAAAGGAGGACTAGCAGTCGCGTTGCACGGGAGAATGTGAAAAGTGTTCATAAGTAGTAAAAACCTGAAAAATCCGTCTGTTTTCGTCATTTGTTATCATATCGACTTAGAGCCAGATCGTCACATTGGCCGCTCTTCTCTGTGAAACGGTTACATTTATCGCCTGCAAAGCTATGTCGCGTGCTGCAGTATGCGGAGACACTAAAAGCACCATAGTAGAAAACAGAAGAAGCTACTAAGTTGAAGCAATAGCCAGTAAGAAGTAGTACAATTCAAGTTTTAGTTGTCGATTATTCACTTTTTAGCCGGCTTTGGTATCTTGGACATGACCTAGGACCTTAAGATCTTGCATGAAAGGAGGACTAGCAGCCGCGTTGCACGGGAGAATTTGAAAAGTGTTCATATGTAGTAAAAACCTGAGAAATCCGTCTGTTTTCGTCATTTATTATCATATCGACTTAGAGCCAGATCGTAACTTTGGCCGCTATTCTCTCTGAAACGGTTACATTTATCGTCTGCAAAGCTATGTCGCGTGCTGCGGTATGCGGAGTCACTAAAAGCACCATAGTAGAACACAGAAGCAGCTTCTAAGTTGAAGCAATAGCCAGTAAGAAGTAGTAGAATTCAAATTTTAGTTGTCAATTATTCACTTTTTAGCCGGCTTTGGTGTCTTGGACATGACCTAGGACCTTAAGATTTTGCATGAAAGGAGGACTAGCAGCCGCGTTGCACGGGAGAATGTGAAAAGTGTTCATATGTAGTAAAAACCTGAGAAATCCGTCTGTTTTCGTCATTTGTTATAGAAGCGACTTAAAGCTAGATCGTCACATTGGCCGCTTTTCTCTCTGAGACGGTTACATTTATCGTCTGCAAAGCTATGTCGCGTGCTGCGGTATGCGGCGACACTAAAAGCACCATAGCAGAACACAGAAGAAGCTTCAAAGTTGAAGCAATTACCAGTAAGAAGTAGTACAATTCAAATTTCAGTTGCCGATTATTCACTTTTTAGCCGGCTTTGGTGGCTTGGACATGACCTAGGACCTTACGATTTTGCATGAAAGGTGGACTAGCAGTCGCGTTGCACGGGAGAATGCGAAAAGTGTTCATATGTAGTAAAAACCTGAGAAATCCGTCCGTTTTCGTCATTTGTTATCGAATCGACTTAAAGCCAGATCGTCACATTGGCCGCTTTTCTCTCTAAGACGGTTACATTTATCGTCTGCAAAGCTATGTCGCGTACTGCGTTATGCGGAGACACCAAAAGCACCATTGTAGAACACAGAAGAAGCTTCTAAGTTGAAGCAATAGCCAGTCAGAAGTAGTACAATTCAAGTTTTAGTTGTCGATTGTTCACTTTTTAGCCAGCTTTGGTGGCTTGGACATGACCTAGGACCTTAAGATTTTGCATGAAAGGAGGACTAGCAGTCGCGTTGCACGGGAGAATGTGAAAAGTGTTCATAAGTAGTAAAAACCTGAAAAATCCGTCTGTTTTCGTCATTTGTTATCATATCGACTTAGAGCCAGATCGTCACATTGGCCGCTCTTCTCTGTGAAACGGTTACATTTATCGCCTGCAAAGCTATGTCGCGTGCAGCAGTATGCGGAGACACTAAAAGCACCATAGTAGAAAACAGAAGAAGCTACTAAGTTGAAGCAATAGCCAGTAAGAAGTAGTACAATTCAAGTTTTAGTTGTCGATTATTCACTTTTTAGCCGGCTTTGGTGGCTTGGACATGACCTAGGACCTTAAGATTTTGCCTGAAAGGAGGACTAGCAGCCGCTTTGCACGGGAGAATGCGAAAAGTGTTCATATGTAGTAAAAACCCGAGAAATCCGTAGGTATTTGCCATTTGTTATCGAATCGACTTAAAGCCAGATCGTCACATTGGCCGCTTTTCTCTCTGAGACGGTTACATTTATCGTCTGCAAAGCTATGTCGCGTGCTGCGGTATGCGGAGACACTACAAGCACCATAGTAGAACACAGAAGAAGCTTCTAAGTTGAAGCAATAGCCAGTAAGAAGTAGTACAATTCATGTTTTAGTTGTCGTTTATTCACTTTTTAGCCGGCTTTGGTGGCTTGGACATGACCTAGGACCTTAAGATTTTGCATGAAAGGAGGACTGGCAGCCGTGTTGCACGGCAGAATGTCAAAAGTGTTCATATGTAGTAAAAACTTGAGAAATCCGTCCGTTTTCGTCATTTGTTATCGAATCGACTTAATGCCAGATCGTCACATTGGCCGCTTTTCTCTCTGAGACGGTTACATTTATCGTCTGCAAAGCTATGTCGCGTGCTGCGGTATGCGGAGACACTAAAAGCACCATAGTAGAACACAGAAGAAGCTTCTAAGTTGAAGCAATAGCCAGTAAGAAGTAGTACAATTCATGTTTTAGTTGTCGTTTATTCACTTTTTAGCCGGCTTTGGTGGCTTGGACATGACCTAGGACCTTAAGATTTTGCCTGAAAGGAGGACTAGCAGCCGCGTTGCACGGGAGAATGCGAAAAGTGTTCATATGTAGTAAAAACCCGAGAAATCCGTAGGTATTTGTCATTTGTTATCGAATCGACTTAAAGCCAGATCGTCACATTGGCCGCTTTTCTCTCTGAGACGGTTACATTTATCGTCTGCAAAGCTATGTCGCGTGCTGCGGTATGGGGAGACACTAAAAGCACCATAGTAGAACACAGAAGAAGCTTCTAAGTTGAAGCAATAGCCAGTAAGAAGTAGTACAATTCAAGTTTTAGTTGTCGATTATTCACTTTTAGCCGGCTTTGGTGTCTTGGACATGACCTAGGACCTTAAGATTTTGCATGAAAGGAGGACTAGCAGCCACGTTGCACGGGAGAATGTGAAAAGTGTTCATATGTATTAAAAACCTGAGAAATCCGTCTGTTTTCGTCATTTGTTATCGAATCGACTTAAAGCCAGATCGTCACATTGGCCGCTTTTTTCTCTGAGACGGTTACATTTATCATCTGCAAAGCTATGTCGCGTGCTGCGGTATGCGGAGACACTAAAAGCACCATAGTAGAACATAGAAGAAGCTTCTAAGTTGAAGCAATAGCCAGTCAGAAGTAGTACAATTCAAGTTTTAGTTGTCGATTGTTCACTTTTTAGCCAGCTTTGGTGGCTTGGACATGACCTAGGACCTTAAGATTTTGCATGAAAGGAGGACTAGCAGTCGCGTTGCACGGGAGAATGTGAAAAGTGTTCATAAGTAGTAAAAACCTGAAAAATCCGTCTGTTTTCGTCATTTGTTATCATATCGACTTAGAGCCAGATCGTCACATTGGCCGCTCTTCTCTCTGAAACGGTTACATTTATCGCCTGCAAAGCTATGTCGCGTGCAGCAGTATGCGGAGACACTAAAAGCACCATAGTAGAAAACAGAAGAAGCTACTAAGTTGAAGCAATAGCCAGTAAGAAGTAGTACAATTCAAGTTTTAGTTGTCGATTATTCACTTTTTAGCCGGCTTTGGTGGCTTGGACATGACCTAGGACCTTAAGATTTTGCCTGAAAGGAGGACTAGCAGCCGCTTTGCACGGGAGAATGCGAAAAGTGTTCATATGTAGTAAAAACCCGAGAAATCCGTAGGTATTTGCCATTTGTTATCGAATCGACTTAAAGCCAGATCGTCACATTGGCCGCTTTTCTCTCTGAGACGGTTACATTTATCGTCTGCAAAGCTATGTCGCGTGCTGCGGTATGCGGAGACACTACAAGCACCATAGTAGAACACAGAAGAAGCTTCTAAGTTGAAGCAATAGCCAGTAAGAAGTAGTACAATTCATGTTTTAGTTGTCGTTTATTCACTTTTTAGCCGGCTTTGGTGGCTTGGACATGACCTAGGACCTTAAGATTTTGCATGAAAGGAGGACTGGCAGCCGTGTTGCACGGCAGAATGTCAAAAGTGTTCATATGTAGTAAAAACTTGAGAAATCCGTCCGTTTTCGTCATTTGTTATCGAATCGACTTAATGCCAGATCGTCACATTGGCCGCTTTTCTCTCTGAGACGGTTACATTTATCGTCTGCAAAGCTATGTCGCGTGCTGCGGTATGCGGAGACACTAAAAGCACCATAGTAGAACACAGAAGAAGCTTCTAAGTTGAAGCAATAGCCAGTAAGAAGTAGTACAATTCATGTTTTAGTTGTCGTTTATTCACTTTTTAGCCGGCTTTGGTGGCTTGGACATGACCTAGGACCTTAAGATTTTGCCTGAAAGGAGGACTAGCAGCCGCGTTGCACGGGAGAATGCGAAAAGTGTTCATATGTAGTAAAAACCCGAGAAATCCGTAGGTATTTGTCATTTGTTATCGAATCGACTTAAAGCCAGATCGTCACATTGGCCGCTTTTCTCTCTGAGACGGTTACATTTATCGTCTGCAAAGCTATGTCGCGTGCTGCGGTATGGGGAGACACTAAAAGCACCATAGTAGAACACAGAAGAAGCTTCTAAGTTGAAGCAATAGCCAGTAAGAAGTAGTACAATTCAAGTTTTAGTTGTCGATTATTCACTTTTAGCCGGCTTTGGTGTCTTGGACATGACCTAGGACCTTAAGATTTTGCATGAAAGGAGGACTAGCAGCCACGTTGCACGGGAGAATGTGAAAAGTGTTCATATGTATTAAAAACCTGAGAAATCCGTCTGTTTTCGTCATTTGTTATCGAATCGACTTAAAGCCAGATCGTCACATTGGCCGCTTTTTTCTCTGAGACGGTTACATTTATCATCTGCAAAGCTATGTCGCGTGCTGCGGTATGCGGAGACACTAAAAGCACCATAGTAGAACATAGAAGAAGCTTCTAAGTTGAAGCAATAGCCAGTAAGAAGTAGTACAATTCAAATTTTAGTTGCCGATTATTCACTTTTTAGCCGGCTTTGGTGGCTTCGACATGACCTAGGACCTAAAGATTTTGCATGAAAGGAGGATTAGCAGTCGCGTTGCACGGGAGAATGCGAAAAGTGTTCATATGTAGTAAAAACCTGAGAAATCCGTCCGTTTTCGTCATTCGTTATCGAATCGACTTAAAGCCATATCGTCACATTGGCCGCTTTTCTCTCTGAGACGGTTACATTTATCGCCTGCAAAGCTATGTCGCGTGCTGCGGTATGGGGAGACACTAAAAGCACCATAGTAGAACACAGAAGAAGCTTCTAAGTTGAAGCAATAGCCAGTAAGAAGTAGTACAATTCAAGTTGTAGATGTCGATTATTCACTTTTTAGCCGGTTTTGGTGGATTGGACATGACGTAGGACCTTAAGATTTTGCATGAAAGAGGACTAGCAGCCGTGTTGCACGGGAGAATGTGAAAGGTGTTCATATGTAGTAAAAACCTGAGAAATCCGTCTGTTTTCGTCATTTGTTGTCGAATCGACTTAAAGCCAGATCGTCACATTGGCCGCTTTTCTCTGTGAGACGGTTACATTTATCGTCTGCAAAGCTATGTCGCGTGCTGCGGTATGCGGAGACACTAAAAGCACCATTGTAGAACACAGAAGAAGCTTCGAAGTTAAAGCAATAGCCAGTAAGAAATAGTAGAATTCAAGTTTTAGTTGTCGATTATTCACTTTTTAGCCGGCTTTTGTGGCTTGGACATGACCTAGGACTTAAAGATTTTGCATGAAAGGAGGACTGGCAGCCGTCTTGCACGGGAGAATGTGAAAAGTGTTCATATGTAGTAAAAACCTGAGAAATCCGTCGGTTTTCGTCATTTGTTATCGAATCGACTTAAAGCCAGATCGTCACATTGGCCGCTTTTCTCTCTGAGACGGTTACATTTATCGTCTGCAAAGCTATGTCGCGTGCTGCGGTATGGGGAGACACTAAAAGCACCATAGTAGAACACAGAAGAAGCTTCTAAGTTGAAGCAATAGCCAGTAAGAAGTAATACAATTCAAGTTTCAGTTGTCGATTATTCACTTTTTAGCCGGATTTGGTGGCTTGGACATGACCTAGGACCTTAAGATCTTGCATGAATGGAGGACTAGCAGCCGCGTTGCACGGGAGAATTTGAAAAGTGTTCGTATGTAGTAAAAACCTGAGAAATCCGTCTGTTTTCGTCATTTGTTATCATATCGACTTAGAGCCAGATCGTCACATTGGCCGCTATTCTCTCTGAAACGGTTACATTTATCGTCTGCAAAGCTATGTCGCGTGCTGCGGTATGCGGAGTCACTAAAAGCACCATAGTAGAACACAGAAGCAGCTTCTAAGTTGAAGCAATAGCCAGTAAGAAGTAGTAGAATTCAAATTTTAGTTGTCGATTATTCACTTTTTAGCCGGCTTTGGTGTCTTGGACATGACCTAGGACCTTAAGATTTTGCATGAAAGGAGGACTAGCAGCCGCGTTGCACGGGAGAATGTGAAAAGTGTTCATATGTAGTAAAAACCTGAGAAATCCGTCTGTTTTCGTCATTGGTTATAGAAGCGACTTAAAGCTAGATCGTCACATTGGCCGCTTTTCTCTCTGAGACGGTTACATTTATCGTCTGCAAAGCTATGTCGCGTGCTGCGGTATGCGGAGACACTAAAAGCACCATAGCAGAACACAGAAGAAGCTTCAAAGTTGAAGCAATTACCAGTAAGAAGTAGTACAATTCAAATTTCAGTTGCCGATTATTCACTTTTTAACCGGCTTTGGTGGCTTGGACATGACCTAGGACCTTACGATTTTGCATGAAAGGTGGACTAGCAGTCGCGTTGCACGGGAGAATGCGAAAAGTGTTCATATGTAGTAAAAACCTGAGAAATCCGTCCGTTTTCGTCATTTGTTATCGAATCGACTTAAAGCCAGATCGTCACATTGGCCGCTTTTCTCTCTAAGACGGTTACATTTATCGTCTGCAAAGCTATGTCGCGTACTGCGTTATGCGGAGACACCAAATGCACCATAGTAGAACACAGAAGAAGCTTCTAAGTTGAAGCAATAGCCAGTCAGAAGTAGTACAATTCAAGTTTTAGTTGTCGATTGTTCACTTTTTAGCCAGCTTTGGTGGCTTGGACATGACCTAGGACCTTAAGATTTTGCATGAAAGGAGGACTAGCAGTCGCGTTGCACGGGAGAATGTGAAAAGTGTTCATAAGTAGTAAAAACCTGAAAAATCCGTCTGTTTTCGTCATTTGTTATCATATCGACTTAGAGCCAGATCGTCACATTGGCCGCTCTTCTCTGTGAAACGGTTACATTTATCGCCTGCAAAGCTATGTCGCGTGCTGCAGTATGCGGAGACACTAAAAGCACCATAGTAGAAAACAGAAGAAGCTACTAAGTTGAAGCAATAGCCAGTAAGAAGTAGTACAATTCAAGTTTTAGTTGTCGATTATTCACTTTTTAGCCGGCTTTGGTATCTTGGACATGACCTAGGACCTTAAGATCTTGCATGAAAGGAGGACTAGCAGCCGCGTTGCACGGGAGAATTTGAAAAGTGTTCATATGTAGTAAAAACCTGAGAAATCCGTCTGTTTTCGTCATTTATTATCATATCGACTTAGAGCCAGATCGTAACTTTGGCCGCTATTCTCTCTGAAACGGTTACATTTATCGTCTGCAAAGCTATGTCGCGTGCTGCGGTATGCGGAGTCACTAAAAGCACCATAGTAGAACACAGAAGCAGCTTCTAAGTTGAAGCAATAGCCAGTAAGAAGTAGTAGAATTCAAATTTTAGTTGTCAATTATTCACTTTTTAGCCGGCTTTGGTGTCTTGGACATGACCTAGGACCTTAAGATTTTGCATGAAAGGAGGACTAGCAGCCGCGTTGCACGGGAGAATGTGAAAAGTGTTCATATGTAGTAAAAACCTGAGAAATCCGTCTGTTTTCGTCATTTGTTATAGAAGCGACTTAAAGCTAGATCGTCACATTGGCCGCTTTTCTCTCTGAGACGGTTACATTTATCGTCTGCAAAGCTATGTCGCGTGCTGCGGTATGCGGCGACACTAAAAGCACCATAGCAGAACACAGAAGAAGCTTCAAAGTTGAAGCAATTACCAGTAAGAAGTAGTACAATTCAAATTTCAGTTGCCGATTATTCACTTTTTAGCCGGCTTTGGTGGCTTGGACATGACCTAGGACCTTATGATTTTGCATGAAAGGTGGACTAGCAGTCGCGTTGCACGGGAGAATGCGAAAAGTGTTCATATGTAGTAAAAACCTGAGAAATCCGTCCGTTTTCGTCATTTGTTATCGAATCGACTTAAAGCCAGATCGTCACATTGGCCGCTTTTCTCTCTAAGACGGTTACATTTATCGTCTGCAAAGCTATGTCGCGTACTGCGTTATGCGGAGACACCAAAAGCACCATTGTAGAACACAGAAGAAGCTTCTAAGTTGAAGCAATAGCCAGTCAGAAGTAGTACAATTCAAGTTTTAGTTGTCGATTGTTCACTTTTTAGCCAGCTTTGGTGGCTTGGACATGACCTAGGACCTTAAGATTTTGCATGAAAGGAGGACTAGCAGTCGCGTTGCACGGGAGAATGTGAAAAGTGTTCATAAGTAGTAAAAACCTGAAAAATCCGTCTGTTTTCGTCATTTGTTATCATATCGACTTAGAGCCAGATCGTCACATTGGCCGCTCTTCTCTCTGAAACGGTTACATTTATCGCCTGCAAAGCTATGTCGCGTGCAGCAGTATGCGGAGACACTAAAAGCACCATAGTAGAAAACAGAAGAAGCTACTAAGTTGAAGCAATAGCCAGTAAGAAGTAGTACAATTCAAGTTTTAGTTGTCGATTATTCACTTTTTAGCCGGCTTTGGTGGCTTGGACATGACCTAGGACCTTAAGATTTTGCCTGAAAGGAGGACTAGCAGCCGCTTTGCACGGGAGAATGCGAAAAGTGTTCATATGTAGTAAAAACCCGAGAAATCCGTAGGTATTTGCCATTTGTTATCGAATCGACTTAAAGCCAGATCGTCACATTGGCCGCTTTTCTCTCTGAGACGGTTACATTTATCGTCTGCAAAGCTATGTCGCGTGCTGCGGTATGCGGAGACACTACAAGCACCATAGTAGAACACAGAAGAAGCTTCTAAGTTGAAGCAATAGCCAGTAAGAAGTAGTACAATTCATGTTTTAGTTGTCGTTTATTCACTTTTTAGCCGGCTTTGGTGGCTTGGACATGACCTAGGACCTTAAGATTTTGCATGAAAGGAGGACTGGCAGCCGTGTTGCACGGCAGAATGTCAAAAGTGTTCATATGTAGTAAAAACTTGAGAAATCCGTCCGTTTTCGTCATTTGTTATCGAATCGACTTAATGCCAGATCGTCACATTGGCCGCTTTTCTCTCTGAGACGGTTACATTTATCGTCTGCAAAGCTATGTCGCGTGCTGCGGTATGCGGAGACACTAAAAGCACCATAGTAGAACACAGAAGAAGCTTCTAAGTTGAAGCAATAGCCAGTAAGAAGTAGTACAATTCATGTTTTAGTTGTCGTTTATTCACTTTTTAGCCGGCTTTGGTGGCTTGGACATGACCTAGGACCTTAAGATTTTGCCTGAAAGGAGGACTAGCAGCCGCGTTGCACGGGAGAATGCGAAAAGTGTTCATATGTAGTAAAAACCCGAGAAATCCGTAGGTATTTGTCATTTGTTATCGAATCGACTTAAAGCCAGATCGTCACATTGGCCGCTTTTCTCTCTGAGACGGTTACATTTATCGTCTGCAAAGCTATGTCGCGTGCTGCGGTATGGGGAGACACTAAAAGCACCATAGTAGAACACAGAAGAAGCTTCTAAGTTGAAGCAATAGCCAGTAAGAAGTAGTACAATTCAAGTTTTAGTTGTCGATTATTCACTTTTAGCCGGCTTTGGTGTCTTGGACATGACCTAGGACCTTAAGATTTTGCATGAAAGGAGGACTAGCAGCCACGTTGCACGGGAGAATGTGAAAAGTGTTCATATGTATTAAAAACCTGAGAAATCCGTCTGTTTTCGTCATTTGTTATCGAATCGACTTAAAGCCAGATCGTCACATTGGCCGCTTTTTTCTCTGAGACGGTTACATTTATCATCTGCAAAGCTATGTCGCGTGCTGCGGTATGCGGAGACACTAAAAGCACCATAGTAGAACATAGAAGAAGCTTCTAAGTTGAAGCAATAGCCAGTAAGAAGTAGTACAATTCAAATTTTAGTTGCCGATTATTCACTTTTTAGCCGGCTTTGGTGGCTTCGACATGACCTAGGACCTAAAGATTTTGCATGAAAGGAGGATTAGCAGTCGCGTTGCACGGGAGAATGCGAAAAGTGTTCATATGTAGTAAAAACCTGAGAAATCCGTCCGTTTTCGTCATTCGTTATCGAATCGACTTAAAGCCATATCGTCACATTGGCCGCTTTTCTCTCTGAGACGGTTACATTTATCGCCTGCAAAGCTATGTCGCGTGCTGCGGTATGGGGAGACACTAAAAGCACCATAGTAGAACACAGAAGAAGCTTCTAAGTTGAAGCAATAGCCAGTAAGAAGTAGTACAATTCAAGTTGTAGATGTCGATTATTCACTTTTTAGCCGGTTTTGGTGGATTGGACATGACGTAGGACCTTAAGATTTTGCATGAAAGAGGACTAGCAGCCGTGTTGCACGGGAGAATGTGAAAGGTGTTCATATGTAGTAAAAACCTGAGAAATCCGTCTGTTTTCGTCATTTGTTGTCGAATCGACTTAAAGCCAGATCGTCACATTGGCCGCTTTTCTCTGTGAGACGGTTACATTTATCGTCTGCAAAGCTATGTCGCGTGCTGCGGTATGCGGAGACACTAAAAGCACCATTGTAGAACACAGAAGAAGCTTCGAAGTTAAAGCAATAGCCAGTAAGAAATAGTAGAATTCAAGTTTTAGTTGTCGATTATTCACTTTTTAGCCGGCTTTTGTGGCTTGGACATGACCTAGGACCTAAAGATTTTGCATGAAAGGAGGACTGGCAGCCGTCTTGCACGGGAGAATGTGAAAAGTGTTCATATGTAGTAAAAACCTGAGAAATCCGTCGGTTTTCGTCATTTGTTATCGAATCGACTTAAAGCCAGATCGTCACATTGGCCGCTTTTCTCTCTGAGACGGTTACATTTATCGTCTGCAAAGCTATGTCGCGTGCTGCGGTATGGGGAGACACTAAAAGCACCATAGTAGAACACAGAAGAAGCTTCTAAGTTGAAGCAATAGCCAGTAAGAAGTAATACAATTCAAGTTTCAGTTGTCGATTATTCACTTTTTAGCCGGATTTGGTGGCTTGGACATGACCTAGGACCTTAAGATCTTGCATGAATGGAGGACTAGCAGCCGCGTTGCACGGGAGAATTTGAAAAGTGTTCGTATGTAGTAAAAACCTGAGAAATCCGTCTGTTTTCGTCATTTGTTATCATATCGACTTAGAGCCAGATCGTCACATTGGCCGCTATTCTCTCTGAAACGGTTACATTTATCGTCCGCAAAGCTATGTCGCGTGCTGCGGTATGCGGAGTCACTAAAAGCACCATAGTAGAACACAGAAGCAGCTTCTAAGTTGAAGCAATAGCCAGTAAGAAGTAGTAGAATTCAAATTTTAGTTGTCGATTATTCACTTTTTAGCCGGCTTTGGTGTCTTGGACATGACCTAGGACCTTAAGATTTTGCACGAAAGGAGGACTAGCAGCCGCGTTGCACGGGAGAATGTGAAAAGTGTTCATATGTAGTAAAAACCTGAGAAATCCGTCTGTTTTCATCATTTGTTATAGAAGCGTCTTAAAGCTAGATCGTCACATTGGCCGCTTTTCTCTCTGAGACGGTTACATTTATCGTCTGCAAAGCTATGTCGCGTGCTGCGGTATGCGGAGACACTAAAAGCACCATAGCAGAACACAGAAGAAGCTTCAAAGTTGAAGCAATAGCCAGTAAGAAGTAGTACAATTCAAATTTCAGTTGCCGATTATTCACTTTTTAGCCGGCTTTGGTGGCTTGGACATGACCTAGGACCTTACGATTTTGCATGAAAGGAGGACTAGCAGTCGCGTTGCACGGGAGAATGCGAAAAGTGTTCATATGTAGTAAAAACCTGAGAAATCCGTCCGTTTTCGTCATTTGTTATCGAATCGACTTAAAGCCAGATCGTCACATTGGCCGCTTTTCTCTCTAAGACGGTTACATTTATCGTCTGCGAAGCTATGTCGCGTACTGCGGTATGCGGAGACACTAAAAGCACCATAGTAGAACACAGAAGAAGCTTCTAAGTTGAAGCAATAGCCAGTAAGAAGTAGTACAATTCAAGTTTTAGTTGTCGATTGTTCACTTTTTAGCCAGCTTTGGTGGCTTGGACATGACCTAGGACCTTAAGATTTTGCATGAAAGGAGGACTAGCAGCCGCGTTGCACGGGAGAATGTGAAAAGGGTTAATATGTAGAAAAAACCTGAGAAATCCGTCCGTTTTCGTCATTTGTTATCGAATCGACTTAAAGCCATATCGTCACATTGGCCGCTTTTCTCTCTGAGACGGTTACATTTATCGCCTGCAAAGCTATGTCGCGTGCTGCGGTATGGGGAGACACTAAAAGCACCATAGTAGAACACAGAAGAAGATTCTAAGTTGAAGCAATAGCCAGTAAGAAGTAGTACAATTCAAGTTGTAGATGTCGATTATTCACTTTTTAGCCGGCTTTGGTGGATTGGACATGACGTAGGACCTTAAGATTTTGCATGAAAGAGGACTAGCAGCCGTGTTGCACGGGAGAATGTGAAAGGTGTTCATATGTAGTAAAAACCTGAGAAATCCGTCTGTTTTCGTCATTTGTTATCGAATCGACTTAAAGCCAGATCGTCACATTGGCCGCTTTTCTTTGTGAGACGGTTACATTTATCGTCTGCAAAGCCATGTCGCGTGCTGCGGTATGCGGAGACACTAAAAGCACCATAGTAGAACACAGAAGTAGCTTCTAAGTTGAAGCAATAGCCAGTAAGAAGTAGTAGAATTCAAATTTTAGTTGTCGATTATTTACTTTTTAGCCGGCTTTGGTGTCTTGGACATGACCTAGGACCTTAAGATTTTGCATGAAAGGAGGACTAGCAGCCGCGTTGCACGGGAGAATTTGAAAAGTGTTCATATGTAGTAAAAACCTGAGGAATCCGTCTGTTTTCGTCATTTGTTATCATATCGACTTAGAGCCAGGTCGTCACATTGGCCGCTATTCTCTCTGAAACGGTTACATATATCGTCTGCAAAGCTATGTCGCGTGCTGCGGTATGCGGAGTCACTAAAAGCACCATAGTAGAACACAGAAGTAGCTTCTAAGTTGAAGCAATAGCCAGTAAGAAGTAGTAGAATTCAAATTTTAGTTGTCGATTATTCACTTTTTAGCCGGCTTTGGTGTCTTGTACATGACCTAGGACCTTAAGATTTTGCATGAAAGGAGGACTAGCAGCCGCGTTGCACGGGAGAATGTGAAAAGTGTTCATATGTAGTAAAAACCTGAGAAATCCGTCTGTATTCGTCATTTGTTATAGAAGCGACTTAAAGCTAGATCGTCACATTGGCCGCTTTTCTCCCTAAGACGGTTACATTTATCGTCTGCAAAGCTATGTCGCGTACTGCGGTTTGCGGAGACACTAAAAGAACCATAGTAGAACACAGAAGAAGCTTCTAAGTTGAAGCAATAGCCAGTAAGAAGTAGTACAATTCAAGTTTTAGTTGTCGATTGTTCACTTTTTAGCCAGCTTTGGTGGCTTGGACATGACCTAGGACCTTATGATTTTGCATGAAAGGAGGACTAGCAGCCGCGTTGCATGGGAGAATGTGAAAAGTGTTCATATGTAGTAAAAACCTGAGAAATCCGTCCGTTTTCGTCATTTGTTATAGAATCGACTTAAAGCCAGATCGTCACATTGGCCGCTTTTCTCTGTGAGTCGGTTACATTCATCGTCTGCACAGCTATCTCGCGTGCTGCAGTATGCGGAGACACTAAAAGCACCATAGTAGAACACATAAGAAGCTTCTAAGTTGAAGCAATAGTCAGTAAGAAGTAGTACAATTCAAGTTTTAGTTGTCGATTATTCACTTTTAGCCGGCCTTGGTGGCTTGGACATGACCTAGGACCTTAAGATTTTGCATTAAAGGAGGACTAGCAGCCGCGTTGCACGGGAGAATGTGAAAAGTTTTCATATGCACTAAAAACCTGAGAAATCCGTTCGTTTTCGTCATTTGTTATCGAATCGACTTAAAGCCAGATCGTCACATTGGCCGCTCTTCTCTCTGAAACGGTTACATTTATCGTGTGCAAAGCTATATCCTGTGCTGCGGTATGCGGAGACACTAAAAGCACCATAGTAGAACACAGAAGAAGCTTCTATGTTGAAGTAATAGCCAGTAAGAAGTAGTACAATTCAAGTTTTAATTATCGATTATTCACTTTTTAGCCGGCTTTGGTGGCTTGGATATGACATAGGACCTTAAGATTTTGCATGAAAGGAGGACGAGCAGCCGCGTTGCACAGGAGAATGTGAAAAGTGTTCATATGTAGTAAAAACCTGAGAAATCAGTCCGTTTTCGTCATTTGTTATCGAATCGACTTAAAGCCAGATCGTCACATTGGCCGCTTTTCTCTCTGAGACGGTTACATTTATCGTCTGCAAAGCTATGTCGCGTGCTGCGGTATGCGGAAACACTAAAACCACCATAGTAGAACACAGAAGAAGCTTCTAAGTTGAAGTAATATCCAGTAAGAAGTAGTACAATTCAAGTTTAATTTGTCGAGTATTCACTTTTTAGCCGGCTTTGGTTGCTTGGACATGACCTAGGACCTTAAGATTTTGCATGAAAGGAGGACTGGCAGCCGCGTTGCGCGAGAGAATGAGAAAAGTGTTCATATGTAGTAAAAACCTGAGAAATCCGTCGTTTTTCGTCATTTGTTATCGAATCGACTTAAAGCCAGATCGTCACATTGGCTGCTTTTCTCTCTGAGACGGTTACATTTATCGTCTGCAAAGCTATGTCGCGTGCTGCGGTATGCGGAGACACTAAAAGCACCATAGTAGAACACAGATGAAACTTCTAAGTTGAAGTAATAGCCAGTAAGAAGTAGTACAATTCAAGTTTTAGTTGTCGATTATTCACTTTTTAGCCGGCTTTGGTGGCTTGCACATGCCCTAGTACCTTAAGATTTTGCATGAAAAGAGGACTAGCAGCCCCGTTGCACGGGAGAACGTGATAAGTGTTCATATGTAGTAATAACCTTAGGAATCCGTCCGTTTTCGTCATTTGTTATCGAATTGACTTAAAGCCAGATCGTCAAATTGGAAGCTTTTCTATCTGAGACGGTTACATTTATCGTCTGCAAAGCTATGTCGCGTGCTGCGGTATGCGGAAACACTAAAAGCACCATAGTAGAACACAGAAGAAGCTTCTAAGTTGAAGCAATACCCAGTAAGAAGTAGTACAATTCAAGTTTTAGTTGTCGATTGTTCACTTTTAGCTTGCTTTGGTGGCTTGGACATGACCTAGAACCTTAAGATTTCATGAAAGGAGGACTAGCAGCCGCGTTGCACGGGAGAATGTGAAAAGTGTTCATATGTAGTAAAAACCTAAGAGATCCGTCGGTTTTCGTCATTTGTTATCGAATCGACTTAAAGCCACATCGTCACATTGGCCGTTCTTCTCTCTGAAACGGTTACACTTATCGTCTGCAAAGCTATGTCGCGTGCTGCGGTATGCGGAAACACTAAAAGCACCATAGTAGAACACAGAAGAAGCTTCTATGTCGAAGTAATAGCCAGTAAGAAGTAGTACAATTGAAGATTTAGTTGTCGATTATTCACTTTTTAGCCGGCTTTGGTGGCTTGTACATGACCTAGGACCTTAAGATTTTGCATGATAGGAGGACTAGCAGCCGCGTTGCACGGGAGAATGTGAAAATTGTTCATATGTAGTAAAAACCTGAGAAATTCGTCCGTTTTCGTCATTTGTTATCGAATCGACTTAAAGCCAGATCCTCACATTGGCCGCTCTTCTCTCTTAAACGTTTACATTTATCGTCTACAAAGCTATGTCGCGTGCTGCGGTATAAGGAGACACTAAAGCACCGTAGTAGAACACAGAAGAAGCTTCTAAGTTGAAGTAATAGCCAGTAAGAAGTAGTACAATTGAAGTTTTAGTTGTCGATTATTCACTTTTTAGCCGGCTTTGGTGGCTTGGACATGAGGTGGAACCTTAAGATTTTGCATGAAAGGAAGACTAGCAGCCGCGTTGCACGGGAGAATGTGAAAAGTGTTCATATGTAGGAAAAACCTGAGTAATCCGTCCGTTTTCGTCATTTGTTATCGAATCGAGATTAAAGCCAGATCGTCGCATTGGCCCCTTTGCTCTCTGAGACGGTTACATTTATCGTCTGCAAAGCTATGTCGCGTGCTGCGGTGTGCGGAGACACTAAAAGCACCATAGTAGAACACAGAAGAAGCTTCTAAGTTGAAGCAATAGCCAGTAAGAAGTAGTACAATTCAAGTTTTAGTTGTCGATTATTCACTTTTTAGCCGGCTTTGGTGGCTTGGACATGACCTAGGACGTTAAGATTTTGCATGAAAGGAGGACTGGCAGCCGCGTTGCACGGGAGAATTTGAAAAGTGTTCATATGTAGTAAAAACCTGAGAAATCCGTCCGTTTTCGTCATTTGTTATCGAATCGACTTAAAGCTGTATCGTCACATTGGCCGCTCTTCTGTCTGAAACGGTTACACTTATCGTCTGCAAAGCTATGTCGCGTGCTGCGGTATGCGGAAACACTAAAAGCACCATAGTAGAACACAGAAGAAGCTTCTATGTCGAAGTAATAGCCAGTAAGAAGTAGTACAATTGAAGATTTTGTTGTCAATTATTCACTTTTTAGCCGGCTTTGGTGGCTTGGACATGACCTAGGACCTTAAGATTTTGCATGTAAGGAGGACTAGCAGATGCGTTGCATGGGAGAATGTGAAAAGTGTTCATATGTAGTAAAAACTTGAGAAATCCGTCCGTTTTCGTCATTTGTTACCGAATCGACTTAAAGCCAGATCGTCACATTGGCCGCTTTTCTCTCTGAGACGGTTACATTTATCGTCTGCAAAGCTATGTCGCGTGCTGCGGTATGCGGATACACTAAAAGCACCGTAGTAGAACACAGAAGAAGCTTCCAAGTTGAAGTAATAGCCAGTAAGAAGTAGTACAATTCAAGTTTTAGTTGTCGATTATTCACTTTTTAGCCGGCTTTGGTGGCTTGGACACGACCTAGGACCTTAAGATTTGCATGAAAGAAATACTTGCAGCCGCCTTGCACGGGAGAATGTGAAATGTGTTCATATGTAGTAAAAACCTGAGAAATCCGTCCGTTTTCGTCATTTGTTATCGACTCGACTTAAAGCCAGATCGTCACATTGGCCGCTCTTTTCTCTGAAACGGTTACATTTATCGTCTACAAAGCTATGTCGCGTGCCGCGATATGCGGAAACACTAAAAGCACCATAGTAGAACATAGAAGAAGCTTCTATGTGGAAGTAATAGCCAGTAAGAAGTAGTACAATTGAAGATTCTAGTTGTCGATTATTCACTTTTGAGCCGGCTTTGGTGGCTTGGACATGACCTAGGACCTTAAGATTTTGCATGAAAGGAGGACTAGCAGCCGCGTTTCATGGGAGAATGTGAAAAGTGTTCATATGTAGTAAAAACCTGAGAAATCCGTCCGTTTTCTTCATTTGTTATCGAATCGACTTAAAGCCAGATCGTCACATTGGCCGCTTTTCTCTGTGAGTCGGTTACATTCATCGTCTGCAAAGCTATGTCGCGTGCTGCAGTATGCGGAAACACTAAAAGCACCATAGTAGAACACAGAAGAAGCTTCTAAGTTGAAGTAATACCCAGTAAGAAGTAGTACAATTCAAGTTTTAGTTGTCGATTATTCACTTTTAAGCCGGCTTTGGTGGCTATGACATGACCTAGGACCATAAGATTTTGCGTGAAAGGAGGACTAGCAGCCGCGATGCACGTGAGAATGTGAAAATTGTTCATATGTAGGAAAAACCTGAGTAATCCGTCCGTTTTCGTCATTTGTTATCGAATCGAGATTAAAGCCAGATCGTCGCATTGGCCCCTTTTCTCTCTGAGACGGTTACATTTATCGTCTGCAAAGCTATGTCGCGTGCTGCGGTGTGCGGAGACACTAAAAGCACCATAGTAGAACACAGAAGAAGCTTCTAAGTTGAAGCAATAGCAAGTAAGAAGTAGTACAATTCAAGTTTTAGTTGTCGATTATTCACTTTTAAGCCGGCTTTGGTGGCTTGGACATGACCTAGGACGTTAAGATTTAGCATGAAAGGAGGACTGGCAGCCGCGTTGCACGGGAGAATGTGAAAAGTGTTCATATGTAGTAAAAACCTGAGGAATCCGTCCGTTTTCGTCATTTGTTATCGAATCGACTTAAAGCTGTATCGTCACATTGGCCGCTCTTCTGTCTGAAACGGTTACACTTATCGTCTGCAAAGCTATGTCGCGTGCTGCGGTATGCGGAAACACTAAAAGCACCATAGTAGAACACAGAAGAAGCTTCTATGTCGAAGTAATAGCCAGTAAGAAGTAGTACAATTGAAGATTTTGTTGTCAATTATTCACTTTTTAGCCGGCTTTGGTGGCTTGGACATGACCTAGGACCTTAAGATTTTGCATGTAAGGAGGACTAGCAGATGCGTTGCATGGGAGAATGTGAAAAGTGTTCATATGTAGTAAAAACTTGAGAAATCCGTCCGTTTTCGTCATTTGTTACCGAATCGACTTAAAGCCAGATCGTCACATTGGCCGCTTTTCTCTCTGAGACGGTTACATTTATCGTCTGCAAAGCTATGTCGCGTGCTGCGGTATGCGGATACACTAAAAGCACCGTAGTAGAACACAGAAGAAGCTTCCAAGTTGAAGTAATAGCCAGTAAGAAGTAGTACAATTCAAGTTTTAGTTGTCGATTATTCACTTTTTAGCCGGCTTTGGTGGCTTGGACACGACCTAGGACCTTAAGATTTGCATGAAAGAAATACTTGCAGCCGCCTTGCACGGGAGAATGTGAAATGTGTTCATATGTAGTAAAAACCTGAGAAATCCGTCCGTTTTCGTCATTTGTTATCGACTCGACTTAAAGCCAGATCGTCACATTGGCCGCTCTTTTCTCTGAAACGGTTACATTTATCGTCTACAAAGCTATGTCGCGTGCCGCGATATGCGGAAACACTAAAAGCACCATAGTAGAACATAGAAGAAGCTTCTATGTGGAAGTAATAGCCAGTAAGAAGTAGTACAATTGAAGATTCTAGTTGTCGATTATTCACTTTTGAGCCGGCTTTGGTGGCTTGGACATGACCTAGGACCTTAAGATTTTGCATGAAAGGAGGACTAGCAGCCGCGTTGCATGGGAGAATGTGAAAAGTGTTCATATGTAGTAAAAACCTGAGAAATCCGTCCGTTTTCTTCATTTGTTATCGAATCGACTTAAAGCCAGATCGTCACATTGGCCGCTTTTCTCTGTGAGTCGGTTACATTCATCGTCTGCAAAGCTATGTCGCGTGCTGCAGTATGCGGAAACACTAAAAGCACCATAGTAGAACACAGAAGAAGCTTCTAAGTTGAAGTAATACCCAGTAAGAAGTAGTACAATTCAAGTTTTAGTTGTCGATTATTCACTTTTAAGCCGGCTTTGGTGGCTATGACATGACCTAGGACCATAAGATTTTGCGTGAAAGGAGGACTAGCAGCCGCGATGCACGTGAGAATGTGAAAATTGTTCATATGTAGGAAAAACCTGAGTAATCCGTCCGTTTTCGTCATTTGTTATCGAATCGAGATTAAAGCCAGATCGTCGCATTGGCCCCTTTTCTCTCTGAGACGGTTACATTTATCGTCTGCAAAGCTATGTCGCGTGCTGCGGTGTGCGGAGACACTAAAAGCACCATAGTAGAACACATAAGAAGCTTCTAAGTTGAAGCAATAGCAAGTAAGAAGTAGTACAATTCAAGTTTTAGTTGTCGATTATTCACTTTTAAGCCGGCTTTGGTGGCTGGGACATGACCTAGGACGTTAAGATTTAGCATGAAAGGAGGACTGGCAGCCGCGTTGCACGGGAGAATGTGAAAAGTGTTCATATGTAGTAAAAACCTGAGGAATCCGTCCGTTTTCGTCATTTGTTATCGAATCGACTTAAAGCTGGATCGTCACATTGGCCGCTCTTCTGTCTGAAACGGTTACACTTATCGTCTGCAAAGCTATGTCGCGTGCTGCGGTTTGCGGAAACACTAAAAGCACCATAGTAGAACACAGAAGAAGCTTCTATGTCGAAGTAATAGCCAGTAAGAAGTAGTACAATTGAAGATTTTGTTGTCAATTATTCACTTTTTAGCCGGCTTTGGTGTCTTGGACATGACCTAGGACCTTAAGATTTTGCATGAAAGGAGGACTAGCAGATGCGTTGCATGGGAGAATGTGAAAAGTGTTCATATGTAGTAAAAACCTGAGAAATCCGTCCGTTTTTGTCATTTGTTACCGAATCGACTTAAAGCCAGATCGTCACATTGGCCGCTTTTCTCTCTGAGACGGTTACATTTATCGTCTGCAAAGCTATGTCGCGTGCTGCGGTATGCGGAGACACTAAAAGCACCGTAGTAGAACACAGAAGAAGCTTCCAAGTTGTAGTAATAGCCAGTAAGAAGTAGTACAATTCAAGTTTTAGTTGTCGATTATTCACTTTTTAGCCGGCTTTGGTGGCTTGGACACGACCTAGGACCTTAAGATTTGCATGAAAGAAATACTTGCAGCCGCCTTGCATGGGAGAATGTGAAATGTGTTCATATGTAGTAAAAACCTGAGAAATCCGTCCGTTTTCGTCATTTGTTATCGACTCGACTTAAAGCCAGATCGTCACATTGGCCGCTCTTTTCTCTGAAACGGTTACATTTATCGTCTACAAAGCTATGTCGCGTGCCGCGATATGCGGAAACACTAAAAGCACCATAGTAGAACATAGAAGAAGCTTCTATGTTGAAGTAATAGCCAGTAAGAAGTAGTACAATTGAAGTTTCTAGTTGTCGATTATTCACTTTTGAGCCGGCTTTGGTGGCTTGGACATGACCTAGGACCTTAAGATTTTGCATGAAAGGAGGACTAGCAGCCGCGTTGCATGGGAGAATGTGAAAAGTGTTCATATGTAGTAAAAACCTGAGAAATCCGTCCGTTTTCGTCATTTGTTAACGAATCGACTTAAAGCCAGATCGTCACATTGGCCGCTTTTCTCTGTGAGTCGGTTACATTCATCGTCTACAAAGCTATGTCGCGTGCTGCGGTATAAGGAGACACTAAAGCACCGTAGTAGAACACAGAAGAAGCTTCTAAGTTGAAGTAATAGCCAGTAAGAAGTAGTACAATTGAAGTTTTAGTTGTCGATTATTCACTTTTTAGCCGGCTTTGGCGGCTTGGACATGACCTAGGACCTTAAGATTTTGCATGAAAGGAGGACTAGCAGCGCGTTGCACGGGAGAATGTGAAAAGGGTTCATATGTAGAAAAAACCTGAGAAATCCGTCCGTTTTCGTCATTTGTTATCGAATCGACTTAAAGCCAGATCGTCACATAGGCCGCTCTTCTCTCTGAGACGGTTACATTTATCGTCTGCAAAGCTATGTCGCGTGCTGCGGTATGCGGAAACACTAAAACCACCATAGTAGAACACAGAAGAAGCTTCTAAGTTGAAGTAATATCCAGTAAGAAGTAGTACAATTCAAGTTTAATTTGTCGATTATTCACTTTTTAGCCGGCTTTGGTGGCTTGGACATGACCTAGGACCTTAAGATTTTGCATGAAAGGAGGACTGGCAACCGCGTTGCACGGGAGAATGTGAAAAGTGTTCATATGTAGTAAAAACCTAAGAAATCCGTCCGTTTTCGTCTTTTGTTATGGAATCGACTTAAAGTCAGATCGTCACATTGGCCGCTCTTCTCTCTGAAACGGTTACACTTATCGTCTGAAAAGCTATGTCGCGTGCGCGGTATGCCGAAACACTAAAAGCACCATAGTAGAACACAGAAGAAGCTTCTAAGTTGAAGTAATAGCCAGTAAGAAGTAGTACAATTCAAGTTTTAGTTGTCGATTATTCACTTTTTAGCCGGCTTTGGTGGCTATGAGATGACCTAGGACCATAAGATTTTGCATGAAAGGAGGACTAGCAGCCGCGTTGCACGGGAGAATGTGAAAAGTGTTCATATGTAGTAAAAACCTGAGAAATTCGTCGGTTTTCGTCATTTGTTATCGAATCGACATAAAGCCAGATCGTCACATTGGCCGCTTTTCTCTCTGAGACGGTTACATTTATCGTCTGCAAAGCTATGTCGCGTGCTGCGGTATGCGGAGACACTAAAAGCACCATAGTAGAACACAGAAGAAGCTTCTAAGTTGAAGCAATAGCCAATAAGAAGTAGTACAATTCAAATTTTAGTTGTCGATTATTCACTTTTTAGCCGGCTTTGGTAGCTTGGACATGACCTAGGACGTTAAGATTTTGCATTAAAGGAGGACTAGCAGCCGCGTTGCATGGGAGAATGTGAAAAGTGTTCATACGTAGTAAAAACCTGAGAAATCCGTCCGTTTTTGTCATTTGTTACCGAATCGACTTAAAGCCAGATCGTCACATTGGCCGCTTTTCTCTCTGAGACGGTTACATTTATCGTCTGCAAAGCTATGTCGCGTGCTGCGGTATGCGGAGACACTAAAAGCACCGTAGTAGGACACAGAAGAAGCTTCCAAGTTGAAGTAATAGCCAGTAAGAAGTAGTACAATTCAAGTTTTAGTTGTCGATTATTCACTTTTTAGCCGGCTTTGGTGGCATGGACACGACCTAGGACCTTAAGATTTGCATGAAAGAAATACTTGGAGCCGCCATGCACGGGAGAATGTGAAATGTGTTCAAATGTAGTAAAAACCTGAGAAATCCGTCCGTTTTCGTCATTTGTTATCGACTCGACTTAAAGCCAGATCTTCACATTGGCCGCTCTTTTCTCTGAAACGGTTACATTTATCGTCTACAAAGCTATGTCGCGTGCCGCGGTATGCGGAAACACTAAAAGCACCATAGTAGAACATAGAAGAAGCTTCTATGTTGAAGTAATAGCCAGTAAGAAGTATTACAATTCAAGTTTAATTTGTCGATTATTCACTTTTGAGCCGGCTTTGGTGGCTTGGACATGACCCAGGACCTTAAGATTATGCATGAAAGGAGGACTAGCAGCCGCGTTGCATGGGAGAATGTGAAAAGTGTTCATATGTAGTAAAAACCTGAGTAATCCGTCCGTTTTCGTCATTTGTTATCGAAATGACTTAAAGCCAGATCGTCACATTGGCCGCTTTTCTCTTTGAGTAGGTTACATTCATCGTCTGCAAAGCTATGTCCCGTCCTGCGGTATGCGGAGACACTAAAAGCACCATAGTAGAAATCAGAAGAAGCTTCTAAGTTGAAGTAATAGCCAGTAAGAAGTAGTACAATTCAAGCTTTAGTTATCGATTATTCACTTTTTAGTCGGCTTTCGTGGCTTGGACATGACCTAGGACCCTACGATTTTGCATGAAAGGAGGTCTAGCAGCCGCGTTGCATGGGAGAATGTGAAAAGTCTTCATATGTAGTAAAAACCTGAGAACTCCGTCCGTTTTCGTCATTTGTTATCGAATCGAAATAAAGCCAGATCGTCACATTGGCCGCTCTTCTCTCTGAAACGGTTGCATTTATCGTCTGCAAAGCTATGTCGCGTGCTGCAGTATGCGGAAACACTAAAAGCACCATAGTAGAACACAGAAGAAGCTTCTAAGTTGAAGTAATACCCAGTAAGAAGTAGTACAATTCAAGTTTTAGTTGTCGATTATTCACTTTTAAGCCGGCTTTGGTGGCTATGACATGACCTAGGACCATAAGATTTTGCGTGAAAGGAGGACTAGCAGCCGCGATGCACGTGAGAATGTGAAAAGTGTTCATATGTAGGAAAAACCTGAGTAATCCGTCCGTTTTCGTCATTTGTTATCGAATCGAGATTAAAGCCAGATCGTCGCATTGGCCCCTTTTCTCTCTGAGACGGTTACATTTATCGTCTGCAAAGCTATGTCGCGTGCTGCGGTATGCGGAGACACTAAAAGCACCATAGTAGAACACAGAAGAAGCTTCTAAGTTGAAGCAATAGCCAGTAAGAAGTAGTACAATTCAAGTTTTAGTTGTCGATTATTCACTTTTTAGCCGGCTTTGGTGGCTTGGACATGACCTAGGACGTTAATATTTTTCATGAAAGGAGGACTGGCAGCCGCGTTGCACGGGAGAATGTGAAAAGTGTTCATATGTAGTAAAAACCTGAGGAATCCGTCCGTTTTCGTCATTTGTTATCGAATCGACTTAAAGCTGGGACGTCACATTGGCCGCTCTTCTGTCTGAAACGGTTACAATTATCGTCTGCAAAGCTATGTCGCGTGCTGCGGTATGCGGAAACACTAAAAGCACCATAGTAGAACACAGAAGAAGCTTCTATGTCGAAGTAATAGCCAGTAAGAAGTAGTACAATTGAAGATTTTGTTGTCAATTATTCACTTTTTAGCCGGCTTTGGTGGCTTGGACATGACCTAGGATCTTAAGATTTTGCATGAAAGGAGGACTAGCAGATGCGTTGCATGGGAGAATGTGAAAAGTGTTCATATGTAGTAAAAACCTGAGAAATCCGTCCGTTTTCGTCATTTGTTACCGAATCGACTTAAAGCCAGATCGTCACATTGGCTGCTTTTCTCTCTGAGACGGTTACATTTATCGTCTGCAAAGCTATGTCGCGTGCTGCGGTATGCGGAGACACTAAAAGCACCGTAGTAGAACACAGAAGAAGCTTCCAAGTTGTAGTAATAGCCAGTAAGAAGTAGTACAATTCAAGTTTTAGTTGTCGATTATTCACTTTTTAGCCGGCTTTGGTGGCTTGGACACGACCTAGGACCTTAAGATTTGCATGAAAGAAATACTTGCAGCCGCCTTGCACGGGAGAATGTGAAATGTGTTCATATGTAGTAAAAACCTGAGAAATCCGTCCGTTTTCGTCATTTGTTATCGACTCTACTTAAAGCCAGATCGTCACATTGGCCGCTCTTTTCTCTGAAACGGTTACATTTATCGTCTACAAAGCTATGTCGCGTGCCGCGATATGCGGAAACACTAAAAGCACCATAGTAGAACATAGAAGAAGTTTCTATGTTGAAGTAATAGCCAGTAAGAAGTAGTACAATTGAAGTTTCTAGTTGTCGATTATTCACTTTTGAGCCGGCTTTGGTGGCTTGGACATGACCTAGGACCTTAAGATTTTGCATGAAACGAGGACTAGCAGCCGCGTTGCATGGGAGAATGTGAAAAGTGTTCATATGTAGTAAAAACCTGAGAAATCCGTCCGTTTTCGTCATTTGTTAACGAATCGACTTAAAGCCAGATCGTCACATTGGCCGCTTTTCTCTGTGAGTCGGTTACATTCATCGTCTACAAAGCTATGTCGCGTGCTGCGGTATAAGGAGACACTAATGCACCGTAGTAGAACACAGAAGAAGCTTCTAAGTTGAAGTAATAGCCAGTAAGAAGTAGTACAATTGAAGTTTTAGTCGTCGATTATTCACTTTTTAGCCGGCTTTGGCGGCTTGGACATGACCTAGGACCTTAAGATTTTGCATGAAAGGAGGACTAGCAGCCGCGTTGCACGGGAGAATGTGAAAAGGGTTCATATGTAGAAAAAACCTGAGAAATCCGTCCGTTTTCGTCATTTGTTATCGAATCGACTTAAAGCCAGATCGTCACATAGGCCGCTCTTCTCTCTGAGACGGTTACATTTATCGTCTGCAAAGCTATGTCGCGTGCTGCGTTATGTGGAGACACTATAAGCACCATAGTAGAACACATAAGAAGCTTCTAAGTTGAAGCAATAGTCTGTAAGAAGCAGTACAATTCAAGTTTTGTTTATCGATTATTGATTTTTAGCCGGCTTTGGTGTTTTGGAAATGACCTAGGACCTTAAGATTTTGCATGAAAGGAGGACTAGGAGCCGCGTTGCACGGGAGAATATGAAAAGGGTTCATAAGTAGTAAAAACCTTGAGAATCCGTCCGTTTTCGTCATTTGTTATCCAATCGACTTATAGCCAGATCGTCAAATTGGCCACTTTTCTCTCTGAGACTGTTACATTTATCGTCTGCAAAGCTATGTCGCGTGCTGCGGTATGCGGAGACACTAAAAGCACCATAGTAGAACACAGAAGAAGCTTCTAAGTTGAAGCAATAGCCAGAAAGAAGCAGTACAATTCAAGTTTCGGTTATCGATTATTGATTTTTGGCCGGCTTTGGTGCCTTGGACATAAGGTGGAATCTTAAGATTTTGCATGAAAGGAGGACTAGCTGCCGCGTTGCACGGGAGAATGCGAAAAGTGTTCATATATAGTAAAAACCTGATAAATCCGTCCGTTTTCGTCATTTGTTATCGAATCGACTTAAAGCCAGATCGTCACATTGGCTGCTTTTCTCTCTGAGACGGTTACATTTATCGTCTGCAAAGCTATGTCGCGTGCTGCGGTATGCGGAAACACTAAAAGCACCATAGTAGAACACAGAAGAAGTTTCTAAGTTGAAGTAATAGCCAGTAAGAAGTAGTACAAGTGAAGTTTTAGTTGTCGATTATTCACTTTTTAGCCGGCTTTGGTGACTTGCACATGCCCTAGTACCTTAAGATTTTGCATGAAAAGAGGACTAGCAGCCCCGTTGCACGGGAGAACGTGAAAAGTGTTCATATGTAGTAATAACCTTAGGAATCCGTCCGTTTTCGTCATTTGTTATCGAATCGACTTAAAGCCAGATCGTCAAATTGGAAGCTTTTCTCTCTGAGACGGTTACATTTATCGTCTGCAAAGCTATGTCGCGTGCTGCGGTATGCGGAAACACTAAAAGCACCATAGTAGAACACAGAAGAAGCTTCTAAGTTGAAGTAATAGCCAATAGGAAGTAGTACAATTCAAGTTTTAGTTGTCGATTATTCACTTTTAGCCGGCTTTGGTGGCTTGGACATGACCTAGAACCTTAAGATTTTGCATGAAAGGAGGACTAGCAGCCGCGTTGCACGGGAGAATGTGAAAAGTTTTCATATGCACTAAAAACCTGAAAAATCCGTCCGTTTTCTTCATTAGTTATCGAATCGACTTAACGCCAGATCGTCACATTGGCCGCTCTTCTCTCTGAAACGGTTACATTTATCGTGTGCAAAGCTATTTCGCGTGCTGCGGTATGCGGAGACACTAAAAGCACCATAGTAGAACACAGAAGAAGCTTCCAAGTTGAAGTAATAGCCAGTAAGAAGTAGTACAATTCAAGTTTTAGTTGTCGATTATTCACTTTTTAGCCGGCTTTGGTGGCTTGGACACGACCTAGGACCTTAAGATTTGCACGAAAGAAATACTTGCAGCCGCCTTGCACGGGAGAATGTGAAATGTGTTCATATGTAGTAAAAACCTGAGAAATCCGTCCGTTTTCGTCACTTGTTATCGACTCGACTTAAAGCCAGATCGTCACATTGGCCGCTCTTTTCTCTGAAACGGTTACATTTATCGTCTACAAAGCTATGTCGCGTGCCGCGATATGCGGAAACACTAAAAGCACCATAGTAGAACATAGAAGAAGCTTCTATGTTGAAGTAATAGCCAGTAAGAAGTAGTACAATTGAAGTTTCTAGTTGTCGATTATTCACTTTTGAGCCGGCTTTGGTGGCTTGGACATGCCCTAGGACCTTAAGATTTTGCATGAAAGGAGGACTAGCAGCCGCGTTGCATGGGAGAATGTGAAAAGTGTTCATATGTAGTAAAAACCTGAGAAATCCGTCCGTTTTCGTCATTTGTTAACGAATCGACTTAAAGCCAGATCGTCACATTGGCCGCTTTTCTCTGTGAATCGGTTACATTCATCGTCTACAAAGCTATGTCGCGTGCTGCGGTATGCGGAAACACTAAAAGCACCATAGTAGAACACAGAAGAAGTTTCTAAGTTGAAGTAATGGCCAGTAAGAAGTAGTACAAGTGAAGTTTTAGTTGTCGATTATTCACTTTTTAGCCGGCTTTGGTGACTTGCACATGCCCTAGTACCTTAAGATTTTGCATGAAAAGAGGACTAGCAGCCCCGTTGCACGGGAGAACGTGAAAAGTGTTCATATGTAGTAATAACCTTAGGAATTCGTCCGGTTTCGTCATTTGTTATCGAATCGACTTAAAGCCAGATCGTCAAATTGGAAGCTTTTCTCTCTGAGACGGTTACATTTATCGTCTGCAAAGCTATGTCGCGTGCTGCGGTATGCGGAAACACTAAAAGCACCATAGTAGAACACAGAAGAAGCTTCTAAGTTGAAGTAATAGCCAATAGGAAGTAGTACAATTCAAGTTTTAGTTGTCGATTATTCACTTTTAGCCGGCTTTGGTGGCTTGGACATGACCTAGAACCTTAAGATTTTGCATGAAAGGAGGACTAGCAGCCGCGTTGCACGGGAGAATGTGAAAAGTTTTCATATGCATTAAAAACCTGAAAAATCCGTCCGTTTTCTTCATTTGTTATCGAATCGACTTAAAGCCAGATCGTCACATTGGCCGCTCTTCTATCTGAAACGGTTACATTTATCGTGTGCAAAGCTATTTCGCGTGCTGCGGTATGCGGAGACACTAAAAGCACCATAGTAGAACACAGAAGAAGCTTCTAAGTTGAAGTAATAGCGAGTAAGAAGTAGTACAATTCAAGCTTTAGTTATCGATTATTCACTTTTTATCCGGCTTTCGTGGCTTGGACATGACCTAGGACCTTAAGATTTTGCATGAAAGGAGGACTGGCAGCCGCGTTGCACGGGAGAATGTGAAAAGTGTTCATATGTAGTAAAAACCTGAGGAATCCGTCCGTTTTCGTCATTTGTTATCGAATCGACTTAAAGCTTGATCGTCACATTGGCCGCTCTTCTGTCTGAAACGGTTACACTTATCGTCTGCAAAGCTATGTCGCGTGCTGCGGTATGCGGAAACACTAAAAGCACCATAGTAGAAAACAGAAGAAGCTTCTATGTCGAAGTAATAGCCAGTAAAGAGTAGTACAATTGAAGATTTTGTTGTCAATTATTCACATTTTAGCCGGCTTTGGTGGCTTGGACATGATCTAGGACCTTAAGATTTTGCATGAAAGGAGGACTAGCAGATGCGTTGCATGGGAGAATGTGAAAAGTGTTCATATGTAGTAAAAACCTGAGAAATCCGTCCGTTTTTGTCATTTGTTACCGAATCGACTTAAAGCCAGATCGTCACATTGGCCGCTTTTCTCTCTGAGACGGTTACATTTATCGTCTGCAAAGCTATGTCGCGTGCTGCGGTATGCGGAGACACTAAAAGCACCGTAGTAGAACACAGAAGAAGCTTCCAAGTAGTAGTAATAGCCAGTAAGAAGTAGTACAATTCAAGTTTTAGTTGTCGATTATTCACTTTTTAGCCGGCTTTGGTGGCTTGGACACGACCTAGGACCTTAAGATTTGCATGAAAGAAATACTTGCAGCCGCCTTGCACGGGAGAATGTGAAATGTGTTCATATGTAGAAAAAACCTGAGAAATCCGTCCGTTTTCGTCATTTGTTATCGACTCGACTTAAAGCCAGATCGTCACATTGGCCGCTCTTTTCTCTGAAACGGTTACATTTATCGTCTACAAAGCTATGTCGCGTGCCGCGATATGCGGAAACACTAAAAGCACCATAGTAGAACATAGAAGAAGCTTCTATGTTGAAGTAATAGCCAGCAAGAAGTAGTACAATTGAAGTTTCTAGTTGTCGATTATTCACTTTTGAGCCGGCTTTGGTGGCTTGGACATGACCTAGGACCTTAAGATTTTGCATGAAAGGAGGACTAGCAGCCGCGTTGCATGGGAGAATGTGAAAAGTGTTCATATGTAGTAAAAACCTGAGAAATCAGTCCGTTTTCGTCATTTGTTAACGAATCGACTTAAAGCCAGATCGTCACATTGGCCGCTTTTCTCTGTGAGTCGGTTACATTCATCGTCTACAAAGCTATGTCGCGTGCTGCGGTATAAGGAGACACTAAAGCACCGTAGTAGAACACAGAAGAAGCTTCTAAGTTGAAGTAATAGCCAGTAAGAAGTAGTACAATTGAAGTTTTAGTTGTCGATTATTCACTTTTTAGCCGGCTTTGGCGGCTTGGACATGACCTAGGACCTTAAGATTTTGCATGAAAGGAGGACTAGCAGCCGCGTTGCACGGGAGAATGTGAAAAGGGTTCATATGTAGAAAAAACCTGAGAAATCCGTCCGTTTTCGTCATTTGTTATCGAATCGACTTAAAGCCAGATCGTCACATAGGCCGCTCTTCTCTCTGAGACGGTTACATTTATCGTCTGCAAAGCTATGTCGCGTGCTGCGGTATGCGGAAACACTAAAACCACCATAGTAGAACACAGAAGAAGCTTCTAAGTTGAAGTAATATCCAGTAAGAAGTAGTACAATTCAAGTTTAATTTGTCGATTATTCACTTTTTAGCCGGCTTTGGTGGCTTGGACATGACCTAGGACCTTAAGATTTTGCACGAAAGGAGGACTGGCAACCGCGTTGCACGGGAGAATGTGAAAAGTGTTCATATGTAGTAAAAACCTGAGAAATCCGTCCGTTTTCGTCTTTTGTTATCGAATCGACTTAAAGCCAGATCGTCACATTGGCCGCTCTTCTCTCTGAAACAGTTACACTTATCGTCTGAAAAGCTATGTCGCGTGCGCGGTATGCCGAAACACTAAAAGCACCATAGTAGAACACAGAAGAAGCTTCTAAGTTGAAGTAATAGCCAGTAAGAAGTAGTACAATTCAAGTTTTAGTTGTCGATTATTCACTTTTTAGCCGGCTTTGGTGGCTATGACATGACCTAGGACCATAAGATTTTGCATGAAAGGAGGACTAGCAGCCGCGTTGCACGGGAGAATGTGAAAAGTGTTCATATGTAGTAAAAACCTGAGAAATCCGTCGGTTTTCGTCATTTGTTATCGAATCGACATAAAGCCAGATCGTCACATTGGCCGCTTTTCTCTCTGAGACGGTTACATTTATCGTCTGCAAAGCTATGTCGCGTGCTGCGGTATGCGGAGACACTAAAAGCACCATAGTAGAACACAAAAGAAGCTTCTAAGTTGAAGCAATAGCCAATAAGAAATAGTACAATTCAAATTTTAGTTGTCGATTATTCACTTTTTAGCCGGCTTTGGTGGCTTGGACATGACCTAGGACGTTAGGATTTTGCATTACAGGAGGACTAGCAGCCGCGTTGCATGGGAGAATGTGAAAAGTGTTCATACGTAGTAAAAACCTGAGAAATCCGTCCGTTTTCGTCATTTGTTACCGAATCGACTTAAAGCCAGATCGTCACATTGGCCGCTTTTCTCTCTGAGACGGTTACATTTATCGTCTGCAAAGCTATGTCGCGTGCTGCGGTATGCGGAGACACTAAAAGCACCGTAGTAGGACACAGAAGAAGCTTCCAAGTTGAAGTAATAGCCAGTAAGAAGTAGTACAATTCAAGTTTTAGTTGTCGATTATTCACTTTTTAGCCGGCTTTGGTGGCTTGGACACGACCTAGGACCTTAAGATTTGCATGAAAGAAATACTTGCAGCCGCCTTGCACGGGAGAATGTGAAATGTGTTCATATGTAGTAAAAACCTGAGAAATCCGTCCGTTTTCGTCATTTGTTATCGACTCGACTTAAAGCCAGATCGTCACATTGGCCGCTCTTTTCTCTGAAACGGTTACATTTATCGTCTACAAAGCTATGTCGCGTGCCGCGATATGCGGAAACACGAAAAGCACCATAGTAGAACATAGAAGAAGCTTCTATGTTGAAGTAATAGCCAGTAAGAAGTAGTACAATTGAAGTTTCTAGTTGTCGATTATTCACTTTTGAGCCGGCTTTGGTGGCTTGGACATGACCTAGGACCTTAAGATTTTGCATGAAAGGAGGACTAGCAGCCGCGTTGCATGGGAGAATGTGAAAAGTGTTCATATGTAGTAAAAACCTGAGAAATCCGTCCGTTTTCGTCATTTGTTAACGAATCGACTTAAAGCCAGATCGTCACATTGGCCGCTTTTCTCTGTGAGTCGGTTACATTCATCGTCTACAAAGCTATGTCGCGTGCTGCGGTATAAGGAGACACTAAAGCACCGTAGTAGAACACAGAAGAAGCTTCTAAGTTGAAGTAATAGCCAGTAAGAAGTAGTACAATTGAAGTTTTAGTTGTCGATTATTCACTTTTTAGCCGGCTTTGGCGGCTTGGACATGACCTAGGACCTTAAGATTTTGCATGAAAGGAGGACTAGCAGCCGCGTTGCACGGGAGAATGTGAAAAGGGTTCATATGTAGAAAAAACCTGAGAAATCCGTCCGTTTTCGTCATTTGTTATCGAATCGACTTAAAGCCAGATCGTCACATAGGCCGCTCTTCTCTCTGAGACGGTTACATTTATCGTCTGCAAAGCTATGTCGCGTGCTGCGGTATGCGGAAACACTAAAACCACCATAGTAGAACACAGAAGAAGCTTCTAAGTTGAAGTAATATCCAGTAAGAAGTAGTACAATTCAAGTTTAATTTGTCGATTATTCACTTTTTAGCCGGCTTTGGTGGCTTGGACATGACCTAGGACCTTAAGATTTTGCATGAAAGGAGGACTAGCAGCCGCGTTGCACGGGAGAATGTGAAAAGTGTTCATATGTAGTAAAAACCTGAGAAATCCGTCGGTTTTCGTCATTTGTTATCGAATCGACATAAAGCCAGATCGTCACATTGGCCGCTTTTCTCTCTGAGACGGTTACATTTATCGTCTGCAAAGCTATGTCGCGTGCTGCGGTATGCGGAGACACTAAAAGCACCATAGTAGAACACAGAAGAAGCTTCTAAGTTGAAGCAATAGCCAATAAGAAGTAGTACAATTCAAATTTTAGTTGTCGATTATTCACTTTTTAGCCGGCTTTGGTGGCTTGGACATGACCTAGGACGTTAAGATTTTGCATTAAAGGAGGACTAGCAGCCGCGTTGCACGGGAGAATGCGAAAAGTGTTCATATATAGTAAAAACCTGATAAATCCGTCCGTTTTCGTCATTTGTTATCGAATCGACTTAAAGCCAGATCGTCACATTGGCTGCTTTTCTCTCTGAGACGGTTACATTTATCGTCTGCAAAGCTATGTCGCGTGCTGCGGTATGCGGAAACACTAAAAGCACCATAGTAGAACACAGAAGAAGTTTCTAAGTTGAAGTAATAGCCAGTAAGAAGTAGTACAAGTGAAGTTTTAGTTGTCGATTATTCACTTTTTAGCCGGCTTTGGTGACTTGCACATGCCCTAGTACCTTAAGATTTTGCATGAAAAGAGGACTAGCAGCCCCGTTGCACGGGAGAACGTGAAAAGTGTTCATATGTAGTAATAACCTTAGGAATCCGTCCGTTTTCGTCATTTGTTATCGAATCGACTTAAAGCCAGATCGTCAAATTGGAAGCTTTTCTCTCTGAGACGGTTACATTTATCGTCTGCAAAGCTATGTCGCGTGCTGCGGTATGCGGAAACACTAAAAGCACCATAGTAGAACACAGAAGAAGCTTCTAAGTTGAAGTAATAGCCAATAGGAAGTAGTACAATTCAAGTTTTAGTTGTCGATTATTCACTTTTAGCCGGCTTTGGTGGCTTGGACATGACCTAGAACCTTAAGATTTTGCATGAAAGGAGGACTAGCAGCCGCGTTGCACGGGAGAATGTGAAAAGTTTTCATATGCACTAAAAACCTGAAAAATCCGTCCGTTTTCTTCATTAGTTATCGAATCGACTTAACGCCAGATCGTCACATTGGCCGCTCTTCTCTCTGAAACGGTTACATTTATCGTGTGCAAAGCTATTTCGCGTGCTGCGGTATGCGGAGACACTAAAAGCACCATAGTAGAACACAGAAGAAGCTTCCAAGTTGAAGTAATAGCCAGTAAGAAGTAGTACAATTCAAGTTTTAGTTGTCGATTATTCACTTTTTAGCCGGCTTTGGTGGCTTGGACACGACCTAGGACCTTAAGATTTGCACGAAAGAAATACTTGCAGCCGCCTTGCACGGGAGAATGTGAAATGTGTTCATATGTAGTAAAAACCTGAGAAATCCGTCCGTTTTCGTCACTTGTTATCGACTCGACTTAAAGCCAGATCGTCACATTGGCCGCTCTTTTCTCTGAAACGGTTACATTTATCGTCTACAAAGCTATGTCGCGTGCCGCGATATGCGGAAACACTAAAAGCACCATAGTAGAACATAGAAGAAGCTTCTATGTTGAAGTAATAGCCAGTAAGAAGTAGTACAATTGAAGTTTCTAGTTGTCGATTATTCACTTTTGAGCCGGCTTTGGTGGCTTGGACATGCCCTAGGACCTTAAGATTTTGCATGAAAGGAGGACTAGCAGCCGCGTTGCATGGGAGAATGTGAAAAGTGTTCATATGTAGTAAAAACCTGAGAAATCCGTCCGTTTTTGTCATTTGTTACCGAATCGACTTAAAGCCAGATCGTCACATTGGCCGCTTTTCTCTCTGAGACGGTTACATTTATCGTCTGCAAAGCTATGTCGCGTGCTGCGGTATGCGGAGACACTAAAAGCACCGTAGTAGAACACAGAAGAAGCTTCCAAGTAGTAGTAATAGCCAGTAAGAAGTAGTACAATTCAAGTTTTAGTTGTCGATTATTCACTTTTTAGCCGGCTTTGGTGGCTTGGACACGACCTAGGACCTTAAGATTTGCATGAAAGAAATACTTGCAGCCGCCTTGCACGGGAGAATGTGAAATGTGTTCATATGTAGAAAAAACCTGAGAAATCCGTCCGTTTTCGTCATTTGTTATCGACTCGACTTAAAGCCAGATCGTCACATTGGCCGCTCTTTTCTCTGAAACGGTTACATTTATCGTCTACAAAGCTATGTCGCGTGCCGCGATATGCGGAAACACTAAAAGCACCATAGTAGAACATAGAAGAAGCTTCTATGTTGAAGTAATAGCCAGCAAGAAGTAGTACAATTGAAGTTTCTAGTTGTCGATTATTCACTTTTGAGCCGGCTTTGGTGGCTTGGACATGACCTAGGACCTTAAGATTTTGCATGAAAGGAGGACTAGCAGCCGCGTTGCATGGGAGAATGTGAAAAGTGTTCATATGTAGTAAAAACCTGAGAAATCAGTCCGTTTTCGTCATTTGTTAACGAATCGACTTAAAGCCAGATCGTCACATTGGCCGCTTTTCTCTGTGAGTCGGTTACATTCATCGTCTACAAAGCTATGTCGCGTGCTGCGGTATAAGGAGACACTAAAGCACCGTAGTAGAACACAGAAGAAGCTTCTAAGTTGAAGTAATAGCCAGTAAGAAGTAGTACAATTCAAGTTTTAGTTGTCGATTATTCACTTTTTAGCCGGCTTTGGTGGCTATGACATGACCTAGGACCATAAGATTTTGCATGAAAGGAGGACTAGCAGCCGCGTTGCACGGGAGAATGTGAAAAGTGTTCATATGTAGTAAAAACCTGAGAAATCCGTCGGTTTTCGTCATTTGTTATCGAATCGACTTAAAGCCAGATCGTCACATTGGCCGCTTTTCTCTCTGAGACGGTTACATTTATCGTCTGCAAAGCTATGTCGCGTGCTGCGGTATGCGGAGACACTAAAAGCACCATAGTAGAACACAAAAGAAGCTTCTAAGTTGAAGCAATAGCCAATAAGAAATAGTACAATTCAAATTTTAGTTGTCGATTATTCACTTTTTAGCCGGCTTTGGTGGCTTGGACATGACCTAGGACGTTAGGATTTTGCATTACAGGAGGACTAGCAGCCGCGTTGCATGGGAGAATGTGAAAAGTGTTCATACGTAGTAAAAACCTGAGAAATCCGTCCGTTTTCGTCATTTGTTACCGAATCGACTTAAAGCCAGATCGTCACATTGGCCGCTTTTCTCTCTGAGACGGTTACATTTATCGTCTGCAAAGCTATGTCGCGTGCTGCGGTATGCGGAGACACTAAAAGCACCGTAGTAGGACACAGAAGAAGCTTCCAAGTTGAAGTAATAGCCAGTAAGAAGTAGTACAATTCAAGTTTTAGTTGTCGATTATTCACTTTTTAGCCGGCTTTGGTGGCTTGGACACGACCTAGGACCTTAAGATTTGCATGAAAGAAATACTTGCAGCCGCCTTGCACGGGAGAATGTGAAATGTGTTCATATGTAGTAAAAACCTGAGAAATCCGTCCGTTTTCGTCATTTGTTATCGACTCGACTTAAAGCCAGATCGTCACATTGGCCGCTCTTTTCTCTGAAACGGTTACATTTATCGTCTACAAAGCTATGTCGCGTGCCGCGATATGCGGAAACACTAAAAGCACCATAGTAGAACATAGAAGAAGCTTCTATGTTGAAGTAATAGCCAGTAAGAAGTAGTACAATTGAAGTTTCTAGTTGTCGATTATTCACTTTTGAGCCGGCTTTGGTGGCTTGGACATGACCTAGGACCTTAAGATTTTGCATGAAAGGAGGACTAGCAGCCGCGTTGCATGGGAGAATGTGAAAAGTGTTCATATGTAGTAAAAACCTGAGAAATCCGTCCGTTTTCGTCATTTGTTAACGAATCGACTTAAAGCCAGATCGTCACATTGGCCGCTTTTCTCTGTGAGTCGGTTACATTCATCGTCTACAAAGCTATGTCGCGTGCTGCGGTATAAGGAGACACTAAAGCACCGTAGTAGAACACAGAAGAAGCTTCTAAGTTGAAGTAATAGCCAGTAAGAAGTAGTACAATTGAAGCTTTAGTTGTCGATTATTCACTTTTTAGCCGGCTTTGGCGGCTTGGACATGACCTAGGACCTTAAGATTTTGCATGAAAGGAGGACTAGCAGCCGCGTTGCACGGGAGAATGTGAAAAGGGTTCATATGTAGAAAAAACCTGAGAAATCCGTCCGTTTTCGTCATTTGTTATCGAATCGACTTAAAGCCAGATCGTCACATAGGCCGCTCTTCTCTCTGAGACGGTTACATTTATCGTCTGCAAAGCTATGTCGCGTGCTGCGGTATGCGGAAACACTAAAACCACCATAGTAGAACACAGAAGAAGCTTCTAAGTTGAAGTAATATCCAGTAAGAAGTAGTACAATTCAAGTTTAATTTGTCGATTATTCACTTTTTAGCCGGCTTTGGTGGCTTGGACATGACCTAGGACCTTAAGATTTTGCATGAAAGGAGGACTGGCAACCGCGTTGCACGGGAGAATGTGAAAAGTGTTCATATGTAGTAAAAACCTGAGAAATCCGTCCGTTTTCGTCTTTTGTTATCGAATCGACTTAAAGCCAGATCGTCACATTGGCCGCTCTTCTCTCTGAAACAGTTACACTTATCGTCTGAAAAGCTATGTCGCGTGCGCGGTATGCCGAAACACTAAAAGCACCATAGTAGAACACAGAAGAAGCTTCTAAGTTGAAGTAATAGCCAGTAAGAAGTAGTACAATTCAAGTTTTAGTTGTCGATTATTCACTTTTTAGCCGGCTTTGGTGGCTATGACATGACCTAGGACCATAAGATTTTGCATGAAAGGAGGACTAGCAGCCGCGTTGCACGGGAGAATGTGAAAAGTGTTCATATGTAGTAAAAACCTGAGAAATCCGTCGGTTTTCGTCATTTGTTATCGAATCGACATAAAGCCAGATCGTCACATTGGCCGCTTTTCTCTCTGAGACGGTTACATTTATCGTCTGCAAAGCTATGTCGCGTGCTGCGGTATGCGGAGACACTAAAAGCACCATAGTAGAACACAGAAGAAGCTTCTAAGTTGAAGCAATAGCCAATAAGAAGTAGTACAATTCAAATTTTAGTTGTCGATTATTCACTTTTTAGCCGGCTTTGGTGGCTTGGACATGACCTAGGACGTTAGGATTTTGCATTACAGGAGGACTAGCAGCCGCGTTGCATGGGAGAATGTGAAAAGTGTTCATACGTAGTAAAAACCTGAGAAATCCGTCCGTTTTCGTCATTTGTTACCGAATCGACTTAAAGCCAGATCGTCACATTGGCCGCTTTTCTCTCTGAGACGGTTACATTTATCGTCTGCAAAGCTATGTCTCGTGCTGCGGTATGCGGAGACACTAAAAGCACCGTAGTAGGACACAGAAGAAGCTTCCAAGTTGAAGTAATAGCCAGTAAGAAGTAGTACAATTCAAGTTTTAGTTGTCGATTATTCACTTTTTAGCCGGCTTTGGTGGCTTGGACACGACCTAGGACCTTAAGATTTGCATGAAAGAAATACTTGCAGCCGCCTTGCACGGGAGAATGTGAAATGTGTTCATATGTAGTAAAAACCTGAGAAATCCGTCCGTTTTCGTCATTTGTTATCGACTCGACTTAAAGCCAGATCGTCACATTGGCCGCTCTTTTCTCTGAAACGGTTACATTTATCGTCTACAAAGCTATGTCGCGTGCCGCGATATGCGGAAACACTAAAAGCACCATAGTAGAACATAGAAGAAGCTTCTATGTTGAAGTAATAGCCAGTAAGAAGTAGTACAATTGAAGTTTCTAGTTGTCGATTATTCACTTTTGAGCCGGCTTTGGTGGCTTGGACATGACCTAGGACCTTAAGATTTTGCATGAAAGGAGGACTAGCAGCCGCGTTGCATGGGAGAATGTGAAAAGTGTTCATATGTAGTAAAAACCTGAGAAATCCGTCCGTTTTCGTCATTTGTTAACGAATCGACTTAAAGCCAGATCGTCACATTGGCCGCTTTTCTCTGTGAGTCGGTTACATTCATCGTCTACAAAGCTATGTCGCGTGCTGCGGTATAAGGAGACACTAAAGCACCGTAGTAGAACACAGAAGAAGCTTCTAAGTTGAAGTAATAGCCAGTAAGAAGTAGTACAATTGAAGTTTTAGTTGTCGATTATTCACTTTTTAGCCGGCTTTGGCGGCTTGGACATGACCTAGGACCTTAAGATTTTGCATGAAAGGAGGACTAGCAGCCGCGTTGCACGGGAGAATGTGAAAAGGGTTCATATGTAGAAAAAACCTGAGAAATCCGTCCGTTTTCGTCATTTGTTATCGAATCGACTTAAAGCCAGATCGTCACATAGGCCGCTCTTCTCTCTGAGACGGTTACATTTATCGTCTGCAAAGCTATGTCGCGTGCTGCGGTATGCGGAAACACTAAAACCACCATAGTAGAACACAGAAGAAGCTTCTAAGTTGAAGTAATATCCAGTAAGAAGTAGTACAATTCAAGTTTAATTTGTCGATTATTCACTTTTTAGCCGGCTTTGGTGGCTTGGACATGACCTAGGACCTTAAGATTTTGCATGAAAGGAGGACTGGCAACCGCGTTGCACGGGAGAATGTGAAAAGTGTTCATATGTAGTAAAAACCTGAGAAATCCGTCCGTTTTCGTCTTTTGTTATCGAATCGACTTAAAGCCAGATCGTCACATTGGCCGCTCTTCTCTCTGAAACGGTTACACTTATCGTCTGAAAAGCTATGTCGCGTGCGCGGTATGCCGAAACACTAAAAGCACCATAGTAGAACACAGAAGAAGCTTCTAAGTTGAAGTAATAGCCAGTAAGAAGTAGTACAATTCAAGTTTTAGTTGTCGATTAGTCACTTTTTAGCCGGCTTTGGTGGCTATGACATGACCTAGGACCATAAGATTTTGCATGAAAGGAGGACTAGCAGCCGCGTTGCACGGGAGAATGTGAAAAGTGTTCATATGTAGTAAAAACCTGAGAAATCCGTCGGTTTTCGTCATTTGTTATCGAATCGACATAAAGCCAGATCGTCACATTGGCCGCTTTTCTCTCTGAGACGGTTACATTTATCGTCTGCAAAGCTATGTCGCGTGCTGCGGTATGCGGAGACACTAAAAGCACCATAGTAGAACACAGAAGAAGCTTCTAAGTTGAAGCAATAGCCAATAAGAAGTAGTACAATTCAAATTTTAGTTGTCGATTATTCACTTTTTAGCCGGCTTTGGTGGCTTGGACATGACCTAGGACGTTAAGATTTTGCATTAAAGGAGGACTAGCAGCCGCGTTGCATGGGAGAATGTGAAAAGTGTTCATACGTAGTAAAAACCTGAGAAATCCGTCCGTTTTCGTCATTTTTTACCGAATCGACTTAAAGCCAGATCGTCACATTGGCCGCTTTTCTCTCTGAGACGGTTACATTTATCGTCTGCACAGCTATGTCGCGTGCTGCGGTATGCGGAGACACTAAAAGCACCGTAGTAGGACACAGAAGAAGCTTCCAAGTTGAAGTAATAGCCAGTAAGAAGTAGTACAATTCAAGTTTTAGTTGTCGATTATTCACTTTCTAGCCGGCTTTGGTGGCTTGGACACGACCTAGGACCTTAAGATTTGCATGAAAGAAATACTTGCAGCCGCCTTGCACGGGAGAATGTGAAATGTGTTCATATGTAGTAAAAACCTGAGAAATCCGTCCGTTTTCGTCATTTGTTATCGACTCGACTTAAAGCCAGATCGTCACATTGGCCGCTCTTTTCTCTGAAACGGTTACATTTATCGTCTACAAAGCTATGTCGCGTGCCGCGATATGCGGAAACACTAAAAACACCATAGTAGAACATAGAAGAAGCTTCTATGTTGAAGTAATAGCCAGTAAGAAGTAGTACAATTGAAGTTTCTAGTTGTCGATTATTCACTTTTGAGCCGGCTTTGGTGGCTTGGACATGACCTAGGACCTTAAGATTTTGCATGAAAGGAGGACTAGCAGCCGCGTTGCATGGGAGAATGTGAAAAGTGTTCATATGTAGTAAAAACCTGAGAAATCCGTCCGTTTTCGTCATTTGTTAACGAATCGACTTAAAGCCAGATCGTCACATTGGCCGCTTTTCTCTGTGAGTCGGTTACATTCATCGTCTACAAAGCTATGTCGCGTGCTGCGGTATAAGGAGACACTAAAGCACCGTAGTAGAACACAGAAGAAGCTTCTAAGTTGAAGTAATAGCCAGTAAGAAGTAGTACAATTGAAGTTTTAGTTGTCGATTATTCACTTTTTAGCCGGCTTTGGCGGCTTGGACATGACCTAGGACCTTAAGATTTTGCATGAAAGGAGGACTAGCAGCCGCGTTGCACGGGAGAATGTGAAAAGGGTTCATATGTAGAAAAAACCTGAGAAATCCGTCCGTTTTCGTCATTTGTTATCGAATCGACTTAAAGCCAGATCGTCACATAGGCCGCTCTTCTCTCTGAGACGGTTACATTTATCGTCTGCAAAGCTATGTCGCGTGCTGCGGTATGCGGAAACACTAAAACCACCATAGTAGAACACAGAAGAAGCTTCTAAGTTGAAGTAATATCCAGTAAGAAGTAGTACAATTCAAGTTTAATTTGTCGATTATTCACTTTTTAGCCGGCTTTGGTGGCTTGGACATCACCTAGGACCTTAAGATTTTGCATGAAAGGAGGACTGGCAACCGCGTTGCACGGGAGAATGTGAAAAGTGTTCATATGTAGTAAAAATCTGAGAAATCCGTCCGTTTTCGTCTTTTGTTATCGAATCGACTTAAAGCCAGATCGTCACATTGGCCGCTCTTCTCTCTGAAACGGGTACACTTATCGTCTGAAAAGCCATGTCGCGTGCGCGGTATGCCGAAACACTAAAAGCACCATAGTAGAACACAGAAGAAGCTTCTAAGTTGAAGTAATAGCCAGTAAGAAGTAGTACAATTCAAGTTTTAGTTGTCGATTATTCACTTTTTAGCCGGCTTTGGTGGCTATGACATGACCTAGGACCATAAGATTTTGCATGAAAGGAGGACTAGCAGCCGCGTTGCACGGGAGAATGTGAAAAGTGGTCATATGTAGTAAAAACCTGAGAAATCCGTCGGTTTTCGTCATTTGTTATCGAATCGACATAAAGCCAGATCGTCACATTGGCCGCTTTTCTCTCTGTGAGGGTTACATTTATCGTCTGCAAAGCTATGTCGCGTGCTGCGGTATGCGGAGACACTAAAAGCACCATAGTAGAACACAGAAGAAGCTTCTAAGTTGAAGCAATAGCCAATAAGAAGTAGTACAATTCAAATTTTAGTTGTCGATTATTCACTTTTTAGCCGGCTTTGGTGGCTTGGACATGACCTAGGACGTTAAGATTTTGCATTAAAGGAGGACTAGCAGCCGCGTTGCATGGGAGAATGTGAAAAGTGTTCATACGTAGTAAAAACCAGAGAAATCCGTCCGTTTTCGTCATTTGTTATCGAATCGACATAAAGCCAGATCGTCACATTGGCCGCTTTTCTCTCTGAGACGGTTACATTTATCGTCTGCAAAGCTATGTCGCGTGCTGCGGTATGCGGAAACACTAAAACCACCATAGTAGAACACAGAAGAAGCTTCTAAGTTGAAGCAATAGCCAGTAAGAAGTAGTACAATTCAAGTTTTAGTTGTCGATTATTCACTTTTTAGCCGGCTTTGGTGGCTATGACATGACCTAGGACCATAAGATTTTGCATGAAAGGAGGACTAGCAGCCGCGTTGCACGGGAGAATGTGAAAAGTGGTCATATGTAGTAAAAACCTGAGAAATCCGTCGGTTTTCGTCATTTGTTATCGAATCGACATAAAGCCAGATCGTCACATTGGCCGCTTTTCTCTCTGTGAGGGTTACATTTATCGTCTGCAAAGCTATGTCGCGTGCTGCGGTATGCGGAGACACTAAAAGCACCATAGTAGAACACAGAAGAAGCTTCTAAGTTGAAGCAATAGCCAATAAGAAGTAGTACAATTCAAATTTTAGTTGTCGATTATTCACTTTTTAGCCGGCTTTGGTGGCTTGGACATGACCTAGGACGTTAAGATTTTGCATTAAAGGAAGACTAGCAGCCGCGTTGCATGGGAGAATGTGAAAAGTGTTCATACGTAGTAAAAACCAGAGAAATCCGTCCGTTTTCGTCATTTGTTACCGAATCGACTTAAAGCCAGATCGTCACATTGGCCGCTTTTCTCTCTGAGACGGTTACATTTATCGTCTGCACAGCTATGTCGCGTGCTGCGGTATGCGGAGACACTAAAAGCACCGTAGTAGGACACAGAAGAAGCTTCCAAGTTGAAGTAATAGCCAGTAAGAAGTAGTACAATTCAAGTTTTAGTTGTCGATTATTCACTTTTTAGCCGGCTTTGGTGGCTTGGACACGACCTAGGACCTTAAGATTTGCATGAAAGAAATACTTGCAGCCGCCTTGCACGGGAGAATGTGAAATGTGTTCATATGTAGTAAAAACCTGAGAAATCCGTCCGTTTTCGTCATTTGTTAACGAATCGACTTAAAGCCAGATCGTCACATTGGCCGCTTTTCTCTGTGAGTCGGTTACATTCATCGTCTACAAAGCTATGTCGCGTGCTGCGGTATAAGGAGACACTAAAGCACCGTAGTAGAACACAGAAGAAGCTTCTAAGTTGAAGTAATAGCCAGTAAGAAGTAGTACAATTCAAGTTTTAGTTGTCGATTATTCACTTTTTAGCCGGCTTTGGCGGCTTGGACATGACCTAGGACCTTAAGATTTTGCATGAAAGGAGGACTAGCAGCCGCGTTGCACGGGAGAATGTGAAAAGGGTTCATATGTAGAAAAAACCTGAGAAATCCGTCCGTTTTCGTCATTTGTTATCGAATCGACTTAAAGCCAGATCGTCACATAGGCCGCTCTTCTCTCTGAGACGGTTACATTTATCGTCTGCAAAGCTATGTCGCGTGCTGCGGTATGCGGAAACACTAAAACCACCATAGTAGAACACAGAAGAAGCTTCTAAGTTGAAGTAATATCCAGTAAGAAGTAGTACAATTCAAGTTTAATTTGTCGATTATTCACTTTTTAGCCGGCTTTGGTGGCTTGGACATCACCTAGGACCTTAAGATTTTGCATGAAAGGAGGACTGGCAACCGCGTTGCACGGGAGAATGTGAAAAGTGTTCATATGTAGTAAAAACCTGAGAAATCCGTCCGTTTTCGTCTTTTGTTATCGAATCGACTTAAAGCCAGATCGTCACATTGGCCGCTCTTCTCTCTGAAACGGTTACACTTATCGTCTGAAAAGATATGTCGCGTGCGCGGTATGCCGAAACACTAAAAGCACCATAGTAGAACACAGAAGAAGCTTCTAAGTTGAAGTAATAGCCAGTAAGAAGTAGTACAATTCAAGTTTTAGTTGTCGATTATTCACTTTTTAGCCGGCTTTGGTGGCTATGACATGACCTAGGACCATAAGATTTTGCATGAAAGGAGGACTAGCAGCCGCGTTGCACGGGAGAATGTGAAAAGTGGTCATATGTAGTAAAAACCTGAGAAATCCGTCGGTTTTCGTCATTTGTTATCGAATCGACATAAAGCCAGATCGTCACATTGGCCGCTTTTCTCTCTGTGAGGGTTTCATTTATCGTCTGCAAAGCTATGTCGCGTGCTGCGGTATGCGGAGACACTAAAAGCACCATAGTAGAACACAGAAGAAGCTTCTAAGTTGAAGCAATAGCCAATAAGAAGTAGTACAATTCAAATTTTAGTTGTCGATTATTCACTTTTTAGCCGGCTTCGGTGGCTTGGACATGACCTAGGACGTTAAGATTTTGCATTAAAGGAGGACTAGCAGCCGCGTTGCATGGGAGAATGTGAAAAGTGTTCATACGTAGTAAAAACCAGAGAAATCCGTCCGTTTTCGTCATTTGTTACCGAATCGACTTAAAGCCAGATCGTCACATTGGCCGCTTTTCTCTCTGAGACGGTTACATTTATCGTCTGCACAGCTATGTCGCGTGCTGCGGTATGCGGAGACACTAAAAGCACCGTAGTAGGACACAGAAGAAGCTTCCAAGTTGAAGTAATAGCCAGTAAGAGGTAGTACAATTCAAGTTTTAGTTGTCGATTATTCACTTTTTAGGCGGCTTTGGTGGCTTGGACACGACCTAGGACCTTAAGATTTGCATGAAAGAAATACTTGGAGCCGCCATGCACGGGAGAATGTGAAATGTGTTCATATGTAGTAAAAACCTGAGAAATCCGTCCGTTTTCGTCATTTGTTATCGACTCGACTTAAAGCCAGATCTTCACATTGGCCGCTCTTTTCTCTGAAACGGTTACATTTATCGTCTACAAAGCTATGTCGCGTGCCGCGGTATGCGGAAACACTAAAAGCACCATAGTAGAACATAGAAGAAGCTTCTATGTTGAAGTAATAGCCAGTAAGAAGTAGTACAATTGAAGTTTCTTGTTGTCGATTATTCACTTTTGAGCCGGCTTTGGTGGCTTGGACATGACCTAGGACGTTAAGATTTTGCATGAAAGGAGGACTGGCAGCCGCGTTGCACGGGAGAATGTGAAAAGTGTTCATATGTAGTAAAAACCTGAGGAATCCGTCCGTTTTCGTCATTTGTTATCGAAATGACTTAAAGCCAGATCGTCACATTGGCCGCTTTTCTCTTTGAGTAGGTTACATTCATCGTCTGCAAAGCTATGTCGCGTCCTGCGGTATGCGGAGACACTAAAAGCACCATAGTAGAAATCAGGAGAAGCTTCTAAGTTGAAGTAATAGCCAGTAAGAAGTAGTACAATTCAAGCTTTAGTTATCGATTATTCACTTTTTAGTCGGCTTTCGTGGCTTGGACATGACTTAGGACCTTACGATTTTGCATGAAAGGAGGTCTAGCAGCCGCGTTGCATGGGAGAATGTGAAAAGCGTTCATATGTAGTAAAAACCTGAGAACTCCGTCCGTTTTCGTCATTTGTTATCGAATCGAAATAAAGCCAGATCGTCACATTGGCCGCTCTTCTCTCTGAAACGGTTGCATTTATCATCTGCAAAGCTATGTCGCGTGCTGCAGTATGCGGAAACACTAAAGGCACCATAGTAGAACACAGAAGAAGCTTCTAAGTGGAAGTAATACCCAGTAAGAAGTAGTACAATTCAAGTTTTAGTTGTCGATTATTCACTTTTAAGCCGGCTTTGGTGGCTATGACATGACCTAGGACCATAAGATTTTGCGTGAAAGGAGGACTAGCAGCCGCGATGCACGTGAGAATGTGAAAAGTGTTCATATGTAGGAAAAACCTGAGTAATCCGTCCGTTTTCGTCATTTGTCATCGAATCGAGATTAAAGCCAGATCGTCGCATTGGCCCCTTTTCTCTCTGAGACGGTTACATTTATCGTCTGCAAAGCTATGTCGCGTGCTGCGGTGTGCGGAGACACTAAAAGCACCATAGTAGAACACAGAAGAAGCTTCTAAGTTGAAGCAATAGCCAGTAAGAAGTAGTACAATTCAAGTTTTACTTGTCGATTATTCACTTTTTAGCCGGCTTTGGTGGCTTGGACATGACCTAGGACGTTAAGATTTTGCATGAAAGGAGGACTGGCAGCCGCGTTGCACGGGAGAATGTGAAAAGTGTTCATATGTAGTAAAAACCTGAGGAATCCGTCCGTTTTCGTCATTTGTTATCGAATCGACTTAAAGCTGGATCGTCACATTGGCCGCTCTTCTGTCTGAAACGGTTACACTTATCGTCTGCAAAGCTATGTCGCGTGCTGCGGTATGCGGAAACACTAAAAGCACCATAGTAGAACACATAAGAAGCTTCTATGTCGAAGTAATTGCCAGTAAGAAGTAGTACAATTGAAGATTTTGTTGTCAATTATTCACTTTTTAGCCGGCTTTGGTGGCTTGGACATGACCTAGGACCTTAAGATTTTGCATGAAAGGAGGACTAGCAGATGCGTTGCATGGGAGAATGTGAAAAGTGTTCATATGTAGTAAAAACCTGAGAAATCCGTCCGTATTTGTCATTTGTTACCGAATCGACTTAAAGCCAGATCGTGACATTGGCTGCTTTTCTCTCTGAGACGGTTACATTTATCGTCTGCAAAGCTATGTCGCGTGCTGCGGTATGCGGAGACACTAAAAGCACCGTAGTAGAACACAGAAGAAGCTTCTAAGTTGAAGTAATACCCAGTAAGAAGTAGTACAATTCAAGTTTTAGTTGTCGATTATTCTCTTTTTAGCCGGCTTTGGTGGCTTGGACACGACCTAGGACCTTAAGATTTGCATGAAAGAAATACTTGCAGCCGCCTTGCACGGGAGAATGTGAAATGTGTTCATATGTAGTAAAAACCTGAGAAATCCGTCCGTTTTCGTCATTTGTTATCGACTCGACTTAAAGCCAGATCGTCACATTGGCCGCCCTTTTCTCTGAAACGGTTACATTTATCGTCTACAAAGCTATGTCGCGTGCCGCGATATGCGGAAACACTAAAAGCACCATAGTAGAACATAGAAGAAGCTTCTATGTTGAAGTAATAGCCAGTAAGAAGTAGTACAATTGAAGTTTCTAGTTGTCGATTATTCACTTTTGAGCCGGCTTTGGTGGCTTGGACATGACCTAGGACCTTAAGATTTTGCATGAAACGAGGACTAGCAGCCGCGTTGCATGGGAGAATGTGAAAAGTGTTCATATGTAGTAAAAACCTGAGAAATCCGTCCGTTTTCGTCTTTTGTTAACGAATCGACTTAAAGCCAGATCGTCACATTGGCCGCTTTTCTCTGTGAGTCGGTTACATTCATCGTCTACAAAGCTATGTCGCGTGCTGCGGTATAAGGAGACACTAAAGCACCGTAGTAGAACACAGAAGAAGCTTCTAAGTTGAAGTAATAGCCAGTAAGAAGTAGTACAATTGAAGTTTTAGTTGTCGATTATTCACTTTTTAGCCGGCTTTGGCGGCTTGGACATGACCTAGGACCTTAAGATTTTGCATGAAAGGAGGACTAGCAGCCGCGTTGCACGGGAGAATGTGAAAAGGGTTCATATGTAGAAAAAACCTGAGAAATCCGTCCGTTTTCGTCTTTTGTTATCGAATCGACTTAAAGCCAGATCGTCACATAGGCCGCTCTTCTCTCTGAGACGGTTACATTTATCGTCTGCAAAGCTATGTCGCGTGCTGCGTTATGTGGAGACACTAAAAGCACCATAGTAGAACACATAAGAAGCTTCTAAGTTGAAGCAATAGTCAGTAAGAAGCAGTACAATTCAAGTTTTGTTTATCGATTATTGATTTTTAGCCGGCTTTGGTGTTTTGGAAATGACCTAGGACCTTAAGATTTTGCATGAAAGGAGGACTAGCAGCCGCGTTGCACGGGAGAATATGAAAAGGGTTCATAAGTAGTAAAAACCTTGAGAATCCGTCCGTTTTCGTCATTTGTTATCCAATCGACTTATAGCCAGATCGTCAAATTGGCCACTTTTCTCTCTGAGACTGTTACATTTATCGTCTGCAAAGCTATGTCGCGTGCTGCGGTATGCGGAAACACTAAAAGCACCATAGTAGAACACAGAAGAAGCTTCTAAGTTGAAGCAATAGCCAGAAAGAAGCAGTACAATTCAAGTTTCGGTTATCGATTATTGATTTTTGGCCGGCTTTGGTGCCTTGGACATAAGGTGGAATCTTAAGATTTTGCATGAAAGGAGGACTAGCTGCCGCGTTGCACGGGAGAATGCGAAAAGTGTTCATATATAGTAAAAATCTGAGAAATCCGTCCGTTTTCGTCATTTGTTATCGAATCGACTTAAAGCCAGACCGTCACATTGGCTGCTTTTCTCTCTGAGACGGTTACATTTATCGTGTGCAAAGCTATTTCGCGTGCTGCGGTATGCGAAGACACTAAAAGCACCATAGTAGAACACAGAAGAAGCTTCTAAGTTGAAGTAATAGCGAGTAAGAAGTAGTACAATTCAAGCTTTAGTTATCGATTATTCACTTTTAGCAGGCTTTGGTGGCTTGGACATGACCTAGAACCTTAAGATTTTGCATGAAAGGAGGACTAGCAGCCGCGTTGCACGGGAGAATGTGAAAAGTTTTCATATGCACTAAAAACCTGAGAAATCCGTCCGTTTTCTTCATTTGTTATCGAATCGACTTAAAGCCAGATCGTCACATTGGCCGCTCTTCTCTCTGAAACGGTTACATTTATCGTGTGCAAAGCTATTTCGCGTGCTGCGGTATGCGGAGACACTAAAAGCACCATAGTAGAACACAGAAGAAGCTTCTAAGTTGAAGTAATAGCGAGTAAGAAGTAGTACAATTCAAGCTTTAGTTATCGATTATTCACTTTTTAGACGGCTTTCGTGGCTTGGACATGACCTAGGACCTTAAGATTTTGCATGAAAAGAGGTCTAGCAGCCGCGTTGCATGGGAGAATGTGAAAAGTGTTCATATGTAGTAAAAACCTGAGAACTCCGTCGGTTTTCGTCATTTGTTATCGAATCGACATAAAGCCAGATCGTCACATTGGCCGCTTTTCTCTCTGAGACGGTTACATTTATCGTCTGCAAAGCTATGTCGCGTGCTGCGGTATGCGGAGACACTAAAAGCACCATAGTAGAACACAGAAGAAGCTTCTAAGTTGAAGCAATAGCCAATAAGAAGTAGTACAATTCAAATTTTAGTTGTCGATTATTCACTTTTTAGCCGGCTTTGGTGGCTTGGACATGACCTAGGACGTTAAGATTTTGCATTAAAGGAGGACTAGCAGCCGCGTTGCATGGGAGAATGTGAAAAGTGTTCATACGTAGTAAAAACCTGAGAAATCCGTCCGTTTTCGTCATTTTTTACCGAATCGACTTAAAGCCAGATCGTCACATTGGCCGCTTTTCTCTCTGAGACGGTTACATTTATCGTCTGCACAGCTATGTCGCGTGCTGCGGTATGCGGAGACACTAAAAGCACCGTAGTAGGACACAGAAGAAGCTTCCAAGTTGAAGTAATAGCCAGTAAGAAGTAGTACAATTCAAGTTTTAGTTGTCGATTATTCACTTTCTAGCCGGCTTTGGTGGCTTGGACACGACCTAGGACCTTAAGATTTGCATGAAAGAAATACTTGCAGCCGCCTTGCACGGGAGAATGTGAAATGTGTTCATATGTAGTAAAAACCTGAGAAATCCGTCCGTTTTCGTCATTTGTTATCGACTCGACTTAAAGCCAGATCGTCACATTGGCCGCTCTTTTCTCTGAAACGGTTACATTTATCGTCTACAAAGCTATGTCGCGTGCCGCGATATGCGGAAACACTAAAAACACCATAGTAGAACATAGAAGAAGCTTCTATGTTGAAGTAATAGCCAGTAAGAAGTAGTACAATTGAAGTTTCTAGTTGTCGATTATTCACTTTTGAGCCGGCTTTGGTGGCTTGGACATGACCTAGGACCTTAAGATTTTGCATGAAAGGAGGACTAGCAGCCGCGTTGCATGGGAGAATGTGAAAAGTGTTCATATGTAGTAAAAACCTGAGAAATCCGTCCGTTTTCGTCATTTGTTAACGAATCGACTTAAAGCCAGATCGTCACATTGGCCGCTTTTCTCTGTGAGTCGGTTACATTCATCGTCTACAAAGCTATGTCGCGTGCTGCGGTATAAGGAGACACTAAAGCACCGTAGTAGAACACAGAAGAAGCTTCTAAGTTGAAGTAATAGCCAGTAAGAAGTAGTACAATTGAAGTTTTAGTTGTCGATTATTCACTTTTTAGCCGGCTTTGGCGGCTTGGACATGACCTAGGACCTTAAGATTTTGCATGAAAGGAGGACTAGCAGCCGCGTTGCACGGGAGAATGTGAAAAGGGTTCATATGTAGAAAAAACCTGAGAAATCCGTCCGTTTTCGTCATTTGTTATCGAATCGACTTAAAGCCAGATCGTCACATAGGCCGCTCTTCTCTCTGAGACGGTTACATTTATCGTCTGCAAAGCTATGTCGCGTGCTGCGGTATGCGGAAACACTAAAACCACCATAGTAGAACACAGAAGAAGCTTCTAAGTTGAAGTAATATCCAGTAAGAAGTAGTACAATTCAAGTTTAATTTGTCGATTATTCACTTTTTAGCCGGCTTTGGTGGCTTGGACATCACCTAGGACCTTAAGATTTTGCATGAAAGGAGGACTGGCAACCGCGTTGCACGGGAGAATGTGAAAAGTGTTCATATGTAGTAAAAATCTGAGAAATCCGTCCGTTTTCGTCTTTTGTTATCGAATCGACTTAAAGCCAGATCGTCACATTGGCCGCTCTTCTCTCTGAAACGGGTACACTTATCGTCTGAAAAGCCATGTCGCGTGCGCGGTATGCCGAAACACTAAAAGCACCATAGTAGAACACAGAAGAAGCTTCTAAGTTGAAGTAATAGCCAGTAAGAAGTAGTACAATTCAAGTTTTAGTTGTCGATTATTCACTTTTTAGCCGGCTTTGGTGGCTATGACATGACCTAGGACCATAAGATTTTGCATGAAAGGAGGACTAGCAGCCGCGTTGCACGGGAGAATGTGAAAAGTGGTCATATGTAGTAAAAACCTGAGAAATCCGTCGGTTTTCGTCATTTGTTATCGAATCGACATAAAGCCAGATCGTCACATTGGCCGCTTTTCTCTCTGTGAGGGTTACATTTATCGTCTGCAAAGCTATGTCGCGTGCTGCGGTATGCGGAGACACTAAAAGCACCATAGTAGAACACAGAAGAAGCTTCTAAGTTGAAGCAATAGCCAATAAGAAGTAGTACAATTCAAATTTTAGTTGTCGATTATTCACTTTTTAGCCGGCTTTGGTGGCTTGGACATGACCTAGGACGTTAAGATTTTGCATTAAAGGAGGACTAGCAGCCGCGTTGCATGGGAGAATGTGAAAAGTGTTCATACGTAGTAAAAACCAGAGAAATCCGTCCGTTTTCGTCATTTGTTATCGAATCGACATAAAGCCAGATCGTCACATTGGCCGCTTTTCTCTCTGAGACGGTTACATTTATCGTCTGCAAAGCTATGTCGCGTGCTGCGGTATGCGGAAACACTAAAACCACCATAGTAGAACACAGAAGAAGCTTCTAAGTTGAAGCAATAGCCAGTAAGAAGTAGTACAATTCAAGTTTTAGTTGTCGATTATTCACTTTTTAGCCGGCTTTGGTGGCTATGACATGACCTAGGACCATAAGATTTTGCATGAAAGGAGGACTAGCAGCCGCGTTGCACGGGAGAATGTGAAAAGTGGTCATATGTAGTAAAAACCTGAGAAATCCGTCGGTTTTCGTCATTTGTTATCGAATCGACATAAAGCCAGATCGTCACATTGGCCGCTTTTCTCTCTGTGAGGGTTACATTTATCGTCTGCAAAGCTATGTCGCGTGCTGCGGTATGCGGAGACACTAAAAGCACCATAGTAGAACACAGAAGAAGCTTCTAAGTTGAAGCAATAGCCAATAAGAAGTAGTACAATTCAAATTTTAGTTGTCGATTATTCACTTTTTAGCCGGCTTTGGTGGCTTGGACATGACCTAGGACGTTAAGATTTTGCATTAAAGGAAGACTAGCAGCCGCGTTGCATGGGAGAATGTGAAAAGTGTTCATACGTAGTAAAAACCAGAGAAATCCGTCCGTTTTCGTCATTTGTTACCGAATCGACTTAAAGCCAGATCGTCACATTGGCCGCTTTTCTCTCTGAGACGGTTACATTTATCGTCTGCACAGCTATGTCGCGTGCTGCGGTATGCGGAGACACTAAAAGCACCGTAGTAGGACACAGAAGAAGCTTCCAAGTTGAAGTAATAGCCAGTAAGAAGTAGTACAATTCAAGTTTTAGTTGTCGATTATTCACTTTTTAGCCGGCTTTGGTGGCTTGGACACGACCTAGGACCTTAAGATTTGCATGAAAGAAATACTTGCAGCCGCCTTGCACGGGAGAATGTGAAATGTGTTCATATGTAGTAAAAACCTGAGAAATCCGTCCGTTTTCGTCATTTGTTAACGAATCGACTTAAAGCCAGATCGTCACATTGGCCGCTTTTCTCTGTGAGTCGGTTACATTCATCGTCTACAAAGCTATGTCGCGTGCTGCGGTATAAGGAGACACTAAAGCACCGTAGTAGAACACAGAAGAAGCTTCTAAGTTGAAGTAATAGCCAGTAAGAAGTAGTACAATTCAAGTTTTAGTTGTCGATTATTCACTTTTTAGCCGGCTTTGGCGGCTTGGACATGACCTAGGACCTTAAGATTTTGCATGAAAGGAGGACTAGCAGCCGCGTTGCACGGGAGAATGTGAAAAGGGTTCATATGTAGAAAAAACCTGAGAAATCCGTCCGTTTTCGTCATTTGTTATCGAATCGACTTAAAGCCAGATCGTCACATAGGCCGCTCTTCTCTCTGAGACGGTTACATTTATCGTCTGCAAAGCTATGTCGCGTGCTGCGGTATGCGGAAACACTAAAACCACCATAGTAGAACACAGAAGAAGCTTCTAAGTTGAAGTAATATCCAGTAAGAAGTAGTACAATTCAAGTTTAATTTGTCGATTATTCACTTTTTAGCCGGCTTTGGTGGCTTGGACATCACCTAGGACCTTAAGATTTTGCATGAAAGGAGGACTGGCAACCGCGTTGCACGGGAGAATGTGAAAAGTGTTCATATGTAGTAAAAACCTGAGAAATCCGTCCGTTTTCGTCTTTTGTTATCGAATCGACTTAAAGCCAGATCGTCACATTGGCCGCTCTTCTCTCTGAAACGGTTACACTTATCGTCTGAAAAGATATGTCGCGTGCGCGGTATGCCGAAACACTAAAAGCACCATAGTAGAACACAGAAGAAGCTTCTAAGTTGAAGTAATAGCCAGTAAGAAGTAGTACAATTCAAGTTTTAGTTGTCGATTATTCACTTTTTAGCCGGCTTTGGTGGCTATGACATGACCTAGGACCATAAGATTTTGCATGAAAGGAGGACTAGCAGCCGCGTTGCACGGGAGAATGTGAAAAGTGGTCATATGTAGTAAAAACCTGAGAAATCCGTCGGTTTTCGTCATTTGTTATCGAATCGACATAAAGCCAGATCGTCACATTGGCCGCTTTTCTCTCTGTGAGGGTTTCATTTATCGTCTGCAAAGCTATGTCGCGTGCTGCGGTATGCGGAGACACTAAAAGCACCATAGTAGAACACAGAAGAAGCTTCTAAGTTGAAGCAATAGCCAATAAGAAGTAGTACAATTCAAATTTTAGTTGTCGATTATTCACTTTTTAGCCGGCTTCGGTGGCTTGGACATGACCTAGGACGTTAAGATTTTGCATTAAAGGAGGACTAGCAGCCGCGTTGCATGGGAGAATGTGAAAAGTGTTCATACGTAGTAAAAACCAGAGAAATCCGTCCGTTTTCGTCATTTGTTACCGAATCGACTTAAAGCCAGATCGTCACATTGGCCGCTTTTCTCTCTGAGACGGTTACATTTATCGTCTGCACAGCTATGTCGCGTGCTGCGGTATGCGGAGACACTAAAAGCACCGTAGTAGGACACAGAAGAAGCTTCCAAGTTGAAGTAATAGCCAGTAAGAGGTAGTACAATTCAAGTTTTAGTTGTCGATTATTCACTTTTTAGGCGGCTTTGGTGGCTTGGACACGACCTAGGACCTTAAGATTTGCATGAAAGAAATACTTGGAGCCGCCATGCACGGGAGAATGTGAAATGTGTTCATATGTAGTAAAAACCTGAGAAATCCGTCCGTTTTCGTCATTTGTTATCGACTCGACTTAAAGCCAGATCTTCACATTGGCCGCTCTTTTCTCTGAAACGGTTACATTTATCGTCTACAAAGCTATGTCGCGTGCCGCGGTATGCGGAAACACTAAAAGCACCATAGTAGAACATAGAAGAAGCTTCTATGTTGAAGTAATAGCCAGTAAGAAGTAGTACAATTGAAGTTTCTTGTTGTCGATTATTCACTTTTGAGCCGGCTTTGGTGGCTTGGACATGACCTAGGACGTTAAGATTTTGCATGAAAGGAGGACTGGCAGCCGCGTTGCACGGGAGAATGTGAAAAGTGTTCATATGTAGTAAAAACCTGAGGAATCCGTCCGTTTTCGTCATTTGTTATCGAAATGACTTAAAGCCAGATCGTCACATTGGCCGCTTTTCTCTTTGAGTAGGTTACATTCATCGTCTGCAAAGCTATGTCGCGTCCTGCGGTATGCGGAGACACTAAAAGCACCATAGTAGAAATCAGGAGAAGCTTCTAAGTTGAAGTAATAGCCAGTAAGAAGTAGTACAATTCAAGCTTTAGTTATCGATTATTCACTTTTTAGTCGGCTTTCGTGGCTTGGACATGACTTAGGACCTTACGATTTTGCATGAAAGGAGGTCTAGCAGCCGCGTTGCATGGGAGAATGTGAAAAGCGTTCATATGTAGTAAAAACCTGAGAACTCCGTCCGTTTTCGTCATTTGTTATCGAATCGAAATAAAGCCAGATCGTCACATTGGCCGCTCTTCTCTCTGAAACGGTTGCATTTATCATCTGCAAAGCTATGTCGCGTGCTGCAGTATGCGGAAACACTAAAGGCACCATAGTAGAACACAGAAGAAGCTTCTAAGTGGAAGTAATACCCAGTAAGAAGTAGTACAATTCAAGTTTTAGTTGTCGATTATTCACTTTTAAGCCGGCTTTGGTGGCTATGACATGACCTAGGACCATAAGATTTTGCGTGAAAGGAGGACTAGCAGCCGCGATGCACGTGAGAATGTGAAAAGTGTTCATATGTAGGAAAAACCTGAGTAATCCGTCCGTTTTCGTCATTTGTCATCGAATCGAGATTAAAGCCAGATCGTCGCATTGGCCCCTTTTCTCTCTGAGACGGTTACATTTATCGTCTGCAAAGCTATGTCGCGTGCTGCGGTGTGCGGAGACACTAAAAGCACCATAGTAGAACACAGAAGAAGCTTCTAAGTTGAAGCAATAGCCAGTAAGAAGTAGTACAATTCAAGTTTTACTTGTCGATTATTCACTTTTTAGCCGGCTTTGGTGGCTTGGACATGACCTAGGACGTTAAGATTTTGCATGAAAGGAGGACTGGCAGCCGCGTTGCACGGGAGAATGTGAAAAGTGTTCATATGTAGTAAAAACCTGAGGAATCCGTCCGTTTTCGTCATTTGTTATCGAATCGACTTAAAGCTGGATCGTCACATTGGCCGCTCTTCTGTCTGAAACGGTTACACTTATCGTCTGCAAAGCTATGTCGCGTGCTGCGGTATGCGGAAACACTAAAAGCACCATAGTAGAACACATAAGAAGCTTCTATGTCGAAGTAATTGCCAGTAAGAAGTAGTACAATTGAAGATTTTGTTGTCAATTATTCACTTTTTAGCCGGCTTTGGTGGCTTGGACATGACCTAGGACCTTAAGATTTTGCATGAAAGGAGGACTAGCAGATGCGTTGCATGGGAGAATGTGAAAAGTGTTCATATGTAGTAAAAACCTGAGAAATCCGTCCGTATTTGTCATTTGTTACCGAATCGACTTAAAGCCAGATCGTGACATTGGCTGCTTTTCTCTCTGAGACGGTTACATTTATCGTCTGCAAAGCTATGTCGCGTGCTGCGGTATGCGGAGACACTAAAAGCACCGTAGTAGAACACAGAAGAAGCTTCTAAGTTGAAGTAATACCCAGTAAGAAGTAGTACAATTCAAGTTTTAGTTGTCGATTATTCTCTTTTTAGCCGGCTTTGGTGGCTTGGACACGACCTAGGACCTTAAGATTTGCATGAAAGAAATACTTGCAGCCGCCTTGCACGGGAGAATGTGAAATGTGTTCATATGTAGTAAAAACCTGAGAAATCCGTCCGTTTTCGTCATTTGTTATCGACTCGACTTAAAGCCAGATCGTCACATTGGCCGCCCTTTTCTCTGAAACGGTTACATTTATCGTCTACAAAGCTATGTCGCGTGCCGCGATATGCGGAAACACTAAAAGCACCATAGTAGAACATAGAAGAAGCTTCTATGTTGAAGTAATAGCCAGTAAGAAGTAGTACAATTGAAGTTTCTAGTTGTCGATTATTCACTTTTGAGCCGGCTTTGGTGGCTTGGACATGACCTAGGACCTTAAGATTTTGCATGAAACGAGGACTAGCAGCCGCGTTGCATGGGAGAATGTGAAAAGTGTTCATATGTAGTAAAAACCTGAGAAATCCGTCCGTTTTCGTCTTTTGTTAACGAATCGACTTAAAGCCAGATCGTCACATTGGCCGCTTTTCTCTGTGAGTCGGTTACATTCATCGTCTACAAAGCTATGTCGCGTGCTGCGGTATAAGGAGACACTAAAGCACCGTAGTAGAACACAGAAGAAGCTTCTAAGTTGAAGTAATAGCCAGTAAGAAGTAGTACAATTGAAGTTTTAGTTGTCGATTATTCACTTTTTAGCCGGCTTTGGCGGCTTGGACATGACCTAGGACCTTAAGATTTTGCATGAAAGGAGGACTAGCAGCCGCGTTGCACGGGAGAATGTGAAAAGGGTTCATATGTAGAAAAAACCTGAGAAATCCGTCCGTTTTCGTCTTTTGTTATCGAATCGACTTAAAGCCAGATCGTCACATAGGCCGCTCTTCTCTCTGAGACGGTTACATTTATCGTCTGCAAAGCTATGTCGCGTGCTGCGTTATGTGGAGACACTAAAAGCACCATAGTAGAACACATAAGAAGCTTCTAAGTTGAAGCAATAGTCAGTAAGAAGCAGTACAATTCAAGTTTTGTTTATCGATTATTGATTTTTAGCCGGCTTTGGTGTTTTGGAAATGACCTAGGACCTTAAGATTTTGCATGAAAGGAGGACTAGCAGCCGCGTTGCACGGGAGAATATGAAAAGGGTTCATAAGTAGTAAAAACCTTGAGAATCCGTCCGTTTTCGTCATTTGTTATCCAATCGACTTATAGCCAGATCGTCAAATTGGCCACTTTTCTCTCTGAGACTGTTACATTTATCGTCTGCAAAGCTATGTCGCGTGCTGCGGTATGCGGAAACACTAAAAGCACCATAGTAGAACACAGAAGAAGCTTCTAAGTTGAAGCAATAGCCAGAAAGAAGCAGTACAATTCAAGTTTCGGTTATCGATTATTGATTTTTGGCCGGCTTTGGTGCCTTGGACATAAGGTGGAATCTTAAGATTTTGCATGAAAGGAGGACTAGCTGCCGCGTTGCACGGGAGAATGCGAAAAGTGTTCATATATAGTAAAAATCTGAGAAATCCGTCCGTTTTCGTCATTTGTTATCGAATCGACTTAAAGCCAGACCGTCACATTGGCTGCTTTTCTCTCTGAGACGGTTACATTTATCGTGTGCAAAGCTATTTCGCGTGCTGCGGTATGCGAAGACACTAAAAGCACCATAGTAGAACACAGAAGAAGCTTCTAAGTTGAAGTAATAGCGAGTAAGAAGTAGTACAATTCAAGCTTTAGTTATCGATTATTCACTTTTAGCAGGCTTTGGTGGCTTGGACATGACCTAGAACCTTAAGATTTTGCATGAAAGGAGGACTAGCAGCCGCGTTGCACGGGAGAATGTGAAAAGTTTTCATATGCACTAAAAACCTGAGAAATCCGTCCGTTTTCTTCATTTGTTATCGAATCGACTTAAAGCCAGATCGTCACATTGGCCGCTCTTCTCTCTGAAACGGTTACATTTATCGTGTGCAAAGCTATTTCGCGTGCTGCGGTATGCGGAGACACTAAAAGCACCATAGTAGAACACAGAAGAAGCTTCTAAGTTGAAGTAATAGCGAGTAAGAAGTAGTACAATTCAAGCTTTAGTTATCGATTATTCACTTTTTAGACGGCTTTCGTGGCTTGGACATGACCTAGGACCTTAAGATTTTGCATGAAAAGAGGTCTAGCAGCCGCGTTGCATGGGAGAATGTGAAAAGTGTTCATATGTAGTAAAAACCTGAGAACTCCGTCCGTTTTCGTCATTTGTTATCGAATCGACTTAAAGCCAGATCGTCACATTGGCCGCTTTTCTCTCTGAAACGATTACACTTATCGTCTGCAAAGCTATGTCGCGTGCTGCGGTATGCCGAAACTCTAAAAGCACCATAGTAGAACACAGAAGAAGCTTCTAAGTTGAAGTAATAGCCAGTAAGAAGTAGTACAATTCAAGTTTTAGTTGTCGATTATTCACTTTTTAGCCGGCTTTGGTGGCTTGGACATGACCTAGGACCTTAAGATTTTGCATGGAAGGAGGACTAGCAGCCGCGTTGCACGGGAGAATGTGAAAATTGTTCATATGTAGTAAAAACCTGAGAAATTCGTCCGTTTTCGTCATTTGTTATCGAATCGACTTAAAGCCAGATCGTGACATTGGCTGCTTTTCTCTCTGAGACGGTTACATTTATCGTCTGCAAAGCTATGTCGCGTGCTGCGGTATGCGGAGACACTAAAAGCACCATAGTAGAACACAGAAGAAGCTTCTAAGTTGAAGTAATAGCCAGTAAGAAGTAGTACAATTGAAGTTTTAGTTGTCGATTATTCACTTTTTAGCCGGCTTTGGTGGCTTGCACATGCCCTAGTACCTTAAGATTTTGCATGAAAAGAGGACTAGCAGCCCCGTTGCACGGGAGAACGTGAAAAGTGTTCATATGTAGTAATATCCTTAGGAATCCGTCCGTTTTCGTCATTTGTTATCGAATCGACTTGAAGCCAGATCGTCAAATTGGAAGCTTTTCTCTCTGAGACGGTTACATTTATCGTCTGCATAGCTATGTCGCGTGCTGCGGTATGCGGAAACACTAAAAGCACCATAGTAGAACACAGAAGAAGCTTCTAAGTTGAAGTAATAGCCAATAGGAAGTAGTACAATTCAAATTTTAGTTGTCGATTATTCAGTTTTAGCCGGCTTTGGTGGCTTGGACATGACCTAGGACTTTAAGATTTTGCATGAAAGGAGGACTAGCAGCCGCGTTGCACGGGAGAATGTCAAAAGTGTTCATATGTAGTACAAACCTGGGAAATCCGTCCGTTTTCGTCATTTGTTATCGAATCGACTTAAAGCCAGATCGTCACATTCCCCGCTCTTCCCTCTGAAACGGTTACATTTATCGTCTACAAAGATATGTCGCGTGCTGCAGTATGCGGAAACACTAAAAGCACCATAGTAGAACACAGAAGAAGCTTCTAAGTTGAAGTAATACCCAGTAAGAAGTAGTACAATTCAAGTTTTAGTTGTCGATTATTCACTTTTTAGCCGGCTTGGGTGGCTTGGACATGACCTAGGACCTTAAGCTTTTGCATGAAAGGAGGACTAGCAGCCGCGTTGCACGGGAGAATGTGAAAAGTGTTCATATGGAGTAAAAACCTGAGAAATCCGTCCGTTTTCGTCATTTGTTATCGAATCGACTTAAAGCCAGATCGTCACATTGGCCGCTCTACTCTCTGAAACGGTTACACTTATCGTCTGAAAAGCTATGTCGCGTGCGCGGTATGCCGAAACACTAAAAGCACCATAGTAGAACACAGAAGAAGCTTCTAAGTTGAAGTAATATACAGTAAGAAGTAGTACAATTGAAGTTTTAGTTGTCGATTATTCACTTTTTAGCCGGCTTTGGCGGCTTGGACATGACCTAGGACCTTAAGATTTTGCATGAAAGGAGGACTAGCAGCCGCGTTGCACGGGAGAATGTGAAAAGGGTTCATATGTAGAAAAAACCTGAGAAATCCGTCCGTTTTCGTCATTTGTTATCGAATCGACTTAAAGCCAGATCGTCACATAGGCCGCTCTTCTCTCTGAGACGGTTACATTTATCGTCTTCAAAGCTATGTTGCGTGCTGCGTTATGTGGAGACACTAAAAGCACCATAGTAGAACACATAAGAAGCTTCTAAGTTGAAGCAATAGTCAGTAAGAAGCAGTAAAATTCAAGTTTTGTTTATCGATTATTGATTTTAAGCCGGTTTTGGTGTTTTGGAAATGACCTAGGACCTTAAGATTTTGCACGAAAGGAGGACTAGCAGCCGCGTTGCACGGGAGAATATGAAAAGGGTTCATAAGTAGTAAAAACCTTGAGAATCCGTCCGTTTTCGTCATTTGTTATATAATCGACTTATAGCCAGTTCGTCAAATTGGCCACTTTTCTCTCTGAGACTGTTACATTTATCGTCTGCAAAGCTATGTCGCGTGCTGCGGTATGTGGAGACACTAAAAGCACCATAGTAGAACACAGAAGAAGCTTCTAAGTTGAAGCAATAGCCAGAAAGAAGCAGTACAATTCAAGTTTCGGTTATCGATTATTGATTTTTGGCCGGCTTTGGTGCCTTGGACATAAGGTGGAATCTTAAGATTTTGCATGAAAGGAGGACTAGCTGCCGCGTTACACGGGAGAATGCGAAAAGTGTTCATATATAGTAAAAATCTGAGAAATCCGTCCGTTTTCGTCATTTGTTATCGAATCGACTTAAAGCCAGACCGTCACATTGGCTGCTTTTCTCTCTGAGACGGTTACATTTATCGTGTGCAAAGCTATTTCGCGTGCTGCGGTATGCGAAGACACTAAAAGCACCATAGTAGAACACAGAAGAAGCTTCTAAGTTGAAGTAATAGCGAGTAAGAAGTAGTACAATTCAAGCTTTAGTTATCGATTATTCACTTTTAGCAGGCTTTGGTGGCTTGGACATGACCTAGAACCTTAAGATTTTGCATGAAAGGAGGACTAGCAGCCGCGTTGCACGGGAGAATGTGAAAAGTTTTCATATGCACTAAAAACCTGAGAAATCCGTCCGTTTTCTTCATTTGTTATCGAATCGACTTAAAGCCAGATCGTCACATTGGCCGCTCTTCTCTCTGAAACGGTTACATTTATCGTGTGCAAAGCTATTTCGCGTGCTGCGGTATGCGGAGACACTAAAAGCACCATAGTAGAACACAGAAGAAGCTTCTAAGTTGAAGTAATAGCGAGTAAGAAGTAGTACAATTCAAGCTTTAGTTATCGATTATTCACTTTTTAGACGGCTTTCGTGGCTTGGACATGACCTAGGACCTTAAGATTTTGCATGAAAAGAGGTCTAGCAGCCGCGTTGCATGGGAGAATGTGAAAAGTGTTCATATGTAGTAAAAACCTGAGAACTCCGTCCGTTTTCGTCATTTGTTATCGAATCGACTTAAAGCCAGATCGTCACATTGGCCGCTTTTCTCTCTGAAACGATTACACTTATCGTCTGCAAAGCTATGTCGCGTGCTGCGGTATGCCGAAACTCTAAAAGCACCATAGTAGAACACAGAAGAAGCTTCTAAGTTGAAGTAATAGCCAGTAAGAAGTAGTACAATTCAAGTTTTAGTTGTCGATTATTCACTTTTTAGCCGGCTTTGGTGGCTTGGACATGACCTAGGACCTTAAGATTTTGCATGGAAGGAGGACTAGCAGCCGCGTTGCACGGGAGAATGTGAAAATTGTTCATATGTAGTAAAAACCTGAGAAATTCGTCCGTTTTCGTCATTTGTTATCGAATCGACTTAAAGCCAGATCGTGACATTGGCTGCTTTTCTCTCTGAGACGGTTACATTTATCGTCTGCAAAGCTATGTCGCGTGCTGCGGTATGCGGAGACACTAAAAGCACCATAGTAGAACACAGAAGAAGCTTCTAAGTTGAAGTAATAGCCAGTAAGAAGTAGTACAATTGAAGTTTTAGTTGTCGATTATTCACTTTTTAGCCGGCTTTGGTGGCTTGCACATGCCCTAGTACCTTAAGATTTTGCATGAAAAGAGGACTAGCAGCCCCGTTGCACGGGAGAACGTGAAAAGTGTTCATATGTAGTAATATCCTTAGGAATCCGTCCGTTTTCGTCATTTGTTATCGAATCGACTTAAAGCCAGATCGTCAAATTGGAAGCTTTTCTCTCTGAGACGGTTACATTTATCGTCTGCATAGCTATGTCGCGTGCTGCGGTATGCGGAAACACTAAAAGCACCATAGTAGAACACAGAAGAAGCTTCTAAGTTGAAGTAATAGCCAATAGGAAGTAGTACAATTCAAATTTTAGTTGTCGATTATTCAGTTTTAGCCGGCTTTGGTGGCTTGGACATGACCTAGGACTTTAAGATTTTGCATGAAAGGAGGACTAGCAGCCGCGTTGCACGGGAGAATGTCAAAAGTGTTCATATGTAGTACAAACCTGGGAAATCCGTCCGTTTTCGTCATTTGTTATCGAATCGACTTAAAGCCAGATCGTCACATTCCCCGCTCTTCCCTCTGAAACGGTTACATTTATCGTCTACAAAGATATGTCGCGTGCTGCAGTACGCGGAAACACTAAAAGCACCATAGTAGAACACAGAAGAAGCTTCTAAGTTGAAGTAATACCCAGTAAGAAGTAGTACAATTCAAGTTTTAGTTGTCGATTATTCACTTTTTAGCCGGCTTGGGTGGCTTGGACATGACCTAGGACCTTAAGCTTTTGCATGAAAGGAGGACTAGCAGCCGCGTTGCACGGGAGAATGTGAAAAGTGTTCATATGGAGTAAAAACCTGAGAAATCCGTCCGTTTTCGTCATTTGTTATCGAATCGACTTAAAGCCAGATCGTCACATTGGCCGCTCTACTCTCTGAAACGGTTACACTTATCGTCTGAAAAGCTATGTCGCGTGCGCGGTATGCCGAAACACTAAAAGCACCATAGTAGAACACAGAAGAAGCTTCTAAGTTGAAGTAATATACAGTAAGAAGTAGTACAATTGAAGTTTTAGTTGTCGATTATTCACTTTTTAGCCGGCTTTGGCGGCTTGGACATGACCTAGGACCTTAAGATTTTGCATGAAAGGAGGACTAGCAGCCGCGTTGCACGGGAGAATGTGAAAAGGGTTCATATGTAGAAAAAACCTGAGAAATCCGTCCGTTTTCGTCATTTGTTATCGAATCGACTTAAAGCCAGATCGTCACATAGGCCGCTCTTCTCTCTGAGACGGTTACATTTATCGTCTTCAAAGCTATGTTGCGTGCTGCGTTATGTGGAGACACTAAAAGCACCATAGTAGAACACATAAGAAGCTTCTAAGTTGAAGCAATAGTCAGTAAGAAGCAGTAAAATTCAAGTTTTGTTTATCGATTATTGATTTTAAGCCGGCTTTGGTGTTTTGGAAATGACCTAGGACCTTAAGATTTTGCATGAAAGGAGGACTAGCAGCCGCGTTGCACGGGAGAATATGAAAAGGGTTCATAAGTAGTAAAAACCTTGAGAATCCGTCCGTTTTCGTCATTTGTTATATAATCGACTTATAGCCAGTTCGTCAAATTGGCCACTTTTCTCTCTGAGACTGTTACATTTATCGTCTGCAAAGCTATGTCGCGTGCTGCGGTATGTGGAGACACTAAAAGCACCATAGTAGAACACAGAAGAAGCTTCTAAGTTGAAGCAATAGCCAGAAAGAAGCAGTACAATTCAAGTTTCGGTTATCGATTATTGATTTTTGGCCGGCTTTGGTGCCTTGGACATAAGGTGGAATCTTAAGATTTTGCATGAAAGGAGGACTAGCTGCCGCGTTACACGGGAGAATGCGAAAAGTGTTCATATATAGTAAAAACCTGAGAAATCCGTCCGTTTTCGTCATTTGTTATCGATTCGACTTAAAGCCAGATCGTCACATTGGCTGCTTTTCTCTCTGAGACGGTTACATTTATCGTCTGCAAAGCTATGTCGCGTGCTGCGGTATGCGGAAACACTAAAAGCACCATAGTAGAACACAGAAGAAGTTTCTAAGTTGAAGTAATAGCCAGTAAGAAGTAGTACAAGTGAAGTTTTAGTTGTCGATTATTCACTTTTTAGCCGGCTTTGGTGGCTTGCACATGCCCTAGTACCTTACGATTTTGCATGAAAAGAGGACTAGCAGCCCCGTTGCACGGGAGAACGTGAAAAGTGTTCATATGTAGTAATAACCTTAGGAATCCGTCCGTTTTCGTCATTTGTTATCGAATCGACTTAAAGCCAGATCGTCAAATTGGAAGCTTTTCTCTCTGAGACGGTTACATTTATCGTCTGCAAAGCTATGTCGCGTGCTGCGGTATGCGGAAACACTAAAAGCACCATAGTAGAACACAGAAGAAGCTTCTAAGTTGAAGTAATAGCCAATAGGAAGTAGTACAATTCAAGTTTTAGTTGTCGATTATTCACTTTTAGCCGGCTTTGGTGGCTTGGACATGACCTACAACCTTAAGATTTTGCATGAAAGGAGGACTAGCAGCCGCGTTGCACGGGAGAATGTGAAAAGTTTTCATATGCACTAAAAACCTGTGAAATCCGTCCGTTTTCTTCATTTGATATCGAATCGACTTAAAGCCAGATCGTCACATTGGCCGCTCTTCTCTCTGAAACGGTTACATTTATCGTGTGTAAAGCTATTTCGCGTGCTGCGGTATGCGGAGACACTAAAAGCACTATAGTAGAACACAGAAGAAGCTTCTAAGTTGAAGCAATAGCCAGAAAGAAGCAGTACAATTCAAGTTTCGGTTATCGATTATTGATTTTTGGCCGGCTTTGGTGCCTTGGACATAAGGTGGAATCTTAAGATTTTGCATGAAAGGAGGACTAGCTGCCGCGTTACACGGGAGAATGCGAAAAGTGTTCATATATAGTAAAAACCTGAGAAATCCGTCCGTTTTCGTCATTTGTTATCGAATCGACTTAAAGCCAGATCGTCACATTGGCTGCTTTTCTCTCTGAGACGGTTACATTTATCGTCTGCAAAGCTATGTCGCGTGCTGCGGTATGCGGAAACACTAAAAGCACCATAGTAGAACACAGAAGAAGTTTCTAAGTTGAAGTAATACCCAGTAAGAAGTAGTACAATTCAAGTTTTAGTTGTCGATTATTCACTTTTTAGCCGGCTTTGGTGGCTTGCACATGCCCTAGTACCTTAAGATTTTGCATGAAAAGAGGACTAGCAGCCCCGTTGCACGGGAGAACGTGAAAAGTGTTCATATGTAGTAATAACCTTAGGAATCCGTCCGTTTTCGTCATTTGTTATCGAATCGACTTAAAGCCAGATCGTCAAATTGGAAGCTTTTCTCTCTGAGACGGTTACATTTATCGTCTGCAAAGCTATGTCGCGTGCTGCGGTATGCGGAAACACTAAAAGCACCATAGTAGAACACAGAAGAAGCTTCTATGTTGAAGTAATAGCCAATAGGAAGTAGTACAATTCAAGTTTTAGTTGTCGATTATTCACTTTTAGCCGGCTTTGGTGGCTTGGACATGATCTAGAACCTTAAGATTTTGCATGAAAGGAGGACTAGCAGCCGCGTTGCACGGGAGAATGTGAAAAGTTTTCATATGCACTAAAAACCTGTGAAATCCGTCCGTTTTCTTCATTTGTTATCGAATCGACTTAAAGCCAGATCGTCATATTGGCCGCTCTTCTCTCTGAAACGGTTACATTTATTGTGTGTAAAGCTATTTCGCGTGCTGCGGTATGCGGAGACACTAAAAGCACCATAGTAGAACACAGAAGAAGCTTCTAAGTTGAAGTAATATCCAGTAAGAAGTAGTACAATTGAAGTTTTAGTTGTCGATTATTCACTTTTTAGCCGGCTTTGGCGGCTTGGACATGACCTAGGACCTTAAGATTTTGCATGAAAAGAGGACTAGCAGCTGCGTTGCACGGGAGAATGTGAAAAGGGTTCATATGTAGAAAAAACCTGAGAAATCCGTCCGTTTTCGTCATTTGTTATCGAATCGACTTAAAGCCAGATCGTCACATAGGCCGCTCTTCTCTCTGAGACGGTTACATTTATCGTCTGCAAAGCTATGTCGCGTGCTGCGTTATGTGGAGACACTAAAAGCACCATAGTAGAACACATAAGAAGCTTCTAAGTTGAAGCAATAGTCAGTAAGAAGCAGTACAATTCAAGTTTTGTTTATCGATTATTGATTTTTAGCCGGCTTTGGTGTTTTGGAAATGACCTAGGACCTTAAGATTTTGCATGAAAGGAGGACTAGCAGCCGCGTTGCACGGGAGAATATGAAAAGGGTTCATAAGTAGTAAAAACCTTGAGAATCCGTCCGTTTTCGTCATTTGTTATCCAATCGACTTATAGCCAGTTCGTCAAATTGGCCACTTTTCTCTCTGAGACTGTTACATTTATCGTCTGCAAAGCTATGTCGCGTGCTGCGGTATGTGGAGACACTAAAAGCACCATAGTAGAACACAGAAGAAGCTTCTAAGTTGAAGCAATAGCCAGAAAGAAGCAGTACAATTCAAGTTTCGGTTATCGATTATTGATTTTTGGCCGGCTTTGGTGCCTTGGACATAAGGTGGAATCTTAAGATTTTGCATGAAAGGAGGACTAGCTGCCGCGTTACACGGGAGAATGCGAAAAGTGTTCATATATAGTAAAAACCTGAGAAATCCGTCCGTTTTCGTCATTTGTTATCGAATCGACTTAAAGCCAGATCGTCACATTGGCTGCTTTTCTCTCTGAGACGGTTACATTTATCGTCTGCAAAGCTATGTCGCGTGCTGCGGTATGCGGAACCACTAAAAGCACCATAGTAGAACACAGAAGAAGCTTCTAAGTTGAAGTAATAGCCAATAGGAAGTAGTACAATTCAAGTTTTAGTTGTCGATTATTCACTTTTAGCCGGCTTTGGTGGCTTGGACATGACCTAGAACCTTAAGATTTTGCATGAAAGGAGGACTAGCAGCCGCGTTGCACGGGAGAATGTGAAAAGTTTTCATATGCACTAAAAACCTGTGAAATCCATCCGTTTTCTTCATTTGTTATCGAATCGACTTAAAGCCAGATCCTCACATTGGCCGCTCTTCTCTCTGAAACGTTTACATTTATCGTCTACAAAGTTATGTCGAGTGCTGCGGTATAAGGAGACACTAAAGCACCGTAGTAGAACACAGAAGAAGCTTCTAAGTTGAAGTAATAGCCAGTAAGAAGTAGTACAATTGAAGTTGTAGTTGTCGATTATTCACTTTTTAGCCGGCTTTGGTGGCTTGGACATGACCTAGGACCTTAAGATTTTGCATGATAGGAGGACTAGCAGCCGCGTAGCACGGGAGAATGTGAAAATTGTTCATATGTAGTAAAAACCTGAGAAATTCGTCCGTTTTCGTCATTTGTTATCGAATCGACTTAAAGCCAGATCGTCACATAGGCCGCTCTTCTCTCTGAGACGGTTACATTTATCGTCTACAAAGCTATGTCGCGTGCTGCGGTATAAGGAGACACTAAAGCACCGTAGTAGAACACAGAAGAAGCTTCTAAGTTGAAGTAATAGCCAGTAAGAAGTAGTAAAATTGAAGTTTTAGTTGTCGATTATTCACTTTTTAGCCGGCTTTGGCGGCTTGGACATGACCTAGGACCTTAAGATTTTGCATGAAAGGACGACTAGCAGCCGCGTTGCACGGGAGAATGTGAAAAGGGTTCATATGTAGAAAAAACCTGAGAAATCCGTCCGTTTTCGTCATTTGTTATCGAATCGACTTAAAGCCAGATCGTCACATAGGCCGCTCTTCTCTCTGAGACGGTTACATTTGTCGTCTGCAAAGCTATGTCGCGTGCTGCGTTATGTGGAGACACTAAAAGCACCATAGTAGAACACATAAGAAGCTTCTAAGTTGAAGCAATAGTCAGTAAGAAGCAGTACAATTCAAGATTTGTTTATCGATTATTGATTTTTAGCCGGCTTTGGTGTTTTGGAAATGACCTAGGACCTTAAGATTTTGCATGAAAGGAGGACTAGCAGCCGCGTTGCGCGGGAGAATGCGAAAAGTGTTCATATATAGTAAAAACCTGAGAAATCCGTCCGTTTTCGTCATTTGTTATCGAATCGACTTAAAGCCAGATCGTGACATTGGCTGCTTTTCTCTCTGAGACGGTTACATTTATCGTCTGCAAAGCTATGTCGCGTGCTGCGGTATGCGGAGACACTAAAAGCACCATAGTAGAACACAGAAGAAGATTCTAAGTTGAAGTAATAGCCAGTAAGAAGTAGTACAATTGAAGTTTTAGTTGTCGATTATTCGCTTTTTAGCCGGCTTTGGTGGTTTGCACATGCCCTAGTACCTTATGATTTTGCATGAAAAGAGGACTAGCAGCCCCGTTGCACGGGAGAACGTGAAAAGTGTTCATATGTAGTAATAACCTTAGGAATCCGTCCGTTTTCGTCATTTGTTATCGAATCGACTTAAAGCCAGATCGTCAAATTGGAAGCTTTTCTCTCTGAGACGGTTACATTTATCGTCTGCATAGCTATGTCGCGTGCTGCGGTATGCGGAAACAATAAAAGCACCATAGTAGAACACAGAAGAAGCTTCTAAGTTGAAGTAATAGCCAATAGGAAGTAGTACAATTCAAGTTTTAGTTGTCGATTATTCACTTTTAGCCGGCTTTGGTGGCTTGGACATGACCTAGGACCTTAAGATTTTGCATGAAAGGAGGACTAGCAGCCGCGTTGCACGGGAGAATGTCAAAAGTGTTCATATGTAGTACAAACCTGGGAAATCCGTCCGTTTTCGTCATTTGCTATCGAATCGACTGAAAGCCAGATCGTCACATTCTCCGCTCTTCCCTCTGAAACGGTTACATTTATCGTCTACAAAGATATGTCGCGTGCTGCAGTATGCGGAAACACTAAAAGCACCATAGTAGAACACAGAAGAAGCTTCTAAGTTGAAGTAATATCCAGTAAGAAGTAGTACAATTCAAGTTTAATTTGTCGATTATTCACTTTTTAGCCGGCTTTGGTGGCTTGGACATGTCCTAGGACCTTAAGATTTTGCATGAAAGGAGGACTGGCAGCCGCGTTGCACGGGAGAATGTGAAAAGCGTTCATAAGTAGTAAAAACCTGAGAAATCCGTCCGTTTTCGTCTTTTGTTATCGAATCGACTTAAAGCCAGATCGTCACATTGGCCGCTCTACTCTCTGAAACGGTTACACTTATCGTCTGAAAAGCTATGTCGCGTGCGCGGTATGCCGAAACACTAAAAGCACCATAGTAGAACACAGAAGAAGCTTCTAAGTTGAAGTAATAGCCAGTAAGAAGTAGTACAATTCAGGTTTTAGTTGTCGATTATTCACTTTTTAGCCGGCTTTGGTGGCTATGACATGACCTAGGACCATAAGATTTTGCATGAAAGGAGGACTAGCAGCCGCGTTGCACTGGAGAATGTGAAAAGTGTTCATATGTAGTAAAAACCTGAGAAATCCGTCGGTTTTCGTCATTTGTTATTGAATCGACTTAAAGCCAGATCGTCACATTGGCCGCTTTTCTCTCTGAGACGGTTACATTTATCGTCTGCAAAGCTATGTGGCGTACTGCGGTATGCGGAGACACTAAAAGCACCATAGTAGAACACAGAAGAAGCTTCTAAGTTGAAGCAATAGCCAATAAGAAGTAGTACAATTCAAGTTTTAGTTGTCGATTATTCACTTTTTAGCCGGCTTTGGTGGCTTGGACATGACCTAGGACCTTAAGATTTTGCATGAAAGGAGGACTAGCAGCCGCGTTGCATGGGAGAATGTGAAAAGTGTTCATATGTAGTAAAAACCTGAGAAATCCGTCCGTTTTCGTCATTTGTTACCGAATCGACTTAAAGCCAGATCGTCACATTGGCCGCTTTTCTCTCTGAGACGGTTACATTTATCGTCTGCAAAGCTATGTCGCGTGCTGCGGTATGCGGAGACACTAAACGCACCGTAGTAGGACACAGAAGAAGCTTCCAAGTTGAAGTAATAGCCAGTAAGAAGTAGTACAATTCAAGTTTTAGTTGTCGATTATTCACTTTTTAGCCGGCTTTGGTGGCTTGGACACGACCTAGGACCTTAAGATTTGCATGAAAGAAATACTTGGAGCCGCCATGCACGGGAGAATGTGAAATGTGTTCATATGTAGTAAAAACCTGAGAAATCCGTCCGTTTTCGTCATTTGTTATCGACTCGACTTAAAGCCAGATCGTCACATTGGCCGCTCTTTTCTCTGAAACGGTTACATTTATCGTCTACAAAGCTATGTCGCGTGCCGCGGTATGCGGAAACACTAAAAGCACCATAGTAGAACATAGAAGAAGCTTCTATGTTGAAGTAATAGCCAGTAAGAAGTAGTACAATTGAAGTTTCTTGTTGTCGATTATTCACTTTTTAGCCGGCTTTGGTGGCTTGGACATGACCTAGGACCTTAAGATTATGCATGAAAGGAGGACTAGCAGCCGCGTTGCATGGGAGAATGTGAAAAGTGTCCATATGTAGCAAAAACCTGAGTAATCCGTCCGTTTTCGTCATTTGTTATCGAAACGACGTAAAGCCAGATCGTCACATTGGCCGCTTTTCTCTCTGAGTAGGTTACATTCATCGTCTGCAAAGCTATGTCGCGTGCTGCGGTATGCGGAGACACTAAAAGCACCATAGTAGAAATCAGAAGAAGCTTCTAATTTGAAGTAATAGCCAGTAAGAAATAGTACAATTCAAGCTTTAGTTATCGATTATTCACTTTTTAGTCGGCTTTCGTGGCTTGGACATGACCTAGGACCTTAAGATTTTGCATGAAAGGAGGTCTAGCAGCCGCGTTGCATGGGAGAATGTGAAAAGTCTTCATATGTAGTAAAAACCTGAGAACTCCGTCCGTTTTCGTCATTTGTTATCGAATCGACTTAAAGCCAGATCGTCACATAGGCTGCTTTTCTCTCTGAAACGATTACACTTATCGTCTGCAAAGCTATGTCGCGTGCTGCGGTATGCCGAAACGCTAAAAGCACCATAGTAGAACACTGAAGAAGCTTCTAAGTTAAAGTAATAGCCAGTAAGAAGTAGTACAATTCAAGTTTTAGTTGTCGATTATTCACTTTTTAGCCGGCTTTGGTGGCTTGGACATGACCTAGGACCTTAAGATTTTGCATGATAGGAGGACTAGCAGCCGCGTTGCACGGGAGAATGTGAAAATTGTTCATATGTAGTAAAAATCTGAGAAATTCGTCCGTTTTCGTCATTTGTTATCGAATCGACTTAAAGCCAGATCCTCACATTGGCCGCTCTTCTCTCTGAAACGTTTACATTTATCGTCTACAAAGCTATGTCGAGTGCTGCGGTATAAGGAGACACTAAAGCACCGTAGTAGAACACAGAAGAAGCTTCTAAGTTGAAGTAATAGCCAGTAAGAAGTAGTACAATTGAAGTTTTAGTTATCGATTATTCACTTTTTAGCCGGCTTTGGCGGCTTGGACATGACCTAGGACCTTAAGATTTTGCATGAAAGGAGGACTAGCAGCCGCGTTGCACGGGAGAATGTGAAAAGGGTTCATATGTAGAAAAAACCTGAGAAATCCGTCCGTTTTCGTCTTTTGTTATCGAATCGACTTAAAGCCAGATCGTCACATAGGCCGCTCTTCTCTCTGAGACGGTTACATTTGTCGTCTGCAAAGCTATGTCGCGTGCTGCGTTATGTGGAGACACTAAAAGCACCATAGTAGAACACATAAGAAGCTTCTAAGTTGAAGCAATAGTCAGTAAGAAGCAGTACAATTCAAGTTTTGTTTATCGATTATTGATTTTTAGCCGGCTTTGGTGTTTTGGAAATGACCTAGGACCTTAAGATTTTGCATGAAAGGAGGACTAGCAGCCGCGTTGCACGGGAGAATATGAAAAGGGTTCATAAGTAGTAAAAACCTTGAGAATCCGTCCGTTTTCGTCATTTGTTATCCAATCGACTTATAGCCAGATCGTCAAATTGGCCACTTTTCTCTCTGAGACGGTTACATTTATCGTCTGCAAAGCTATGTCGCGTGCTGCGGTATGCGGAGACACTAAAAGCACCATAGTAGAACACAGAAGAAGCTTCTAAGTTGAAGCAATAGCCAGAAAGAAGCAGTACAATTCAAGTTTTGGTTATCGATTATTGATTTTTGGCCGGCTTTGGTGCCTTGGACATAAGGTGGAATCTTAAGATTTTGCATGAAAGGAGGACTAGCTGCCGCGTTGCACGGGAGAATGCGAAAAGTGTTCATATATAGTAAAAACCTGAGAAATCCGTCCGTTTTCGTCATTTGTTATCGAATCGACTTAAAGCCAGATCGTGACATTGGCTGCTTTTCTCTCTGAGACGGTTACATTTATCGTCTGCAAAGCTATGTCGCGTGCTGCGGTATGCGGAGACACTAAAAGCACCATAGTAGAACACAGAAGAAGCTTCTAAGTTGAAGTAATACCCAGTAAGAAGTAGTACAATTCAAGTTTTAGTTGTCGATTATTCACTTTTTAGCCGGCTTTGGTGGCTTAAACATGACCTAGGACGTTAAGATTTTGCATGAAAGGAGGACTAGCAGCCGCGTTGCACGGGAGAATGTGAAAAGTGTTCATATGGAGTAAAAACCTGAGAAATCCGTCCGTTTTCGTCATTTGTTATCGAATCGACTTAAAGCCAGATCGTCACATTGACCGCTTTTCTCTCTGAGACAGTTACATTTATCGTCTGCAAAGCTATGTCGCGTGCTGCGGTATGCGGAAACACTAAAACCACCATAGTAGAACACAGAAGAAGCTTCTAAGTTGAAGTAATATCCAGTAAGAAGTAGTACAATTCAAGTTTAATTTGTCGATTATTCACTTTTTAGCCGGCTTTGGTGGCTTGGACATGTCCTAGGACCTTAAGATTTTGCATGAAAGGAGGACTGGCAGCCGCGTTGCACGGGAGAATGTGAAAAGTGTTCATATGTAGTAAAAACCTGAGAAATCCGTCCGTTTTCGTCTTTTGTTATCGAATCGACTTAAAGCCAGATCGTCACATTGGCCGCTCTACTCTCTGAAACGGTCACACTTATCGTCTGAAAAGCTATGTCGCGTGCGCGGTATGCCGAAACACTAAAAGCACCATAGTAGAACACAGAAGAAGCTTCTAAGTTGAAGTAATAGCCAGTAAGAAGTAGTACAATTCAAGTTTTTGTTGTCGATTATTCACTTTTTAGCCGGCTTTGGTGGCTTGGACATGTCCTAGGACCTTAAGATTTTGCATGAAAGGAGGACTGGCAGCCGCGTTGCACGGGAGAATGTGAAAAGTCTTCATATGTAGTAAAAACCTGAGAACTCCGTCCGTTTTCGTCATTTGTTATCGAATCGACTTAAAGCCAGATCGTCACATAGGCTGCTTTTCTCTCTGAAACGATTACACTTATCGTCTGCAAAGCTATGTCGCGTGCTGCGGTATGCCGAAACGCTAAAAGCACCATAGTAGAACACTGAAGAAGCTTCTAAGTTAAAGTAATAGCCAGTAAGAAGTAGTACAATTCAAGTTTTAGTTGTCGATTATTCACTTTTTAGCCGGCTTTGGTGGCTTGGACATGACCTAGGACCTTAAGATTTTGCATGATAGGAGGACTAGCAGCCGCGTTGCACGGGAGAATGTGAAAATTGTTCATATGTAGTAAAAATCTGAGAAATTCGTCCGTTTTCGTCATTTGTTATCGAATCGACTTAAAGCCAGATCCTCACATTGGCCGCTCTTCTCTCTGAAACGTTTACATTTATCGTCTACAAAGCTATGTCGAGTGCTGCGGTATAAGGAGACACTAAAGCACCGTAGTAGAACACAGAAGAAGCTTCTAAGTTGAAGTAATAGCCAGTAAGAAGTAGTACAATTGAAGTTTTAGTTATCGATTATTCACTTTTTAGCCGGCTTTGGCGGCTTGGACATGACCTAGGACCTTAAGATTTTGCATGAAAGGAGGACTAGCAGCCGCGTTGCACGGGAGAATGTGAAAAGGGTTCATATGTAGAAAAAACCTGAGAAATCCGTCCGTTTTCGTCTTTTGTTATCGAATCGACTTAAAGCCAGATCGTCACATAGGCCGCTCTTCTCTCTGAGACGGTTACATTTGTCGTCTGCAAAGCTATGTCGCGTGCTGCGTTATGTGGAGACACTAAAAGCACCATAGTAGAACACATAAGAAGCTTCTAAGTTGAAGCAATAGTCAGTAAGAAGCAGTACAATTCAAGTTTTGTTTATCGATTATTGATTTTTAGCCGGCTTTGGTGTTTTGGAAATGACCTAGGACCTTAAGATTTTGCATGAAAGGAGGACTAGCAGCCGCGTTGCACGGGAGAATATGAAAAGGGTTCATAAGTAGTAAAAACCTTGAGAATCCGTCCGTTTTCGTCATTTGTTATCCAATCGACTTATAGCCAGATCGTCAAATTGGCCACTTTTCTCTCTGAGACGGTTACATTTATCGTCTGCAAAGCTATGTCGCGTGCTGCGGTATGCGGAGACACTAAAAGCACCATAGTAGAACACAGAAGAAGCTTCTAAGTTGAAGCAATAGCCAGAAAGAAGCAGTACAATTCAAGTTTTGGTTATCGATTATTGATTTTTGGCCGGCTTTGGTGCCTTGGACATAAGGTGGAATCTTAAGATTTTGCATGAAAGGAGGACTAGCTGCCGCGTTGCACGGGAGAATGCGAAAAGTGTTCATATATAGTAAAAACCTGAGAAATCCGTCCGTTTTCGTCATTTGTTATCGAATCGACTTAAAGCCAGATCGTGACATTGGCTGCTTTTCTCTCTGAGACGGTTACATTTATCGTCTGCAAAGCTATGTCGCGTGCTGCGGTATGCGGAGACACTAAAAGCACCATAGTAGAACACAGAAGAAGCTTCTAAGTTGAAGTAATACCCAGTAAGAAGTAGTACAATTCAAGTTTTAGTTGTCGATTATTCACTTTTTAGCCGGCTTTGGTGGCTTAAACATGACCTAGGACGTTAAGATTTTGCATGAAAGGAGGACTAGCAGCCGCGTTGCACGGGAGAATGTGAAAAGTGTTCATATGGAGTAAAAACCTGAGAAATCCGTCCGTTTTCGTCATTTGTTATCGAATCGACTTAAAGCCAGATCGTCACATTGACCGCTTTTCTCTCTGAGACAGTTACATTTATCGTCTGCAAAGCTATGTCGCGTGCTGCGGTATGCGGAAACACTAAAACCACCATAGTAGAACACAGAAGAAGCTTCTAAGTTGAAGTAATATCCAGTAAGAAGTAGTACAATTCAAGTTTAATTTGTCGATTATTCACTTTTTAGCCGGCTTTGGTGGCTTGGACATGTCCTAGGACCTTAAGATTTTGCATGAAAGGAGGACTGGCAGCCGCGTTGCACGGGAGAATGTGAAAAGTGTTCATATGTAGTAAAAACCTGAGAAATCCGTCCGTTTTCGTCTTTTGTTATCGAATCGACTTAAAGCCACATCGTCACATTGGCCGCTCTACTCTCTGAAACGGTCACACTTATCGTCTGAAAAGCTATGTCGCGTGCGCGGTATGCCGAAACACTAAAAGCACCATAGTAGAACACAGAAGAAGCTTCTAAGTTGAAGTAATAGCCAGTAAGAAGTAGTACAATTCAAGTTTTTGTTGTCGATTATTCACTTTTTAGCCGGCTTTGGTGACTTGGACACGACCTAGGACCTTAAGATTTGCATGAAAGAAATACTTGGAGCCGCCATGCACGGGAGAATGTGAAATGTGTTCATATGTAGTAAAAACCTGAGAAATCCGTCCGTTTTCGTCATTTGTTATCGAATCGACTTAAAGCCAGATCGTCACATTGGCCGCTCTTCTCTCTGAAACGGTTGCATTTATCGTCTGCAAAGCTATGTCCCGTGCTGCAGTATGCGGAAACACTAAAAGCACCATAGTAGAACACAGAAGAAGCTTCTAAGTTGAAGTAATACCCAGTAAGAAGTAGTACAATTCAAGTTTTAGTTGTCGCTTATTCACTTTTAAGCCGGCTTTGGTGGCTATGACATGACCTAGGACCATAAGATTGTGCGTGAAAGGAGGACTAGCAGCCGCGTTGCACGTGAGAATGTGAAAAGTGTTCATATGTAGTAAAAACCTGAGTAATCCGTCCGTTTTCGTCATTTGTTATCGAATCGAGATTAAAGCCAGATCGTTGCATTGGCCCCTTTTCAATCTGAGACGGTTACATTTATCGTCTGCAAAGCTAGGTCGCGTGCTGCGGTGTGCGGACACACTAAAAGCACCATAGTAGAACACAGAAGAAGCTTCTAAGTTGAAGTAATAGCCAGTAAGAAGTAGTACAATTCAAGTTTTAGTTGTCGATTATTCACTTTTTAGCCGCCTTTGGTTTCTTGGACACGACCTAGGACCTTAAGATTTTGCATGAAAGGAGGACTAGCAGCCGCGTTGCATGGGAGAATGTGAAAAGTGTTCATATGTAGTAAAAACCTGAGAAATCCGTCCGTTATCGTTATTTTTTATCGAATCGACTTAAAGCCAGATCGTCACATTGGCCGCTTTTGTTTCTGAGACGGTTACATTTATCGTCTGCAAAGCTATGTCGCGTGCTGCGGTATGCGGAAACACTAAAAGCACCATAGTAGAACACAGAAGAAGCTTCTAAGTTGAAGTAATAGCCAGTAAGAAGTAGTACAATTCAAGTTTTAGTTGTCGATTATTCACTTTTTAGCCGGCTTTGGTGGCTTCGACATGACGTAGGACGTTAAGATTTTGCATGAAAGGAGGACTGGCAGCCGCGTTGCACCTAAGAATGTGAAAAGTGTTCATATGTAGTAAAAACCTGAGAAATCCGTCCGTTTTCGTCATTTGTTATCGAATCGATTTAATGCCAGATCGTCACATTGGCCGCTCTTCTCTCTGAAACGGTTACATTTATCGTCTGCAAAGCTATGTCGCGTGCTGCGGTATGTGGAGACACAAAAAGCACCATATTAGAACACAGAAGAAGCTTCTAAGTTGAAGTAATACCCAGTAAGAAGTAGTACAATTAAAGTTTTAGTTGTCGATTAATCACTTTTTAGCCGGTTTTGGTGGCTTGGACATGACCTAGGACCTTAAGATTTTGCATGAAAGGAGGACTAGCAGCCGCGTTGCACGGGAGAACGTGAAAAGTGTTCATATGTAGTAAAAACCTGAGAAATCCGTCAGTTTTCGTCATTTGTTATGAATCGATTTAATGCCAGATCGTCACATTGGCCGCTCTTCTCTCTGAAACGGTTACATTTATCGTCTGCAAAGCTATGTCGCGTGCTGCGGTATGTGGAAACACTAAAAGCACCATAGTAGAACACAGAAGAAGCTTCTAAGTTGAAGTAATAGCCAGTAAGAAATAGTACAATTCAAGTTTTAATTATCGATTATTCACTTTTTAGCCGGCTTTGGAGGCTTGGATATGACCTAGGACCTTAAGATTTTGCATGAAAGGAGGACTAGCAGCCGCGTTGCACGGGAGAATGTGAAAAGTGTTCATATGGAGTAAAAACCTGAGAAATCTGTCGTTTTCGTCATTTGTTATCGAATCAATTTAAAGCCAGATCGTCACATTGGCCGCTCTTCTCTCTGAAACGGTTACATTTATCGTCTGCAAAGCTATGTCGCGTGCTGCGGTATGCGGAAACACTAAAAGCACCACAGTAGAAGACAGAAGAAGCTTCTAAGTTGAAGTAATAGCCAGTAAGAAGTAGTACAATTCAAGTTTTAATTACTGATTATTTACTTTTTAGCCGGCTTTGGAGGCTTGGATATGACCTAGGACCATAAGATTTTGCATGAAAGGAGGACTAGCAGCCGCGTTGCACGAGAGAATGTGAAAAGTGTTCATATGGGGTAAAAACCTGAGAAATCCGTCCGTTTTCGTCATTTGTTATCGAATCGACTTAAAGCCAGATCGTCACATTGGCCGCTTTTCTCTTTGAGACGGTTACATTTATCGTCTGCATAGCTATGTCGCGTGCTGCGGTATGCGGAGACACTGAAAGCACCATATTAGAACACAGAAGAAGCTTCTAAGTTGAAGTAATAGCCAGTAAGAAGTAGTACAATTCAAGTTTTAGTTGTCGATTATTCACTTTTTAGCCGGCTTTGGTGGCTTCGACATGACGTAGGACGTTAAGATTTTGCATGAAAGGAGGACTGGCAGCCGCGTTGCACCTAAGAATGTGAAAAGTGTTCATATGTAGTAAAAACTTGAGAAATCCGTCCGTTTTCGTCATTTGTTATCGAATCGATTTAATGCCAGATCGTCACATTGGCCGCTCTTCTCTCTGAAACGGTTACATTTATCGTCTGCAAAGCTATGTCGCGTACTGCGCTATATGGAAACACTAAAAGCACCATAGTAGAAGACAGAAGAAGCTTCTAAGTTGAAGTAATAGCCAGTAAGAAGTAGTACAATTCAAGTTTTAGTTGTCGATTATTCACTTTTTAGTCGGCTTTGGTGGCTTGGACATGACCTAGCACCTTAAGATTTTGTATGAAAGGAGGACTAGTAGCCGCGTTGCACGGGAGAATGTGAAAAGTGTTCATATGTAGTAAAAACCTGAGAAATCCGTCCGTTTTCGTCATTTGTTATCGAATCAATTTAAAGCCAGATCGTCACATTGGCCGCTCTTCTCTCTGAAACGGTTACATTTATCGTCTGCAAAGCTATGTCGCGTGCTGCGGTATGCGGAAACACTAAAAGCACCATAGTAGAAGACAGAAGAAGCTTCTAAGTTGAAGTAATAGCCAGTAAGAAGTAGTACAATTCAAGTTTTAATTATCGATTATTCACTTTTTAGCCGGCTTTGGAGGCTTGGATATGACCTATCAAATTAAGATTTTGCATGAAAGGAGGACTAGCAGCCGCGTTGCACGGGAGAATGTGAAAATTGTTCGTATGGAGAAAAAACCTGAGAAATCCGTCCGTTTTCGTCATTTGTTATCGAATCGACTTAAAGCCAGATCGTCACATTGGCCGCTTTTCTCTCTGAGACGGTTACATTTATCGTCTGCATAGCTATGTCGCGTGCTGCGGTATGCGGAAACACTAAAAGCACCATAGTAGAACACACAAGAAGCTTCTAAGTTGAAGTAATAGCCAGTAAGAAGTAGTACAATTCAAGTTTTAGTTGTCGATTATTCACTTTTTAGCCGGCTTTGGTGGCTTGGACATGACCTAGGACCTTAAGATTTTGCATGAAAGGAGGACTAGCAGCCGCGTTGCACGGGAGAACGTGAAAAGTGTTCATATGTAGTAAAAACCTGAGAAATCCGTCCGTTTTCGTCATTTGTTATCGAATCGACTTAAAGCTAGATCGTCACATTGGCCGCCTCTCTCTTTGAGACTGTTACATTTATCGTCTGCATAGCTATATCGCGTGCTGCGGTATGCGGAGACACTGAAAGCACCATATTAGAACACAGAAGAAGCTTCTAAGTTGAAGTAATAGCCAGTAAGATGTAGTACAATTAAAGTTTTAGTTGTCGATTAATCACTTTTTAGCCGGCTTTGGTGGCTTGGACATGACCTAGGACCTTACGATTTTGCATGAAAGGAAGACTAGTAGCCGCGTTGCACGTGAGAATGTGAAAAGTGTTCATATGTAGTAAAAACCTGATAAATCCGTCCGTTTTCGTCATTTGTTATGAATCGACTTAAAGCCAGATCGTCACATTGGCCGCTCTTCTCTCTGAAACGGTTACATTTATCGTCTGCAAAGCTATGTCGCGTGCTGCGGTATGTGGAAACACTAAAAGCACCATAGTAGAACACACAAGAAGCTTCTAAGTTGAAGTAATAGCCAGTAAGAAATAGTACAATTCAAGTTTTAATTATCGATTATTCACTTTTTAGCCGGCTTTGGAGGCTTGGATATGACCTAGGACCTTAAGATATTGCATGAAAGGAGGACTAGCAGCCGCGTTGCACGGGAGAATGTGAAAAGTGTTCATATGGAGTAAAAACCTGAGAAATCCGTCGTTTTCGTCATTTGTTATCGAATCAATTTAAAGCCAGATCGTCACATTGGCCGCTCTTCTCTCTGAAACGGTTACATTTATCGTCTGCATTGCTATGTCGCGTGCTGCGGTATGCGGAAACAATAAAAGCACCATAGTAGAAGACAGAAGAAGCTTCTAAGTTGAAGTAATAGCCAGTAAGAAGTAGTACAATTTAAGTTTTAATTATTGATTATTTACTTTTTGCCGGCTTTGGAGGCTTGGATATGACCTAGGACCATAAGATTTTGCATGAAAGGAGGACTAGCAGCCGCGTTGCACGGGAGAATGTGAAAAGTGTTCATATGGAGTAAAAACCTGAGAAATCCGTCCGTTTTCGTCATTTGTTATCGAATCGACTTAAAGCCAGATCGTCACATTGGCCGCTCTTCTCTCTGAGACGGTTACATTTATCGTCTGCAAAGCTATGTCGCGTGCTGCGGTATGCGGAAACACTAAAAGCACCATAGTAGAACACAGAAGAAACTTCTAAGTTGAAGTAATAGAAAGAAAGAAGTAGTACAATTCAAGTTTTAGTTGTCGATTATTCACTTTTTAGCCGGCTTTGGTGGCTTGGACATGACATAGGACCTTACGATTTTGCATGAAAGGAGGACTAGCAGCCGCGTTGCACGGGAGAATGTGAAAAGTGTTCATATGTAGTAAAAACCTGAGAAATCCGTCCGTTTTCGTCATTTGTTATCGAATCTACTTAAAGCCAGATCGTCACATTGGCCGCTTTTCTCTCTGAGACGGATACATTTATCGTCTGCAAAGCTATGTCGCGTGCTGCGGTATGCGGAAACACTAAAAGCACCATAGTAGAACACAGAAGAAGCTTCTAAGTTGAAGTAATAGCCAGTAAGAAGTAGTACAATTCAAGTTTTAGTTGTCGATTATTCACTTTTTAGCCGGCTTTGGTGGCTTCGACATGACCTAGGACCTTACGATTTTGCATGAAAGGAGGACTAGCAGCCGCGTTGCACGGGAGAACGTGAAAAGTGTTCATATGTAGTAAAAACCTGAGAAATCCGTCCGGTTTCGTCATTTGTTATCGAATCGACTTAAAGCCAGATCGTCACATTGGCCGCTTTTCTCTTTGAGACGGTTACATTTATCGTCTGCATAGCTATGTCGCGTGCTGCGGTATGCGGAGACACTGAAAGCACCATATTAGAACACAGAAGAAGCTTCTAAGTTGAAGTAATAGCCAGTAAGAAGTAGTACAATTAAAGTTTTAGTTGTCGATTAATCACTTTTTAGCCGGCTTTGGTGGGTTGGACATGACCTAGGACCTTACGATTTCTCATGAAGGGAAGACTAGTAGCCGCGTTGCACGTGAGAATGTGGAAAGTGTTCATATGTAGTAAAAACCTGAGAAATCCGTCCGTTTTCGTCATTTGTTATGAATCGATTTAATGCCAGATCGTCACATTGGTCGCTCTTCTCTCTGAAACGGTTACATTTATCGTCTGCAAAGCTATGTCGCGTGCTGCGGTATGTGGAAACACTAAAAGCACCATAGTAGAACACAGAAGAAGCTTCTAAGTTGAAGTAATAGCCAGTAAGAAGTAGTACAATTCAAGTTTTAATTATCGATTATTCACTTTTTAGCCGGCTTTGGTGGCTTGGACATGACCTAGGACCTTACGATTTTGCATGAAAGAAAGACTAGTAGCCGCGTTGCACGTGAGAATGTGAAAAGTGTTCATATGTAGTAAAAACCTGATAAATCCGTCCGTTTTCGTCATTTGTTATGAATCGATTTAATGCCAGATCGTCACATTGGCCGCTCTTCTCTCTGAAACGGTTACGTTTATCGTCTGCAAAGCTATGTCGCGTGCTGCGGTATGTGGAAACACTAAAAGCACCATAGTAGAACACACAAGAAGCTTCTAAGTTGAAGTAATAGCCAGTAAGAAGTAGTACAATTCAAGTTTTAATTATCGATTATTCACTTTTTAGCCGGCTTTGGAGGCTTGGATATGACCTAGGACCTTAAGATTTTGCATGAAAGGAGGACTAGCAGCCGCGTTGCACGGGAGAATGTGAAAAGTGTTCATATGGAGTAAAAACCTGAGAAATCCGTCGTTTTCGTCATTTGTTATCGAATCAATTTAAAGCCAGATCGTCACATTGGCCGCTCTTCTCTCTGAAACGGTTACACTTATCGTCTGCAATGCTATGTCGCGTGCTGCGGTATGCGGAAACACTAAAAGCACCATAGTAGAAGACAGAAGAAGCTTCTAAGTTGAAGTAATAGCCAGTAAGAAGTAGTACAATTTAAGTTTTAATTATTGATTATTTACTTTTTGCCGGCTTTGGAGGCTTGGATATGACCTAGGACCATAAGATTTTGCATGAAAGGAGGACTAGCAGCCGCGTTGCACGGGAGAATGTGAAAAGTGTTCATATGTAGTAAAAACCTGAGAAATCCGTCCGTTTTCGTCATTTGTTATCGAATCTACTTAAAGCCAGATCGTCACATTGGCCGCTTTTCTCTCTGAGACGGATACATTTATCGTCTGCAAAGCTATGTCGCGTGCTGCGGTATGCGGAAACACTAAAAGCACCATAGTAGAACACAGAAGAAGCTTCTAAGTTGAAGTAATAGCCAGTAAGAAGTAGTACAATTCAAGTTTTAGTTGTCGATTATTCACTTTTTAGCCGGCTTTGGTGGCTTCGACATGACCTAGGACCTTAAGATTTTGCATGAAAGGAGGACTAGCAGCCGCGTTGCACGGGTGAACGTGAAAAGTGTTCATATGTAGTAAAAACCTGAGAAATCCGTCCGCTTTCGTCATTTGTTATCGAATCGACTTAAAGTAAGATCGTCACATTGGCCGCTTTGCTCTTTGAGACGGTTACATTTATCGTCTGCATAGCTATGTCGCTTGCTGCGGTATGCGGAGACACTGAAAGCACCATATTAGAACACAGAAGAAGCTTCTAAGTTGAAGTAATAGCCAGTAAGATGTAGTACAATTAAAGTTTTAGTTGTCGATTAATCACTTTTTAGCCGGCTTTGGTGGCTTGGACATGACCTAGGACCTTACGATTTTGCATGCAAGGAAGACTAGTAGCCGCGCTGCACGTGAGAATGTGGAAAGTGTGCATATGTAGTAAAAACCTGAGAAATCCGTCCGTTTTCGTCATTTGTTATGAATCGATTTAATGCCAGATCGTCACATTGGTCGCTCTTCTCTCTGAAACGGTTACATTTATCGTCTGCAAAGCTATGTCGCGTGCTGCGGTATGTGGAAACACTAAAAGCACCATAGTAGAACACAGAAGAAGCTTCTAAGTTGAAGTAATAGCCAGTAAGAAGTAGTACAATTCAAGTTTTAATTATCGATTATTCACTTTTTAGCCGGCTTTGGAGGCTTGGTTATGACCTAGGACCTTAAGATTTTGCATGAAAGGAGGACTAGCAGCCACGTTGCACGGGAGAATGTGAAAAGTGTTCATATGGAGTAAAAACCTGAGATATCCGTCCGTTTTCGTCATTTGTTATCGAAACAATTTAAAGCCAGATCGTCATATTGGCCGCTCTTCTCTCTGAAACGAATACATTTATCGTCTGCAAACCTATGTCGCGTGCTGCGGTATGCGGAAACGCTAAAAGCACCATAGTAGAAGACAGAAGAAGCTCCTAAGTTGAAGTAATAGCCAGTAAGAAGTAGTACAATTCAAGTTTTAAATATCGATTATTTACTTTTTAGCCGGCTTTGGAGGCTTGGGTATGACCTAGGACCATAAGATTTTGCATGAAAGGAGGACTAGCAGCCGCGTTGCACGGGAGAATGTGAAAAGTGTTCATATGTAGTAAAAACCTGAGAAATCCGTCCGTTTTCGTCATTTGTTGTCGAATCGATTTAATGCCAGATCGTCACATTGGCCGCTCTTCTCTCTGAAACGGTTATATTTATCGTCTGCAAAGCTATGTCGCGTGCTGCGGTATATGGAAACACTAAAAGCACCATAGTAGAAGACAGAAGAAGCTTCTAAGTTGAAGTAATAGCCAGTAAGAAGTAGTACAATTGAAGTTTTAGTTGTCGATTATTCACTTTTTAGCCGGCTTTGGTGGCTTGGACATGACCTAGCACCTTAAGATTTTGCATGAAAGGAGGACTAGCAGCCGCGTTGCACGGGAGAATGTGAGAAGTGTTCATATGGAGTAAAAACCTGAGAAATCCGTCCGTTTTCGTCATTTGTTATCGAATCGACTTAAAGCCAGATCGTCACATTGGCCGCTCTTCTCTCTGAGACGGTTACATTTATCGTCTGCAAAGCTATGTCGCGTGCTGCGGTATGCGGAAACACTAAAAGCACCATAGTAGAACACAGAAGAAACTTCTAAGTTGAAGTAATAGAAAGAAAGAAGTAGTACAATTCAAGTTTTAGTTGTCGATTATTCACTTTTTAGCCGGCTTTGGTGGCTTGGACATGACCTAGGACCTTACGATTTCTCATGAAAGGAAGACTAGTAGCCGCGTTGCACGTGAGAATGTGGAAAGTGTTCATATGTAGTAAAAACCTGAGAAATCCGTCCGTTTTCGTCATTTGTTATGAATCGATTTAATGCCAGATCGTCACATTGGTCGCTCTTCTCTCTGAAACGGTTACATTTATCGTCTGCAAAGCTATGTCGCGTGCTGCGGTATGTGGAAACACTAAAAGCACCATATTAGAACACAGAAGAAGCTTCTAAGTTGAAGTAATAGCCAGTAAGATGTAGTACAATTAAAGTTTTAGTTGTCGATTAATCACTTTTTAGCCGGCTTTGGTGGCTTGGACATGACCTAGGACCTTACGATTTTGCATGAAAGGAAGACTAGCAGCCACGTTGCACGTGAGAATGTGAAAAGTGTTCATATGTAGTAAAAACCTAATAAATCCGTCCGTTTTCGTCATTTGTTATGAATCGATTTAATGCCAGATCGTCACATTGGCCGCTCTTCTCTCTGAAACGGTTACATTTATCGTCTGCAAAGCTATGTCGCGTGCTGCGGTATGTGGAAACACTAAAAGCACCATAGTAGAACACACAAGAAGGTTCTAAGTTGAAGTAATAGCCAGTAAGAAGTAGTACAATTCAAGTTTTAATTATCGATTATTCACTTTTTTGCCGGCTTTGGAGGCTTGGATATGACCTAGGACCTTAAGATTTTGCATGAAAGGAGGACTAGCAGCCGCGTTGCACGGGAGAATGTGAAAAGTGTTCATATGGAGTAAAAACCTGAGAAATCCGTCGTTTTGGTCATTTGTTATCGAATCAATTTAAAGCCAGATCGTCACATTGGCCGCTCTTCTCTCTGAAACGGTTACATTTATCGTCTGCAATGCTATGTCGCGTGCTGCGGTATGCGGAAACACTAAAAGCACCATAGTAGAAGACAGAAGAAGCTTCTAATTTGAAGTAATAGCCAGTAAGAAGTAGTACAATTTAAGTTTTAATTATTGATTATTTACTTTTTGCCGGCTTTGGAGGCTTGGATATGACCTAGGACCATAAGATTTTGCATGAAAGGAGGACTAGCAGCCGCGTTGCACGGGAGAATGTGAAAAGTGTTCATATGGAGTAAAAACCTGAGAAATCCGTCCGTTTTCGTCATTTGTTATCGAATCGACTTTAAGCCAGATAGTCACATTGGCCGCTCTTCTCTCTGAGACGGTTACATTTATCGTCTGCAAAGCTATGTCGCGTGCTGCGGTATGCGGAAACACTAAAAGCACCATAGTAGAACACAGAAGAAACTTCTAAGTTGAAGTAATAGAAAGAAAGAAGTAGTACAATTCAAGTTTTAGCTGTCGATTATTCACTTTTTAGCCGGCTTTGGTGGCTTGGACATGACATAGGACCTTACGATTTTGCGTGAAAGGAGGACTAGCAGCCGCGTTGCACGGGAGAATGTGAAAAGTGTTCATATGTAGTAAAAACCAGAGAAATCCGTCCGTTTTCGTCATTTGTTATCGAATCTACTTAAAGCCAGATCGTCACATTGGCCGCTTTTCTCTCTGAGACGGATACATTTATCGTCTGCAAAGCTATGTCGCGTGCTGCGGTATGCGGAAACACTAAAAGCACCATAGTAGAACACAGAAGAAGCTTCTAAGTTGAAGTAATAGCCAGTAAGAAGTAGTACAATTCAAGTTTTAGTTGTCGATTATTCACTTTTTAGCCGGCTTTGGTGGCTTCGACATGACCTAGGACCTTAAGATTTTGCATGAAAGGAGGACTAGCAGCCGCGTTGCACGGGAGAACGTGAAAAGTGTTCATATGTAGTAAAAACCTGAGAAATCCGTCCGGTTTCGTCATTTGTTATCGAATCGACTTAAAGCCAGATCGTCACATTGGCCGATTTGCTCTTTGAGACGGTTACATTTATCGTCTGCATAGCTATGTCGCGTGCTGCGGTATGCGGAGACACTGAAAGCACCATATTAGAACACAGAAGAAGCTTCTAAGTTGAAGTAATAGCCAGTAAGATGTAGTACAATTAAAGTTTTAGTTGTCGATTAATCACTTTTTAGCCGGCTTTGGTGGCTTGGACATGACCTAGGACCTTACGATTTTGCATGCAAGGAAGCCTAGTAGCCTCGCTGCACGTGAGAATGTGGAAAGTGTGCATATGTAGTAAAAACCTGAGAAATCCGTCCGTTTTCGTCATTTGTTATGAATCGATTTAATGCCAGATCGTCACATTGGTCGCTCTTCTCTCTGAAACGGTTACATTTATCGTCTGCAAAGCTATGTCGCGTGCTGCGGTATGTGGAAACACTAAAAGCACCATAGTAGAACACAGAAGAAGCTTCTAAGTTGAAGTAATAGCCAGTAAGAAGTAGTGCAATTCAAGTTTTAATTATCGATTATTCACTTTTTAGCCGGCTTTGGAGGCTTGGTTATGACCTAGGACCATAAGATTTTGCATGAAAGGAGGACTAGCAGCCACGTTGCACGGGAGAATGTGAAAAGTGTTCATATGGAGTAAAAACCTGAGATATCCGTCCGTTTTCGTCATTTGTTATCGAAACAATTTAAAGCCAGATCATCATATTGGCCGCTCTTCTCTCTGAAACGGTTACATTTATCGTCTGCAAAGCTATGTCGCGTGCTGCGGTATGCGGAAACGCTAAAAGCACCATAGTAGAAGACAGAAGAAGCTCCTAAGTTGAAGTAATAGCCAGTAAGAAGTAGTACAATTCAAGTTTTAAATATCGATTATTTACTTTTTAGCCGGCTTTGGAGGCTTGGGTATGACCTAGGGCCATAAGATTTTGCATGAAAGGAGGACTAGCAGCCGCGTTGCACGGAAGTATGTGAAAAGTGTTCATATGGAGTAAAAACCTGAGAAATCAGTCCGTTTTCGTAATTTGTTATGAATCGATTTAATGCCAGATCGTCACATTGGTCGCTCTTCTCTCTGAAACGGTTACATTTATCGTCTGCAAAGCTATGTCGCGTGCTGCGGTATGCGGAAACACTGAAAGCACCATAGTAGAAGACAGAAGAAGCTTCTAAGTTGAAGTAATAGCCAGTAAGAAGTAGTACAATTCAAATTTTAGTTGTCGATTATTCACTTTTTAGCCGGCTTTGGTGGCTTGGACATGACATAGGACCTTAAGATTTTACATGAAAGGAGGACTAGCAGCCGCGTTGCATGGGAGAATGTGAGAAGTGTTCATATGTAGTAAAAACCTGAGAAATCCGTCCGTTTTCATTATTTGTTATCGAATCGACTTAGAGCCAGATCGTCACATTGGCCGCTTTTGTTTCTGAGACGGTTACATTTATCGTCTGCAAAGCTATGTCGCGTGCTGCGGTATGCGGAAACACTAAAAGCACCATAGTAGAACACAGAAGAAGCTTCTAAGTTGAAGTAATAGCCAGTAAGATGTAGTACAATTCAAGTTTTAGTTGTCGATTATTCACTTTTTAGCCGGCTTTGGTGGCTTCGACATGACGTAGGACCTTAAGATTTTGCATGAAAGGAGGACTGGCAGCCGCGTTGCACCTAAGAATGTGAAAAGTGTTCATATGTAGTAAAAACCTGAGAAATCCGTCCGTTTTCGTCATTTGTTATCGAATCGATTTAATGCCAGATCGTCACATTGGCCGCTCTTCTCTCTGAAACGGTTACATTTATCGTCTGCAAAGCTATGTCGCGTGCTGCGGTATATGGAAACACTAAAAGCACCATAGTAGAAGACAGAGGAAGCTTCTAAGTTGAAGTAATAGCCAGTAAGAAGTAGTACAATTGAAGTTTTATTTGTCGATTATTCACTTTTTAGCCGGCTTTGGTGGCTTGGACATGACCTAGCACCTTAAGATTTTGCATGAAAGGAGGACTAGCAGCCGCGTTGCACGGGAGAATGTGAAAAGTGTTCATATGTAGTAAAAACCTGAGAAATCCGTCCGCTTTCGTCATTTGTTATGAATCGATTTAATGCCAGATCGTCACATTGGCCGCTCTTCTCTCTGAAACGGTTACATTTATCGTCTGCAAAGCTATGTCGCGTGCTGCGGTATGCCGACCCACTAAAAGCACCATAGTAGAACACAGAAGAAGCTTCTAAGTTGAAGTAATAGCCAGTACGAAGTAGTACAATTCAAGTTTTAGTTGTCGATTATTCACTTTTTAGCCGGCTTAGGTGGCTTGGACATGACCTAGCACCTTACGATTTTGCATTAAAGGAGGACTAGCAGCCGCGTTGCACGGGAGAACGTGAAAAGTGCTCATATGTAATAAAAACCTGAGAAATCCGTCCGTTTTCGTCATTTGTTATCGAATCGACTTAAAGCCAGATCGTCACATTGGCCGCTTTTCTCTTTGAGACTGTTACATTTATCGTCTGCATAGCTATGTCGCGTGCTGCGGTATGCGGAGACACTGAAAGCACCATATTAGAACACAGAAGAAGCTTCTAAGTTGAAGTAATAGCCAGTAAGATGTAGTACAATTAAAGTTTTAGTTGTCGATTAATCACTTTTTAGCCGGCTTTGGTGGCTTGGACATGACCTAGGACCTTACGATTTTGCATGAAAGGTAGACTAGCAGCCGCGTTGCACGTGAGAATGTGAAAAGTGTTCATATGTAGTAAAAACCTAATAAATCCGTCCGTTTTCGTCATTTGTTATGAATCGATTTAATGCCAGATCGTCACATTGGCCGCTCTTCTCTCTGAAACGGTTACATTTATCGTCTGCAAAGCTATGTCGCGTGCTGCGGTATGCGGAAACACTAAAAGCACCATAGTAGAAGACAGAAGAAGCTTCTAAGTTGAAGTAATAGCCAGTAAGAAGTAGTACAATTCAAGTTTTAATTATCGATTATTCACTTTTTAGCCGGCTTTGGAGGCTTGGATATGACCTATCACATTAAGATTTTGCATGAAAGGAGGACTAGCAGCCGCGTTGCACGGGAGAATGTGAAAATTGTTCGTATGGAGAAAAAACCTGAGAAATCCGTCCGTTTTCGTCATTTGTTATCGAATCGACTTAAAGCCAGATCGTCACATTGGCCGCTTTTCTCTCTGAGACGGTTACATTTATCGTCTGCATAGCTATGTCGCGTGCTGCGGTATGCGGAGACACTGAAAGCACCATATTAGAACACAGAAGAAGCTTCTAAGTTGAAGTAATAGCCAGTAAGAAGTAGTACAATTCAAGTTTTAGTTGTCGATTAATCACTTTTTAGCCGGCTTTGGTGGCTTGGACATGACCTAGGACCTTAAGATTTTGCATGAAAGGAAGACTAGTAGCCGCGTTGAATTGAGAATGTGAAAAGTGTTCATATGTAGTAAAAACCTGAAAAATCCGTCCGCTTTCGTCATTTGTTATGAATCGATTTAATGCCAGATCGTCACATTGGCCGCTCTTCTCTCTGAAACGGTTACATTTATCGTCTGCAAAGCTATGTCGCGTGCTGCGGTATGCCGAACCACTAAAAGCACCATAGTAGAACACAGAAGAAGCTTCTAAGTTGAAGTAATAGCCAGTACGAAGTAGTACAATTCAAGTTTTAGTTGTCGATTATTCACTTTTTAGCCGGCTTAGGTGGCTTGGACATGACCTAGCACCTTACGATTTTGCATGAAAGGAGGACTAGCAGCCGCGTTGCACGGGAGAACGTGAAAAGTGTTCATATGTAGTAAAAACCTGAGAAATCCGTCCGTTTTCGTCATTTGTTATCGAATCGACTTAAAGCCAGATCGTCACATTGGCCGCTTTTCTCTTTGAGACTGTTACATTTATCGTCTGCATAGCTATGTTGCGTGCTGCGGTATGCGGAGACACTGAAAGCACCATATTAGAACACAGAAGAAGCTTCTAAGTTGAAGTAATAGCCAGTAAGATGTAGTACAATTAAAGTTTTAGTTGTCGATTAATCACTTTTTAGCCGGCTTTGGTGGCTTGGACATGACCTAGGACCTTACGATTTTGCATGAAAGGAAGACTAGCAGCCGCGTTGCACGTGAGAATGTGAAAAGTGTTCATATGTAGTAAAAACCTAATAAATCCGTCCGTTTTCGTCATTTGTTATGAATCGATTTAATGCCAGATCGTCACATTGGCCGCTCGTCTCTCTGAAACGGTTACATTTATCGTCTGCAAAGCTATGTCGCGTGCTGCGGTATGCGGAAACACTAAAAGCACCATAGTAGAAGACAGAAGAAGCTTCTAAGTTGAAGTAATAGCCAGTAAGAAGTAGTACAATTCAAGTTTTAATTATCGATTATTCACTTTTTAGCCGGCTTTGGAGGCTTGGATATGACTTATCACCTTAAGATTTTGCATGAAAGGAGGACTAGCAGCCGCGTTGCACGGGAGAATGTGAAAATTGTTCGTATGGAGAAAAAACCTGAGAAATCCGTCCGGTTTCGTCATTTGTTATCGAATCGACTTAAAGCCAGATCGTCACATTGGCCGCTTTTCTCTCTGAGACGGTTACATTTATCGTCTGCATAGCTATGTTGCGTGCTGCGGTATGCGGAGACACTGAAAGCACCATATTAGAACACAGAAGAAGCTTCTAAGTTGAAGTAATAGCCAGTAAGAAGTAGTACAATTCAAGTTTTAGTTGTCGATTAATCACTTTTTAGCCGGCTTTGGTGGCTTGGACATGACCTAGGACCTTAAGATTTTGCATGAAAGGAAGACTAGTAGCCGCGTTGAATTGAGAATGAGAAAAGTGTTCATATGTAGTAAAAACCTGAGAAATCCGTCCGTTTTCGTCATTTGTTATGAATCGATTTAATGCCAGATCGTCACATTGGCCGCTCTTCTCTCTGAAACGGTTACATTTATCGTCTGCAAAGCTATGTCGCGTGCTGCGGTATGCCGAACCACTAAAAGCACCATAGTAGAACACAGAAGAAGCTTCTAAGTTGAAGTAATAGCCAGTACGAAGTAGTACAATTCAAGTTTTAGTTGTCGATTATTCACTTTTTAGCCGGCTTAGGTGGCTTGGACATGACCTAGCACCTTACGATTTTGCATGAAAGGAGGACTAGCAGCCGCGTAGCACGGGAGAACGTGAAAAGTGTTCATATGTAGTAAAAACCTGAGAAATCCGTCCGTTTTCGTCATTTGTTATCGAATCGACTTAAAGCCAGATCGTCACATTGGCCGCTTTTCTCTTTGAGACTGTTACATTTATCGTCTGCATAGCTATGTCGCGTGCTGCGGTATGCGGAGACACTGAAAGCACCATATTAGAACACAGAAGAAGCTTCTAAGTTGAAGTAATAGCCAGTAAGATGTAGTACAATTAAAGTTTTAGTTGTCGATTAATCACTTTTTAGCCGGCTTTGGTGGCTTGGACATGACCTAGGACCTTACGATTTTGCATGAAAGGAAGACTAGCAGCCGCGTTGCACTTGAGAATGTGAAAAGTGTTCATATGTAGTAAAAACCTAATAAATCCGTCCGTTTTCGTCATTTGTTATGAATCGATTTAATGCCAGATCGTCACATTGGCCGCTCTTCTCTCTGAAACGGTTACATTTATCGTCTGCAAAGCTATGTCGCGTGCTGCGGTATATGGAAACACTAAAAGCACCATAGTAGAAGACAGAGGAAGCTTCTAAGTTGAAGTAATAGCCAGTAAGAAGTAGTACAATTGAAGTTTTATTTGTCGATTATTCACTTTTTAGCCGGCTTTGGTGGCTTGGACATGACCTAGCACCTTAAGATTTTGCATGAAAGGAGGACTAGCAGCCGCGTTGCACGGGAGAATGTGAAAAGTGTTCATATGTAGTAAAAACCTGAGAAATCCGCCCGTTTTCGTCATTTGTTATCGAATCAATTTAAAGCCAGATCGTCACATTGGCCGCTCTTCTCTCTGAAACGGTTACATTATCGTCTGCAAAGCTATGTCGCGTGCTGCGGTATGCGGAAACACTAAAAGCACCATAGTAGAAGACAGAAGAAGCTTCTAAGTTGAAGTAATAGCCAGTAAGAAGTAGTACAATTCAAGTTTTAATTATCGATTATTCACTTTTTAGCCGGCTTTGGAGGCTTGGATATGACCTATCACCTTAAGATTTTGCATGAAAGGAGGACTAGCAGCCGCGTTGCACGGGAGAATGTGAAAATTGTTCGTATGGAGAAAAAACCTGAGAAATCCGTCCGTTTTCGTCATTTGTTATCGAATCGACTTAAAGCCAGATCGTCACATTGGCCGCTTTTCTCTCTGAGACGGTTACATTTATCGTCTGCATAGCTATGTCGCGTGCTGCGGTATGCGGAGACACTGAAAGCACCATATTGGAACACAGAAGAAGCTTCTAAGTTGAAGTAATAGCCAGTAAGAAGTAGTACAATTCAAGTTTTAGTTGTCGATTAATCACTTTTTAGCCGGCTTTGGTGGCTTGGACATGACCTAGGACCTTAAGATTTTGCATGAAAGGAAGACTAGTAGCCGCGTTGAATTGAGAATGTGAAAAGTGTTCATATGTAGTAAAAACCTGAGAAATCCGTCCGCTTTCGTCATTTGTTATGAATCGATTTAATGCCAGATCGTCACATTGGCCGCTCTTCTCTCTGAAACGGTTACATTTATCGTCTGCAAAGCTATGTCGCGTGCTGCGGTATGCCGACCCACTAAAAGCACCATAGTAGAACACAGAAGAAGCTTCTAAGTTGAAGTAATAGCCAGTACGAAGTAGTACAATTCAAGTTTTAGTTGTCGATTATTCACTTTTTAGCCGGCTTAGGTGGCTTGGACATGACCTAGCACCTTACGATTTTGCATGAAAGGAGGACTAGCAGCCGCGTTGCACGGGAGAACGTGAAAAGTGCTCATATGTAGTAAAAACCTGAGAAATCCGTCCGTTTTCGTCATTTGTTATCGAATCGACTTAAAGCCAGATCGTCACATTGGCCGCTTTTCTCTTTGAGACTGTTACATTTATCGTCTGCATAGCTATGTCGCGTGCTGCGGTATGCGGAGACACTGAAAGCACCATATTAGAACACAGAAGAAGCTTCTAAGTTGAAGTAATAGCCAGTAAGATGTAGTACAATTAAAGTTTTAGTTGTCGATTAATCACTTTTTAGCCGGCTTTGGTGGCTTGGACATGACCTAGGACCTTACGATTTTGCATGAAAGGTAGACTAGCAGCCGCGTTGCACGTGAGAATGTGAAAAGTGTTCATATGTAGTAAAAACCTAATAAATCCGTCCGTTTTCGTCATTTGTTATGAATCGATTTAATGCCAGATCGTCACATTGGCCGGTCTTCTCTCTGAAACGGTTACATTTATCGTCTGCAAAGCTATGTCGCGTGCTGCGGTATGCGGAAACACTAAAAGCACCATAGTAGAAGACAGAAGAAGCTTCTAAGTTGAAGTAATAGCCAGTAAGAAGTAGTACAATTCAAGTTTTAATTATCGATTATTCACTTTTTAGCCGGCTTTGGAGGCTTGGATATGACCTATCACATTAAGATTTTGCATGAAAGGAGGACTAGCAGCCGCGTTGCACGGGAGAATGTGAAAATTGTTCGTATGGAGAAAAAACCTGAGAAATCCGTCCGTTTTCGTCATTTGTTATCGAATCGACTTAAAGCCAGATCGTCACATTGGCCGCTTTTCTCTCTGAGACGGTTACATTTATCGTCTGCATAGCTATGTCGCGTGCTGCGGTATGCGGAGACACTGAAAGCACCATATTAGAACACAGAAGAAGCTTCTAAGTTGAAGTAATAGCCAGTAAGAAGTAGTACAATTCAAGTTTTAGTTGTCGATTAATCACTTTTTAGCCGGCTTTGGTGGCTTGGACATGACCTAGGACCTTAAGATTTTGCATGAAAGGAAGACTAGTAGCCGCGTTGAATTGAGAATGTGAAAAGTGTTCATATGTAGTAAAAACCTGAAAAATCCGTCCGCTTTCGTCATTTGTTATGAATCGATTTAATGCCAGATCGTCACATTGGCCGCTCTTCTCTCTGAAACGGTTACATTTATCGTCTGCAAAGCTATGTCGCGTGCTGCGGTATGCCGAACCACTAAAAGCACCATAGTAGAACACAGAAGAAGCTTCTAAGTTGAAGTAATAGCCAGTACGAAGTAGTACAATTCAAGTTTTAGTTGTCGATTATTCACTTTTTAGCCGGCTTAGGTGGCTTGGACATGACCTAGCACCTTACGATTTTGCATGAAAGGAGGACTAGCAGCCGCGTTGCACGGGAGAACGTGAAAAGTGTTCATATGTAGTAAAAACCTGAGAAATCCGTCCGTTTTCGTCATTTGTTATCGAATCGACTTAAAGCCAGATCGTCACATTGGCCGCTTTTCTCTTTGAGACTGTTACATTTATCGTCTGCATAGCTATGTTGCGTGCTGCGGTATGCGGAGACACTGAAAGCACCATATTAGAACACAGAAGAAGCTTCTAAGTTGAAGTAATAGCCAGTAAGATGTAGTACAATTAAAGTTTTAGTTGTCGATTAATCACTTTTTAGCCGGCTTTGGTGGCTTGGACATGACCTAGGACCTTACGATTTTGCATGAAAGGAAGACTAGCAGCCGCGTTGCACGTGAGAATGTGAAAAGTGTTCATATGTAGTAAAAACCTAATAAATCCGTCCGTTTTCGTCATTTGTTATGAATCGATTTAATGCCAGATCGTCACATTGGCCGCTCGTCTCTCTGAAACGGTTACATTTATCGTCTGCAAAGCTATGTCGCGTGCTGCGGTATGCGGAAACACTAAAAGCACCATAGTAGAAGACAGAAGAAGCTTCTAAGTTGAAGTAATAGCCAGTAAGAAGTAGTACAATTCAAGTTTTAATTATCGATTATTCACTTTTTAGCCGGCTTTGGAGGCTTGGATATGACCTATCACCTTAAGATTTTGCATGAAAGTAGGACTAGCAGCCGCGTTGCACGGGAGAATGTGAAATTTGTTCGTATGGAGAAAAAACCTGAGAAATCCGTCCGGTTTCGTCATTTGTTATCGAATCGACTTAAAGCCAGATCGTCACATTGGCCGCTTTTCTCTCTGAGACGGTTACATTTATCGTCTGCATAGCTATGTTGCGTGCTGCGGTATGCGGAGACACTGAAAGCACCATATTAGAACACAGAAGAAGCTTCTAAGTTGAAGTAATAACCAGTAAGAAGTAGTACAATTCAAGTTTTAGTTGTCGATTAATCACTTTTTAGCCGGCTTTGGTGGCTTGGACATGACCTAGGACCTTAAGATTTTGCATGAAAGGAAGACTAGTAGCCGCGTTGAATTGAGAATGAGAAAAGTGTTCATATGTAGTAAAAACCTGAGAAATCCGTCCGTTTTCGTCATTTGTTATGAATCGATTTAATGCCAGATCGTCACATTGGCCGCTCTTCTCTCTGAAACGGTTACATTTATCGTCTGCAAAGCTATGTCGCGTGCTGCGGTATGCCGAACCACTAAAAGCACCATAGTAGAACACAGAAGAAGCTTCTAAGTTGAAGTAATAGCCAGTACGAAGTAGTACAATTCAAGTTTTAGTTGTCGATTATTCACTTTTTAGCCGGCTTAGGTGGCTTGGACATGACCTAGCACCTTACGATTTTGCATGAAAGGAGGACTAGCAGCCGCGTAGCACGGGAGAACGTGAAAAGTGCTCATATGTAGTAAAAACCTGAGAAATCCGTCCGTTTTCGTCATTTGTTATCGAATCGACTTAAAGCCAGATCGTCACATTGGCCGCTTTTCTCTTTGAGACTGTTACATTTATCGTCTGCATAGCTATGTCGCGTGCTGCGGTATGCGGAGACACTGAAAGCACCATATTAGAACACAGAAGAAGCTTCTAAGTTGAAGTAATAGCCAGTAAGATGTAGTACAATTAAAGTTTTAGTTGTCGATTAATCACTTTTTAGCCGGCTTTGGTGGCTTGGACATGACCTAGGACCTTACGATTTTGCATGAAAGGTAGACTAGCAGCCGCGTTGCACGTGAGAATGTGAAAAGTGTTCATATGTAGTAAAAACCTAATAAATCCGTCCGTTTTCGTCATTTGTTATGAATCGATTTAATGCCAGATCGTCACATTGGCCGCTCTTCTCTCTGAAACGGTTACATTTATCGTCTGCAAAGCTATGTCGCGTGCTGCGGTATGCGGAAACACTAAAAGCACCATAGTAGAAGACAGAAGAAGCTTCTAAGTTGAAGTAATAGCCAGTAAGAAGTAGTACAATTCAAGTTTTAATTATCGATTATTCACTTTTTAGCCGGCTTTGGAGGCTTGGATATGACCTATCACATTAAGATTTTGCATGAAAGGAGGACTAGCAGCCGCGTTGCACGGGAGAATGTGAAAATTGTTCGTATGGAGAAAAAACCTGAGAAATCCGTCCGTTTTCGTCATTTGTTATCGAATCGACTTAAAGCCAGATCGTCACATTGGCCGCTTTTCTCTCTGAGACGGTTACATTTATCGTCTGCATAGCTATGTCGCGTGCTGCGGTATGCGGAGACACTGAAAGCACCATATTAGAACACAGAAGAAGCTTCTAAGTTGAAGTAATAGCCAGTAAGAAGTAGTACAATTCAAGTTTTAGTTGTCGATTAATCACTTTTTAGCCGGCTTTGGTGGCTTGGACATGACCTAGGACCTTAAGATTTTGCATGAAAGGAAGACTAGTAGCCGCGTTGAATTGAGAATGTGAAAAGTGTTCATATGTAGTAAAAACCTGAAAAATCCGTCCGCTTTCGTCATTTGTTATGAATCGATTTAATGCCAGATCGTCACATTGGCCGCTCTTCTCTCTGAAACGGTTACATTTATCGTCTGCAAAGCTATGTCGCGTGCTGCGGTATGCCGAACCACTAAAAGCACCATAGTAGAACACAGAAGAAGCTTCTAAGTTGAAGTAATAGCCAGTACGAAGTAGTACAATTCAAGTTTTAGTTGTCGATTATTCACTTTTTAGCCGGCTTAGGTGGCTTGGACATGACCTAGCACCTTACGATTTTGCATGAAAGGAGGACTAGCAGCCGCGTTGCACGGGAGAACGTGAAAAGTGTTCATATGTAGTAAAAACCTGAGAAATCCGTCCGTTTTCGTCATTTGTTATCGAATCGACTTAAAGCCAGATCGTCACATTGGCCGCTTTTCTCTTTGAGACTGTTACATTTATCGTCTGCATAGCTATGTTGCGTGCTGCGGTATGCGGAGACACTGAAAGCACCATATTAGAACACAGAAGAAGCTTCTAAGTTGAAGTAATAGCCAGTAAGATGTAGTACAATTAAAGTTTTAGTTGTCGATTAATCACTTTTTAGCCGGCTTTGGTGGCTTGGACATGACCTAGGACCTTACGATTTTGCATGAAAGGAAGACTAGCAGCCGCGTTGCACGTGAGAATGTGAAAAGTGTTCATATGTAGTAAAAACCTAATAAATCCGTCCGTTTTCGTCATTTGTTATGAATCGATTTAATGCCAGATCGTCACATTGGCCGCTCGTCTCTCTGAAACGGTTACATTTATCGTCTGCAAAGCTATGTCGCGTGCTGCGGTATGCGGAAACACTAAAAGCACCATAGTAGAAGACAGAAGAAGCTTCTAAGTTGAAGTAATAGCCAGTAAGAAGTAGTACAATTCAAGTTTTAATTATCGATTATTCACTTTTTAGCCGGCTTTGGAGGCTTGGATATGACCTATCACCTTAAGATTTTGCATGAAAGGAGGACTAGCAGCCGCGTTGCACGGGAGAATGTGAAAATTGTTCGTATGGAGAAAAAACCTGAGAAATCCGTCCGGTTTCGTCATTTGTTATCGAATCGACTTAAAGCCAGATCGTCACATTGGCCGCTTTTCTCTCTGAGACGGTTACATTTATCGTCTGCATAGCTATGTTGCGTGCTGCGGTATGCGGAGACACTGAAAGCACCATATTAGAACACAGAAGAAGCTTCTAAGTTGAAGTAATAGCCAGTAAGAAGTAGTACAATTCAAGTTTTAGTTGTCGATTATTCACTTTTTAGCCGGCTTTGGTGGCTTGGACATGACCTAGCACCTTAAGATTTTGCATGAAAGGAGGACTAGCAGCCGCGTTGCACGGGAGAATGTGAGAAGTGTTCATAAGGAGTAAAAACCTGAGAAATCCGTCCGTTTTCGTCATTTGTTATCGAATCGACTTAAAGCCAGATCGTCACATTGGCCGCTCTTCTCTCTGAGACGGTTACATTTATCGTCTGCAAAGCTATGTCGCGTGCTGCGGTATGCGGAAACACTAAAAGCACCATAGTAGAACACAGAAGAAACTTCTAAGTTGAAGTAATAGAAAGAAAGAAGTAGTACAATTCAAGTTTTAGTTGTCGATTATTCACTTTTTAGCCGGCTTTGGTGGCTTGGACATGACCTAGGACCTTACGATTTCTCATGAAAGGAAGACTAGTAGCCGCGTTGCACGTGAGAATGTGGAAAGTGTTCATATGTAGTAAAAACCTGAGAAATCCGTCCGTTTTCGTCATTTGTTATGAATCGATTTAATGCCAGATCGTCACATTGGTCGCTCTTCTCTCTGAAACGGTTACATTTATCGTCTGCAAAGCTATGTCGCGTGCTGCGGTATGTGGAAACACTAAAAGCACCATATTAGAACACAGAAGAAGCTTCTAAGTTGAAGTAATAGCCAGTAAGATGTAGTACAATTAAAGTTTTAGTTGTCGATTAATCACTTTTTAGCCGGCTTTGGTGGCTTGGACATGACCTAGGACCTTACGATTTTGCATGAAAGGAAGACTAGCAGCCACGTTGCACGTGAGAATGTGAAAAGTGTTCATATGTAGTAAAAACCTAATAAATCCGTCCGTTTTCGTCATTTGTTATGAATCGATTTAATGCCAGATCGTCACATTGGCCGCTCTTCTCTCTGAAACGGTTACATTTATCGTCTGCAAAGCTATGTCGCGTGCTGCGGTATGTGGAAACACTAAAAGCACCATAGTAGAACACACAAGAAGGTTCTAAGTTGAAGTAATAGCCAGTAAGAAGTAGTACAATTCAAGTTTTAATTATCGATTATTCACTTTTTTGCCGGCTTTGGAGGCTTGGATATGACCTAGGACCTTAAGATTTTGCATGAAAGGAGGACTAGCAGCCGCGTTGCACGGGAGAATGTGAAAAGTGTTCATATGGAGTAAAAACCTGAGAAATCCGTCGTTTTGGTCATTTGTTATCGAATCAATTTAAAGCCAGATCGTCACATTGGCCGCTCTTCTCTCTGAAACGGTTACATTTATCGTCTGCAATGCTATGTCGCGTGCTGCGGTATGCGGAAACACTAAAAGCACCATAGTAGAAGACAGAAGAAGCTTCTAATTTGAAGTAATAGCCAGTAAGAAGTAGTACAATTTAAGTTTTAATTATTGATTATTTACTTTTTGCCGGCTTTGGAGGCTTGGATATGACCTAGGACCATAAGATTTTGCATGAAAGGAGGACTAGCAGCCGCGTTGCACGGGAGAATGTGAAAAGTGTTCATATGGAGTAAAAACCTGAGAAATCCGTCCGTTTTCGTCATTTGTTATCGAATCGACTTTAAGCCAGATAGTCACATTGGCCGCTCTTCTCTCTGAGACGGTTACATTTATCGTCTGCAAAGCTATGTCGCGTGCTGCGGTATGCGGAAACACTAAAAGCACCATAGTAGAACACAGAAGAAACTTCTAAGTTGAAGTAATAGAAAGAAAGAAGTAGTACAATTCAAGTTTTAGCTGTCGATTATTCACTTTTTAGCCGGCTTTGGTGGCTTGGACATGACATAGGACCTTACGATTTTGCGTGAAAGGAGGACTAGCAGCCGCGTTGCACGGGAGAATGTGAAAAGTGTTCATATGTAGTAAAAACCAGAGAAATCCGTCCGTTTTCGTCATTTGTTATCGAATCTACTTAAAGCCAGATCGTCACATTGGCCGCTTTTCTCTCTGAGACGGATACATTTATCGTCTGCAAAGCTATGTCGCGTGCTGCGGTATGCGGAAACACTAAAAGCACCATAGTAGAACACAGAAGAAGCTTCTAAGTTGAAGTAATAGCCAGTAAGAAGTAGTACAATTCAAGTTTTAGTTGTCGATTATTCACTTTTTAGCCGGCTTTGGTGGCTTCGACATGACCTAGGACCTTAAGATTTTGCATGAAAGGAGGACTAGCAGCCGCGTTGCACGGGAGAACGTGAAAAGTGTTCATATGTAGTAAAAACCTGAGAAATCCGTCCGGTTTCGTCATTTGTTATCGAATCGACTTAAAGCCAGATCGTCACATTGGCCGATTTGCTCTTTGAGACGGTTACATTTATCGTCTGCATAGCTATGTCGCGTGCTGCGGTATGTGGAAACACTAAAAGCACCATAGTAGAACACAGAAGAAGCTTCTAAGTTGAAGTAATAGCCAGTAAGAAGTAGTGCAATTCAAGTTTTAATTATCGATTATTCACTTTTTAGCCGGCTTTGGAGGCTTGGTTATGACCTAGGACCATAAGATTTTGCATGAAAGGAGGACTAGCAGCCACGTTGCACGGGAGAATGTGAAAAGTGTTCATATGGAGTAAAAACCTGAGATATCCGTCCGTTTTCGTCATTTGTTATCGAAACAATTTAAAGCCAGATCATCATATTGGCCGCTCTTCTCTCTGAAACGGTTACATTTATCGTCTGCAAAGCTATGTCGCGTGCTGCGGTATGCGGAAACGCTAAAAGCACCATAGTAGAAGACAGAAGAAGCTCCTAAGTTGAAGTAATAGCCAGTAAGAAGTAGTACAATTCAAGTTTTAAATATCGATTATTTACTTTTTAGCCGGCTTTGGAGGCTTGGGTATGACCTAGGGCCATAAGATTTTGCATGAAAGGAGGACCAGCAGCCGCGTTGCACGGAAGTATGTGAAAAGTGTTCATATGGAGTAAAAACCTGAGAAATCAGTCCGTTTTCGTAATTTGTTATGAATCGATTTAATGCCAGATCGTCACATTGGTCGCTCTTCTCTCTGAAACGGTTACATTTATCGTCTGCAAAGCTATGTCGCGTGCTGCGGTATGCGGAAACACTGAAAGCACCATAGTAGAAGACAGAAGAAGCTTCTAAGTTGAAGTAATAGCCAGTAAGAAGTAGTACAATTCAAATTTTAGTTGTCGATTATTCACTTTTTAGCCGGCTTTGGTGGCTTGGACATGACATAGGACCTTAAGATTTTACATGAAAGGAGGACTAGCAGCCGCGTTGCATGGGAGAATGTGAGAAGTGTTCATATGTAGTAAAAACCTGAGAAATCCGTCCGTTTTCATTATTTGTTATCGAATCGACTTAAAGCCAGATCGTCACATTGGCCGCTTTTGTTTCTGAGACGGTTACATTTATCGTCTGCAAAGCTATGTCGCGTGCTGCGGTATGCGGAAACACTAAAAGCACCATAGTAGAACACAGAAGAAGCTTCTAAGTTGAAGTAATAGCCAGTAAGAAGTAGTACAATTCAAGTTTTAGTTGTCGATTATTCACTTTTTAGCCGGCTTTGGTGGCTTCGACATGACGTAGGACCTTAAGATTTTGCATGAAAGGAGGACTGGCAGCCGCGTTGCACCTAAGAATGTGAAAAGTGTTCATATGTAGTAAAAACCTGAGAAATCCGTCCGTTTTCGTCATTTGTTATCGAATCGATTTAATGCCAGATCGTCACATTGGCCGCTCTTCTCTCTGAAACGGTTACATTTATCGTCTGCAAAGCTATGTCGCGTGCTGCGGTATATGGAAACACTAAAAGCACCATAGTAGAAGACAGAGGAAGCTTCTAAGTTGAAGTAATAGCCAGTAAGAAGTAGTACAATTGAAGTTTTATTTGTCGATTATTCACTTTTTAGCCGGCTTTGGTGGCTTGGACATGACCTAGCACCTTAAGATTTTGCATGAAAGGAGGACTAGCAGCCGCGTTGCACGGGAGAATGTGAAAAGTGTTCATATGTAGTAAAAACCAGAGAAATCCGCCCGTTTTCGTCATTTGTTATCGAATCAATTTAAAGCCAGATCGTCACATTGGCCGCTCTTCTCTCTGAAACGGTTACATTATCGTCTGCAAAGCTATGTCGCGTGCTGCGGTATGCGGAAACACTAAAAGCACCATAGTAGAAGACAGAAGAAGCTTCTAAGTTGAAGTAATAGCCAGTAAGAAGTAGTACAATTCAAGTTTTAATTATCGATTATTCACTTTTTAGCCGGCTTTGGAGGCTTGGATATGACCTATCACCTTAAGATTTTGCATGAAAGGAGGACTAGCAGCCGCGTTGCACGGGAGAATGTGAAAATTGTTCGTATGGAGAAAAAACCTGAGAAATCCGTCCGTTTTCGTCATTTGTTATCGAATCGACTTAAAGCCAGATCGTCACATTGGCCGCTTTTCTCCCTGAGACGGTTACATTTATCGTCTGCATAGCTATGTCGCGTGCTGCGGTATGCGGAGACACTGAAAGCACCATATTGGAACACAGAAGAAGCTTCTAAGTTGAAGTAATAGCCAGTAAGAAGTAGTACAATTCAAGTTTTAGTTGTCGATTAATCACTTTTTAGCCGGCTTTGGTGGCTTGGACATGACCTAGGACCTTAAGATTTTGCATGAAAGGAAGACTAGTAGCCGCGTTGAATTGAGAATGTGAAAAGTGTTCATATGTAGTAAAAACCTGAGAAATCCGTCCGCTTTCGTCATTTGTTATGAATCGATTTAATGCCAGATCGTCACATTGGCCGCTCTTCTCTCTGAAACGGTTACATTTATCGTCTGCAAAGCTATGTCGCGTGCTGCGGTATGCCGACCCACTAAAAGCACCATAGTAGAACACAGAAGAAGCTTCTAAGTTGAAGTAATAGCCAGTACGAAGTAGTACAATTCAAGTTTTAGTTGTCGATTATTCACTTTTTAGCCGGCTTAGGTGGCTTGGACATGACCTAGCACCTTACGATTTTGCATGAAAGGAGGACTAGCAGCCGCGTTGCACGGGAGAACGTGAAAAGTGCTCATATGTAGTAAAAACCTGAGAAATCCGTCCGTTTTCGTCATTTGTTATCGAATCGACTTAAAGCCAGATCGTCACATTGGCCGCTTTTCTCTTTGAGACTGTTACATTTATCGTCTGCATAGCTATGTCGCGTGCTGCGGTATGCGGAGACACTGAAAGCACCATATTAGAACACAGAAGAAGCTTCTAAGTTGAAGTAATAGCCAGTAAGATGTAGTACAATTAAAGTTTTAGTTGTCGATTAATCACTTTTTAGCCGGCTTTGGTGGCTTGGACATGACCTAGGACCTTACGATTTTGCATGAAAGGTAGACTAGCAGCCGCGTTGCACGTGAGAATGTGAAAAGTGTTCATATGTAGTAAAAACCTAATAAATCCGTCCGTTTTCGTCATTTGTTATGAATCGATTTAATGCCAGATCGTCACATTGGCCGCTCTTCTCTCTGAAACGGTTACATTTATCGTCTGCAAAGCTATGTCGCGTGCTGCGGTATGCGGAAACACTAAAAGCACCATAGTAGAAGACAGAAGAAGCTTCTAAGTTGAAGTAATAGCCAGTAAGAAGTAGTACAATTCAAGTTTTAATTATCGATTATTCACTTTTTAGCCGGCTTTGGAGGCTTGGATATGACCTATCACATTAAGATTTTGCATGAAAGGAGGACTAGCAGCCGCGTTGCACGGGAGAATGTGAAAATTGTTCGTATGGAGAAAAAACCTGAGAAATCCGTCCGTTTTCGTCATTTGTTATCGAATCGACTTAAAGCCAGATCGTCACATTGGCCGCTTTTCTCTCTGAGACGGTTACATTTATCGTCTGCATAGCTATGTCGCGTGCTGCGGTATGCGGAGACACTGAAAGCACCATATTAGAACACAGAAGAAGCTTCTAAGTTGAAGTAATAGCCAGTAAGAAGTAGTACAATTCAAGTTTTAGTTGTCGATTAATCACTTTTTAGCCGGCTTTGGTGGCTTGGACATGACCTAGGACCTTAAGATTTTGCATGAAAGGAAGACTAGTAGCCGCGTTGAATTGAGAATGTGAAAAGTGTTCATATGTAGTAAAAACCTGAAAAATCCGTCCGCTTTCGTCATTTGTTATGAATCGATTTAATGCCAGATCGTCACATTGGCCGCTCTTCTCTCTGAAACGGTTACATTTATCGTCTGCAAAGCTATGTCGCGTGCTGCGGTATGCCGAACCACTAAAAGCACCATAGTAGAACACAGAAGAAGCTTCTAAGTTGAAGTAATAGCCAGTACGATGTAGTACAATTCAAGTTTTAGTTGTCGATTATTCACTTTTTAGCCGGCTTAGGTGGCTTGGACATGACCTAGCACCTTACGATTTTGCATGAAAGGAGGACTAGCAGCCGCGTTGCACGGGAGAACGTGAAAAGTGTTCATATGTAGTAAAAACCTGAGAAATCCGTCCGTTTTCGTCATTTGTTATCGAATCGACTTAAAGCCAGATCGTCACATTGGCCGCTTTTCTCTTTGAGACTGTTACATTTATCGTCTGCATAGCTATGTTGCGTGCTGCGGTATGCGGAGACACTGAAAGCACCATATTAGAACACAGAAGAAGCTTCTAAGTTGAAGTAATAGCCAGTAAGATGTAGTACAATTAAAGTTTTAGTTGTCGATTAATCACTTTTTAGCCGGCTTTGGTGGCTTGGACATGACCTAGGACCTTACGATTTTGCATGAAAGGAAGACTAGCAGCCGCGTTGCACGTGAGAATGTGAAAAGTGTTCATATGTAGTAAAAACCTAATAAATCCGTCCGTTTTCGTCATTTGTTATGAATCGATTTAATGCCAGATCGTCACATTGGCCGCTCGTCTCTCTGAAACGGTTACATTTATCGTCTGCAAAGCTATGTCGCGTGCTGCGGTATGCGGAAACACTAAAAGCACCATAGTAGAAGACAGAAGAAGCTTCTAAGTTGAAGTAATAGCCAGTAAGAAGTAGTACAATTCAAGTTTTAATTATCGATTATTCACTTTTTAGCCGGCTTTGGAGGCTTGGATATGACCTATCACCTTAAGATTTTGCATGAAAGGAGGACTAGCAGCCGCGTTGCACGGGAGAATGTGAAAATTGTTCGTATGGAGAAAAAACCTGAGAAATCCGTCCGGTTTCGTCATTTGTTATCGAATCGACTTAAAGCCAGATCGTCACATTGGCCGCTTTTCTCTCTGAGACGGTTACATTTATCGTCTGCATAGCTATGTTGCGTGCTGCGGTATGCGGAGACACTGAAAGCACCATATTAGAACACAGAAGAAGCTTCTAAGTTGAAGTAATAGCCAGTAAGAAGTAGTACAATTCAAGTTTTAGTTGTCGATTAATCACTTTTTAGCCGGCTTTGGTGGCTTGGACATGACCTAGGACCTTAAGATTTTGCATGAAAGGAAGACTAGTAGCCGCGTTGAATTGAGAATGAGAAAAGTGTTCATATGTAGTAAAAACCTGAGAAATCCGTCCGTTTTCGTCATTTGTTATGAATCGATTTAATGCCAGATCGTCACATTGGCCGCTCTTCTCTCTGAAACGGTTACATTTATCGTCTGCAAAGCTATGTCGCGTGCTGCGGTATGCCGAACCACTAAAAGCACCATAGTAGAACACAGAAGAAGCTTCTAAGTTGAAGTAATAGCCAGTACGAAGTAGTACAATTCAAGTTTTAGTTGTCGATTATTCACTTTTTAGCCGGCTTAGGTGGCTTGGACATGACCTAGCACCTTACGATTTTGCATGAAAGGAGGACTAGCAGCCGCGTAGCACGGGAGAACGTGAAAAGTGTTCATATGTAGTAAAAACCTGAGAAATCCGTCCGTTTTCGTCATTTGTTATCGAATCGACTTAAAGCCAGATCGTCACATTGGCCGCTTTTCTCTTTGAGACTGTTACATTTATCGTCTGCATAGCTATGTTGCGTGCTGCGGTATGCGGAGACACTGAAAGCACCATATTAGAACACAGAAGAAGCTTCTAAGTTGAAGTAATAGCCAGTAAGATGTAGTACAATTAAAGTTTTAGTTGTCGATTAATCACTTTTTAGCCGGCTTTGGTGGCTTGGACATGACCTAGGACCTTACGATTTTGCATGAAAGGAAGACTAGCAGCCGCGTTGCACTTGAGAATGTGAAAAGTGTTCATATGTAGTAAAAACCTAATAAATCCGTCCGTTTTCGTCATTTGTTATGAATCGATTTAATGCCAGATCGTCACATTGGCCGCTCTTCTCTCTGAAACGGTTACATTTATCGTCTGCAAAGCTATGTCGCGTGCTGCGGTATATGGAAACACTAAAAGCACCATAGTAGAAGACAGAGGAAGCTTCTAAGTTGAAGTAATAGCCAGTAAGAAGTAGTACAATTGAAGTTTTATTTGTCGATTATTCACTTTTTAGCCGGCTTTGGTGGCTTGGACATGACCTAGCACCTTAAGATTTTGCATGAAAGGAGGACTAGCAGCCGCGTTGCACGGGAGAATGTGAAAAGTGTTCATATGTAGTAAAAACCTGAGAAATCCGCCCGTTTTCGTCATTTGTTATCGAATCAATTTAAAGCCAGATCGTCACATTGGCCGCTCTTCTCTCTGAAACGGTTACATTATCGTCTGCAAAGCTATGTCGCGTGCTGCGGTATGCGGAAACACTAAAAGCACCATAGTAGAAGACAGAAGAAGCTTCTAAGTTGAAGTAATAGCCAGTAAGAAGTAGTACAATTCAAGTTTTAATTATCGATTATTCACTTTTTAGCCGGCTTTGGAGGCTTGGATATGACCTATCACCTTAAGATTTTGCATGAAAGGAGGACTAGCAGCCGCGTTGCACGGGAGAATGTGAAAATTGTTCGTATGGAGAAAAAACCTGAGAAATCCGTCCGTTTTCGTCATTTGTTATCGAATCGACTTAAAGCCAGATCGTCACATTGGCCGCTTTTCTCTCTGAGACGGTTACATTTATCGTCTGCATAGCTATGTCGCGTGCTGCGGTATGCGGAGACACTGAAAGCACCATATTGGAACACAGAAGAAGCTTCTAAGTTGAAGTAATAGCCAGTAAGAAGTAGTACAATTCAAGTTTTAGTTGTCGATTAATCACTTTTTAGCCGGCTTTGGTGGCTTGGACATGACCTAGGACCTTAAGATTTTGCATGAAAGGAAGACTAGTAGCCGCGTTGAATTGAGAATGTGAAAAGTGTTCATATGTAGTAAAAACCTGAGAAATCCGTCCGCTTTCGTCATTTGTTATGAATCGATTTAATGCCAGATCGTCACATTGGCCGCTCTTCTCTCTGAAACGGTTACATTTATCGTCTGCAAAGCTATGTCGCGTGCTGCGGTATGCCGACCCACTAAAAGCACCATAGTAGAACACAGAAGAAGCTTCTAAGTTGAAGTAATAGCCAGTACGAAGTAGTACAATTCAAGTTTTAGTTGTCGATTATTCACTTTTTAGCCGGCTTAGGTGGCTTGGACATGACCTAGCACCTTACGATTTTGCATGAAAGGAGGACTAGCAGCCGCGTTGCACGGGAGAACGTGAAAAGTGCTCATATGTAGTAAAAACCTGAGAAATCCGTCCGTTTTCGTCATTTGTTATCGAATCGACTTAAAGCCAGATCGTCACATTGGCCGCTTTTCTCTTTGAGACTGTTACATTTATCGTCTGCATAGCTATGTCGCGTGCTGCGGTATGCGGAGACACTGAAAGCACCATATTAGAACACAGAAGAAGCTTCTAAGTTGAAGTAATAGCCAGTAAGATGTAGTACAATTAAAGTTTTAGTTGTCGATTAATCACTTTTTAGCCGGCTTTGGTGGCTTGGACATGACCTAGGACCTTACGATTTTGCATGAAAGGAAGACTAGCAGCCGCGTTGCACTTGAGAATGTGAAAAGTGTTCATATGTAGTAAAAACCTAATAAATCCGTCCGTTTTCGTCATTTGTTATGAATCGATTTAATGCCAGATCGTCACATTGGCCGCTCTTCTCTCTGAAACGGTTACATTTATCGTCTGCAAAGCTATGTCGCGTGCTGCGGTATGTGGAAACACTAAAAGCACCATAGTAGAAGACAGAAGAAGCTTCTAAGTTGAAGTAATAGCCAGTAAGAAGTAGTACAATTCAAGTTTTAATTATCGATTATTCACTTTTTAGCCGGCTTTGGAGGCTTGGATATGACCTATCACCTTAAGATTTTGCATGAAAGGAGGACTAGCAGCCGCGTTGCACGGGAGAATGTGAAAATTGTTCGTATGGAGAAAAAACCTGAGAAATCCGTCCGTTTTCGTCATTTGTTATCGAATCGACTTAAAGCCAGATCGTCACATTGGCCGCTCTTCTCTCTGAAACGGTTACATTTATCGTCTGCAAAGCTATGTCGCGTGCTGCGGTATGCCGACCCACTAAAAGCACCATAGTAGAACACAGAAGAAGCTTCTAAGTTGAAGTAATAGCCAGTACGAAGTAGTACAATTCAAGTTTTAGTTGTCGATTATTCACTTTTTAGCCGGCTTAGGTGGCTTGGACATGACCTAGCACCTTACGATTTTGCATGAAAGGAGGACTAGCAGCCGCGTTGCACGGGAGAACGTGAAAAGTGCTCATATGTAGTAAAAACCTGAGAAATCCGTCCGTTTTCGTCATTTGTTATCGAATCGACTTAAAGCCAGATCGTCACATTGGCCGCTTTTCTCTTTGAGACTGTTACATTTATCGTCTGCATAGCTATGTCGCGTGCTGCGGTATGCGGAGACACTGAAAGCACCATATTAGAACACAGAAGAAGCTTCTAAGTTGAAGTAATAGCCAGTAAGATGTAGTACAATTAAAGTTTTAGTTGTCGATTAATCACTTTTTAGCCGGCTTTGGTGGCTTGGACATGACCTAGGACCTTAGGATTTTGCATGAAAGGTAGACTAGCAGCCGCGTTGCACGTGAGAATGTGAAAAGTGTTCATATGTAGTAAAAACCTAATAAATCCGTCCGTTTTCGTCATTTGTTATGAATCGATTTAATGCCAGATCGTCACATTGGCCGCTCTTCTCTCTGAAACGGTTACATTTATCGTCTGCAAAGCTATGTCGCGTGCTGCGGTATGCGGAAACACTAAAAGCACCATAGTAGAAGACAGAAGAAGCTTCTAAGTTGAAGTAATAGCCAGTAAGAAGTAGTACAATTCAAGTTTTAATTATCGATTATTCACTTTTTAGCCGGCTTTGGAGGCTTGGATATGACCTATCACATTAAGATTTTGCATGAAAGGAGGACTAGCAGCCGCGTTGCACGGGAGAATGTGAAAATTGTTCGTATGGAGAAAAAACCTGAGAAATCCGTCCGTTTTCGTCATTTGTTATCGAATCGACTTAAAGCCAGATCGTCACATTGGCCGCTTTTCTCTCTGAGACGGTTACATTTATCGTCTGCATAGCTATGTCGCGTGCTGCGGTATGCGGAGACACTGAAAGCACCATATTAGAACACAGAAGAAGCTTCTAAGTTGAAGTAATAGCCAGTAAGAAGTAGTACAATTCAAGTTTTAGTTGTCGATTAATCACTTTTTAGCCGGCTTTGGTGGCTTGGACATGACCTAGGACCTTAAGATTTTGCATGAAAGGAAGACTAGTAGCCGCGTTGAATTGAGAATGTGAAAAGTGTTCATATGTAGTAAAAACCTGAAAAATCCGTCCGCTTTCGTCATTTGTTATGAATCGATTTAATGCCAGATCGTCACATTGGCCGCTCTTCTCTCTGAAACGGTTACATTTATCGTCTGCAAAGCTATGTCGCGTGCTGCGGTATGCCGAACCACTAAAAGCACCATAGTAGAACACAGAAGAAGCTTCTAAGTTGAAGTAATAGCCAGTACGAAGTAGTACAATTCAAGTTTTAGTTGTCGATTATTCACTTTTTAGCCGGCTTAGGTGGCTTGGACATGACCTAGCACCTTACGATTTTGCATGAAAGGAGGACTAGCAGCCGCGTTGCACGGGAGAACGTGAAAAGTGTTCATATGTAGTAAAAACCTGAGAAATCCGTCCGTTTTCGTCATTTGTTATCGAATCGACTTAAAGCCAGATCGTCACATTGGCCGCTTTTCTCTTTGAGACTGTTACATTTATCGTCTGCATAGCTATGTTGCGTGCTGCGGTATGCGGAGACACTGAAAGCACCATATTAGAACACAGAAGAAGCTTCTAAGTTGAAGTAATAGCCAGTAAGATGTAGTACAATTAAAGTTTTAGTTGTCGATTAATCACTTTTTAGCCGGCTTTGGTGGCTTGGACATGACCTAGGACCTTACGATTTTGCATGAAAGGAAGACTAGCAGCCGCGTTGCACGTGAGAATGTGAAAAGTGTTCATATGTAGTAAAAACCTAATAAATCCGTCCGTTTTCGTCATTTGTTATGAATCGATTTAATGCCAGATCGTCACATTGGCCGCTCGTCTCTCTGAAACGGTTACATTTATCGTCTGCAAAGCTATGTCGCGTGCTGCGGTATGCGGAAACACTAAAAGCACCATAGTAGAAGACAGAAGAAGCTTCTAAGTTGAAGTAATAGCCAGTAAGAAGTAGTACAATTCAAGTTTTAATTATCGATTATTCACTTTTTAGCCGGCTTTGGAGGCTTGGATATGACCTATCACCTTAAGATTTTGCATGAAAGGAGGACTAGCAGCCGCGTTGCACGGGAGAATGTGAAAATTGTTCGTATGGAGAAAAAACCTGAGAAATCCGTCCGGTTTCGTCATTTGTTATCGAATCGACTTAAAGCCAGTTCGTCACATTGGCCGCTTTTCTCTCTGAGACGGTTACATTTATCGTCTGCATAGCTATGTTGCGTGCTGCGGTATGCGGAGACACTGAAAGCACCATATTAGAACACAGAAGAAGCTTCTAAGTTGAAGTAATAGCCAGTAAGAAGTAGTACAATTCAAGTTTTAGTTGTCGATTAATCACTTTTTAGCCGGCTTTGGTGGCTTGGACATGACCTAGGACCTTAAGATTTTGCATGAAAGGAAGACTAGTAGCCGCGTTGAATTGAGAATGAGAAAAGTGTTCATATGTAGTAAAAACCTGAGAAATCCGTCCGTTTTCGTCATTTGTTATGAATCGATTTAATGCCAGATCGTCACATTGGCCGCTCTTCTCTCTGAAACGGTTACATTTATCGTCTGCAAAGCTATGTCGCGTGCTGCGGTATGCCGAACCACTAAAAGCACCATAGTAGAACACAGAAGAAGCTTCTAAGTTGAAGTAATAGCCAGTACGAAGTAGTACAATTCAAGTTTTAGTTGTCGATTATTCACTTTTTAGCCGGCTTAGGTGGCTTGGACATGACCTAGCACCTTACGATTTTGCATGAAAGGAGGACTAGCAGCCGCGTAGCACGGGAGAACGTGAAAAGTGCTCATATGTAGTAAAAACCTGAGAAATCCGTCCGTTTTCGTCATTTGTTATCGAATCGACTTAAAGCCAGATCGTCACATTGGCCGCTTTTCTCTTTGAGACTGTTACATTTATCGTCTGCATAGCTATGTCGCGTGCTGCGGTATGCGGAGACACTGAAAGCACCATATTAGAACACAGAAGAAGCTTCTAAGTTGAAGTAATAGCCAGTAAGATGTAGTACAATTAAAGTTTTAGTTGTCGATTAATCACTTTTTAGCCGGCTTTGGTGGCTTGGACATGACCTAGGACCTTACGATTTTGCATGAAAGGTAGACTAGCAGCCGCGTTGCACGTGAGAATGTGAAAAGTGTTCATATGTAGTAAAAACCTAATAAATCCGTCCGTTTTCGTCATTTGTTATGAATCGATTTAATGCCAGATCGTCACATTGGCCGCTCTTCTCTCTGAAACGGTTACATTTATCGTCTGCAAAGCTATGTCGCGTGCTGCGGTATGCGGAAACACTAAAAGCACCATAGTAGAAGACAGAAGAAGCTTCTAAGTTGAAGTAATAGCCAGTAAGAAGTAGTACAATTCAAGTTTTAATTATCGATTATTCACTTTTTAGCCGGCTTTGGAGGCTTGGATATGACCTATCACATTAAGATTTTGCATGAAAGGAGGACTAGCAGCCGCGTTGCACGGGAGAATGTGAAAATTGTTCGTATGGAGAAAAAACCTGAGAAATCCGTCCGTTTTCGTCATTTGTTATCGAATCGACTTAAAGCCAGATCGTCACATTGGCCGCTTTTCTCTCTGAGACGGTTACATTTATCGTCTGCATAGCTATGTCGCGTGCTGCGGTATGCGGAGACACTGAAAGCACCATATTAGAACACAGAAGAAGCTTCTAAGTTGAAGTAATAGCCAGTAAGAAGTAGTACAATTCAAGTTTTAGTTGTCGATTAATCACTTTTTAGCCGGCTTTGGTGGCTTGGACATGACCTAGGACCTTAAGATTTTGCATGAAAGGAAGACTAGTAGCCGCGTTGAATTGAGAATGTGAAAAGTGTTCATATGTAGTAAAAACCTGAAAAATCCGTCCGCTTTCGTCATTTGTTATGAATCGATTTAATGCCAGATCGTCACATTGGCCGCTCTTCTCTCTGAAACGGTTACATTTATCGTCTGCAAAGCTATGTCGCGTGCTGCGGTATGCCGAACCACTAAAAGCACCATAGTAGAACACAGAAGAAGCTTCTAAGTTGAAGTAATAGCCAGTACGAAGTAGTACAATTCAAGTTTTAGTTGTCGATTATTCACTTTTTAGCCGGCTTAGGTGGCTTGGACATGACCTAGCACCTTACGATTTTGCATGAAAGGAGGACTAGCAGCCGCGTTGCACGGGAGAACGTGAAAAGTGTTCATATGTAGTAAAAACCTGAGAAATCCGTCCGTTTTCGTCATTTGTTATCGAATCGACTTAAAGCCAGATCGTCACATTGGCCGCTTTTCTCTTTGTGACTGTTACATTTATCGTCTGCATAGCTATGTTGCGTGCTGCGGTATGCGGAGACACTGAAAGCACCATATTAGAACACAGAAGAAGCTTCTAAGTTGAAGTAATAGCCAGTAAGATGTAGTACAATTAAAGTTTTAGTTGTCGATTAATCACTTTTTAGCCGGCTTTGGTGGCTTGGACATGACCTAGGACCTTACGATTTTGCATGAAAGGAAGACTAGCAGCCGCGTTGCACGTGAGAATGTGAAAAGTGTTCATATGTAGTAAAAACCTAATAAATCCGTCCGTTTTCGTCATTTGTTATGAATCGATTTAATGCCAGATCGTCACATTGGCCGCTCGTCTCTCTGAAACGGTTACATTTATCGTCTGCAAAGCTATGTCGCGTGCTGCGGTATGCGGAAACACTAAAAGCACCATAGTAGAAGACAGAAGAAGCTTCTAAGTTGAAGTAATAGCCAGTAAGAAGTAGTACAATTCAAGTTTTAATTATCGATTATTCACTTTTTAGCCGGCTTTGGAGGCTTGGATATGACCTATCACCTTAAGATTTTGCATGAAAGGAGGACTAGCAGCCGCGTTGCACGGGAGAATGTGAAAATTGTTCGTATGGAGAAAAAACCTGAGAAATCCGTCCGGTTTCGTCATTTGTTATCGAATCGACTTAAAGCCAGATCGTCACATTGGCCGCTTTTCTCTCTGAGACGGTTACATTTATCGTCTGCATAGCTATGTTGCGTGCTGCGGTATGCGGAGACACTGAAAGCACCATATTAGAACACAGAAGAAGCTTCTAAGTTGAAGTAATAGCCAGTAAGAAGTAGTACAATTCAAGTTTTAGTTGTCGATTAATCACTTTTTAGCCGGCTTTGGTGGCTTGGACATGACCTAGGACCTTAAGATTTTGCATGAAAGGAAGACTAGTAGCCGCGTTGAATTGAGAATGAGAAAAGTGTTCATATGTAGTAAAAACCTGAGAAATCCGTCCGTTTTCGTCATTTGTTATGAATCGATTTAATGCCAGATCGTCACATTGGCCGCTCTTCTCTCTGAAACGGTTACATTTATCGTCTGCAAAGCTATGTCGCGTGCTGCGGTATGCCGAACCACTAAAAGCACCATAGTAGAACACAGAAGAAGCTTCTAAGTTGAAGTAATAGCCAGTACGAAGTAGTACAATTCAAGTTTTAGTTGTCGATTATTCACTTTTTAGCCGGCTTAGGTGGCTTGGACATGACCTAGCACCTTACGATTTTGCATGAAAGGAGGACTAGCAGCCGCGTAGCACGGGAGAACGTGAAAAGTGTTCATATGTAGTAAAAACCTGAGAAATCCGTCCGTTTTCGTCATTTGTTATCGAATCGACTTAAAGCCAGATCGTCACATTGGCCGCTTTTCTCTTTGAGACTGTTACATTTATCGTCTGCATAGCTATGTCGCGTGCTGCGGTATGCGGAGACACTGAAAGCACCATATTAGAACACAGAAGAAGCTTCTAAGTTGAAGTAATAGCCAGTAAGATGTAGTACAATTAAAGTTTTAGTTGTCGATTAATCACTTTTTAGCCGGCTTTGGTGGCTTGGACATGACCTAGGACCTTACGATTTTGCATGAAAGGAAGACTAGCAGCCGCGTTGCACTTGAGAATGTGAAAAGTGTTCATATGTAGTAAAAACCTAATAAATCCGTCCGTTTTCGTCATTTGTTATGAATCGATTTAATGCCAGATCGTCACATTGGCCGCTCTTCTCTCTGAAACGGTTACATTTATCGTCTGCAAAGCTATGTCGCGTGCTGCGGTATGTGGAAACACTAAAAGCACCATAGTAGAAGACAGAAGAAGCTTCTAAGTTGAAGTAATAGCCAGTAAGAAGTAGTACAATTCAAGTTTTAATTATCGATTATTCACTTTTTAGCCGGCTTTGGAGGCTTGGATATGACCTATCACCTTAAGATTTTGCATGAAAGGAGGACTAGCAGCCGCGTTGCACGGGAGAATGTGAAAATTGTTCGTATGGAGAAAAAACCTGAGAAATCCGTCCGTTTTCGTCATTTGTTATCGAATCGACTTAAAGCCAGATCGTCACATTGGCCGCTTTTCTCTCTGAGACCGTTACATTTATCGTCTGCATTGCTATGTCGCGTGCTGCGGTATGCGGAGACACTGAAAGCACCATATTAGAACACAGAAGAAGCTTCTAAGTTGAAGTAATAGCCAGTAAGAAGTAGTACAATTCAAGTTTTAGTTGTCGATTAATCACTTTTTAGCCGGCTTTGGTGGCTTGGACATGACCTAGGACCTTAAGATTTTGCATGAAAGGAAGACTAGTAGCCGCGTTGAATTGAGAATGTGAAAAGTGTTCATATGTAGTAAAAACCTGAGAAATCCGTCCGCTTTCGTCATTTGTTATGAATCGATTTAATGCCAGATCGTCACATTGGCCGATCTTCTCTCTGAAACGGTTACATTTATCGTCTGCAAAGCTATGTCGCGTGCTGCGGTATGCCGAACCACTAAAAGCACCATAGTAGAACACAGAAGAAGCTTCTAAGTTGAAGTAATAGCCAGTACGAAGTAGTACAATTCAAGTTTTAGTTGTCGATTATTCACTTTTTAGCCGGCTTAGGTGGCTTGGACATGACCTAGCACCTTACGATTTTGCATGAAAGGAGGACTAGCAGCCGCGTAGCACGGGAGAACGTGAAAAGTGTTCATATGTAGTAAAAACCTGAGAAATCCGTCCGTTTTCGTCATTTGTTATCGAATCGACTTAAAGCCAGATCGTCACATTGGCCGCTTTTCTCTTTGAGACTGTTACATTTATCGTCTGCATAGCTATGTCGCGTGCTGCGGTATGCGGAGACACTGAAAGCACCATATTAGAACACAGAAGAAGCTTCTAAGTTGAAGTAATAGCCAGTAAGATGTAGTACAATTAAAGTTTTAGTTGTCGATTAATCACTTTTTAGCCGGCTTTGGTGGCTTGGACATGACCTAGGACCTTACGATTTTGCATGAAAGGAAGACTAGCAGCCGCGTTGCACTTGAGAATGTGAAAAGTGTTCATATGTAGTAAAAACCTAATAAATCCGTCCGTTTTCGTCATTTGTTATGAATCGATTTAATGCCAGATCGTCACATTGGCCGCTCTTCTCTCTGAAACGGTTACATTTATCGTCTGCAAAGCTATGTCGCGTGCTGCGGTATGTGGAAACACTAAAAGCACCATAGTAGAACACACAAGAAGCTTCTAAGTTGAAGTAATAGCCAGTAAGAAGTAGTACAATTCAAGTTTTAATTATCGATTATTCACTTTTTAGCCGCCTTTGGAGGCTTGGATATGACCTAGGACCTTAAGATTTTGCATGAAAGGAGGACTAGCAGCCGCGTTGCACGGGAGAATGTGAAAAGTGTTCATATGGAGTAAAAACCTGAGAAATCCGTCGTTTTCGTCATTTGTTATCGAATCAATTTAAAGCCAGATCGTCACATTGGCCGCTCTTCTCTCTGAAACGGTTACATTTATCGTCTGCAATGCTATGTCGCGTGCTGCGGTATGCGGAAACACTAAAAGCACCATAGTAGAAGACAGAAGAAGCTTCTAAGTTGAAGTAATAGCCAGTAAGAACTAGTACAATTTAAGTTTTAATTATTGATTATTTCCTTTTTGCCGGCTTTGGAGGCTTGGATATGACCTAGGACCATAAGATTTTGCATGAAAGGAGGACTAGCAGCCGCGTTGCACGGGAGAATGTGAAAAGTGTTCATATGGAGTAAAAACCTGAGAAATCCGTCCGTTTTCGTCATTTGTTATCGAATCGACTTAAAGCCAGAACGTGACATTGGCCGCTCTTCTCTCTGAGACGGTTACATTTATCGTCTGCAAAGCTATGTCGCGTGCTGCGGTATGTGGAAACACTAAAAGCACCATAGTAGAACACAGAAGAAACTTCTAAGTTGAAGTAATAGAAAGAAAGAAGTAGTACAATTCAAGTTTTAGTTGTTGATTATTCACTTTTTAGCCGGCTTTGGTGGCTTGGACATGACATATGACCTTACGATTTTGCGTGAAAGGAGGACTAGCAGCCGCGTTGCACGGGAGAATGTGAAAAGTGTTCATATGTAGTAAAAACCTGAGAAATCCGTCCGTTTTCGTCATTTGTTATCGAATCTACTTAAAGCCAGATCGTCACATTGGCCGCTTTTCTCTCTGAGACGGATACATTTATCGTCTGCAAAGCTATGTCGCGTGCTGCGGTATGCCGAACCACTAAAAGCACCATAGTAGAACACAGAAGAAGCTTCTAAGTTGAAGTAATAGCCAGTACGAAGTAGTACAATTCAAGTTTTAGTTGTCGATTATTCACTTTTTAGCCGGCTTAGGTGGCTTGGACATGACCTAGCACCTTACGATTTTGCATGAAAGGAGGACTAGCAGCCGCGTTGCACGGGAGAATGTGAAAAGTGTTCATATGTTGTAAAAACCTGAGAAATCCGTCCGTTTTCGTCATTTGTTATCGAATCGACTTAAAGCCAGATCGTCACATTGGCCGCTTTTCTCTTTGAGACTGTTACATTTATCGTCTGCATAGCTATGTTGCGTGCTGCGGTATGCGGAGACACTGAAAGCACCATATTAGAACACAGAAGAAGCTTCTAAGTTGAAGTAATAGCCAGTAAGATGTAGTACAATTAAAGTTTTAGTTGTCGATTAATCACTTTTTAGCCGGCTTTGGTGGCTTGGACATGACCTAGGACCTTACGATTTTGCATGAAAGGAAGACTAGCAGCCGCGTTGCACGTGAGAATGTGAAAAGTGTTCATATGTAGTAAAAACCTAATAAATCCGTCCGTTTTCGTCATTTGTTATGAATCGATTTAATGCCAGATCGTCACATTGGCCGCTCGTCTCTCTGAAACGGTTACATTTATCGTCTGCAAAGCTATGTCGCGTGCTGCGGTATGCGGAAACACTAAAAGCACCATAGTAGAAGACAGAAGAAGCTTCTAAGTTGAAGTAATAGCCAGTAAGAAGTAGTACAATTCAAGTTTTAATTATCGATTATTCACTTTTTAGCCGGCTTTGGAGGCTTGGATATGACCTATCACCTTAAGATTTTGCATGAAAGGAGGACTAGCAGCCGCGTTGCACGGGAGAATGTGAAAATTGTTCGTATGGAGAAAAAACCTGAGAAATCCGTCCGGTTTCGTCATTTGTTATCGAATCGACTTAAAGCCAGATCGTCACATTGGCCGCTTTTCTCTCTGAGACGGTTACATTTATCGTCTGCATAGCTATGTTGCGTGCTGCGGTATGCGGAGACACTGAAAGCACCATATTAGAACACAGAAGAAGCTTCTAAGTTGAAGTAATAGCCAGTAAGAAGTAGTACAATTCAAGTTTTAGTTGTCGATTAATCACTTTTTAGCCGGCTTTGGTGGCTTGGACATGACCTAGGACCTTAAGATTTTGCATGAAAGGAAGACTAGTAGCCGCGTTGAATTGAGAATGAGAAAAGTGTTCATATGTAGTAAAAACCTGAGAAATCCGTCCGTTTTCGTCATTTGTTATGAATCGATTTAATGCCAGATCGTCACATTGGCCGCTCTTCTCTCTGAAACGGTTACATTTATCGTCTGCAAAGCTATGTCGCGTGCTGCGGTATGCCGAACCACTAAAAGCACCATAGTAGAACACAGAAGAAGCTTCTAAGTTGAAGTAATAGCCAGTACGAAGTAGTACAATTCAAGTTTTAGTTGTCGATTATTCACTTTTTAGCCGGCTTAGGTGGCTTGGACATGACCTAGCACCTTACGATTTTGCATGAAAGGAGGACTAGCAGCCGCGTAGCACGGGAGAACGTGAAAAGTGTTCATATGTAGTAAAAACCTGAGAAATCCGTCCGTTTTCGTCATTTGTTATCGAATCGACTTAAAGCCAGATCGTCACATTGGCCGCTTTTCTCTTTGAGACTGTTACATTTATCGTCTGCATAGCTATGTCGCGTGCTGCGGTATGCGGAGACACTGAAAGCACCATATTAGAACACAGAAGAAGCTTCTAAGTTGAAGTAATAGCCAGTAAGATGTAGTACAATTAAAGTTTTAGTTGTCGATTAATCACTTTTTAGCCGGCTTTGGTGGCTTGGACATGACCTAGGACCTTACGATTTTGCATGAAAGGAAGACTAGCAGCCGCGTTGCACTTGAGAATGTGAAAAGTGTTCATATGTAGTAAAAACCTAATAAATCCGTCCGTTTTCGTCATTTGTTATGAATCGATTTAATGCCAGATCGTCACATTGGCCGCTCTTCTCTCTGAAACGGTTACATTTATCGTCTGCAAAGCTATGTCGCGTGCTGCGGTATGTGGAAACACTAAAAGCACCATAGTAGAAGACAGAAGAAGCTTCTAAGTTGAAGTAATAGCCAGTAAGAAGTAGTACAATTCAAGTTTTAATTATCGATTATTCACTTTTTAGCCGGCTTTGGAGGCTTGGATATGACCTATCACCTTAAGATTTTGCATGAAAGGAGGACTAGCAGCCGCGTTGCACGGGAGAATGTGAAAATTGTTCGTATGGAGAAAAAACCTGAGAAATCCGTCCGTTTTCGTCATTTGTTATCGAATCGACTTAAAGCCAGATCGTCACATTGGCCGCTTTTCTCTCTGAGACCGTTACATTTATCGTCTGCATTGCTATGTCGCGTGCTGCGGTATGCGGAGACACTGAAAGCACCATATTAGAACACAGAAGAAGCTTCTAAGTTGAAGTAATAGCCAGTAAGAAGTAGTACAATTCAAGTTTTAGTTGTCGATTAATCACTTTTTAGCCGGCTTTGGTGGCTTGGACATGACCTAGGACCTTAAGATTTTGCATGAAAGGAAGACTAGTAGCCGCGTTGAATTGAGAATGTGAAAAGTGTTCATATGTAGTAAAAACCTGAGAAATCCGTCCGCTTTCGTCATTTGTTATGAATCGATTTAATGCCAGATCGTCACATTGGCCGCTCTTCTCTCTGAAACGGTTACATTTATCGTCTGCAAAGCTATGTCGCGTGCTGCGGTATGCCGAACCACTAAAAGCACCATAGTAGAACACAGAAGAAGCTTCTAAGTTGAAGTAATAGCCAGTACGAAGTAGTACAATTCAAGTTTTAGTTGTCGATTATTCACTTTTTAGCCGGCTTAGGTGGCTTGGACATGACCTAGCACCTTACGATTTTGCATGAAAGGAGGACTAGCAGCCGCGTAGCACGGGAGAACGTGAAAAGTGTTCATATGTAGTAAAAACCTGAGAAATCCGTCCGTTTTCGTCATTTGTTATCGAATCGACTTAAAGCCAGATCGTCACATTGGCCGCTTTTCTCTTTGAGACTGTTACATTTATCGTCTGCATAGCTATGTCGCGTGCTGCGGTATGCGGAGACACTGAAAGCACCATATTAGAACACAGAAGAAGCTTCTAAGTTGAAGTAATAGCCAGTAAGATGTAGTACAATTAAAGTTTTAGTTGTCGATTAATCACTTTTTAGCCGGCTTTGGTGGCTTGGACATGACCTAGGACCTTACGATTTTGCATGAAAGGAAGACTAGCAGCCGCGTTGCACTTGAGAATGTGAAAAGTGTTCATATGTAGTAAAAACCTAATAAATCCGTCCGTTTTCGTCATTTGTTATGAATCGATTTAATGCCAGATCGTCACATTGGCCGCTCTTCTCTCTGAAACGGTTACATTTATCGTCTGCAAAGCTATGTCGCGTGCTGCGGTATGTGGAAACACTAAAAGCACCATAGTAGAACACACAAGAAGCTTCTAAGTTGAAGTAATAGCCAGTAAGAAGTAGTACAATTCAAGTTTTAATTATCGATTATTCACTTTTTAGCCGCCTTTGGAGGCTTGGATATGACCTAGGACCTTAAGATTTTGCATGAAAGGAGGACTAGCAGCCGCGTTGCACGGGAGAATGTGAAAAGTGTTCATATGGAGTAAAAACCTGAGAAATCCGTCGTTTTCGTCATTTGTTATCGAATCAATTTAAAGCCAGATCGTCACATTGGCCGCTCTTCTCTCTGAAACGGTTACATTTATCGTCTGCAATGCTATGTCGCGTGCTGCGGTATGCGGAAACACTAAAAGCACCATAGTAGAAGACAGAAGAAGCTTCTAAGTTGAAGTAATAGCCAGTAAGAAGTAGTACAATTTAAGTTTTAATTATTGATTATTTCCTTTTTGCCGGCTTTGGAGGCTTGGATATGACCTAGGACCATAAGATTTTGCATGAAAGGAGGACTAGCAGCCGCGTTGCACGGGAGAATGTGAAAAGTGTTCATATGGAGTAAAAACCTGAGAAATCCGTCCGTTTTCGTCATTTGTTATCGAATCGACTTAAAGCCAGAACGTGACATTGGCCGCTCTTCTCTCTGAGACGGTTACATTTATCGTCTGCAAAGCTATGTCGCGTGCTGCGGTATGTGGAAACACTAAAAGCACCATAGTAGAACACAGAAGAAACTTCTAAGTTGAAGTAATAGAAAGAAAGAAGTAGTACAATTCAAGTTTTAGTTGTTGATTATTCACTTTTTAGCCGGCTTTGGTGGCTTGGACATGACATATGACCTTACGATTTTGCGTGAAAGGAGGACTAGCAGCCGCGTTGCACGGGAGAATGTGAAAAGTGTTCATATGTAGTAAAAACCTGAGAAATCCGTCCGTTTTCGTCATTTGTTATCGAATCTACTTAAAGCCAGATCGTCACATTGGCCGCTTTTCTCTCTGAGACGGATACATTTATCGTCTGCAAAGCTATGTCGCGTGCTGCGGTATGCGGAAACACTAAAAGCACCATAGTAGAACAAAGAAGAAGCTTCTAAGTTGAAGTAATAGCCAGTAAGAAGTAGTACAATTCAAGTTTTAGTTGTCGATTATTCACTTTTTAGCCGGCTTTGGTGGCATCGACATGACCTAGGACCTTAAGATTTTGCATGAAAGGAGGACTAGCAGCCGCGTTGCACGGGAGAACGTGAAAAGTGTTCATATGTAGTAAAAACCTGAGAAATCCGTCCGGTTTCGTCATTTGTTATCGAATCGACTTAAAGCCAGATCGTCACATTGGCCGCTTTGCTCTTTGAGACGGTTACATTTATCGTCTGCATAGCTATGTCGCGTGCTGCGGTAATCGGAGACACTGAAAGCACCGTATTAGAACACAGAAGAAGCTTCTAAGTTGAAGTAATAGCCAGTAAGAGGTAGTACAATTAAAGTTTTAGTTGTCGATTAATCACTTTTTAGCCGGCTTTGGTGGCTTGGACATGACCTAGGACCTTACGATTTTGCATGAAAGGAAGACTAGTAGCCACGTTGCACGTGAGAATGTGGAAAGTGTTCATATGTAGTAAAAACCTGAGAAATCCGTCCGTTTTCGTCATTTGTTATGAATCGATTTATTGCCAGATCGTCACATTGGTCGCTCTTCTCTCTGAAACGGTTACATTTATCGTCTGCAAAGCTATGTCGCGTGCTGCGGTATGTGGAAACACTAAAAGCACCATAGTAGAACACAGAAGAAGCTTCTAAGTTGAAGTAATAGCCAGTAAGAAGTAGTACAATTCAAGTTTTAATTATCGATTATTCACTTTTTAGCCGGCTTTGGAGGCTTGGTTATGACCTAGGACCTTAAGATTTTGCATGAAAGGAGGACTAGCAGCCACGTTGCACGGGAGAATGTGAAAAGTGTTCATATGGAGTAAAAACCTGAGATATCCGTCCGTTTTCGTCATTTGTTATCGAAACAATTTAAAGCCAGATCGTCATATTGGCCGCTCTTCTCTCTGAAACGGTTACATTTATCGTCTGCAAAGCTATGTCGCGTGCTGCGGTATGCGGAAACGCTAAAAGCACCATAGTAGAAGACAGAAGAAGCTCCTAAGTTGAAGTAATAGCCAGTAAGAAGTAGTACAATTCAAGTTTTAAATATCGATTATTTACTTTTTAGCCGGCTTTGGAGGCTTGGGTATGACCTAGGACCATAAGATTTTGCATGAAAGGAGGATTAGCAGCCGCGTTGCACGGGAGAATGTGGAAAGTGTGCATATGTAGTAAAAACCTGAGAAATCCGTCCGTTTTCGTCATTTGTTATGAATCGATTTAATGCCAGATCGTCACATTGGTCGCTCTTCTCTCTGAAACGGTTACATTTATCGTCTGCAAAGCTATGTCGCGTGCTGCGGTATGTGGAAACACTAAAAGCACCATAGTAGAACACAGAAGAAGCTTCTAAGTTGAAGTAATAGCCAGTAAGAAGTAGTACAATTCAAGTTTTAATTATCGATTATTCACTTTTTAGCCGGCTTTGGAGGCTTGGTTATGACCTAGGACCTTAAGATTTTGCATGAAAGGAGGACTAGCAGCCACGTTGCATGGGAGAATGTGAAAAGTGTTCATATGGAGTAAAAACCTGAGATATCCGTCCGTTTTCGTCATTTGTTATCGAAACAATTTAAAGCCAGATCATCATATTGGCCGCTCTTCTCTCTGAAACGGTTACATTTATCGTCTGCAAAGCTATGTCGCGTGCTGCGGTATGCGGAAACGCTAAAAGCACCATAGTAGAAGACAGAAGAAGCTCCTAAGTTGAAGTAATAGCCAGTAAGAAGTAGTACAATTCAAGTTTTAAATATCGATTATTTACTTTTTAGCCGGCTTTGGAGGCTTGGGTATGACCTAGGACCATAAGATTTTGCATGAAAGGAAGACTAGCAGCCGCGTTGCACGGGAGTATGTGAAAAGTGTTCATATGGAGTAAAAACCTGAGAAATCCGTCCGTTTTCGTAATTTGTTATGAATCGATTTAATGCCAGATCGTCACATTGGTCGCTCTTCTCTCTGAAACGGTTACATTTATCGTCTGCAAAGCTATGTCGCGTGCTGCGGTATGCGGAAACACTGAAAGCACCATAGTAGAAGACAGAAGAAGCTTCTAAGTTGAAGTAATAGCCAGTAAGAAGTAGTACAATTCAAATTTTAGTTGTCGATTATTCACTTTTTAGCCGGCTTTGGTGGCTTGGACATGACATAGGACCTTAAGATTTTGCATGAAAGGAGGACTAGCCGCCGCGTTGCATGGGAGAATGTGAGAAGTGTTCATATGTAGTAAAAACCTGAGAAATCCGTCCGTTTTCATTATTTGTTATCGAATCGACTTAAAGCCAGATCGTCACATTGGCCGCTTTTGTTTCTGAGACGGTTACATTTATCGTCTGCAAAGCTATGTCGCGTGCTGCGGTATGCGGAAACACTAAAAGCACCATAGTAGAACACAGAAGAAGCTTCTAAGTTGAAGTAATAGCCAGTAAGAAGTAGTACAATTCAAGTTTTAGTTGTCGATTATTCACTTTTTAGCCGGCTTTGGTGGCTTCGACATGACGTAGGACGTTAAGATTTTGCATGAAAGGAGGACTGGCAGCCGCGTTGCACCTAAGAATGTGAAAAGTGTTCATATGTAGTAAAAACCTGAGAAATCCGTCCGTTTTCGTCATTTGTTATCGAATCGATTTAATGCCAGATCGTCACATTGGCCGCTCTTCTCTCTGAAACGGTTACATTTATCGTCTGCAAAGCTATGTCGCGTGCTGCGGTATATGGAAACACTAAAAGCACCATAGTAGAAGACAGAAGAAGCTTCTAAGTTGAAGTAATAGCCAGTAAGAAGTAGTACAATTGAAGTTTTATTTGTCGATTATTCACTTTTTAGCCGGCTTTGGTGGCTTGGACATGACCTAGCACCTTAAGATTTTGCATGAAAGGAGGACTAGCAGCCGCGTTGCACGGGAGAATGTGAAAAGTGTTCATATGTAGTAAAAACCTGAGAAATCCGTCCGTTTTCGTCATTTGTTATCGAATCAATTTAAAGCCAGATCGTCACATTGGCCGCTCTTCTCTCTGAAACGGTTACATTTATCGTCTGCAAAGCTATGTCGCGTGCTGCGGTATGCGGAAACACTAAAAGCACCATAGTAGAAGACAGAAGAAGCTTCTAAGTTGAAGTAATAGCCAGTAAGAAGTAGTACAATTCAAGTTTTAATTATCGATTATTCACTTTTTAGCCGGCTTTGGAGGCTTGGATATGACCTTGGACCTTAAGATTTTGCATGAAAGGAGGACTAGCAGCCGCGTTGCACGGGTGAATGTGAAAAGTGTTCATATGGTGTAAAAACCTGAGAAATCCGTCGTTTTCGTCATTTGTTATCGAATCAATTTAAAGCCAGATCGTCACATTGGCCGCTCTTCTCTCTGAAACGGTTACATTTATCGTCTGCAATGCTATGTCGCGTGCTGCGGTATGCGGAAACACTAAAAGCACCATAGTAGAAGACAGAAGAAGCTTCTAAGTTGAAGTAATAGCCAGTAAGAAGTAGTACAATTTAAGTTTTAATTATTGATTATTTCCTTTTTGCCGGCTTTGGAGGCTTGGATATGACCTAGGACCATCAGATTTTGCATGAAAGGAGGACTAGCAGCCGCGTTGCACGGGAGAATGTGAAAAGTGTTCATATGGAGTAAAAACCTGAGAAATCCGTCCGTTTTCGTCATTTGTTATCGAATCGACTTAAAGCCAGAACGTCACATTGGCCGCTCTTCTCTCTGAGACGGTTACATTTATCGTCTGCAAAGCTATGTCGCGTGCTGCGGTATGCGGAAACACTAAAAGCACCATAGTAGAACACAGAAGAAACTTCTAAGTTGAAGTAATAGAAAGAAAGAAGTAGTACAATTCAAGTTTTAGTTGTCGATTATTCACTTTTTAGCCGGCTTTGGTGGCTTGGACATGACATAGGACCTTACGATTTTGCGTGAAAGGAGGACTAGCAGCCGCGTTGCACGGGAGAATGTGAAAAGTGTTCATATGTAGTAAAAACCTGAGAAATCCGTCCGTTTTCGTAATTTGTTATCGAATCTACTTAAAGCCAGATCGCCACATTGGCCGCTTTTCTCTCTGAGACGGATACATTTATCGTCTGCAAAGCTATGTCGCGTGCTGCGGTATGCGGAAACACTAAAAGCACCATAGTAGAACAAAGAAGAAGCTTCTAAGTTGAAGTAATAGCCAGTAAGAAGTAGTACAATTCAAGTTTTAGTTGTCGATTAATCACTTTTTAGCCGGCTTTGGTGGCTTGGACATGACCTAGGACCTTACGATTTTGCATGCAAGGAAGACTAGCAGCCGCGCTGCGCGTGAGAATGTGGAATGTGTGCATATGTAGTAAAAACCTGAGAAATCCGTCCGTTTTCGTCATTTGTTATGAATCGATTTAATGCCAGATCGACACATTGGTCGCTCTTCTCTCTGAAACGGTTACATTTATCGTCTGCAAAGCTATGTCGCGTGCTGCGGTATGTGGAAACACTAAAAGCACCATAGTAAAACACAGAAGAAGCTTCTAAGTTGAAGTAATAGCCAGTAAGAAGTAGTACAATTCAAGTTTTAATTATCGATTATTCACTTTTTAGCCGGCTTTGGAGGCTTGGTTATGACCTAGGACCTTAAGATTTTGCATGAAAGGAGGAATAGCAGCCACGTTGCACGGGAGAATGTGAAAAGTGTTCATATGGAGTAAAAACCTGAGATATCCGTCCGTTTTCGTCATTTGTTATCGAAACAATTTAAAGCCAGATCGTCATATTGGCCGCTCTTCTCTCTGAAACGGTTACATTTATCGTCTGCAAAGCTATGTCGCGTGCTGCGGTATGCGGAAACGCTAAAAGCACCATAGTAGAAGACAGAAGAAGCTCCTAAGTTGAAGTAATAGCCAGTAAGAAGTAGTACAATTCAAATTTTAAATATCGATTATTTACTTTTTAGCCGGCTTTGGAGGCTTGGGTATGACCTAGGACCATAAGATTTTGCATGAAAGGAGGACTAGCAGCCGCGTTGCACGGGAGTATGTGAAAAGTGTTCATATGGAGTAAAAACCTGAGATATCCGTCCGTTTTCGTCATTTGTTATCGAAACAACTTAAAGCCAGATCGTCATATTGGCCGCTCTTCTCTCTGAAACGGTTACATTTATCGTCTGCAAAGCTATGTAGCGTGCTGCGGTATGCGGAAACGCTAAAAGCACCATAGTAGAAGACAGAAGAAGCTCCTAAGTTGAAGTAATAGCCAGTAAGAAGTAGTACAATTCAAGTTTTAAATATCGATTATTTACTTTTTAGCCGTCTTTGGAGGCTTGGATATGACCTAGGACCATAAGATTTTGCATGAAAGGACGACTAGCAGCAGCGTTGCACGGGAGAACGTGAAAAGTGTTCATATGTAGTAAAAACCTGAGAAATCCGTCCGGTTTCGTCATTTGTTATCGAATCGACTTAAAGCCAGATCGTCACATTGGCCGCTTTGCTCTTTGAGACGGTTACATTTATCGTCTGCATAGCTATGTCGCGTGCTGCAGTATGCGGAGACACTGAAAGCACCATATTAGAACACAGAAGAAGCTTCTAAGTTGAAGTAATAGCCAGTAAGATGTAGTACAATTAAAGTTTTAGTTGTCGATTAATCACTTTTTAGCCGGCTTTGGTGGCTTGGACATGACCTAGGACCTTACGATTTTGCATGCAAGGAAGACTAGTAGCCGCGCTGCACGTGAGAATGTGGAAAGTGTGCATATGTAGTAAAAACCTGAGAAATCCGTCCGTTTTCGTCATTTGTTATGAATCGATTTAATGCCAGATCGTCACATTGGTCGCTCTTCTCTCTGAAACGGTTACATTTATCGTCTGCAAAGCTATGTCGCGTGCTGCGGTATGTGGAAACACTAAAAGCACCATAGTAGAACACAGAAGAAGCTTCTAAGTTGAAGTAATAGCCAGTAAGAAGTAGTACAATTCAAGTTTTAATTATCGATTATTCACTTTTTAGCCGGCTTTGGAGGCTTGGTTATGACCTAGGACCTTAAGATTTTGCATGAAAGGAGGACTAGCAGCCACGTTGCACGGGAGAATGTGAAAAGTGTTCATATGGAGTAAAAACCTGAGATATCCGTCCGTTTTCGTCATTTGTTATCGAAACAATTTAAAGCCAGATCGTCATATTGGCCGCTCTTCTCTCTGAAACGGTTACATTTATCGTCTGCAAAGCTATTTCGCGTGCTGCGGTATGCGGAAACGCTAAAAGCACCATAGTAGAAGACAGAAGAAGCTCCTAAGTTGAAGTAATAGCCAGTAAGAAGTAGTACAATTCAAGTTTTAAATATCGATTATTTACTTTTTAGCCGGCTTTGGAGGCTTGGGTATGACCTAGGACCATAAGATTTTGCATGAAAGGAGGACTAGCAGCCGCGTTGCACGGGAGTATGTGAAAAGTGTTCATATGGAGTAAAAACCTGAGAAATCCGTCCGTTTTCGTAATTTGTTATGAATCGATTTAATGCCAGATCGTCACATTGGTCGCTCTTCTCTCTGAAACGGTTACATTTATCGTTTGCAAAGCTATGTCGCGTGCTGCGGTATGCGGAAACACTAAAAGCACCATAGTAGAAGACAGAAGAAGCTTCTAAGTTGAAGTAATAGCCAGTAAGAAGTAGTACAATTCAAGTTTTAATTATAGATTATTCACTTTTTAGCCGGCTTTGGAGGCTTGGATATGACCTATCACCTTAAGATTTTGCATGAAAGGAGGACTAGCAGCCGCGTTGCACGGGAGAATGTGAAAATTGTTCGTATGGAGAAAAAACCTGAGAAATCCGTCCGTTTTCGTCATTTGTTATCGAATCGACTTAAAGCCAGATCGTCACATTGGCCGCTTTTCTCTCTGAGACGGTTACATTTATCGTCTGCATAGCTATGTCGCGTGCTGCGGTATGCGGAGACACTGAAAGCACCATATTAGAACACAGAAGAAGCTTCTAAGTTGAAGTAATAGCCAGTAAGAAGTAGTACAATTCAAGTTTTAGTTGTCGATTAATCACTTTTTAGCCGGCTTTGGTGGCTTGGACATGACCTAGGACCTTAAGATTTTGCATGAAAGGAAGACTAGTAGCCGCGTTGAATTGAGAATGTGAAAAGTGTTCATATGTAGTAAAAACCTGAGAAATCCGTCCGCTTTCGTCATTTGTTATGAATCGATTTAATGCCAGATAGTCACATTGGCCGCTCTTCTCTCTGAAACGGTTACATTTATCGTCTGCAAAACTATGTCGCGTGCTGCGGTATGCCGAACCACTAAAAGCACCATAGTAGAACACAGAAGAAGCTTCTAAGTTGAAGTAATAGCCAGTACGAAGTAGTACAATTCAAGTTTTAGTTGTCGATTATTCACTTTTTAGCCGGCTTAGGTGGCTTGGACATGACCTAGCACCTTAAGATTTTGCATGAAAGGAGGACTAGCAGCCGCGTTGCACGGGAGAACGTGAAAAGTGTTCATATGTAGTAAAAACCTGAGAAATCCGTCCGTTTTCCTCATTTGTTATCGAATCGACTTAAAGCCAGATCGTCACATTGGCCGCTTTTCTCTTTGAGACTGTTACATTTATCGTCTGCATAGCTATGTCGCGTGCTGCGGTATGCGGAGACACTGAAAGCACCATATTAGAACACAGAAGAAGCTTCTAAGTTGAAGTAATAGCCAGTAAGATGTAGTACAATTAAAGTTGTAGTTGTCGATTAATCACTTTTTAGCCGGCTTTGGTGGCTTGGACATGACCTAGGACCTTAAGATTTTGCATGAAAGGAGGACTAGCAGCCGCGTTGCACGGGAGAATGTGAAAAGTGTTCATATGGAGTAAAAACCTGAGAAATCCGTCGTTTTCGTCATTTGTTATCGAATCAATTTAAAGCCAGATCGTCACATTGGCCGCTCTTCTCTCTGAGACGGTTACATTTATCGTCTGCAATGCTATGTCGCGTGCTGCGGTATGCGGAAACACTAAAAGCACCATAGTAGAAGACAGAAGAAGCTTCTAAGTTGAAGTAATAGCCAGTAAGAAGTAGTACAATTTAAGTTTTAATTATTGATTATTTCCTTTTTGCCGGCTTTGGAGGCTTGGATATGACCTAGGACCATAAGATTTTGCATGAAAGGAGGACTAGCAGCCGCGTTGCACGGGAGAATGTGAAAAGTGTTCATATGGAGTAAAAACCTGAGAAATCCGTCCGTTTTCGTCATTTGTTATCGAATCGACTTAAAGCCAGAACGTCACATTGGCCGCTCTTCTCTCTGAGACGGTTACATTTATCGTCTGCAAAGCTATGTCGCGTGCTGCGGTATGCGGAAACACTAAAAGCACCATAGTAGAACACAGAAGAAACTTCTAAGTTGAAGTAATAGAAAGAAAGAAGTAGTACAATTCAAGTTTTAGTTGTCGATTATTCACTTTTTAGCCGGCTTTGGTGGCTTGGACATGACATAGGACCTTACGATTTTGCGTGAAAGGAGGACTAGCAGCCGCGTTGCACGGGAGAATGTGAAAAGTGTTCATATGTAGTAAAAACCTGAGAAATCCGTCCGTTTTCGTCATTTGTTATCGAATCTACTTAAAGCCAGATCGTCACATTGGCCGCTTTTCTCTCTGAGACGGATACATTTATCGTCTGCAAAGCTATGTCGCGTGCTGCGGTATGCGGAAACACTAAAAGCACCATAGTAGAACAAAGAAGAAGCTTCTAAGTTGAAGTAATAGCCAGTAAGAAGTAGTACAATTCAAGTTTTAATTATCGATTATTCTGTTTTTAGCCGGCTTTGGAGGCTTGGTTATGACCTAGGACCTTAAGATTTTGCATGAAAGGAGGACTAGCAGCCACGTTGCACGGGAGAATGTGAAAAGTGTTCATATGGAGTAAAAACCTGAGATATCCGTCCGTTTTCGTCATTTGTTATCGAAACAATTTAAAGCCAGATCGTCATATTGGCCGCTCTTCTCTCTGAAACGGTTACATTTATCGTCTGCAAAGCTATGTCGCGTGCTGCGGTATGCGGAAACGCTAAAAGCACCATAGTAGAAGACAGAAGAAGCTACTAAGTTGAAGTAATTGCCAGTAAGAAGTAGTACAATTCAAGTTTTAATTATCGATTATTCACTTTTTAGCCGGCTTTGGAGGCTTGGTTATGACCTAGGACCTTAAGATTTTGCATGAAAGGAGGACTAGCAGCCACGTTGCACGGGATAATGTGAAAAGTGTTCATATGGAGTAAAAACCTGAGATATCCGTCCGTTTTCGTCATTTGTTATCGAAACAATTTAAAGCCAGATCGTCATATTGGCCGCTCTTCTCTCTGAAACGGTTACATTTATCGTCTGCAAAGCTATGTCGCGTGCTGCGGTATGCGGAAACGCTAAAAGCACCATAGTAGAAGACAGAAGAAGCTCCTAAGTTGAAGTAATAGCCAGTAAGAAGTAGTACAATTCAAGTTTTAAATATCGATTATTTACTTTTTAGCCGGCTTTGGAGGCTTGGATATGACCTAGGACCATAAGATTTTGCATGAAAGGAGGACTAGCAGCCGCGTTGCACGGGAGAATGTGAAAAGTGTTCATATGGAGGAAAAACCTGAGAAATCCGTCCGTTTTCGTAATTTGTTATGAATCGATTTAATGCCAGATCGTCACATTGGTCGCTCTTCTCTCTGAAACGGTTACATTTATCGTCTGCAAAGCTATGTCGCGTGCTGCGGTATGTGGAAACAGTAATAGCACCATAGTAGAACACAGAAGCAGCTTCTAAGTTGAAGTAATAGCCAGTAAGAAGTAGTACAATTCAAGTTTTAATTATCGATTATTCACTTTTTAGCCGCCTTTCGTGGCTTGGATATGAGCTAGGACCTTAAGATTTTGCATGAAAGGAGGACTAGCAGCCGCGTTGCACGGGAGAATGTGAAAAGTGTTCATATGGAGTAAAAACCTGTGAAATCCGTCGTTTTCGTCATTTGTTATCGAATCAATTTAAAGCCAGATCGTCACATTGGCCGCTCTTCTCTCTGAAACGGTTACATTTATCGTCTGCAAAGCTATGTCGCGTGCTGCGGTATGCGGAAACACTAAAAGCACCATAGTAGCAGACAGAAGAAGCTTCTAAGTTGAAGTAATAGCCAGTAAGAAGTAGTACAATTCAAGTTTCAATTATTGATTATTTACTTTTTAGCTGGCTTTGGAGGCTTGAATATGACCTAGGACCATAAGATTTTGCATGAAAGGAGGACTAGCAGCCGCGTTGCACGGGAGAATGTGAAAAGTGTTCATATGGAGTAAAAACCTGAGAAATCCGTCCGTATTCGTCATTTGTTATCGAATCGACTTAAAGCCAGATCGTCACATTGGCCGCGCTTCTCTCTGAGACGGTTACATTTATCGTCTGCAAAGCTATGTCGCGTGCGGCGGTATGCGGAGACACTAAAAGCACCATAGTAGAACACAGAAGAAACTTCTAAGTTGAAGTAATAGAAAGAAAGAAGTAGTACAATTCAAGTTTTAGTTGTCGATTATTCACTTTTTAGCCGGCTTTGGTGGCTTGGACATGACATAGGACCTTACGATTTTGCATGAAAGGAGGACTAGCAGCCGCGTTGCACGGGAGAACGTGAAAAGTGTTCATATGTAGTAAAAACCTGAGAAATACGTCCGTTTTCGTCATTGGTTATCGAATCGACTCAAAGCCAGATCGTCACATTGGCCGCTTTTCTCTCTGAGACGGTTACATTTATCGTCTACAAAGCTATGTCGCGTGCTGCGGTATGCGGAAACACTAAAAGCACCATAGTAGAACACAGAAGAAGCTTCTAAGTTGAAGTAATAGCCAGTAAGAAGTAGTACAATTCAAGTTTTAGTTGTCGATTATTCACTTTTTAGCCGGCTTTGGTGGCTTGGACATGACATAGGACCTTAAGATTTTGCATGAAAGGAGGACTAGCAGCCGCGTTGCATGGGAGAATGTGAAAAGTGTTCATATGTAGTAAAAACCTGAGAAATCCGTCCGTTTTCGTCATTTGTTATCGACTCGACTTAAAGCCAGATCGTCACATTGGTCGCTTTTCTCTCTGAGACGTTTACATTTATCGTCTGCAAAACTACGTCGCGTGCTGCGGTATGCGGAGACACTAAAAGCACCATAGTAGAACACAGAAGAAGCTTCTAAGTTGAAGTAATAGCCAGTAAGAAGTAGTACAATTAAAGTTTTAGTTGTCGATTAATCACTTTTTAGCCGGCTTTGGTGGCTTGGACATGACCTAGGACCCTAAGATTTTGCATGAAAGGAAGACTAGTAGCCGCGTTGCACGTGAGAATAAGAAAAGTGTTCATATGTAGTAAAAACCTGAGAAATCCGTCCGTTTTCGTCATTTGCTATGAATCGATTTAATGCCAGATCGTCACATTGGCCGCTTTTCTCTTTGAAACGGTTACATTTATCGTCTGCAAAGCTATGTCGCGTGCTGCGGTATGCGGAGACACTAAACGCACCATATTAGAACACTGAAGAAGCTTCTAAGTTGAAGTAGTAGCCAGTAAGAAGTAGTACAATTCAAGTTTTAGTTGTCGATTATTCACATTTTAGCCGGCTTTTGTGGCTTGGACATGACCTAGGACCTTAAGATTTTGCATGAAAGGAGGACTAGCAGCCGCGTTGCACGGGAGAATGTGAAAAGTGTTCATATGTAGTAAAAACCTGAGAAATCCGTCCGTTTTCGTCATTTGTTATCGAATCGACTTAAAGCGAGATCGTCACAATGGTCGCTCTTGTCTCTGAAACGGTTACATTAATCGTCTACAAATCTATGTTGCGTGCTGCGGTATGCGGAAACACTAAAAGCACCATAGTAGAACACAGAAGAAGCTTCTATGTTGAAGTAATAGCCAGTAAGATGTAGTACAATTGAAGTTTTAGTTGTCGATTAGTCACATTTTAGCCGGCTTTTGTGGCTTGGACATGACCCAGGACCTTACGATTTTGCATGAAAGGAGGACTAGCAGCCGCGTTGCACGGGAGAATGTGAAAAGTGTTCATATGTAGTAAAAACCTGAGAAATCCGTCCGTTTTCGTCATTTGTTATCGAATCGACTTAAAGCCAGATCGTCACATTGGCCGCTTTTCTCTCTGAGACGGTTACATTTATCGTCTGCAAAGCTATGTCGCGTGCTGCGGTATGCGGAGACACTAAAACATCATAGTAGAACACAGAAGAAGCTTCTAAGTTGAAGTAATAGCCTGTAAGAAGTAGTAGAATTGAAGTTTTAATTATCGATTATTCACTTTTTAGCCGGGTTTGGTGGCTTGGAGATGACCTAGGACCTTAAGATTTTGCATGAAAGGAGGTGTAGCAGCCGCGTTGCATGGGAGAATGTGAAAAGTGTTCATATGTAGTAAAAACCTGAGAAATCGGCCGTTTTCGTCATTTGTTATCGAATGACTTAAAGCCAGATCGTCACATTGGCCGCTTTTCTCTCTGAGACGATTACATTTATCGTCTGCAAAGCTATGTCGCGTGCTGCGGTATGCTAAGACACTAAAAGCACCATAGTAGAAGACAGAAGAAGCTTCTAAGTTGAAGTAATAGGCAGTAAGAAGTAGTACAATTCAAGTTTTAATTATCGATTATTCACTTTTTAGCCGGCTTTGGAGGCTTGGATATGACCTAGGACCTTAAGATTTTGCATGAATGGAGGACTAGCAGCCGCGTTGCACGGGAGAATGTGAAAAGTGTTCATATGGAGTAAAAACCTGAGAAATCCGTCCGTTTTCGTCATTTGTTATCGAATCGACTTAAAGCCAGATCGTCACATTGGCCGCTCTTCTCTCTGAAACGGTTACACTTATCGTCTGCAAAGCTATGTCGCGTGCTGCGGTATGCCGAAACACTAAAAGCACCATAGTAGAACACAGAAGAAGCTTCTAAGTTGAAGTAATAGCCAGTAAGAAGTAGTACAATTCAAGTTTTAGTTATTGATTATTCACTTTTTAGCCGGCTTTGGTGGCTTGTACATGAGGTGGAAGCTTAAGATTTTGCATGAAAGTAGGACTAGCAGCCGCGTTGCACGGGAGAATGTGAAAAGTGTTCATTTGTAGTAAAAACCTGAGAAATCCGTTCGTTTTCGTCATTTGTTATCGAAACGACTTAAAGCCAGATCGTCACATTGGCCGCTTGTCCCTCTGAGACGGTTACATTTATCGTCTGCAAAGCTATGTCGCGTGCTGCGGTATGCGGAGACACTAAAAGCACCATATTAGAACACAGAAGAAGCTTCTAAGTTGAAGTAATAGCCAGTAAGAAGTAGTACAATTCAAGTTTTAGTTGTCGATTAATCACTTTTTAGCCGGCTTTGGTGGCTTTGCATGACCTAGGACGTTAAGATTTTGCATGAAAGGAGGACTAGCGGCCGCGTTGCACGGGAGAATGTGAAAAGTGTTCATATGTAGTAAAAACCTGATAAATCCGTCCGTTTTCGTCATTTGTTATGAATCGATTTAATGCCAGATCGTCACATTGGCCGCTTTTCTCTTTGAAACGGTTACATTTATCGTCTGCAAAGCTATGTCGCGTGCTGCGGTATGCGGAGACACTAAAAGCACCATATTAGAACACAGAAGAAACTTCTAAGTTGAAGTAATAGCCAGTAAGAAGTAGTACAATTCAAGTTTTAGTTGTCGATTATTCACATTTTAGCCGGCTTTTGTGGCTTGGACATGACCTAGGACCTTAAGATTTTGCATGAAAGGAGGACTAGCAGCCGCGTTGCACAGGAGAATGTGAAAAGTGTTCATATGTAGTAAAAACCTGACAAATCCGTCCGTTTTCGTCATTTGTTATCGGATCGACTTAAAGCGAGATCGTCACATTGGCCGCTCTTGTCTCTGAAACGGTTACATTAATCGTCTACAAATCTATGTTGCGTGCTGCGGTATGCGGAAACACTAAAAGCACCATAGTAGAACACAGAAGAAGCTTCTATGTTGAAGTAATAGCCAGTAAGATGTAGTACAATTGAAGTTTTAGTTGTTGATTATTCACATTTTAGCCGGCTTTTGTGGCTTGGACATGACCTAGGACCTTACGATTTTGCATGAAAGGAGGACTAGCAGCCGCGTTGCACGGGAGAATGTGAAAAGTGTTCATATGTTGTAAAAACCTGAGAAATCCGTCCGTTTTCGTCATTTGTTATCGAATCGACTTAAAGCCAGATCGTCACATTGGCCGCTTTTCTCTCTGAGACGGTTACATTTATCGTCTGCAAAGCTATGTCGCGTGCTACAGTATGCGGAGACACTAAAAGCACCATAGTAGAACACAGAAGAAGCTTCTAAGTTGAAGTAATAGCCAGTAAGAAGTAGTACAATTCAAGTTTTAGTTGTCGATTATTCACATTTTAGCCGGCTTTTGTGGCTTGGACATGACCTAGGACCTTAAGAGTTTGCATGAAAGGAGGACTAGCAGCCGCGTTGCACGGGAGAATGTGAAAAGTGTTCATATGTAGTAAAAACCTGAGAAATCCGTCCGTTTTCGTCATTTGTTATCGAATCGACTTAAAGCGAGATCGTCACATTGGCCGCTCGTGTCTCTGAAACGGTTACATTAATCGTCTACAAATCTATGTTGCGTGCTGCGGTATGCGGAAACACTAAAAGCACCATAGTAGAACACAGAAGAAGCTTCTATGTTGAAGTAATAGCCAGTAAGATGTAGTACAATTGAAGTTTTAGTTGTCGATTATTCTCATTTTAGCCGGCTTTTGTGGCTTGGACATGACCTAGGACCTTACGATTTTGCATGAAAGGAGGACTAGCAGCCGCGTTGCACGGGAGAATGTGAAAAGTGTTCATATGTTGTAAAAACCTGAGAAATCCGTCCGTTTTCGTCATTTGTTATCGAATCGACTTAAAGCCAGATCGTCACATTGGCCGCTTTTCTCTCTGAGACGGTTACATTTATCGTCTGCAAAGCTATGTCGCGTGCTACAGTATGCGGAGACACTAAAAGCACCATAGTAGAACACAGAAGAAGCTTCTAAGTTGAAGTAATAGCCAGTAAGAAGTAGTACAATTCAAGTTTTAGTTATCGATTATTCACATTTTAGCCGGCTTTTGTGGCTTGGACATGACCTAGGACCTTAAGAGTTTGCATGAAAGGAGGACTAGCAGCCGCGTTGCACGGGAGAATGTGAAAAGTGTACATATGTAGTAAAAACCTGAGAAATCCGTCCGTTTTCGTCATTTGTTATCGAATCGACTTAAAGCCAGATCGTAACATTGGCCGCTTTTCTCTCTGAAATGGTTACATTTATCGTCTGCAAAGCTATGTCGCGTGCTGCGGTATGCGGAGACACTAAAACACCATAGTAGAACACAGAAGAAGCTTCTAAGTTGAAGTAATAACCAGTAAGAAGTAGTACAATTCAAGTTTTAGTTATCGATTACACACTTTTTAGCCGGCTTTGGTGGCTTGGACATGACCTAGGACCTTAAGATTTTGCATGAAAGGAGGTGTAGCAGACGCGTTGCACGGGAGAATGTGAAAAGTGTTCATATGTAGTAAAAACCTGAGAAATCGGTCCGTTTTCGTCATTTGTTATCGAATGACTTAAAGCCAGATCGACACATTCGCCGCTTTTCTCTCTGAGACGGTTACATTTATCGTCTGCAAAGCTATGTCGCGTGCTGCGGTGTGCGGAGACACTAAAAGCACCATAGTAGAACACATTAGAAGCTTCAAAGTTGAAGTAATAGCCAGTAAGAAGTAGTACAATGAAAGTTTTAGTTGTCGATTAATCACTTTAGTGCCAGCTTTGGTGGCTTGGACATGACCTAGGACCTTACGATTTTGCATGAAAGGAGTTCTTGCAGCCGCGTTACACGGGAGAATGTGAAATGTGTTCATATGTAGTAAAAACCTGAGAAATCCGTCCGGTTTCGTCATTTGTTATCGAATCGACTTAAAGCCAGATCGTCATATTGGCCGCTTTTCTCTATGAAACAGTTACATTTATCGTCTGCAAAGCTATGTCACGTGTTGCGGAATGCGGAGACACTAAAAGCACCATAGTAGAACATAGAAGAAGCTTCTAAGTTGGAGTAATAGCCAGTAAGAAGTAGTACAATTCAAGTTTTAGTTATTGATTATTCACTTTTTAGCCGGCTTTGGTGGCTTGGACATGATGTGGAACCTTACGATTTTGCATGAAAGTAGGAGTAGCAGCCGCGTTGCACGGGAGAATGTGAAAAGTGTTCATATGTAGTAAAAACCTGAGAAATCCGTCCATTTTCGTCATTTGTTATCGAATCGACTTAAAGCCAGATCGTCACATTGGCCGCTTTTCTCTCTGAGACGGTTACATTGATCGTCTGCAAAGCTATGTCGCGTGCTACGGTATGCGGAGACACTAAAAGCACCATAGTAGAACACAGAAGGAGCTTCTAAGTTGAAGTAATAGCCAGTAAGAAGTAGTACAATTCAAGTTTTTGGTTGTCGATTATTCACTTTTTAGCCGGCTTTGGTGGCTTGGACATGACCTAGGACCTTAAGATTTTGCATGAGAGGAGGACTAGCAGCCGCGTTGCACGGGAGAATGTGAAAAGTGTTCATATGTAGTAAAAACCTGAGATATCCGTCCTTTTTCGTCATTTGTTATCGAATCGACTTAAAGCCAGATCGTCATATTGGCCGTTTTTCTCTCTGAGACGCTTGCATTAATCGTCTGCAAAGCTATGTCGCGTGCTGCGGTATGCGGAGACACAAAAATCACCATAGTAGAACACAGAAGAAGCTTCTAAGTTGAAGTAATAGCCAGTAAGAAGTAGTACAATTCAAATTTTAGTTATCGATTATTCACTTTTTAGCCGGCTTTGGTGGCTTGGACATGAAGTGGAACCTTAAGATTTTGTATGAAAGGAGGACTAGCAGCCGCGTTTCACGGGAGAATGTGAAAAGTGTTCATATGTAGTAAAAATCTGAGAAATCCGTCAATTTTCGTCATTTGTTATCGAATCGTCTTAAAGCCAGATCGTCACATTGGCCGCTTTTCTCTCTGAGACAGTTACATTAATCGTCTGCAAAGCTATGTCGCGTGCTGCGGTATGCGGAGACTCTAAAAGCACCATAGTAGAACACAGAAGAAGCTTCGAAGTTGAAGTAATAGCCAATAAGTTGTAGTACAATTCAAGTTTTAGTTATTGATTATTCACTTTTTGCCGGCTTTGGTGGCTTGGACATGAGGTGGAACCTTAAGATTTTGCATGAAAGAAGGACTAGCAGCCGCGTTGCACGGGAGAATGTGAAAAGTGTTCATATGTAGTAAAAACCTGAGAAATCCGTCCGTTTTCGTCATTTGTTATCGAATCGACTTAAACCAGATCGTCACATTGGCCGCTTTTCTCTCTGAGACGGTTACATTTATCGTCTGCAAAACTATGTCGCGTGCTGCGGTTGCGGAGACACTAAAAGCACCATAGTAGAACACAGAAGAAGCTTCTAGGTTGAAATAATAGCCAGTAAGAAGTAGTACAAATCAAGTTTAAGTTATCGATTATTCACTTTTTAGCCGGCTTTAATGGCTTGGACATGACCTAGGACCTTAAGATTTTGCATGAAAGGAGGACTAGCAGCCGCGTTGCACGGGAGAATGTGAAAAGTGTTCATATGTAGTAAAAACCTGAGAAATCCGTCCGTTTTCGTCATTTGTTATCGAATCGACTTAAACCAGATCGTCACATTGGCCGCTTTTCTCTCTGAGACGGTTACATTTATCGTCTGCAAAGCTATGTCGCGTGCTGCGGTATGCGGAGACACTAAAACATCATAGTAGAACACAGAAGAAGCTTCTAAGTTGAAGTAATAGCCAGTAAGAAGTAGTACAATTCAAGTTTTACTTGTCGATTATTCACTTTTTAGCCGGCTTTGGTGGCTTGGACATGATGTGGAACCTTAACATTTTGCATGAAAGGAAGACTAGCAGCCGCGTTGCACCTGAGAATGTGAAAAGTGTTCATATGTAGTATAAACCTGAGAAATCCGTCCGTTTTGGTCATTTGTTACCGAATCGACTTAAAGCCAGATCGTCACATTGGCCGCTTTTCCCTCTGAGACGGTTACATTTATCGTCTGCAAAGCTATGTCGCGTGCTACAGTATGCGGAGACACTAAAACACCATAGTAGAACACAGAAGAAGCTTCTAAGTTGAAGTAATAGCCAGTAAGAAGTAGTACAATTTAAGTTTTAGTTGTCGATTATTCACTTTTTAGCTGGCTTTGGTGGCTTGGACATGACCTATTACCTTAAGATTTTGCATGAAAGGAGGACTAGCAGCCGCGTTGCACGGGAGAATGTGAAAAGTGTTCATATGGAGTAAAAACCTGAGAAATCCGTCCGTTTTCGTCATTTGTTATCGATCGACTTAAAGCCAGATCGTCACATTGGCCGCTTTTCTCTCTGAGACGGTTACATTTATCGTCTGCAAAGCTATGTCGCGTGCTACGGTATGCGGAGACACTAAAAGCACCATAGTAGAACACAGAAGGAGCTTCTAAGTTGAAGTAATAGCCAGTAAGAAGTAGTACAATTCAAGTTTTTGGTTGTCGCTTATACACTTTTTAGCCGGCTTTGGTGGCTTGGACATGACCTAGGACCTTAAGATTTTGCATGAAAGGAGGACTAGCAACCGTGTTTCACGGGAGAATGTGAAAAGTGTCCATATGTAGTAGAAACCTGACAAATCCGTCCATTTTCGTCATTTGTTATCGAATCGACTTAAAGCCAGATCGTCACATTGGCCGCTTTTCTCTCTGAGACGGTTACATTTATCGTCTGCAAAGCTATGTCGCGTGCTACGGTATGCGGAGACACTAAAAGCACCATAGTAGAACACAGAAGGAGCTTGTATGTGGAAGTAATATCCAGTAAGAAGTAGTACAATTCAAGTTTAATTTGTCGATTATTCACTTTTTAGCCGGCTTTGGTGGCTTGGACATGACCTAGGACCTTAAGATTTTGCATGAAAGGAGGACTAGCAGCCGTGTTTCACGGGAGAATGTGAGAAGTGTCCATATGTAGTAGAAAACTGTGAAATCCGTCCATTTTCGTCATTTGTTATCGAATCGACTTAAAGCCAGATCGTCACATTGGCCGCTTTTCTCTCTGAGACGGTTACATTTATCGTCTGCAAAGCTATGTCGCGTGCTACGGTATGCGGAGACACTAAAAGCACCATAGTAGAACACAGAAGGAGCTTCTAAGTTGAAGTAATAGCCAGTAAGAAGTAGTACAATTCAAGTTTTTGGTTGTCGCTTATTCACTTTTTAGCCGGCTTTGGTGGCTTGGACATGACCTAGGACCTTAAGATTTTGCATGAAAGGAGGACTGGCAGCCGTGTTTCACGGGAGAATGTGAGAAGTGTCCATATGTAGTAGAAACCTGAGAAATCCGTCCATTTTCGTCATTTGTTATCGAATCGACTTATAGCCAGATCGTCACATTGGCCGCTTTTCTCTCTGAGACGGTTACATTTATCGTCTGCAAAGCTATGTCGCGTGCTACGGTATGCGGAGACACTAAAAGCACCATAGTAGAACACAGAAGGAGCTTCTAAGTTGCAGTAATAGCCAGTAAGAAGTAGTACAATTCAAGTTTTTGGTTGTCGATTATTCACTTTTCAGCCGGCTTTGGTGGCTTGGACATGACCTAGGACCTTAAGATTTTGCATGAAAGGAGGACTAGCAGCCGCGTTTCACGGGAGAATGTGAAAAGTGTTCATATGTAGTAAAAACCTGAGAAATCCGTCCATTTTTGTCATTTGTTAGAGAATCGACTTAAAGCCAGATCGTCACATTGGCCGCTTGTCTCTCTGAGACGGTTACATTTATCGTCTGCAAAGCTATGTCGCGCTCTGCGGTATGCGGAGACACTAAAAGCACCATAGTAGAACACAGAAGAAGCTTCTAAGTTGAAGTAATAGCCAGTAAGAAGTAGTACAATTCAAGTTTTAGTTGTCGATTATTCACTTTTTAGCTGGCTTTGGTGGCTTGGACATGACCTAGGACCTTAAGTTTTGCATGAAAGGAGGACTAGCAGCCGCGTTGCACGGGAGAATGTGAAAGGTGTTCATATGGAGGAAAAACCTGAGAAATCTGTCCTTTTTCGTCAGTTGTTATCGAATCGACTTAAAGCCAGATCGTCATATTGGCCGTTTTTCTCTCTGAGACGCTTGCATTAATCGTCTGCAAAGCTATGTCGCGTGCTGCGGTATGCGAAGACACAAAAATCACCATAGTAGAACACAGAAGAAGGTTCTAAGTTGAAGTAATAGCTAGTAAGAAGTAGTACAATTGAAGTTTTAATTATCGATTATTCACTTTTTATCCGGCTTTGGAGGCTTGGATATGACCTAGGACCTTAAGATTTTGCATGAAAGGAGGACTAGCAGCCGCGTTGCACGATATTATGTGAAAAGTGTTCATATGTAGTAAAAACCTGAGAAATCCGTCCGTTTTCGTCATTTGTTATCGAATCGACTTAAAGCCAGATCGTCACATTGGCCGGTCTTCTCCCTGAAACGGTTACATTTATCGTCTGCAGAGCTATGTCGCGTGCTGCAGTATGCGGAAACACTAAAAGCACCATAGTAGAACACAGAAGAAGCTTCTAAGTTGAAGTAATAGCCAGTAAGAAGTAGTACAATTCAAGTTTTAGTTGTCGATTATTCACTTTTTAGCCAGATTTGGTGGCTTGGACATGACCTAGGACCTTAACATTTTGCATGAAAGGAGGACTAGCAGCCGCGTTGCACGGGAGAATGTGAAAAGTGTTCATATGGAGTAAAAACCTGAGAAATCCGTCCGTTTTCGTCATTTGTTATCGAATCGACTTAAAGCCAGATCGTCACATTGGCCGCTTTTCTCTCTGAGACGGTTACATTTATCGTCTGCAAAGCTATGTCGCGTGCTGCGGTATGCGGAGACACTAAAAGCACCATAGTAGAACACAGAAGAAGCTTCTAAGTTGAAGTAATATCCAGTAAGGAGTAGTACAATTCAAGTTTTTGTTATTGATTATTCACTTTTTAGCCGGCTTTGGTGGCTTGGACATGACCTAAGACCTTAAGATTTTGCATGAAAGGAGGACTAGCAGCCGCGTTTCACGGGAGAATGTGAGAAGTGTCCATATGTAGTAGAAACCTGAGAAATCCGTCCAGTTTCGTCATTTGCTATCAAATCGACTTAAAGCCAGATAGTCACATTGGCCGCTTTTCTCTCTGAGACGGTTACATTTATCGTCTGCAAAGCTATGTCGCGTGCTACGGTATGCGGAGACACTAAAAGCACCATAGTAGAACACAGAAGGAGCTTCTAAGTTGAAGTAATAGCCAGTAAGAAGTTGTACAACTCAAGTTTTTGGTTGTCGATTATTCACTTTTTAGCCGGCTTTGGCGGCTTGGACATGACCTAGGACCTTAAGATTTTGCATGAAAGGAGGACTAGCAGCCGCGTTGCACGGGAGAATGTGAAAAGTGTTCATATGTAGTAAAAACCTGAGAAATCTGTCCGTTTTCGTCATTTGTTATCGAATCGACTTAAAGCCACATCGTCACATTGGCCGCTCTTCTCTCTGAAACGGTTACATTTATCGTCTGCAAAGCTATGTCGCGTGCTGCAGTATGCGGAAACACTAAAAGCACCATAGTAGAACACAGAAGAAGCTTCTAAGTTGAAGTAATAGCCAGCAAGAAGTAGTACAATTCAAGTTTTAGTTGTCGATTATTCACTTTTTAGCCGGCTTTGGTGGCTTGGACATGACCTAGGACATTAAGATTTTGCATGAAAGGAGGACTAGCAGCCGCGTTGCATGGGAGAATGTGAAAAGTGTTCATATGTAGTAAAAACCTGAGAAATCCGTCCGTTGTCGTCATTTGTTATCGAATCGACTTAAAGCCAGATCGTCACATTGGCCGCTTTTCTCTCTGAGACGGTTACATTTATCGTCTGCAAAGCTATGTCGCGTGCTGCGATATGCGGAGACACTAAAAGCACCATAGTAGAACACAGAAGAAGCTTCTAAGTTGAAGTAATAGCCAGTAAGAAGTAGTACAATTCATGTTTTAGTTGTCGATTATTCACTTTTTAGCTGTCTTTGGTGGCTTGGACATGACCTAAGACCTTACGATTTTGCATGAAAGGAGGACTAGCAGCCGCGTTGCACGGGAGAATGTGAAAATAGTTCATATGGAGTAAAAACCTGAGAAATCCTTCCGTTTTCGTCATTTGTTATCGAATCGACTTAAAGCCAGATCGTCACATTGGCCGCTTTTCTCTCTGAGACGGTTACATTTATCGTCTGCAAAGCTATGTCGCGTGCTGCGTTATGCGGAAACACTAAAAGCACCATAGTAGAACACAGAAGAAGCTTCTACGTTGAAGTAATATCGAGTAAGAAGTAGTACAATTCAAGTTTAATTTGTCGATTATTCACTTTTTAGCCGGCTTTGGTGGCTTGGACATGACCTAGGACCTTAAGATTTTTCATGAAAGGAGGACTAGCAGCCGCGTTTCACGGGAGAATGTGAGAAGTGTCCATATGTAGTAGAAACATGAGAAATCTGTCCATTTTCGTCATTTGTTATCGAATCGACTTAAAGCCAGATCGTCATATTGGCCGCTTTTCTCTCTGAGACGGTTACATTTATCGTCTGCAAAGCTATGTAGCGTGCTACGGTATGCGGGGACACTAAAAGCACCATAGTAGAACACAGAAGGAGCTTCTAAGTTGAAGTAATAGCCAGTAAGAAGTAGTACAATTCAAGTTTTTGGTTGTCGATTATTCACTTTTTAGCCGGCTTTGGTGGCTTGGACATGACCTACGACCTTAAGATTTTGCATGAAAGGAGGACTAGCAGCCGCGTTCCACGGGAGAATGTGAGAAGTGTCCATATGTAGTAGAAACCTGAGAAATCCTTCCGTTTTCGTCATTTGTTATCGAATCGACTTAAAGCCAGATCGTCACATTGGCCGCTTTTCTCTCTGAGACGGTTACATTTATCGTCTGCAAAGCTATGTCGCGTGCTGCGGTATGCGGAGACACTTAAAGCACCATAGTAGAACACAGAAGAAGCTTCTAAGTTGAAGTAATAGCCAGTAAGAAGTAGTACAATTCAAGTTTTAGTTGTCGATTATTCACTTTTTAGCCGGCTTTGGTGGCTTGGACATGACCTAGGACCTTAAGATTTTGCATGAAAGGAGGACTAGCAGCCGCCTTGCATGGGAGAATGTGAAAAGTGTTCATATGTAGTAAAAACCTGATAAATCCGTCCGTTTTCGTCATTTGTTATCGAATCGACTTAAAGCCAGATCGTCACATTGGCCGCTTTTCTCTCTGAGACGGTTACATTTATCGTCTGCAAAGCTATGTCGCGTGCTGCGGTATGTGGAAACACTAAAAGCACCATAGTAGAACACAGAAGAAGCTTCTAAGTTGAAGTAATAGCCAGTAAGAAGTAGTACAATTCAAGTTTTAGTTATTGATTATTCACTTTTTAGCGGGCTTTGGTGGCTTGGACATGAGGTGGAACCTTAAGATTTTGCATGAAAGTAGGACTAGCAGCCGCGTTGCACGGGAGAATGTGAAAAGTGTTCATATGTAGTAAAAACCTGAGATATCCGTCCTTTTTCGTCATTTGTTATCGAATCGACTTAAAGCCAGATCGTCATATTGGCCGTTTTTCTCTCTGAGACGCTTGCATTAATCGTCTGCAAAGCTATGTCGCGTGCTGCGGTATGCGGAGACACAAAAATCACCATAGTAGAACACAGAAGAAGCTTCTAAGTTGAAGTAATAGCCAGTAAGAAGTAGTACAATTCAAGTTTTAGTTATCGATTATTCACTTTTTAGCGGGCTTTGGTGGCTTGGACATGAGGTGGAACCTTAAAATTTTGCATGAAAGTAGGACTAGCAGCCGCGTTGCACGGGAGAATGTGAAAAGTGTTCATATGTAGTAAAAACCTGAGAAATCCGTCCGTTTTCGTCATTTGTTATCGAATCGACTTAAAGCCAGATCGTCACATTGGCCGCTCTTCTTTCTGAAACGGTTACATTTATCGTCTGCAAAGCTATGTCGCGTGCTGCAGTATGCGGAAACACTAAAAGCACCATAGTAGAACACAGAAGAAGCTTCTAAGTTGAAGTAATAGCCAGTAAGAAGTAGTACAATTCAAGTTTTAATTGTCGATTATTCACTTTTTAGCCGGCTTTGGTGGCTTGGACATGACCTAGGACCTTACGATTTTGCATGAAAGGAGGACTAGCAGCCGCGTTGCACGGGAGAATGTGAGAAGTGTCCATATGAAGTAGAAACCTGAGAAATCCGTCATTTTCGTCATTTGTTATCGAATCGACAAAAGCCAGATCGTCACATTGGCCGCTTTTCTCTCTGAGACGGTTACATTTATCGTCTGCAAAGCTATGTCGCGTGCTGCGGTATGCGGAGACACAAAAAGCACCATAGTAGAACACAGAAGAAGCTTCGAAGTTGAGGTAATAGCCAGTAAGAAGTAGTACAATTCAAGTTTTTGTTATTGATTATTCACTTTTTAGCCGGCTTTGGTGGCTTGGACATGAGGTGGAACCTTAGGATTTTGCATGAAAGGAGGACTAGCAGCCGCGTTTCACGGGGGAATGTGAAAAGTGTTCATATGTAGTAAAAACCTGAGAAATCCGTCCATTTTTGTCATTTGTTATCGAATCGACTTAAAGCCAGATCGTCACATTGGCCGCTTTTCTCTCTGGGACGGTTACATTTATCGTCTGCAAAGCTATGTCGCGTGCTGCGGTATGCGGAGACACAAAAAGCACCATAGTAGAACACAGAAGAATCTTCGAAGTTGAGGTAATGGCCAGTAAGAAGTAGTACAATTCAAGTTTTTGTTATTGATTATATACTTTTTAGCCGGCTTTGGTGGCTTGGACATGAGGTGGAACCTTAAGATTTTGCATGAAAGTAGGACTTGCAGCCGCGTTGCACGGGAGAATGTGAAAAGTGTTCATATGTAGTAAAAACCTGAGAAATCCGTCCGTTTTCGTCATTTGTTATCGAATCGACTTAAAGCCAGATCGTCACATTGGCTGCTTTTCTCTCTGAGACGGTTACATTTATCGTCTGCAAAGCTATGTCGCGTGCTGCGGTACGCGGAGACACTAAAAGCACCATAGTAGAACACAGAAGAAGCTTCTAAGTTGAAGTAATAGCCAGTAAGAAGTAGTACAGTTCATGTTTTAGTTGTCGATTATTCACTTTTTAGCTGGCTTTGGTGGCTTAGACATGACCTAAGACCTTACGATTTTGCATGAAAGGAGGACTAGCAGCCGCGTTGCACGGGAGAATGTGAAAAGTGTTCATATGGAGTAAAAACCTGAGAAATCCGTCCGTTTTCGTCATTTGTTATCGAATCGACTTAAAGCCAGATCGTCACATTGGCCGCTTTTCTCTCTGAGACGGTTACATTTATCGTCTGCAGAGCTATGTCGCGTGCTGCGGTATGCGGAAACACTAAAAGCACCATAGTAGAACACAGAAGAAGCTTCTACGTTGAAGTAATATCGAGTAAGAAGTAGTACAATTCAAGTTTAATCTGTCGATTATTCACTTTTTAGCCGGCTTTGGTGGCTTGGACATGACCTAGGACCTTAAGATTTTTATGAAAGGAGGACTAGCAGCCGCGTTTCACGGGAGAATGTGAGAAGTGTCCATATGTAGTAGAAACCTGAGAAATCCGTCCATTTTCGTCATTTGTTATCGAATCGATTTAAAGCCAGATCGTCACATTGGCCGCTTTTCTCTCTGAGACGGTTACATTTATCGTCTGCAAAGGTATGTAGCGTGCTACTTTATGCGGGGACACTAAAAGCACCATAGTAGAACACAGAAGGAGCTTCTAATTTGAAGTAATAGCCAGTAAGAAGTAGTACAATTCAAGTTTTTGGTTGTCGATTATTCACTTTTTAGCCGGCTTTGGTGGCTTGGACATGACCTAGGACATTAAGATTTTGCATGAAAGGAGGACTAGCAGCCGCGTTCCACGGGAGAATGTGAGAAGTGTCCATATGTAGTAAAAACCTGAGAAATCCGTCCGTTTTCGTAATTTGTTATCGAATCGACTTAAAGCCAGATCGTCACATTGGCCGCTTTTCTCTCTGAGACGGTTACATTTATCGTCTGCAAAGCTATGTCGCGTGCTGCGGTATGCGGAGACACTTAAAGCACCATAGTAGAACACAGAAGAGGCTTCTAAGTTGAAGTAATAGCCAGTAAGAAGTAGTACAATTCAAGTTTTAGTTATTGATTATTCACTTTTTTGCGGGCTTTGGTGGCTTGGACATGAGGTGGAACCTTAAGATTTTGCATGAAAGTAGGACTAGCAGCCGCGTTGCACGGGAGAATGTGAAAAGTGTTCATATGTAGTAAAAACCTGAGATATCCGTCCTTTTTCGTCATTTGTTATCGAATCGACTTAAAGCCAGATCGTCATATTGGCCGTTTTTCTCTCTGAGACGCTTGCATTAATCGTCTGCAAAGCTATGTCGCGTGCTGCGGTATGCGGAGACACAAAATCACCATAGTAGAACACAGAAGAAGCTTCTAAGTTGAAGTAATAGCCAGTAAGAAGTAGTACAATTCAAGTTTTAGTTATCGATTATTCACTTTTTAGCCGGCTTTGGTGGCTTTGACATGACGTGGAACCTTAAGATTTTTCATGAAAGGAGGACTAGCAGCCTCGTTTCACGGAAGAATGTGAAAAGTGTTCATATGTAGTAAAAACCTGAGAAATCCGTCCATTTTCGTCATTTGTTATCGAATCGACTTAAAGCCAGATCGTCACATTGGCCGCTTTTCTCTCTGAGACGGTTACATTTATTGTCTGCAAAGCTATGTCGCGTGCTGCGGTATGCGGAGACACTAAAAGCTCCATAGTAGAATACAGAAGAAGCTTCTAAGTTGAAGTAATAGCCAGTAAGAAGTAGTACAATTCAAGTTTTAGTTATTGATTATTCACTTTTTAGCGGGCTTTGGTGGCTTGGACATGAGGTGGAACCTTAAAATTTTGCATGAAAGTAGGACTAGCAGCCGCGTTGCACGGGAGAATGTGAAAAGTGTTCATATGCAGTAAAAACCTGAGAAATCCGTCCGTTTTCGTCATTTGTTATCGAATCGACTTAAAGCCAGATCGTCACATTGGCCGCTCTTCTCTCTGAAACGGTTACATTTATCGTCTGCAAAGCTATGTCGCGTGCTGCAGTATGCGGAAACACTAAAAGCACCATAGTAGAACACAGAAGAAGCTTCTAAGTTGAAGTAATAGCCAGTAAGAAGTAGTACAATTCAAGTTTTAGTTGTCGATTATTCACTTTTTAGCCGGCTTTGGTGGCTTGGACATGACCTAGGACCTTAAGATTTTGCATGAAAGGAGGACTAGCAGCCGCGTTGCACGGGAGAATGTGAGAAGTGTCCATATGAAGTAGAAACCTGAGAAATCCGTCATTTTCGTCATTTGTTATCGAATCGACTTAAAGCCAAATCGTCACATTGGCCGCTTTTCTCTCTGAGACGGTTACATTTATCGTCTGCAAAGCTATGTCGCGTGCTGCGGTATGCGGAGACACTAAAAGCACCATAGTAGAACACAGAAGGAGCTTCTAAGTTGAAGTAATAGCCAGTAAGAAGTAGTACAATTCAAGTTTTAGTTATCGATTATTCACTTTTTAGCCGGCTTTGGTGGCTTGGACATGAGGTGGAACCTTAAGATTTTGCATGAAAGGAGGACTAGCAGCCGCGTTGCACGGGAGAATGTGAAAAGTGTTCATATGTCGTAAAAACCTGAGAAATCCGTCCGTTTTCGTCATTTGTTATCGAATCGACTTAAAGCCAGATCGTCACATTGGCCACTTTTCTCTGTGAGACGGTTACATTTATCGTCTGCAAAGCTATGTCGCTTGCTGAGGTATGCGGAAACACTAAAAGCACCATAGTAGAACTCAGAAGAAGCTTCTAAGTAGAAGTAATAGCCAGTAAGAAGTAGTACAATTCAAGATTTAGTTGTCGATTATTCACTTTTTAGCCGGCTTTGGTGGCTTGGACATGACCTAGCACCTTAAGATTTTGCATGAAAGGAGGACTAGCAGCCGCGTTGCACGGGAGAATGTGAGAAGTGTTCATATGTAGTAGAAACCTGAGAAATCCGTCCATTTTCGTCATTTGTTATCGAATCGACTTACAGCCAGATCGTCACAATGGCCGCTCTTCTCTCTGAAACGGTTACATTTATCGTCTACAAAGCTATATCGCGTGCTGCGGTATGCGGAAACACTAAAAGCACCATAGTAGAACACAGAAGAAGCTTCTATGTTGAATTAATAGCCAGTAAGAAGTAGTACAATTGAAAATTTAGTTGTCGATTATTCACATTTTAGCCGGCTTTTGTGGCTTGGACATGACCCAGGACCTTAAGATTTTGCATGAAAGGAGGACTAGCAGCCGCATTGCACGGGAGAATGTGAGAAGTGTCCATATGTAGTAGAAACCTGAGAAATCCGTCCGTTTTCGTAATTTGTTATCGAATCGACTTAAAGCCAGATCGTCACATTGGCCGCTTTTCTCTCTGAGACAGTTACATTTATCGCCTGCAAAGCTATGTCGCGTGCTGCGGTATGCGGAGACACTAAAAGCACCATAGTAGAACACAGAAGAAGCTTCTAAGTTGAAGTAATAGCCAGTAAGATGTAGTACAATTCAAGTTTTAGTTGTCGATTATTCACTTTTTAGCCGGCTTTGGTGGCTTGGACATGACCTAGGACCTTACGATTTTGCATGAAAGGAGGACTAGCAGCCGCGTTGCACGGGAGAATGTGAAAAGTGTTCATATGGAGTAAAAACCTGAGAAATCCGTCCGTTTTCGTCATTTGTTATCGAATCGACTTAAAGCCAGAACGTCACATTGGCCGCTTTTCTATCTGAGACGGTTACATTTATCGTCTGCAGAGCTATGTCGCGTGCTGCGGTATGCGGAAACACTAAAAGCACCATAGTAGAACACAGAAGAAGCTTCTACGTTGAAGTAATATCGAGTAAGAAGTAGTACAATTCAAGTTTAATCTGTCGATTATTCACTTTTTAGCCGGCTTTGGTGGCTTGGACATGACCTAGGACTTTAAGATTTCTCATGAAAGGAGGGCTAGCAGCCGCGTTTCACGGGAGAATGTGAGAAGTGTCCATATGTAGTAGAAACCTGAGAAATCCGTCCACTTTCGTCATTTGTTATCGAATCGATTTAAAGCCAGATCGTCACATTGGCCGCTTTTCTCTCTGAGACGATTACATTTATAGTCTGCAAAGCTATGTAGCGTGCTACGGTATGCGGGGACACTAAAAACACCATAGTAGAACACAGAAGGAGCTTCTAAGTTGAAGTAATAGCCAGTAAGAAGTAGTACAATTCAAGTTTTTGGTTGTCGATTATTCACTTTTTAGCCGGCTTTGGTGGCTTGGACATGACCTAGGACCTTAAGAATTTGCATGAAAGGAGGACTAGCAGCCGCGTTGCACGGGAGAATGTGAGAAGTGTCCATATGTAGTAAAAACCTGAGAAATCCGTCCGTTTTCGTAATTTGTTATCGAATCGACTTAAAGCCAGATCGTCACATTGGCCGCTTTTCTCTCTGAGACGGTTACATTTATCGTCTGCAAAGCTATGTCGCGTGCTGCGGTATGCGGAGACACTTAAAGCACCATAGTAGAACACAGAAGAAGCTTTTAAGTTGAAGTAATAGCCAGTAAGAAGTAGTACAATTCCAGTTTTAGTTGTCGATTATTCACTTTTTAGCCGGCTTTGGTGGCTTGGACATGACCTAGGACCTTAAGATTTTGCATGAAAGGAGGACTAGCAGCCGCGTTGCACGGGAGAATGTGAGAAGTGTTCATATGTAGTAGAAACCTGAGAAATCCGTCCATTTTCGTCATTTGTTATCGAATCGACTTACAGCCAGATCGTCACATTGGCCGCTCTTCTCTCTGAAACGGTTACATTTATCGTCTACAAAGCTATATCGCGTGCTGCGGTATGCGGAAACACTAAAAGCACCATAGTAGAACACAGAAGAAGCTTCTATGTTGAATTAATAGCCAGTAAGAAGTAGTACAATTGAAAATTTAGTTGTCGATTATTCACATTTTAGCCGGCTTTTGTGGCTTGGACATGACCCAGGACCTTAAGATTTTGCATGAAAGGAGGACTAGCAGCCGCGTTGCACGGGAGAATGTGAGAAGTGTCCATATGTAGTAGAAACCTGAGAAATCCGTCCGTTTTCGTCAATTGTTATCGAATCGACTTAAAGCCAGATCGTCACATTGGCCGCTTTTCTCTCTGAGACAGTTACATTTATCGCCTGCAAAGCTATGTCGCGTGCTGCGGTATGCGGAAACACTAAAAGCACCATAGTAGAACACAGAAGAAGCTTCTAAGTTGAAGTAATAGCCAGTAAGAAGTAGTACAATTCAAGTTTTAGTTGACGATTATTCACTTTTTAGCCGGCTTTGGTGGCTTGGACATGACCTAGGACCTTAAGATTTTGCATGAAAAGAGGACTAGCAGCCGCGTTGCACGGGAGAATGTGAAAAGTGTTCATATGGAGTAAAAACCTGAGAAATCCGTCCGTTTTCGTCATTTGTTATCGAATCGACTTAAAGCCAGAACGTCACATTGGCCGCTTTTCTCTCTGAGACGGTTACATTTATCGTCTGCAAAGCTATGTCGCGTGCTGCGGTATGCGGAAACACTAAAAGCACCATAGTAGAACACAGAAGAAGCTTCGAAGTTGAAGTAATAGCCAGTAAGAAGTAGTACAATTCAAGTTTTAGTTATTGATTATTCACTATTTTGCGGGCTTTGGTGGCTTGGACATGAGGTGGAACCTTAAGATTTTGCATGAAAGTAGGACTAGCAGCCGCGTTACACGGGAGAATGTGAAAAGTGTTCATATGTAGTAAAAACCTGTGAAATCTGTCCGTTTGCGTCATTTGTTATCGAATCGACTTAAAGCCAGATCGTCACATTGGCCGCTCTTCTCTCTGAAACGGTTACATTTATCGTCTGCAAAGCTATGTCGCGTGCTGCAGTATGCGGAAGCACTAAAAGCACCATAGTAGAACACAGAAGAAGCTTCTAAGTTGAAGTAATAGCCAGTAAGAAGTAGTACAATTCAAGTTTTAGTTGTCGATTATTCACTTTTTGCCGGCATTGGTGGCTTGGACATGACCTAGGACCTTAAGATTTTGCATGAAAGGAGGAGTAGCAGCCGCGTTGCACGGGAGAATGTGAAAAGTGTTCATATGTAGTAAAAACCTAAGAAATCCGTCCGTTTTCGTAATTTGTTATCGATTCGACTTAAAGCCAGATCGTCACATTGGCCGCTTTTCTCTCTGAGACAGTTACATTTATCGCCTGCAAATCTATGTCGCGTGCTGCGGTATGCGGAGACACTAAAAGCACCATAGTAGAACACAGAAGAAGCTTCTAAGTTGAAGTAATAGCCAGTAAGATGTAGTACAATTCAAGTTTTGGTTGTCGATTATTCACTTTTTAGCCGGCTTTGGTGGCTTGGACATGACCTAGGACCTTACGATTTTGCATGAAAGGAGGACTAGCAGCCGCGTTGCACGGGAGAATGTGAAAAGTGTTCATATGGAGTAAAAACCTGAGAAATCCGTCCGTTTTCGTCATTTGTTATCGAATCGACTTAAAGCCAGAACGTCACATTGGCCGCTTTTCTCTCTGAGACGGTTACATTTATCGTCTGCAAAGCTATGTCGCGTGCTGCGGTATGCGGAAACACTAAAAGCACCATAGTAGAACACAGAAGAAGCTTCGAAGTTGAAGTAATAGCCAGTAAGAAGTAGTACAATTCAAGTTTTAGTTATTGATTATTCACTTTTTTGCGGGCTTTGGTGGCTTGGACATGAGGTGGAACCTTAAGATTTTGCATGAAAGTAGGACTAGCAGCCGCGTTACACGGGAGAATGTGAAAAGTGTTCATATGTAGTAAAAACCTGTGAAATCTGTCCGTTTTCGTCATTTGTTATCGAATCGACTTAAAGCCAGATCGTCACATTGGCCGCTCTTCTCTCTGAAACGGTTACATTTATCGTCTGCAAAGCTATATCGCGTGCTGCAGTATGCGGAAGCACTAAAAGCACCATAGTAGAACACAGAAGAAGCTTCTAAGTTGAAGTAATAGCCAGTAAGAAGTAGTACAATTCAAGTTTTAGTTGTCGATTATTCACTTTTTAGCCGGCATTGGTGGCTTGGACATGACCTAGGACCTTAAGATTTTGCATGAAAAGAGGAGTAGCAGCCGCGTTGCACGGGAGAATGTGAAAAGTGTTCATATGTATTAAAAACCTAAGAAATCCGTCCGTTTTCGTAATTTGTTATCGAATCGACTTAAAGCCAGATCGTCACATTGGCCGCTTTTCTCTCTGAGACGGTTACATCTATCGTCTGCAAAGGTATGTCGCGTGCTGCGGTATGCGGAGACACTAAAAGCACCATAGTAGAACACAGAAGAAGCTTCTAAGTTGAAGTAATAGCCAGTAAGAAGTAGTACAATTCAAGTTTTAGTTGGCGATTATTCACGTTTTAGCCGGCTTTGGTGGCTTGGACATGACCTAGGACCTTACGATTTTGCATGAGAGGAGGACTAGCAGCCGCGTTGCACGCGAGAATGTGAAAAGTGTTAATATGGAGTAAAAACCTGAGAAATCTGTCCGTTTTCGTCATTTGTTATCGAATCGACTTAAAGCCAGATCGTCACATTGGCCGCTTTTCTCTCTGAGACGGTTACATTTATCGTCTGCAAAGCTATGTCGCGTGCTGCGGTATGCGGAAACACTAAAAGCACCATAGTAGAACACAGAAGAAGCTTCTAAGTTGAAGTAATATCCAGTAAGAAGTAGTACAATTCAAGTTTTATTTGTCGATTATTCACTTTTTAGCCCTCTTTGGTGGCTTGGACATGACCTAGGACCTTAAGATTTTGCATGACAGGAGGACTAGCAGCCGCGTTTCACGGGAGAATGTGAGAAGTGTCCATATGAAGTAGAAACCTGAGAAATCCGTCCAATTTCGTCATTTGTTATCGAATCGACTTAAGGCCAGATCGTCACATTGGCCGCTTTTCTCTCTGAGACGGTTACATTTATCGTCTGCAAAGCTATGTCGCGTGCTGCGGTATGCGGAGACACTAAAAGCACCATAGTAGAACACAGAAGGAGCTTCTAAGTTGAAGTAATAGCCAGTAAGAAGTAGTACAATTCAAGTTTTAGTTATTGATTATTCACTTTTTAGCCGGCTTTGGTGGCTTGGACATGAGGTGGAACCTTAAGATTTTGCATGAGAGGAGGACTAGCAGCCGCGTTGCACGGGAGAATGTGAAAAGTGTTCATATGTAGTAGAAACCTGAGAAATCCGTCCATTTTCGTCATTTGTTATCGAATCGACTTACAGCCAGATCGTCACATTGGCCGCTCTTCTCTCTGAAACGGTTACATTTATCGTCTACAAAGCTATGTCGCGTGCTGCGGTATGCGGAAACACTAAAAGCACCATAGTAGAACACAGAAGAAGCTTCTATGTTGAATTAATAGCCAGTAAGAAGTAGTACAATTGAAAATTTAGTTGTCGATTATTCACATTTTAGCCGGCTTTTGTGGCTTGGACATGACCCAGGACCTTAAGATTTTGCATGAAAGGAGGACTAGCAGCCGCGTTGCACGGGAGAATGTGAAAAGTGTTCATATGTAGTAAAAACTGAGAAATCCGTCCGTTTTCGTCATTTGTTATCGAATCGACTTAAAGCCAGATCGTCACATTGGCCGCTCTTCTCTCTGAGACGGTTACATTTATCGTCTGCAAAGCTATGTCGCGTGCTGCGGTATGCGGAAACACTAAAAGCACCATAGTAGAACACAGAAGAAGCATCTAAGTTGAAGTAATAGCCAGTAAGAAGTAGTACAATTCAAGATTTAGTTGTCGATTATTCACTTTTTAGCCGGCTTTGGTGGCTTGGACATGACCTAGCACCTTAAGATTTTGCATGAAAGGAGGACTAGCAGCCGCGTTGCACGGGAGAATGTGAGAAGTGTTCATATGTAGTAGAAACCTGAGAAATCCGTCCATTTTCGTCATTTGTTATCGAATCGACTTACAGCCAGATCGTCACATTGGCCGCTCTTCTCTCTGAAACGGTTACATTTATCGTCTACAAAGCTATGTCGCTTGCTGCGGTATGCGGAAACACTAAAAGCACCATAGTAGAACACAGAAGAAGCTTCTAAGTTGAAGTAATATCCAGTAAGAAGTAGTACAAATCAAGTTTTAGTTGTCGATTATTCACATTTTAGCCGGCTTTTGTGGCTTGGAAATGACCCAGGACCTTCAGATTTTGCATGAATGGAGGACTAGCAGCCGCGTTGCACGTGAGAATGTGAAAAGTGTTCATGTGTAGTAAAAACCTGAGAAATCCGTCCGTTTTCGTCATTTGTTATCGAATCGACTTAAAGCCAGATCGTCACATGGGCCGCTTTTCTCTCTGAGACGGTTACATTTATCGTCTGCAAAGCTATGTCGCGTGCTGCGGTATGCGGAGACACTAAAAGCACCATAGTAGAACACAGAAGGAGCTTCTAAGTTGAAGTAATAGCCAGTAAGAAGTAGTACAATTCAAGTTTTAGTTATTGATTATTCACTTTTTTGCGGGCTTTGGTGGCTTGGACATGAGGTGGTACCTTAAGATTTTGCATGAAAGTAGGTCTAGCAGCCGCGTTACACGGGAGAATGTGAAAAGTGTTCATATGTAGTAAAAACCTGTGAAATCTGTCCGTTTTCGTCATTTGTTATCGAATCGACTTAAAGCCAGATCGTCACATTGGCCGCTCTTCTCTCTGAAACGGTTACATTTATCGTCTGCAAAGGTATGTCGCGTGCTGCGGTATGCGGAGACACTAAAAGCACCATAGTAGAACACAGAAGAAGCTTCTAAGTTGAAGTAATAGCCAGTAAGAAGTAGTACAATTCAAGTTTTAGTTGGCGATTATTCACGTTTTAGCCGGCTTTGGTGGCTTGGACATGACCTAGGACCTTACGATTTTGCATGAGAGGAGGACTAGCAGCCGCGTTGCACGGGAGAATGTGAAAAGTGTTCATATGTAGTAGAAACTTGAGAAATCCGTCCATTTTCGTCATTTGTTATCGAATCGACGTACAGCCAGATCGTCACATTGGCCGCTCTTCTCTCTGAAACGATTACATTTATCGTCTACAAAGCTATGTCGCGTGCTGCGGTATGCGGAAACACTAAAAGCACCATAGTAGAACACAGAAGAAGCTTCTATGTTGAATTAATAGCCAGTAAGAAGTAGTACAATTGAAAATTTAGTTGTCGATTATTCACATTTTAGCCGGCTTTTGTGGCTTGGACATGACCCAGGACCTTAAGATTTTGCATGAAAGGAGGACTAGCAGCCGCGTTGCACGGGAGAATGTGAAAAGTGTTCATATGTAGTAAAAACCTGAGAAATCCGTCCGTTTTCGTCATTTGTTATCGAATCGACTTAAAGCCAGACCGTCACATTGGCCGCTCTTCTCTCTGAGACGGTTACATTTATCGTCTGCAAAGCTATGTCGCGTGCTGCGGTATGCGGAAACACTAAAAGCACCATAGTAGAACACAGAAGAAGCATCTAAGTTGAAGTAATAGCCAGTAAGAAGTAGTACAATTCAAGATTTAGTTGTCGATCATTCACTTTTTAGCCGGCTTTGGTGGCTTGGACATGACCTAGCACCTTAAGATTTTGCATGAAAGGAGGACTAGCAGCCGCGTTGCATGGGAGAATGTGAGAAGTGTTCATATGTAGTAGAAACCTGAGAAATCCGTCCATTTTCGTCATTTGTTATCGAATCGACTTACAGCCAGATCGTCACATTGGCCGCTCTTCTCTCTGAAACGGTTACATTTATCGTCTACAAAGCTATGTCGCGTGCTGCGGTATGCGGAAACACTAAAAGCACCATAGTAGAACACAGAAGAAGCTTCTAAGTTGAAGTAATATCCAGTAAGAAGTAGTACAAATCAAGTTTTAGTTGTCGATTATTCACATTTTAGCCGGCTTTTGTGGCTTGGACATGACCCAGGACCTTCAGATTTTGCATGAATGGAGGACTAGCAGCCGCGTTGCACGTGAGAATGTGAAAAGTGTTCATATGTAGTAAAAACCTGAGAAATCCGTCCGTTTTCGTCATTTGTTATCGAATCGACTTAAAGCCAGATCGTCACATTGGCCGCTTTTCTCTCTGAGACGGTTACATTTATCGTCTGCAAAGGTATGTCGCGTGCTGCGGTATGCGGAGACACTAAAAGCACCATAGTAGAACACAGAAGAAGCTTCTAAGTTGAAGTAATAGCCAGTAAGAAGTAGTACAATTCAAGTTTTAGTTGGCGATTATTCACGTTTTAGCCGGCTTTGGTGTCTTGGACATGACCTAGGACCTTACGATTTTGCATGAGAGGAGGACTAGCAGCCGCGTTGCACGCGAGAATGTGAAAAGTGTTAATATGGAGTAAAAACCTGAGAAATCTGTCCGTTTTCGTCATTTGTTATCGAATCGACTTACAGCCAGATCGTCACATTGGCCGCTCTTCTCTCTGAAACGGTTACATTTATCGTCTACAAAGCTATGTCGCGTACTGCGGTATGCGGAAACACTAAAAGCACCATAGTAGAACACAGAAGAAGCTTCTAAGTTGAAGTAATATCCAGTAAGAAGTAGTACAAATCAAGTTTTAGTTGTCGATTATTCATATTTTAGCCGGCTTTTGTGGCTTGGACATGACCCAGGACCTTCAGATTTTGCAAGAATGGAGGACTAGCAGCCGCGTTGCACGTGAGAATGTGAAAAGTGTTCATATGTAGTAAAAACCTGAGAAATCCGTCCGTTTTCGTCATTTGTTATCGAATCGACTTAAAGCCAGATCGTCACATTGGCCGCTTTTCTCTCTGAGACGGTTACATTTATCGTCTGCAAAGCTATGTCGCGTGCTGCGGTATGCGTAGACACTAAAAGCACCATAGTAGAACACAGAAGGAGCTTCTAATTTGAAGTAATAGCCAGTAAGAAGTAGTACAATTCAACTTTTAGTTATCGATTATTCGCTTTTTAGCCGGCTTTGGTGGCTTGGACATGAGGTGGAACCTTAAGGTTTTGCATGAAAGGAGGACTAGCAGCCGCGTTGCACGGGAGAATGTGAAAGTGTTCATATGTAGTCGAAACCTGAGAAATCCGTCCATTTTCGTCATTTGTTATCGAATCGACTTACAGCCAGATCGTCACATTGGCCGCTCTTCTCTCAGAAACGGTTACATTTATCGTCTACAAAGCTATGTCGCGTGCTGCGGTATGCGGAAACACTAAAAGCACCATAGTAGAACACAGAAGAAGCTTCTATGTTGAATTAATAGCCAGTAAGAAGTAGTACAATTCAAGTTTTAGTTGTCGATTATTCACTTTTTAGCCGGCTTTGGTGGCTTGGACATGACCTAGGACCTTAAGATTTTGCATGAAAGGAGGACTAGCAGCCGCGTTGCATGGGAGAATGTGAAAAGTGTTCATAGGTAGTAAAAACCTGAGATATCCGTCCTTTTTCGTCATTTGTTATCGAATCGACTTAAAGCCAGATCGTCATATTGGCCGTTTTTCTCTCTGAGACACTTGCATTAATCGTCTGCAAAGCTATGTCGCGTGCTGCGGTAAGCGGAGACACAAAAATCACCATAGTAGAACACAGAAGAAGCTTCTAAGTTGAAGTAATAGCCAGTAAGAAGTAGTACAATTCAAGTTTTAGTTATCGATTATTCACTTTTTAGCCGGATTTGGTGGCTTTGACATGACGTGGAACCTTAAGATTTTTCATGAAAGGAGGACTAGCAGCCTCGTTTCACGGAAGAATGTGAAAAGTGTTCATATGTAGTAAAAACCTGAGAAATCCGTCCATTTTCGTCATTTGTTATCGAATCGACTTAAAGCCAGATCGTCACATTGGCCGCTTTTCTCTCTGAGACGGTTACATTTATTGTCTGCAAAGCTATGTCGCGTGCTGCGGTATGCGGAGACACTAAAAGCTCCATAGTAGAATACAGAAGAAGCTTCTAAGTTGAAGTAATAGCCAGTAAGAAGTAGTACAATTCAAGTTTTAGTTATTGATTTTTCACTTTTTAGCGGGCTCTTGTGGCTTGGACATGAGGTGGAACCTTAAAATTTTGCATGGAAGTAGGACTAGCAGCCGTGTTGCACGGGAGAATGTGAAAAGTGTTCATATGTAGTAAAAACCTGAGAAATCCCTCCGTTTTCGTCATTTGTTATCGAATCGACTTAAAGCCAGATCGTCACATTGGCCGCTCTTCTCTCTGAAACGGTTACATTTATCGTCTGCAAAGCTATGTCGCGTGCTGCAGCTTGCGGAAACTCTAAAAGCACCATAGTAGAACACAGAAGAAGCTTCTAAGTTGAAGTAATAGCCAGTAAGAAGTAGTACAATTCAAGTTTTAGTTGTCGATTATTCACTTTTTAGCCGGCTTTGGTGGCTTGGACATGACCTAGGACCTTAAGATTTTGCATGAAAGGAGGACTAGCAGCCGCGTTGCACGGGAGAATGTGAGAAGTGTCCATATGAAGTAGAAACCTGAGAAATCCGTCATTTTCGTCATTTGTTATCGAATCGACTTAAAGCCAGATCGTCACATTGGCCGCTTTTCTCTCTGAGACGGTTACATTTATCGTCTGCAAAGCTATGTCGCGTGCTGCGGTATGCGGAGACACTAAAAGCACCATAGTAGAACACAGAAGGAGCTTCTAAGCTGAAGTAATAGCCAGTAAGAAGTAGTACAATTCAAGTTTTAGTTATCAATTATTCACTTTTTAGCCGGCTTTGGTGGCTTGGACATGAGGTGGAACCTTAAGATTTTGCATGAAAGGAGGACTAGCAGCCGCGTTGCACGGGAGAATGTGAAAAGTGTTCATATGTAGTAGAAACCTGAGAAATCCGTCCATTTTCGTCATTTGTTATCGAATCGACCTACAGCCAGATCGCAACATTGGCCGCTCTTCTCTCTGAAACGGTTACATTTATCGTCTACAAAGCTATGTCGCGTGCTGCGGTATGCGGAAACACTAAAAGCACCATAGTAGAACACAGAAGAAGCTTCTATGTTGAATTAATAGCCAGTAAGAAGTAGTACAATTGAAAATTTAGTTGTCGATTATTCACATTTTAGCCGGCTTTTGTGGCTTGGACATGACCCAGGACCTTAAGATTTTGCATGAAAGGAGGACTAGCAGCCACGTTGCACGGGAGAATGTGAAAAGTGTTCATATGTCGTAAAAACCTGAGAAATCCGTCCGTTTTCGTCATTTGTTATCGAATCGACTTAAAGCCAGATCGTCACATTGGCCACTTTTCTCTGTGAGACGGTTACATTTATCGTCTGCAAAGCTATGTCGCGTGCTGCGGTATGCGGAAACACTAAAAGCACCATAGTAGAACACAGAAGAAGCTTCTAAGTTGAAGTAATAGCCAGTAAGAAGTAGTACAATTCAAGATTTAGTTGTCGATTATTCACTTTTTAGCTGGCTTTGGTGGCTTGGACATGACCTAGCACCTTAAGATTTTGCATGAAAGGAGGACTAGCAGCCGCGTTGCACGGGAGAATGTGAGAAGTGTTCATATGTAGTAGAAACCTGAGAAATCCGTCCATTTTCGTCATTTGTTATCGAATCGACTTACAGCCAGATCGTCACATTGGCCGCTCTTCTCTCTGAAACGGTTACATATATCGTCTACAAAGCTATATCGCGTGCTGCGGTATGCGGAAACACTAAAAGCACCATAGTAGAACACAGAAGAAGCTTCTATGTTGAATTAATAGCCAGTAAGAAGTAGTACAATTGAAAATTTAGTTGTCGATTATTCACATTTTAGCCGGCTTTTGTGGCTTGGACATGGCCAAGGACCTTAAGATTTTGCATGAAAGGAGGACTAGCAGCCGCGTTGCACGGGAGAATGTGAGAAGTGTCCATATGTAGTAGAAACCTGAGAAATCCGTCCATTTTCGTCATTTGTTATCGAATCGACTTAAAACCAGATCATCACATTGGCCGCTTTTCTCTCTGAGACGGTTACATTTATCGTCTGAAAAGCTATGTCGCGTGCTGCGGTATGCGGAGACACTAAAAGCACCATAGTAGAACACAGAAGGAGCTTCTAAGTTGAAGTAATAGCCAGTAAGAAGTAGTACAATTCAAGTTTTAGTTATCGATTATTCACTTTTTAGCCGGCTTTGGTGGCTGGGACATGAGGTGGAACCTTAAGATTTTGCATGAAAGGAGGACTAGCAGCCGCGTTGCACGGGAGAATGTGAAAAGTGTTCATATGTAGTAGAAACCTGAGAAATCCGTCCATTTTCGTCATTTGTTATCGAATCGACTTACAGCCAGATCGTCACATTGGCCGCTCTTCTCTCTGAAACGGTTACATTTATCGTCTACAAAGCTATGTCGCGTGCTGCGGTATGCGGAAACACTAAAAGCACCATAGTAGAACACAGAAGAAGCTTCTATGTTGAATTAATAGCCAGTAAGAAGTAGTACAATTGAAAATTTAGTTGTCGATTATTCACATTTTAGCCGGCTTTTGTGGCTTGGACATGACCCAGGACCTTAAGCTTTTGCATGAAAGGAGGACTAGCAACCGCGTTGCACGGGAGAATGTGAAAAGTGTTCATATGTAGTAAAAACCTGAGAAATCCGTCCGTTTTCGTCATTTGTTATCGAATCGACTTAAAGCCAGATCGTCACATTGGCCGCTCTTCTCTCTGAGACGGTTACATTTATCGCCTGCAAAGCTATGTCGCGTGCTGCGCTATGCGGAAACACTAAAAGCACCATAGTAGAACACAGAGGAAGCATCTAAGTTGAAGTAATAGCCAGTAAGAAGTAGTACAATTCAAGATTTAGTTGTCGATTATTCACTTTTTAGCCGGCTTTGGTGGCTTGGACATGACCTAGCACCTTAAGATTTTGATTGAAAGGAGGACTAGCAGCCGCGTTGCACGGGAGAATGTGAGAAGTGTTCATATGTAGTAGAAACCTGAGAAATCCGTCCATTTTCGTCATTTGTTATCGAATCGACTTACAGCCAGATCGTCACATTGGCCGCTCTTCTCTCTGAAACGGTTACATTTATCGTCTACAAAGCTATGTCGCGTGCTGCGGTATGCGGAAACACTAAAAGCACCATAGTAGAACACAGAAGAAGCTTCTATGTTGAATTAATAGCCAGTAAGAAGTAGTACAATTGAAAATTCAGTTGTCGATTATTCACATTTTAGCCGGCTTTTGTGGCTTGGGCATGACCCAGGACCTAAAGATTTTGCATGAAAGGAGGACTAGCAGCCGCGTTGCACGGGAGAATGTGAGAAGTGTCTATATGTAGTAGAAACCTGAGAAATCCGTCCATTTTCGTCATTTGTTATCGAATCGACTTAAAGCCATATCGTCACATTGGCCGCTTTTCTCTCTGAGACGGTTACATTTATCGTCTGCAAAGCTATGTCGCGTGCTGCGGTATGCGTAGACACTAAAAGCACCATAGTAGAACACAGAAGGAGCTTCTAAGTTGTAGTAATAGCCAGTAAGAAGTAGTACAATTCAACTTTTAGTTATCGATTATTCGCTTTTTAGACGGCTTTGGTGGCTTGGACATTAGGTGGAACCTTAAGGTTTTGCATGAAAGGAGGACTAGCAGCCGCGTTGCACGGGAGAATGTGAAAGTGTTCATATGTAGTAGAAACCTGAGAAATCCGTCCATTTTCGTCATTTGTTATCGAATCGACTTACAGCCAGATCGTCACGTTGGCCGCTCTTCTCTCAGAAACGGTTACATTTATCGTCTACAAAGCTATGTCGCGTGCTGCGGTATGCGGAAACACTAAAAGCACCATAGTAGAACACAGAAGAAGCTTCTATGTTGAATTAATAGCCAGTAAGAAGTAGTACATTTGAAAATTTAGTTGTCGATTATTCACATTTTAGCCGGATTTTGTGGCTTGGACATGACCCAGGACCTTCAGATTTTGCATGAATGGAGGACTAGCAGCCGCGTTGCACGTGAGAATGTGAAAAGTGTTCATATGTAGTAAAAACCTGAGAAATCCGTCCATTTTCGTCATTTGTTATCGAATCGACTTAAAGCCAGATCGTCACATTGGCCGCTTTTCTCTCTGAGACGGTTACATTTATCGTCTGCAAAGCTATGTCGCGTGCTGCGGTATGCGGAGACACTAAAAGCACCATAGTAGAACACAGAAGGAGCTTCTAAGTTGAAGTAATAGCCAGTAAGAAGTAGTACAATTCAAGTTTTAGTTATCGATTATTCACTTTTTAGCCGGCTTTGGTGGCTTGGACATGAGGTGTAACCTTAAGAATTTGCATGAAAGGAGGACTAGCAGCCGCGTTGCACGGGAGAATGTGAAAAGTGTTCATATGTAGTAGAAACCTGAGAAATCCGTCCATTTTCGTCATTTGTTATCGAATCGACTTACAGCCAGATCGTCACATTGGCCGCTCTTCTCTCTGAAACGGTTACATTTATCGTCTACAAAGCTATGTCGCGTGCTGCGGTATGCGGAAACACTAAAAGCACCATAGTAGAACACAGAAGAAGCTTCTATGTTGAATTAATAGCCAGTAAGAAGTAGTACAATTGAAAATTTAGTTGTCGATTATTTACATTTTAGCCGGCTTTTGTGGCTTGGGCATGACCCAGGACCTAAAGATTTTGCATGAAAGGAGGACTAGCAGCCGCGTTGCACGGGAGAATGTGAGAAGTGTCTATATGTAGTAGAAACCTGAGAAATCCGTCCGTTTTCGTCATTTGTTATCGAATCGACTTAAAGCCAGATCGTCACATTGGCCGCTCTTCTCTCTGAGACGGTTACATTTATCGTCTGCAAAGCTATGTCGCGTGCTGCGGTATGCGGAAACACTAAAAGCACCATAGTAGAACACAGAAGAAGCTTCTAAGTTGAAGTAATAGCCAGTAAGAAGTAGTACAATTCAAGATTTAGTTGTCGATTATTCACTTTTTAGCCGGCTTTGGTGGCTTGGACATGACCTAGCACCTTAAGATTTTGCATGAAAAGAGGACTAGCAGCCGCGTTGAACGGGAGAATGTGAGAAGTGTTCATATGTAGTAGAAACCTGAGAAATCCGTCCGTTTTCGTCATTTGTTATCGAATCGACTTTAAGCCAGATCGTCATATTGGCCGTTTTTCTCTCTGAGACGCTTGCATTAATCGTCTGCAAAGCTATGTCGCGTGCTGCGGTATTCGGAGACACAAAAAGCAACATAGTAGAACACAGAAGAAGCTTCTATGTTGAATTAATAGCCAGTAAGAAGTAGTACAATTGAAAATTTAGTTGTCGATTATTCACATTTTAGCCGGCTTTTGTGGCTTGGGCATGACCCAGGACCTTAAGATTTTGCATGAAAGGAGGACTAGCAGCCGCGTTGCACGGGAGAATGTGAGAAGTGTCTATATGTAGTAGAAACCTGAGAAATCCGTCCATTTTCGTCATTTGTTATCGAATCGACTTAAAGCCAGATCGTCACATTGGCCGCTTTTCTCTCTGAGACGGTTACATTTATCGTCTGCAAAGCTATGTCGCGTGCTGCGGTATGCGGAGACACTAAAAGCACCATAGTAGAACACAGAAGGAGCTTCTAAGTTGAAGTAATAGCCAGTAAGAAGTAGTACAATTCAACTTTTACTTATAGATTATTCGCTTTTTAGCCGGCTTTGGTGGCTTGGACATGAGGTGGAACCTTAAGGTTTTGCATGAAAGGAGGACTAGCAGCCGCGTTGCACGGGAGAATGTGAAAGTGTTCATATGTAGTAGAAACCTGAGAAATCCGTCCATTTTCGTCATTTGTTATCGAATCGACTTACAGCCAGATCGTCACATTGGCCGCTCTTCTCTCAGAAACGGTTACATTTATCGTCTACAAAGCTATGTCGCGTGCTGCGGTATGCGGAAACACTAAAAGCACCATAGTAGAACACAGAAGAAGCTTCTATGTTGAATTAATAGCCAGTAAGAAGTAGTACAATTGAAAATTTAGTTGTCGATTATTCACATTTTAGCCGGCTTTTGTGACTTGCACATGACCCAGGACCTTCAGATTTTGCATGAATGGAGGACTAGCAGCCGCGTTGCACGTGAGAATGTGAAAAGTGTTCATTTGTAGTAAAAACCTGAGAAATCCGTCCGTTTTCGTCATTTGTTATCGAATCGACTTAAAGCCAGATCGTCACATTGGCCGCTTTTCTCTGTGAGACGGTTACATTTATCGTCTGCAAAGCTATGTCGCGTGCTGCGGTATGCGGAAACACTAAAAGCACCATAGTAGAACACAGAAGAAGCTTCTAAGTTGAAGTAATAGCCAGTAAGAAGTAGTACAATTCAAGATTTAGTTATCGATTATTCACATTTTAGCCGGCTTTTGTGGCTTGGACATGACCCAGGACCTTAAGATTTCGCATGAAAGGAGGACTAGCAGCCGCGTTGCACGGGAGAATGTGAGAAGTGTCCATATGTAGTATAAACCTGAGAAATCCGTCCATTTTCGTCATTTGTTATCGAATCGACTTAAAGCCAGATCGTCACATTGGCCGCTTTTCTCTCTGAGACGGTTACATTTATCGTCTGCAAAGCTATGTCGCGTGCTGCGGTATGCGGAGACACTAAAAGCACCATAGTAGAACACAGAAGGAGCTTCTAAGTTGAAGTAATAGCCAGTAAGAAGTAGTACAATTCAACTTTTACTTATAGATTATTCGCTTTTTAGCCGGCTTTGGTGGCTTGGACATGAGGTGGAACCTTAAGGTTTTGCATGAAAGGAGGACTAGCAGCCGCGTTGCACGGGAGAATGTGAAAGTGTTCATATTCAGTAGAAACCTGAGAAATCCGTCCATTTTCGTCATTTGTTATCGAATCGACTTACAGCCAGATCGTCACATTGGCCGCTCTTCTCTCAGAAACGGTTACATTTATCGTCTACAAAGCTATGTCGCGTGCTGCGGTATGCGGAAACACTAAAAGCACCATTGTAGAACACAGAAGAAGCTTCTGTGTTGAATTAATAGCCAGTAAGAAGTAGTACAATTGAAAATTTAGTTGCCGATTATTCACATTTTAGACGGCTTTTGTGGCTTGGACATGACCCAGGACCTTAAGATTTTGCATGAAAGGAGGACTAGCAGCCGCGTTGCACGTGAGAATGTGAAAAGTGTTCATATGTAGTAAAAACCTGAGAAATCCGTCCGTTTTCGTCATTTGTTATCGAATCGACTTAAAGCCAGATCGTCACTTTGGCCGCTCTTCTCTCTGAAACGGTTACATTTATCATCTACAAAGCTATGTCGCGTACTGCGGTATGCGGAAACACTAAAAGCACCATAGTAGAACACAGAAGAAGCTTCTAAGTTGAAGTAATAGCCAGTAAGAAGTAGTACAATTCAAGATTTAGTTGTCGATTATTCACTTTTTAGCCGGCTTTGGTGGCTTGGACATGACCTAGAACCTTAAGATTTGCATGAAAGGAGGACTAGCGGTCGCGTTGCACGGGAGAATGTGAAAAGTGTTCATATGTAGTAGAAACCTGAGAAATCCGTCCATTTTCGTCATTTGTTATCGAATCGACTTAAATCCATATCGTCACATTGGACGCTTTTCTCTCTGAGACGGTTACATTTATCGTCTGCAAAGCTATGTCGCGTGCTGCGGTATGCGGAGACACTAAAAGCACCATAGTAGAACACAGAAGGAGCTTCTAAGTTGAAGTAATAGCCAGTAAGAAGTAGTACAATTCAAGTTTTAGTTATCGATTATTCGCTTTTTAGCCGGCTTTGGTGGCTTGGACATGAGGTGGAACCTTAAGATTTTGCATGAAAGGAGGACTAGCAGCCGCGGGAGAATGTGAAAAGTGTTCATATGTAGTAGAAACCTGAGAAATCCGTCCATTTTCGTCATTTGTTATCGAATCGACTTACAGCCAGATCGTCACATTGGCCGCTCTTCTCTCTGAAACGGTTACATTTATCGTCTACAAAGCTATGTCGCGTGCTGCGGTATGCGGAAACACTAAAAGCACCATAGTAGAACACAGAAGAAGTTTCTATGTTGAATTAATAGCCAGTAAGAAGTAGTACAATTGAAAATTTAGTCGTCGATTATTCACATTTTAGCCGGCTTTTGTGGCTTGGACATGACCCAGGACCTTAAGATTTTGCATGAAAGGAGGACTAGCAGCCGCGTTGCACGAGAAAATGTGAGTAGTGTCCATATGTAGTAGAAACCTGAGAAATCCGTCCATTTTCGTCATTTGTTATCGAATCGACTTAAAGCCAGATCGTCACATTGGCCGCTTTTCTCTCTGAGACGGTTACATTTATCGTCTGCAAAGCTATGTCGCGTGCTGCGGTATGCGGAGACACTAAAAGCACCATAGTAGAACACAGAAGGAGCTTCTAAGTTGAAGTAATAGCCAGTATGAAGTAGTACAATTCAAGTTTTAGTTATCGATTATTCACTTTTTAGCCGGGTTTGGTTGCTTGGACATGAGGTGGAACCTTAAGATTTTGCATGAAAGGAGGACTAGCAGCCGCGTTGCACGGGAGAATGTGAAAAGTGTTCATATGGAGTAAAAACCTGAGAAATCCGTTCGTTTTCGTCATTTGTTATCGAATCGACTTAAAGCCAGATCGTCACATTGGCCGCTTTTCTCTCTGAGACGGTTACATTTATCGTCTGCAAAGCTATGTCGCGTGGTGCGGTATGCGGAGACACTAAAAGCACCATAGTAGAACACAGAAGGAGCTTCTAAGTTGAAGTAATAGCCAGTAAGAAGTAGTACAATTCAAGTTTTAGTTATCGATTATTCACATTTTAGCCGGCTTTGGTGGCGTGGACATGAGGTGGAACCTTAAGATTTTGTAAGAAAGGAGGACTAGCAGCCGCGTTGCACGGGAGAATGTGAAAAGTGTTCATATGTAGTAGAAAACTGAGATATCCGTCCATTTTCGTCATTTGTTATCGAATCGACTTACAGCCAGATCGTCACATTGGCCACTCTTGTCTCTGAAACGGTTACATTTATCGTCTACAAAGCAAAGTCGCGTCCTGCGGTATGCGGTAACACTAAAAGCACCATAGTGGAACACAGAAGAAGCTTCTATGTTGAAGTAATAGAGATTAAGAAGTAGTACAATTGAAGTTTTAGTTGTCGATTATTCACTTTTTAGCCGGCTTTGGTGGCTTGGACATGAGGTGGAACCTTAAGATTTTGCATGAAAGGAGGACTGTCAGCCGCGTTGCACGGGAGAATGTGAAAAGTGTTCATATGGAGTAAAAACCTGAAAAATCCGTCCATTTTCGTCATTTGTTATCGAATCGACTTACAGCCAGATCGTCACATTGGCCGCTCTTCTCTCTGAAACGGTTACATTTATCGTCTACAAAGCTATGTCGCGTGCTGCGGTATGCGGAAACACTAAAAGCACCATAGTAGAACACAGAAGAAGCTTCTATGTTGAATTAATAGCCAGTAAGAAGTAATACAATTGAAAATTTAGTTGTCGATTATTCACATTTTAGCCGGCTTTTGTGGCTTGGACATGACCCAGGACCCTAAGATTTTGCATGAAAGGAGGACTAGCAGCCGCGTTGCACGGGAGAATGTGAAAAGTGTTCATATGTAGTAAAAACCTGAGAAATCCGTCCGTTTTCGTCATTTGTTATCGAATCGACTTAAAGCCAGATCGTCACATTGGCCGCTTTTCTCTCTGAGACGGTTACATTTATCGTCTGCAAAGCTATGTCGCGTGCTGCGGTATGCGGAAACACTAAAAGCACCATAGTAGAACACAGAAGAAGTTTCTATGTTGAATTAATAGCCAGTAAGAAGTAGTACAATTGAAAATTTAGTTGTCGATTATTCACATTTTAGCCGGCTTTTGTGGCTTGGACATGACCCAGGACCTTAAGATTTTGCATGAAAGGAGGACTAGCAGCCGCGTTGCACGAGAAAATGTGAGAAGTGTCCATATGTAGTAGAAACCTGAGAAATCCGTCCATTTTCGTCATTTGTTATCGAATCGACTTAAAGCCAGATCGTCACATTGGCCGCTTTTCTCTCTAAGACGGTTACATTTATCGTCTGCAAAGCTATGTCGGGTGCTGCGGTATGCGGAGACACTAAAAGCACCATAGTAGAACACAGAAGGAGCTTCTAAGTTGAAGTAACAGCCAGTATGAAGGAGTACAATTCAAGTTTTAGTTATCGATTATTCACTTTTTAGCCGGGTTTGGTTGCTTGGACATGAGGTGGAACCTTAAGATTTTGTAAGAAAGGAGGACTAACAGCCGCGTTGCACGGGAGAATGTGAAAAGTGTTCATATATAGTAAAAATCTGATAAATCCGTCCGTTTTCGTCATTTGTTATCGAATCGACTTAAAGCCAGATCGTCACATTGGCCGCTCTTCTCTCTGAAACGGTTACATTTATCGTCTACAAAGCAAAGTCGCGTGTTGCGGTATGCGGAAACACTAAAAGCACCATAGTGGAACACAGAAGAAGCTTCTATGTTGAAGTAATAGAGATTAAGAAGTAGTACAATTGAAGTTTTAGTTGTCGATTATTCACTTTTTAGCCGGCTTTGGTGGCTTGGACATGAGGTGGAACCTTAAGATTTTGCATGAAAGGAGGACTGTCAGCCGCGTTGCACGGGAGAATGTGAAAAGTGTTCATATGGAGTAAAAACCTGAAAAATCCGTCCATTTTCGTCATTTGTTATCGAATCGACTTACAGCCAGATCGTCACATTGGCCGCTCTTCTCTCTGAAACGGTTACATCTATCGTCTACAAAGCTATGTCGCGTGCTGCGGTATGCGGAGACACTAAAAGCACCATATAAGAACACAGAAGAAGCTTCTAAGTTGAAGTAATAGCCAGTAAGAAGTAGTACAATTCAAGTTTTAATTATCGATTATTCACTTTTTAGCCGGCTTTGGAGGCTTGGATATGACCTAGGACCTTAAGATTTTGCATGAAAGGAGGACTGGCAGTCGCGTTGCACGGGAGAATGTGAAAAGTGTTCATATGTAGTAAAAACCTGAGAAATCCGTCCGTTTTCGTCATTTGTTATCGAATCGACTTAAAGCCAGATCGTCAAATTGGCCGCTCTTCTCTCTGAAACGGTTACATTTATCGTCTGCAAAGCTATGTCGAGTGCTGCGGTATGCGGAAACACTAAAAGCACCATAGTAGAACACAGAAGAAGCTTCTAAGTTGAAGTAATATCCAGTAAGATGTAGTACAATTCAAGTTTTAGTTGTCGATTATTCACTTTTTAGCCGGCTTTGGTGGCTTGGACATGACCTAGGACCTTAAGATTCTGCATGAAAGGAGGACTAGCAGCCACGTTGCACGGGAGAATGTGAAAAGTGTTCATATGTAGTAAAAACCTGAGAAATCCGTCCGGTTTCGTCTTTGTTATCGAATCGACTTAAAGCCAGATCGTCACATTTGCCGCTCTTCTCTCTCAAACAGTTACATTTATCATCTGCAAAGCTATGTCGCGTGCTGCGGTATGCGGAAACACTAAAGGCACCATAGTAGAACACAGAAGAAGCTTCTAAGTTGAAGTAATAGCCAGTAAGAAGTAGTACAATTCAAGTTTTAGTTGTCGATTATTCACTTTTTAGCCGGCTTTGGTGGCTTGGACATGACCTAGGACCTTAAGATTTTCATGAAAGGAGTACTAGCAGCCGCGTTGCACGGGAGAATGTTAGAAGTGTCCATATGTAGTAAAAGGCTGAGAAATCCGTCCGTTTTCGTCTTTTGTTATCGAATCGACTTAAAGCCAGATCGTCACATTGGCCGCTCTTCTCTCTGAAACGGTTACATTTATCGTCTACAAAGCTATGTCGCGTGCTGCGGTATGCGGAAACACTAAAAGCACCATAGTAGATCAAAGAAGAAGCTTCTATGATGAAGTAATAGCCAGTAAGAAGTAGTACAATTCAAGTTTTAGTTGTCGATTATTCACTTTTTAGCCGGCTTTGGTGGCTTGGACATGACCTAGGACCTTAAGATTTTGCATGAAAGGAGGACTAGCAGCCGCGTTTCATGGGATAATGTGAAAAGTGTTCATATGTAGTAAAATGCTGAGAAATCAGCCCGTTTTCGTCATTTGTTATCGAATCGACTTAAAGCCAGATCGTCACATTGGCCGCTCTTCTCTCTGAAACGGTTACATTTATCGTCTACAAAGCTATGTCGCGTGCTGCGGTATGCGGAAACACTAAAAGAACCATAGTAGAACACAGAAGAAGCTTCTATGATGAAGTAATAGCCAGTAAGAAGTAGTACAATTGAATTTTTAGTTGTCGATTATTCACTTTTTAGCCGGCTTTGGTGGCTTGGACATGACCTAGGACCTTAAGATTATGCATGAAAGGAGGACTAGCAGCCTCGTTGCATGGGAGAATGTGAAAAGTGTTCATATGTAGTAAAAACCTGAGAAATCCGTCCGTTTTCGTCATTTGTTATCGAATCGACTTAAAGTCAGATCGTCACATTGGTCGCTTTTCTCTCTGAGACGGTTATATTTATCGTCTGCAAAGCTATGTCGCGTGCTGCGGTATGCGGAGACACTAAAAGCACCATAGTAGAAAACAGAAGAAGCTTCTAAGTTGAAGTAATAGCCAGTAAGAAGTCGTACAATTCAAGTTTTAGTTATCGATTATTCACTTATTAGCCGGCTTTGGTGTCTTGGACATGACCTAGGACCTTAAGATTTCGCATGAAAGGAGGACTAGCAGCCGCGTTAATGGGAGAATGTGGAAAGTGTTCATATGTAGTAAAAACCTGAGAAATCCGTCCGTTTTCGTCATTTGTTATCGAATCGACTTAAAGCCAGATCGTCACATTGGCCGCTTTTCTCTCTGAAACAGTTACATTTATCGTCTGCAAAGCTATGTCACGTGCTGCGGAATGCGGAGACACTAAAAGCACCATAGTAGTATACAGAAGAAGCTTCTAAGTTGAAGTAATAGCCAGTAAGAAGTAGTACAATTCAAGTTTTAGTTATTGATTATTCACTTTTTAGCCGGCTTTGGTGGCTTGGACATGAGGTGGAACCTTAAGATTTTGCATGAAAGTAGGACTAGCAGCCGCGTTGCACGGGAGAATGTGAAAAGTGTTCATATGTAGTAAAAACCTGAGAAATCCGCCCGTTTTCGTCATTTGTTATCGAATCGACTTAAAGCCAGCTCGTCACATTGGCCGCTTTTCTCTCTGAGACGGTTACATTAACTGTCTGCAAAGCTATGTCGAGTGCTGCGGTATGCGGAAAAGCTAAAAGCACCATAGTAGAACACAGAAGAAGCTTCTAAGTTGAAGTAATAGCCAGTAAGAAGTAGTACAATTCAAGCTTTAGTTGTCGATTATTCACTTTTTGGCCGGCTTTGGTGACTTGGGCATGACCTAGGACCTTAAGATTTTGCATGAAAAGAGTACTTGCATCCGCGTTGCACGGGAGAATGTGAAATGAGTTCATATGTAGTAAAAACCTGAGAAATCCGTCCGTTTTCATCATTTGTTATCGAATCGACTTAAAGCCAGATCGTCATATTGGCCGCTTTTCTCTCTGAAACAGTTACATTTATCGTCTGCAAAGCTATGTCACGTGCTGCGGAATGCGGAGACACTAAAAGCACCATAGTAGAACACAGAAGAAGCTTCTAAGTTGAAGTAATAGCCAGTAAGAAGTAGTACAATTCAAGTTTTAGTTATTGATTATTCACTTTTTAGCCGGCTTTGGTGGCTTGGACATGAGGTGGAACCTTAAGATTTTGCATGAAAGTAGGACTAGCAGCCGCGTTGCACGGGAGAATGTCAAAAGTGTTCATATGTGGTAAAAATCTGAGAAATCCGTCCGTTTTCGTCATTTGTAATCGAATCGACTTAAAGCCAGATCGTGACATTGGCCGCTTTTCTCTCTGAGACGGTTACATTTATCGTCTGCAAAGCTATGTCGCGTGCTGCGGTATGCGGAGACACTAAAAGCACCATATTAGAACACAGAAGATGCTTCTAAGTTGAAGTAATAGCCAGTAAGATGCAGTACAATTCAAGTTTTAGTTGTCGATTAATCACTTTTAAGCCGGCTTTGGTGGCTTGGACATGACCTAGGACCTTAAGATTTTGCATGAAAGGAAGACTAGCAGCCGCGTTGCACGGGAGAATGTGAAAAGTGTTCATATGTAGTAAAAACCTGAGACATCCGACCATTTTCGTCATTTGTTATCGAATCGACTTAAAGCCAGATCGTCACATTGGCCGCTTTTCTCTCTGAGACGGTTACATTTATTGTCTGCAAAGCTATGTCGCGTGCTGCGGTATGCGGAAACACTAAAAGCACCATAGTAGAACACAGAAGAAGCTTCTAAGTTGAAGTAATATCCAGTAAGATGTAGTACAATTCAAGTTTTAGTTGTCGATTATTCACTTTTTAGCCGGCTTTGGTGGCTTGGACATGACCTAGGACCTTAAGATTCTGCATGAAAGGAGGACTAGCAGCCACGTTGCACGGGAGAATGTGAATGTGTTCATATGTAGTAAAAACCTGAGAAATCCGTCCGGTTTCGTCTTTGTTATCGAATCGACTTAAAGCCAGATCGTCACATTGGCCGCTCTTCTCTCTCAAACGGTTACATTTATCATCTGCAAAGCTATGTCGCGTGCTGCGGTATGCGGAAACACTAAAAGCACCATAGTAGAACACAGAAGAAGCTTCTAAGTTGAAGTAATATCCAGTAAGAAGTAGTAAATTTTAAGTTTTAGTTATCGATTATTCACTTTTTAGCCGGCTTTGGTGGCTTGGTCATGACCTAGGACCTTAAGATTTTGCATGAAAGGAGGACTAGCAGCCGCGTTGCACGGGAGAATGTGAGAAGTGTCCATGTGTAGTAATAACCTGAGAAATCCGTCCGTTTTCGTCATTTGTTATCGAATCGACTTAAAGCCAGATCGTCACATTGGCCGCTATTCTCTCTGAGACGGTTACATTTATCGTCTGCAAAGCTATGTCGCGTGCTGCGGTATGCGGATGACACTAAAAGCACCATAGTAGAACACAGAAGAAGCTTCTAAGTTGAAGTAATAGCCAGTAAGAAGTAGTACAATTCAAGCTTTAGTTGTCGATTAATCACTTTTTAGCCGGTTTTGGTGGCTTGGACATGACCTAGGACCTTAAGATTTTGCATGAACGGAGGACTAGCAGCCGCGTTGCACGGGAGAATGTGAAAAGTGTTCATATGTAGTAAAAACCTGAGAAATCCGTCCGTTTTCGTCATTTGTTACCTAATCGATTTAAAGCTAGATCGTCACATTGGCCGCTCTTCTCTCTGAAACGGTTACATTTATCTTCTGCAAAGCTATGTCGAGTGCTGCGGTATGCGGAAACACTAAAAGCACCATAGTAGAACACAGAAGAAGCTTCTAAGTTGAAGTAATAGCCAGTAAGAAGTAGTACAATTCAAGTTTTAGTTATTGATTATTCACTTTTTAACCGGCTTTGGTGGCTTGGACATGAGGTGGAACCTTAAGATTTTGCATGAAAGTAGGACTATCAGCCGCGTTGCACGGGAGAATGTGAAAAGTGTTCATATGTAGTAAAAACCTGAGAAATCCTTCCGTTTTCGTCATTTGTTATCGAATCGACTTAAAGCCAGATCGTCACATTGGCCGCTTTTCTCTCTGAGAAGGTTACATTTATCGTCTGCAAAGCTATGTCGCGTGCTGCGGTACGCGGAGACACTAAAAACACCATATTAGAACACAGAAGAAGCTTCTAAGTTGAAGTAATAGCCAGTAAGAAGTAGTACAATTCAAGTTTTAGTTATCGATTAATCACTTTTTAGCCGGCTTTGGTTGCTTGGACATGACCTAGGACCTTAAGATTTTGCATGAAAGGAGGACTAACAGCCGCGTTGCACGGGAGAATGTGAAAACTGTTCATATGTAGTAAAAACCTGAGACATCCGACCATTTTCGTCATTTGTTATCGAATCGACTTAAAGCCAGATCGTCACATTGGCCGCTTTTCTCTCTGAGACGGTTACATTTATCGTCTGCAAAGCTATGTCGCGTGCTGCGGTATGCGGAGACACTAAAAGCACCATATAAGAACACAGAAGAAGCTTCTAAGTTGAAGTAATAGCCAGTAAGAAGTAGTACAATTCAAGTTTTAATTATCGATTATTCACTTTTTAGCCGGCTTTGGAGGCTTGGATATGACCTAGGACCTTAAGATTTTGCATGAAAGGAGGACTGGCAGTCGCGTTGCACGGGAGAATGTGAAAAGTGTTCATATGTAGTAAAAACCTGAGAAATCCGTCCGTTTTCGTCATTTGTTATCGAATCGACTTAAAGCCAGATCGTCAAATTGGCCGCTCTTCTCTCTGAAACGGTTACATTTATCGTCTGCAAAGCTATGTCGAGTGCTGCGGTATGCGGAAACACTAAAAGCACCATAGTAGAACACAGAAGAAGCTTCTAAGTTGAAGTAATATCCAGTAAGATGTAGTACAATTCAAGTTTTAGTTGTCGATTATTCACTTTTTAGCCGGCTTTGGTGGCTTGGACATGACCTAGGACCTTAAGATTCTGCATGAAAGGAGGACTAGCAGCCACGTTGCACGGGAGAATGTGAAAAGTGTTCATATGTAGTAAAAACCTGAGAAATCCGTCCGGTTTCGTCTTTGTTATCGAATCGACTTAAAGCCAGATCGTCACATTGGCCGCTATTCTCTCTGAGACGGTTACATTTATCGTCTGCAAAGCTATGTCGCGTGCTGCGGTATGCGGATGACACTAAAAGCACCATAGTAGAACACAGAAGAAGCTTCTAAGTTGAAGTAATAGCCAGTAAGAAGTAGTACAATTCAAGCTTTAGTTGTCGATTAATCACTTTTTAGCCGGCTTTGGTGGCTTGGACATGACCTAGGACCTTAAGATTTTGCATGAACGGAGGACTAGCAGCCGCGTTGCACGGGAGAATGTGAAAAGTGTTCATATGTAGTAAAAACCTGAGAAATCCGTCCGTTTTCGTCATTTGTTACCTAATCGATTTAAAGCTAGATCGTCACATTGGCCGCTCTTCTCTCTGAAACGGTTACATTTATCTTCTGCAAAGCTATGTCGAGTGCTGCGGTATGCGGAAACACTAAAAGCACCATAGTAGAACACAGAAGAAGCTTCTAAGTTGAAGTAATAGCCAGTAAGAAGTAGTACAATTCAAGTTTTAGTTATTGATTATTCACTTTTTAACCGGCTTTGGTGGCTTGGACATGAGGTGGAACCTTAAGATTTTGCATGAAAGTAGGACTATCAGCCGCGTTGCACGGGAGAATGTGAAAAGTGTTCATATGTAGTAAAAACCTGAGAAATCCTTCCGTTTTCGTCATTTGTTATCGAATCGACTTAAAGCCAGATCGTCACATTGGCCGCTTTTCTCTCTGAGAAGGTTACATTTATCGTCTGCAAAGCTATGTCGCGTGCTGCGGTACGCGGAGACACTAAAAACACCATATTAGAACACAGAAGAAGCTTCTAAGTTGAAGTAATAGCCAGTAAGAAGTAGTACAATTCAAGTTTTAGTTATCGATTAATCACTTTTTAGCCGGCTTTGGTTGCTTGGACATGACCTAGGACCTTAAGATTTTGCATGAAAGGAGGACTAACAGCCGCGTTGCACGGGAGAATGTGAAAACTGTTCATATGTAGTAAAAACATGAGAAATCCGTCCGTTTTCGTCATTTGTTATCGAATCGACTTAAAGCCAGATCGTCACATTGGCCGCTCTTCTCTCTGAAACGGTTACATTTATCGTCTGCAAAGCTATGTCGCGTGCTGCGGTATGCGGAGACACTAAAAGCACCATAGTAGAACACAGAAGGAGCTTCTAAGTTGAAGTAGTAGCAAGTAAGAAGTAGTACAATTCAAGTTTTAGTTGTCGATTATTCACTTTTTAGCCGGCTTTGGTGGCTTGGACATGACCAAGGACCTTAAGATTTTGCATGAAAGGAAGACTAGCAGCCGTGTTGCACGGGAGAATGTGAAAAGTGTTCACATGTAGTAAAAACCTGACATATCCGTCCGTTTTCGTCATTTGTTATCGAATCGACTTAAAGCCAGATCGTCACATTGGCCGCTTTTCTCTCTGAGACGGTTACATTTATCGTCTGCAAAGCTATGTTGCGTGCTGCGGTATGCGGAGACACTAAAAGCACCATAGTAGAACACAGAAGAAGCTTCTATGTTGAAGTAATAGCCAGTAAGATGTAGTACAATTCAAGTTTTAGTTATCGATTATTCACTTTTTAGCCGGCTTTGGTGGCTTGGACATGAGGTGGAACCTTAAGATTTTGCATGAAAGGAGGACTAGCAGCCGCGTTGCACGGGAGAATATCAAAGTGTTCATATGTAGTAAAAACCTGAGAAATCCGTGGGTTTTCGTCATTTGTTATCGTATCGACTTAAAGCCAGATCGTCACATTGGCCGGTTTCTCTCTGAGACGGTTACATTTATCGTCTGAAAAGCTCTGTCGCGTGCTGCGGTATGCGGAGACACTAAAAGCACCATAGTAGAACACAGAAGAAGCTTCTAAGTTGAAGTAAGAGCCAGTAAGAAGTAGCACTATTCAAGTTTTAATTATCGATTATTCACTTTTTATATGGCTCAGGTGGCTTGGACATGACCTAGGACCTTAAGATTTTGCATGAAAGGAGGACTAGCAGCCGCGTTGCACGGGAGAACTTGAAAAGTGTTCATATGAAGTGAAAACCTGAGAAATCCGTCCGTTTTCGTCATTTGTTATCGAATCGACTTAAAACCAGATCGCCACATTGGCCGCTTTTCTCTCTGAGACTGTTACATCTATCGTCTGCAAAGCGATGTCGCGTGCTGCGGTATGCGGAGACACTAAAAGCACCATAGTGGAACACAGAAGAAGCTTCTAGGTTGAAATAATAGGCAGTAAGATGCAGTACAATTCAAGTTTTAGTTGTCGATTAATCACTTTGAAGCCGGCTTTGGTGGCTTGGACATGACCTAGGACCTTAAGATTTTGCATGAAAGGAAGACTAGCAGCCGCGTTGCACGGGAGAATGTGAAAAGTGTTCATATGTAGTAAAAACCTGAGAAATCCGTCCGTTTTCGTCATTTGTTACCGAATCGATTTAAAGCCAGATCGTCACATTGGCCGCTCTTCTCTCTGAAACGGTTACATTTATCGTCTGCAAAGCTATGTCGAGTGCTGCGGAATGCGGAAACACTAAAAGCACCATAGTAGAACACAGAAGAAGCTTCTAAGTTGAAGTAATATCCAGTAAGATGTAGTACACTTCAAGTTTTAGTTGTCGATTATTCACTTATTAGCCGGCTTTGGTGGCTTGGACATGACCTAGGACCTTAAGATTCTGCATGAAAGGAGGACTAGCAGCCGCGTTGCACGGGAGAATGTGAGAAGTGTCCATGTGTAGTAATAACCTGAGAAATCCGTCCGTTTTCGTCATTTGTTATCGAATCGACTTAAAGCCAGATCGTCACATTGGCCGCTATTCTCTCTGAGACGGTTACATTTATCGTCTGCAAAGCTATGTCGCGTGCTGCGGTATGCGGATGACACTAAAAGCACCATAGTAGAACACAGAAGAAGCTTCTAAGTTGAAGTAATAGCCAGTATGAAGTAGTACAATTCAAGCTTTAGTTGTCGATTAATCACTTTTTAGCCGGCTTTGGTGGCTTGGACATGACCTAGGACCTTAAGATTTTGCATGAACGGAGGACTAGCAGCCGCGTTGCACGGGAGAATGTGAAAAGTGTTCATATGTAGTAAAAACCTGAGAAATCCGTCCGTTTTCGTCATTTGTTACCTAATCGATTTAAAGCTAGATCGTCACATTGGCCGCTCTTCTCTCTGAAACGGTTACATTTATCTTCTGCAAAGCTATGTCGAGTGCTGCGGTATGCGGAAACACTAAAAGCACCATAGTAGAACACAGAAGAAGCTTCTAAGTTGAAGTAATAGCCAGTAAGAAGTAGTACAATTCAAGTTTTAGTTATTGATTATTCACTTTTTAACCGGCTTTGGTGGCTTGGACATGAGGTGGAACCTTAAGATTTTGCATGAAAGTAGGACTATCAGCCGCGTTGCACGGGAGAATGTGAAAAGTGTTCATATGTAGTAAAAACCTGAGAAATCCTTCCGTTTTCGTCATTTGTTATCGAATCGACTTAAAGCCAGATCGTCACATTGGCCGCTTTTCTCTCTGAGAAGGTTACATTTATCGTCTGCAAAGCTATGTCGCGTGCTGCGGTACGCGGAGACACTAAAAACACCATATTAGAACACAGAAGAAGCTTCTAAGTTGAAGTAATAGCCAGTAAGAAGTAGTACAATTCAAGTTTTAGTTATCGATTAATCACTTTTTAGCCGGCTTTGGTTGCTTGGACATGACCTAGGACCTTAAGATTTTGCATGAAAGGAGGACTAACAGCCGCGTTGCACGGGAGAATGTGAAAACTGTTCATATGTAGTAAAAACATGAGAAATCCGTCCGTTTTCGTCATTTGTTATCGAATCGACTTAAAGCCAGATCGTCACATTGGCCGCTCTTCTCTCTGAAACGGTTACATTTATCGTCTGCAAAGCTATGTCGCGTGCTGCGGTATGCGGAGACACTAAAAGCACCATAGTAGAACACAGAAGGAGCTTCTAAGTTGAAGTAGTAGCAAGTAAGAAGTAGTACAATTCAAGTTTTAGTTGTCGATTATTCACTTTTTAGCCGGCTTTGGTGGCTTGGACATGACCAAGGACCTTAAGATTTTGCATGAAAGGAAGACTAGCAGCCGTGTTGCACGGGAGAATGTGAAAAGTGTTCACATGTAGTAAAAACCTGACATATCCGTCCGTTTTCGTCATTTGTTATCGAATCGACTTAAAGCCAGATCGTCACATTGGCCGCTTTTCTCTCTGAGACGGTTACATTTATCGTCTGCAAAGCTATGTTGCGTGCTGCGGTATGCGGAGACACTAAAAGCACCATAGTAGAACACAGAAGAAGCTTCTATGTTGAAGTAATAGCCAGTAAGATGTAGTACAATTCAAGTTTTAGTTATCGATTATTCACTTTTTAGCCGGCTTTGGTAGCTTGGACATGAGGTGGAACCTTAAGATTTTGCATGAAAGGAGGACTAGCAGCCGCGTTGCACGGGAGAATATCAAAGTGTTCATATGTAGTAAAAACCTGAGAAATCCGTGGGTTTTCGTCATTTGTTATCGTATCGACTTAAAGCCAGATCGTCACATTGGCCGCTTTTCTCTCTGAGACGGTTACATTTATCGTCTGAAAAGCTCTGTCGCGTGCTGCGGTATGCGGAGACACTAAAAGCACCATAGTAGAACACAGAAGAAGCTTCTAAGTTGAAGTAAGAGCCAGTAAGAAGTAGCACTATTCAAGTTTTAATTATCGATTATTCACTTTTTATATGGCTCAGGTGGCTTGGACATGACCTAGGACCTTAAGATTTTGCATGAAAGGAGGACTAGCAGCCGCGTTGCACGGGAGAACTTGAAAAGTGTTCATATGAAGTGAAAACCTGAGAAATCCGTCCGTTTTCGTCATTTGTTATCGAATCGACTTAAAACCAGATCGCCACATTGGCCGCTTTTCTCTCTGAGACTGTTACATCTATCGTCTGCAAAGCGATGTCGCGTGCTGCGGTATGCGGAGACACTAAAAGCACCATAGTGGAACACAGAAGAAGCTTCTAGGTTGAAATAATAGGCAGTAAGATGCAGTACAATTCAAGTTTTAGTTGTCGATTAATCACTTTGAAGCCGGCTTTGGTGGCTTGGACATGACCTAGGACCTTAATATTTTGCATGAAAGGAAGACTAGCAGCCGCGTTGCACGGGAGAATGTGAAAAGTGTTCATATGTAGTAAAAACCTGAGAAATCCGTACGTTTTCGTCATTTGTTACCGAATCGATTTAAAGCCAGATCGTCACATGGGCCGCTCTTCTCTCTGAAACGGTTACATTTATCGTCTGCAAAGCTATGTCGGGTGCTGCGGAATGCGGAAACACTAAAAGCACCATAGTAGAACACAGAAGAAGCTTCTAAGTTGAAGTAATATCCAGTAAGATGTAGTACAATTCAAGTTTTAGTTGTCGATTATTCACTTATTAGCCGGCTTTGGTGGCTTGGACATGACCTAGGACCTTAAGATTCTGCATGAAAGGAGGACTAGCAGCCACGTTGCACGGGAGAATGTGAAAAGTGTTCATATGTAGTAAAAACCTGAGAAATCCGTCCGGTTTCGTCTTTGTTATCGAATCGACTTAAAGCCAGATCGTCACATTGGCCGCTCTTCTCTCTCAAACGGTAACATTTATCATCTGCAAAGCTATGTCGCGTGCTGCGGTATGCGGAAACACTAAAGGCACCATAGTAGAACACAGAAGAAGCTTCTAAGTTGAAGTAATAGCCAGTAAGAAGTAGTACAATTCAAGTTTTAATTATCGATTATTCACTTTTTAGCCGGCTTTGGAGGCTTGGATATGACCTAGGACCTTAAGATTTTCATGAAAGGAGTACTAGCAGCTGCGTTGCACGGGAGAATGTTAGAAGTGTCCATATGTAGTAAAAACCTGAGAAATCCGTCCATTTTCGTCATTTGTTATCGAATCGATTTAAAGCTGGATCGTCACATTGGCCGCTCTTCTCTCTGAAACGGTTACATTTATCGTCTGCAAAGCTATGTCGAGTGCTGCGGTATGCGGAAACACTAAAAGCACCATAGTAGAACACAGAAGAAGCTTCTAAGTTGAAGTAATATCCAGTAAGTATAGTACAATTCAAGCTTTAGTTGTCGATTATTCACTTTTTGGCCGGCTTTGGTGGCTTGGACATGACCTAGGACCTTAAGATTTTGCTTGAAAGGAGGACTAGCAGCCGCGTTGCACGGGAGAATGTGATAAGTGTTCATATGTAGTAAAAACGTGAGAAATCCGTCCGCTTTCGTCTTTGTTATCGAATCGACTTAAAGCCAGATCGTCACATTGGCCGCTCTTCTCTCTCAAACGGTTACTATTATCAGCTGCAACGCTATGGCGCGTGCTACGGTATGCGGAAACACTAAAAGCACCATAGTAGAACACAGAAGAAGCTTCTAAGGTGAAGTAATAGCCAGTAAGAAGTAGTACAATTCAAGTTTTAATTATGGATTATTCACTTTTTAGCCGGCTTTGGAGGCTTGGATATGACCTAGGACCTTACGATTTTGCATGAAAGGAGGACTAGCAGCCGCGTTGCATGGGAGAATGTGAAAAGTGTTCATATGGAGTAAAAACCTGAGAAATCCGTCCGTTTTCGTCATTTGTTATCGAATCGACTTAAAGTCAGATCGTCACATTGGCCGCTTTTCTCTCTGAGACGGTTACATTTATCGTCTGCATAGCTATGTAGCGTGCTGCGGTATGCGGAAACACTAAAAGCACCATAGTAGAACACAGAAGAAGCTTCTAAGTTGAAGTAATGTGCAGTAAGAAGTAGTACAATTCAAGTTTTAGTTGTCGATTATTCACTTTTTAGCCGGCTTTGATGGCTTGGACATGACCTAGGACCTTAAGATTTTCATGAAAGGAGGACTAGCAGCCGCGTTGCACGGGAGAATGTGAGAAGTGTTCATATGGAGTAAAAACCTGAGAAATCCGTCCGTTTTCGTCATTTGTTATCGAATCGACTTAAAGCCAGATCGTCACATTGGCCGCTTTTCTCTCTGAGACGGTTACATTTATCGTCTGCAAAGCTATGTTGCGTGCTGCGGTATGCGGAGACACTAAAAGCACCATAGTAGAACACAGAAGAAGCTTCGAAGTTGAAGTAATAGCCAGTAAGAAGTAGTACAATTCAAGTTTTAGTTATTGATTATTCACTCTTTAGCCGGATTTGGTGGCTTGGACATGAGGTGGAACCTTAAGATTTTGCATGAAAGTAGGACTATCAGCCGCGTTGCACGGGAGAATGTGAAAAGTGTTCATATGTAGTAAAAACCTGAGAAATCCTTCCGTTTTCGTCATTTGTTATCGAATCGACTTAAAGCCAGATCGTCACATTGGCCGCTTTTCTCTCTGAGACGGTTACATTTATCGTCTGCAAAGCTATGTCGCGTGCTGCGGTACGCGGAGACACTAAAAACACCATATTAGAACAAAGAAGAAGTTTCTAAGTTGAAGTAATAGCCAGTAAGAAGTAGTACAATTCAAGTTTTAGTTGTCGATTAATCAATTTTTAGCCGGCTTTGGTGGCTTGGTCATGACCTAGGACCTTAAGACTTTGCATGAAAGGAGGACTAGCAGCCGCGTTGCACGGGAGAATGTGAGAAGTGTCCATGTGTAGTAATAACCTGAGAAATCCGTCCGCTTTCGTCTTTGTTATCGAATCGACTTAAAGCCAGATCGTCACATTGGCCGCTCTTCTCTCTCAAACGGTTACTATTATCAGCTGCAACGCTATGGCGCGTGCTACGGTATGCGGAAACACTAAAAGCACCATAGTAGAACACAGAAGAAGCTTCTAAGGTGAAGTAATAGCCAGTAAGAAGTAGTACAATTCAAGTTTTAATTATGGATTATTCACTTTTTAGCCGGCTTTGGAGGCTTGGATATGACCTAGGACCTTACGATTTTGCATGAAAGGAGGACTAGCAGCCGCGTTGCATGGGAGAATGTGAAAAGTGTTCATATGGAGTAAAAACCTGAGAAATCCGTCCGTTTTCGTCATTTGTTATCGAATCGACTTAAAGTCAGATCGTCACATTGGCCGCTATTCTCTCTGAGACGGTTACATTTATGGTCTGCAAAGCTATGTCGCGTGCTGCGGTATGCGGAGACACGAAAAGCAACATAGTAGAACACAGAAGGAGCTTCTAAGTTGAAGTAGTAGCAAGTAAGAAGTAGTACAATTCAAGTTTTAGTTGTCGATTATTCACTTTTTAGCCGGCTTTGGTGGCTTGGACATGACCAAGGACCTTAAGATTTTGCATGAAAGGAAGACTAGTAGCCGTGATGCACGGGAGAATGTGAAAAGTGTTCATATGTAGTAAAAACCTGAGATATCCGTCCGTTTTCATCATTTGTTATCGAATCGACTTAAAGCCAGATCGACATATTGGCGGTCTTTCTCTCCGATACGCTTGCATTAATCGTCTGCAAAGCTATGTCGAGTGCTGCGGTATGCGGAGACCCAAAAAGCACCATAGTAGAACACAGAAGAAGCTTCTATGTTGAAGTAATAGCCAGTAAGAAGTAGTACAATTCAAGTTTTAGTTATCGATTATTCACTTTTTAGCCGGCTTTGGTGGCTTGGACATGAGGTGGAACCTTAAGATTTTGCATGAAAGGAGGACTAGCAGCCGCGTTGCACGGGAGAATGTGAAAAGTGTTCATATGTAGTAAAAACCTGAGAAATCCGTCCGTTTTCATCATTTGTTATCGAATCGACTTAAAGCCAGATCGTCACTTTGGCCGCTTTTCTCTCTGAAACAGTTACATTTATCGTCTGCAAAGCTATGTCACGTTTTGCGGAATGCGGAGACACTAAAAGCACCATAGTAGAACACAGAAGCAGCTTCTAAGTTGAAGTAATAGCCAGTAAGAAGTAGTACAATTCAAGTTTTAGTTATTGATTATTCACTTTTTAGCCGGCTTTGGTGGCTTGGACATGAGGTGGAACCTTAAGATTTTGCATGAAAGGAAGACAAGCAGCCGCGTTGCACCTCAGAATGTGAAAAGTGTTCATATGTGGTATAAACCTGAGAAAACCGTCCGTTTTTGTCATTTGTTACCGAATCGATTTAAGGCCAGATCGTCACATTGGCCGCCCTCGTCTCTGAAACGGTTACATTTATCGTCTTCAAAGCTATGTCGCGTGCTGTGGTATGCGGAAACATTAAAAGCACCATAGTAGAACAAAGAAGAAGCTTCTAAGTTGAAGTAATATCCAGTAAGAAGTAGTACAATTCAAGTTTTAGTTATCGATTATTCACTTTTTAGCCGGCTTTGGTGGCTTGGTCATGACCTAGGACCTTAAGATTTTGCATGAAAGGAGGACTAGCAGCCGCGTTGCACGGGAGAATGTGAAAAGAGTCCATGTGTAGTAATAACCTGAGAAATCCGTCCGTTTGCGTCATTTGTTATCGAATCGACTTAAAGCCAGATCGTCACATTGGCCGCTTTTCTCTCTGAGACGGTTACATTTATCGTCTGCAAAGCAATGTCGCGTGCTGCGGTATGCGGAGACACTAAAAGCACCACAGTAGAACACAGAAGAAGCTTCTAAGTTGAAGTAATATCCAGTAAGAAGTAGTACAATTCAAGTTTTAGTTATCGATTATTCACTTTTTAGCCGACTTTGGTGGCTTGGTCATGACCTAGGACCTTAAGATTTTGCATGAAAGGAGGACAAGCAGCCGCGTTGCACGGGAGAATGTGAGAAGAGTCCATGTGTAGTAATAACCTGAGAAATCCGTCCGTTTGCGTCATTTGTTATCGAATCGACTTAAAGCCAGATCGTCACATTGGCCGCTATTCTCTCTGAGACGGTTACATTTATCGTCTGCAAAGCTATGTTGCCTGCTGCGGTATGCGGAGACACTAAAAGCACCATAGTAGAACACAGAAGGAGCTTCTAAGTTGAAGTAGTAGCCAGTAAGAAGTAGTACAATTCAAGTTTAAGTTGTCGATTATTCACTTTTTAGCCGACTTTGGTGGCTTGGACATGACCAAGGACCTTAAGATTTTGCATGAAAGGAAGACTAGCAGCCGTGTTGCACGGGAGAATGTGAAAAGTGTTCATATGTAGTAAAAACCTTAGAAATCCGTCCGTTTTCGTCATTTGTTATCGAAACGACTTAAAACCAGATCACCACATTCGCCGCTTTTCTCTCTGAGACTGTTACATTTATCGTCTGCAAAGCTATGTCGCGTGCTGCGGTAGGCGGAGACACTAAAAGCACCATAGAAGAACACAGAAGAAGCTTCTAGGTTGAATTAATAGCCAGTAAGAAGTAGTACAATTCAAGTTTTAGTTATCGATTATTCACTTTTTAGCCGGCTTTGGTGGCTTGGACATGACCTAAGACCTTACGATTTTGCATGAAAGGAGGACTAGCAGCCGCGTTGCACGGGAGAATGTGAAAAGTGTTCATATGTAGTAAAAACCTGAGAAATCCGTCGGTTTTCGTCATTTGTTATCGAATCGACTTAAAGCCAGATCGTCAATTTGGCCGCTTTTCTCTCTGAAACAGTTACATTTATCGTCTGCAAAGCTATGTCACGTGCTGCGGAATGCGGAGACACTAAAAGCACCATAGTAGAACACAGAAGAAGCTTCTAAGTTGAAGTAATAGCCAGTAAGAAGTAGTACAATTCAAGTTTTAGTTATTGGTTATTCACTTTTTAGCCGGCTTTGGTGGCTTGGACATAAGGTGGAACCTTAAGATTTTGCATGAATGGAAGACAAGCAGCCGCGTTGCACCTCAGAATGTGAAAAGTGTTCATATGTAGTATAAACCTGAGAAATCCGTCCGTTTTGGTCATTTGTTACCGAATCGATTTAAAGCCAGATCGTCACATTGGCCGCCCTCGTCTCTGAAACGGTTACATTTATCGTCTTCGAAGCTTTGTCGCGTGCTCTGGTATGCGGAAACATTAAAAGCACCATAGTAGAACACAGAAGAAGCTTCTAAGTTGAAGTAATATCCAGTAGGATGTAGTACAATTCAAGTTTTAGTTGTCGATTGTTCACTTTTTAGCCGACTTTGGTGGCTATGACATGACCTAGGACCATAATATTTTGCATGAAAGGCGGACTAGCCACCGCGTTGCACGGGAGAATGTGAAAAGTGTTCATATGTAGTAAACACCTGAGAAATCCGTCCGTTTTCGTCATTTGTTATCGAAGCAATTTAAAGCCAGATCGTCACATTGGCCGCTCTTCTCTCTGAAACGGTTACATTTATCGTCTGCAAAGCTATGTCGCGTGCTGCGGTAAGCGGAGACACTAAAAGCACCATAGAAGAACACAAAAGAAGCTCCTAAGTTGAAGTAATAGCCAGTAAGAAGTAGTACAATTCAAGTTTTAGTTATTGATTATTCACTTTTTAGCCGGCTTTGGTGGCTTGGACATGAGGTGGAACCTTAAGATTTTGCATTAAAGGATTACTAGCAGCCGCGTTGCACGAGAGAATGTGAAAAGTGTTCATATGTAGTAAAAACCTGAGAAATCCGTCCGTTTTCGTCATTTGTTATCGAATCGCCTTAAAGCCAGATCGTCACATTGGCCGCTTTTCTCTCTGAGACGGTTACATTTATCGTCTGCAAAGCAATGTCGCGTGCTGCGGTATGCGGAGACACTAAAAGCACCACAGTAGAACACAGAAGAAGCTTCTAAGTTGAAGTAATATCCAGTAAGAAGTAGTACAATTCAAGTTTTAGTTATCGATTATTCACTTTTTAGCCGGCTTCGGTGGCTTGGTCATGACCTAGGACCTTAAGATTTTGCATGAAAGGAGGACTAGCAGCCGCGTTGCACGGGAGAATGTGAGAAGAGTCCATGTGTAGTAATAACCTGAGAAATCCGTCCGTTTTCGTCATTTGTTATCGAATCGACTTAACGCCAGATCGTCACATTGGCCGCTATTCTCTCTGAGACGGTTACATTTATCGTCTGCAAAGCTATGTTGCGTGCTGCGGTATGCGGAGACACTAAAAGCACCATAGTAGAACACAGAAGGAGCTTCTAAGTTGAAGTAGTAGCCAGTAAGAAGTAGTACAATTCAAGTTTTAGTTGTCGATTATTCACTTTTTAGCCGGCTTTGGTGGCTTGGACATGAGGTGGAACCTTAAGATTTTGCATGAAAGGATGACTAGCAGCCGTGTTGCACGGGAGAATGTGAAAAGTGTTCATATGTAGTAAAAACCTGAGATATCCGTCCGTTTTCGTCATTTGTTATCGAATCGACTTAAAGCCAGATCGTCATATTGGCCATTTTTCTCTCTGATACGCTTGCATTAATCGTCTGCAAAGCTATGTCGAGTGCTACGGCATGCGGAGACCCAAAAAGCACCATAGTAGAACACAGAAGAAGCTTCTATGCTGAAGTAATAGCGAGTAAGAAGTAGTACAATTCAAGTTTAGTTATCGATTATTCACTTTTTAGCCGGCTTTGGTGGCTTGGACTTGAGGTGGAACCTTAAGATTTTGCATGAAAGGAGGACTAGCAGCCACGTTGCACGGGAGAATGTGAAAAGTGTTCATATGTAGTAAAAACCTGAGAAATCCGTAGGTTTTCGTCATTTGTTATCGTATCGACTTAAAGCCAGATCGTCACATTGGCCGCTTTTCTCTCTGAGACGGTCACATTTATCGTCTGAAAAGCTATGTCTTGTGCTGCGGTATGCGGAGACACTAAAAGCACCATAGTAGAACACAGAAGAAGCTTCTAAGTTGAAGTAAGAGCCAGTAAGAAGTAGCACTATTCAAGTTTTAATTATCGATTATTCACTTTTTATCCGGCTTAGGTTTCTTGGACATGACCTAGGACCTTAAGATTTTGCATGAAAGGAGGACTAGCAGCCGCGTTGCACGGGAGAATTTGAAAAGTGTTCATATGAAGTGAAAACCTGAGAAATCCGTCCGTTTTCGTCATTTGTTATCGAATCGACTTAAAACCAGATCGCCACATTGGCCGCTTTCCTCTCTGAGACTGTTATATTTATCGTCTGCTAAGCTATGTCGCGTGCTGCGGTATGCGGAAACACTAAAAGCACCATAGTGGAACACAGAAGAAGCTTCTAGGTTGAAATAATAGGCAGTAAGAAGTAGTATAATGCAAGTTTTAGTTATCGATTATTCACTTTTTAGCCGGCTTTGGTGGCTTGGACATGACCTAGGACCTTACGATTTTGCATGAAATGTGGACTAGCAGCCGCGTTGCACGGGAGAATGTGAAATGTGTTCATATGTAGTAAAAACCTGAGAAATCCGTCCGTTTTCATCATTTGTTATCGAATCGACTTAAAGCCAGATCTCCACATTGGCCGCTTTTCTCTCTGAGACGCTTGCATTAATCGTCTGCAAAGCTATGTCACGTGCTGCGGAATGCGGAGACACTAAAAGCACCATAGTAGAACACAGATGAAGCTTCTAAGTTGAAGTAATAGCCAGTAAGAAGTAGTACAATTCAAGTTTTAGTTATTGATTATTCACTTTTTAGCCGGCTTTGGTGGCTTGGACATGAGGTGGAAACTTAAGATTTTGCATGAAAGGAAGACTAGCAGCCGCGTTGCACCTGAGAATGTGAAAAGTGTTCATATGTAGGAAAAACCTGAGAAATCCGTCCGTTTTCGTCATTTGTTATCGAATCGACTTAAAGCCAGATCGTCACATTGGCCGCTTTTCTCTCCTGACGGTTACATTTATTGTCTGCAAAGCTATGTCGCGTGCTGCGGTATGGGGAGACACTAAAAGCACCATAGTAGAACACAGAAGAAACTTGTAATTGGAAGCAATAGCAAGTAAGAAGTAGTACAATTCAAGTTTTAGTTGTACATTATTCACTTTTTAGCCGGCTTTGGTGGCTTGGACATGACCTAGGACCTTAAGATTTTGCATAAAAGGAAGACAAGCAGCCGCGTTGCACGGGAGAATGTGAAATGTGTTCATATGTAGTAAAAACCTGAGAAATCCGTCCGTTTTCATCATTTGTTATCGAATCGACTTAAAGCCAGATCGTCACATTGGCCGCTTTTCTCTCTGAAACAGTTACATTTATCGTCTGCAAAGCTATGTCACGTGCTGCGGAATGCGGAGACACTAAAAGCACCATAGTAGAACACAGAAGAAGCTTCTAAGTTGAAGTAATAGCCAGTAAGAAGTAGTACAGTTCAAGTTTTAGTTATCGATTATTCACTTTTTAGCCGGCTTTGGTGGCTTGGACATGAGGTGGAACCTTAAGATTTTGCATGAAAGGAAGACTAGCAGCCGCGTTGCACCTCAGAATGTGAAAAGTGCTCATGTGTAGCATAAACCTGAGAAATCCGTCCGTTTTGGTCATTTGTTACCGAATCGATTTAAAGCCAGATCGTCACATTGGCCGCCCTTGTCTCAGAAACGGTTACATTTATCGTCTTCAAAGCTATGTCGCGTGCTGTGGTATGCGGAAACATTAAAAGCACCATAGTAGAACACAGAAGAAGCTTCTAAGTTGAAGTAATATCCAGTAAGAAGTAGTACAATTCTAGTTTTAGTTGTCGATTATTCACTTTTTAGCCGGCTTTGGTGGCTTGGACATGACCTAGGACCTTAAGATTTTGCATGAAAGGAGGACTAGCAGCCGCGTTTCACGGGAGAATGTGAAAAGTGTTCATATGGAGTAAAAACCTGAGAAATCCGTCCGTTTTCGTCATTTGTTATCGAATCGACTTAAAGCCAGATCGTCACATTGGCCGCTTTTCTCTCTGAGACGGTTACATTTATCGTCTGCATAGCTATGTCGCGTGCTGCGGTATGCGGAAACACTAAAAGCACCATAGTAGAACACAGAAGAAGCTTCTAAGTTGAAGTAATATCCAGTAAGAAGTAGTACAATTCAAGTTTTAGTTGTCGATTATTCACTTTTTAGCCGGCTTTGGTGGCTTGGACATGACCTAGGACCTTAAGATTTTGCATGAAAGGAGGACTAGCAGCCGCGTTGCACGGGAGAATGTGAAAAGTGTTCATTTGTAGTAAAAACCTGGGATATCAGTCCGTTTTCGTCATTTGTTATCGAATCGACTTAAAGCCAGATCGTCATATTGGCCGTTTTTCTCTCTGAGACGCTTGCATTAATCGTCTGCAAAGCTATGTCGCGTGCTGCGGCATGCGGAAACACTAAAAGCACCATAGTAGAACACAGAAGAAGCTTCTAAGTTGAAGTAATAGCCAGTAAGAAGTAGTACAATTCAAGTTTTAGTTATCGATTATTCACTTTTTAGCCGGCTTTGGTGGCTTGGACATAAGGTGGAACCTTAAGATTTTGCATGAAAGGAGGACTAGCAGCCGCGTTGCACGGGAGAATGTGAAAAGTTTTCATATGTAGTAAATACCTGAGAAATCCGTCCATTTTCGTCATTTGTTATCGAATCGACTTAAAGCCAGATCGTCACATTGGCCGCTTTTCTCTCTGAGACGGTTACATTTATCGTCTGCAAAGCTATGTCGCGTGCTGCGGTAAGCGGAGACACTAAAAGCAACATATTAGAACACAGAAGAAGCTTCTAAGTTGAAGTAATAGCCAGTAAGAAGTAATACAATTCAAGATTTAGTTGTCGATTATTCACTTTTTAGCCGGCTTTGGTGGCTTGGACATGACCTAGCACCTTAAGATTTTGCATGAAAGGAAGACTAGCAGCCGCGTTGCACGAGGGAATGTGAAAAGTGTTAATATGTAGTAAAAACATGAGGAATCCGTCTGTTTTCGTCATTTGTTATCGAATCGACTTAAAGCCAGATCGTCACATTGGCCGCTCTTCTCTCTGAAACGGTTACATTTATCGTCTACAAAGCAATGTCGCGTGCTGTGGTATGCGGAAACACTAAAAGCACCATAGTAGAACACAGAAGAAGCTTCTAAGTTGAAGTAATAGCCAGTAAGAAGTAGTACAATTCAAATTTTAGTTATCGATTATTCACTTTTTAGCCGGCTTTGGTGGCTTGGACATGTGGTGGAACCTTAAGATTTTGCATGAAAGGAGGACTGGCAGCCGCGTTGCACGGGAGAATGTGAAAAGTGTTCATATGGAGTAAAAACCTGAGAAATCCGTCAGTTTTCGACATTTGTTATCGAATCGAATTAAAGCCAGTTCGTCACATTGGCCGCTTTTCTCACTGAGACGGTTACATTTATCGTCTGCATAGCTATGTCGCGTGCTGCGGTATGCGGAGACACTAAAAGCACCATAGTAGAACACAGAAGAAGCTTCTAAGTTGAAGTAATATCCAGTAAGAAGTAGCACTATTCAAGTTTTAATTATCGATTATTCACTTTTTATCCGGCTTAGGTGGTTTTTACATGACCTAGTACCTTAAGATTTTGCATGAAAGGAGGACTAGCAGCCGCGTTGCACGGGAGAACTTGAAAAGTGTTCATATGAAGTGAAAACCTGAGAAATCCGTCCGTTTTCGTCATTTGTTATCAAATCGACTTAAAACCAGATCGCCACATTGGCCGCTTTTCTCTCTGAGACGGTTACATTTATCGTCTGCAAAGCTATGTCGCATGCTGCGGTATGCGGAGACACAAAAAGCACCATAGTAGAACACAGAAGAAGCTTCTAAGTTGAAGTAATAGCCAGTAAGAAGTAGTACAATTCAAGTTTTAGTTGTCGATTATTCTTTTTTTAGCCGGCTTTGGTTGCTTGGACATGAGGTGGAACCTTAAGATTTTGCATGAAAGGAAGACTAGCAGCCGCGTTGCACCTGAAAATGTGAATAGTGTTCATATGTAGTATAAACCTGAGAAATCCGTCCGTTTTGGTCATTTGTTACCGAATCGATTTAAAGTCCGATCGTCACATTGGCCACCCTTGTCTCTGAAACGGTTACATTTATCGTCTTCAAAGCTATGTCGCGTGCTGCGGTATGCGGAAACACTAAAAGCACCATAGTAGAACACAGAAGAAGCTTCTAAGTTGAAGTAATATCCAGTAGGATGTAGTACAATTCAAGTTTTAGTTGTCGATTATTCACTTTGTAGCCGGCTTTGGTGGCTTGGACATGACCTAGGACCTTAAGATTTTGCATGAAAGTAAGACTAGCAGCCGCGTTGCACGGGAGAATGTGAAAAGTATTCATATATAGTAAAAACCTGAGAAATCCGTTCATTTTCGTCATTTGTAATCGAATCGACTTAAAACCAGATCGTCACATTGGCCGCTTTTCTCTCTGAGACGTTTACATTTATCGTCTGCAAAACTATGTCGCGTGCTGCTGTATGCGGAGACACAAAAAGCACCATAGTAGAACACAGAAGAAGCTTCCAAGTTGTAGTAATAGCCAGTAAGAAGTAGTACAATTCAAGTTTTAGTTATCGATTACTCACTTTTTAGAAGGCTGTGGTGCCTTGAACATGACGTGGAACCTTAAGATTTTGCATGAATTTAGGACTAGCAGCCGCTTTGCACGGGAGAATGTGAAAAGTGTTCATATGTAGTAAAAACCTGAGAAATCCGTCCGTTTTCGTCATTTGTTATCGTATCTACTTGAAGCCAGATCGTCACATTGGCCGATTTCTCTCTGAGACGGTTACATTTATCGTCTGCAAAGCTATGTCGCGTGCTGCGGTATGCGGAGACACTAAAAGCACCATAGTAGAACACAGAAGAAGCTTCTAAGTTGAAGTAATATCCAGTAGGATGTAGTACAATTCAAGTTTTAGTTGTCGATTATTCACTTTTTAGCCGTCTTTGGTGGCTTGGACATGACCTAGGACCTTAAGATTTTGCATGAAAGGAGGACTAGCAGCCGCGTTGCACGGGAGTATGTGAAAAGTGTTCATATGTAGTAAAAAACTGAGAAATCCGTCCGTTTTCGTCATTTGTTATCGAAGTGATTAAAAGCCAGATCGTCACATTGGCCGTTTTTCTCTCTGAGACGCTTGAATTAATCGTCTGCATCGCTATGTCGCGTGCTGCGGTATGTGGAGACACAAAGAGCACCATAGTAGAACACAGAAGAAGCTTCTAAGTTGAAGTAATAGCCAGTAGGAAGTAGTACAATTCAAGTTTTAGTTATCGATTATTCACTTTTTAGAAGGCTTTGGTGCCTTGGACATGACTTGGAACCTTAAGATTTTGCATGAAAGGAGGATTAGTGCCGCGTTGCACGGTAGAATGTGAAAAGTGTTCATATGTAGTAAAAACCTGAGAAATCCGTGTGTTTTCGTCATTTGTTATCGTATCGACTTAAAGCCAGATCGTCACATTGGCCGCTTTTCTCTCTGAGACGGTTACATTTATTTTCTGCAAAGCTATGTCGCGTGCTGCGGTATGCGGAGACACTAAAAGCGCCATAGTAGAACACAGAAGAAGCTTCTAAGTTGAAGCAATAGCCAGTAAGAAGTAGTACAATTCAAGTTTTAGTTATCGATTATTCACTTTTTAGCCGGATTTGGTGGCTTGGACATGAGGTGGAACCTTAAGATTTTGCATGAAAGTAAGACTAGCAGCCGCGTTGCACGGGAGAATGTGAAAAGTGTTCATATGTAGTAAAAACCTGAGAAATCCGTCCGTTTTCGTCATTTGTTATCGAATCGACTTAAAGCCAGATCGTCACATTGGCCGCTTTTCTCTCTGAGACGATTACATTTATCGTCTGCAAAGCTATGTCGCGTGCTGCGGTATGCGGAGACACTAAAAGCACCATAGTAGAACACAGATGAAGCTTCTAAGTTGAAGTAATATCCAGTAAGAAGTAGTACAATTCAAGTTTTAGTTATCGATTATTCACTTTTTAGCCGGATTTGGTGGCTTGGACATGACCTAGGGCCTTAAGATTTTGCATGAAAGAAGGACTAGCAGCCGCGTTGCACGGGAGAATGTGAGAAGTGTCCATATGTTGTAATAACCTGAGATATCCGTCCGTTTTCGTCATTTGTTATCGAATCGACTTAAAACCAGATCGCGACATTGGCCGCTTTTCTCTCTGAGACTGTTACATTTATCGTCTGCAAAGCTATGTCGCGTGTTGCGGTATGCGGAGACACTAAAAGCACCATAGTAGAACACAGAAAAAGCTTCTAGGTTGAAATAATAGCCAGTAAGAAGTAGTACAATTCAAGTTTTAGTTATCGATTTTTCACTTTTTAGCCGGCTTTGGTGGCTTGGACATGACCTAGGACCTTACGATTTTGCATGAAAGGAGGACTAGCAGCCGCGTTGCTCGGGAGAATGTGAAAAGTGTTCATATGTAGTAAAAAACTGAGAAATCCGTCCGTTTTCGTCATTTGTTATCGATCGACTTAAAGCCAGATCGTCACATTGGCCGCTTTTCTCTCTGAGAAGCTTCCATTAATCGTCTGCAAAGCTATGTCGCGTGCTGCGGTATGCGGAGACACAAAAAGCACCATAGTAGAACACAGAAGAAGCTTCTAAGGTGAAGTAATAGCCAGTAAGAAGTAGTACAATTCAAGTTTTAGTTATCGATTATTCACTTTTTAGCCGGCTTTGGTGGCTTGGACATGAGGTGGAACCTTAAGATTTTGCATGAAAGGAGGACTAGCAGTCGCGTCGCACGGGAGAATGTGAAAAGTGTTCATATATAGTAAAAACCTTAGAAATCCGTCCGTTTTCGTCATTTGTTATCGAAACGAATTAAAACCAGATCGCCACATTGGCCGCTTTTCTCTCTGAGACTCTTACATTTAACGTCTGCAAAGCTATGTCGCGTGCTGCGGTAGGCGGAGACACTAAAAGCACCATAGTAGAACACAGAAGAAGCTTCTAGGTTGAAATAATAGCCAGTAAGAAGTAGTACAATTCAAGTTTTAGTTATCGATTATTCACTTTTTAGCCGGCTTTGGTGGCTTGGACATGACCTAGGACCTTACGATTTTGCATGAAATGAGGACTAGCAGCCGCGTTGCACGGGAGAATGTGAAAAGTGTTCATATGTAGTAAAAACCTGAGAAATCCGTCGGTTTTCGTCATTTGTTATCGAATCGACTTAAAGCCAGATCGTCACATTGGCCGCTTTTCTCTCTGAGACGGTTACATTTATCGTCTGCAAAGCTATGTCGCGTGCTGCGGTATGCGGAGACTCTAAAAGCACCATAGTAGAACACAAAGGAAGCTTCTAACTTGAAGTAATAGCCAGTAAGAAGTAGTACAATTCAAGATTTAGTTATTGATTATTCACTTTTTAGCCGGCTTTGGTGGCTTGGACATGAGGTGGAACCTTAAGATTTTGCATGAAAGGAAGACTAGCAGCCGCGTTGCACCTGAGAATGTGAAAAGTGTTCATATGTAGTATAAACCTTTGAAATCCGTCCGTTTTGGTCATTTGTTACCGAATCGATTTAAAGCCAGATCATCACATTGGCCGCCCTTGTGTCTGAAACCGTTACATTTATCGTCTTCAAAGCTATGTCGCGTGCTGCGGTATGCGGAAACACTAAAGGCACCATAGTAGAACACAGAAGAAGCTTCTAAGTTGAAGTAATATCCAGTAGGATGTAGTACAATTCAAGTTTTAGTTGTCGATTATTCACTTTTTAGCCGGCTTTGGTGGCTTGGACATGAGGTGGAACCTTAAGATTTTGCATGAAAGGATGACTAGCAGCCGTGTTGCACGGGAGAATGTGAAAAGTGTTCATATGTAGTAAAAACCTGAGATATCCGTCCGTTTTCGTCATTTGTTATCGAATCGACTTAAAGCCAGATCGTCATATTGGCCATTTTTCTCTCTGATACGCTTGCATTAATCGTCTGCAAAGCTATGTCGAGTGCTACGGCATGCGGAGACCCAAAAAGCACCATAGTAGAACACAGAAGAAGCTTCTATGCTGAAGTAATAGCGAGTAAGAAGTAGTACAATTCAAGTTTAGTTATCGATTATTCACTTTTTAGCCGGCTTTGGTGGCTTGGACTTGAGGTGGAACCTTAAGATTTTGCATGAAAGGAGGACTAGCAGCCACGTTGCACGGGAGAATGTGAAAAGTGTTCATATGTAGTAAAAACCTGAGAAATCCGTAGGTTTTCGTCATTTGTTATCGTATCGACTTAAAGCCAGATCGTCACATTGGCCGCTTTTCTCTCTGAGACGGTCACATTTATCGTCTGAAAAGCTATGTCTTGTGCTGCGGTATGCGGAGACACTAAAAGCACCATAGTAGAACACAGAAGAAGCTTCTAAGTTGAAGTAAGAGCCAGTAAGAAGTAGCACTATTCAAGTTTTAATTATCGATTATTCACTTTTTATCCGGCTTAGGTTTCTTGGACATGACCTAGGACCTTAAGATTTTGCATGAAAGGAGGACTAGCAGCCGCGTTGCACGGGAGAATTTGAAAAGTGTTCATATGAAGTGAAAACCTGAGAAATCCGTCCGTTTTCGTCATTTGTTATCGAATCGACTTAAAACCAGATCGCCACATTGGCCGCTTTCCTCTCTGAGACTGTTATATTTATCGTCTGCTAAGCTATGTCGCGTGCTGCGGTATGCGGAAACACTAAAAGCACCATAGTGGAACACAGAAGAAGCTTCTAGGTTGAAATAATAGGCAGTAAGAAGTAGTATAATGCAAGTTTTAGTTATCGATTATTCACTTTTTAGCCGGCTTTGGTGGCTTGGACATGACCTAGGACCTTACGATTTTGCATGAAATGTGGACTAGCAGCCGCGTTGCACGGGAGAATGTGAAATGTGTTCATATGTAGTAAAAACCTGAGAAATCCGTCCGTTTTCATCATTTGTTATCGAATCGACTTAAAGCCAGATCTCCACATTGGCCGCTTTTCTCTCTGAGACGCTTGCATTAATCGTCTGCAAAGCTATGTCACGTGCTGCGGAATGCGGAGACACTAAAAGCACCATAGTAGAACACAGATGAAGCTTCTAAGTTGAAGTAATAGCCAGTAAGAAGTAGTACAATTCAAGTTTTAGTTATTGATTATTCACTTTTTAGCCGGCTTTGGTGGCTTGGACATGAGGTGGAAACTTAAGATTTTGCATGAAAGGAAGACTAGCAGCCGCGTTGCACCTGAGAATGTGAAAAGTGTTCATATGTAGGAAAAACCTGAGAAATCCGTCCGTTTTCGTCATTTGTTATCGAATCGACTTAAAGCCAGATCGTCACATTGGCCGCTTTTCTCTCCTGACGGTTACATTTATTGTCTGCAAAGCTATGTCGCGTGCTGCGGTATGGGGAGACACTAAAAGCACCATAGTAGAACACAGAAGAAACTTGTAATTGGAAGCAATAGCAAGTAAGAAGTAGTACAATTCAAGTTTTAGTTGTACATTATTCACTTTTTAGCCGGCTTTGGTGGCTTGGACATGACCTAGGACCTTAAGATTTTGCATAAAAGGAAGACAAGCAGCCGCGTTGCACGGGAGAATGTGAAATGTGTTCATATGTAGTAAAAACCTGAGAAATCCGTCCGTTTTCATCATTTGTTATCGAATCGACTTAAAGCCAGATCGTCACATTGGCCGCTTTTCTCTCTGAAACAGTTACATTTATCGTCTGCAAAGCTATGTCACGTGCTGCGGAATGCGGAGACACTAAAAGCACCATAGTAGAACACAGAAGAAGCTTCTAAGTTGAAGTAATAGCCAGTAAGAAGTAGTACAGTTCAAGTTTTAGTTATCGATTATTCACTTCTTAGCCGGCTTTGGTGGCTTGGACATGAGGTGGAACCTTAAGATTTTGCATGAAAGGAAGACTAGCAGCCGCGTTGCACCTCAGAATGTGAAAAGTGCTCATGTGTAGCATAAACCTGAGAAATCCGTCCGTTTTGGTCATTTGTTACCGAATCGATTTAAAGCCAGATCGTCACATTGGCCGCCCTTGTCTCAGAAACGGTTACATTTATCGTCTTCAAAGCTATGTCGCGTGCTGTGGTATGCGGAAACATTAAAAGCACCATAGTAGAACACAGAAGAAGCTTCTAAGTTGAAGTAATATCCAGTAAGAAGTAGTACAATTCTAGTTTTAGTTGTCGATTATTCACTTTTTAGCCGGCTTTGGTGGCTTGGACATGACCTAGGACCTTAAGATTTTGCATGAAAGGAGGACTAGCAGCCGCGTTTCACGGGAGAATGTGAAAAGTGTTCATATGGAGTAAAAACCTGAGAAATCCGTCCGTTTTCGTCATTTGTTATCGAATCGACTTAAAGCCAGATCGTCACATTGGCCGCTTTTCTCTCTGAGACGGTTACATTTATCGTCTGCATAGCTATGTCGCGTGCTGCGGTATGCGGAAACACTAAAAGCACCATAGTAGAACACAGAAGAAGCTTCTAAGTTGAAGTAATATCCAGTAAGAAGTAGTACAATTCAAGTTTTAGTTGTCGATTATTCACTTTTTAGCCGGCTTTGGTGGCTTGGACATGACCTAGGACCTTAAGATTTTGCATGAAAGGAGGACTAGCAGCCGCGTTGCACGGGAGAATGTGAAAAGTGTTCATTTGTAGTAAAAACCTGGGATATCAGTCCGTTTTCGTCATTTGTTATCGAATCGACTTAAAGCCAGATCGTCATATTGGCCGTTTTTCTCTCTGAGACGCTTGCATTAATCGTCTGCAAAGCTATGTCGCGTGCTGCGGCATGCGGAAACACTAAAAGCACCATAGTAGAACACAGAAGAAGCTTCTAAGTTGAAGTAATAGCCAGTAAGAAGTAGTACAATTCAAGTTTTAGTTATCGATTATTCACTTTTTAGCCGGCTTTGGTGGCTTGGACATAAGGTGGAACCTTAAGATTTTGCATGAAAGGAGGACTAGCAGCCGCGTTGCACGGGAGAATGTGAAAAGTTTTCATATGTAGTAAATACCTGAGAAATCCGTCCATTTTCGTCATTTGTTATCGAATCGACTTAAAGCCAGATCGTCACATTGGCCGCTTTTCTCTCTGAGACGGTTACATTTATCGTCTGCAAAGCTATGTCGCGTGCTGCGGTAAGCGGAGACACTAAAAGCAACATATTAGAACACAGAAGAAGCTTCTAAGTTGAAGTAATAGCCAGTAAGAAGTAATACAATTCAAGATTTAGTTGTCGATTATTCACTTTTTAGCCGGCTTTGGTGGCTTGGACATGTGGTGGAACCTTAAGATTTTGCATGAAAGGAGGACTGGCAGCCGCGTTGCACGGGAGAATGTGAAAAGTGTTCATATGGAGTAAAAACCTGAGAAATCCGTCAGTTTTCGACATTTGTTATCGAATCGAATTAAAGCCAGTTCGTCACATTGGCCGCTTTTCTCACTGAGACGGTTACATTTATCGTCTGCATAGCTATGTCGCGTGCTGCGGTATGCGGAGACACTAAAAGCACCATAGTAGAACACAGAAGAAGCTTCTAAGTTGAAGTAATATCCAGTAAGAAGTAGCACTATTCAAGTTTTAATTATCGATTATTCACTTTTTATCCGGCTTAGGTGGTTTTTACATGACCTAGTACCTTAAGATTTTGCATGAAAGGAGGACTAGCAGCCGCGTTGCACGGGAGAACTTGAAAAGTGTTCATATGAAGTGAAAACCTGAGAAATCCGTCCGTTTTCGTCATTTGTTATCAAATCGACTTAAAACCAGATCGCCACATTGGCCGCTTTTCTCTCTGAGACGGTTACATTTATCGTCTGCAAAGCTATGTCGCATGCTGCGGTATGCGGAGACACAAAAAGCACCATAGTAGAACACAGAAGAAGCTTCTAAGTTGAAGTAATAGCCAGTAAGAAGTAGTACAATTCAAGTTTTAGTTGTCGATTATTCTTTTTTTAGCCGGCTTTGGTTGCTTGGACATGAGGTGGAACCTTAAGATTTTGCATGAAAGGAAGACTAGCAGCCGCGTTGCACCTGAAAATGTGAATAGTGTTCATATGTAGTATAAACCTGAGAAATCCGTCCGTTTTGGTCATTTGTTACCGAATCGATTTAAAGTCCGATCGTCACATTGGCCACCCTTGTCTCTGAAACGGTTACATTTATCGTCTTCAAAGCTATGTCGCGTGCTGCGGTATGCGGAAACACTAAAAGCACCATAGTAGAACACAGAAGAAGCTTCTAAGTTGAAGTAATATCCAGTAGGATGTAGTACAATTCAAGTTTTAGTTGTCGATTATTCACTTTGTAGCCGGCTTTGGTGGCTTGGACATGACCTAGGACCTTAAGATTTTGCATGAAAGTAAGACTAGCAGCCGCGTTGCACGGGAGAATGTGAAAAGTATTCATATATAGTAAAAACCTGAGAAATCCGTTCATTTTCGTCATTTGTAATCGAATCGACTTAAAACCAGATCGTCACATTGGCCGCTTTTCTCTCTGAGACGTTTACATTTATCGTCTGCAAAACTATGTCGCGTGCTGCTGTATGCGGAGACACAAAAAGCACCATAGTAGAACACAGAAGAAGCTTCCAAGTTGTAGTAATAGCCAGTAAGAAGTAGTACAATTCAAGTTTTAGTTATCGATTACTCACTTTTTAGAAGGCTGTGGTGCCTTGAACATGACGTGGAACCTTAAGATTTTGCATGAATTTAGGACTAGCAGCCGCTTTGCACGGGAGAATGTGAAAAGTGTTCATATGTAGTAAAAACCTGAGAAATCCGTCCGTTTTCGTCATTTGTTATCGTATCTACTTGAAGCCAGATCGTCACATTGGCCGATTTCTCTCTGAGACGGTTACATTTATCGTCTGCAAAGCTATGTCGCGTGCTGCGGTATGCGGAGACACTAAAAGCACCATAGTAGAACACAGAAGAAGCTTCTAAGTTGAAGTAATATCCAGTAGGATGTAGTACAATTCAAGTTTTAGTTGTCGATTATTCACTTTTTAGCCGTCTTTGGTGGCTTGGACATGACCTAGGACCTTAAGATTTTGCATGAAAGGAGGACTAGCAGCCGCGTTGCACGGGAGTATGTGAAAAGTGTTCATATGTAGTAAAAAACTGAGAAATCCGTCCGTTTTCGTCATTTGTTATCGAAGTGATTAAAAGCCAGATCGTCACATTGGCCGTTTTTCTCTCTGAGACGCTTGAATTAATCGTCTGCATCGCTATGTCGCGTGCTGCGGTATGTGGAGACACAAAGAGCACCATAGTAGAACACAGAAGAAGCTTCTAAGTTGAAGTAATAGCCAGTAGGAAGTAGTACAATTCAAGTTTTAGTTATCGATTATTCACTTTTTAGAAGGCTTTGGTGCCTTGGACATGACTTGGAACCTTAAGATTTTGCATGAAAGGAGGATTAGTGCCGCGTTGCACGGTAGAATGTGAAAAGTGTTCATATGTAGTAAAAACCTGAGAAATCCGTGTGTTTTCGTCATTTGTTATCGTATCGACTTAAAGCCAGATCGTCACATTGGCCGCTTTTCTCTCTGAGACGGTTACATTTATTTTCTGCAAAGCTATGTCGCGTGCTGCGGTATGCGGAGACACTAAAAGCGCCATAGTAGAACACAGAAGAAGCTTCTAAGTTGAAGCAATAGCCAGTAAGAAGTAGTACAATTCAAGTTTTAGTTATCGATTATTCACTTTTTAGCCGGATTTGGTGGCTTGGACATGAGGTGGAACCTTAAGATTTTGCATGAAAGTAAGACTAGCAGCCGCGTTGCACGGGAGAATGTGAAAAGTGTTCATATGTAGTAAAAACCTGAGAAATCCGTCCGTTTTCGTCATTTGTTATCGAATCGACTTAAAGCCAGATCGTCACATTGGCCGCTTTTCTCTCTGAGACGATTACATTTATCGTCTGCAAAGCTATGTCGCGTGCTGCGGTATGCGGAGACACTAAAAGCACCATAGTAGAACACAGATGAAGCTTCTAAGTTGAAGTAATATCCAGTAAGAAGTAGTACAATTCAAGTTTTAGTTATCGATTATTCACTTTTTAGCCGGATTTGGTGGCTTGGACATGACCTAGGGCCTTAAGATTTTGCATGAAAGAAGGACTAGCAGCCGCGTTGCACGGGAGAATGTGAGAAGTGTCCATATGTTGTAATAACCTGAGATATCCGTCCGTTTTCGTCATTTGTTATCGAATCGACTTAAAACCAGATCGCGACATTGGCCGCTTTTCTCTCTGAGACTGTTACATTTATCGTCTGCAAAGCTATGTCGAGTGTTGCGGTATGCGGAGACACTAAAAGCACCATAGTAGAACACAGAAAAAGCTTCTAGGTTGAAATAATAGCCAGTAAGAAGTAGTACAATTCAAGTTTTAGTTATCGATTTTTCACTTTTTAGCCGGCTTTGGTGGCTTGGACATGACCTAGGACCTTACGATTTTGCATGAAAGGAGGACTAGCAGCCGCGTTGCTCGGGAGAATGTGAAAAGTGTTCATATGTAGTAAAAAACTGAGAAATCCGTCCGTTTTCGTCATTTGTTATCGATCGACTTAAAGCCAGATCGTCACATTGGCCGCTTTTCTCTCTGAGAAGCTTCCATTAATCGTCTGCAAAGCTATGTCGCGTGCTGCGGTATGCGGAGACACAAAAAGCACCATAGTAGAACACAGAAGAAGCTTCTAAGGTGAAGTAATAGCCAGTAAGAAGTAGTACAATTCAAGTTTTAGTTATCGATTATTCACTTTTTAGCCGGCTTTGGTGGCTTGGACATGAGGTGGAACCTTAAGATTTTGCATGAAAGGAGGACTAGCAGTCGCGTCGCACGGGAGAATGTGAAAAGTGTTCATATATAGTAAAAACCTTAGAAATCCGTCCGTTTTCGTCATTTGTTATCGAAACGAATTAAAACCAGATCGCCACATTGGCCGCTTTTCTCTCTGAGACTCTTACATTTAACGTCTGCAAAGCTATGTCGCGTGCTGCGGTAGGCGGAGACACTAAAAGCACCATAGTAGAACACAGAAGAAGCTTCTAGGTTGAAATAATAGCCAGTAAGAAGTAGTACAATTCAAGTTTTAGTTATCGATTATTCACTTTTTAGCCGGCTTTGGTGGCTTGGACATGACCTAGGACCTTACGATTTTGCATGAAATGAGGACTAGCAGCCGCGTTGCACGGGAGAATGTGAAAAGTGTTCATATGTAGTAAAAACCTGAGAAATCCGTCGGTTTTCGTCATTTGTTATCGAATCGACTTAAAGCCAGATCGTCACATTGGCCGCTTTTCTCTCTGAGACGGTTACATTTATCGTCTGCAAAGCTATGTCGCGTGCTGCGGTATGCGGAGACTCTAAAAGCACCATAGTAGAACACAAAGGAAGCTTCTAACTTGAAGTAATAGCCAGTAAGAAGTAGTACAATTCAAGATTTAGTTATTGATTATTCACTTTTTAGCCGGCTTTGGTGGCTTGGACATGAGGTGGAACCTTAAGATTTTGCATGAAAGGAAGACTAGCAGCCGCGTTGCACCTGAGAATGTGAAAAGTGTTCATATGTAGTATAAACCTTTGAAATCCGTCCGTTTTGGTCATTTGTTACCGAATCGATTTAAAGCCAGATCATCACATTGGCCGCCCTTGTGTCTGAAACCGTTACATTTATCGTCTTCAAAGCTATGTCGCGTGCTGCGGTATGCGGAAACACTAAAGGCACCATAGTAGAACACAGAAGAAGCTTCTAAGTTGAAGTAATATCCAGTAGGATGTAGTACAATTCAAGTTTTTGTTGTCGATTATTCACTTTTTAGCCGGCTTTGGTAGCTTGGACATGACCTAGGACCTTAAGATTTTGTATGATATGAGGACTAGCAGCCGCGTTGCACGGGAGAATGTGAAAAGTGTTCATATGGAGTAAAAACCTGAGAAATCCGTCCGTTTTCGTCATTTGTTATCGAATCGACTTAAAGCCAGATCGTCACATTGGCCGCTTTTCTCTCTGAGACGGTTACATTTATCGTCTGCATAGCTATGTCGCGTGCTGCGGTATGCGGAAACACTAAAAGCACCATAGTAGAACACAGAAGAAGCTTCTAAGTTGAAGTAATATCCAGTAAGAAGTAGTACAATTCAAGTTTTAGTTGTCGATTATTCACTTTTTAGCCGGCTTTGGTGGCTTGGACATGACCTAGGACCTTAAGATTTTGCATGAAAGGAGGACTAGCAGCCGCGTTGCACGGGAGAATGTGAAAAGTGTTCATTTGTAGTAAAAACCTGGGATATCAGTCCGTTTTCGTCATTTGTTATCGAATCGACTTAAAGCCAGATCGTCATATTGGCCGTTTTTCTCTCTGAGACGCTTGCATTAATCGTCTGCAAAGCTATGTCGCGTGCTGCGGCATGCGGAAACACTAAAAGCACCATAGTAGAACACAGAAGAAGCTTCTAAGTTGAAGTAATAGCCAGTAAGAAGTAGTACAATTCAAGTTTTAGTTATCGATTATTCACTTTTTAGCCGGCTTTGGTGGCTTGGACATAAGGTGGAACCTTAAGATTTTGCATGAAAGGAGGACTAGCAGCCGCGTTGCACGGGAGAATGTGAAAAGTTTTCATATGTAGTAAATACCTGAGAAATCCGTCCATTTTCGTCATTTGTTATCGAATCGACTTAAAGCCAGATCGTCACATTGGCCGCTTTTCTCTCTGAGACGGTTACATTTATCGTCTGCAAAGCTATGTCGCGTGCTGCGGTAAGCGGAGACACTAAAAGCAACATATTAGAACACAGAAGAAGCTTCTAAGTTGAAGTAATAGCCAGTAAGAAGTAATACAATTCAAGATTTAGTTGTCGATTATTCACTTTTTAGCCGGCTTTGGTGGCTTGGACATGACCTAGCACCTTAAGATTTTGCATGAAAGGAAGACTAGCAGCCGCGTTGCACGAGGGAATGTGAAAAGTGTTAATATGTAGTAAAAACATGAGGAATCCGTCTGTTTTCGTCATTTGTTATCGAATCGACTTAAAGCCAGATCGTCACATTGGCCGCTCTTCTCTCTGAAACGGTTACATTTATCGTCTACAAAGCAATGTCGCGTGCTGTGGTATGCGGAAACACTAAAAGCACCATAGTAGAACACAGAAGAAGCTTCTAAGTTGAAGTAATAGCCAGTAAGAAGTAGTACAATTCAAATTTTAGTTATCGATTATTCACTTTTTAGCCGGCTTTGGTGGGTTGGACATGTGGTGGAACCTTAAGATTTTGCATGAAAGGAGGACTGGCAGCCGCGTTGCACGGGAGAATGTGAAAAGTGTTCATATGGAGTAAAAACCTGAGAAATCCGTCAGTTTTCGACATTTGTTATCGAATCGAATTAAAGCCAGTTCGTCACATTGGCCGCTTTTCTCACTGAGACGGTTACATTTATCGTCTGCATAGCTATGTCGCGTGCTGCGGTATGCGGAGACACTAAAAGCACCATAGTAGAACACAGAAGAAGCTTCTAAGTTGAAGTAATATCCAGTAAGAAGTAGCACTATTCAAGTTTTAATTATCGATTATTCACTTTTTATCCGGCTTAGGTGGTTTTTACATGACCTAGTACCTTAAGATTTTGCATGAAAGGAGGACTAGCAGCCGCGTTGCACGGGAGAACTTGAAAAGTGTTCATATGAAGTGAAAACCTGAGAAATCCGTCCGTTTTCGTCATTTGTTATCAAATCGACTTAAAACCAGATCGCCACATTGGCCGCTTTTCTCTCTGAGACGGTTACATTTATCGTCTGCAAAGCTATGTCGCATGCTGCGGTATGCGGAGACACAAAAAGCACCATAGTAGAACACAGAAGAAGCTTCTAAGTTGAAGTAATAGCCAGTAAGAAGTAGTACAATTCAAGTTTTAGTTGTCGATTATTCTTTTTTTAGCCGGCTTTGGTTGCTTGGACATGAGGTGGAACCTTAAGATTTTGCATGAAAGGAAGACTAGCAGCCGCGTTGCACCTGAAAATGTGAATAGTGTTCATATGTAGTATAAACCTGAGAAATCCGTCCGTTTTGGTCATTTGTTACCGAATCGATTTAAAGTCCGATCGTCACATTGGCCACCCTTGTCTCTGAAACGGTTACATTTATCGTCTTCAAAGCTATGTCGCGTGCTGCGGTATGCGGAAACACTAAAAGCACCATAGTAGAACACAGAAGAAGCTTCTAAGTTGAAGTAATATCCAGTAGGATGTAGTACAATTCAAGTTTTAGTTGTCGATTATTCACTTTGTAGCCGGCTTTGGTGGCTTGGACATGACCTAGGACCTTAAGATTTTGCATGAAAGTAAGACTAGCAGCCGCGTTGCACGGGAGAATGTGAAAAGTATTCATATATAGTAAAAACCTGAGAAATCCGTTCATTTTCGTCATTTGTAATCGAATCGACTTAAAACCAGATCGTCACATTGGCCGCTTTTCTCTCTGAGACGTTTACATTTATCGTCTGCAAAACTATGTCGCGTGCTGCTGTATGCGGAGACACAAAAAGCACCATAGTAGAACACAGAAGAAGCTTCCAAGTTGTAGTAATAGCCAGTAAGAAGTAGTACAATTCAAGTTTTAGTTATCGATTACTCACTTTTTAGAAGGCTGTGGTGCCTTGAACATGACGTGGAACCTTAAGATTTTGCATGAATTTAGGACTAGCAGCCGCTTTGCACGGGAGAATGTGAAAAGTGTTCATATGTAGTAAAAACCTGAGAAATCCGTCCGTTTTCGTCATTTGTTATCGTATCGACTTGAAGCCAGATCGTCACATTGGCCGATTTCTCTCTGAGACGGTTACATTTATCGTCTGCAAAGCTATGTCGCGTGCTGCGGTATGCGGAGACACTAAAAGCACCATAGTAGAACACAGAAGAAGCTTCTAAGTTGAAGTAATATCCAGTAGGATGTAGTACAATTCAAGTTTTAGTTGTCGATTATTCACTTTTTAGCCGTCTTTGGTGGCTTGGACATGACCTAGGACCTTAAGATTTTGCATGAAAGGAGGACTAGCAGCCGCGTTGCACGGGAGTATGTGAAAAGTGTTCATATGTAGTAAAAAACTGAGAAATCCGTCCGTTTTCGTCATTTGTTATCGAAGTGATTAAAAGCCAGATCGTCACATTGGCCGTTTTTCTCTCTGAGACGCTTGAATTAATCGTCTGCATCGCTATGTCGCGTGCTGCGGTATGTGGAGACACAAAGAGCACCATAGTAGAACACAGAAGAAGCTTCTAAGTTGAAGTAATAGCCAGTAGGAAGTAGTACAATTCAAGTTTTAGTTATCGATTATTCACTTTTTAGCCGGCTTTGGTGGCTTGGACATGAGGTGGAACCTTAAGATTTTGCATGAAAGGAGGACTAGCAGTCGCGTCGCACGGGAGAATGTGAAAAGTGTTCATATATAGTAAAAACCTTAGAAATCCGTCCGTTTTCGTCATTTGTTATCGAAACGAATTAAAACCAGATCGCCACATTGGCCGCTTTTCTCTCTGAGACTCTTACATTTATCGTCTGCAAAGCTATGTCGCGTGCTGCGGTAGGCGGAGACACTAAAAGCACCATAGTAGAACACAGAAGAAGCTTCTAGGTTGAAATAATAGCCAGTAAGAAGTAGTACAATTCAAGTTTTAGTTATCGATTATTCACTTTTTAGCCGGCTTTGGTGGCTTGGACATGACCTAGGACCTTACGATTTTGCATGAAATGAGGACTAGCAGCCGCGTTGCACGGGAGAATGTGAAAAGTGTTCATATGTAGTAAAAACCTGAGAAATCCGTCGGTTTTCGTCATTTGTTATCGAATCGACTTAAAGCCAGATCGTCACATTGGCCGCTTTTCTCTCTGAGACGGTTACATTTATCGTCTGCAAAGCTATGTCGCGTGCTGCGGTATGCGGAGACTCTAAAAGCACCATAGTAGAACACAAAGGAAGCTTCTAACTTGAAGTAATAGCCAGTAAGAAGTAGTACAATTCAAGATTTAGTTATTGATTATTCACTTTTTAGCCGGCTTTGGTGGCTTGGACATGAGGTGGAACCTTAAGATTTTGCATGAAAGGAAGACTAGCAGCCGCGTTGCACCTGAGAATGTGAAAAGTGTTCATATGTAGTATAAACCTTTGAAATCCGTCCGTTTTGGTCATTTGTTACCGAATCGATTTAAAGCCAGATCATCACATTGGCCGCCCTTGTGTCTGAAACCGTTACATTTATCGTCTTCAAAGCTATGTCGCGTGCTGCGGTATGCGGAAACACTAAAGGCACCATAGTAGAACACAGAAGAAGCTTCTAAGTTGAAGTAATATGCAGTAGGATGTAGTACAATTCAAGTTTTTGTTGTCGATTATTCACTTTTTAGCCGGCTTTGGTAGCTTGGACATGACCTAGGACCTTAAGATTTTGTATGATATGAGGACTAGCAGCCGCGTTGCACGGGAGAATGTGAAAAGTGTTCATATGGAGTAAAAACCTGAGAAATCCGTCCGTTTTCGTCATTTGTTATCGAATCGACTTAAAGCCAGATCGTCACATTGGCCGCTTTTCTCTCTGAGACGGTTACATTTATCGTCTGCATAGCTATGTCGCGTGCTGCGGTATGCGGAAACACTAAAAGCACCATAGTAGAACACAGAAGAAGCTTCTAAGTTGAAGTAATATCCAGTAAGAAGTAGTACAATTCAAGTTTTAGTTGTCGATTATTCACTTTTTAGCCGGCTTTGGTGGCTTGGACATGACCTAGGACCTTGAGATTTTGCATGAAAGGAGGACTAGCAGCCGCGTTGCACGGGAGAATGTGAAAAGTGTTCATTTGTAGTAAAAACCTGGGATATCAGTCCGTTTTCGTCATTTGTTATCGAATCGACTTAAAGCCAGATCGTCATATTGGCCGTTTTTCTCTCTGAGACGCTTGCATTAATCGTCTGCAAAGCTATGTCGCGTGCTGCGGCATGCGGAAACACTAAAAGCACCATAGTAGAACACAGAAGAAGCTTCTAAGTTGAAGTAATAGCCAGTAAGAAGTAGTACAATTCAAGTTTTAGTTATCGATTATTCACTTTTTAGCCGGCTTTGGTGGCTTGGACATAAGGTGGAACCTTAAGATTTTGCATGAAAGGAGGACTAGCAGCCGCGTTGCACGGGAGAATGTGAAAAGTTTTCATATGTAGTAAATACCTGAGAAATCCGTCCATTTTCGTCATTTGTTATCGAATCGACTTAAAGCCAGATCGTCACATTGGCCGCTTTTCTCTCTGAGACGGTTACATTTATCGTCTGCAAAGCTATGTCGCGTGCTGCGGTAAGCGGAGACACTAAAAGCAACATATTAGAACACAGAAGAAGCTTCTAAGTTGAAGTAATAGCCAGTAAGAAGTAATACAATTCAAGATTTAGTTGTCGATTATTCACTTTTTAGCCGGCTTTGGTGGCTTGGACATGACCTAGCACCTTAAGATTTTGCATGAAAGGAAGACTAGCAGCCGCGTTGCACGAGGGAATGTGAAAAGTGTTAATATGTAGTAAAAACATGAGGAATCCGTCTGTTTTCGTCATTTGTTATCGAATCGACTTAAAGCCAGATCGTCACATTGGCCGCTCTTCTCTCTGAAACGGTTACATTTATCGTCTACAAAGCAATGTCGCGTGCTGTGGTATGCGGAAACACTAAAAGCACCATAGTAGAACACAGAAGAAGCTTCTAAGTTGAAGTAATAGCCAGTAAGAAGTAGTACAATTCAAATTTTAGTTATCGATTATTCACTTTTTAGCCGGCTTTGGTGGCTTGGACATGTGGTGGAACCTTAAGATTTTGCATGAAAGGAGGACTGGCAGCCGCGTTGCACGGGAGAATGTGAAAAGTGTTCATATGGAGTAAAAACCTGAGAAATCCGTCAGTTTTCGACATTTGTTATCGAATCGAATTAAAGCCAGTTCGTCACATTGGCCGCTTTTCTCACTGAGACGGTTACATTTATCGTCTGCATAGCTATGTCGCGTGCTGCGGTATGCGGAGACACTAAAAGCACCATAGTAGAACACAGAAGAAGCTTCTAAGTTGAAGTAATATCCAGTAAGAAGTAGCACTATTCAAGTTTTAATTATCGATTATTCACTTTTTATCCGGCTTAGGTGGTTTTTACATGACCTAGTACCTTAAGATTTTGCATGAAAGGAGGACTAGCAGCCGCGTTGCACGGGAGAACTTGAAAAGTGTTCATATGAAGTGAAAACCTGAGAAATCCGTCCGTTTTCGTCATTTGTTATCAAATCGACTTAAAACCAGATCGCCACATTGGCCGCTTTTCTCTCTGAGACGGTTACATTTATCGTCTGCAAAGCTATGTCGCATGCTGCGGTATGCGGAGACACAAAAAGCACCATAGTAGAACACAGAAGAAGCTTCTAAGTTGAAGTAATAGCCAGTAAGAAGTAGTACAATTCAAGTTTTAGTTGTCGATTATTCTTTTTTTAGCCGGCTTTGGTTGCTTGGACATGAGGTGGAACCTTAAGATTTTGCATGAAAGGAAGACTAGCAGCCGCGTTGCACCTGAAAATGTGAATAGTGTTCATATGTAGTATAAACCTGAGAAATCCGTCCGTTTTGGTCATTTGTTACCGAATCGATTTAAAGTCCGATCGTCACATTGGCCACCCTTGTCTCTGAAACGGTTACATTTATCGTCTTCAAAGCTATGTCGCGTGCTGCGGTATGCGGAAACACTAAAAGCACCATAGTAGAACACAGAAGAAGCTTCTAAGTTGAAGTAATATCCAGTAGGATGTAGTACAATTCAAGTTTTAGTTGTCGATTATTCACTTTGTAGCCGGCTTTGGTGGCTTGGACATGACCTAGCACCTTAAGATTTTGCATGAAAGTAAGACTAGCAGCCGCGTTGCACGGGAGAATGTGAAAAGTATTCATATATAGTAAAAACCTGAGAAATCCGTTCATTTTCGTCATTTGTAATCGAATCGACTTAAAACCAGATCGTCACATTGGCCGCTTTTCTCTCTGAGACGTTTACATTTATCGTCTGCAAAACTATGTCGCGTGCTGCTGTATGCGGAGACACAAAAAGCACCATAGTAGAACACAGAAGAAGCTTCCAAGTTGTAGTAATAGCCAGTAAGAAGTAGTACAATTCAAGTTTTAGTTATCGATTACTCACTTTTTAGAAGGCTGTGGTGCCTTGAACATGACGTGGAATCTTAAGATTTTGCATGAATTTAGGACTAGCAGCCGCTTTGCACGGGAGAATGTGAAAAGTGTTCATATGTAGTAAAAACCTGAGAAATCCGTCCGTTTTCGTCATTTGTTATCGTATCGACTTGAAGCCAGATCGTCACATTGGCCGATTTCTCTCTGAGACGGTTACATTTATCGTCTGCAAAGCTATGTCGCGTGCTGCGGTATGCGGAGACACTAAAAGCACCATAGTAGAACACAGAAGAAGCTTCTAAGTTGAAGTAATATCCAGTAGGATGTAGTACAATTCAAGTTTTTGTTGTCGATTATTCACTTTTTAGCCGGCTTTGGTAGCTTGGACATGACCTAGGACCTTAAGATTTTGTATGATATGAGGACTAGCAGCCGCGTTGCACGGGAGAATGTGAAAAGTGTTCATATGGAGTAAAAACCTGAGAAATCCGTCCGTTTTCGTCATTTGTTATCGAATCGACTTAAAGCCAGATCGTCACATTGGCCGCTTTTCTCTCTGAGACGGTTACATTTATCGTCTGCATAGCTATGTCGCGTGCTGCGGTATGCGGAAACACTAAAAGCACCATAGTAGAACACAGAAGAAGCTTCTAAGTTGAAGTAATATCCAGTAAGAAGTAGTACAATTCAAGTTTTAGTTGTCGATTATTCACTTTTTAGCCGGCTTTGGTGGCTTGGACATGACCTAGGACCTTAAGATTTTGCATGAAAGGAGGACTAGCAGCCGCGTTGCACGGGAGAATGTGAAAAGTGTTCATTTGTAGTAAAAACCTGGGATATCAGTCCGTTTTCGTCATTTGTTATCGAATCGACTTAAAGCCAGATCGTCATATTGGCCGTTTTTCTCTCTGAGACGCTTGCATTAATCGTCTGCAAAGCTATGTCGCGTGCTGCGGCATGCGGAAACACTAAAAGCACCATAGTAGAACACAGAAGAAGCTTCTAAGTTGAAGTAATAGCCAGTAAGAAGTAGTACAATTCAAGTTTTAGTTATCGATTATTCACTTTTTAGCCGGCTTTGGTGGCTTGGACATAAGGTGGAACCTTAAGATTTTGCATGAAAGGAGGACTAGCAGCCGCGTTGCACGGGAGAATGTGAAAAGTTTTCATATGTAGTAAATACCTGAGAAATCCGTCCATTTTCGTCATTTGTTATCGAATCGACTTAAAGCCAGATCGTCACATTGGCCGCTTTTCTCTCTGAGACGGTTACATTTATCGTCTGCAAAGCTATGTCGCGTGCTGCGGTAAGCGGAGACACTAAAAGCAACATATTAGAACACAGAAGAAGCTTCTAAGTTGAAGTAATAGCCAGTAAGAAGTAATACAATTCAAGATTTAGTTGTCGATTATTCACTTTTTAGCCGGCTTTGGTGGCTTGGACATGACCTAGCACCTTAAGATTTTGCATGAAAGGAAGACTAGCAGCCGCGTTGCACGAGGGAATGTGAAAAGTGTTAATATGTAGTAAAAACATGAGGAATCCGTCTGTTTTCGTCATTTGTTATCGAATCGACTTAAAGCCAGATCGTCACATTGGCCGCTCTTCTCTCTGAAACGGTTACATTTATCGTCTACAAAGCAATGTCGCGTGCTGTGGTATGCGGAAACACTAAAAGCACCATAGTAGAACACAGAAGAAGCTTCTAAGTTGAAGTAATAGCCAGTAAGAAGAAGTACAATTCAAATTTTAGTTATCGATTATTCACTTTTTAGCCGGCTTTGGTGGCTTGGACATGTGGTGGAACCTTAAGATTTTGCATGAAAGGAGGACTGGCAGCCGCGTTGCACGGGAGAATGTGAAAAGTGTTCATATGGAGTAAAAACCTGAGAAATCCGTCAGTTTTCGACATTTGTTATCGAATCGAATTAAAGCCAGTTCGTCACATTGGCCGCTTTTCTCACTGAGACGGTTACATTTATCGTCTGCATAGCTATGTCGCGTGCTGCGGTATGCGGAGACACTAAAAGCACCATAGTAGAACACAGAAGAAGCTTCTAAGTTGAAGTAATATCCAGTAAGAAGTAGCACTATTCAAGTTTTAATTATCGATTATTCACTTTTTATCCGGCTTAGGTGGTTTTTACATGACCTAGTACCTTAAGATTTTGCATGAAAGGAGGACTAGCAGCCGCGTTGCACGGGAGAACTTGAAAAGTGTTCATATGAAGTGAAAACCTGAGAAATCCGTCCGTTTTCGTCATTTGTTATCAAATCGACTTAAAACCAGATCGCCACATTGGCCGCTTTTCTCTCTGAGACGGTTACATTTATCGTCTGCAAAGCTATGTCGCATGCTGCGGTATGCGGAGACACAAAAAGCACCATAGTAGAACACAGAAGAAGCTTCTAAGTTGAAGTAATAGCCAGTAAGAAGTAGTACAATTCAAGTTTTAGTTGTCGATTATTCTCTTTTTAGCCGGCTTTGGTTGCTTGGACATGAGGTGGAACCTTAAGATTTTGCATGAAAGGAAGACTAGCAGCCGCGTTGCACCTGAAAATGTGAATAGTGTTCATATGTAGTATAAACCTGAGAAATCCGTCCGTTTTGGTCATTTGTTACCGAATCGATTTAAAGTCCGATCGTCACATTGGCCACCCTTGTCTCTGAAACGGTTACATTTATCGTCTTCAAAGCTATGTCGCGTGCTGCGGTATGCGGAAACACTAAAAGCACCATAGTAGAACACAGAAGAAGCTTCTAAGTTGAAGTAATATCCAGTAGGATGTAGTACAATTCAAGTTTTAGTTGTCGATTATTCACTTTGTAGCCGGCTTTGGTGGCTTGGACATGACCTAGGACCTTAAGATTTTGCATGAAAGTAAGACTAGCAGCCGCGTTGCACGGGAGAATGTGAAAAGTATTCATATATAGTAAAAACCTGAGAAATCCGTTCATTTTCGTCATTTGTAATCGAATCGACTTAAAACCAGATCGTCACATTGGCCGCTTTTCTCTCTGAGACGTTTACATTTATCGTCTGCAAAACTATGTCGCGTGCTGCTGTATGCGGAGACACAAAAAGCACCATAGTAGAACACAGAAGAAGCTTCCAAGTTGTAGTAATAGCCAGTAAGAAGTAGTACAATTCAAGTTTTAGTTATCGATTACTCACTTTTTAGAAGGCTGTGGTGCCTTGAACATGACGTGGAACCTTAAGATTTTGCATGAATTTAGGACTAGCAGCCGCTTTGCACGGGAGAATGTGAAAAGTGTTCATATGTAGTAAAAACCTGAGAAATCCGTCCGTTTTCGTCATTTGTTATCGTATCGACTTGAAGCCAGATCGTCACATTGGCCGATTTCTCTCTGAGACGGTTACATTTATCGTCTGCAAAGCTATGTCGCGTGCTGCGGTATGCGGAGACACTAAAAGCACCATAGTAGAACACAGAAGAAGCTTCTAAGTTGAAGTAATATCCAGTAGGATGTAGTACAATTCAAGTTTTAGTTGTCGATTATTCACTTTTTAGCCGTCTTTGGTGGCTTGGACATGACCTAGGACCTTAAGATTTTGCATGAAAGGAGGACTAGCAGCCGCGTTGCACGGGAGTATGTGAAAAGTGTTCATATGTAGTAAAAAACTGAGAAATCCGTCCGTTTTCGTCATTTGTTATCGAAGTGATTAAAAGCCAGATCGTCACATTGGCCGTTTTTCTCTCTGAGACGCTTGAATTAATCGTCTGCATCGCTATGTCGCGTGCTGCGGTATGTGGAGACACAAAGAGCACCATAGTAGAACACAGAAGAAGCTTCTAAGTTGAAGTAATAGCCAGTAGGAAGTAGTACAATTCAAGTTTTAGTTATCGATTATTCACTTTTTAGAAGGCTTTGGTGCCTTGGACATGACTTGGAACCTTAAGATTTTGCATGAAAGGAGGATTAGTGCCGCGTTGCACGGTAGAATGTGAAAAGTGTTCATATGTAGTAAAAACCTGAGAAATCCGTGTGTTTTCGTCATTTGTTATCGTATCGACTTAAAGCCAGATCGTCACATTGGCCGCTTTTCTCTCTGAGACGGTTACATTTATTTTCTGCAAAGCTATGTCGCGTGCTGCGGTATGCGGAGACACTAAAAGCGCCATAGTAGAACACAGAAGAAGCTTCTAAGTTGAAGCAATAGCCAGTAAGAAGTAGTACAATTCAAGTTTTAGTTATCGATTATTCACTTTTTAGCCGGATTTGGTGGCTTGGACATGAGGTGGAACCTTAAGATTTTGCATGAAAGTAAGACTAGCAGCCGCGTTGCACGGGAGAATGTGAAAAGTGTTCATATGTAGTAAAAACCTGAGAAATCCGTCCGTTTTCGTCATTTGTTATCGAATCGACTTAAAGCAAGATCGTCACATTGGCCGCTTTTCTCTCTGAGACGATTACATTTATCGTCTGCAAAGCTATGTCGCGTGCTGCGGTATGCGGAGACACTAAAAGCACCATAGTAGAACACAGATGAAGCTTCTAAGTTGAAGTAATATCCAGTAAGAAGTAGTACAATTCAAGTTTTAGTTATCGATTATTCACTTTTTAGCCGGATTTGGTGGCTTGGACATGACCTAGGGCCTTAAGATTTTGCATGAAAGAAGGACTAGCAGCCGCGTTGCACGGGAGAATGTGAGAAGTGTTCATATGTAGTAAAAACCTGAGATATCCGTCCGTTTTCGTCATTTGTTATCGAATCGACTTAAAACCAGATCGCGACATTGGCCGCTTTTCTCTCTGAGACTGTTACATTTATCGTCTGCAAAGCTATGTCGCGTGTTGCGGTATGCGGAGACACTAAAAGCACCATAGTAGAACACAGAAAAAGCTTCTAGGTTGAAATAATAGCCAGTAAGAAGTAGTACAATTCAAGTTTTAGTTATCGATTTTTCACTTTTTAGCCGGCTTTGGTGGCTTGGACATGACCTAGGACCTTACGATTTTGCATGAAAGGAGGACTAGCAGCCGCGTTGCTCGGGAGAATGTGAAAAGTGTTCATATGTAGTAAAAAACTGAGAAATCCGTCCGTTTTCGTCATTTGTTATCGAATCGACTTAAAGCCAGATCGTCACATTGGCCGCTTTTCTCTCTGAGAAGCTTCCATTAATCGTCTGCAAAGCTATGTCGCGTGCTGCGGTATGCGGAGACACAAAAAGCACCATAGTAGAACACAGAAGAAGCTTCTAAGGTGAAGTAATAGCCAGTAAGAAGTAGTACAATTCAAGTTTTAGTTATCGATTATTCACTTTTTAGCCGGCTTTGGTGGCTTGGACATGAGGTGGAACCTTAAGATTTTGCATGAAAGGAGGACTAGCAGTCGCGTCGCACTGGAGAATGTGAAAAGTGTTCATATATAGTAAAAACCTTAGAAATCCGTCCGTTTTCGTCATTTGTTATCGAAACGAATTAAAACCAGATCGCCACATTGGCCGCTTTTCTCTCTGAGACTCTTACATTTATCGTCTGCAAAGCTATGTCGCGTGCTGCGGTAGGCGGAGACACTAAAAGCACCATAGTAGAACACAGAAGAAGCTTCTAGGTTGAAATAATAGCCAGTAAGAAGTAGTACAATTCAAGTTTTAGTTATCGATTATTCACTTTTTAGCCGGCTTTGGTGGCTTGGACATGACCTAGGACCTTACGATTTTGCATGAAATGAGGACTAGCAGCCGCGTTGCACGGGAGAATGTGAAAAGTGTTCATATGTAGTAAAAACCTGAGAAATCCGTCGGTTTTCGTCATTTGTTATCGAATCGACTTAAAGCCAGATCGTCACATTGGCCGCTTTTCTCTCTGAGACGGTTACATTTATCGTCTGCAAAGCTATGTCGCGTGCTGCGGTATGCGGAGACTCTAAAAGCACCATAGTAGAACACAAAGGAAGCTTCTAACTTGAAGTAATAGCCAGTAAGAAGTAGTACAATTCAAGATTTAGTTATTGATTATTCACTTTTTAGCCGGCTTTGGTGGCTTGGACATGAGGTGGAACCTTAAGATTTTGCATGAAAGGAAGACTAGCAGCCGCGTTGCACCTGAGAATGTGAAAAGTGTTCATATGTAGTATAAACCTTTGAAATCCGTCCGTTTTGGTCATTTGTTACCGAATCGATTTAAAGCCAGATCATCACATTGGCCGCCCTTGTGTCTGAAACCGTTACATTTATCGTCTTCAAAGCTATGTCGCGTGCTGCGGTATGCGGAAACACTAAAGGCACCATAGTAGAACACAGAAGAAGCTTCTAAGTTGAAGTAATATCCAGTAGGATGTAGTACAATTCAAGTTTTTGTTGTCGATTATTCACTTTTTAGCCGGCTTTGGTAGCTTGGACATGACCTAGGACCTTAAGATTTTGTATGATATGAGGACTAGCAGCCGCGTTGCACGGGAGAATGTGAAAAGTGTTCATATGTAGTAAAAACCTGAGAATTCCGTCCGTTTTCGTCATTTGTTATCGAATCGACTTAAAGCCAGATCGTCACATTGGTCGCTTTTCTCTCTGAGACGTTTACATTTATCGTCTGCAAAACTATGTCGCGTGCTGCGGTATGCGGAGGCACTAAAAGCACCATAGTAGAACACAGAAGAAGCTTCTAAGTTGAAGTAATAGCCAGTAAGAAGTAGTACAATTCAAGTTTTAGTTGTCGATAGTTCACTTTTTAGCCGGCATTGGTGGCTATGACATGACCTAGGACCATAATATTTTGCATGAAAGGAGGACTAGCCGCCGCGTTGCTCGGGAGAATGTGAAAAGTGTTCATATGTAGTAAAAAACTGAGAAATCCGTCCGTTTTCGTCATTTGTTATTGAATCGATTTAAAGCCAGCTCGTCACATTGGCCGCTCTTCTCTCTGAAACGGTTACATTTATCGTCAGCAAAGCTATGTCGCGTGCTGCGGTATGCGGAAACACTATAAGCACCATAGTAGAACACAGAAGAAGCTTCTAAGTTGAAGTAATAGCCAGTAAGAAGTAGTACAATTCAAGTTTTAATTATCGATTATTCACTTTTCAGAAGACTTTGGAGGCTTGGATATGTCCTAGGACCTTAAGATTTTGCATGAAAGGAGGACTAGCAGCCGCGTTGCACAAGAGAATGTGAAAAGTGTTCATATGGAGTAAAAACATGAGAAATCTGTCCGTTTTCGTCATTTGTTATCGAATCGACTTAAAGCCAGATCGTAACATTGGCCGCTTTTCTCTCTGAGACGGTTACATTTATCGTCAGCATAGCTATGTCGCGTGCTGCGGTATGCGGAAACACTAAAAGCACCATATTAGAACACAGAAGAAGCTTCTAAGTTGAAGTAATAGCCAGTAAGATGTAGTGCTATACAAGTTTTAGTTATCGATTATACACTTTTTAGCCGGCTTTTGTGGCTTGGACATGACCTAGGACCTTAAGATTTCGCATGAAAGGAGGACTAGCAGCCGTGTTGCACGGGAGAATGTGAAAAGCGTTCATATGTAGTAAAAACCTGAGAAATCCGTCCGTTTTCGTCATTTGTTATCGAATCGACTTAAAGCCAGATCGTCACATTGGCCGCTTTTCTCTCTGAGACGGTTACATTTATCGTCTACAAAGCTATGTCGCGTGCTGCGGTATGCGGAAACACTAAAAGCACCATATTAGAACACAGAAGAAGCTTCTAAGTTGAAGTAATAGCCAGTAAGATGTAGTGCTATTCAAGTTTTAGTTATCGATTATACACTTTTTAGCCGGCTTTGGTGGCTTGGACATGACTTAGGACCTTAAGATTTCGCATGAAAGGAGGACTAGCAGCCGTGTTGCACGGGAGAATGTGAAAAGTGTTCATATGTAGTAAAAACCTGAGAAATCCGTCCGTTTTCGTCATTTGTTATCGAATCGACTTAAAGCCAGATCGTCACAATGGCCGCTTTTCTCTCTGAGACGGTTACATTTATTGTCTGCAAAGCTATGTCGCGTGCTGCGGTATGCGGAGACACAAAAAGCACCATAGTAGAACACAGAAGAAGATTCTAAGTTGAAGTAATATCCAGTAAGAAGTAGTACAATTCAAGTTTTAGTTATCGATTATTCACTTTTTAACCGGATTTGGTGGCTTGGACATGACCTAGGGCCTTAAGATTTTGCATGAAAGAACGACTAGCAGCCGCGTTGCACGGGAGAATGTGAGAAGTGTCCATATGTTGTAATAACCTGAGAAATCCGTCGGTTTTCGTCATTTGTTATCGAATCGACTTAAAGCCAGATCGTCACATTGGCCGCTTTTCTCTCTGAGAAGCTTCCATTAATCATGTGCAAAGCTATGTCGCGTGCTGCGGTATGCGGAGACACAAAAAGCACCATAGTAGAACACAGACGAAGCTTCTAAGTTGAAGTAATATCCAGTAGGATGTAGTACAATTCAAGTTTTAGTTGTCGATTATTCACTTTTTAGCCGGCTTTGGTAGCTTGGACATGACCTAGGACCTTAAGATTTTGCATGAAATGAGGACTAGCAGCCGCGTTGCACGGGAGAATGTGAAAATTGTTCATATGTAGTAAAAACCTGAGAATTCCGTCCGTTTTCGTCATTTGTTATCGAATCGACTTAAAGCCAGATCGTCACATTGGTCGCTTTTCTCTTTGAGACGTTTACATTTATCGTCTGCAAAACTATGTCGCGTGCTGCGGTATGCGGAGACACTAAAGGCACCATAGTAGAACACAGAAGAAGCTTCTAAGTAGAAGTAATAGCCAGTAAGAAGTAGTACAATTCAAGTTTTAGTTGTCGATTATTCACTTTTTAGCCGGCTTTGGTGGCTTGGACATGACCTATGACCATACGATTTTGCATGAAAGGAAGACTAGCAGCCGCGTTGCACGGGAGAACGTGAAAAGTGCTCATATGTAGTAAAAACCTGAGATATCCGTCCGTTTTCGTCATTTGTTATCGAATCGACTTAAAGCCGGTTCGTCATATTGGCCGTTTTTCTCTCTGAGACGCTTGCATTAATCGTCTGCAAAGCTATGTCGCGTGCTGCGGTATGCAGAGACACAAAAAGCACCATAGTAGAACACAGAAGAAGCTTCTAAGTTGAAGTAATAGCCAGTAAGAAGTAGTACAATTCAAGTTTTAGTTATCGATTATTCCCTTTTTAGCCGGCTGTGGTGGCTTGGACATGAGGTGGAACCTTAAGATTTTGCATGAAAGGAGGACTAGCAGCGGCGTTGCACGGGAGAATGTGAAAAGTGTTCATATGGAGTAAAAACATGAGAAATCCGACCGTTTTCGTCATTTGTTATCGAATCGACTTAAAACCAGATCGCCACATTGGCCGCATTTCTCTCTGAGACTGTTACATTTATCGTCTGCAAAGCTATGTCGCGTGCTGCGGTATGCGGAGACACTAAAAGCACCATAGTAGAACACAGAAGAAGCTTCTAACTTGAAGTAATAGCCAGTAAGAAGTAGTACAATTCAAGTTTTAGTTATTGATTATTCACTTTTTAGCCGGCTTTGGTGGCTTGGACATGAGGTGGAACCTTAAGATTTTGCATGAATGGAAGACTAGCAGCCGCGTTGCACCTGAGAATGTGAAAAGTGTTCATATGTAGCATAAACCTGAGAAATCCGTCCGTTTTGGTCATTTGTTACCGAATCGATTTAAAGCCAGATCGTCACATTGGCCGCCCTTGTCTCTGAAACGGTTACATTTATCGTCTTTAAAGCTATGTCACGTGCTGCGGTATGCGGAACCACTAAAAGCACCATAGTAGAACACAGAAGAAGCTTCTAAGTTGAAGTAATATCCAGTAGGATGTAGTACAATTCAAGGTTTAGTTGTCGATTATTCACTTTTTAGCCGGCTTTGGTGGCTTGGACATGACGTAGGACCTTAAGATTTTGCATGAAAGGAGGACTAGCAGCCGCGTTGCACGGGACAATGTTAAAAGTGTTCATATGTAGTAAAAACCTGAGAAATCCGTCGGTTTTCGTCATTTGTTATCGAATCGACTTAAAGCCAGATCGTCACATTGGTCGCTTTTCTCTCTGAGACGTTTACATTTATCGTCTGCAAAACTATGTCGCGTGCTGCGGTATGCGGAGACACAAAAAGCACCATAGTAGAACACAGAAGAAGCTTCTAAGTTGAAGTAATATCCAGTAGGATGTAGTACAATTCAAGTTTTAGTTGTCGATTATTCACTTTTTAGCCGGCTTTGGTAGCTTGGACATGACCTAGGACCTTAAGATTTTGCATGAAATGAGGACTAGCAGCCGCGTTGCACGGGAGAATGTGAAAATTGTTCATATGTAGTAAAAACCTGAGAATTCCGTCCGTTTTCGTCATTTGTTATCGAATCGACTTAAAGCCAGATCGTCACATTGGTCGCTTTTCTCTCTGACACGTTTACATTTATCGTCTGCAAAACTATGTCGCGTGCTGCGGTATGCGGAGACACTAAAGGCACCATAGTAGAACACAGAAGAAGCTTCTAAGTAGAAGTAATAGCCAGTAAGAAGTAGTACAATTCAAGTTTTAGTTGTCGATTGTTCACTTTTTAGCCGGCTTTGGTGGCTATGACATGACCTAGGACCATAATATTTTGCATGAAAGGAGGACTAGCCGCCACGTTGCACGGCAGAATATGAAAAGTGTTCATATGTAGTAAAAAACTGAGAAATCCGTCCGTTTTCGTCATTTGTTATCGAATCGATTTAAAGCCAGATCGTCACATTGGCCGCTCTTCTCTCTGAAACGGTTACATTTATCGTCTGAAAAGCTATGTCGCGTGCTGCGGTATGCGGAGACACTAAAAGCATCATAGTAGAACACAGAAGGGGCTTCTAAGTTGCAGTAATAGCCAGTAAGAAGTAGTACAATTCAAGTTTTAGTTGTCGATTATTCACTTTTTAGCCGGCTTTGGTGGCTTGGACATGACCTAGGACCATACGATTTTGCATGAAAGGAAGACTAGCAGCCGCGTTGCACGGGAGAACGTGAAAAGTGCTCATATGTAGTAAAAACCTGAGATATCCGTCCGTTTTCGTCATTTGTTATCGAATCGACTTAAAGCCGGTTCGTCATATTGGCCGTTTTTCTCTCTGAGACGCTTGAATTAATCGTCTGCAAAGCTATGTCGCGTGCTGCGGTATGCAGAGACACAAAAAGCACCATAGTAGAACACAGAAGAAGCTTCTAAGTTGAAGTAATAGCCAGTAAGAAGTAGTACAATTCAAGTTTTAGTTATCGATTATTCCCTTTTTAGCCGGCTGTGGTGGCTTGGACATGAGGTGGAACCTTAAGATTTTGCATGAAAGGAGGACTAGCAGCCGCGTTGCACGGGAGAATGTGAAAAGTGTTCATATGGAGTAAAAACATGAGAAATCCGTCCGTTTTCGTCATTTGTTATCGAATCGACTTAAAACCAGATCGCCACGTTGGCCGCATTTCTCTCTGAGACTGTTACATTTATCGTCTGCAAAGCTATGTCGCGTGCTGCGGTATGCGGAGACACTAAAAGCACCATAGTAGAACACAGAAGAAGCTTCTAAGTTGAACTAATATCCAGTAGGATGTAGTACAATTCAAGGTTTAGTTGTCGATTATTCACTTTTTAGCCGGCTTTGGTGGCTTGGACATGACGTAGGACCTTAAGATTTTGCATGAAAGGAGGACTAGCAGCCGCGTTGCACGGGACAATGTTAAAAGTGTTCATATGTAGTAAAAACCTGAGAAATACGTCGGTTTTCGTCATTTGTTATCGAATCGACTTAAAGCCAGATCGTCACATTGGCCGCTTTTCTCTCAGAGAAGCTTCCATTAATCATGTGCAAAGCTATGTCGCGTGCTGCGGTATGCGGAGACACAAAAAGCATCATAGTAGAACACAGAAGGGGCTTCTAAGTTGAAGTAATATCCAGTAGGATGTAGTACAATTCAAGTTTTAGTTGTCGATTATTCACTTTTTAGCCGGCTTTGGTAGCTTGGACATGACCTAGGACCTTAAGATTTTGCATGAAATGAGGACTAGCAGCCGCGTTGCACGGGAGAATGTGAAAATTGTTCATATGTAGTAAAAACCTGAGAATTCCGTCCGTTTTCGTCATTTGTTATCGAATCGACTTAAAGCCAGATCGTCACATTGGTCGCTTTTCTCTCTGAGACGTTTACATTTATCGTCTGCAAAACTATGTCGCGTGCTGCGGTATGCGGAGACACTAAAGGCACCATAGTAGAACACAGAAGAAGCTTCTAAGTAGAAGTAATAGCCAGTAAGAAGTAGTACAATTCAAGTTTTAGTTGTCGATTGTTCACTTTTTAGCCGGCTTTGGTGGCTATGACATGACCTAGGACCATAATATTTTGCATGAAAGGAGGACTAGCCGCCGCGTTGCACGGCAGAATATGAAAAGTGTTCATATGTAGTAAAAAACTGAGAAATCCGTCCGTTTTCGTCATTTGTTATCGAATCGATTTAAAGCCAGATCGTCACATTGGCCGCTCTTCTCTCTGAAACGGTTACATTTATCGTCTGAAAAGCTATGTCGCGTGCTGCGGTATGCGGAGACACTAAAAGCATCATAGTAGAACACAGAAGGGCTTCTAAGTTGCAGTAATAGCCAGTAAGAAGTAGTACAATTCAAGTTTTAGTTGTCGATTATTCACTTTTTAGCCGGCTTTGGTGGCTTGGACATGACCTAGGACCATACGATTTTGCATGAAAGGAAGACTAGCAGCCGCGTTGCACGGGAGAACGTGAAAAGTGCTCATATGTAGTAAAAACCTGAGATATCCGTCCGTTTTCGTCATTTGTTATCGAATCGACTTAAAGCCGGTTCATCATATTGGCCGTTTTTCTCTCTGAGACGCTTGCATTAATCGTCTGCAAAGCTATGTCGCGTGCTGCGGTATGCAGAGACACAAAAAGTACCATAGTAGAACACAGAAGAAGCTTCTAAGTTGAAGTAATAGCCAGTAAGAAGTAGTACAATTCAAGTTTTAGTTATCGATTATTCCCTTTTTAGCCGGCTGTGGTGGCTTGGACATGAGGTGGAACCTTAAGATTTTGCATGAAAGGAGGACTAGCAGCCGCGTTGCACGGGAGAATGTGAAAAGTGTTCATATGGAGTAAAAACATGAGAAATCCGTCCGTTTTCGTCATTTGTTATCGAATCGACTTAAAACCAGATCGCCACATTGGCCGCATTTCTCTCTGAGACTGTTACATTTATCGTCTGCAAAGCTATGTCGCGTGCTGCGGTATGCGGAGACACTAAAAGCACCATAGTAGAACACAGAAGAAGCTTCTAACTTGAAGTAATAGCCAGTAAGAAGTAGTACAATTCAAGTTTTAGTTATTGATTATTCACTTTTTAGCCGGCTTTGGTGGCTTGGACATGAGGTGGAACCTTAAGATTTTGCATGAATGGAAGACTAGCAGCCGCGTTGCACCTGAGAATGTGAAAAGTGTTCATATGTAGCATAAACCTGAGAAATCCGTCCGTTTTGGTCATTTGTTACCGAATCGATTTAAAGCCAGATCGTCACATTGGCCGCCCTTGTCTCTGAAACGGTTACATTTATCGTCTTTAAAGCTATGTCACGTGCTGCGGTATGCGGAAACACTAAAAGCACCATAGTAGAACACAGAAGAAGCTTCTAAGTTGAAGTAATATCCAGTAGGATGTAGTACAATTCAAGGTTTAGTTGTCGATTATTCACTTTTTAGCCGGCTTTGGTGGCTTGGACATGACGTAGGACCTTAAGATTTTGCATGAAAGGAGGACTAGCAGCCGCGTTGCACGGGACAATGTTAAAAGTGTTCATATGTAGTAAAAACCTGAGAAATCCGTCGGTTTTCGTCATTTGTTATCGAATCGACTTAAAGCCAGATCGTCACATTGGTCGCTTTTCTCTCTGACACGTTTACATTTATCGTCTGCAAAACTATGTCGCGTGCTGCGGTATGCGGAGACACTAAAGGCACCATAGTAGAACACAGAAGAAGCTTCTAAGTAGAAGTAATAGCCAGTAAGAAGTAGTACAATTCAAGTTTTAGTTGTCGATTATTCACTTTTTAGCCGGCTTTGGTAGCTTGGACATGACCTAGGACCTTAAGATTTTGCATGAAATGAGGACTAGCAGCCGCGTTGCACGGGAGAATGTGAAAATTGTTCATATGTAGTAAAAACCTGAGAATTCCGTCCGTTTTCGTCATTTGTTATCGAATCGACTTAAAGCCAGATCGTCACATTGGTCGCTTTTCTCTCTGACACGTTTACATTTATCGTCTGCAAAACTATGTCGCGTGCTGCGGTATGCGGAGACACTAAAGGCACCATAGTAGAACACAGAAGAAGGTTCTAAGTAGAAGTAATAGCCAGTAAGAAGTAGTACAATTCAAGTTTTAGTTGTCGATTGTTCAGTTTTTAGCCGGCTTTGGTGGCTATGACATGACCTAGGACCATAATATTTTGCATGAAAGGAGGACTAGCCGCCGCGTTGCACGGCAGAATATGAAAAGTGTTCATATGTAGTAAAAAACTGAGAAATCCGTCCGTTTTCGTCATTTGTTATCGAATCGATTTAAAGCCAGATCGTCACATTGGCCGCTCTTCTCTCTGAAACGGTTACATTTATCGTCTGAAAAGCTATGTCGCGTGCTGCGGTATGCGGAGACACTAAAAGCATCATAGTAGAACACAGAAGGGGCTTCTAAGTTGCAGTAATAGCCAGTAAGAAGTAGTACAATTCAAGTTTTAGTTGTCGATTATTCACTTTTTAGCCGGCTTTGGTGGCTTGGACATGACCTAGGACCATACGATTTTGCATGAAAGGAAGACTAGCAGCCGCGTTGCACGGGAGAACGTGAAAAGTGCTCATATGTAGTAAAAACCTGAGATATCCGTCCGTTTTCGTCATTTGTTATCGAATCGACTTAAAGCCGGTTCGTCATATTGGCCGTTTTTCTCTCTGAGACGCTTGCATTAATCGTCTGCAAAGCTATGTCGCGTGCTGCGGTATGCAGAGACACAAAAAGCACCATAGTAGAACACAGAAGAAGCTTCTAAGTTGAAGTAATAGCCAGTAAGAAGTAGTACAATTCAAGTTTTAGTTATCGATTATTCCCTTTTTAGCCGGCTGTGGTGGCTTGGACATGGGGTGGAACCTTAAGATTTTGCATGAAAGGAGGACTAGCAGCCGCGTTGCACGGGAGAATGTGAAAAGTGTTCATATGGAGTAAAAACATGAGAAATCCGTCCGTTTTCGTCATTTGTTATCGAATCGACTTAAAACCAGATCGCCACGTTGGCCGCATTTCTCTCTGAGACTGTTACATTTATCGTCTGCAAAGCTATGTCGCGTGCTGCGGTATGCGGAGACACTAAAAGCACCATAGTAGAACACAGAAGAAGCTTCTAAGTTGAAGTAATATCCAGTAGGATGTAGTACAATTCAAGGTTTAGTTGTCGATTATTCACTTTTTAGCCGGCTTTGGTGGCTTGGACATGACGTAGGACCTTAAGATTTTGCATGAAAGGAGGACTAGCAGCCGCGTTGCACGAGACAATGTTAAAAGTGTTCATATGTAGTAAAAACCTGAGAAATCCGTCGGTTTTCGTCATTTGTTATCGAATCGACTTAAAGCCAGATCGTCACATTGGCCGCTTTTCTCTCTGAGAAGCTTCCATTAATCATGTGCAAAGCTATGTCGCGTGCTGCGGTATGCGGAGACACAAAAAGCACCATAGTAGAACACAGACGAAGCTTCTAAGTTGAAGTAATATCCAGTAGGATGTAGTACAATTCAAGTTTTAGTTGTCGATTATTCACTTTTTAGCCGGCTTTGGTAGCTTGGACATGACCTAGGACCTTAAGATTTTGCATGAAATGAGGACTAGCAGCCGCGTTGCACGGGAGAATGTGAAAATTGTTCATATGTAGTAAAAACCTGAGAATTCCGTCCGTTTTCGTCATTTGTTATCGAATCGACTTAAAGCCAGATCGTCACATTGGTCGCTTTTCTCTCTGAGACGTTTACATTTATCGTCTGCAAAACTATGTCGCGTGCTGCGGTATGCGGAGACACTAAAGGCACCATAGTAGAACACAGAAGAAGCTTCTAAGTAGAAGTAATAGCCAGTAAGAAGTAGTACAATTCAAGTTTTAGTTGTCGATTGTTCACTTTTTAGCCGGCTTTGGTGGCTATGACATGACCTAGGACCATAATATTTTGCATGAAAGGAGGACTAGCCGCCGCGTTGCACGGCAGAATATGAAAAGTGTTCATATGTAGTAAAAAACTGAGAAATCCGTCCGTTTTCGTCATTTGTTATCGAATCGATTTAAAGCCAGATCGTCACATTGGCCGCTCTTCTCTCTGAAACGGTTACATTTATCGTCTGAAAAGCTATGTCGCGTGCTGCGGTATGCGGAGACACTAAAAGCATCATAGTAGAACACAGAAGGGGCTTCTAAGTTGCAGTAATAGCCAGTAAGAAGTAGTACAATTCAAGTTTTAGTTGTCGATTATTCACTTTTTAGCCGGCTTTGGTGGCTTGGACATGACCTAGGACCATACGATTTTGCATGAAAGGAAGACTAGCAGCCGCGTTGCACGGGAGAACGTGAAAAGTGCTCATATGTAGTAAAAACCTGAGATATCCGTCCGTTTTCGTCATTTGTTATCGAATCGACTTAAAGCCGGTTCGTCATATTGGCCGTTTTTCTCTCTGAGACTGTTACATTTATCGTCTGCAAAGCTATGTCGCGTGCTGCGGTATGCGGAGACACTAAAAGCACCATAGTAGAACACAGAAGAAGCTTCTAACTTGAAGTAATAGCCAGTAAGAAGTAGTACAATTCAAGGTTTAGTTGTCGATTATTCACTTTTTAGCCGGCTTTGGTGGCTTGGACATGACGTAGGACCTTAAGATTTTGCATGAAAGGAGGACTAGCAGCCGCGTTGCACGGGACAATGTTAAAAATGTTCATATGTAGTAAAAACCTGAGAAATCCGTCGGTTTTCGTCATTTGTTATCGAATCGACTTAAAGCCAGATCGTCACATTGGTCGCTTTTCTCTCTGAGACGTTTACATTTATCGTCTGCAAAACTATGTCGCGTGCTGCGGTATGCGGAGACACAAAAAGCACCATAGTAGAACACAGAAAAGCTTCTAAGTTGAAGTAATAGCCAGTAAGAAGTAGTACAATTCAAGTTTTAGTTATCGATTATTCACTTTTTAGCCGGCCGTGGTGGCTTGGACATGAGGTGGAACCTTAAGATTTTGCATGAAAGAAGGACTAGCAGCCGCGTTGCACGGGAGAATGTGAAAAGTGTTCATATGTAGTAAAAACCTGAGAAATCCGTCCGTTTTCGTCATTTGTTATCGAATCGACTTAAAACCAGATCGCCACATTGGCCGCTTTTCTCTCTGAGACTGTTACATTTATCGTCTGCAAAGCTATGTCGCGTGCTGCGGTTGCGGAGACACTAAAAGCACCATAGTAGAACACAGAAGAAGCTTCTAGGTTGAAATAATAGCCAGTAAGAAGTAGTACAAATCAAGTTTAAGTTATCGATTATTCACTTTTTAGCCGGCTTTAATGGCTTGGACATGACCTAGGACCTTAAGATTTTGCATGAAAGGAGGACTAGCAGCCGCGTTGCACGGGAGAATGTGAAAAGTGTTCATATGTAGTAAAAACCTGAGAAATCCGTCCGTTTTCGTCATTTGTTATCGAATCGACTTAAAGCCAGATCGTCACATTGGCCGCTTTTCTCTCTGAGACGGTTACATTTATCGTCTGCAAAGCTATGTCGCGTGCTGCGGTATGCGGAGACACTAAAAGCACCATAGTAGAACACAAAGGAAGCTTCTAACTTGAAGTAATAGCCAGTAAGAAGTAGTACAATTCAAGTTTTAGTTATTGATTATTCACTTTTTAGCCGGCTTTGGTGGCTTGGACATGAGGTGGAACCTTACGATTTTGCATGAAAGGAAGACTAGCAGCCGCATTGCACCTGAGAATGTGAAAAGTGTTCATATGTAGTATAAACCTGAGAAATCCGTCCGTTTTTGGTCATTTGTTACCGAATCGATTTAAAGCCAGATCATCACATTGGCCGCCCTTGTGTCTGAAACCGTTACATTTATCGTCTTCAAAGCTATGTCGCGTGCTGCGGTATGCGGAAACACTAAAAGCACCATAGTAGAACACAGAAGAAGCTTCTAAGTTGAAGTAATATCCAGTAGGATGTAGTACAATTCAAGTTTTAGTTGTCGATTATTCACTTTTTAGCCGCCTTTTTTAGCTTGGACATGACCTAGGACCTTAAGATTTTGTATGAAAGGAGGACTAGCAGCCGCGTTGCACGGGAGAATGTGAAAAGTGTTCATATGTAGTAAAAACCTGAGAATTCCGTCCGTTTTCGTCATTTGTTATCGAATCGACTTAAAGCCAGATCGTCACATTGGTCGCTTTTCTCTCTGAGACGTTTACATTTATCGTCTGCAAAACTATGTCGCGTGCTGCGGTATGCGGAGGCACTAAAAGCACCATAGTAGAACACAGAAGAAGCTTCTAAGTTGAAGTAATAGCCAGTAAGAAGTAGTACAATTCAAGTTTTAGTTGTCGATAGTTCACTTTTTAGCCGGCATTGGTGGCTATGACATGACCTAGGGACCATAATATTTTGCATGAAAGGAGGACTAGCGCGCCGCGTTGCTCGGGAGAATGTGAAAAGTGTTCATATGTAGTAAAAAACTGAGAAATCCGTCCGTTTTCGTCATTTGTTATTGAATCGATTAAAAGCCAGATCGTCACATTGGGCCGCTCTTCTCTCTGAAACGGTTACATTTATCGTCAGCAAAGCTATGTCGCGTGCTGCGGTATGCGGAAACACTATAAGAACCATAGTAGAACACAGAAGAAGCTTCTAAGTTGAAGTAATAGCCAGTAAGAAGTAGTACAATTCAAGTTTTAATTATCGATTATTCACTTTTTAGAAGACTTTGGAGGCTTGGATATGACCTAGGACCTTAAGATTTTGCATGAAAGGAGGACTAGCAGCCGCGTTGCACAAGAGAATGTGAAAAGTGTTGATATGGAGTAAAAACATGAGAAATCTGTCCGTTTTCGTCATTTGTTATCGAATCGACTTAAAGCCAGATCGTCACATTGGCCGCTTGTTCTCTCTGAGACGGTTACATTTATCGTCAGCATAGCTATGTCGCGTGCTGCGGTATGCGGAAACACTAAAAGCACCATATTAGAACACAGAAGAAGCTTCTAAGTTGAAGTAATATCCAGTAAGAAGTAGTACAATTCAAGTTTTAGTTATCGATTATTCACTTTTTAGCCGGCTGTGGTGGCTTGGACATGAGGTGGAACCTTAATATTTTGCTTGAAAGTAGGACTAGCAGCCGCGTTGCACGGGAGAATGTGAAAAGTGTTCATATGTAGTAAAAAAACCGAGAAATCCGTCCGTTTTCGTCATTTGTTATTGAATCGATTTAAAGCCAGATCGTCACATTGGCCGCTCTTCTCTCTGAAACGGCTACATTTATCGTCAGCAAAGCTATGTCGCGTGCTGCGGTATGCGGAAACACTAAAAGCACCATAGTAGAACACAGAAGAAGCTTCTAAGTTGAATTAATAGCCAGTAAGAAGTAGTACAATTCAAGTTTTAATTATCGATTATTCACCTTTTAGCCGACATTGGAGGCTTGGATATGACCTATGACCTTAAGATTTTGCATGAAAGGAGGACTAGCAGCCGCGTTGCACGAGACAATGTTAAAAGTGTTCATATGGAGTAAAAACATGAGAAATCCGTCGGTTTTCGTCATTTGTTATCGAATCGACTTAAAGCCAGATCGTCACATTGGCCGCTTTTCTCTCTGAGAAGCTTCCATTAATCATGTGCAAAGCTATGTCGCGTGCTGCGGTATGCGGAGACACAAAAAGCACCATAGTAGAACACAGACGAAGCTTCTAAGTTGAAGTAATATCCAGTAGGATGTAGTACAATTCAAGTTTTAGTTGTCGATTATTCACTTTTTAGCCGGCTTTGGTAGCTTGGACATGACCTAGGACCTTAAGATTTTGCATGAAATGAGGACTAGCAGCCGCGTTGCACGGGGAGAATGTGAAAATTGTTCATATGTAGTAAAAACCTGAGAATTCCGTCCGTTTTCGTCATTTGTTATCGAATCGACTTAAAGCCAGATCGTCACATTGGTCGCTTTTCTCTCTGAGACGTTTACATTTATCGTCTGCAAAACTATGTCGCGTGCTGCGGTATGCGGAGACACTAAAGGCAATCTGTCTCGCGTGTGTTCTAAGTAGAAGTAATAGCCAGTAAGAAGTAGTACAATTCAAGTTTTAGTTGTCGATTGTTCACTTTTTAGCCGGCTTTGGTGGCTATGACATGACCTAGGACCATAATATTTTGCATGAAAGGAGGACTAGCCGCCGCGTTGCACGGCAGAATATGAAAAGTGTTCATATGTAGTAAAAAACTGAGAAATCCGTCCGTTTTCGTCATTTGTTATCGAATCGATTTAAAGCCAGATCGTCACATTGGCCGCTCTTCTCTCTGAAACGGTTACATTTATCGTCTGAAAAGCTATGTCGCGTGCTGCGGTATGCGGAGACACTAAAAGCATCATAGTAGAACACAGAAGGGGCTTCTAAGTTGCAGTAATAGCCAGTAAGAAGTAGTACAATTCAAGTTTTAGTTGTCGATTATTCACTTTTTAGCCGGCTTTGGTGGCTTGGACATGACCTAGGACCATACGATTTTGCATGAAAGGAAGACTAGCAGCCGCGTTGCACGGGAGAACGTGAAAAGTGCTCATATGTAGTAAAAACCTGAGATATCCGTCCGTTTTCGTCATTTGTTATCGAATCGACTTAAAGCCGGTTCGTCATATTGGCCGTTTTTCTCTCTGAGACTGTTACATTTATCGTCTGCAAAGCTATGTCGCGTGCTGCGGTATGCGGAGACACTAAAAGCACCATAGTAGAACACAGAAGAAGCTTCTAACTTGAAGTAATAGCCAGTAAGAAGTAGTACAATTCAAGGTTTAGTTGTCGATTATTCACTTTTTAGCCGGCTTTGGTGGCTTGGACATGACGTAGGACCTTAAGATTTTGCATGAAAGGAGGACTAGCAGCCGCGTTGCACGGGACAATGTTAAAAGTGTTCATATGTAGTAAAAACCTGAGAAATCCGTCGGTTTTCGTCATTTGTTATCGAATCGACTTAAAGCCAGATCGTCACATTGGTCGCTTTTCTCTCTGAGACGTTTACATTTATCGTCTGCAAAACTATGTCGCGTGCTGCGGTATGCGGAGACACAAAAAGCACCATAGTAGAACACAGAAGAAGCTTCTAAGTTGAAGTAATAGCCAGTAAGAAGTAGTACAATTCAAGTTTTAGTTATCGATTATTCACTTTTTAGCCGGCCGTGGTGGCTTGGACATGAGGTGGAACCTTAAGATTTTGCATGAAAGAAGGACTAGCAGCCGCGTTGCACGGGAGAATGTGAAAAGTGTTCATATGTAGTAAAAACCTGAGAAATCCGTCCGTTTTCGTCATTTGTTATCGAATCGACTTAAAACCAGATCGCCACATTGGCCGCTTTTCTCTCTGAGACTGTTACATTTATCGTCTGCAAAGCTATGTCGCGTGCTGCGGTTGCGGAGACACTAAAAGCACCATAGTAGAACACAGAAGAAGCTTCTAGGTTGAAATAATAGCCAGTAAGAAGTAGTACAAATCAAGTTTAAGTTATCGATTATTCACTTTTTAGCCGGCTTTAATGGCTTGGACATGACCTAGGACCTTAAGATTTTGCATGAAAGGAGGACTAGCAGCCGCGTTGCACGGGAGAATGTGAAAAGTGTTCATATGTAGTAAAAACCTGAGAAATCCGTCCGTTTTCGTCATTTGTTATCGAATCGACTTAAAGCCAGATCGTCACATTGGCCGCTTTTCTCTCTGAGACGGTTACATTTATCGTCTGCAAAGCTATGTCGCGTGCTGCGGTATGCGGAGACACTAAAAGCACCATAGTAGAACACAAAGGAAGCTTCTAACTTGAAGTAATAGCCAGTAAGAAGTAGTACAATTCAAGTTTTAGTTATTGATTATTCACTTTTTAGCCGGCTTTGGTGGCTTGGACATGAGGTGGAACCTTACGATTTTGCATGAAAGGAAGACTAGCAGCCGCATTGCACCTGAGAATGTGAAAAGTGTTCATATGTAGTATAAACCTGAGAAATCCGTCCGTTTTGGTCATTTGTTACCGAATCGATTTAAAGCCAGATCATCACATTGGCCGCCCTTGTGTCTGAAACCGTTACATTTATCGTCTTCAAAGCTATGTCGCGTGCTGCGGTATGCGGAAACACTAAAAGCACCATAGTAGAACACAGAAGAAGCTTCTAAGTTGAAGTAATATCCAGTAGGATGTAGTACAATTCAAGTTTTAGTTGTCGATTATTCACTTTTTAGCCGGCTTTTTTAGCTTGGACATGACCTAGGACCTTAAGATTTTGTATGAAAGGAGGACTAGCAGCCGCGTTGCACGGGAGAATGTGAAAAGTGTTCATATGTAGTAAAAACCTGAGAATTCCGTCCGTTTTCCTCATTTGTTATCGAATCGACTTAAAGCCAGATCGTCACATTGGTCGCTTTTCTCTCTGAGACGTTTACATTTATCGTCTGCAAAACTATGTCGCGTGCTGCGGTATGCGGAGGCACTAAAAGCACCATAGTAGAACACAGAAGAAGCTTCTAAGTTGAAGTAATAGCCAGTAAGAAGTAGTACAATTCAAGTTTTAGTTGTCGATAGTTCACTTTTTAGCCGGCATTGGTGGCTATGACATGACCTAGGACCATAATATTTTGCATGAAAGGAGGACTAGCCGCCGCGTTGCTCGGGAGAATGTGAAAAGTGTTCATATGTAGTAAAAAACTGAGAAATCCGTCCGTTTTCGTCATTTGTTATTGAATCGATTAAAAGCCAGATCGTCACATTGGCCGCTCTTCTCTCTGAAACGGTTACATTTATCGTCAGCAAAGCTATGTCGCGTGCTGCGGTATGCGGAAACACTATAAGAACCATAGTAGAACACAGAAGAAGCTTCTAAGTTGAAGTAATAGCCAGTAAGAAGTAGTACAATTCAAGTTTTAATTATCGATTATTCACTTTTTAGAAGACTTTGGAGGCTTGGATATGACCTAGGACCTTAAGATTTTGCATGAAAGGAGGACTAGCAGCCGCGTTGCACAAGAGAATGTGAAAAGTGTTCATATGTAGTAAAAAACCGAGAAATCCGTCCGTTTTCGTCATTTGTTATTGAATCGATTTAAAGCCAGATCGTCACATTGGCCGCTCTTCTCTCTGAAACGGCTACATTTATCGTCAGCAAAGCTATGTCGCGTGCTGCGGTATGCGGAAACACTAAAAGCACCATAGTAGAACACAGAAGAAGCTTCTAAGTTGAATTAATAGCCAGTAAGAAGTAGTACAATTCAAGTTTTAATTATCGATTATTCACCTTTTAGCCGACATTGGAGGCTTGGATATGACCTATGACCTTAAGATTTTGCATGAAAGGAGGACTAGCAGCCGCGTTGCACAAGAGAATGTGAAAAGTGTTCATATGGAGTAAAAACATGAGAAATCTGTCCGTTTTCGTCATTTGTTATCGAATCGACTTAAAGCCAGATCGTCACATTGGCCGCTTTTCTCTCTGAGACGGTTACATTTATCGTCTACAAAGCTATGTCGCGTGCTGCGGTATGCGGAAACACTAAAAGCACCATATTAGAACACAGAAGAAGCTTCTAAGTTGAAGTAATAGCCAGTAAGATGTAGTGCTATTCAAGTTTTAGTTATCGATTATACACTTTTTAGCCGGCTTTGGTGGCTTGGACATGACTTAGGACCTTAAGATTTCGCATGAAAGGAGGACTAGCAGCCGTGTTGCACGGGAGAATGTGAAAAGTGTTCATATGTAGTAAAAACCTAAGAAATCCGTCCGTTTTCGTCATTTGTTATCGAATCGACTTAAAGCCAGATCGTCACATTGGCCGCTTTTCTCTCTGAGACGGTTACACTTATTGTCTGCAAAGCTATGTCGCGTGCTGCGGTATGCGGAGACACAAAAAGCACCATAGTAGAACACAGAAGAAGCTTCTAAGTTGAAGTAATATCCAGTAAGAAGTAGTACAATTCAAGTTTTAGTTATCGATTATTCACTTTTTAGCCGGATTTGGTGGCTTGGACATGACCTAGGGCCTTAAGATTTTGCATGAAAGAACGACTAGCAGCCGCGTTGCACGGGAGAATGTGAGAAGTGTCCATATGTTGTAATAACCTGAGAAATCCGTCCGTTTTCGTCATTTGTTATCGAATCGACTTAAAGCCAGATCGTCACATTGGCCGCTTTTCTCTCTGAGAAGCTTCCATTAATCATGTGCAAAGCTATGTCGCGTGCTGCGGTATGCGGAGACATTAAAGGCACCATAGTAGAACACAGAAGAAGCTTCTAAGTAGAAGTAATAGCCAGTAAGAAGTAGTACAATTCAAGTTTTAGTTGTCGATTGTTCACTTTTTAGCCGGCTTTGGTGGCTATGACATGACCTAGGACCATAATATTTTGCATGAAAGGAGGACTAGCCGCCGCGTTGCACGGCAGAATATGAAAAGTGTTCATATGTAGTAAAAAACTGAGAAATCCGTCCGTTTTCGTCATTTGTTATCGAATCGATTTAAAGCCAGATCGTCACATTGGCCGCTCTTCTCTCTGAAACGGTTACATTTATCGTCCGAAAAGCTATGTCGCGTGCTGCGGTATGCGGAGACACTAAAAGCATCATAGTAGAACACAGAAGGGGCTTCTAAGTTGCAGTAATAGCCAGTAAGAAGTAGTACAATTCAAGTTTTAGTTGTCGATTATTCACTTTTTAGCCGGCTTTGGTGGCTTGGACATGACCTAGGACCATACGATTTTGCATGAAAGGAAGACTAGCAGCCGCGTTGCACGGGAGAACGTGAAAAGTGCTCATATGTAGTAAAAACCTGAGATATCCGTCCGTTTTCGTCATTTGTTATCGAATCGACTTAAAGCCGGTTCGTCATATTGGCCGTTTTTCTCTCTGAGACGCTTGCATTAATCGTCTGCAAAGCTATGTCGCGTGCTGCGGTATGCAGAGACACAAAAAGCACCATAGTAGAACACAGAAGAAGCTTCTAAGTTGAAGTAATAGCCAGTAAGAAGTAGTACAATTCAAGTTTTAGTTATCGATTATTCCCTTTTTAGCCGGCTGTGGTGGCTTGGACATGAGGTGGAACCTTAAGATTTTGCATGAAAGGAGGACTAGCAGCCGCGTTGCACGGGAGAATGTGAAAAGTGTTCATATGGAGTAAAAACATGAGAAATCCGTCCGTTTTCGTCATTTGTTATCGAATCGACTTAAAACCAGATCGCTACATAGGCCGCATTTCTCTCTGAGACTGTTACATTTATCGTCTGCAAAGCTATGTCGCGTGCTGCGGTATGCGGAGACACTAAAAGCACCATAGTAGAACACAGAAGAAGCTTCTAACTTGAAGTAATAGCCAGTAAGAAGTAGTACTATTCAAGTTTTAGTTATTGATTATTCACTTTTTAGGCGGCTTTGGTGGCTTGGACATGAGGTGGATCCTTAAGATTTTGCATGAATGGAAGACTAGCAGCCGCGTTGCACCTGAGAATGTGAAAAGTGTTCATATGTAGCATAAACCTGAGAAATCCGTCCGTTTTGGTCATTTGTTACCGAATCGATTTAAAGCCAGATCGTCACATTGGCCGCCCTTGTCTCTGAAACGGTTACAATTATCGTCTTTAAAGCTATGTCACGTGCTGCGGTATGCGGAAACACTAAAAGCACCATAGTAGAACACAGAAGAAGCTTCTAAGTTGAAGTAATATCCAGTAGGATGTAGTACAATTCAAGGTTTAGTTGTCGATTATTCACTTTTTAGCCGGCTTTGGTGGCTTGGACATGACGTAGGACCTTAAGAGTTTGCATATAAGGAGGACTAGCAGCCGCGTTGCACGGGACAATGTTAAAAGTGTTCATATGTAGTAAAAACCTGAGAAATCCGTCGGTTTTCGTCATTTGTTATCGAATCGACTTAAAGTCAGATCGTCACATTGGTCGCTTTTCTCTCTGAGACGTTTACATTTATCGTCTGCAAAACTATATCGCGTGCTGCGGTATGCGGAGACACAAAAAGCACCATAGTAGAACACAGAAGAAGCTTCTAAGTTGAAGTAATAGCCAGTAAGAAGTAGTACAATTCAAGTTTTAGTTATCGATTATTCACTTTTTAGCCGGCCGTGGTGGCTTGGACATGAGGTGGAACGTTAAGATTTTGCATGAAAGAAGGACTAGCAGCCGCGTTGCACGGGAGAATGTGAAAAGTGTTCATATGTAGTAAAAACCTGAGAAATCCGTCCGTTTTCGTCATTTGTTATCGAATCGACTTAAAACCAGATCGCCACATTGGCCGCTTTTCTCTCTGAGACTGTTACATTTATCGTCTGCAAAGCTATGTCGCGTGCTGCGGTTGCGGAGACACTAAAAGCACCATAGTAGAACACAGAAGAAGCTTCTAGGTTGAAATAATAGCCAGTAAGAAGTAGTACAAATCAAGTTTAAGTTATCGATTATTCACTTTTTAGCCGGCTTTAATGGCTTGGACATGACCTAGGACCTTAAGATTTTGCATGAAAGGAGGACTAGCAGCCGCGTTGCACGGGAGAATGTGAAAAGTGTTCATATGTAGTAAAAACCTGAGAAATCCGTCCGTTTTCGTCATTTGTTATCGAATCGACTTAAAGCCAGATCGTCACATTGGCCGCTTTTCTCTCTGAGACGGTTACATTTATCGTCTGCAAAGCTATGTCGCGTGCTGCGGTATGCGGAGACACAAAAACCACCATGGTAAAACACAGAAGAAGCTTCTAAGTTGAAGTAATAGCCAGTAAGAAGTAGTACAATTCAAGTTTTAGTTGTCGATTATTCACTTTTTAGACGGCTTTGGTGGCTTGGACATGACCTAGGACCTTAAGATTTTGCATGAAAGGAAGACTAGCAGCCGCGTGGCACGGGAGAATGTGAAATGTGTTCATATGTAGCAAAAACCCGAGAAATCCGTCCGTTTTCATCATTTGTTATCGAATCGACTTAAAGCCAGATCGTCACATTGGCCGCTTTTCTCTCTGAAACAGTTACATTTATCATGTGCAAAGCTATGTCACGTGCTGCGAAATACGGAGACTCTAAAAGCACCATAGTAGAACACAGAAGAAGCTCCTAACTTGAAGTAATAGCCAGTAAGAAGTAGTACAATTCAAGTTTTAGTTGTCGATTATTCACTTTTTAGCCGGCTTTGGTGGCTTGGACATGACCTAGGACCTTAAGATTTTGCATGAAAGGAGGACTAGCAGCCGCGTTGCACAAGAGAATGTGAAAAGTGTTCATATGGAGTAAAAACATGAGAAATCTGTCCGTTTTCGTCATTTGTTATCGAATCGACTTCAAGCCAGATCGTCACATTGGCCGCTTTTCTCTCTGAGACGGTTACATTTATCGTCAGCATAGCTATGTCGCGTGCTGCGGTATGCGGAGACACTAAAAGCATCATAGTAGAACACAGAAGGGGCTTCTAAGTTGAAGTAATAGCCAGTAAGAAGTAGTACAATTCAAGTTTTAGTTGTCGATTATTCACTTTTTAGCCGGCTTTGGTGGCTTGGACATGACCTAGGACCATAAGATTTTGCATGAAAGGAAGACTAGCAGCCGCGTTGCACGGCAGAACGTGAAAAGTGCTCATATGTAGTAAAAACCTGAGATATCCGTCCGTTTTCGTCATTTGTTATCGAATCGACTTAAAGCCGGTTCGTCATATTGGCCGTTTTTCTCTCAGAGACGCTTGCATTAATCGTCTGCAAAGCTATGTCGCGTGCTGCGGTATGCAGAGACACAAAAAGCACCATAGTAGAACACAGAAGAAGCTTCTAAGTTGAAGTAATAGCCAGTAAGAAGTAGTACAATTCAAGTTTTAGTTATCGATTATTCACTTTTTAGCCGGCTGTGGTGGCTTGGACATGAGGTGGAACCTTAAGATTTTGCATGAAAGGAGGACTAGCAGCCGCGTTGCACGGGAGAATGTGAAAAGTGTTCATATGGAGTAAAAACATGAGAAATCCGTCCGTTTTCGTCATTTGTTATCGAATCGACTTAAAACCAGATCGCCACATTGGCCGCTTTTCTCTCTGAGACTGTTACATTTATCGTCTGCAAAGCTATGTCGCGTGCTGCGGTATGCGGAGACACTAAAAGCACCATAGTAGAACACAGAAGAAGCTTCTAACTTGAAGTAATAGCCAGTAAGAAGTAGTACAATTCAAGTTTTAGTTATTGATTATTCACTTTTTAGCCGGCTTTGGTGGCTTGGACATGAGGTGGAACCTTAAGATTTTGCATGAATGGAAGACTAGCAGCCGCGTTGCACCTGAGAATGTGAAAAGTGTTCATATGTAGCATAAACCTGAGAAATCCGTCCGTTTTGGTCATTTGTTACCGAATCGATTTAAAGCCAGATCGTCACATTGGCCGCCCTTGTCTCTGAAACGGTTACATTTATCGTCTTCAAAGCTATGTCACGTGCCGCGGTATGCGGAGACACTAAAAGCACCATAGTAGAACACAGAAGAAGCTTCTAAGTTGAAGTAATATCCAGTAGGATGTAGTACAATTCAAGGTTTAGTTGTCGATTATTCACTTTTTAGCCGGCTTTGGTGGCTTGGACATGACGTAGGACCTTAAGATTTTGCATGAAAGGAGGACTAGCAGCCGCGTTGCACGGGAGAATGTGAAAAGTGTTCATATGTAGTAAAAACCTGAGAAATCCGTCGGTTTTCGTCATTTGTTATCGAATCGACTTAAAGCCAGATCGTCACATTGGTCGCTTTTCTCTCTGAGACGTTTACATTTATCGTCTGCAAAACTATGTCGGGTGCTGCGGTATGCGGAGACACAAAAAGCACCATAGTAGAACACAGAAGAAGCTTGTAAGTTGAAGTAATAGCCAGTAAGAAGTAGTACAATTCAAGTTTTAGTTATCGATTATTCACTTTTTAGCCGGCCGTGGTGGCTTGGACATGAGGTGGAACCTTAAGATTTTGCATGAAAGAAGGACTAGCAGCCGCATTGCACGGGAGAATGTGAAAAGTGTTCATATGTAGTAAAAACCTGAGAAATCCGTCCGTTTTCGTCATTTGTTATCGAATCGACTTAAAGCCAGATCGTCACATTGGCCGCTTTTCTCTCTGAGACGGTTACATTTATCGTCTGCAAAGCTATGTCGCGTGCTGCGGTATGCGGAGACACATAAACCACCATGGTAAAACACAGAAGAAGCTTCTAAGTTGAAGTAATAGCCAGTAAGAAGTAGTACAATTCAAGTTTTAGTTGTCGATTATTCACTTTTTAGACGGCTTTGGTGGCTTGGACATGACCTAGGACCTTAAGATTTTGCATGAAAGGAAGACTAGCAGCCGCGTGGCACGGGAGAATGTGAAATGTGTTCATATGTAGCAAAAACCTGAGAAATCCGTCCGTTTTCATCATTAGTTATCGAATCGACTTAAAGCCAGATCGTTACATTGGCCGCTTTTCTCTCTGAAACAATTACATTTATCGTGTGCAAAGCTATGTCACGTGCTGCGAAATGCGGAGACTCTAAAAGCACCATAGTAGAACACAGAAGAAGCTCCTAACTTGAAGTAATAGCCAGTAAGAAGTAGTACAATTCAAGTTTTAGATATTGATTATTCACTTTTTAGCCGGCTTTGGTGGCTTGGACATGAGGTGGAACCTTAAGATTTTGCATGAAAGGAAGACTAGCAGCCGCGTTGCACCTGAGAATGTGAAAAGTGTTCATATGTAGTATAAACCTGACAAATCCGTCCGTTTTGGTCATTTGTTACCGAATCGATTTAAAGCCAGATCGTCACACTGGCCGCCCTTGTCTCTGAAACGGTTACATTTATCGTCTTCAAAGCTATGTCACGTGCTGCGGTATGCGGAAACACTAAAAGCACCATAGTAGAACACAGAAGAAGCTTCTAAGTTGAAGTAATATCCAGTAGGATGTAGTACAATTCAAGGTTTAGTTCTCGATTATTCACTTTTTAGCCGGCTTTGGTGGCTTGGATATGACCTAGGACCTTAAGATTTTCCATGAAAGGAGGACTAGCAGCCGCGTTGCACGGCAGAATGTGAAAAGTGTTCATATGGAGTAAAAACATGAGAAATCCGTCGGTTTTCGTCATTTGTTATCGAATCGACTTAAAACCAGATCGCCACATTGGCCGCTTTTCTCTCTGAGACTGTTACATTTATCGTCTGCAAAGCTATGTCGCGTGCTGCGGTATGCGGAGACACTAAAAGCACCATAGTAGAACACAGAAGAAGCTTCTAACTTGAAGTAATAGCCAGTAAGAAGTAGTACAATTCAAGTTTTAGTTATTGATTATTCATTTTTTAGCCGGCTTTGGTGGCTTGGACATGAGGTGGAACCTTAAGATTTTGCATGAATGGAAGACTAGCAGCCGCGTTGCACCTGAGAATGTGAAAAGTGTTCATATGTAGCATAAACCTGAGAAATCCGTCCGTTTTGGTCATTTGTTACCGAATCGATTTAAAGCCAGATCGTCACATTGGCCGCCCTTGTCTCTGAAACGGTTACATTTATCGTCTTCAAAGCTATGTCACGTGCTGCGGTATGCGGAAACACTAAAAGCACCATAGTAGAACACAGAAGAAGCTTCTAAGTTGAAGTAATATCCAGTAGGATGTAGTACAATTCAAGGTTTAGTTATCGATTATTCACTTTTTAGCCGGCTTTGGTGGCTTGGACATGACGTAGGACCTTAAGATTTTGCATGAAAGGAGGACTAGTAGCCGCGTTGCACGGGACAATGTTAAAAGTGTTCATATGTAGTAAAAACCTGAGAAATCCGTCGGTTTTCGTCATTTGTTATCGAATCGACTTAAAGCCAGATCGTCACATTGGTCGCTTTTCTCTCTGAGACGTTTACATTTATCGTCTGCAAAACTATGTCGCGTGCTGCGGTATGCGGAGACACAAAAAGCACCATAGTAGAACACAGAAGAAGCTTCTAAGTTGAAGTAATAGCCAGTAAGAAGTAGTACAATTCAAGTTTTAGTTATCGATTATTCACTTTTTAGCCGGCCGTGGTGGCTTGGACATGAGGTGGAACCTTAAGATTTTGCATGAAAGAAGGACTAGCAGCCGCGTTGCACGGGAGAATGTGAAAAGTGTTCATATGTAGTAAAAACCTGAGAAATCCGTCCGTTTTGGTCATTTGTTATCGAATCGACTTAAAGCCAAATCGTCACATTGGCCGCTTTTCTCTCTGAGACGGTTACATTTATCGTCTGCAAAGCTATGTCGCGTGCTGCGGTATGCGGAGACAAATAAACCACCATGGTAAAACACAGAAGAAGCTTCTAAGTTGAAGTAATAGCCAGTAAGAAGTAGTACAATTCAAGTTTTAGTTGTCGATTATTCACTTTTTAGACGGCTTTGGTGGCTTGGACATGACCTAGGACCTTAAGATTTTGCATGAAAGGAAGACTAGCAGCCGCGTGGCACGGGAGAAGGTGAAATGTGTTCATATGTAGCAAAAACCTGAGAAATCCGTCCGTTTTCATCATTAGTTATCGAATCGACTTAAAGCCAGATCGTTACATTGGCCGCTTTTCTCTCTGAAACAATTACATTTATCGTGTGCAAAGCTATGTCACGTGCTGCGAAATGCGGAGACTCTAAAAGCACCATAGTAGAACACAGAAGAAGCTCCTAACTTGAAGTAATAGCCAGTAAGAAGTAGTACAATTCAAGTTTTAGTTATTGATTATTCACTTTTTAGCCGGCTTTGGTGGCTTGGACATGAGGTGGAACCTTAAGATTTTGCATGAAAGGAAGACTAGCAGCCGCGTTGCACCTGAGAATGTGAAAAGTGTTCATATGTAGTATAAACCTGACAAATCCGTCCGTTTTGGTCATTTGTTACCGAATCGATTTAAAGCCAGATCGTCACACTGGCCGCCCTTGTCTCTGAAACGGTTACATTTATCGTCTTCAAAGCTATGTCACGTGCTGCGGTATGCGGAAACACTAAAAGCACCATAGTAGAACACAGAAGAAGCTTCTAAGTTGAAGTAATATCCAGTAGGATGTAGTACAATTCAAGGTTTAGTTCTCGATTATTCACTTTTTAGCCGGCTTTGGTGGCTTGGATATGACCTAGGACCTTAAGATTTTCCATGAAAGGAGGACTAGCAGCCGCGTTGCACGGCAGAATGTTAAAGTGTTCATATGTAGTAAAAACCTGAGAAATCCGTCGGTTTTCGTCATTTGTTATCGAATCGACTTAAAGCCAGATCGTCACATTGGTCGCTTTTCTCTCTGAGACGTTTACATTTATCGTCTGCAAAACTATGTCGCGTGCTGCGGTATGCGGAGACACAAAAAGCACCATAGTAGAACACAGAAGAAGCTTCTAAGTTGAAGTAATAGCCAGTAAGAAGTAGTACAATTCAAGTTTTAGTTATCGATTATTCACTTTTTAGCCGGCCGTGGTGGCTTGGACATGAGGTGGAACCTTAAGATTTTGCATGAAAGAAGGACTAGCAGCCGCGTTGCACGGGAGAATGTGAAAAGTGTTCATATGTAGTAAAAACCTGAGAAATCCGTCCGTTTTCGTCATTTGTTATCGAATCGACTTAAAGCCAGATCGTCACATTGGCCGCTTTTCTCTCTGAGACGGTTACATTTATTGTCTGCAAAGCTATGTCGCGTGCTGCGGTATGCGGAGACACATAAACCACCATGGTAAAACACAGAAGAAGCTTCTAAGTTGAAGTAATAGCCAGTAAGAAGTAGTACAATTCAAGTTTTAGTTGTCGATTATTCACTTTTTAGACGGCTTTGGTGGCTTGGACATGACCTAGGACCTTAAGATTTTGCATGAAAGGAAGACTAGCTGCCGCGTGGCACGGGAGAATGTGAAATGTGTTCATATGTAGCAAAAACCTGAGAAATCCGTCCGTATTCATCATTAGTTATCGAATCGACTTAAAGCCAGATCGTTACATTGGCCGCTTTTCTCTCTGAAACAATTACATTTATCGTGTGCAAAGCTATGTCACGTGCTGCGAAATGCGGAGACTCTAAAAGCACCATAGTAGAACACAGAAGAAGCTCCTAACTTGAAGTAATAGCCAGTAAGAAGTAGTACAATTCAAGTTTTAGTTATTGATTATTCACTTTTTAGCCGGCTTTGGTGGCTTGGACATGAGGTGGAACCTTAAGATTTTGCATGAAAGGAAGACTAGCAGCCGCGTTGCACCTGAGAATGTGAAAAGTGTTCATATGTAGTATAAACCTGACAAATCCGTCCGTTTTGGTCATTTGTTACCGAATCGATTTAAAGCCAGATCGTCACACTGGCCGCCCTTGTCTCTGAAACGGTTACATTTATCCTCTTCAAAGCTATGTCACGTGCTGCGGTATGCGGAAACACTAAAAGCACCATAGTAGAACACAGAAGAAGCTTCTAAGTTGAAGTAATATCCAGTAGGATGTAGTACAATTCAAGTTTTAATTATCGATTATTCACTTTTTAGCCGACTTTGGAGGCTTGGATATGACCTAGGACCTTAAGATTTTGCATGAAAGGAGGACTAACCGCCGCGTTGCTCGGGAGAATGTGAAAAGTGTTCATATGTAGTAAAAACCGAGAAATCCGTCCGTTTTCGTCATTTGTTATCGAATCGATTTAAAGCCAGATCGTCACCTTGGCCGCTCTTCTCTCTGAAACGGTTACATTTATCGTCTGCAAAGCTATGTCGCGTGCTGCGGTATGCGGAAACACTAAAAGCACCATAGTAGAACACAGAAGAAGCTTCTAAGTTGAAGTAATAGCCAGTAAGAAGTAGTACAATTCAAGTTTTAATTATCGATTATTCACTATTTAGCCGACTATGGAGGCTTGGATATGACCTAGGACCTTAAGATTTTGCATGAAAGGAGGAATAGCAGGCGCGTTGCACGGGAGAATGTGAAAGGTGTTCATTTGTAGTAAAAACCTGAGATATCAGTCCGTTTTCGTCATTTGTTATCCAATCGACTTAAAGCCAGATCGTCATATTGGCCGTTTTTCTCTCTGAGACGCTTGCATTAATGGTCTGCAAAGCTATGTCGCGTGCTGCGGTATTCGGAGACACAAAAAGCACCATAGTAGAACACAGAAAAACCTTCTAAGTTGAAGTAATAGCCAGTAAGAAGTAGTACAATTCAAGTTTTAGTTACCGATTATTCACTTTTTAGCCGGCTTTGCTGGCTTGGACATAAGGTTGAACCTTAAGATTTTGCATGAAAGTAGGACTAGCAGCCGCGTTGCACGGGAGTATGTAAGAAGTGTTCATATGTAGTAAAAACATGAGAAATCCGTCCGTTTTCGTCATTTGTTATCGAATCGACTTAAAGCCAGATCGTCACATTGGCCGCTCTTCTCTCTGAAACGGTTACATTTATCGTCTGCAAAGCTATGTCGCGTGCTGCGGTATGCGGAAACCCTAAAAGCACCATAGTAGAACACAGAAGAAGCTTCTAAGTTGAAGTAATATCCAGTAAGAAGTAGTACAATTCAAGTTTTAGTTGTCGATTATTCACTTTTTAGCCGGCTTTGGTGGCTTGGACGTGACCTAGGACCTTAAGATTTTGCATGAAAGGAAGACTAGCAGCCGCGTTGCACGGGAGAATGTGAAAAGTGTTCATATGTAGTAAAAACCTGAGATATCCGTCCGTTTTCGTCATTTGTTATCGAATCGACTTAAAGCCAGATCGTCACATTGGCCGCTCTTCTCTCTGAAACGGTTACATTTATCGTCTGCAAAGCTATGTTGCGTGCTGCGGTATGCGGAGACACTAAAAGCACCATAGTAGAACACAGAAGATGCTTCTAAGTTGAAGTAATAGCCAGTAAGAAGTAGTACAATTCAAGTTTTAGTTACCGATTATTCACTTTTTAGCCGGTTTTGGTGGCTCGGACATAAGGTGGAACCTTAAGATTTTGCATGAAAGTAGGACTAGCAGCCGCGTTGCACGGGAGAATGAGAGATGTGACCATATGTAGTAATAACCTGAGAAATCCGTCCATTTTCGTCATTTGTTATCGAATCGACTTAAAGCCAGATCGTCACATTGGCCGCTTTTCTCTCTGAGACGGTTACATTTATCGTCTGCAAAGCTATGTCGCGTGCTGCGGTATGCGGAGACACTAAAAGCACCATAGTAGAACACAGAAGAAGCTTCTAAGTTGAAGTAATAGCCAGTAAGAAGTAGTACAATTCAAGTTTTAGTTACCGATTATTCACTTTTTAGCCGGCTTTGGTGGCTTGGACATAAGGTGGAACCTTACGATTTTGCATGAAAGTAGGACTAGCAGCCGCGTTGCACGGGAGATTGTGAGAGGTTTTCATATGTAGTAAAAACCTGAGAAATCCGTCCGTTTTCGTCATTTGTTATCGAATCGACTTAAAGCCAGATCGTCACATTGGCCGCTCTTCTCTCTGAAACGGTTACATTTATCGTCTGCAAAGCTATGTCGCGTGCTGCGGTATGCGGAGACACTAAAAGCACCATAGTAGAACACAGAAGGAGATTCTAAGTTGAAGTAATAGCCAGTAAGAAGTAGTACAATTCAAGTTTTAGTTACCGATTATTCACTTTTTAGCCGGCTTTGGTGGCTTGGACATAAGGTGGAACCTTAAGATTTTGCATGAAAGTAGGACCAGCAGCCGCGTTGCACGGGAGAATGAGAGAAGTGTCCATATGTAGTAATAACCTGAGAAATCCGTCCATTTTCGTCATTTGTTATCGAATCGACTTAAAGCCAGATCGTCACATTGGCCGCTTTTCTCTCTGAGACGGTTACATTTATCGTCTGCAAAGCTATGTCGCGTGCTGCGGTATGCGGAGACACTAAAAGCACCATAGTAGAACACAGAAGAAGCTTCTAAGTTGAAGTAATAGCCAGTAAGAAGTAGTACAATTCAAGTTTTAGTTACCGATTATTCACTTTTTAGCCGGCTTTGGTGGCTTGGACATAAGGTGGAACCTTAAGATTTTGCATGAAAGGAGGACTAGCAGCCGCGTTGCACGGGAGAATGTGAAAAGTGTTCATATGTAATAAAAACCTGAGAAATCCGTCCATTTTCGTCATTTGTTATCGAATCGAGTTAAAGCCAGATCGTCACATTGGCCGCTTTTCTCTCTGAGACGGTTACATTTATCGTCTTCAAAGCTATGTCACGTGCTGCGGTATGCGGAGACACTAAAAGCACCATAGTAAAACACAGAAGGAGATTCTATGTTGAAGTAATAGCCAGTAAGAAGTAGTACAATTCAAGTTTTAGTTGTCGATTATTCACTTTTTAGCCGGCTTTGGTGGCTTGGACGTGACCTAGGACCTTAAGATTTTGCATGAAAGGAAGACTAGCAGCCGCGTTGCACGGGAGAATGTGAAAAGTGTTCATATGTAGTAAAAACCTGAGATATCCGTCCGTTTTCGTCATTTGTTATCAAATCGACTTAAAGCCAGATCGTCATATTGGCCGTTTTTCTCTCTGAGACGCTTGAATTAATCCTCTCCAACGCTATGTCGCGTGCAGCGGTATGTGGAGACACAAAAAGCACCATAGTAGAAAACAGAAGAAGCTTCTAAGTTGAAGTAATAGCCAGTAAGAAGTAGTACAATTCAAGTTTTGGTTTTCGATTATTCACTTTTTAAAAGGCTTTGGTTCCTTGGACATGACGTGGAACCTTAAGATTTTGCATGAAAGGAGGACTAGCAGCCGCGTTGCACGGGAGAATGTGATAAGTGTTCATATGTAGTAAAAACCTGAGAAATCCGTCCGTTTTCGTCATTTGTTATCGAATCGACTTAAAACCAGATCGTCACATTGGCCGCTCTTCTCTCTGAGACGGTTACATTTATCGTCTGCAAAGCTATGTCGCGTGCTGCGGTATGCAGAGACAATAAAAGCACCATAGTAGAACACAGAAGGAGAGTCTAAGTTGAAGTAATAGCCAGTAAGAAGTAGTACAATTCAAGTTTTAGTTGTCGATTATTCACTTTTTAGCCGGCTTTGGTGGCTTGGACGTGATCTAGGACCTTAAGATTTTGCATGAAAGGAGGACTAGCAGCCGCGTTGCACGGGAGAATGTGGAAAGTGTTCATATGTAGTAAAAACCTGAGATATCCGTCCGTTTTCGTCATTTGTTATCAAATCGACTTAAAGCCAGATTGTCATATTGGCCGTTTTTCTCTCTGAGACGCTTGAATTAATCCTCTGCAACGCTATGTCGCGTGCAGCGGTATGTGGAGACACAAAAAGCACCATAGTAGAACACAGTAGAAGCTTCTAAGTTGAAGTAATAGCCAGTAAGTAGTACAATTCAAGTTTTGGTTATCGATTATTCACTTTTTAGAAGGCTTTGGTGCCTTGGACATGACGTGGAACCTTAAGATTTTGCATGAAAGGAGGACTAGCAGCCGCGTTGCACGGGAGAATGTGAAAAGTGTTCATATGTAGAAACACCTGAGAAATCCGTGGGTTTTCGTCATTTGTTATCGTATCGACTTAAAGCCAGATCGTCACATTGGCCGCTTTTCTCTCTGAAGCGGTTACATTTATCGTCTGCAAAGCTATGTCGCGTGCTGCGGTATGCGGAAACACTAAAAGCACCATAGTAGAACACAGAAGAAGTTCCTAAGTTGAAGTAATATCCAGTAAGAAGTAGTACAATTCAAGTTTTAGTTGTCGATTATTCACTTTTTAGCCGGCTTTGGTGGCTTGGACATGAGGTGGAACCTTAAGATTTTGCATGAAAGGAGGCCTAGCAGCCGCGTTGCACGGGAGAATGTGAAAAGTGTTCATATGGAGTAAAAACCTGAGTAATCCGTCCGTTTTCGTCATTTGTTATCGAATCGACTTAAAGCCAGATCATCACATTGGCCGCTCTTCTCTCTGAAACGGTTACATTTATCGTCTGCAAAGCTATGTCGCGTGCTGCGGTATGCGGAAACACTAAAAGCACCATAGTAGAACACTGAAGAAGCTTCTAAGTTGAAGTAATATCCAGTAAGAAGTAGTACAATTCAAGCTATAGTTGTCGATTATTCACTTATTAGTCGGCTTTGGTGGCTTGGACGTGACCTAGGACCTTAAGATTTTGCATGAAAGAAAGACTAGCAGCCGCGTTGCACGGGAGAATGTGAAAAGTGTTCATATGTAGTAAAAACCTGAGATATCCGTCCGTTTTCGTCATTTGTTCACAAATCGACTTAAAGCCAGATCGTCACATTGGCCGTTTTTCTCTCTGAGACGCTTTAATTAATCCTCTGCAACGCTATGTCGCGTGCTGCGGTATGTGCAGACACAAAAAGCACCATAGTAGAACATAGAGGAAGCTTCTAAGTTGAAGTAATAGCCAGTAAGAAGTAGTACAATTCAAGTTTTGGTTATCGATTATTCACTTTTTAGAAGGCTTTGGTGCCTTGGACATGACGTGGAACCTTAAGATTTTGCATGAAAGGAGGACTAGCAGCCGCGTTGCACGGGAGAATGTGAAAAGTGTTCATATGTAGTAAAAACCTGAGAAACCCGTGGGTTTTCGTCATTTGTTATCGTATCGACTTAAAGCCAGATCGCACATTGGCCGCTTTTCTCTCTGAGACGGTTACATTTATCGTCTGCAAAGCTATGTCGCGTGCTGGGGTATGCGGAGAACCTAAAAGCACCATAGTAGAACAGAGAATAAGCTTCTAAGTTGAAGTAATAGCCAGTAAGAAGTAGTACTATTCAAGTTTTAGTTGTCGATTAATCAGTTTTTAGCCGGCTTTGATGGCTTGGACATGTCCTAGGATCTTAAGATTTTGCATGAAAGGAAGACTAGCAGCCGCGTTGCACGGGAGAATGTGAAAAGTGTTCATATTTAGTAAAAACCTGAGTAATCCGTCCGTTTTCGTCATTTGTTATCGAATCGATTTGAAGCAAGATCGTCACATTGGCCACTCTTCTCTCTGAAACGGTTACATTTATCGTCTGCAAATCTATGTCACGTGCTGCGGTATGCGGAGACACTAAAAGCACCATAGTAGAACACAGAAGAACCTTCTAAGTTGAAATAATAGGCAGTAAGAAGTAGCACTATTCAAGTTTTAATTATCGATTATTCACTTTTTATCCGGCTTTGGTGGCTTGGACATGACCTAGGACCTTAAGATTTAGCATGAAAGGAGGACTAGCAGCCGCGTTGCACGGGAGAACTTGAAAAGTGTTCATATGAAGTAAAAACCTGATAAATCCGTCCGTTTTCGTCATTTGTTATCCAATCGACTTAAAGCCAGATCGTCACATTGGCCGCTTTTCTCTCTGAGATGGTTACATTTATCGTCTGCAAAGCTATGTCGCGTGCTGCGGTATGCGGAGACACTAAAAGCACCGTAGTAGAACACAGAAGAAGCTTCTAAGTTGAAGTAATATCCAGTAAGAAGTAGTACAACTCAAGTTTTATTTATCGATTATTCACTTTTTAGCCGGCTTTGGTGGCTTGGACATGACCTAGGCCCTTAAGATTTTGCTTGAAAGTAGGACTAGCAGCCGCGTTGCACGGGAGAATGAGAGAAGTGTCCATATGTAGTAATAACCTGAGAAATCCGTCCATTTTCGTCATTTGTTATCGAATCGACTTAAAGCCAGATCGTCACATTGGCCGCTTTTCTCTCTGAGACGGTTACATTTATCGTCTGCAAAGCTATGTCGCGTGCTGCGGTATGCGGAGACACTAAAAGCACCATAGTAGAACACAGAAGAAGCTTCTAAGTTGAAGTAATATCCAGTAAGAAGTAGTACAACTCAAGTTTTATTTATCGATTATTCACTTTTTAGCCGGCTTTGGTGGCTTGGACATGACCTAGGCCCTTAAGATTTTGCTTGAAAGTAGGACTAGCAGCCGCGTTGCACGGGAGAATGAGAGAAGTGTCCATATGTAGTAATAACCTGAGAAATCCGTCCATTTTCGTCATTTGTTATCGAATCGACTTAAAGCCAGATCGTCACATTGGCCGCTTTTCTCTCTGAGACGGTTACATTTATCGTCTGCAAAGCTATGTCGCGTGCTGCGGTATGCGGAGACACTAAAAGCACCATAGTAGAACACAGAAGAAGCTTCTAAGTTGAAGTAATAGCCAGTAAGAAGTAGTACAATTCAAGTTTTAGTTACCGATTATTCACTTTTTAGCCGGCTTTGGTGGCTTGGACATAAGGTGGAACCTTAAGATTTTGCATGAAAGGAGGACTAGCAGCCGCGTTGCACGGGAGAATGTGAAAAGTGTTCATATGTAATAAAAACCTGAGAAATCCGTCCATTTTCGTCATTTGTTATCGAATCGAGTTAAAGCCAGATCGTCACATTGGCCGCTCTTCTCTCTGAAACGGTTACATTTATCGTCTGCAAAGCTATGTTGCGTGCTGCGGTATGCGGAGACACTAAAAGCACCATAGTAGAACACAGAAGAAGCTACGAAGTTGAAGTAATAGCCAGTAAGAGGTAGTACAATTCAAGTTTTAGTTATTGATTATTCACTTTTTAGCCGGCTTTGGTGGCTTGGACATGAGGTGAAACCTTAAGATTTTGCATGAAAGTAGGACTAGCAGCCGCGTTGCACGGGAGAATGTGATAAGTGTTCATATGTAGTAAAAACCTGAGAAATCCGTCCGCTTTCGTCATTTGTTATCGAATCGACTTAAAGCCAGATCGTCACATTGGCCGCTTTTCTCTCTGAGACGGTTACATTTATCGTCTGCAAAGCTATGTCGCGTGCTGCGGTATGCGGAGACACTAAAAGCACCATAGTAAAACACAGAAGGAGATTCTATGTTGAAGTAATAGCCAGTAAGAAGTAGTACAATTCAAGTTTTAGTTGTCGATTATTCACTTTTTAGCCGGCTTTGGTGGCTTGGACGTGACCTAGGACCTTAAGATTTTGCATGAAAGGAAGACTAGCAGCCGCGTTGCACGGGAGAATGTGAAAAGTGTTCATATGTAGTAAAAACCTGAGATATCCGTCCGTTTTCGTCATTTGTTATCAAATCGACTTAAAGCCAGATCGTCATATTGGCCGTTTTTCTCTCTGAGACGCTTGAATTAATCCTCTCCAACGCTATGTCGCGTGCAGCGGTATGTGGAGACACAAAAAGCACCATAGTAGAAAACAGAAGAAGCTTCTAAGTTGAAGTAATAGCCAGTAAGAAGTAGTACAATTCAAGTTTTGGTTTTCGATTATTCACTTTTTAGAAGGCTTTGGTTCCTTGGACATGACGTGGAACCTTAAGATTTTGCATGAAAGGAGGACTAGCAGCCGCGTTGCACGGGAGAATGTGAGAAGTGTTCATATGTAGTAAAAACCTGAGAAATCCGTCCGTTTTCGTCATTTGTTATCGAATCGACTTAAAGCCAGATCGTCACATTGGCCGCTCTTCTCTCTGAGACGGTTACATTTATCGTCTGCAAAGCTATGTCGCGTGCTGCGGTATGCAGAGACAATAAAAGCACCATAGTAGAACACAGAAGGAGATTCTAAGTTGAAGTAATAGTCAGTAAGAAGTAGTACAATTCAAGTTTTAGTTGTCGATTATTCACTTTTTAGCCGGCTTTGGTGGCTTGGACGTGATCTAGGACCTTAAGATTTTGCATGAAAGGAGGACTAGCAGCCGCGTTGCACGGGAGAATGTGGAAAGTGTTCATATGTAGTAAAAACCTGAGATATCCGTCCGTTTTCGTCATTTGTTATCAAATCGACTTAAAGCCAGATTGTCATATTGGCCGTTTTTCTCTCTGAGACGCTTGAATTAATCCTCTGCAACGCTATGTCGCGTGCAGCGGTATGTGGAGACACAAAAAGCACCATAGTAGAACACAGAAGAAGCTTCTAAGTTGAAGTAACAGCCAGTAAGTAGTACAATTCAAGTTTTGGTTATCGATTATTCACTTTTTAGAAGGCTTTGCTGCCTTGGACATGACGTGGAACCTTAAGATTTTGCATGAAAGGAGGACTAGCAGCCGCGTTGCACGGGAGAATGTGAAAAGTGTTCATATGTAGAAAAACCTGAGAAATCCGTGGGTTTTCGTCATTTGTTATCGTATCGACTTAAAGCCAGATCGTCACATTGGCCGCTTTTCTCTCTGAAGCGGTTACATTTATCGTCTGCAAAGCTATGTCGCGTGCTGCGGTATGCGGAAACACTAAAAGCACCATAGTAGAACACAGAAGAAGTTCCTAAGTTGAAGTAATATCCAGTAAGAAGTAGTACAATTCAAGTTTTAGTTGTCGATTATTCACTTTTTAGCCGGCTTTGGTGGCTTGGACATGAGGTGGAACCTTAAGATTTTGCATGAAAGGAGGCCTAGCAGCCGCGTTGCACGGGAGAATGTGAAAAGTGTTCATATGGAGTAAAAACCTGAGTAATCCGTCCGTTTTCGTCATTTGTTATCGAATCGACTTAAAGCCAGATCATCACATTGGCCGCTCTTCTCTCTGAAACGGTTACATTTATCGTTTGCAAATCTATGTCGCGTGCTGCGGTATGCGGAAACACTAAAAGCACCATAGTAGAACACTGAAGAAGCTTCTAAGTTGAAGTAATATCCAGTAAGAAGTAGTACAATTCAAGCTATAGTTGTCGATTATTCACTTTTTAGTCGGCTTTGGTGGCTTGGACGTGACCTAGGACCTTAAGATTTTGCATGAAAGAAAGACTAGCAGCCGCGTTGCACGGGAGAATGTGAAAAGTGTTCATATGTAGTAAAAACCTGAGATATCCGTCCGTTTTCGTCATTTGTTATCAAATCGACTTAAAGCCAGATCGTCACATTGGCCGTTTTTCTCTCTGAGACGCTTTAATTAATCCTCTGCAACGCTATGTCGCGTGCTGCGGTATGTGCAGACACAAAAAGCACCATAGTAGAACATAGAAGAAGCTTCTAAGTTGAAGTAATAGCCAGTAAGAAGTACTACAATTCAAGTTTTGGTTATCGATTATTCACTTTTTAGAAGGCTTTGGTGCCTTGGACATGACGTGGAACCTTAAGATTTTGCATGAAAGGAGGACTAGCAGCCGCGTTGCACGGGAGAATGTGAAAAGTGTTCATATGTAGTAAAAACCTGAGAAATCCGTGGGTTTTCGTCATTTGTTATCGTATCGACTTAAAGCTAGATCGCACATTGGCCGCTTTTCTCTCTGAGACGGTTACATTTATCGTCTGCAAAGCTATGTCGCGTGCTGCGGTATGCGGAGACACTAAAAGCACCATAGTAGAACAGAGAATAAGCTTCTAAGTTGAAGTAATAGCCAGTAAGAAGTAGTACTATTCAAGTTTTAGTTGTCGATTAATCAGTTTTTAGCCGGCTTTGATGGCTTGGACATGTCCTAGGATCTTAAGATTTTGCATGAAAGGAAGACTAGCAGCCGCGTTGCACGGGAGAATGTGAAAAGTGTTCATATTTAGTAAAAACCTGAGTAATCCGTCCGTTTTCGTCATTTGTTATCGAATCGATTTGAAGCAAGATCGTCACATTGGCCACTCTTCTCTCTGAAACGGTTACATTTATCGTCTGCAAATCTATGTCACGTGCTGCGTTATGCGGAGACACTAAAAGCACCATAGTAGAACACAGAAGAAGCTTCTAAGTTGAAGTAATATCCAGTAAGAAGTAGTACAACTCAAGTTTTATTTATCGATTATTCACTTTTTAGCCGGCTTTGGTGCTTGGACATGACCTAGGCCCTTAAGATTTTGCTTGAAAGGAGGACTAGCAGCCTCGTTGCACGGGAGAATGTGAGAAGTGTTCATATGTAGTAATAACCTGAGAAATCCGTCCATTTTCGTCATTTGTTATCGAATCGACTTAAAGCCAGATCATTACATTGGTCGCTTTTCTCTCTGAGACGGTTACATTTATCGTCTGCAAAGCTATGTCGCGTGCTGCGTTATGCGGAGACACTAAAAGCACCATAGTAGAACACAGAAGGAGCTTCTAAGTTGAAGTAATAGCCAGTAAGAAGTAGTACAATTCAAGTTTTAGTTGTCGATTATGCACTTTTTAGCCGGCTTTGGTAGCTTGGACATGACCTAGCACGTTAAGATTTTGCATGAAAGGAGGACTCGCAGCCGCGTTGCACGGGAGAATGTGAAAAGTGTTCATATGTAGTAAAAACCTGAGATATCCGTCCGTTTTTGTCATTTGTTATCGAATCGACTTTAAGCCAGATCGTCATATTGGTCGTTTTTCTCTCTAAGACGCTTGCATTAATCGTCTGCAAAGCTATGTCGCGTGCTGCGGTATTCGGAGACACAAAAAGCAACATAGTAGAACACAGAAGAAGCTTCTAAGTTGAAGTAATAGCCAGTAAGAAGTAGTACAATTCAAGTTTTAGTTATCGATTATTCACTTTTTAGCCGGCTTTGGTGGCTTGGACATGAGGTGGAACCTTAAGATTTTGCACGAAAGGAGTACTAGCAGAAGCGTTACACGGGAGAATGTGAAAAGTGTTCATATGTAGTAAAAACCTGAGTAATCCGTGGGTTTTCGTCATTTGTTATCGTATCGACTTAAAGCCAGATCGTCACATTGGCCGCTTTTCTCTCTGAGACGGTTACATTTATCGTCTGCAAAGCTATGTCGCGAGCTGCGGTATGCGGAGACACTAAAAGCACCATAGTAGAACACAGAAGAAGCTTCTAAGTTGAAGTAATAGCCAGTAAGAAGTAGTACAATTCAAGTTTTAGTTATCGATTATTCACTTTTTAGCCGGATTTGGTGGCTTGGACATGAGGTAGAACGTTAAGATTTTGCATGAAATGAGGACTAGCAGCCGCGTTGCACGGAAGAATGTGAAAAGTGTTCATATGTAGTAAAAATCCGAGTAATCCGTCCGTTTTCGTCATTTGTTATCGAATCGATTTGAAGCAAGATCGTCACATTGGCCGCTCTTCTCTCTGAGACGGTTGTACTTATCGACTGCAAAGCTATGTCGCCTGCTGCGCTATGCGGAGACACTAAAAGCACCATAGCAGAACACAGAAGAAGCTTCTAAGTTAAAGTAATAGCCAGTAAGAAGTAGCAATATTCAAGTTTTAATTATCGATTATTCACTTTTTATCAGGCTTTGGTGTCTTGGACATGGCCTAGGACCTTAAGATTTTGCATGAAAGGAGGACTAGCAGCGGCGTTGCACGGGACAACTTGAAAAGTGTTCATATGAATTAAAAACCTGAGAAATCCGTCCGTTTTCGTCATTTGTTATCGAATCGACTTTAAGCCAGATCGTCATATTGGCCGTTTTTCTCTCTGAGACGCTTGCATTAATCATCTGCAAAGCTATGTCGCGTGCTGCGGTATTCGGAGACACAAAAAGCAACATAGTAGAACACAGAAGAAGCTTCTAAGTTGAAGTAATAGCCAGTATGAAGTAGTACAATTCAAATTTTAGTTGTCGATTAGTCAATTTTTAGCCGGTTTTGGTGGCTTGGACATGACCTAGGACCTTAAGATTTTGCATGAAAGTAGGACTAGCAGCCGCCTTGCACGGGAGAATGTGAAAAGTGTTCATATGTAGTAAAAACTTGAGAAATCCGTCCGTTTTCGTCATTTGTTATCGAATCGACTTAAAGCCAGAACGAAACATTGGCCGCTCTTCTCTCTGAGACGGTTACATTTATCGTCTGCAAAGCTATGTCGCGAGCTGCGGTATGCGGAGACACTAAAAGCACCATAGTAGAACACAGAAGAACCTTCTAAGTTGAAGTAATAGCCAGTAAGAAGTAGTACAATTCAAGTTTTAGTTGTCGATTATTCACTTTATAGCCGGCTTTGGTGGCTTGGACATGGCCTATTACCTTAAGATTTTGCATAAAAGAGGACTAGCAGCCGCGTTGCACGGGAGAATGTGAAAAAAGTTCATATGTAGTAAAAACCTGAGGAATCAGTCCGTTTTCGTCGTTTGTTATCGAATCGACTTAAAGCCAGATAGTCACATTGGCCGCTCTTCTGTCTGAAACGGTTACATTTATCGTCTGCAAAGCTATGTCGCGTGCTGCGATATGCGGAGACACTAAAAGCACCATAGTAGAACACAGAAGAAGCTTATAAGTTGGAGTAATAGCCAGTAAGAAGTAGTACAATTCAAGTTTTAGTTGTCGATTATTCACTTTTTAGCCGGCTTTGGTGGCTTGGACATGACCTAGGACCTTACGATTTTGGATGAAAGGAGGACTAGCAGCCGCGTTGCACGGGAGAATGTGGAAAGTGTTCATATGTAGTAAAAACCTGAGAAATCCGTCCGTTTTCGTCATTTGTTATCGAATCGACTTAAAGCCAGATCGTCAAATTGGCCGCTCTTCTGTCTGAAACGGTTACATTTATCGTCTGCAAAGCTATGTCGCGTTCTGCTGTATGCGGAGACACTAAAAGCACCATAGTAGAACACAGAAGAAGCTTCTAACTTGAATTAATAGCCAGTAAGAAGTAGAAAATTCAAGTTTTAGTTGTCGATTAGTCACTTTTTAGCCGGCTTTGGTGGCTTTGACATGACCTAGGACCTTAAGATTTTGCATGAAAGGAGGACTAGCAGCCGCGTAGCACGGGAGAATGTGACAAGTGTTCATATGTAGTAAGAACCTGAGAAATCCGTCCGTTTTCGCCATTTGTTATCGAATCGACTTTAAGCCAGTTCGTCACATTGGCCGCTCTTCTCTCTGAGACGGTTACATTTATCGTCTGCAAAGCTATGTCGCGTGCTGCGGTATGCGGAGACACTAAAATCACCATAGTAGAACACAGAAGAAGCTTCTAAGTTGAAGTAATAGCCAGTAAGAAGTAGTACTATTCAAGTTATAGTTGTCGATTAATAACTTTTTAGCCGGCTTTGATGGCTTGGACATGTCCTAGGATCTTAAGATTTTGCATGAAAGGAAGACTAGCAGCCGCGTTGCACGGGAGAATGTGAAAAGTGTTCATATGTAGTAAAAACCCGAGACATCCGTCCGTTTTCGTCATTTGTTATCGAATCGACTTAAAGCCAAATCGTCACATTGGCCGCTTTTCTCTCTGAGACGGTTACATTTATCGTCTGCAAAGCTATGTCGCGTGCTGCGGTATGCGGAGACACTAAAAGCACCATAGTAGAACAGAGAATAAGCTTCTAAGTTGAAGTAATAGCCAGTAAGAAGTAGTACTATTCAAGTTTTAGTTGTCGATTATGCACTTTTTAGCCGGCTTTGGTAGCTTGGACATGACCTAGCACCTTAAGATTTTGGATGAAAGGAGGACTAGCAGCCGCGTTGCACGGGAGAATGTGAAAAGTGTTCATATGTAGTAAAAACCTGAGATATCCGTCCGTTTTCGTCATTTGTTATCGAATCGACTTTAAGCCAGATCGTCATATTGGTCGTTTTTCTCTCTAAGACGCTTGCATTAATCGTCTGCAAAGCTATGTCGCGTGGTGCGGTATTCGGAGACACAAAAAGCAACATAGTAGAGCACAGAAGAAGCTTCTAAGTTGAAGTAATAGCCAGTAAGAAGTAGTACAATTCAAGTTTTAGTTATCGATTATTCACTTTTCAGCCGGCTTTGGTGGCTTGGACATGAGGTGGAACCTTAAGATTTTGCATGAAAGGAGTACTAGCAGCCGCGTTACACGGGAGAATGTGAAAAGTGTTCATATGTAGTAAAAACCTGAGAAATCCGTGGGTTTTCGTCATTTGTTATCGTATCGACTTAAAGCCATATCGTCACATTGGCCGCTTTTTTCTCTGAGACGGTTACATTTATCGTCTGCAAAGCTATGTCGCGAGCTGCGGTATTCGGAGACACTAAAAGCACCATAGTAGAACACAGAAGAAGCTTCTAAGTTGAAGTAATAGCCAGTAAGAAGTAGTACAATTCAAGTTTTAGTTATCGATTATTCACTTTTTAGCCGGATTTGGTGGCTTGGACATGAGGTGGAACGTTAAGATTTTGCATGAAAGGAAGACTAGCAGCCGCGTTGCACGGGAGAATGTGAAAAGTGTTCATATGTAGTAAAAACCCGAGTAATCCGTCCGTTTTCGTCATTTGTTATCGAATCGATTTGAAGCAAGATCGTCACATCGGCCGCTCTTCTCTCTGAAACGGTTACATTTATCGTCTGCAAATCTATGTCGCGAGCTGCGTTATGCGGAGACACTAAAAGCACCATAGTAGAACACAGAAGAAGCTTCTAAGTTGAAGTAATAGCCAGTAAGAAGTAGCACTATTCAAGTTTTAATTATCGATTATTCACTTTTTATCAGGCTTTGGTGGCTTGGACATGGCCTAGGACCTTAAGATTTTGCATGAAAGGAGGACTAGCAGCCGCGTTGCACGGGACAACTAGAAAAGTGTTCATATGAAGTAAAAACCTGAGAAATCCGTCCGTTTTCGTCATTTGTTATCGAATCGACTTTAAGCCAGATCGTCATATTGGCCGTTTTTCTCTCTGAGACGCATGCATTAATCGTCTGCAAAGCTACGTCGCGTGCTGCGGTATTCGGAGACACAAAAAGAAACATAGTAGAACACAGAAGAAGCTTCTAAGTTGAAGTAATAGCCAGTAAGAAGTAGTACAATTCAAGTTTTAGTTGTCGATTAGTCAATTTTTAGCCGGCTTTGGTGGCTTGGACATGACCTAGGACCTTAAGATTTTGCATGAAAGTAGGACTAGCAGCCGCCTTGCACGGGAGAATGTGAAAAGTGTTCATATGTAGTAAAAACTTGAGAAATCCGTCCGTTTTCGTCATTTGTTATCGAATCGACTTAAAGCCAGATCGTCACATTGGCCGCTCTTCTCTCTGAGACGGTTACATTTATCGTCTGCAAAGCTATGTCGCGAGCTGCGGTATGCGGAGACACTAAAAGCACCATAGTAGAACACAGAAGAAGCTTATAAGTTGAATTAATAGCCAGTAAGAAGTAGTACAATTCAAGTTTTAGTTGTCGATTAGTCACTTTTTAGCCGGCTTTGGTGGCTCGGACATGACCTAGGACCTTAAGATTTTGCATGAAAGGAGGACTAGCAGCCGCGTTGCACGGGAGAATGTGACAAGTGTTCATATGTAGTAAAAACCTGAGAAATCCGTCCGTTTTCGTCATTTGTTATCGAATCGACTTAAAGCCAGATCGTCACATTGGCCGCTCTTCTCTCTGAGACGGTTACATTTATCGTCTGCAAAGCTATGTCGCGTGCTGCGGTATGCGGAGACACTAAGAGCACCATAGTAGAACACAGAAGAAGCTTCTAAGTTGAAGTAATATCCAGTAAGAAGTATTACAATTCAAGTTTTAGTTATCGATTATTCACTTTTTAGCCGGCTTTGGTGGCTTGGACATGACCTAGGCCCTTAAGATTTTGCATGAAAGGAGGACTAGCAGCCGCGTTGCACGGGAGAATGTGAGAAGTGTTCATATGAAGTGAAAACCGGAGAAATCCGTCCATTTTCGTCATTTGTTATCGAATCGACTTAAAGCCAGATCGTTACATTGGTCGCTTTTCTCTCTGAGACGGTTACATTTATCGTCTGCAAAGCTATGTCGCGTGCTGCGTTATGCGGAGACACTAAAAGCACCATAGTAGAACACAGAAGGATCTTCTAAGTTCAAGTAATAGCCAGTAAGAAGTAGTACTATTCAAGTTTTAATTGTCGATTATGCACTTTTTAGCCGGCTTTGGTAGCTTGGACATGACCTAGCACCTTAAGATTTTGCATGAAAGGAGAACTAGCAGCCGCGTTGCACGGGAGAATGTGAAAAGTGTTCATATGTAGTAAAAACCTGAGATATCCGTCCGTTTTCGTCATTTGTTATCGAATCGACTTTAAGCCAGATCGTCATATTGGTCGTTTTTCTCTCTAAGACGCTTGCATTAATCGTCTGCAAAGCTATGTCGCGTGCTGCGGTATTCGGAGACACAAAAAGCAACATAGTAGAACACAGAAGAAGCTTCTAAGTTGAAGTAATAGCCAGTAAGAAGTAGTACAATTCAAGTTTTAGTTATCGATTATTCACTTTTTAGCCGGCTTTGGTGGCTTGGGCATGAGGTGGAACCTTAAGATTTTGCATGAAAGGAGTATTGCAGCCGCGTTACACGGGAGAATGTGAAAAGTGTTCATATGTAGTAAAAACCTGAGAAATCCGTGGGTTTTCGTCATTTGTTATCGAATCGACTTAAAGCCAGATCGTCACATTGGCCGCTTTTCTCTCTGAGACGGTTACATTTATCGTCTGCAAAGCTATGTCGCGAGCTGCGGTATGCGGAGACACTAAAAGCACCATAGTAGAACACAGAAGAAGCTTCTAAGTTGAAGTAATAGCCAGTAAGAAGTAGTACAATTCAAGTTTTAGTTATCGATTATTCACTTTTTAGCCGGATTTTGTGGCTTGGACATGAGGTGGAACGTTACGATTTTGCATGAAAGGAGGACTAGCAGCCGCGTAGCACGGGAGAATGTCAAAAGTGTTCATATGTAGTAAAATCCCGAGTAATCCGTCCGTTTTCGTCATTTGTTATCGAATCGATTTGAAGCAAGATCGTTACATTGGCCGCTCTTCTCTCTGAAACGGTTACATTTATCGTCTGCAAATTTATGTCGCGAGTTGCGTTATGCGGAGACACTAAAAGCACCATAGTAGAACACAGAAGAAGCTTCTAAGTTGAAGTAATAGCCAGTAAGAAGTAGCACTATTCAAGTTTCAATTATCGATTATTTACTTTTTATCAGGCTTTGGTGGCTTGGACATGGCCTAGGACCTTAAGAATTTGCATGAAAAGAGGACTAGCAGCCGCGTTGCACGGGACAACTTGAATAGTGTTCATATGAAGTAAAAACCTCAAAAATCCGTCCGTTTTCCTCATTTGTTATCGAATCGACTTTAAGCCAGATCGTCATATTGGCCGTTTTTCTCTCTGAGACGCATGCATTAATCGTCTGCTAAGCTATGTCGCGTGCTGCGGTATTCGGAGACACAAAAAGCAACGTAGTAGAACACAGAAGAAGCTTCTAAGTTGATGTAATAGCCAGTAAGAAGTAGTACAATTCAAGTTTTAGTTGTCGATTAGTCAATTTTTAGCCGGCTTTGGTGGCTTGGACATGACCTAGGACCTTAAGATTTTGCATGAAAGTAGGACTAGCAGCCGCCTTGCACGGGAGAATGTGAAAAGTGTTCATATGTAGTAAAAACTTGAGAAATCCGTCCGTTTTCGTCATTTGTTATCGAATCGACTTAAAGCCAGATCGTCACATTGGCCGCTCTTCTCTCTGAGACGGTTACATTTATCGTCTGCAAAGCTATGTCGCGTGCTGCGTTATGCGGAGACACTAAAAGCACCATAGTAGAACACAGAAGGAGCTTCTAAGTTCAAGTAATAGCCAGTAAGAAGTAGTACAATTCAAGTTTTAGTTGTCGATTATGCACTTTTTAGCCGGCTTTGGTAGCTTGGACATGACTTAGCACCTTAAGATTTTGCATGAAAGGAGAACTAGCAGCCGCGTTGCACGGGAGAATGTGAAAAGTGTTCATATGTAGTAAAAACCTGAGATATCCGTCCGTTGTCGCCATTTGTTATCGAATCGACTTTAAGCCAGATCGTCATATTGGTCGTTTTTCTCTCTTAGACGCTTGCATTAATCGTCTGCAAAGCTATGTCGCGTGCTGCGGTATTCGGAGACACAAAAAGCAACATAGTAGAACACAGAGGAAGCTTCTAAGTTGAAGTAATAGCCAGTAAGAAGTAGTACAATTCAAGAGTTAGTTATCGATTATTCACTTTTTAGCCGGCTTTGGTGGCTTGGGCATGAGGTGGAACCTTAAGATTTTGCATGAAAGGAGGACTAGCAGCCGCGTTACACTTGAGAATGTGAAAAGTGTTCATATGTAGTAAAAACCTGAGAAATCCGTGGGTTTTCGTCATTTGTTATCGTATCGACTTAAAGCCAGATCGTCACATTGGCCGCTTTTCTCTCTGAGACGGTTAAATTTATCGTCTGCAAAGCTATGTCGCGAGCTGCGGTATGCGGAGACACTAAAAGCACCATAGTAGAACACAGAAGAAGCTTCTAAGTTGAAGTAATAGCCAGTAAGAAGTAGCACTATTCAAGTTTCAATTATCGATTATTTACTTTTTATCAGGCTTTGGTGGCTTGGACATGGCCTAGGACCTTAAGATTTTGCATGAAAAGAGGACTAGCAGCCGCGTTGCACGGGACAACTTGAATAGTGTTCATATAAAGTAAAAACCTCAAAAATCCGTCCGTTTTCCTCATTTGTTATCGAATCGACTTTAAGCCAGATCGTCATTTTGGCCGTTTTTCTCTCTGAGACGCATGCATTAATCGTCTGCAAAGCTATGTCGCGTGCTGCGGTATTCGGAGACACAAAAAGCAACGTAGTAGAACACAGAAGAAGCTTCTAAGTTGAAGTAATAGCCAGTAAGAAGTAGTACAATTCAAGTTTTAGTTGTCGATTAGTCAATTTTTAGCCGGCTTTGGTGGCTTGGACATGACCTATGACCTTAAGATTTTGCATGAAAGTAGGACTAGCAGCCGCCTTGCACGGGAGAATGTGAAAAGTGTTCATATGTAGTAAAAACCTGAGAAATCCGTCCGTTTTCGTCGTTTGTTATCGAGTCGACTTAAAGCCAGATCGTCACATTGGCCGCTCTTCTGTCTGAAACGGTTACATTTATCGTCTGCAAAGCTATGTCGCGTGCTACGGTATGCGGAGACACTAAAAGCACCATAGTAGAACACAGGAGAAGCTTATAAGTTGGAGTAATAGCCAGTAAGAAGTAGTACAATTCAAGTTTTAGTTGTCGATTATTCACTTTTTAGCCGGCTTTGGTGGCTTGGACATGACCTAGGACCTTACGATTTTGGATGAAAAGAGGACAAGCAGCCGCGTTGCACGGGAGAATGTGAAAAGTGTTCATATGTAGTAAAAACCTGAGAAATCCGTCCGTTTTCGTCATTTGTTATCGAATCGACTTAAAGCCAGATCGTCAAATAGGCCGCTTTTCTCTCTGAGACGGTTACATTTATCGTCTGCAAAGCTATGTCGCGTTCTGCGGTATGCGGAGACACTAAAAGCACCATAGTAGAACACAGAAGAACCTTCTAAGTTGAATTAATAGCCAGTAAGAAGTAGTACAATTCAAGTTTTAGTTGTCGATTAATCACTTTTAGCCGGCTTTGGTGGCTTGGACATGACCTAGGACCTTAATATATTGCATGAAAGGAGGACTAGCAGCCGCGTTGCACGGGAGAATGTGACAAGTGTTCATATGTAGTAAAAACCTGAGAAATCCGTCCGTTTTCGTCATTTGTTATCGAATCGACTTAAAGGCAAATCGTCACATTGGCCGCTCTTCTGTCTGAAACGGTTACATTTATCGTCTGCAAAGCTATGTCGCGTGCTGCGGTATGCGGAGACACTAAAAGCACCATAGTAGAACACAGAAGAAGCTTATAAGTTGAAGTAATAGCCAGTAAGAAGTAGTACTATTCAAGTTTTAGTTGTCGATTAATCACCTTTTAGCCGGGTTTGGTGGCTTGGACATGACCTAGGACCTTAAAATTTTGCATGAAAGGAGGACTAGCAGCCGCGTTGCACGGGAGAATGTGAAAAGTGTTCATATGTAGTAAAAACCTGAGATATCCGTCCGTTTTCGTCATTTGTTATCGAATCGACTTTAAGCCAGATCGTCACATTGGCCGCTTTTCTCTCTGAGACGGTTACATTTATCGTATGCAAAGCTATGTCGCGAGCTGCGGTATGCGGAGACACTAAAAACACCATAGTAGAACACAGAAGAAGCTTCTAAGTTGAAGTAATAGCCAGTAAGATGTAGTACAATTCAAGATTTAGTTATCGATTATTCACTTTTTAGCCGGATTTGGTGGCTTGGACAGGAGGTGGAACCTTAAGATTTTGCATGAAAGGAGGACTAGCAGCCGCGTTGCACGGGAGAATGTGAAAAGTGTTCATATGTAGTAAAAACCCGATTAATCCGTCCGTTTTCGTCTTTTGTTATCGAATCGATTTGAAGCAAGAACGTCACATTGGCCGCTCTTCTCTCTGAAACGGTTACATTTATCGTCTGCAAATCTATGTCGCGAGCTGCGTTATGCGGAGACACTAAAAGCACCATAGTAGAACACAGAAGAAGCTTCTAAGTTGAAGTAATAGCCAGTAAGAGGTAGCACTATTCAAGTTTTAATTATCGATTATTCACTTTTGATCAGGCTTTGGTGGCTTGGACATGACCTAGGACCTTAAGATTTTGCATGAAAGGAGGACTAGCAGCCGCGTTGCACGGGACAACTTGAAAAGTGTTCATATGAAGTAAAAACCTGAGAAATCCGTCCGTTTTCGTCATTTGTTATCGAATCGACTTTAAGCCAGATCGTCATATTGGCCGTTTTTCTCTCTGAGACGCTTGCATTAATCGTCTGCAAAGCTATGTCGCGTGCTGCGGTATTCGGAGACACAAAAAGCAACATAGTAGAACACAGAAGAAGCTTCTAAGTTGAAGTAATAGCCAGTAAGAAGTAGTACAATTCAAGTCTTAGTTATCGATTATTCACTTTTTAGCCGGCTTCGGTGGCTTGGACATGAGGTGGAACCTTAAGATTTTGCATGAAAGGAGGACCAGCAGTCGCGTTGCACGGGAGAATGTGAAAAGTGTTCATATGTAGTAAAAACCAGAGAAATCCTTCGGTTTTCGTCATTTGTTATCGAATCGACTTAAAGCCAGATCGTCATATTGGCCGTTTTTCTCTCTGTGACGCTTGCATTAATCGTCTGCAAAGCTATGTCGCGTGCTGCGGTATGCGGAGACACTAAAAGCACCATATTAGAACACAGAAGAAGCTTCTAAGTTGAAGTAATAGCCAGTAAGAAGTAGTGCTATTCTAGTTTTAGTTATCGATTATACACTTTTTAGCCGGCTTTGGTGGCTTGGACATGACTTAGGACCTTAAGATTTTGCATGAAAGGAGGACTAGCAGACGCGTTGCACGGGAGAATGTATAAAGTGTTCATATGTAGTAAAAACCTGAGATATCCGTCCGTTTTCGTCATTTGTTATCGAATCGACTTAAAGCCAGATCGTCATATTGGCCGTTTTTCTCTCTGTAACGCTTGCATTAATCGTCTGCAAAGCTATGTCGCGTGCTGCGGTATGCGGAGACACAAAAAGCACCATAGTAGAACACAGCAGAAGCTTCTAAGTAGAAGTAATAGCCAATAAGAAGTAGTACAATTCAAGTTTTAGTTATCGATTATTCACTTTTTAGCCGGATTTGGTGGCTTGGACATGAGGTGGAACCTTAAGATTTTGCATGAAAGGAGGACTAGCAGCCGCGTTGCACGGGAGAATGTGACAAGTGTTCATATGTAGTAAGAACCTGAGAAATCCCTCCGTTTTCGTCATTTGTTATCGAAACGACTTAAAGCCAGATCGTCACATTGGCCGCTCTTCTCTCTGAGACGGTTACATTTATCGTCTGCAAAGCTATGTCGCGTGCTGCGGTATGCGGAGACAGTAAAAGCACCATAGCAGAACACAGAAGAAGCTTCTAGGTTGAAATAATAGCCAGTAAGAAGTAGTACAATTCAAGTTTTAGTTATCGATTATACACTTTTTTGCCGGCTTTGGTGCCTTGGACATGACCTAGGAATTTAAGATTGTGCATGAAAGGAAGACTAGCAGTCGCGTTGCACGGGAGAATGTGAAAAGTGTTCATATGTAGTAAAAACCTGAGATATCCGTCCGTTTTCGTCATTTGTTATCGAATCGACTTAAAGCCAGATCGTCATATTGGCCGTTTTTCTCTCTGAGACGCTTGCATTAATCGTCTGCAAAGCTATGTCTCGTGCTGCGGTATGCGGAGACACAAAAAGCAACATAGTAGAACACAGAAAAAGCTTCTAAGTTGAAGTAATAGCCAGTAAGAAGTAGTACAATTCAAGTTTAAGTTATCGATTATTCACTTTTTAGCCGGCTTGGTGGCTTCGACATGAGGTGGAACCTTACGATTTTGCATGAAAGGAGGACTAGCAGCCGCGTTGCACGGGAGAATGTGAAAAGTGTTCATATGTAGTAAAATCCTGAGAAATCCGTGGGTTTTCGTCATTTGTTATCGTATCGACTTAAAGCCAGATCGTCACATTGGCCGCTTTTCTCTCTGAGACGGTTACATTTATCGTCTGCAAAGCTATGTCGCGTGCTGCGGTATGCGGAGACACTAAAAGCACCATATTAGAACACAGAAGAAGCTTCTAAGTTGATGTAATAGCCAGTAAGAAGTAGTACTATTCAAGTTTTAGTTGTCGATTAATCACTTTTTAGCCGGCTTTGATGGCTTGGACATGACCTAGGATCTTAAGATTTTGCATGAGAGGAAGACTAGCAGCCGCGTTGCATGGGAGAATGTGAAAAGTGTTCATATGTAGCAAAAACCTGAGTAATCCGTCCGTTTTCGTCATTTGTTATCGAATCGATTTGAAGCAAGATCGTCACATTGGCCGCTCTTCTCACTGAGACGGTTACATTTATCGTCTGCAAAGCTATGTCGCGTGCTGCGGTATGCGGAGACACTAAAAGCACCATAACAGAACACAGAAGAAGCTTATAGGTTGAATTAATAGCCAGTAAGAAGTAGTACAATTCAAGTTTTAGTTATCGATTATACACTTTTTAGCCGGCTTGGTGGCTTGGACATGACCTAGGACCTTACGATGTTGCATGAAAGAAGGACCAGCAGCCGCATTGCACGGGAGAATGTGACAAGTGTTCATATGTAGTAAAAACCTGAGAAATCCGTGCGTTTTCGTCATTTGTTATCGAATCGACTTAAAGCCAGATCGTCACCTTGGCCGCTTTTCTCTCTGAGACGGTTACATTTATCGTCTGCAAAGCTATGTCGCGTGCTGCGGTATGCGGAGACACAAAAAGCACCACAGTAGAACACAGAAGAAGCTACTACGTTGAAGTAATAGCCAGTAAGAAGTAGTACAATTCAAGTTTTAGTTGTCTATTATTCACTTTTTAACCGGATTTGGTGGTTTGGACATGAGGTGGAACCTTAAGATTTTGCATGAAAGGAGGACTAGAAGCCGCGTTGCACGGGTGAATGTGAAAAGTGTTCACATGTAGTAAAAACCTGAGAAATCCGTCCGTTTTCTTCATTTGTTATCGAATCGACGTAAAGCCCGATTGTCACATTGGCCGCTCTTCTCTCTGAAACGGTCGTACTTATCGTCTGCAAAGCTAGTCGCGTGCTGCGGTATGCGGAGACACTAAAAGCACCATAGTAGAACACAGATGAGACTTCGAAGTTGATGTAATAGCTAATAAGAAAAAGTACAATTCAAGTTTTATGTATCGATTATTGACTTTTTAGCTGGCTTTGGTGCCTTGGACATGAGCTAGGACCTTCAGAATCTGCATGAAAGGAGGACTAGTAGCCGAGTTATACGGGAGAATGTGAAAAGGGTTCATATGTAGTAAAAACCTGAGAAATCAGTCCGTTTTCTTCATTTGTTATGGAATCGACTTAAAGCCAGATTGTCACATTGGCGGCCTTTCTCTCTGAAACGGTTGTACTGATCGTCTGCAATGCTATGTCGCATGCTGCGGTATGCGGAGACACTAAAAGCACCATAGTAGAACACAGATGAAGCTTCTAAGTTGATGTAATAGCCAGTAAGAAGTAGTACAATTCAAGTTTTAGGTATTGATTATTGACTTTTTAGCTGGCTTTGGTGCCTTGGACATGAGCTAGGACTTTAAAATTCTGCATGAAAGGAGGACTAGCAGCTGCGTTGCAGGGGAGAATGTGAAAAGTGTTCATATGTAGTAAACACCTGAGAAATCAGTCCGTTTTCGTCATTTGTTATCGAATCGACTTAAAGACACATCGTCACATTGGCCGCTCTTCTCTCTGAAATGGTTGTAAATTATCGTCTACAAAGCTATGTCGCGTGCTGCGGTATGCGGAGACATTAAAAGCACCATAGATGATCAGAGATGAAGCTTCTAAATTGATGTAATAGCCAGGAAGAAGTAGTACAATTCAAGTTTTAGGTATCGATTATTCACTTTTTCGCCGGCTTTGGTAGCTTGGACATGACCTAGGACCTTAAGATTTTGCAAGAAAGGAAGAATAGCAGCCGCGTTGCACGGGAGAATGTAAAAAGTGTTCATATGTAGTAAAAACCTGAGAAATCCGTCCGTTTTCGTCATTTGTTATCGAAAAGACTTAAAGCCAGATCGTCACATTGGCCGCTCTTCTCTCTGAAACGGTTGTACTTCTCGTCTGCAAAGCTAGTCGCATGCTGCGGTATGCGGAGAAACTAAAAGCACCATAGTACAACACAGATGAAGCTTCGAAGTTGATGTAATAGCCAGTAAGAAGTAGTACAATACAAGTTTTATGGATCGATTGTTGACTTTTTAGCTGGCTTTGGTTCCTTGGACATGAGCTAGGACCTTAAGAATCTGCATGAAAGGAGGACTAGCAGCCGAGTTATACGGGAGAATGTGAAAAGTGTTCATATGTAGTAAAAACCTGAGAAATCCGTCCGTTTTCTTCATTTGTTATGGAATCGACTTAAAGCCAGATAGTCACATTGGCCGCCCTTCTCTCTGAAACGGTTGTACTTATCGTCTGCAAAGCTATGTCGCGTGCTGCGGTATGCGGAGACACTAAAAGCACCATAGTTGATCTGAGATGAAGCTTCTAAGTTGATGTAATAGCTAGTAAGAAGTAGTACAATTCAAGTTTTAGGTATCTATTATTGACTTTTTAGCATGCTTTAGTGCCTTGGACATTACCTAGGACCTTAAGATTCTGAATGAAAGGACTACAAGCAGCCAAGTTGCACGGGAGAATGTGAAAAGTGTTCATATGTACTAAAAAATTGAGAAATCCGTCCGTTTTCGTCATTTGTTATCGAATTGACGTAGAGCTAGATCGTCACATTCTCAGCTCTTCTCTCTGAAACGGCCGTACTTCTGGTCTGCAAAGCTAGTAGCGTGCTGCGGTATGCGGAGACACTAAAAGCACGATAGTAGAACACAGATGAAGCTTCGAAGTTGATGTATTAGCCAGTAAGGTGTAGTAAAATTCAAGTTTTATGTATCGATTATTGACTTTTTAGCTGGCTTTGGTGCCATGGACATGAGCTAGGACCTTAAGAATCTGTATGAAAGGAGAACTAGTAGCCGAGTTATACAGGAGAATGTGAAAAGGATTCATATGTAGTAAAAACCTGAGAAATCCGTCCGTTTTCTTCATTTGTTATGGAATCGACTTAAAGCCATATTGTCACATTGGCGGCCTTTCTCTCTGAAACGGTTGTACTTATGGTCTGCAATGCTATGTCGCGTGCTGCGGTATGCGGAGACACTAAAAGCACCATAGTAGAACACAGATGAAGCTTCTAAGTTGATGTAATAGCCAGTAAGAAGTAGTACAATTCTTGTTTTAGGTATTGATTATTGACTTTTTAGCTGGCTTTGGTGCCTTGGACATGAGCTAGGACTTTAAGATTCTGCATGAAAGGAGGACTAGCAGCCGAGTTGCACGGGAGAATGTGAAAAGTGTTCATGTGTAGTAAAAACCTGAGGAATCCGTCCGTTTTCGTCATTTGTTATCGAATCGACTTAAAGCCTAACCGTCACATTCGGGGCTCTTCTCTCTGAAACGGTTGTACTTATTGTCTGCAAAGCTATGTCGCGTGCTGCGGTTTGCGGAGACCTAAAAGCACCATAGTTGAACACAGATGAAGCTTCTAAGTTGATGTAATAGCCAGTAAGAAGTAGTACAATTCAAGTTTTAGGTATCGATTATTGACTTTTTACCCTTTTTTGGTGCCTTGGACATGAGCTAGGAACTTAGGATTTTGCATGAAAGGAGGACTAGCAGCTGCGATGCACGGGAGAATGTGAAAAGTGTTCATATGTAGTAAACACCTGAGAAATCCGTCCGTTTTCGTCATTACTTATCGAATCGACTTAAAGGCAGATCGTCACATTGGCCGCTCTTCTCTCTGAAATGGTTGTAAATTATCGTCTGCAAAGCTATGTCGCGTGCTGCGGTATGCAGAGACATTAAAAGCACCATAGTTGATCAGCGATGAAGCTTCTAAATTGATGTAATAGCCAGCAAGAAGTAGTACAATTCAAGTTTTAGGTATCGATTATTGATTTTTAGCTTGCTTTGGTCCCTTGGACATTACCTAGGACCTTAAGATTCTGAATGAAAGGAGGACTGGCAGCCGAGTTGAACGGGAGTATGTGAAAAGTGTTCATATGTACTAAAAACCTGAAAAATCCGTCCGCTTTCGTCATTTGTTATCGAATCAACTTAAAGCCAGATCGTCACATTGGCCGCTCTTCTCTCTGAAACGGTTGTACTTCTCGTCTGCAAAGCTAGTCGCATGCTGCGGTATGCGGAGATACTAAAAGCACCATAGTACAACACAGATGAAGCTTCGAAGTTGATGTAATAGCCAGTAAGAAGTAGTACAATACAAGTTTTATGGATCGAATGTTGACTTTTTAGCTGGCTTTGGTTCCTTGGACATGAGCTAGGACCTTAAGAATCAGCATGAAAGGAGGACTAGCAGCCGAGTTATACGGGAGAATGTGAAAAGTGTTCATATGTAGTAAGAACCTGAGAAATCCGTTCGTTTTCTTCATTTGTTATGGAATCGACTTAAAGCCAGATTGTCACATTGGCCGCCCTTCTCTCTGAAACGGTTGTACTTATCGTCTGCAAAGCTATGTCGCGTGCTGCGGTATGCGGAGACACTAAAAGCACCATAGTTGATCAGATATGAAGCTTCTAAGTTGATGTAATAGCCAGTAAGAAGTAGTACAATTCAAGTTTTAGGTATCGATTATTGACTTTTTAGCTTGCTTCGGTGCCGAGGACATTACCTAGGACCTTAAGATTCTGAATAAAAGGAGGACTAGCATCCGAGTTGCACGGGAGTATGTGAAAAGTGTTCATATGTACTAAAACCATGAGAAATCCGTCCGTTTTCGTCATTTGTTATCGAATCGACTTAAAGCCATATCGTCACATTGGCCGCTCTTCTCTCTGAAACGGTTGTACTTCTCGTCTGCAAAGCTAGTCGCGTAATGCGGTATGCGGAGACACTAAAACCACCATAGTAGAAAACAGATGAAGCTTCGAATTTGATGTAATAGGTAATAAGAAATATTACAATTCAAGTTTTAGGTATCTATTATTGACTTTTTAGCTTGCTTTGGTGCCTTGGACATTACCTAGGACCTTAAGATTCTGAATGTAAGGACTACTAGCAACCCAGTTGCACGGGAGAATGTGAAAAGTGTTCATATGTACTAAAAAATTAAGTAATCCGTCCGTTTTCGTCATTTGTTATCGAATCGACTTAAAACTAGATCGTCACATTCTCAGCTCTTCTCTCTGAAACGGTTGAACTTCTCGCCTGCAAAGCTAGTAGCGTGCTGCGGTATGCGGAGACACTAAAAGCACCATAGTAGAACACAGATGAAGCTTCGAAGTTGATGTATTAGCCAGTAAGGAGTAGTAAATTTCAAGTTATATGTATCGATTATTGACTTTTTAGCTGGCTTTGGTGCCTTGGACATGAGCTAGGACCTTAAGAATCTGCATGAAAGGAGGACTAGCAGCCGAGTTATACGGGAGAATGTGAAAAGTTGTCATATGTAGTAAAAACCTGAGAAATCCGTCCGTTTTCTTCATTTGTTATGGAATCGACTTAAAGGCAGATTGTCACATTGGCCTCCCTTCTCTCTGAAACGGTTGTACTTATCGTCTGCAAAGCTATGTCGCGTGCTGCGGTATGCGGAGACACTAAAAGCACTAAGTAGAACACATATGAAGCTTCTAAGTTAATATAATAGCCAGTAAGAAGTAGTACAATTCAAGTTTTAGGTATTGATTATTGACTTTTTAGCTGGCTTTGGTATCTTGGACATGAGCTAGGACTTTAAGATTCTGCATGAGAGGAGGACTAGCAGCCGAGTTGCACGGGAGAATGTGAACAGTGTTAATAAGTAGTAAAAACCTGAGAAATCCGTCCGTTTTCGTCATTTGTTATCGAATCGACTTAAAGCCAGATCGTCACATTGGCCGCTTTTCTCTCTGAGACGGTTATATTTATCGTCTGCAAAGCAATGTCGCGTGCTGCGGAATGCGGATACACTAAAAGCACCATAGTAGAACACAGATGAAGCTTCTAAGTTGATGTAATAGCCGGTAAGAAGTAGTACAACTCAAATTTTAGGTATCGATTAATGACTTTTTAGCTGGCTTTGGTGCCTTGGACATTACCTAGGACCTTAAGATTCTGCATGAAAGGAGGACTGGCAGCCGAGTTGCACGGGAGAATGTGAAAAGTGCTCTTATGTAGTAAAAACCTTAGAAATCCGTCCGTTTTCGTAATTTGTTATCGAATCGACTTATAGTTACATCGTCACATTGACCGCTCTTCTCTCTGAAACGGATGTACTTATCGTCTGCAAAGCTATGTCGCGTGTTGCGGTATGCGGAGACACTAAAAGCACCATATTAGAACACAGATGAAGCTTCTAACTTCGTGCAATAGCCAGTACGAAGAAGTACAATTCAAGTTTTAGGTATCGATTATTGACTTTTTAGCTGGCTTTGGTGCCTTGGACATGAGCTAGGACCTTAAAAATCTGCATGAAAGTAGGACTAGCAGCCGAAATATACGGGAGAATGTGAAAAGTGTTCATATGTAGTAAAAAACTGAGAAATCCGTCCGTTTTCGTCACTTGTTATCGAATCGACTTAAAGCCAGATCGTCACATTGGCCGATCTTCTCTCTGAAACGGTCGTACTTATCGTCTTCCAAGCTATGTCGCGTGCTGCGGTATGCGGAGACACTAAAAGCACCATTTTAGAACACAGATGAAGCTTCTAAGTTGATGTAATAGCCAGTAAGAAGTAGTAGAATTCAAGTTTCAGTTATCGATTATTGACTTTTTAGCTGGCTTAGGTGCCGTGGACATGAACTAGGACCTTAACATTTTGCATGAAAGGAGGACTAGCAGCAGTGTTGCACGAGAGAATGTGAAAAGTGTTCATATGTAGTAAAAACCTGAGAGATCCGTCCGTTTTCGTCATTTGTTATCGAATCGACTTAAAGCCAGATCGTCACATTGGCCACTTTTCTCTCTGAGACGGTTATATTTATCGTCTGCAAAACAATGTCGCGTGCTGCGGAATGCGGATACACTAAAAGCACCATAGTAGAACACAGATGAAGCTTCTAAGTTGATGTAATAGCCGGTAAGAAGTAGTACAACTCAAATTTTAGGTATCGATTAATGACTTTTTAGCTGGCTTTGGTGCCTTGGACATTACCTAGGACCTTAAGATTCTGCATGAAAGGAGGACTTGTAGCCGAGTTGCACGGGAGAATGTGAAAAGTGTTCTTATGTAGTAAAAACCTTAGAAATCCGTCCGTTTTCGTAATTTGTTATCGAATCGACTTATAGTTAGATCGTCACATTGACCGCTCTTCTCTCTGAAACGGATGTACTTATCGTCTGCAAAGCTATGTCGCGTGTTGCGGTATGCGGAGACACTAAAAGCACCATATTAGAACACAGATGAAGCTTCTAACTTCGTGCAATAGCCAGTACGAAGAAGTACAATTCAAGTTTTAGGTATCGATTATTGACTTTTTAGCTGCCTTTCGTGGCTTGGACATGGGCTAGAAACTTAAAATTCTGCGTGAAAGGAGGACTAACAGCCGAATTGCACGGGAGAATGTGAAAAGTATTCATATGTAGTAAAAACCTGAGAAATTCGTCCGTTTTCGTCATTTGTTATCGAATCGACTTAAAGCCAGATCGTCACATTGGCCGCTGTTCTCTCTGAAACGGTTGTACTTATCGTCTGCAAAGCTATGTCGCGTGCTGCGGTATGCGGAGACACTAAAAGCACCATAGTAGAACACAGATGAAGCTTCTAAGTTGAAGTAATAGCCAGTAAGAAGTAGTACAATTAAAGTTTTAGGTATCGATTATTGATTTTTTAGCTGGCTTTGTTGCCTTGGACATGAGCTAGGACCTTATCATTCTTCCTGAAAGGAGGACTAGCAGCCGAAATATACGGGAGAATGTGAAAAGTGTTCATATGTAGTAAAAACCTGAGAAATCCGTCCGTTTTCGTCACTTGTTATCGAATCGACTTAAAGCCAGATCGTCACACTGGCCGCTGTTCTCTCTGAAACGGTTGTACTTATCGTCTGCAAAACTATGTCGCGTGCTGCGGTTTGCGGACACACTTAAAGCACCATAGTAGAACACAGATGAAGCTTCTAACTTCGTGCAATAGCCAGTACGAAGAAGTACAGTTCTAGTTTTAGGTATCGATTATTGACTTTTTAGCTGTCTTTCGTGGCTTCGACATGAGCTAGGAACTTAAAATTCTGCATGAAAGGAGGACTAACAGCCGAATTGCACGGGAGAATGTGAAAAGTGTTCATATGTAGTAAAAACCTGAGAAATCCGTTCGTTTTCGTCATTTGTTACTGAATCGACTTAAAGCCAGATCGTCATATTGGCCGCTCATCTCTCTGAAACGGTTGTACTTATCGTCTGCGAAGCTATGTCGCCTGCTGCGGTATGCGGAGACACTAAAAGCACCATAGTAGAACACAGATGAAGCCTGCTAAGTTGATGTAATAGCCAGTAAGAAGTAGTACAATTGAAATTTTATGTATCGTTTATTGACTTTTTACCCTTCTTTGGTGCCTTGGACATGAGCTAGGAACTTAACATTTTGCATGAAAGGAGGAGTAGCAGCCGAAGTACACGGGAGAATGTGAAAAGTGTTCATATGTTACAAACACCTGAGAAATCCGTCCGTTTTCGTCATTTGTTATCGAATCGACTTAAAGCCAGATTGTCACATTGGCCGGTCTTCTCTCTGAAAGGGCAGTGCTTATCGTCTGCAAAGCTATGTCGCGTGCTGCGGTATGCGGAGACACTAAAAGCTCCGTAGTAGAAGCAGATGAAACTTCTAAGTTGATGTAATAGAAAGTAAGATGTAGTACAATTCAAGTTTTAAGTATCGATTATTGACTTTTTAATTGGCTTTGGTGCCTTGGACATGCGCTAGGACCATAACATTCTGCATGAAAGGACGACTAGCAGCCGGGTTGCATGGTAGAATGTGAAAAGTGTTCATATGTAGTAAAAACCTGAGAAATCCGTCCGTTTTCGTCATTTGTTATCGAATCGACTTAAAGCCAGATCGTCACATTGGCCGCCCATCTCTCTGAACCGGTTGTACTTATTGTCTGCAAAGCTATGTCGCGTGCTGCGGTATGCGGAGACACTAAAAGCACCATAGTAGAACACAGATGAAGCTTCTAAGTTGATGTAATAGCCAGTAAGAAGTAGTACTATTCAAGTTTTAGTTATCGATTATTGACTTTTTAGCTGGCTTTGGTGCCTTGGACATGACCTAGGACCTTAACATTTTGCATGAAAGGAGGACTAGCAGCCGAATTGCACGGGAGAATGTGAAAAGTGTTCATATGTAGTAAAAACCTGAGAAATCCGTCCGTTTTCGTCACTTGTTATCGAATCGACTTAAAGCCAGATCGTCACATTGGCCGCTCTTCTGTCTGAAACGGTTACATTTATCGTCTGCAAAGCTATGTCGCGTGCTGCGGTATGTGGAGACACTAAAAGCACCATATTAGAACACAGATGAAGCATCTAAGTTGATGTAATAGCCAGTAAGAAGTAGTACAATTCAAGTTTAAGTTATCGACTATTGACTTTATAGCTGGCTTCGGTGCCTTGGACATGAGCTAGGACCTTAACATTTTGCATGAAAGGAGGACTAGCAGCCGAATTGCACGGGAGAATGTGAAAAGTGTTCATATGTAGTAAAAACCTGAGAAATCCGTCCGTTTTCGTCACTTGTTATCGAATCGACTTAAAGCCAGATCGTCACATTGGCCGCTCTTCTGTCTGAAACGGTTACATTTATCGTCTGCAAAGCTATGTCGCGTGCTGCGGTATGTGGAGACACTAAAAGAACCATAGTAGAACACAGATGAAACTTCTATGTTGATGTAATAGCCATTAAGAAGCAGTACAATTCAAGTTTTAGGTATTGTTTATTGACTTTTTACCCTTCTTTGGGCCTTGGACATGAGCTAGGAACTTAAGATTTTGCATGAAAGGAGGACTAGCAGCCGCGTTGCACGGGAGAATGTGAAAAGTGTTCATATGTAGTAAAAACCTGAGATATCCGATCGTTTTCGTCATTTGTTACCGAATCGACATAAAGCCAGATCGTCACATTGGCCGCTCATCTCTCTGAAACGGTTGTACTTATCGTCTGCAAAGCTATGTCGCCCGCTGCGGTATGCGGAGACACTAAAAGCACCATAGTACGACACAGATGAAGCTTCTAAGTTGATGTAATAGCCAGTAAGAAGTAGTACAATTCAAGTTTTAGTTATCGATTATTGACTTTTTAACTGGCTTTGGTGCCTTGGACATGAGCTAGGACCTTAACATTATGCATGAAAGGAGGACTAGCAGCCGAATTGGACGGGACAATGTGAAAATTGTTCATATGTAGTAAAAACCTGAGAAATCCGTCCGTTTTCGAAACTTGTTATCGAATCGACTTTAAGCCAGATCGTCACATTGGCCGCTCTCCTGTCTGAAACGGTTACATTTATCGTCTGCAAAGCTTTGTCGCGTGCTGCGGTATGTGGAGACACTAAAAGCACCATAGTAGAACACAGATGAAGCTTCTAAGTTGAAGTAATAGCCAGTAAGAAGTAGTACAGTTCAAGTTTTAGTTATTGATTATTCACTTTTTAGCCGGCTTTGGTGGCTTGGACATGAGGTGGAACCTTAAGATTTTGCATGAAAGGAGGACTAGCAGCCGAGTTGCACGGGAGAATGTGAAAAGTGTTCATATGTAGCAAACACCTGAGAAATCCGTCCGTTTTCGTCATTTGTTATCTAATCGACTTAAAGCCAGATTGTTACATTAGCCGCTCTTCTCTCTGAAACGGCAGTACTTATCGTCTGCAAAGCTATGTCGCGTGCTGCGGTATGCGGAGACACTAAAAGCACCATAGTAGAACACAGATGAAGCTTCTAAGTTGATGTAATAGCCAGTAAGAAGTAGTACAATTCAAGTTTTAGGTATCGTTTATTGACTTTTTTTCCCTTCTTTGGTGCCTTGGACATTTGCTAGGAACTTAAGATTTTGCATGAAAAGAGGACTAGCAGCGGCGTTGCACGGGAAAATGTGAAAAGTGTTCATATGTAGTAAAAACCTTAGAAATCCGTCCGCTTTCGTCATTTGTTATCTAATCGAATTAAAGCCACATCGTCACATTAGACGCACTTCTGTCTGAAACGGTTACATTTATCGTCTGCGAAGGTATGTCGCGTGCTGCGGTATGCGGAGACTCTAAAAGCACCATAGTAGAACACAGATGAAGCTTCTAAGTTGATATAATAGCCAGTAAGAAGTAATACAATTCAAGTTTTAGTTATCGATTATTGACTTTATAGCTGGCTTTGGTGCCTTGGACATGAGCTACTACCTTAACATTTTCCATGAAAGGAGGACTAGCAGCCGAATTGCACGGGAGAGTGTGAAAAGTGTTCATATGTAGTAAAAACCTGAGAAATCCGTCCGTTTTCGTCACTTGTTATCGAATCGACTTAAAGACAGATCGTCACATTGGCCGCTCTTCTGTCTGAAACGGTTACATTTATCTTCTGCAAAGCTATGTCGCGTGCTGCGGTATGTGGAGGCACTAAAAGCACCATAGTAGAACACAGATAAAGCTTCTAAGTTTATGTAATAGCCAGTAAGAAGCAGTATAATTCAAGTTTTAGGTATCGTTTATTGACTTTTTACCCTTCTTTGGTGCCTTGGACATGAGCTAAGAACTTAAAATTATGCATGAAACGAGGACTAGCAGCCGCGTTGCACGGGAGAATGTGAAAAGTGTTCATATGTAGTAAAAACCTTAGAAATCCGTCCGTTTTCGTCATTTGGTGTCGAATCGACTTAAAGCCAGATCGTCACATTGGCCGCTCTTCTCTCTGGAACGGCAGTACTTATCGTCTGCAAAGCTACGTCGCGTGCTGCGGAATGCGGAGACACTAAAAGCACTATAGTAAAACACAGATGAAGCTTCTAAGTTGATGTAATAGCCAGTATGAAGTAGTACAATTCAATGTTTTAGGTATCGATTATTGACTTTTTACCCTTCTTTGGTGCCTTGGACATGAGCTAGGAACTTAAGATTTCGCATGAAAGGAGGACTAGAAGCCGCGAAGCACGGAAGAATGTGAAAAGTGTTCATATGTAGTAAAAACCTTAGAAATCCGTCCGTTTTCGTCATTTATTATCGAATCGACTTAAAACCAGATCGTCACATTGGCCGCTCTTCTCTCTGAACCGGCTGTACATATTGTCTGCAAAGCTATGTCGCGTGCTGCGGTATGTGGAGACACTAAAAGCACCATAGTAGAACACAGATGAAGCTTCTAAGTTGATGTAATAGCCAGTAAGAAGTAGTACAATTCAAGTTTTAGTTAATGATTATTGACGTTTTAGCAGGCTTTGCTGCATTGGACATGAGCTAGGACCTTAAGATTATGCATGAAAGGAGCACTAGCAGCCGCGTTGCGCGGGAGAATGTGAAAAGTGTGCGTATGTAGTAAAAACCTTAGAATTCCGTCTGATTTCGTCATTTGTTATCGAATCGACTTAAAGCCAGATTGTCACATTGGACGCTATTCCGTCTGAAACGGTTACATTTATCGTCTGCAAAGCTATGTCGCGTGCTGCGGTATGCGGAGACACTAAAAGAACCATAGTAGAACACAGATGAAGCTTCTAAGTTTATGTAATAGCCAGTAAGAAGCAGTACAATTAAAGTGTTAGGTATCGTTTATTGACTTTTTTTCCCTTCTTTGGTGCCTTGGACATGAGCTAGGAACTTAAGATTATGCATGAAAGGAGAACTAGCAGCCGCGTTGCACGGTAAAATGTGAAAAGTGTTCATATGTAGTAAAAACCTGAGAAATCCGTCCGTTTTCGTCATTTGTTATCGAATCGGCTTAAAGCCAGATCGTCACATTGGCCGCTCATCTCTCTGAAACGGTTGTACTTATTGTCTGCAAAGCTATGTCGCGTGCTGCGGAATGCGGAGACACTAAAAGCACTATAGTAAAACACAGATGAAGCTTCTAAGTTGATGTAATAGCCAGTATGAAGTAGTACAATTCAATGTTTTAGGTATCGATTATTGACTTTTTACCCTTCTTTGGTGCCTTGGACATGAGCTAGGACCTTAACATTCTGCATGAAATGAGGACTAGCAGCCGCGTTGCACGGGAGAATGTGAAAAGTGTTCATATGTAGTAAAAACCTTAGAAATCCGTCCATTTTCGTCATTTGTTATCGAATCGACTTACAACCAGATCGTCACATTGGCCGCTCTTCTCTCTGAGACGGTTGTACTTATCGACTGCAAAGCTATGTCGCGTGCTGCGGTATGCGGAGACACTAAAAGCTCCATAGTAGAACGCAGATGAAACTTTTAAGTTAATGCAATAGAAAGTAAGAAGTAGTACAATTCAAGTTTTAGATATCGATTATTGACTTTTTACCCTTCTTTGGTGCCTTGGACATGATCTAGGACCTTAACATTCTGCATGAAAGGAGGACTAGCAGCCGAGTTGCACGGGAGAATGTGAAAAGTGTTCATATGTAGTAAAAATCTGAGAAATCCGTCCGTTTTCGTCATTTGTTATCGAATCGACTTAAAGCCAGATCGTCACATTGGCCGCTCTTCTCTCTGAACCGGTTGTACTTATTGTCTGCAAAGCTATGTCGCGTGCTGCGGTATGCGGAGACATTAAAAGCACCATAGTAGAACACGCATGAAGCTTCTAAGTTGATGTAATAGCCAGTAAGAACTAGTACAATTCAAGTTATAGGTATCGATTATTGACTTTTTACCCTTCTTTGGTGCCTTGGACATCAGCTAGGAACTTAAGATTTTGCATGAAAGTTGGACTAGAAGCCGCGTAGCACGGGAGAATGTGAAAAGTGTTCATATGTAGTAAAAACCTTAGAAATCCGTCCGTTTTCGTCATTTGGTGTCGAATCGACTTAAAGCCAGATCGTCACATTGGCCGCTCTTCTCTCTGGAACGGCAGTACTTATCGTCTGCAAAGCTATGTCGCGTGCTGCGGAATGCGGAGACACTAAAAGCACTATAGTAAAACACAGATGAAGCTTCTAAGTTGATGTAATAGCCAGTATGAAGTAGTACAATTCAATGTTTTAGGTATCGATTATTGACTTTTTACCCTTCTTTGGTGCCTTGGACATGAGCTAGGAACTTAAGATTTTGCATGAAAGGAGGACTAGAAGCCGCGAAGCACGGAAGAATGTGAAAAGTGTTCATATGTAGTAAAAACCTTAGAAATCCGTCCGTTTTCGTCATTTATTATCGAATCGACTTAAAACCAGATCGTCACATTGGCCGCTCTTCTCTCTGAAACGGTTGTACTTATCATCTGCAAAGCTGTGTCGCGTGCTGCGGTATGTGGAGACACTAAAAGCACCATAGTAGAACACAGATGAAGCTTCTAAGTTGATGTAATAGCCTGTAAGAAGTAGTACAATTCAAGTTTTAGTTATCGGTTATTGACTTCTTAGCTGGCTTTGGTGCCTTGGACATGAGCTAGGTCCTTAAGATTCTGCATGAAAGGAGGACTAGCAGCCGAGTTGCATGGGAGATTGTGAAAAGTGTTCATATGTAGTAATAACCTTAGAAATCCGTCCGCTTTCGGCATTTGTTATCGAATCGACTTAAAGCCAGATCGTCACATTGGCCGCTCTTTTGTCTGAAACGGTTACATTTATCGTCTGCAAAGGTATGTCGCGTGCTGCGGTATGTGGAGACACTAAAAGCACCATAGTAGAACACAGATGAAGCTTCTAAGTTGTTGTAATAGCCAGTAAGAAGTAGTACAGTTCAAGTTTTAGGTATAGATTATTGACTTTTTAGCTCGCTTTGGTGCCTTGGACATGAGCTAGGACCTTAACACTCTGCATGAAAGGAGGACTAGAAGCCGAGTTGCACGGGAGAATGTGAAAAGTGTTCATATGTAGTAAAAACCTGAGAAATCCGTCCGTTTTCGTCATTTGTTATCGAATCGACTTAAAGCCAGATCGTCACATAGGCCGCTCTTCTCTCTGAACCGGTTGTACTTATCGTCTGCAAAGCTATGTCGCGTGCTGCGGTATGCGGAGACACTAAAAGGACCATAGTAGAACACAGATGAATCTTCTATGTTGATGTAATAGCCAGTAAGAAGTAGTACAATTCAAGTTTTAGGAATCGATTATTGACTTTTTACTCTTCTTTGGTGGATTGGACATAATCTAGGAACTTAAGATTTTGCATGAAAGGAGGACTAGAAGCCGCGTAGCACGGGAGAATGTGAAAAGTGTTCATATGTTGTAAAAACGTTAGAAATCCGTCCGTTTTCGTCATTTGGTGTCGAATCGACTTAAAGCCAGATCGTCACATTGGCCGCTCTTCTCTCTGGAACGGCAGTACTTATCGTCTGCAAAGCTATGTCGCGTGCTGCGGTATGCGGAGACACTAAACGCTCCGTAGTAGAACGCAGATGAAACTTCTAAGTTGATGTAATAGCCAGTAAGAAGTAGTACAATTCAAGTTTTAGGTATCGATTATTGACTTTTTACCCTTCTTTGGTGCCTTTTACATGAGCTAGGAACTTAAGATTTTGCATGAAAGGAGGACTAGAAGCCGCGAAGCACGGAAGAATGTGAAAAGTGTTCATATGTAGTAAAAACCTTAGAAATCCGTCCGTTTTCGTCATTTATTATCGAATCGTCTTAAAACCAGATCGTCACATTGGCCGCTCTTCTCTCTGAACCGGCTGTACATATTGTCTGCAAAGCTATGTCGCGTGCTGCGGTATGTGGAGACACTAAAAGCACCATAGTAGAACACACATGAAGCTTCTAAGTTGATGTAATAGCCAGTATGAAGTAGTACAATTCAATGTTTTAGGTATCGATTATTGACTTTTTACCCTTCTTTGGTGCCTTGGACATGAGCTAGGACCTTAACATTCTGCATGAAAGGAGGACTAGCAGCCGCGTTGCACGGGAGAATGTGAAAAGTGTTCATATGTAGTAAAAACCTTAGAAATCCGTCCATTTTCGTCATTTGTTATCGAATCGACTTACAACCAGATCGTCATATTGGCCGCTCTTCTCTCTGAGACGGTTGTACTTATCGACTGCAAAGCTATGTCGCCTGCTGCGGTATGCGGAGACACTAAAAGCTCCATAGTAGAACGCAGATGAAACTTTTAAGTTAATGCAATAGAAAGTAAGAAGTAGTACAATTCAAGTTTTAGATATCGATTATTGACTTTTTACCCTTCTTTGGTGCCTTGGACATGATCTAGGACCTTAACATTCTGCATGAAAGGAGGACTAGCAGTCGAGTTACACGGGAGAATGTGAAAAGTGTTCATATGTAGTAAAAATCTGAGAAATCCGTCCGTTTTCGTCATTTGTTATCGAATCGACTTAAAGCCAGATCGTCACATTGGCCGCTCTTCTCTCTGAACCGGTTGTACTTATTGTCTGCAAAGCTATGTCGCGTGCTGCGGTATGCGGAGACATTAAACGCACCATAGTAGAACACACATGAAGCTTCTAAGTTGATGTAATAGCCAGTAAGAACTAGTACAATTCAAGTTATAGGTATCTATTATTGACTTTTTACCCTTCTTTGGTGCCTTGGACATCAGCTGGGAACTTAAGATTTTGCATGAAAGTTGGACTAGAAGCCGCGTAGCACGGGAGAATGTGAAAAGTGTTCATATGTAGTAAAAACCTTAGAAATCCGTCCGTTTTCGTCATTTATTATCGAATCGACTTAAAACCAGATCGTCACATTGGCCGCTCTTCTCTCTGAAACGGTTGTACTTATCATCTGCAAAGCTGTGTCGCGTGATGCGGTATGTGGAGACACTAAAAGCACCATAGTAGAACACAGATGAAGCTTCTAAGTTGATGTAATAGCCTGTAAGAAGTAGTACAATTCAAGTTTTAGTTATCGGTTATTGACTTCTTAGCTGGCTTTGGTGCCTTGGACATGAGCTAGGTCCTTAAGATTCTGCATGAAAGGAGGACTAGAAGCCGAGTTGCACGGGAGAATGTGAAAAGTGTTCATATGTAGTAATAACCTTAGAAATCCGTCCGCTTTCTGCATTTGTTATCGAATCGACTTAAAGCCAGATCGTCACATTGGCCGCTCTTTTGTCTGAAACGGTTACATTTATCGTCTGCAAAGGAATGTCGCGTGCTGCGGTATGTGGAGACGCTAAAAGCACCATAGTAGAACACAGAAGAAGCTTCTAAGTTGTTGTAATAGCCAGTAAGAAGTAGTACAGTTCAAGTTTTAGGTATAGATTATTGACTTTTTAGCTGGCTTTGGTGCCTTGGACATGAGCTAGGACCTTAACACTCTGCATGAAAGGAGGACTAGAAGCCGAGTTGCACGGGAGAATGTGAAAAGTGTTCATATGTAGTAAAAACCTGAGAAATCCGTCCGTTTTCGTCATTTGTTATCGAATCGACTTAAAGCCAGATCGTCACATTGGCCGCTCTTCTCTCTGAACCGGTTGTACTTATCGTCTGCAAAGCTATGTATCGTGCTGCGGTATGCGGAGACACTAAAAGGACCATAGTAGAACACAGATGAATCTTCTATGTTGATGTAATAGCCAGTAACAAGTAGTACAATTCAAGTTTTAGGAATCGATTATTGACTTTTTACTCTTCTTTGGTGGATTGGACATCATCTAGGAACTTAAGATTTTGCATGAAAGGAGGACTAGAAGCCGCGTAGCACGGGAGAATGTGAAAAGTGTTCATATGTAGTAAAAACGTTAGAAATCCGTCCGTTTTCGTCATTTGTTATCGAATCGACTTAAAGCCAGATCGTCACATTGGCCGCTCTTCTCTCTGAGACGGTTGTACTTATCGTCTGCAAAGCTATGTCTCGTGCTGCGGTATGCGGAGACACTAAAGGCTCCATAGTAGAAAATAGATGAAACTTCTAAGTTGATGTAATTGCCAGTAAGAAGTAGTACAATTGAAGTTTTAGGTATCGATTATTGACTTTTTACCCTTCCTGCGTGCCTTGGTCATGAGCTAGGACCTTAACATTCTGCATGAAGGGAGGACTAGCAGCTGAGTTGCACGGGAGAATGTGAAAAGTGTTCATATGTAGTAAAAACCTGAGAAATCCGTCCGTTTTCGTCATTTGTTATCGAATCGAGTTAAAGCCAGATCGTCACATTGGCCGCTCATATCTCTGAACCGGTTGTACTTATCGTCTGCAAAGCTATGTCGCATGCTGCGGTATGCGGAGACCCTAAAAGCACCATAGTAAAACACAGATGAAGATTCTAAGTTGATGTAATAGCCAGTAAGAAGTAGTACAATTCAAGTTTTAGGTATCGGTTATTGACTTTTTACCCGTCTTTGGTGTCTTCGAAATTAGCTAGGAACTTAAGATTTTGCATGAAAGGAGCACTGTCAGCGGCGTTGCACGGGAGAATGTGAAAAGTTTTCATATGTAGTAAAAATCTGAGAAATCCGTCCGTGTTCGTCATTTGTTATCGATTCGACTTAAAGCCACATCGTCACGTTGGCCGCATTTCTGTCTGAAACGGTTGTACTTATCGTCTGCAAAGCTATGTCGCATGCTGCGTTATGCGAAGCTACTAAAAGCACCAGAGTATAACACAGATGATGCTTCTAAGTTGATGTAATGGCCAGTAAGAAGTAGTACAATTCAAGTTTTAGTTATCGATTATTGACTTTTTAGCTGGCTTTGGTGCCTTGGACATGAGCTAGGACCTTAACATTCTGCATGAAAGGAGGACTAGCAGCCGAGTTGCATGGGAGAATGTGAAAAGTGTTCATATGTAGTAAAAACCTGAGAAATCCGTACGTTTTCGTCATTTGTTATCGAATCGACTTAAAGCCATATCGTCACATTGGCCGCTCTATCCGCTGAAACGGTTACATTTATCGTCTGCAAAGCTATGTCGCGTACTGCGGTATGCGGAGACACAAAAAAGCTCCATAGTAGAAAACAGATGAAGCTTCTAAGTTGATGTAATAGCCAGTAAGAAGTAGTGCAATTCAAGTTTTCGGTATCGATTATTGACTTTTTACCCTTCTTTGGTGACTTGGACATGAGCTAGGACCTTAAGATTTTGCGTGAAAGGAGGACTAGCAGCCGCGTTGCACGGGAGAATGTGAAAAGTGTTCATATGTAGTAAAAACCATAGAAATCCGTCCGTTTTCGTCATTTGTTATCGAATCGACTTAAATCCAGATTGTCACATTGGCCGCTCTTCTGTCTGAAAAGTTTACATTTATCGTCTGCAAAGCCATGTCGCGTGCTGCGTTATGCGGAGACACTAAAAGCACCATAGTACAACACAGATGAAACTTCTAAGTTGATATAATAGCCAATAAGAAGTAGTACATCTCAAGTTTTAGTTAGCGATTATTGACTTTTTAGCTGGCTTTGGTGCCTTGGACATGACCTAGGACCTTAGGATTTAGCATGAAAGGAGGACTAGCAGCCGCGTTGCACGGGAGAATGTGAAAAGTGTTCATACATAGTAAAAGCCTTATAAATCCGTCCGTTTTCGTCATTTGTTATCGAATCGACTTAAAGCCAGATCGTCACATTGGCCGCTCTTCTCTCTGAAACGGTTGTACTTACTGTCTGCAAAGCTATGTCGCGTGCTGCGGTATGCGGAGACACTAAAAGCTCCATAGTAGAACACAGATGAAACTTCAAAGTTGTTGTAATAGCCAGTAAGAAGTAGTAAAATTCAAGTTTTAGGTATCGATTATTGACTTTTTACCCTTCATTAATGCCTTTGGATATGAGCTACGAACTGAAGATTTTGCATGAAAGGAGGACTAAAAGCCGCGTTGCGCGGGAGAATGTGAAAAGTGTTCATATGTAGTAAAAAACCTGAGAAATCCGTCCATTTTCGTCATTTGTTATCGAATCGACTTAAAGCCAGATTGACACATTGGCCGCTATTCTGTCTGAAACGGTTACATTTATCGACTGCAAAGCTATGTCGCGTGCTGCGGTGTGCGGAGACACTAAAAGCACCATAGTAGAACACAGATGAAACTTCTAAGTTGATGTAATAGCCAGTAAGAAGTAGTACAATTCAAGTTTTAGTTATAGATTATTGACTTTTTTGCTGTCTTTGGTGCCTTGGACATGGGCTAGGAACTTCAGATTTTGCATGAAAGGAGGACTAGCAGTCACGTTGCATGGGAGAATGTGAAAGGTGTTCATATGTAGTAAAAACCTGAAAAATCCGTCCGTTTTCGTCATTTGTTATCGAATCGACTTAAAGCCAGATCGTCACATTGGCCGCTCTTCTCTCTGAGACGGTTGTACTTATCGTCTGCAAAGCTATGTCGCGTGCTGCGGTATGCGGAGACACTAAAAGCTTCATAGTGGAACACAGATGAAACTTCTTTTGATGTAATAGCCAGTAAGAAGTAGTACAATTCAAGTTTTAGTTATCGAATATCGACTTTTTAGCTGGCTTTGGTGCCTTGGATATGAGCTAGGACCTTAACATTTTGCATGAATGGACTACTAGCAGCTGAGTTGCACCGGAGAATGTGAAAACTGTTCATATGTAGTAAAAACCTGAGAAATCCGTCCGTTTTCGTCATTTGTTATCGAATCGACTTAAAGCCAGATCGTCACATTGGCCGCTCTTCTCTCTGAAACGGTTGTACTTAACGTCTGCAAAGCTATATTGCGTGCTGCGGTATGCGGAGACACTAAAAGCACCATAGTAGAACACAGATGAAGCTTCTAAGTTGAAGTAATAGCCAGTAAGAAGTAGTACAATTCAAGTTTTAGTTACCAATTATTGACTTTTTTGCTAGCTTTGGTGCCTTGGACATGAGCTAGGAACTTAAGATTTTGCATGAAAGGAGGATTAGCTGCCGCGTTGCACGGGAGAAAGTGAAAAGTGTTCATATGTAGTAAAATCCTTAGAAATCCGTCCGTTTTCGTCATTTGTTATCGAATCGCCTTTAAGCCAGATCGTCATATTGGCCGCTATTCTCTCTGAAACGGTTGTACTTATCCTCTGCAAAACTATGTCGCGTGCTGCGGTCTGCGGAGATACTAAAAGCTCCATAGTAGAACACAGATGAAACTTCTGTTGATGTAATAGCCAGTAAGAAGTAGTACAATTCAAGTTTTAGTTATCGATTATTGACTTTTAGCTGGCTTTGGTGCCTTGGACATGAGCTAGGGCCTTAACATTTTGCATGAAAGGAGGACTAGCAGCCGAATTGCACACGAGAATGTGAAAAGTGTTCATATGTAGTAAAAACCTAAGATATCCTTCCGTTTCCGTCATTTGTTATCGAATCGACTTACAGCCAGATCGTCACATTGGCCGTTCTTCTCTCTGAAACGGTCGTACTTACGTCTTCCAAGCTATGTCGCGTGCTGCGGTATGCGGAGACACTAAAAGCACCATTTTAGAACACAGATGAAGCTTCTAAGTTGATGTAATAGCCAGTAAGAAGTAGTACAATTGAAGTTTTATGTATCGTTTATTGACTTTTTACCCTTCTTTGGTGCCTTGGACATGAGCTAGGAACTTAAGTTTTTGCATGAAAGGAGGACTAGCATCCGCGTTGCACGGGAGAATGTGAAAAGTGTTCATATGTAGTAAAAACCTGAGAAATCCGTCCGTGTTCGTCATTTGTTATCGAATCGACTTAAACCCAGATCGTCACATTGACCGTTCATCTCTCTGAAACGGTTGTACTTATCGTCTGCAAAGCTATGTCGAATGCTGCGGTATGCGGAGACACTAAAAGCACCTTAGTAGAACACAGATGAAGCTTCTAAGTTGATGTAATAGCCAGTAAGAAGTAATACAATTCAAGTTTTAGTTATCGATTATTGACTTTTTAGCTGGCTTTGGTGATTTGGACATGAGCTAGGAACTTAAGATTTTGCATGAAAGGAGGACTAGCAGCCGCGTTGCGCGGGGGAATGTGAAAAGTGTTCATGTGTAGTAAAAACCTGAGAAATCCGTCCGTTTTCTTCATTTGCTATCGAATCGACTTAAAGCCAGATCGTCACATTGGCCGATCTTCTCTCTGAAACGGTCGTACTTATCGTCTTCCAAGCTATGTCGCGTGCTGCGGTATGCGGAGACACTAAAAGCCCCATATTAGAACACAGATGAAGCTTCTCAGTTGATATAATAGCAAGTAAGAAGTAGTACAATTAAAGTTTTATGTATTGTTTATTGACTTTTTACCCTTCTTTGGTGCCTTGGACATGAGCTAGGAACTTAACATTTTGCATGAAAGGAGGAGTAGCAGCCGAAGTACACGGGAGAATGTCAAAAGTGTTCATATGTTACAAACACCTGAGAAATCCGTCCGTTTTCGTCATTTGTTATCGAATCGACTTAAAGCCAGATTGTCACATTGGCCGGTCTTCTCTCTGAAAGGGCAGTGCTTATCGTCTGCAAAGCTATGTCGCGTGCTGCGGTATGCGGAGACACTAAAAGCACCATAGTAGAACACAGATGAAGCTTCTAAGATGATGTAATAGCCAGTAAGAAGTAGTACTATTCAAGTTTTAGTTATCGATTATTGACTTTTTAGCTGGCTTTGGTGCCTTGGACATGAGCTAGGACCTTAACATTATGCATGAAAGGAGGACTAGCAGCCGAATTGCACGGGAGAATGTGAAAAGTGTTCATATGTAGTAAATACCTGAGAAATCCGTCCGTTTTCGTCACTTGTTATCGAATCGACTTAAAGCCAGATCGTCACATTGGCCGCTCTTCTGTCTGAAACGGTTACATTTATCGTCTTCAAAGCTATGTCGCGTGCTGCGGTATGTGGAGACACTAAAAGCACCATAGTAGAACACAGATGAAGCATCTAAGTTGATGTAATAGCCAGTAAGAAGTAGTACAATTCAAGTTTTAGTTATCGACTATTGACTTTATAGCTGGCTTCGGTGCCTTGGACATGAGCTAGGACCTTAACATTTTGCATGAAAGGAGGACTAGCAGCCGCGTTGCACGGGAGAATGTGAAAAGTGTTCATATGTAGTAAAAACCTGAGAAATCCGTTCGTTTTCGTCACTTGTTATCGAATCGACTTAAAGCCAGATCTTCACATTGGCCGCTCTTCTGTCTGAAACGGTTACATTTATCGTCTGCAAAGCTATGTCGAGTGCTGCGGTATGTGGAGACACTAAAAGAACCATAGTAGAACACAGATGAAACTTCTATGTTGATGTAATAGCCATTAAGAAGCAGTACAATTCAAGTTTTAGGTATTGTTTATTGACTTTTTACCCTTCTTTTGGCCTTGGACATGAGCTAGGAACTTAAGATTTTGCATGAAAGGAGGACTAGCAGCCGCGTTGCACGGGAGAATGTGAAAAGTGTTCATATGTAGTAAAAACCTGAGAAATCCGTTCGTTTTCGTCATTTGTTACCGAATCGAAATAAAGCCAGATCGTCACATTGGCCGCTCATCTCTCTGAAACGGTTGTACTTATCGTCTGCAAAGCTATGTCGCCCGCTGCGGTATGCGGAGACACTAAAAGCACCATAGTACGACACAGATGAAGCATCTAAGTTGATGTAATAGCCAGTAAGAAGTAGTACAATTCAAGTTTTAGTTATCGATTATTGACTTTTTAACTGGCTTTGGTGCCTTGGACATGAGCTAGGACCTTAACATTTTGCATGAAAGGAGGACTAGCAGCCGAATTGCACGGGAGAATGTGAAAAGTGTTCATATGTAGTAAAAACCTGAGAAATCCGTCCGTTTTCGTCACTTGTTATCGAATCGACTTAAAGCCAGATCGTCACATTGGCCGCTCTTCTGTCTGAAACGGTTACATTTATCGTCTGCAAAGCTATGTCGCGTGCTGCGGTATGTGGAGACACTAAAAGCACCATAGTAGAACACAGATGAAGCATCTAAGTTGATGTAATAGCCAGTAAGAAGTAGTACAATTCAAGTTTTAGTTATCGACTATTGACTTTATAGCTGGGTTCGGTGCCTTGGACATGAGCTAGGACCTTAACATTTTGCATGAAAGGAGGACTAGCAGCCGAATTGCACGGGAGGATGTGAAAAGTGTTCATATGTAGTAAAAATCTGAGAAATCCGTCCGTTTTCGTCACTTGTTATCGAATCGACTTAAAGCCAGATCGTCACATTGGCCGCTCTTCTGTCTGAAACGGTTACATTTATCGTCTGCAAAGCTATGTCGAGTGCTGCGGTATGTGGAGACACTAAAAGAACCATAGTAGAACACAGATGAAACTTCTATGTTGATGTAATAGCCATTAAGAAGCAGTACAATTCAAGTTTAAGGTATTGTTTATTGACTTTTTACCCTTCTTTTGGCCTTGGACATGAGCTAGGAACTTAAGATTTTGCATGAAAGGAGGACTAGCAGCCGCGTTGCACGGGAGAATGTGAAAAGTGTTCATATGTAGTAAAAACCTGAGAAATCCGTTCGTTTTCGTCATTTGTTACCGAATCGAAATAAAGCCAGATCGTCACATTGGCCGCTCATCTCTCTGAAACGGTTGTACTTATCGTCTGCAAAGCTATGTCGCCCGCTGCGGTATGCGGAGACACTAAAAGCACCATAGTACGACACAGATGAAGCATCTAAGTTGATGTAATAGCCAGTAAGAAGTAGTACAATTCAAGTTTTAGTTATCGATTATTGACTTTTTAACTGGCTTTGGTGCCTTGGACATGAGATAGGACCTTAACATTATGCATGAAAGGAGGACTAGCAGCCGAATTGCACGGGACAATGTGAAAAGTGTTCATATGTGGTAAAAACCTGAGAAATCCGTCTTTTTTCGAAACTTGTTATCGAATCGACTTTAAGCCAGATCGTCACATTGGCCGCTCTCCTGTCTGAAACGGTTACATTTATCGTCTGCAAAGCTTTGTCGCGTGCTGCGGTATGTGGAGACACTAAAAGCACCATAGTAGAACACAGATGAAGCTTCTAAGTTGAAGTAATAGCCAGTAAGAAGTAGTACAGTTCAAGTTTTAGTTATTGATTATTCACCTTTTAGCCGGCTTTGGTGGCTTGGACATGAGGTGGAACCTTAAGATTTTGCATGAAAGGAAGACTAGCAGCCGCGTTGCACCTCAGAATGTGAAAAGTGCTCATATGTAGTATAAACCTGAGAAATCCGTCCGTTTTGGTCATTTGTTACCGAATCGACTTAAAGCCAGATCGTCACATTGGCCGCTCTTCTCCCTGAAACGGTAGTACTTATCGTCTGCTAACCTATGTCGCGTGCTGCGGTATGCGGAGACACTAAAAGCACCATAGTAGAACACTGATGGAGCTTCTAAGTTGATGTAATAGCCAGTAGGAAGTAGTACAATTCAAGTTTTAGTTACCGATTATTGACTTTTTTGCTGGCTTTGGTGCCTTGGACATGAGCTAGGAACTTAAGATTTTGCATGAAAGGAGGACTAGCAGCCGCGTTGCACGGGAGAATGTGAAAAGTGTTCATATGTAGTAAAAACCTTAGAAATCCGTCCGTTATCGTCATTTGTTATCGAATCGACTTAAAACCAGATGGTCACATTGGCCGCTTTTCTCTCTGAGACGGTTGTACTTATCGTTTGCAAAGCTATGTCGCGTGCTGCGGTATGTGGAGACACTAAAAGCTCCGTAGTAGGACACAGATGAAACTTCTAAGTTGATGTAATAGAAAGTAAGAAGTAGTACTATTCAAATTTTAGGTATCGATTAATGACTTTTTACCCTTCTTTGGTGCCTTGGACATGAGCTAGGAACTTAAGATTTTGCATGAAAGGAGGACTAGCAGCCGAGTTGCACGGGAGAATGTGAAAAGTGTTCATATGTAGCAAACACCTGAGAAATCGGTCCGTTTTCGTCATTTGTTATCTAATCGACTTAAAGCCAGATTGTTACATTGGCCGCTCTTCTCTCTGAAACGGCAGTACTTATCGTCTGCAAAGCTATGTCACGTGCTGCGGTAGGTGGAGACACTAAAAGCACCATAGTGGAACACAGATGAAGCTTCTAAGTTGATGTAATAGCCAGTAAGAAGTAGTACAATTCAAGTTTTAGGTATCGTTTATTGACTTTTTTTCCCTTCTTTGGTGCCTTGGACATGAGCTAGGAACTTAAGATTTTGCATGAAAAGAGGACTAGCAGCGGCGTTGCACGGGAAAATGTGAAAAGTGTTCATATGTAGTAAAAACCTTAGAAATCCGTCCGCTTTCGTCATTTGTTATCTAATCGAATTAAAGCCACATAGTCACATTGGACGCACTTCTGTCTGAAACGGTTACATTTATCGTCTGCGAAGGTATGTCGCGTGCTGCGGTATGCGGAGACTCTAAAAGCACCATAGTAGAACACAGATGAAGGTTCTAAGTTGATATAATAGCCAGTAAGAAGTAATACAATTAAAGTTTTAGTTATCGATTATTGACTTTATAGCTGGCTTTGGTGCCTTGGACATGAGCTACTACCTTAACATTTTCCATGAAAGGAGGACTAGCAGCCGAATTGCACGGGAGAATGTGAAAAGTGTTCATATGTAGTAAAAACCTGAGAAATCCGTCCGTTTTCGTCACTTGTTATCGAATCGACTTAAAGACAGATCGTCACATTGGCCGCTCTTCTGTCTGAAACGGTTACATTTATCTTCTGCAAAGCTATGTCGCGTGCTGCGGTATGTGGAGGCACTAAAAGCACCATAGTAGAACACAGATAAAGCTTCTAAGTTTATGTAATAGCCAGTAAGAAGCAGTACAATTCAAGTTTTAGGTATCGTTTATTGACTTTTTACCCTTCTTTGGTGCCTTGGACATGAGCTAAGAACTTAAAATTATGCATGAAAGGAGGACTAGCAGCCGCGTTGCACGGGAGAATGTGAAAAGTGTTCATATGTAGTAAAAACCTTAGAAATCCGTCCGTTTTCGTCATTTGGTGTCGAATCGACTTAATGCCAGATCGTCACATTGACCGCTCTTCTCTCTGGAACGGCAGTACTTATCGCCTGCAAAGCTATGTCGCGTGCTGCGGTATGCGGAGACACTAAACGCTCCGTAGTAGAACGCAGATGAAACTTCTAAGTTGATGTAATAGCCAGTAAGAAGTAGTACAATTCAAGTTTTAGGTATCGATTATTGACTTTTTACCCTTCTTTGGTGCCTTTTACATGAGCTAGGAACTTAAGATTTTGCAAGAAAGGAGGACTAGAAGCCGCGAAGCACGGAAGAATGTGAAAAGTGTTCATATGTAGTAAAAACCTTAGAAATCCGTCCGTTTTCGTCATTTATTATCGAATCGACTTAAAACCAGATCGTCACATTGGCCGCTCTTCTCTCTGAACCGGCTGTACATATTGTCTGCAAAGCTATGTCGCGTGCTGCGGTATGTGGAGACACTAAAAGCACCATAGTAGAACACAGATGAAGCTTCTAAGTTGATGTAATAGCCAGTAATAAGTAGTACAATTCAAGTTCTAGTTATCGATTATTGACGTTTTAGCAGGCTTTGGTGCCTTGGACATGAGCTAGGACCTTAAGATTGTGCATGAAAGGAGCACTAGCAGCCGCGTTGCGCGGGAGAATGTGAAAAGTGTGCGTATGTAGTAAAAACCTTAGAATTCCGTCTGATTTCGTCATTTGTTATTGAATCGACTTAAAGCCAGATTGTCACATTGGACGCTATTCCGTCTGAAACGGTTACATTTATCGTCTGCAAAGCTATGTCGCGTGCTGCGGTATGCGGAGACACTAAAAGAACCATAGTAGAACACAGATGAAGCTTCTAAGTTTATGTAATAGCCAGTAAGAAGCAGTACAATTAAAGTTTTAGGTATCGTTTATTGACTTTTTTTCCCTTCTTTGGTGCCTTGGACATGAGCTAGGAACTTAAGATTATGCATGAAAGGAGAACTAGCAGCCGCGTTGCACGGTAGAATGTGAAAAGTGTTCATATGTCGTAAAAACCTGAGAAATCCATCCGTTTTCGTCATTTGTTATCGAATCGGCTTAAAGCCAGATCGTCACATTGGCCGCTCATCTCTCTGAAACGGTTGTACTTATTGTCTGCAAAGCTATGTCGCGTGCTGCGGTATGCGGAGACACTAAAAGCACTATAGTAAAACACAGATGAAGCTTCTAAGTTGATGTAATAGCCAGTATGAAGTAGTACAATTCAATGTTTTAGGTATCGATTATTGACTTTTTACCCTTCTTTGGTGCCTTGGACATGAGCTAGGACCTTAACATTCTGCATGAAAGGGGGACTAGCAGCCGCGTTGCACGGGAGAATGTGAAAAGTGTTCATATGTAGTAAAAACCTTAGAAATCCGTCCATTTTCGTCATTTGTTATCGAATCGACTTAAAACCAGATCGTCACATTGGCCGCTCTTCTCTCTGAGACGGTTGTACTTATCGACTGCAAAGCTATGTCGCGTGCTGCGGTATGCGGAGATACTAAAAGCTCCATAGTAGAACGCAGATGAAACTTTTAAGTTAATGCAATAGAAAGTAAGAAGTAGTACAATTCAAGTTTTAGATATCGATTATTGACTTTTTACCCTTCTTTGGTGCCTTGGACATGATCTAGGACCTTAACATTCTGCATGAAAGGAGGACTAGCAGCCGAGTTGCACGGGAGAATGTGAAAAGTGTTCATATGTAGTAAAAATCTGAGAAATCCGTCCGTTTTCGTCATTTGTTATCGAATCGACTTAAAGCCAGATCGTCACATTGGCCGCTCTTCTCTCTGAACCGGTTGTACTTATTGTCTGCAAAGCTATGTCGCGTGCTGCGGTATGCGGAGACATTAAAAGCACCATAGTAGAACACACATGAAGCTTCTAAGCTGATGTAATAGCCAGTAAGAACTAGTACAATTCAAGTTATAGGTATCGATTATTGACTTTTTACCCTTCTTTGGTGCCTTGGACATCAGCTAGGAACTTAAGATTTTGCATGAAAGTTGGACTAGAAGCCGCGTAGCACGGGAGAATGTGAAAAGTGTTCATATGTAGTAAAAACCTTAGAAATCCGTCCGTTTTCGTCATTTGGTGTCGAATCGACTTAAAACCAGATCGTCACATTGGCCGCTCTTCTCTCTGAAACGGTTGTACTTATCGTCTGCAAAGCTATGTCGCGTGCTGCGGTATGCGGAGACACTAAAAGGACCATAGTAGAACACAGATGAATCTTCTATGTTGATGTAATAGCCAGTAAGAAGTAGTACAGTTCAAGTTTTAGGAATCGATTATTGACTTTTTACTCTTCTTTGGTGGATTGGACATCATCTAGGAACTTAAGATTTTGCATGAAAGGAGGACTAGAAGCCGCGTAGCACGGGAGAATGTGAAAAGTGTTCATATGTAGTAAAAACGTTAGAAATCCGTCCGTTTTCGTCATTTGTTATCGAATCGACTTAAAGCCAGATCGTCACATTGGCCGCTCTTTTGTCTGAAACGGTTACATTTATCGTCTGCAAAGGTATGTCGCGTGCTGCGGTATGTGGAGACACTAAAAGCACCATAGTAGAACACAGATGAAGCTTCTAAGTTGTTGTAATAGCCAGTAAGAAGTAGTACAGTTCAAGTTTTAGGTATAGATTATTGACTTTTTAGCTGGCTTTGGTGCCTTGGACATGAGCTAGGACCTTAACACTCTGCATGAAAGGAGGACTAGCAGCCGAGTTGCACGGGAGAATGTGAAAAGTGTTCATATGTAGTAAAAACCTGAGAAATCCGTCCGTTTTCGTCATTTGTTATCGAATCGACTTAAAGCCAGATCGTCACATTGGCCGCTCTTCTCTCTGAATCGGTTGTACTTATCGTCTGCAAAGCTATGTCGCGTGCTGCGGTATGCGGAGACACTAAAAGGACCATAGTAGAACACAGATGAATCTTCTATGTTGATGTAATAGCCAGTAAGAAGTAGTACAATTCAAGTTTTAGGAATCGATTATTTACTTTTTACTCTTCTTTGGTGGATTGGACATCATCTAGGAACTTAAGATTTTGCATGAAAGGAGGACTAGAAGCCGCGTAGCACGGGAAAATGTGAAAAGTGTTCATATGTAGTAAAAACCTTAGAAATCCGTCCGCTTTCGTCATTTGTTATCTAATCGAATTAAAGCCACATAGTCACATTGGACGCACTTCTGTCTGAAACGGTTACATTTATCGTCTGCGAAGGTATGTCGCGTGCTGCGGTATGCGGAGACTCTAAAAGCACCATAGTAGAACACAGATGAAGGTTCTAAGTTGATATAATAGCCAGTAAGAAGTAATACAATTAAAGTTTTAGTTATCGATTATTGACTTTATAGCTGGCTTTGGTGCCTTGGACATGAGCTACTACCTTAACATTTTCCATGAAAGGAGGACTAGCAGCCGAATTGCACGGGAGAATGTGAAAAGTGTTCATATGTAGTAAAAACCTGAGAAATCCGTCCGTTTTCGTCACTTGTTATCGAATCGACTTAAAGACAGATCGTCACATTGGCCGCTCTTCTGTCTGAAACGGTTACATTTATCTTCTGCAAAGCTATGTCGCGTGCTGCGGTATGTGGAGGCACTAAAAGCACCATAGTAGAACACAGATAAAGCTTCTAAGTTTATGTAATAGCCAGTAAGAAGCAGTACAATTCAAGTTTTAGGTATCGTTTATTGACTTTTTACCCTTCTTTGGTGCCTTGGACATGAGCTAAGAACTTAAAATTATGCATGAAAGGAGGACTAGCAGCCGCGTTGCACGGGAGAATGTGAAAAGTGTTCATATGTAGTAAAAACCTTAGAAATCCGTCCGTTTTCGTCATTTGGTGTCGAATCGACTTAATGCCAGATCGTCACATTGACCGCTCTTCTCTCTGGAACGGCAGTACTTATCGCCTGCAAAGCTATGTCGCGTGCTGCGGTATGCGGAGACACTAAACGCTCCGTAGTAGAACGCAGATGAAACTTCTAAGTTGATGTAATAGCCAGTAAGAAGTAGTACAATTCAAGTTTTAGGTATCGATTATTGACTTTTTACCCTTCTTTGGTGCCTTTTACATGAGCTAGGAACTTAAGATTTTGCAAGAAAGGAGGACTAGAAGCCGCGAAGCACGGAAGAATGTGAAAAGTGTTCATATGTAGTAAAAACCTTAGAAATCCGTCCGTTTTCGTCATTTATTATCGAATCGACTTAAAACCAGATCGTCACATTGGCCGCTCTTCTCTCTGAACCGGCTGTACATATTGTCTGCAAAGCTATGTCGCGTGCTGCGGTATGTGGAGACACTAAAAGCACCATAGTAGAACACAGATGAAGCTTCTAAGTTGATGTAATAGCCAGTAATAAGTAGTACAATTCAAGTTCTAGTTATCGATTATTGACGTTTTAGCAGGCTTTGGTGCCTTGGACATGAGCTAGGACCTTAAGATTGTGCATGAAAGGAGCACTAGCAGCCGCGTTGCGCGGGAGAATGTGAAAAGTGTGCGTATGTAGTAAAAACCTTAGAATTCCGTCTGATTTCGTCATTTGTTATTGAATCGACTTAAAGCCAGATTGTCACATTGGACGCTATTCCGTCTGAAACGGTTACATTTATCGTCTGCAAAGCTATGTCGCGTGCTGCGGTATGCGGAGACACTAAAAGAACCATAGTAGAACACAGATGAAGCTTCTAAGTTTATGTAATAGCCAGTAAGAAGCAGTACAATTAAAGTTTTAGGTATCGTTTATTGACTTTTTTTCCCTTCTTTGGTGCCTTGGACATGAGCTAGGAACTTAAGATTATGCATGAAAGGAGAACTAGCAGCCGCGTTGCACGGTAGAATGTGAAAAGTGTTCATATGTCGTAAAAACCTGAGAAATCCATCCGTTTTCGTCATTTGTTATCGAATCGGCTTAAAGCCAGATCGTCACATTGGCCGCTCATCTCTCTGAAACGGTTGTACTTATTGTCTGCAAAGCTATGTCGCGTGCTGCGGTATGCGGAGACACTAAAAGCACTATAGTAAAACACAGATGAAGCTTCTAAGTTGATGTAATAGCCAGTATGAAGTAGTACAGTTCAATGTTTTAGGTATCGATTATTGACTTTTTACCCTTCTTTGGTGCCTTGGACATGAGCTAGGACCTTAACATTCTGCATGAAAGGGGGACTAGCAGCCGCGTTGCACGGGAGAATGTGAAAAGTGTTCATATGTAGTAAAAACCTTAGAAATCCGTCCATTTTCGTCATTTTTTATCGAATCGACTTAAAACCAGATCGTCACATTGGCCGCTCTTCTCTCTGAGACGGTTGTACTTATCGACTGCAAAGCTATGTCGCGTGCTGCGGTATGCGGAGATACTAAAAGCTCCATAGTAGAACGCAGATGAAACTTTTAAGTTAATGCAATAGAAAGTAAGAAGTAGTACAATTCAAGTTTTAGATATCGATTATTGACTTTTTACCCTTCTTTGGTGCCTTGGACATGATCTAGGACCTTAACATTCTGCATGAAAGGAGGACTAGCAGCCGAGTTGCACGGGAGAATGTGAAAAGTGTTCATATGTAGTAAAAATCTGAGAAATCCGTCCGTTTTCGTCATTTGTTATCGAATCGACTTAAAGCCAGATCGTCACATTGGCCGCTCTTCTCTCTGAACCGGTTGTACTTATTGTCTGCAAAGCTATGTCGCGTGCTGCGGTATGCGGAGACATTAAAAGCACCATAGTAGAACACACATGAAGCTTCTAAGCTGATGTAATAGCCAGTAAGAACTAGTACAATTCAAGTTATAGGTATCGATTATTGACTTTTTACCCTTCTTTGGTGCCTTGGACATCAGCTAGGAACTTAAGATTTTGCATGAAAGTTGGACTAGAAGCCGCGTAGCACGGGAGAATGTGAAAAGTGTTCATATGTAGTAAAAACCTTAGAAATCCGTCCGTTTTCGTCATTTGGTGTCGAATCGACTTAAAACCAGATCGTCACATTGGCCGCTCTTCTCTCTGAAACGGTTGTACTTATCGTCTGCAAAGCTATGTCGCGTGCTGCGGTATGCGGAGACACTAAAAGGACCATAGTAGAACACAGATGAATCTTCTATGTTGATGTAATAGCCAGTAAGAAGTAGTACAGTTCAAGTTTTAGGAATCGATTATTGACTTTTTACTCTTCTTTGGTGGATTGGACATCATCTAGGAACTTAAGATTTTGCATGAAAGGAGGACTAGAAGCCGCGTAGCACGGGAGAATGTGAAAAGTGTTCATATGTAGTAAAAACGTTAGAAATCCGTCCGTTTTCGTCATTTGTTATCGAATCGACTTAAAGCCAGATCGTCACATTGGCCGCTCTTTTGTCTGAAACGGTTACATTTATCGTCTGCAAAGGTATGTCGCGTGCTGCGGTATGTGGAGACACTAAAAGCACCATAGTAGAACACAGATGAAGCTTCTAAGTTGTTGTAATAGCCAGTAAGAAGTAGTACAGTTCAAGTTTTAGGTGTAGATTATTGACTTTTTAGCTGGCTTTGGTGCCTTGGACATGAGCTAGGACCTTAACACTCTGCATGAAAGGAGGACTAGCAGCCGAGTTGCACGGGAGAATGTGAAAAGTGTTCATATGTAGTAAAAACCTGAGAAATCCGTCCGTTTTCGTCATTTGTTATCGAATCGACTTAAAGCCAGATCGTCACATTGGCCGCTCTTCTCTCTGAATCGGTTGTACTTATCGTCTGCAAAGCTATGTCGCGTGCTGCGGTATGCGGAGACACTAAAAGGACCATAGTAGAACACAGATGAATCTTCTATGTTGATGTAATAGCCAGTAAGAAGTAGTACAATTCAAGTTTTAGGAATCGATTATTTACTTTTTACTCTTCTTTGGTGGATTGGACATCATCTAGGAACTTAAGATTTTGCATGAAAGGAGGACTAGAAGCCGCGTAGCACGGGAAAATGTGAAAAGTGTTCATATGTAGTAAAAACCTTAGAAATCCGTCCGCTTTCGTCATTTGTTATCTAATCGAATTAAAGCCACATAGTCACATTGGACGCACTTCTGTCTGAAACGGTTACATTTATCGTCTGCGAAGGTATGTCGCGTGCTGCGGTATGCGGAGACTCTAAAAGCACCATAGTAGAACACAGATGAAGGTTCTAAGTTGATATAATAGCCAGTAAGAAGTAATACAATTAAAGTTTTAGTTATCGATTATTGACTTTATAGCTGGCTTTGGTGCCTTGGACATGAGCTACTACCTTAACATTTTCCATGAAAGGAGGACTAGCAGCCGAATTGCACGGGAGAATGTGAAAAGTGTTCATATGTAGTAAAAACCTGAGAAATCCGTCCGTTTTCGTCACTTGTTATCGAATCGACTTAAAGACAGATCGTCACATTGGCCGCTCTTCTGTCTGAAACGGTTACATTTATCTTCTGCAAAGCTATGTCGCGTGCTGCGGTATGTGGAGGCACTAAAAGCACCATAGTAGAACACAGATAAAGCTTCTAAGTTTATGTAATAGCCAGTAAGAAGCAGTACAATTCAAGTTTTAGGTATCGTTTATTGACTTTTTACCCTTCTTTGGTGCCTTGGACATGAGCTAAGAACTTAAAATTATGCATGAAAGGAGGACTAGCAGCCGCGTTGCACGGGAGAATGTGAAAAGTGTTCATATGTAGTAAAAACCTTAGAAATCCGTCCGTTTTCGTCATTTGGTGTCGAATCGACTTAATGCCAGATCGTCACATTGACCGCTCTTCTCTCTGGAACGGCAGTACTTATCGCCTGCAAAGCTATGTCGCGTGCTGCGGTGTGCGGAGACACTAAACGCTCCGTAGTAGAACGCAGATGAAACTTCTAAGTTGATGTAATAGCCAGTAAGAAGTAGTACAATTCAAGTTTTAGGTATCGATTATTGACTTTTTACCCTTCTTTGGTGCCTTTTACATGAGCTAGGAACTTAAGATTTTGCAAGAAAGGAGGACTAGAAGCCGCGAAGCACGGAAGAATGTGAAAAGTGTTCATATGTAGTAAAAACCTTAGAAATCCGTCCGTTTTCGTCATTTATTATCGAATCGACTTAAAACCAGATCGTCACATTGGCCGCTCTTCTCTCTGAACCGGCTGTACATATTGTCTGCAAAGCTATGTCGCGTGCTGCGGTATGTGGAGACACTAAAAGCACCATAGTAGAACACAGATGAAGCTTCTAAGTTGATGTAATAGCCAGTAATAAGTAGTACAATTCAAGTTCTAGTTATCGATTATTGACGTTTTAGCAGGCTTTGGTGCCTTGGACATGAGCTAGGACCTTAAGATTGTGCATGAAAGGAGCACTAGCAGCCGCGTTGCGCGGGAGAATGTGAAAAGTGTGCGTATGTAGTAAAAACCTTAGAATTCCGTCTGATTTCGTCATTTGTTATTGAATCGACTTAAAGCCAGATTGTCACATTGGACGCTATTCCGTCTGAAACGGTTACATTTATCGTCTGCAAAGCTATGTCGCGTGCTGCGGTATGCGGAGACACTAAAAGAACCATAGTAGAACACAGATGAAGCTTCTAAGTTTATGTAATAGCCAGTAAGAAGCAGTACAATTAATGTTTTAGGTATCGTTTATTGACTTTTTTTCCCTTCTTTGGTGCCTTGGACATGAGCTAGGAACTTAAGATTATGCATGAAAGGAGAACTAGCAGCCGCGTTGCACGGTAGAATGTGAAAAGTGTTCATATGTCGTAAAAACCTGAGAAATCCATCCGTTTTCGTCATTTGTTATCGAATCGGCTTAAAGCCAGATCGTCACATTGGCCGCTCATCTCTCTGAAACGGTTGTACTTATTGTCTGCAAAGCTATGTCGCGTGCTGCGGTATGCGGAGACACTAAAAGCACTATAGTAAAACACAGATGAAGCTTCTAAGTTGATGTAATAGCCAGTATGAAGTAGTACAATTCAATGTTTTAGGTATCGATTATTGACTTTTTACCCTTCTTTGGTGCCTTGGACATGAGCTAGGACCTTAACATTCTGCATGAAAGGGGGACTAGCAGCCGCGTTGCACGGGAGAATGTGAAAAGTGTTCATATGTAGTAAAAACCTTAGAAATCCGTCCATTTTCGTCATTTGTTATCGAATCGACTTAAAACCAGATCGTCACATTGGCCGCTCTTCTCTCTGAGACGGTTGTACTTATCGACTGCAAAGCTATGTCGCGTGCTGCGGTATGCGGAGATACTAAAAGCTCCATAGTAGAACGCAGATGAAACTTTTAAGTTAATGCAATAGAAAGTAAGAAGTAGTACAATTCAAGTTTTAGATATCGATTATTGACTTTTTACCCTTCTTTGGTGCCTTGGACATGATCTAGGACCTTAACATTCTGCATGAAAGGAGGACTAGCAGCCGAGTTGCACGGGAGAATGTGAAAAGTGTTCATATGTAGTAAAAATCTGAGAAATCCGTCCGTTTTCGTCATTTGTTATCGAATCGACTTAAAGCCAGATCGTCACATTGGCCGCTCTTCTCTCTGAACCGGTTGTACTTATTGTCTGCAAAGCTATGTCGCGTGCTGCGGTATGCGGAGACATTAAAAGCACCATAGTAGAACACACATGAAGCTTCTAAGCTGATGTAATAGCCAGTAAGAACTAGTACAATTCAAGTTATAGGTATCGATTATTGACTTTTTACCCTTCTTTGGTGCCTTGGACATCAGCTAGGAACTTAAGATTTTGCATGAAAGTTGGACTAGAAGCCGCGTAGCACGGGAGAATGTGAAAAGTGTTCATATGTAGTAAAAACCTTAGAAATCCGTCCGTTTTCGTCATTTATTATCGAATCGACTTAAAACCAGATCGTCACATTGGCCGCTCTTCTCTCTGAAACGGTTGTACTTATCGTCTGCAAAGCTATGTCGCGTGCTGCGGTATGCGGAGACACTAAAAGGACCATAGTAGAACACAGATGAATCTTCTATGTTGATGTAATAGCCAGTAAGAAGTAGTACAGTTCAAGTTTTAGGAATCGATTATTGACTTTTTACTCTTCTTTGGTGGATTGGACATCATCTAGGAACTTAAGATTTTGCATGAAAGGAGGACTAGAAGCCGCGTAGCACGGGAGAATGTGAAAAGTGTTCATATGTAGTAAAAACGTTAGAAATCCGTCCGTTTTCGTCATTTGTTATCGAATCGACTTAAAGCCAGATCGTCACATTGGCCGCTCTTTTGTCTGAAACGGTTACATTTATCGTCTGCAAAGGTATGTCGCGTGCTGCGGTATGTGGAGACACTAAAAGCACCATAGTAGAACACAGATGAAGCTTCTAAGTTGTTGTAATAGCCAGTAAGAAGTAGTACAGTTCAAGTTTTAGGTATAGATTATTGACTTTTTAGCTGGCTTTGGTGCCTTGGACATGAGCTAGGACCTTAACACTCTGCATGAAAGGAGGACTAGCAGCCGAGTTGCACGGGAGAATGTGAAAAGTGTTCATATGTAGTAAAAACCTGAGAAATCCGTCCGTTTTCGTCATTTGTTATCGAATCGACTTAAAGCCAGATCGTCACATTGGCCGCTCTTCTCTCTGAATCGGTTGTACTTATCGTCTGCAAAGCTATGTCGCGTGCTGCGGTATGCGGAGACACTAAAAGGACCATAGTAGAACACAGATGAATCTTCTATGTTGATGTAATAGCCAGTAAGAAGTAGTACAATTCAAGTTTTAGGAATCGATTATTGACTTTTTACTCTTCTTTGGTGGATTGGACATCATCTAGGAACTTAAGATTTTGCATGAAAGGAAGACTAAAAGCCGCGTAGCACGGGAGAATGTGAAAAGTGTTCATATGTAGTAAAAACGTTAGAAATCCGTCCGTTTTCGTCATTTGTTATCGAATCGACTTAAAGCCAGATCGTCACATTGGCCGCTCTTCTCTCTGAGACGGTTGTACTTATCGTCTGCAAAGCTATGTCTCGTGCTGCGGTATGCGGAGACACTAAAGGCTCCATAGTAGAAAATAGATGAAACTTCTAAGTTGATGTAATTGCCATTAAGAAGTAGTACAATTCAAGTTTTAGGTATCGATTATTGACTTTTTACCCTTCCTGCGTGCCTTGGACATGAGCTAGGACCTTAACATTCTGCATGAAAGGAGGACTAGCAGCTGAGTTGCACGGGAGAATGTGAAAAGTGTTCATATGTAGTAAAAACCTGAGAAATCCGTCCGTTTTCGTCATTTGTTATCGAATCGAGTTAAAGCCAGATCGTCACATTGGCCGCTCATATCTCTGAACCGGTTGTACTTATCGTCTGCAAAGCTATGTCGCATGCTGCGGTATGCGGAGACCCTAAAAGCACCATAGTAAAACACAGATGAAGATTCTAAGTTGATGTAATAGCCAGTAAGAAGTAGTACAATTCAAGTTTTAGGTATCGGTTATTGACTTTTTACCCGTCTTTGGTGTCTTCGAAATTAGCTAGGAACTTAAGATTTTGCATGAAAGGAGCACTGTCAGCGGCGTTGCACGGGAGAATGTGAAAAGTTTTCATATGTAGTAAAAACCTGAGAAATCCGTCCGTGTTCGTCATTTGTTATCGATTCGACTTAAAGCCACATCGTCACATTGGCCGCTCTTCTCTCTGAGACGGTTGTACTTATCGTCTGCAAAGCTATGTCTCGTGCTGCGGTATGCGGAGACACTAAAGGCTCCATAGTAGAAAATAGATGAAACTTCTAAGTTGATGTAATTGCCAGTAAGAAGTAGTACAATTGAAGGTGTAGGTATCGATTATTGACTTTTTACCCTTCCTGCGTGCCTTGGACATGAGCTAGGACCTTAACATTCTGCATGAAAGGAGGACTAGCAGCTGAGTTGCACGGGAGAATGTGAAAAGTGTTCATATGTAGTAAAAACCTGAGAAATCCGTCCGTTTTCGTCATTTGTTATCGAATCGACTTAAAGCCAGATCGTCACATTGGCCGCTCATATCTCTGAACCGGTTGAACTTATCGTCTGCAAAGCTATGTCGCATGCTGCGGTATGCGGAGACCCTAAAAGCACCATAGTAAAACACAGATGAAGCTTCTAAGTTGATGTAATAGCCAGTAAGAAGTAGTACAATTCAAGTTTTAGGTATCGGTTATTGACTTTTTACCCGTCTTTGGTGTCTTCGAAATTAGCTAGGAACTTAAGATTTTGCATGAAAGGAGCACTGTCAATGGCGTTGCACGGGAGAATGTGAGAAGTTTTCATATGTAGTAAAAACCTGAGAAATCCGTCCCTGTTCGTCATTTGTTATCGATTCGACTTAGAGCCACATCGTCACATTGGCCGCTCTTCTCTCTGAGACGGTTGTACTTATCGTCTGCAAAGCAATGTCTCGTGCCGCGGTATGCGGAGACACTAAAGGCTCCATAGTAGAAAATAGATGAAACTTCTAAGTTGATGTAATTGCCAGTAAGAAGTAGTACAATTGAAGGTTTAGGTATCGATTATTGACTTTTTACCCTTCCTGCGTGCCTTGGACATGAGCTAGGACCTTAACATTCTGCATGAAAGGAGGACTAGCAGCTGAGTTGCACGGGAGAATGTGAAAAGTGTTCATATGTAGTAAAAAAATGAGAAATCCGTCCGCTTTCGTCATTTGTTATCTAATCGAATTAAAGCCACATAGTCACATTGGACGCACTTCTGTCTGAAACGGTTACATTTATCGTCTGCGAAGGTATGTCGCGTGCTGCGGTATGCGGAGACTCTAAAAGCACCATAGTAGAACACAGATGAAGCTTCTAAGTTGATATAATAGCCAGTAAGAAGTAATACAATTCAAGTTTTAGTTATCGATTATTGACTTTATAGCTGGCTTTGGTGCCTTGGACATGAGCTACTACCTTAACATTTTCCATGAAAGGAGGACTAGCAGCCGAATTGCACGGGAGAATGTGAAAAGTGTTCATATGTAGTAAAAACCTGAGAAATCCGTCCGTTTTCGTCACTTGTTATCGAATCGACTTAAAGACAGATCGTCACATTGGCCGCTCTTCTGTCTGAAACGGTTACATTTATCTTCTGCAAAGCTATGTCGCGTGCTGCGGTATGTGGAGGCACTAAAAGCACCATAGTAGAACACAGATAAAGCTTCTAAGTTTATGTAATAGCCAGTAAGAAGCAGTACAATTCAAGTTTTAGGTATCGTTTATTGACTTTTTACCCTTCTTTGGTGCCTTTTACATGAGCTAGGAACTTAAGATTTTGCAAGAAAGGAGGACTAGAAGCCGCGAAGCACGGAAGAATGTGAAAAGTGTTCATATGTAGTAAAACCCTTAGAAATCCGTCCGTTTTCGTCATTTATTATCGAATCGACTTAAAACCAGATCGTCACATTGGCCGCTCTTCTCTCTGAACCGGCTGTACATATTGTCTGCAAAGCTATGTCGCGTGCTGCGGTATGTGCAGACACTAAAAGCACCATAGTAGAACACAGATGAAGCTTCTAAGTTGATGTAATAGCCAGTAATAAGTAGTACAATTCAAGTTTTAGTTATCGATTATTGACGTTTTAGCAGGCTTTGGTGCCTTGGACATGAGCTAGGACCTTAAGATTGTGCATGAAAGGAGCACTAGCAGCCGCGTTGCGCGGGAGAATGTGAAAAGTGTGCGTATGTAGTAAAAACCTTAGAATTCCGTCTGATTTCGTCATTTGTTATCGAATCGACTTAAAGCCAGATTGTCACATTGGACGCTATTCCGTCTGAAACGGTTACATTTATCGTCTGCAAAGCTATGTCGCGTGCTGCGGTATGCGGAGACACTAAAAGAACCATAGTAGAACACAGATGAAGCTTCTAAGTTTATGTAATAGCCAGTAAGAAGCAGTACAATTAAAGTTTTAGGTATCGTTTATTGACTTTTTTTCCCTTCTTTGGTGCCTTGGACATGAGCTAGGAACTTAAGATTATGCATGAAAGGAGAACTAGCAGCCGCGTTGCACGGTAGAATGTGAAAAGTGTTCATATGTCGTAAAAATCTGAGAAATCCGTCCGTTTTCGTCATTTGTTATCGAATCGGCTTAAAGCCAGATCGTCACATTGGCCGCTCATCTCTCTGAAACGGTTGTACTTATTGTCTGCAAAGCTATGTCGCGTGCTGCGGTATGCGGAGACACTAAAAGCACTATAGTAAAACACAGATGAAGCTTCTAAGTTGATGTAATAGCCAGTATGAAGTAGTACAATTCAATGTTTTAGGTATCGATTATTGACTTTTTACCATTCTTTGGTGCCTTGGACATGAGCTAGGACCTTAACATTCTGCATGAAAGGAGGACTAGCAGCCGCGTTGCACGGGAGAATGTGAAAAGTGTTCATATGTAGTAAAAACCTTAGAAATCCGTCCATTTTCGTCATTTGTTATCGAATCGACTTAAAACCAGATCGTCACATTGGCCGCTCTTCTCTCTGAGACGGTTGTACTTATCGACTGCAAAGCTATGTCGCGTGCTGCGGTATGCGGAGATACTAAAAGCTCCATAGTAGAACGCAGATGAAACTTTTAAGTTAATGCAATAGAAAGTAAGAAGTAGTACAATTCAAGTTTTTGATATCGATTATTGACTTTTTACCCTTCTTTGGTGCCTTGGACATGATCTAGGACCTTAACATTCTGCATGAAAGGAGGACTAGCAGCCGAGTTGCACGGGAGAATGTGAAAAGTGTTCATATGTAGTAAAAATCTGAGAAATCCGTCCGTTTTCGTCATTTGTTATCGAATCGACTTAAAGCCAGATCGTCACATTGGCCGCTCTTCTCTCTGAACCGGTTGTACTTATTGTCTGCAAAGCTATGTCGCGTGCTGCGGTATGCGGAGACATTAAAAGCACCATAGTAGAACACACATGAAGCTTCTAAGCTGATGTAATAGCCAGTAAGAACTAGTACAATTCAAGTTATAGGTATCGATTATTGACTTTTTACCCTTCTTTGGTGCCTTGGACAACAGCTAGGAACTTAAGATTTTGCATGAAACTTGGACTAGAAGCCGCGTAGCACGGGAGAATGTGAAAAGTGTTCATATGTAGTAAAAACCTTAGAAATCCGTCCGTTTTCGTCATTTATTATCGAATCGACTTAAAACCAGATCGTCACATTGGCCGCTCTTCTCTCTGAAACGGTTGTACTTATCGTCTGCAAAGCTATGTCGCGTGCTGCGGTATGCGGAGACACTAAAAGGACCATAGTAGAACACAGATGAATCTTCTATGTTGATGTAATAGCCAGTAAGAAGTAGTACAGTTCAAGTTTTAGGAATCGATTATTGACTTTTTACTCTTCTTTGGTGGATTGGACATCATCTAGGAACTTAAGATTTTGCATGAAAGGAGGACTAGAAGCCGCGTAGCACGGGAGAATGTGAAAAGTGTTCATATGTAGTAAAAACGTTAGAAATCCGTCCGTTTTCGTCATTTGTTATCGAATCGACTTAAAGCCAGATCGTCACATTGGCCGCTCTTTTGTCTGAAACGGTTACATTTATCGTCTGCAAAGGTATGTCGCGTGCTGCGGTATGTGGAGACACTAAAAGCACCATAGTAGAACACAGATGAAGCTTCTAAGTTGTTGTAATAGCCAGTAAGAAGTAGTACAGTTCAAGTTTTAGGTATAGATTATTGACTTTTTAGCTGGCTTTGGTGCCTTGGACATGAGCTAGGACCTTAACACTCTGCATGAAAGGAGGACTAGCAGCCGAGTTGCACGGGAGAATGTGAAAAGTGTTCATATGTAGTAAAAACCTGAGAAATCCGTCCGTTTTCGTCATTTGTTATCGAATCGACTTAAAGCCAGATCGTCACATTGGCCGCTCTTCTCTCTGAATCGGTTGTACTTATCGTCTGCAAAGCTATGTCGCGTGCTGCGGTATGCGGAGACACTAAAAGGACCATAGTAGAACACAGATGAATCTTCTATGTTGATGTAATAGCCAGTAAGAAGTAGTACAATTCAAGTTTTAGGAATCGATTATTGACTTTTTACTCTTCTTTGGTGGATTGGACATCATCTAGGAACTTAAGATTTTGCATGAAAGGAGGACTAGAAGCCGCGTAGCACGGGAGAATGTGAAAAGTGTTCATATGTAGTAAAAACGTTAGAAATCCGTCCGTTTTCGTCATTTGTTATCGAATCGACTTAAAGCCAGATCGTCACATTGGCCGCTCTTCTCTCTGAGACGGTTGTACTTATCGTCTGCAAAGCTATGTCTCGTGCTGCGGTATGCGGAGACACTAAAGGCTCCATAGTAGAAAATAGATGAAACTTCTAAGTTGATGTAATTGCCAGTAAGAAGTAGTACAATTCAAGTTTTAGGTATCGATTATTGACTTTTTACCCTTCCTGCGTGCCTTGGACATGGGCTAGGACCTTAACATTCTGCATGAAAGGAGGACTAGCAGCTGAGTTGCACGGGAGAATGTGAAAAGTGTTCATATGTAGTAAAAACCTGAGAAATCCGTCCGTTTTCGTCATTTGTTATCGAATCGAGTTAAAGCCAGATCGTCACATTGGCCGCTCATATCTCTGAACCGGTTGTACTTATCGTCTGCAAAGCTATGTCGCATGCTGCGGTATGCGGAGACCCTAAAAGCACCATAGTAAAACACAGATGAAGATTCTAAGTTGATGTAATAGCCAGTAAGAAGTAGTACAATTCAAGTTTTAGGTATCGGTTATTGACTTTTTACCCGTCTTTGGTGTCTTCGAAATTAGCTAGGAACTTAAGATTTTGCATGAAAGGAGCACTGTCAGCGGCGTTGCACGGGAGAATGTGAAAAGTTTTCATATGTAGTAAAAACCTGAGAAATCCGTCCGTGTTCGTCATTTGTTATCGATTCGACTTAAAGCCACATCGTCACATTGGCCGCTCTTCTCTCTGAGACGGTTGTACTTATCGTCTGCAAAGCAATGTCTCGTGCCGCGGTATGCGGAGACACTAAAGGCTCCATAGTAGAAAATAGATGAAACTTCTAAGTTGATGTAATTGCCAGTAAGAAGTAGTACAATTGAAGGTTTAGGTATCGATTATTGACTTTTTACCCTTCCTGCGTGCCCTGGACATGAGCTAGGACCTTAACATTCTGCATGAAAGGAGGACTAGCAGCTGAGTTGCACGGGAGAATGTGAAAAGTGTTCATATGTAGTAAAAACCTGAGAATTCCGTCCGCTTTCGTCATTTGTTATCTAATCGAATTAAAGCCACATAGTCACATTGGACGCACTTCTGTCTGAAACGGTTACATTTATCGTCTGCGAAGGTATGTCGCGTGCTGCGGTATGCGGAGACTCTAAAAGCACCATAGTAGAACACAGATGAAGCTTCTAAGTTGATATAATAGCCAGTAAGAAGTAATACAATTCAAGTTTTAGTTATCGATTATTGACTTTATAGCTGGCTTTGGTGCCTTGGACATGAGCTACTACCTTAACATTTTCCATGAAAGGAGGACTAGCAGCCGAATTGCACGGGAGAATGTGAAAAGTGTTCATATGTAGTAAAAACCTTAGAAATCCGTCCGTTTTCGTCATTTGGTGTAGAATCGACTTAATGCCAGATCGTCACATTGACCGCTCTTCTCTCTGGAACGGCAGTACTTATCGCCTGCAAAGCCATGTCGCGTGCTGCGGTATGCGGAGACACTAAACGCTCCGTAGTAGAACGCAGATGAAACTTCTAAGTTGATGTAATAGCCAGTAAGAAGTAGTACAATTCAAGTTTTAGGTATCGATTATTGACTTTTTACCCTTCTTTGGTGCCTTTTACATGAGCTAGGAACTTAAGATTTTGCAAGAAAGGAGGACTAGAAGCCGCGAAGCACGGAAGAATGTGAAAAGTGTTCATATGTAGTAAAACCCTTAGAAATCCGTCCGTTTTCGTCATTTATTATCGAATCGACTTAAAACCAGATCGTCACATTGGCCGCTCTTCTCTCTGAACCGGCTGTACATATTGTCTGCAAAGCTATGTCGCGTGCTGCGGTATGTGCAGACACTAAAAGCACCATAGTAGAACACAGATGAAGCTTCTAAGTTGATGTAATAGCCAGTAATAAGTAGTACAATTCAAGTTTTAGTTATCGATTATTGACGTTTTAGCAGGCTTTGGTGCCTTGGACATGAGCTAGGACCTTAAGATTGTGCATGAAAGGAGCACTAGCAGCCGCGTTGCGCGGGAGAATGTGAAAAGTGTGCGTATGTAGTAAAAACCTTAGAATTCCGTCTGATTTCGTCATTTGTTATCGAATCGACTTAAAGCCAGATTGTCACATTGGACGCTATTCCGTCTGAAACGGTTACATTTATCGTCTGCAAAGCTATGTCGCGTGCTGCGGTATGCGGAGACACTAAAAGAACCATAGTAGAACACAGATGAAGCTTCTAAGTTTATGTAATAGCCAGTAAGAAGCAGTACAATTAAAGTTTTAGGTATCGTTTATTGACTTTTTTTCCCTTCTTTGGTGCCTTGGACATGAGCTAGGAACTTAAGATTATGCATGAAAGGAGAACTAGCAGCCGCGTTGCACGGTAGAATGTGAAAAGTGTTCATATGTCGTAAAAACCTGAGAAATCCGTCCGTTTTCGTCATTTGTTATCGAATCGGCTTTAAGCCAGATCGTCACATTGGCCGCTCATCTCTCTGAAACGGTTGTACTTATTGTCTGCAAAGCTATGTCGCGTGCTGCGGTATGCGGAGACACTAAAAGCACTATAGTAAAACACAGATGAAGCTTCTAAGTTGATGTAATAGCCAGTATGAAGTAGTACAATTCAATGTTTTAGGTATCGATTATTGACTTTTTACCATTCTTTGGTGCCTTGGACATGAGCTAGGACCTTAACATTCTGCATGAAAGGAGGACTAGCAGCCGCGTTGCACGGGAGAATGTGAAAAGTGTTCATATGTAGTAAAAACCTTAGAAATCCGTCCATTTTCGTCATTTGTTATAGAATCGACTTAAAACCAGATCGTCACATTGGCCGCTCTTCTCTCTGAGACGGTTGTACTTATCGACTGCAAAGCTATGTCGCGTGCTGCGGTATGCGGAGATACTAAAAGCTCCATAGTAGAACGCAGATGAAACTTTTAAGTTAATGCAATAGAAAGTAAGAAGTAGTACAATTCAAGTTTTAGATATCGATTATTGACTTTTTACCCTTCTTTGGTGCCTTGGACATGATCTAGGACCTTAACATTCTGCATGAAAGGAGGACTAGCAGCCGAGTTGCACGGGAGAATGTGAAAAGTGTTCATATGTAGTAAAAATCTGAGAAATCCGTCCGTTTTCGTCATTTGTTATCGAATCGACTTAAAGCCAGATCGTCACATTGGCCGCTCTTCTCTCTGAACCGGTTGTACTTATTGTCTGCAAAGCTATGTCGCGTGCTGCGGTATGCGGAGACATTAAAAGCACCATAGTAGAACACACATGAAGCTTCTAAGCTGATGTAATAGCCAGTAAGAACTAGTACAATTCAAGTTATAGGTATCGATTATTGACTTTTTACCCTTCTTTGGTGCCTTGGACATCAGCTAGGAACTTAAGATTTTGCATGAAAGTTGGACTAGAAGCCGCGTAGCACGGGAGAATGTGAAAAGTGTTCATATGTAGTAAAAACCTTAGAAATCCGTCCGTTTTCGTCATTTATTATCGAATCGACTTAAAACCAGATCGTCACATTGGCCGCTCTTCTCTCTGAAACGGTTGTACTTATCGTCTGCAAAGCTATGTCGCGTGCTGCGGTATGCGGAGACACTAAAAGGACCATAGTAGAACACAGATGAATCTTCTATGTTGATGTAATAGCCAGTAAGAAGTAGTACAGTTCAAGTTTTAGGAATCGATTATTGACTTTTTACTCTTCTTTGGTGGATTGGACATCATCTAGGAACTTAAGATTTTGCATGAAAGGAGGACTAGAAGCCGCGTAGCACGGGAGAATGTGAAAAGTGTTCATATGTAGTAAAAACGTTAGAAATCCGTCCGTTTTCGTCATTTGTTATCGAATCGACTTAAAGCCAGATCGTCACATTGGCCGCTCTTTTGTCTGAAACGGTTATCATTTATCGTCTGCAAAGGTATGTCGCGTGCTGCGGTATGCGGAGACACTAAAAGGACCATAGTAGAACACAGATGAATCTTCTATGTTGATGTAATAGCCAGTAAGAAGTAGTACAATTCAAGTTTTAGGAATCGATTATTGACTTTTTACTCTTCTTTGGTGGAATGGACATCATCTAGGAACTTAAGATTTTGCATGAAAGGAGGACTAGAAGCCGCGTAGCACGGGAGAATGTGAAAAGTGTTCATATGTAGTAAAAACGTTAGAAATCCGTCCGTTTTCGTCATTTGTTATCGAATCGACTTAAAGCCAGATCGTCACATTGGCCGCTCTTCTCTCTGAGACGGTTGTACTTATCGTCTGCAAAGCTATGTCTTGTGCTGCGGTATGCGGAGACACTAAAGGCTCCATAGTAGAAAATAGATGAAACTTCTAAGTTGATGTAATTGCCAGTAAGAAGTAGTACAATTCAAGTTTTAGGTATCGATTATTGACTTTTTACCCTTCCTGCGTGCCTTGGACATGAGCTAGGACCTTAACATTCTGCATGAAAGGAGGACTAGCAGCTGAGTTGCACGGGAGAATGTGAAAAGTGTTCATATGTAGTAAAAACCTGAGAAATCCGTCCGTTTTCGTCATTTGTTATCGAATCGAGTTAAAGATAGATCGTCACATTGGCCGCTCATATCTCTGAACCGGTTGTACTTATCGTCTGCAAAGCTATGTCGCATGCTGCGGTATGCGGAGACCCTAAAAGCACCATAGTAAAACACAGATGAAGATTCTAAGTTGATGTAATAGCCAGTAAGAAGTAGTACAATTCAAGTTTTAGGTATCGGTTATTGACTTTTTACCCGTCTTTGGTGTCTTCGAAATTAGCTAGGAACTTAAGATTTTGCATGAAAGGAGCACTGTCAGCGGCGTTGCACGGGAGAATGTGAAAAGTTTTCATATGTAGTAAAAACCTGAGAAATCCGTCCGTGTTCGTCATTTGTTATCGATTCGACTTAAAGCCACATCGTCACATTGGCCGCTCTTCTCTCTGAGACGGTTGTACTTATCGTCTGCAAAGCTATGTCTCGTGCTGCGGTATGCGGAGACACTAAAGGCTCCATAGTAGAAAATAGATGAAACTTCTAAGTTGATGTAATTGCCAGTAAGAAGTAGTACAATTGAAGGTTTAGGTATCGATTATTGACTTTTTACCCTTCCTGCGTGCCTTGGACATGAGCTAGGACCTTAACATTCTGCATGAAAGGAGGACTAGCAGCTGAGTTGCACGGGAGAATGTGAAAAGTGTTCATATGTAGTAAAAACCTGAGAAATCCGTCCGTTTTCGTCATTTGTTATCGAATCGACTTAAAGCCAGATCGTCACATTGGCCGCTCATATCTCTGAACCGGTTGTACTTATCGTCTGCAAAGCTATGTCGCATGCTGCGGTATGCGGAGACCCTAAAAGCACCATAGTAAAACACAGATGAAGCTTCTAAGTTGATGTAATAGCCAGTAAGAAGTAGTACAATTCAAGTTTTAGGTATCGGTTATTGACTTTTTACCCGTCTTTGGTGTCTTCGAAATTAGCTAGGAACTTAAGATTTTGCATGAAAGGAGCACTGTCAATGGCGTTGCACGGGAGAATGTGAGAAGTTTTCATATGTAGTAAAAACCTGAGAAATCCGTCCGTGTTCGTCATTTGTTATCGATTCGACTTAAAGCCACATCGTCACATTGGCCGCTCTTCTCTCTGAGACGGTTGTACTTATCGTCTGCAAAGCAATGTCTCGTGCCGCGGTATGCGGAGACACTAAAGGCTCCATAGTAGACAATAGATGAAACTTCTAAGTTGATGTAATTGCCAGTAAGAAGTAGTACAATTGAAGGTTTAGGTATCGATTATTGACTTTTTACCCTTCCTGCGTGCCTTGGACATGAGCTAGGACCTTAACATTCTGCATTAAAGGAGGACTAGCAGCTGAGTTGCACGGGAGAATGTGAAAAGTGTCCATATGTAGTAAAAACCTGAGAAATCCGTCCGTTTTCGTCATTTGTTATCGAATCGACTTAAAGCCAGATCGTCACATTGGCCGCTCATATCTCTGAACCGGTTGTACTTATCGTCTGCAAAGCTATGTCGCATGCTGCGGTATGCGAAGCCACTAAAAGCACCATAGTAAAACACAGATGATGCTTCTAAGTTGATGTAATGGCCAGTAAGAAGTAGTACAATTCAAGTTTTAGTTATCGATTATTGACTTTTTAGCTGGCTTTGGTGCCTTGGACATGAGCTAGGACCTTAACATTCTGCATGAAAGGAGCACTGTCAGCGGCGTTGCACGGGAGAATGTGAAAACTTTTCATATGTAGTAAAAACCTGAGAAATCCGTCCGTGTTCGTCATTTGTTATCGATTCGACTTAAAGCCACATCGTCACATTGGCCGCTCTTCTCTCTGAGACGGTTGTACTTATCGTCTGCAAAGCTATGTCTCGTGCTGCGGTATGCGGAGACACTAAAGGCTCCATAGTAGAAAATAGATGAAACTTCTAAGTTGATGTAATTGCCAGTAAGAAGTAGTACAATTGAAGGTTTAGGTATCGATTATTGACTTTTTACCCTTCCTGCGTGCCTTGGAAATGAGCTAGGACCTTAACATTCTGCATGAAAGGAGGACTAGCAGCTGAGTTGCACGGGAGAATGTGAAAAGTGTTCATATGTAGTAAAAACCTGAGAAATCCGTCCGTTTTCGTCATTTGTTATCGAATCGACTTAAAGCCAGATCGTCACATTGGCCGCTCTTCTCTCTGAAACGGTTGTACTTATCGTCTGCAAAGCTATGTCGCATGCTGCGGTATGCGGAGACCCTAAAAGCACCATAGTAAAACACAGATGAAGCTTCTAAGTTGATGTAATAGCCAGTAAGAAGTAGTACAATTCAAGTTTTAGGTATCGGTTATTGACTTTTTACCCGTCTTTGGTGTCTTCGAAATTTGCTAGGAACTTAAGATTTTGCATGAAAGGAGCACTGTCAGCGGCGTTGCACGGGAGAATGTGAAAAGTGTTCATATGTAGTAAAAACCTTAGAAATCCGTCCGTTTTCGTCATTTGTTATCGAATCGACTTAAAGCCAGATCGTCACATTGGCCGCTCATATCTCTGAACCGGTTGTACTTATCGTCTGCAAAGCTATGTCGCATGCTGCGGTATGCGAAGCCACTAAAAGCACCATAGTAAAACACAGATGATGCTTCTAAGTTGATGTAATGGCCAGTAAGAAGTAGTACAATTCAAGTTTTAGTTATCGATTATTGACTTTTTAGCTGGCTTTGGTGCCTTGGACATGAGCTAGGACCTTAAGATTCTGCATGAAAGGAGGACTAGCAGCCGAGTTGCATGGGAGAATGTGAAAAGTGTTCATATGTAGTAAAAACCTGAGAAATCCGTACGTTTTCGTCATTTGTTATCGAATCGACTTAAAGCCATATCGTCACATTGGCCGCTCTATCCGCTGAAACGGTTACATTTATCGTCTGCAAAGCTATGTCGCGTGCTGCGGTATGCGGAGACACCAAAAGGACCATTGTAGAACGCAGATGAAGCTTCTAAGTTGATGTAATAACCAGTAAGAAGTAGTACAATTCAAGTTTTATGTATCGATTTTTGACTTTTTAGCAGGCTTTGGTGCCTTGGACATGAGCTAGGAACTTAAGATTTTGCATGAAAGGAGTACTAGCAGCCGCGTTGCGCGGGGGAATGCGAAAAGTGTTCATATGTAGTAAAAACATGAGAAATCCGTCCGTGTTCGTCATTTGTTATCGAATCGACTTAAAGCCAGATCGTCACATTGCCCGCTCTGCTCTCTGAAACGGTTGTACTTATCGTCTACAAAGCTATGTCGCGTGCTGCGGTATGCGGAGACACAAAAAAGCTCCATAGTAGAACACAGATGAAGCTTCTAAGTTGATGTAATAGCCAGTAAGAAGTAGTACAATTCAAGTTTTAGGTATCGATTATTGACTTTATACCCTTATTTGGTGCATTGGACATGAGCTAGGAACTTATGATTTTGCATGAATGAAAGACTAGCAGCCGCGTTGCACGGGAGAATGTGAAAAGTGTTCATATGTAGTAAAAACCTAAGAAATCCGTCCGTTTTCGTCATTTGTTATCGAATCGACTTAAAACCAGATCGTCACATTGGCCGCTCTTCTCTCTGAGACGGTTGTACTAATCGTCTGCAAAGCTATGTCGCGTGCTGCGGTATGCGGAGACACTAAAAGCTCCATAGTAGAACACAGATGAAACTTCAAAGTTGATGTAATAGCCAGTAAGAAGTAGTAAAATTCAAGTTTTAGGTATCGATTATTGACTTTTTACCCTTCTTTAATGCCTTTGGATATGAGCTTGGAACTGAAGATTTTGCATGAAAGGAGGACTAGCAGCCGCGTTGCGCGGGAGAATGTGAAAAGTGTTCATATGTAGTAAAAAACCTGAGAAATCCGTCCATTTTCGTCTTTTGTTATCGAATCGACTTAAAGCCAGATTGACACATTGGCCGCTATTCTGTCTGAAACGGTTACATTTATCGCCTGCAAAGCTATGTCGCGTGCTGCGGTGTGCGGAGACACTAAAAGCACCATAGTAGAACACAGATGAAACTTCTAAGTTGATGTAATAGCCAATAAGAAGTAGTACAATTCAAGTTTTAGTTATAGATTATTGACTTTTTTGCTGTCTTTGGTGCCTTGGACATGGGCTAGGAACTTCAGATTTTGCATGAAAGGAGGACTAGCAGCCACGTTGCATGGGAGAATGTGAAAGGTGTTCATATGTAGTAAAAATCTGAAAAATCCGTCCGTTTTCGTCATTTGTTATCGAATCGACTTAAAGCCAGATCGTCACATTGGCCGCTCTTCTCTCTGAGACGGTTGTACTTATCGTCTGCAAAGCTATGTCGCGCGCTGCGGTATGCGGAGACACTAAAAGCTTCATAGTAGAACACAGATGAAACTTCTTTTGATGTAATAGCCAGTAAGAAGTAGTACAATTCAAGTTTTAGTTATCGATTATCGACTTTTTAGCTGGCTTTGGTGCCTTGGATATGAGCTAGGACCTTAACATTTTGCATGAATGCAGGACTAGCAGCTGAGTTGCACCGGAGAATGTGAAAAGTGTTCATATGTAGTAAAAACCTGAGAAATCCGTCCGTTTTCGTCATTTGTTATCGAATCGACTTAAAGCCAGATCGTCACATTGGCCGCTCTTCTCTCTGAAACGGTTGTACTTAAAGTCTGCAAAGCTATATTGCGTGCTGCGGTATGCGGAGACACTAATAGCACCATAGTAGAACACAGATGAAGCTTCTAAGTTGAAGTAATAGCCAGTAAGAAGTAGTACAATTCAAGTTTTAGTTACCAATTATTGACTTTTTTGCTGGCTTTGGTGCCTTGGACATGAGCTAGGAACTTAAGATTTTGCATGAAAGGAGGATTAGCTGCCGCGTTGCACGGGAGAATGTGAAAAGTGTTCATATGTAGTAAAAGCCTTAGAAATCCGTCCGTTTTCGTCATTTGTTATCGAATCGACTTAAAGCCAGATCGTCACATTGGCCGCTCTTCTCTCTGAAACGGTTGTACTTATCCTCTGCAAAACTATGTCGCGTGCTGCGGTATGCAGAGATACTAAAAGCTCCATAGTAGAACACAGATGAAACTTCTGTTGATGTAATAGCCAGTAAGAAGTAGTACAATTCAAGTTTTAGTTATCGATTATTGACTTTTTAGCTGGCTTTGGTGCCTTGGACATGAGATAGGGCCTTAACATTTTGCATGAAAGGAGGACTAGCAGCCGAATTTCACACGAGAATGTGAAAAGTGTTCATATGTAGTAAAAACCTAAGATATCCTTCCGTTTCCGTCATTTGTTATCGAATCGACTTAAAGCCAGATCGTCACATTGGCCGTTCTTCTCTCTGAAACGGTCGTACTTACGTCTGCCAAGCTATGTCGCGTGCTGCGGTATGCGGAGACACTAAAAGCGCCATAGTAGAACACAGATGAAGCTTCTATGTTGATGTAATAGCCAGTATGAAGTAGTACAATACAAGTTTTAGTTATCGTTTATTGACTTTTTAGCTGGCTTTGGTGCCTTGGACATGAACTAGGACCTTAACATTGTGCATGAAAGGAGGACTTGCAGCAGAGTTGCACGGGAGAATGTGAAAAGTGTTCATATGTAGTAAAAAACTGTGAAATCCGTCCGTATTCGTCAATTGTTATCGAATCGACTTAAAGCCAGATCGTCACATTGGCCGCTCTTCTGTTTAAACCGGTTGTACTTATCGTCTGCAAAGCTATGTCGCGTGCTGCGGTATGCGGAGACACTAAAAGGACCATAGTAGAACACAGATGAATCTTCTATGTTGATGTAATAGCCAGTAAGAAGTAGTACAATTCAAGTTTTAGGTATAGATTATTGACTTTTTAGCTGGCTTTGGTGCCTTGGACATGAGCTAGGACCTTAACACTCTGCATGAAAGGAGGACTAGCAGCCGAGTTGCACGGGAGAATATGAAAAGTGTACATATGTAGTAAAAACCTGAGAAATCCGTCCGTTTTCGTCATTTGTTATCGAATCGACTTAAAGCCAGATCGTCACATTGGCCGCTCTTCTCTCTGAACCGGTTGTACTTATCGTCTGCAAAGCTATGTCGCGTGCTGCAGTATTGGGAGACACTAAAAGGACCAAAGTAGAACACAGACGAATCTTCTATGTTGATGTAATAGCCAGTAAGAAGTAGTGCAATTCAAGTTTTAGGTATCGATTATTGACTTTTTACCCTTCTTTGGTGGATTGGACATCATCTAGGAACTTAAGATTTTGCATGAAAGGAAGACTAGAAGCCGCGTAGCACGGGAGAATGTGAAAAGTGTTCATATGTAGTAAAAAGGTTAGAAATCCGTCCGTTTTCGTCATTTGTTATCGAATCGACTTAAAGCCAGAGCGTCACATTGGCCGCTCTTCTCTCTGAGACGGTTGTACTTATCGCCTGCAAAGCTATGTCTCGTGCTGCGGTATGCGGAGACACTAAAGGCTCCATAGTAGAAAATAGATGAAACTTCTAAGTTGATGTAATTGCCAGTAAGAAGTAGTACAATTGAAGTTTTATGTATCGATTATTGACTTTTTACCCTTCCTGCGTGCCTTGGACATGAGCTAGGACCTTAACATTCTGCATGAAAGGAGGACTAGCAGCTGAGTTGCACGGGAGAATGTGAAAAGTGTTCATATGTAGTAGAAACCTGAGAAATCCGTCCGTTTTCGTCATTTGTTATATGAATCGACTTAAAGCCAGGTCGTCACATTGGCCGCTCATATCTATGAACCGGTTGTACTTATCGTCTGCAAAGCTATGTCGCATGCTGCGGTATGCGGAGACCCTAAAAGCACCATAGTAAAACACAGATGAAGCTTCCAAGTTGATGTAATAGCCAGTAAGAAGTAGTACAATTCAAGTTTTAGGTATCGGTTATTGACTTTTTACCCGTCTTTGGTGTCTTCGAAATTAGCTAGGAACTTAAGATTTTGCATGAAAGGAGCACTGTCAGCGGCGATGCACGGGAGAATGTGAAAACTTTTCATATGTTGTAAAAACCTGAGAAATCCGTCCGTGTTCGTCATTTGTTATCGAATCGACCTAAAGCCACATCGTCACGTTGGCCGCATTTCTGTCTGAAACGGTTGTACTTATCGTCAGCAAAGCTATGTCGCATGCTGCGTTATGCGAAGCCACTAAAACCACCATAGTAAAACACAGATGATGCTTCTAAGTTGATGTAATGGCCAGTAAGAAGTAGTACAATTCAAGTTTTAGTTATCGATTATTGACTTTTTAGCTGGCTTTGGTGCCTTGGACATTAGCTAGGACCTTAACATTCTGCATGAAAGGAGGACTAGCAGCCGAGTTGCATGGGAGAATATGAAAAGTGTTCATATGTAGTAAAAACCTGAGAAATCCGTACGTTTTCGTAATTTGTTATCGAATCGACTTAAAGCCAGATCGTCACATTGGCCGCTCTTCTCTCTGAAACGGTTGTACTTACTGTCTGCAAAGCTATGTCGCGTGCTGCGGTATGCGGAGACACTAAAAGCTCCATAGTAGAACACAGATGAAACTTCTAAGTTGATGTAACAGCCAGTAAGAAGTAGTACAATTCAAGTTTTAGGTATCGATTATTGACTTTATACCCTTATTTGGTGCATTGGACATGAGCTAGGAACTTAAGATTTTGCATGAATGAAAGACTAGCAGCCGCGTTGCACGGGAGAATGTGAAAAGTGTTCATATGTAGTAAAAACCTAAGAAATCCGTCCGTATTCGTCATTTGTTATCGAATCGACTTAAAACCAGATCGTCACATTGGCCGCTCTTCTCTCTGAGACGGTTGTACTAATCGTCTGCAAAGCTATGTCGCGTGCTGCGGTATGCGGTGACACTAAAAGCTCCATAGTAGAACACAGATGAAACTTCAAAGTTGATGTAATAGCCAGTAAGAAGTAGTAAAATTCAAGTTTTAGGTATCGATTATTGACTTTTTACCCTTCTTTAATGCCTTTGGACATGGGCTAGGAACTTCAGATTTTGCATGAAAGGAGGACTAGCAGCCACGTTGCATGGGAGAATGTGAAAGGTGTTCATATGTAGTAAAAACCTGAAAAATCCGTCCGTTTTCGTCATTTGTTATCGAATCGACTTAAAGCCATATCGTCACATTGGCCGCTCTTCTCTCTGAGATGGTTGTACTTATCGTCTGCAAAGCTATGTCTCGTGCTGCGGTATGCGGAGACACTAAAGGCTCCATAGTAGAAAATAGATGAATCTTCTAAGTTGATGTAATTGCCAGTAAGAAGTAGTACAATTGAAGGTTTAGGTATCGATTATTGACTTTTTACCCTTCCTGCGTGCCTTGGACCTGAGCTAGGACCTTAACATTCTGCATGAAAGGAGGACTAGCAGCTGAGTTGCACGGGAGAATGTGAAAAGTGTTCATATGTAGTAAAAACCTTAGAAATCCGTCCGTTTTCGTCATTTGTTATCGAATCGACTTAAAGCCAGATCGTCACATTGGCCGCTCATATCTCTGAACCGGTTGTACTTATCGTCTGCAAAGCTATGTCGCATGCTGCGGTATGCGAAGCCACTAAAAGCACCATAGTAAAACACAGATGATGCTTCTAAGTTGATGTAATGGCCAGTAAGAAGTAGTACAATTCAAGTTTTAGTTATCGATTATTGACTTTTTAGCTGGCTTTGGTGCCTTGGACATGAGCTAGGACCTTAACATTCTGCATGAAAGGAGGACTAGCAGCCGAGTTGCATGGGAGAATGTGAAAAGTGTTCATATGTAGTAAAAACCTGAGAAATCCGTACGTTTTCGTCATTTGTTATCGAATCGACTTAAAGCCATATCGTCACATTGGCCGCTCTATCCGCTGAAACGGTTACATTTATCGTCTGCAAAGCTATGTCGCGTGCTGCGGTATGCGGAGACACCAAAAGGACCATTGTAGAACGCAGATGAAGCTTCTAAGTTGATGTAATAACCAGTAAGAAGTAGTACAATTCAAGTTTTATGTATCGATTTTTGACTTTTTAGCAGGCTTTGGTGCCTTGGACATGAGCTAGGAACTTAAGATTTTGCATGAAAGGAGTACTAGCAGCCGCGTTGCGCGGGGGAATGCGAAAAGTGTTCATATGTAGTAAAAACATGAGAAATCCGTCCGTGTTCGTCATTTGTTATCGAATCGACTTAAAGCCAGATCGTCACATTGCCCGCTCTGCTCTCTGAAACGGTTGTACTTATCGTCTACAAAGCTATGTCGCGTGCTGCGGTATGCGGAGACACAAAAAAGCTCCTTAGTAGAACACAGATGAAGCTTCTAAGTTGATGTAATAGCCAGTAAGAAGTAGTACAATTCAAGTTTTAGGTATCGATTATTGACTTTATACCCTTATTTGGTGCATTGGACATGAGCTAGGAACTTATGATTTTGCATGAATGAAAGACTAGCAGCCGCGTTGCACGGGAGAATGTGAAAAGTGTTCATATGTAGTAAAAACCTAAGAAATCCGTCCGTTTTCGTCATTTGTTATCGAATCGACTTAAAACCAGATCGTCACATTGGCCGCTCTTCTCTCTGAGACGGTTGTACTAATCGTCTGCAAAGCTATGTCGCGTGCTGCGGTATGCGGAGACACTAAAAGCTCCATAGTAGAACACAGATGAAACTTCAAAGTTGATGTAATAGCCAGTAAGAAGTAGTAAAATTCAAGTTTTAGGTATCGATTATTGACTTTTTACCCTTCTTTAATGCCTTTGGATATGAGCTAGGAACTGAAGATTTTGCATGAAAGGAGGACTAGCAGCCGCGTTGCGCGGGAGAATGTGAAAAGTGTTCATATGTAGTAAAAAACCTGAGAAATCCGTCCATTTTCGTCATTTGTTATCGAATCGACTTAAAGCCAGATTGACACATTGGCCGCTATTCTGTCTGAAACGGTTACATTTATCGCCTGCAAAGCTATGTCGCGTGCTGCGGTGTGCGGAGACACTAAAAGCACCATAGTAGAACACAGATGAAACTTCTAAGTTGATGTAATAGCCAATAAGAAGTAGTACAATTCAAGTTTTAGTTATAGATTATTGACTTTTTTGCTGTCTTTGGTGCCTTGGACATGGGCTAGGAACTTCAGATTTTGCATGAAAGGAGGACTAGCAGCCACGTTGCATGGGAGAATGTGAAAGGTGTTCATATGTAGTAAAAACCTGAAAAATCCGTCCGTTTTCGTCATTTGTTATCGAATCGACTTAAAGCCAGATCGTCACATTGGCCGCTCTTCTCTCTGAGACGGTTGTACTTATCGTCTGAAAGCTATGTCGCGTGCTGCGGTATGCGGAGACACTAAAAGCACCATAGTAGAACACAGATGAAGCTTCTAATATGATGTAATAGAGAGTAAGATGTAGTACAATTCAAGTTTTAGTTATCGATTATCGACTTTTTAGCTGGCTTTGGTGCCTTGGATATGAGCTAGGACCTTAACATTTTGCATGAATGCAGGACTAGCAGCTGAGTTGCACCGGAGAATGTGAAAAGTGTTCATATGTAGTAAAAACCTGAGAAATCCGTCCGTTTTCGTCATTTGTTATCGAATCGACTTAAAGCCAGATCGTCACATTGGCCGCTCTTCTCTCTGAAACGGTTGTACTTAAAGTCTGCAAAGCTATATTGCGTGCTGCGGTATGCGGAGACACTAATAGCACCATAGTAGAACACAGATGAAGCTTCTAAGTTGAAGTAATAGCCAGTAAGAAGTAGTACAATTCAAGTTTTAGTTACCAATTATTGACTTTTTAGCTGGCTTTGGTGCCTTGGACATGAGCTAGGAACTTAAGATTTTGCATGAAAGGAGGATTAGCTGCAGCGTTGCACGGGAGAATGTGAAAAGTGTTCATATGTAGTAAAAGCCTTAGAAATCCGTCCGTTTTCGTCATTTGTTATCGAATCGCCTTAAAGCCAGATCGTCACATTGGCAGCTCTTCTCTCTGAAACGGTTGTACTTATCCTCTGCAAAACTATGTCGCGTGCTGCGGTATGCAGAGATACTAAAAGCTCCATAGTAGAACACAGATGAAACTTCTGTTGATGTAATAGCCAGTAAGAAGAAGTACAATTCAAGTTTTAGTTATCGATTATTGACTTTTTAGCTGGCTTTGGTGCCTTGGACATGAGATAGGGCCTTAACATTTTGCATGAAAGGAGGACTAGCAGCCGAATTTCACACGAGAATGTGAAAAGTGTTCATATGTAGTAAAAACCTAAGATATCCTTCCGTTTCCGTCATTTGTTATCGAATCGACTTAAAGCCAGATCGTCACATTGGCCGTTCTTCTCTCTGAAACGGTCGTACTTACGTCTGCCAAGCTATGTCGCGTGCTGCGGTATGCGGAGACACTAAAAGCGCCATAGTAGAACACAGATGAAGCTTCTATGTTGATGTAATAGCCAGTATGAAGTAGTACAATAGAAGTTTTAGTTATCGTTTATTGACTTTTTAGCTGGCTTTGGTGCCTTGGACATGAACTAGGACCTTAACATTGTGCATGAAAGGAGGACTAGCAGCAGAGTTGCACGGGAGAATGTGAAAAGTGTTCATATGTAGTAAAAAACTGTGAAATCCGTCCGTATTCGTCAATTGTTATCGAATCGATTTAAAGCCAGATCGTCACATTGGCCGCTCTTCTGTTTGAACCGGTTGTACTTATCGTCTGCAAAGCTATGTCGCGTGCTGCGGTATGCGGAGACACTAAAAGGACCATGGTAGAACACAGATGAATCTTCTATGTTGATGTAATAGCCAGTAAGAAGTAGTACAATTCAAGTTTTAGGTATAGATTATTGACTTTTTAGCTGGCTTTGGTGCCTTGGACATGAGCTAGGACCTTAACACTCTGCATGAAAGGAGGACTAGCAGCCGAGTTGCACGGGAGAATGTGAAAAGTGTTCATATGTAGTAAAAACCTGAGAAATCCGTCCGTTTTCGTCATTTGTTATCGAATCGACTTAAAGCCAGATCGTCACATTGGCCGCTCTTCTCTCTGAACCGGTTGTACTTATCGTCTGCAAAGCTATGTCGCGTGCTGCAGTATTGGGAGACACTAAAAGGACCAAAGTAGAACACAGACGAATCTTCTATGTTGATGTAATAGCCAGTAAGAAGTAGTGCAATTCAAGTTTTAGGTATCGATTATTGACTTTTTACCCTTCTTTGGTGGATTGGACATCATCTAGGAACTTAAGATTTTGCATGAAAGGAAGACTAGAAGCCGCGTAGCACGGGAGAAAGTGAAAAGTGTTCATATGTAGTAAAAAGGTTAGAAATCCGTCCGTTTTCGTCATTTGTTATCGAATCGACTTAAAGCCAGATAGTCACATTGGCCGCTCTTCTCTCTGAGACGGTTGTACTTATCGCCTGCAAAGCTATGTCTCGTGCTGCGGTATGCGGAGACACTAAAGGCTCCATAGTAGAAAATAGATGAAACTTCTAAGTTGATGTAATTGCCACTAAGAAGTAGTACAATTGAAGTTTTATGTATCGATTATTGACTTTTTACCCTTCCTGCGTGCCTTGGACATGAGCTAGGACCTTAACATTCTGCATGAAAGGAGGACTAGCAGCTGAGTTGCACGGGAGAATGTGAAAAGTGTTCATATGTAGTAGAAACCTGAGAAATCCGTCCGTTTTCGTCATTTGTTATATGAATCGACTTAAAGCCAGGTCGTCACATTGGCCGCTCATATCTCTGAACCGGTTGTACTTATCGTCTGCAAAGCTATGTCGCATGCTGCGGTATGCGGAGACCCTAAAAGCACCATAGTAAAACACAGATGAAGCTTCCAAGTTGATGTAATAGCCAGTAAGAAGTAGTACAATTCAAGTTTTAGGTATCGGTTATTGACTTTTTACCCGTCTTTGGTGTCTTCGAAATTAGCTAGGAACTTAAGATTTTGCATGAAAGGAGCACTGTCAGCGGAGATGCACGGGAGAATGTGAAAACTTTTCATATGTTGTAAAAACCTGAGAAATCCGTCCGTGTTCGTCATTTGTTATCGAATCGACCTAAAGCCACATCGTCACGTTGGCCGCATTTCTGTCTGAAACGGTTGTACTTATCGTCAGCAAAGCTATGTCGCATGCTGCGTTATGCGAAGCCACTAAAAGCACCATAGTAAAACACGGATGATGCTTCTAAGTTGATGTAATGGCCAGTAAGAAGTAGTACAATTCAAGTTTTAGTTATCGATTATTGACTTTTTAGCTGGCTTTGGTGCCTTGGACATTAGCTAGGACCTTAACATTCTGCATGAAAGGAGGACTAGCAGCCGAGTTGCATGGGAGAATATGAAAAGTGTTCATATGTAGTAAAAACCTGAGAAATCCGTACGTTTTCGTCATTTGTTATCGAATCGACTTATAGCCAGATCGTCACATTGGCCGCTCTTCTCTCTGAAACGGTTGTACTTACTGTCTGCAAAGCTATGTCGCGTGCTGCGGTATGCGGAGACACTAAAAGCTCCATAGTAAAACACAGATGAAACTTCTAAGTTGATGTAACAGCCAGTAAGAAGTAGTACAATTCAAGTTTTAGGTATCGATTATTGACTTTATACCCTTATTTGGTGCATTGGACATGAGCTAGGAACTTAAGATTTTGCATGAATGAAAGACTAGCAGCCGCGTTGCACGGGAGAATGTGAAAAGTGTTCATATGTAGTAAAAACCTAAGAAATCCGTCCGTTTTCGTCATTTGTTATCGAATCGACTTAAAACCAGATCGTCACATTGGCCGCTCTTCTCTCTGAGACGGTTGTACTAATCGTCTGCAAAGCTATGTCGCGTGCTGCGGTATGCGGAGACACTAAAAGCTCCATAGTAGAACACAGATGAAACTTCAAAGTTGATGTAATAGCCAGTAAGAAGTAGTAAAATTCAAGTTTTAGGTATCGATTATTGACATTTTACCCTTCTTTAATGCCTTTGGACATGGGCTAGGAACTTCAGATTTTGCATGAAAGGAGGACTAGCAGCCACGTTGCATGGGAGAATGTGAAAGGTGTTCATATGTAGTAAAAACCTGAAAAATCCGTCCGTTTTCGTCATTTGTTATCGAATCGACTTAAAGCCATATCGTCACATTGGCCGCTCTTCTCTCTGAAACGGTTGTACTTAACGTCTGCAAAGCTATATTGCGTGCTGCGGTATGCGGAGACACTAAAAGCAATATAGTAGAACACAGATGAAGCTTCTAAGTTGAAGTAATAGCCAGTAAGAAGTAGTACAATTCAAGTTTTAGTTACCAATTATTGACTTTTTTGCTGACTTTGGTGCCTTGGACATGAGCTAGGAACTTAAGATTTTGCATGAAAGGAGGATTAGCTGCCACGTTTCACGGGAGAATGTGAAAAGTGTTCATATGTAGTAAAAGCCTTAGAAATCCGTCCGTTTTCGTCATTTGTTATCGAATCGCCTTAAAGCCAGATCGTCACATTGGCCGCTCTTCTCTCTGAAACGGTTGTACTTATCCTCTGCAAAACTATGTCGCGTGCTGCGGTATGCGGAGATACTAAAAGCTCCATAGTAGAACAAGGATGAAACTTCTGTTGATGTAATAGCCAGTAAGAAGTAGTACAATTCAAGTTTTAGTTATCGATTATTGACTTTTTAGCTGGCTTTGGTGCCTTGGACATGAGCTAGGGCCTTAACATTTTGCATGAAACGAGGACTAGCAGCCGAATTGCACACGAGAATGTGAAAAGTGTTCATATGTAGTAAAAAACTGTGAAATCCGTCCGTATTCGTCAAATGTTATCGAATCGACTTAATGCCAGATCGTCACATTGGCCGCTCTTCAGTCTAAAGCGGTTACATTTATATTTGCAAAGCTATGTCGCGTGCTGCGGAATGCAGAGACACTAAAAGCACCATAGTACAACACAGATGATGCTTCTAAGTTGATGTAATAGCCAATAAGAAGTAGTACAATTCTAGTTTATTTACCGATTATTGACTTTTTTGCTGGCTTTGGTGCCTTGGACATGAGCTAGGAACTTAAGATTTTGCATGAAAGGATCACTAGCAGCCGCGTTGCACGGGAGAATGTGAAAAGTGTTTATATGTAGTAAAAACCTTAGAAATCTGTCCGTTTTCGTCATTTGTTATCGAATCGACTTAAAACCAGATCGTCACATTGGCCGCTCTTCTCTCTGAGACGGTTGTACTAATCGTCTGCAAAGCTATGTCGCGTGCTGCGGTATGCGGAGACACTAAAAGCTCCATAGTAGAACGCAGATGAAACTTTTAAGTTAATGCAATAGAAAGTAAGAAGTAGTACAATTCAAGTTTTAGATATCGATTATTGACTTTTTACCCTTCTTTGGTGCCTTGGACATGATCTAGGACCTTAACATTCTGCATGAAAGGAGGACTAGCAGCCGCGTTGCGCGGGAGAATGTGAAGAGTGTTCGTATGTAGTAAAAACCTTAGAACTCCGTCCGTTTTCGTCATTTGGTATCGAATCGACTTAATGCCAGGTTGTCACATTTGACGCTCTTCCGTCTGAAACGGTTACATTTATCGTCTGCAAAGCTATGTCGCGTGCTGCGGTATGCGGAGACACTAAAAGAACCATAGTAGAACACAGATGAAGCTTCTAAGTTTATGTAATAGCCAGTAAGAAGCAGTACAATTCAAGTTTTAGGTATCGTTTATTGACTTTTTACCCTTCTTTGGTGCCTTGGACATGAGCTAAGAACTTAAAATTATGCATGAAAGGAGGACTAGCATCCGCGTTGCACGGGAGAATGTGAAAAGTGTTCATATGTAGTAAAAACTTTAGAAATCCGTCCGTTTTCGTCATTTGGTGTCGAATCGACTTAAAGCCAGATCGTCACATTGGCCGCTCTTCTCTCTGGAACGGCAGTACTTATCGTCTGCAAAGCTATGTCGCGTGCTGCGGTATGCGGAGACACTAAAAGCACCATAGTAGAACACAGATGAAGCTTCTAAGTTGATATAATAGCCAGTAAGAAGTAATACAATTCAAGTTTAGTTATCGATTATTGACTTTATAGCTGGCTTTGGTGCCTTGGACATGAGCTACTACCTTAACAATTTCCATGAAAGGAGGACTAGCAGCCGAATTGCACCGGAGAATGTGACAAGTGTTCATATGTAGTAAAAACCTGAGAAATCCGTCCGTTTTCGTCACATGTTATCGAATCGACTTAAAGACAGATCGTCACATTGGCCGCTCTTCTGTCTGAAACGGTTACATTTATCTTCTGCAAAGCTATGTCGCGTGCTGCGGTATGTGGAGACACTAAAAGCACCATAGTAGAACACAGATAAGGCTTCTAAGTTGATGTAATAGCCAGTAAGAAGTAGTACAATTCAAGTTTTAGGTATCGAATATTGACTTTTTACCCTTCTTTGGTGCCTTTTACATGAGCTAAGAACTTAAGATTTTGCATGAAAGGAGGACTAGAAGCCGCGAAGCACGGAAGAATGTGAAAAGTGTTCATAAGTAGTAAAAACCTTAGAAATCCGTCCGTTTTCGTCATTTATTATCGAATCGACTTAAAACCAGATCGTAACATTGGCCGCTCTTCTCTCTGAGACGGTTGTACTTATCGTCTGCAAAGCGGTGTCGCGTGCTGCAGTATGTGGAGACACTAAACGCTCCATAGTAGAACACAGATGTAACTTTTAAGTTAATGTAATAGAAAGTAAGAAGTAGTACAATTCAAGTTTCAGATATCGATTATTGACTTTTTACCCTTCTTTGGTGCCTTGGACATGATCTAGGACCTTAACATTCTGCATGAAAGGAGGACTAGCAGCCGAGTTGCACGGGAGAACGTGAAAAGTGTTCATATGTAGTAAAAACCTGAGAAATCCGTCCGTTTTCGTCATTTGTTATCGATTCGACTTAAAGCCAGATCGTCACATTGGCCGCTCTTCTCTCTGAACCGGTTGTACTTATCGTCTGCAAAGCTATGTCGCGTGCTGCGGTATGCGGAGACACTAAAAGGACCATAGTAGAACACAGATGAATCTTCTATGTTGATGTAATAGCCAGTAAGAAGTAGTACAATTCAAGTTTTAGGTATCGATTATTGACTTTTTACCCTTCTTTGGTGGATTGGACATCATCTAGGAACTTAAGATTTTGCATGAAAGGAGGACTAGAAGCCGCGTAGCACGGGAGAATGTGAAAAGTGTTCATGTGTAGTAAAAACGTTAGAAATCCGTCCGTTTTCGTCATTTGTTATCGAATCGACTTAAAGCCAGATCGTCACATTGGCCGCTCTTCTCTCTGAGACGGTTGTACTTATCGTCTGCAAAGCTATGTCTCGTGCTGCGGTATGCGGAGACACTAAAGGCTCCATAGTAGAAAGCAGAAGAAACTTCTAAGTTGATGTAATTGCCAGTAAGGAGTAGTACAATTTAAGTTTTAGTTATTGATTATTGACTTTTTAGCTGGCTTTGGTGCCTTGGACATGAGCTAGGACCTTAACATTCTGCATGAAAGGAGGACTAGCAGCCGAGTTGCATGGGAGAATGTGAAAAGTGTTCATATGTAGTAAAAACCTGAGAAATCCGTACGTTTTCGTCATTTGTTATCGAATCGACTTAAAGCCATATCGTCGCATTGGCCGCTCTATCCGCTGAAACGGTTAAATTTATCGTCTGCAAAGCTATGTCGCGTGCTGCGTTATGCGGAGACACTAAAAGCACCATAGTACAACACAGATGAAACTTCTAAGTTGATATAAAAGCCAATAAGAAGTAGTACAATTCAAGTTTTAGTTAGCGATTATTGACTTGTAGCTGGCTTTGGTGCCTTGGACATGACCTAGGACCTTAGGATTTAGCATGAAAGGAGGACTAGCAGCCGCGTTGCACGGGAGAATGTGAAAAGTGTTCATACATGGTAAAAGCCTTATAAATCCGTCCGTTTTCGTCATTTGTTATCGAATCGACTTAAAACCAGATCGTCACATTGGCCGCTCTTCTCTCTGAGACGGTTGTACTAATCGTCTGCAAAGCTATGTCGCGTGCTGCGGTATGCGGAGACACTAAAAGCTCCATAGTAGAACACAGATGAAACTTCAAAGTTGATGTAATAGCCAGTAAGAAGTAGTACAATTCAAGTTTTAGGTATCGATTATTGACTTTTTACCCTTCTTTAATGCCTTTGGATATGAGCTAGGAACTGAAGATTTTGCATGAAAGGAGGACTAGCAGCCGCGTTGCGCGGGAGAATGTGAAAAGTGTTCATATGTAGTAAAAAACCTGAGAAATCCGTCCATTTTCGTCATTTGTTATCGAATCGACTTAAAGCCAGATTGACACATTGGCCGCTATTCTGTCTGAAACGGTTACATTTATCGCCAGCAAAGCTATGTCGCGTGCTGCGGTGTGCGGAGACACTAAAAGCACCATAGTAGAACACAGATGAAACTTCTAAGTTGATGTAATAGCCAGTAAGAAGTAGTACAATTCAAGTTTTAGTTATCGATTATCGACTTTTTAGCTGGCTTTGGTGCCTTGGACATGAGCTAGGACCTTAACATTTTGCATGAATGGAGGACTAGCAGCTGAGTTGCACCGGAGAATGTGAAAAGTGTTCATATGTAGTAAAAACCTGAGAAATCCGTCCGTTTTCGTCATTTGTTATCGAATCGACTTAAAGCCAGATCGTCACATTGGCTGCTCTTCTCTCTGAAACGGTTGTACTTAACGTCTGCAAAGCTATATTGCGTGCTGCGGTATGCGGAGACACTAAAAGCACCATAGTAGAACACAGATGAAGCTTCTAAGTTGATGTAATAGCCAGTAAGAAGTAGTACAATTCAAGTTTTAGTTACCAATTATTGACTTTTTTGCTGGCTTTGGTGCCTTGGACATGAGCTAGGGCCTTAACATTTTGCATGAAAGAAGGACTAGCAGCCGAGTTGCACACGAGAATGTGAAAAGTGTTCATATGTAGTAAAAACCTAAGAAATCCTTCCGTTTCCGTCATTTGTTATCGAATCGACTTAAAGCCAGATCGTCACATTGGCCGTTCTTCTCTCTGAAACGGTCGTACTTACGTCTGCCAAGCTATGTCGCATGCTGCGGTATGCGGAGACACTAAAAGCGCCATATTAGAACACAGATGAAGCTTCTATGTTGATGTAATAGCCAGTATGAAGTAGTACAATAGAAGTTTTAGGTATCGTTTATTGACTTTTTACCCGTCTTTGGTCCCTTGGACATGAGCTAGGAACTTAAGATTTTGCATGAAAGGAGGACTAGCAGCCTCGGTGCACGGGAAAATGTGAAAAGTGTTCATATGTAGTAAAAACCTTGAGAAATCCGTTCGTTTTCGTCATTTGTTACCGAATCGACTTAAAGCCGGATCGTCACATTGGCCGCTCATCTCTCTGAAACGGTTGTACTTATCGTCTGCAAAGCTATGTCGCCTGCTGCGGTATGCGGGGACACTAAAAGCACCATAGTATAACACAGATGATGCTTCTAAGTTGATGTAATAGCCAATAAGAAGTAGTACAATTCAAGTTTATTTACCGATTATTGACTTTTTTGCTGGCTTTGGTGCCTTGGACATGAGCTAGGAACTTAAGATTTTGCATGAAAGGAGGACTAGCAGCCGCGTTGCACGGGAGAATGTGAAAAGTGTTCATATCTAGTAAAAACCTTAGAAATCCGTCCGTTTTCGTCATTTGTTATCGAATCGACTTAAAGCCAGATCGTCACATTGGCCGCTCTTCTCTCTGAAACGGTTACATTTATCGTATGCAAAGCTATGTCGCGTGCTGCGGTATGCGGGGACACTAAAAGAACCATAGTAGAACACAGATGAAGCTTCTATGTTGATGTGATAGCCTGTATGAAGTAGTACAAGAGAAGTTTTAGGTATCGTTTATTGACTTTTTACCCGTCTTTGGTCCCTTGGACATGAGCTAGGAACTTAAGATTTTGCATGAAAGGAGGACTAGCAGCCTCGGTGCACGGGAGAATTTGAAAAGTGTTCATATGTAGTAAAAACCTTGAGAAATCCGTTCGTTTTCGTCATTTGTTACCGAATCGACTTAAAGCCAGATCGTCACATTGGCCGCTCATCTCTCTGAAACGGTTGTACTTATCGTCTGCAAGCGATGTCGCGTGCTGCGGTATGTGGAGACACTAAAAGCTCCATAGTAGAACACAGATGAAACTTTTAAGTTAATGTAATGTATAAAGTATGAAGTAGTACAATTCAAGTTTTAGATATCGATTATTGACTTTTTACCCTTCTTTGGTGCATTGGACATGAGCTAGGAACTTAAGATTTTGCATTAAAGGAGGACTAGCAGCCGCGTTGCACGGGAGAATGTGAAAAGTGTTCATATGTAGTAAAAACCTTAGAAATCCATCCGTTTTCGTCATTTGTTATCGAATCGACTTAAAACCAGATCGTCACAATGGCCGCTCTTCTCTCTGGGACGGTTGTACTTATCGTCTGCAAGCGATGTCGCGTGCTGCGGTATGTGGAGACACTAAAAGCTCCATAGTAGAACACAGATGAAACTTTTAAGTTAATGTAATAGAAAGTAAGAAGTAGTACAATTCAAGTTTTGGATATCGATTATTGACTTTTTACCCTTCTTTGGTGCCTTGGACATGAGCTAGGACCTTAACATTCTGCATGAAAGGAGGAATAGCAGCCGCGTTGCACGGGAGAATGTGAAAAGTGTTCATATGTAGTAAAAATCTGAGAAATCTGTCCGTTTTCGTCATTTGTTATCGAATCGACTTAAAGCCAGATCGTCACATTGGCCGCTCTTCTCTCTGAACCGGCTGTACATATTGTCTGCAAAGCTATGTCACGTGCTGCGGTATGTGGAGACACTAAAAGCACCATAGTAGAACACAGATGAAGCTTCTAAATTGATGTAATAGCCAGTAATAAGTAGTACAATTCAAGTTTTAGTTATCGATTATTGACGTTTTAGCTGGCTTTGTTGCCTTGGACATGAGCTAGGACCTTAAGATTGTGCATGAAAGGAGAACTAGCAGCCGCGTTACGCGGGAGAATGTGAAAAGTGTGCGTATGTAGTAAAAACCTTAGAACTCCGTCCGATTTCGTCATTTGCTATCGAATCGACTTAAAGCCAGATTGTCACATTGGACGCTATTCCGTCTGAAACGGTTACATTTATCGTCTGCAAAGCTATGTCGCGTGCTGCGGTATGCGGAGACACTAAAAGAACCATAGTAGAACACAGATGAAGCTTCTAAGTTTATGTAATAGCCAGTAAGAAGCAGTACAATTAAAGTTTTAGGTATCGTTTATTGACTTTTTTTCCCTTCTTTGGTGCCTTGGACATGAGGTAGGAACTTAAGATTATGCATGAAAGGAGAACTAGCAGCCGCGTTGCACGGTAGAATGTGAAAAGTGTTCATATGTAGTAAAAACCTGAGAAATCCGTCCGTTTTCGTCATTTGATATCGAATCGGCTTAAAGCCAGATCGTCACATTGGCCGCTCATCTCTCTGAAACGGTTGTACTTTTTGTCTGCAAAGCTATGTCGCGTGCTGCGGTATGCGGAGACACTAAAAGCACTATAGTAAAACACAGATGAAGCTTCTAAGTGGATGTAATAGCCAGTATGAAGTAGTACAATTCAATGTTTTAGGTATCGATTATTGACTTTTTACCCTTCTTTGGTGCTTTGGACATGAGCTAGGAACTTAAGATTTTGCATGAAAGGAGGACTAGCAGCCGCGTTCCACGGGAGAATGTGAAAAGTGTTCATATGTAGTAAAAACCTTAGAAATCCGTCCATTTTCGTCATTTGTTATCGAATCGACTTGAAACCAGATCGTCACATTGGCCGCTCTTCTCTCTGAGACGGTTGTACTTATCGACTGCAAAGCTATGTCGCGTGCTGCGGTATGCGGAGACACTAAAAGCTCCATAGTAGAACGCAGATGAAACTTTTAAGTTAATGCAATAGAAAGTAAGAAGTAGTACAATTCAAGTTTTAGATATCGATTATTGACTTTTTACCCTTCTTTGGTGCCTTGGACATGATCTATGACCTTAACATTCTGCATGAAAGGAGGACTAGCAGCCGAGATGCACGGGAGAATGTGAAAAGTGTTCATATGTAGTAAAAATCTGAGAAATCCGTCCGTTTTCGTCATTTGTTACCGAATCGACTTAAAGCCAGATCGTCACATTGGCCGCTCTTCTCTCTGAACCGGTTGTACTTATTGTCTGCAAAGCTATGTCGCGTGCTGCGGTATGCGGAGACATTAAAAGCATCATAGTAGAACACAGATGAAGCTTCTAAGTTGATGTAATAGCCAGTAAGAACTAGTACAATTCAAGTTATAGGTATCGATTATTGACTTTTTACCCTTCTTTGGTGCCTTGGACATCAGCTAGGAACTTATGATTTTGCATGAAAGGAGGACTAAAAGCCGCGTAGCACGGGAGAATGTGAAATGTGTTCATATGTAGTAAAAACCTTAGAAATCCGTTCGTTTTCGTCATTTATTATCGAATCGACTTTAAGCCAGATCGTCACATTGGCCGCTCTGTCCTCGGAAACGGTTGTACTTATCGTCTGCAAAGCTATGTCGCGTGTTGCCGTAGGTGGAAACAGGAAAAGCACCATAGTAGAACACAGATGAAGCTTCTAAGTTGATGTAATAGCCAGTAAGAAGTAGTCCAATTCAAGTTTTAGGTATCGATTATTGACTTTTTACCCTTCTTTGGTGACTTGGACATGAGCTAGGACCTTAAGAATTTGCGTGAAAGGAGGACTAGCAGCCGCGTTGCACGGGAGAATGTGAAAAGTGTTCATATGTAGTAAAAACCTTAGAAATCCGTCCGTTTTCGTCATTTGTTATCGAATCGACTTAAATCCAGATTGTCACATTGGCCGCTCTTCTGTCTGAAAAGTTTACATTTATCGTCTGCAAAGCTATGTCGCGTGCTGCATTATGCGGAGACACTAAAAGCACCATAGTACATCACACATGAAACTTCTAAGTTGATATAATAGCCAAGAAGAAGTAGTACAATTCAAGTTTTAGTTAGCGATTATTGACTTTTTAGCTGGCTTTGGTGCCTTGGACATGACCTAGGACCTTAGGATTTAGCATGAAAGGAGGACTAGCAGCCGCGTTGCACGGGAGAATGTGAAAAGTGTTCATACATAGTAAAAGCCTTATAAATCCGTCTGTTTTCCTCATTTGTTATCGAATCGACTTAAAGCCAGATCGTCACATTGGCCGCTCTTCTCTCTGAAACGGTTGTACTTACTGTCTGCAAAGCTATGTCGCGTGCTGCGGTATGCGGAGACACTAAAAGCACCATAGTACAACACAGATGAAACTTCTAAGTTGATGTAACAGCCAGTAAGAAGTAGTACAATTCAAGTTTTAGGTATCGATTATTGACTTTATACCCTTATTTGGTGCATTGGACATGAGCTAGGAACTTAAGATTTTGCATGAATGAAAGACTAGCAGCCGCGTTGCACGGGAGAATGTGAAAAGTGTTCATATGTAGTAAAAACCTAAGAAATCCGTCCGTTTTCGTCATTTGTTATCGAATCGACTTAAAAGCAGATCGTCACATTGGCCGCTCTTCTCTCTGAGACGGTTGTACTAATCGTCTGCAAAGCTATGTCGCGTGCTGCGGTATGCGGAGACACTAAAAGCTCCATAGTAGAACACAGATGAAACTTCTAAGTTGATGTAATAGCCAGTAAGAAGTAGTACAATTCAAGTTTTAGTTATAGATTATTGACTTTTTTGCTGTCTTTGGTGCCTTCGACATGGGCTAGGAACTTAAGATTTTGCATGAAAGGAGGACTAGCAGCCACGTTGCATGGGAGAATGTGAAAGGTGTTCATATGTAGTAAAAACCTGAAAAATCCGTCCGTTTTCGTCATTTGTTATCGAATCGACTTAAAGCCAGATCGTCACATTGGCCGCTCTTCTCTCTGAGACGGTTGTACTTATCGTCTGCAAAGCTATGTCGCGTGCTGCGGTATGCGGAGACACTAAAAGCTTCATAGTAGAACACTGATGAAACTTCTTTTGATGTAATAGCCAGTAAGAAGTAGTACAATTCAAGTTTTAGTTATCGATTATTGCCTTTTTAGCTGGCTTTGGTGCCTTGGACATGAGCTAGGACCTTAACATTTTGCATGAATGGAGGACTAGCAGCTGAGTTGCACCGGAGAATGTGAAAAGTGTTCATATGTAGTAAAAACCTGAGAAATCCGTCCGTTTTCGTCATTTGTTATCGAATCGACTTAAAGCCAGATCGTCACATTGGCCGCTCTTCTCTCTGAAACGGTTGTACTTATCCTCTGCAAAACTATGTCGCGTGCTGCGGTATGCGGAGATACTAAAAGCTCCATAGTAGAACACAGATGAAACTTCTGTTGATGTAATAGCCAGTAAGAAGTAATACAATTCAAGTTTTAGTTACCAATTATTGACTTTTTTGCTGGCTTTGGTGCCTTGGACATGAGCTAGGAACTTAAGATTTAGCATGAAAGGAGGATTAGCTGCCGCGTTGCACGGGAGAATGTGAAAAGTGTTCATATGTAGTAAAAGCCTTAGAAATCCGTCCGTTTTCGTCATTTGTTATCGAATCGCCTTAAAGCCAGATCGTCACATTGGCCGCTCTTCTCTCTGAAACGGTTGTACTTATCCTCTGCAAAACTATGTCGCGTGCTGCGGTATGCGGAGATACTAAAAGCTCCATAGTAGAACACAGATGAAACTTCTGTTGATGTAATAGCCAGTAAGAAGTAATACAATTCAAGTTTTAGTTATCGATTATTGACTTTTTAGCTGGCTTTGGTGCCTTGGACATGAGCTAGGGCCTTAACATTTTGCATGGAAGGAGGACTAGCAGCCGAGTTGCACACGAGAATGTGAAAAGTGTTCATATGTAGTAAAAACCTAAGAAATCCGTCCGTGTTCGTCATTTGTTATCGAATCCACTTAAAGCCAGATCGTCTCATTGGCCGCTCTCTTGTCTGAAACGGTTACATTTATCGTCTGCAAAGCTATGTCGCGTGCTGCGGTGTGCGGAGACACAAAAAGCTCCGTAGTAGAAAGCAGATGAAACTTCTAAGTTGATGTAATAGTAAGCAAGAAGTAGTACAATTGAAGTTTTAGGTATCGATTATTGACTTTTTACCCTTCTTTGGTGCCTTGGACATGAGCTAGGAACTTAAGATTATGCAAGAAATGAGGTCTAGCAGCCGCGTTGCACGGGAGAATGTGAAAAATTTTCATATGTAGTAAAAACCTGAGAAATCCGTCCGTCTTCGTCATTTGTTGTCGAATCGACTTAAAGCCAGATCGTCACATTGGCCGCTCTTCTCTCTGAATCGGTAGTACTTATCGTCTGCTAAGCTGTGTCGCGTGCTGCGGTATGCGGAGACACTAAAAGCACCATAGTAGAACACAGATGAAGCTTCTAAGTTGATGTAACAGCCAGTAAGAAGTAGTACAATTCAAGTTTTAGTTACCCATTATTGACTTTTTTGCTGGCTTTGGTGCCTTGGACATGAGCTAGGAACTTAAGATTTTGCATGAAAGGAGGACGAGCAGCCGCGTTGCACGGGAGAATGTGAAAAGTGTTCATATGTAGTAAAAACCTTAGAAATCCGCCCGTTTTCGTCATTTGTTATCGAATCGACTTAAAACCAGATGGTCACATTGGCCGCTTTTCTCTCTGAGACGGTTCTACTTATCGTTTGCAAACCTATGTCGCGTGCTGCGGTATGTGGAGACACTAAAAGCTCCGTAGTAGAATACAGATGAAACTTCTAAGTTGATGTAATAGAAAGTAAGAAGCAGTACAATTCAAGTTTTAGGTATCGATTATTGACTTTTTACCCTTCTTTGGTGCCTTGGACATGAGCTAGGAACTTAAGATTTTGCATGAAAGGAGGACTAGGAGCCGAGTTGCACGGGAGAATGTGAAAAGTGTTCATATGTAGCAAACACCTGAGAAATCCGTCCGTTTTCGTCATTTGTAATCTAATCGACTTAAACCCAGATCGTCACATTGGCCGCTGTTCTCTCTGAAACGGTTGTACTTATCGTCTGCAAAGCTATGTCGCATGCTGCGGTATGCGGAGACACTAAAAGCATTATAGTAGAACACAGATGAAGCTTCTAAGTTGATGTAATAGCCAGTAAGAAGTAGTACAATTCAAGTTTTAGGTATCGATTATTGACGTTTTAGGTGTCTTTGGTGCCTTGGACATGAGCTAGGAACTTAAGATTTTGCATGAAAAGAGGACTAGCAGCGGCGTTGCACGGGAAAATGTGAAAAGTGTTTATATGTAGTCAAAACCTTAGAAATCCGTCCGCTTTCGTCATTTGTTACCTAATCGAATTAAAGCCACATCGTCACATTGGACGCACTTCTGTCTGAAACGGTTACATTTATCGTCTGCGAAGGTATGTCGCGTGCTGCGGTATGCGGAGACACTAAAAGCACCATAGTAGAACACAGATGAAGCTTCTAAGTTGATATAATAGCCAGTAAGAAGTAATACAATTCAAGTTTTAGTTATCGATTGTTGACTTTATAGCTGGCTTTGGTGCCTTGGACATGAGCTACTACCTTAACATTTTCCATGAAAGGAGGACTAGCAGCCGAATTGCACGGGAGAATGTGTAAAGTGTTCATATGTAGTGAAAACCTGAGAAATCCGTCCGTTTTCGTTACTTGTTATCGAATCGACTTAAAGACAGATCGTCACATTGGCCGCTCTTCTGTCTGAAACGGTTACATTTATCTTCTGCTAAGCTATGTCGCGTGCTGCGGTATGTGGAGACACTAAAAGCACCATAGTAGAACACAGATAAAGCTTCTAAGTTGATGTAATAGCCAGTAAGAAGTAGTACAATTCAAGTTTTAGGTATCGATTATTGACGTTTTACCCTTCTTTGGTGCCTTTTACATGAGCTAGGAACTTAAGATTTTGCATGAAAGGAGGACTAGAAGCCGCGAAGCACGGAAGAATGTGAAATGTGTTCATATGTAGTAAACACCTTAGAAATCCGTCCGTTTTCGTCATTTATTATCGAATCGACTTAAAACCAGATCGTCACATTGGCCGCTCTTCTCTCTGAGACGGTTGTACTTATCGTCTGCGAAGCTATGTCACGTGCTGCGGTATGGGGAGACCCTAAAAGCTCCATAGTAGAACACAGATGAAACTTTTACGTTAATGTAATATAAAGTATGAAGTAGTACAATTCAAGTTTTAGATATCGATTATTGACTTTTTACCCTTCTTTGGTGCATTGGACATGAGCTAGGAACTTAAGATTTAGCATTAAAGGAGGACTAGCAGCCGCGTTGCACGGGAGAATGTGAAAAGTGTTCATATGTAGTAAAAACCTTAGAAATCCGTCCGTTTTCGTCATTTGTTATCGAATCGACTTAAAACCAGATCGTCACAATGGCCGCTCTTCTCTCTGGGACGGTTGTACTTATCGTCTGCAAAGCGATGTCGCGTGCTGCGGTATGTGGAGACACTAAAAGCTCCATAGTAGAACACAGATGAAACTTTTAAGTTAATGTAATAGAAAGTAAGAAGTAGTACAATTCAAGTTTTAGATATCGATTATTGACTTTTTACCCTTCTTTGGTGCCTTGGACATGAGCTAGGACCTTAACGTTCTGCATGAAAGGAGGACTAGCAGCCGAGTTGCACGGGAGAATGTGGAAAGTGTTCATATGTAGTAAAAATCTGAGAAATCTGTCCGTTTTCGTCATTTGTTATCGAATCGACTTAAAGCCAGATCGTCACATTGGCCGCTCTTCTCTCTGAACCGGCTGTACATATTGTCTGCAAAGCTATGTCGCGTGCTGCGGTATGTGGAGACACTAAAAGCACCATAGTAGAACACAGATGAAGCTTCTAAGTTGATGTAATAGCCAGTAATAAGTAGTACAATTCAAGTTTTAGTTATCGATTATTGACGTTTTAGCTGGCTTTGGTGCCTTGGACATGAGCTAGGACCTTAAGATTGTGCATGAAAAGAGGACTAGCAGCCGCGTTGCGCGGGAGAATGTGAAAAGTGTGCGTATGTAGTAAAAACCTTAGAACTCCGTCCGATTTCGTCATTTGTTATCGAATCGACTTAAAGCCTGATTGTCACATTGGACGCTATTCCGTCTGAAACGGTTACATTTATCGTCTGCAAAGCTATGTCGCGTGCTGCGGTATGCGGAGACACTAAAAGAACCATAGTAGAACACAGATGAAGCTTCTAAGTTTATGTAATAGCCAGTAAGAAGCAGTACAATTAAAGTTTTAGGTATCGTTTATTGAATTTTTCCCTTCTTTGGTGCCTTGGACATGAGCTAGGAACTTAAGATTATGCATGAAAGGAGAACTAGCAGCCGCGTTGCACGGTAGAATGTGAAAAGTGTTCATATGTAGTAAAAACCTGAGAAATCCGTCCGTTTTCGTCATTTGATATCGAATCGGCTTAAAGCCAGATCGTCACATTGGCCGCTCATCTCTCTGAAACGGTTGTACTTATTGTCTGCAAAGCTATGTCGCGTGCTGCGGTATGCGGAGACACTAAAAGCACTATAGTAAAACACAGATGAAGCTTCTAAGTTGATGTAATAGCCAGTATGAAGTAGTACAATTCAATGTTTTAGGTATCGATTACTGACTTTTTACCCTTCTTTGGTGCTTTGGACATGAGCTTGGAACTTAAGATTTTGCATTAAAGGAGGACTAGCAGCCGCGTTGCACGGGAGAATGTGAAAAGTGTTCATATGTAGTAAAAACCTTAGAAATCCGTCCATTTTCGTCATTTGTAATCGAATCGACTTAAAACCAGATCGTTACATTGGCCGCTCTTCTCTCTGAGACGGTTGTACTAATCGACTGCAAAGTTATGTCGCGTGCTGCGGTATGCGGAGACAATAAAAGCTCCATAGTAGAACGCAGATGAAACTTTTAAGTTAATGCAATAGAAAGTAAGAAGTAGTAAAGAAGTAGTAAAACAAGTTTTAGATATCGATTATTGACTTTTTACCCTTCTTTGGTGCCTTGGACATGATCTATGACCTTAACATTCTGCATGAAAGGAGGACTAGCAGCCGAGATGCACGAGAGAATGTGAAAAGTGTTCATATGTAGTAAAAATCTGAGAAATCCGTCCGTTTTCGTCATTTGTTATCGAATCGACTTAAAGCCAGATCGTCACATTGGCCGCTCTTCTCTCTGAACCGGTTGTACTTATTGTCTGCAAAGCTATGTCGCGTGCTGCGGTATGCGGAGACATTAAAAGCACCATAGTAGAACACAGATGAAGCTTCTAAGTTGATGTAATAGCCAGTAAGAAGTAGTACAATTCAAGTTTTAGTTATCGGTTATTGACTGTTTAGCTGGCTTTGGTGCCTTGGACATGAGCTAGGTCCTTAAGATTCTGCATGAAAGGAGGACTAGCAGCCGAGTTGCATGGGAGAATGTGAAAAGTGTTCATATGTAGTAATAACCTTAGAAATCCGTCCGCTTTCGGCATTTGTTATCGAATCGACTTAAAGCCAGATCGTCACATTGGCCGCTCTTTTGTCTGAAACGGTTACATTTATCGTCTGCAAAGGTATGTCGCGTGCTGCGGTATGTGGAGACACTAAAAGCACCATAGTAGAACACAGATGAAGCTTCTAAGTTGTTGTAATAGCCAGTAAGAAGTAGTACAGTTCAAGTTTTAGGTATAGATTATTGACTTTTTAGCTGGCTTTGGTGCGTTGGACATGAGCTAGGACCTTAACACTCTGCATGAAAGGAGGACTAGCAGCCGAGTTGCACGGGAGAATGTGAAAAGTGTTCATATGTAGTAAAAACCTGAGAAATCCGTCCGTTTTCGTCATTTGTTATCGAATCGACTTAAAGCCAGATCGTCACATTGGCCGCTCTTCTCTCTGAACCGGTCGTACTTATCGTCTGCAAAGCTATGTCGCGTGCTGCGGTATGCGGAGACACTAAAAGGACCATAGTAGAACACAGATGAATCTTCTATGTTGATGTAATAGCCAGTAAGAAGTAGTACAATTCAAGTTTTAGGTATCGATTATTGACTTTTTACCCTTCTTTGGTGGATTGGACATCATCTAGGAACTTAAGATTTTGCATGAAAGGAGGACTAGAAGCCGCGTAGCACGGGAGAATGTGAAAAGTGTTCATATGTAGTAAAAACGTTAGAAATCCGTCCGTTTTCGTCATTTGTCATCGAATCGACTTAAAGCCAGATCGTCACATTGGCCGCTCTTCTCTCTGAGACGGTTGTACTTATCGTCTGCAAAGCTATGTCTCGTGCTGCGGTATGCGGAGACACTAAAGGCTCCATAGTAGAAAACAGATGAAAATTCTAAGTTGATGTAATTGCCAGTAAGAAGTAGTACAATTCAAGTTTTAGGTATCGATTATTGACTTTTTACCATTCCTGCGTGCCTTGGACATGAGCTAGGACCTTAACATTCTGCATGAAAGGAGGACTAGCAGCCGATATGCACGGGAGAATGGGAAAAGTGTTCATATGTAGTAGAAACCTGAGAAATCCGTCCGTTTTCGTCTTTTGTTATCGAATCGACTTAAAGCCAGATCGTCACATTGGCCGCTCTTCTCTCTGAACCGGTTGTACTTATTGTCTGCAAAGCTATGTCGCGTGCTGCGGTATGCGGAGACATTAAAAGCACCATAGTAGAACACAGATGAAGCTTCTAAGTTGATGTAATAGCCAGTAAGAACTAGTACAATTCAAGTTATAGGTATCGATTATTGACTTTTTACCCTTCTTTGGTGCCTTGGACATCAGCTAGGAACTTAAGATTTTGCATGAAAGGAGGACTAGAAGCCGCGTAGCACGGGAGAATGTGAAAAGTGTTCATATGTAGTAAAAACCTTAGAAATCCGTCCGTTTTCGTCATTTATTATCGAATCGACTTAAAACCAGATCGTCACATTGGCCGCTCTTCTCTCTGAAACGGTTGTACTTATCATCTGCAAAGCTGTGTCGCGTGCTGCGGTATGTGGAGACACTAAAAGCACCATAGTAGAACACAGATGAAGCTTCTAAGTTGATGTAATAGCCAGTAAGAAGTAGTACAATTCAAGTTTTAGTTATCGGTTATTGACTTTTTAGCTGGCTTTGGTGCCTTGGACATGAGCTAGGTCCTTAAGATTCTGCATGAAAGGAGGACTAGCAGCCGAGTTGCATGGGAGAATGTGAAAAGTGTTCATATGTAGTAATAACCTTAGAAATCCGTCCGCTTTCGGCATTTGTTATCGAATCGACTTAAAGCCAGATCGTCACATTGGCCGCTCTTTTGTCTGAAACGGTTACATTTATCGTCTGCAAAGGTATGTCGCGTGCTGCGGTATGTGGAGACACTAAAAGCACCATAGTAGAACACAGATGAATCTTCTATGTTGATGTAATAGCCAGTAAGAAGTAGTACAATTCAAGTTTTAGGTATCGATTATTGACTTTTTACCCTTCTTTGGTGGATTGGACATCATCTAGGAACTTAAGATTTTGCATGAAAGGAGGACTAGAAGCCGCGTAGCACGGGAGAATGTGAAAAGTGTTCATATGTAGTAAAAACGTTAGAAATCCGCCCGTTTTCGTCATTTGTTATCGAATCGACTTAAAGCCAGATCGTCACATTGGCCGCTCTTCTCTCTGAGACGGTTGTACTTATCGTCTGCGAAGCTATGTCACGTGCTGCGGTATGGGGAGACCCTAAAAGCTCCATAGTAGAACACAGATGAAACTTTTACGTTAATGTAATATAAAGTATGAAGTAGTACAATTCAAGTTTTAGATATCGATTATTGACTTTTTACCCTTCTTTGGTGCATTGGACATGAGCTAGGAACTTAAGATTTAGCATTAAAGGAGGACTAGCAGCCGCGTTGCACGGGAGAATGTGAAAAGTGTTCATATGTAGTAAAAACCTTAGAAATCCGTCCGTTTTCGTCATTTGTTATCGAATCGACTTAAAACCAGATCGTCACAATGGCCGCTCTTCTCTCTGGGACGGTTGTACTTATCGTCTGCAAAGCGATGTCGCGTGCTGCGGTATGTGGAGACACTAAAAGCTCCATAGTAGAACACAGATGAAACTTTTAAGTTAATGTAATAGAAAGTAAGAAGTAGTACAATTCAAGTTTTAGATATCGATTATTGACTTTTTACCCTTCTTTGGTGCCTTGGACATGAGCTAGGACCTTAACGTTCTGCATGAAAGGAGGACTAGCAGCCGAGTTGCACGGGAGAATGTGGAAAGTGTTCATATGTAGTAAAAATCTGAGAAATCTGTCCGTTTTCGTCATTTGTTATCGAATCGACTTAAAGCCAGATCGTCACATTGGCCGCTCTTCTCTCTGAACCGGCTGTACATATTGTCTGCAAAGCTATGTCGCGTGCTGCGGTATGTGGAGACACTAAAAGCACCATAGTAGAACACAGATGAAGCTTCTAAGTTGATGTAATAGCCAGTAATAAGTAGTACAATTCAAGTTTTAGTTATCGATTATTGACGTTTTAGCTGGCTTTGGTGCCTTGGACATGAGCTAGGACCTTAAGATTGTGCATGAAAAGAGGACTAGCAGCCGCGTTGCGCGGGAGAATGTGAAAAGTGTGCGTATGTAGTAAAAACCTTAGAACTCCGTCCGATTTCGTCATTTGTTATCGAATCGACTTAAAGCCAGATTGTCACATTGGACGCTATTCCGTCTGAAACGGTTACATTTATCGTCTGCAAAGCTATGTCGCGTGCTGCGGTATGCGGAGACACTAAAAGAACCATAGTAGAACACAGATGAAGCTTCTAAGTTTATGTAATAGCCAGTAAGAAGCAGTACAATTAAAGTTTTAGGTATCGTTTATTGAATTTTTCCCTTCTTTGGTGCCTTGGACATGAGCTAGGAACTGAAGATTATGCATGAAAGGAGAACTAGCAGCCGCGTTGCACGGTAGAATGTGAAAAGTGTTCATATGTAGTAAAAACCTGAGAAATCCGTCCGTTTTCGTCATTTGATATCGAATCGGCTTAAAGCCAGATCGTCACATTGGCCGCTCATCTCTCTGAAACGGTTGTACTTATTGTCTGCAAAGCTATGTCGCGTGCTGCGGTATGCGGAGACACTAAAAGCACTATAGTAAAACACAGATGAAGCTTCTAAGTTGATGTAATAGCCAGTATGAAGTAGTACAATTCAATGTTTTAGGTATCGATTACTGACTTTTTACCCTTCTTTGGTGCTTTGGACATGAGCTTGGAACTTACGATTTTGCATTAAAGGAGGACTAGCAGCCGCGTTGCACGGGAGAATGTGAAAAGTGTTCATATGTAGTAAAAACCTTAGAAATCCGTCCATTTTCGTCATTTGTAATCGAATCGACTTAAAACCAGATCGTTACATTGGCCGCTCTTCTCTCTGAGACGGTTGTACTAATCGACTGCAAAGTTATGTCGCGTGCTGCGGTATGCGGAGACAATAAAAGCTCCATAGTAGAACGCAGATGAAACTTTTAAGTTAATGCAATAGAAAGTAAGAAGTAGTAAAGAAGTAGTAAAACAAGTTTTAGATATCGATTATTGACTTTTTACCCTTCTTTGGTGCCTTGGACATGATCTATGACCTTAACATTCTGCATGAAAGGAGGACTAGCAGCCGAGATGCACGAGAGAATGTGAAAAGTGTTCATATGTAGTAAAAATCTGAGAAATCCGTCCGTTTTCGTCATTTGTTATCGAATCGACTTAAAGCCAGATCGTCACATTGGCCGCTCTTCTCTCTGAACCGGTTGTACTTATTGTCTGCAAAGCTATGTCGCGTGCTGCGGTATGCGGAGACATTAAAAGCACCATAGTAGAACACAGATGAAGCTTCTAAGTTGATGTAATAGCCAGTAAGAAGTAGTACAATTCAAGTTTTAGTTATCGGTTATTGACTGTTTAGCTGGCTTTGGTGCCTTGGACATGAGCTAGGTCCTTAAGATTCTGCATGAAAGGAGGACTAGCAGCCGAGTTGCATGGGAGAATGTGAAAAGTGTTCATATGTAGTAATAACCTTAGAAATCCGTCCGCTTTCGGCATTTGTTATCGAATCGACTTAAAGCCAGATCGTCACATTGGCCGCTCTTTTGTCTGAAACGGTTACATTTATCGTCTGCAAAGGTATGTCGCGTGCTGCGGTATGTGGAGACACTAAAAGCACCATAGTAGAACACAGATGAAGCTTCTAAGTTGTTGTAATAGCCAGTAAGAAGTAGTACAGTTCAAGTTTTAGGTATAGATTATTGACTTTTTAGCTGGCTTTGGTGCGTTGGACATGAGCTAGGACCTTAACACTCTGCATGAAAGGAGGACTAGCAGCCGAGTTGCACGGGAGAATGTGAAAAGTGTTCATATGTAGTAAAAACCTGAGAAATCCGTCCGTTTTCGTCATTTGTTATCGAATCGACTTAAAGCCAGATCGTCACATTGGCCGCTCTTCTCTCTGAACCGGTCGTACTTATCGTCTGCAAAGCTATGTCGCGTGCTGCGGTATGCGGAGACACTAAAAGGACCATAGTAGAACACAAATGAATCTTCTATGTTGATGTAATAGCCAGTAAGAAGTAGTACAATTCAAGTTTTAGGTATCGATTATTGACTTTTTACCCTTCTTTGGTGGATTGGACATCATCTAGGAACTTAAGATTTTGCATGAAAGGAGGACTAGAAGCCGCGTAGCACGGGAGAATGTGAAAAGTGTTCATATGTAGTAAAAACGTTAGAAATCCGTCCGTTTTCGTCATTTGTCATCGAATCGACTTAAAGCCAGATCGTCACATTGGCCGCTCTTCTCTCTGAGACGGTTGTACTTATCGTCTGCAAAGCTATGTCTCGTGCTGCGGTATGCGGAGACACTAAAGGCTCCATAGTAGAAAACAGATGAAAATTCTAAGTTGATGTAATTGCCAGTAAGAAGTAGTACAATTCAAGTTTTAGGTATCGATTATTGACTTTTTACCATTCCTGCGTGCCTTGGACATGAGCTAGGACCTTAACATTCTGCATGAAAGGAGGACTAGCAGCCGATATGCACGGGAGAATGGGAAAAGTGTTCATATGTAGTAAAAACGTTAGAAATCCGTCCGCTTTCGGCATTTGTTATCGAATCGACTTAAAGCCAGATCGTCACATTGGCCGCTCTTTTGTCTGAAACGGTTACATTTATCGTCTGCAAAGGTATGTCGCGTGCTGCGGTATGTGGAGACACTAAAAGCACCATAGTAGAACACAGATGAATCTTCTATGTTGATGTAATAGCCAGTAAGAAGTAGTACAATTCAAGTTTTAGGTATCGATTATTGACTTTTTACCCTTCTTTGGTGGATTGGACATCATCTAGGAACTTAAGATTTTGCATGAAAGGAGGACTAGAAGCCGCGTAGCACGGGAGAATGTGAAAAGTGTTCATATGTAGTAAAAACGTTAGAAATCCGCCCGTTTTCGTCATTTGTTATCGAATCGACTTAAAGCCAGATCGTCACATTGGCCGCTCTTCTCTCTGAGACGGTTGTACTTATCGTCTGCAAAGCTATGTCGCGTGCTGCGGAATGCGGAGACACTAAAAGCACCATAGTAGAACACAGATGAAGCTTCTAAGTTGATGTAATAGCCAGCAAGATGTACTACAATTCAAAAATTAGTTATCGATTATTGACTTTTTAGCTTTCTTTAATGCCCTGGACATGAGCTAGGAAATTAAGGTTTTGCATGAAAGGAGAACTAGTAGCCGCGTTGCACTGGAGAGTGTGAAAAGTGTTCATATGTAGTAAACACCTTAGAAATCCGTCCGTTTTCGTCATTTGTTATCGAATCGACTTAAAGCCAGATCGTCACAATGGCCGCTCTTCTCTCTGAACCGGTTGTACTTATCGTCTGCAAAGGTATGTCGCGTGCTGCGGTATGCGGAGACACTAAAAGCACCATAGTAGAACACAGATGAAGCTTCTAAGTTGATGTAATTGCCAGTAAGAAGTAGTACAATTCAAGTTTTAGGTATCGATTATTGACTATTGCCCTTCATTGGTGCCTTAGACATGGGCTAGGAACTTAAGATTTTGCGTGAAAGGAGGACTAGCAGCCGCGTTGCACGGGAGAATGTGAAAAGTGTTCATATGCAGTAAAAACCTGAGAGATCCGTCCGTTTTCGTCATTTGTTATCGAATCAACTTAAAGCCAGATTGTCACATTGGCCGCTCTTCTGTCTGAAACGGTTACATTTATCGTCTGCAAAGCTATGTCGCGTGCTGCGGTATGCGGAGACACTAAAAGCAACATAGTAGAACACACATGAAGCTTCTAAGTTGATGTAATAGCCAATAAGAAGTAGTACAATTCAAGTTTTAGTTACCGATTATTGACTTCTTTGCTAGCTTCGGTGCCTTGGACATGAACTAGGAACTTAAGATTTTGCATGAAAGGAGGACTAGCAGCCGCGTTGCACAGGAGAATGCGAAAAGTGTTCATATGTAGTAAAAACCTGAGAAATCCGTCCGTTTTCGTCATTTGTTATCGAATCGCCTTAAAGCCAGATCGTCTCATTGGCCGCTCTTCTCTCTGAGACGGTTGTACTTATCGTCTGCAAAGCTATGTCGCGTGCTGCGGTATGCGGAGACACTAAAAGCTCCATAGTAGAACACATATGAAACTTCTAAGTTGATGTAATAGCCAGTAGGAAATAGTACAATTCAAGTTTTAGGTATCGATTATTGACTTTTTACCTTTCTTTGGTGCCTTGGACTTGAGCTAGGACATTAAGATTTTGCATGAAAGAGGGACAAGCAGTCGCGTTGCACGGGAGAATGTGAAAAGTGTTCATATGTAGTAAAAACCTGAGAAATCCGTCCGCTTTCGGTATTTGTTACCGGATCGAATTAAAGGCACATCGTCACATTGGCCGCACGTTTGTCTGAAACGGTTACATTTATCGTCTGCAAAGCTATGTCGCGTGCTGCGGTATGCGGAGACACTAAAAGCACCATAGTAGAACGCAGATGAAGCTTCTAAGTTGATGTAATAGCCAGTAAGAAGTAGTACAATTCAAGTTTTTGTTATCGATTATTGACTTTTTAGCTGGCTTTGGTGCCTTGGACATGAGCTAGGACCTTAACATTTTGCATGAAAGGAGGACTAGCAGCCGAATTGCACGGGAGAATGTGAAAAGTGTTCATATGTAGTAAAAACCTGAGAAATTCGTCCGCTTTCGTCATTTGTTACCGAATCGAATTAAAGCCACATTGTCACTTTGGCCGGACTTCTGTCTGAAACGGTTACATTTATCGTCTGCAAAGCTATGTCGCGTGCTGCGGTGTGCGGAGACACTAAAAGAACCATAGTAGAACACAGATGAAGCTTCTAAGTTGATGTAATTGCCAGTAAGAAGCAGTACAATTCAAGTTTTAGGTATCGATATTGACTTTTTACCCTTTTTTGCTGCCTTGGACATGAGCTAGGAACTTAAGATTTTGCATGAAAGGAGGACTAGCAGCCGAGTTGCACGGGAGAATGTGAAAAGTGTTCATATGTAGTAAAAACCTGAGAAATCCGTCCGTTTTCGTCATTTGTTATCGAATCGACTTAAAGCCAGATCGCCACATAGGCCGCTCTTCTGTCTGAAACGGTTACATTTATTGTCTGCAAAGCTATGTCGCGTGCTGCGGCGTGCGGAGACACTAAAAGCACCATAGTAGAACACAGATGAAGCTTCTAAGTTGATGTAATAGGCAATAAGAAGTAGTACAATTCAAGTTTTAGGTATCGTTTATTGACTTTTTACCCTTCTTTGGTGCCTTGGACATAAGCTAGGAACTTAAGATTTTGCATGAAAAGAGGACTAGCAGCCACGTTGCACGGGAGAATGTGAAAGGTGCTCATATGTAGTAAAAACCTGAGGAATCCGTCCGTTTTCGTCATTTGTTATCGCATCGACATAAAGCCAGATCGTCACATTGGCCGCTCTTCTCTCTGAGACGGTTGTACTTATCGTCTGCAAAGCTATGTCGCGTGCTGCGGTATGCGGAGACACTAAAAGCACCATAGTAAAACACAGATGAAGCTTCTACGTTGATGTAATAGCCAGTAAGAAGTAGTAAAATTCAAGTTTTAGTTATCGATTATTGACTTTTTAGCTGGCTTTGGTGCCTTGGACATGAGCTAGGACCTTAACATTTTGCATGAAAGGAGGACTAGCTGCCGAATTGCACACGAGAATGTGAAAAGTGTTCATATGTAGTAAAAACCTTAGAAATTCGTCCGTTTTCGTTATTTGTTATCGAATCGACTTAAAACCAGAACGTCACATTGGCCGCTCTTCTCTCTGAGACGGTTGTACTTATCGTCTGCAAAGCTATGTCGCGTGCTGCGGAATGCGGAGACACTAAAAGCACCATAGTAGAACACAGATGAAGCTTCTAAGTTGATATAATTGCCAGTAAGAAGTAGTACAATTCAAATATTAGTTATCGATTATTGACTTTTTAGCTTTCTTTGATGCCCTGGACATGAGCTAGGAACTTAAGGTTTTGCATGAAACGAGAACTAGTAGCCGCGTTGCACGGGAGAGTGTGAAAAGTGTTCATATGTAGTAAACACCTTAGAAATCCGTCCGAGTTCGTCATTTGTTGTCGAATCACTTAAAGCCAGATCGTCACATTGGCCGCTCTTCTGTCTGAAACGGTTACATTTATTTTCTGCAAAGCTATGTCGCGTGCTGCGGTATGCGGAGACACTAAAAGAACCATAGTAGAACACAGATGAAGCTTCTAAGTTGATGTAATAGCCAGTAAGAAGCAGTACAATTCAAATTTTAGGTATCAATTATTGACTTTTTGCCCTTCTTTGGTGCCTTGGACATGAGCTAGGACCTTAACATTCTGCATGAAAGGAGGACTAGCAGCCGATATGCACGGGAGAATGGGAAAAGTGTTCATATGTAGTAAAAACGTTAGAAATCCGTCCGCTTTCGGCATTTGTTATCGAATCGACTTAAAGCCAGATCGTCACATTGGCCGCTCTTTTGTCTGAAACGGTTACATTTATCGTCTGCAAAGGTATGTCGCGTGCTGCGGTATGTGGAGACACTAAAAGCACCATAGTAGAACACAGATGAATCTTCTATGTTGATGTAATAGCCAGTAAGAAGTAGTACAATTCAAGTTTTAGGTATCGATTATTGACTTTTTACCCTTCTTTGGTGGATTGGACATCATCTAGGAACTTAAGATTTTGCATGAAAGGAGGACTAGAAGCCGCGTAGCACGGGAGAATGTGAAAAGTGTTCATATGTAGTAAAAACGTTAGAAATCCGCCCGTTTTCGTCATTTGTTATCGAATCGACTTAAAGCCAGATCGTCACATTGGCCGCTCTTCTCTCTGAGACGGTTGTACTTATCGTCTGCAAAGCTATGTCGCGTGCTGCGGAATGCGGAGACACTAAAAGCACCATAGTAGAACACAGATGAAGCTTCTAAGTTGATGTAATAGCCAGCAAGATGTACTACAATTCAAAAATTAGTTATCGATTATTGACTTTTTAGCTTTCTTTAATGCCCTGGACATGAGCTAGGAAATTAAGGTTTTGCATGAAAGGAGAACTAGTAGCCGCGTTGCACTGGAGAGTGTGAAAAGTGTTCATATGTAGTAAACACCTTAGAAATCCGTCCGTTTTCGTCATTTGTTATCGAATCGACTTAAAGCCAGATCGTCACAATGGCCGCTCTTCTCTCTGAACCGGTTGTACTTATCGTCTGCAAAGGTATGTCGCGTGCTGCGGTATGCGGAGACACTAAAAGCACCATAGTAGAACACAGATGAAGCTTCTAAGTTGATGTAATTGCCAGTAAGAAGTAGTACAATTCAAGTTTTAGGTATCGATTATTGACTATTGCCCTTCATTGGTGCCTTAGACATGGGCTAGGAACTTAAGATTTTGCGTGAAAGGAGGACTAGCAGCCGCGTTGCACGGGAGAATGTGAAAAGTGTTCATATGCAGTAAAAACCTGAGAGATCCGTCCGTTTTCGTCATTTGTTATCGAATCAACTTAAAGCCAGATTGTCACATTGGCCGCTCTTCTGTCTGAAACGGTTACATTTATCGTCTGCAAAGCTATGTCGCGTGCTGCGGTATGCGGAGACACTAAAAGCAACATAGTAGAACACACATGAAGCTTCTAAGTTGATGTAATAGCCAATAAGAAGTAGTACAATTCAAGTTTTAGTTACCGATTATTGACTTCTTTGCTAGCTTCGGTGCCTTGGACATGAACTAGGAACTTAAGATTTTGCATGAAAGGAGGACTAGCAGCCGCGTTGCACAGGAGAATGCGAAAAGTGTTCATATGTAGTAAAAACCTGAGAAATCCGTCCGTTTTCGTCATTTGTTATCGAATCGCCTTAAAGCCAGATCGTCTCATTGGCCGCTCTTCTCTCTGAGACGGTTGTACTTATCGTCTGCAAAGCTATGTCGCGTGCTGCGGTATGCGGAGACACTAAAAGCTCCATAGTAGAACACATATGAAACTTCTAAGTTGATGTAATAGCCAGTAAGAAATAGTACAATTCAAGTTTTAGGTATCGATTATTGACTTTTTACCTTTCTTTGGTGCCTTGGACTTGAGCTAGGACATTAAGATTTTGCATGAAAGAGGGACAAGCAGTCGCGTTGCACGGGAGAATGTGAAAAGTGTTCATATGTAGTAAAAACCTGAGAAATCCGTCCGCTTTCGGTATTTGTTACCGGATCGAATTAAAGGCACATCGTCACATTGGCCGCACGTTTGTCTGAAACGGTTACATTTATCGTCTGCAAAGCTATGTCGCGTGCTGCGGTATGCGGAGACACTAAAAGCACCATAGTAGAACGCAGATGAAGCTTCTAAGTTGATGTAATAGCCAGTAAGAAGTAGTACAATTCAAGTTTTTGTTATCGATTATTGACTTTTTAGCTGGCTTTGGTGCCTTGGACATGAGCTAGGACCTTAACATTTTGCATGAAAGGAGGACTAGCAGCCGAATTGCACGGGAGAATGTGAAAAGTGTTCATATGTAGTAAAAACCTGAGAAATTCGTCCGCTTTCGTCATTTGTTACCGAATCGAATTAAAGCCACATTGTCACTTTGGCCGGACTTCTGTCTGAAACGGTTACATTTATCGTCTGCAAAGCTATGTCGCGTGCTGCGGTGTGCGGAGACACTAAAAGAACCATAGTAGAACACAGATGAAGCTTCTAAGTTGATGTAATTGCCAGTAAGAAGCAGTACAATTCAAGTTTTAGGTATCGATATTGACTTTTTACCCTTTTTTGCTGCCTTGGACATGAGCTAGGAACTTAAGATTTTGCATGAAAGGAGGACTAGCAGCCGATTTGCACGGGAGAATGTGAAAAGTGTTCATATGTAGTAAAAACCTGAGAAATCCGTCCGTTTTCGTCATTTGTTATCGAATCGACTTAAAGCCAGATCGCCACATAGGCCGCTCTTCTGTCTGAAACGGTTACATTTATTGTCTGCAAAGCTATGTCGCGTGCTGCGGCGTGCGGAGACACTAAAAGCACCATAGTAGAACACAGATGAAGCTTCTAAGTTGATGTAATAGGCAATAAGAAGTAGTACAATTCAAGTTTTAGGTATCGTTTATTGACTTTTTACCCTTCTTTGGTGCCTTGGACATAAGCTAGGAACTTAAGATTTTGCATGAAAAGAGGACTAGCAGCCACGTTGCACGGGAGAATGTGAAAGGTGCTCATATGTAGTAAAAACCTGAGGAATCCGTCCGTTTTCGTCATTTGTTATCGCATCGACATAAAGCCAGATCGTCACATTGGCCGCTCTTCTCTCTGAGACGGTTGTACTTATCGTCTGCAAAGCTATGTCGCGTGCTGCGGTATGCGGAGACACTAAAAGCACCATAGTAAAACACAGATGAAGCTTCTACGTTGATGTAATAGCCAGTAAGAAGTAGTAAAATTCAAGTTTTAGTTATCGATTATTGACTTTTTAGCTGGCTTTGGTGCCTTGGACATGAGCTAGGACCTTAACATTTTGCATGAAAGGAGGACTAGCTGCCGAATTGCACACGAGAATGTGAAAAGTGTTCATATGTAGTAAAAACCTTAGAAATTCGTCCGTTTTCGTTATTTGTTATCGAATCGACTTAAAACCAGAACGTCACATTGGCCGCTCTTCTCTCTGAGACGGTTGTACTTATCGTCTGCAAAGCTATGTCGCGTGCTGCGGAATGCGGAGACACTAAAAGCACCATAGTAGAACACAGATGAAGCTTCTAAGTTGATATAATTGCCAGTAAGAAGTAGTACAATTCAAATATTAGTTATCGATTATTGACTTTTTAGCTTTCTTTGATGCCCTGGACATGAGCTAGGAACTTAAGGTTTTGCATGAAACGAGAACTAGTAGCCGCGTTGCACGGGAGAGTGTGAAAAGTGTTCATATGTAGTAAACACCTTAGAAATCCGTCCGAGTTCGTCATTTGTTGTCGAATCACTTAAAGCCAGATCGTCACATTGGCCGCTCTTCTGTCTGAAACGGTTACATTTATTTTCTGCAAAGCTATGTCGCGTGCTGCGGTATGCGGAGACACTAAAAGAACCATAGTAGAACACAGATGAAGCTTCTAAGTTGATGTAATAGCCAGTAAGAAGCAGTACAATTCAAATTTTAGGTATCAATTATTGACTTTTTGCCCTTCTTTGGTGCCTTGGACATGAGCTAGGAACTTAAGATTTTGCATGAAAGGAGGACTAGCAGCCGCGTTGCACAGGAGAATGTGAAAAGTGTTCATATGTAGTACAAAACTTAGAAATCCGTCCGTTTTCGTCATTTGTTATCGAATCGACTTCAAGCCAGATCGTCACATTGGCCGCTCCTCTCTCTGAGACGGTTGTACTTATCGTCTGCAAAGCTATGTCGCGTGCTGCGGAATGCGGAGACACTAAAAGCACCATAGTAGAACACAGATGAAGCTTCTAAGTTGATGTAATAGCCAGTAACAAGTAGTACAATTCAAATATTAGTTATCGATTATTGACTTTTTAGCTTTCTTTGATGCCCTGGACATGATCTAGGAACTTAAGGTTTTGCATGAAAGGAGAACTAGTAGCCGCGTTGCACGGGAGAGTGTGAAAAGTGTTCATATGTAGTAAACACCTTAGAAATCCGTCCGTTTTCGTCATTTGTTATCGAATCGACTTAAAGCCAGATCGTCACAATGGCCGCTCTTCTCTCTGAACCGGTTGTACTTATCGTCTGCAAAGGTATGTCGCGTGCTGCGGTATGCGGAGACACTAAAGGCACCATAGTAGAACACAGATGAAACTTCTAAGTTGATGTAATTGCCAGTAAGAAGTAGTACAATTCAAGTTTTAGGTATCGATTATTGACTTATTGCCCTTCATTGGTGCCTTAGACATGGGCTAGGAACTTAAGATTTTGCGTGAAAGGAGGACTAGCAGCCGCGTTGCACGGGAGAATGTGAATATGTTCATATGCAGTAAAAACCTGAGAGATCCGTCCGTTTTCGTCATTTGTTATCGAATCAACTTAAAGCCAGATTGTCACATTGGCCGCTCTTCTGTCTGAAACGGTTACATTTATCGTCTGCAAAGCTATGTCGCGTGCTGCGGTATGCGGAGACACTAAAAGCAACATAGTAGAACACACATGAAGCTTCTAAGTTGATGTCATGGCCAATAAGAAGTAGTACAATTCAAGTTTTAGTTACCGATTATTGACTTCTTTGCTAGCTTTGGTGCCTTGGACATGAACTAGGAACTTAAGATTTTGCATGAAAGGAGGACTAGCAGCCGCGTTGCACAGGAGAATGCGAAAAGTGTTCATATGTAGTAAAAACCTGAGAAATCCGACCGTTTTCGTCATTTGTTATCGAATCGCCTTAAAGCCAGATCGTCTCATTGGCCGCTCTTCTCTCTGAGACGGTTGTACTTATCGTCTGCAAAGCTATGTCGCGTGCTGCGGTATGCGGAAACACTAAAAGCTCCATAGTAGAACACAGATGAAACTTCTAAGTTGATGTAATAGCCAGTAAGAAATAGTACAATTCAAGTTTTAGGTATCGATTATTGACTTTTTACCTTTCTTTGGTGCCTTGGACTTGAGCTAGGACATTAAGATTTTGCATGAAAGAGGGACAAGCAGACGCGTTGCACGGGAGAATGTGAAAAGTGTTCATATGTAGTAAACACCTGAGAAATCCGTCCGTTTTCGTCATTTGTTATCGAATCGTCTTAAAGCCAGATCGTCACATTGGCCGCTCTTCTCTCTGAAACGGTTGTACTTATCGTCTGCAAAGCTATGTCGCGTGCTGCGTTATGCGGAGACACTAAAAGCACCATAGTAGAACACAGACGAAGCTTCTAAGTTGATGTAATAGCCAGGAAGAAGTAGTACAATTCAAGTTTTAGTTATCGATTATTGACTTTTTAGCTGGCTTTGTTGCCTCGGACATGAGCTAGGACCTTAACATTTTGCATGAAAGGAGGACTAGCAGCGGAATTGCACGGGAGAATGTGAAAAGTGTTCATATGTAGTAAAAACCTGAGAAATCCGTCCGCTTTCGGTATTTGTTACCGGATCGAATTAAAGGCACATCGTCACATTCGCCGCACGTTTGTCTGAAACGGTTACATTTATCGTCTGCAAAGCTATGTCGCGTGCTGCGGTATGCGGAGACACTAAAAGCACCATAGTAGAACGCAGATGAAGCTTCTAAGTTGATGTAATAGCCAATAAGAAGTAGTACAATTCAAGTTTTAGTTATCGACTGTTGATTTTTAGCTGGCTTTGGTGCCTTGGACATGAGCTAGGACCTTAACATTTTGCATGAAAGGAGGACTAGCAGCTGCGTTGCACGGGAGAATGTGAAAAGTGTTCATATGTAGTAAAAACCTGAGAAATCCATCGGTTTTCGTCATTTGTTATCGAATCGAATTTAAGACAGATCGTCACATTGACCGCTCTTCTCTCTGAAACGGTTGTACTTATCGTCTTCAAAGCTATGTCGCGTGCTGCGGAATGCGGAGACACTAAAAGCACCATAGTAGAACACAGATGAAGCTTCTAAGTTGATGTAATTGCCAGTAAGAAGTAGTACAATTCAAGTTTTAGGTATCGATTATTGACTTATTGCCCTTCACTGGTGCCTTAGACATGGGATAGGAACTTAAGAGGTAGCGTGAAAGGAGGACTAGCAGCCGCGTTGCACGGGAGAATGTGAAAAGTGTTCATATGCAGTAAAAACCTGAGAGATCCGTCCGTTTTCGTCATTTGTTATCGAATCAACTTAAAGCCAGATTGTCACATTGGCCGCTCATCTGTCTGAAACGGTTACATTTATCGTCTGCAAAGCTATGTCGCGTGCTGCGGTATGCGGAGACACTAAAAGCACCATAGTAGAACGCAGATGAAGCTTCTAAGTTGATGTAATAGCCAGTAAGAAGTAGTACAATTCAAGTTTTTGTTATCGATTATTGACTTTTTAGCTGGCTTTGGTGCCTTGGACATGAGCTAGGACCTTAACATTTTGCATGAAAGGAGGACTAGCAGCCGAATTGCACGGGAGAATGTGAAAAGTGTTCATATGTAGTAAAAACCTGAGAAATTCGTCCGCTTTCGTCATTTGTTACCGAATCGAATTAAAGCCACATTGTCACTTTGGCCGGACTTCTGTCTGAAACGGTTACATTTATCGTCTGCAAAGCTATGTCGCGTGCTGCGGTGTGCGGAGACACTAAAAGAACCATAGTAGAACACAGATGAAGCTTCTAAGTTGATGTAATTGCCAGTAAGAAGCAGTACAATTCAAGTTTTAGGTATCGATATTGACTTTTTACCCTTTTTTGCTGCCTTGGACATGAGCTAGGAACTTAAGATTTTGCATGAAAGGAGGACTAGCAGCCGAGTTGCACGGGAGAATGTGAAAAGTGTTCATATGTAGTAAAAACCTGAGAAATCCGTCCGTTTTCGTCATTTGTTATCGAATCGACTTAAAGCCAGATCGCCACATAGGCCGCTCTTCTGTCTGAAACGGTTACATTTATTGTCTGCAAAGCTATGTCGCGTGCTGCGGCGTGCGGAGACACTAAAAGCACCATAGTAGAACACAGATGAAGCTTCTAAGTTGATGTAATAGGCAATAAGAAGTAGTACAATTCAAGTTTTAGGTATCGTTTATTGACTTTTTACCCTTCTTTGGTGCCTTGGACATAAGCTAGGAACTTAAGATTTTGCATGAAAAGAGGACTAGCAGCCACGTTGCACGGGAGAATGTGAAAGGTGCTCATATGTAGTAAAAACCTGAGGAATCCGTCCGTTTTCGTCATTTGTTATCGCATCGACATAAAGCCAGATCGTCACATTGGCCGCTCTTCTCTCTGAGACGGTTGTACTTATCGTCTGCAAAGCTATGTCGCGTGCTGCGGTATGCGGAGACACTAAAAGCACCATAGTAAAACACAGATGAAGCTTCTACGTTGATGTAATAGCCAGTAAGAAGTAGTAAAATTCAAGTTTTAGTTATCGATTATTGACTTTTTAGCTGGCTTTGGTGCCTTGGACATGAGCTAGGACCTTAACATTTTGCATGAAAGGAGGACTAGCTGCCGAATTGCACACGAGAATGTGAAAAGTGTTCATATGTAGTAAAAACCTTAGAAATTCGTCCGTTTTCGTTATTTGTTATCGAATCGACTTAAAACCAGAACGTCACATTGGCCGCTCTTCTCTCTGAGACGGTTGTACTTATCGTCTGCAAAGCTATGTCGCGTGCTGCGGAATGCGGAGACACTAAAAGCACCATAGTAGAACACAGATGAAGCTTCTAAGTTGATATAATTGCCAGTAAGAAGTAGTACAATTCAAATATTAGTTATCGATTATTGACTTTTTAGCTTTCTTTGATGCCCTGGACATGAGCTAGGAACTTAAGGTTTTGCATGAAACGAGAACTAGTAGCCGCGTTGCACGGGAGAGTGTGAAAAGTCTTCATATGTAGTAAACACCTTAGAAATCCGTCCGAGTTCGTCATTTGTTGTCGAATCACTTAAAGCCAGATCGTCACATTGGCCGCTCTTCTGTCTGAAACGGTTACATTTATTTTCTGCAAAGCTATGTCGCGTGCTGCGGTATGCGGAGACACTAAAAGAACCATAGTAGAACACAGATGAAGCTTCTAAGTTGATGTAATAGCCAGTAAGAAGCAGTACAATTCAAATTTTAGGTATCAATTATTGACTTTTTGCCCTTCTTTGGTGCCTTGGACATGAGCTAGGAACTTAAGATTTTGCATGAAAGGAGGACTAGAAGCCGCGTTGCACAGGAGAATGTGAAAAGTGTTCATATGTAGTACAAAACTTAGAAATCCGTCCGTTTTCGTCATTTGTTATCGAATCGACTTCAAGCCAGATCGTCACATTGGCCGCTCCTCTCTCTGAGACGGTTGTACTTATCGTCTGCAAAGCTATGTCGCGTGCTGCGGAATGCGGAGACACTAAAAGCACCATAGTAGAACACAGATGAAGCTTCTAAGTTGATGTAATAGCCAGTAACAAGTAGTACAATTCAAATATTAGTTATCGATTATTGACTTTTTAGCTTTCTTTGATGCCCTGGACATGATCTAGGAACTTAAGGTTTTGCATGAAAGGAGAACTAGTAGCCGCGTTGCACGGGAGAGTGTGAAAAGTGTTCATATGTAGTAAACACCTTAGAAATCCGTCCGTTTTCGTCATTTGTTATCGAATCGACTTAAAGCCAGATCGTCACAATGGCCGCTCTTCTCTCTGAACCGGTTGTACTTATCGTCTGCAAAGGTATGTCGCGTGCTGCGGTATGCGGAGACACTAAAGGCACCATAGTAGAACACAGATGAAACTTCTAAGTTGATGTAATTGCCAGTAAGAAGTAGTACAATTCAAGTTTTAGGTATCGATTATTGACTTATTGCCCTTCATTGGTGCCTTAGACATGGGCTAGGAACTTAAGATTTTGCGTGAAAGGAGGACTAGCAGCCGCGTTGCACGGGAGAATGTGAATATGTTCATATGCAGTAAAAACCTGAGAGATCCGTCCGTTTTCGTCATTTGTTATCGAATCAACTTAAAGCCAGATTGTCACATTGGCCGCTCTTCTGTCTGAAACGGTTACATTTATCGTCTGCAAAGCTATGTCGCGTGCTGCGGTATGCGGAGACACTAAAAGCAACATAGTAGAACACACATGAAGCTTCTAAGTTGATGTCATGGCCAATAAGAAGTAGTACAATTCAAGTTTTAGTTACCGATTATTGACTTCTTTGCTAGCTTTGGTGCCTTGGACATGAACTAGGAACTTAAGATTTTGCATGAAAGGAGGACTAGCAGCCGCGTTGCACAGGAGAATGCGAAAAGTGTTCATATGTAGTAAAAACCTGAGAAATCCGACCGTTTTCGTCATTTGTTATCGAATCGCCTTAAAGCCAGATCGTCTCATTGGCCGCTCTTCTCTCTGAGACGGTTGTACTTATCGTCTGCAAAGCTATGTCGCGTGCTGCGGTATGCGGAAACACTAAAAGCTCCATAGTAGAACACAGATGAAACTTCTAAGTTGATGTAATAGCCAGTAAGAAATAGTACAATTCAAGTTTTAGGTATCGATTATTGACTTTTTACCTTTCTTTGGTGCCTTGGACTTGAGCTAGGACATTAAGATTTTGCATGAAAGAGGGACAAGCAGACGCGTTGCACGGGAGAATGTGAAAAGTGTTCATATGTAGTAAACACCTGAGAAATCCGTCCGTTTTCGTCATTTGTTATCGAATCGTCTTAAAGCCAGATCGTCACATTGGCCGCTCTTCTCTCTGAAACGGTTGTACTTATCGTCTGCAAAGCTATGTCGCGTGCTGCGTTATGCGGAGACACTAAAAGCACCATAGTAGAACACAGACGAAGCTTCTAAGTTGATGTAATAGCCAGGAAGAAGTAGTACAATTCAAGTTTTAGTTATCGATTATTGACTTTTTAGCTGGCTTTGTTGCCTCGGACATGAGCTAGGACCTTAACATTTTGCATGAAAGGAGGACTAGCAGCGGAATTGCACGGGAGAATGTGAAAAGTGTTCATATGTAGTAAAAACCTGAGAAATCCGTCCGCTTTCGGTATTTGTTACCGGATCGAATTAAAGGCACATCGTCACATTCGCCGCACGTTTGTCTGAAACGGTTACATTTATCGTCTGCAAAGCTATGTCGCGTGCTGCGGTATGCGGAGACACTAAAAGCACCATAGTAGAACGCAGATGAAGCTTCTAAGTTGATGTAATAGCCAATAAGAAGTAGTACAATTCAAGTTTTAGTTATCGACTGTTGATTTTTAGCTGGCTTTGGTGCCTTGGACATGAGCTAGGACCTTAACATTTTGCATGAAAGGAGGACTAGCAGCTGCGTTGCACGGGAGAATGTGAAAAGTGTTCATATGTAGTAAAAACCTGAGAAATCCATCGGTTTTCGTCATTTGTTATCGAATCGAATTTAAGACAGATCGTCACATTGACCGCTCTTCTCTCTGAAACGGTTGTACTTATCGTCTTCAAAGCTATGTCGCGTGCTGCGGAATGCGGAGACACTAAAAGCACCATAGTAGAACACAGATGAAGCTTCTAAGTTGATGTAATTGCCAGTAAGAAGTAGTACAATTCAAGTTTTAGGTATCGATTATTGACTTATTGCCCTTCACTGGTGCCTTAGACATGGGATAGGAACTTAAGAGGTAGCGTGAAAGGAGGACTAGCAGCCGCGTTGCACGGGAGAATGTGAAAAGTGTTCATATGCAGTAAAAACCTGAGAGATCCGTCCGTTTTCGTCATTTGTTATCGAATCAACTTAAAGCCAGATTGTCACATTGGCCGCTCATCTGTCTGAAACGGTTACATTTATCGTCTGCAAAGCTATGTCGCGTGCTGCGGTATCCGGAGACACTAAAAGCAACATAGTAGAACACGCATGAAGCTTCTAAGTTGATGTAATAGCCAGTAAGAAGTAGTACAATTCAAGTTTTTGTTATCGATTATTGACTTTTTAGCTGGCTTTGGTACCTTGGACATGAGCTAGGACCTTAACATTTTGCATGAAAGGAGGACTAGCAGCCGAATTGCACGGGAGAATGTGAAAAGTGTTCATATGTAGTAAAAACCTGAGAAATTCGTCCGCTTTCGTCATTTGTTACCGAATCGAATTAAAGCCACTTTGTCACTTTGGCCGGACTTCTGTCTGAAACGGTTACATTTATCGTCTGCAAAGCTATGTCGCGTGCTGCGGTGTGCGGAGACACTAAAAGAACCGTAGTAGAACACAGATGAAGCTTCTAAGTTGATGTAATTGCCAGTAAGAAGCAGTACAATTCAAGTTTTAGGTATCGATATTGACTTTTTACCCTTTTTTGCTGCCTTGGACATGAGCTAGGAACTTAAGATTTTGCATGAAAGGAGGACTAGCAGCCACGTTGCACGGGAGAACGTGAAAGGTGTTCATATGTAATAAAAACCTGAGAAATCCGTCCGTTTTCGTCATTTGTTATCGAATCGACTTAAAACCAGATGGTCACTTTGGTCGCTATTCTCTCTGAGACGGTTGTACTTATCGTCTGCGAAGCTATCTCGCGTGCTGCGGTATGCGGAGACACTAAAAGCTCCAAAGTAGAACACAGATGAAACTTCTAAGTTGATGTAATAGCCAGTAAGAAGTAGTACTATTCAAGTTTTAGGTATCGATTATTGACTTTTTTCCCTTCTTTGGTGTCTTGATCATAAGCTAGGACCTTAAGATTCTGCATGAAGGGAGGACTAGCAGCCGAATTGCAAGGGGAGAATAGGAGTTCATATGTAGTAAAAAACCTGAGAAATCCGTCCGTTTTCGTCATTTGTTATCGAATCGACTTAAAGCCAGATCATCACATTGGCCGTTCTTCTCTCTGAAACGGTTGTACTTATCGTCTGCAAAGCTATGTCGCGTGCTGCAGTATGCGGAGACACTAAAAGCACCATAGTAGAACACAGATGAAGCTTCTAAGTTGATGTAATAGCCAGTAAGAAATAGTACAATTGAAGTTTTAGGTATCGATTATTGACTTTTTACCCTTCTTTGGTGCCTTGGACTTGAGCTAGGACATTAAGATTTTGCATGAAAGAGGGACAAGCAGACGCGTTGCACGGGAGAATGTGAAAAGTGTTCATATGTAGTAAACACCTGAGAAATCCGTCCGTTTTCGTCATTTGTTATCGAATCGTCTTAAAGCCAGATCGTCACATTGGCCGCTCTTCTCTCTGAAACGGTTGTACTTATCGTCTGCAAAGCTATGTCGCGTGCTGCGTTATGCGGAGACACTAAAAGCACCATAGTAGAACACAGACGAAGCTTCTAAGTTGATGTAATAGCCAGGAAGAAGTAGTACAATTCAAGTTTTAGGTATCGATTATTGACTTATTGCCCTTCATTGGTGCCTTAGACATGGGCTAGGAACTTAAGATTTTGCGTGAAAGGAGGACTAGCAGCCGCGTTGCACGGGAGAATGTGAATATGTTCATATGCAGTAAAAACCTGAGAGATCCGTCCGTTTTCGTCATTTGTTATCGAATCAACTTAAAGCCAGATTGTCACATTGGCCGCTCTTCTGTCTGAAACGGTTACATTTATCGTCTGCAAAGCTATGTCGCGTGCTGCGGTATGCGGAGACACTAAAAGCAACATAGTAGAACACACATGAAGCTTCTAAGTTGATGTCATGGCCAATAAGAAGTAGTACAATTCAAGTTTTAGTTACCGATTATTGACTTCTTTGCTAGCTTTGGTGCCTTGGACATGAACTAGGAACTTAAGATTTTGCATGAAAGGAGGACTAGCAGCCGCGTTGCACAGGAGAATGCGAAAAGTGTTCATATGTAGTAAAAACCTGAGAAATCCGACCGTTTTCGTCATTTGTTATCGAATCGCCTTAAAGCCAGATCGTCTCATTGGCCGCTCTTCTCTCTGAGACGGTTGTACTTATCGTCTGCAAAGCTATGTCGCGTGCTGCGGTATGCGGAAACACTAAAAGCTCCATAGTAGAACACAGATGAAACTTCTAAGTTGATGTAATAGCCAGTAAGAAATAGTACAATTCAAGTTTTAGGTATCGATTATTGACTTTTTACCTTTCTTTGGTGCCTTGGACTTGAGCTAGGACATTAAGATTTTGCATGAAAGAGGGACAAGCAGACGCGTTGCACGGGAGAATGTGAAAAGTGTTCATATGTAGTAAACACCTGAGAAATCCGTCCGTTTTCGTCATTTGTTATCGAATCGTCTTAAAGCCAGATCGTCACATTGGCCGCTCTTCTCTCTGAAACGGTTGTACTTATCGTCTGCAAAGCTATGTCGCGTGCTGCGTTATGCGGAGACACTAAAAGCACCATAGTAGAACACAGACGAAGCATCTAAGTTGATGTAATAGCCAGGAAGAAGTAGTACAATTCAAGTTTTAGTTATCGATTATTGACTTTTTAGCTGGCTTTGTTGCCTCGGACATGAGCTAGGACCTTAACATTTTGCATGAAAGGAGGACTAGCAGCGGAATTGCACGGGAGAATGTGAAAAGTGTTCATATGTAGTAAAAACCTGAGAAATCCGTCCGCTTTCGGTATTTGTTACCGGATCGAATTAAAGGCACATCGTCACATTCGCCGCACGTTTGTCTGAAACGGTTACATTTATCGTCTGCAAAGCTATGTCGCGTGCTGCGGTATGCGGAGACACTAAAAGCACCATAGTAGAACGCAGATGAAGCTTCTAAGTTGATGTAATAGCCAATAAGAAGTAGTACAATTCAAGTTTTAGTTATCGACTGTTGATTTTTAGCTGGCTTTGGTGCCTTGGACATGAGCTAGGACCTTAACATTTTGCATGAAAGGAGGACTAGCAGCTGCGTTGCACGGGAGAATGTGAAAAGTGTTCATATGTAGTAAAAACCTGAGAAATCCATCGGTTTTCGTCATTTGTTATCGAATCGAATTTAAGACAGATCGTCACATTGACCGCTCTTCTCTCTGAAACGGTTGTACTTATCGTCTTCAAAGCTATGTCGCGTGCTGCGGAATGCGGAGACACTAAAAGCACCATAGTAGAACACAGATGAAGCTTCTAAGTTGATGTAATTGCCAGTAAGAAGTAGTACAATTCAAGTTTTAGGTATCGATTATTGACTTATTGCCCTTCACTGGTGCCTTAGACATGGGATAGGAACTTAAGAGGTAGCGTGAAAGGAGGACTAGCAGCCGCGTTGCACGGGAGAATGTGAAAAGTGTTCATATGCAGTAAAAACCTGAGAGATCCGTCCGTTTTCGTCATTTGTTATCGAATCAACTTAAAGCCAGATTGTCACATTGGCCGCTCATCTGTCTGAAACGGTTACATTTATCGTCTGCAAAGCTATGTCGCGTGCTGCGGTATCCGGAGACACTAAAAGCAACATAGTAGAACACGCATGAAGCTTCTAAGTTGATGTAATAGCCAGTAAGAAGTAGTACAATTCAAGTTTTTGTTATCGATTATTGACTTTTTAGCTGGCTTTGGTACCTTGGACATGAGCTAGGACCTTAACATTTTGCATGAAAGGAGGACTAGCAGCCGAATTGCACGGGAGAATGTGAAAAGTGTTCATATGTAGTAAAAACCTGAGAAATTCGTCCGCTTTCGTCATTTGTTACCGAATCGAATTAAAGCCACTTTGTCACTTTGGCCGGACTTCTGTCTGAAACGGTTACATTTATCGTCTGCAAAGCTATGTCGCGTGCTGCGGTGTGCGGAGACACTAAAAGAACCGTAGTAGAACACAGATGAAGCTTCTAAGTTGATGTAATTGCCAGTAAGAAGCAGTACAATTCAAGTTTTAGGTATCGATATTGACTTTTTACCCTTTTTTGCTGCCTTGGACATGAGCTAGGAACTTAAGATTTTGCATGAAAGGAGGACTAGCAGCCACGTTGCACGGGAGAACGTGAAAGGTGTTCATATGTAATAAAAACCTGAGAAATCCGTCCGTTTTCGTCATTTGTTATCGAATCGACTTAAAACCAGATGGTCACTTTGGTCGCTATTCTCTCTGAGACGGTTGTACTTATCGTCTGCGAAGCTATCTCGCGTGCTGCGGTATGCGGAGACACTAAAAGCTCCAAAGTAGAACACAGATGAAACTTCTAAGTTGATGTAATAGCCAGTAAGAAGTAGTACTATTCAAGTTTTAGGTATCGATTATTGACTTTTTTCCCTTCTTTGGTGTCTTGATCATAAGCTAGGACCTTAAGATTCTGCATGAAGGGAGGACTAGCAGCCGAATTGCAAGGGGAGAATAGGAGTTCATATGTAGTAAAAAACCTGAGAAATCCGTCCGTTTTCGTCATTTGTTATCGAATCGACTTAAAGCCAGATCATCACATTGGCCGTTCTTCTCTCTGAAACGGTTGTACTTATCGTCTGCAAAGCTATGTCGCGTGCTGCAGTATGCGGAGACACTAAAAGCACCATAGTAGAACACAGATGAAGCTTCTAAGTTGATGTAATAGCCAGTAAGAAATAGTACAATTGAAGTTTTAGGTATCGATTATTGACTTTTTACCCTTCTTTGGTGTCTTGGACATGGGCTAGGACCTTAAGATTTTGCATGAAAGGAGTTCCAAGGGAGAATGTGAAGAGTGTCCATATGTAGTAAAAACCTGAGAAATCCGTCCGTTTTCGTCATTTGTTATCGAATCGACTTAAAGCCTGATTGTCACATTGGTCGCTCTTCTCTCTGAAACGGTTGTACTTATCGTCTGCAAAGCTATGTCGCGTGCTGCGGTATGCGGAGACACTAAAAGCACCATAGTAGAACACAGATGAAGCTTCTAAGTTGATGTGATAGCCATTAAGAAATAGTAGAATTCAAGTTTTAGGTATCGATTATTGACTTTTTACCCTTCTTTGGTGCATTGGACATGAGCTGGGAACTTAAGATTTTGCATGAAACGAGGACTAACAGCCGGGTTGCACGAGAGAATGTGAAAAGTGTTCATATGTAATAAAAACCTGAGAAATCCGTCCGTTTTCGTCACTTGTTCTCGAATCGACTTAAAGCCAGATCGTCACATTGGCTGCTCTTCTCCCTGAAACGGTTGTACTTATCGTCTGCAAAGCTATGTCGCGTGCTGCGGTATGCGGAGACACTAAAAGCACCATAGTAGAACACAGATGAAGCTTCTAAGTTGATGTAATAGCCATTAAGAAGTAGTACAATTCAAGTTTTAGGTATCGGTTATTGACTTTTTACCCTTCTTTGGTGCCTTGGACATGGGCTAGGACCTTAAGATTTTGCATGAAAGGAGTACTAGCAGCCGAGTTGCACGGGAGAATGTGAAAAGTGTTCATATGTAGTAAAAACCTGAGAAATCCGTCCGATTTCGTCATTTGTTTACGAAGCGACTTAAAGCCAGAACGTCAGATTTTCCGCTCTTACGTCTGAAACAGTTAGATTTAGCGTGTGCAAAGCTATGTCGCCTGCTGTGGAATGTGGAGACACTAAAAGCACCATAGTAGAACACAGATGAAGCTTCTAAGTTGATGTAATAGCCAGTAAGAAGTAGTACAATTCAAGTTTTAGGTATCGATTATTGACTTTTTACCCTTCTTTGGTGCCTTGGACATGAGCTAGGAACTTACGTCTTTGCATGAAAGGAGGACTAGCAGCCGCGTTGCACGGGAAAATGTGAAAAGTGTTCATATGTAGTAAAAACCTGAGAAATCCGTCCGTTTTCGTCATTTGTTATCGAATCGACTTCAAGCCAGATCGTCACATTGGCCGCTCTTCTCCCTATAACGGTTGTACTTATCGTCTGCAAAGCTATGTCGCGTGCTGCAGTATGCGGAGACACTAAAAGCACTATAGTAGAACACAGATGAAGCTTCTAAGTTGATGTAATAGCCAGTAAGAAGTAGTACAATTGAAGTTTTAGGTATCGATTATTGACTTTTTACCCTTCTTTGGTGCCTTTGACATAGGCTAGGACCTTAAGATTTTGCATGAAAGGAGGACTAGCAGCCGAGTTGCACGGGAGAATGTGAAAAGTGTTCATATGCAGTAAAAACCTGAGATATCCGTCCGTTTTCGTCATTTGTTATCGAATCAACTTAAAGCCAGATTGTCACATTGGCCGCTCATCTGTCTGAAACGGTTACATTTATCGTCTGCAAAGCTATGTCGCGTGCTGCGGTATCCGGAGACACTAAAAGCAACATAGTAGAACACACATGAAGCTTCTAAGTTGATGTAATAGCCAGTAAGAAGTAGTACAATTCAAGTTTTTGTTATCGATTATTGACTTTTTAGCTGGCTTTGGTACCTTGGACATGAGCTAGGACCTTAACATTTTGCATGAAAGGAGGACTAGCAGCCGAATTGCACGGGAGAATGTGAAAAGTGTTCATATGTAGTAAAAACCTGAGAAATCCATCGGTTTTCGTCATTTGTTATCGAATCGAATTTAAGACAGATCGTCACATTGACCGCTCTTCTCTCTGAAACGGTTGTACTTATCGTCTGCAAAGCTATGTCGCGTGCTGCGGAATGCGGAGACACTAAAAGCACCATAGTAGAACACAGATGAAGCTTCTAAGTTGATGTAATTGCCAGTAAGAAGTAGTACAATTCAAGTTTTAGGTATCCATTATTGACTTATTGCCCTTCACTGGTGCCTTAGACATGGGATAGGAACTTAAGAGTTTGCGTGAAAGGAGGACTAGCAGCCGCGTTGCACGGGAGAATGTGAAAAGTGTTCATATGCAGTAAAAACCTGAGAGATCCGTCCGTTTTCGTCATTTGTTATCGAATCAACTTAAAGCCAGATTGTCACATTGGCCGCTCATCTGTCTGAAACGGTTACATTTATCGTCTGCAAAGCTATGTCGCGTGCTGCGGTATCCGGAGACACTAAAAGCAACATAGTAGAACACACATGAAGCTTCTAAGTTGATGTAATAGCCAGTAAGAAGTAGTACAATTCAAGTTTTTGTTATCGATTATTGACTTTTTAGCTGGCTTTGGTACCTTGGACATGAGCTAGGACCTTAACATTTTGCATGAAAGGAGGACTAGCAGCCGAATTGCACGGGAGAATGTGAAAAGTGTTCATATGTAGTAAAAACCTGAGAAATTCGTCCGCTTTCGTCATTTGTTACCGAATCGAATTAAAGCCACTTTGTCACTTTGGCCGGACTTCTGTCTGAAACGGTTACATTTATCGTCTGCAAAGCTATGTCGCGTGCTGCGGTGTGCGGAGACACTAAAAGAACCGTAGTAGAACACAGATGAAGCTTCTAAGTTGATGTAATTGCCAGTAAGAAGCAGTACAATTCAAGTTTTAGGTATCGATATTGACTTTTTACCCTTTTTTGCTGCCTTGGACATGAGCTACGAACTTAAGATTTTGCATGAAAGGAGGACTAGCAGCCACGTTGCACGGGAGAACGTGAAAGGTGTTCATATGTAATAAAAACCTGAGAAATCCGTCCGTTTTCGTCATTTGTTATCGAATCGACTTAAAACCAGATGGTCACTTTGGTCGCTACTCTCTCTGAGACGGTTGTACTTATCGTCTGCGAAGCTATCTCGCGTGCTGCGGTATGCGGAGACACTAAAAGCTCCAAAGTAGAACACAGATGAAACTTCTAAGTTGATGTAATAGCCAGTAAGAAGTAGTACTATTCAAGTTTTAGGTATCGATTATTGACTTTTTTCCCTTCTTTGGTGTCTTGATCATAAGCTAGGACCTTAAGATTCTGCATGAAGCGAGGACTAGCAGCCGAATTGCAAGGGGAGGAGTTCATATGTAGTAAAAAACCTGAGAAATCCGTCCGTTTTCGTCATTTGTTATCGAATCGACTTAAAGCCAGATCATCACATTGGCTGTTCTTCTCTCTGAAACGGTTGTACTTATCGTCTGCAAAGCTATGTCGCGTGCTGCAGTATGCGGAGACACTAAAAGCACCATAGTAGAACACAGATGAAGCTTCTAAGTTGATGTAATAGCCAGTAAGAAATAGTACAATTGAAGTTTTAGGTATCGATTATTGACTTTTTACCCTTCTTTGGTGTCTTGGACAATGGCTAGGACCTTAAGATTTTGCATGAAAGGAGTTCCAAGGGAGAATGTGAAGAGTGTCCATATGTAGTAAAAACCTGAGAAATCCGTCCGTTTTCGTCATTTGTTATCGAATCGACTTAAAGCCTGATCGTCACATTGGTCGCTCTTCTCTCTGAAACGGTTGTACTTATCGTCTGCAAAGCTATGTCGCGTGCTGCGGTATGCGGAGACACTAAAAGCACCATAGTAGAACACAGATGAAGCTTCTAAGTTGATGTGATAGCCATTAAGAAATAGTAGAATTCAAGTTTTAGGTATCGATTATTGACTTTTTACCCTTCTTTGGTGCATTGGACATGAGCTAGGAACTTAAGATTTTGCATGAAACGAGGACTAACAGCCGGGTTGCACGAGAGAATGTGAAAAGTGTTCATATGTAATAAAAACCTGTGAAATCCGTCCGTTTTCGTCACTTGTTCTCGAATCGACTTAAAGCCAGATCGTCACATTGGCTGCTCTTCTCCCTGAAACGGTTGTACTTATCGTCTGCAAAGCTATGTCGCGTGCTGCGGTATGCGGAGACACTAAAAGCACCATAGTAGAACACAGATGAAGCTTCTAAGTTGATGTAATAGCCAGTAAGAAATAGTACAATTGAAGTTTTAGGTATCGATTATTGACTTTTTACCCTTCTTTGGTGTCTTGGACAATGGCTAGGACCTTAAGATTTTGCATGAAAGGAGTTCCAAGGGAGAATGTGAAGAGTGTCCATATGTAGTAAAAACCTGAGAAATCCGTCCGTTTTCGTCATTTGTTATCGAATCAACTGAAAGCCAGATTGTCACATTGGCCGCTCTTCTGTCTGAAACGGTTACATTTATCGTCTGCAAAGCTATGTCGCGTGCTGCGGTATGCGGAGACACTAAAAGCAACATAGTAGAACACACATGAAGCTTCTAAGTTGATGTCATGGCCAATAAGAAGTAGTACAATTCAAGTTTTAGTTACCGATTATTGACTTCTTTGCTAGCTTTGGTGCCTTGGACATGAACTAGGAACTTAAGATTTTGCATGAAAGGAGGACTAGCAGCCGCGTTGCACAGGAGAATGCGAAAAGTGTTCATATGTAGTAAAAACCTGAGAAATCCGACCGTTTTCGTCATTTGTTATCGAATCGCCTTAAAGCCAGATCGTCTCATTGGCCACTCTTCTCTCTGAGACGGTTGTACTTATCGTCTGCAAAGCTATGTCGCGTGCTGCGGTATGCGGAAACACTAAAAGCTCCATAGTAGAACACAGATGAAACTTCTAAGTTGATGTAATAGCCAGTAAGAAATAGTACAATTCAAGTTTTAGGTATCGATTATTGACTTTTTACCTTTCTTTGGTGCCTTGGACTTGAGCTAGGACATTAAGATTTTGCATGAAAGAGGGACAAGCAGACGCGTTGCACGGGAGAATGTGAAAAGTGTTCATATGTAGTAAACACCTGAGAAATCCGTCCGTTTTCGTCATTTGTTATCGAATCGTCTTAAAGCCAGATCGTCACATTGGCCGCTCTTCTCTCTGAAACGGTTGTACTTATCGTCTGCAAAGCTATGTCGCGTGCTGCGTTATGCGGAGACACTAAAAGCACCATAGTAGAACACAGACGAAGCTTCTAAGTTGATGTAATAGCCAGGAAGAAGTAGTACAATTCAAGTTTTAGTTATCGATTATTGACTTTTTAGCTGGCTTTGTTGCCTCGGACATGAGCTAGGACCTTAACATTTTGCATGAAAGGAGGACTAGCAGCGGAATTGCACGGGAGAATGTGAAAAGTGTTCATATGTAGTAAAAACCTGAGAAATCCGTCCGCTTTCGGTATTTGTTACCGGATCGAATTAAAGGCACATCGTCACATTCGCCGCACGTTTGTCTGAAACGGTTACATTTATCGTCTGCAAAGCTATGTCGCGTGCTGCGGTATGCGGAGACACTAAAAGCACCATAGTAGAACGCAGATGAAGCTTCTAAGTTGATGTAATAGCCAATAAGAAGTAGTACAATTCAAGTTTTAGTTATCGACTGTTGATTTTTAGCTGGCTTTGGTGACTTGGACATGAGCTAGGACCTTAACATTTTGCATGAAAGGAGGACTAGCAGCTGCGTTGCACGGGAGAATGTGAAAAGTGTTCATATGTAGTAAAAACCTGAGAAATCCATCGGTTTTCGTCATTTGTTATCGAATCGAATTTAAGACAGATCGTCACATTGACCGCTCTTCTCTCTGAAACGGTTGTACTTATCGTCTGCAAAGCTATGTCGCGTGCTGCGGAATGCGGAGACACTAAAAGCACCATAGTAGAACACAGATGAAGCTTCTAAGTTGATGTAATTGCCAGTAAGAAGTAGTACAATTCAAGTTTTAGGTATCGATTATTGACTTATTGCCCTTCACTGGTGCCTTAGACATGGGATAGGAACTTAAGAGGTAGCGTGAAAGGAGGACTAGCAGCCGCGTTGCACGGGAGAATGTGAAAAGTGTTCATATGCAGTAAAAACCTGAGAGATCCGTCCGTTTTCGTCATTTGTTATCGAATCAACTTAAAGCCAGATTGTCACATTGGCCGCTCATCTGTCTGAAACGGTTACATTTATCGTCTGCAAAGCTATGTCGCGTGCTGCGGTATCCGGAGACACTAAAAGCAACATAGTAGAACACACATGAAGCTTCTAAGTTGATGTAATAGCCAGTAAGAAGTAGTACAATTCAAGTTTTTGTTATCGATTATTGACTTTTTAGCTGGCTTTGGTGCCTTGGACATGAACTAGGAACTTAAGATTTTGCATGAAAGGAGGACTAGCAGCCGCGTTGCACAGGAGAATGCGAAAAGTGTTCATATGTAGTAAAAACCTGAGAAATCCGACCGTTTTCGTCATTTGTTATCGAATCGCCTTAAAGCCAGATCGTCTCATTGGCCACTCTTCTCTCTGAGACGGTTGTACTTATCGTCTGCAAAGCTATGTCGCGTGCTGCGGTATGCGGAAACACTAAAAGCTCCATAGTAGAACACAGATGAAACTTCTAAGTTGATGTAATAGCCAGTAAGAAATAGTACAATTCAAGTTTTAGGTATCGATTATTGACTTTTTACCTTTCTTTGGTGCCTTGGACTTGAGCTAGGACATTAAGATTTTGCATGAAAGAGGGACAAGCAGACGCGTTGCACGGGAGAATGTGAAAAGTGTTCATATGTAGTAAACACCTGAGAAATCCGTCCGTTTTCGTCATTTGTTATCGAATCGTCTTAAAGCCAGATCGTCACATTGGCCGCTCTTCTCTCTGAAACGGTTGTACTTATCGTCTGCAAAGCTATGTCGCGTGCTGCGTTATGCGGAGACACTAAAAGCACCATAGTAGAACACAGACGAAGCTTCTAAGTTGATGTAATAGCCAGGAAGAAGTAGTACAATTCAAGTTTTAGTTATCGATTATTGACTTTTTAGCTGGCTTTGTTGCCTCGGACATGAGCTAGGACCTTAACATTTTGCATGAAAGGAGGACTAGCAGCGGAATTGCACGGGAGAATGTGAAAAGTGTTCATATGTAGTAAAAACCTGAGAAATCCGTCCGCTTTCGGTATTTGTTACCGGATCGAATTAAAGGCACATCGTCACATTCGCCGCACGTTTGTCTGAAACGGTTACATTTATCGTCTGCAAAGCTATGTCGCGTGCTGCGGTATGCGGAGACACTAAAAGCACCATAGTAGAACGCAGATGAAGCTTCTAAGTTGATGTAATAGCCAATAAGAAGTAGTACAATTCAAGTTTTAGTTATCGACTGTTGATTTTTAGCTGGCTTTGGTGACTTGGACATGAGCTAGGACCTTAACATTTTGCATGAAAGGAGGACTAGCAGCTGCGTTGCACGGGAGAATGTGAAAAGTGTTCATATGTAGTAAAAACCTGAGAAATCCATCGGTTTTCGTCATTTGTTATCGAATCGAATTTAAGACAGATCGTCACATTGACCGCTCTTCTCTCTGAAACGGTTGTACTTATCGTCTGCAAAGCTATGTCGCGTGCTGCGGAATGCGGAGACACTAAAAGCACCATAGTAGAACACAGATGAAGCTTCTAAGTTGATGTAATTGCCAGTAAGAAGTAGTACAATTCAAGTTTTAGGTATCGATTATTGACTTATTGCCCTTCACTGGTGCCTTAGACATGGGATAGGAACTTAAGAGGTAGCGTGAAAGGAGGACTAGCAGCCGCGTTGCACGGGAGAATGTGAAAAGTGTTCATATGCAGTAAAAACCTGAGAGATCCGTCCGTTTTCGTCATTTGTTATCGAATCAACTTAAAGCCAGATTGTCACATTGGCCGCTCATCTGTCTGAAACGGTTACATTTATCGTCTGCAAAGCTATGTCGCGTGCTGCGGTATCCGGAGACACTAAAAGCAACATAGTAGAACACACATGAAGCTTCTAAGTTGATGTAATAGCCAGTAAGAAGTAGTACAATTCAAGTTTTTGTTATCGATTATTGACTTTTTAGCTGGCTTTGGTACCTTGGACATGAGCTAGGACCTTAACATTTTGCATGAAAGGAGGACTAGCAGCCGAATTGCACGGGAGAATGTGAAAAGTGTTCATATGTAGTAAAAACCTGAGAAATTCGTCCGCTTTCGTCATTTGTTACCGAATCGAATTAAAGCCACTTTGTCACTTTGGCCGGACTTCTGTCTGAAACGGTTACATTTATCGTCTGCAAAGCTATGTCGCGTGCTGCGGTGTGCGGAGACACTAAAAGAACCGTAGTAGAACACAGATGAAGCTTCTAAGTTGATGTAATTGCCAGTAAGAAGCAGTACAATTCAAGTTTTAGGTATCGATATTGACTTTTTACCCTTTTTTGCTGCCTTGGACATGAGCTAGGAACTTAAGATTTTGCATGAAAGGAGGACTAGCAGCCACGTTGCACGGGAGAACGTGAAAGGTGTTCATATGTAATAAAAACCTGAAAAATCCGTCCGTTTTCGTCATTTGTTATCGAATCGACTTAAAACCAGATGGTCACTTTGGTCGCTATTCTCTCTGAGACGGTTGTACTTATCGTCTGCGAAGCTATCTCGCGTGCTGCGGTATGCGGAGACACTAAAAGCTCCAAAGTAGAACACAGATGAAACTTCTAAGTTGATGTAATAGCCAGTAAGAAGTAGTACTATTCAAGTTTTAGGTATCGATTATTGACTTTTTTCCCTTCTTTGGTGTCTTGATCATAAGCTAGGACCTTAAGATTCTGCATGAAGGGAGGACTAGCAGCCGAATTGCAAGGGGAGAATAGGAGTTCATATGTAGTAAAAAACCTGAGAAATCCGTCCGTTTTCGTCATTTGTTATCGAATCGACTTAAAGCCAGATCATCACATTGGCCGTTCTTCTCTCTGAAACGGTTGTACTTATCGTCTGCAAAGCTATGTCGCGTGCTGCAGTATGCGGAGACACTAAAAGCACCATAGTAGAACACAGATGAAGCTTCTAAGTTGATGTAATAGCCAGTAAGAAATAGTACAATTGAAGTTTTAGGTATCGATTATTGACTTTTTACCCTTCTTTGGTGTCTTGGACATGGGCTAGGACCTTAAGATTTTGCATGAAAGGAGTTCCAAGGGAGAATGTGAAGAGTGTCCATATGTAGTAAAAACCTGAGAAATCCGTCCGTTTTCGTCATTTGTTATCGAATCGACTTAAAGCCTGATCGTCACATTGGTCGCTCTTCTCTCTGAAACGGTTGTACTTATCGTCTGCAAAGCTATGTCGCGTGCTGCGGTATGCGGAGACACTAAAAGCACCATAGTAGAACACAGATGAAGCTTCTAAGTTGATGTGATAGCCATTAAGAAATAGTAGAATTCAAGTTTTAGGTATCGATTATTGACTTTTTACCCTTCTTTGGTGCATTGGACATGAGCTGGAAACTTAAGATTTTGCATGAAACGAGGACTAACAGCCGGGTTGCACGAGAGAATGTGAAAAGTGTTCATATGTAATAAAAACCTGAGAAATCCGTCCGTTTTCGTCACTTGTTCTCGAATCGACTTAAAGCCAGATCGTCACATTGGCTGCTCTTCTCCCTGAAACGGTTGTACTTATCGTCTGCAAAGCTATGTCGCGTGCTGCGGTATGCGGAGACACTAAAAGCACCATAGTAGAACACAGATGAAGCTTCTAAGTTGATGTAATAGCCATTAAGAAGTAGTACAATTCAAGTTTTAGGTATCGGTTATTGACTTTTTACCCTTCTTTGGTGCCTTGGACATGGGCTAGGACCTTAAGATTTTGCATGAAAGGAGTACTAGCAGCCGAGTTGCACGGGAGAATGTGAAAAGTGTTCATATGTAGTAAAAACCTGAGAAATCCGTCCGATTTCGTCATTTGTTTACGAAGCGACTTAAAGCCAGAACGTCAGATTTTCCGCTCTTACGTCTGAAACAGTTAGATTTAGCGTGTGCAAAGCTATGTCGCCTGCTGTGGAATGTGGAGACACTAAAAGCACCATAGTAGAACACAGATGAAGCTTCTAAGTTGATGTAATAGCCAGTAAGAAGTAGTACAATTCAAGTTTTAGGTATCGATTATTGACTTTTTACCCTTCTTTGGTGCCTTGGACATGAGCTAGGAACTTACGTCTTTGCATGAAAGGAGGACTAGCAGCCGCGTTGCACGGGAAAATGTGAAAAGTGTTCATATGTAGTAAAAACCTGAGAAATCCGTCCGTTTTCGTCATTTGTTATCGAATCGACTTCAAGCCAGATCGTCACATTGGCCGCTCTTCTCCCTATAACGGTTGTACTTATCGTCTGCAAAGCTATGTCGCGTGCTGCAGTATGCGGAGACACTAAAAGCACTATAGTAGAACACAGATGAAGCTTCTAAGTTGATGTAATAGCCAGTAAGAAGTAGTACAATTGAAGTTTTAGGTATCGATTATTGACTTTTTACCCTTCTTTGGTGCCTTTGACATAGGCTAGGACCTTAAGATTTTGCATGAAAGGAGGACTAGCAGCCGAGTTGCACAGGAGAATGTGAAAAGTGTTCATATGCAGTAAAAACCTGAGAGATCCGTCTGTTTTCGTCATTTGTTATCGAATCAACTTAAAGCCAGATTGTCACATTGGCCGCTCATCTGTCTGAAACGGTTACATTTATCGTCTGCAAAGCTATGTCGCGTGCTGCGGTATCCGGAGACACTAAAAGCAACATAGTAGAACACACATGAAGCTTCTAAGTTGATGTAATAGCCAGTAAGAAGTAGTACAATTCAAGTTTTAGTTATCGATTATTGACTTTTTAGCTGGCTTTGGTACCTTGGACATGAGCTAGGACCTTAACATTTTGCATGAAAGGAGGACTAGCAGCCGAATTGCACGGGAGAATGTGAAAAGTGTTCATATGTAGTAAAAACCTGAGAAATCCATCGGTTTTCGTCATTTGTTATCGATTCGAATTTAAGACAGATCGTCACATTGACCGCTCTTCTCTCTGAAACGGTTGTACTTATCGTCTGCAAAGCTATGTCGCGTGCTGCGGAATGCGGAGACACTAAAAGCACCATAGTAGAACACAGATGAAGCTTCTAAGTTGATGTAATTGCCAGTAAGAAGTAGTACAATTCAAGTTTTAGGTATCCATTATTGACTTATTGCCCTTCACTGGTGCCTTAGACATGGGATAGGAACTTAAGAGTTTGCGTGAAAGGAGGACTAGCAGCCGCGTTGCACGGGAGAATGTGAAAAGTGTTCATATGCAGTAAAAACCTGAGAGATCCGTCCGTTTTCGTCATTTGTTATCGAATCAACTTAAAGCCAGATTGTCACATTGGCCGCTCATCTGTCTGAAACGGTTACATTTATCGTCTGCAAAGCTATGTCGCGTGCTGCGGTATCCGGAGACACTAAAAGCAACATAGTAGAACACACATGAAGCTTCTAAGTTGATGTAATAGCCAGTAAGAAGTAGTACAATTCAAGTTTTTGTTATCGATTATTGACTTTTTAGCTGGCTTTGGTACCTTGGACATGAGCTAGGACCTTAACATTTTGCATGAAAGGAGGACTAGCAGCCGAATTGCACGGGAGAATGTGAAAAGTGTTCATATGTAGTAAAAACCTGAGAAAGTCGTCCGCTTTCGTCATTTGTTACCGAATGGAATTAAAGCCACTTTGTCACTTTGGCCGGACTTCTGTCTGAAACGGTTACATTTATCGTCTGCAAAGCTATGTCGCGTGCTGCGGTGTGCGGAGACACTAAAAGAACCGTAGTAGAACGCAGATGAAGCTTCTAAGTTGATGTAATTGCCAGTAAGAAGCAGTACAATTCAAGTTTTAGGTATCGATATTGACTTTTTACCCTTTTTTGCTGCCTTGGACATGAGCTAGGAACTTAAGATTTTGCATGAAAGGAGGACTAGCAGCCACGTTGCACGGGAGAACGTGAAAGGTGTTCATATGTAATAAAAACCTGAGAAATCCGTCCGTTTTCGTCATTTGTTATCGAATCGACTTAAAACCAGATGGTCACTTTGGTCGCTATTCTCTCTGAGACGGTTGTACTTATCGTCTGCGAAGCTATCTCGCGTGCTGCGGTATGCGGAGACACTAAAAGCTCCAAAGTAGAACACAGATGAAACTTCTAAGTAGATGTAATAGCCAGTAAGAAGTAGTACTATTCAAGTTTTAGGTATCGATTATTGACTTTTTTCCCTTCTTTGGTGTCTTGATCATAAGCTAGGACCTTAAGATTCTGCATGAAGGGAGGACTAGCAGCCGAATTGCAAGGGGAGGAGTTCATATGTAGTAAAAAACCTGAGAAATCCGTCCGTTTTCGTCATTTGTTATCGAATCGACTTAAAGCCAGATCATCACATTGGCCGTTCTTCTCTCTGAAACGGTTGTACTTATCGTCTGCAAAGCTATGTCGCGTGCTGCAGTATGCGGAGACACTAAAAGCACCATAGTAGAACACAGATGAAGCTTCTAAGTTGATGTAATAGCCAGTAAGAAATAGTACAATTGAAGTTTTAGGTATCGATTATTGACTTTTTACCCTTCTTTGGTGTCTTGGACATGGGCTAGGACCTTAAGATTTTGCATGAAAGGAGTTCCAAGGGAGAATGTGAAGAGTGTCCATATGTAGTAAAAACCTGAGAAATCCGTCCGTTTTCGTCATTTGTTATCGAATCGACTTAAAGCCTGATCGTCACATTGGTCGCTCCTCTCTCTGAAACGGTTGTACTTATCGTCTGCAAAGCTATGTCGCGTGCTGCGGAATGCGGAGACACTAAAAGCACCATAGTAGAACACAGATGAAGCTTCTAAGTTGATGTAATTGCCAGTAAGAAGTAGTACAATTCAAGTTTTAGGTATCGATTATTGACTTATTGCCCTTCACTGGTGCCTTAGACATGGGATAGGAACTTAAGAGGTAGCGTGAAAGGAGGACTAGCAGCCGCGTTGCACGGGAGAATGTGAAAAGTGTTCATATGCAGTAAAAACCTGAGAGATCCGTCCGTTTTCGTCATTTGTTATCGAATCAACTTAAAGCCAGATTGTCACATTGGCCGCTCATCTGTCTGAAACGGTTACATTTATCGTCTGCAAAGCTATGTCGCGTGCTGCGGTATCCGGAGACACTAAAAGCAACATAGTAGAACACACATGAAGCTTCTAAGTTGATGTAATAGCCAGTAAGAAGTAGTACAATTCAAGTTTTTGTTATCGATTATTGACTTTTTAGCTGGCTTTGGTACCTTGGACATGAGCTAGGACCTTAACATTTTGCATGAAAGGAGGACTAGCAGCCGAATTGCACGGGAGAATGTGAAAAGTGTTCATATGTAGTAAAAACCTGAGAAATTCGTCCGCTTTCGTCATTTGTTACCGAATCGAATTAAAGCCACTTTGTCACTTTGGCCGGACTTCTGTCTGAAACGGTTACATTTATCGTCTGCAAAGCTATGTCGCGTGCTGCGGTGTGCGGAGACACTAAAAGAACCGTAGTAGAACACAGATGAAGCTTCTAAGTTGATGTAATTGCCAGTAAGAAGCAGTACAATTCAAGTTTTAGGTATCGATATTGACTTTTTACCCTTTTTTGCTGCCTTGGACATGAGCTAGGAACTTAAGATTTTGCATGAAAGGAGGACTAGCAGCCACGTTGCACGGGAGAACGTGAAAGGTGTTCATATGTAATAAAAACCTGAAAAATCCGTCCGTTTTCGTCATTTGTTATCGAATCGACTTAAAACCAGATGGTCACTTTGGTCGCTATTCTCTCTGAGACGGTTGTACTTATCGTCTGCGAAGCTATCTCGCGTGCTGCGGTATGCGGAGACACTAAAAGCTCCAAAGTAGAACACAGATGAAACTTCTAAGTTGATGTAATAGCCAGTAAGAAGTAGTACTATTCAAGTTTTAGGTATCGATTATTGACTTTTTTCCCTTCTTTGGTGTCTTGATCATAAGCTAGGACCTTAAGATTCTGCATGAAGGGAGGACTAGCAGCCGAATTGCAAGGGGAGAATAGGAGTTCATATGTAGTAAAAAACCTGAGAAATCCGTCCGTTTTCGTCATTTGTTATCGAATCGACTTAAAGCCAGATCATCACATTGGCCGTTCTTCTCTCTGAAACGGTTGTACTTATCGTCTGCAAAGCTATGTCGCGTGCTGCAGTATGCGGTGACACTAAAAGCACCATAGTAGAACACAGATGAAGCTTCTAAGTTGATGTAATAGCCAGTAAGAAATAGTACAATTGAAGTTTTAGGTATCGATTATTGACTTTTTACCCTTCTTTGGTGTCTTGGACATTGGCTAGGACCTTAAGATTTTGCATGAAAGGAGTTCCAAGGGAGAATGTGAAGAGTGTCCATATGTAGTAAAAACCTGAGAAATCCGTCCGTTTTCGTCATTTGTTATCGAATCGACTTAAAGCCTGATCGTCACATTGGTCGCTCTTCTCTCTGAAACGGTTGTACTTATCGTCTGCAAACCTATGTCGCGTGCTGCGGTATGCGGAGACACTAAAAGCACCTAGTAGAACACAGATGAAGCTTCTAAGTTGATGTGATAGCCATTAAGAAATAGTAGAATTCAAGTTTTAGGTATCGATTATTGACTTTTTACCCTTCTTTGGTGCATTGGACATGAGCTAGGAACTTATGATTTTGCATGAAACGAGGACTAACAGCCGGGTTGCACGAGAGAATGTGAAAAGTGTTCATATGTAATAAAAACCTGAGAAATCCGTCCGTTTTCGTCACTTGTTCTCGAATCGACTTAAAGCCAGATCGTCACATTGGCTGCTCTTCTCCCTGAAACGGTTGTACTTATCGTCTGCAAAGCTATGTCGCGTGCTGCGGTATGCGGAGACACTAAAAGCACCATAGTAGAACACAGATGAAGCTTCTAAGTTGATGTAATAGCCAGTAAGAAGTAGTACAATTCAAGTTTTAGGTATCGGTTATTGACTTTTTACCCTTCTTTGGTGCCTTGGACATGGGCTAGGACCTTAAGATTTTGCATGAAAGGAGTACTAGCAGCCGAGTTGCACGGGAGAATGTGAAAAGTGTTCATATGTAGTAAAAACCTGAGAAATCTGTCCGATTTCGTCATTTGTTTACGAAGCGACTTAAAGCCAGAACGTCAGATTTTCCGCTCTTACGTCTGAAACAGTTAGATTTGGCGTGTGCAAAGCTATGTCGCCTGCTGTGGAATGTGGAGACACTAAAAGCACCATAGTAGAACACAGATGAAGCTTCTAAGTTGATGTAATAGCCAGTAAGAAGTAGTACAATTCAAGTTTTAGGTATCGATTATTGACTTTTTACCCTTCTTTGGTGCCTTGGACATGAGCTAGGAACTTACGTCTTTGCATGAAAGGAGGACTAGCAGCCGCGTTGCACGGGAAAATGTGAAAAGTGTTCATATGTAGTAAAAACCTGAGAAATCCGTCCGTTTTCGTCATTTGTTATCGAATCGACTTCAAGCCAGATCGTCACATTGGCCGCTCTTCTCCCTATAACGGTTGTACTTATCGTCTGCAAAGCTATGTCGCGTGCTGCAGTATGCGGAGACACTAAAAGCACTATAGTAGAACACAGATGAAGCTTCTAAGTTGATGTAATAGCCAGTAAGAAGTAGTACAATTGAAGTTTTAGGTATCGATTATTGACTTTTTACCCTTCTTTGGTGCCTCTGACATAGGCTAGGACCTTAAGATTTTGCATGAAAGGTGGACTAGCAGCCGAGTTGCACGGGAGAATGTGAAAAGTGTTCATATGGAGTAAAAAGCTGAGAAATCCGTCCGTTTTCGTCATTTGTTATCGAATCGCCTTAAAGCCAGATCGTCACATTGGCCGCACTTCTGTCTGAAACGGTTACATTTATCGTCTGCAAAGCTATGTCGCGTGCTGCGGTATGCGGAGACACTAAAAGCACCATAGTAGAACACAGATGAAGCTTCTAAGTTGATGTAATAGCCAGTAAGAAGTAGTACAATTGAAGTTTTAGGTATCGATTATTGACTTTTTACCCTTCTTTGGTGCCTTTGACATAGGCTAGGACCTTAAGATTTTGCATGAAAGGTGGACTAGCAGCCGAGTTACACGGGAGAATGTGAAAAGTGTTCATATGTAGTAAAAACCTGACAAATACGTCCGTTTTCCTCATTTGTTATCGAATCGACTTAAAGCCAGATCGTCACATTGGCCGCAGTTCTGACTGAAACGGTTACATTTATCGTCTGTAAAGCTATGTCACGTGCTGCGGTATGCAGAAACACTAAAAGCACCATAGTAGAACACAGATGAAGCTTCTAAGTTGATGGAATAGCCATTAAGAAGTAGTACAATTTAAGTTTCAGTTATCGATTATTAACTTTTTAACTGGCTTTGGTGCCTTGGACATGAGCTAGGACATTAACACTTTGCATGAAAGGAGGACTAGCTGCCAAGTTGCACGGGAGGATGTGAAAATCGTTCATATGTGGTAAAAACCTGACAAATCCGTCCGTTTTCGTCATTTGTTATCGAATCAACTTAAAGCAAGATCGTCACATTGGCCGCTCTTCTCTCTGAAACGGTTGTACTTCTCGTCTGCAAAGCTATGTCGTGGGCTGCGGTATGCGGAGACACTAAAAGCACCAAAGTAGAACACAGACGAAACTTCTAAGTTTGTGTATTAGCCAGTAAGAAGTAGTACAATTCAAGTATTAGGTATTGATTATTGACTTTTTACCCTTCTTTGGTGTCTTGGACATGAGCTATGAACTTAAGATTTTCCATGAAAGGAGGACTAGCAGCCGAGTTACACGGGAGAATGTGAAAAGTGTTCATATGTAGTAAAAACCTGACAAATACGTCCGTTTTCCTCATTTGTTATCGAATCGACTTAAAGCCAGATCGTCACATTGGCCGCAGTTCTGACTGAAACGGTTACATTTATCGTCTGTAAAGCTATGTCACGTGCTGCGGTATGCGGAGACACTAAAAGCACCATAGTAGAACACAGATGAAGCTTCTAAGTTGATGGAATAGCCAGTAAGAAGTAGTACAATTCAAGTTTTAGTTATCGATTATTGACTTTTTACCCTTCTTTGGTGACTTGGACATGAGAGAGGAACTAAAGATTTTGCATGAAAGGAGGACGAGAAGCCGCGTTGCATGTGAGAATGTGAAAAGTGTTCATATGTAGTAAAAACCTGAGAAATCCGTCCGTTTTCGTCATTTGTTATCTAATCGACTTAAAGCCAGATCGTCACATTGGCCGCTCTTCTTTCTGAAACGGTTGTACTTATCGTCTGCAAAGCTATGTCGCGTGCTGCGGTATGTGGAGACACTAAAAGAACCATAGTAGAACACAGATATAACATCTAAGTTGATGTAATAGCCAGTAATAAGTAGTACAATTCAAGTTTTAGGTATCGATTATTGACTTTTTACCCTTCTTTGGTCCCTTGGACAGGAGCTAGGAACTTAAGGTTTTGCATGAAATGAGGACTAGCAGCCGAGTTGCACGGGACAATGTGAAAAGTGTTCATATGTAGTAAAAACCTGAGAAATCCGTCCGTTTTCGTCATTTGTTATCTAATCGACTTAAAGCCAGACCGTCACATTGGCCGCACTTCTATCTAAAACGGTTACATTTATCGTCTGCAAAGCTATGTCGCGTGCTGCGGTATGCGGAGACACTAAAAGCACCATAGTAGAACACAGATGAAGCTTCTAAGTTGATGTAATAGCCAGTAAGAAGTAGTACAATTCAAGTTAAAGGTATCGACTATTGACTTTTTAAACTTCTTTGGTGCCTTGGACATTAGCTAGGAACTTATGATTTTGCATTAAAGGAGGACTAGCAGCCGCGTTACACGGGAGAATGTGAAAAGTGTTCATTTGTAGTGAAAACCTGAGAAATCCGTCCGTATTCGTCATTTGTTATCGAATCGACTTAAAGGCAGATCGTCACATTGGCCGCTGTTCTTTCTGAAACGGTTGTACTTCTCGTCTGCAAAGCTATGTCGTGTGCTGCGGTATGCGTAGACACTAAAAACACCAAAATAGAACACAGACGAAGCTTCTAAGTTGATGTAATAGCCAGTAAGAAGTAGTACAATTCAAGTTTTAGGTATCGGTTATTGACTTTTTACAATTCTTTGGTGACTTGGACATGAGCTAGGAACTTAAGATTTTGCATGAAATTAGAACTAGATGCCGCGATACACGGGAGAATGTGAAAAGTGTTCATATGTAGTAAAAACCTGAGAAATCCGTCCGTTTTCGTCATTTGTTATCGAATCGACTTCAAGTCAGATCATCACATTGGCCGCTCTTCTCCCTATAATGGTTGTACTTATCGTCTGTAAAGCTATGTCGCGAGCTGCAGTATGCGGAGACACTAAAAGCACCATAGTAGAACACAGATGAAGCTTCTAAGTTGATGTAATAGCCAGTAAGAAGTAGTACGATTGAAGTTTTACGTATCTATTATTTACTTTTTACCCATCTTTGGTGCCTTGGACATAGGCTAGGACCTTAAGATTTTGCATGAAAGGAGGACTAGCAGCCGAGTTGCACGGGAGAATGTGAAAAGTGTTCATATGTAGTAAAAACCTGAGAAATCCGTCCGTTTTCGTCTTTTGTTATCGAATCGACTTAAAGCCAGATCGTCACATTGGCCGCTCTTCTTTCTGAAACGGTTGTACTTCTCGTCTGCAAAGCTATGTCGTGTGCTGCGGTATGCGTAGACACTAAAAGCACCATAGTAGAACACAGATGAAGCATCTAAGTTGATGTAATAGCCAGTAACATGTAGTACAATTCAAGTTTTAGGTACCGATTATTGACTTTTTACCTTTCTTTGGTGCTTTAGACATGAGCTAGGAACTTACGTCTTTGCATGAAATGAGGACTAGCAGCCGCGTTGCACGGGAAAATGTGAAAAATGTTCATATGTAGTAAAAACCTGAGAAATCCCTTCGTTTTCGTCATTTGTTACCGAATCGACTTAAAGCCAGATCAACACATTGGCCGCACTTCTGTCTGAAACGGTTACATTTATCGTCTGCAAAGCTATGTCGCAAGCTGCGGTATGCGGAGACACTAAAAGCACCACAGTAGAACACAGATGAAGCTTCTAAGTTGATGTAATAGCCAGTAAGAAGTAGTACAATTCAAGTTAAAGGTATCGATTATTGACTTTTTAGCCTTCTTTGGTGCCTTGGACATGAGCTAGGAACTTAAGATTTTGCATGAAAGGAGGACTAGCAGCCGCGTTGCACAGGAGAATGTGAAAAGTATTCATATGTACTAAAAACCTGAGAAATCCGTCCGTTTTCGTCATTTGTTATCTAATCGACTTAAAGCCAGATCGTCACATTTGCCGCACTTCTGTCTGAAACGGTTACATTTATCGTCTGCAAAGCTATGTCGCGTGCTGCGGTATGCGGAGACACTAAGAGAACGATAGTAGGACACAGATGAAGCTTCTAAGTTGATGTAATAGCCATTAAGAAGTAGTACAATTCAAGTTTTAGGTACCGATTATTGACTGTTTACCCTTCTTTGGTGCCTTGGACATGAGCTAGAAACTTACGTCTTTGCATGGAAGGAGGACAAGCAGCCGCGTTGCATGGGAAAATGTGAAAAGTGTTCATATGTTGTAAAAACCTGAGAAATCCGTCCGTTTTCGTCATTTGTTATCGAATCGACTTCAAGCCAGATCATCACATTGGCCGCTCTTCTCCCTATAACGGTTGTACTTATCGTCTGCAAAGCTATGTCGCGTGCTGCAGTATGCAGAGACACTAAAAGCACCATAGTAGAACACAGATGAAGCTTCTAAGTTGATGTAATAGCCAGTAAGAAGTAGTACAATTGAAGTTTTAGGTATCTATTATTGACTTTTTACCCTTCTTTGGTGCCTTGGACATAGGCTAGGACCTTAAGATTTTGCATGAAAGGAGGACTAGCAGCCGAGTTGCACGGGAGAATGTGAAAAGTGTTCATATGTAGTTAAATCCTGAGAAATCCGTCCGTTTTCGTCATTTGTTATCTAATCGACTTAAAGCCAGATCGTCACATTGGCCGCACTTCTGTCTGAAACGGTTACATTTATGGTCTGTAAAGCTATGTCGCGTGCTGCGGTATGCGGAGACACTAAAAGCACCATAGTAGAACACAGATGATGCTTGTAAGATGATGCAATAGCCAGTAAGAAGTAGTACAACTCAAGTTTTAGATATCGATTATTGACTTTTTTGCTGGCTTTGGTGCCTTGGACATGAGCTAGGACCTTAAGATTTTGCATGAAAGGAGGACTAGCAGCCGAGTTGCACGGGAGAATGTGAAAAGTGTTCATATATAGTAAAAACCTGAGAAATCCGTCCGTTTTCGTCATTTGTTATCTAATCGACTTAAAGCCAGATCGTCACATTGGCCGCCCTCCTCTCTGAAACGGTTGTACTTATCGTCTGCAAAGTTATGTCGCGTGCTGCTGTATGCAGAAACACTAAAAGCACCATAGTAGAACACAGATGAAGCTTCTAAGTTGATGTAATAGCTAGTAAAAGGTAGTACAATTCAAGTTTTACTTATCGATTATTGAGTTTTTAGCTGGCTTTGGTGCTTGGACATGAGCTAATACCTTAACATTTTGCATGAAAGGGGGACTAGCAGCCGAGTTGCACGGGAGAATGTGAAAAGTGTTCATATGTAGTAAAAACCTTAGAAACCCCTCCGTTTTCGTCACTTGTTGTCGAATCGACTTAAAGCCAGATCGTCACATTGGCCGCTCTTCTGTCTGAAACGGTTCCATTTATCGTCTGCAAAGCTATGTCGCGTGCTGCGGTATGCGGAGACACTAAAAGCACCATAGTAGAACACATGTGAAGCTTCTAAGTTGATGTAATAGCCAGTAAGAAGTAGTACAATTCAAGTTTTAGGGATCGATTATTGACTTTTTACCCTTCTTTGGTGCCTTGGACATGAGCTAGGAACTTAAGATTTTGCATGAAAGGAGCACTAGCAGCCGAGTTGCACGGGAGAATGTGAAAAGTGTTCCTTTGTATTAAAAACCTTAGAAATCCTTTCGTTTTCGTCACTTGTTGTCGAATCGACTTAAAGCCAGATCAACACATTATTCGCACTTCTGTCTGAAACGGTTACATTTATCGTCTGCAAAGCTATGTCGCGTGCTGCGGTATGCGGAGACACTAAGAGAACGATAGTAGGACACAGATGAAGCTTCTAGGTTGATGTAATAGCCAGTAAGAAGTAGTACAATTCAAGTTTTAGGTACCGATTATTGGCTTTTTACCCTTCTTTGGTGCCTTGGACATGAGCTGGAAACTTACGTCTTTGCATGAAAGGAGGACTAGAAGCCGCGTTGCACGGGAAAATGTGAAAAGTGTTCATATGTAGTAAAAACCTGAGAAATCCGTCCGTTTTCGTCACTTGTTGTCGAATCGACTTAAAGCCAGATCAACACATTATTCGCACTTCTGTCTGAAACGGTTACATTTATCGTCTGTAAAGCTATGTCGCGAGCTGCGGTATGCAGAAACACTAAAAGCACCATAGTAGAACACAGATGAAGCTTCTAAGTTGATGGAATAGCCAGTAAGAAGTAGTACAATTCAAGTTTTAGTTATCGATTATTGACTTTTTACCCTTCTTTGGTGACTTGGACATGAGATAGGAACTAAAGATTTTGCATGAAAGGAGGACTAGAAGCCGCGTTGCATGTGAGAATGTGAAATGTGTTCATATGTAGTAAAAACCTGAGAAATCCGTCCGTATTCGTCATTTGTTATCAAATCGACTTAAAGCCAGATCGTCACATTGGCCGCTCTTCTTTCTGAAACGGTTGTACTTATCGTCTGCAAAGCTATGTCGCGTGCTGCAGTATGCGGAGACACTAAAAGCACCATAGTAGAACACAGATGAAGCTTCTAAGTTGATGTAATAGCCAGTAAGAAGTAGTACAATTCAAGTTAAAGGTATCGATTATTGACTTTTTAAACTTCTTTGGTGCCTTGGACATGAGCTAGGAACTTATGATTTTGCATTAAAGGAGGACTAGCAGCCGCGTTACACGGGAGAATGTGAAAAGTGTTCATATGTAGTAAAAACCTGAGAAATCCGTCCGTATTCGTCATTTGTTATCGAATCGACTTAAAGGCAGATCGTCACATTGGCCGCTCTTCTTTCTGAAACGGTTGTACTTCTTGTCTGCAAAGCTATGTCGTGTGCTGCGGTATGCGTAGACACTAAAAACACCAAAGTAGAACACAGACGAAGCTTCTAAGTTGATGTAATAGTCAGTAAGAAGTAGTACAATTCAAGTTTTAGGTATCGATTGTTGACTTTTTACAATTCTTTGGTGACTTGGACATGAGCTAGGAACTTAAGATTTTGCATGAAATTAGAACTAGCCGCCGCGTTACACGGGAGAATGTGAAAAGTGTTCATATGTAGTAAAAACCTGAAAAATCCGTCCGTTTTCGTCATTTGTTATCGAATCGACTTCAAGTCAGATCATCACATTGGCCGCTCTTCTCCCTATAACGGTTGTACGTATCGTCTGCAAAGCTATGTCGCGTGCTGCAGTATGCGTAGACACTAAAAGCACCATAGTAGAACAAAGATGAAGCTTCTAAGTTGATGTAATAGCCAGTAAGAAGTAGTACAATTGAAGTTTTAGGTATCTATTATTTACTTTTTACCCATCTTTGGTGCCTTGGACATAGACTAGGACCTTAAGATTTTGCATGAAAGGAGGACTAGCAGCCGAGTTGCACGGGAGAATGTGAAAAGTGTTCATATGTAGTAAAAACCTGAGAAATCCGTCCGTTTTCGTCATTTGTTATCTAATCGACTTAAAGCCAGATCGTCACATTGGCCGCCCTCCTCTCTGAAACGGTTGTACTTATCGTCTGCAAAGTTATGTCGCGTGCTGCTGTATGCAGAAACACTAAAAGCACCATAGTAGAACACAGATGAAGCTTCTAAGTTGATGTAATAGCTAGTAAAAGGTAGTACAATTCAAGTTTTACTTATCGATTATTGAGTTTTTAGCTGGCTTTGGTGCCTTGGACATGAGCTAATACCTTAACATTTTGCATGAAAGGGGGACTAGCAGCCGAGTTGCACGGGAGAATGTGAAAAGTGTTCATATGTAGTAAAAACCTTAGAAACCCGTCCGTTTTCGTCACTTGTTGTCGAATCGACTTAAAGCCACATCGTCACATTGGCCGCTCTTCTGTCTGAAACGGTTCCATTTATCGTCTGCAAAGCTATGTCGCGTGCTGCGGTATGCGGAGACACTAAAAGCACCATAGTAGAACACATGTGAAGCTTCTAAGTTGATGTAATAGCCAGTAAGAAGTAGTACAATTCAAGTTTTAGGGATCGATTATTGACTTTTTACCCTTCTTTGGTGCCTTGGACATGAGCTAGGAACTTAAGATTTTGCATGAAAGGAGCACTAGCAGCCGAGTTGCACGGGAGAATGTGAAAAGTGTTCCTTTGTATTAAAAACCTTAGAAATCCTTTCGTTTTCGTCACTTGTTGTCGAATCGACTTAAAGCCAGATCAACACATTATTCGCACTTCTGTCTGAAACGGTTACATTTATCGTCTGCAAAGCTATGTCGCGTGCTGTGGTATGCGGAGACACTAAGAGAACGATAGTAGGACACAGATGAAGCTTCTAAGTTGATGTAATAGCCAGTAAGATGTAGTACAATTCAAGTTTTAGGTACCGATTATTGGCTTTTTACCCTTCTTTGGTGCCTTGGACATGAGCTAGAAACTTACGTCTTTGCATGAAAGGAGGACTAGAAGCCGCGTTGCACGGGAAAATGTGAAAAGTGTTCATATGTAGTAAAAACCTGCGAAATCCGTCCGTTTTCGTCATTTGTTAACGAATCGACTTCAAGCCAGATCGTCACATTGGCCGCTCTTCTCCCTATAACGGTTGTACTTATCGTCTGCAAAGCTATGTCGCGTGCTGCACTATGCGGAGACACTAAAAGCACCATAGTAGAACACAGATGAAGCTTCTAAGTTGATGTAAAAGCTAGTAAAAGGTAGTACAATTCAAGTTTTACTTATCGATTATTGAGTTTTTAGCTGGCTTTGGTGCCTTGGACATGAGGTAATACCATAACATTTTGCATGAAAGGGGGACTAGCAGCCGAGTTGCACGGGAGAATGTGAAAAGTGTTAATATGTAGCAAAAACGTTAGTAATCCGTCCATTTTCGTCATTTGTTATCGAATCGACTTAAAGCCAGATCGTCACATTGGCCGCTCTTCTTTCTGAAACGGTAGTACTTCTCGTCTGCAAAGCTATGTCGTGTGCTGCGGTATGCGGAGACACAAAAAGCACCAAAGTAGAACACAGATGAAGCTTCTATGTTGATGTAATAGCCATTAAGAAGTAGTACAATTCAAGTTTTAGTTATCGATTATTAATTTTTTAACTGGCTTTGGTGCCTTGGACATGAGCTAGGACATTAACACTTTGCATGAAAGGAGGACTAGCAGCCAAGTTGCACGGGAGGATGTGAAAATCGTTCATATGTAGTAAAAACCTGACAAATCCGTCCGTTTTCGTCATTTGTTATCGATTCAACTTAAAGCAAGATCGTCACATTGGCCGCTCTTCTTTCTGAAACGGTTGTACTTCTCGTCTGCAAAGCTATGTCGTGCGCTGCGGTATGCGGAGACACTAAAAGCACCAAAGTAGAACACAGACGAAACTTCTAAGTTTGTGTATTAGCCGGTAAGAAGTAGTACAATTCAAGTTTTAGGTATTGATTATTGACTTTTTACCCTTCTTTGGTGCCTTGGACATGAGCTAGGAACTTAAGATTTTCCATGATAGGAGGACTAGCAGCCGAGTTACACGGGAGAATGTGAAAAGTGTTCATATGTAGTAAAAACCTGAGAAATACGTCCGTTTTCGTCATTTGTTATCGAATCGACTTAAAGCCAGATCGTCACATTGGCCGCAGTTCTGACTGAAACGGTTACATTTATCGTCTGTAAAGCTATGTCGCGAGCTGCGGTATGCAGAAACACTAAAAGCACCATAGTAGAACACAGATGAAGCTTCTAAGTTGATGGAATAGCCAGTAAGAAGTAGTACAATTCAAGTTTTAGTTATCGATTATTGACTTTTTACCCTTCTTTGGTGACTTGGACATGAGATAGGAACTAAAGATTTTGCATGAAAGGAGGACTAGAAGCCGCGTTGCATGTGAGAATGTGAAAAGTGTTCATATGTAGTAAAAACCTGAGAAATCCGTCCGTTTTCGTCATTTGTTATCAAATCGACTTAAAGCCAGATCGTCACATTGGCCGCTCTTCTTTCTGAAACGGTTGTACTTATCGTCTGGAAAGCTATGTCGCGTGCTGCAGTATGCGGAGACACTAAAAGCACCATAGTAGAACACAGATGAAGCTTCTAAGTTGATGTAATAGCCAGTAAGAAGTAGTACAATTCAAGTTAAAGGTATCGATTATTGACTTTTTAAACTTCTTTGGTGCCTTGGACATGAGCTAGGAATTTATGATTTTGCATTAAAGGAGGACTAGCAGCCGGGTTACACGGGAGAATGTGAAAAGTGTTCATATGTAGTAAAAACCTGAGAAATCCGTCCGTATTCGTCATTTGTTATCGAATCGACTTAAAGGCAGATCGTCACATTGGCCGCTCTTCTTTCTGAAACGGTTGTACTTCTCGTCTGCAAAGCTATGTCGTGTGCTGCGGTATGCGTAGACACTAAAAACACCAAAGTAGAACACAGACGAAGCTTCTAAGTTGATGTAATAGCCAGTAAGAAGTAGTACAATTCAAGTTTTAGGTATCGATTGTTGACTTTTTACAATTCTTTGGTGACTTGGACATGAGCTAGGAACTTAAGATTTTGCATGAAATTAGAACTAGCCGCCGCGTTACACGGGAGAATGTGAAAAGTGTTCATATGTAGTAAAAACCTGAGAAATCCGTCCGTTTTCGTCATTTGTTATCGAATCGACTTCAAGTCAGATCATCACATTGGCCGCTCTTCTCCCTATAACGGTTGTACGTATCGTCTGCAAAGCTATGTCGCGTGCTGCAGTATGCGGAGACACTAAAAGCACCATAGTAGAACAAAGATGAAGCTTCTAAGTTGATGTAATAGCCAGTAAGAAGTAGTACAATTGAAGTTTTAGGTATCTATTATTTACTTTTTACCCATCTTTGGTGCCTTGGACATAGACTAGGACCTTAAGATTTTGCATGAAAGGAGGACTAGCAGCCGAGTTGCACGGGAGAATGTGAAAAGTGTTCATATGTAGTAAAAACCTGAGAAATCCGTCCGTTTTCGTCATTTGTTATCTAATCGACTTAAAGCCAGATCGTCACATTGGCCGCACTTCTGTCTGAAACGGTTACATTTATCGTCTGTAAAGCTATGTCGCGTGCTGCGGTATGCGGAGACACTAAAAGCACCATAGTAGAACACAGATGAAGCTTGTAAGATGATGCAATAGCCAGTAAGAAGTAGTACAACTCAAGTTTTAGATATCGATTATTGACTTTTTTGCTGGCTTTGGTGCCTTGGACATGAGCTAGGACCTTAAGATTTTGCATGAAAGGAGGACTAGCAGCCGAGTTGCACGGGAGAATGTGAAAAGTGTTCATATATAGTAAAAACCTGAGAAATCCGTCCGTTTTCGTCATTTGTTATCTAATCGACTTAAAGCCAGATCGTCACATTGGCCGCCCTCCTCTCTGAAACGGTTGTACTTATCGTCTGCAAAGTTATGTCGCGTGCTGCTGTATGCAGAAACACTAAAAGCACCATAGTAGAACACAGATGAAGCTTCTAAGTTGATGTAATAGCTAGTAAAAGGTAGTACAATTCAAGTTTTACTTATCGATTATTGAGTTTTTAGCTGGCTTTGGTGCTTGGACATGAGCTAATACCTTAACATTTTGCATGAAAGGGGGACTAGCAGCCGAGTTGCACGGGAGAATGTGAAAAGTGTTCATATGTAGTAAAAACCTTAGAAACCCGTCCGTTTTCGTCACTTGTTGTCGAATCGACTTAAAGCCAGATCGTCACATTGGCCGCTCTTCTGTCTGAAACGGTTCCATTTATCGTCTGCAAAGCTATGTCGCGTGCTGCGGTATGCGGAGACACTAAAAGCACCATAGTAGAACACATGTGAAGCTTCTAAGTTGATGTAATAGCCAGTAAGAAGTAGTACAATTCAAGTTTTAGGGATCGATTATTGACTTTTTACCCTTCTTTGGTGCCTTGGACATGAGCTAGGAACTTAAGATTTTGCATGAAAGGAGCACTAGCAGCCGAGTTGCACGGGAGAATGTGAAAAGTGTTCCTTTGTATTAAAAACCTTAGAAATCCTTTCGTTTTCGTCACTTGTTGTCGAATCGACTTAAAGCCAGATCAACACATTATTCGCACTTCTGTCTGAAACGGTTACATTTATCGTCTGCAAAGCTATGTCGCGTGCTGCGGTATGCGGAGACACTAAGAGAACGATAGTAGGACACAGATGAAGCTTCTAGGTTGATGTAATAGCCAGTAAGAAGTAGTACAATTCAAGTTTTAGGTACCGATTATTGGCTTTTTACCCTTCTTTGGTGCCTTGGACATGAGCTGGAAACTTACGTCTTTGCATGAAAGGAGGACTAGAAGCCGCGTTGCACGGGAAAATGTGAAAAGTGTTCATATGTAGTAAAAACCTGAGAAATCCGTCCGTTTTCGTCACTTGTTGTCGAATCGACTTAAAGCCAGATCAACACATTATTCGCACTTCTGTCTGAAACGGTTACATTTATCGTCTGTAAAGCTATGTCGCGAGCTGCGGTATGCAGAAACACTAAAAGCACCATAGTAGAACACAGATGAAGCTTCTAAGTTGATGGAATAGCCAGTAAGAAGTAGTACAATTCAAGTTTTAGTTATCGATTATTGACTTTTTACCCTTCTTTGGTGACTTGGACATGAGATAGGAACTAAAGATTTTGCATGAAAGGAAGACTAGAAGCCGCGTTGCATGTGAGAATGTGAAATGTGTTCATATGTAGTAAAAACATGAGAAATCCGTCCGTATTCGTCATTTGTTATCAAATCGACTTAAAGCCAGATCGTCACATTGGCCGCTCTTCTTTCTGAAACGGTTGTACTTATCGTCTGCAAAGCTATGTCGCGTGCTGCAGTATGCGGAGACACTAAAAGCACCATAGTAGAACACAGATGAAGCTTCTAAGTTGATGTAATAGCCAGTAAGAAGTAGTACAATTCAAGTTAAAGGTATCGATTATTGACTTTTTAAACTTCTTTGGTGCCTTGGACATGAGCTAGGAACTTATGATTTTGCATTAAAGGAGGACTAGCAGCCGCGTTACACGGGAGAATGTGAAAAGTGTTCATATGTAGTAAAAACCTGAGAAATCCGTCCGTATTCGTCATTTGTTATCGAATCGACTTAAAGGCAGATCGTCACATTGGCCGCTCTTCTTTCTGAAACGGTTGTACTTCTTGTCTGCAAAGCTATGTCGTGTGCTGCGGTATGCGTAGACACTAAAAACACCAAAGTAGAACACAGACGAAGCTTCTAAGTTGATGTAATAGTCAGTAAGAAGTAGTACAATTCAAGTTTTAGGTATCGATTGTTGACTTTTTACAATTCTTTGGTGACTTGGACATGAGCTAGGAACTTAAGATTTTGCATGAAATTAGAACTAGCCGCCGCGTTACACGGGAGAATGTGAAAAGTGTTCATATGTAGTAAAAACCTGAGAAATCCGTCCGTTTTCGTCATTTGTTATCGAATCGACTTCAAGTCAGATCATCACATTGGCCGCTCTTCTCCCTATAACGGTTGTACGTATCGTCTGCAAAGCTATGTCGCGTGCTGCAGTATGCGTAGACACTAAAAGCACCATAGTAGAACAAAGATGAAGCTTCTAAGTTGATGTAATAGCCAGTAAGAAGTAGTACAATTGAAGTTTTAGGTATCTATTATTTACTTTTTACCCATCTTTGGTGCCTTGGACATAGACTAGGACCTTAAGATTTTGCATGAAAGGAGGACTAGCAGCCGAGTTGCACGGGAGAATGTGAAAAGTGTTCATATGTAGTAAAAACCTGAGAAATCCGTCCGTTTTCGTCATTTGTTATCTAATCGACTTAAAGCCAGATCGTCACATTGGCCGCCCTCCTCTCTGAAACGGTTGTACTTATCGTCTGCAAAGTTATGTCGCGTGCTGCTGTATGCAGAAACACTAAAAGCACCATAGTAGAACACAGATGAAGCTTCTAAGTTGATGTAATAGCTAGTAAAAGGTAGTACAATTCAAGTTTTACTTATCGATTATTGAGTTTTTAGCTGGCTTTGGTGCCTTGGACATGAGCTAATACCTTAACATTTTGCATGAAAGGGGGACTAGCAGCCGAGTTGCACGGGAGAATGTGAAAAGTGTTCATATGTAGTAAAAACCTTAGAAACCCGTCCGTTTTCGTCACTTGTTGTCGAATCGACTTAAAGCCACATCGTCACATTGGCCGCTCTTCTGTCTGAAACGGTTCCATTTATCGTCTGCAAAGCTATGTCGCGTGCTGCGGTATGCGGAGACACTAAAAGCACCATAGTAGAACACATGTGAAGCTTCTAAGTTGATGTAATAGCCAGTAAGAAGTAGTACAATTCAAGTTTTAGGGATCGATTATTGACTTTTTACCCTTCTTTGGTGCCTTGGACATGAGCTAGGAACTTAAGATTTTGCATGAAAGGAGCACTAGCAGCCGAGTTGCACGGGAGAATGTGAAAAGTGTTCCTTTGTATTAAAAACCTTAGAAATCCTTTCGTTTTCGTCACTTGTTGTCGAATCGACTTAAAGCCAGATCAACACATTATTCGCACTTCTGTCTGAAACGGTTACATTTATCGTCTGCAAAGCTATGTCGCGTGCTGTGGTATGCGGAGACACTAAGAGAACGATAGTAGGACACAGATGAAGCTTCTAAGTTGATGTAATAGCCAGTAAGATGTAGTACAATTCAAGTTTTAGGTACCGATTATTGGCTTTTTACCCTTCTTTGGTGCCTTGGACATGAGCTAGAAACTTACGTCTTTGCTTGAAAGGAGGACTAGAAGCCGCGTTGCACGGGAAAATGTGAAAAGTGTTCATATGTAGTAAAAACCTGCGAAATCCGTCCGTTTTCGTCATTTGTTAACGAATCGACTTCAAGCCAGATCGTCACATTGGCCGCTCTTCTCCCTATAACGGTTGTACTTATCGTCTGCAAAGCTATGTCGCGTGCTGCACTATGCGGAGACACTAAAAGCACCATAGTAGGACACAGATGAAGCTTCTAAGTTGATGTAAAAGCTAGTAAAAGGTAGTACAATTCAAGTTTTACTTATCGATTATTGAGTTTTTAGCTGGCTTTGGTGCCTTGGACATGAGGTAATACCATAACATTTTGCATGAAAGGGGGACTAGCAGCCGAGTTGCACGGGAGAATGTGAAAAGTGTTAATATGTAGCAAAAACGTTAGTAATCCGTCCATTTTCGTCATTTGTTATCGAATCGACTTAAAGCCAGATCGTCACATTGGCCGCTCTTCTTTCTGAAACGGTAGTACTTCTCGTCTGCAAAGCTATGTCGTGTGCTGCGGTATGCGGAGACACAAAAAGCACCAAAGTAGAACACAGATGAAGCTTCTATGTTGATGTAATAGCCATTAAGAAGTAGTACAATTCAAGTTTTAGTTATCGATTATTAATTTTTTAACTGGCTTTGGTGCCTTGGACATGAGCTAGGACATTAACACTTTGCATGAAAGGAGGACTAGCAGCCAAGTTGCACGGGAGGATGTGAAAATCGTTCATATGTAGTAAAAACCTGACAAATCCGTCCGTTTTCGTCATTTGTTATCGATTCAACTTAAAGCAAGATCGTCACATTGGCCGCTCTTCTTTCTGAAACGGTTGTACTTCTCGTCTGCAAAGCTATGTCGTGCGCTGCGGTATGCGGAGACACTAAAAGCACCAAAGTAGAACACAGACGAAACTTCTAAGTTTGTGTATTAGCCGGTAAGAAGTAGTACAATTCAAGTTTTAGGTATTGATTATTGACTTTTTACCCTTCTTTGGTGCCTTGGACATGAGCTAGGAACTTAAGATTTTCCATGATAGGAGGACTAGCAGCCGAGTTACACGGGAGAATGTGAAAAGTGTTCATATGTAGTAAAAACCTGAGAAATACGTCCGTTTTCGTCATTTGTTATCGAATCGACTTAAAGCCAGATCGTCACATTGGCCGCAGTTCTGACTGAAACGGTTACATTTATCGTCTGTAAAGCTATGTCGCGAGCTGCGGTATGCAGAAACACTAAAAGCACCATAGTAGAACACAGATGAAGCTTCTAAGTTGATGGAATAGCCAGTAAGAAGTAGTACAATTCAAGTTTTAGTTATCGATTATTGACTTTTTACCCTTCTTTGGTGACTTGGACATGAGATAGGAACTAAAGATTTTGCATGAAAGGAGGACTAGAAGCCGCGTTGCATGTGAGAATGTGAAAAGTGTTCATATGTAGTAAAAACCTGAGAAATCCGTCCGTTTTCGTCATTTGTTATCTAATCGACTTAAAGCCAGATCGTCACATTGGCCGCACTTCTGTCTGAAACGGTTACATTTATCGTCTGTAAAGCTATGTCGCGTGCTGCGGTATGCGGAGACACTAAAAGCACCATAGTAGAACACAGATGAAGCTTGTAAGATGATGCAATAGCCAGTAAGAAGTAGTACAACTCAAGTTTTAGATATCGATTATTGACTTTTTTGCTGGCTTTGGTGCCTTGGACATGAGCTAGGACCTTAAGATTTTGCATGAAAGGAGGACTAGCAGCCGAGTTGCACGGGAGAATGTGAAAAGTGTTCATATATAGTAAAAACCTGAGAAATCCGTCCGTTTTCGTCATTTGTTATCTAATCGACTTAAAGCCAGATCGTCACATTGGCCGCCCTCCTCTCTGAAACGGTTGTACTTATCGTCTGCAAAGTTATGTCGCGTGCTGCTGTATGCAGAAACACTAAAAGCACCATAGTAGAACACAGATGAAGCTTCTAAGTTGATGTAATAGCTAGTAAAAGGTAGTACAATTCAAGTTTTACTTATCGATTATTGAGTTTTTAGCTGGCTTTGGTGCTTGGACATGAGCTAATACCTTAACATTTTGCATGAAAGGGGGACTAGCAGCCGAGTTGCACGGGAGAATGTGAAAAGTGTTCATATGTAGTAAAAACCTTAGAAACCCGTCCGTTTTCGTCACTTGTTGTCGAATCGACTTAAAGCCAGATCGTCACATTGGCCGCTCTTCTGTCTGAAACGGTTCCATTTATCGTCTGCAAAGCTATGTCGCGTGCTGCGGTATGCGGAGACACTAAAAGCACCATAGTAGAACACATGTGAAGCTTCTAAGTTGATGTAATAGCCAGTAAGAAGTAGTACAATTCAAGTTTTAGGGATCGATTATTGACTTTTTACCCTTCTTTGGTGCCTTGGACATGAGCTAGGAACTTAAGATTTTGCATGAAAGGAGCACTAGCAGCCGAGTTGCACGGGAGAATGTGAAAAGTGTTCCTTTGTATTAAAAACCTTAGAAATCCTTTCGTTTTCGTCACTTGTTGTCGAATCGACTTAAAGCCAGATCAACACATTATTCGCACTTCTGTCTGAAACGGTTACATTTATCGTCTGCAAAGCTATGTCGCGTGCTGCGGTATGCGGAGACACTAAGAGAACGATAGTAGGACACAGATGAAGCTTCTAGGTTGATGTAATAGCCAGTAAGAAGTAGTATATTCAAGTTTTAGGTACCGATTATTGGCTTTTTACCCTTCTTTGGTGCCTTGGACATGAGCTGGAAACTTACGTCTTTGCATGAAAGGAGGACTAGAAGCCGCGTTGCACGGGAAAATGTGAAAAGTGTTCATATGTAGTAAAAACCTGAGAAATCCGTCCGTTTTCGTCACTTGTTGTCGAATCGACTTAAAGCCAGATCAACACATTATTCGCACTTCTGTCTGAAACGGTTACATTTATCGTCTGTAAAGCTATGTCGCGAGCTGCGGTATGCAGAAACACTAAAAGCACCATAGTAGAACACAGATGAAGCTTCTAAGTTGATGGAATAGCCAGTAAGAAGTAGTACAATTCAAGTTTTAGTTATCGATTATTGACTTTTTACCCTTCTTTGGTGACTTGGACATGAGATAGGAACTAAAGATTTTGCATGAAAGGAAGACTAGAAGCCGCGTTGCATGTGAGAATGTGAAATGTGTTCATATGTAGTAAAAACCTGAGAAATCCGTCCGTATTCGTCATTTGTTATCAAATCGACTTAAAGCCAGATCGTCACATTGGCCGCTCTTCTTTCTGAAACGGTTGTACTTATCGTCTGCAAAGCTATGTCGCGTGCTGCAGTATGCGGAGACACTAAAAGCACCATAGTAGAACACAGATGAAGCTTCTAAGTTGATGTAATAGCCAGTAAGAAGTAGTACAATTCAAGTTAAAGGTATCGATTATTGACTTTTTAAACTTCCATGGTGCCTTGGACATGAGCTAGGAACTTATGATTTTGCATTAAAGGAGGACTAGCAGCCGCGTTACACGGGAGAATGTGAAAAGTGTTCATATGTAGTAAAAACCTGAGAAATCCGTCCGTATTCGTCATTTGTTATCGAATCGACTTAAAGGCAGATCGTCACATTGGCCGCTCTTCTTTCTGAAACGGTTGTACTTCTTGTCTGCAAAGCTATGTCGTGTGCTGCGGTATGCGTAGACACTAAAAACACCAAAGTAGAACACAGACGAAGCTTCTAAGTTGATGTAATAGTCAGTAAGAAGTAGTACAATTCAAGTTTTAGGTATCGATTGTTGACTTTTTACAATTCTTTGGTGACTTGGACATGAGCTAGGAACTTAAGATTTTGCATGAAATTAGAACTAGCCGCCGCGTTACACGGGAGAATGTGAAAAGTGTTCATATGTAGTAAAAACCTGAGAAATCCGTCCGTTTTCGTCATTTGTTATCGAATCGACTTCAAGTCAGATCATCACATTGGCCGCTCTTCTCCCTATAACGGTTGTACGTATCGTCTGCAAAGCTATGTCGCGTGCTGCAGTATGCGTAGACACTAAAAGCACCATAGTAGAACAAAGATGAAGCTTCTAAGTTGATGTAATAGCCAGTAAGAAGTAGTACAATTGAAGTTTTAGGTATCTATTATTTACTTTTTACCCATCTTTGGTGCCTTGGACATAGACTAGGACCTTAAGATTTTGCATGAAAGGAGGACTAGCAGCCGAGTTGCACGGGAGAATGTGAAAAGTGTTCATATGTAGTAAAAACCTGAGAAATCCGTCCGTTTTCGTCATTTGTTATCTAATCGACTTAAAGCCAGATCGTCACATTGGCCGCCCTCCTCTCTGAAACGGTTGTACTTATCGTCTGCAAAGTTATGTCGCGTGCTGCTGTATGCAGAAACACTAAAAGCACCATAGTAGAACACAGATGAAGCTTCTAAGTTGATGTAATAGCTAGTAAAAGGTAGTACAATTCAAGTTTTACTTATCGATTATTGAGTTTTTAGCTGGCTTTGGTGCCTTGGACATGAGCTAATACCTTAACATTTTGCATGAAAGGGGGACTAGCAGCCGAGTTGCACGGGAGAATGTGAAAAGTGTTCATATGTAGTAAAAACCTTAGAAACCCGTCCGTTTTCGTCACTTGTTGTCGAATCGACTTAAAGCCACATCGTCACATTGGCCGCTCTTCTGTCTGAAACGGTTCCATTTATCGTCTGCAAAGCTATGTCGCGTGCTGCGGTATGCGGAGACACTAAAAGCACCATAGTAGAACACATGTGAAGCTTCTAAGTTGATGTAATAGCCAGTAAGAAGTAGTACAATTCAAGTTTTAGGGATCGATTATTGACTTTTTACCCTTCTTTGGTGCCTTGGACATGAGCTAGGAACTTAAGATTTTGCATGAAAGGAGCACTAGCAGCCGAGTTGCACGGGAGAATGTGAAAAGTGTTCCTTTGTATTAAAAACCTTAGAAATCCTTTCGTTTTCGTCACTTGTTGTCGAATCGACTTAAAGCCAGATCAACACATTATTCGCACTTCTGTCTGAAACGGTTACATTTATCGTCTGCAAAGCTATGTCGCGTGCTGTGGTATGCGGAGACACTAAGAGAACGATAGTAGGACACAGATGAAGCTTCTAAGTTGATGTAATAGCCAGTAAGATGTAGTACAATTCAAGTTTTAGGTACCGATTATTGGCTTTTTACCCTTCTTTGGTGCCTTGGACATGAGCTAGAAACTTACGTCTTTGCTTGAAAGGAGGACTAGAAGCCGCGTTGCACGGGAAAATGTGAAAAGTGTTCATATGTAGTAAAAACCTGCGAAATCCGTCCGTTTTCGTCATTTGTTAACGAATCGACTTCAAGCCAGATCGTCACATTGGCCGCTCTTCTCCCTATAACGGTTGTACTTATCGTCTGCAAAGCTATGTCGCGTGCTGCACTATGCGGAGACACTAAAAGCACCATAGTAGGACACAGATGAAGCTTCTAAGTTGATGTAAAAGCTAGTAAAAGGTAGTACAATTCAAGTTTTACTTATCGATTATTGAGTTTTTAGCTGGCTTTGGTGCCTTGGACATGAGGTAATACCATAACATTTTGCATGAAAGGGGGACTAGCAGCCGAGTTGCACGGGAGAATGTGAAAAGTGTTAATATGTAGCAAAAACGTTAGTAATCCGTCCATTTTCGTCATTTGTTATCGAATCGACTTAAAGCCAGATCGTCACATTGGCCGCTCTTCTTTCTGAAACGGTAGTACTTCTCGTCTGCAAAGCTATGTCGTGTGCTGCGGTATGCGGAGACACAAAAAGCACCAAAGTAGAACACAGATGAAGCTTCTATGTTGATGTAATAGCCATTAAGAAGTAGTACAATTCAAGTTTTAGTTATCGATTATTAATTTTTTAACTGGCTTTGGTGCCTTGGACATGAGCTAGGACATTAACACTTTGCATGAAAGGAGGACTAGCAGCCAAGTTGCACGGGAGGATGTGAAAATCGTTCATATGTAGTAAAAACCTGACAAATCCGTCCGTTTTCGTCATTTGTTATCGATTCAACTTAAAGCAAGATCGTCACATTGGCCGCTCTTCTTTCTGAAACGGTTGTACTTCTCGTCTGCAAAGCTATGTCGTGCGCTGCGGTATGCGGAGACACTAAAAGCACCAAAGTAGAACACAGACGAAACTTCTAAGTTTGTGTATTAGCCGGTAAGAAGTAGTACAATTCAAGTTTTAGGTATTGATTATTGACTTTTTACCCTTCTTTGGTGCCTTGGACATGAGCTAGGAACTTAAGATTTTCCATGATAGGAGGACTAGCAGCCGAGTTACACGGGAGAATGTGAAAAGTGTTCATATGTAGTAAAAACCTGAGAAATACGTCCGTTTTCGTCATTTGTTATCGAATCGACTTAAAGCCAGATCGTCACATTGGCCGCAGTTCTGACTGAAACGGTTACATTTATCGTCTGTAAAGCTATGTCGCGAGCTGCGGTATGCAGAAACACTAAAAGCACCATAGTAGAACACAGATGAAGCTTCTAAGTTGATGGAATAGCCAGTAAGAAGTAGTACAATTCAAGTTTTAGTTATCGATTATTGACTTTTTACCCTTCTTTGGTGACTTGGACATGAGATAGGAACTAAAGATTTTGCATGAAAGGAGGACTAGAAGCCGCGTTGCATGTGAGAATGTGAAAAGTGTTCATATGTAGTAAAAACCTGAGAAATCCGTCCGTTTTCGTCATTTGTTATCAAATCGACTTAAAGCCAGATCGTCACATTGGCCGCTCTTCTTTCTGAAACGGTTGTACTTATCGTCTGGAAAGCTATGTCGCGTGCTGCAGTATGCGGAGACACTAAAAGCACCATAGTAGAACACAGATGAAGCTTCTAAGTTGATGTAATAGCCAGTAAGAAGTAGTACAATTCAAGTTAAAGGTATCGATTATTGACTTTTTAAACTTCTTTGGTGCCTTGGACATGAGCTAGGAATTTATGATTTTGCATTAAAGGAGGACTAGCAGCCGGGTTACACGGGAGAATGTGAAAAGTGTTCATATGTAGTAAAAACCTGAGAAATCCGTCCGTATTCGTCATTTGTTATCGAATCGACTTAAAGGCAGATCGTCACATTGGCCGCTCTTCTTTCTGAAACGGTTGTACTTCTCGTCTGCAAAGCTATGTCGTGTGCTGCGGTATGCGTAGACACTAAAAACACCAAAGTAGAACACAGACGAAGCTTCTAAGTTGATGTAATAGCCAGTAAGAAGTAGTACAATTCAAGTTTTAGGTATCGATTGTTGACTTTTTACAATTCTTTGGTGACTTGGACATGAGCTAGGAACTTAAGATTTTGCATGAAATTAGAACTAGCCGCCGCGTTACACGGGAGAATGTGAAAAGTGTTCATATGTAGTAAAAACCTGAGAAATCCGTCCGTATTCGTCATTTGTTATCGAATCGACTTAAAGGCAGATCGTCACATTGGCCGCTCTTCTTTCTGAAACGGTTGTACTTCTCGTCTGCAAAGCTATGTCGTGTGCTGCAGTATGCGGAGACACTAAAAGCACCATAGTAGAACAAAGATGAAGCTTCTAAGTTGATGTAATAGCCAGTAAGAAGTAGTACAATTGAAGTTTTAGGTATCTATTATTTACTTTTTACCCATCTTTGGTGCCTTGGACATAGACTAGGACCTTAAGATTTTGCATGAAAGGAGGACTAGCAGCCGAGTTGCACGGGAGAATGTGAAAAGTGTTCATATGTAGTAAAAACCTGAGAAATCCGTCCGTTTTCGTCATTTGTTATCTAATCGACTTAAAGCCAGATCGTCACATTGGCCGCACTTCTGTCTGAAACGGTTACATTTATCGTCTGCAAAGCTATGTCGCGTGCTGCGGTATGCGGAGACACTAAAAGCACCATAGTAGAACACAGATGAAGCTTGTAAGTTGATGTAGTAGCCAGTAAGAAGTAGTACAACTCAATTTTTAGATATCGATTATTGACTTTTTTTTTTGGCTTTGGTGCCTTGGACATGAGATAGGACCTTAAGATTCTGCATGAAAGGAGGACTAGCAGCCGTGTTGCATGGGAGAATGTGAAAAGTGTTCATATGTAGTACAAACCTGAGAAATCCGTCCGTTTTCGTCATTTGCTATCGAATCGACTTAAAGCCAGATCGTCACATTGGCCGCTCTTCTTTCTGAAACGGTTGTACTTCTCGTCTGCAAAGCTATGTCGTGTGCTGCGGTATGCGTAGACACTAAAAGCACCATAGTAGAACACAGATGAAGCATCTAAGTTGATGTAATAGCCAGTAACAAGTAGTACAATTCAAGTTTTAGGTACCGATTATTGACCTTTTACCTTTCTTTGGTGCTTTAAACATGAGCTAGGAACTTACGTCTTTGCATGAAATGAGGACTAGCAGCCGCGTTGCACGGGAAAATGTGAAAAGTGTTCATATGTAGTAAAAACCTGAGAAATCGCTTCGTTTTCGTCATTTGTTATCGAATCGACTTCAAGCCAGATCAACACATTGGCCGCACTTCTGTCTGAAACGGTTACATTTATCGTCTGCAAAGCTATGTCGCAAGCTGCGGTATGCGGAGACACTAAAAGCACCACAGTAGAACACAGATGAAGCCTCTAAGTTGATGTAATAGCCAGTAAGAAGAAGTACAATTCAAGTTTTAGGTACCGATTATTGACTTTTTACCTTTCCTTGGTGCTTTAGACATGAGCTAGGAACTTAAGTCTTTGCATGAAATAAGGACTAGCAGCCGCGGTGCACGGGAAAATGTGAAAAGTGTTCATATGTAGTAAAAACCTGAGAAATCCCTCGGTTTTCGTCATTTGTTATCGAGTCGACATAAAGGCAGATCGTCACATTTGCCGCACTTCTGTCTGAAAGGGTTACATTTATCGTCTGCAAAGCTATGTCGCGTGCTGCGGTATGCGGAGACACTAAAAGCACCATAGTAGAACACAGATGAAGCTTCTAAGTTGATGTAATAGCCAGTAAGAAGTAGTACAATTCAAGTTTTAGGTATCGATTGTTGACTTTTTACAATTCTTTGGTGACTTGGACATGAGCTAGGAACTTAAGATTTTGCATGAAATTAGAACTAGCCGCCGCGTTACACGGGAGAATGTGAAAAGTGTTCATATGTAGTAAAAACCTGAGAAATCCGTCCGTTTTCGTCATTTGTTATCGAATCGACTTCAAGTCAGATCATCACATTGGCCGCTCTTCTCCCTATAACGGTTGTACGTATCGTCTGCAAAGCTATGTCGCGTGCTGCAGTATGCGGAGACACTAAAAGCACCATAGTAGAACAAAGATGAAGCTTCTAAGTTGATGTAATAGCCAGTAAGAGGTAGTACAATTGAAGTTTTAGGTATCTATTATTTACTTTTTACCCATCTTTGGTGCCTTGGACATAGACTAGGACCTTAAGATTTTGCATGAAAGGAGGACTAGCAGCCGAGTTGCACGGGAGAATGTGAAAAGTGTTCATATGTAGTAAAAACCTGAGAAATCCGTCCGTTTTCGTCATTTGTTATCTAATCGACTTAAAGCCAGATCGTCACATTGGCCGCACTTCTGTCTGAAACGGTTACATTTATCGTCTGCAAAGCTATGTCGCGTGCTGCGGTATGCGGAGACACTAAAAGCACCATAGTAGAACACAGATGAAGCTTGTAAGTTGATGTAGTAGCCAGTAAGAAGTAGTACAACTCAATTTTTAGATATCGATTATTGACTTTTTTTTTTGGCTTTGGTGCCTTGGACATGAGATAGGACCTTAAGATTCTGCATGAAAGGAGGACTAGCAGCCGTGTTGCATGGGAGAATGTGAAAAGTGTTCGTATGTAGTACAAACCTGAGAAATCCGTCTGTTTTCGTCATTTGCTATCGAATCGACTTAAAGCCAGATCGTCACATTGGCCGCTCTTCTTTCTGAAACGGTTGTACTTCTCGTCTGCAAAGCTATGTCGTGTGCTGCGGTATGCGTAGACACGAAAAGCACCATAGTAGAACACAGATGAAGCATCTAAGTTGATGTAATAGCCAGTAACAAGTAGTACAATTCAAGTTTTAGGTACCGATTATTGACCTTTTACCTTTCTTTGGTGCTTTGGACATGAGCTAGGAACTTATGATTTTGCATTAAAGGAGGACTAGCAGCCGCGTTACACGGGAGAATGTGAAAAGTGTTCATATGTAGTAAAAACCTGAGAAATCCGTCCGTTTTCGTCATTTGTTATCGAATCGACTTCAAGCCAGATCATCACATTGGCCGCTCTTCTCCCTATAAAGGTTGTACTTATCGTCTGCAAAGCTATGTCGTGTGCTGCAGTATGCGGAGAAACTAAAAGCGCCATAGTAGAACACAGATGAAGCTTCTAAGTTGATGTAATAGCCAGTAAGAAGTAGTAGAATTGAAGTTTTAGGTATCTATTATTTACTTTTTACCCTTCTTTGGTGCCGTGGACATAGGCTAGGACCTTAAGATTTTGCATGAAAGGGGGACTAGCAACCGAGTTGCACGGGAGAATGTGAAAAGTGTTCATATGTAGTAAAAACCTGAGAAATCCCTCCGTTTTCGTCATTTGTTATCGAATCGACTTCAAGCCAGATCAACACATTGGCCGCACTTCTGTCTGAAACGGTTACATTTATCGTCTGCAAAACTATGTCGCGTGCTGCGGTATGCGGAGACACTAAAAGCACCATAGTAGAACACAGATGAGGCTTGTAAGTTGATGTAATAGCCAGTAAGAAGTAGTACAACTCAAGTTTTAGATATCGATTATTGACTTTTTTGCTGGCTTTGGTGCCTTGGACATGAGCTAGGACCTTAAGATTCTGCATGAAAGGAGGACTAGCAGCCGTGTTGCATGGGCGAATGTGAAAAGTGTTCATATGTAGTAAAAACCTGAGAAATCCGTCCGATTTCGTCATTTGTTATCGAATCGACTTAAAGCCAGTTCGTCACATTGGCCGCTCTTCTTTCTGAAACGGTTGTACTTCTCGTCTGCAAAGCTATGTCGTGTGCTGCGGTATGCGTAGACACTAAAAACAACAATGTAGAACACAGACGAAACTTCTAAGTTTGTGTAATAGCCAGTAAGAAGTATGACAATTCATGTTTTGGGTATCGATTATTGACTTTTTACCCTTCTTTGGTGCCTTGGACTTGAGCTAGGAACTTAAGATTTTGCATCAAAGGAGGACTAGCAGCCGCGTTGCACGGGAGAATGTGAAAAATATTCATATGTGGTAAAAACCTGAGAAATCCGTCCGTTTTCGTCATTTGTTATCGAATCGACTTAAAGACAGATAGTCACATTGGGCGCTCTTCTGTCTGAAACGGTTACATTTATTGTCTGCAAAGCTATGTCGCGTGCTGCGGTATGCGGAGACACTAAAGGCACCATAGTAGAACACAGATGAAGCTTCTAAGTTGATGTAATAGCTAGTAAAAAGTAGTACAATTCAAGTTTTACTTATCGATTATTGAGTTTTTAGCTGGCTTTGGTGCCTTGGACATGAGCTAGGACCTTAACATTTTGCATGAAAGGAGGACTAGCAGCCGCGTTGCACGGGAGAATGTGAAAAACGTTCCTTTGTAGTAAAAACCTTAGAAATCCTTTCGTTTTCGTCACTTGTTGTCGAATCGACTTAAAGCCAGATCAACACATTGGTCGCACTTCTGTCTGAAACGGTTACATTTATCGTCTGCAAAGCTATGTCGCGTGCTGCGGTATGCGGAGACACTAAGAGAACGATAGTAGAACAGAGATGAAGCTTCTAAGTTAATGTAATAGCCAGTAAGAAGTAGTACAATTCAAGTTTTAGGTACCGATTATTGACTGTTTACCCTTCTTTGGTGCCTTGGACATGAGCTAGAAACTTACGTCTTTGCATGGAAGGAGGACAAGCTGCCGCGTTGCATGGGAAAATGTGAAAAGTGTTCATATGTAGTAAAAACCTGAGAAATCCGTCCGGTTTCGTCATTTGTTATCTAATCGACTTAAAGCCAGATCGTCACATTGGCCGCACTTCTGTCTGAAACGGTTACATTTATCGTCTGCAAAGCTATGTCGCGTGCTGCGGTATGCGGAGACACTAAAAGCACCATAGTAGAACACAGATGATGCTTGTAAGTTGATGTAATAGCCAGTAAGAAGTAGTACAACTCAAGTTTTAGATATCGATTATTGACTTTTTTGCTGGCTTTGGTGCCTTGGACATGAGCTAGGACCTTAAAATTCTGCATGAAAGGACCACTAGAAGCCGTGTTGCATGGGAGAATGTGAAAAGTGTTCATATGTATTAAAAACCTGAGAAATCCGTCCGTTTTCGTCATTTGTTATCGAATCGACTTAAAGCCAGATCGTCACATTGGCCGCTCTTCTTTCTGAAACGGTTGTACTTCTCGTCTGCAAAGCTATGTCGTGTGCTGCGGTATGCGTAGACACTAAAAGCACCATATTAGAACACAGATGAAGCATCTAAGTTGATGTAATAGCCAGTAAGAAGTAGTACAATTCAAGTTTTACGTACCGATTATTGACTTTTTACCTTACTTTGGTGCTTTAGACATGAGCTAGGAACTTACGTCTTTGCATGAAATGAGGACTAGCAGCCGCGTTGCACGGGAAAATGTGAAAAGTGTTCATATGTAGTAAAAACCTGAGAAATCCCTTCGTTTTCGTCATTTGTTATCGAATCGACTTCACGCCAGATCAACACATTGGCCGCACTTCTGTCTGAAACGGTTACATTTATCGTCTGCAAAGCTATGTCGCGTGCTGCGGTATGCGGAGACACTAAGAGAACGATAGTAGAACACAGATGAAGCTTCTAAGTTGATGTAATAGCCAGTAAGAAGTAGTACAATTCTAGTTTTAGGTACCGATTATTGACTGTTTACCCTTCTTTGGTGCCTTGGACATGAGCTAGAAACGTACGTCTTTGCATGGAAGGAGGACAAGCTGCCGCGTTGCATGGGAAAATGTGAAAAGTGTTCATATGTAGTAAAAACCTGAGAAATCCGTCCGTTTTCGTCATTTGTTATCGAATCGACTTCAAGCCAGATCATCACATTGGCCGCTCTTCTCCCTATAACGGTTGTACTTATCGTCTGCAAAGCTATGTCGCGTGCTGCAGTATGCAGAGACACTAAAAGCACCATAGTAGAACACAGACGAAGCTTCTAAGTTGATGTAATAGCCAGTAAGAAGTAGTAAAAATTGAAGTTTTAGGTATCTATTATTTACTTTTTACCCTTCTTTGGTGCCTTGGACATAAGCTAGGACCTTAAGATTTTGCATGAAAGGAGGACTAGCAGCCGAGTTGCACGGTAGAATGTGAAAAGTGTTCATATGTAGTAAAAACCTGAGAAATCCGTCCGTTTTCGTCATTTGTTATCGAATGGACTTCAAGCCATATCATCACATTGGCCGCTATTCTCCCTATAACGGTTGTACTTATCGTCTGCAAAGCTAAGTCGCGTGCTGCAGTATGCAGAGACACTAAAAGCACCATAGTAGAACACAGATGAAGCTTCTAAGTTGATGTAATAGCCAGTAAGAAGTAGTAAAAATTGAAGTTTTAGGTATCTATTATTTACTTTTTACCCTTCTTTGGTGCCTTGGACATGAGCTAGGAACTTATGATTTTGCATTAAAGGAGGACTAGCAGCCGCGTTACACGGGAGAATGTGAAAAGTGTTCATATGTAGTAAAAACCTAAGAAATCCGTCCGTATTCGTCATTTGATATCGAGTCGACTTAAAGGCAGATCGTCACATTGGCCGCTCTTCTTTCTGAAACGGTTGTACTTCTCGTCTGCAAAGCTATGTCGTGTGCTGCGGTATGCGTAGACACTAAAAACACCAAAGTAGAACACAGATGAAACTACTAAGTTTGTGTAATAGCCAGTAAGAAGTAGTACAATTCAAGTTTTAGGTATCGATTATTGACTTTTTACCCTTCTTTGGTGACTTGGACATTACTAGGAACTTAAGATTTTGCATGAAATTAGAACTAGCCGCCGCGTTACACGGGAGAATGTGAAAAGTGTTCATATGTAGTAAAAACCTGATAAATCCGTCCGTTTTCGTCATTTGTTATCGAATCGACTTCAAGCCAGATCATCACATTGGCCGCTCTTCTCCCTATAACGGTTGTACTTATCGTCTGCAAAGCTATGTCGCGTGCTGCAGTATGCGGAGACACTAAAAGCACCATAGTAGAACACAGATGAAGCTTCTAAGTTGATGTAATAGCCAGTAAGAAGTAGTAAAAATTGAAGTTTTAGGTATCTATTATTTACTTTTTACCCTTCTTTGGAGCCTTGGACATAGTCTAGGACGTTACGAATTTGCATGAAAGGGGGACTAGCAGCCGAGTTGCACGGGAGAATGTGAAAAGTGTTCATATGTAGTAAAAACCTGAGAAATCCGTCCGTTTTCGTCATTTGTTATCTAATCGACTTAAAGCCAGATCGTCACATTGGCCGCATTTCTGTCTGAAACGGTTACATTTATCGTCTGCAAAGCTATGTCGCGTGCTGCGGTATGCGGAGACACTAAAAGCACCATAGTAGAACACAGATGAAGCTTCTAAGTTGATGTAATAGCCAGTAAGAAGTAGTACAATTCAAGTTAAAGGTATCGATTATTGACTTTTTACCCTTCTTTGGTGCCTTGGACATGAGCTAGGAACTTATGATTTTGCATAAAAGGAGGACTAGGAGCCGCGTTACACGGGAGAATGTGAAAAGTGTTCATATGTAGTAAAAACCTGTAAAATCCGTCCGTATTCGTAATTTCTTATCGAAACGACTTCAAGCCAGATCGTCACATTGGCTGCTCTTCTTTCTGAAACGGTTGTACTTCTCGTCTACAAAGCTATGTCGTGTGCTGCGGTATGCGTAGACACTAAAAGCACCATAGTAGCACACAGATGAAGCATCTAAGTTGATGTAATAGCCAGTAAGAAGTAGTACAATTCAAGTTTTAGGTACCGATTATTGACTTTTTACCTTTCTTTGGTGCTTTAGACATGAGCTAGGAACTTACGTCTTTGCATGAAATGAGGACTACCAGCCGCGTTGCACGATAAAATGTGAAAAGTGTTCATATGTAGTAAAAACCTGAGAAATCCCTCCGTTTTCGTCATTTGTTATCGAATCGACTTCAAGCCAGATCAACACATTGGAGGCACTTCTGTCTGAAACGGTTACATTTATCGTCTGCAAAGCTATGTCGCGTGCTGCGGTATGCGGAGACACTAAAAGCACCATAGTAGAACACAGATGAAGCTTCTAAGTTGATGTAATAGCCAGTAAGAAGTAGTACAATTCAAGTTAAAGGTATCGATTATTGACTTTTTACCCTTCTTTGGTGCCTTGGACATGAGCTAGGAACTTATGATTTTGCATAAAAGGAGGACTAGCAGCCGCGTTACACGGGAGAATGTGAAAAGTGTTCATATGTAGTAAAAACCTGTAAAATCCGTCCGTATTCGTAATTTGTTATCGAATCGACTTAAAGGCAGATCGTCACATTGGCCGCTCTTCTTTCTGAAACGGTTGTACTTCTCGTCTGCAAAGCTATGTCGTGTCCTGCGGTATGCGTAGACACTAAAAGCACCATAGTAGAACACAGATGAAGCATCTAAGTTGATGTAATAGCCAGTAAGAAGTAGTACAATTCAAGTTTTAGGTATCGATTATTGACTTTTTACCTTTCTTTGGTGCTTTAGACATGAGCTAGGAACTTACGTCTTTGCATGAAATGAGGACTAGCAGCCGCGTTGCACGGGAAAATGTGAAAAGTGTTCATATGTAGTAAAAACCTGAGAAATCCCTCCGTTTTCGTCATTTGTTATCGAATCGACTTCAAGCCAGATCAACACATTGGCCGCACTTCTGTCTGAAACGGTTACATTTATCGTCTGCAAAGCTATGTCGCGTTCTGAGGTATGCGGAGACACTCAAAGCACCATAGTACAACACAGATGAGGCTTCTAAGTTGATGTAATAGCCAGTAAGAAGTAGTACAATTCAAGTTAAAGCTATCGATTATTGACTTTTTACCCTTCTTTGGTGCCTTGGACATGAGCTAGGAACTTATGATTTTGCATTAAAGGAGGACTAGCAGCCGCGTTACACGGGAGAATGTGAAAAGTGTTCATATGTAGTAAAAACCTGAGAAATCCGTCCGTATTCGTAATTTGTTTACGAATCGACTTAAAGGCAGATTGTCACATTGGCCGCTCTTCTTTCTGAAACGGTTGTACTTCTCGTCTGCAAAGCTATGTCGTGTGCTGCGGTATGCGTAGACACTAAAAACACCAAAGTAGAACACAGACGAAACTTCTAAGTTTGTGTAATAGCCAGTAAGAAGTAGAACAATTCAAGTTTTAGGTATCGATTATTGACTTTTTACCCTTCTTTGGTGACTTGGACATGATCTAGGAACTTAAGATTTTGCATGAAATTCGAACTAGCCGCCGCGGTACACGGGAGAATGTGAAAAGTGTTCATATGTAGTAAAAACCTGAGAAATCCGTCCGTTTTCGTCATTTGTTATCTAATCGACTTAAAGCCAGATCGTCACATTGGCCGCACTTCTGTCTGAAACGGTTACATTTATCGTCTGCAAAGCTATGTCGCGTGCTGCGGTATGCGGAGACACTAAAAGCACCATTGTAGAACACAGATGAAGCTTCTAAGGTGATGTAATAGCCAGTAAGAAGTAGTGCAACTCAAGTTTTAGATATCGATTATTGACTTTTTTGCTGGCTTTGGTGCCTTGGACATGAGTTAGGACCTTAAGATTTTGCATGAAATTAGAACTAGCCGCCGCGTTACACGGGAGTATGTGAAAGTGTTCATATGTAGTAAAAACCTGAGAAATCCGTCCGTTTTCGTCACTTGTTATCGAATCGACTTAAAGCCAGATCGTCACATTGGCCGCTCTTCTTTCTGAAACGGTTGTACTTCTCGTCTGCAAAGCTATGTCGTGTGCTGCGGTATGCGTAGACACTAAAAACACCAATGTAGAACACAGACGAAACTTCTAAGTTTGTGTAATAGCCAGTAAGAAGTAGTACAATTCATGTTTTGGGTATCGATTATTGACTTTTTACCCTTCTTTGGTGCCTTGGACTTGAGCTAGGAACTTAAGATTTTGCATCAAAGGAGGACTAGCAGCCGCGTTGCACGGGAGAATGTGAAAAGTATTCATATGTAGTAAAAACCTGAGAAATCCGTCCGTTTTCGTCATTTGTTATCGAATCGACTTAAAGACAGATAGTCACATTGGGCGCTCTTCTGTCTGAAACGGTTACATTTATCTTCTGCAAAGCTATGTCGCGTGCTGCGGTATGCGGAGACACTAAAGGCACCATAGTAGAACACAGATGAAGCTTCTAAGTTGATGTAATAGCTAGTAAAAAGTAGTACAATTCAAGTTTTACATATCGATTATTGAGTTTTTAGCTGGCTTTGGTGCCTTGGACATGAGCTAGGACCTTAACATTTTGCATGAAAGGAGGACTAGCAGCCGCGTTGCACGGGAGAATGTGAAAAGTGTTCCTTTGTATTAAAAACCTTAGAAATCCTTTCGTTTTCGTCACTTGTTGTCGAATCGACTTAAAGCCAGATCAACACATTGGTCGCACTTCTGTCTGAAACGGTTACATTTATCGTCTGCAAAGCTATGTCGCGTGCTGCGGTATGCGGAGACACTAAGAGAACGATAGTAGAACAGAGATGAAGCTTCTCAGTTAATGTAATAGCCAGTAAGAAGTAGTACAATTCAAGTTTTAGGTACCGATTATTGACTGTTTACCCTTCTTTGGTGCCTTGGACATGAGCTAGAAACTTACGTCTTTGCATGGAAGGAGGACAAGCTGCCGCGTTGCATGGGAAAATGTGAAAAGTGTTCATATGTATTAAAAACCTGAGAAATCCGTCCGGTTTCGTCATTTGTTATCTAATCGACTTAAAGCCAGATCGTCACATTGGCCGCACTTCTGTCTGAAACGGTTACATTTATCGTCTGCAATGCTATGTCGCGTGCTGCGGTATGCGGAGACACTAAAAGCACCATAGTAGAACACAGATGAAGCTTGTAAGTTGATGTAATAGCCAGTAAGAAGTAGTACAACTCAAGTTTTAGATATCGACTATTGACTTTTTTGCTGGCTTTGGTGCCTTGGACATGAGCTAGGACCTTAAGATTCTGCATGAAAGGACCACTAGCAGCCGTGTTGCATGGGAGAATGTGAAAAGTGTTCATATGTATTAAAAACCTGAGAAATCCGTCCGTTTTCGTCATTTGTTATCGAATCGACTTAAAGGCAGATCGTCACATTGGCCGCACTTCTGTCTGAAACGGTTACATTTATCGTCTGCAAAGCTATGTCGCGTGCTGCGGTATGCGGAGACACTAAGAGAACGATAGTAGAACACAGATGAAGCTTCTAAGTTGATGTAATAGCCAGTAAGAAGTAGTACAATTCAAGTTTTAGGTATCGATTATTGACTTTTTACCCTTCTTTGGTGACTTGCACATGAGCTAGGAACTTAAGATTTTGCATGAAATTAGAACTAGCCGCCGCATTACACGGGAGAATGTGAAAAGTGTTCATATGTAGTAAAAACCTGATAAATCCGTCCGTTTTCGTCATTTGTTATCGAATCGACTTCAAGCCAGATCATAACATTGGCCGCTCTTCTCCCTATAACGGTTGTACTTATCGTCTGCAAAGCTATGTCGCGTGCTGCAGTATGCGGAGACACTAAAAGCACCATAGTAGAACACAGATGAAGCTTCTAAGTTGATGTAATAGCCAGTAAGAAGTAGTAAAAATTGAAGTTTTAGGTATCTATTATTTACTTTTTACCCTTCTTTGGTGCCTTGGACATATTCTAGGACCTTACGATTTTGCATGAAAGGGGGACTGGCACCCGAGTTGCACGGGAGAATGTGAAAAGTGTTCATATGTAGTAAAAACCTGAGAAATCCGTCCGTTTTCGTCATTTGTTATCTAATCGACTTAAAGCCAGATCGTCACATTGGCCGCACTTCTGTCTGAAACGGTTACATTTATCGTCTGCAAAGCTATGTCGCGTGCTGCGGTATGCGGAGACACTAAAAGCACCATAGTAGAACACAGATGAAGCTTGTAAGTTGATGTAATAGCCAGTAAGAAGTAGTACAACTCAAGTTTTAGATATCGATTATTGACTTTTTTGCTGGCTTTGGTGCCTTGGACATGAGCTAGGACCTTAAGATTCTGCATGAAAGGAGGACTAGCAGCCGTGTTGCATGGGAGAATGTGAAAAGTGTTCATATGTAGTAAAAACCTGAGAAATCCGTCCGTTTTCGTCATTTGTTATCGAATCCACTTCAAGCCAGATCGTCACATTGGCCGCTCTTCTTTCTGAAACGGTTGTACTTCTCGTCTGCAAAGCTATGTCGTGTGCTGCGGAATGCGTAGACACTAAAAGCACCATAGAAGAACACAGATGAAGCTTGTAAGTTGATGTAATAGCCAGTAAGAAGTAGTACAACTCAAGTTCTAGATATCGATTATTGACTTTATTGCTGGCTTTGGTGCCTTGGACATGAGCTAGGACCTTAAGATTCTGCATGAAAGGAGGACTAGCAGCCGTGTAGCATGGGAGAATGTGAAAAGTGTTCATATGTAGTAAAAACCTGAGAAATCCCTCGGTTTTCGTCATTTGTTATCGAATCGACTTCAAGCCAGATCAACACATTGGTCGCACTTCTGTCTGAAACGGTTACATTTATCGTCTGCAAAGCTATGTCGCGTGCTGCGGTATGCGGAGACACTAAGAGAACGATAGTAGAACACAGATGAAGCTTCTAAGTTGATGTAATAGCCAGTAAGAAGTAGTACAATTCAAGTTTTAGGTAACGATTATTGACTGTTTACCCTTCTTTGGTGCCTTGGACATGAGCTAGAAACGTACGTCTTTGCATGGAAGGAGGACAAGCAGCCGCGTTGCACGGGAAAATGTGAAAAGTGTTCATATGTAGTACAAACCTGAGAAATCCGTCCGTTTTCGTCATTTGTTATCGAATCGACTTCAAGCCAGATCACCACATTGGCCGCTCTTCTCCCTGTAACGGTTGTACTTCTCGTCTGCAAAGCTATGTCGTGTGCTGCGGTATGCGTAGACACTAAAAACACCAAAGTAGAACACAGACGAAACTTCTAAATTTGTGTAATAGCCAGTAAGAAGTAGTACAATTCAAGTTTTAGGTATCGATTATTGACTTTTTACCCTTCTTTGGTGACTTGGACATGAGCTAGGAACTTAAGATTTTGCATGAAATTAGAACTAGCCGTCGCGTTACACGGGAGAATGTGAAAAGTGTTCATATGTAGTAAAAACCTGATAAATCCGTCCGTTTTCGTCATTTGTTATCGAATCGACTTCAAGCCAGATCATAACATTGGCCGCACTTCTGTCTGAAACGGTTACATTTATCGTCTGCAAAGCTATGTCGCGTGCTGCGGTATGCGGAGACACTAAAAGAACCATAGTAGAACACAGATGAAGCTTCTAAGTTGATGTAATAGCCAGTAAGAAGTAGTAAAATTCAAGTTAAAGGTATCGATTATTGACTTTTTACCCTTCTTTGGTGCCTTGGACATGAGCTAGGAACTTATGAATTTGCATTAAAGGAGGACTAGCAGCCGCGTTACACGGGAGAATGTGAAAAGTGTTCATATGTAGTAAAAACCTGAGATATCCGTCCGTTTTCGTCATTTGTTATCGAATCGACTTCAAGCCAGATCGTCACATTGGCTGCTCTTCTTTCTGAAACGGTTGTACTTCTCGTCTGCAAAGCTATGTCGTGTGCTGCGGTATGCGTAGACACTAAAAGCACCATAGTAGAACACAGATGAAGCTTCTAAGTTGATGTAATAGCTAGTAAAAAGTAGTACAATTCAAGTTTTACATATCGATTATTGAGTTTTTAGCTGGCTTTGGTGCCTTGGACATGAGCTAGGACCTTAACATTTTGCATGAAAGGAGGACTAGCAGCCGCGTTGCACGGGAGAATGTGAAAAGTGTTCCTTTGTATTAAAAACCTTAGAAATCCTTTCGTTTTCGTCACTTGTTGTCGAATCGACTTAAAGCCAGATCAACACATTGGTCGCACTTCTGTCTGAAACGGTTACATTTATCGTCTGCAAAGCTATGTCGCGTGCTGCGGTATGCGGAGACACTAAGAGAACGATAGTAGAACAGAGATGAAGCTTCTCAGTTAATGTAATAGCCAGTAAGAAGTAGTACAATTCAAGTTTTAGGTACCGATTATTGACTGTTTACCCTTCTTTGGTGCCTTGGACATGAGCTAGAAACTTACGTCTTTGCATGGAAGGAGGACAAGCTGCCGCGTTGCATGGGAAAATGTGAAAAGTGTTCATATGTAGTAAAAACCTGAGAAATCCGTCCGGTTTCGTCATTTGTTATCTAATCGACTTAAAGCCAGATCGTCACATTGGCCGCACTTCTGTCTGAAACGGTTACATTTATCGTCTGCAATGCTATGTCGCGTGCTGCGGTATGCGGAGACACTAAAAGCACCATAGTAGAACACAGATGAAGCTTGTAAGTTGATGTAATAGCCAGTAAGAAGTAGTACAACTCAAGTTTTAGATATCGATTATTGACTTTTTTGCTGGCTTTGGTGCCTTGGACATGAGCTAGGACCTTAAGATTCTGCATGAAAGGACCACTAGCAGCCGTGTTGCATGGGAGAATGTGAAAAGTGTTCATATGTATTAAAAACCTGAGAAATCCGTCCGTTTTCGTCATTTGTTATCGAATCGACTTAAAGGCAGATCGTCACATTGGCCGCACTTCTGTCTGAAACGGTTACATTTATCGTCTGCAAAGCTATGTCGCGTGCTGCGGTATGCGGAGACACTAAGAGGACGATAGTAGAACACAGATGAAGCTTCTAAGTTGATGTAATAGCCAGTAAGAAGTAGTACAATTCAAGTTTTAGGTATCGATTATTGACTTTTTACCCTTCTTTGGTGACTTGGACATGAGCTAGGAACTTAAGATTTTGCATGAAATTAGAACTAGCCGCCGCATTACACGGGAGAATGTGAAAAGTGTTCATATGTAGTAAAAACCTGATAAATCCGTCCGTTTTCGTCATTTGTTATCGAATCGACTTCAAGCCAGATCATAACATTGGCCGCTCTTCTCCCTATAACGGTTGTACTTATCGTCTGCAAAGCTATGTCGCGTGCTGCAGTATGCGGAGACACTAAAAGCACCATAGTAGAACACAGATGAAGCTTCTAAGTTGATGTAATAGCCAGTAAGAAGTAGTAAAAATTGAAGTTTTAGGTATCTATTATTTACTTTTTACCCTTCTTTGGTGCCTTGGACATATTCTAGGACCTTACGATTTTGCATGAAAGGGGGACTAGCACCCGAGTTGCACGGGAGAATGTGAAAAGTGTTCATATGTAGTAAAAACCTGAGAAATCCGTCCGTTTTCGTCATTTGTTATCGGATCGACTTAAAGCCAGATCGTCACATTGGCCGCAGTTCTGACTGAAACGGTTACATTTATCGTCTGCAAAGCTATGTCGCGTGCTTCGGTATGTAGAAACACTAAAAGCACCGTAGTAGAACACAGATTAAGCTTCTAAGATGATGGAATAGCCAGTAAGAAGTAGTACAATTCAAGTTTTAGTTATCGATTATTGACTTTTTCCCCTTCTTTGGTGACTTGGACATGAGCTAGGAACTAAAGATTTTGCATGAAAGGAGGACTAGCAGCCGCGTTGCATGGGAGAATGTGAAAAGTGTTCATATGTAGTAAAAACCTGTGAAATCCGTCCGTTTTCGTCATTTGTTTTCAAATCGACTTAAAGCCAGATCGTCACATTGGCCGCTCTTCTCTCTGAAACGGTTGTACTTATCGTCTGCAAAGCTATGTCGCGTGCTGCGGTATGCGGAGACACTAAAAGCACCATAGTAGAACACAGATATAACATCTAAGTAGATGTAATAGCCAGTAATAAGTTGTACAATTCAAGTTTTAGGTATCGATTATTGACTTTTTAGCTGGCTTTCGTGCCTTGGACATGAGCTAGGACCTTAAGATGCTGCATGAAAGGATGACTAGCGACCGGTTTGCACGGGAGAATGTGAAAAGTGTTCATATGTAGTAAAAACCTGAGAAATCCGTCCGTTTTCGTCATTTGTTATCGAATCGACTTAAAGCCAGATCAACACATTGGTCGCACTTCTGTCTGAAACGGTTACATTTATCGTCTGGAAAGCTATGTCGCGTGCTGCGGTATGCGGAGACACTAAGAGAACGATAGTAGAACAGAGATGAAGCTTCTAAGTTAATGTAATAGCCAGTAAGAAGTAGTACAATTAAAGTTTTAGGTACCGATTATTGACTGTTTACCCTTCTTTGGTGCCTTGGACATGAGCTAGAAACTTACGTCTTTGCATGGAAGGAGGACAAGCTGCCGCGTTGCATGGGAAAATGTGAAAAGTGTTCATATGTAGTAAAAACCTGAGAAATCCGTCCGGTTTCGTCATTTGTTATCTAATCGACTTAAAGCCAGATCGTCACATTGGCCGCACTTCTGTCTGAAACGGTTACATTTATCGTCTGCAAAGCTATGTCGCGTGCTGCGGTATGCGGAGACACTAAAAGCACCATAGTAGAACACAGATGAAGCTTGTAAGTTGATGTAATAGCCAGTAAGAAGTAGTACAACTCAAGTTTTAGATATCGATAATTGACTTTTTTGCTGGCTTTGGTGCCTTCGACATGAGCTAGGACCTTAAGATTCTGCATGAAAGGAGGACTAGCAGCCGTGTTGCATGGGAGAATGTGAAAAGTGTTCATATGTAGTAAAAACCTGAGAAATCCGTCCGTTTTCGGCATTTGTTATCGAATCGACTTAAAGCCAGATTGTCACATTGGCCGCTCTTCTTTCTGAAACGGTTGTACTTCTCGTCTGCAAAGCTATGTCGTGTGCTGCGGTATGCGTAGACACTAAAAGCACCATAGTAGAACACAGATGAAGCATCTGAGTTGATGTAATAGCCAGTAAGAAGTAGTACAATTCAAGTTTTAGGTAGCGATTATTGACTTTTTACCCTTCTTTGGTGCCTTGGACATGAGCTAGGAACTTAAGATTTTGCATGAAAGGAGGACTAGCAGCCGCGTTGCACGGGAGAATGTGAAAAGTATTCATATGAAGCAAAAACCTGAGAAATCCGTCCGTTTTCGTCATTTGTTATCTAATCGACTTAAAGCCAGATCGTCACATTGGCCGCACTTCTGTCTGAAACGGTTACATTTATCGTCTGCAAAGCTATGTCGCGTGCTGCGGTATGCGGAGACACTAAGAGAACGATAGTAGAACACAGATGAAGCTTCTAAGTTGATGTAATAGCCAGTAAGAAGTAGTACAATTCAAGTTTTAGGTACCGATTATTGACTGTTTACCCTTCTTTGGTGCCTTGGACATGAGCTAGAAACTTACGTCTTTGCATGGAAGGAGGACAAGCAGCCGCGTTGCATATGAAAATGTGAAAAGTGTTCATATGTAGTAAAAACCTGAGAAATCCGTCCGTTTTCGTCATTTGTTATCGAATCGACTTCAAGCCAGATCATCACATTGGCCGCTCTTCTCCCTATAACGGTTGTACTTATCGTCTGCAAAGCTATGTCGCGTGCTGCAGTATGCAGAGACACTAAAAGCACCATAGTAGAACACAGATGAAGCTTCTAAGTTGATGTAATAGCCAGTAAGAAGTAGTAAAAATTGAAGTTTTAGGTATCTATTATTGACTTTTTACCCTTCTTTGGTGCCTTGGACATAAGCTAGGACCTTAAGATTTTGCATGAAAGGAGGACTAGCAGCCGAGTTGCACGGGAGAATGTGAAAAGTGTTCATATGTAGTAAAAACCTGAGAAATCCGTCCGTTTTCGTCATTTGTTATCTAATCGACTAAAAGCCAGATCGTCACATTGGCCGCACTTTTGTCTGAAACGGTTACATTTATCGTCTGCAAAGCTATGTCGCGTGCTGCGGTATGCGGAGACACTAAAAGCACCATAGTAGAACACAGATGAAGCTTCTAAGTTGATGTAATAGCCAGTAAGAAGTAGTACAATTCAAGATAAAGGTATCGATTATTGACTTTTTACCCTTCTTTGGTGCCTTGGACATTAGCTAGGAACGTATGATTTTGCATTAAAGGAGGACTAGCAGCCGCGTTACACGGGAGAATGTGAAAAATGTTCATATGTAGTAAAAACCTGAGAAATCCGTCCGTATTCGTCATTTGATATCGAGTCGACTTAAAGGTAGATCGTTACATTGGCCGCTCTTCTTTCTGAAACGGTTGTACTTCTCGTCTGCAAAGCTATGTCGTGTGCTGCGGTATGCGTAGACACTAAAAACACCAAAGTAGAACACAGACGAAACTTCTAAGTTTGTGTAATAGCCAGTAAGAAGTAGTACAATTCAAGTTTAGGTATCGATTATTGACTTTTTACCCTTCTTTGGTGACTTGGACATGAGCTAGGAACTTAAGATTTTGCATGAAATTAGAACTAGCCGCCGCGTTACACGGGAGAATGTGAAAAGTGTTCTTATGTATTAAAAACCTGATAAATCCGTCCGTTTTCTTTATTTGTTATCGAATCGACTTCAAGCCAGATCATCAGATTGGCCGCTCTTCTCCCTATAACGGTTGTACTTATCGTCTGCAAAGCTATGTCGCGTGCTGCAGTATGCGGAGACACTAAAAGCACCATAGTAGAACACAGATGAAGCTTCTAAGTTGATGTAATAGCCAGTAAGAAGTAGTAAAAATTGAAGTTTTAGGTATCTATTATTTACTTTTTACCCTTCTTTGGTGCCTTGGACATAGTCTAGGACCTTACGATTTAGCATGAAAGGGGGACTAGCAGCCGAGTTGCACGGGAGAATGTGAAAAATGTTCATATGTAGTAAAAACCTGAGAAATCCGTCCGTTTTCGTCATTTGTTATCTAATCGACTTAAAGCCAGATCGTCACATTGGCCGCACTTCTGTCTGAAACGGTTACATTTATCGTCTGCAAAGCTATGTCGCGTGCTGCGGTATGCGGAGACACTAAAAGCACCATAGTAGAACACAGATGAAGCTTGTAAGTTGATGTAATAGCCAGTAAGAAGTAGTACAACTCAAGTTTGAGATATCGATAATTGACTTTTTTGCTGGCTTTGGTGCCTTGGACATGAGCTAGGACCTTAAGATTCTGCATGAAAGGAGGACTAGCAGCCGTTTTGCATGGGAGAATGGGAAAAGTGTTCATATGTAGTAAAAACCTAAGAAATCCGTCCGTTTTCGTCATTTGTTATCGAATCGACTTCAAGCCAGATCGTCACATTGGCCGCTCTTCTTTCTGAAACGGTTGTACTTCTCGTCTGCAAAGCTATGTCGTGTGCTGCGGTATGCGTAGACACTAAAAGCACCATAGTAGAACACAGATGAAGCATCTAAGTTGATGTATAGCCAGTAACAAGTAGTACAATTCAAGTTTTATGTACCGATTATTGACTTTTTACCTTTCTTTGGTGCTTTAGACATGAGCTAGGAACTTACGTCTTTGCATGAAATGAGGACTAGCAGCCGCGTTGCCGGGGAAAATGTGTAAAGTGTTCATATGTAGTAAAAACCTGAGAAATCCCTCGGTTTTCGTCATTTGTTATCGAATCGACTTCAAGCCAGATCAACACATTGGCCGCACTTCTGTCTGAAACGGTTACATTTATCGTCTGCAAAGCTATGTCGCGTGCTGCGGTATGCGGAGACACTAAGAGAACGATAGTATAACACAGATGAAGCTTCTAAGTTGATGTAATAGCCAGTAAGAAGTAGTACAATTCAAGTTTTAGGTATCGATTATTGACTGTTTACCCTTCTTTGGTGCCTTGGACATGAGCTAGAAACGTACGTCTTTGCATGGAAGGAGGACAAGCAGCCGCGTTGCATGGGAAAATGTGAAAAGTGTTCATATGTAGTAAAAACCTGAGAAATCCGTCCGTTTTCGTCATTTGTTATCGAATCGACTTCAAGCCAGATCATCACATTGGCCGCTCTTCTCCCTATAACGGTTGTACTTATCGTCTGCAAAGCTATGTCGCGTGCTGCAGTATGCGGAGACACTAAAAGCACCATAGTAGAACACAGATGAAGCTTCTAAGTTGATGTAATAGCCAGTAAGAAGTAGTACAATTCAAGTTTTAGGTATCTATTATTGACTTTTTACCCTTCTTTGGTGCCTTGGACATAGGCTACGACCTTAAGATTTTGCATGATAGGAGGACTAGCAGCCGCGTTGCACGGGAGAATGTGAAAAGTGTTCATATGTAGTAAAAACCTGAGAAATCCGTCCGTTTTCGTCATTTGTTATCTAATCGACTTAAACCCAGAGCGTCGAATTGGCCGCACTTCTGTCTGAAACGGTTACATTTATCGTCTGCAAAGCTATGTCGCGTGCTGCTGTATGCGGAGACACTAAAAGCACCATAGTAGAACAAAGATGAAGCATCTAAGTTGATGTAATAGCCAGTAAGAAGTAGTACAATTCAAGTTTTAGGTACCGATTATTGACTTTTTACCTTTCTTTGGTGCTTTAGACATGAGCTAGGAACTTACGTCTTTGCATGAAATGAGGACTAGCAGCCGCGTTGCACGGGAAAATGTGAAAAGTGTTCATATGTAGTAAAAACCTGAGAAATCCGTCCGTTTTCGTCATTTGTTATCGAATCGACTTCAAGCCAGATCATCACATTGGCCGCTCTTCTCCCTATAACGGTTGTACTTATCGTCTGCAAAGCTATGTCGCGTGCTGCAGTATGCGGAGACACTAAAAGCACCATAGTAGAACACAGATGAAGCTTCTAAGTTGATGTAATAGCCAGTAAGAAGTAGTACAATTGAAGTTTTAGGTATCTATTATTGACTTTTTACCCTTCTTTGGTGCCTTGGACATAGGCTAGGACCTTAAGATTTTGCATGAAAGGAGGACTAACAGCCGAGTTGCACGGGAGAATGTGAAAAGTGTTCATATGTAGTAAAAACCTGAGAAATCCGTCCGTTTTCGTCATTTGTTATCTAATCGACTTAAAGCCAGAGCGTCACATTGGCCGCACTTCTGTCTGAAACGGTTACATTTATCGTCTGCAAAGCTATGTCGCGTGCTGCGGTATGCGGAGACACTAAAAGCACCATAGTAGAACAAAGATGAAGCATCTAAGTTGATGTAATAGCCAGTAAGAAGTAGTACAATTCAATATTAGGTACCGATTATTGACTTTTTACCTTTCTTTGGTGCTTTAGACATGAGCTAGGAACTTACGTCTTTGCATGAAATGAGGACTAGCAGCCGCGTTGCACGGGAAAATGTGAAAAGTGTTCATATGTATTAAAAACCTGAGAAATCCGTCCGTTTTAGTCATTTGTTATCGAATCGACTTCAAGCCAGATCAACACATTGGCCGCACTTCTGTCTGAAACGGTTACATTTATCGTCTGCAAAGCTATGTCGAGTGCTGCGGTATGCGGAGACACTAAAAGCACCATAGTAGATCACAGATGTAGCTTCTAAGTTGATGTAATAGCCAGTAAGAAGTAGTACAATTCAAGTTAAAGGTATCGATTATTGACTTTTTACCCTTCTTTGGTGCCTTGGACATGAGCTAGGAACTTATGATTTTGCATTAAAGGAGGACTAGCAGCCGCGTTACACGGTAGAATGTGAAAAGTGTTCATATGTAGTAAAAACCTGAGAAATCCGTCCGTTTTCGTCATTTGTTATCGAATCAACTTAAAGCCAGATCAACACATTGGTCGCTCTTCTCTCTGAAACGGTTGTACTTATCGTCTGCAAAGCTATGTCGCGTGCTGCGGTATGCGGAGACACTAAAAGCACCATAGTAGAACACAGATATAACATCTAAGTAGATGTAATAGCCAGTAATAAGTAGTACAATTCAAGTTTTAGGTATCGATTATTGACTTTTTAGCTGGCTTTCGTGCCTTGGACATGAGCTAGGACCTTAAGATTCTGCATGAAAGGAGGACTAGCAACCGGTTTGCACGGGAGAATGTGAAAAGTGTTCATATGTAGTAAAAACCTGAGAAATCCGTCCGTTTTCGTCATTTGTTATCGAATCGACTTAAAGCCAGATCAACACATAGGTCGCACTTCTGTCTGAAACGGTTACATTTATCGTCTGGAAAGCTATGTCTCGTGCTGCGGTATGCGGAGACACTAAGAGAACGATAGTAGAACAGAGATGAAGCTTCTAAGTTAATGTAATAGCCAGTAAGAAGTAGTACAATTCAAGTTTTAGGTACCGATTATTGACTGTTTACCCTTCTTTGGTGCCTTGGACATGAGCTAGAAACTTACGTCTTTGCATGGAAGGAGGACAAGCTGCCGCGTTGCATGGGAAAATGTGAAAAGTGTTCATATGTAGTAAAAACCTGAGAAATCCGTCCGGTTTCGTCATTTGTTATCTAATCGACTTAAAGCCAGATCGTCACATTGGCCGCACTTCTGTCTGAAACGGTTACATTTATCGTCTGCAAAGCTATGTCGCGTGCTGCGGTATGCGGAGACACTAAAAGCACCATAGTAGAACACAGATGAAGCTTGTAAGTTGATGTAATAGCCAGTAAGAAGTAGTACAACTCAAGTTTTAGATATCGATTATTGACTTTTTTGCTGGCTTTGGTGCCTTGGTCATGAGCTAGGACCTTAAGATTCTGCATGAAAGGAGGACTAGCAGCCGTGTTGCATGGGAGAATGTGAAAAGTGTTCATATGTAGTAAAAACCTGAGAAATCCGTCCGTTTTCGGCATTTGTTATCGAATCGACTTAAAGCCAGATTGTCACATTGGCCGCTCTTCTTTCTGAAACGGTTGTACTTCTCGTCTGCAAAGCTATGTCGTGTGCTGCGGTATGCGTAGACACTAAAAGCACCATAGTAGAACACAGATGAAGCATCTGAGTTGATGTAATAGCCAGTAACAAGTAGTACAATTCAAGTTTTAGGTAGCGATTATTGACTTTTTACCTTTCTTTGGTGCTTTAGACATGAGCTAGGAACTTACGTCTTTGCATGAAATGAGGACTAGCAGCCGCGTTGCACGGGAAAATGTGAAAAGTGTTCATATGTAGTAAAAACCTGAGAAATCCCTTCGTTTTCGTCATTTGTTATCGAATCGACTTCACGCCAGATCAACACATTAGCCGCACTTCTGTCTGAAACGGTTACATTTACTGTCTGCAAAGCTATGTCGCGTGCTGCGGTATGCGGAGACACTAAAAGCACCACAGTAGAACACAGATGAAGCTTCTAAGTTGATGTAATAGCCAGTAAGAAGTAGTATAATTCAAGTTAAAGGTATCGATTATTGACTTTTTACCCTTCTTTGGTGCCTTGGACATGAGCTAGGAACTTAAGATTTTGCATGAAAGGAGGACTAGCAGCCGCGTTGCACGGGAGAATGTGAAAAGTATTCATATGAAGTAAAAACCTGAGAAATCCGTCCGTTTTCGTCATTTGTTATCTAATCGACTTAAAGCCAGATCGTCACATTGGCCGCACTTCTGTCTGAAACGGTTACATTTATCGTCTGCAAAGCTATGTCGCTTGCTGCGGTATGCGGAGACACTAAGAGAACGATAGTAGAACACAGATGAAGCTTCTAAGTTGATGTAATAGCCAGTAAGAAGTAGTACAATTCAAGTTTTAGGTACCGATTATTGACTGTTTACCCTTCTTTGGTGCCTTGGACATGAGCTAGAAACTTACGTCTTTGCATGGAAGGAGGACAAGCAGCCGCGTTGCATATGAAAATGTGAAAAGTGTTCATATGTAGTAAAAACCTGAGAAATCCGTCCGTTTTCGTCATTTGTTTTCGAATCGACTTCAAGCCAGATCATCACATTGGCCGCTCTTCTCCCTATAACGGTTGTACTTATCGTCTGCAAAGCTATGTCGCGTGCTGCAGTATGCAGAGACACTAAAAGCACCATAGTAGAACACAGATGAAGCTTCTAAGTTGATGTAATAGCCAGTAAGAAGTAGTAAAAATTGAAGTTTTAGGTATGTATTATTTACTTTTTACCCTTCTTTGGTGCCTTGGACATAAGCTAGGACCTTAAGATTTTGCATGAAAGGAGGACTAGCAGCCGAGTTGCACGGGAGAATGTGAAAAGTGTTCATATGTAGTAAAAACCTGAGAAATCCGTCCGTTTTCGTCATTTGTTATCTAATCGACTTAAAGCCAGATCGTCACATTGGCCGCACTTTTGTCTGAAACGGTTACATTTATCGTCTGCAAAGCTATGTCGCGTGCTGCGGTATGCGGAGACACTAAAAGCACCATAGTAGAACACAGATGAAGCTTCTAAGTTGATGTAATAGCCAGTAAGAAGTAGTACAATTCAAGATAAAGGTATCGATTATTGACTTTTTACCCTTCTTTGGTGCCTTGGACATTAGCTAGGAACGTATGATTTTGCATTAAAGGAGGACTAGCAGCCGCGTTACACGGGAGAATGTGAAAAGTGTTCATATGTAGTAAAAACCTGAGAAATCCGTCCGTATTCGTCATTTGATATCGAGTCGACTTAAAGGTAGATCGTTACATTGGCCGCTCTTCTTTCTGAAACGGTTGTACTTCTCGTCTGCAAAGCTATGTCGTGTGCTGCGGTATGCGTAGACACTAAAAACACCAAAGTAGAACACAGACGAAACTTCTAAGTTTGTGTAATAGCCAGTAAGAAGTAGTACAATTCAAGTTTAGGTATCGATTATTGACTTTTTACCCTTCTTTGGTGACTTGGACATGAGCTAGGAACTTAAGATTTTGCATGAAATTAGAACTAGCCGCCGCGTTACACGGGAGAATGTGAAAAGTGTTCTTATGTAGTAAAAACCTGATAAATCCGTCCGTTCTCTTTATTTGTTATCGAATCGACTTCAAGCCAGATCATCAGATTGGCCGCTCTTCTCCCTATAACGGTTGTACTTATCGTCTGCAAAGCTATGTCGCGTGCTGCAGTATGCGGAGACACTAAAAGCACCATAGTAGAACACAGATGAAGCTTCTAAGTTGATGTAATAGCCAGTAAGAAGTAGTAAAAATTGAAGTTTTAGGTATCTATTATTTACTTTTTACCCTTCTTTGGTGCCTTGGACATAGTCTAGGACCTTACGATTTAGCATGAAAGGGGGACTAGCAGCCGAGTTGCACGGGAGAATGTGAAAAATGTTCATATGTAGTAAAAACCTGAGAAATCCGTCCGTTTTCGACATTTGTTATCTAATCGACTTAAAGCCAGATCGTCACATTGGCCGCACTTCTGTCTGAAACGGTTACATTTATCGTCTGCAAAGCTATGTCGCGTGCTGCGGTATGCGGAGACACTAAAAGCACCATAGTAGAACACAGATGAAGCTTGTAAGTTGATGTAATAGCCAGTAAGAAGTAGTACAACTCAAGTTTGAGATATCGATAATTGACTTTTTTGCTGGCTTTGGTGCCTTGGACATGAGCTAGGACCTTAAGATTCTGCATGAAAGGAGGACTAGCAGCCGTTTTGCATGGGAGAATGGGAAAAGTGTTCATATGTAGTAAAAACCTAAGAAATCCGTCCGTTTTCGTCATTTGTTATCGAATCGACTTCAAGCCAGATCGTCACATTGGCCGCTCTTCTTTCTGAAACGGTTGTACTTCTCGTCTGCAAAGCTATGTCGTGTGCTGCGGTATGCGTAGACACTAAAAGCACCATAGTAGAACACAGATGAAGCATCTAAGTTGATGTAATAGCCAGTAACAAGTAGTACAATTCAAGTTTTATGTACCGATTATTGACTTTTTACCTTTCTTTGGTGCTTTAGACATGAGCTAGGAACTTACGTCTTTGCATGAAATGAGGACTAGCAGCCGCGTTGCACGGGAAAATGTGTAAAGTGTTCATATGTAGTAAAAACCTGAGAAATCCCTCGGTTTTCGTCATTTGTTATCGAATCGACTTCAAGCCAGATCAACACATTGGCCGCACTTCTGTCTGAAACGGTTACATTTATCGTCTGCAAAGCTATGTCGCGTGCTGCGGTATGCGGAGACACTAATAGAACGATAGTATAACACAGATGAAGCTTCTAAGTTGATGTAATAGCCAGTAAGAAGTAGTACAATTCAAGTTTTAGGTATCGATTATTGACTGTTTACCCTTCTTTGGTGCCTTGGACATGAGCTAGAAACGTACGTCTTTGCATGGAAGGAGGACAAGCAGCCGCGTTGCATGGGAAAATGTGAAAAGTGTTCATATGTAGTAAAAACCTGAGAAATCCGTCCGTTTTCGTCATTTGTTATCGAATCGACTTCAAGCCAGATCATCACATTGGCCGCTCTTCTCCCTATAACGGTTGTACTTATCGTCTGCAAAGCTATGTCGCGTGCTGCAGTATGCGGAGACACTAAAAGCACCATATTAGAACACAGATGAAGCTTCTAAGTTGATGTAATAGCCAGTAAGAAGTAGTACAATTCAAGTTTTAGGTATCTATTATTGACTTTTTACCCTTCTTTGGTGCCTTGGACATAGGCTACGACCTTAAGATTTTGCATGATAGGAGGACTAGCAGCCGCGTTGCACGGGAGAATGTGAAAAGTGTTCATATGTAGTAAAAACCTGAGAAATCCGTCCGTTTTCGTCATTTGTTATCTAATCGACTTAAAGCCAGAGCGTCCAATTGGCCGCACTTCTGTCTGAAACGGTTACATTTATCGTCTGCAAAGCTATGTCGCGTGCTGCCGTATGCGGAGACACTAAAAGCACCATAGTAGAACAAAGATGAAGCATCTAAGTTGATGTAATAGCCAGTAAGAAGTAGTACAATTCAAGTTTTAGGTACCGATTATTGACTTTTTACCTTTCTTTGGTGCTTTAGACATGAGCTAGGAACTTACGTCTTTGCATGAAATGAGGACTAGCAGCCGCGTTGCACGGGAAAATGTGAAAAGTGTTCATATGTAGTAAAAACCTGAGAAATCCGTCCGTTTTCGTCATTTGTTATCGAATCGACTTCAAGCCAGATCATCACATTGGCCGCTCTTTTCCCTATAACGGTTGTACTTATCGTCTGCAAAGCTATATCGCGTGCTGCAGTATGCGGAGACACTAAAAGCACCATAGTAGAACACAGATGAAGCTTCTAAGTTGATGTAATAGCCAGTAAGAAGTAGTACAATTGAAGTTTTAGGTATCTATTATTGACTTTTTACCCTTTTTTGGTGCCTTGGACATAGGCTAGGACCTTAAGATTTTGCATGAAAGGAGGACTAGCAGACAAGTTGCACGGGAGAATGTGAAAAGTGTTCATATGTAGTAAAAACCTGAGAAATCCGTCCGTTTTCGTCATTCGTTATCTAATCGACTTAAAGCCAGAGCGTCACATTGGCCGCACTTCTGTCTGAAACGGTTACATTTATCGTCTGCAAAGCTATGTCGCGTGCTGCGGTATGCGGAGACACTAAAAGCACCATAGTAGAACAAAGATGAAGCATCTAAGTTGATGTAACAGCCAGTAAGAAGTAGTACAATTCAATATTAGGTACCGATTATTGACTTTTTACCTTTCTTTGGTGCTTTAGACATGAGCTAGGAACTTACGTCTTTGCATGAAATGAGGACTAGCAGCCGCGTTGCACGGGAAAATGTGAAAAGTGTTCATATGTAGTAAAAACCTGAGATATCCGTCCGTTTTCGTCATTTGTTATCGAATCGACTTCAAGCCAGATCAACACATTGGCCGCACTTCTGTCTGAAACGGTTACATTTCTCGTCTGCAAAGCTATGTCGAGTGCTGCGGTATGCGGAGACACTAAAAGCTCCATAGTAGAACACAGATGAAGCTTCTAAGTTGATGTAATAGCCAGTAAGAAGTAGTACAATTCAAGTTAAAGGTATCGATTATTGACTTTTTACCCTTCTTTGGTGCCTTGGACATGAGCTAGGAACTTATGATTTTGCATTAAAGGAGGACTAGCAGCCGCGTTACACGGGAGAATGTGAAAAGTGTTCATATGTAGTAAAAACCTGAGAAATCCGTCCGTTTTCGTCATTTGTTATCGAATCGACTTCAAGCCAGATCGTCACATTGGCTGCTCTTGTTTCTGAAACGGTTGTACTTCTCGTCTGCAAAGCTATGTCGTGTGCTGCGGTATGCGTAGACACTAAAAGCACCATAGTAGAACACAGATGAAGCATCTAAGTTGATGTAATAGCCAGTAAGAAGTAGTACAATTCAAGTTTTAGGTACCGATTATTGACTTTTTACCTTTCTTTGGTGCTTTAGACATGAGCTAGGAACTTACGTCTTTGCATGAAATGAGGACTAGCAGCCGCGTTGCACGGGAAAATGTGAAAAGTGTTCATATGTAGTAAAAACCTGAGAAATCCCTCCGTTTTCGTCATTTGTTATCGAATCGACTTCAAGCCAGATCAACACATTGGCCGCACTTCTGTCTGAAACGGTTACATTTATCGTCTGCAAAGCTATGTCGCATGCTGCGGTATGCGGAGACACTAAAAGCACCATAGTAGAACACAGATGAAGCTTCTAAGTTGATGTAATAGCCAGTAAGAAGTAGTACAATTCAAGTTAAAGGTATCGATTATTGGCTTTTTACCCTTCTTTGGTGCCTTGGACATGAGCTAGGAACTTATGATTTTGCATTAAAGGAGGACTAGCAGCCGCGTTACACGGGAGAATGTGAAAAGTGTTCATATGTAGTAAAAACCTGAGAAATCCGTCCGTATTCGTAATTTGTTATCGAATCGACTTAAAGGCAGATCGTCACATTGGCCGCTCTTCTTTCTGAAACGGTTGTACTTCTCGTCTGCAAAGCTATGTCGTGTCCTGCGGTATGCGTAGACACTAAAAGCACCATAGTAGAACACAGATGAAGCATCTAAGTTGATGTAATAGCCAGTAAGAAGTAGTTCAATTCAAGTTTTAGTTATCGATTATTGACTTTTTACCTTTCTTTGGTGCTTTAGACATGAGCTAGGAACTTACGTCTTTGCATGAAATGAGGACTAGCAGCCGCGTTGCACGGCAAAATGTGAAAAGCTTTCATATGTAGTAAAAACCTGAGAAATCCCTCCGTTTTCGTCATTTGTTATCGAATCGACTTCAAGCAAGATCAACACATTGGCCGCACTTCTGTCTGAAACGGTTACATTTATCGTCTGCAAAGCTATGTCGCATTCTGAGGTATGCGGAGACACTAAAAGCACCATAGTACAACACAGATGAGGCTTCTAAGTTGATGTAATAGCCAGTAAGAAGTAGTACAATTAAAGTTAAAGCTATCGATTATTGACTTTTTACCCTTCTTTGGTGCCTTGGACATGAGCTAGGAACTTATGATTTTGCATTAATGGAGGACTAGCAGCCGCGTTACACGGGAGAATGTGAAAAGTGTTCATATGTAGTAAAAACCTGAGAAATCCGTCCTTATTCGTAATTTGTTTACGAATCGACTTAAAGGCAGATTGTCACATTGGCCGCTCTTCTTTCTGAAACGGTTGTACTTCTCGTCTGCAAAGCTATGTCGTGTGCTGAGGTATGCGTAGACACTAAAAACACCAAAGTAGAACACAGACGAAACTTCTAAGTTTGTGTAATAGCCAGTAAGAAGTAGTACAATTCAAGTTTTAGGTATCGATTATTGACTTTTTACCCTTCTTTGGTGACTTGGACATGAGGTGGAACTTAAGATTTTGCATGAAATTAGAACTAGCCGCCGCGTTACACGGGAGTATGTGAAAGTGTTCATATGTAGTAAAAACCTGAGAAATCCGTCCGTTTTCGTCATTTGTTATCGAATCGACTTAAAGCCAGATCAACACATTGGCCGCTCTTCTCTCTGAAACGGTTGTACCTATCGTCTGCAAAGCTCTGTCGCATGCTGCGGTATACGGAGACACTAAAAGCACCTTAGTAGAACACAGACTAAGCTTCTAAGTTGATGTAATAGCCAGTAAGAAGTAGTACAATTCAAGTTTTAGGTATCTATTATTGACTTTTTAATCTTCTTTGGTGCCTTGGACATGAGCTAGGAACTTAAGATTTTGCATGAAAGGAGGATTAGCAGCCGCGTTACACGGAAGAATGTGAAAAGTGTTCATATGTAGCAAAAACCTGAGATATCTGTCCGTTTTCGTCATTTGTTATCGAATCGACTTAAAGCCAGACCGTCAGATTGGCCGCTCTTGTCTCTGAAACGGTTATACTTATCGTCCGCAAAGCTATGTCGCGTGCTGCGGTATGCGGAGACACTAAAAGCACCATAGCAAAACACAGATGAAGCATCTAAGTTGATGTAATAGCCAGTAAGAGGTAGTACACTTCAAGTTTTAGGTATCGACTATTGACTCTTTAGCTGGATTTGGTGCCTTGGACATGAGCTAGGACCTTAAGATTTTGCATGAAAGGAGGACTGGCAGCCGCGTTGCACGTGAAAATGTCAAAAGTGTTCATATGTAGTAAAAACCTGAGAAATCCGTCCGTTTTCGTCATTTGTTATCGAATCGACTTAAAGCCAGATCGTTACATTGGCCGCTCTTCTCTCTGAAACATTTGTACTTATCGTCTGCAAAGCTATGTCGCGTGCTGCGGTATGCGGGGACACTAAAAGCACCATAGTAGAACACAGACGAAGCTTCTAAGTTTTAGTGATAGCCGGTAAGAAGCAGTACAATTCAAGTTTTAGGTATCGATTATTGACTATTTACCCTTCTTTGGTGCCTTGGACATGAGCTAGGAACTTAAGATTGTGAATGAAAATTGGTCTAGCAGCCGCGATACACGGGAGAATGCGAAAAGTGTTTATATGTAGTAAAAACCTGAGAAATCCGTCCGTTTTCGTCATTTGTTATCGGATCGACTTAAAGCCAGATCGTCACATTGGCCGCAGTTCTGACTGAAACGGTTACATTTATCGTCTGCAAAGCTATGTCGCGTGCTTCGGTATGTAGAAAGACTAAAAGCACCGTAGTAGAACACATATTAAGCTTCTAAGATGATGGAATAGCCAGTAAGAAGTAGTACAATTCAAGTTTTAGTTATCGATTATTGACTTTTTACCCTTCTTTGGTGACTTGGACATGAGCTAGAAACTAAAGATTTTGCATGAAAGGAGGACTAGCAGCCGCGTTGCATGGGAGAATGTGAAAAGTGTTCATATGTAGTAAAAACCTGAGAAATCCGTCCGTTTTCGTCATTTGTTTTCAAATCGACTTAAAGCCAGATCGTCACATTGGCCGCTCTTCTCTCTGAAACGGTTGTACTTATCGTCTGCAAAGCTATGTCGCGTGCTGCGGTATGCGGAGACACTAAAAGCACCATAGTAGAACACAGATGAAGCATCTAAGTTGATGTAATAGCCAGTAATAAGTAGTACAATTCAAGTTTTAGGTATCCATTATTGACTTTTTAGCTGGCTTTCGTGCCTTAGACATGAGCTAGGACCTTAAGATTCTGCATGAAAGGAGGACTAGCAACCGGTTTGCACGGGAGAATGTGAAAAGTATTCATATGTAGTAAACACCTGAGAAATCCGTCCGTTTTCGTCATTTGTTATCGAATCGACTTAAAGCCAGATCAACACATTGGTCGCACTTCTGTCTGAAACGGTTACATTTATCGTCTGGAAAGCTATGTCGCGTGCTGCGGTAAGCGGAGACACTAAGAGAACGATAGTAGAACAGAGATGAAGCTTCTAAGTTAATGTAATAGCCAGTAAGAAGTAGTACAATTCAAGTTTTAGGTACCGATTATTGACTGTTTACCCTTCTTTGGTGCCTTGGACATGAGCTAGAAACTTACGTCTTTGCATGGAAGGAGGACAAGCTGCCGCGTTGCATGGGAAAATGTGAAAAGTGTTCATATGTAGTAAAAACCTGAGAAATCCGTCCGGTTTCGTCATTTGTTATCTAATCGACTTAAAGCCAGATAGGCACATTGGCCGAACTTTTGTCTGAAACGGTTACATTTATCGTCTGCAAAGCTATGTCGCGTGCTGCGGTATGCGGAGACACTAAAAGCACCATAGTAGAACACAGATGAAGCTTGTAAGTTGATGTAATAGCCAGTAAGAAGCAGTACAACTCAAGTTTTAGATATCGATTATTGACTTTTTTGCTGGCTTTGGTGCCTTGGACATGAGCTAGGACCTTAAGATTCTGCATGAAAGGAGGACTAGCAGCCGTGTTGCATGGGAGGATGTGAAAAGTGTTCATATGTAGTAAAAACCTGAGAAATCCGTCCGTTTTCGTCATTTGTTATCGAATCGACTTAAAGCCAGATCGTCACATTGGCCGCTCTTCTTTCTGAAACGGTTGTACTTCGCGTCTGCAAAGCTATGTCGTGTGCTGCGGTATGCGTAGACACTAAAAGCACCATAGTAGAACACAGATGAAGGATCTAAGTTGATGTAATAGCCAGTAACAAGTAGTAAAAATAGAAGTTTTAGGTACCTATTATTTACTTTTTACCCTTCTTTGGTGCCTTGGACATAAGCTAGGACCTTAAGATTTTGCATGAAAGGAGGACTAGCAGCCGCGTTGCACGGGAGAATGTGAAAAGTATTCATATGTAGTGTAAACCTGAGAAATCCGTCCGTTTTCGTCATTTGTTATCTAATCGACTTCACGCCAGATCAACACATTGGCCGCACTTCTGTCTGAAACGGTTACATTTATTGTCTGCAAAGCTATATCGCGTGCTGCGGTATGCGGAGACGCTAAAAGCACCACAGTAGAACACAGATGAAGCTTCTAAGTTGATGTAATAGCCAGTAAGAAGTAGTACAATTCAAGTTAAAGGTATCGATTATTGACTTTTTACCCTTCTTTGGTGCCTTGGACATGAGCTAGGAACTTAAGATTTTGCATGAAAGGAGGACTAGCAGCCGCGTTGCACGGGAGAATGTGAAAAGTATTCATATGTAGTAAAAACCTGAGAAATCCGTCCGTTTTCGTCATTTGTTATCTAATCGACTTAAAGCCAGATCGTCACATTGGCCGCACTTCTGTCTGAAACGGTTACATTTATCGTCTGCAAAGCTATGTCGCGTGCTGCGGTATGCGGAGACACTAAGAGAACGATAGTAGAACACAGATGAAGCTTCTAAGTTGATGTAATAGATAGTAAGAAGTAGTACAATTCAAGTTTTAGGTACCGATTATTGACTGTTTACCCTTCTTTGGTGCCTTGGACATGAGCTAGAAACTTACGTCTTTGCATGGAAGGAGGACAAGCAGCCGCGTTGCATGGGAAAATGTGAAAAGTGTTCATATGTAGTAAAAACCAGAGAAATCCGTCCGTTTTCGTCATTTGTTATCGAATCGACTTCAAGCCAGATCATCACATTGGCCGCTCTTCTCCCTATAACGGTTGTACTTATCGTCTGCAAAGCTATGTCGCGTGCTGCAGTATGCAGAGACACTAAAAGCACCATAGTAGAACACAGAAGAAGCTTCTAAGTTGATGTAATAGCCAGTAAGAAGTAGTAAAAATTGAAGTTTTAGGTATCTATTATTTACTTTTTACCCTTCTTTGGTGCCTTGGACGTAAGCTAGGACCTTAAGATTTTGCATGAAAGGAGGACTAGCAGCCGAGTTGCACGGGAGAATGTGAAAAGTGTTCATATGTAGTAAAAACCTGAGAAATCCGTCGGTTTTCGTCATTTGTTATCTAATCGACTTAAAGCCAGATCGTCACATTGGCCGCACTTTTGTCTGAAACTGTTACATTTATCGTCTGCAAAGCTATGTCGCGTGCTGCGGTATGCGGAGACACTAAAAGCACCATAGTAGAACACAGATGAAGCTTCTAAGTTGATGTAATAGCCAGTAAGAAGTAGTACAATTCAAGATAAAGGTATCGATTATTGACTTTTTACCCTTCTTTGGTGCCTTGGACATGAGCTAGGAACTTATGATTTTGCATTAAAGGAGGTCTAGCAGCCGCGTTACACGGGAGAATGTGAAAAGTGTTCATATGTAGTAAAAACCTGAGAAATCCGTCCGTATTCGTCATTTGATATCGAGTCGACTTAAAGGCAGATCGTCACATTGGCCGCTCTTCTCCCTATAACGGTTGTACTTATCGTCTGCAAAGCTATGTCGCGTGCTGCAGTATGCGGAGACACTAAAAGCACCATAGTAGAACACAGATGAAGCATCTAAGTTGATGTAATAGCCAGTAACAAGTAGTACAATTCAAGTTTTAGGTACCGATTATTGACTTTTTACCCTTCTTTGGTGCCTTGGACATGAGCTAGAAACGTACGTCTTTGCATGAAAGGAGGACAAGTAGCCGCGTTGCATGGGAAAATGTGAAAAGTGTTCATATGTAGTAAAAACCAGAGAATTCCGTCCGTTTTCGTCATTTGTTATCGAATCGACTTCAAGCCAGATCGTCACATTGGCTGCTCTTCTTTCTGAAACGGTTGTACTTCTCGTCTGCAAAGCTATGTCGTCTGCTGCGGTATGCGTAGACACTAAAAGCGACATAGTAGAACACAGATGAAGCATCTAAGTTGATGTAATAGCCAGTAAGAAGTAGTACAATTCAAGTTTTAGGTACCGATTATTGACTTTTTACCTTTCTTTTGGTGCTTTAGACATGAGCTAGGAACTTACGTCTTTGCATGAAATGAGGACTAGCAGCCGCGTTGCACGGCAAAATGTGAAAAGTGTTCATATGTAGTAAAAACCTGAGAAATCCCTCCGTTTTCGTCATTTGTTATCGAATCGACTTCAAGCCAGATCAACACATTGGCCGCACTTCTGTCTGAAACGGTTACATTTATCGTCTGCAAAGCTATGTCGCGTCCTGCGGTATGCGGAGACACTAAAAGCACCATAGTAGATCACAGATGAAGCTTCTAAGTTGAAGTAATAGCCAGTAAGAAGTAGTACAATTCATGTTTTAGTTGTCGATTATTCACTTTTTAGCTGGCTTTGGTGGCTTGGACATGACCTAAGACCTTACGATTTTGCATGAAAGGAGGACTAGCAGCCGCGTTGCACGGGAGAATGTGAAAATTGTTCATATGGAGTAAAAACCTGAGAAATCCTTCCGTTTTCGTCATTTGTTATCGAATCGACTTAAAGCCAGATCGTCACATTGGCCGCTCTTCTCTCTGAAACGGTTGTACTTATCGTCTGCAAAGCTATGTCGCGTGCTGCGGTATGCGGAGACACTAAAAGCACCATAGTAGAACACAGATATAACATCTAAGTAGATGTAATAGCCAGTAATAAGTAGTACAATTCAAGTTTTAGGTATCGATTATTGACTTTTTAGCTGGCTTTCGTGCCTTGGACAGGAGCTAGGACCTTAAGATTCTGCATGAAAGGAGGACTAGCAACTGGTTTGCACGGGAGAATGTGAAAAGTGTTCATATGTAGTAAAAACCTGAGAAATCCGTCCGTTTTCGTCATTTGTTATCGAATCGACTTAAAGCCAGATCGACACATTGGCCGTTAATCTCTCTGAAACGGTTGTACTTATCGTCTGCAAAGCTATGTCGCATGCTGCGGTATTCGGAGACACTAACAGCATCATAGTAGAACACAGATGAAGCTTCAAAGTTAATGTAATAGCCAGTAAGAAGTAGTACAATTGAAGTTTTAGGTATCGATTATTGATTCTTTAGCTGGCTTTGGTGCCTTGGTCATGAGCTAGGACCTTTAGATTTTGCATGAAAGGAGGACTGGCAGCCGCGTTGCATGGGAGAACGTGAAAAGTGTTTATATGTAGTAAAAAACCTGAGAAATCCGTCCGTTTTCGTCATTTGTTATCGAATCGAGTTAAAGCCAGATCGTCACATTGGCCGCTATTCTCTCTGAAACGGTTGTACTTATCGTCTGCAAAGCTATGTCGCGTGCTGCGGTATGCGGAGACACTAAAAGCACCATAGTAGAACGCAGACGAAGCTTCTAAGCTTTTGTAATAGCCAGTAAGAAGTAGCAAAATTCAAGTTTTAGGTATCGATTATTGACTTCTTACCCTGCTTTGGTGCCTTGGACATGAGCTAAGAACTTCAGATTTTGCATGAAAGGAGGACTGGTAGCCGCGTTGCACGGGAGAATGTGAAAAGTGTTCATATGTAGTAAAAACCTGAGAAATCCGTCCGTTTTCGTCATTTGTTATCGAATCGACTTCAAGCCAGATCAACACATTGGCCGCAGTTCTGACTGAAATGGTTACATTTATCGTCTGCAAAGCTATGTCGATTGCTTCGGTATGTAGAAACACTAAAAGCACCACAGAAGAACACAGACGAAGCTTCTAAGTTGATGTAATAGCCAGTAAGAAGTAGTACAATTCAAGTTTTAGGTATCTATTATTGACTTTTTAACCTTCTCTGGTGCCTTGGACATGAGCTAGGAACTTAAGATTTTGCATGAAAGGAGGACTAGCAGCCGAGTTGCACGGGAGAATGTGAAAAGTGTTCATATGTAGTAAAAACCTGAGAAATCCGTCCGTTTTCGTCATTTGTTATCGAATCGACTTAAAGCCAAATCGTCACATTGGCCGCTCTTTTCTCTGAAACGGTTGTACTTATCGTCTGCAAAGCTATGTCGCGTGCTGCGGTATGCGGAGACACTAAAAGCACCATAGTAGAACGCAGACGAAGCTTCTAAGTTGATGTATTAGCCAGTAAGAAGTAGTACAATTCAAGTTTTAGGTATCTATTATTGACTTTTTAACCTTCTCTGGTGCCTTGGACATGAGCTAGGACCTTAAGATTCAGCATGAAAGGAGGACTAGCAGCCGAGTTGCGCGGGAGAATGTGAAAAGTGTTCATATGTAGTAAAAACCTGGGAACTCCATCCGTTTTCGTCATTTGTTATCGAATCGTCTTAAAGGCAGATCGTCACATTGGCCGCTCTTTTCTCTGAAACGATTGTACTTATCGTCTGCAAAGCTATGTCGCGTGCTGCGGTATGCGGGGACACTAAAAGCACCATAGTAGAACGCAGACGAAGCTTCTAAGCTTTTGTAATAGCCAGTAAGAAGTAGCAAAATTCAAGTTTTAGGTATCGATTATTGACTTCTTACCCTGCTTTGGTGCCTTGGACATGAGCTAAGAACTTCAGATTTTGCATGAAAGGAGGACTGGCAGCCGCGTTGCACGGGAGAATGCGAAAAGTGTTCATATGTAGTAAAAACCTGAGAAATCCGTCCGTTTTCGTCATTTGTTATCGAATCGACTTCAAGCCAGATCAACACATTGGCCGCAGTTCTGACTGAAATGGTTACATTTATCGTCTGCAAAGCTATGTCGATTGCTTCGGTATGTAGAAACACTAAAAGCACCACAGAAGAACACAGACGAAGCTTCTAAGTTTATGTAATAGCCAGTAAGAAGTAGTACAATTCAAGTTTTAGGTATCAGTTATTGACTTTTTAGCTGTCTTGGGTGCCTTGGACATGAGCTAGGACCTTAAGATTCTGCATGAAAGGAGGACTAGCAGCCGCGTTGCACGGGAGAATGTGAAAAGTGTTCATATGTAGTAAAAACCTGAGAATTCTGTCCGTTTTCGTCATTTGTTATCGAATTGACTTAAAGCCAGATCGTCACATTGGCCGCTCCTGTCTCTGAAACGGTTACATTTATCGTCTGCAAAGCTATTTCGCGTGCTGCGGTATGCGGAGACACTAAAAGCACCATAGTAGAACAAAGATGAAGCATCTAAGTTGATGTAATAGCCAGTAAGAAGTAGTACAATTCAAGTTTTAGGTACCGATTATTGACTGTTTACCCTTCTTTGGTGCCTTGGACATAAGCTAGAAACTTACGTCTTTGCATGGAAGGAGGACAAGCAGCTGCGTTGCATGGGAAAATGTGAAAAGTGTTCATATGTAGTAAAAACCTGAGAAATCCGTCCGTTTTCGTCATTTGTTATCGAATCGACTTCAAGCCAGATCATCACATTGGCCGCTCTTCTCCCTATAACGGTTATACTTATCGCCTGCAAAGCTATGTCGCGTGCAGCAGTATGCGGAGACACTAAAAGCGCCATAGTAGAACACAGATGAAGCTTCTAAGTTGATGTAATAGCCAGTAAGAAGTAGTACAATTGAAGTTTTAGGTATCTATTATTGACTTTTTACCCTTCTTTGGTGCCTTGGACATTGGCTAGGTCCTTAAGATTTTGCATGAAAGGAGGACTAGCAGCCGAGTTGCACGGGAGAATGTGAAAAGTGTTCATATGTAGTAAAAACCTGAGAAATCCGTCCGTTTTCGTCATTTGTTATCTAATCGACTTAAAGCCAGATCGTCACATTGGCGGCACTTCTGTCTGAAACGGTTACATTTATCTTCTGCAAAGCTATATCGCGTGCTGCGGTATGCGGAGACACTGAAAGCACCATAGTAGAACAAAGATGAAGCATCTAAGTTGATGTAATAGCCAGTAAGAAGTAGTACAATTCAAGTTTTAGGTACCGATTATTGACTTTTTACCTTTCTTTGGTGCTTTAGACATGAGCTAGGAACTTACGTCTTTGCATGAAATAAGGACTAGCAGCCGCGTTGCACGGGAAAATAAGAAAAGTGTTCATATGTAGTAAAAACCTGAGAAATCCGTCCGTTTTCGTCACTTGTTATCGAATCGACTTCAAGCCAGATCAACACATTGGCCGCACTTCTGTCTGAAACGGTTACATTTATCGTCTGCAAAGCTATGTCGCGTGCTGCGGTATGCGGAGACACTAAAAGCACCACAGTAGAACACAGATGAAGCTTCTAAGTTGATGTAATAGCCAGTAAGAAGTAGTACAATTCAAGTTAAAGGTATCGATTATTGACTTTTTACCCTTCCTTGGTGCCTTGGACATGAGTTAGGAACTTATGATTTTGCACTAAAGGAGGACTAGCAGCGCGTTACACGGGAGAATGTGAAAAGTGTTCATATGTAGTAAAAACCTGAGAAATCCGTCCGTTTTCGTCATTTGTTATCGAATCGACTTCAAGCCAGATCGTCACATTGGCTGCTCTTCTTTCTGAAACGGTTGTACTTCTCGTCTGCAAAGCTATGTCGTGTGCTGCGGTATGCGTATACACTAAAAGCACCATAGTAGAACACAGATGAAGCTTCTAAGTTGATGTAATAGCCAGTAAGAAGTAGTACAATTCAAGTTTTAGGTACCGATTATTGACTTTTTACCTTTCTTTGGTGCTTTAGACATGAGCTAGGAACTTACGTCTTTGCATGAAATGAGGACTAGCAGCCGCGTTGCACTGGAAAATGTGAAAAGTGTTCATATGTAGTAAAAACCTGAGAAATCCTTCCGTTTTCGTCATTTGTTATCGAATCGACTTCAAGCCAGATCAACACAATGGCCGCACTTCTGTCTGAAACGGTTACATTTATCGTCTGCAAAGCTATGTCGCGTGCTGCGGTATGCGGAGACACTAAAAGCACCATAGTAGAACACAGATGAAGCTTCTAAGTTGATGTAATAGCCAGTAAGAAGTAGTACAATTCAAGTTAAAGGTATCGATTATTGACTTTTTAGCCTTCTTTGGTGCCTTGGACATGAGCTAGGAACTTAAGATTGTGAATGAAAATTGGTCTAGCAGCCGCGTTACACGGGAGAATGCGAAAAGTGTTCATATGTAGTAAAAACCCGAGTAATCCGTCCGTTTTCGTCATTTGTTATCGGATCGACTTAAAGCCAGATCGTCACATTGGCCGCAGTTCTGACTGAAACGGTTACATTTATCGTCTGCAAAGCTATGTCGCGTGCTTCGGTATGTAGAAACACTAAAAGCACCGTAGTAGAACACAGATTAAGCTTCTAAGATGATGGAATAGCCAGTAAGAAGTAGTACAATTCAAGTTTTAGTTATCGATTATTGACTTTTTACCCTTCTTTGGTGACTTGGACATGAGCTAGGAACTAAAGATTTTGCATGAAAGGAGGACTAGCAGCCGAGTTGCACGGGAGAATGTGAAAAGTGTTCATATGTAGTAAAAACCTGAGAAATCCGTCCGTTTTCGTCATTTGTTATCGAATCGACTTAAAGCCAAATCGTCACATTGGCCGCTCTTTTCTCTGAAACGGTTGTACTTATCGTCTGCAAAGCTATGTCGCGTGCTGCGGTATGCGGAGACACTAAAAGCACCATAGTAGAACGCAGACGAAGCTTCTAAGTTGATGTATTAGCCAGTAAGAAGTAGTACAATTCAAGTTTTAGGTATCTATTATTGACTTTTTAACCTTCTCTGGTGCCTTGGACATGAGCTAGGAACTTAAGATTTTGCATGAAAGGAGGACTAGCAGCCGCGTTACACGGAAGAATGTGAAAAGTGTTCATATGTAGTAAAAACTTGAGAAAACTGTCCGTTTTCGTCATTTGTTATCGAATCGACTTAAAGCCAGATCGTCACATTGGCCGCTCTTCTCTCTGAAACGGTTATACTTATCGTTTGCAAAGCTATGTCGCGTGCTGCGGTATGCGGAGACACTAAAAGCACCATAGCAGAACACAGATGAAGCATCTAAGTTGATGTAATAGCCAGTAAGAAGTAGTACAATTCAAGTTTTAGGTATCGATTATTGACTCTTTAGCTGGCTTTGGTGCCTTGGACATGAGCTAGGACCTTAAGATTTTGCGTGTTAGGAGGACTGGCAGACGCGTTGCACGTGAGAATGTCAAAAGTGTTCATATGTAGTAAAAACCTGAGAAATCCGTCCGTTTTCGTCATTTGTTATCGAATCGACTTAAAGCCAGATCGTTACATTGGCCGCTCTTCTCTCTGAAACGGTTGTACTTATCGTCTGCAAAGCTATGTCGCGTGCTGCGGTATGCGGAGACACTAAAAGCACCATAGTAGAACACAGACAAAGCTTCTAAGTTGATGTAATAGCCAGTAAGATGTATTACAATTCAAGTTTTAGGTATCGATTATTGACTTTTTAGCTAGCTTTCGCGCCTTGGACATGAGCTAGGACCTTAAGATTCTGCATGAAAGGAGGACTAGCAGCCGAGTTGCGCGGGAGAATGTGAAAAGTGTTCATATGTAGTAAAAACCTGGGAACTCCATCCGTTTTCGTCATTTGTTATCGAATCGACTTAAAGCCTGATCGTCACATTGGCCGCTCTTTTCTCTGAAACGGTTGTACTTATCGTCTGCAAAGCTATGTCGCGTGCTGCGGTATGCGGGGACACTAAAAGCACCATAGTAGAACACAGACGAAGCTTCTAAGTTTTAGTGATAGCCGGTAAGAAGTAGTACAATTCAAGATTTAGGTATCGATTATTGACTATTTACCCTTCTTTGGTGCCTTGGACATGAGCTAGGAACTTAAGATTTTGAATGAAAATAGGTCTAGCAGCCGCGTTACACGGGAGAATCCGAAAAGTGTTCATATGTAGTAAAAACCTGAGAAATCCGTCCGTTTTCGTCATTTGTTATCGAATCGACTTAAAGCCAGATCGTCACATTGGCCGCAGTTCTGACTGAAACGGTTACATCTATCGTCTGGAAAGCTATGTCGCGTGCTTCGGTACGTAGAAACACTAAAAGCACCGTAGTAGAAAACAGATTAAGCTTCTAAGTGATGTAATAGCCAGTAAGAAGTAGTACAATTCAAGTTTTAGTTATCGATCATTGACTTTTTACCCTTCTTTGGTGACTTGGACATGAGCTAGGAACTAAAGATTTTGCATGAAAGGAGGACTAGCAGCCGCGTTGCATGGGAGAATGTGAAATGTGTTCATATGTAGTAAAAACCTGAGAAATCCGTCCGTTTTCGTCATTTGTTATCGAATCGACTTGAAGCCACATCATCACATTGGCCGCACTTCTGTCTGAAACGGTTACATTTATCGTCTGCAAAGCTATGTCGCATGCTGCGGTATGCGGAGACACTAAAAGCACCATAGTAGAACACAGATGAGGCTTGTAAGTTGATGTAATAGCCAGTAAGAAGTAGTACAACTCAAGTTTTAGATATCGATTATTGACTTTATTGCTGGCTTTGGTGCCTTGGACATGAGCTAGGACCTTAAGATTCTGCATGAAAGGAGGACTAGCAGCCGTGTTTCATGGGAGAATGTGAAAAGTGTTCATATGTAGTAAAAACCTGAGAAATCCGTCCGTTTTCGTCATTTGTTATCGAATCGACTTAATGACAGTTCGTCACATTGGGCGCTCTTCTGTCTGAATCGGTTACATTTATCGTCTGCAAAGCTATGTCGCGTGCTGCGGTATGCGGAGACACTAAAGGCACCATAGTAGAACACAGATGAAGCTTCTAGGTTGATGTAATAGCTAGTAAAAAGTAGTACAATTCAAGTTTTACTTATCGATTATTGAGTTTTTAGCTGGCTTTGGTGCCTTAGACATGAGCTAGGACCTTAACATTTTGCATGAAAGGAGGACTAGCAGCCGAGTTGCACGGGAGAATGTGAAAAGTGTTCCTTTGTAGTAAAAACCTTAGAAATCCTTTTGTTTTCGTCACTTGCTGTCGAATCGACTTAAAGCCAGATCAACACATTGGTCGCACTTCTGTCTGAAACGGTTACATTTATCGTCTGCAAAGCTATGTCGCGTGCTGCGGTATGCGGAGACACTGAAAGCACCGTAGTAGAACAAAGATGAAGCATCTAAGTTGATGTAATAGCCAGTAAGAAGTAGTACAATTCAAGTTTTAGGTACCGTTTATTGACTGTTTACCCTTCTTTGGTGCCTTGGACATAAGCTAGAAACTTACGTCTTTGCATGGAAGGAGGACAAGCAGCTGCATTGCATGGGAAAATGTGAAAAGTGTTCATATGTAGTAAAAACCTGAGAAATCCGTCCGTTTTCGTCATTTGTTATCGAATCGACTTCAAGCCAGATCATCACATTGGCCGCTCTTCTCCCTATAACGGTTGTACTTATCGTCTGCAAAGCTATGTCGCGTGCTGCAGTATGCGGAGACACTAAAAGCACCATAGTAGAACACAGATGAAGCTTCTAAGTTGATGTAATAGCCAGTAAGAAGTAGTACAATTGAAGTTTTAGGTATCTATTATTGACTTTTTACCCTTCTTTGGTTCCTTGGACATAGGCTAGGTCCTTAAGATTTTGCATGAAAGGAGGACTAGCAGCCGAGTTGCACGGGAGAATGTGAAAAGTGTTCATATGTAGTAAAAATCTGAGAAATCCGTCCGTTTTCGTCATTTGTTATCTAATCGACTTAAAGCCAGATCGTCACATTGGCCGCACTTCTGTCTGAAACGGTTACATTTATCGTCTGCAAAGCTATGTCGCGTGCTGCGGTATGCGGAGACACTGAAAGCACCATAGTAGAACAAAGATGAAGCATCTAAAATGATGTAATAGCCAGTAAGAAGTAGTACAATTCAAGTTTTAGGTACCGATTATTGACTTTTTACCTTTCTTTGGTGCTTTAGACATGAGCTAGGAACTTACGTCTTTGCATGAAATAAGGACTAGCAGCCGCGTTGCACGGGAAAATGTGAAAAGTGTTCATATGTAGTAAAAACCTGAGAAATCCGTCCGTTTTCGTCACTTGTTATCGAATCGACTTCAAGCCAGATCAACACATTGGCCGCACTTCTGTCTGAAACGGTTACATTTATCGTCTGCAAAGCTATGTCGCGTGCTGCGGTATGCGGAGACACTGAAAGCACCATAGTAGAACAAAGATGAAGCATCTAAAATGATGTAATAGCCAGTAAGAAGTAGTACAATTCAAGTTAAAGGTATCGATTATTGACTTTTTACCCTTCTTTGGTGCCTTGGACATGAGCTAGGAACTTATGATTTTGCATTAATGGAGGACTAGCAGCCGCGTTACACGGGAGAATGTGAAAAGTGTTCATATGTAGTAAAAACCTGAGAAATCCGTCCGTTTTCGTCATTTGTTATCGAATCGACTTCAAGCCAGATCGTCACATTGGCTGCTCTTTTTTCTGAAACGGTTGTACTTCTCGTCTGCAAAGCTATGTCGTGTGCTGCGGTATGCGTATACACTAAAAGCACCATAGTAGAACACAGATGAAGCTTCTAAGTTGATGTAATAGCCAGTAAGAAGTAGTACAATTCAAGTTTTAGGTACCGATTATTGACTTTTTACCTTTCTTTGGTGCTTTAGACATGAGCTGGGAACTTACGTCTTTTCATGAAGTGAGGACTAGCAGCCGCGTTGCACTGGAAAATGTGAAAAGTGTTCATCTGTAGTAAAAACCTGAGAAATCCCTCCGTTTTCGTCATTTGTTATCGAATCGACTTCAAGCCAGATCAACACATTGGCCGCACTTCTGTCTGAAACGGTTACATTTATCGTCTGCAAAGCTATGTCGCGTGCTGCGCTATGCGGAGACACTAAAAGCACCATAGTAGAACACAGATGAAGCTTCTAAGTTGATGTAATAGCCAGTAAGAAGTAGTACAATTCAAGTTAAAGGTATCGATTATTGACTTTTTACCCTTCTTTGGTGCCTTGGACATGAGCTAGGAACATATGATTTTGCATTAAAGGAGGACTAGCAGCCGCGTTACACGGGAGAATGTGAAAAGTGTTCATATGTAGTAAAAACCTGAGAAATCTGTCCGTTTTCGTCATTTGTTATCGAATCGACTTAAAGCCAGATCGTCACATTGGCCGCTCTTGTCTCTGAAACGGTTGTACTTCTCGTCTGCAAAGCTATGTCGTGTGCTGCGGTATGCGTAGACACTAAAAGCACCATAGTAGAACACAGATGAAGCATCTAAGTTGATGTAATAGCCAGTAAGAAGTAGTACAATTCAAGTTTTAGGTATCGATTATTGACTTTTTACCTTTCTTTGGTGCTTTAGACATGAGCTAGGAACTTACGTCTTTGCATGAAATGAGGACTAGCAGCCGCGTTGCACGGGAAAATGTGAAAAGTGTTCATATGTAGTAAAAACCTGAGAAATCCGTCCGTTTTCGTCATTTGTTATCGAATAGACTTAAAGCCAGATCGTCACATTGGCCGCTCTTCTTTCTGAAACGGTTGTACTTCTCGTCTGCAAAGCTATGTCGTGTGCTGCGGTATGCGTAGACACTAAAAACACCAAAGTAGAACACAGACGAAACTTCTAAGTTTGTGTAATAGGAGGTAAGAAGTAGTACAATTCAAGTTTTAGGTATCGATTATTGACTTTTTACCCTTCTTTGGTGACTTGGACATGAGCTAGGAACTTAAGATTTTGCATGAAATTAGAACTAGCCGCCGCGTTACACGGGAGTATGTGAAAGTGTTCATATGTAGTAAAAACCTGAGAAATCCGTCCGTTTTCGTCATTTGTTATCGAATCGACTTAAAGCCAGATCAACACATTGGCCGCTCTTCTCTCTGAAACGGTTGTACTTATCGTCTGCAAAGCTCTGTCGCATGCTGCGGTATACGGAGACACTAAAAGCACCTTAGTAGAACACAGACGAAGCTTCTAAGTTTTAGTGATAGCCAGTAAGAAGTAGTACAATTCAAGTTTTAGGTATCGATTATTGACTTTTTAGCTGACTTTCGTGCCTTGGACATGAGCTAGGACCTTAAGATTCTGCATGAAATTAGAACTAGCCGCCGCGGGACACGGGAGAATGTGAAAATTGTTCATATGTAGTAAAAACCTGAGAAATCCGTCCGTTTTCGCCATTTGTTATCTAATCGACTTAAAGCCAGATCGTCACATTGGCCGCACTTCTGTCTCAAACGGTTACATTTATCGTCTGCAAAGCTATGTCGCGTGCTGCGGTATGCGGAGACACTAAAAGCACCATAGTAGAACACAGATGAAGCTTCTAAGTTGATGTAATAGCCAGTAAGAAGTAGTACAATTCAGGTTAAAGGTATCGATTATTGACTTTTTACCCTTCTTTGGTGCCTTGGACATGAGCTAGGAACTTATGATTTTGCATTAAAGGAGGACTAGCAGCTGAGTTGCACGGGAGAATGTGAAAAGTGTTCATATGTAGTAAAAACCTGAGAAATCCGTCCGTATTCGTAATTTGTTATCGAATCGACTTAAAGGCAGATCGTCACATTGGCCGCTCTTCTTTCTGAAACGGTTGTACTTCTCGTCTGCAAAGCTATGTCGTGTGCTGCGGTATGCGTAGACACTAAAAGCACCATAGTAGAGCACAGATGAAGCATCTAAGTTGATGTAATAGCCAGTAAGAAGTAGTACAATTCAAGTTTTAGGTATCGATTATTGGCTTTTTACCTTTCTTTGGTGCTTTAGACATGAGCTAGGAACTTACGTCTTTGCATGAAATGAGGACTAGCAGCCGCGTTGCACGGGAGAATGTGAAAAGTGTTCATATTTAGTAAAAACCTGAGAAATCCGTCCGTTTTCGTCATTTGTTATCGAATAGACTTAAAGCCAGATCGTCACATTGGCCGCTCTTTTTCTGAAACGGTTGTACTTATCGTCTGCAAAGCTATGTCGTGTGCTGCGGTATGCGTAGACACTAAAAACACCAAAGTAGAACACAGACGAAACTTCTAAGTTTTTGTAATAGCAGGTAAGAAGTAGTACAATTCAAGTTTTAGGTATCGATTATTGACTTTTTACCCTTCTTTGGTGACTTGGACATGAGCTAGGAACTTAAGGTTTTGCATGAAATTAGAACTAGCCGCCGCGTTACACGGGAGTATGTGAAAGTGTTCATATGTAGTAAAAACCTGAGAAATCCGTCCGTTTTCGTCATTTGTTATCGAATCGACTTAAAGCCAGATCAACACATTGGCCGCTCTTCTCTCTGAAACGGTTGTACTTATCGTCTGCAAAGCTCTGTCGCATGCTGCGGTATACGGAGACACTAAAGGCACCTTAGTAGAACACAGACTAAGCTTCTAAGTTGATGTAATAGCCAGTAAGAAGTAGTACAATTCAAGTTTTAGGTATCTGTTATTGACTTTTTAACCTTCTTTGGTGCCTTGGACATGAGCTAGGAACTTAAGATTTTGCATGAAAGGAGGATTAGCAGCCGCGTTACACGGAAGAATTTGAAAAGTGTTCATATGTAGTAAAAACCTGAGAAATCCGTCCGTTTTCGTCATTTGTTATTGAATCGACTTAAAGCCAGACCGTCACATTGGCCGCTCTTCTCTCTGAAACGGTTGTACTTATCGTCTGCAAAGCTATGTCGCGTGCTGCGGTATGCGGGGACACTAAAAGCACCATAGTAGAACACAGACGAAGCTTCTAAGTTTTAGTGATAGCCAGTAAGAAGTAGTACAATTCAAGTTTTAGGTATCGATTATTGACTATTTACCCTTCTTTGGTGCCTTGGACATGAGCTAGGAACTTAAGATTGTGAATGAAAATAGGTCTAGCAGCCGCGTTACACGGGAGAATGCGAAAAGTGTTCATATGTAGTAAAAACCTGAGAAATCCGTCCGTTTTCGTCATTTGTTATCGAATCGACTTCAAGCCAGATCAACACATTGGCCGCACTTCTGTCTGAAACGGTTACATATATCGTCTGCAAAGCTATGTCGCGTGCTGAGGTATGCGGAGACACTAAAAGCACCATAGTAGAACACAGATGAAGCTTGTAAGTTGATGTAATAGCCAGTAAGAAGTAGTGCAACTCAAGTTTTAGATATCGATTATTGACTTTTTTTGCTGGCTTTGGTGCCTTGGACATGAGTTAGGACCTTAAGATTCGGCATGAAAGGAGGACTAGCAGCCGCGTTACACGGGAGAATGTGAAAAGTGTTCATATGTAGTAAAAACCTGAGAAATCCGTCCGTTTTCGTCATTTGTTATCGAATATACTTCAAGCCAGATCGTCACATTGGCTGCTCTTCTTTCTGAAACGGTTGTACTTCTCGTCTGCAAAGCTATGTCGTGTGCTGCGGTATGCGTATACACTAAAAGCACCATAGTAGAACACAGATGATGCTTCTAAGCTGATGTAATAGCCAGTAAGAAGTAGTAAAATTCAAGTTTTAGGTACCGATTATTGACTTTTTACCTTTCTTTGGTGCTTTAGACATGAGCTAGGAACTTACGTCATTTCATGAAATGAGGACTAGCAGCCGCGTTGCACTGGAAAATGTGAAAAGTGTTCATATGTAGTAAAAACCTGAGAAATCCCTCCGTTTTCGTCATTTGTTATCGAATCGACTTAAAGCCAGATCGTCACATTGGCCGCTCGTGTCTCTGAAACGGTTGTACTTCTCGTCTGCAAAGCTATGTCGTGTGCTGCGGTATGCGTAGACACTAAAAGCACCATAGTAGAACACAGATGAAGCATCTAAGTTGATGTAATAGCCAGTAAGAAGTAGTACAATTCAAGTTTTAGGTATCGATTATTGACTTTTTACTTTTCTTTGGTGCTTTAGACATGAGCTAGGAACTTACGTCTTTGCATGAAATGAGGTCTAGCAGCCGCGTTGCACGGGAAAATGTGAAAAGTGTTCATATGTAGTAAAAACCTGAGAAATCCCTCCGTTTTCGTCATTTGTTATCGAATCGACTTCAAGCCAAATCAACACATTGGCCGCACTTCTGTCTGAAACGGTTACATTTATCGTCTGCAAAGCTATGTCGCGTGCTGAGGTATGCGGAGACACTAAAAGCACCATAGTAGAACACAGATGAAGCTTGTAAGTTGATGTAATAGCCAGTAAGAAGTAGTGCAACTCAAGTTTTAGATATCGATTATTGACTTTTTTGCTGGCTTTGGTGCCTTGGACATGAGTTAGGACCTTAAGATTCGGCATGAAAGGAGGACTAGCAGCCGCGTTACACGGGAGAATGTGAATAGTGTTCATATGTAGTAAAAACCTAAGAAATCCGTCCGTATTCGTAATTTGTTTACGAATCGACTTAAAGGCAGATTGTCACATTGGCCGCTCTTCTTTCTGAAACGGTTGTACTTCTCGTCTGCAAAGCTATGTCGTGTGCTGCGGTATGCGTAGACACTAAAAACACCAAAGTAGGACACAGACGAAACTTCTAAGTTTGTGTAATAGCCAGTAAGAAGTAGTACAATTCAAGTTTTAGGTATCGATTATTGACTTTTTACCTTTCTTTGGTGCTTTAGACATGAGCTAGGAACTTACGTCTTTGCATGAAATGAAGTCTAGCAGCCGCGTTGCACGGGAGAATGTGAAAAGTGTTCATATGTAGTAAAAACCTGAGAAATCCGTCCGTTTTCGTCATTTGTTATCGAATAGACTTAAAGCCAGATCGTCACATTGGCCGCTCTTCTTTTTGAAACGGTTGTACTTCTCGTATGCAAAGCTATGTCGTGTGCTGCGGTATGCGTAGACACTAAAAACACCAAAGTAGAACACAGACGAAACTTCTAAGTTTGTGTAATTGCAGGTAAGAAGTAGTACAATTCAAGTTTTAGGTATCGATTATTGACTTTTTACCCTTCTTTGGTTACTTGGACATGAGCTAGGAACTTAAGATTTTGCATGAAATTAGAACTAGACGCCGCGTTACACGGGAGTATGTGAAAGTGTTCATATGTAGTAAAAACCTGAGAAATCCGTCCGTTTTCGTCATTTGTTATCGAATCGACTTAAAGCCAGATCAACACATTGGCCGCTCTTCTCTCTGAAACGGTTGTACTTATCGTCTGCAAAGCTCTGTCGCATGCTGCGGTATACGGAGACACTAAAAGCACCTTAGTAGAACACAGACTAAGCTTCTAAGTTGATGTAATAGCCAGTAAGAAGTAGTACAATTCAAGTGTTAGGTATCGATTATTGACTTTTTAGCTGGCTTTCGTGCCTTGGACATGAGCTAGGACCTTAAGATTCTGCATGAAATTAGAACTAGCCGCCGCGGGACACGGGAGAATGTGAAAAGTGTTCATATGTAGTAAAAACCTGAGAAATCCGTCCGTTTTCGTCATTTGTTATCTAATCGACTTAAAGCCAGATCGTCACATTGGCCGCACTTCTGTCTCAAACGGTTACATTTATCGTCTGCAAAGCTATGTCGCGTGCTGCGGTATGCGGAGACACTAAAAGCACCATAGTAGAACACAGATGAAGCTTCTAAGTTGATGTAATAGCCAGTAAGAAGTAGTACAATTCAAGTTAAAGGTATCGATTATTGACTTTTTACCCTTCTTTGGTGCCTTGGACATGAGCTAGGAACTTATGATTTTGCATTAAAGGAGGACTAGCAGCCGCGTTACACGGGAGAATGTGAAAAGTATTCATATGTAGTAAAAACCTGAGAAATCCGTCCGTTTTCGTCATTTGTTATCGAATAGACTTAAAGCCAGATCGTCACATTGGCCGCTCTTCTTTCTGAAACGGTTGTACTTCTCGTCTGCAAAGCTATGTCGTGTGCTGCGGTATGCGTAGACACTAAAAACACCAAAGTAGAACACAGACGAAACTTCTAAGTTTGTGTAATAGCAGGTAAGAAGTAGTACAATTCAAGTTTTAGGTATCGATTATTGATTTTTTACCCTTCTTTGGTGACTTGGACATGAGCTAGGAACTTAAGATTTTGCATGAAATTAGAACTAGCCGCCGCGTTACACGGGAGTATGTGAAAGTGTTCATATGTAGTAAAAACCTGAGAAATCCGTCCGTTTTCGTCATTTGTTATCGAATCGACTTAAAGCCAGATCAACACATTGGCCGCTCTTCTCTCTGAAACGGTTGTACTTATCGTCTGCAAAGCTCTGTCGCATGCTGCGGTATACGGAGACACTAAAAGCACCTTAGTAGAACACAGACTAAGCTTCTAAGTTGATGTAATAGCCAGTAAGAAGTAGTACAATTCAAGTTTTAGGTATCTATTATTGACTTTTTAACCTTCTTTGGTGCCTTGGACATGAGCTAGGAACTTAAGATTTTGCATGAAAGGAGGATTAGCAGCCGCGTTACACGGAAGAATTTGAAAAGTGTTCATATGTAGTAAAAACCTGAGAAATCCGTCCGTTTTCGTCATTTGTTATTGAATCGACTTAAAGCCAGATCGTCACATTGGCCGCTCTTCTCTCTGAAACGGTTGTACTTATCGTCTGCAAAGCTATGTCGCGTGCTGCGGTATGCGGGGACACTAAAAGCACCATAGTAGAACACAGACGAAGCTTCTAAGTTTCAGTGATAGTCAGTAAGAAGTAGTACAATTCAAGTTTTAGGTATCGATTATTGACTATTTACCCTTCTTTGGTGCCTTGGACATGAGCTAGGAACTTAAGATTGTGAATGAAAATAGGTCTAGCAGCCGCGTTACACGGGAGAATGCGAAAAGTGTTCATATGTAGAAAAACCTGAGAAATCCGTCCGTTTTCGTCATTTGTTATCGAATCGACTTCAAGCCAGATCAACACATTGGCCGCACTTCTGTCTGAAACGGTTACATTTATCATCTGCAAAGCTATGTCGCGTGCTGAGGTATGCGGAGACACTAAAAGCACCATAGTAGAACACAGATGAAGCTTGTAAGTTGATGTAATAGCCAGTAAGAAGTAGTGCAACTCAAGTTTTAGATATCGATTATTGACTTTTTTGCTGGCTTTGGTGCCTTGGACATGAGTAGGACCTTAAGATTCCGCATGAAAGGAGGACTAGCAGCCGCGTTACACGGGAGAATGTGAAAAGTGTTCATATGTAGTAAAAACCTGTGAAATCCGTCCGTATTCGTAATTTGTTATCGAATCGACTTAAAGGCAGATCGTCACATTGGCCGCTCTTCTTTCTGAAACGGTTGTACTTCTCGTCTGCAAAGCTATGTCGTGTGCTGCGGTATGCGTAGACACTAAAAGCACCGTAGTAGAACACAGATGAAGCATCTAAGTTGATGTAATAGCCAGCTTCAAAGTTAATGTGATAATCAGTACGATGCAGTACAATTCAAGTTTTAGTTATCGATTATTAACTTTTTAGACGGCTTCGGTGCCTTGGACATGAGCTAGGACATTACCATTTTGCATTAAGGGAGGTCTAGCGACCGCGTTGCACGGGGGAATGTGAAAAGTGTTCATATGTAGTGAAAACCTGAGAAATCCGCCCGTTTTCGTCATTTGTAATCGAATCGACTTAATGCCAGATCGCCATATTGCCCGCTATTCTCTCTGAAACCGTTACATATATCGTGTGCAAAGCTATATCGCGTGCTGCGGTATGTGGAGACACTAAAAGCACCATAAAAGAACACAGATTAAGCTTCTAAGTGGATGTGATAGCTAAAAAGAAGCAGTACAATTCAGGTTTTACCTATCGATTATTGACTTTTTAGACGGCGTTGGTGCCTTCGACATGAGCTAGGACCTTAAAATTTTGCATGAATGGAGATCTAGCAGCCGCGTTGCACGGGGGAATGTGAAAAGTGTTCTTATGTAGCGAAAACCTGAGAAATCCGCCCGTCTTCGTCATTTGCTGTCGATTCGAGTTTTGCCAGGTCGTCATATTGGCCGGCTTTCACCCTGAGAAGGTTACATTTATCGTTAGGAAAGCTATGTCACGTGCTGCGGTATGCGGAGTCACTAAAAGCACCATAATAGATCAAAGAAGAAGCTTCTAAGTTGATGTGATATCCAGTTCGAAGCAGTCCAATTCAAGTTTTAACTATCGATTATTGACTTTTTAGACAGCTTTCGTGGCTTGGACATGAGGTAGGTCCTTAAGATTTTGCATTAGGGAGGTCTAGCAGCCGCGTTTGACGGGGGAATGTGAGAAGTGTTCATATGTAGTGAAAACCTGGGAATTCCGCCCGTTCTCCTCATTTGCTATCGAATCGACGTTTGAAAGATCGTCGTATTGGCGGCTCTTCTCACTGAAACGGTTACATTTATCGTGTGCAAAGCTATGTCGCGTGCTGCGGTATGCGGAGACACTAAAACCTTCATAATAGAACACAGAAGAAGCTTCTAAGTTGATGTGATAGCCAGTTAGATGCAGTACAATTCCAGTTTTAGCTATCGATTATTGACTTTTTAGACGGCTTAGGTGCCTTGGACATGAGCTAGGACCTTAAAATTTTGCATGAAGGGAGATCCAGCAGCCGCGTTACACGGGGTAATGTGAAAAGTGTTCATATGTAGTGAAAACCTGATAAACCCGCCCGTTTTCTTCATTTGCTATCGAATCGACTTAATGCCAGATCGTCATATTGGACGTACTTCTCTCTGAAACGGTTACATTTATAGTGTGCAAAGCTATGTCACGTGGTGCGGTATGCAGAGTCACTAAAAGCACCATAATAGATCAAAGAAGAAGCTTCTAAGTTGATGTGATAGCCACTACGACGCAGTACAATTCAAGTTTTAATTTTTGATTATTGACTTTTTAGACCTCTTTGTTGCCTCTGACGCGAGGTAGGACCATAAGATTTTGCATGAAGGGAGGTCTAGCAGCCGTCATGCACTGGGGAATGTGAAAAGTGTTCATATGTAGTGAAAAGCTGAGAAATCCGCCCGTTTTCATCATTTGCTGTCGAATCGACTTAATGCCAGATCGTCATATTACCCGCATTTCTGTCTGAAACCGTTACATTTATCGTGTGCAAAGCTAAGTTGCGTGCTCCGGTATGCGTAGACACTAAAAGCACCATAATAGAACAGAGAATAAGCCTCTAAGTTGATGTGATAACCAGTACGAAGCAGTACAATTCAAGTTTTTGTTATCGATTATTGACTTTTTAGGCGGCTTTGGTGCCTAGGACATGAGCTAGGACCTTAAGATTTTGCATGAGGGAGTTCTAGCAGCCGCGTTCCACGGGGGAAAGTGCCAAGTGTTCATATTTAGTGAAAACCTGAGAAAACCGCCGATTTCGTCATTTGCTATCGAATCGACTTTTGCCAGATCGTTATATTGGCCACTCTTCTCTCTGAAACGGTTACATGTATCGTGTTCAAAGCTATGTCGCGTACTGCGGTATGCGTAGACACTAAAAGCACCACAATAGAACACAGAAGAAGTTTCTAAGTTGGTGTGATACCCAAAACGAAGCAGTACAATTCTAGATTAAGTTATCGATTATTGATTTTTTAGACGGCTTTGGTGCCTTGCACATGAGCTAGGACCTTAAGATTTTGCATGAAGGGAGGTCTAGCAGCCGCGTTGGACGGGGGAATGTGAAAAGTGTTCATATGTAGTGAAAACCGGAGAAATCCGCTCGTTTTCGTCATTTGCTATCGATTCGACTTTTGCCAGATCGTCATATTGGCCGCTCTTCTCAATGAAACGGTTACAATTATCGTGTGCAAAGCTATGTCGCGTGCTGAGGTATGCGGAGACAATAAAAGCGCCATAATAGGACACAGAAGAAGCTTCAAAGATGATGTGATAGCCTGTACTAAGCATTACAATTTTTGTTTTAGTTATCGATTATTGACCTTTTACACGGCTTTGGTGCCTTTGACATGAGCTAGGATCTTAAGATATTGCATGAAGGGAGGTCTAGGAGCTGTGTTGCACTGGGGAATGTGAAAAGTGTTCATATGTAGTGAAAAAATGAGAAATCCGCCCGTTTGCTTCATTTGCTATCGAATCAGGTTAATGCAAGATCGTCATATAGCCCGCTTTTCTCTCTGAAACCGTTACATTTATCGTGTGCAAAGATATGTCGCGTGCTGCGGTATGCGGAGAAACTAAAAGCACCATAATAGAATACAGAAGAAGCTTCTAAGTTCATGTGATAGCTAGTATGTAGCAGTACAATTCAAATTTAGTTATCGATTATTGATTTTATAGACGGCTTTGTTGCGTTGGGCATGAACTAGGACCTTCAGATTTTGCATGAAGGGAGCTCTAGTAGCCGCGTTGATCGGGGGAATGTGCAAAAGTGTTCATATGTAGTGAAAACCTGAGAAACCCGCCCGTTTTCGTCATTTGCTATCGAATCGACTTATGCCAGATCGTCAGATTAGACGCTCTTCTCTCTGATACGGTTAAATTTATCGTCTGCAAAGCTATGGCGCGTGCTGCGTATGCGGAAATACTAAAAGCACCATAGTAGAACACAGATGAAGCTTCTAAAATGATGTAATAGCCAGTAAGAACCAGTACAACTCAAGTTTTAGCTATCGATTATTGACTTTTTACCCATCTTTGGTGCCTTAGACATGAGCTAGGACCTCAAGATTTTGCATGAAAGGAGGCCTAGCAGCCGCATTGCACGGGAGAATGTGAAAAGCGTTCATATGTAGTAAAAACCTGAGCAATCCGTCCGTTATCGTCATTTGTTATCGATTCGAGTTAAAGTCTAATCGTCACATTGGCCGCTCTTCTCTCTAAAACGGTTACATTTATCGTCTGTAAAGCTATGTCGCGTGCTGCGGTACGCGGAGACACTAAATGCACCATAGTAGAACACTGAAGAAGCTTCTAAGTTGATGTAATAGCCAGTAAGAAGTAATACAATACAAGTTTTAGATATCGATTATTGTGTTTTTAGCCTTTGGTGCCTTTGACATGAGCTAGGACCTTACGATTTTGCATGATGGGAGGTCTAGCAGCCGCGTTGCACGAGAGAATGTGAAAAGTGTTAATTTGTAGTAAAAAACAGAGAAATCAGTCCGTTTTCGTCATTTGTTATCGAATCGGCTTTTAGCTAGATCGTCACATTGGCCGGTCTTCTCTCTGAAACGGTTACATTTATGGACTGCAAATCTATGTCGCGTGCTTCGGTATGTAGAAACACCTATAGCGCCATAGTAGAACACAGATGAAGCTTCTAAGCTGATGGAATAGCCAGTAAGAAGTAGTAAAATTCAAGTTTTAGTTATCGATTATTGACTTGTTACCCTTCTTTGGTGACTTGGACGTGAGCTAGGAACTAGAGATTTTGCATTAAAGGTGGACTAGCAGCCGCGTTGCATGGGAGAATGTGAAAGTGTTCATATGTAGTGAAAACATGAGAAATCCGTCCGTTTTCGTCATTTGTTATGGAATCGACTTAAAGCCAGATTGTCACATTGGCCGCACTACTCTCTGAAACAGTTGTACTTATCGTCTGCAAAGCTATGTCGCGTGCTGCGGTATGCGGAGACACTAAAAGCACCATAGTATAACACAGATGAAGCTTCTAAGTTTTTGTAATAGCCAGTAAGAAGTAGCACAATTCAAGTTTTAGGTATCGATTATTGACTTTTTCCCCTTCTTTGGTGCCTTGGACATGAGCTAGGAACTTAAGATTTTGCATGCAAGGAGGTCTAGCAGCCGCGTTACACGGGAGAATGCGAAAAGTGTTCATATGTAGTAAAAACCTGGGAAATCCGTCCGTTTTCGTCATTTGTTATCGAATCGACTTAAAGCCAGATCGTCACATTGGCCGCTCGTGTCTCTGAAACGGTTGTACTTCTCGTCTGCAAAGCTATGTCGTGTGCTGCGGTATACGGAGACACTAAAAGCACCTAAGTAGAACACAGACTAAGCTTCTAAGTTGATGTAATAGCCAGTAAGAAGTAGTACAATTCAAGTTTTAGGTATCTATTATTGACTTTTTAACCTTCTTTGGTGCCTTGGACATGAGCTAGAAACTAAAGATTTTGCATGAAAGGAGGACTAGCAGCCGCGTTGCATGGGAGAATGTGAAAAGTGTTCATATGTAGTAAAAACCTGAGAAATCCGTCCGTTTTCGTCATTTGTTATTGAATCGACTTAAAGCCAGATCGTCACATTGGCCGCTCTTCTCTCTGAAACGGTTGTACTTATCGTCTGCAAAGCTATGTCGCGTGCTGCGGTATGCGGAGACACTAAAAGCACTATAGTAGAACACAGAAGAAGCTTCTAAGTTGAAGTAATAGCCAGTAAGAAGTAGTACAATTCATGTTTTAGTTGTCGATTATTCACTTTTTAGATGGCTTTGGTGGCTTGGACATGACCTAAGACCTTACGATTTTGCATGAAAGGAGGACTAGCAGCCGCGTTGCACGGGAGAATGCGAAAAGTGTTCATATGTAGTAAAAACCTGAGAAATCCGTCCGTTTTCGTCATTTGTTATCGAATCGACTTCAAGCCAGATCAACACATTGGCCGCACTTCTGTCTGAAACGGTTACATTTATCGTCTGCAAAGCTATGTCGCGTGCTGAGGTATGCGGAGACACTAAAAGCACCATAGTAGAACACAGATGAAGCTTGTAAGTTGATGTAATAGCCAGTAAGAAGTAGTGCAACTCAAGTTTTAGATATCGATTATTGACTTTTTGCTGGCTTTGGTGCCTTGGACATGAGTTAGGACCTTAAGATTCGGCATGAAAGGAGGACTAGCAGCCGCGTTACACGGGAGAATGTGAAAAGTGTTCATATGTAGTAAAAACCTGAGAAATCCGTCCGTATTCGTAATTTGTTTACGAATCGACTTAAAGGCAGATTGTCACATTGGCCGCTCTTCTTTCTGAAACGGTTGTACTTCTCGTCTGCAAAGCTATGTCGTGTGCTGCGGTATGCGTAGACACTAAAAACACCAAAGTAGAACACAGACGAAACTTCTAAGTTTGTGTAATAGCCAGTAAGAAGTAGTACAATTCAAGTTTTAGGTATCGATTATTGACTTTTTACCCTTGTTTGGTGACTTGGACATGAGCTAGGAACTTAAGATTTTGCATGAAATTAGAACTAGCCGCCGCGGGACACGGGAGAATGTGAAAAGTGTTCATATGTAGTAAAAACCTGAGAAATCCGTCCGTTTTCGTCATTTGTTATCTAATCGACTTAAAGCCAGATCGTCACATTGGCCGCACTTCTGTCTCAAACGGTTACATTTATCGTCTGCAAAGCTATGTCGCGTGCTGCGGTATGCTGAGACACTAAAAGCACCATAGTAGAACACAGATGTAGCTTCTAAGTTGATGTAATAGCCAGTAAGAAGTAGTACAATTCAAGTTAAAGGTATCGATTATTGACTTTTTACCCTTCTTTGGTGCCTTGGACATGAGCTAGGAACTTATGATTTTGCATTAAAGGAGGACTAGCAGCCGCGTTACACGGGAGAATGTGAAAAGTGTTCATATGTAGTAAAAACCTGAGAAATCCGTCCGTATTCGTAATTTGTTATCGAATCGACTTAAAGGGAGATCGTCACATTGGCCGCTCTTCTTTCTGAAACGGTTGTACTTCTCGTCTGCAAAGCTATGTCGTGTGCTGCGGTATGCGTAGACACTAAAAGCACCGTAGTAGAACACAGATGAAGCATCTAAGTTGATGTAATAGCCAGTAAGAAGTAGTACAATTCAAGTTTTAGGTATCGATTATTGACTTTTTACCTTTCTTTGGTGCTTTAGACATGAGGTAGGAACTTACGTCTTTGCATGAAATGAGGACTAGCAGCCGCGTTGCACGGGAGAATGTGAAAAGTGTTCATATGTAGTAAAAACCTGAGAAATCCGTCCGTTTTCGTCATTTGTTATCCAATAGACTTAAAGCCAGATCGTCACATTGGCCGCAGTTCTGACTGAAACGGTTACATCTATCGTCTGGAAAGCTATGTCGCGTGCTTCGGTATGTAGAAACACTAAAAGCACCGTAGTAGAACACAGATTAAGCTTCTAAGTATGTAATAGCCAGTAAGAAGTAGTACAATTCAAGTTTTAGTTATCGATTATTGACTTTTTACCCTTCTTTGGTGACTTGGACATGAGCTAGGAACTAAACATTTTGCATGAAAGGAGGACTAGCAGCCGCGTTGCATGGGAGAATGTGAAATGTGTTCATATGTAGTAAAAACCTGAGAAATCCGTCCGTTTTCGTCATTTGTTATCGAATCGACTTCAAGCCAGATCGTCACATTGGCCGCTCTTCACTCTGAAACGGTTGTACTTATCGTCTGCAAAGCTATGTCGCGTGCTGCGGTATGCGGAGACACTAAAAGCACCATAGTAGAACACAGATATAACATCTACGTAGATGTAATAGCCAGTAATAAGTAGTACAATTCAAGTTTTTGGTATCGAACACAGACTTTTTAGCTGGCTTTCGTGCCTTGGACATGGGCTAGGACCTTAAGATTCAGCATGAAAGGAGGACTAGCAACCGGTTTGCACGGGAGAATGTGAAAAGTGTTCATATGTAGTAGAAACCTGAGAAATCCGTCCGTTTTCGTCATTTGTTATCGAATCGACTTAAAGCCTGATCGTCACATTGGCCGCTCTTTTCTCTGAAACGGTTGTACTTATCGTCTGCAAAGCTATGTCGCGTGCTGCGGTATGAGGTGACACTGAAAACACCATAGTAGAACACAGACGAAGCTTCTAAGTTTTTGTAATAGCCAGTAAGAAGTAGTCCAATTCAAGTTTTAGGTATCGATTATTGACTTTTTACCCTTCTTTGGTGCCTTGGACATGAGCTAGGAACTTAAGATTTTGTATGAAAGGAGGTCTAGCAGCCGCGTTACACGGGAGAATGCGAAAAGTGTTCATATGTAGTAAAAACCTGGGAAATCCGTCCGTTTTCGTCATTTGTTATCGAATCGACTTAAAGCCAGATCGTCACATTGGCCGCTCTTCTCTTTGAAACGGTTATACTTAGCGTCTGCAAAGCAATGTCGCGTCTTGCGGTATGCGTCGACACTAAAAGCACCATAGTAGAACACAGATGAAGCTTCTAAGTTGATGTAATAGCCAGTAAGAAGTAGTACAATTCAAGTTTTAGATATCGATTATTGACTTTTTAGCTGGCTTTGGTGCCTTGGACATGAGGTAGGACCTTAAATTCTGCATGAAAGGAGGACTAGCAGCCACGTTCCACGGGAGAATGTGAAAAGTGTTCATATGTAGTAAAACCCTGAGAAATCCGTCCGTTTTCGTCATTTGTTATCGAATCGACTTAAAGCCAGATCGTCACATTGGCCACTCTTGTCTCTGAAATGGTTGTACTTATCGTCTGCAAAGCTATGTCGCGTGCTGAGGTATGCGGAGAAACTAAAAGCACCATAGTAGAACACAGATGAACCTTCTAAGTTGATGTAATAGCCAGTAAGAAGAATTACAATTTAAGTTTTAGGTATCGATTATTGACTTTTTAGCTGGCTTTGGTGCCTTGGACATGAGCTAGGAACTAAAGATTTTGCATGAAAGGAGGACTAGCAGCCGCGTTTCATGGGAGAATGTGAAAAGTGTTCATATGTAGTAAAAACCTGAGAAATCCGTCCGTTTTCGTCACTTGTTATCAAATCGACTTAAAGCCAGATCGTCACAATGGCCGCTCTTCTCTCTGAAGCGGTTGTACTTATCGTCTGCAAAGCTATGTCGCGTGCTGCGGTATGCGGAGACACTAAAAGCACCATAGGAGAACACAGATATAACATCTAAGTTGATGTAATAGCCAGTAATAAGTAGTACAATCCAAGTTTTAGGTATCGATTATTGACTTTTTAGCTGGCTTTGGTGCCTTGGACATGAGCTAGGACGTTAGGATTCTACACGAAAGGAGGACTAGCAACCGGTTTGCACGGGAGAATGTGAAAAGTATTCATATGTAGTAAAAACCTGAGAAATCCGTCCGTTTAAGTCATTTGTTATCGAATCGACTTAAAGCCAGATCAACACATTGGCCGCTCTTCTCTCTGAAACGGTTGTACTTATCGTCTGCAAAGCTCTGTCGCATGCTGCGGTATACGGAGACACTAAAAGCACCTTAGTAGAACACAGACTAAGCTTCTAAGTTGATGTAATAGCCAGTAAGAAGTAGTACAATTCAAGTTTTAGGTATCTATTATTGACTTTTTAACCTTCTTTGGTGCCTTGGACATGAGCTAGGAACTTAAGATTTTGCATGAAAGGAGGATTAGCAGCCGCGTTACACGGAAGAATTTGAAAAGTGTTCATATGTAGTAAAAACCTGAGAAATCCGTCCGTTTTCGTCATTTGTTATTGAATCGACTTAAAGCCAGATCGTCACATTGGCCGCTCTTCTCTCTGAAACGGTTGTACTTATCGTCTGCAAAGCTATGTCGCGTGCTGCGGTATGCGGGGACACTAAAAGCACCATAGTAGAACACAGACGAAGCTTCTAAGTTTTAGTGATAGCCAGTAAGAAGTAGTACAATTCAAGTTTTAGGTATCGATTATTGACTATTTACCCTTCTTTGGTGCCTTGGACATGAGCTAGGAACTTAAGATTTTGCATGAAATTAGAACTAGCCGCCGCGGGACACGGGAGAATGTGAAAAGTGTTCATATGTAGTAAAAACCTGAGAAATCCGTCCGTTTTCGTCATTTGTTATCTAATCGACTTAAAGCCAGATCGTCACATTGGCCGCACTTCTGTCTGAAACGGTTACATTTATCGTCTGCAAAGCTATGTCGCGTGCTGCGGTATGCGGAGACACTAAAAGCACCATAGTAGAACACAGATGAAGCTTCTAAGTTGATGTAACAGCCAGTAAGAAGTAGTACAATTCAAGTTAAAGGTATCGATTATTGACTTTTTACCCTTCTTTGGTGCCTTGGACATGAGCTAGGAACTTATGATTTTGCATTAAAGGAGGACTAGCAGCCGCGTTACACGGGAGAATGTGAAAAGTGTTCATATGTAGTAAAAACCCGAGAAATCCGTCCGTATTCGTAATTTGTTATCGAATCGACTTAAAGGCAGATCGTCACATTGGCCGCTCTTCTTTCTGAAACGGTTGTACTTCTCGTCTGCAAAGCTATGTCGTGTGCTGCGGTATGCGTAGACACTAAAGGCACCGTAGTAGAACACAGATGAAGCATCTAAGTTGATGTAATAGCCAGTAAGAAGTAGTACAATTCAAGTTTTAGGTATCGATTATTGACTTTTTACCTTTCTTTGGTGCTTTACACATGAGGTAGGAACTTACGTCTTTGCATGAAATGAGGACTAGCAGCCGCGTTGCACGGGAGAATGTGAAAAGTGTTCATATGTAGTAAAAACCTGAGAAATCCGTCCGTTTTCGTCATTTGTTATCGAATAGACTTAAAGCCAGATCGTCACATTGGCCGCAGTTCTGACTGAAACGGTTACATCTATCGTCTGGAAAGCTATGTCGCGTGCTTCGGTATGTAGAAACACTAAAAGCACCGTAGTAGAACACAGATTAAGCTTCTAAGTTGATGTAATAGCCAGTAAGAAGTAGTACAATTCAAGTTTTAGTTATCGATTATTGACTTGTTACCCTTCTTTGGTGACTTGGACGTGAGCTAGGAACTAGAGATTTTGCATTAAAGGTGGACTAGCAGCCGCGTTGCATGGGAGAATGTGAAAGTGTTCATATGTAGTGAAAACATGAGAAATCCGTCCGTTTTCGTCATTTTTTATGGAATCGACTTAAAGCCAGATTGTCACATTGGCCGCACTTCACTCTGAAACAGTTGTACTTATCGTCTGCAAAGCTATGTCGCGTGCTGCGGTATGCGGAGACACTAAAAGCACCATAGTATAACACAGATGAAGCTTCTAAGTTGATGTAATAGCGAGTAAGAAGTATTACAATTCAAGTTTTACTTGTCGATTATTCACATTTTAGCCGGCTTTGGTGACTTGGACATGAGCTAGGAACTAAAGATTTTGCATGAAAGGAGGACTAGAAGCCGCGTTGCATGGGAGAATGTGAAAAGTGTTCATATGCAGTAAAAACCTGAGAAATCCGTCCGTTTTCATCATTTGTTATCAAATCGACTTAAAGCCAGATCGCCACATTGGCCGCTCTTCTCTCTGAAACGGTTGTACTTAACGTCTGCAAAGCTATGTAGCGTGCTGAGGTATGCGGAGACACTAAAAGCACCATAGGAGAACACAGATACACCAAGTAAGTTGATGTAATAGCCAGTAATAAGTAGTACAATTCAAGTTTTAGGTATCGATTATTGACTATTTTGCTGGCTTTGGTGACTTGGACATGAGCTAGGACCTTAAGATTCTACATGAAATAAGGACTAGCAACCGGTTTGCACGGGAGAATGTGAAAAGTGTTCATATGTAGTAGAAACCTGAGAAATCCGTCCGTTTTCGTCATTTGTTATCGAATCGACTTAAAGCCTGATCGTCACATTGGCCGCTCTTTTCTCTGAAACGGTTGTACTTATCGTCTGCAAAGCTATGTCGCGTGCTGCGGTATGAGGAGACACTGAAAACACCATAGTAGAACACAGACGAAGCTTCTAAGTTTTTGTAATAGCCAGTAAGAAGTAGTCCAATTCAAGTTTTAGGTATCGATTATTGACTTTTTACCCTTCTTTGGTGCCTTGGACATGAGCTAGGAACTTAAGATTTTGCATGAAAGGAGGTCTAGCAGCCGCGTTACACGGGAGAATGCGAAAAGTGTTCATATGTAGTAAAAACCTGGGAAATCCGTCCGTTTTCGTCATTTGTTATCGAATCGACTTAAAGCCAGATCGTCACATTGGCCGCTCTTCTCTTTGAAACGGTTATACTTAGCGTCTGCAAAGCAATGTCGCGTCTTGCGGTATGCGTCGACACTAAAAGCACCATAGTAGAACACAGATGAAGCTTCTAAGTTGATGTAATAGCCAGTAAGAAGTAGTACAATTCAAGTTTTAGATATCGATTATTGACTTTTTAGCTGGCTTTGGTGCCTTGGACATGAGGTAGGACCTTAAATTCTGCATGAAAGGAGGACTAGCAGCCACGTTGCACGGGAGAATGTGAAAAGTGTTCATATGTAGTAAAAACCTGAGAAATCCGTCCGTTTTCGTCATTTGTTATTGAATCGACTTAAAGCCAGATCGACACATTGGCCACTCTTGTCTCTGAAATGGTTGTACTTATCGTCTGCAAAGCTATGTCGCGTGCTGAGGTATGCGGAGAAACTAAAAGCACCATAGTAGAACACAGATGAACCTTCTAAGTTGATGTAATAGCCAGTAAGAAGTATTACAATTTATGTTTTAGGTATCGATTATTGACTTTTTAGCTGGCTTTGGTGCCTTGGACATGAGCTAGGAACTAAAGATTTTGCATGAAAGGAGGACTAGCAGCCGCGTTTCATGGGAGAATGTGAAAAGTGTTCATATGTAGTAAAAACCTGAGAAATCCGTCCGTTTTCGTCACTTGTTATCAAATCGACTTAAAGCCAGATCGTCACAATGGCCGCTCTTCTCTCTGAAGCGGTTGTACTTATCGTCTGCAAAGCTATGTCGCGTGCTGCGGTATGCGGAGACACTAAAAGCACCATAGGAGAACACAGATACACCAAGTAAGTTGATGTAATAGCCAGTAATAAGTAGTACAATTCAAGTTTTAGGTATCGATTATTGACTATTTTGCTGGCTTTGGTGACTTGGACATGAGCTAGGACCTTAAGATTCTACATGAAATAAGGACTAGCAACCGGTTTGCACGGGAGAATGTGAAAAGTGTTCATATGTAGTAGAAACCTGAGAAATCCGTCCGTTTTCGTCATTTGTTATCGAATCGACTTAAAGCCTGATCGTCACATTGGCCGCTCTTTTCTCTGAAACGGTTGTACTTATCGTCTGCAAAGCTATGTCGCGTGCTGCGGTATGAGGAGACACTGAAAACACCATAGTAGAACACAGACGAAGCTTCTAAGTTTTTGTAATAGCCAGTAAGAAGTAGTCCAATTCAAGTTTTAGGTATCGATTATTGACTTTTTACCCTTCTTTGGTGCCTTGGACATGAGCTAGGAACTTAAGATTTTGCATGAAAGGAGGTCTAGCAGCCGCGTTACACGGGAGAATGCGAAAAGTGTTCATATGTAGTAAAAACCTGGGAAATCCGTCCGTTTTCGTCATTTGTTATCGAATCGACTTAAAGCCAGATCGTCACATTGGCCGCTCTTCTCTTTGAAACGGTTATACTTAGCGTCTGCAAAGCAATGTCGCGTCTTGCGGTATGCGTCGACACTAAAAGCACCATAGTAGAACACAGATGAAGCTTCTAAGTTGATGTAATAGCCAGTAAGAAGTAGTACAATTCAAGTTTTAGATATCGATTATTGACTTTTTAGCTGGCTTTGGTGCCTTGGACATGAGGTAGGACCTTAAATTCTGCATGAAAGGAGGACTAGCAGCCACGTTGCACGGGAGAATGTGAAAAGTGTTCATATGTAGTAAAAACCTGAGAAATCCGTCCGTTTTCGTCATTTGTTATTGAATCGACTTAAAGCCAGATCGACACATTGGCCACTCTTGTCTCTGAAATGGTTGTACTTATCGTCTGCAAAGCTATGTCGCGTGCTGAGGTATGCGGAGAAACTAAAAGCACCATAGTAGAACACAGATGAACCTTCTAAGTTGATGTAATAGCCAGTAAGAAGTATTACAATTTATGTTTTAGGTATCGATTATTGACTTTTTAGCTGGCTTTGGTGCCTTGGACATGAGCTAGGAACTAAAGATTTTGCATGAAAGGAGGACTAGCAGCCGCGTTTCATGGGAGAATGTGAAAAGTGTTCATATGTAGTAAAAACCTGAGAAATCCGTCCGTTTTCGTCACTTGTTATCAAATCGACTTAAAGCCAGATCGTCACAATGGCCGCTCTTCTCTCTGAAGCGGTTGTACTTATCGTCTGCAAAGCTATGTCGCGTGCTGCGGTATGCGGAGACACTAAAAGCACCATAGGAGAACACAGATATAACATCTAAGTTGATGTAATAGCCAGTAATAAGTAGTACAATCCAAGTTTTAGGTATCGATTATTGACTTTTTAGCTGGCTTTGGTGCCTTGGACATGAGCTAGGACGTTAGGATTCTACATGAAAGGAGGACTAGCAACCGGTTTGCACGGGAGAATGTGAAAAGTATTCATATGTAGTAAAAACCTGAGAAATCCGTCCGTTTTCGTCATTTGTTATCGAATCGACTTAAAGCCAGATCGTCACATTGGCCGCTCTTCTCTCTGAAACGGTTGTACTTACCGTCTGCAAACCTATGTTGCGTGCTGCGGTATGCGGAGACACTAAAAGCGCCATAGTAGAAAACAGATGAAGCTTCTACGTTGATGTAATAGCCAGTAAGGAGTTGTACAATTCAAGTTTTAGATATCGATTATTGACTTTTTAGCTGGGTTTGGTCCCTTGGACATGAGCTGAGACCTTAAGATTCTGCATGAAAGGAGGACTAGCAGCCGAGTTTCACGGGAGAATGTGAAAAGGGTTTATATGTAGTAAAAACCTGAGAAATCCGTCCGTTTTCGTCATTTTCTATCGAATCGACTTAAAGCCAGATCGTCACATTGGCCGCTCTTCTCTCTGTAACGGTTATACTTATCGTCTGCAAAGCAATGTCGCGTCCTGCGGTATGCGTCGACACTAAAAGCACCATAGTAGAACACAGATGAAGCTTCTAAGGTAATGTAATAGCCAGTAAGGAGTAGTCCAATTCAAGTTTTAGGTATCGATTATTGACTTTTTACCCTTCTTTGGTGCCTTGGACATGAGCTAGGAACTTAAGATTTTGCATGAAAGGAGGTCTAGTAGCCGCGTTACACGGGAGAATGCGAAAAGTGTTCATATGTAGTAAAAACCTGGGAAATCCGTCCGTTTTCGTCATTTGTTATCGAATCGACTTAAAGCCAGATCGTCACATTGGCCGCTCTTCTCTCTGAAATGGTTGTACTTATCGTCTGCAAAGCTATGTCGAGTGCTGCGGTATGCGGAGACACTAAAATCATCCTAGTAGAACACAAATGATGCTTCTAAGTTGATGTAATAGCCAGTAAGAAGTACGAGTAGTACAATTCAAGTTTTACGTATCGATTATTGACTTTTTAGCAGGCTTTGGTGCCTTGGACATGACCTAGGACCTTAAGATTCTGCATGAAAGGAGGACTAGCAGCCGAGTTGCACGGGAGAATGTGAAAAGTGTTCATATGTAGTAAAAACCTGAGAAATCCGTCCGTTTTCGTCATTTGTTATCGAATCGACTTAAAGCCAGATCGTCACATTGGCCGCTCTTCTCTCTGAAACGGTTGTACTTATCGTCTGCAAAGCTATGTCGCGTGCTGCGGTATGCGGAGACACTAAAAACACCATAGTAGAACACAGATGAAGCTTCTAAGTTGACGTAATAGCCAGTAAGAAGTAGTACAATTCAAGTTTTTGGTATCGATTATTGACTTTTTAGCTGGCTTTGGTGCCTTGGACATGAGCTAGGACCTGAAGATTCTGCATGAAAGGAGGACTAGCAGCCGATTTGCACGGGAGAAAGTGAAAAGTGTTCATATGTAGCAAAAACCTGAGAAATACGTTCGTTTTCGTCATTTGTTATCGAATCGACTTAAAGCCAGATCGTCACATTGGCCGCTCTTCTCTCTGAAACGGTTGTACTTATCGTCTGCAAAGCTATGTCGAGTGCTGCGGTATGCGGAGACACTAAAATCACCCTAGTAGAACACAGATGAACTTTCTAAGTTGATGTAATAGACAGCAAGAAATAGTACAATTCAAATTTTACGTATCGATTTTTGACTTTTTAGCTGGCTTTGGTGCCTTGGACTTGAGCTAGGAAGTTAAGATTCTGCATGAAAGGAGGACTAGCAGCCGAGTTGCACGGGATAATGTGAAAAGTGTTCATATGTAGTAAAAACCTGAGAAATCCGTCCGGTTTCGTCATTTGTTATCGAATCGAATTAAAGCCAAATCGTCACATTGGACGCTCTTCTCTCTGAAACGGTTGTACTTATCGTCTGCAAAGCTATGTCGCGTGCTGCGGTAAGCGGAGACACTAAAAGCACCATAGTAGAACACAGATGAAGCTTCTAAGTTAATGTAATAGCCAATAAGAAGTAGTACAATTCAAGTTTTAGGTATCGATTATTGACTTTTTAGCTGGCTTTGATCCCTTGGACATGAGCTAGGAAGTTAAGATTCTGCATGAAAGGAGGACTAGCAGCCGAGTTGCCCGGGAGAATGTGAAAAGAGTTCATATGTAGTAAAAACCTGAGAAATCCGTCCGTTTTTGTCATTTGTTATCGAATCGACTTAAAGCCAGATCGTCACATTGGCCGCCCTTCTCTCTGAAACGGTTGTACTTATCGTCTGCAAAGCCTTGTCGAGTGCTGCGGTATGCGGAGACACTAAAGTCACCATAGTAGAACACAGATGAAGCTTCTAAGTTGATGCAATAGCCAGTAAGAAGTAGTACAATTCAAGATTTACGTATCGATTATTGACTTTTTAGCTGGCTTTGGTGCCTTGGACATGAGCTAGGACCTGAAGATTCTGCATGAAAGGAGGACTAGCAGCCGATTTGCACGGGAGAAAGTGAAAAGTGTTCATATGTAGCAAAAACCTGAGAAATACGTCCGTTTTCGTCATTTGTTATCGAATCGACTTAAAGCCAGATCGTCACATTGCCCGCTCTTCTCTCTGAAACGGTTGTACTTATCGTATGCAAAGCTATGTCGAGTGCTGCGGTATGCGGAGACACTAAAATCACCCTAGTAGAACACAGATGAAGCTTCTAAGTTGATGTAATAGACAGCAAGAAATAGTACAATTCAAATTTTACGTATCGATTTTTGACTTTTTAGCTGGCTTTGGTGCCTTGGACTTGAGCTAGGAAGTTAAGATTCTGCATGAAAGGAGGACTAGCAGCCGAGTTGCACGGGATAATGTGAAAAGTGTTCATATGTAGTAAAAAGCTGAGAAATCCGTCCGGTTTCGTCATTTGTTATCGAATCGAATTAAAGCCAAATCGTCACATTGGACGCTCTTCTCTCTGAAACGGTTGTACTTATCGTCTGCAAAGCTATGTCGCGTGCTGCGGTAAGCGGAGACACTAAAAGCACCATAGTAGAACACAGATGAAGCTTCTAAGTTAATGTAATAGCCAATAAGAAGTAGTACAATTCAAGTTTTAGGTATCGATTATTGACTTTTTAGCTGGCTTTGATCCCTTGGACATGAGCTAGGACCTTAAGATTCTGCATGAAAGGAGGACTAGCAGCCGAGTTGCACGGGAGAATGTGAAAAGTGATCATATGTAGTAAAATCCTGTGACAACCGTCCGTTTTCGTCATTTGTTATCGAATCGACTTAAAGTCCGATCGCCACATTGGCCGCTCTTCTCTCTGAAACGTTTGTACTTATCGTCTGCAAAGCTATGTCGCGTGCTGCGGTATGCGGAGACACTAAAAGCACCATAGTAGAACACAGAAGAAGCTTCTAAGTTGATGTAATAGCCAGTAAGAAGTAGTACAATTCAAGTTTTAGGTATCGATTATTGACTTTTTAGCTGGCTTTGGAGCCTTGGACATGACCTAGGACCTTAAGATTCTGCATGAAAGGAGGACCAGCAGCCGCGTTGGATGGGAGAATGTGAAAAGTGTTCATATGTAGTAAAAACCTGAAAAATACGTCCGTTTTCGTCATTTGTTATCGAATCGACTTAAAGCCAAATCGTCACATTGGCCGCTCTTCTCTCTGAAACGGTTGTACTTACCGTCTGCAAAGCTATGTCGAGTGCTGCGGTATGCGGAGAAACTAAAATCACCCTAGTAGAACACAGACGATGCTTCTAAGTTGATGTAATAGCCAGTAAGAAGTACGAGTTGTACAATTCAAGTTTTACGTATCGATTATTGACTTTTTAGCAGGCTTTGGTGCCTTGGACATGACCTAGGACCTTAAGATTCTGCATGAAAGGAGGACTAGCAGCCGAGTTGCACGGGAGAATGTGAAAAGTGTTCATATATAGTAAAAACCTGAGAAATCCGTCCGTTTTCGTCATTTGTTATCGAATCGACTTAAAGCCAGATCGTCACATTGGCCGCTCTTCTGTCTGAAACGGTTGTACTTATCGTCTGCAAAGCTATGTCGCGTGCTGCGGTATGCGGAGACACTAAAAGCACCATGGTAGAACACAGATGAAGCTTCTAAGTTGACGTAATAGCCAGTAAGAAGTAGTACAATTCAAGTTTTTGGTATCGATTATTGACTTTTTAGCTGGCTTTGGTGCCTTGGACATGAGCTAGGACCTGAAGATTCTGCATGAAAGGAGGACTAGCAGCCGATTTGCACGGGAGAAAGTGAAAAGTGTTCATATGTAGCAAAAACCTGAGAAATACGTCCGTTTTCGTCATTTGTTATCGAATCGACTTAAAGCCAGATCGTCACATTGGCCGCTCTTCTCTCTGAAACGGTTGTACTTATCGTCTGCAAAGCTATGTCGCGTGCTGCGGTATGCGGACACACTAAGAGCAACATAGTAGAACACAGATGAAGCTTCTAAGTTGATGCAATAGCCAGTAAGAAGTAGTACAATTCAAGTTTTAGGTATCGATTATTGACTTTTTAGCTGGCTTTGGTGCATTGGACATGAGCTAGGACCTTAAGATTCTGCAAGAAAGGAGGACTAGCAGGCGAGTTGCACGGGAGAATGTGAAAAGTGTTCATATGTAGTAAAAACCTGAGAAATCCGTCCGTTTTTGTCATTAGTTATCGAATCGACTTAAAGCCAGATCGTCACATTGACCGCTATTCTCTCTGAAACGGTTGTACTTATCGTCTGCAAAGCTATGTCACGTGCTGCGGTATGCGGAGACACGAAAATCACAATAGTAGCACACAGATGAAGCTTCTAAGTTGATGTAATAGCCAGTAAGAAGTAGTACAATTCAAGTTTTGTGTATCGATTATTGACTTTTTAACTGATTTTGGTGCTCGGACATTAGTTAGGACCTTAGCATTCTGCATGAAAGGAGGACTAGCAGCCGATTTGCACGGGAGAATGTGAAAAGTTATCATCTGTAGTAAAAACCTGTGACAACCGTCCGTTTTCGACATTTGTTATCGAATCGACTTAAAGCCAGATCGTCACATTGGCCGCTCTTCTCTCTGAGACGGTTGTACTTATCGTCTGCGAAGCTATGTCGCGTGCTGCGGTATGCGAAGACACTAAATGCACCATAGTAGAACACAGATGAAGCTTCTAAGTTGATATAATAGCCAGTAAGAAGTAGTACAATTCAAGTTTTAGGTATCGATTATTAACTTTTTAGCTGGCTTTGGTGCCTTGGACATGAGCTAGGGCCTTAAGATTCTGCATAAAAGGAGGACTAGCAGCCGAGTTGCACGGGAGAATGTGAAAAGTGTTCATATGTAGTAAAAACCTGAGAAATCCGTCCGTTTTCGTCATTTGTTATCGAATCGACTTAAAGCCAGATCGTTACATTGGCCGCTCTTCTCTCTGAAACGGTTGTACTTATCGTCTGCAAAGCTGTGTCGCGTGCTACGGTATGCGGACACACTAAAAGCACCATAGTAGAACACAGATGAAGCTTCTAAGTTGATGCAATAGCCAGTAAGAAGTAGTACAATTCAAGTTTTAGGTATCGATTATTGACTTTTTAGCTGGCTTTGGTGCATTGGACATGAGCTAGGACCTTAAGATTCAGCATGAAAGGAGGACTAGCAGGCGCGTTGCACGTGAGAATGTGAAAAGTGATCATATGTAGTAAAAACCTGAGAAATCCGTCCGTTTTTGTCATTTGTTATCGAATCGACTTAAAGCCAGATCGTCGCATTGACCGCTATTATCTCTGAAACGGTTGTACTTATCGTCTGCAAAGCTATGTCACGTGCTGCGGTATGCGGAGACACGAAAATCACCATAGTAGAACACAGATGAAGCATCTAAGTTGATGTAATAGCCAGTAAGAAGTAGTACAATTCAAGTTTTAAGTATCGATTATTGACTTTTTAGCTGGCTTTGTTGCCTTGGACATGAGCTAGGACCTTAAGATTCTGCATAAAAGGAGGACTAGCAGCCGAGTTGCACGGGAGAATGTGAAAAGTGTTCATATGTAGTAAAAACCTGAGATATACGTCCGTTTTCGTCATTTGTTATCGAATCGACTTAAAGCCAAATCGGCACATTGGCAGCTCTTCTCTCTGAAACGGTTGTACTTATCGTCTGCAAAGCTATGTCGCGTGCTGCGGTATGCGGAGACACTAAAAGCACCATAGTAGAACACAGATGAAGCTTCTAAGTTGATTAATAGTCAGTAAGAAATAGTACAATTCAAGTTTTACGTATCGATTATTGACTTTTTAGCTGGCTTTGGTGCCTTGGACATGAGCTAGGAAGTTAAGATTCTGCATGAAAGGAGGACTAGCAGCCGAGTTGCCCGGGAGAATGTGAAAAGAGTTCATATGTAGTTAAAACCTGAGAAATCCGTCCGTTTTCGTCATTTGTTATCGAATCGACTTAAAGCCAGATCGTCACATTGGCCGCTCTTCTCTCTGAAACGGTTGTATTTATCGTCTGCAAAGCTATGTCGCGTGCTGCGGTATGCGGAGACACTAAAAGCACCATAGTAGAACACAGATGAAGCTTCTAAGTTGATGTAATAGCCAGAAAGAAGTAGTACAATTCAAGTTTTACGTATCGATTATTGACTTTTTAGCTGGCTTTGGTGCCTTGGACATGAGCTAAGAAATTAAGATTCTGCATGAAAGGAGGACTAGCAGCCGAGTTGCACGGGAGAATGTGAAAAGTGTTCATATGTAGTAAAACCTGAGAAATCGGTCCGTTTTTGTCATTTGTTATCGAATCGACTTAAAGCCAGATCGTCACATTGGCCGCTCTTCTCTCTGAAACGGTTGTACTTATCGTCTGCAAAGCTATGTCACGTGCTGCGGTAAGCGGAGACACGAAAATCAACATAGTAGAACACAGATGAAGCTTCTAAGTTGATGCAATAGCCAGTAAGAAGTAGTAAGTTTTAGGTTACGATGATTGACTTTTTAGCTGGCTTTGGTGCCTTGGACATGAGCTAGGACCTTAAGATTCTACATGAAAGGAGGGCTAGCAGCCGAGTTGCACGGGAGAATGTGAACAGTGTTAATAAGTAGTAAAAACATGAGAAATCCGTTCGTTTTTGTCATTTGTTATCGAATCGACTTAAAGCCAGATCGTCACATTGGTCGCCCTTCTCTCTGAAATGGTTGTACTTATCGTCTGCAAAGCCTTGTCGAGTGCTGCGGTATGCGGAGACACTAAAAGCACCATAGTAGAACACAGATGAAGCTTCTAAGTTGATGCAATAGCCAGTAAGAAGTAGTACAATTCAAGTTTTAGGTATCGATTATTGACTTTTTAGCTGGCTTTGGTGCCTTGGACATGAGCTAGGACCTTAAGATTCTGCATAAAAGGAGGACTAGCTGCCGATTTGCACGGGAGAATGTGAAAAGTGTTCATATGTAGTAAAAACCTGAGAAATCCGTTCGTTTTTGTCATTTGTTATCGAATCGACTTAAAGCCAGATCGTCACATTGGTCGCCCTTCTCTCTGAAATGGTTGTACTTATCGTCTGCAAAGCTATGTCGAGTGCTGCGGTATGCGGAGACACTAAAATCACCTGAGTAGAACACAGATGAAGCTTCTAAGTTGAAGTAATAGCCAGTAAGAAGTACGAGTAGTACAATTCAAGTTTTACGTATACATTATTGACATTTTAGCAGGCTTTGGTGCCTTGGACATGAGCTAGGACCTTAAGATTCTGCATAAAAGGAGGACTAGCTGCCGATTTGCACGGGAGAATGTGAAAAGTGTTCATATGTAGTAAAAACCTGAGAAATCCGTTCGTTTTTGTCATTTGTTATCGAATCGACTTAAAGCCAGATCGTCACATTGGCCGCCCTTCTCTCTGAAATGGTTGTACTTATCGTCTGCAAAGCCTTGTCGAGTGCTGCGGTATGCGGAGACACTAAAGTCACCATAGTAGAACACTGATGAAGCTTCTAAGTTGATGTAATAGCCAGTAAGAAGTAGTACAATTCAAGTTTTAGGTATCGATTATTGACTTTTTAGCTGGCTTTGGTGCCTTGGACATGAGCTAGGACCTTAAGATTCTGCATGAAAGGAGGGCTAGCAGCCGAGTTGCACGGGAGAATGTGAAAAGTGTTCATATGTAGTAAAAACCTGAGAAATACGTCTGTTTTCGTCATTTGTTATCGAATCGACTTAAAGCCAGATCGTCACATTGGCCGCTCTTCTCTCTGAAACGGTTGTACTTATCGTCTGCAAAGCTATGTCGCGTGCTGCGGTATGCGGAGACACAAAAAGCACCATAGTAGAACACAGATGAAGCTTCTAAGTTGATGCAATAGCCAGTAAGAAGTAGTACAATTCAAGTTTTAGGTATCGATTATTGACTTTTTAGCTGGCTTTGGTGCATTGGACATGAGCTAGGACCTTAAGATTCTGCATGAAAGGAGGACTAGCAGGCGAGTTGCACGGGAGAATGTGAAAAGTGATCATATGTAGTAAAAACCTGAGAAATCCGTCCGTTTTTGTCATTTGTTATCGAATCGACTTAAAGCCAGATCGTCGCATTGACCGCTATTCTCTCTGACACGGTTGTACTTATCGTCTGCAAAGCTATGTCACGTGCTGCGGTATGCGGAGACACGAAAATCACCATAGTAGAACACAGATGAAGCATCTAAGTTGATGTAATAGCCAGTAAGAAGTAGTACAATTCAAGTTTTAAGTATCGATTATTGACTTTTTAGCTGGCTTTGTTGACTTGGACATGAGCTAGGACCTTAAGATTCTGCATAAAAGGAGGACTAGCAGCCGAGTTGCACGGGAGAATGTGAAAAGTGTTCATATGTAGTAAAAACCTGAGAAATCCGTCCGTTTTCGTCATTCTTAATCGAATCGACTTAAATCCAGATCGTCACATTGGCCGCTCTTCTCTCTGAAACGGTTGTACTTATCGTCTGCAAAGCTATGTCGCGTGCTGCGGTATGCGGATACACTAAAAGCACCATAGTAGAAAACAGATGATGCTTCTAAGTTAATGTAATAGCCAGTAGGACATAGTACAATTTAAGTTTTAGGTATTGATTATTGACTTTTTAGCTGGCTTTGGTGATTTGGACATGAGCTACGACCTTAAGATTCTGCATGAAAGGAGGACTATTAGCCGAGTTGCATGGGAGAATGTAAAAAGTTTTCATATGTAGTAAAAACCAATAAATCCGACAGTTTTCGTCATTTGTTATCGTATCGACTTAAAGCCAGATCGTCACATTGGCCGCTCTTCTCTCTGAAACGGTTGTACTTATCGTCTGCAAAGCTATGTCGCGTGCTGCGGTATGCGGAGACACTAAAAGCACCATATTAGAACACAGATGAAGCTTCTAAGTTGATGTGATAGCCAGTAAAAAGTAGTACAATTAAAGTTTTAGGTTACGATTATTGACTTTTTAGCTGGCTTTGGTGCCTTGGACATGAGCTAGGACCTTGAGATTCTGCATGAAAGGAGGACTAGCAGTCGAGTTGCACGGGAGAATGTGAAAAGTGTTCATATGTAGTAAAAACCTGAGAAATCCGTCCGTTTTTGTCATTTGTTATCGAATCGACTTAAAGCCAGATCGTCACATTGGCCGCCCTTCTCTCTGAAACGGTTGTACTTATCGTCTGCAAAGCCTTGTCGAGTGCTGCGGTATGCGGAGACACTAAAGTCACCATAGTAGAACACAGATGAAGCTTCTAAGTTGATGCAATAGCCAGTAAGAAGTAGTACAATTCAAGTTTTACGTATCGATTATTGACTTTTTAGCTGGCTTTGGTGCCTTGGACATGACCTAGGACCTTAAGATTCTGCATGAAAGGAGGACTAGCAGCCTATTTGCACGGGAGAATCTGAAAAGTATTCATATGTAGGAAAAACCTGAGAAATACGTCCGTTTTCGTCATTTGTTATCGAATCGACTTAAAGCCAGATCGTCACATTGGCCGCTCTTCTCTCTGAAACGGTTGTACTTGTCGTCTGCAAAGCTGTGTCGCTTGCTGCGGTATGCGGACACACTAAAAGCACCATAGTAGAACACAGATGAAGCTTCTAAGTTGATGCAATAGCCAGTAAGAAGTAGTACAATTCAAGTTTTAGGTATCGATTATTGACTTTTTAGCTGGCTTTGGTGCCTTGGACATGAGCTAGGACCTGAAGATTCTGCATGAAAGGAGGACTAGCAGCCGATTTGCACGGGAGAAAGTGAAAAGTGTTCATATGTAGCAAAAACCTGAGAAATCCGTCCGTTTTCGTCATTTGCTATCGAATCGACTTAAAGCCAGATCGTCACATTGGCCGCTCTTCTCTCTGTAACGGTTATACTTATCGTCTGCAAAGCAATGTCGCGTCCTGCGGTATGCGTCGACACTAAAAGCACCATAGTAGAACACAGATGAAGCTTCTAAGGTAATGTAATAGCCAGTAAGGAGTAGTCCAATTCAAGTTTTAGGTATCGATTATTGACTTTTTACCCTTCTTTGGTGCCTTGGACATGAGCTAGGAACTTAAGATTTTGCATAAAAGGAGGTCTAGTAGCCGCGTTACACGGGAGAATGCGAAAAGTGTTCATATGTAGTAAAAACCTGGGAAATCCGTCCGTTTTCGTCATTTGTTATCGAATCGACTTAAAGCCAGATCGTCACATTGGCCGCTCTTCTCTCTGAAATGGTTGTACTTATCGTCTGCAAAGCTATGTCGAGTGCTGCGGTATGCGGAGACACTAAAATCATCCTAGTAGAACACAAATGATGCTTCTAAGTTGATGTAATAGCCAGTAAGAAGTACGAGTAGTACAATTCAAGTTTTACGTATCGATTATTGACTTTTTAGCAGGCTTTGGTGCCTTGGACATGACCTAGGACCTTAAGATTCTGCATGAAAGGAGGACTAGCAGCCGAGTTGCACGGGAGAATGTGAAAAGTGTTCATATGTAGTAAAAACCTGAGAAATCCGTCCGTTTTCGTCATTTGTTATCGAATCGACTTAAAGCCAGATCGTCACATTGGCCGCTCTTCTCTCTGAAACGGTTGTACTTATCGTCTGCAAAGCTATGTCGCGTGCTGCGGTATGCGGAGACACTAAAAACACCATAGTAGAACACAGATGAAGCTTCTAAGTTGACGTAATAGCCAGTAAGAAGTAGTACAATTCAAGTTTTTGGTATCGATTATTGACTTTTTAGCTGGCTTTGGTGCCTTGGACATGAGCTAGGACCTGAAGATTCTGCATGAAAGGAGGACTAGCAGCCGATTTGCACGGGAGAAAGTGAAAAGTGTTCATATGTAGCAAAAACCTGAGAAATACGTTCGTTTTCGTCATTTGTTATCGAATCGACTTAAAGCCAGATCGTCACATTGGCCGCTCTTCTCTCTGAAACGGTTGTACTTATCGTCTGCAAAGCTATGTCGAGTGCTGCGGTATGCGGAGACACTAAAATCACCCTAGTAGAACACAGATGAACTTTCTAAGTTGATGTAATAGACAGCAAGAAATAGTACAATTCAAATTTTACGTATCGATTTTTGACTTTTTAGCTGGCTTTGGTGCCTTGGACTTGAGCTAGGAAGTTAAGATTCTGCATGAAAGGAGGACTAGCAGCCGAGTTGCACGGGATAATGTGAAAAGTGTTCATATGTAGTAAAAACCTGAGAAATCCGTCCGGTTTCGTCATTTGTTATCGAATCGAATTAAAGCCAAATCGTCACATTGGACGCTCTTCTCTCTGAAACGGTTGTACTTATCGTCTGCAAAGCTATGTCGCGTGCTGCGGTAAGCGGAGACACTAAAAGCACCATAGTAGAACACAGATGAAGCTTCTAAGTTAATGTAATAGCCAATAAGAAGTAGTACAATTCAAGTTTTAGGTATCGATTATTGACTTTTTAGCTGGCTTTGATCCCTTGGACATGAGCTAGGAAGTTAAGATTCTGCATGAAAGGAGGACTAGCAGCCGAGTTGCCCGGGAGAATGTGAAAAGAGTTCATATGTAGTAAAAACCTGAGAAATCCGTCCGTTTTTGTCATTTGTTATCGAATCGACTTAAAGCCAGATCGTCACATTGGCCGCCCTTCTCTCTGAAACGGTTGTACTTATCGTCTGCAAAGCCTTGTCGAGTGCTGCGGTATGCGGAGACACTAAAGTCACCATAGTAGAACACAGATGAAGCTTCTAAGTTGATGCAATAGCCAGTAAGAAGTAGTACAATTCAAGATTTACGTATCGATTATTGACTTTTTAGCTGGCTTTGGTGCCTTGGACATGAGCTAGGACCTGAAGATTCTGCATGAAAGGAGGACTAGCAGCCGATTTGCACGGGAGAAAGTGAAAAGTGTTCATATGTAGCAAAAACCTGAGAAATACGTCCGTTTTCGTCATTTGTTATCGAATCGACTTAAAGCCAGATCGTCACATTGCCCGCTCTTCTCTCTGAAACGGTTGTACTTATCGTCTGCAAAGCTATGTCGAGTGCTGCGGTATGCGGAGACACTAAAATCACCCTAGTAGAACACAGATGAAGCTTCTAAGTTGATGTAATAGACAGCAAGAAATAGTACAATTCAAATTTTACGTATCGATTTTTGACTTTTTAGCTGGCTTTGGTGCCTTGGACTTGAGCTAGGAAGTTAAGATTCTGCATGAAAGGAGGACTAGCAGCCGAGTTGCACGGGATAATGTGAAAAGTGTTCATATGTAGTAAAAACCTGAGAAATCCGTCCGGTTTCGTCATTTGTTATCGAATCGAATTAAAGCCAAATCGTCACATTGGACGCTCTTCTCTCTGAAACGGTTGTACTTATCGTCTGCAAAGCTATGTCGCGTGCTGCGGTAAGCGGAGACACTAAAAGCACCATAGTAGAACACAGATGAAGCTTCTAAGTTAATGTAATAGCCAATAAGAAGTAGTACAATTCAAGTTTTAGGTATCGATTATTGACTTTTTAGCTGGCTTTGATCCCTTGGACATGAGCTAGGACCTTAAGATTCTGCATGAAAGGAGGACTAGCAGCCGAGTTGCACGGGAGAATGTGAAAAGTGATCATATGTAGTAAAATCCTGTGACAACCGTCCGTTTTCGTCATTTGTTATCGAATCGACTTAAAGTCCGATCGCCACATTGGCCGCTCTTCTCTCTGAAACGTTTGTACTTATCGTCTGCAAAGCTATGTCGCGTGCTGCGGTATGCGGAGACACTAAAAGCACCATAGTAGAACACAGAAGAAGCTTCTAAGTTGATGTAATAGCCAGTAAGAAGTAGTACAATTCAAGTTTTAGGTATCGATTATTGACTTTTTAGCTGGCTTTGGAGCCTTGGACATGACCTAGGACCTTAAGATTCTGCATGAAAGGAGGACCAGCAGCCGCGTTGGATGGGAGAATGTGAAAAGTGTTCATATGTAGTAAAAACCTGAAAAATACGTCCGTTTTCGTCATTTGTTATCGAATCGACTTAAAGCCAAATCGTCACATTGGCCGCTCTTCTCTCTGAAACGGTTGTACTTACCGTCTGCAAAGCTATGTCGAGTGCTGCGGTATGCGGAGAAACTAAAATCACCCTAGTAGAACACAGACGATGCTTCTAAGTTGATGTAATAGCCAGTAAGAAGTACGAGTTGTACAATTCAAGTTTTACGTATCGATTATTGACTTTTTAGCAGGCTTTGGTGCCTTGGACATGACCTAGGACCTTAAGATTCTGCATGAAAGGAGGACTAGCAGCCGAGTTGCACGGGAGAATGTGAAAAGTGTTCATATATAGTAAAAACCTGAGAAATCCGTCCGTTTTCGTCATTTGTTATCGAATCGACTTAAAGCCAGATCGTCACATTGGCCGCTCTTCTGTCTGAAACGGTTGTACTTATCGTCTGCAAAGCTATGTCGCGTGCTGCGGTATGCGGAGACACTAAAAGCACCATGGTAGAACACAGATGAAGCTTCTAAGTTGACGTAATAGCCAGTAAGAAGTAGTACAATTCAAGTTTTTGGTATCGATTATTGACTTTTTAGCTGGCTTTGGTGCCTTGGACATGAGCTAGGACCTGAAGATTCTGCATGAAAGGAGGACTAGCAGCCGATTTGCACGGGAGAAAGTGAAAAGTGTTCATATGTAGCAAAAACCTGAGAAATACGTCCGTTTTCGTCATTTGTTATCGAATCGACTTAAAGCCAGATCGTCACATTGGCCGCTCTTCTCTCTGAAACGGTTGTACTTATCGTCTGCAAAGCTATGTCGCGTGCTGCGGTATGCGGACACACTAAGAGCAACATAGTAGAACACAGATGAAGCTTCTAAGTTGATGCAATAGCCAGTAAGAAGTAGTACAATTCAAGTTTTAGGTATCGATTATTGACTTTTTAGCTGGCTTTGGTGCATTGGACATGAGCTAGGACCTTAAGATTCTGCAAGAAAGGAGGACTAGCAGGCGAGTTGCACGGGAGAATGTGAAAAGTGTTCATATGTAGTAAAAACCTGAGAAATCCGTCCGTTTTTGTCATTTGTTATCGAATCGACTTAAAGCCAGATCGTCACATTGACCGCTATTCTCTCTGAAACGGTTGTACTTATCGTCTGCAAAGCTATGTCACGTGCTGCGGTATGCGGAGACACGAAAATCACAATAGTAGCACACAGATGAAGCTTCTAAGTTGATGTAATAGCCAGTAAGAAGTAGTACAATTCAAGTTTTGTGTATCGATTATTGACTTTTTAACTGATTTTGGTGCTCGGACATTAGTTAGGACCTTAGCATTCTGCATGAAAGGAGGACTAGCAGCCGATTTGCACGGGAGAATGTGAAAAGTGATCATCTGTAGTAAAAACCTGTGACAACCGTCCGTTTTCGACATTTGTTATCGAATCGACTTAAAGCCAGATCGTCACATTGGCCGCTCTTCTCTCTGAGACGGTTGTACTTATCGTCTGCGAAGCTATGTCGCGTGCTGCGGTATGCGAAGACACTAAATGCACCATAGTAGAACACAGATGAAGCTTCTAAGTTGATATAATAGCCAGTAAGAAATAGTACAATTCAAGTTTTAGGTATCGATTATTAACTTTTTAGCTGGCTTTGGTGCCTTGGACATGAGCTAGGGCCTTAAGATTCTGCATAAAAGGAGGACTAGCAGCCGAGTTGCACGGGAGAATGTGAAAAGTGTTCATATGTAGTAAAAACCTGAGAAATCCGTCCGTTTTCGTCATTTGTTATCGAATCGACTTAAAGCCAGATCGTTACATTGGCCGCTCTTCTCTCTGAAACGGTTGTACTTATCGTCTGCAAAGCTGTGTCGCGTGCTACGGTATGCGGACACACTAAAAGCACCATAGTAGAACACAGATGAAGCATCTAAGTTGATGTAATAGCCAGTAAGAAGTAGTACAATTCAAGTTTTAAGTATCGATTATTGACTTTTTAGCTGGCTTTGTTGCCTTGGACATGAGCTAGGACCTTAAGATTCTGCATAAAAGGAGGACTAGCAGCCGAGTTGCACGGGAGAATGTGAAAAGTGTTCATATGTAGTAAAAACCTGAGATATACGTCCGTTTTCGTCATTTGTTATCGAATCGACTTAAAGCCAAATCGGCACATTGGCAGCTCTTCTCTCTGAAACGGTTGTACTTATCGTCTGCAAAGCTATGTCGCGTGCTGCGGTATGCGGAGACACTAAAAGCACCATAGTAGAACACAGATGAAGCTTCTAAGTTGATTAATAGTCAGTAAGAAATAGTACAATTCAAGTTTTACGTATCGATTATTGACTTTTTAGCTGGCTTTGGTGCCTTGGACATGAGCTAGGAAGTTAAGATTCTGCATGAAAGGAGGACTAGCAGCCGAGTTGCCCGGGAGAATGTGAAAAGAGTTCATATGTAGTTAAAACCTGAGAAATCCGTCCGTTTTCGTCATTTGTTATCGAATCGACTTAAAGCCAGATCGTCACATTGGCCGCTCTTCTCTCTGAAACGGTTGTATTTATCGTCTGCAAAGCTATGTCGCGTGCTGCGGTATGCGGAGACACTAAAAGCACCATAGTAGAACACAGATGAAGCTTCTAAGTTGATGTAATAGCCAGAAAGAAGTAGTACAATTCAAGTTTTACGTATCGATTATTGACTTTTTAGCTGGCTTTGGTGCCTTGGACATGAGCTAAGAAATTAAGATTCTGCATGAAAGGAGGACTAGCAGCCGAGTTGCACGGGAGAATGTGAAAAGTGTTCATATGTAGTAAAACCTGAGAAATCGGTCCGTTTTTGTCATTTGTTATCGAATCGACTTAAAGCCAGATCGTCACATTGGCCGCTCTTCTCTCTGAAACGGTTGTACTTATCGTCTGCAAAGCTATGTCACGTGCTGCGGTAAGCGGAGACACGAAAATCAACATAGTAGAACACAGATGAAGCTTCTAAGTTGATGCAATAGCCAGTAAGAAGTAGTACAATTAAAGTTTTAGGTTACGATGATTGACTTTTTAGCTGGCTTTGGTGCCTTGGACATGAGCTAGGACCTTAAGATTCTACATGAAAGGAGGGCTAGCAGCCGAGTTGCACGGGAGAATGTGAACAGTGTTAATAAGTAGTAAAAACATGAGAAATCCGTTCGTTTTTGTCATTTGTTATCGAATCGACTTAAAGCCAGATCGTCACATTGGTCGCCCTTCTCTCTGAAATGGTTGTACTTATCGTCTGCAAAGCCTTGTCGAGTGCTGCGGTATGCGGAGACACTAAAAGCACCATAGTAGAACACAGATGAAGCTTCTAAGTTGATGCAATAGCCAGTAAGAAGTAGTACAATTCAAGTTTTAGGTATCGATTATTGACTTTTTAGCTGGCTTTGGTGCCTTGGACATGAGCTAGGACCTTAAGATTCTGCATAAAAGGAGGACTAGCTGCCGATTTGCACGGGAGAATGTGAAAAGTGTTCATATGTAGTAAAAACCTGAGAAATCCGTTCGTTTTTGTCATTTGTTATCGAATCGACTTAAAGCCAGATCGTCACATTGGTCGCCCTTCTCTCTGAAATGGTTGTACTTATCGTCTGCAAAGCTATGTCGAGTGCTGCGGTATGCGGAGACACTAAAATCACCTGAGTAGAACACAGATGAAGCTTCTAAGTTGAAGTAATAGCCAGTAAGAAGTACGAGTAGTACAATTCAAGTTTTACGTATACATTATTGACATTTTAGCAGGCTTTGGTGCCTTGGACATGAGCTAGGACCTTAAGATTCTGCATAAAAGGAGGACTAGCTGCCGATTTGCACGGGAGAATGTGAAAAGTGTTCATATGTAGTAAAAACCTGAGAAATCCGTTCGTTTTTGTCATTTGTTATCGAATCGACTTAAAGCCAGATCGTCACATTGGCCGCCCTTCTCTCTGAAATGGTTGTACTTATCGTCTGCAAAGCCTTGTCGAGTGCTGCGGTATGCGGAGACACTAAAGTCACCATAGTAGAACACTGATGAAGCTTCTAAGTTGATGTAATAGCCAGTAAGAAGTAGTACAATTCAAGTTTTAGGTATCGATTATTGACTTTTTAGCTGGCTTTGGTGCCTTGGACATGAGCTAGGACCTTAAGATTCTGCATGAAAGGAGGGCTAGCAGCCGAGTTGCACGGGAGAATGTGAAAAGTGTTCATATGTAGTAAAAACCTGAGAAATACGTCTGTTTTCGTCATTTGTTATCGAATCGACTTAAAGCCAGATCGTCACATTGGCCGCTCTTCTCTCTGAAACGGTTGTACTTATCGTCTGCAAAGCTATGTCGCGTGCTGCGGTATGCGGAGACACAAAAAGCACCATAGTAGAACACAGATGAAGCTTCTAAGTTGATGCAATAGCCAGTAAGAAGTAGTACAATTCAAGTTTTAGGTATCGATTATTGACTTTTTAGCTGGCTTTGGTGCATTGGACATGAGCTAGGACCTTAAGATTCTGCATGAAAGGAGGACTAGCAGGCGAGTTGCACGGGAGAATGTGAAAAGTGATCATATGTAGTAAAAACCTGAGAAATCCGTCCGTTTTTGTCATTTGTTATCGAATCGACTTAAAGCCAGATCGTCGCATTGACCGCTATTCTCTCTGACACGGTTGTACTTATCGTCTGCAAAGCTATGTCACGTGCTGCGGTATGCGGAGACACGAAAATCACCATAGTAGAACACAGATGAAGCATCTAAGTTGATGTAATAGCCAGTAAGAAGTAGTACAATTCAAGTTTTAAGTATCGATTATTGACTTTTTAGCTGGCTTTGTTGACTTGGACATGAGCTAGGACCTTAAGATTCTGCATAAAAGGAGGACTAGCAGCCGAGTTGCACGGGAGAATGTGAAAAGTGTTCATATGTAGTAAAAACCTGAGAAATCCGTCCGTTTTCGTCATTCTTAATCGAATCGACTTAAATCCAGATCGTCACATTGGCCGCTCTTCTCTCTGAAACGGTTGTACTTATCGTCTGCAAAGCTATGTCGCGTGCTGCGGTATGCGGATACACTAAAAGCACCATAGTAGAAAACAGATGATGCTTCTAAGTTAATGTAATAGCCAGTAGGACATAGTACAATTCAAGTTTTAGGTATTGATTATTGACTTTTTAGCTGGCTTTGGTGATTTGGACATGAGCTACGACCTTAAGATTCTGCATGAAAGGAGGACTATTAGCCGAGTTGCATGGGAGAATGTGAAAAGTTTTCATATGTAGTAAAAACCAATAAATCCGACAGTTTTCGTCATTTGTTATCGTATCGACTTAAAGCCAGATCGTCACATTGGCCGCTCTTCTCTCTGAAACGGTTGTACTTATCGTCTGCAAAGCTATGTCGCGTGCTGCGGTATGCGGAGACACTAAAAGCACCATATTAGAACACAGATGAAGCTTCTAAGTTGATGTGATAGCCAGTAAAAAGTAGTACAATTAAAGTTTTAGGTTACGATTATTGACTTTTTAGCTGGCTTTGGTGCCTTGGACATGAGCTAGGACCTTGAGATTCTGCATGAAAGGAGGACTAGCAGTCGAGTTGCACGGGAGAATGTGAAAAGTGTTCATATGTAGTAAAAACCTGAGAAATCCGTCCGTTTTTGTCATTTGTTATCGAATCGACTTAAAGCCAGATCGTCACATTGGCCGCCCTTCTCTCTGAAACGGTTGTACTTATCGTCTGCAAAGCCTTGTCGAGTGCTGCGGTATGCGGAGACACTAAAGTCACCATAGTAGAACACAGATGAAGCTTCTAAGTTGATGCAATAGCCAGTAAGAAGTAGTACAATTCAAGTTTTACGTATCGATTATTGACTTTTTAGCTGGCTTTGGTGCCTTGGACATGACCTAGGACCTTAAGATTCTGCATGAAAGGAGGACTAGCAGCCTATTTGCACGGGAGAATCTGAAAAGTATTCATATGTAGGAAAAACCTGAGAAATACGTCCGTTTTCGTCATTTGTTATCGAATCGACTTAAAGCCAGATCGTCACATTGGCCGCTCTTCTCTCTGAAACGGTTGTACTTGTCGTCTGCAAAGCTGTGTCGCTTGCTGCGGTATGCGGACACACTAAAAGCACCATAGTAGAACACAGATGAAGCTTCTAAGTTGATGCAATAGCCAGTAAGAAGTAGTACAATTCAAGTTTTAGGTATCGATTATTGACTTTTTAGCTGGCTTTGGTGCCTTGGACATGAGCTAGGACCTGAAGATTCTGCATGAAAGGAGGACTAGCAGCCGATTTGCACGGGAGAAAGTGAAAAGTGTTCATATGTAGCAAAAACCTGAGAAATACGTCCGTTTTCGTCATTTGTTATCGAATCGACTTAAAGCCAGTTCGTCACATTGGCCGCTCTTCTCTCTGAAACGGTTGTACTTATCGTCTGCAAAGCTATGTCGAGTGCTGCGGTATGCGGAGACACTAAAATCACCCTAGTAGAACACAGATGAAGCTTCTAAGTTGATGAAATAGTCAGCAAGAAATAGTACAATTCAAATTTTACGTATCGATTTTTGACTTTTTAGCTGGCTTTGGTGCCTTGGACATGAGCTAGGAAGTTAAGATTCTGCATGAAAGGAAGACTAGCAGCCGAGTTTCACGGGAGAATGTGAAAAGTGTTCATATATAGTAAAAACCAATAAATCCGACAGTTTTCGTCATTTGTTATTGAATCGACTTAAAGCCAGATCGTCACATTGGCCGCTCTTCTCTCGGAAACGGTTGTACTTATCGCCTGCAAAGCTATGTCGCGTGCTGCGGTATGCGGATACACTAAAAGCACCATAGTAGAACACAGATGAAGCTTCTAAGTTGACGTAATAGCCAGTAAGAAGTAGTACAATTCTAGTTTTTGGTATCGATTATTGACTTTTTAGCTGGCTTTGGTGCCTTGGACATGAGCTAGGACCTGAAGATTCTGCATGAAAGGAGGACTAGCAGCCGATTTGCACGGGAGAAAGTGAAAAGTGTTCATATGTAGCAAAAACCTGAGAAATACGTCCGTTTTCGTCATTAGTTATCGAATCGACTTAAAGCCAGATCGTCACATTGGCCGCTCTTCTCTCTGAAACGGTTGTACTTATCGTCTGCAAAGCTATGTCGAGTGCTGCGGTATGCGGAGACACTAAAATCACCCTAGTAGAACACAGACGATGCTTCTAAGTTGATGTAATAGCCAGTAAGAAGTACGAGTAGTACAATTCAAGTTTTACGTATCGATTATTGACTTTTTAGCAGGCTTTGGTGCCTTGGACATGACCTAGGACCTTAAGATTCTGCATGAAAGGAGGACTAGCAGCCGAGTTGCACGGGAGAATGTGAAAAGTGTTCATATATAGTAAAAACCTGAGAAATCCGTCCGTTTTCGTCATTTGTTATCGAATCGACTTAAAGCCAGTTCGTCACATTGGCCGCTCTTCTCTCGGAAACGGTTGTACTTATCGTCTGCAAAGCTATGTCGCGTGCTGCGGTATGCGGATACACTAAAAGCACCATAGTAGAACACAGGTGAAGCTTCTAAGTTGACGTAATAGCCAGTAAGAAGTAGTACAATTCTAGTTTTTGGTATCGATTATTGACTTTTTAGCTGGCTTTGGTGCCTTGGACATGAGCTAGGACCTGAAGATTCTGCATGAAAGGAGGACTAGCAGCCGATTTGCACGGGAGAAAGTGACAAGTGTTCATATGTAGCAAAAACCTGAGAAATACGTCCGTTTTCGTCATTTGTTATCGAATCGACTTAAAGCCAGATCGTCACATTGGCCGCTCTTCTCTCTGAAACGGTTGTACTTATCGTCTGCAAAGCTATGTCACGTGCTGCGGTATGCGGAGACACGAAAATCACCATATTAGAACAGAGATGAAGCTTCTAAGTTGATGTAATAGCCAGTAAGAAGTAGTACAATTCAAGTTTTGTGTATCGATTATTGACTTTTTAACTGATTTTGGTGCTCGGACATTAGTTAGGACCTTAACATTCTGCATGAAACGAGGACTAGCAGCCGATTTGCACGGGAGAATGTGAAAAGTGATCATCTGTAGTAAAAAAATGTGACAACCGGCCGTTTTCGTCATTTGTTATCGAATCGACTTAAAGCCAGATCGTCACATTGGCCGCTCTTCTCTCTGAGACGGTTGTACTTATCGTCTGCGAAGCTATGTCGCGTGCTGCGGTATGCGAAGACACTAAATGCACCATAGTAGAACACAGATGAAGCATCTAAGTTGATGTAATAGCCAGTAAGAAGTAGTACAATTCAAGTTTTAAGTATCGATTATTGACTTTTTAGCTGGCTTTGTTGCCTTGGAGATGAGCTAGGACCTTAAGATTCTGCATAAAAGGAGGACTAGCAGCCGAGTTGCACGGGAGAATGTGAAAAGTGTTCATATGTAGTAAAAACCTGAGAAATACGTCCGTTTTCGTCATTTGTTATCGAATCGACTTAAAGCCAAATCGGCACATTGGCAGCTCTTCTCTCTGAAACGGTTGTACTTATCGTCAGCAAAGCTATGTCGAGTGCTGCGGTATGCGGAGACACTAAAATCACCCTAGTAGAACACAGATGAAGCTTCTAAGTTGATGTAATAGCCAGTAAGAAGTACGAGTAGTACAATTCAAGTTTTACGTATCGATTATTGTCATTTTAGCTGGCTTTGGTGCCTTGGACATGAGCTAGGACCTTAAGATTTTGCATGAAAGGAGGACTAGCAGCCGAGTTGCAGGGGAGAATGTGAAAAGTGTTCATATGTAAAAAAAAACATGAGAAATACGTCCGATTTCGTCATTTGTTATCGAATCGAATTAAAGTAAGATCGTCACATTGGCCGCTCTTCTCTCTGAAACGGGTGTACTTATCGTCTGCAAAGCTATGTCGCGTGCTGCGGTATGCGGAGACACTAAAAGCACCGTAGTAGAACACAGATGAAGCTTCTAAGTTGATTAATAGTCAGTAAGAAATAGTACAATTCAAGTTTTACGTATCGATTATTGACTTTTTAGCTGGCTTTGGTGCCTTGGACATGAGCTAGGAAGTTAAGATTCTGCATGAAAGGAGGACTAGCAGCCGAGTTGCCCGGGAGAATGTGAAAAGAGTTCATATGTAGTTAAAACCTGAGAAATCCGTCCGTTTTCGTCATTTGTTATCGAATCGACTTAAAGCCAGATCGTCACATTGGCCGCTCTTCTCTCTGAAACGGTTGTATTTATCGTCTGCAAAGCTATGTCGCGTGCTGCGGTATGCGGAGACACTAAAAGCACCATAGTAGAACACAGATGAAGCTTCTAAGTTGATGTAATAGCCAGTAAGAAGTAGTACAATTCAAGTTTTACGTATCGATTATTGACTTTTTAGCTGGCTTTGGTGCCTTGGACATGAGCTAAGAAATTAAGATTCTGCATGAAAGGAGGACTAGCAGCCGAGTTGCACGGGAGAATGTGAAAAGTGTTAATATGTAGTAAAACCTGAGAAATCGGTCCGTTTTTGTCATTTGTTATCGAATCGAATTAAAGCCAGATCGTCACATTGGCCGCTCTTCTCTCTGAAACGGTTGTACTTATCGTCTGCAAAGCTCTGTCACGTGCTGCCGTAAGCGGAGACACGAAAATCAACATAGTAGAACACAGATGAAGCTTCTAAGTTGATGCAATAGCCAGTAAGAAGTAGTACAATTAAAGTTTTAGGTTACGATGATTGACTTTTTAGCTGGCTTTGGTGCCTTGGACATGAGCTAGGACCTTAAGATTCTACATGAAAGGAGGGCTACCAGCCGAGTAGCACGGGAGAATGTGACCAGTGTTAATAAGTAGTAAAAACATGAGAAATCCGTCCGTTTTCGTCATTTGTTATCGAATCGACTTAAAGCCAGATCGTCACATTGGCCGCTCTTCTCTCTGAAACGGTTGTACTTATCGTCTGCAAAGCTATGTCGCGTGCTGCGGTATGCGGAGACACTAAAAGCACCATAGTAGAACACAGATGAAGCTTCTAAGTTGATGCAATAGCCAGTAAGAAGTAGTACAATTCAAGTTTTAGGTATCGATTATTGACTTTTTAGCTGGCTTTGGTGCCTTGGACATGAGCTAGGACCTTGAGATTCTGCATGAAAGGAGGACTAGCAGTCGAGTTGCACGGGAGAATGTGAAAAGTGTTCATATATAGTAAAAACCAATAAATCCGACAGTTTTCGTCATTTGTTATTGAATCGACTTAAAGCCAGATCGTCACATTGGCCGCTCTTCTCTCGGAAACGGTTGTACTTATCGCCTGCAAAGCTATGTCGCGTGCTGCGGTATGCGGATACACTAAAAGCACCATAGTAGAACACAGATGAAGCTTCTAAGTTGACGTAATAGCCAGTAAGAAGTAGTACAATTCTAGTTTTTGGTATCGATTATTGACTTTTTAGCTGGCTTTGGTGCCTTGGACATGAGCTAGGACCTGAAGATTCTGCATGAAAGGAGGACTAGCAGCCGATTTGCACGGGAGAAAGTGAAAAGTGTTCATATGTAGCAAAAACCTGAGAAATACGTCCGTTTTCGTCATTAGTTATCGAATCGACTTAAAGCCAGATCGTCACATTGGCCGCTCTTCTCTCTGAAACGGTTGTACTTATCGTCTGCAAAGCTATGTCGAGTGCTGCGGTATGCGGAGACACTAAAATCACCCTAGTAGAACACAGACGATGCTTCTAAGTTGATGTAATAGCCAGTAAGAAGTACGAGTAGTACAATTCAAGTTTTACGTATCGATTATTGACTTTTTAGCAGGCTTTGGTGCCTTGGACATGACCTAGGACCTTAAGATTCTGCATGAAAGGAGGACTAGCAGCCGAGTTGCACGGGAGAATGTGAAAAGTGTTCATATATAGTAAAAACCTGAGAAATCCGTCCGTTTTCGTCATTTGTTATCGAATCGACTTAAAGCCAGTTCGTCACATTGGCCGCTCTTCTCTCGGAAACGGTTGTACTTATCGTCTGCAAAGCTATGTCGCGTGCTGCGGTATGCGGATACACTAAAAGCACCATAGTAGAACACAGGTGAAGCTTCTAAGTTGACGTAATAGCCAGTAAGAAGTAGTACAATTCTAGTTTTTGGTATCGATTATTGACTTTTTAGCTGGCTTTGGTGCCTTGGACATGAGCTAGGACCTGAAGATTCTGCATGAAAGGAGGACTAGCAGCCGATTTGCACGGGAGAAAGTGACAAGTGTTCATATGTAGCAAAAACCTGAGAAATACGTCCGTTTTCGTCATTTGTTATCGAATCGACTTAAAGCCAGATCGTCACATTGGCCGCTCTTCTCTCTGAAACGGTTGTACTTATCGTCTGCAAAGCTATGTCACGTGCTGCGGTATGCGGAGACACGAAAATCACCATATTAGAACAGAGATGAAGCTTCTAAGTTGATGTAATAGCCAGTAAGAAGTAGTACAATTCAAGTTTTGTGTATCGATTATTGACTTTTTAACTGATTTTGGTGCTCGGACATTAGTTAGGACCTTAACATTCTGCATGAAAGGAGGACTAGCAGCCGATTTGCACGGGAGAATGTGAAAAGTGATCATCTGTAGTAAAAAAATGTGACAACCGGCCGTTTTCGTCATTTGTTATCGAATCGACTTAAAGCCAGATCGTCACATTGGCCGCTCTTCTCTCTGAGACGGTTGTACTTATCGTCTGCGAAGCTATGTCGCGTGCTGCGGTATGCGAAGACACTAAATGCACCATAGTAGAACACAGATGAAGCATCTAAGTTGATGTAATAGCCAGTAAGAAGTAGTACAATTCAAGTTTTAAGTATCGATTATTGACTTTTTAGCTGGCTTTGTTGCCTTGGAGATGAGCTAGGACCTTAAGATTCTGCATAAAAGGAGGACTAGCAGCCGAGTTGCACGGGAGAATGTGAAAAGTGTTCATATGTAGTAAAAACCTGAGAAATACGTCCGTTTTCGTCATTTGTTATCGAATCGACTTAAAGCCAAATCGGCACATTGGCAGCTCTTCTCTCTGAAACGGTTGTACTTATCGTCAGCAAAGCTATGTCGAGTGCTGCGGTATGCGGAGACACTAAAATCACCCTAGTAGAACACAGATGAAGCTTCTAAGTTGATGTAATAGCCAGTAAGAAGTACGAGTAGTACAATTCAAGTTTTACGTATCGATTATTGTCATTTTAGCTGGCTTTGGTGCCTTGGACATGAGCTAGGACCTTAAGATTTTGCATGAAAGGAGGACTAGCAGCCGAGTTGCAGGGGAGAATGTGAAAAGTGTTCATATGTAAAAAAAAACATGAGAAATACGTCCGATTTCGTCATTTGTTATCGAATCGAATTAAAGTAAGATCGTCACATTGGCCGCTCTTCTCTCTGAAACGGGTGTACTTATCGTCTGCAAAGCTATGTCGCGTGCTGCGGTATGCGGAGACACTAAAAGCACCGTAGTAGAACACAGATGAAGCTTCTAAGTTGATTAATAGTCAGTAAGAAATAGTACAATTCAAGTTTTACGTATCGATTATTGACTTTTTAGCTGGCTTTGGTGCCTTGGACATGAGCTAGGAAGTTAAGATTCTGCATGAAAGGAGGACTAGCAGCCGAGTTGCCCGGGAGAATGTGAAAAGAGTTCATATGTAGTTAAAACCTGAGAAATCCGTCCGTTTTCGTCATTTGTTATCGAATCGACTTAAAGCCAGATCGTCACATTGGCCGCTCTTCTCTCTGAAACGGTTGTATTTATCGTCTGCAAAGCTATGTCGCGTGCTGCGGTATGCGGAGACACTAAAAGCACCATAGTAGAACACAGATGAAGCTTCTAAGTTGATGTAATAGCCAGTAAGAAGTAGTACAATTCAAGTTTTACGTATCGATTATTGACTTTTTAGCTGGCTTTGGTGCCTTGGACATGAGCTAAGAAATTAAGATTCTGCATGAAAGGAGGACTAGCAGCCGAGTTGCACGGGAGAATGTGAAAAGTGTTAATATGTAGTAAAACCTGAGAAATCGGTCCGTTTTTGTCATTTGTTATCGAATCGAATTAAAGCCAGATCGTCACATTGGCCGCTCTTCTCTCTGAAACGGTTGTACTTATCGTCTGCAAAGCTCTGTCACGTGCTGCCGTAAGCGGAGACACGAAAATCAACATAGTAGAACACAGATGAAGCTTCTAAGTTGATGCAATAGCCAGTAAGAAGTAGTACAATTAAAGTTTTAGGTTACGATGATTGACTTTTTAGCTGGCTTTGGTGCCTTGGACATGAGCTAGGACCTTAAGATTCTACATGAAAGGAGGGCTACCAGCCGAGTAGCACGGGAGAATGTGACCAGTGTTAATAAGTAGTAAAAACATGAGAAATCCGTCCGTTTTCGTCATTTGTTATCGAATCGACTTAAAGCCAGATCGTCACATTGGCCGCTCTTCTCTCTGAAACGGTTGTACTTATCGTCTGCAAAGCTATGTCGCGTGCTGCGGTATGCGGAGACACTAAAAGCACCATAGTAGAACACAGATGAAGCTTCTAAGTTGATGCAATAGCCAGTAAGAAGTAGTACAATTCAAGTTTTAGGTATCGATTATTGACTTTTTAGCTGGCTTTGGTGCCTTGGACATGAGCTAGGACCTTGAGATTCTGCATGAAAGGAGGACTAGCAGTCGAGTTGCACGGGAGAATGTGAAAAGTGTTCATATGTAGTAAAAACCTGAGAAATCCGTCCGTTTTTGTCATTTGTTATCGAATCGACTTAAAGCCAGATCGTCACATTGGCCGCCCTTCTCTCTGAAATGGTAGTACTTATCGTCTGCAAAGCTATGTCGAGTGCTGCGGTATGCGGAGACACTAAAATCACCCTAGTAGAACACAGATGAAGCTTCTATGTTGATGTAATAGCCAGTAAGAAGTACGAGTAGTACAATTCAAGTTTTACGTATACATTATTGACATTTTAGCTGGCTTTGGTGCCTTGGACATGAGCTAGGACCTTAAGATTCTGCATAAAAGGAGGACTAGCAGCCGAGTTGCACGGGAGAATGTGAAAAGTGTTCATATGTAGTAAAAACCTGAGAAATACGTCCGTTTTCGTCATTTGTTATCGAATCGACTTAAAGCCAAATCGGCACATTGGCAGCTCTTCTCTCTGAAACGGTTGTACTTATCGTCTGCAAAGCTATGTCGAGTGCTGCGGTATGCGGAGACACTAAAATCACCCTAGTAGAACACAGATGAAGCTTCTAAGTTGATGTAATAGCCAGTAAGAAGTACGAGTAGTACATTTCAAGTTTTACGTATAGATTATTGACAATTTAGCTGGCTTTGGTGCCTTGGACATGAGCTAGGACCTTAAGATTTTGCATGAAAGGAGGACTAGCAGCCGAGTTGCAGGGGAGAATGTGAAAAGTGTTCATATGTAAAAAAAACATGAGAAATACGTCCGATTTCGTCATTTGTTATCGAATCGAATTAAAGTAAGATCGTCACATTGTCCGCTCTTCTCTCTGAAACGGGTGTACTTATCGTCTGCAAAGCTATGTCGCGTGCTGCGGTATGCGGAGACACTAAAAGCACCATAGTAGAACACAGATGAAGCTTCTAAGTTGATTAATAGTCAGTAAGAAATAGTACAATTCAAGTTTTACGTATCGATTATTGACTTTTTAGCTGGCTTTGGTGCATTGGACATGAGCTAGGAAGTTAAGATTCTGCATGAAAGGAGGACTAGCAGCCGAGTTCCCGGGAGAATGTGAAAAGAGTTCATATGTAGTAAAAACCTGAGAAATCCGTCCGTTTTCGTCATTTGTTATCTAATCGACTTAAAGCCAGATCGTCACATTGGCCGCTCTTCCCTCTGAAACGGTTGTACTTATCGTCTGCAAAGCTATGTCGCGTGCTGCGGTATGCGGAGACACTAAAAGCACCATAATAGAACACAGATGAAGCTTCTAAGTTGATGTAATAGCCAGTAAGAAGTAGTACAATTCAAGTTTTACGTATCGATTATTGACTTTTTAGCTGGCTTTGGTGCCTTGGACATGAGCTAGGAAATTAAGATTCTGCATGAAAGGAGGACTAGCAGCCGAGTTGCACGGGAGAATGTGAAAAGTGTTCATATGTAGTAAAAACCTGAGAAATCCGTCCGTTTTTGTCATTTGTTATCGAATCGACTTAAAGCCAGATCGTCACATTGGCCGCTCTTCTCTCTGAAACGGTTGTACTTATCGTCTGCAAAGCTAAGTCGCGTGCTGCGGTATGCGGAGACACAAAAAGCACCATAGTAGAACACAGATGAAGCTTCTAAGTTGATGCAATAGCCAGTAAGAAGTAGTACAATTCAAGTTTTAGGTATCGATTATTGACTTTTTAGCTGGCTTTGGTGCATTGGACATGAGCAAGGACCTTAAGATTCTGCATGAAAGGAGGACTAGCAGGCGAGTTGCACGGGAGAATGTGAAAAGTGATCATATGTAGTAAAAACCTGAGAAATCCGTCCGTTTTTGTCATTTGTTATCGAATCGACTTAAAGCCAGATCGTCACATTGACCGCTATTCTCTCTGACACGGTTGTACTTATCGCCTGCAAAGCTATGTCACGTGCTGCGGTATGCGGAGACACGAAAATCACCATAGTAGAACACAGATGAAGCATCTAAGTTGATGTAATAGCCAGTAAGAAGTAGTACAATTCAAGTTTTAAGTATCGATTATCGACTTTTTAGCTGGCTTTGTTGCCTTGGACATGAGCTAGGACCTTAAGATTCTGCATAAAAGGAGGACTAGCAGCCGAGTTGCACGGGAGAATGTGAAAAGTGTTCATATGTAGTAAAAACCTGAGAAATACGTCCGTTTTCGTCATTTGTTATCGAATCGACTTAAAGCCAAATCGGCACATTGGCAGCTCTTCTCTCTGAAACGGTTGTACTTATCGTCTGCAAAGCTATGTCGAGTGCTGCGGTATGCGGAGACACTAAAATCACCCTAGTAGAACACAGATGAAGCTTCTAAGTTGATGTATTAGCCAGTAAGAAGTACGAGTAGTACAATTCAAGTTTTACGTATAGATTATTGACATTTTAGCTGGCTTTGGTGCCTTGGACATGAGCTAGGACCTTAAGATTTTGCATGAAAGGAGGACTAGCAGCCGAGTTGCAGGGGAGAATGTGAAAAGTGTTCATATGTAAAAAAACATGAGAAATACGTCCGATTTCGTCATTTGTTATCGAATCGAATTAAAGTAAGATCGTCACATTGTCCGCTCTTCTCTCTGAAACGGGTGTACTTATCGTCTGCAAAGCTATGTCGCGTGCTGCGGTATGCGGAGACACTAAAAGCACCATAGTAGAACACAGATGAAGCTTCTAAGTTGATTAATAGTCAGTAAGAAATAGTACAATTCAAGTTTTACGTATCGATTATTGACTTTTTAGCTGGCTTTGGTGCATTGGACATGAGCTAGGAAGTTAAGATTCTGCATGAAAGGAGGACTAGCAGCCGAGTTGCCCGGGAGAATGTGAAAAGAGTTCATATGTAGTAAAAACCTGAGAAATCCGTCCGTTTTCGTCGTTTGTTATCGAATCGACTTAAAGCCAGATCGTCACATTGGCCGCTCTTCCCTCTGAAACGGTTGTACTTATCGTCTGCAAAGCTATGTCGCGTGCTGCGGTATGCGGAGACACTAAAAGCACCATAATAGAACACAGATGAAGCTTCTAAGTTGATGTAATAGCCAGTAAGAAGTAGTACAATTCAAGTTTTACGTATCGATTATTGACTTTTTAGCTGGCTTTGGTGCCTTGGACATGAGCTAGGAAATTAAGATTCTGCATGAAAGGAGGACTAGCAGCCGAGTTGCACGGGAGAATGTGAAAAGTGTTCATATGTAGTAAAAACCTGAGAAATCCGTCCGTTTTCGTCATTCTTAATCGAATCGACTTAAATCCAGATCGTCACATTGGCCGCTCTTCTCTCTGAAACGGTTGTACTTATCGTCTGCAAAGCTATGTCGCGTGCTGCGGTATGCGGATACACTAAAAGCACCATAGTAGAAAACAGATGAAGCTTCTAAGTTAATGTAATAGCCAGTAGGATATAGTACAATTCAAGTTTTTGGTATTGATTATTGACTTTTTAGCTGGCTTTGGTGATTTGGACATGAGCTAGGACCTTAAGATTCTGCATGAAAGGAGGACTATCAGCCGAGTTGCATGGGAGAATGTGAAAAGTTTTCATATGTAGTATAAACCAATAAATCCGACAGTTTTCGTCATTTGTTATCGTATCGACGTAAAGCCAGATCGTCACATTGGCCGCTCTTCCCTCTGAAACGGTTGTACTTATCGTCTGCAAAGCTATGTCGCGTGCTGCGGTATGCGGAGACACTAAAAGCACCATAGTAGAACACAGATGAAGCTTCTAAGTTGATGTGATAGCCAGTAAAAAGTAGTACAATTAAAGTTTTAGGTTACGATTATTGACTTTTTAGCTGGCTTTGGTGCCTTGGACATGAGCTAGGACCTTAAGACTCTGCATGAAAGGGGGGCTAGCAGCCGAGTTGCACGGGAGAATGTGAAAAGTGTTCATATGTAGGAAAAACCTGAGAAATCCGTCCGTTTTCGTCATTTGTTATCGAATCGACTTAAAGCCAGATCGTCACATTGGCCGCTGTTTTCTCTGAAACGGTTGTACTTATCGTCTGCAAGGCTGTGTCGCGTGCTGCGGTATGCGGACACACTAAAAGCACCATAGTAGAACACAGATGAAGCTTCTAAGTTGATGCAATAGCCAGTAAGAAGTAGTACATTAAAAGTTTTAGGTTACGATTATTGACTTTTTAGCTGGCTTTGGTGCCTTATACATGAGCTAGGACCTTAAGATTCTACATGAAAGGAGGGCTAGCAGCCGAGTTGCACGGGAGAATGTGAACAGTGTTAATAAGTAGTAAAAACATGAGAAATCCGTCCATTTTCGTCATTTGTTATCGAATCGACTTAAAGCCAGATCGTCACATTGGCCGCTCTTCTCTCTGAAACGGTTGTACGTATCGTCTGCAAAGCTATGTCGCGTGCTGCGGTATGCGGAGACACTAAAAGCACCATAGTAGAACACAGATGAAGCTTCTAAGTTGATGCAATAGCCAGTAAGAAGTAGTACAATTCAAGTTTTACGTATCGATTATTGACTTTTTAGCTGGCTTTGGTGCCTTGGACATGAGCTATGACCTTAAGATTCTGCATGAAAGGAGGGCTAGCAGCCTAGTTGCACGGGAGAATGTGAACAGTGTTCATATGTAGTAAAAACATGAGAAATCCGTCTTTTTTCGTCATTTGTCATCGAATCGACTTAAAGCCAGATCGTCAAATTGGCCGCTCTTCTCTCTGAATCGGTTGTACTTATCGTCTGCAAAGCTATGTCGCGTGCTGCGGTATGCGGAGACACTAAAAGCACCATAGTAAAACACAGATGATGCTTCTAAGTTGATGCAATAGCCAGTAAGAAGTAGTACAATTCAAGTTTTAGGTATCGATTATTGACTTTTTAGCTGGCTTTGGTGCCTTGGACATGACCTAGGACCTTAAGATTCTGCATGAAAGGAGGACTAGCAGCCGATTTGCACGGGAGAATCTGAAAAGTATTCATATGTAGGAAAAACCTGAGAAATAGTCCGTTTTCGTCATTTGTTATCGAATCGACTTAAAGCCAGATCGTCACATTGGCCGCTCTTCTCTCCGAAACGGTTGTACTTGTCGTCTGCAAAGCTGTGTCGCTTGCTGCGGTATGCGGACACCCTAAAAGCACCATAGTAGAACACAGATGAAGCTTCTAAGTTGATGCAATAGCCAGTAAGAAGTAGTACAATTCAAGTTTTAGGTATCGATTATTGACTTTTTAGCTGGCTTTGGTGCCTTGGAGATGAGCTAGGACCTTAAGATTCTGCATGAAAAGAGGACTAGCAGCCGAGTTGCACGGGACAATGTGAAAAGTCTTCATATGTAGTAAAACCTGAGAAATCCGTCCGTTTTTGTCATTTGTTATCGAATCGACTTAAAGCCAGATCGTCACATTGGCCGCTTTTCTCTGTGAAACGGTTGTACTTATCGTCTGCAAAGCTATGTCACGTGCTGCGGTATGCGGAGACACGAAAATCAACATAGTAGAACACAGATGAAGCTTCTAAGTTGATGCAATAGCCAGTAAGACGTAGTACAATTAAAGTTTTAGGTTACGATTATTGACTTTTTAGCTGGCTTTGGAGCCTTGGACATGAGCTAGGACCTTAAGATTCTACATGAAAGGAGGGCTAGCAGCCGAGTTGCACGGGAGAATGTGAACAGTGTTAATAAGTAGTAAAAACATGAGAAATCCGTCCGTTTTCGTCATTTGTTATCGAATCGACTTAAAGCCAGATCGTCACATTGGCCGCTCTTCTCTCTGAAACGGTTGTACTTATCGTCTGCAAAGCTATGTCGAGTGCTGCGGTATGCGGAGACACTAAAAGCACCATAGTAGAACACAGATGAAGCTTCTAAGTTGATGCAATAGCCAGTAAGAAGTAGTACTATTCGAGTTTTAGGTATCGATTATTGACTTTTTAGCTGGCTTTGGTGCCTTGGACATGAGCTAGGACCTTCAGATTCTGCATGAAAGGAGGACTAGCAGTCGAGTTGCACGAGACAATGTGAAAAGTGTTCATATGTGGTAAAAACCTGAGAAATCCGTCCGTTTTTGTCATTTGTTATCGAATCGACTTAAAGCCAGATCGTCACATTGGCCGCCCTTCTTTCTGAAATGGTTGTACTTATCGTCTGCAAAGCTATGTCGAGTGCTGCGGTATGCGGAGACACTAAAGTCACCATAGTGGAACACAGATGAAGCTTCTAAGTTGATGTAATAGCCAGTAAGAAGTAGTACAATTGAAGTTTTAGGTATCGATTATTGACTTTTTAGCTGGCTTTGGTGCCTTGGACATGAGCTAGGACCTTAAGATTCTGCATGAAAGGAGGGCTAGCAGCCGAGTTGCACGGGAGAATGTGATAAGTGTTCATATGTAGGAAAAACCTGAGAAATCCGTCCGTTTTCGTCATTTGTTATCGAATCGGCTTAAAGCCAGATCGTCACAATGGCCGCTCTTTTCTCTGAAACGGTTGTACTTATCGTCTGCAAGGCTGTGTCGCGTGCTGCGGTATGCGGACACACTAAAAGCACCATAGTAGAACACAGATGAAGCTTCTAAGTTGATGCAATAGCCAGTAAGACGTAGTACAATTAAAGTTTTAGGTTACGATTATTGACTTTTTAGCTGGCTTTGGAGCCTTGGACATGAGCTAGGACCTTAAGATTCTACATGAAAGGAGGGCTAGCAGCCGAGTTGCACGGGAGAATGTGAACAGTGTTAATAAGTAGTAAAAACATGAGAAATCCGTCCGTTTTCGTCATTTGTTATCGAATCGACTTAAAGCCAGATCGTCACATTGGCCGCTCTTCTCTCTGAAACGGTTGTACTTATCGTCTGCAAAGCTATGTCGAGTGCTGCGGTATGCGGAGACACTAAAAGCACCATAGTAGAACACAGATGAAGCTTCTAAGTTGATGCAATAGCCAGTAAGAAGTAGTACTATTCGAGTTTTAGGTATCGATTATTGACTTTTTAGCTGGCTTTGGTGCCTTGGACATGAGCTAGGACCTTCAGATTCTGCATGAAAGGAGGACTAGCAGTCGAGTTGCACGAGACAATGTGAAAAGTGTTCATATGTGGTAAAAACCTGAGAAATCCGTCCGTTTTTGTCATTTGTTATCGAGTCGACTTAAAGCCAGATCGTCACATTGGCCGCCCTTCTTTCTGAAATGGTTGTACTTATCGTCTGCAAAGCTATGTCGAGTGCTGCGGTATGCGGAGACACTAAAGTCACCATAGTGGAACACAGATGAAGCTTCTAAGTTGATGTAATAGCCAGTAAGAAGTAGTACAATTGAAGTTTTAGGTATCGATTATTGACTTTTTAGCTGGCTTTGGTGCCTTGGACATGAGCTAGGACCTTAAGATTCTGCATGAAAGGAGGGCTAGCAGCCGAGTTGCACGGGAGAATGTGATAAGTGTTCATATGTAGGAAAAACCTGAGAAATCCGTCCGTTTTCGTCATTTGTTATCGAATCGGCTTAAAGCCAGATCGTCACAATGGCCGCTCTTTTCTCTGAAACGGTTGTACTTATCGTCTGCAAGGCTGTGTCGCGTGCTGCGGTATGCGGACACACTAAAAGCACCATAGTAGAACACAGATAAAGCTTCTAAGTTGATGCAATAGCCAGTAAGAAGTAGTACAATTAAAGTTTTAGGTAACGATTATTGACTTTTTAGCTGGCTTTGGTGCCTTGGACATGAGCTAGGACCTTAAGATTCTACATGAAAGGAGGGCTAGCAGCCGAGTTGCACGGGAGAATGTGAACAGTGTTAATAAGTAGTAAAAACATGAGAAATCCGTCCGTTTTCGTCATTTGTTATCGAATCGACTTAAAGCCAGATCGTCACATTGGCCCCTCTTCTCTCTGAAACGGTTGAACTTATCGTCTGCAAAGCTATGTCGCGTGCTGCGGTATGCGGAGACACTAAAAGCACCATAGTAGAACACAGATGAAGCTTCTAAGTTGATGCAATAGCCAGTAAGAAGTAGTACAATTCGAGTTTTAGGTATCGATTATTGACTTTTTAGCTGGCTTTGGTGCCTTGGACATGAGCTAGGACCTTAAGATTCTGCATGAAAGGAGGGCTAGCAGCCGAGTTGCACGGGAGAATGTGAAAAGTGTTCATATGTAGGAAAAACCTGAGAAATCCGTCCGTTTTCGTCATTTGTTATCGAATCGACTTAAAGCCAGATCGTCACATTGGCCGCTCTTCTCTCCGAAACGGTTGTACTTGTCGTCTGCAAAGCTGTGTCGCTTGCTGCGGTATGCGGACACACTAAAAGCACCATAGTAGAACACAGATGAAGCTTCTAAGTTGATGCAATAGCCAGTAAGAAGTAGTACAATTCAAGTTTTAGGTATCGATTATTGACTTTTTAGCTGGCTTTGGTGCCTTGGAGATGAGCTAGGACCTTAAGATTCTGCATGAAAGGAGGACTAGCAGCCGAGTTGCACGGGACAATGTGAAAAGTGTTCATATGTAGTAAAACCTGAGAAATCCGTCCGTTTTTGTCATTTGTTATCGAATCGACTTAAAGCCAGATCGTCACATTGGCCGCTTTTCTCTGTGAAACGGTTGTACTTATCGTTTGCAAAGCTATGTCACGTGCTGCGGTATGCGGAGACACGAAAATCAACATAGTAGAACACAGATGAAGCTTCTAAGTTGATGCAATAGCCAGTAAGACGTAGTACAATTAAAGTTTTAGGTTACGATTATTGACTTTTTAGCTGGCTTTGGTGCCTTGGACATGAGCTAGGACCTTAAGATTCTACATGAAAGGAGGGCTAGCAGCCGAGTTGCACGGGAGAATGTGATAAGTGTTCATATGTAGGAAAAACCTGAGAAATCCGTCCGTTTTCGTCATTTGTTATCGAATCGGCTTAAAGCCAGATCGTCACAATGGCCGCTCTTTTCTCTGAAACGGTTGTACTTATCGTCTGCAAGGCTGTGTCGCGTGCTGCGGTATGCGGACACACTAAAAGCACCATAGTAGAACACAGATAAAGCTTCTAAGTTGATGCAATAGCCAGTAAGAAGTAGTACAATTAAAGTTTTAGGTAACGATTATTGACTTTTTAGCTGGCTTTGGTGCCTTGGACATGAGCTAGGACCTTAAGATTCTACATGAAAGGAGGGCTAGCAGCCGAGTTGCACGGGAGAATGTGAACAGTGTTAATAAGTAGTAAAAACATGAGAAATCCGTCCGTTTTCGTCATTTGTTATCGAATCGACTTAAAGCCAGATCGTCACATTGGCCGCTCTTCTCTCTGAAACGGTTGAACTTATCGTCTGCAAAGCTATGTCGCGTGCTGCGGTATGCGGAGACACTAAAAGCACCATAGTAGAACACAGATGAAGCTTCTAAGTTGATGCAATAGCCAGTAAGAAGTAGTACAATTCAAGTTTTACGTATCGATTATTGACTTTTCAGCTGGCTTTGGTGCCTTGGACATGAGCTAGGACCTTAAGATTCTGCATGAAAGGAGGGCTAGCAGCCTAGTTGCACGGGAGAATGTGAACAGTGTTCATATGTAGTAAAAACATGAGAAATCCGTCTTTTTTCGTCATTTGTCATCGAATCGACTTAAAGCCAGATCGTCAAATTGGCCGCTCTTCTCTCTGAAATGGTTGTACTTATCGTCTGCAAAGCTATGTCGCGTGCTGCGGTATGCGGAGACACTAAAAGCACTATAGTAGAACACAGATGAAGCTTCTAAGTTGATGCAATAGCCAGTAAGAAGTAGTACAATTCAAGTTTTAGGTATCGATTATTGACTTTTTAGCTGGCTTTCGTGCCTTGGACATGAGCTAGGACCTTAAGATTCTGCATGAAAGGAGGGCTAGCAGCCGAGTTGCACGGGAGAATGTGAAAAGTGTTCATATGTAGTAAAAACCTGAGAAATCCGTCCGTTTTCGTCATTTGTTATCGAATCGACTTAAAGCCAGATCGTCACAATGGCCGCTCTTCTCTCTGAAACGGTTGTACTTATCGTCTGCAAAGCCATGTCACGTGCTGCGGTATGCGGAGACACGAAAATCAACATAGTAGAACACAGATGAAGCTTCTAAGTTGATGTAATAGCCAGTAAGAAGTAGTACAATTCAAGTTTTAGGTATCGATTATTGACTTTTTAGCTGGCTTTGGTGCCTTGGACATGAGCTAGGACCTTAAGATTCTGCATAAAAGGAGGACTAGCAGCCGAGTTGCACGGGAGAATGTGAAAAGTGTTCATATGTAGTAAAAACCTGGGAAATACGTCCGTTTTCGTCATTTGTTATCGAATCGACTCAAAGCCAAATCGTCACATTGGCCGCTCTTCTCTCTAAAACGGTTGTACTTATCGTCTGCAAAGCTATGTCGAGTTCTGCGGTATGCGGAGACACTAAAAGCACCCTAGTAGAACACAGATGATGCTTCTTTGTTGATGTAATAGCCAGTAAGAAGTACGAGTAGTACAATTCAAGTTTTACGTATCGATTATTGACTTTTTAGCTGGCTTTGGTGCCTTGGACATAACCTAGGACCTTAAGATTCTGCATGAAAGGAGGACTAGCAGCCGAGTTGCACGGGAGAATGTGAAAAGTGTTCATATGTAGGAAAAACCTGAGAAATCCGTCCGTTTTCGTCATTTGTTATCGAATCGACTTAAAGCCAGATCGTCACATTGGCCGCTCTTCTCTCTGAAACGGTTGTACTTATCGTCTGCAAAGGTGTGTCGCGAGCTGCGGTATGCGGACACACTAAAAGCACCATAGTAGAACACAGATGAAGCTTCTAAGTTGATGCAATAGCCAGTAAGAAGTAGTACAATTCAAGTTTTAGGTTACGATTATTGACTTTTTACCTGGCGTTGGTGCCTTGGACATGAGCTAGGACCTTGAGATTCTGCATGAAAGGAGGACTAGCAGTCGAGTTGCACGGGAGAATGTGAAAAGTGTTCATATGTAGGAAAAACCTGAGAAATCCGTCCGTTTTGGTCATTTGTTATCGAATCGACTTAAAGCCAGATCGTCACATTGGCCGCTCTTCTCTCTGAAACGGTTGTACTTATCGTCTGCAAAGGTGTGTCGCGAGCTGCGGTATGCGGACACACTAAAAGCACCATAGTAGAACACAGATGAAGCTTCTAAGTTGATGCAACAGCCAGTAAGAAGTAGTACAATTCAAGTTTTAGGTTACGATTATTGACTTTTTCGCTGGCTTTGGTGCCTTGGACATGAGCTAGGACCTTAAGATTCTGCATGAAAGGAGGACTAGCAGCCGATTTGCACGGGAGAATCTGAAAAGTGTTCATATGTCGAAAAAACCTGAGAAATACGTCCGTTTTCGTCATTTGTTATCGAGTCGACTTAAAGCCAGATCGTCACATTGGCCCCTCTTCTCTCTGAAATGGTTGTACGTATCGTCTGCAAAGCTATGTCGCGTGCTACGGTATGCGGACACACTAAAATCACCATAGTAGAACACAGACGAAGCTTCTAAGTTGATGTAATAGCCAGTAAGAAGTAGTACAATTAAAGTTTTAGGTATCGATTATTGACTTTTTAGCTGGCTTTGGTGCCTTGGACGTGAGCTACTAAATTAAGAATCTGCATGAAAGGAGTACTAGCAGCCGAGTTGCACGGGAGAATGTGAAACGTGTTCATATGTAGTAAAAACCTGAGAAATCCGTCCGTTTTCGTCATTTGTTATCGAATCGACTTAAAGCCAGATCGTCACATTGGCCGCTCTTCTCTCTGAAACGGTTGTACTTATCGTCTGCAAAGCTGTGTCGCGTGATGCGGTATGCGGACACATTAAAAGCACCATAGTAGGACACAGATGAAACTTCTAAGTTGATGCAATAGCCAGTAAGAAGTAGTACAATTAAAGTTTTAGGTTACGATTATTGACTTTTAAGCTAGCTTTGGTGCCTTGGACATGAGCTAGGACCTTGAGATTCTGCATGAAAGGAGGACTAGCAGTCGAGTTGCACGGGAGAATGTGAAAAGTGTTCAAATGTAGTAAAAACCTGAGAAATCCGTCCGTTTTCGTCATTTGTTATCGAATCGACTTAAAGCCAGATCGTCACATTGGCCGCCCTTCTCTCTGAAACGGTTGTACTTATCGACTGCAAAGCTATGTCGAGTGCTGCGGTATGCGGAGACACTAAAGTCACCATAGTAGAACACAGATGAAACTTCTAAGTTGATGTAATAGCCAGTATGAAGTAGTACAATTCAAGTTTTACGTATCGATTATTAACTTTTTAGCTGGCTTTGGTGCCTTGGACATGAGCTAGAACCTTAAGATTTTGCATGAAAGGAGGGCTAGCAGCCGAGTTGCACGGGAGAATGTGAACAGTGTTCATATGTAGTAAAAACATGAGAAATCCGTCCGTTTTCGTCATTTGTTATCGAGTCGGCTTAAAGCCAGATCGTCACATTGGCCGCTCTTCTCTCTGAAACGGTTGTACTTATCGTCTGCAAAGCTACGTGGCGTGCTGCGGTATGCGGAGACACTAAAAGCACCATAGTAGAACACAGATGAAGCTTCTAAGTTGATGTAATAGCCAGTAAGAAGTAGTACAATTCAAGTTTTACGTATCGATTATTGAAATTTTAGCTGGCTTTGGTGCCTTGGACATGAGCTAGGACCTCATGATTCTGCATGAAAGGAGGACTAGCAGCCGAGTTGCACGGGAGAATGTGAAAAGTGTTCATATGTAATAAAAACCTGAGAAATCCGTCCGTTTTCGTCATTTGTTATCGAATCGACTTAAAGACAGATCGTCACATTGGCCGCTCTTCTCTCTGAAACGGTTGTACTTATCGTCTGCAAAGCTATGTCGCGTGCTGCGGTATGCGGAGACACTAAAAGCACCATAGTAGAACACAGATGAAGCTTCTAAGTTGATGTAATAGCCAGTAAGAAGTAGTACAATTCAAGTTTGAGGAATCGGTAATTGACTTTTTAGCTGGCTTTGGTGCCTTGGACATGAGCTAGGACCTTAAGATTCTGCGTGAAAGGAGGACTAGCAGCCGAGTTGCACTGGAGAATGTGAAATGTGTTCATATGTAGTAAAAACCAGAGAAATCCGTCCGTTTTCGTCATTTGTTAAAGAATCGCCTTAAAGCCAGATCGTCACATTGGCCGCTCTTCTCTCTGAAACGGTTGTACTTATCGTCTGCAAAGCTATGTCGCGTATTGCGGTATGTGGAGACACTAAAAGCACCATAGTAGAACACAGATGGAGCTTCTACGTTGATGTAATAGCCAGTAAGAAGTAGTACAATTCAAGTTTTAAGTATTGATTATTGACTTTTTAGCTGGCTTTGGTGCCTTGGACATGAGCTAGGACCTTAAGATTTGGCATGAAAGGAGGACTAGCAGTCGATTTGCACGGGAGAATGTGAAAAGTGTTCATATGTAGCAAAAACCTGAGAAATACGTCCGTTTTCGTCATTTGTTATCGAATCGACTTAAAGCCAGATCGTCACATTGGCCGCTCTTCTCTCTGAAACGGTTGTACTTACCGTCTGCAAAGCTATGTCGCGTGCTGCGGTATGCGGACGCACTAAAAGCACCATAGTAGAACACAGATGAAGCTTCTAAGTTGATGCAATAGCCAGTAAGAAGTAGTACAATTCAAGTTTTAGGTATCGATTATTGACTTTTTAGCTGGCTTTGGTGCCTTGGACATGAGCTAGGACCTTAAGATTCCGTGTGAAAGGGGGACTGGAAGCCGAGTTGCACGGGAGAATGTGAAAAGTGTTCATATGTAGTAAAAACCTGAGAAATCCGTCCGTTTTTGTCATTTGTTATCGAATCGACTTAAAGCCAGATCGTCACATTGGCCGCTCTTCTCTCTGAAACGGTTGTACTTATCGTCTGCAAAGCTATGTCGCGTGCTGCGGTATACGGAGACACGAAATGCACCATAGTAGAACACAGATGAAGCTTCTAAGTTGATGTAATAGCCAGTAAGAAGTAGTACAATTCAAGTTTTACGTATCGATTATTGACATTTTAGCTGGCTTTCGTGCCTTGGACATGAGCTAGGACCATAAGATTCTGCATCAAAGGAGGACTAGCGGCCGAGTTGCACGGGAGAATGTGAAAAGTGTTTATAAGTAATAAAAACCTGAGAAATCCGTCCGTTTTCGTCATTTGTTTTCGAATCGACTTAAAGCCAGATCGTCACACTGGCCGCTCTTCTCTCTGAAACGGTTGTACTTATCGTCTGCAAAGCTATGTCGCGTGCTGCGGTATGCGGAGACACTAAAGTCACCATAGTAGAACACAGATGAAGCTTCTAAGTTGATGTAATAGCCAGTAAGAAGTAGTACAATTCAAGTTTTAGGTATCGGTTATTGACTTTTTAGCTGTCTTGGGTGCCTTGGACATGAGCTAGGACCTTAAGATTCTGCATGAAAGGAGGACTAGCAGCCGCGTTGCACGGGAGAATGTGAAAAGCGTTCATATGTAATATAAACGTGAGAAATCCGTCCGTTTTTGTCATTTGTTATCGAATCGACTTAAAGCCAGATCGTCACATTGGTTGCCCTTCTCTCTGAAACGGTTGTACTTATCGTTTGCAAAGCTATGTCGAGTGCTGCGGTATGCGGAGACACTAAAGTCACCATAGTAGAACACAGATGAAGCTTCTAAGTTGATGTAATAGCCAGTAAGAAGTAGTACAATTCAAGTTTTACGTATCGATTATTGACATTTTAGCTGGCTTTGGTGCCTTGGACATGAGCTAGGACCTTAAGATTCTGCATGAAAGGAGGGCAAGCAGCCGGGTTGCACGGGAGAATGTGAAAAGTGTTCATATTTAATAAAAACCTGAGAAATGCGTCCGTTTTCGTCATTTGTTATCGAATCGACTTACAGCCAGATCGTCACATTGGCCGCTCTTCTCTCTGAAACGGTTGTACTTATCGTCTGCAATGCTACGTCGCGTGCTGCGGTATTCGGAGACACTAAAAGCACCATAGTAGAACACAGATGAAGCTTCTAAGTTGATGTAATAGCCAGTAACAAGTAGTACAATTCAAGTTTTAAGTATGGATTATTGACTTTTTAGCTGGCTTTGGTGCCTTGGACATGAGCTAGGACCTTAAGATCCTGCATGAAAGGAGGACTAGCAGCCAAGTTGCACGTGAGAATGTGAAATGTGTTCATATGTAGTAAAAACCTGAGAAATACGTCCGTTTTTGTCATTTGTTATCGAATCAACTTAAAGCCAGATCGTCACGTTGGCCGCTCTTCTCTCTGAAACGGTTGTACTTATCCTCTGCAAAGCTATGTCGCGTGCTGCGGTATACGGAGACACGAAATGCACCATAGTAGAACACAGATGAAGCTTCTACGTTGATGTAATCGCCAGTAAGAAGTAGTACAATTCAAGTTTTAAGTATTGATTATTGACTTTTTAATTGGCTTGGGTGCCTTGGACATGAGCTAGGACCTTAAGATACTGCATAAAAGGAGGACTAGCAGTCGATTTGCACGGGAGAATGCGAAAAGTGTTCATATGTAGCAAAAAAATGAGAAATACGTCCGTTTTCGTCATTTGTTATCGAATCGACTTAAAGCCAGATCGTCACATTGGCCCCTCTTCTCTCTGAAACGGTTGTACTTATCGTCTGCAAAGCTATGTCGCGTGCTGCGGTATGCGGAGACACTAAACGCACCATAGTAGAACACAGATGAAGCTTCTAATTTGATGTAATAGCCAGTAAGAAGTAGTACAATTCAAGTTTTAAGTATCGATTATTGACATTTTAGCTGGCTTTGGTGCCTTGGACATGAGCTAGGACCTTAAGAATCTGCATGAAAGAAGGACTAGCAGCCGAGTTGCACGGGAGAATGTGGAAAGTGTTCATATGTAGTAAAAACCTGAAAAATACGTCCGTTTTCGTCATTTGTTATCGAATCGACTTAAAGCCAGATCGTCACATTGGCCGCTCTTCTCTCTGAAACGGTTATACTTATCGTCTGCAAAGCTATGTCGCGTGCTGCGGTATGCGGAGACACTAAAAGCACCATAGTAGAACACAGATGAAGCTTCTAAGTTGATGTAATAGTCAGTAAGAAGTAGTACAATTCAAGTTTTACGTATCGATTATTGACTTTTTAGATGGCTTTGGTGCCTTGGACATGAGCTAGGACCTTAAGATACTGCATGAAAGGAGGACTAGCAGTCGATTTGCACGGGAGAATGCGAAAAGTGTTCATATGTAGCAAAAAAATGAGAAATACGTCCGTTTTCGTCATTTGTTAAAGAATCGCCTTAAAGCCAGATCGTCACATTGGCCGCTCTTCTCTCTGAAACGGTTGTACTTATCGTCTGCAAAGCTATGTCGCGTATTGCGGTATGTGGAGACACTAAAAGCACCATAGTAGAACACAGATGGAGCTTCTACGTTGATGTAATAGCCAGTAAGAAGTAGTACAATTCAAGTTTTAAGTATTGATTATTGACTTTTTAGCTGGCTTTGGTGCCTTGGACATGAGCTAGGACCTTAAGATTTGGCATGAAAGGAGGACTAGCAGTCGATTTGCACGGGAGAATGTGAAAAGTGTTCATATGTAGCAAAAACCTGAGAAATACGTCCGTTTTCGTCATTTGTTATCGAATCGACTTAAAGCCAGATCGTCACATTGGCCGCTCTTCTCTCTGAAACGGTTGTACTTACCGTCTGCAAAGCTATGTCGCGTGCTGCGGTATGCGGACGCACTAAAAGCACCATAGTAGAACACAGATGAAGCTTCTAAGTTGATGCAATAGCCAGTAAGAAGTAGTACAATTCAAGTATTAGGTATCGATTATTGACTTTTTAGCTGGCTTTGGTGCCTTGGACATGAGCTAGGACCTTAAGATTCCGTGTGAAAGGGGGACTGGAAGCCGAGTTGCACGGGAGAATGTGAAAAGTGTTCATATGTAGTAAAAACCTGAGAAATCCGTCCGTTTTTGTCATTTGTTATCGAATCGACTTAAAGCCAGATCGTCACATTGGCCGCTCTTCTCTCTGAAACGGTTGTACTTATCGTCTGCAAAGCTATGTCGCGTGCTGCGGTATACGGAGACACGAAATGCACCATAGTAGAACACAGATGAAGCTTCTAAGTTGATGTAATAGCCAGTAAGAAGTAGTACAATTCAAGTTTTACGTATCGATTATTGACATTTTAGCTGGCTTTCGTGCCTTGGACATGAGCTAGGACCATAAGATTCTGCATCAAAGGAGGACTAGCAGCCGAGTTGCACGGGAGAATGTGAAAAGTGTTTATAAGTAATAAAAACCTGAGAAATCCGTCCGTTTTCGTCATTTGTTTTCGAATCGACTTTAAGCCAGATCGTCACATTGGCCGCTCTTCTCTCTGAAACGGTTGTACTTATCGTCTGCAAAGCTATGTCGCGTGCTGCGGTATGCGGAGACACTAAAGTCACCATAGTAGAACACAGATGAAGCTTCTAAGTTGATGTAATAGCCAGTAAGAAGTAGTACAATTCAAGTTTTAGGTATCGGTTATTGACTTTTTAGCTGTGTTGGGTGCCTTGGACATGAGCTAGGACCTTAAGATTCTGCATGAAAGGAGGACTAGCAGCCGCGTTGCACGGGAGAATGTGAAAAGCGTTCATATGTAATATAAACGTGAGAAATCCGTCCGTTTTTGTCATTTGTTATCGAATCGACTTAAAGCCAGATCGTCACATTGGTTGCCCTTCTCTCTGAAACGGTTGTACTTATCGTTTGCAAAGCTATGTCGAGTGCTGCGGTATGCGGAGACACTAAAGTCACCATAGTAGAACACAGATGAAGCTTCTAAGTTGATGTAATAGCCAGTAAGAAGTAGTACAATTCAAGTTTTACGTATCGATTATTGACATTTTAGCTGGCTTTGGTGTCTTGGACATGAGCTAGGACCTTAAGATTCTGCATGAAAGGAGGGCAAGCAGCCGGGTTGCACGGGAGAATGTGAAAAGTGTTCATATTTAATAAAAACCTGAGAAATGCGTCCGTTTTCGTCATTTGTTATCGAATCGACTTACAGCCAGATCGTCACATTGGCCGCTCTTCTCTCTGAAACGGTTGTACTTATCGTCTGCAAAGCTACGTCGCGTGCTGCGGTATTCGGAGACACTAAAAGCACCATAGTAGAACACAGATGAAGCTTCTAAGTTGATGTAATAGCCAGTAACAAGTAGTACAATTCAAGTTTTAAGTATGGATTATTGACTTTTTAGCTGGCTTTGGTGCCTTGGACATGAGCTAGGACCTTAAGATCCTGCATGAAAGGAGGACTAGCAGCCAAGTTGCACGTGAGAATGTGAAATGTGTTCATATGTAGTAAAAACCTGAGAAATACGTCCGTTTTTGTCATTTGTTATCGAATCAACTTAAAGCCAGATCGTCACGTTGGCCGCTCTTCTCTCTGAAACGGTTGTACTTATCCTCTGCAAAGCTATGTCGCGTGCTGCGGTATACGGAGACACGAAATGCACCATAGTAGAACACAGATGAAGCTTCTACGTTGATGTAATCGCCAGTAAGAAGTAGTACAATTCAAGTTTTAAGTATTGATTATTGACTTTTTAATTGGCTTGGGTGCCTTGGACATGAGCTAGGACCTTAAGATACTGCATGAAAGGAGGACTAGCAGTCGATTTGCACGGGAGAATGCGAAAAGTGTTCATATGTAGCAAAAAAATGAGAAATACGTCCGTTTTCGTCATTTGTTATCGAATCGACTTAAAGCCAGATCGTCACATTGGCCCCTCTTCTCTCTGAAACGGTTGTACTTATCGTCTGCAAAGCTATGTCGCGTGCTGCGGTATGCGGAGACACTAAAAGCACCATAGTAGAACACAGATGAAGCTTCTAATTTGATGTAATAGCCAGTAAGAAGTAGTACAATTCAAGTTTTAAGTATCGATTATTGACATTTTAGCTGGCTTTGGTGCCTTGGACATGAGCTAGGACCTTAAGAATCTGCATGAAAGAAGGACTAGCAGCCGAGTTGCACGGGAGAATGTGGAAAGTGTTCATATGTAGTAAAAACCTGAAAAATACGTCCGTTTTCGTCATTTGTTATCGAATCGACTTAAAGCCAGATCGTCACATTGGCCGCTCTTCTCTCTGAAACGGTTATACTTATCGTCTGCAAAGCTATGTCGCGTGCTGCGGTATGCGGAGACACTAAAAGCACCATAGTAGAACACAGATGAAGCTTCTAAGTTGATGTAAAAGTCAGTAAGAAGTAGTACAATTCAAGTTTTACGTATCGATTATTGACTTTTTAGATGGCTTTGGTGCCTTGGACATGAGCTAGGACCTTAAGATACTGCATGAAAGGAGGACTAGCAGTCGATTTGCACGGGAGAATGCGAAAAGTGTTCATATGTAGCAAAAAAATGAGAAATACGTCCGTTTTCGTCATTTGTTATCGAATCGACTTAAAGCCAGATCGTCACATTGGCCCCTCTTCTCTCTGAAACGGTTGTACTTATCGTCTGCAAAGCTATGTCGCGTGCTGCGGTATGCGGAGACACTAAAAGCACCATAGTAGAACACAGATGAAGCTTCTAATTTGATGTAATAGCCAGTAAGAAGTAGTACAATTCAAGTTTTATGTATCGATTATTGACATTTTAGCTGGCTTTGGTGCCTTGGACATGAGCTAGGACCTTCAGAATCTGCATGAAAGGAGGACTAGCAGCCGAGTTGCACGGGAGAATGTGGAAAGTGTTCATATGTAGTAAAAACCTGAAAAATACGTCCGTTTTCGTCATTTGTTATCGAATCGACTTAAAGCCAGATCGTCACATTGGCCGCTCTTCTCTCAGAAACGGTTATACTTATCGTCTGCAAAGCTATGTCGCGTGCTGCGGTATGCGGAGACACTAAAAGCACCATAGTAGAACACAGATGAAGCTTCTAAGTTGATGTAATAGTCAGTAAGAAGTAGTACAATTCAAGTTTTACGTATCGATTATTGACTTTTTAGATGGCTTTGGTGCCTTGGACATGAGCTAGGAAATTAAGATTCTCCATGAAAGGAGGACTAGCAGCCGAGTTGCATAGGAGAATGTGAAAAGTGTTCATATGTAGTAAAAACCTGAGAAATACGTCCGTTTCCGTCATTTGTTATCGAATCGACTTAAAGCCAGATCGTCACATTGGCCGCTCTTCTCTCTGAAACGGTTGTACTTATCGTCTGCAAAGCTATGTCGCGTGCTGCGGTATGCGGAGACACTAAAAGCACCATAGTAGAACACAGATGAAGCTTCTAAGTTGATGTAATAGCCAGTAAGAAGTAGTACAATTCAAGTTTTACGTAACGATTATTGACTATTTAGCTGGCTTTGGTGCCTTGGACATGAGCTAGGAAATTAAGATTCTCCATGAAAGGAGGACTAGCAGCCGAGTTGCATAGGAGAATGTGAAAAGTGTTCATATGTAGTAAAAACCTGAGAAATACGTCCGTTTCCGTCATTTGTTATCGAATCGACTTAAAGCCAGATCGTCACATTGGCCGCTCTTCTCTCTGAAACGGTTGTACTTATCGTCTGCAAAGCTATGTCGCGTGCTGCGGTATGCGGAGACACTAAAAGCACCATAGTAGAACACAGATGAAGCTTCTAAGTTGATGTAATAGCCAGTAAGAAGTAGTACAATTCAACATTTAAGTATTGCTTATTGACTTTTTAGATGGCTTTGGTGCCTTGGACATGAGCTAGGAACTTGAGATTCTGCGTGAGAGGAGGACTAGCATCCGAGTTGCACGGGAGAATGTGAAAAATGTTCATATGTAGTAAAAACCTGAGAAATCCGTCCGTTTTCGTCATTTGTTATCGAATCGACTTAAAGCCAGATCGTCACATTGGCCCCTCTTCTCTCTGAAACGGTTACTTATCGTCTGCAAAGCTATGTCGCGTGCTGCGGTATGCGGAGACACTAAAAGCACCATAGTAGAACACAGATGAAGCTTCTAATTTGATGTAATAGCCAGTAAGAAGTAGTACAATTCAAGTTTTAAGTATTGATTATTGACATTTTAGCTGGCTTTGGTGCCTTGGACATGAGCTAGGACCTTAAGAATCTGCATGAAAGGAGGACTAGCAGCCGAGTTGCACGGGAGAATGTGGAAAGTGTTCATATGTAGTAAAAACCTGAAAAATACGTCCGTTTTCGTCATTTGTTTTCGAATCGACTTAAAGCCAGATCGTCACATTGGGCGCTCTTCTCTCTGAAACGTTTGTACTTATCGTCTGCAAAGCTATGTCGCGTGCTGCGGTATGTGGAGCCACAAAAGCAACCATAGTAGAACACAGATGAAGCTTCTAAGTTGATGTAATAGCCAGTAAGAAGTAGTGCAATTCAAGTTTTAGGTATCGGTTATTGACTTTTTAGCTGTCTTGGGTACCTTGGACATTAGCTAGGACCTTAAGATTCTGCATGAAAGGAGGACTAGCAGCCGCGTTGCACGAGAGAATGTGAAAAGCGTTCATATGTAATATAAACGTGAGAAATCCGTCCGTTTTCGTCATTTGTTATCGAATCGACTTAAAGCCAGATCGTCACATTGGCCGCTCTTCTCTCTGAAACGGTTGTACTTACCGTCTGCAAAGGTATGTCGCGTGCTGCGGTATGCGGAGACACTAAAAGCACCATAGTAGAACACAGATGAAGCTTCTAAGTTGGTGTAATAGTCAGTAAGAAGTAGTACAATTCAAGTTTTACTTATCGATTATTGACTTTTTAGATGGCTTTGGTGCCTTGGACATGAGCTAGGAAATTAAGATTCTCCATGAAAGGAGGACTAGCAGCCGAGTTGCATAGGAGAATGTGAAAAGTGTTCATATGTAGTAAAAACCTGAGAAATACGTCCGTTTTCGTCATTTGTTATCGAATCGACTTAAAGCCAGATCGTCACATTGGCCGCTCTTCTCTCTGAAACGGTTGTACTTATCGTCTGCAAAGGTATGTCGCGTGCTGCGGTATGCGGAGACACTAAAAGCACCATAGTAGAACACAGATGAAGCTTCTAAGTTGGTGTAATAGTCAGTAAGAAGTAGTACAATTCAAGTTTTACTTATCGATTATTGAATTTTTAGATGGCTTTGGTGCCTTGGACATGAGCTAGGACCTTGAGATTCTGCATGAAAGGAGGACTAGCAGCCGAGTTGCACGGGAGAATGTGAAAAGTGTTCATATTTAATAAAAACCTGAGAAATGCGTCCGTTTTCGTCATTTGTTATCGAATCGACTTACAGCCAGATCGTCACATTGGCCGCTCTTCTCTCTGAAACGGTTGTACTTATCGTCTGCAAAGCTACGTCGCGTGCTGCGGTATTCGGAGACACTAAAAGCACCATAGTAGAACACAGATGAAGCTTCTAAGTTGATGTAATAGCCAGTAACAAGTAGTACAATTCAAGTTTTAAGTATGGATAATTGACTTTTTAGCTGGCTTTGGTGCCTTGGACATGAGCTAGGACCTTAAGATCCTGCATGAAAGGAGGACTAGCAGCCAAGTTGCACGGGAGAATGTGAAAAGTGTTCATATGGAGTAAAAACCTGAGAAATCCGTCCGTTTTTGTCATTTGTTATCGAATCGTCTTAAAGCCAGATCGTCACATTGGCCGCTCTTCTCTCTGAAACGGTTGTACTTATCGTCTGCAAAGCTATGTCGCGTGCTGCGGTATACGGAGACACGAAATGCACCATAGTAGAACACAGATGAAGCTTCTAAGTTGATGTAATAGCCAGTAAGAAGTAGTACAATTCAAGTTTTACGTATCGATTATTGACATTTTAGCTGGCTTTCGTGCCTTGGACATGAGCTAGGTCCTTAAGATTCTGCATCAAAGGAGGACTAGCAGCCGAGTTGCACGGGAGAATGTGAAAAGTGTTTATATGTAATTAAAACCTGAGAAATCCGTCCGTTTTCGTCATTTGTTTTCGAATCGACTTAAAGCCAGATCGTCACATTGGCCGCTCTTCTCTCTGAAACGTTTGTACTTATCGTCTGCAAAGCTATGTCGCGTGCTGCGGTATGCGGAGACACTAAAGTCACCATAGTAGAACACAGATGAAGCTTCTAAGTTGATGTAATAGCCAGTAAGAAGTAGTACAATTCAAGTTTTAGGTATCGGTTATTGACTTTTTAGCTGTCTTGGGTACCTTGGACATGAGCTAGGACCTTAAGATTCTGCATGAAAGGAGGACTAGCAGCCGCGTTGCACGAGAGAATGTGAAAAGCGTTCATATGTAATATAAACGTGAGAAATCCGTCCGGTTTCGTCATTTGTTATCGAATCGACTTAAAGCCAGATCGTCACTTTGGCCGCTCTTCTCTCTGAAACGGTTGTACTTATCGTCTGCAAAGCTATGTCGCGTGCTGCGGTATGCGGAGACACTAATAGCACCATAGTAGAACACAGATGAAGCTTCTAAGTTGGTGTAATAGTCAGTAAGAAGTAGTACAATTCAAGTTTTACTTATCGATTATTGACTTTTTAGATGGCTTTGGTGCCTCGGACATGAGCTAGGACCTTAAGATTCTCCATGAAAGGAGGACTAGCAGCCGAGTTGCATAGGAGAATGTGAAAAGTGTTCATATGTAGTAAAAACCTGAGAAATACGTCCGTTTTCGTCATTTGTTATCGAATCGACTTAAAGCCAGATCGTCACATTGGCCGCTCTTCTCTCTGAAACGGTTGTACTTATCGTCTGAAAAGCTATGTCGCGTGCTGCGGTATGCGGAGACACTAAAAGCACCATAGTAGAACACAGATGAAGCTTCTAAGTTGATGTAATAGTCAGTAAGAAGTAGTACAATTCAAGTTTTAGGTAACGATTATTGACTTTTTAGCTGGCTTTGGTGCCTTGGACATGAGCTAGGAACTTGAGATTCTGCATGAAAGGAGGACTAGCAGCCGAGTTGCACGGGAGAATGTGAAAAGTGTTCATATTTAATAAAAACCTGAGAAATGCGTCCGTTTTCGTCATTTGTTATCGAATCGACTTACAGAAAGATCGTCACATTGGCCGCTCTTCTCTCTGAAACGGTTGTACTTATCGTTTGCAAAGCTACGTCGCGTGCTGCGGTATTCGGAGACACTAAAAGCACCATAGTAGAACACAGATGAAGCTTCTAAGTTGATGTAATAGCCAGTAACAAGTAGTACAATTCAAGTTTTAAGTATGGATAATTGACTTTTTAGCTGGCTTTGGTGCCTTGGACATGAGCTAGGACCTTAAGATCCTGCATGAAAGGAGGACTAGCAGCCAAGTTGCACGGGAGAATGTGAAAAGTGTTCATATGTAGTAAAAACCTGAGAAATCCGTCCGTTTTTGTCATTTGTTCTCGAATCGTCTTAAAGCCAGATCGTCACATTGGCCGCTCTTCTCTCTGAAACGGTTGTACTTATCGTCTGCAAAGCTATGTCGCGTGCTGCGGTATGCATAGACACGAAAATCAACATAGTAGATCACAGATGAAGCTTCCAAGTTGATGTAATAGCCAGTAAGAAGTAGTACAATTCAAGTTTTAGGTATCGGTTATTGACTTTTTAGCTGTCTTGGGTACCTTGGACATGAGCTAGGACCTTAAGATTCTGCATGAAAGGAGGACTAGCAGCCGCGTTGCACGAGAGAATGTGAAAAGCGTTCATATGTAATATAAACGTGAGAAATCCGTCCGTTTTCGTCATTTGTTATCGAATCGACTTAAAGCCAGATCGTCACATTGGCCGCTCTTCTCTCTGAAACGGTTGTACTTATCTTCTGCAAAGGTATGTCGCGTGCTGCGGTATGCGGAGACACTAAAAGCACCATAGTAGAACACAGATGAAGCTTCTAAGTTGGTGTAATAGTCAGTAAGAAGTAGTACAATTCAAGTTTTACGTATCGATTATTGACTTTTTAGATGGCTTTGGTGCCTTGGACATGAGCTAGGAAATTAAGATTCTCCATGAAAGGAGGACTAGCAGCCGAGTTGCATAGGAGAATGTGAAAAGTGTTCATATGTAGTAAAAACCTGAGAAATACGTCCGTTTTCGTCATTTGTTATCGAATCGACTTAAAGCCAGATCGTCACATTGGCCGCTCTTCTCTCTGAAACGGTTGTACTTATCGTCTGCAAAGCTATGTCGCGTGCTGCGGTATGCGGAGACACTAAAAGCACCATAGTAGAACACAGATGAAGCTTCTAAGTTGATGTAATAGTCAGTAAGAAGTAGTACAATTCAAGTTTTAGGTAACGATTTTTGACTTTTTAGCTGGCTTTGGTGCCTTGGACATGAGCTAGGATCTTGAGATTCTGCATGAAAGGAGGACTAGCAGCCGAGTTGCACGGGAGAATGTGAAAAGTGTTCATATTTAATAAAAACCTGAGAAATGCGTCCGTTTTCGTCATTTGTTATCGAATCGACTTACAGCCAGATCGTCACATTGGCCGCTCTTCTCTCTGAAACGGTTGTACTTATCGTCTGCAAAGCTACGTCGCGTGCTGCGGTATTCGGAGACACTAAAAGCACCATAGTAGAACACAGATGAAGCTTCTAAGTTGATGTAATAGCCAGTAACAAGTAGTACAATTCAAGTTTTAAGTATGGATTATTGAGTTTTTTGCTGGCTTTGGTGCCTTGGACATGAGCTAGGACCTTAAGGTCCTGCATGAAAGGAGGACTAGCAGCCAAGTTGCACGTGAGAATGTGAAATGTGTTCATATGTAGTAAAAACCTGGGAAATAGTCCGTTTTTGTCATTTGTTATCGAATCAACTTAAAGCCAGATCGTCACGTTGGCCGCTCTTCTCTCTGAAACGGTTGTACTTATCGTCTGCAAAGCTATGTCGCGTGCTGCGGTATGCGGAGACACTAAAAGCACCATAGTAGAACACAGATGAAGCATCTAAGTTGATGTAATAGTCAGTAAGAAGTAGTACAATTCAAGTTTTAGGTATCGGTTATTGACTTTTTAGCTGTCTTGGGTACCTTGGACATGAGCTATCACCTTAAGATTCTGCATGAAAGGAGGACTAGCAGCCGCGTTGCACGAGAGAATGTGAAAAGCGTTCATATGTAATATAAACGTGAGAAATCCGTCCGTTTTCGTCATTTGTTATCGAATCGACTTAAAGCCAGATCGTCACATTGGCCGCTCTTCTCTCTGAAACGGTTGTACTTATCGTCTGCAAAGGTATGTCGCGTGCTGCGGTATGCGGAGACACTAAAAGCACCATAGTAGAACACAGATGAAGCTTCTAAGTTGGTGTAATAGTCAGTAAGAAGTAGTACAATTCAAGTTTTACGTATCGATTATTGACTTTTTAGATGGCTTTGGTGCCTTGGACATGAGCTAGGAAATTAAGATTCTCCATGAACGGAGGACTAGCAGCCGAGTTGCATAGGAGAATGTGAAAAGTGTTCATATGTAGTAAAAACCTGAGAAATACGTCCGATTTCGTCATTTGTTATCGAATCGACTTAAAGCCAGATCGTCACATTGGCCGCTCTTCTCTCTGAAACGGTTGTACTTATCGTCTGCAAAGCTATGTCGCGTGCTGCGGTATGCGGAGACACTAAAAGCACCATAGTAGAACACAGATGAAGCTTCTAAGTTGATGTAATAGTCAGTAAGAAGTAGTACAATTCAAGTTTTAGGTAACGATTATTGAATTTTTAGCTGGCTTTGGTGCCTTGGACATGAGCTAGGATCTTGAGATTCTGCATGAAAGGAGGACTAGCAGCCGAGTTGCACGGGAGAATGTGAAAAATGTTCATATTTAATAAAAACCTGAGAAATGCGTCCGTTTTCGTCATTTGTTATCGAATCGACTTACAGCCAGATCGTCACATTGGCCGCTCTTCTCTCGGAAACGGTTGTACTTATCGTCTGCAAAGCTACGTCGCGTGCTGCGGTATTCGGAGACACTAAAAGCACCATAGTAGAACACAGATGAAGCTTCTAAGTTGATGTAATAGCCAGTAACAAGTAGTACAATTCAAGTTTTAAGTATGGATTATTGAGTTTTTAGCTGGCTTTGGTGCCTTGGACATGAGCTAGGACCTTAAGATCCTGCATGAAAGGAGGACTAGCAGCCAAGTTGCACGTGAGAATGTGAAATGTGTTCATATGTAGTAAAAACCTGAGAAATACGTCCGTTTTTGTCATTTGTTATCGAATCAACTTAAAGCCAGATCGTCACGTTGGCCGCTCTTCTCTCTGAAACGGTTGTACTTATCGTCTGCAAAGCTATGTCGCGTGCTGCGGTATGCGGAGACACTAAAAGCACCATAGTAGAACACAGATGAAGCTTCTAAGTTGATGTAATAGTCAGTAAGAAGTAGTACAATTCAAGTTTTAGGTAACGATTATTGACTTTTTACCTGGCTTTGGTGCCTTGGACATGAGCTAGGACCTTGAGATTCTGCATGAAAGGAGGACTAGCAGCCGAGTTGCACGGGAGAATGTGAAAAGTGTTCATATTTAATAAAAACCTGAGAAATGCGTCCGTTTTCGTCATTTGTTATCGAATCGACTTACAGCCAGATCGTCACATTGGCCGCTCTTCTCTCTGAGACGGTTGTACTTATCGTCTGCAAAGCTACGTCGCGTGCTGCGGTATTCGGAGACACTAAAAGCACCATAGTAGAACACAGATGAAGCTTCTAAGTTGATGTAATAGCCAGTAACAAGTAGTACAATTCAAGTTTTAAGTATGGATCATTGACTTTTTAGCTGGCTTTGGTGCCTTGGACATGAGCTAGGACCTTAAGATCCTGCATGAAAGGTGGACTAGCAGCCAAGTTGCACGGGAGAATGTGAAAAGTGTTCATATGTAGTAAAAACCTGAGAAATCCGTCCGTTTTTGTCATTTGTTATCGAATCGTCTTAAAGCCAGATCGTCACATTGGCCGCTCTTCTCTCTGAAACGGTTGTACTTATCGTCTGCAAAGCTATGTCGCGTGCTGCGGTATACGGAGACACGAAATGCACCATAGTAGAACACAGATGAAGCTTCTAAGTTGATGTAATAGCCAGTAAGAAGTAGTACAATTCAAGTTTTACGTATCGATTATTGACATTTTAGCTGGCTTTCGTGCCTTGGACATGAGCTAGGACCTTAAGATTCTGCATCAAAGGAGGACTAGCAGCCGAGTTGCACGGGAGAATGTGAAAAGTGTTTATATGTAATTAAAACCTGAGAAATCCGTCCGTTTTCGTCATTTGTTTTCGAATCGACTTAAAGCCAGATCGTCACATTGGCCGCTCTTCTCTCTGAAACGTTTGTACTTATCGTCTGCAAAGCTATGTCGCGTGCTGCGGTATGCGGAGACACTAAAGTCACCATAGTAGAACACAGATGAAGCTTCTAAGTTGATGTAATAGCCAGTAAGAAGTAGTACAATTCAAGTTTTAGGTATCGGTTATTGACTTTTTAGCTGTCTTGGGTACCTTGGACATGAGCTAGGACCTTAAGATTCTGCATGAAAGGAGGACTAGCAGCCGCGTTGCACGAGAGAATGTGAAAAGCGTTCATATGTAATATAAACGTGAGAAATCCGTCCGTTTTCGTCATTTGTTATCGAATCGACTTAAAGCCAGATCGTCACATTGGCCGCTCTTCTCTCTGAAACGGTTGTACTTATCGTCTGCAAAGGTATGTCGCGTGCTGCGGTATGCGGAGACACTAAAAGTACCATAGTAGAACACAGATGAAGCTTCTAAGTTGGTGTAATAGTCAGTAAGAAGTAGTACAATTCAAGTTTTACGTATCGATTATTGACTTTTTAGATGGCTTTGGTGCCTTGGACATGAGCTAGGAAATTAAGATTCTCCATGAAAGGAGGACTAGCAGCCGAGTTGCATAGGAGAATGTGAAAAGTGTTCATATGTAGTAAAAACCTGAGAAATACGTCCGATTTCGTCATTTGTTATCTAATCGACTTAAAGCCAGATCGTCACATTGGCCGCTCTTCTCTCTGAAACGGTTGTACTTATCGTCTGCAAAGCTATGTCGCGTGCTGCGGTATGCGGAGACACTAAAAGCACCATAGTAGAACACAGATGAAGCTTCTAAGTTGATGTAATAGTCAGTAAGAAGTAGTACAATTCAAGTTTTAGGTAACGATTATTGACTTTTTAGCTGGCTTTGGTGCCTTGGACATGAGCTAGGATCTTGAGATTCTGCATGAAAGGAGGACTAGCAGCCAAGTTGCACGTGAGAATGTGAAATGTGTTCATATGTAGTAAAAACCTGAGAAATACGTCCGTTCTTGTCATTTGTTATCGAATCAACTTAAAGCCAGATCGTCACGTTGGCCGCTCTTCTCTCTGAAACGGTTGTACTTATCGTCTGCAAAGCTATGTCGCGTGCTGCGGTATGCGGACGCACTAAAAGCACCATAGTAGAACACAGATGAAGCTTCTAAGTTGATGTAATAGCCAGTAAGAAGTAGTACAATTCAACATTTAAGTATTGCTTATTGACTTTTTAGATGGCTTTGGTGCCTTGGACATGAGCTAGGAACTTGAGATTCTGCGTGAAAGGAGGACTAGCAGCCGAGTTGCACGGGAGAATGGGAAAAATGTTCATATGTAGTAAAAACCTGAGAAATCCGTCCGTTTTCGTCATTTGTTATCGAATCGTCTTAAAGCCTGATCGTCACATTGGCCGCTCTTCTCTCTGAAACGGTTGTACTTATCGTCTGCAAAGCTATGTCGCGTGCTGCGGTATGCGGAGACACTAAAGTCACCATAGTAGAACACAGATAAAGCTTCTACGTTGAAGTAATAGCCAGTAAGAAGTAGTACAATTCAAGTTTTAAGTATTGATTATTGACTATTTAGCTGGCTTGGGTGCCTTGGACATGAGCTAGGACCTTAAGAATCTGCATGAAAGGAGGACTAGCAGCCGAGTTGCACGGGAGAATGTGGAAAGTGTTCATATGTAGTAAAAACCTTAAAAATACGTCCGTTTTCGTCATTTGTTATCGAATAGACTTAAAGCCAGATCGTCACATTGGCCGCTCTTCTCTCTGAAAAGGTTATACTTATCGTCTGCAAAGCTATGTCGCGTGCTGCGGTATGCGGAGACACTAAAAGCACCATTGTAGAACACAGATGAAGCTTCTAAGTTGATGTAATAGTCAGTAAGAAGTAGTACAATTCAAGTTTTACGTATCGATTATTGACTTTTTAGCTGGCTGTGGTGTCTTGGACATGAGCTAGGACGTTAAGATTCTGCATGAAAGGAGGACTAGCAGCCGCGTTGCAGGGGAGAATGTGAAAAGTGTTCATATGTAATAAAAACCTTAGAAATCCGTCCGTTTTCCTCATTTGTTATCGAATCGACTTAAAGCTAGATCGTCACATTGGCCGCTCTTCTCTCTGAAACGGTTTTACTTATCGTCTGCAAAGGTATTTCGCGTGCTGCGGTATGCGGAGACACTAAACGCACCATAGTAGAACACAGATGAAGCTTCTAAGTTGGTGTAATAGTCAGTAAAAAGTAGTACAATTCAAGTTTTACGTATCGATTATTGACTTTTTAGCTTGCTTTGGTGCCTTGGACATTAGCTAGGAAATTAAGATTCTCCATGAAAGGAGGACTAGCAGCCGAGTTGCACGGGAGTATGTGAAAAGTGTTCATATGTAGTAAAAACCTGAGAAATTCGTCCGTTTTCGTCATTTGTTATCGAATCGACTTAAAGCCAGATCGTCACATTGGCCGCTCTTCTCTCTGAAACGGTTGTACTTATCATCTGCAAAGCTATGTCGCGTACTGCGGTATGCGGCGACACTAAAAGCACCATAGTAGAACACAGATGAAGCTTCTAAGTTGATGTAATAGTCAGTAAGAAGTAGTACTAATCAAGTTTTACGTATCGATTATTGACTTTTTAGCTGGCTTTGGTGTCTCGGACATGAGCTAGGACCTTAAGATTCTGCATGAAAGGAGGACTAGCAGCCGAGTTGCAGGGGAGGATGTGAAAAGTGTTCATATGTAATAAAAACCTGAGAAATCCGTCCGTTTTCCTCATTTGTTATCGAATCGACTCAAAGCCAGATCGTCACATTGGCCGCTCTTCTCTCTGAAACGGTTGTACTTATCATCTGCAAAGCTATGTCGCGTGCTGCGGTATGCGGAGACACTAAACGCACCATAGTAGAACACAGATGAAGCTTCTAAGTTGATGCAATAGCCAGTAAGAAGTAGTACAATTAAAGTTTTAGGTTACGATTATTGACTTTTTAGCTGGCTTTGGTGACTTGGACATGAGCTAGGATCTTAAGATTCTACATGAAAGAAGGGCTAGCAGCCGAGTTGCACGGGAGAATGTGAACAGTGTTAATAAGTAGTAAAAACATGAGAAATCCGTCCGTTTTCGTCATTTGTTATCGAATCGACTTAAAGCCAGATCGTCACATTCGCCGCTCTTCTCTCTGAAACGGTTGTACTTATCGTCTGCAAAGCTATGTCGCGTGCTGCGGTATGCGGAGACACTAAAAGCACCATAGTAGAACACAGATGTAGCTTCAAAGTTGATGTAATAGCCAGTAAGAAGTAGTTCAATTCATATTTTAGGTATCGATTATTTAGTTTTTAGTTGTCTTTGGTGCCTTGGACATGATCTAGGACCTTAAGATTCTGCATGAAAGAAGGACTAGCAGCAGCGTGCACGGGAGAATGTGAAAAGTGTTCATATGTAGTAAAAACCCGAGAAATCCCTCCGTTTTCGTCATTTGTTATCGAATCGACTTAGAGCCAGATCGTCACATTGGCCGCTCTTCTCTCTGAGACGGTTGTACTTATCGTCTGCAAAGCTATGTCGCGTGCTGCGGTATGCGGAGACACTAAAAGCACCATAGTAGAACACAGATGAAGCTTCTAAGTTGATGTAATAGCCAGTAAGAAGTAGTACAATTCAAGAATTAAGGATTGCTTATTGACTTTTTAGCTGGCTTTGGTGCCTTGGACATGGGATAGGCCCTTGAGATTCTGCGTGAAAGGAGGACTAGCAGCCGAGTTGCACGGGAGAATATGAAAAGTGTTCATATGTAGTAAAAACCTGAGAAATCCGTCCGTTTTCGTCATTTGTTATCGAACCGTTTTAAAGCCAGATCGTCACATTGGCACTCCTCTCTCTGAAACGGTTGTACTTATCGTATGCAAAGCTATGTCGCGTGCTATGGTATGCGGAGACACTAAAAGCACCATAGTAGAACACATATGAAGCTTCTAAGTTGATGTAATAGCCAGTAAGAAGTAGTACAATTGAAGTTTTAGGTAACGATTATTGACTTTTTAGCTGGCTTGGGTGCCTTGGACATGAGCTAGGACCTTGAGATTCTGCATGAAAGGAGGACTAGCAGCCAAGTTGCACGGCAGAATGTGAAAAGTGTTCATATGTAGTAAAAACCTGAGAAATCCGTCCGTTTTTGTCATTTGTTATCGAATCGACTTAAAGCCAGATCGTCACATTGGTTGCCCTTAACTCTGAAACGGTTGTACTTATCGTTTGCAAAGCTATGTCGAGTGCTGCGGTATGCGGAGACACTAAAGTCACCATAGTAGAACACAGATGAAGCTTCTAAGTTGATGTAATAGCCAGTAAGAAGTAGTACAATTCAAGTTTTACGTATCGATTATTGACATTTTAGCTGGCTTTGGTGCCTTGGACATGAGCTAGGACCTTAAGATTCTGCATGAAAGGAGGGCAAGCAGCCGGGTTCCACGGGAGAATGTGAAAAGTGTTCATATTTAATAAAAACCTGAGAAATGCGTCCGTTTTCGTCATTTGTTATCGAATCGACTTACAGCCAAATCGTCACATTGGCCGCACTTCTCTCTGAAACGGATGTACTTATCGTCTGCAAAGCTACGTCGCGTGCTGCGGTATTCGGAGACACTAAAAGCACCATAGTAGAACACAGATTAAGCTTCTAAGTTGATGTAATAGCCAGTAACAAGTAGTACAATTCAAGTTTTAAGTATGGATTATTGACTTTTTAGCTGGCTTTGTTGCCTTGGACATGAGCTAGGACCTTAAGATCCTGCATGAAAGGAGGACTAGCAGCCAAGTTGCACGTGAGAATGTGAAATGTGTTCATATGTAGTAAAAACCTGAGAAATACGTCCGTTTTCGTCATTTGTTATCGAATCAACTTAAAGCCAGATCGTCACGTTGGCCGCTCATCTCTCTGAAACGGTTGTACTTATCGTCTGCAAAGCTATGTCGCGTGCTGCGGTATACGGAGACACGAAATGCACCATAGTAGAACACAGATGAAGCTTCTAAGTTGATGTAACAGCCAGTAAGAAGTAGTACAATTCAAGTTTTACGTATCGATTATTGACATTTTAGCTGGCTTTCGTGCCTTGGACATGAGCTAAGACCTTAAGATTCTGCATGGAAGGAGGACAAGCAGCCGAGTTGCACGGGAGAATGTGAAAAGTGTTCATATGTAGTAAAAACCTGAGAAATCCGTCCGTTTTCGTCATTTGTTAGCGAATCGACTTAAAGCCAGATCGTCACATTGGCCGCTCTTCTCCCTGAAACGGTTGTACTTATCGTCTGCAAAGCTATGTCGCGTGCTGCGGTATGCAGACGCACTAAAAGCACCATATTAGAACGCAGATGAAGCTTCTAAGTTGATGTAATAGCCAGTAAGAAGTAGTACAATTCAACATTTAAGTATTGCTTATTAAATTTTTAGATGGATTTGGTGCCTTGGACATGAGCTAGGAACTTGAGATTCTGCGTGAAAGGAGGACTAGCAGCCGAGTTGCACGGGAGAATGTGAAAAATGTTCATATGTAGTAAAAACCTGAGAAATCCGTCCGTTTTCGTCATTTGTTATCGAATCGTCTTAAAGCCAGATCGTCACATTGGCCGCTCTTCTCTCTGAAACGGTTGTACTTATCCTCTGCAAAGCTATGTCGCGTGCTGCGGTATGCGGAGACACTAAAAGCACCATAGTAGAACACAGATGAAGCTTCTACGTTGATGTAATAGCCAGTAAGAAGTAGTACAATTCAAGTTTTAAGTATCGATTATTGACTTTTTAGCTGGCTTGGGTGCCTTGGACATGAGCTAGGACCTTAAGATTCTTCATGAAAGGAGCACTAGCAGCCGAGTTGCACGGGAGAATGTGAAAAGCGTTCATATGTAGTAAAAACCTGAGAAATCCGTCCGTTTTCGTCATTTTTATCGAATCGACTTAAAGCCAGGTCGTCAAATTATCAGCTCTTCTTTCTGAAACGGTTGTACTTATCGTCTGCAAAGCTATGTCGCGTGCTGCGGTATGCGGAGACACTAAAAGCACCATAGTAGAACACAGATGTAGCTTCAAAGTTGATGTAATAGCCAGTAAGAAGTAGTACAATTCAAATTTTAGGTATCGATTATTTAGTTTTTAGTTATCTTTGGTGCCTTGGACATGATCTAGGACCTTAAGATTCTGCATGAAAGAAGGACTAGCAGCAGCGTTGCACGGGAGAATGTGAAAAGTGTTCATATGTAGTAAAAACCCGAGAAATCCCTCCGTTTTCGTCATTTGTTATCGAATGGACTTAAAGCCAGATCGTCACATTGGCCGCTCTTCTCTCTGAGACGGTTGTACTTATCGTCTGCAAAGCTATGTCGCGTGCTGCGGTATGCGGAGACACTAAAAGCACCATAGTAGAACACAGATGAAGCTTCTAAGTTGATGTAATAGCCAGTAAGAAGTAGTACAATTCAAGAATTAAGGATTGCTTATTGACTTTTTAGCTGGCTTTGGTGCCTTGGACATGGGATAGGACCTTGAGATTCTGCGTGAAAGGAGGACTAGCAGCCGAGTTGCACGGGAGAATGTGAAAAGAGTTCATATGTAGTAAAAACCTGAGAAATCCGTCCGTTTTCGTCATTTGTTATCGAATCGACTTAAAGCCAGATCGTCACATTGGCCGCTCTTCTCTCTGAAACGGTTGTACTTATCATCTGCAAAGCTATGTCGCGTACTGCGGTATGCGGAGACACTAAAAGCACCATAGTAGAACACAGATGAAGCTTCAAAGTTGATGTAATAGTCAGTAAGAAGTAGTACTAATCAAGTTTTACGTATCGATTATTGACTTTTTAGCTGGCTTTGGTGTCTCGGACATGAGCTAGGACCTTAAGATTCTGCATGAAAGGAGGACTAGCAGCCGAGTTGCAGGGGAGGATGTGAAAAGTGTTCATATGTAATAAAAACCTGAGAAATCCGTCCGTTTTCCTCATTTGTTATCGAATCGACTCAAAGCTAGATCGTCACATTGGCCGCTCTTCTCTCTGAAGCGTTTGTACTTATCGTCTGCAAAGCTATGTCGCGTGCTGCGGTATGCGGAGACACTAAACGCACCATAGTAGAACACAGATGAAGCTTCTAAGTTGATGTAATAGTCAGTAAAAAGTAGTACAATTCAAGTTTTACGTATCGATTATTGACTTTTTAGCTTGCTTTGGTGCCTTGGACACGAGCTAGGAAATTAAGATTCTCCATGAAAGGAGGACTAGCAGCCGAGTTGCACGGGAGAATGTGAAAAGTGTTCATATGTAGTAAAAACCTGAGAAATCTGTCCGTTTTCGTCATTTGTTATCGAATCGACTTAAAGCCAGATCGTCACATTGGCCGCTCTTCTCTCTGAAACGGTTGTACTTATCGTCTGCAAAGCTATGTCGCGTGCTGCGGTATGCGGAGACACTAAACGCACCATAGTAGAACACAGATGAAGCTTCTAAGTTGATGCAATAGCCAGTAAGAAGTAGTACAATTAAAGTTTTAGGTTACGATTATTGACTTTTTAGCTGGCTTTGGTGACTTGGACATGAGCTAGGACCTTAAGATTCTACATGAAAGAAGGGCTAGCAGCCGAGTTGCACGGGAGAATGTGAACAGTGTTAATAAGTAGTAAAAACATGAGAAATCCGTCCGTTTTCGTCATTTGTTATCGAATCGACTTAAAGCCAGATCGTCACATTCGCCGCTCTCCTCTCTGAAACGGTTGTACTTATCGTCTGCAAAGCTATGTCGCGTGCTGCGGTATGCGGAGACACTAAAAGCACCATAGTAGAACACAGATGTAGCTTCAAAGTTGATGTAATAGCCAGTAAGAAGTAGTACAATTCAAATTTTAGGTATCGATTATTTAGTTTTTAGTTGTCTTTGGTGCCTTGGACATGATCTAGGACCTTAAGATTCTGCATGAAAGAAGGACTAGCAGCAGCGTTGCACGGGAGAATGTGAAAAGTGTTCATATGTAGTAAAAACCCGAGAAATCCCTCCGTTTTCGTCATTTGTTATCGAATCGACTTAAAGCCAGATCGTCACATTGGACGCTCTTCTCTCTGAGACGGTTGTACTTATCGTCTGCAAAGCTATGTCGCGTGCTGCGGTATGCGGAGACACTAAAAGCACCATAGTAGAACACAGATGAAGCTTCTAAGTTGATGTAATAGCCAGTAAGAAGTAGTACAATTCAAGAATTAAGGATTGCTTATTGACTTTTTAGCTGGCTTTGGTGCCTTGGACATGGGATAGGACCTTGAGATTCTGCGTGAAAGGAGGACTAGCAGCCGAGTTGCACGGGAGAATATGAAAAGTGTTCATATGTAGTAAAAACCTGAGAAATCCGTCCGTTTTCGTCATTTGTTATCGAATCGTTTTAAAGCCAGATCGTCACATTGGCACTCCTCTCTCTGAAACGGTTGTACTTATCGTATGCAAAGCTATGTCGCGTGCTATGGTATGCGGAGACACTAAAAGCACCATAGTAGAACACATATGAAGCTTCTAAGTTGATGTAATAGCCAGTAAGAAGTAGTACAATTCAAGTTTTAGGTAACGATTATTGACTTTTTAGCTGGCTTGGGTGCCTTGGACATGAGCTAGGACCTTGAGATTCTGCTTGAAAGGAGGACTAGCAGCCAAGTTGCACGGCGGAATGTGAAAAGTGTTCATATGTAGTAAAAACCTGAGAAATCCGTCCGTTTTTGTCATTTGTTATCGAATCGACTTAAAGCCAGATCGTCACATTGGTTGCCCTTCTCTCTGAAACGGTTGTACTTATCGTTTGCAAAGCTATGTCGAGTGCTGCGGTATGCGGAGACACTAAAGTCACCATAGTAGAACACAGATGAAGCTTCTAAGTTGATGTAATAGCCAGTATGAAGTAGTACAATTCAAGTTTTACGTATCGATTATTGACATTTTAGCTGGCTTTGGTGCCTTGGACATGAGCTAGGACCTTAAGATTCTGCATGAAAGGAGGGCAAGCAGCCGGGTTCCACGGGAGAATGTGAAAAGTGTTCATATTTAATAAAAACCCGAGAAATGCGTCCGTTTTCGTCATTTGTTATCGAATCGACTTACAGCCAAATCGTCACATTGGCCGCACTTCTCTCTGAAACGGATGTACTTATCGTCTGCAAAGCTACGTCGCGTGCTGCGGTATTCGGAGACACTAAAAGCACCATAGTAGAACACAGATTAAGCTTCTAAGTTGATGTAATAGCCAGTAACAAGTAGTACAATTCAAGTTTTAACTATGGATTATTGACTTTTTAGCTGGCTTTGTTGCCTTGGACATGAGCTAGGACCTTAAGATCCTGCATGAAAGGAGGACTAGCAGCCAAGTTGCACGTGAGAATGTGAAATGTGTTCATATGTAGTAAAAACCTGAGAAATACGTCCGTTTTCGTCATTTGTTATCGAATCAACTTAAAGCCAGATCGTCACGTTGGCCGCTCTTCTCTCTGAAACGGTTGTACTTATCGTCTGCAAAGCTATGTCGCGTGCTGCGGTATACGGAGACACGAAAAGCACCATAGTAGAACACAGATGAAGCTTCTAAGTTGATGTAACAGCCAGTAAGAAGTAGTACAATTCAAGTTTTACGTATCGATTATTGACATTTTAGCTGGCTTTCGTGCCTTGGACATGAGCTAAGACCTTAAGATTCTGCATGGAAGGAGGACAAGCAGCCGAGTTGCACCGGAGAACGTGAAAAGTGTTCATATGTAGTAAAAACCTGAGAAATCCGTCCGTTTTCGTCATTTGTTAGCGAATCGACTTAAAGCCAGATCGTCACATTGGCCGCTCTTCTCCCTGAAACGGTTGTACTTATCGTCTGCAAAGCTATGTCGCGTGCTGCGGTATGCAGACGCACTAAAAGCACCATATTAGAACGCAGATGAAGCTTCTAAGTTGATGTAATAGCCAGTAAGAAGTAGTACAATTCAACATTTAAGTATTGCTTATTAAATTTTTAGATGGATTTGGTGCCTTGGACATGAGCTAGGAACTTGAGATTCTGCGTGAAAGGAGGACTAGCAGCCGAGTTGCAGGGGAGAATGTGAAAAATGTTCATATGTAGTAAAAACCTGAGAAATCCGTCCGTTTTCGTCATTTGTTATCGAATCGTCTTAAAGCCAGATCGTCACATTGGCCGCTCTTCTCTCTGAAACGGTTGTACTTATCCTCTGCAAAGCTATGTCGCGTGCTGAGGTATGCGGAGACACTAAAAGCACCATAGTAGAACACAGATGAAGCTTCTACGTTGATGTAATAGCCAGTAAGAAGTAGTACAATTCAAGTTTTAAGTATCGATTATTGACTTTTTAGCTGGCTTCGGTGCCTTGGACATGAGCTAGGACCTTAAGATTCTGCATGAAAAGAGCACTAGCAGTCGAGTTGCACGGGAGAATGTGAAAGGCGTTCATATGTAGTAAAAACCTGAGAAATCCGTCCGTTTTCGTCATTTTTATCGAATCGACTTAAAGCCAGGTCGTCAAATTATCAGCTCTTCTTTCTGAAACGGTTGTACTTATCGTCTGCAAAGCTATGTCGCGTGCTGCGGTATGCGGAGACACTAAAAGCACCATAGTAGAACACAGATGTAGCTTCAAAGTTGATGTAATAGCCAGTAAGAAGTAGTACAATTCAAATTTTAGGTATCGATTATTTAGTTTTTAGTTATCTTTGGTGCCTTGGACATGATCTAGGACCTTAAGATTCTGCATGAAAGAAGGACTAGCAGCAGCGTTGCACGGGAGAATGTGAAAAGTGTTCATATGTAGTAAAAACCCGAGAAATCCCTCCGTTTTCGTCATTTGTTATCGAATCGACTTAAAGCCAGATCGTCACATTGGCCGCTCTTCTCTCTGAGACGGTTGTACTTATCGTCTGCAAAGCTATGTCGCGTGCTGCGGTATGCGGAGACACTAAAAGCACCATAGTAGAACACAGATGAAGCTTCTAAGTTGATGTAATAGCCAGTAAGAAGTAGTACAATTCAAGAATTAAGGATTGCTTATTGACTTTTTAGCTGGCTTTGGTGCCTTGGACATGGGATAGGCCCTTGAGATTCTGCGTGAAAGGAGGACTAGCAGCCGAGTTGCACGGGAGAATATGAAAAGTGTTCATATGTAGTAAAAACCTGAGAAATCCGTCCGTTTTCGTCATTTGTTATCGAATCGTTTTAAAGCCAGATCGTCACATTGGCACTCCTCTCTCTGAAACGGTTGTACTTATCGTATGCAAAGCTATGTCGCGTGCTATGGTATGCGGAGACACTAAAAGCACCATAGTAGAACACATATGAAGCTTCTAAGTTGATGTAATAGCCAGTAAGAAGTAGTACAATTGAAGTTTTAGGTAACGATTATTGACTTTTTAGCTGGCTTGGGTGCCTTGGACATGAGCTAGGACCTTGAGATTCTGCATGAAAGGAGGACTAGCAGCCAAGTTGCACGGCAGAATGTGAAAAGTGTTCATATGTAGTAAAAACCTGAGAAATCCGTCCGTTTTTGTCATTTGTTATCGAATCGACTTAAAGCCAGATCGTCACATTGGTTGCCCTTAACTCTGAAACGGTTGTACTTATCGTTTGCAAAGCTATGTCGAGTGCTGCGGTATGCGGAGACACTAAAGTCACCATAGTAGAACACAGATGAAGCTTCTAAGTTGATGTAATAGCCAGTATGAAGTAGTACAATTCAAGTTTTACGTATCGATTATTGACATTTTAGCTGGCTTTGGTGCCTTGGACATGAGCTAGGACCTTAAGATTCTGCATGAAAGGAGGGCAAGCAGCCGGGTTCCACGGGAGAATGTGAAAAGTGTTCATATTTAATAAAAACCTGAGAAATGCGTCCGTTTTCGTCATTTGTTATCGAATCGACTTACAGCCAAATCGTCACATTGGCCGCACTTCTCTCTGAAACGGATGTACTTATCGTCTGCAAAGCTACGTCGCGTGCTGCGGTATTCGGAGACACTAAAAGCACCATAGTAGAACACAGATTAAGCTTCTAAGTTGATGTAATAGCCAGTAACAAGTAGTACAATTCAAGTTTTAAGTATGGATTATTGACTTTTTAGCTGGCTTTGTTGCCTTGGACATGAGCTAGGACCTTAAGATCCTGCATGAAAGGAGGACTAGCAGCCAAGTTGCACGTGAGAATGTGAAATGTGTTCATATGTAGTAAAAACCTGAGAAATACGTCCGTTTTCGTCATTTGTTATCGAATCAACTTAAAGCCAGATCGTCACGTTGGCCGCTCATCTCTCTGAAACGGTTGTACTTATCGTCTGCAAAGCTATGTCGCGTGCTGCGGTATACGGAGACACGAAATGCACCATAGTAGAACACAGATGAAGCTTCTAAGTTGATGTAACAGCCAGTAAGAAGTAGTACAATTCAAGTTTTACGTATCGATTATTGACATTTTAGCTGGCTTTCGTGCCTTGGACATGAGCTAAGACCTTAAGATTCTGCATGGAAGGAGGACAAGCAGCCGAGTTGCACGGGAGAATGTGAAAAGTGTTCATATGTAGTAAAAACCTGAGAAATCCGTCCGTTTTCGTCATTTGTTAGCGAATCGACTTAAAGCCAGATCGTCACATTGGCCGCTCTTCTCCCTGAAACGGTTGTACTTATCGTCTGCAAAGCTATGTCGCGTGCTGCGGTATGCAGACGCACTAAAAGCACCATATTAGAACGCAGATGAAGCTTCTAAGTTGATGTAATAGCCAGTAAGAAGTAGTACAATTCAACATTTAAGTATTGCTTATTAAATTTTTAGATGGATTTGGTGCCTTGGACATGAGCTAGGAACTTGAGATTCTGCGTGAAAGGAGGACTAGCAGCCGAGTTGCACGGGAGAATGTGAAAAATGTTCATATGTAGTAAAAACCTGAGAAATCCGTCCGTTTTCGTCATTTGTTATCGAATCGTCTTAAAGCCAGATCGTCACATTGGCCGCTCTTCTCTCTGAAACGGTTGTACTTATCCTCTGCAAAGCTATGTCGCGTGCTGCGGTATGCGGAGACACTAAAAGCACCATAGTAGAACACAGATGAAGCTTCTACGTTGATGTAATAGCCAGTAAGAAGTAGTACAATTCAAGTTTTAAGTATCGATTATTGACTTTTTAGCTGGCTTGGGTGCCTTGGACATGAGCTAGGACCTTAAGATTCTGCATGAAAGGAGCACTAGCAGCCGAGTTGCACGGGAGAATGTGAAAAGCGTTCATATGTAGTAAAAACCTGAGAAATCCGTCCGTTTTCGTCATTTTTATCGAATCGACTTAAAGCCAGGTCGTCAAATTATCAGCTCTTCTTTCTGAAACGGTTGTACTTATCGTCTGCAAAGCTATGTCGCGTGCTGCGGTATGCGGAGACACTAAAAGCACCATAGTAGAACACAGATGTAGCTTCAAAGTTGATGTAATAGCCAGTAAGAAGTAGTACAATTCAAATTTTAGGTATCGATTATTTAGTTTTTAGTTATCTTTGGTGCCTTGGACATGATCTAGGACCTTAAGATTCTGCATGAAAGAAGGACTAGCAGCAGCGTTGCACGGGAGAATGTGAAAAGTGTTCATATGTAGTAAAAACCCGAGAAATCCCTCCGTTTTCGTCATTTGTTATCGAATCGACTTAAAGCCAGATCGTCACATTGGCCGCTCTTCTCTCTGAGACGGTTGTACTTATCGTCTGCAAAGCTATGTCGCGTGCTGCGGTATGCGGAGACACTAAAAGCACCATAGTAGAACACAGATGAAGCTTCTAAGTTGATGTAATAGCCAGTAAGAAGTAGTACAATTCAAGAATTAAGGATTGCTTATTGACTTTTTAGCTGGCTTTGGTGCCTTGGACATGGGATAGGACCTTGAGATTCTGCGTGAAAGGAGGACTAGCAGCCGAGTTGCACGGGAGAATGTGAAAAGAGTTCATATGTAGTAAAAACCTGAGAAATCCGTCCGTTTTCGTCATTTGTTATCGAATCGACTTAAAGCCAGATCGTCACATTGGCCGCTCTTCTCTCTGAAACGGTTGTACTTATCATCTGCAAAGCTATGTCGCGTACTGCGGTATGCGGAGACACTAAAAGCACCATAGTAGAACACAGATGAAGCTTCAAAGTTGATGTAATAGTCAGTAAGAAGTAGTACTAATCAAGTTTTACGTATCGATTATTGACTTTTTAGCTGGCTTTGGTGTCTCGGACATGAGCTAGGACCTTAAGATTCTGCATGAAAGGAGGACTAGCAGCCGAGTTGCAGGGGAGGATGTGAAAAGTGTTCATATGTAATAAAAACCTGAGAAATCCGTCCGTTTTCCTCATTTGTTATCGAATCGACTCAAAGCTAGATCGTCACATTGGCCGCTCTTCTCTCTGAAGCGTTTGTACTTATCGTCTGCAAAGCTATGTCGCGTGCTGCGGTATGCGGAGACACTAAACGCACCATAGTAGAACACAGATGAAGCTTCTAAGTTGATGTAATAGTCAGTAAAAAGTAGTACAATTCAAGTTTTACGTATCGATTATTGACTTTTTAGCTTGCTTTGGTGCCTTGGACACGAGCTAGGAAATTAAGATTCTCCATGAAAGGAGGACTAGCAGCCGAGTTGCACGGGAGAATGTGAAAAGTGTTCATATGTAGTAAAAACCTGAGAAATCTGTCCGTTTTCGTCATTTGTTATCGAATCGACTTAAAGCCAGATCGTCACATTGGCCGCTCTTCTCTCTGAAACGGTTGTACTTATCGTCTGCAAAGCTATGTCGCGTGCTGCGGTATGCGGAGACACTAAACGCACCATAGTAGAACACAGATGAAGCTTCTAAGTTGATGCAATAGCCAGTAAGAAGTAGTACAATTAAAGTTTTAGGTTACGATTATTGACTTTTTAGCTGGCTTTGGTGACTTGGACATGAGCTAGGACCTTAAGATTCTACATGAAAGAAGGGCTAGCAGCCGAGTTGCACGGGAGAATGTGAACAGTGTTAATAAGTAGTAAAAACATGAGAAATCCGTCCGTTTTCGTCATTTGTTATCGAATCGACTTAAAGCCAGATCGTCACATTCGCCGCTCTTCTCTCTGAAACGGTTGTACTTATCGTCTGCAAAGCTATGTCGCGTGCTGCGGTATGCGGAGACACTAAAAGCACCATAGTAGAACACAGATGTAGCTTCAAAGTTGATGTAATAGCCAGTAAGAAGTAGTACAATTCAAATTTTAGGTATCGATTATTTAGTTTTTAGTTGTCTTTGGTGCCTTGGACATGATCTAGGACCTTAAGATTCTGCATGAAAGAAGGACTAGCAGCAGCGTTGCACGGGAGAATGTGAAAAGTGTTCATATGTAGTAAAAACCCGAGAAATCCCTCCGTTTTCGTCATTTGTTATCGAATCGACTTAAAGCCAGATCGTCACATTGGACGCTCTTCTCTCTGAGACGGTTGTACTTATCGTCTGCAAAGCTATGTCGCGTGCTGCGGTATGCGGAGACACTAAAAGCACCATAGTAGAACACAGATGAAGCTTCTAAGTTGATGTAATAGCCAGTAAGAAGTAGTACAATTCAAGAATTAAGGATTGCTTATTGACTTTTTAGCTGGCTTTGGTGCCTTGGACATGGGATAGGACCTTGAGATTCTGCGTGAAAGGAGGACTAGCAGCCGAGTTGCACGGGAGAATATGAAAAGTGTTCATATGTAGTAAAAACCTGAGAAATCCGTCCGTTTTCGTCATTTGTTATCGAATCGTTTTAAAGCCAGATCGTCACATTGGCACTCCTCTCTCTGAAACGGTTGTACTTATCGTATGCAAAGCTATGTCGCGTGCTATGGTATGCGGAGACACTAAAAGCACCATAGTAGAACACATATGAAGCTTCTAAGTTGATGTAATAGCCAGTAAGAAGTAGTACAATTCAAGTTTTAGGTAACGATTATTGACTTTTTAGCTGGCTTGGGTGCCTTGGACATGAGCTAGGACCTTGAGATTCTGCTTGAAAGGAGGACTAGCAGCCAAGTTGCACGGCGGAATGTGAAAAGTGTTCATATGTAGTAAAAACCTGAGAAATCCGTCCGTTTTTGTCATTTGTTATCGAATCGACTTAAAGCCAGATCGTCACATTGGTTGCCCTTCTCTCTGAAACGGTTGTACTTATCGTTTGCAAAGCTATGTCGAGTGCTGCGGTATGCGGAGACACTAAAGTCACCATAGTAGAACACAGATGAAGCTTCTAAGTTGATGTAATAGCCAGTATGAAGTAGTACAATTCAAGTTTTACGTATCGATTATTGACATTTTAGCTGGCTTTGGTGCCTTGGACATGAGCTAGGACCTTAAGATTCTGCATGAAAGGAGGGCAAGCAGCCGGGTTCCACGGGAGAATGTGAAAAGTGTTCATATTTAATAAAAACCCGAGAAATGCGTCCGTTTTCGTCATTTGTTATCGAATCGACTTACAGCCAAATCGTCACATTGGCCGCACTTCTCTCTGAAACGGATGTACTTATCGTCTGCAAAGCTACGTCGCGTGCTGCGGTATTCGGAGACACTAAAAGCACCATAGTAGAACACAGATTAAGCTTCTAAGTTGATGTAATAGCCAGTAACAAGTAGTACAATTCAAGTTTTAACTATGGATTATTGACTTTTTAGCTGGCTTTGTTGCCTTGGACATGAGCTAGGACCTTAAGATCCTGCATGAAAGGAGGACTAGCAGCCAAGTTGCACGTGAGAATGTGAAATGTGTTCATATGTAGTAAAAACCTGAGAAATACGTCCGTTTTCGTCATTTGTTATCGAATCAACTTAAAGCCAGATCGTCACGTTGGCCGCTCTTCTCTCTGAAACGGTTGTACTTATCGTCTGCAAAGCTATGTCGCGTGCTGCGGTATACGGAGACACGAAAAGCACCATAGTAGAACACAGATGAAGCTTCTAAGTTGATGTAACAGCCAGTAAGAAGTAGTACAATTCAAGTTTTACGTATCGATTATTGACATTTTAGCTGGCTTTCGTGCCTTGGACATGAGCTAAGACCTTAAGATTCTGCATGGAAGGAGGACAAGCAGCCGAGTTGCACCGGAGAACGTGAAAAGTGTTCATATGTAGTAAAAACCTGAGAAATCCGTCCGTTTTCGTCATTTGTTAGCGAATCGACTTAAAGCCAGATCGTCACATTGGCCGCTCTTCTCCCTGAAACGGTTGTACTTATCGTCTGCAAAGCTATGTCGCGTGCTGCGGTATGCAGACGCACTAAAAGCACCATATTAGAACGCAGATGAAGCTTCTAAGTTGATGTAATAGCCAGTAAGAAGTAGTACAATTCAACATTTAAGTATTGCTTATTAAATTTTTAGATGGATTTGGTGCCTTGGACATGAGCTAGGAACTTGAGATTCTGCGTGAAAGGAGGACTAGCAGCCGAGTTGCAGGGGAGAATGTGAAAAATGTTCATATGTAGTAAAAACCTGAGAAATCCGTCCGTTTTCGTCATTTGTTATCGAATCGTCTTAAAGCCAGATCGTCACATTGGCCGCTCTTCTCTCTGAAACGGTTGTACTTATCCTCTGCAAAGCTATGTCGCGTGCTGAGGTATGCGGAGACACTAAAAGCACCATAGTAGAACACAGATGAAGCTTCTACGTTGATGTAATAGCCAGTAAGAAGTAGTACAATTCAAGTTTTAAGTATCGATTATTGACTTTTTAGCTGGCTTCGGTGCCTTGGACATGAGCTAGGACCTTAAGATTCTGCATGAAAAGAGCACTAGCAGTCGAGTTGCACGGGAGAATGTGAAAGGCGTTCATATGTAGTAAAAACCTGAGAAATCCGTCCGTTTTCGTCATTTTTATCGAATCGACTTAAAGCCAGGTCGTCAAATTATCAGCTCTTCTTTCTGAAACTGTTGTACTTATCGTCTGCAAAGCTATGTCGCGTGCTGCGGTATGCGGAGACACTAAAAGCACCATAGTAGAACACAGATGTAGCTTCAAAGTTGATGTAATAGCCAGTAAGAAGTAGTACAATTCAAATTTTAGGTATCGATTATTTAGTTTTTAGTTATCTTTGGTGCCTTGGACATGATCTAGGACCTTAAGATTCTGCATGAAAGAAGGACTAGCAGCAGCGTTGCACGGGAGAATGTGAAAAGTGTTCATATGTAGTAAAAACCCGAGAAATCCCTCCGTTTTCGTCATTTGTTATCGAATCGACTTAAAGCCAGATCGTCACATTGGCCGCTCTTCTTTCTGAGACGGTTGTACTTATCGTCTGCAAAGCTATGTCGCGTGCTGCGGTATGCGGAGACACTAAAAGCACCATAGTAGAACACAGATGAAGCTTCTAAGTTGATGTAATAGCCAGTAAGAAGTAGTACAATTCAAGAATTAAGGATTGCTTATTGACTTTTTAGCTGGCTTTGGTGCCTTGGACATGGGATAGGACCTTGAGATTCTGCGTGAAAGGAGGACTAGCAGCCGAGTTGCACGGGAGAATGTGAAAAGAGTTCATATGTAGTAAAAACCTGAGAAATCCGTCCGTTTTCGTCATTTGTTATCGAATCGACTTAAAGCCAGATCGTCACATTGGCCGCTCTTCTCTCTGAAACGGTTGTACTTATCATCTGCAAAGCTATGTCGCGTACTGCGGTATGGGGAGACACTAAAAGCACCATAGTAGAACACAGATGAAGCTTCTAAGTTGATGTAATAGTCAGTAAGAAGTAGTACAAATCAAGTTTTACGTATCGATTATTGACTTTTTAGCTGGCTTTGGTGTCTCGGACATGAGCTAGGACCTTAAGATTCTGCATGAAAGGAGGAATAGCAGCCGAGTTGCAGGGGAGAATGTGAAAAGTGTTCATATGTAATAAAAACCTGAGAAATCCGTCCGTTTTCCTCATTTGTCATCGAATCGACTCAAAGCTAGATCGTCACATTGGCCGCTCTTCTCTCTGAAACGTTTGTACTTATCGTCTGCAAAGCTATGTCGCGTGCTGCGGTATGCGGAGACACTAAACGCACCATAGTAGAACACAGATGAAGCTTCTAAGTTGATGTAATAGTCAGTAAAAAGTAGTACAATTCAAGTTTTACGTATCGATTATTGACTTTTTAGCTTGCTTTGGTGCCTTGGACATGAGCTAGGAAATTAAGATTCTCCATGAAAGGAGGACTAGCAGCCGAGTTGCACGGGAGAATGTGAAAAGTGTTCATATGTAGTAAAAACCTGAGAAATCTGTCCGTTTTCGTCATTTGTTATCGAATCGACTTAAAGCCAGATCGTCACATTGGCCGCTCTTCTCTCTGAAACGGTTGTACTTATCGTCTGCAAAGCTATGTCGCGTGCTGCGGTATGCGGAGACACTAACAGCACCATAGTAGAACACAGATGAAGCTTCTAAGTTAATGCAATAGCCAGTAAAAAGTAGTACAATTAAAGTTTTAGGTTACGATTATTGACTTTTTAGCTGGCTTTGGTGACTTGGACATGAGCTAGGACCTTAAGATTCTACATGAAAGGAGGGCTAGCAGCCGAGTTGCACGGGAGAATGTGAACAGTGTTAATAAGTAGTAAAAACATGAGAAATCCGTCCGTTTTCGTCATTTGTTATCGAATCGACTTAAAGCCAGATCGTCACATTCGCCGCTCTTCTCTCTGAAACGGTTGTACTTATCGTCTGCAAAGCTATGTCGCGTGCTGCTGTATGCGGAGACACTAAAAGCACCATAGTAGAACACAGATGTAGCTTCAAAGTTGATGTAATAGCCAGTAAGAAGTAGTACAATTCAAATTTTAGGTATCGATTATTTAAATTTTAGTTGTCTTTGGTGCCTTGGACATGAGCTAGGACCTTGAGATTCTGCATGAAAGGAGGACTAGCAGCCAAGTTGCACGGGAGAATGTGAAAAGTGTTCATATGTAGTAAAAACCTGAGAAATCCGTCCGTTTTTGTCATTTGTAATCGAATCGACTTAAAGCCAGATCGTCACATTGGTTGCCCTTCTCTCTGAAACGGTTGTACTTATCGTTTGCAAAGTTATGTCGAGTGCTGCGGTATGCGGAGACACTAAAGTCACCATAGTAGAACACAGATGAAGCTTCTAAGTTGATGTAATAGCCAGTAAGAAGTAGTACAATTCAAGTTTTACGTATCGATTATTGACATTTTAGCTGGCTGTGGTGCCTTGGACATGAGCTAGGACCTTAAGATTCTGCATGAAAGGAGGGCAATCAGCCGGGTTGCACGGGAGAATGTGAAAAGTGTTCATATTTAATAAAAACCTGAGAAATGCGTCCGTTTTCGTCATTTGTTATCGAATCGACTTACAGCCAAATCGTCACATTGGCCGCACTTCTCTCTGAAACGGATGTACTTATCGTCTGCAAAGCTACGTCGCGTGCTGCGGTATTCGGAGACACTAAAAGCACCATAGTAGAACACAGATGAAGCTTCTAAGTTGATGTAATAGCCAGTAACAAGTAGTACAATTCAAGTTTTAACTATGGATTATTGACTTTTATCTGGCTTTGTTGCCTTGGACATGAGCTAGGACCTTAAGATCCTGCATGAAAGGAGGACTAGCAGCCAAGTTGCACGTGAGAATGTGAAATGTGTTCATATGTAGTAAAAACCTGAGAAATACGTCCGTTTTCGTCATTTGTTATCGAATAAACTTAAAGCCAGCTCGTCACGTTGGCCGCTCTTCTCTCTGAAACGGTTGTACTTATCGTCTGCAAAGCTATGTCGCGTGCTGCGGTATACGGAGACACGAAATGCACCATAGTAGAACACAGATGAAGCTTCTAAGTTGATGTAACAGCCAGTAAGAAGTAGTACAATTCAAGTTTTACGTATCGATTATTGACATTTTAGCTGGCTTTGGTGCTTTGGACATGAGCTAAGACCTTAAGATTCTGCATGGAAGGAGGACAAGCAGCCGAGTTGCACCGGAGAACGTGAAAAGTGTTCATATGTAGTAAAAACCTGAGAAATCCGTTAGTTTTCGTCATTTGTTAGCGAATCGACTTAAAGCCAGATCGTCACATTGGCCGCTCTTCTCTCTGAAACGGTTGTACTTATCCTCTGCAAAGCTATGTCGCGTGCTGCGGTATGCGGAGACACTAAAAGCACCATAGTAGAACACAGATGAAGCTTCTACGTTGATATAATAGCCAGTAAGAAGTAGTACAATTCAAGTTTTAAGTATCGATTATTGACTTTTTAGCTGGCTTGGGTGCCTTGGACATGAGCTAGGACCTTAAGATTCTGCATGAAAGGAGCACTAGCAGTCGAGTTGCACGGGAGAATGTGAAAAGCGTTCATATGTAGTAAAAACCTGAGAAATCCGTCCGTTTTCGTCATTTTTATCGAATCGACTTAAAGCCAGGTCGTCAAATTATCAGCTCTTCTTTCTGAAACGGTTGTACTTATCGTCTGCAAAGCTATGTCGCGTGCTGCGGTATGCGGAGACACTAAAAGCACCATAGTAGAACACAGATGTAGCTTCAAAGTTGATGTAATAGCCAGTAAGAAGTAGTACAATTCAAATTTTAGGTATCGATTATTTAGTTTTTAGATATCTTTGGTGCCTTGGACATGATCTAGGACCTTAAGATTCTGCATGAAAGAAGGACTAGCAGCAGCGTTGCACGGGAGAGTGTGAAAAGTGTTCATATGTAGTAAAAACCCGAGAAATCCCTCCGTTTTCGTTATTTGTTATCGAATCGACTTAAAGCCAGATCGTCACATTGGCCGCTCTTCTCTCTGAGACGGTTGTACTTATCGTCTGCAAAGCCATGTCGAGTGCTGCGGTATGCGGAGACACTAAAAGCACCATAGTAGAACACAGATGAAGCTTCTAAGTTGATGTAATAGCCAGTAAGAAGTAGTACAATTCAAGAATTAAGGATTGCTTATTGACTTTTTAGCTGGCTTTGGTGCCTTGGACATGGGATAGGACCTTGAGATTCTGCGTGAAAGGAGGACTAGCAGCCGAGTTGCACGGGAGAATGTGAAAAGAGTTCATATGTAGTAAAAACCTGAGAAATCCGTCCGTTTTCGTCATTTGTTATCGAATCGACTTAAAGCCAGATCGTCACATTGGCCGCTCTTCTCTCTGAAACGGTTGTACTTATCATCTGCAAAGCCATGTCGCGTACTGCGGTATGCGGAGACACTAAAAGCACCATAGTAGAACACAGATGAAGCTTCTAAGTTGATGTAATAGTCAGTAAGAAGTAGTACAAATCAAGTTTTACGTATCGATTATTGACTTTTTAGCTGGCTTTGGTGTCTCGGACATGAGCTAGGACCTTAAGATTCTGCATGAAAGGAGGACTAGCAGCCGTGTTGCAGGGGAGAATGTGAAAAGTGTTCATATGTAATAAAAACCTGAGAAATCCGTCCGTTTTCCTCATTTGTTAGCGAATCGACTCAAAGCAAGATCGTCACATTGGCCGCTCTTCTCTCTGAATCGTTTGTACTTATCGTCTGCAAAGCTATGTCGCGTGCTGCGGTATGCGGAGACACTAAACGCACCATAGTAGAACACAGATGAAGCTTCTAAGTTGATGTAATAGTCAGTAACAAGTAGTACAATTCAAGTTTTACGTATCGATTATTGACTTTTTAGCTTGCTTTGGTGCCTTGGACATGAGCTAGGAAATTAAGATTCTCCATGAAAGGAGGACTAGCAGCCGAGTTGCACGGGAGAATGTGAAAAGTGTTCATATGTAGTAAAAACCTGAGAAATCTGTCCGTTTTCGTCATTTGTTATCGAATCGACTTAAAGCCAGATCGTCACATTGGCCGCTCTTCTCTCTGAAACGGTTGTACTTATCGTCTGCAAAGCTATGCCGCGTGCTGCGGTATGCGGAGACACTAAAAGCACCATAGTAGAACACAGATGAAGCTTCTAAGTTGATGCAATAGCCAGTAAGAAGTAGTACAATTAAAGTTTTAGGTTACGATTATTGACTTTTTAGCTGGCTTTGATGACTTGGACATGAGCTAGGACCTTAATATTCTACATGAAAGGAGGGCTAGCAGCCGAGTTGCACGGGAGAATGTGAACAGTGTTAATAAGTAGTAAAAACATGAGAAATCCGTCCGTTTTCGTCATTTGTTATCGAATCGACTTAAAGCCAGATCGTCACATTGGCCGCTCTTCTCTCTGAAACGGTTGTACTTATCGTCTGCAAAGCTATGTCGCGTGCTGCGGTATGCGGAGACACTAAAAGCACCATTGTAGAACACAGATGTAGCTTCAAAGTTGATGTAATAGCCAGTAAGAAGTAGTACAATTTAAGTTTTAGGTAACGATTATTGACTTTTTAGCTGGCTTGGGTGCCTTGGACATGAGCTAGGACCTTGAGATTCTGCATGAAAGGAGGACTAGCAGCCAAGTTGCACGGGAGAATGTGAAAAGTGTTCATATGTAGTAAAAACCTGAGAAATCCGTCCGTTTTTGTCATTTGTTATCGAATCGACTTAAAGCCAGATCGTCACATTGGTTGCCCTTCTCTCTGAAACGGTTGTACTTATCGTTTGCAAAGCTATGTCGAGTGCTGCGGTATGCGGAGACACTAAAGTCACCATAGTAGAACACAGATGAAGCTTCTAAGTTGATGTAATAGCCAGTAAGAAGTAGTACAATTCAAGTTTTACGTATCGATTATTGACATTTTAGCTGGCTTTGGTGCCTTGGACATGAGCTAGGACCTTAAGATTCTGCATGAAAGGAGGGCAAGCAGCCGGGTTGCACGGGAGAATGTGAAAAGTGTTCATATTTAATAAAAACCTGAGAAATGCGTCCGTTTTCGTCATTTGTTATCGAATCGACTTACAGCCAAATCGTCACATTGGCCGCACTTCTCTCTGAAACGGATGTACTTATCGTCTGCAAAGCTACGTCGCGTGCTGCGGTATTCGGAGACACTAAAAGCACCATAGTAGAACACAGATGAAGCTTCTAAGTTGATGTAATAGCCAGTAACAAGTAGTACAATTCAAGTTTTAACTATGGATTATTGACTTTTTAGCTGGCTTTGTTGCCTTGGACATGAGCTAGGACCTTAAGATCCTGCATGAAAGGAGGACTAGCAGCCAAGTTGCACGTGAGAATGTGAAATGTGTTCATATGTAGTAAAAACCTGAGAAATACGTCCGTTTTCGTCATTTGTTATCGAATCAACTTAAAGCCAGATCGTCACGTTGGCCGCTCTTCTCTCTGAAACGGTTGTACTTATCGTCTGCAAAGCTATGTCGCGTGCTGCGGTATACGGAGACACGAAATGCACCATAGTAGAACACAGATGAAGCTTCTAAGTTGATGTAATAGTCAGTAACAAGTAGTACAATTCAAGTTTTACGTATCGATTATTGACTTTTTAGCTTGCTTTGGTGCCTTGGACATGAGCTAGGAAATTAAGATTCTCCATGAAAGGAGGACTAGCAGCCGAGTTGCACGGGAGAATGTGAAAAGTGTTCATATGTAGTAAAAACCTGAGAAATCTGTCCGTTTTCGTCATTTGTTATCGAATCGACTTAAAGCCAGATCGTCACATTGGCCGCTCTTCTCTCTGAAACGGTTGTACTTATCGTCTGCAAAGCTATGCCGCGTGCTGCGGTATGCGGAGACACTAAAAGCACCATAGTAGAACACAGATGAAGCTTCTAAGTTGATGCAATAGCCAGTAAGAAGTAGTACAATTAAAGTTTTAGGTTACGATTATTGACTTTTTAGCTGGCTTTGGTGACTTGGACATGAGCTAGGACCTTAATATTCTACATGAAAGGAGGGCTAGCAGCCGAGTTGCACGGGAGAATGTGAACAGTGTTAATAAGTAGTAAAAACATGAGAAATCCGTCAGTTTTCGTCATTTGTTATCGAATCGACTTAAAGCCAGATCGTCACATTCGCCGCTCTTCTCTCTGAAACGGTTGTACTTATCGTCTGCAAAGCTATGTCGCGTGCTGCGGTATGCGGAGACACTAAAAGCACCATTGTAGAACACAGATGTAGCTTCAAAGTTGATGTAATAGCCAGTAAGAAGTAGTACAATTCAAGTTTTAGGTAACGATTATTGACTTTTTAGCTGGCTTGGGTGCCTTGGACATGAGCTAGGACCTTGAGATTCTGCATGAAAGGAGGACTAGCAGCCAAGTTGCACGGGAGAATGTGAAAAGTGTTCATATGTAGTAAAAACCTGAGAAATCCGTCCGTTTTCGTCATTTGTTATCGAATCGACTTAAAGCCAGATCGTCACATTGGCCGCTCTTCTCTCTGAAACGGTTGTACTTATCATCTGCAAAGCTATGTCGCGTACTGCGGTATGCGGAGACACTAAAAGCACCATAGTAGAACACAGATGAAGCTTCTAAGTTGATGTAATAGTCAGTAAGAAGTAGTACAAATCAAGTTTTACGTATCGATTATTGACTTTTTAGCTGGCTTTGGTGTCTCGGACATGAGCTAGGACCTTAAGATTCTGCATGAAAGGAGGACTAGCAGCCGAGTTGCAGGGGAGAATGTGAAAAGTGTTCATATGTAATAAAAACCTGAGAAATCCGTCCGTTTTCCTCATTTGTTATCGAATCGACTCAAAGCTAGATCGTCACATTGGCCGCTCTTCTCTCTGAATCGTTTGTACTTATCGTCTGCAAAGCTATGTCGCGTGCTGCGGTATGCGGAGACACTAAACGCACCATAGTAGAACACAGATGAAGCTTCTAAGTTGATGTAATAGTCAGTAACAAGTAGTACAATTCAAGTTTTACGTATCGATTATTGACTTTTTAGCTTGCTTTGGTGCCTTGGACATGAGCTAGGAAATTAAGATTCTCCATGAAAGGAGGACTAGCAGCCGAGTTGCACGGGAGAATGTGAAAAGTGTTCATATGTAGTAAAAACCTGAGAAATCTGTCCGTTTTCGTCATTTGTTATCGAATCGACTTAAAGCCAGATCGTCACATTGGCCGCTCTTCTCTCTGAAACGGTTGTACTTATCGTCTGCAAAGCTATGTCGCGTGCTGCGGTATGCGGAGACACTAAAAGCACCATAGTAGAACACAGATGAAGCTTCTAAGTTGATGCAATAGCCAGTAAGAAGTAGTACAATTAAAGTTTTAGGTTACGATTATTGACTTTTTAGCTGGCTTTGGTGACTTGGACATGAGCTAGGACCTTAATATTCTACATGAAAGGAGGGCTAGCAGCCGAGTTGCACGGGAGAATGTGAACAGTGTTAATAAGTAGTAAAAACCTGAGAAATCCGTCCGTTTTTGTCATTTGTTATCGAATCGACTTAAAGCCAGATCGTCACATTGGTTGCCCTTCTCTCTGAAACGGTTGTACTTATCGTTTGCAAAGCTATGTCGAGTGCTGCGGTATGCGGAGACACTAAAGTCACCATAGTAGAACACAGATGAAGCTTCTAAGTTGATGTAATAGCCAGTAAGAAGTAGTACAATTCAAGTTTTACGTATCGATTATTGACATTTTAGCTGGCTTTGGTGCCTTGGACATGAGCTAGGACCTTAAGATTCTGCATGAAAGGAGGGCAAGCAGCCGGGTTGCACGGGAGAATGTGAAAAGTGTTCATATTTAATAAAAACCTGAGAAATGCGTCCGTTTTCGTCATTTGTTATCGAATCGACTTACAGCCAAATCGTCACATTGGCCGCACTTCTCTCTGAAACGGATGTACTTATCGTCTGCAAAGCTACGTCGCGTGCTGCGGTATTCGGAGACACTAAAAGCACCATAGTAGAACACAGATGAAGCTTCTAAGTTGATGTAATAGCCAGTAACAAGTAGTACAATTCAAGTTTTAACTATGGATTATTGACTTTTTAGCTGGCTTTGTTGCCTTGGACATGAGCTAGGACCTTAAGATCCTGCATGAAAGGAGGACTAGCAGCCAAGTTGCACGTGAGAATGTGAAATGTGTTCATATGTAGTAAAAACCTGAGAAATACGTCCGTTTTCGTCATTTGTTATCGAATCAACTTAAAGCCAGATCGTCACGTTGGCCGCTCTTCTCTCTGAAACGGTTGTGCTTATCGTCTGCAAAGCTATGTCGCGTGCTGCGGTATACGGAGACACTAAACGCACCATAGTAGAACACAGATGAAGCTTCTAAGTTGATGTAATAGTCAGTAACAAGTAGTACAATTCAAGTTTTACGTATCGATTATTGACTTTTTAGCTTGCTTTGGTGCCTTGGACATGAGCTAGGAAATTAAGATTCTCCATGAAAGGAGGACTAGCAGCCGAGTTGCACGGGAGAATGTGAAAAGTGTTCATATGTAGTAAAAACCTGAGAAATCTGTCCGTTTTCGTCATTTGTTATCGAATCGACTTAAAGCCAGATCGTCACATTGGCCGCTCTTCTCTCTGAAACGGTTGTACTTATCGTCTGCAAAGCTATGCCGCGTGCTGCGGTATGCGGAGACACTAAAAGCACCATAGTAGAACACAGATGAAGCTTCTAAGTTGATGCAATAGCCAGTAAGAAGTAGTACAATTAAAGTTTTAGGTTACGATTATTGACTTTTTAGCTGGCTTTGGTGACTTGGACATGAGCTAGGACCTTAATATTCTACATGAAAGGAGGGCTAGCAGCCGAGTTGCACGGGAGAATGTGAACAGTGTTAATAAGTAGTAAAAACATGAGAAATCCGTCCGTTTTCGTCATTTGTTATCGAATCGACCTAAAGCCAGATCGTCACATTCGCCGCTCTTCTCTCTGAAACGGTTGTACTTATCGTCTGCAAAGCTATGTCGCGTGCTGCGGTATGCGGAGACACTAAAAGCACCATTGTAGAACACAGATGTAGCTTCAAAGTTGATGTAATAGCCAGTAAGAAGTAGTACAATTCAAGTTTTAGGTAACGATTATTGACTTTTTAGCTGGCTTGGGTGCCTTGGACATGAGCTAGGACCTTGAGATTCTGCATGAAAGGAGGACTAGCAGCCAAGTTGCACGGGAGAATGTGAAAAGTGTTCATATGTAGTAAAAACCTGAGAAATCCGTCCGTTTTTGTCATTTGTTATCGAATCGACTTAAAGCCAGATCGTCACATTGGTTGCCCTTCTCTCTGAAACGGTTGTACTTATCGTTTGCAAAGCTATGTCGAGTGCTGCGGTATGCGGAGACACTAAAGTCACCATAGTAGAACACAGATGAAGCTTCTAAGTTGATGTAATAGCCAGTAAGAAGTAGTACAATTCAAGTTTTACGTATCGATTATTGACATTTTAGCTGGCTTTGGTGCCTTGGACATGAGCTAGGACCTTAAGATTCTGCATGAAACGAGGGCAAGCAGCCGGGTTGCACGGGAGAATGTGAAAAGTGTTCATATTTAATAAAAACCTGAGAAATGCGTCCGTTTTCGTCATTTGTTATCGAATCGACTTACAGCCAAATCGTCACATTGGCCGCACTTCTCTCTGAAACGGATGTACTTATCGTCTGCAAAGCTACGTCGCGTGCTGCGGTATTCGGAGACACTAAAAGCACCATAGTAGAACACAGATGAAGCTTCTAAGTTGATGTAATAGCCAGTAACAAGTAGTACAATTCAAGTTTTAACTATGGATTATTGACTTTTTAGCTGGCTTTGTTGCCTTGGACATGAGCTAGGACCTTAAGATCCTGCATGAAAGGAGGACTAGCAGCCGAGTTGCAGGGGAGAATGTGAAAAGTGTTCATATGTAATAAAAACCTGAGAAATCCGTCCGTTTTCCTCATTTGTTATCGAATCGACTTAAAGCTAGATCGTCACATTGGCCGCTCTTCTCTCTGAAACGTTTGTACTTATCGTCTGCAAAGCTATGTCGCGTGCTGCGGTATGCGGAGACACTAAAAGCACCATAGTAGAACACAGATGAAGCTTCTACGTTGATGTAATAGCCAGTAAGAAGTAGTACAATTCAAGTTTTAAGTATCGATTATTGACTTTTTAGCTGGCTTGGGTGCCTTGGACATGAGCTAGGACCTTAAGATTCTCCATGAAAGGAGGACTAGCAGCCGAGTTGCATAGGAGAATGTGAAAAGTGTTCATATGTAGTAAAAACCTGAGAAATACGTCCGTTTTCGTCACTTGTTATCGAATCGACTTAAAGCCAGATCGTCAGATTGGCCGCTCTTCTCTCTGAAACGGTTGTACTTATCGTCTGCAAAGCTATGTCGCGTGCTGCGGTATGCGGAGACACTAAAAGCACCATAGTAGAACACAGATGTAGCTTCAAAGTTGATGTAATAGCCAGTAAGAAGTAGTACAATTCAAATTTTAGGTATCGATTATTTATTTTTTAGTTATCTTTGGTGCCTTGGACATGATCTAGGACCTTAAGATTCTGCATGAAAGAAGGACTAGCAGCAGCGTTGCACGGGAGAATGTGAAAAGTGTTCATATGTAGTAAAAAACCGAGAAATCCCTCCGTTTTCGTCATTTGTTATCGAATCGACTTAAAGCCAGATCGTCACATTGGCCGCTCTTCTCTCTGAGACGGTTGTACTTATCGTCTGCAAAGCTATGTCGCGTGCTGCGGTATGCGGAGACACTAAAAGCACCATAGTAGAACACAGATGAAGCTTCTAAGTTGATGTAATAGCCAGTAAGAAGTAGTACAATTCAAGAATTAAGGATTGCTTATTGACTTTTTAGCTGGCTTTGGTGCCTTGGACATGGGATAGGACCTTGAGATTCTGCGTGAAAGGAGGACTAGCAGCCGAGTTGCACGGGAGAATGTGAAAAGTGTTCATATGTAGTAAAAACCTGAGAAATCCGTCCGTTTTCGTCATTTGTTATCGAATCGTTTTAAAGCCAGATCGTCACATTGGCACTCTTCTCTCTGAAACGGTTGTACTTATCGTATGCAAAGCTATGTCGCGTGCTATGGTATGCGGAGACACTAAAAGCACCATAGTAGAACACATATGAAGCTTCTAAGTTGATGTAATAGCCAGTAAGAAGTAGTACAATTCAAGTTTTAGGTATCGGTTATTGACTTTTTAGCTGGCTTTGGTGCCTTGGACATGAGCTAGGACCTTAAGATTCTGCATGAAAGGAGGACTAGCAGCCGCGTTGCACATGAGAATGTGAAAAGCGTTCATATGTAATATAAACGTGAGAAATCCGTCCGTTTTCGTCATTTGTTATCGAATCGACCTTAAGCCAGATCGTCACATTGGCCGCCCTTCTCTCTGAAACGGTTGTACTTATCGTCTGCAAAGGTATGTCGAGTGCTGCGGTATGCGGAGACACTAAAAGCACCATAGTAGAACACAGATGAAGCTTCTAAGTTGGTGTAATAGTCAGTAAGAAGTAGTACAATTCAAGTTTTACGTATCGATTAATGACTTTTTAGATGGCTTTGGTGCCTTGGACATGAGCTAGGAAATTAAGATTCTCCATGAAAGGAGGACTAGCAGCCGAGTTGTATAGGAGAATGTGAAAAGTGTTCATATGTAGTAAAAACCTGAGAAATACGTCCGTTTTCGTCACTTGTTATCGAATCGACTTAAAGCCAAATCGTCACATTGGCCGCTCTTCTCTCTGAAACGGTTGTACTTATCGTCTGCAAAGCTATGTCGCGTGCTGCGGTATGCGGAGACACTAAAAGCACCTTAGTAGAACACAGATGAAGCTTCTAAGTTTATGTAATAGCCAGTAAGAAGTAGTACAATTCAAGTTTTAGGTAACGATTATTGACTTTTTAGCTGGCTTTGGTGCCTTGGACATGAGCTAGGACCTTGAGATTCTGCATGAAAGGAGGACTAGCAGCCAAGTTGCACGGGAGAATGTGAAAAGTGTTCATATGTAGTAAAAACCTGAGAAATCCGTCCGTTTTTGTCATTTGTTATCGAATCGACTTAAAGCCAGATCGTCACATTGGTTGCCCTTCTCTCTGAAACGGTTGTACTTATCGTTTGCAAAGCTATGTCGAGTGCTGCGGTATGCGGAGACACTAAAGTCACCATAGTGAAACACAGATGAAGCCTCTAAGTTGATGTAATAGCCAGTAAGAAGTAGTACAATTCAAGTTTTGCGTATCGATTATTGACATTTTAGCTAGCTTTCGTGCCTTGGACATGAGCTAGGACCTTAAGATTCTGCATCAAAGGAGGACTAGCAGCCGAGTTGCACGGGAGAATGTGAAAAGTGTTTATATGTAATAAAAACCTGAGAAATCCGTCCGTTTTCGTCATTTGTTTTCGAATCGACTTAAAGCCAGATCGTCACATTGGCCCCTCTTCTCTCTGAAACGGTTGTACTTATCGTCTGCAAAGCTATGTCGCGTGCTGCGGTATGCGGAGACACTAAAGTCACCATAGTAGAACACAGATGAAGCTTCTAAGTTGATGTAATAGCCAGTAAGAAGTAGTACAATTCAAGTTTTAGGTATCGGTTATTGACTTTTTAGCTGGCTTTGGTGCCTTGGACATGAGCTAGGACCTTATGATTCTGCATGAAAGGAGGACTAGCAGCCGCGTTGGAATTGAGAATGTGAAAAGCGTTCATATGTAATATAAACGTGAGAAATCCGTCCGTTTTCGTCATTTGTTATCGAATCGACTTAAAGCCAGATCGTCACATTGGCCGCTCTTCTCTCTGTAACGGTTGTACTTATCGTCTGCAAAGGTATGTCGAGTGCTGCGGTATGCGGAGACACTAAAAGCACCATAGTAGAACACAGATGAAGCTTCTACGTTGGTGTAATAGTCAGTAAGAAGTAGTACAATTCAAGTTTTACGTATCGATTATTGACATTTTAGCTGTCTTTGGTGCCTTGGACATGAGCGAAGACCTTAAGATTCTGCATGGAAGGAGGACTAGCAGCCGAGTTGCATAGGAGAATGTGAAAAGTGTTCATATGTAGTAAAAACCTGAGAAATCCGTCCGTTTTCGTCATTTGTTAGCGAATCGACTTAAAGCCAGATCGTCAAATTGGCCGCTCTTCTCCCTGAAACGGTTATACTTATCGTCTGCAAAGCTATGTCGCGTGCTGCGGTATGCGGACGCACTAAAAGCACCATAGTAGAACACAGATGGAGCTTCTAAGTTGATGTAATAGCCAGTAAGAAGTAGTACAATTCAACATTTAAGTATTGCTTATTGACTTTTTAGATGGCTTTGGTGCCTTGGACATGAGCTAGGAACTTGAGATTCTGCGTGAAAGGAGGACTAGCAGCCGAGTTGCACGGGAGAATGTGAAAAATGTTCATATGTAGTAAAAAACTGAGAAATCCGTCCGTTTTCGTCATTTGTTATCGAATCGTCTTAAAGCCAGATCGTCACATTGGCCGCTCTTCTCTCTGAAACGGTTGTACTTATCGTCTGCAAAGCTATGTCGCGTGCTGCGGTATGCGGAGACACTAAAAGCACCATAGTAGAACACAGATGAAGCTTCTACGTTGATGTAATAGCCAGTAAGAAGTAGTACAATTCAAGTTTTAAGTATTGATTATTGACTTTTTAGCTGGCTTGGGTGCCTTTGACATGAGCTAGGACCTTACGATTCTGCATGAAAAGACGACTAGCATTCGATTTGCAAGGGAGAATGTGAAAAGTGTTCATATGTAGCAAAAAAATGAGAAATACGTCCGTTTTCGTCATTTGTTATCGAATCAACTTAAAGCTATATCGTCACATTGGCCGCTCTTCTCTCTGAAACGTTTGTACTTATCGTCTGCAAAGCTATGTCGCGTGCTGCGGTATGCGGAGACACTAAACGCACCATAGTAGAACACAGATGAAGCTTCTAAGTTGGTGTAATAGTCAGTAAAAAGTAGTACAATTCAAGTTTTACGTATCGATTATTGACTTTTTAGCTTGCTTTGGTGCCTTGGACATGAGCTAGGAAATTAAGATTCTCCATGAAAGGAGGACTAGCAGCCGAGTTGCACGGGAGAATGTGAAAAGTGTTCATATGTAGTAAAAACCTGAGAAATCTGTCCGTTTTCGTCATTTGTTATCGAATCGACTTAAAGCCAGATCGTCACATTGGCCGCTCTTCTCTCTGAAACGGTTGTACTTATCGTCTGCAAAGCTATGTCGCGTGCTGCGGTATGAGGAGACACTAAAAGCACCATAGTAGAACACAGATGAAGCTTCTAAGTTGATGCAATAGCCAGTAAGAAGTAGTACAATTAATGTTTTAGGTTACGATTATTGACTTTTTAGCTGGCTTTGGTGACTTGGACATGAGCTAGGACCTTAAGCTTCTACATGAAAGGAGGGCTAGCAGCCGAGTTTCACGGGAGAATGTGAACAGTGTTAATAAGTAGTAAAAACATGAGAAATCCCTCCGTTTTCGTCATTTGTTATCGAATCGACTTAAAGCCAGATCGTCACATTGGCCGCTCTTCTCTCTGAAACGGTTGTACTTATCGTCTGCAAAGCTATGTCGCGTGCTGCGGTATGCGGAGACACTAAAAGCACCATAGTAGAACACATATGAAGCTTCTAAGTTGATGTAATAGCCAGTAAGAAGTAGTACAATTCAAGTTTTAGGTATCGGTTATTGACTATTTAGCTGGTTTGGGTGCCTTGGACATGAGCTAGGACCTTAAGATTCTGCATGAAAGGAGGACTAGCAGTCGAGTTGCACGGGAGAATGTGAAAAGCGTTCATATGTAGTAAAAACCTGAGAAATCCGTCCGTTTTCGTCATTTTTATCGAATCGACTTAAAGCCAGGTCGTCAAATTATCAGCTCTTCTTTCTGAAACGTTTGTACTTATCGTCTGCAAAGCTATGTCGCGTGCTGCGGTATGCGGAGACACTAAAAGCACCATAGTAGAACACAGATGTAGCTTCAAAGTTGATGTAATAGCCAGTAAGAAGTAGTACAATTCAAATTTTAGGTATCGATTATTTAGTTTTTAGTTGTCTTTGGTGCCTTGGACATGATCTAGGACCTTAAGATTCTGCATGAAAGAAGGACTAGCAGCAGCGTTGCACGGGAGAATGTGAAAAGTGTTCATATGTAGTAAAAACCCGAGAAATCCCTCCGTTTTCGTCATTTGTTATCGAATCGACTTAAAGCCAGATCGTCACATTGGCCGCTCTTCTCTCTGAGACGGTTGTACTTATCGTCTGCAAAGCTATGTCGCGTGCTGCGGTATGCGGAGACACTAAAAGCACCATAGTAGAACACAGATGAAGCTTCTAAGTTGATGTAATAGCCAGTAAGATGTAGTACAATTCAAGAATTAAGGATTGCTTATTGACTTTTTAGCTGTCTTTGGTGCCTTGGACATGGGATAGGAGCTTGAGATTCTGCGTGAAAATAGGACTAGCAGCCGCGTTGCACGGGAGAATGTGAAAAGTGTTCATATGTAGTACAAACCTGAGAAATCCGTCCGTTTTCGTCATTTGTTATCGAATCGTTTTAAAGCCAGATCGTCACATTGGCACTCTTCTCTCTGAAACGGTTGTACTTATCGTATGCAAAGCTATGTCGCGTGCTATGGTATGCGGAGACACTAAAACCACCATAGTAGAACACATATGAAGCTTCTAAGTTGATGTAATAGCCAGTAAGAAGTAGTACAATTCAAGTTTTAGGTATCGGTTATTGACTATTTAGCTGGCTTGGGTGCCTTGGACATGAGCTAGGACCTTAGGATTCTGCATGAAAGGAGGACCAGCACCCGAGTTGCACGGGAGAATGTGAAAAGAGTTCATATGTAGTAAAAACCTGAGAAATCCGTCCGTTTTTGTCATTTGTTATCGAATCGACTTAAAGCCAGATCGTCACATTGGCCGCTCTTCTCTCTGAAACGGTTGTACTTATCGTCTGCAAAGCTATGTCGCGTGCTGCGGTATGCGGAGACACTAAAAGCACCATAGTAGAACACAGATGAAGCTACTAAGTTGATGTAATAGTCAGTAAGAAGTAGTACAATTCAAGTTTTACGTATCGATTATTGACTTTTTAGATGACTTTGGTGCCTTGGACATGAGCTAGGAAATTAAGATTCTCCATGAAAGGAGGACTAGCAGCCGAGTTGCATAGGAGAATGTGAAAAGTGTTCATATGTAGTAAAAACCTGAGAAATACGTCCGTTTTCGTCACTTGTTATCGAATCGACTTAAAGCCAGATCGTCACATTGGCCGCTCTTCTCTCTGAAACGGTTGTACTTATCGTCTGCAAAGCTATGTCGCGTGCTGCGGTATGCGGAGACACTAAACGCACCATAGTAGAACACAGATGAAGCTTCTAAGTTGGTGTAATAGTCAGTAAAAAGTAGAACAATTCAAGTTTTACGTATCGATTATTGACTTTTTAGCTTGCTTTGGTGCCTTGGACATGAGCTAGGAAATTAAGATTCTCCATGAAAGGAGGACTAGCAGCCGAGTTGCACGGGAGAATGTGAAAAGTGTTCATATGTAGTAAAAACCTGAGAAATCTGTCCGTGTTCGTCATTTGTTATCGAATCGACTTAAAGCCAGATCGTCACATTGGCCCCTCTTCTCTCTGAAACGGTCGTACTTATCGTCTGCAAAGCTATGTCGCGTGCTGCGGTATGCGGAGACACTAAAAGCACCATAGTAGAACACAGATGAAGCTTCTAAGTTGATGCAATAGCCAGTAAGAAGTAGTACAATTAAAGTTTTAGGTTACGATTATTGACTTTTTAGCTGGCTTTGGTGACTTGGACATGAGCTAGGACCTTAAGATTCTACATGAAAGGAGGGCTAGCAGCCGAGTTGCACGGGAGAATGTGAACAGTGTTAATAAGTAGTAAAAACATGAGAAATCCGTCCGTTTTCGTCATTTGTTATCGAATCGACTTAAAGCCAGATCGTCACATTGGCCGCTCTTCTCTCTGAGACGGTTGTACTTATCGTCTGCAAAGCTATGTCGCGTGCTGCGGTATGCGGAGACACTAAAAGCACCATAGTAGAACACAGATGTAGCTTCAAAGTTGATGTAATAGCCAGTAAGAAGTAGTGCAATTCAAATTTTAGGTATCGATTATTTAGTTTTTAGTTGTCTTTGGTGCCTTGGACATGATCTAGGACCTTAAGATTCTGCATGAAAGAAGGACTAGCAGCAGCGTTGCACGGGAGAATGTGAAAAGTGTTCATATGTAGTAAAAACCCGAGAAATCCCTCCGTTTTCGTCATTTGTTAACGAATCGACTTAAAGCCAGATCGTCACATTGGCCGCTCTTCTCTCTGAGACGGTTGTACTTATCGTCTGCAAAGCTATGTCGCGTGCTGCGGTATGCGGAGACACTAAAAGCACCATAGTAGAACACAGATGAAGCTTCTAAGTTGATGTAATAGCCAGTAAGAAGTAGTACAATTCAAGAAATAGGATTGCTTATTGACTTTTTAGCTGGCTTTGGTGCCTTGGACATGGGATAGGAGCTTGAGATTCTGCGTGAAAGGAGGACTAGCAGCCGAGTTGCACGGGAGAATGTGAAAAGTGTTCATATGTAGTAAAAACCTGAGAAATCCGTCCGTTTTCGTCATTTGTTATCGAATCGTTTTAAAGCCAGATCGTCACATTGGCACTCTTCTCTCTGAAACGGTTGTACTTATCGTATGCAAATCTATGTCGCGTGCTATGGTATGCGGAGACACTAAAAGCACCATAGTAGAACACATATGAAGCTTCTAAGCTGATGTAATAGCCAGTAAGAAGTAGTACAATTCAAGTTTTAGGTATCGGTTATTGACTATTTAGCTGGCTTGGGTGGCTTGGACATGAGCTAGGACCTGAAGATTCTGCATGAAAGGAGGACTAGCAGCCGAGTTGCACGGGAGAATGTGAAAAGAGTTCATATGTAGTAAAAACCTGAGAAATCCGTCCGTTTTTGTCATTTGTTATCGAATCGACTTAAAGCCAGATCGTCACATTGGCCGCTCTTCTCTCTGAAACGGTTGTACTTATCGTCTGCAAAGCTATGTCGCGTGCTGCGGTATGCGGAGACACTAAAAGCACCATAGTAGAACACAGATGAAGCTTCTAAGTTGGTGTAATAGTCAGTAAGAAGTAGTACAATTCAAGTTTTACGTATCTATTATTGACTTTTTAGATGGCTTTGGTGCCTTGGACATGAGCTAGGAAATTAAGATTCTCCATGAAAGGAGGACTAGCAGCCGAGTTGCATAGGAGAATGTGAAAAGTGTTCATATGTAGTAAAAACCTGAGAAATACGTCCGTTTTCGTCACTTGTTATCGAATCGACTTAAAGCGAGATCGTCACATTGGCCGCTCTTCTCTCTGAAACGGTTGTACTTATCGTCTGCAAAGCTATGTCGCCTGCTGCGGTATGCGGAGACACTAAAAGCACCATAGTAGAACACAGATGAAGCTTCTAAGTTGATGTAATAGCCAGTAAGAAGTAGTACAATTAAAGTTTTAGGTAACGATTATTGACTTTTTAGCTGGCTTTGGTGCCTTGGACATGAGCTAGGACCTTGAGATTCTGCATAAAAGGAGGACTAGCAGCCAAGTTGCACGGGAGAATGTGAAAAGTGTTCATATGTAGTAAAAACCTGAGAAATCCGTCCGTTTTTGTCATTTGTTATCGAATCGACTTAAAGCCAGATCGTCACATTGGTTGCCCTTCTCTCTGAAACGGTTGTACTTATCGTTTGCAAAGCTATGTCGAGTGCTGCGGTATGCGGAGACACTAAGGTCACCATAGTAGAACACAGATGAAGCTTCTAAGTTGATGTAATAGCCAATAAGAAGTAGTACAATTTAAGTTTTACGTATCGATTATTGACATTTTAGCTGGCTTTGGTGCCTTGGACATGAGCTAGGACCTTAAGATTCTGCATGAAAGGAGGGCAAGCAGCCGGGTTGCACGGGAGAATGTGAAAAGTGTTCATATATAATAAAAACCTGAGAAATGCGTCCGTTTTCGTCATTTGTTATCGAATCGACTTACAGCCAGATCGTCACATTGGCCGCTCTTCTCTCTGAAACGGTTGTACTTATCGTCTGCAAAGCTACGTCGCGTGCTGCGGTATTCGGAGACACTAAAAGCACCATAGTAGAACACAGATGAAGCTTCTAAGTTGATGTAATAGCCAGTAACAAGAAGTACAATTCAAGTTTTAAGTATGGATTATTGACTTTTTAGCTGGCTTTGGTGCCTTGGACATGAGCTAGGACCTTAAGATCCTGCATGAAAGGAGGACTAGCAGCCAAGTTGCACGTGAGAATGTGAAAAGTGTTCATATGTAGTAAAAACCTGAGAAATCCGTCCGTTTTCGTCATTTGTTAGCGAATCGACTTAAAGCCAGATCGTCACATTGGCCGCTCTTCTCCCTGAAACGGTTGTACTTATCGTCTGCAAAGCTATGTCGCGTGCTGCGGTATGCGGAGACACTAAAAGCACCATAGTAGAACACAGATGAAGCTTCTAAGTTGATGTAATAGCCAGTAAGAAGTAGTACAATTCAAGTTTTAGGTATCGGTTATTGACTATTTAGCTGGCTTGGGTGCCTTGGACATGAGCTAGGACCTTAAGATTCTGCATGAAAGGAGGACTAGAAGCCGAGTTGCACGGGAGAATGTGAAAAGCGTTCATATGTAGTAAAAACCTGAGAAATCCGTCCGTTTTCGTCATTTTTATCGAATCGACTTAAAGCCAGATCGTCAAATTATCAGCTCTTCTTTCTGAAACGGTTGTACTTATCGTCTGCAAAGCTATGTCGCGTGCTGCGGTATGCGGAGACACTAAAAGCACCATAGTAAAACACAGATGTAGCTTCTAAGTTGATGTAATAGCCAGTAAGAAGTAGTACAATTCAAATTTTAGGTATCGATTATTTAGTTTTTAGTTGTCTTTGGTGCCTTGGACATGATCTAGGACCTTATGATTCTGCATGAAAGAAGGACTAGCAGCAGCGTTGCACGGGAGAATGTGAAAAGTGTTCATATGTAGTAAAAACCCGAGAAATCCCTCCGTTTTCGTCATTTGTTATCGAATCGACTTAAAGCCAGATCGCCACATTGGCCGCTCTTCTCTCTGAAACGGTTGTACTTATCGTCTGCAAAGCTATGTCGCGTGCTGCGGTATGCGGAGACACTAAAAGCACCATAGTAGAACACAGATGAAGCTTCCAAGTTGATGTAATAGTCAGTAAGAAGTAGTACAAATCAAGTTTTACGTATCGATTATTGACTTTTTAGCTGGCTTTGGTGTCTTGGACATGAGCTAGGAAATTAAGATTCTCCATGAAAGGAGGACTAGCAACCGAGTTGCACGGGAGAATGTGAAAAGTGTTCATATGTAGTACAAACCTGAGAAATCCGTCCGTTTTCGTCATTTGTTATCGAATCGACTTAAAGCCAGATCGTCACATTGGCCGCTCTTCTCTCTGAAACGGTTGTACTTATCGTCTGCAAAGCTATGTCGCGTGCTGCGGTATGCGGAGACACTAAAAGCACTATAGTAGAACACAGATGAAGCTTCTCTAAGTTGATGTAATAGCCAGTAAGAAGTAGTACAATTCAAGAATTAAGGATTGCTTATTGAATTTTTAGCTGGCTTTGGTGCCTTGGACATGAGATAGGACCTTGAGATTCTGCGTGAAAGTGGAATAGCAGCCGAGTTGCACGGGAGAATGTGAAAAGTGTTCATATGTACTAAAAACTTGAGAAATCCGTCCGTTTTCGTCATTTGTTATCGAATCGTTTTAAAGCCAGATCGTCACATTGGCTCTCTTCTCTCTGAAACGGTTGTACTTATCGTATGCAAAGCAATGTCGCGTGCTGCGGTATGCGGAGACACTAAAAGCACCATAGTAGAACACAGATGAAGCTTTTCCGTTGATGTAATAGCCAGTAAGAAGTAGTACAATTCAAGTTTAATGTATTGATTATTGACTTTTTACCTGGCTTTGGTGGCTTGGACATGAGCTAGGACCTTAAGATTCTGCATGAAAGGAGGACTAGCAGCCGAGTTGCACGGGAGAATGTGAAAAGTGTTCATATGTAGTAAAAACCTGAGAAATCCGTCCGTTTTCGTCATTTGTTATCGAATCGACTTAAAGCCAGATCGTCACATTGGCTCTCTTCTCTCTGAAACGGTTGTACTTATCGTATGCAAAGCTATGTCGCGTGCTGCGGTATGCGGAGACACTAAAAGCACAATAGTAGAACACAGATGAAGCTTTTACGTTGATGTAATAGCCAGTAAGAAGTAGTACAATTCAAATTTAATGTATTGATTATTGACTTTTTACCTGGCTTTGGTGGCTTGGACATGAGCTAGGACCTTAAGATTTTGCATGAAAGGAGGACTAGCAGCTGATTTGCACGGGAGAATGTGAAAAGAGTTCATATGTAGCAAAAACCTGAGAAATACGTCCGTTTTCGTCATTTGTTATCGAATCGACTTAAAGCCAGATCGTCACATTGGCCGCTCTTCTCTCTGAAACGGTTGTACTTATCGTCTGCAAAGCTGTGTCGCGTGCTGCGGTGTGCGGAGACACTAAAAGCACAATAGTAGAACACAGATAAAGCTTCTAAGTTGATTTAATAGCCAGTAAGGAGTAGTACAATTCAAGTTTTAGGTATCGGTTATTGACTATTTAGCTGGCTTGGTGCCTTAGACATGTACTAGGACCTTAAGATTCTGCATGAAAGGAGGACTAGCAGCCGAGTTGCACGGGAGAATGTGAAAAGCGTTCATATGTAGTAAAAACCTGAGAAATCCGTCCGTTTTCGTCATTTTTATCGAATCGACTTAAAGCCAGATCGTCAAATTATCAGCTCTTCTCTCTGAAACGGTTGTACTTATCGTCTGCAAAGCTACGTCGCGTGCTGCGGTATGCGGAGACACTAAAAGCCCGATAGTAGAACACAGATGAAGCTTCTAAGTTGATGTAATAGCCAGTAAGAAGTAGTACAATTCAAGAATTAAGGATTGCTTATTGACTTTTTAGCTGGCTTTGGTGCCTTGGACATGATATAGGACCTTGAGATTCTGCGTCAAAGTGGACTAGCAGCCGAGTTGCACGGGAGAATGTGAAAAATGTTCATATGTACAAAAAACTTGAGAAATCCGTCCGTTTTCGTCATTTGTTATCGAATCGTTTTAAAGCCAGATCGACACATTGGCCGCTCTTCTCTCTGAAACGGTTGTACTTATCGTCTGTAAAGCTATGTCACGTGCTGCGGTATGCGGAGACACTAAAATCACCATAGTAGAATACAGATGAAGCTTTTACGTTGATGTAATAGCCAGTAAGAAGTAGTACAATTCAAGTTTAATGTATTGATTATTGACTTTTTAGCTGGCTTTGGTGCCTTGGACATGAGCTAGGACCTTAAGATTCTGCATGAAAGGAGGACTAGCAGTCGATTTGCACGGGAGAATGTGATAAGAGTTCATATGTAGCAAAAACCTCAGAAATACCTCCGTTTTCGTCATTTGTTATCGAATCGACTTAAAGCCAGATCGTCACATTGGCCGCTCTTCTCCCTGAAACGGTTGTACTTATCGTCTGCAAAGCTATGTCGCGTGCTGCGGTATGCGGAGACACTAAAAGCACCATAGTAGAACACAGATGAAGCTTCTAAGTTGATGTAATAGTCAGTAAGATGTAGTACAATTCAAGTTTTACTTATCGATTATTGACTTTTTAGCTGGCTTTGGTGTCTTGGACATGAGCTAGGACCTTAAGATTATGCATGAAAGGAGGACTAGCATCCGAGTTGCAGGGGAGAATGTGAAAAGTGTTCATATGTAATAAAAACCTGAGAAATACGTCCGTTTTCCTCATTTGTTATCGAATCGACTTAAAGCCAGATCGTCACATTGGCCGCTCTTTTCTCTGAAACGGTTGTACTTATCGTCTGCAAGGCTACGTCGCGTGCTGCGGTATGCGGAGACACTAAAAGCACCATAGTAGAACACAGATGAAGCTTCTAAGTTGGTGTAATAGTCAGTAAGAAGTAGTACAATTCAAGTTTTACGTATCGATTATTGACTTTTTAGCTGGCTTTGGTGCCTTGGACATGAGCTAGGAAATTAAGTTTCTCTATGAAAGGAGGCTAGCAGCCGAGTTGCACGGGAGAATGTGAAAAGTGTTCATATGTAGTAAAAACCTGAGAAATCCGTCCGTTATTGTCATTTGTTATCGAATCGACTTAAAGCCAGATCGTCACATTGGCCGCTCTTCTCTCTGAAACGGTTGTACTTATCGTCTGCAAAGCTATGTCGCGTGCTGCGGTATACGGAGACACGAAATGCACCATAGTAGAACACAGATGAAGCTTCTAAGTTGATGTAATAGCCAGTAAGAAGTAGTACAATTCAAGTTTAATGTATTGATTATTGACTTTTTAGCTGGCTTTGGTGCTTTGGACATGAGCTAGGACCTTAAGATTCTGCATGAAAGGAGGACTAGCAGCCGATTTGCACGGGAGAATGTCATAAGAGTTCATATGTACCAAAAACCTGAGAAATACATCCGTTTTCGTCATTTGTTATCGAATCGACTTAAAGCCTGATCGTCACATTGGCCGCTCTTCTCTCTGAAACGGTTGTACTTATCGTCTGCAAAGCTATGTCGCGTGCTGCGGTATGCGGAGACACTAAAAGCACCATAGTAGAACACAGATGAAGCTTCTAAGTTGATGTAATAGTCAGTAAGATGTAGTACAATTCAAGTTTTACTTATCGATTATTGACTTTTTAGCTGGCTTTGGTGTCTTGGACATGAGCTAGGACCTTAAGATTCTGCATGAAAGGAGGACTAGCAGCCGAGTTGCAGGGGAGAATGTAAAAAGTGTTAATATGTAATAAAAACCTGAGAAATACGTCCGTTTTCCTCATTTGTTATCGAATCGACTTAAAGCCAGATCGTCACATTGGCCGCTCTTCTCTCGGAGACGGTTGTACTTATCGTCTGCAAAGCTATGTCGCGTGCTGCGGTATGCGGAGACACTAAAAGCACCATAGTAGAACACAGATGAAGCTTCTAAGTTGATGTAATAGCCAGTAAGATGTAGTACAATTCAAGAATTAAGGATTGCTTATTGACTTTTTAGCTGGCTTTGGTGCCTTGGACATGGGATAGGAGCTTGAGATTCTGCGTGAAAATAGGACTAGCAGCCGCGTTGCACGGGAGAATGTGAAAAGTGTTCATATGTAGTACAAACCTGAGAAATCCGTCCGTTTTCGTCATTTGTTATCGAATCGTTTTAAAGCCAGATCGTCACATTGGCACTCTTCTCTCTGAAACGGTTGTACTTATCGTATGCAAAGCTATGTCGCGTGCTATGGTATGCGGAGACACTAAAAGCACCATAGTAGAACACATATGAAGCTTCTAAGTTGATGTAATAGCCAGTAAGAAGTAGTACAATTCAAGTTTTAGGTATCGGTTATTGACTATTTAGCTGGCTTGGGTGCCTTGGACATGAGCTAGGACCTTAGGATTCTGCATGAAAGGAGGACCAGCACCCGAGTTGCACGGGAGAATGTGAAAAGAGTTCATATGTAGTAAAAACCTGAGAAATCCGTCCGTTTTTGTCATTTGTTATCGAATCGACTTAAAGCCAGATCGTCACATTGGCCGCTCTTCTCTCTGAAACGGTTGTACTTATCGTCTGCAAAGCTATGTCGCGTGCTGCGGTATGCGGAGACACTAAAAGCACCATAGTAGAACACAGATGAAGCTACTAAGTTGATGTAATAGTCAGTAAGAAGTAGTACAATTCAAGTTTTACGTATCGATTATTGACTTTTTAGATGGCTTTGGTGCCTTGGACATGAGCTAGGAAATTAAGATTCTCCATGAAAGGAGGACTAGCAGCCGAGTTGCATAGGAGAATGTGAAAAGTGTTCATATGTAGTAAAAACCTGAGAAATACGTCCGTTTTCGTCACTTGTTATCGAATCGACTTAAAGCCAGATCGTCACATTGGCCGCTCTTCTCTCTGAAACGGTTGTACTTATCGTCTGCAAAGCTATGTCGCGTGCTGCGGTATGCGGAGACACTAAACGCACCATAGTAGAACACAGATGAAGCTTCTAAGTTGGTGTAATAGTCAGTAAAATGTAGAACAATTCAAGTTTTACGTATCGATTATTGACTTTTTAGCTTGCTTTGGTGCCTTGGACATGAGCTAGGAAATTAAGATTCTCCATGAAAGGAGGACTAGCAGCCGAGTTGCACGGGAGAATGTGAAAAGTGTTCATATGTAGTAAAAACCTGAGAAATCTGTCCGTTTTCGTCATTTGTTATCGAATCGACTTAAAGCCAGATCGTCACATTGGCCCCTCTTCTCTCTGAAACGGTCGTACTTATCGTCTGCAAAGCTATGTCGCGTGCTGCGGTATGCGGAGACACTAAAAGCACCATAGTAGAACACAGATGAAGCTTCTAAGTTGATGCAATAGCCAGTAAGAAGTAGTACAATTAAAGTTTTAGGTTACGATTATTGCCTTTTTAGCTGCCTTTGGTGACTTGGACATGAGCTAGGACCTTAAGATTCTACATGAAAGGAGGGCTAGCAGCCGAGTTGCACGGGAGAATGTGAACAGTGTTAATAAGTAGTAAAAACATGAGAAATCCGTCCGTTTTCGTCATTTGTTATCGAATCGACTTAAAGCCAGATCGTCACATTGGCCGCTCTTCTCTCTGAGACGGTTGTACTTATCGTCTGCAAAGCTATGTCGCGTGCTGCGGTATGCGGAGACACTAAAAGCACCATAGTAGAACACAGATGTAGCTTCAAAGTTGATGTAATAGCCAGTAAGAAGTAGTGCAATTCAAATTTTAGGTATCGATTATTTAGTTTTTAGTTGTCTTTGGTGCCTTGGACATGATCTAGGACCTTAAGATTCTGCATGAAAGAAGGACTAGCAGCAGCGTTGCACGGGAGAATGTGAAAAGTGTTCATATGTAGTAAAAACCCGAGAAATCCCTCCGATTTCGTCATTTGTTAACGAATCGACTTAAAGCCAGATCGTCACATTGGCCGCTCTTCTCTCTGAGACGGTTGTACTTATCGTCTGCAAAGCTATGTCGCGTGCTGCGGTATGCGGAGACACTAAAAGCACCATAGTAGAACACAGATGAAGCTTCTAAGTTGATGTAATAGCCAGTAAGAAGTAGTACAATTCAAGAAATAGGATTGCTTATTGACTTTTTAGCTGGCTTTGGTGCCTTGGACATGGGATAGGAGCTTGAGATTCTGCGTGAAAGGAGGACTAGCAGCCGAGTTGCACGGGAGAATGTGAAAAGTGTTCATATGTAGTAAAAACCTGAGAAATCCGTCCGTTTTCGTCATTTGTTATCGAATCGTTTTAAAGCCAGATCGTCACATTGGCACTCTTCTCTCTGAAACGGTTGTACTTATCGTATGCAAAGCTATGTCGCGTGCTATGGTATGCGGAGACACTAAAAGCACCATAGTAGAACACATATGAAGCTTCTAAGCTGATGTAATAGCCAGTAAGAAGTAGTACAATTCAAGTTTTAGGTATCGGTTATTGACTATTTAGCTGGCTTGGGTGGCTTGGACATGAGCTAGGACCTGAAGATTCTGCATGAAAGGAGGACTAGCAGCCGAGTTGCACGGGAGAATGTGAAAAGAGTTCATATGTAGTAAAAACCTGAGAATTCCGTCCGTTTTTGTCATTTGTTATCGAATCGACTTAAAGCCAGATCGTCACATTGGCCGCTCTTCTCTCTGAAACGGTTGTACTTATCGTCTGCAAAGCTATGTCGCGTGCTGCGGTATGCGGAGACACTAAAAGCACCATAGTAGAACACAGATGAAGCTTCTAAGTTGGTGTAATAGTCAGTAAGAAGTAGTACAATTCAAGTTTTACGTGTCTATTATTGACTTTTTAGATGGCTTTGGTGCCTTGGACATGAGCTAGGAAATTAAGATTCTCCATGAAAGGAGGACTAGCAGCCGAGTTGCATAGGAGAATGTGAAAAGTGTTCATATGTAGTAAAAACCTGAGAAATACGTCCGTTTTCGTCACTTGTTATCGAATCGACTTAAAGCGAGATCGTCACATTGGCCGCTCTTCTCTCTGAAACGGTTGTACTTATCGTCTGCAAAGCTATGTCGCCTGCTGCGGTATGCGGAGACACTAAAAGCACCATAGTAGAACACAGATGAAGCTTCTAAGTTGATGTAATAGCCAGTAAGAAGTAGTACAATTAAAGTTTTAGGTAACGATTATTGACTTTTTAGCTGGCTTTGGTGCCTTGGACATGAGCTAGGACCTTGAGATTCTGCATAAAAGGACTACTAGCAGCCAAGTTGCACGGGAGAATGTGAAAAGTGTTCATATGTAGTAAAAACCTGAGAAATCCGTCCGTTTTTGTCATTTGTTATCGAATCGACTTAAAGTCAGATCGTCACATTGGTTGCCCTTCTCTCTGAAACGGTTGTACTTATCGTTTGCAAAGCTATGTCGAGTGCTGCGGTATGCGGAGACACTAAGGTCACCATAGTAGAACACAGATGAAGCTTCTAAGTTGATGTAATAGCCAATAAGAAGTAGTACAATTTAAGTTTTACGTATCGATTATTGACATTTTAGCTGGCTTTGGTGCCTTGGACATGAGCTAGGACCTTAAGATTCTGCATGAAAGGAGGGCAAGCAGCCGGGTTGCACGGGAGAATGTGAAAAGTGTTCATATATAATAAAAACCTGAGAAATGCGTCCGTTTTCGTCATTTGTTATCGAATCGACTTACAGCCAGATCGTCACATTGGCCGCTCTTCTCTCTGAAACGGTTGTATTTATCGTCTGCAAAGCTACGTCGCGTGCTGCGGTATTCGGAGACACTAAAAGCACCATAGTAGAACACAGATGAAGCTTCTAAGTTGATGTAATAGCCAGTAACAAGAAGTACAATTCAAGTTTTAAGTATGGATTATTGACTTTTTAGCTGGCTTTGGTGCCTTGGACATGAGCTAGGACCTTAAGATCCTGCATGAAAGGAGGACTAGCAGCCAAGTTGCACGTGAGAATGTGAAAAGTGTTCATATGTAGTAAAAACCTGAGAAATCCGTCCGTTTTCGTCATTTGTTAGCGAATCGACTTAAAGCCAGATCGTCACATTGGCCGCTCTTCTCCCTGAAACGGTTGTACTTATCGTCTGCAAAGCTATGTCGCGTGCTGCGGTATGCGGAGACACTAAAAGCACCATAGTAGAACACAGATGAAGCTTCTACGTTGATGTAATAGCCAGTAAGAAGTAGTACAATTCAAGTTTTAGGTATCGGTTATTGACTATTTAGCTGGCTTGGGTGCCTTGGACATGAGCTAGGACCTTAAGATTCTGCATGAAAGGAGGACTAGAAGCCGAGTTGCACGGGAGAATGTGAAAAGCGTTCATATGTAGTAAAAACCTGAGAAATCCGTCCGTTTTCGTCATTTTTATCGAATCGACTTAAAGCCAGATCGTCAAATTATCAGCTCTTCTTTCTGAAACGGTTGTACTTATCGTCTGCAAAGCTATGTCGCGTGATGCGGTATGCGGAGACACTAAAAGCACCATAGTAAAACACAGATGTAGCTTCTAAGTTGATGTAATAGCCAGTAAGAAGTAGTACAATTCAAATTTTAGGTATCGATTATTTAGTTTTTAGTTATCTTTGGTGCCTTGGACATGATCTAGGACCTTATGATTCTGCATGAAAGAAGGACTAGCAGCAGCGTTGCACGGGAGAATGTGAAAAGTGTTCATATGTAGTAAAAACCCGAGAAATCCCTCCGTTTTCGTCATTTGTTATCGAATCGACTTAAAGCCAGATCGCCACATTGGCCGCTCTTCTCTCTGAAACGGTTGTACTTATCGTCTGCAAAGCTATGTCGCGTGCTGCGGTATGCGGAGACACTAAAAGCACCATAGTAGAACACAGATGAAGCTTCCAAGTTGATGTAATAGTCAGTAAGAAGTAGTACAAATCAAGTTTTACGTATCGATTATTGACTTTTTAGCTGGCTTTGGTGTCTTGGACATGAGCTAGGAAATTAAGATTCTCCATGAAAGGAGGACTAGCAACCGAGTTGCACGGGAGAATGTGAAAAGTGTTCATATGTAGTAAAAACCTGAGAAATCCGTCCGTTTTCGTCATTTGTTATCGAATCGACTTAAAGCCAGATCGTCACATTGGCCGCTCTTCTCTCTGAAACGGTTGTACTTATCGTCTGCAAAGCTATGTCGCGTGCTGCGGTATGCGGAGACACTAAAAGCACCATAGTAGAACACAGATGAAGCTTCTAAGTTGATGCAATAGCCAGTAAGAAGTAGTACAATTAAAGTTTTGGGTTACGATTATTGACTTTTTAGCTGGCTTTGGTGACTTGGTCATGAGCTAGGACCTTAAGATTCTACATGAAAGGAGGGCTAGCAGCCGAGTTGCACGAGAGAATGTGAACAGTGTTAATAAGTAGTAAAAACATGAGAAATCCGTCCGTTTTCGTCATTTGTTATCGAATCGACTTAAAACCAGATCGTCACATTGGCCGCTCTTCTCTCTGAAACGGTTGTACTTATCGTCTGCAAAGCTATGTCGCGTGCTGCGGTATGCGGAGACACTAAAAGCACCATAGTAGAACACATATGAAGCTTATAAGTTGATGTAATAGCCACTAAGAAGTAGTACAATTCAAGTTTTAGGTATCGGTTATTGACTATTTAGCTGGCTTGGGTGCCTTGGACATGTGCTAGGACCTTAAGATTCTGCATGAAAGGAGGACTAGCAGCCGAGTTGCACGGGAGAATGTGAAAAGCGTTCATATGTAGTAAAAACCTGAGAAATCCGTCCGTTTTCGTCATTTTTATCGAATCGACTTAAAGCCAGATCGTCAAATTATCAGCTCATCACTCTGAAACGGTTGTACTTATCGTGTGCAAAGCTATGTCGCGTGCTGCGGTATGCGGAGACACTAAAAGCACTATAGTAGAACACAGATGAAGCTTCTCTAAGTTGATGTAATAGCCAGTAAGAAGTAGTACAATTCAAGAATTAAGGATTGCTTATTGAATTTTTAGCTGGCTTTGGTGCCTTGGACATGAGATAGGACCTTGAGATTCTGCGTGAAAGTGGAATAGCAGCCGAGTTGCACGGGAGAATGTGAAAAGTGTTCATATGTACTAAAAACTTGAGAAATCCGTCCGTTTTCGTCATTTGTTATCGAATCGTTTTAAAGCCAGATCGTCACATTGGCTCTCTTCTCTCTGAAACGGTTGTACTTATCGTATGCAAAGCAATGTCGCGTGCTGCGGTATGCGGAGACACTAAAAGCACCATAGTAGAACACAGATGAAGCTTTTCCGTTGATGTAATAGCCAGTAAGAAGTAGTACAATTCAAGTTTAATGTATTGATTATTGACTTTTTACCTGGCTTTGGTGGCTTGGACATGAGCTAGGACCTTAAGATTCTGCATGAAAGGAGGACTAGCAGCCGATTTGCACGGGAGAATGTGAAAAGAGTTCATATGTAGCAAAAACCTGAGAAATACGTCCGTTTTCGTCATTTGTTATCGAATCAACTTAAAGCCAGATCGTCACATTGGCCGCTCTTCTCTCTGAAACGGTTGTACTTATCGTCTGCAAAGCTATGTCGCGTGCTGCGGTATGCGGAGACACTAAAAGCACCATAGTAGAACACAGATGAAGCTTCTAAGTTGATGTAATAGCCAGTAAGAAGTAGTACAATTCAAGAATTAAGGATTGCTTATTGACTTTTTAGCTGGCTTTGGTGCCTTGGACATGGGATAGGACCTTGAGATTCTGCGTGAAAGGAGGACTAGCAGCCGAGTTGCACGGGAGAATGTGAAAAGTGTTCATATGTAGTAAAAACCTGAGAAATCCGTCCGTTTTCGTCATTTGTTATCGAATCGACTTAAAGCCAGATCGTCACATTGGCTCTCTTCTCTCTGAAACGGTTGTACTTATCGTATGCAAAGCTATGTCGCGTGCTGCGGTATGCGGAGACACTAAAAGCACCATAGTAGAACACAGATGAAGCTTTTACGTTGATGTAATAGCCAGTAAGAAGTAGTACAATTCAAGTTTAATGTATTGATTATTGACTTTTTACCTGGCTTTGGTGGCTTGGACATGAGCTAGGACCTTAAGATTTTGCATGAAAGGAGGACTAGCAGCTGATTTGCACGGGAGAATGTGAAAAGAGTTCATATGTAGCAAAAACCTGAGAAATACGTCCGTTTTCGTCATTTGTTATCGAATCGACTTAAAGCCAGATCGTCACATTGGCCGCTCTTCTCTCTGAAACGGTTGTACTTATCGTCTGCAAAGCTGTGTCGCGTGCTGCGGTGTGCGGAGACACTAAAAGCAGAATAGTAGAACACAGATAAAGCTTCTAAGTTGATTTAATAGCCAGTAAGGAGTAGTACAATTCAAGTTTTAGGTATCGGTTATTGACTATTTAGCTGGCTTGGTGCCTTAGACATGTACTAGGACCTTAAGATTCTGCATGAAAGGAGGACTAGCAGCCGAGTTGCACGGGAGAATGTGAAAAGCGTTCATATGTAGTAAAAACCTGAGAAATCCGTCCGTTTTCGTCATTTTTATCGAATCGACTTAAAGCCAGATCGTCAAATTATCAGCTCTTCTCTCTGAAACGGTTGTACTTATCGTCTGCAAAGCTACGTCGCGTGCTGCGGTATGCGGAGACACTAAAAGCCCGATAGTAGAACACAGATGAAGCTTCTAAGTTGATGTAATAGCCAGTAAGAAGTAGTACAATTCAAGAATTAAGGATTGCTTATTGACTTTTTAGCTGGCTTTGGTGCCTTGGACATGATATAGGACCTTGAGATTCTGCGTCAAAGTGGACTAGCAGCCGAGTTGCACGGGAGAATGTGAAAAGTGTTCATATGTACAAAAAACTTGAGAAATCCGTCCGTTTTCGTCATTTGTTATCGAATCGTTTTAAAGCCAGATCGACACATTGGCCGCTCTTCTCTCTGAAACGGTTGTACTTATCGTCTGTAAAGCTATGTCGCGTGCTGCGGTATGCGGAGACACTAAAATCACCATAGTAGAATACAGATGAAGCTTTTACGTTGATGTAATAGCCAGTAAGAAGTAGTACAATTCAAGTTTAATGTATTGATTATTGACTTTTTAGCTGGCTTTGGTGCCTTGGACATGAGCTAGGACCTTAAGATTCTGCATGAAAGGAGGACTAGCAGCCGATTTGCACGGGAGAATGTGATAAGAGTTCATATGTAGCAAAAACCTCAGAAATACGTCCGTTTTCGTCATTTGTTATCGAATCGACTTAAAGCCAGATCGTCACATTGGCCGCTCTTCTCCCTGAAACGGTTGTACTTATCGTCTGCAAAGCTATGTCGCGTGCTGCGGTATGCGGAGACACTAAAAGCACCATAGTAGAACACAGATGAAGCTTCTAAGTTGATGTAATAGTCAGTAAGATGTAGTACAATTCAAGTTTTACTTATCGATTATTGACTTTTTAGCTGGCTTTGGTGTCTTGGACATGAGCTAGAACCTTAAGATTATGCATGAAAGGAGGACTAGCATCCGAGTTGCAGGGGAGAATGTGAAAAGTGTTCATATGTAATAAAAACCTGAGAAATACGTCCGTTTTCCTCATTTGTTATCGAATCGACTTAAAGCCAGATCGTCACATTGGCCGCTCTTTTCTCTGAAACGGTTGTACTTATCGTCTGCAAGGCTACGTCGCGTGCTGCGGTATGCGGAGACACTAAAAGCACCATAGTAGAACACAGATGAAGCTTCTAAGTTGGTGTAATAGTCAGTAAGAAGTAGTACAATTCAAGTTTTACGTATCGATTATTGACTTTTTAGCTGGCTTTGGTGCCTTGGACATGAGCTAGGAAATTAAGTTTCTCTATGAAAGGAGGCTAGCAGCCGAGTTGCACGGGAGAATGTGAAAAGTGTTCATATGTAGTAAAAACCTGAGAAATCCGTCCGTTATTGTCATTTGTTATCGAATCGACTTAAAGCCAGATCGTCACATTGGCCGCTCTTCTCTCTGAAACGGTTGTACTTATCGTCTGCAAAGCTATGTCGCGTGCTGCGGTATACGGAGACACGAAATGCACCATAGTAGAACACAGATGAAGCTTCTAAGTTGATGTAATAGCCAGTAAGAAGTAGTACAATTCAAGTTTAATGTATTGATTATTGACTTTTTAGCTGGCTTTGGTGCTTTGGACATGAGCTAGGACCTTAAGATTCTGCATGAAAGGAGGACTAGCAGCCGATTTGCACGGGAGAATGTGATAAGAGTTCATATGTACCAAAAACCTGAGAAATACATCCGTTTTCGTCATTTGTTATCGAATCGACATAAAGCCTGATCGTCACATTGGCCGCTCTTCTCTCTGAAACGGTTGTACTTATCGTCTGCAAAGCTATGTCGCGTGCTGCGGTATGCGGAGACACTAAAAGCACCATAGTAGAACACAGATGAAGCTTCTAAGTTGATGTAATAGTCAGTAAGATGTAGTACAATTCAAGTTTTACTTATCGATTATTGACTTTTTAGCTGGCTTTGGTGTCTTGGACATGAGCTAGGACCTTAAGATTCTGCATGAAAGGAGGACTAGCAGCCGAGTTGCAGGGGAGAATGTAAAAAGTGTTAATATGTAATAAAAACCTGAGAAATACGTCCGTTTTCCTCATTTGTTATCGAATCGACTTATAGCCAGATCGTCACATTGGCCGCTCTTTTCTCTGAAACGGTTGTACTTATCGTCTGCAAAGCTACGTCGCGTGCTGCGGTATGCGGAGACATTAAAAGCACCATAGTAGAACACAGATGAAGCTTCTAAGTTGGTGTAATAGTCAGTAAGAAGTAGTACAATTCAAGTTTTACGTATCGATTATTGACTTTTTAGCTGGATTTGGTGCCTTGGACATGAGCTAGGAAATTAAGATTCAGCATGTAAGGAGGACTAGCAGCCGAGTTGCACGGAAGAATGTGAAAAGTTTTCATATGTAGTAAAAACCTGAAGAATACGTCCGTTTTCGTCATTAGTTATCGAATAGACTTAAAGCCAGATCGTCACATTGGCCGCTCTTCTCTCTGAAACGGTTGTACTTATCGTCTGCAAAGCTATGTCGAGTGCTGCGGTATGCGGAGACACTAAAGTCACCATAGTAGAACACAGATGAAGCTTCTAAGTTGATGTAATAGCCAGTAAGAAGTAGTACAATTCAAGTTTTACGTATCGATTATTGACATTTTAGCTGGCTTTGGTGCCTTGGACATGAACTAGGACCTTGAGATTCTGCATGAAAGGAGGACTAGCAGCCGAGTTGCACGGAAGAATGTGAAAAGTGTTCAAATGTAGTAAAAATCTAGAAATCCGACCGTTTTCGTCATTTGTTATCGAATCGACTTAAAGCCAGATCGTCACAATGGCCGCTCTTCTCTCTGAAACGGTTGTACTTATCGTCTGCAAAGCTATGTCGCGTGCTGCGGTATCCGGAGACACTAAAAGCACAATAGTAGAACACAGATGAAGCTTCTAAGTTGATGTAATAGCCAGTAAGATGTAGTACAATTCAAGTTTTAGGTATCGGTTATTGACTATTTAGCTGGCTTGGGTGCCTTGGACATGAGCTAGGACCTTAAGATTCTGCATGAAAGGAGGACTAGCAGCCGAGTTGCACGGGAGAATGTGAAAAGTGTTCATATGTAGTAAAAACCTGAGAAATCCGTCCGTTTTTGTCATTTGTTATCGAATCGACTTAAAGCCAGATCGTCAAATTATCAGCTCTTCTCTCTGAAAGGTTTGTACTTATCGTCTGCAAAGCTACGTCGCGTGCTGCGGTATGCGGGGACACTAAAAGCACCATAGTAAAACACAGATGAAGCTTCTACGTTGATGTAATAGCCAGTAAGTAGTAGTACAATTCAAGTTTTAAGTATTGATTATTGACTTTTTAGCTGGCTTTGGTGCCTTGGACATGAGCTAGGACCTTATGATTCCGGAAAAATAGAAGGACTAGCAGTCGATTTGCACGGGAGAATGTGAAAAGTGTTCATATGTAGTAAAAACCTGAGAAATCCGTCCGGTTTTGTCATTTGTTATCGAATCGACTTTAAGCCAGATCGTCACATTGGCCGCTCTTCTCTCTGAAACGGTTGTACTTATAGTCTGCAAAGCTATGTCGAGTGCTGCGGTATGCGGAGACACTAAAAGCACCATAGTAGAACACAGATGAAGCTTCTAAGTTGATGCAATAGCTAGTAAGAAGTAGTACAATTCAATATTTAAGTATTGATTATTGATTTTTAGCTGGCTTTGGTGCCTTGGACATGAACTAGGAAATGAAGATTCTGCATGAAAGGAGGACTAGCAGCCGAGTTGCACGCGTTAATGTGAAAAGTGTTCATATGTAGTAAAAAACTGAGAAATCCGTCCATTTTCATCATTTGTAATCGAATCGACTTAAAGAGAGATAGTCACATTGCCCGCTCTTCTCTCTGAAACGGTTGTACTTATCGTCTGCAAAGCTATGTCGCGTGCTGCAGTATGCGGAGACACGAAATGCACCATAGTAGAACACAGATGAAGCTTCTAAGTTGATGTAATAGCCAGTAAGAAGCAGTACAATTCAAGTTTTACGTATCGATATTGACATTTTAGCTGGCTTTGGTGCCTTGGACATGAGCTAGGACCTTTAGATTCTGTGTGAAAGGAGGACTGGCAGCCGAGTTGCAGGGGAGAATGTGAAAAGTGTTCATATGTAGTAAAAACCTGAGAAATCCGTCCGTTTTTGTCATTTGTTATCGAATCGACTTAAAGCCAGATCGTCACATTGGCCGCTCTTCTCTCTGAAACGGTTGTACTTATAGTATGCAAAGCTATGTCGCGTGCTTCGGTATTCGGAGACACGAAATGCACCATAGTAGAACACAGATGAAGCTTCTAAGTTGATGAAATAGCCAGTAAGAAGTAGTACAATTCAAGATTTAAGTATTGCTTATTGACTTTTTAGCTGGCTTTGGTGCCTTGGGCATGAGCTATTACCTTGAGATTCTGCATGAAAGAAGGACTAGCAGCCGAGTTGCACGGGAGAATGTAAAAAGTGTTCATATGTAGTAAAAACCTGAGAAATCCATCCGTTATTGTCATTTGTTATCGAATCGACTTAAAGCCAGATCGTCACATTGGCCGCTCTTCTCTCTGAAACGGTTGTACTTATCGTCTGCAAAGCTATGTCGCGTGCTGCGGTATACAGAGACACGAAAAGCACCATAGTAGAACACAGATGAAGCTTCTAAGTTGATGTAATAGCCAGTAAGAAGTAGTACAATTCAAGTTTTAGGTATCGATTATTGACTTTTTAGCTCGGTTTGCGGCCTTGGACATGAGTTAGGACCTTAAGATTCTGCATAAAAGGAGGACTAGCAGCCGAGTTGCAGGGGAGAATGTGAAAAGTGTTCATATGTAGTAAAAACCTGAAAAATACGTCCGTTTTCGTCATTTGTTATCGAATAGACTTAAAGCCAGATCGTCACATTGGCCGCTCTTCTCTCTGAAACGGTTGTACTTATCGTCTGCAAAGCTATGTCGAGTGCTGCGGTATGCGGAGACACTAAAGTCACCATAGTAGAACACTGATGAAGCTTCTAAGTTGATGTAATAGCCAGTAAGAAGTAGTGCAATTCAAGTTTTACGTATCGATTATTGAAATTTTAGCTGGCTTTGGTGCCTTGGACAGGAGCTAGGACCTTGAGATTCTGCATGAAAGGAGGACTAGCAGCCGAGTTGCACGGGAGAATGTGAAAAGCGTTCATATGTAGTAAAAACCTGAGAAATCCGTCTGTTTTCGTCATTTGTTATCGAATCGACTTAAAGCCAGATCGTCAAATTGGCCGCTCTTCTCTCTGAAACGGTTGTACTTATCGTCTGCAAATCTATGTCGCGTGCTGCGGTATGCGGAGACACTAAAAGCACCATAGTAGAACACAGATGAAGCTTCTAAGTTGATGTAATAGCCAGTAAGAAGTAGTACAAATCAAATTTTAGGTATCGATTATTGACATTTTAGCTGGCTTTGGTGCCTTGGACATGAGCTAGGACCTTAAGATTCTGCATGTAAGGAGGACTAGCAGCCGAGTTGCACGGGAGAATGTGAAAAGCGTTCATATGTAGTAAAAACCTGAGAAATCCGTCCGTTTTCGTCATTTGTTATCGAATCGACTTAAAGCCAGATCGTCAAATTGGCAGCTCATCTCTCTGAAACGGTTGTACTGATCGTCTGCAAAGCTATGTCGCGTGCTAAGGCATGGGGAGGCACGAAAAGAACCATAGTAGAACACAGATTAAGCTTTGAAGTTGATGTAATAGCCAGTAAGAAGTAGTACAATTCAAGTTTTGTGTATCGATTATTGACTTTTTAACTGATTTTGGTGCCTCGGACATGAGTTAGGACCTTAACATTCTGCATGAAAGGAGGACTAGCAGCCGAGTTGCACGGAAGAATGTGAAAAGTGTTCATATGTATTAAAAATCCAGAAATCCGACCGTTTTCGTCATTTGTTATCGAATCGACTTAAAGCCAGATCGTCACATTGGCCGCTCTTCTCTCTGAAACGGTTGTACTTATCGTCTGCAAAGCTATGTCGCGTGCTGCGGTATGCGGAGACACTACAAGCACCATAGTAGAACACAGATGAAGCTTCTAAGTTGATGTAATAGCCAGTAAGAAGTAGTGCAATTCAAGTTTTACGTATCGATTATTGACATTTTAGCTGGCTTTGGTGCCTTGGACATGAGCTAGGACCTTGAGATTCTGCTTGAAAGGAGGACTAGCAGCCGAGTTGCACGCGTTAATGTGAAAAGTGTTCATATGTAGTAAAAAACTGAGAAATCCGTCCATTTTCATCATTTGTAATCGAATCGACTTAAAGAGAGATAGTCACATTGCCCGCTCTTCTCTCTGAAACGGTTGTACTTATCGTCTGCAAAGCTATGTCGCGTGCTGCAGTATGCGGAGACACGAAATGCACCATAGTAGAACACAGATGAAGCTTCTAAGTTGATGTAATAGCCAGTAAGAAGCAGTACAATTCAAGTTTTACGTATCGATATTGACATTTTAGCTGGCTTTGGTGCCTTGGACATGAGCTAGGACCTTTAGATTCTGTGTGAAAGGAGGACTGGCAGCCGAGTTGCAGGGGAGAATGTGAAAAGTGTTCATATGTAGTAAAAACCTGAGAAATCCGTCCGTTTTTGTCATTTGTTATCGAATCGACTTAAAGCCAGATCGTCACATTGGCCGCTCTTCTCTCTGAAACGGTTGTACTTATAGTATGCAAAGCTATGTCGCGTGCTTCGGTATTCGGAGACACGAAATGCACCATAGTAGAACACAGATGAAGCTTCTAAGTTGATGAAATAGCCAGTAAGAAGTAGTACAATTCAAGATTTAAGTATTGCTTATTGACTTTTTAGCTGGCTTTGGTGCCTTGGGCATGAGCTATTACCTTGAGATTCTGCATGAAAGAAGGACTAGCAGCCGAGTTGCACGGGAGAATGTAAAAAGTGTTCATATGTAGTAAAAACCTGAGAAATCCATCCGTTATTGTCATTTGTTATCGAATCGACTTAAAGCCAGATCGTCACATTGGCCGCTCTTCTCTCTGAAACGGTTGTACTTATCGTCTGCAAAGCTATGTCGCGTGCTGCGGTATACAGAGACACGAAAAGCACCATAGTAGAACACAGATGAAGCTTCTAAGTTGATGTAATAGCCAGTAAGAAGTAGTACAATTCAAGTTTTAGGTATCGATTATTGACTTTTTAGCTCGGTTTGCGGCCTTGGACATGAGTTAGGACCTTAAGATTCTGCATAAAAGGAGGACTAGCAGCCGAGTTGCAGGGGAGAATGTGAAAAGTGTTCATATGTAGTAAAAACCTGAAAAATACGTCCGTTTTCGTCATTTGTTATCGAATAGACTTAAAGCCAGATCGTCACATTGGCCGCTCTTCTCTCTGAAACGGTTGTACTTATCGTCTGCAAAGCTATGTCGAGTGCTGCGGTATGCGGAGACACTAAAGTCACCATAGTAGAACACTGATGAAGCTTCTAAGTTGATGTAATAGCCAGTAAGAAGTAGTGCAATTCAAGTTTTACGTATCGATTATTGAAATTTTAGCTGGCTTTGGTGCCTTGGACAGGAGCTAGGACCTTGAGATTCTGCATGAAAGGAGGACTAGCAGCCGAGTTGCACGGGAGAATGTGAAAAGCGTTCATATGTAGTAAAAACCTGAGAAATCCGTCTGTTTTCGTCATTTGTTATCGAATCGACTTAAAGCCAGATCGTCAAATTGGCCGCTCTTCTCTCTGAAACGGTTGTACTTATCGTCTGCAAATCTATGTCGCGTGCTGCGGTATGCGGAGACACTAAAAGCACCATAGTAGAACACAGATGAAGCTTCTAAGTTGATGTAATAGCCAGTAAGAAGTAGTACAAATCAAATTTTAGGTATCGATTATTGACATTTTAGCTGGCTTTGGTGCCTTGGACATGAGCTAGGACCTTAAGATTCTGCATGTAAGGAGGACTAGCAGCCGAGTTGCACGGGAGAATGTGAAAAGCGTTCATATGTAGTAAAAACCTGAGAAATCCGTCCGTTTTCGTCATTTGTTATCGAATCGACTTAAAGCCAGATCGTCAAATTGGCAGCTCATCTCTCTGAAACGGTTGTACTGATCGTCTGCAAAGCTATGTCGCGTGCTAAGGCATGGGGAGGCACGAAAAGAACCATAGTAGAACACAGATTAAGCTTTGAAGTTGATGTAATAGCCAGTAAGAAGTAGTACAATTCAAGTTTTGTGTATCGATTATTGACTTTTTAACTGATTTTGGTGCCTCGGACATGAGTTAGGACCTTAACATTCTGCATGAAAGGAGGACTAGCAGCCGAGTTGCACGGAAGAATGTGAAAAGTGTTCATATGTATTAAAAATCCAGAAATCCGACCGTTTTCGTCATTTGTTATCGAATCGACTTAAAGCCAGATCGTCACATTGGCCGCTCTTCTCTCTGAAACGGTTGTACTTATCGTCTGCAAAGCTATGTCGCGTGCTGCGGTATGCGGAGACACTACAAGCACCATAGTAGAACACAGATGAAGCTTCTAAGTTGATGTAATAGCCAGTAAGAAGTAGTGCAATTCAAGTTTTACGTATCGATTATTGACATTTTAGCTGGCTTTGGTGCCTTGGACATGAGCTAGGACCTTGAGATTCTGCTTGAAAGGAGGACTAGCAGCCGAGTTGCACGGAAGAATGTGAAAAGTGTTCATATGTAGTAAAAATCCAGAAATCCGACCGTTTTCGTCATTTGTTACCGAATCGACTTAAAGCCAGATCGTCACATTGGCCGCTCTTCTCTCTGAAACGGTTGTACTTATCGTCTGCAAAGCTATGTCGCGTGCTGCGGTATGCGGAGACACTACAAGCACCATAGTAGAACACAGATGAAGCTTCTAAGTTGATGTAATAGCCAGTAAGAAGTAGTACAACTCAAGAATTAAGGATTGCTTATTGACTTTTTAGCTGGCTTTGGTGCCTTGGACATGAGCTAGCACCTTGAGATTCTGCATGAAAGAAGGACTAGCAGCCGAGTTGCACGGGAGAATGTGAAAAGTGTTCATAAGTTGTAAAAACCTGAGAAATCCGTCCGTTATTGTCATTTGTTATCGAATCGACTTAAAGCCAGATCGTCACATTGGCCGCTCTTCTCTCTGAAACGGTTGTACTGATCGTCTGCAAAGCTATGTCGCGTGCTACGGTATACGGAGACACGAAAAGCACCATAGTAGAACACAGATGAAGCTTCTAAGTTGATGTAATAGCCAGTAAGAAGTAGTACAATTCAAGTTTTAGGTATCGATTATTGACTTTTTACCTGGCTTTGGTTCCTTGGACATGAGGTAGGACCTTATGATTCTGCATAAAAGGAGGACTAGCACCCGAGTTGCGCGGGAGAATGTGAAAAGTGTTCATATGTAGTAAAAACATGAAAAATACGTCCGTTTTCTTCATTTGTTATCGAATAGACTTAAAGCCAGATCGTCACATTGGCCGCTCTTCTCTCTGAAACGGTTGTACTTATCGTCTGCAAAGCTATAGCGAGTGCTGCGGTATGCGGAGACACTAAAGTCACCATAGTAGAACACAGATGAAGCTTCTAAGTTGATGTAATAGCTAGTAAGAAGTAGTACAATTCAAGTTTTACCTATCGATTATTGACTTTTAAGCTCGCTTTGGTGCCTTGGACATGAACTAGGAAATTAAGATTCTGCATGAAAGGAGGACTAGCAGCCGAGTTGCACGGGCGAATGTGAAAAGTATTCATATGTAGTAAAAAACTGAGAAATCCGTCCTTTTTCGTCATTTGTAATCGACTCGACTTAAAGAGAGATAGTCACATTGCCCGCTCTTCTCTCTGAAACGGTTGTACTTATCGTCTGCAAAGCTATGTCGCGTGCTGCGGTATGCGGAGACACTAAAAGCACCATAGTAGAACACAGATGAAGCTTCAACGTTGATGTAATAGCCAGTAAGAAGTAGTACAATTCAATATTACAATATTGATTATTGACTTTTTAGCTGGCTTTGGTGCCGTGGACATGAGATAGGACCTTAAGATTCTTAATGAAAGGAGGACTAGCAGCCGATTTCCACGGGAGAATGTGAAAAGTGTTCATATATAGCAAAAACCTGAGAAATACGTCCGTTTTCGTCATTTGTTATCGAATCGACTTAAAGCCAGATCGTCACATTTGCCGCTCTTCTCTCTGAAACGGTTGTACTTATCGTCTGCAAAGCTATGTCGAGTGCTGCGGTATGTGGAGACACTAAAGTCACCATAGAAGAACACAGATGAAGCTTCTAAGTTGATGTAATAGCCAGTAAGAAGTAGTACAATTCAAGTTTTAGGTATCGATTATTGACTTTTTAGCTGGCTTTGGTGCCTTGGACATGAGCTAGGACCTTAGGATTCTGCATGAAAGGAGGACTTGCAGCCGATTTGCACGGGAGAATGTGAAAAGTGTTCATATGTAGCAAAAACCTGAGAAATACGTACGTTTTCGTCATTTGTTATCGAATCGACTTAAAGCCAGATCGTCACAGTAGCCGCTCTTCTCTCTGAAACGGTTGTACTTATCGTCTGCAAAGCTATGTCGAGTGCTGCGGTATGCGGAGACACTAAAGTCACCATAGTAGAACACATATGAAGCTTCTAAGTTGATGTAATAGCCAGTAAGAAGTAGTACAATTCAAGTTTTAGGTATCGATTATTGACTTTTTAGCTGGGTTTGGTGCCTTGGACATGAGGTAGGACCTCAAGATTCTGCATAAAAGGAGGACTAGCACCCGAGTTGCACGGGAGAATGTGAAAAGTGTTCATATGTAGTAAAAACATGAAAAATACGACCGTTTTCCTCATTTGTTATCGAATAGATTGAAAGCCAGATCGTCATATTGGCCGCTCTTCTCTCTGAAACGGTTGTACTTATCGTCTGCAAAGCTATGTCGAGTGCTGCGGTATGCGGAGACACTAAAGTCACAATAGTAGAACACAGATGAAGCTTCTAAGTTGATGTAATAGCCAGTAAGAAGCAGTACAATTCAAGTTTTACGTATAGATTATTGACTTTTTAGCTGTCTTTGGTGATTTGCACATGAGCTAGGACCTTAAGATTCTGCATGAAAGAGGACTAGCAGCCGAGTTGCACGGGGGAATGTGAAAAGTGTTCATATGTAGTAAAAAACTGAGAAATCCGTCCATTTTCGTCATTTGTAATCGAATCGACTTAAAGAGAGATAGTCACATTGGCCGCTCTTCTCTCTGAAACGGTTGTACTTATCGTCTGCAAAGCTATGTCGCGTGCTGCGGTATGCGGAGACACTAAAATCACCTTAGTAGAACATAGATGAAGCTTCTAAGTTGATGTAATAGCCAGTAAGAAGTAGTACAATTCAAGATTTAAGTATTGCTTATTGACTTTTTAGCTGGCTTTGGTGCTTGGACATGAGCTAGGACCTTGAGATTCTGCGTGAAAGGAGGACTAGCAGCCGAGTTGCACGGGAGAATGTCAAAAGTGTTCATATGTAGTAAAAACCTGAGAAATCCGTCCGTTTTCGTCATTTGTTATCGAATCGTCTTAAAGCCAGATCGTCACATTGGCCGCTCTTCTCTCTGAAACGGTTGTACTTATCGTCTGCAAAGCTATGTCGGGTGGTGCGGTATGGGGAGACACTAAAAGCACCATAGTAGAATACAGATGAACCTTCAACGTTGATGTAATAGCCAGTAAGAAGTAGTACAATTCAATATTTCAATATTGATTATTGACTTTTTAGCTGGCTTTGGTGCCTTGGACATGAGCTAGGACCTTAAGATTCTGCATAAAAGAAGGACTAGCAGCCGAGTTGCACGGGAGAATGTGAAAAGCGTTCATATGTAGTAAAAACCTGAGAAATCCCTCCGTTTTCGTCATTTTTATCGAATCGACTTAAAGCCAGATCGTCAAATTATCAGCTCTTCTCTCTGAAACGGTTGTACTTATCGTCTGCAAAGCTATGTCGCGTGCTGCAGTATGCGGAGACACTAAAAGCACCATAGTAGAACACAGATGAAGCTTCTAAGTTGATGTAATAGCCAGTAAGAAGTAGTACAATTCAAGTTTTATGTATCGGTTATTGACTATTTAGCAGGCTTGGGTGCCTTGGACATGAGCTAGAACCAATAGATTCTGCATGAAAGGGGGACTAGCAGCCGAGTTGCACGGGAGAATGACAAAAGCGTTCATATGTAGTAAAAACCTGAGAAATACGTCCGTTTTCGTCATTTGTTATCGAATCGACTTAAAGCCAGATCGTCACATTGGCCGCTCTTCTCTCTGAAACGGTTGAACTTATCGTCTGCAAAGCTATGTCGCGTGCTGCGGTATGCGGAGACACTAAAAGCACCATAGTAGAACACAGATGAAGCTTCTAAGTTGATGTAATAGCCAGTAAGAAGTAGTACAATTCAAGATTTAAGTATTGCTTATTGACTTTTTAGCTATCTTTGGTGCTTGGACATGAGCTAGGACCTTAAGATTCTGCGTGAAAGGAGGACTAGCAGCCGAGTTGCACGGGAGAATGTCAAAAGTGTTCATATGTAGTACAAACCTGAGAAATCCGTCCGTTTTCGTCATTTGTTATCGAATCGTCTTAAAGCCAGATCGTCACATTGGCCGCTCTTCTAACTGAAACGGTTGTACTTATAGTCCGCAAAGCTATGTCGCGTGCTGTGGTATGCGGAGACACTAAAAGCACCATAGTAGAACACAGATGAAGTTTCAACGTTGATGTAATAGCCAGTAAGAAGTAGTACAATTCAATATTTCAATACTGACTGTTGACTTTTTAGCTGGCTTTGGTGCCTTGGACATGAGCCAGGACCTTAAGATTCTGCATGAAAGGAGGACTAGCAGCCGATTTGCACGGGAGAATGTGAAAAGTGTTCATATATAGCAAAAACCTGATAAATACGTCCGTTTTCGTCATTTGTTATCGAATCGACTTAAAGTCAGATTGTCACATTGGCCGCTCTTCCCTCTGAAACGGTTGTACTTATCGTCTGCAAAGGTATGTCGCGTGCTGCGGTATGCGGACGCACTAAAAGCACCATAGTAGAACACAGATGAAGCTTCTAAGTTGATGTAATAGCCAGTAAGAAGTAGTACAATTCAAGTTTTACGTATCGATTATTAACTTTTTAGCTGGCTTTGGTGCCGTGGACATGAGCTAGGAAATTAAGATTCTGCATAAAAGGAGGACTAGAGCCGAGTTGCACGGGGGAATGTGAAAAGAGTTCATATGTAGTAAAAAACTGAGAAATCCGTCCGTTTTCGTCATTTGTTATCGAATCGTCTTAAAGCCAGATCGTCACATTGGCCACTCTTCTCTCTGAAACGGTTGTACTTATCGTCTGCAAAGCTATGTCGCGTGCTGCGGTAAGCGGAGACACTAAAAGCACCATAGTAGAACACAGATGAAGCTTCAACGTTGATGTAATAGCCAGTAAGAAGTAGTACATTTCAATATTTAAGTATTGATTATTGACTTTTTAGCTGGCTGTGGTGCCTTGGACATGAGCTACGACCTTTAGATTCTGCATGAAAGGCGGACTAGCAGCCGATTTGCACGGGAGAATGTGAAAAGTGTTCATATGTAGTAAATACCCGAGAAATCCGTCCGTTTTCGTCATTTGTTATCGAATCAACTTAAAGCCAGATCGTCACATTTGCCGCTCTTCTCTCTGAAACGGTTGTACTTATCGTCTGCAAAGCTATGTCGCGTGCTGCGGTATGCGAAGACACTAAAAGCACCATAGTAGAATACAGATGAAGCTTCTAAGTTGATGTAATAGACTGTGAGCAGTAGTACAATTCAAGATTTAAGTATTGCCTATTGACTTTTTTGCTGAATTTGGTCCCTTGGACATGAGCTAGGACCTTGAGATTCTGCGTGAAAGGAGGACTAGCAGCCGAGTAGCACGGGAGAATGTGAAAAGTGTTCATATGTAGTAAAAACCTGAGAAATCCGTCCGTTTTCGTCATTTGTTATCGAATCGTCTTAAAGCCAGATCGTCACAATGGCCGCTCTTCTCTTTGAAACGGTTGTACTTATCGTCTGCAAAGCTATGTCGCGTGCTGCGGTATGCGGAGACACTAAAAGCACCATAGTAGAACACAGATGAAGCTTTTACGTTGATGTAATAGCCAGTAAGAAGTAGCACTATTCAAGTTTTATGTATTGATTATTGACTTTTTAGCTGTCTTTGGTGCCTTGGACATGAGCTAGGACCTTAAGATTCTGCATGAAAGGTGGACTAGCAGCCGATTTGCACGGGAGAATGTGAAAAGTGTTCATATGTAGCAAAAACCCGGCAAATACGTCCGTTTTCGTCATTTGTTTTCGAATCGACTTAAAGCCAGATCGTCACATTGGCCGCTCTTCTCTCTGAAATGGTTGTACTTATCGTCTGCAAAGGTATGTCGCGTGCTGCGGTATGCGGACGCACTAAACGCACCATAGTAGAACACAGATGAAGCTTCGAAGTTGATGCAATAGCCAGTAAGAAGTAGTACAATTCAAGTTTTAGGTATCGATTATTGACTTTTTAGCTGGCTTTGGTGCCTTGGACATGAGCTAGGACCTTAAGATTCTGCATAAGAGGAGGACTAGCAGCCGAGTTGCACGGGAGAATGTGAAAAGTGTTCATATGTAGTAAAAACCTGAGAAATCCGTCCGTTTTCGTCATTTGTTATCGAATCGTCTTAAAGCCAGATCGTCACATTGGCCGCTCTTCTCTCTGAAACGGTTGTACTTATCGTCTGCAAAGCTATGTCGCGTGCTGCGGTATGCGGAGACACTAAAAGCACCATAGTAGAACACAGATGAAGCTTTTACGTTGATGTAATAGCCAGTAAGAAGTAGCACTATTCAAGTTTTATGTATTGATTATTGACTTTTTAGCTGGCTTTGGTGCCTTGGACATGAGCTAGGACCTTAAGATTCTGCATGAAATGTGGACTAGCAGCCTATTTGCACGGGAGAATGTGAAAAGTGTTCATATGTAGCAAAAACCTGAGAAATACGTCCGTTTTCGTCATTTGTTATCGAATCGACTTAAAGCCAGATCGTCACATTGGCCACTCTTCTCTCTGAAACGGTTGTACTTATCGTCTGCAAAGGTATGTCGCGTGCTGCGGTATGCGGACGCACTAAAAGCACCATAGTAGAACACAGATGAAGCTTCTAAGTTGATGTAATAGCCAGTAAGAAGTAGTACAATTCAAGTTTTACGTATCGATTATTGCCTTTTTAGCTTGCTTTGGTGCCTTGGACATGAGCTAGGAAATTAAGATTCTGCATAAAAGGAGGACTAGCAGCCGAGTTGCACGGGGGAATGTGAAAAGTGTTCATATGTAGTAAAAAACTGAGAAATCCGTCCGTTTTCGTCATTTGTTATCGAATCGTCTGAAAGCCAGATCGTCACATTGGCCGTTCTTCTCTCTGAAACGGTTGTACTTATCGTCTGCAAAGCTATGTCGCGTGCTGCGGTATGCGGAGACACTAAAAGCACCATAGTAGAACACAGATGAAGCTCCAACGTTGATGTAATAGCCAGTAAGAAGTAGTACAATTCAAGATTTAAGTATTCCTTATTGACTTTTTAGGTGGCTTTGGTGCCTTGGACATGAGCTAGGACCTTGAGATTCTGCGTGAAAGGAGGACTAACAGCCGAGTTGCAAGGGAGAATGTGAAAAGTGTTCATATGTAGTAAAAACCTGAGAAATCCGTCCGTTTTCGTCATTTGTTATCGAATCGTCTTAAAGCCAGATCGTCACATTGGCCGCTCTTCTCTCAGAAACGGTTGTACTTGTTGTTGTTGTTGTTGTCTTCAGTCCTGAGACTGGTTTGATGCAGCTCTCCATGCTACTCTATCCTGTGCAAGCTTCTTCATCTCCCAGTACCTACTGCAACCTACATCCTTCTGAATCTGCTTAGTGTACTCATCTCTCGGTCTCCCTCTACGATTTTTACCCTCCACACTACCCTCCAATGCTAAATTTGTGATCCCTTGATGCCTCAAAACATGTCCTACAAACCGATCCCTTCTTCTAGTCAAGTTGTGCCACGAACTTCTCTTCTCCCCAATCCTATTCAATACCTCCTCATTAGTTACGTGATCTATCCACCTTATCTTCAGTATTCTTCTGTAGCACCACATTTCGAAAGCTTCTATTCTCTTCTTGTCCAAACTAGTTATCGTCCATGTTTCACTTCCATACATGGCTACACTCCAAACAAATAGTTTCAGAAATGACTTCCTGATACTTAAATCTATATTCAATGTTAACAAATTTCTCTTCTTCAGAAACGCTTTCCTTGCCATTGCCAGTCTACATTTTATATCCTCTCTACTTCGACCATCATCAGTTATTTTGCTCCCCAAATAGCAAAACTCCTTTACTACTTTAAGTGTCTCATTTCCTAATCTAATTCCCTCTGCATCAACCGATTTAATTGGACTACATTCCATTATCCTCGTTTTGCTTTTGTTAATGTTCATCTTATATATTCCTTTCAAGACACTGTCCATTCCGTTCAACTGCTCTTACAAGTCCTTTGCCGTCTGTGACAGAATTAGAATGTCATCGGCGAACCTCAAAGTTTTTACTTCGTCTCCATGAATTTTAATACCTACTCCAAATTTTTCTTTTGTTTCCTTTACTGCTTGCTCAATATACAGATTGAATAAAATCGGGGAGAGGCTACAACCCTGTCTCACTCCTTTCCCAACCACTGCTTCCCTTTCATGCCCCTCGACTCTTAAGACTGCCATCTAGTTTCTGTACAAATTGTAAATAGCCTTTCGCTCCCTGTATTTTACCCCTGCCACCTTTAGAATTTGAAAAAGAGTATTCCAGTCAACATTGTCAAAAGCTTTCTCTAAGTCTACAAATGCTAGAAACGTAGGTTTGCCTTTTCTTAATCTTTCTTCTAAGATAAGTCGTAAGGTCAGTATTGCCTCACGTGTTCCAACATTTCGACGGAATCCAAACTGATCCTCCCCGAGGTCCGCATCTATCAGTTTTTCCATTCGTCTGTAAAGAATTCGCGTTAGTATTTTGCAGCTGTGACTTATTAAACTGATAGTTCGGTAATTTTCACATCTGTCAGCACCTGCTTTCTTTGGGATTGGAATTATTATATTCTTCTTGAAGTCTGAGGGTATTTGGCCTGTCTCATACATCTTGCTCACCAGCTGGTAGAGTTTTGTCATGACTGGCTCTCCCAAGGCCGTCAGTAGTTCTAATGGAATGTTGTCTACTCCGGGGGCCTTGTTCCGACTCAGGTCTTTCAGTGCTCTGTCAAACTCTTCACGCAATATCGTATCACCCATTTCGTCTTCATCTACATCCTCTTCCATTTCCATAATATTGTCCTCAAGTACATCACCCTTGTATAAACCTTCTATATACTCCTTCCACCTTTCTGCCTTCCCTTCTTTGCTTAGAACTGGGTTGCCATCTGAGCTCTTGATATTCATACACGTGGTTCTCTTCTCTCCAAAGGTCTCTTTAATTTTCCTGTAGGCAGTATCTATCTTACCCCTAGTGAGATAAGCCTCTACATCCTTACATTTATCCTCTAGCCATCCCTGTTTAGCCATTTTGCACTTCCTCTCGATCTCATTTTTGAGACGTCTGTATTCCTTTTTGCCTGCTTCATTTACTGCATTTTTATATTTTCTCCTTTCATCAATTAAATTCAATATTTCTTCTGTTACCCAAGGATTTCTAGCAGCCCTCGTCTTTTTACCTACTTTATCCTCTGCTGCCTTCACTACTTCATCCCTCAGAGCTACCCATTCTTCTTCTACTGTATTTCTTTCCCCTATTCCTGTCAATTGTTCCCTTATGCTCTCCCTGAAACTCTGTACAACCTCTGGTTCTTTCAGTTTATCCAGGTCCCATCTCCTTAATTTCCCACATTTTTGCAGTTTCTTCAGTTTTAATCTACAGGTCATAACCAATAGATTGTGGTCAGAGTCCACATCTGCCCCTGGAAATGTCTTACAATTTAAAACCTGGTTCCTAAATCTCTGTCTTACCATTATATAATCTATCTGATACCTTTTAGTATCTCCAGGGTTCTTCCACGTATACAACCTTCTTTCATGATTCTTAAACCAAGTGTTACCTATGACTAAGTTATGCTCTGTACAAAATTCTACTAGGCGGCTTCCTCTTTCATTTCTTAGCCCCAATCCATATTCACCTACTATGTTTCCTTCTCTCCCTTTTCCTACACTCGAATTCCAGTCACCCATTACTATTAAATTTTCGTCTCCCTTCACTATCTGAATAATTTCTTTTATTTCATCGTACATTTCTTCAATTTCTTCGTCATCTGCAGAGCTAGTTGGCATATAAACTTGTACTACTGTAGTAGCGTTCACTATGCTGTTTGTAGTAGCTTACCCGCATTCCTATTTTCCTATTCATTATTAAACCTACTCCTGCATTACCCCTATTTGATTTTGTGTTTATAACCCTGTAATCACCTGACCAGAAGTCTTGTTCCTCCTGCCACCGAACTTCACTAATTCCCACTATATCTAACTTTAACCTATCCATTTAACTTTTTAAATTTTCTAACCTACCTGCCCGATTAAGGGATCTGACATTCCACGCTCCGATCCGTAGAACGCCAGTTTTCTTTCTCTTGATAACGACATCCTCCTGAGTAGTCCCCGCCCGGAGATCCGAATGGGGGACTATTTTACCTCCGGAATATTTTACCCAAGAGGATGCCATCATCATTTAATCATACAGTAAAGCTGCATGTCCTCGGGAAAAATTACGGCTGTAGTTTCCCCTTGCTTTCAGCCGTTCGCAGTACCAGCACAGCAACGCCGTTTTGGTTAATGTTGCAAGGCCAGATCAGTCAATCATCCAGACTGTTGCCCCTGCAACTACTGAAAAGGCTGCTGCCCCTCTTCAGGAACCACACGTTTGTCTGGCCTCTCAACAGATAATCCTCCGTTGTGGTTGCACCTACGGTACGGCCATCTGTGTCGCTGAGGCACGCAAGCCTCCCCACCAACGGCAAGGTCCATGGTTCATGGGGGGGTTGTACTTATCGTACTTATCGTCTGCAAAGCTATATCGCGTGCTGCGGTATGCGGAGACACTAAAAGCACCATAGTAGAACACAGATGAAGCTTCAACGTTGATGTAATAGCCAGTAAGAAGTAGTACAATTCAATATTTAAGTATTGATTATTGACTTTTTAGCTGGCTTTGGTGCTTTGGACATGAGCTAGGACCTTAAGATTCTGCATGAAAGGAGGACTAGTAGCCGATTTGCACGGGAGAATGTGAAAAGTGTTCATATGTAGCAAAAACCTGAGAAATACGTCCGTTTTCGTCATTTGTTATCGAAACGACTTAAAGCCAGATCGTCACATTGGCCGCTCTTCTCTCTGAAACGGTTGTACTTATCGACTGTGCCGGCCGCGGTGGTCTCGCGGTTCTAGGCGCGCAGTCCGGAACCGTGCGACTGCTACGGTCGCAGGTTCGAATCCTGCCTCGGGCATGGATGTGTGTGATGTCCTTAGGTTAGTTAGGTTTAAGTAGTTCTAAGTTCTAGGGGACTAATGACCACAGCAGTTGAGTCCCATAGTGCTCAGAGCCATTTGAACCATTTATCGACTGCAAAGCTATGTCGAGTGCTGCGGTATGCGGAGACACTAAAGTCACCATAGTGGAACACAGATGAAGCTTCTAAGTTGATGTAATAGCCAGTAAGAAGTAGTACAATTCAAGTTTTACGTATCGATTATTGACATTTTAGCTGGCTTTGGTGCCTTGGACATGAGCTAGGACCTTAAGATTCTGCATGAAAGGAGGACTAGCAGCCGAGTTGCACGGGAGAATGTGAAAAGTGTTCATATGTAATAAAATCCTGAGAAATCCGTCCGTTTTCGTCATTTGTTATCGAATCGATTTAAAGCCAGATCGTTACATTGGCCGCACTTCTCTCTGAAACGGTTGTACTTGTCGTCTGCAAAGCTATGTCGCGAGCTGCGGTATGCGGAGACACTAAAAGTACCATAGTAGAACACAGATGAAGCTTCTAAGTTGATGTAATAGCCAGTAAGAAGTACTACAATTCAAATTTTAGTTATCGATTATTGAGTTTTTAGTTGGCTTTGGTGCCTTGGACATGATCTAGGACCTTAAGATTCTGCATGAATGAAGGACTAGCAGCAGCGTTGCAAGGGAGAATGTGAAAAGTGTTCATATGTAGTAAATACCCGAGAAATCCGTCCGTTTTCGTCATTTGTTATCGAATCGACTTAAAGCCAGATCGTCACATTTGCCGCTCTTCTCTATGAAACGGTTGTACTTATCGTCTGCAAAGCTATGTCGCGTGCTGCGGTATGCGAAGACACTAAAAGCACCATAGTAGAACACAGATGAAGCTTCTAAGTTGATGTAATAGACTGTAAGCAGTAGTACAATTCAAGATTTAAGTATTGCCTATTGACTTTTTTGCTGGATTTGGTCCCTTGGACATGAGCTAGGACCTTGAGATTCTGCGTGAAAGGAGGACTAGCAGCCGAGTAGCACGGGAGAATGTGAAAAGTGTTCATATGTAGCAAAAACCCGACAAATACGTCCGTTTTCGTCATTTGTTTTCGAATCGACTTAAAGCCAGATCGTCACATTGGCCGCTCTTCTCTCTGAAACGGCTGTACTTATCGTCTGCAAAGCTATGTCGAGTGCTGCGGTATGCGGAGACACTAAAGTCACCATAGTGGAACACAGATGAAGCTTCTAAGTTGATGTAATAGCCAGTAAGAAGTAGTACAATTCAAGTTTTACGTATCGATTATTGACATTTTAGCTGGCTTTGGTGCCTTGGACATGAGCTAGGACCTTAAGATTCTGCATGAAAGGAGGACTAGCAGCCGAGTTGCACGGGAGAATGTGAAAAGTGTTCATATGTAATAAAATCCTGAGAAATCCGTCCGTTTTCGTCATTTGTTATCGAATCGATTTAAAGCCAGATCGTTACATTGGCCGCACTTCTCTCTGAAACGGTTGTACTTATCGTCTGCAAAGCTATGTCGCGAGCTGCGGTATGCGGAGACACTAAAAGCACCTTAGTAGAACACAGATGAAGCCTCTAAGTTGATGTAATAGCCAGTAAGAAGTAGTACAATTCAAGTTTTAGGTATCGGTTATTGACTCTTTAGCTGGCTTGGGTGCCTTGGACATGAGCTAGGACCATAAGATTCTGCATGAAAGGGGGACTAGCAGCCGAGTTGCACGGGAGTAAGTGAAAAGCGTTCATATGTAGTAAAAACCTGAGAAATCCGTCCGTTTTCGTCATTTGTTATCGAATCGACTTAAAGCCAGATCGTCACATTGGGCGCTCTACTCTCTGAAACGGTTGTACTTATCGTCTGCAAAGCTATGTCGCGTGCTGCGGTATGCGGAGACACTAAAAGCACCATAGTAGAACACAGATGAAGCTTCTAAGTTGATGCAATAGCCAGTAAGAAGTAGTACAATTTAAGTTTTAGGTATCGATTATTGACTTTTTAGCTGGCTTTGGTGCCTTGGAAATGAGCTAGGACCTTAAGATTCTGCATAAGAGGAGGACTAGCAGCCGAGTTGCACGGGAGAATGTGAAAAGTGTTCATATGTAGAAAAAACCTGAGAAATACGTCCGTTTTCGTCATTTGTTATCGAATAGCCTTAAAGCCAGATCGTCACATTGGCGGCTCTTCTCTCTGAAACGGTTGTACTTATCGTCTGCAAAGCTATGTCGAGTGCTGCGGTATGCGGAGACACTAAAATCACCATAGTAGAACACAGATGAAGCTTCTAAGTTGATGTAATAGCCAGTAAGGAGTAGTACAATTCAAGATTTAAGTATTCCTTATTGACTTTTTAGCTGGCTTTGGTGCCTTGGACATGCGCTAGGACCTTGAGATTCTGCGTGAAAGGAGGACTAGCAGCCGAGTTGCAAGGGAGAATGTCAAAAGTGTTCATATGTAGTAAAAACCTGAGAAATCCGTCCGTTTTCGTCAATTGTTTTCGAATCGTCTTAAAGCCAGATCGTCACATTGGCAGCTCTTCTCCTGAAACGGTTGTACTTATCGTCGGCAAAGCTATATCGCGTGCTGCGGTATGCGGAGACACTAAAAGCACCATAGTAGAACACAGATGAAGCTTCTAAGTTGATGTAATAGCCAGTAAGAAGTAGTACAATTCAAGTTTTACGTATCGATTATTGACATTTTAGCTGGCTTGGGTGCCGTGGACACGAGCTAGGACCATAAGATTCTGCATGAAAGGTGGACTAGCAGCCGATTTGCACGGGAGAATGTGAAAAGTGTTGATATGTAGTAAAAACCTGAGAAATCCGTCCGTTTTCGTCATTTTTATCGAATCGACTTAAAGCCAGATCGTCACATTGGCCGCTCTTCTCTCTGAAACGGTTGTACTTATCGTTTGCAAAGCTATGTCGCGTGCTGCGGTATGCGGAGACACGAAAAGCACCATAGTTGAACACAGATGAAGCTTCAAAGTTGATGTAATAGCCAGTAAGATGCAGTACAATTCAAGTTTTAGGTATTGATTATTGACTTTTTAGCTGGCTTTGGTGCCTTGGACATGAGCTAGGACCTTAAGATTCTGCATGAAAGGAGGACTAGCAGCCGATTTGCACGGGAGAATGTGAAAAGTGTTCATATGTAGCAAAAACCTGAGAAATACGTCCGTTTTCGTCATTTGTTATCGAATCGACTTAAAGCCAGATCGTCACATTGGCCGCTCTTCTCTCTGAAACGGTTGTACTTATCGTCTGCAAAGCTATGTCGCGTGCTGCGGTATGCGGACGCACTAAAAGCACCATAGTAGAACACAGATGAAGCTTCTCAGTCGATGCAATAGCCAGAAAGAAGTAGTAGAATTCAAGTTTTAGGTATCGATTATTGACTTTTTAGCTGGCTTTGGTGCCTTGGACATGAGCTAGGACCTAAAGATTCTGCATGAAAGGAGGACTAGCAGCCGAGTTGCACGGGAGAATGTGAAAAGCGTTCACATGTAGTAATAATCTGAGAAATACGTCCGTTTTCGTCATTTGTTATCGAATCGACTTAAAGCCAGATCGTCACATTGGCCGCTCTTCTCTCTGAAACGGTTGTACTTATCGTCTGCAAAGCTATGTCGCGTGCTGCGGTATGCGGACGCACTAAAAGCACCATAGTATAACACAGATGAAGCTTCTCACTTGATGCAATAGCCAGTAAGAAGTAGTACAATTCAAGTTTTAGGTATCGATTATTGACATTTTAGCTGGCTTTGGTGCCTTGGACATGAGCTAGGACCTTAAGATTCTGCATGAAAGGAGGACTAGCAGCCGAGTTGCACGGGAGAATGTGAAAAATGTTCATACGTAATAAAAACCTAAGAAATCCGTCCGTTTTCGTCATTTGTTATCGAATCGACTTAAAGCCAGATCGTCACATTGGCCGCTCTTCTCTCTGAAACGGTTGTACTTATCGTCTGCAAAGCTATGTCGCGTGCTGCGGTATGCGGAGACACTAAAAGCACCGTAGTAGAACACAGATGAAGCTTCTAAGTTGATGTAATAGCCAGTAAGAAGTAGTACAATTGAAGATTTAAGTATTGCTTATTGACTTTTTAGCTGGCTTTGGTGCCTTGGACATGAGCTAGGACCTTAAGATTCTGTGTGAAAGGGGGACTGGAAGCCGAGTTGCACGGGAGAATGTGAAAAGTGTTCATATGTAGTAAAAACCTGAGAAATCCGTCCGTTTTTGTCATTTGTTATCGAATCGACTTAAAGCCAGATCGTCACATTGGCCGCTCTTCTCTCTGAAACGGTTGTACTTATCGTCTGCAAAGCTATGTCGCGTGCTGCGGTATACGGAGACACGAAATGCACCATAGTAGAACACAGATGAAGCTTCTAAGTCGATGTAATAGCCAGTAAGAAGTAGTAGAATTCAAGTTTTAGGTATCGATTATTGACTTTTTAGCTGGCTTTGGTGCCTTGGACATGAGCTACGACCTTAAGATTCTGCATGAAAATAGGACTAGCAGCCGATTTGCACGGGAGAATGTGAAAAGTGTGCATATGTAGTAAAAACCTGAGAAATCCGTCCGTTTTCGTTATTTGTTGTCGAATCGTCTTAATGCCAGATCGTCACATTGGCCGCTCTTCTCTCTGAAACGGTTGTACTTATCGTCTGCAAAGCTATGTCGCGTGCTGCGGTATGCGGACGCACTAACAGCACCATAGTAGAACACAGATGAAGCTTCTCAGTTGATGTAATAGCCAGTAAGGAGTAGTACAAGTCAAGTTTTAGGTATCGATTATTGACTTTTTAGCTGGCTTTGGTGCCTTGGACATGAGCTAGGACCTTAAGATTCTGCATGAAAGGGGGACTAGCAGCAGCGTTGCACGGGAGAATGTGAAAAGTGTTCATATCTAGTAAAAACTTGAGAAATCCGTCCGTTTACGTCATTTGTTATCGACTCGACTTAAAGCCAGATCGTCACATTGGCCGCTCTTCTCTCTGAAACGGTTGTACTTATCGTCTGCAAAGCTATGTCGCGTGCTGCGGTATGTGGAGACACTAAAAGCACCATAGTAGAACACAGATGAAGCTTCTACGTTGATGTAATAGCCAGTAAGAAGTAGTACAATTCAAGTTTTAGGTATCGGTTATTGACTTTTTAGCTGGCTTTGGTGCCTTGGACATGAGCTAGGACCTAAAGATTCTGCATGAAAGGAGGACTAGCAGCCGAGTTGCACGGGAGAATGTGAATAGTGTTCATATGTAGTAAAAACCTGAGAAATCCGTCCGTTTTCGTTATTTGTTATCGAATCGTCTTAAAGCCAGATCGTCACTTTGGCCGCTGTTCTCTCTGAAACGGCTGTACTTATCGTCTGCAAAGCTATGTCGAGTGCTGCGGTATGCGGAGACACTAAAATCACTATAGTAGAACACAGATGAAGCTTCTAAGTTGATGTAATAGCCAGTAAGAAGTAGTACAATTCAAGTTTTACGTATCGATTATTGACATTTTAGCTGGCTTTGGTTCCTTGGACATGAGCTAGGACCTTAAGATTCTGCATGAAAGGAGGACTAGCAGCCGAGTTGCACGGGAGAATATGAAAAGTGTTCATATGTAAAAAAACCTGAGAAATCCGTCCGTTTTCGGCATTTGTTATCGAATCGACTTAAAGCCAGATCGTCACATTGGCCGCTCTTTTCTCTGAAACGGTTGTACTTATCGTCTGCAAAGCTATGTCGCGTGCTGCGGTATATGGAGACACTAAAAGCACCATAGTAGAACACAGATGAAGCTTCTACGTTGATGTAATAGCCAGTAAGAAGTAGTACAATTCAAGTTTTAGGTATCGGTTATTGACTTTTTAGCTGGCTTTGGTGCCTTGGACATGAGCTAGGACCTAAAGATTCTGCATGAAAGGAGGACTAGCAGCCGAGTTGCACGGGAGAATGTGAAAAGCGTTCCCATGTAGTAATAATCTGAGAAATACGTCCGTTTTCGTCATTTGTTATCGAATCGACTTAAAGCCAGATCGTCACATTGGCCGCTCTTCTCTCTGAAACGCTTGTACTTATCGTCTGCAAAGCTATGTCGCGTGCTGCGGTATATGGAGACACTAAAAGCACCATAGTAGAACACAGATGAAGCTTCTACGTTGATGTAATAGGCAGTAAGAAGTAGTACAATTCAAGTTTTAGGTATCGGTTATTGACTTTTTAGCTGGTTTGGGTGCCTTGGACATGAGCTAGGACCTTAAGATTCTGCATGAAAGGAGGACTAGCAGCCGAGTTGCACGGGAGAATGTGAAAAGCGTTCATATCTAGTAAAAACCTGAGAAATACGTCCGTTTTCGTTATTTGTTATCGAATCGACTTAAAGCCAGATCGTCACATTGGCCGCTCTTCTTTCTGAAACGGTTGTACTTATCGTCTGCGAAGCTATGTCGCGTGCTGCGGTATGCGGAGACCATAAAAGCACCATAGTGGAACACAGATGAAGCTTGTGAGTTGATGTAATAGCCAGTAAGAAGTAGTAGAATTCAAGTTTTAGGTATCGATTATTGACTTTTTAGCTGGCTTTGGTGCCTTGGACATGAGCTAGGACCTTAAGATTCTGCATGAAAGGACGACTAGCAGCCGAGTTGCACGGGAGAATATGAAAAGTGTTCATATGTAAAAAAACCTGAGAAATCCGTCCGTTTTCGGCACTTGTTATCGAATTGACTTAAAGCCAGATCGTCACATTGGCCGCTCTTCTCCCTGAAACGGTTGTACTTATCGTCTGTAAAGCTATGTCGCGTGCTGCGGTATATGGAGACACTAAAAGCACCATAGTAGAACACAGATGAAGCTTCTACGTTGATGTAATAGCCAGTAAGAAGTAGTACAATTCAAGTTTTTGGTATCGGTTATTGTCTTTTAAGCTGGCTTTGGTGCCTTGGACATGAGCTAGGACCTAAAGATTCTGCATGAAAGGAGGACTAGCAGCCGAGTTGCACGGGAGAATGTGAAAAGCGTTCACATGTAGTAATAATCTGAGAAATACGTCCGTTTTCGTCATTTGTTATCGAATAGACTTAAAGCCAGATCGTCACATTGGCCGCTCTTCTCTCTGAAACGGTTGTACTTATCGTCTGCAAAGCTATGTCGCGTGCTGCGGTATGCGGAGACACTAAAAGCACCATAGTAGAACACAGATGAGGCTTGTGAGTTGATGTAATAGCCAGTAAGAAGTAGTAGAATTCAAGTTTTAGGTATAGATTATTGACTTTTTAGCTGGCTTTGGTGCCCTGGACATGAGCTAGGACCTTAAGATTCTGCATGAAAGGAGGACTAGCAGCGGAGTTGCACGTGAGGATGTGAAAAGTGCTCATATTTAGTAAAAACCTGAGAAATCCGTCCGTTTTCGTTATTTGTTATCGAATCGTCTTAAAGCCAGATCGTCACATTGGCCGCTCTTCTCTCTGAAACGGTTGTACTTATCGTCTGCAAAGCTATGTCGCGTGCTGCGGTCTGCGGACGCACTAAAAGCACCTTAGTAGAACACAGATTAAGCTTCTCACTTGATGCAATAGCCAGTAAGAAGTAGTACAATTCAAGTTTTGGGTATCGATTATTGACTTTTTAGCTGGCTTTGGTGCTTGGACATGAGCTAGGAACTTAAGATTCTGCATGAAAGGGGGACTAGTAGCCGAGATGGACGGGAGAATGTGAAAAGCGTTCATATGTAGTAAAAAAATGAGAAATCCGTCCGTTTTCGTCATTTGTTATCGAATCGACTTAAAGCCAGATCGTCACATTGGCCGCCCTCCTCTCTGAAACGGTTGTACTTATCGTCTGCGAAGCTATGTCGCGTGCTGCGGTATGCGGAGACACTAAAATCACCATATTAGAACACCAATGAAGCTTCTAAGTTGATGTAATAGCCAGTAAGAAGTAGTACAATTCAAGTTTTAGGTACCGATTATTGAATGTTTAGCTGGCTTTGGTGCCTTGGACATGAGCTAGGACCTTAAGATTCTGCATGAAAGGAGGACTAGCAGCCGAGTTGCACGGGAGAATATGAAAAGTGTTCATATGTAAAAAAAACCTGAGAAATCCGTCCGTTTTCGGCATTTGTTATCGAATCGACTTAAAGCCAGATCGTCACATTGGCCGCTCTTCTCTCTGAAACGGTTGTACTTATCGTCTGCAAAGCTATGTCGCGTGCTGCGGTATATGGAGACACTAATAGCACCATAGTAGAACACAGATGAAGCTTCTACGTTGATGTAATAGCCAGTAAGCAGTAGTACAATTCAAGTTTTAGGTATCGGTTATTGACTTTTTAGCTGGCTTAGGTGCCTTGGACATGAGCTAGGACCTAAAGATTCTGCATGAAAGGAGGACTAGCAGCCGAGTTTCACGGGAGAATGTGAAAAATGTTCATATGTAATAAAAACATGAGAAATCCGTCCGTTTTCGTCATTTGTTATCGAATCGACTTAAAGCCAGATCGTCACATTGGCCGCTCTTCTCTCTGAAACGGTTGTACTTATCGTCTGCAAAGCTATGTCGCGTGCTGCGGTATGCGGAGACCATAAAAGCACCATAGTGGAACACAGATGAAGCTTGTGAGTTGATGTAATAGCCAGTAAGAAGTAGTAGAATTCAAGTTTTAGGTATCGATTATTGACTTTTTTAGCTGGCTTTGGTGCCTTGGACATGAGCTAGGACCTTAAGATTCTGCATGAAAGGAGGACTAGCAGCCGAGTGGCACGGGAGAATGTGAAAAGCGTTCACATGTAGTAATAATCTGAGAAATACGTCCGTTTTCGTCATTTGTTATCGAATCGACTTATAGCCAGATCGTCACATTGGCCGCTCTTCTCTCTGAAACGGTTGTACTTATCGTCTGCAAAGCTATGTCGCGTGCTGCGGTATGCGGAGACACTAAAAGCACCATAGTAGAACACAGATGAGGCTTGTGAGTTGATGTAATAGCCAGTAAGAAGTAGTAGAATTCGAGTTTTAGGTATCGATTATTGACTTTTTAGCTGGCTTTTGTGCCTTGGACATGAGCTAGGACCTTAAGATTCTGCATGAAAGGAGGACTAGCAGCCGAGTTGCACGGGAGGATGTGAAAAGTGCTCATATTTAGTAAAAACCTGAGAAATCCGTCCGTTTTCGTTATTTGTTATCGAATCGTCTTAAAGCCAGATCGTCACATTGGCCGCTCTTCTCTCTGAAACGGTTGTACTTATCGTCTGCAAAGCTATGTCGCGTGCTGCGGTCTGCGGACGCACTAAAAGCACCTTAGTAGAACACAGATGAAGCTTCTCACTTGATGCAATAGCCAGTAAGAAGTAGTACAATTCAAGTTTTGGGTATCGATTATTGACATTTTAACTGGCTTTGGTGCCTTGGACATGAGCTAGGACCTTAAGATTCTGCATGAAAGGAGGACTAGCAGCCGAGTTGCACGGGAGAATGTGAAAAGTGTTCATATGTAATAAAAACCTGAGAAATCCGTCCGTTTTCGTCATTTTTAATCGAATCGAATTAAAGCCAGATAGTGACATTGGCAGCTCTTCTTTCTGAAACGGTTGTACTTATCGTCTGCAAAGCTATGTCGCGTGCTGCGGTATATGGAGACACTAAAAGCACCATAGTAGAACACAGATGAAGCTTCTACGTTGATGTAATAGGCAGTAAGAAGTAGTACAATTCAAGTTTTAGGTATCGGTTATTGACTTTTTAGCTGGTTTGGGTGCCTTGGACATGAGCTAGGACCTTAAGATTCTGCATGAAAGGAGGACTAGCAGCCGAGTTGCACGGGAGAATGTGAAAAGCGTTCATATCTAGTAAAAACCTGAGAAATACGTCCGTTTTCGTTATTTGTTATCGAATCGACTTAAAGCCAGATCGTCACATTGGCCGCTCTTCTTTCTGAAACGGTTGTACTTATCGTCTGCAAAGCTATGTCGCGTGCTGCGGTATGCGGAGACACTAAAAGCACCATAGTAGAACACAGATGAAGCTTGTGAGTTGATGTAATAGCCAGTAAGAAGTAGAAGAATTCAAGTTTTAGGTATCGATTATTGACTTTTTAGCTGGCTTTGGTGCCTTGGACATGAGCTAGGACCTTAAGATTCTGCATGAAAGGAGGACTAGCAGCCGAGTTGCACGGGAGAATGTGAAAAGCGTTCATATGTAGTAAAAACCTGAGAAATCCGTCCGTTTTCGTCATTTGTTATCGAATCGACTTAAAGCCAGATCGTCACATTGGCCGCTCTTCTTCCTGAAACGGTTGTACTTATCGTCTGCGAAGCTATGTCGCGTGCTGCGGTATGCGGAGACCATAAAAGCACCATAGTGGAACACAGATGAAGCTTGTGAGTTGATGTAATAGCCAGTAAGAAGTAGTAGAATTCAAGATTTAGGTATCGATTATTGACTTTTTAGCTGGCTTTGGTGCCTTGGACATGAGCTAGGACCTTAAGATTCTGCATGAAAGGACGACTAGCAGCCGAGTTGCACGGGAGAATATGAAAAGTGTTCATATGTAAAAAAACCTGAGAAATCCGTCCGTTTTCGGCATTTGTTATCGAATCGACTTAAAGCCAGATCGTCACATTGGCCTCCCTGAAACGGTTGTACTTATCGTCTGCAAAGCTATGTCGCGTGCTGCGGTATATGGAGACACTAAAAGCACCATAGTAGAACACAGATGAAGCTTCTACGTTGATGTAATAGCCAGTAAGAAGTAGTACAATTCAAGTTTTTGGTATCGGTTATTGACTTTTAAGCTGGCTTTGGTGCCTTGGACATGAGCTAGGACCTAAAGATTCTGCATGAAAGGAGGACTAGCAGCCGAGTTGCACGGGAGAATGTGAAAAGCGTTCACATGTAGTAATAATCTGAGAAATACGTCCGTTTTCGTCATTTGTTATTGAATCGGCTTAAAGCCAGATCGTCACATTGGCCGCTCTTCTCTCTGAAACGGTTGTACTTATCGTCTGCAAAGCTATGTCGCGTGCTGCGGTATGCGGAGACACCTAAAGCACCATAGTAGACCACAGATGAGGCTTGTGAGTTGATGTAATAGCCAGTAAGAAGTAGTAGAATTCAAGTTTTAGGTATCGATTATTGACTTTTTAGCTGGCTTTGGTGCCCTGGACATGAGCTAGGACCTTAGGATTCTGCATGAAAGGAGGACTAGCAGCCGAGTTGCACGGGAGGATGTGAAAAGTGCTCATATTTAGTAAAAACCTGAGAAATCCGTCCGTTTTCGTTATTTGTTATCGAATCGTCTTAAAGCCAGATCGTCACATTGGCCGCTCTTCTCTCTGAAACGGTTGTACTTATCGTCTGCAAAGCTATGTCGCGTGCTGCGGTCTGCGGACGCACTAAAAGCACCTTAGTAGAACACAGATTAAGCTTCTCACTTGATGCAATAGCCAGTAAGAAGTAGTACAATTCAAGTGTCGGGTATCGATTATTGACTTTTTAGCTGGCTTTAGTGCTTGGACATGAGCTAGGAACTTAAGATTCTGCATGAAAGGAGCACTAGTAGCTGAGTTGGACGGGAGAATGTGAAAAGCGTTCATATGTAGTAAAAAAATGAGAAATCCGTCCGTTTTCGTCATTTGTTATCGAATCGACTTAAAGCCAGATCGTCACATTGGCCGCCCTCCTCTCTGAAACGGTTGTACTTATCGTCTGGAAAGCTATGTCGCGTGCTGCGGTATGCGGAGACACTAAAATCAACATATTAGAACACCAATGAAGCTTCTAAGTTGATGTAATAGCCAGTAAGAAGTAGTACAATTCAAGTTTTAGGTACCGATTATTGAATGTTACCTGGCTTTGGTGCCTTGGACATGAGCTAGGACCTTAAGATTCTGCATGAAAGGAGGACTAGCAGCCGAGTTGCACGGGAGAATGTGAATAGTGTTCATATGTAGTAAAAACATGAGAAATCCGTCCGTTTTCATCATTTGTTATCGAATCGACTTATAAAGCCAGATCGCCACATTGGCCGCTCTTCTCTCTGAAACGGTTGTACTTATCGTCTGCAAAGCTATGTCGCGCGCTGCGGTATGTGGAGACACTAAAATCACCATAGTAGAACACAGATGAAGCTTCTAAGTTGATGTAATAGCCAGTAAGAAGTAGTACAATTCAAGTTTTAGGTATCGATTATTGACTTTTTAGCTGGCTTTGGTGCCTTGGACATGAGCTAGGACCTTAAGATTCTGCATGAAAGGAGGACTAGCAGCCGAGTTGCACGGGAGAATGTGAAAAGTGTTCATATGTAGTAATAACCTGAGAAATCAGTCCGTTTTCGTCATTTGTTATCGAAATGACTTAAAGCCAGATCGTCACATTGGCCGCTCTTCTCTCTGAAACGGTTGTACTTATCGTCTGCAAAGCTATGTCGCGTGCTGCGGTATGCGGAGACACCTAAATCACCATAGTAGAACACAGATGAAGCTTCTAAGTTGATGTAATAGCCAGTAAGAAGTAGTACAATTCAAGTTTTAGGTATCGGTTATTGACTTTTTCGCTGGCTCTGGTGCCTTGGACATGAGCTAGGACCTCAAGATTCTGCATGAAAGGAGGACTAGCAGCAGCGTTGCAAGGGAGAATGTGAAAAGTGTTCATATGTAGTAAAAACCTGAGAAATCCGTCCGTTTTCGTTATTTGTTATCGAATCGTCTTAAAGCCAGATCGTCACATTGGCCGCACTTCTCTCTGAAACGGCTGTACTTATCGTCTGCAAAGCTATGTCGAGTGCTGCGGTATGCGGAGACACTAAAATCACCATAGTAGAACACAGATGAAGCTCCTAAGTTGATGTAATAGCCAGTAAGAAGTAGTACAATTCAAGTTTTACGTATCGATTATTGACGTTTTAGCTGGCTTTGGTTCCTTGGACATGAGCTAGGACCTTAAGATTCTGCATGAAAGGAGGACTAGCAGCCGAGTTGCACGGGTGAATATGAAAAGTGTTCATATGTAAAAAAACCTGAGAAATCCGTCCGTTTTCGGCATTTGTTATCGAATCGACTTAAAGCCAGATCGTCACATTGGCCGCTCTTCTCTCTGAAACGGTTGTACTTATCGTCTGCAAAGCTATGTCGCGTGCTGCGGTATATGGAGACACTAAAAGCACCATAGTAGAACACAGATGAAGCTTCTACGTTGATGTAATAGCCAGTAAGAAGTAGTACAATTCAAGTTTTAGGTATCGGTTATTGACTTTTTAGCTGGCTTAGGTGCCTTGGACATGAGCTAGGACCTAAAGATTCTGCATGAAAGGAGGACTAGCAGCCGAGTTTCACGGGAGAATGTGAAAAATGTTCATACGTAATAAAAACCTGAGAAATCCGTCCGTTTTCGTCATTTGTTATCGAATCTACTTAAAGCCAGATCGTCACATTGGCCGCTCTTCTCTCTGAACCGGTTGTACTTATCGTCTGCAAAGCTATGTCGCGTGCTGCTGTATGCGGAGACACTAAAAGCACCGTAGTAGAACACAGATGAAGCTTCTAAGTTGATGTAATAGCCAGTAAGAAGTAGTACAATTGAAGATTTAAGTATTGCTTATTGACTTTTTAGCTGGCTTTGGTGCCTTGGACATGAGCTAGGACCTTGATATTCTGCATGAAAGGAGGACTAGCAGCCGAGTTGCACGGGAGAATGTGAAAAGTGTTCATATGTAGTGAAAACCTGGGAAATACGTCCGTTTTCGTCATTTGTTATCGAATAGCCTTAAAGCCAGATCGTCACATTGGCCGCTCTTCTCTCTGAAACGGTTGTACTTATCGTCTGCAAAGCTATGTCGCGTGCTGCGGTATATGGAGACACTAAAAGCACCATAGTAGAACACAGATGAAGCTTCTACGTTGATGTAATAGGCAGTAAGAAGTAGTACAATTCAAGTTTTAGGTATCGATTATTGACTTTTTAGCTGGCTTTGGTGCCTTGGACATGAGCTAGGACCTTAAGATTCTGCATAAAAGGAGGACTAGCAGCCGAGTTGCACGGGAGAATGTGAAAAGCGTTCATATGTAGTAAAAACCTGAGAAATCCGTCCGTTTTCGTCATTTGTTATCAAATCGACTTAAAGCCAGATCGTCACATTGGCCGCTCTTCTTTCTGAAACGGTTGTACTTATCGTCTGCAAAGCTATGTCGCGTGCTGCGGTATGCGGAGACCATAAAAGCACCATAGTGGAACACAGATGAAGCTTGTGGGTTGATGTAATATCCAGTAAGAAGTAGTAGAATTCAAGTTTTAGGTATCGATTATTGACTTTTTTAGCTGGCTTTGGTGCCTTGGACATGAGCTAGGACCTTAACATTCTGCATGAAAGGAGGACTAGCAGCCGAGTTGCACGGGAGAATGTGAAAAGCGTTCACATGTAGTAATAATCTGAGAAATACGTCCGTTTTCGTCATTTGTTATCGAATCGACTTATAGCCAGATCGTCACATTGGCCGCTCTTCTCTCTGAAACGGTTGTACTTATCGTCTGCAAAACTATGTCGCGTGCTGCGGTATGCGAAGACTCTAAAAGCACCATAGTAGAACACAGATGAGGCTTGTGAGTTGATGTAATAGCCAGTAAGAAGTAGTAGAATTCGAGTTTTAGGTATCGATTATTGACTTTTTAGCTGGCTTTGGTGCCTTGGACATGAGCTAGGACCTTAAGATTCTGCATGTAAGGAGGACTAGCAGCAGCGTTGCACGGGAGAATGTGAAAAGTGTTCATATGTAGTAAAAACCTGAGAAATCCGTCCGTTTTCGTCATTTGTTATCGAATCGACTTAAAGACAGACCGTCACATTGGCCGCTCTTCTCTCTGAAATGGTTGTACTTATCGTCTGCAGAGATATCGCGTACTGCGGAATGTGGAGACACTAAAAGCACCATAGTAGAACACAGATGAAACTTCTAAGATGATGTAATAGCCAGTAAGAAGAGGTACAATTCAAGCTTTATGTATCGATTATTGACTGTTTAGCTGGCTTTGGTGCCTTGGACATGAGCTAGGACCTTACGATTCTGCATGAAAGGAGGACTAGCAGCCGAGCTGCACGGGAGAATGTGAAAAGTGTTCATATGTAATAAAAACCTGAGAAATCCGTCCGTTTTCGTCATTTTTAATCGAATCGAATTAAAGCCAGATAGTGACATTGGCCGCTCTTCTCTCTGAAACGGTTGTACTTATCGTCTGCAAAGCTATGTCGAGTGCTGCGGTATGCGGAGACACTAAAAGCACCATAGTAGAACACAGATGAAGCTTCTACTTTGATGTAATAGCCAGTAAGAAGTAGTACAATTCAAGTTTTAGGTATCGGTTATTGACTTTTTAGCTGGCTTTGGTGCCTTATACATGACCAAGGACCTTAAGACTCTGCATGAAAGGAGGACTAGCAGCCGAGTTGCACGGGAGAATGTGAAAAGCGTTCACATGTAGTAATAATCTGAGAAATACGTCCGTTTTCGTCATTTGTTATCGAATCGACTTAAAGATAGATCGTCACATTGGCCGCTCTTCTCTCTGAAACGGTTGTACTTATCGTCTGCAAAGCTATGTCGCGTGCTGCGGTATGTGGAGACACTAAAAGCACCATAGTAGAACACAGATGAGGCTTGTGAGTTGATGTAATAGCCAGTAAGAAGTAGTAGAATTCAAGTTTTAGGTATCGATTATTGACTTTTTAGCTGGCTTTTGTTCCTTGGACATGAGCTAGGACCTTAAGATTCTGCATGAAAGGAGGACTAGCAGCCGAGTTGCACGGGAGGATGTGAAAAGTGCTCATATTTAGTAAAAACCTGAGAAATCCGTCTGTTTTCGTTATTTGTTATCGAATCGTCTTAAAGCCAGATCGTCACATTGGCCGCTCTTCTCTCTGAAACGGTTGTACTTATCGTCTGCAAAGCTATGTCGCGTGCTGCGGTCTGCGGACGCACTAAAAGCACCTTAGTAGAACACAGATGAAGCTTCTCACTTGATGCAATAGCCAGTAAGAAGTAGTACAATTCAAGTTTTGGGTATCGATTATTGACATTTTAGCTGGCTTTGGTGCCTTGGACATGAGCTAGGACCTTAAGATTCTGCATGTAAGGAGGACTAGCAGCAGCGTTGCACGGGAGAATGTGAAAAGTGTTCATATGTAGTAAAAACCTGAGAAATCCGTCCGTTTTCGTCATTTGTTATCGAATCGACTTAAAGACAGACCGTCACATTGGCCGCTCTTCTCTCTGAAACGGTTGTACTTATCGTCTGCAGAGATATCGCGTACTGCGGAATGTGGAGACACTAAAAGCGCCATAGTAGAACACAGATGAAACTTCTAAGATGATGTAATAGCCAGTAAGAAGAGGTACAATTCAAGCTTTATGTATCGATTATTGACTGTTTAGCTGGCTTTGGTGCCTTGGACATGAGCTAGGACCTTACGATTCTGCATGAAAGGAGGACTAGCAGCCGAGTTGCACGGGAGAATGTGAAAAGTGTTCATATGTAATAAAAACCTGAGAAATCCGTCCGTTTTCGTCATTTTTAATCGAATCGAATTAAAGCCAGATAGTGACATTGGCCGCTCTTCTCTCTGAAACGGTTGTACTTATCGTCTGCAAAGCTATGTCGCGTGCTGCGGTATGCGGAGACACTAAAAGCACCATAGTAGAACACAGATGAAGCTTCTACTTTGATGTAATAGCCAGTAAGAAGTAGTACAAATCAAGTTTTAGGTATCGGTTATTGACTTTTTAGCTGGCTTTGGTGCCTTGGACATGAGCTAGGAACTTAAGATTCTGCATGAAAGGAGGACTAGTAGCCGAGATGGACGGGAGAATGTGAAAAGCGTTCATATGTAGTAAAAACCTGAGAAATCCGTCCGTTTTCGTCATTTGTTATCGAATCGACTTAAAGCCAGATCGTCACATTGGCCGCCCTCCTCTCTGAAACGGTTGTACTTATCGTCTGCAAAGCTATGTCGCGTGCTGCGGTATGCGGAGACACTAAAATCACCATAGTAGAACACCAATGAAGCTTCTAAGTTGATGTAATAGCCAGTAAAAAGTAGTACAATTTAAGTTTTAGGTACCGATTATTGAATGTTTAGCTGGCTTTGGTGCCTTGGACATGAGCTAGGACCTTAAGATTCTGCATGAAAGGAGGACTAGCAGCCGAGTTGCACGGGAGAATGTGAATAGTGTTCATATGTAGTAAAAACATGAGAAATCCGTCCGTTTTCATCATTTGTTATCGAATCGACTTAATGCCAAATCGCCACATTGGCCGCTCTTCTCTCTGAAACGGTTGTACTTATCGTCTGCAAAGCTATGTCGCTAGCTGCGGTATGTGGAGACACTAAAATCACCATAGTAGAACACAGATGAAGTTTCTAAGTTGATGTAATAGCCAGTAAGAAGTAGTACAATTCAAGATTTAGGTATCGATTATTGACTTTTTAGCTGGCTTAGGTGCCTTGGACTTGAGCTAGGACCTTAAGATTCTGCATGAAAGGAGGACTAGCAGCCGAGTTTAACGGGAGAATGTGAAAAACGTTCATATGTAGTAAAAACATGAGAAATCCGTCCGTTTTCGTCATTTGTTATCGAATCGACTTAAAGCCAGATCGTCACATTGGCCGCTCTTCTCTCTGAAACGGTGGTACTTATCGTCTGCAAAGCTATGTCGCGTGCTGCGGTATGCGGAGACACCTAAATCACCATAGTAGAACACAGATGAAGCTTCTAAGTTGATGTAATAGCCAGTAAGAAGTAGTACAATTCAAGTTTTAGGTATCGATTATTGAATGTTTAGCTGGCTTTGGTGCCTTCTACATGAGCTAGGACCTTAAGATTCTGCATGAAAGGAGGACTAGCATCCGAGTTGCACGGGAGAATGTGAAAAGCGTTCATATGTAGTAAAAACCTGAGAAATCCGTCCGTTTTCGTCATTTGTTATCGAATCGACTTAAAGCCAGATGGTCACATTGGCCGCTCTTCTCTCTGAAACGGTGGTACTTATCGTCTGCAAAGCTATGCCGCGTGCTGCGGTATGTGGAGACACTAAAAGTACCATAGCAGAACACAGATGAAGCTTCTACGTTGATGTAATAGCCAGTAAGAAGTAGTACAATTCAAGTTTTAGGTATCGGTTATTGACTTTTTCGCTGGCTTTGGTGCCTTGGACATGAGGTAGGACCTTAAGATTCTTCATGAAAGGAGGAACAGTAGCCGAGTTGCACGGGAGAATGTGAAAAGTGTTCATATGTAGTAAAAACATGAGAAATCCGTCCGTTTTCGTCATTTGTTATCGAATCGAGTCAAAGCAAGATCGTCAAATTGGCCGCTCTTCTCTCTGAAACGGTCGTACTTATCGTCTGCAAAGCTATGTCGCGTGCTGCGGTATGCGGAGACACTGAAATCACCATAGTAGAACACAGATGAAGCTTCTAAGATCATGTAATAGCCAGTAAGAACTAGTACAATTCAAGTTTTAGGTATCGGTTATTGACTTTTTAGCTGGCTTTGGTGCGTTGGACATGAGCTAGGACCTTAAGATTTTGCATGAAAGTAGGACTAGCAGCCGAGTTGCACGGGAGAATGTGAAAAGTGTTCATGTAGTAAAAACCTGAGAAATCCGTCCGTTTTCGTCATTTGTTATCGAATCGACTTAATGCCAGATCGTCACATTGGCCGCTCATCTCTCTGAAACAGTTGTACTTATCGTCTGCAAAGCTATGTCGCGTGCTGCGGTATGCGGAGACACTAAAAGCTCCGTAGAAGAACACAGATGAAGCTTCTAAGTTGATGTAATAGCCAGTAAGAAGTAGTAAAATTCAAGTTTTAGGTATCGATTATTGACTTTTTAGCTGGCTTTGGTGCCTTGGACATGATCTAGGAACTTACGATTCTGCATGAAAGAAGGACTAGCAGCAGCGTTGCACGGGAGAATGTGAAAAGTGTTCATATGTAGTCAAAATCCGAGAAATCCGTCCGTTTTCGTCATTTGTTATCGAATCGACTTAAAGCCAGATCGTCACATTGGCCGCTCTTCTCTCTGAAACGTTTGTACTTATCGTCTGCAAAGCTATGTCGCGTGCTGCGGTATGTGGTGACCCTAAAAGCACCATAGTAGAACACAGATGAAGCTTCTAAGTTGATGTAATAGCCAGTAAGAAGTAGTAGAATTCAAGTTTTAGGTATCGATTGTCGATTTTTTAGATGGCTTTGGTGCCTTGGACATGAGCTAGGACCTTGAGATTCTGCATAAGGGAGGACTAGCAGCCGAGTTGCAAGGGAGAATGTGAAAAGTGTTCATATATAGTAAAAACCTGAGAAATCAGTCCGTTTTCTTCATTTGTTATCGAATCGTCTTAAAGCCAGTTCGTCACATTGGCCGCTCTTCTCTCTGAAACGGTTGTACTTATCGTCTGCAAAGCTATGTCGCGTACTGAGGTTGTGGAGACACTAAAAGCACCATAGTAGAACACAGATGAAGCTTCTAAGTTAATGTAATAGCCAGTAAGAAGTAGTACAATTCAAGTTTTAGGTATCGATTATTGACTTTTTAGCTGTATTTGGTGCCTTGGTCGTGAGCTAGGACCTTGAGATACTGCATGAAAGGAGGACTAGCAGCCGAGTTGCACGGGAGAATGTGAAAAGTGTTCATATGTAGTAAAATCCTCAGAAATCCGTCCGTTTTAGTCATTTGTTATCAAATCGACTTAATGCCAGATCGTCACATTGGCCGCTCTGCTCTCTGAAACGGTTGTACTTATCGTCTGCAAAGCTATGTCGCGTACTGCGGTATTCGGAGACACTAAAAGCACCATAGTAGAACACAGATGAAGCTGCTAAGTTGATGTAATAGCCAGTAAGAAGTAGTAAAATTCAAATTTATGTATCGATTATTGACTTTTTAGCTGGCTTTGGTGCCTTGGACATGACCAAGGACCTTAAGATTCTGCATGAAAGGAGGACTAGCAGCCGAGTTGCAAGGGAGAATGTGAAAAGTGTTCATATGTAGTATAAACATGAGAAATCCGTCCGTTTTCGTCATTTGTTATCGAATCGACTTAAATCCAGATAGTCACATTGGCCGCTCTTCTCTCTGAAACGGTTGTACTTATCGTTTGCAAAGCTATGTCGCGTGCTGCGGTATGCGGAGACACGAAAAGCACCATAGTAGAACACAGATGAAGCTTCTAAGTTGATGTAATAGCCAGTAAGATGCAATACAATTCAAGTTTTAGGTATTGATTATTGACTTTTTAGCTGGCTTTGGACATGAGCTAGGACCTTAAGATTCTTCATGAAAGCAGGACTAGCAGCCGAGTTGCACGGGAGAATGTGTAAAGGGTACATATGTAGTAAAATCCTGAGAAATCCGTCCGTTTTCGTCATTTGTTATGGAATCGATTTAAAGCCAGATCGTCACATTGGCCGCTCTTCTCTCTGAAACGGTTGTACTTATCGTCTGCAAAGCTATGTCGCGTGCTGCGGCATGCTGAGACACTAAAAGCAGCATAGTAGAACACAGATCAAGCTTCTACGTTGATGTAATAGCCAGTAAGAAGTAGTACAATTCAAGTTTTAGGTATTGAATATGGACCTTTTAGCTGGCTTTGGTGCCTTGGACATGTGCTAGGACCTTAAGATTCTGCATGTAAGGAGGACTAGCAGCCGAGTTGCACGGGAGAATGTGAAAAGTGTTCATATGTAGTAATAACCTGAGAAATCCGTCCTTTTTCGTCATTTGTTATCGAATCGACTTAAATCCAGATAGTCACATTGGCCGCTCTTCTCTCTGAAACGGTTGTACTTATAGTCTGCAAAGCTATGTCGGGTGCTGCGGTATGCGGAGACACCAAAAGCACCATAGTAGAACACAGATGAAGGTTCTAAGATGATGTAATAGCCAGTAAGAAGTAGTACAATTCAAGTTTTAGTTATTGATGAAGCTTCTAAGTTGATGTAATATCCAGTAAGAAGTAGTACAATTCAAGTTTTAGGTATCGATTATTGTCTTTTTAGCTGTCTTTGGTGCCTTGGACGTGAGCTAGGACCTTGAGATTCTGCATGAAAAGAGGACTAGCAGCTGAGTTGCAAGGGGGAATGTGAAAAGTGTTCATATGTTGTATAAACAAGAGAAATCCGTCCGTTTTCGTCATTTGTTATCGAATCGACTTAAAGACAGATCGTCACATTGGCCGCTCTGCTCTCTGAAACGGTTGTACTTATCGTCTGCAAAGCTATGTCGCGTACTGCGGTATTCGGAGACACTAAAAGCACCATAGTAGAACACAGATGAAGCTTCTAAGTTGATGTAATAGCCAGTAAGAAGTAGTACAATTCAAGTTTTACGTATCGAATATTGACTTTTTAGCTGGCTTTGGTGCCTTGGACATGACCAAGGACCTTAAGATTCTGCATGAAAGGAGGATTAGCAGCCGAGTTGCACGGGAGAATGTGAAAAGGGTTCATATGTAGTAAAATCCTGAGAAATCCGTCCGTTTTCGTCATTTGTTATCGAATCGACTAAAGCCAGATCGTCACATTGGCCGCTCTTCTCTCTGAAACGGTTGTACTTATCGTCTGCAAAGCTATGTCGCGTGCTGCGGCATGCTGAGACACTAAAAGCAGCATAGTAGAACACAGATGAAGCTGCTAAGTTGATGTAATAGCCAGTAAGAAGTAGTAAAATTCAAATTTATGTATCGATTATTGACTTTTTAGCTGGCTTTGGTGCCTTGGACATGACCAAGGACCTTAAGATTCTGCATGAAAGGAGGACTAGCAGCCGAGTTGCAAGGGAGAATGTGAAAAGTGTTCATATGTAGTATAAACATGAGAAATCCGTCCGTTTTCGTCATTTGTTATCGAATCGACTTATAGCCAGATCGTCACATTGGCCGCTCTTCTCTCTGAAACGGTTGTACTTATCGTCTGCAAAGCTTTGTCGCGTGCTGCCGTATGCGGAGACACGAAAAGCACCATAGTAGAACACAGATGAAGCTTCTAAGTTGATGTAATAGCCAGTAAGATGCAGTACAATTCAAGTTTTAGGTATTGATTATTGACTTTTTAGCTGGCTTTGGTGCCTTGGACATGAGCTAGGACCTTAGGATGCTGCATGAAAGGAGAACTAGCAGCCGAGTTGAACGGGACAATGTGAAAAGTGTTTATATGTAGTGAAAATCTGAGAAATCCGTCCGTTTTCGTCATTTGTAATCGAATCGACTTAAAGCCAGATCGTCACATTGGCGGCTCTTCTCTCTGAAACGGTTGTACTTATAGTCTTCAAAGCTATGTCGGGTGCTGCGGTATGCGGAGACACCAAAAGCACCATAGTAGAACACAGATGAAGGTTCTAAGATGATGTAATAGCCAGTAAGAAGTAGTACAATTCAAGTTTTAGTTATTGATGAAGCTTCTAAGTTGATGTAATATCCAGTAAGAAGTAGTACAATTCAAGTTTTAGGTATCGATTATTGTCTTTTTAGCTGTCTTTGGTGCCTTGGACTTGAGCTAGGACCTTGAGATTCTGCATGAAAGGAGGACTAGCAGCTGAGTTGCAAGGGGGAATGTGAAAAGTGTTCATATGTTGTATAGACAAGAGAAATCCGTCCGTTTTCGTCATTTGTTATCGAATCGACTTAAAGCCAGATCGTCACATTGGCCGCTCTTCTCTCTGAAACGGTTGTACTTATCGTCTGCAAAGCTATGTCGCGTGCTGCGGTATGCGGAGACACTAAAGTCACCATAGTAGAACACAGATGAAGCTTCTAAGTTGATGTAATATCCAGTAAGAAGTAGTACAATTCTGGTTTTAGGTATTGATTATTGTCTTTTTAGCTGTCTTTGGTGCCTTAGACGTGAGCTAGGACCTTGAGATTCTGCATGAAAGGAGGACTAGCAGCTGAGTTGCAAGGGGGAATGTGAAAAGTGTTCATATGTAGTATAAACAAGAGAAATCCGTCCGTTTTCGTCATTTGTTATCGAATCGACTTAAAGGCAGATCGTCACATTGGCCGCTCTGCTCTCTGAAACGGTTGTACTTATCGTCTGCAAAGCTATGTCGCGTACTGCGGTATTCGGAGACACTAAAAGCACCATAGTAGAACACAGATGAAGCTTCTAAGTTGATGTAATAGCCAGTAAGAAGTAGTAAAATTCAAATTTATGTATCGATTATTGACTTTTTAGCTGGCTTTGGTGCCTTGGACATGACCAAGGACCTTAAGATTCTGCATGAAAGGAGGACTAGCAGCCGTGTTGCAAGGGAGAATGTGAAAAGTGTTCATATGTAGTATAAACATGAGAAATCCGTCCGTTTTCGTCATTTGTTATCGAATCGACTTAAAGCCAGATAGTCACATTGGCCGCTCTTCTCTCTGAAACGGTTGTACTTATCGTCTGCAAAGCTATGTCGCGTGCTGCCGTATGCGGAGACACGAAAAGCACCATAGTAGAACACAGATGAAGCTTCTAAGTTGATGTAATAGCCAGTAAGATGCAGTACAATTCAAGTTTTAGGTATTGATTATTGACTTTTTAGCTGGCTTTGGTGCCTTGGACATGAGCTAGGACCTTAGGATTCTGCATGAAAGGAGAACTAGCAGCCGAGTTGCACGGGACAATGTGAAAAGTGTTTATATGTAGTGAAAATCTGAGAAATCCGTCCGTTTTCGTCATTTGTAATGGAATCGACTTAAAGCCAGATCGTCACATTGGCGGCTCTTCTCTCTGAAACGGTTGTACTTATCGTCTGCAAAGCTATGTCGCGTGCTGCGGTATGCGGAGACACTAAAATCACCATAGTAGAACACAGATGAAGCTGCTAAGTTAATGTAATAGCCAGTAAGAAGTAGTAAAATTCAAATTTATGTATCGATTATTGACTTTTTAGCTGGCTTTGTTGCCTTGGACATGACCAAGGACCTTAAGATTCTGCATGAAAGGAGGACTAGCAGCCGAGTTGCACGGGAGAATGTGAATAGTGTTCATACGTAGTATAAACCTGAGAAATCCGTCCGTTTTCGTCATTTGTTATCGAATAGACTTAAAGCCAGATCGTCTCATTGGCCGCTCTTCTCTCTGAAACGGTTGTACTTATCGTCTGCAAAGCTATGTCGCGTGCTGCGGTATGCGGAGACACTAAAATCACCATAGTAGATCACAGATGAAGCTTCTAAGTTGATGTAATAGCCAGTAAGAAGTAGTACAATTCAGGTTTTAGGTATTGATTATTGCCTTTTAGCTGTCTTTGGTGCCTTAGACGTGAGCTAGGACCTTGAGATTCTGCATGAAAGGAGGACTAGCAGCTGAGTTGCAAGGGGGAATGTGAAAAGTGTTCATATGTAGTATAAACAAGAGAAATCCGTCCGTTTTCGTCATTTGTTATCGAATCGACTTAATGCCAGATCGTCACATTGGCCGCTCTGCTCTCTGAAACGGTTGTACTTATCGTCTGCAAAGCTATGTCGCGTACTGCGGTATTCGGAGACACTAAAAGCACCATAGTAGAACACAGATGAAGCTTCTAAGTTGATGTAATAGCCAGTAAGAAGTAGTACAATTCAAGTTTCAGGTATCGATTATTGACTTTATAGCTGGCTTTGGAGACTTGGACATGAGCTAGGACCTTAAGATTCTGCATGAAAGGAGGACTAGCAGCCGAGTTGCACGGGAGAATGTGAAAAGTGTTCATATGTAGTAAAAACCTGAGAAATCCGTCCGTTTTCGTCATTTGTTATCGAATCGACTTAAAGCCAGATCGTCACATTGGCCGCTCTTCTCTCTGAAACGGTTGTACTTATCGTCTGCAAAGCTATGTCGCGTGCTGCGGTATGCGGAGACACTAAAATCACCATAGTAGAACACAGATGAAGCTTCTAAGTTGATGCAATAGCCAGTAAGAAGTAGAACAATTCAAGTTTTAGGTATCGATTATTGTCTTTTTAGCTGGCTTCGGTACCTTGGACATGAGCTAGGACCTTAAGATTCTGCATGAAAGGAGGACTAGCAGCCGAGTTGCACGTCAGAATGTGAAAAGTGTTCATATGTAGTAAAAACCTGAGAAATCCGTCCGTTTTCGTCATTTGTTATCGAATCTACCTAAAGCCAGATGGTCACATTGGCCGCTCTTCTCTCTGAAACGTTTGTACATATCGTCTGCAAAGCTATGTCGCGTGCTGCGGCATGCTGAGACACTAAAAGCACCATAGTAGAACAGAGATGAAGCTTCTAAGTTGATGTAATACCCAGCAAGAGGTAGTACAATTCAAGTTTATGTTATCGATTATTGACTTTTTAGCTGGCTTTGGACCCTTGGACATGAGCTAGGACCTTAGCATTCTTCATGAAAGGAGGACTAGCAGCCGAGTTGCACGGGAGAATGTGAAAAGTGTTCATATGTAGTAAAAATCTAAGAAATCCGTCCGTTTTCGTCATTTGTTATCGAATCGACTTCAAGCCAGATCGTCACATTGGCCGCTCTTGTCTCTGAAACGGTTGTACTTATCGTCTGCAAAGCTATGTCACGTGCTGCGGTATGCGGAGACACTAATATCACCACAGTAGAACACAGATGAAGCTTGTAAGTTGATGTAATATCCAGTAAGAAGTAGTACAATTCAAGTTTTAGGTATCGATAATTGACTTTTTAGCTGGCTTTGGTGCATTGGACATGAGCTAGGACCTTAATATTCTGCATGAAAGGAGGACTAGCAACCGAGTTGCACGGGAGAATGTGAAAACTGTTCAAATGTAGTAAAAACCTGAGAAATCCGTCCTTTTTCGTCATTTGTTATCGAATCGACTTAAAGCCAGATCGTCACATTGGCCGCTCTTCTCTCTGAAACGGTTTTACTTATCGTCTGCAAAGCTATGTCACGTGCTGCGGTATGCGGAGACACTAAAATCACCACAGTAGAACACAGATGAAGCTTCTAAGTTGATGTAATATCCAGTAAGAAGTAGTACAATTCAAGTTTTAGGTATCGATTATTGACTTTTTAGCTGGCTTTGGTGCCTTGGACATGAGCTAGGACCTTAAGATTCTGTATGAAAGGAGGACTAGCAACCGAGTTGCACGGGAGAATGTGAAAAGTGTTCATATGTAGTAAAAACCTTAGAAATCCGTCCGTTTTCGTCATTTGTTATCGAATCGACTAAAGCCAGATCGTCACATTGGCCGCTCTTCTCTCTGAAACGGTTGTACTTATCGTCTGCAAAGCTATGTCACGTGTTGCCGTAGGCGGAAACAGGAAAAGCACCATAGTAGAACACAGACGAAGCTTCTAAGTTGATGTAATAGCCAGTAAGAAGTAGTACAATTCAAGTTTTAGGTATCGATTATTGACTTTTTAACTGGCTTTGGTGCCTTGGTCATGAGCTAGTACCTTGACATTCTGCATGAAAGGAGGACTAGCAGCCGAGTTGCACGGGAGAATGTGAAAAGTGTTCATATGTAGTAAAAACCTGAGAAATCCGTCCGTTTTCGTCATTTGTTATCGAATCGACTTTTAGCCAGATCGTCACATTGGCCGCTCTTCTCTCTGAAACGGTTGTACTTATCGTCTGCAAAGCTATGTCGCGTGCTGCGGTATGCGGAGACACTAAAATCACCATAGTAGAACACAGATGAAGCTTCTAAGTTGATGCAATAGCCAGTAAGAAGTAGAACAATTCAAGTTTTAGGTATCGATTATGGACTTTTTAGCTGTATTCGGTACCTAGGACATGAGCTAGGACCTTAAGATTCTGCATGAAGGGAGGACTAGCAGCCGAGTTGCACGTCAGAATGTGAAAAGTGTTCATATGTAGTAAAAACCTGAGAAATCCGTCCGGTTTCGTCATTTGTTATCGAATCGACTTAAAGCCAGATCGTCACATTGGCCGCTCTGCTCTCTGAAACGGTTGTACTTATAGTCTGCAAAGCTATGTCGCGTGCTGCGGCATGCTGAGACACTAAAAGCACCATAGTAGAACACAGATCAAGCTTCTACGTTGATGTAATAGCCAGTAAGAAGTAGTACAATTCAAGTTTTAGGTATTGAATATGGACCTTTTTGCTGGCTTTGGTGCCTTGGACATGAGCTAGGACCTTAAGATTCTGCATAAAAGGAGGACTAGCAGCCGAGTTGCACGGGAGAATGTGAAAAGTGTTCATATGTAGTAATAACCTGAGAAATCCGTCCTTTTTCGTCATTTGTTATCGAATCGACTTGAAGCCAGATCGTCACATTGGCCGCCCTTCTCTCTGAAACGGTTGTACTTATCGACTGCAAAACTATGTCGCGTGCTGCGGTATGCGGAGAAACTAAAAGCACCGTAGTAGAACACAGATGAAGCTTCTAAGTTGATGTAATAGCCAGTAAGAAGTAGTACAATTCAAGTTTTAGGTATTGATTATTGACCTTTTAGCTGGCTTTGGTGCCTTGGTCATGAGCTTGGACCTTAAGATTCTGCATGAAAGGAGGACTAGCAGCCAAGTTGCACGGGAGAATGTGAAAAGTGTTCATATGTAGTAAAAACCTGAGAAATCCGTCCGTTTTCGTCATTTGTTATCGAATCGACTTAAAGCCATATCGTCACATTGGCCGCTCTTCTCTCTGAAACGGTTGTACTTATCGTCTGCAAAGCTATGTCGCGTACTGCGGTATTCGGAGTAACTAAAAGTGCCATAGTAGAACACAGATGAAGCTCCTAAGATGATGTAATAGCCAGTAAGAAGTAGTACAATTCAAGTTTTAGGTATCGGTTATTGACTTTTTAGCTGGCTTTGGTGCCTTGGACATGTGCTAGGACCTTAAGATTCTGCATGAAAGGACGACTAGCAGCCGAGTTGCACGGGAGAATGTGAAAAGTGTTCATATGTATTAAAAACCTGAGAAATCCGTCCGTTTTCTTCATTTGTTATCGAATCGACTTAAAGCCAGATCGTCACATTGGCCGCTCTTCACTCTGAAACGGTTGTACTTATTGTCTGCAAAGCTATGTCGCGTGCTGCGGTATGCGGAGACACTAAAATCACCATAGTAGAACACAGATGAAGCTTCTAAGTTGATGCAATAGCCAGTAAGAAGTAGAACAATTCAAGTTTTAGGTATCGATTATTGACTTTTTAGCTGGCTTCGGTACCTTGGACATGAGCTAGGACCTTAAGATTCTGCATGAAAGGAGGACTAGCAGCCGAGTTGCACGTCAGAATGTGAAAAGTGTTCATATGTAGTAAAAACCTGAGAAATCAGTCCGTTTTCGTTATTTGTTATCGAATCGACTTAATGCCAGATCGTCACATTGGCCGCTCTGCTCTCTGAAACGGTTGTACTTATCGTCTGCAAAGCTATGTCGCGTACTGCGGTATTCGGAGACACTAAAAGCAGCATAGTAGAACACAGATGAAGCTGCTAAGTTGATGTAATAGCCAGTAAGAAGTAGTAAAATTCAAATTTATGTATCGATTATTGACTTTTTAGCTGGCTTTGGTGCCTTATACATGACCAAGGACCTTAAGACTCTGCATGAAAGGAGGACTAGCAGCCGAGATGCACGGGAGAATGTGAATAGTGTTCATACGTAGTAAAAACCTGAGAAATCCGTCCGTTTTCGTCATTTGTTATCGAATAGACTTAAAGCCAGATCGTCACATTGGCCGCTCTTCTCTCTCAAACGGTTGTACTTATCGTCTGCAAAGCTATGTCGCGTACTGCGGTATTCGGAGACACTAAAAGCACCATAGTAGAACACAGATGAAGCTGCTAAGTTGATGTAATAGCCAGTAAGAAGTAGTAAAATTCAAATTTATGTATCGATTATTGACTTTTTAGCTGGCTTTGGTGCCTTATACATGACCAAGGACCTTAGGACTCTGCATGAAAGGAGGACTAGCAGCCGAGTTGCACGGGAGAATGTGAATAGTGTTCATACGTAGTAAAAACCTGAGAAATCCGTCCGTTTTCGTCATTTGTTATCGAATAGACTTAAAGCCAGATCGTCACATTGGCCGCTCTTCTCTCTCAAACGGTTGTACTTATCGTCTGCAAAGCTATGTCGCGTGCTGCGGTATGCGGAGACACTAAAATCACCATAGTAGAACACAGATGAAGCTTCTAAGTTGATGTAATATCCAGTAAGAAGTAGTACAATTCAAGTTTTAGGTATTGATTATTGTCTTTTTAGCTGTCTTTGGTGCCTTAGACGTGAGCTAGGACCTTGAGATTCTGCATGAAAGGAGGACTAGCAGCTGAGTTGCAAGGGGGAATGTGAAAAGTGTTCATATGTAGTATAAACAAGAGAAATCCGTCCGTTTTCGTCATTTGTTATCGAATCGACTTAAAGGCAGATCGTCACATTGGCCGCTCTGCTATCTGAAACGGTTACATTTTTCGTCTGCAAAGCTATGTCGCGTGCTGCGGTATGCGGAGACACTAAAATCACCATAGTAGAACACAGTTGAAGCTTCTAAGTTAATGTAATAGCCAGTAAGAAGTAGTACAATAACAAGTTTTAGGTATCGATTATTGACTTTTTAGCTGTCTTTGGTGCCTTGGACGTGAGCTAGGACCTTGAGATTCTGCATGAAAGGAGGACTAGCCGCCGAGTTGCACGGGAGAATGTGAAAAGTGTTCATATGTAGTAAAAACCTGAGAAATCCGTCCGTTTTCGTCATTTGTTATCGAATCGACTTAATGCAAGATCGTCACATTGGCCGCTCTGCTCTCTGAAACGGTTGTACTTATCGTCTGCAAAGCTATGTCGCGTACTGCGGTATTCGGAGACACTAAAAGCACCATAGTAGAACACAGATGAAGCTCCTAAGATGATGTAATAGCCAGTAAGAAGTAGTACAATTCAAGTTTTAGGTATCGGTTATTGACTTTTTAGCTGGCTTTGGTGCCTTGGACATGTGCTAGGACCTTAAGATTCTGCATGAAAGGACGACTAGCAGCCGAGTTGCACGGGAGAATGTGAAAAGTGTTCATATGTATTAAAAACCTGAGAAATCCGTCCGTTTTCTTCATTTGTTATGGAATCGACTTAAAGCCAGATCGTCACATTGGCCGCTCTTCTCTCTGAAACGGTTGTACTTATCGTCTGCAAAGCTATGTCGCGTGCTGCGGTATGCGGAGACTCTAAAATCACCATAGTAGAACACAGATGAAGCTTCTAAATTAATGTAATAGCCAGTAACAAGTAGTACAATTCATGTTTTAGGTATCGATTATTGACTTTTTAGCTGTCTTTGGTGCCTTGGACGTGAGCTAGGACCTTGAGATTCTGCATGAAAAGAGGACTAGCAGCCGAGTTGCACGGGAGAATGTGAAAAGTGTTCATATGTAGTAAAAACCTGAGAAATCCGTCCGTTTTCGTCATTTGTTATCGAATCGACTTAATGCCAGATCGTCACATTGGCCGCTCTGCTCTCTGAAACGGTTGTACTTATCGTCTGCAAAGCTATGTCGCGTACTGCGGTATTCGGAGACACTAAAAGCACCATAGTAGAACACAGATGAAGCTGCTAAGTTGATGTAATAGCCAGTAAGAAGTAGTAAAATTCAAATTTATGTATCGATTATTGACTTTTTAGCTGGCTTTGGTGCCTTATACATGACCAAGGACCTTAAGACTCTGCATGAAAGGAGGACTAGCAGCCGAGATGCACGGGAGAATGTGAATAGTGTTCATACGTAGTAAAAACCTGAGAAATCCGTCCGTTTTCGTCATTTGTTATCGAATAGACTTAAAGCCAGATCGTCACATTGGCCGCTCTTCTCTCTCAAACGGTTGTACTTATCGTCTGCAAAGCTATGTCGCGTGCTGCGGTATGCGGAGACACTAAAATCACCATAGTAGAACACAGATGAAGCTTCTAAGTTGATGTAATATCCAGTAAGGAGTAGTACAATTCAAGTTTTAGGTATTGATTATTGTCTTTTTAGCTGTCTTTGGTGCCTTAGACGTGAGCTAGGACCTTGAGATTCTGCATGAAAGGAGGACTAGCAGCTGAGTTGCAAGGGGGAATGTGAAAAGTGTTCATATGTAGTATAAACGAGAGAAATCCGTCCGTTTTCGTCATTTGTTATCGAATCGACTTAAAGGCAGATCGTCACATTGGCCGCTCTGCTCTCTGAAACGGTTACATTTATCGTCTGCAAAGCTATGTCGCGTGCTGCGGTATGCGGAGACACTAAAATCACCATAGTAGAACACAGTTGAAGCTTCTAAGTTAATGTAATAGCCAGTAAGAAGTAGTACAATTAAAGTTTTAGGTTACGATTATTGACTTTTTAGCTGTCTTTGGTGCCTTGGACGTGAGCTAGGACCTTGAGATTCTGCATGAAAGGAGGACTAGCAGCCGAGTTGCACGGGAGAATGTGAAAAGTGTTCATATGTAGTAAAAACCTGAGAAATCCGTCCGTTTTCGTCATTTGTTATCGAATCGACTTAATGCCAGATCGTCACATTGGCCGCTCTGCTCTCTGAAACGGTTGTTCTTATCGTCTGCAAAGCTATGTCGCGTACTGCGGTATTCGGAGACACTAAAAGCACCATAGTAGAACACAGATGAAGCTGCTAAGTTGATGTAATAGCCAGTAAGAAGTAGTAAAATTCAAATTTATGTATCGATTATTGACTTTTAGCTGGCTTTGGTGCCTTGGACATGAACAAGGACCTTAAGATTCTGCATGAAAGGAGGACTAGCAGCCGAGTTGCAAGGGAGAATGTGAAAAGTGTTCATATGTAGTATAAACATGAGAAATCCGTCCGTTTTCGTCATTTGTTATCGAATCGACTTAAAGCCAGATAGTCACATTGGCCGCTCTTCTCTCTGAAACGGTTGTACTTATCGTCTGCAAAGCTATGTCGCGTGCTGCCGTATGCGGAGACACGAAAAGCACCATAGTAGAACACAGATGAAGCTTCTAAGTTGATGTAATAGCCAGTAAGGTGGAGTACAATTCAAGTTTTAGGTATTGATTATTACCTTTTTAACTGGCTTTGGTGCATTGGACATGAGCTAGGACCTTAAGATTCTGCATGAAAGGAGAACTAGCAGCCGAGTTGCACGTCAGAATGTGAAAAGTGTTCATATGTAGTAAAAACCTGAGAAATCCGTCCGTTTTCGTCATTTGTTATCGAATCTACTTAAAGCCAGATGGTCACATTGGCCGCTCTTCTCTCTGAAACGTTTGTACATATCGTCTGCAAAGCTATGTCGCGTGCAGCGGTATGTGGAGACACTAAAATCACCATAGTAGATCACAGATGAAGCATCTAAGTTGGTGTAATAGCCAGTAAGAAGTAGTACAATTCAAGTTTTAGGAATCGATTATTGACTTTTTAGCTGGCTTTGGTGCCTTGGACATGAGCTTGGACCTTAAGATTCTGCATGAAAGGAGGACTAGCAGCCAAGTTGCACGGGAGAATGTGAAAAGTGTTCATATGTAGTAAAAACCTGAGAAATCCGTCCGTTTTCGTCATTTGTTATCGAATCGACTTAAAGCCAGATCGTCACATTGGCCGCTCTTCTCTCTGAAACGGTTGTACTTATCGTCTGCAAAGCTATGTCGCGTACTGCGGTATTCGGAGTAACTAAAAGTGCCATAGTAGAACACAGATGAAGCTCCTAAGATGATGTAATAGCCAGTAAGAAGTAGTACAATTCAAGTTTTAGGTATCGGTTATTGACTTTTTAGCTGGCTTTGGTGCCTTGGACATGTGGTAGGACCTTAAGATTCTGCATGAAAGGACGACTAGCAGCCGAGTTGCACGGGAGAATGTGAAAAGTGTTCATATGTATTAAAAACCTGAGAAATCCGTCCGTTTTCTTCATTTGTTATGGAATCGACTTAAAGCCAGATCGTCACATTGGCCGCTCTTCTCTCTGAAACGGCTGTACTTATCGTCTGCAAAGCTATGTCGCGTACTGCGGTATTCGGAGACACTAAAAGCACCATAGTAGAACACAGATGAAGCTGCTAAGTTGATGTAATAGCCAGTAAGAAGTAGTAAAATTCAAATTTATGTATCGATTATTGACTTTTTAGCTGGCTTTGGTGCCTTGGACATGACCAAGGACCTTAAGATTCTGCATGAAAGGAGGACTAGCAGCCGAGTTGCAAGGGAGAATGTGAAAAGTGTTCATATGTAGTATAAACATGAGAAATCCGTCCGTTTTCGTCATTTGTTATCGAATCGACTTAAAGCCAGATAGTCACATTGGCCGCTCTTCTCTCTGAAACGGTTGTACTTATCGTCTGCAAAGCTATGTCGCGTGCTGCCGTATGCGGAGACACAAAAAGCACCATAGTAGAACACAGATGAAGCTTCTAAGTTGATGTAGTAGCCAGTAAGATGCAGTACAATTCAAGTTTTAGGTATTGATTATTGACTTTTTAGCTGGCTTTGGTGCCTTGGACATGAGCTAGGACCTTAGGATTCTGCATGAAAGGAGAACTAGCAGCCGAGTTGCACGGGACAATGTGAAAAGTGTTTATATGTAGTGAAAATCTGAGAAATCCGTCCGTTTTCGTCATTTGTAATCGAATCGACTTAAAGCCAGATCGCCACATTGGCGGCTCTTCTCTCTGAAACGGTTGTACTTATCGTCTGCAAAGCTATGTCGCGTGCTGCGGTATGCGGAGACACTAAAATCACCATAGTAGAACACAGATGAAGCTGCTAAGTTGATGTAATAGCCAGTAAGAAGTAGTAAAATTCAAATTTATGTATCGATTATTGACTTTTTAGCTGGCTTTGTTGCCTTGGACATGACCAAGGACCTTAAGATTCTGCATGAAAGGAGGACTAGCAGCCGAGTTGCACGGGAGAATGTGAATAGTGTTCATACGTAGTAAAAACCTGAGAAATCCGTCCGTTTTCGTCATTTGTTATCGAATAGACTTAAAGCCAGATCGTCACATTGGCCGCTCTTCTCTCTCAAACGGTTGTACTTATCGTCTGCAAAGCTATGTCGCGTGCTGCGGTATGCGGAGACACTAAAATCACCATAGTAGAACACAGATGAAGCTTCTAAGTTGATGTAATATCCAGTAAGAAGTAGTACAATTCAGGTTTTAGGTATTGATTATTGTCTTTTTAGCTGTCTTTGGTGCCTTAGACGTGAGCTAGGACCTAGAGATTCTGCATGAAAGGAGGACTAGCAGCTGAGTTGCAAGGGGGAATGTGAAAAGTGTTCATATGTAGTATAAACAAGAGAAATCCGTCCGTTTTCGTCATTTGTTATCGAATCGACTTAAAGGCAGATCGTCACATTGGCCGCTCTGCTCTCTGAAACGGTTGTACTTATCGTCTGCAAAGCTATGTCGCGTACTGCGGTATTCGGAGACACTAAAAGCACCATAGCAGAACACAGATGAAGCTTCTAAGTTGATGTAATAGCCAGTAAGAAGTAGTACAATTCAAGTTTCAGGTATCGATTATTGACTTTATAGCTGGCTTTGGTGCCTTGGACATGAGCTAGGACCTTAAGATTCTGCATGAAAGGAGGACTAGCAGCCGAGTTGCACGGGAGAATGTGAAAAGGGTACATATGTAGTATAAACATGAGAAATCCGTCCGTTTTCGTCATTCGTTATCGAATCGACTTAAAGCCAGATAGTCACATTGGCCGCTCTTCTCTCTGAAACGGTTGTACTTATCGTCTGCAAAGCTATGTCGCGTGCTGCGGTATGCGGAGACACTAAAATCACCATAGTAGAACACAGATGAAGCTTCTAAGTTAATGTAATAGCCAGTAAGAAGTAGTACAATAACAAGTTTTAGGTATCGATTATTGACTTTTTAGCTGTCTTTGGTGCCTTGGACGTGAGCTAGGACCTTGAGATTCTGCATGAAAGGAGGACTAGCAGCCGAGTTGCACGGGAGAATGTGAAAAGTGTTCATATGTAGTAAAAACCTGAGAAATCCGTCCGTTTTCGTCATTTGTTATCGAATCGACTTAATGCCAGATCGTCACATTGGCCGCTCTGCTCTCTGAAACGGTTGTACTTATCGTCTGCAAAGCTATGTCGCGTACTGCGGTATTCGGAGACACTAAAAGCACCATAGTAGAACACAGATGAAGCTGCTAAGTTGATGTAATAGCCAGTAAGAAGTAGTAAAATTCAAATTTATGTATCGATTATTGACTTTTTAGCTGGCTTTGGTGCCTTGGACATGACCAAGGACCTTAAGATTCTGCATGAAAGGAGGACTAGCAGCCGAGTTGCAAGGGAGAATGTGAAAAGTGTTCATATGTAGTATAAACATGAGAAATCCGTCCGTTTTCGTCATTTGTATTCGAATCGACTTAAAGCCAGATAGTCACATTGGCCGCTCTTCTCTCTGTAACGGTTGTACTTATCGTCTGCAAAGCTATGTCGCGTGCTGCCGTATGCGGAGACACGAAAAGCACCATAGTAGAACACAGATGAAGCTTCTAAGTTGATGTAATAGCCAGTAAGATGCAGTACAATTCAAGTTTTAGGTATTGATTATTGACTTTTTAGCTGGCTTTGGTGCCTTGGACATGAGCTAGGACCTTAAGATTCTGCATGAAAGGAGGACTAGCAGCCGAGTTGCACGTCAGAATGTGAAAAGTGTTCATATGTAGTCAAAACCTGAGAAATCCGTCCGTTTTCGTCATTTGTTATCGAATCTACTTAAAGCCAGATGGTCACATTGGCCGCTCTTCTCTCTGAAACGTTTGTACATATCGTCTGCAAAGCTATGTCGCGTGCAGCGGTATGTGGAGACACTAAAATCACCATAGTAGAACACAGATGAAGCATCTAAGTTGGTGTAATAGCCAGTAAGAAGTAGTACAATTCAAGTTTTAGGAATCGATTATTGACTTTTTAGCTGGCTTTGGTGCCTTGGACATGAGCTAGGACTTTAAGATTCTGCATGAAAGGAGGACTAGCAGCCGAGTTGCGCGGGAGAATGTGAAATGTGTTCATATGTAGTAAAAACCTGAGTAATCCGTCCGTTTTCGTCATTTGTTATCGAATCGACTTAAAGACAGATCGTCACATTGGCCGCTCTTCTCTCTGAAACGGTTGTACTTATCGTCTGCAAAGCTATGTCGCGTACTGCGGTATTCGGAGTAACTAAAAGCGCCATAGTAGAACACAGATGAAGCTCCTAAGATGATGTAATAGCCAGTAAGAAGTAGTACAATTCAAGTTTTAGGTATCGGTTATTGACTTTTTAGCTGGCTTTGGTGCCTTGGACATGTGCTAGGACCTTAAGATTCTGCATGAAAGGACGACTAGCAGCCGAGTTGCACGGGAGAATGTGAAAAGTGTTCATATGTATTAAAAACCTGAGAAATCCGTCCGTTTTCTTCATTTGTTATCGAATAGACTTAAAGCCAGATCGTCACATTGGCCGCTCTTCTCTCTCAAACGGTTGTACTTATCGTCTGCAAAGCTATGTCGCGTGCTGCGGTATGCGGAGACACTAAAATCACCATAGTAGAACACAGATGAAGCTTCTAAGTTGATGTAATATCCAGTAAGAATTAGTACAATTCAGGTTTTAGGTATTGATTATTGTCTTTTTAGCTGTCTTTGGTGCCTTAGACGTGAGCTAGGACCTTGAGATTCTGCATGAAAGGAGGACTAGCAGCTGAGTTGCAAGGGGGAATGTGAAAAATGTTCATATGTAGTATAAACAAGAGTAATCCATCCGTTTTCGTCATTTGTTATCGAATCGACTTAAAGGCAGATCGTCACATTGGCCGCTCTGCTCTCTGAAACGGTTGTACTTATCGTCTGCAAAGCTATGTCGCGTACTGCGGTATTCGGAGACACTAAAAGCACCATAGTAGAACACAGATGAAGCTTCTAAGTTGATGTAATAGCCAGTAAGAAGCAGTACAATTCAAGTTTCAGGTATCGATTTTTGACTTTATAGCTGGCTTTGGTGCCTTGGACATGAGCTAGGACCTTAAGATTCTGCATGAAAGGTGGACTAGCAGCCGATTTGCACGGGAGAATGTGAAAAGTGTTCATATGTAGCAAAAACCCGGCAAATACGTCCGTTTTCGTCATTTGTTTTCGAATCGACTTAAAGCCAGATCGTCACATTGGCCGCTCTTCTCTCTGAAACGGATGTACTTATCGACTGCAAAACTATGTCGCGTGCTGCGGTATGCGGAGAAACTAAAAGCACCGTAGTAGAACACAGATGAAGCTTCTAAGTTGATGTAATAGCCAGTAAGAAGTAGTGCAATTCAAGTTTTAGGTATTGATTATTGACTTTTTAGCTGGCTTTGGTGCCTTGGACATGAGCTTGGACCTTAAGATTCTGCATGAAAGGAGGACTAGCAGCCAAGTTGCACGGGAGAATGTGAAAAGTGTTCATATGTAGTAAAAACCTGAGAAATCCGTCCGTTTTCGTCATTTGTTATCGAATCGACTTAAAGACAGATCGTCACATTGGCCGCTCTTCTCTCTGAAACGGTTGTACTTATCGTCTGCAAAGCTATGTCGCGTACTGCGGTATTCGGAGTAACTAAAAGCGCCATAGTAGAACACAGATGAAGCTCCTAAGATGATGTAATAGCCAGTAAGAAGTAGTACAATTCAAGTTTTAGGTATCGGTTATTGACTTTTTAGCTGGCTTTGGTGCCTTGGACATGTGCTAGGACCTTAAGATTCTGCATGAAAGGAGGACTAGCAGCCGAGGTGCACGGGAGAATGTGAAAAGTGTTCATATGTATTAAAAACCTGAGATATCCGTCCGTTTTCTTCATTTGTTATGGAATCGACTTAAAGCCAGATCGTCACATTGGCCGCTCTTCTCTCTGAAACGGTTGTACTTATCGTCTGCAAAGCTATGTCGCGTGCTGCGGTATGCGGAGACGATAAAATCACCATAGTAGAACACAGATGAAGCTTCTAAGTTAATGTAATAGCCAGTAAGAAGTAGTACAATTCAAGTTTTAGGTATCGATTATTGACTTTTTAGCTGTCTTTGGTGCCTTGGACGTGAGCTAGGACCTTGAGATTCTGCATGAAAGGAGGACTAGCAGCCGAGTTGCACGGGAGAATGTGAAAAGTGTTCATATGTAATAAAAACCTGAAAAATCCGTCCGTTTTCGTCATTTGTTATCGAATCGACTTAATGCCAGATCGTCACATTAGCCGCTCTGCTCTCTGAAACGGTTGTACTTATCGTCTGCAAAGCTATGTCGCGTACTGCGGTATTCGGAGACACTAAAAGCACCATAGTAGAACAGAGATGAAGCTGCTAAGTTGATGTAATAGCCAGTAAGAAGTAGTAAAATTCAAATTTATGTATCGATTATTGACTTTTTAGCTGGCTTTGGTGCCTTGGACATGACCAAGGACCTTAAGATTCTGCATGAAAGGAGGACTAGCAGCCGAGTTGCAAGGGAGAATGTGAAAAGTGTTCATATGTAGTATAAACATGAGAAATCCGTCCGTTTTCGTCATTCGTTATCGAATCGACTTAAAGCCAGATAGTCACATTGGCCGCTCTTCTCTCTGAAACGGTTGTACTTATCGTCTGCAAAGCTATGTCGCGTGCTGCCGTATGCGGAGACACGAAAAGCACCATAGTAGAACACAGATGAAGCTTCTGATGTAATAGCCAGTAAGATGCAGTACAATTCAAGTTTTAGGTATTGATTATTGACTTTTTAGCTGGCTTTGGTGCCTTGGACATGAGGTAGGACCTTAGGATTCTGCATGAAAGGAGAACTAGCAGCCGAGTTGCACGGGACAATGTGAAAAGTGTTTATATGTAGTGAAAATCTGATGAATCCGTCCGTTTTCGTCATTTGTAATCGAATCGACTTAAAGCTAGATCGTCACATTGGCGGCTCTTCTCTCTGAAACGGTTGTACTTATCGTCTGCAAAGCTATGTCGCGTGCTGCGGTATGCGGAGACACTAAAATCACCATAGTAGAACACAGATGAAGCTGCTAAGTTGATGTAATAGCCAGTAAGAAGTAGTAAAATTCAAATTTATGTATCGATTATTGACTTTTTAGCTGGCTTTGTTGCCTTGGACATGACCAAGGACCTTAAGATTCTGCATGAAAGGACGACTAGCAGCCGAGTTGCACGGGAGAATGTGAATAGTGTTCATACGTAGTAAAAACCTGAGAAATACGTCCGTTTTCGTCATTTGTTATCGAATAGACTTAAAGCCAGATCGTCACATTGGCCGCTCTTCTCTCTCAAACGGTTGTACTTATCGTCTGCAAAGCTATGTCGCGTGCTGCGGTATGCGGAGACACTAAAATCACCATAGTAGAACACAGATGAAGCTTCTAAGTTGATGTAATATCCAGTAAGAAGTGGTACAATTCAGGTTTTAGGTATTGATTATTGTCTTTTTAGCTGTCTTTGGTGCCTTAGACGTGAGCTAGGACCTTGAGATTCTGCATGAAAGGAGGACTAGCAGCTGAGTTGCAAGGGGGAATGTGAAAAGTGTTCATATGTAGTATAAACAAGAGAAATCCGTCCGTTTTCGTCATTTGTTATCGAATCGACTTAAAGGCAGATCGTCACATTGGCCGCTCTGCTCTCTGAAACGGTTGTACTTATCGTCTGCAAAGCTATGTCGCGTACTGCGGTATTCGGAGACACTAAAAGCACCATAGTAGAACACAGATGAAGCTTCTAAGTTGATGTAATTGCCAGTAAGAAGTAGTACAATTCAAGTTTCAGGTATCGATTATTGACTTTATAGCTGGCTTTGGTGCCTTGGACATGAGCTAGGACCTTAAGATTCTGCATGAAAGGAGGACTAGCAGCCGAGTTGCACGGGAGAATGTGAAAAGGGTTCATATGTAGTAAAATCCTGAGAAATCCGTCCGTATTCGTCATTTGTTATGGAATCGACTTAAAGCCAGATCGTCACATTGGCCGCTCTTCTCTCTGAAACGGTTGTACTTATCGTCTGCAAAGCTATGTCGCGTGCTGCGGTATGCGGAGACACTAAAATCACCATAGTATAACACATATGAAGCTTCTAAGTTAATGTAATAGCCAGTAAGAAGTAGTACAATAACAAGTTTTAGGTATCGATTATTGACTTTTTAGCTGTCTTTGGTGCCTTGGACGTGAGCTAGGACCTTAAGATTCTGCATGAAAGGAGGACTAGCAGCCGAGTTGCACGGGAGAATGTGAAAAGTGTTCATATGTAGTAAAAACCTGAGAATACCGTCCGTTTTCGTCATTTGTTATCGAATCGACTTAATGCCAGATCGTCACATTGGCCGCTCTGCTCTCTGAAACGGTTGTACTTATCGTCTGCAAAGCTATGTCGCGTACTGCCGTATTCGGAGACACTAAAAGCACCATAGTAGAACACAGATGAAGCTTCTAAGTTGATGTAATAGCCAGTAAGAAGTAGTACAATTCAAGTTTCAGGTATCGATTATTGACTTTATAGCTGGCTTTGGTGCCTTGGACATGAGCTGGAACATTAAGATTCTGCATGAAAGGAGGACTAGCAGCCGAGTTGCACGGGAGAATGTGAAAAGTGTTCATATGTAGTAAAAACCTGAGAAATCCGTCCGTTTTCGTCATTTGTTATCGAATCGACTTAAAGCCAGATCGTCACATTGGCCGCTCTTCTCTCTGAAACGGTTGTACTTATCGTCTGCAAAGCTATGTCGCGTGCTGCGGTATGCGGAGACACCAAAATCACCATAGTAGAACACAGATGAAGCTTCTAAGTTGATGCAATAGCCAGTAAGAAGTAGAACAATTCAAGTTTTAGGTATCGATTATTTTCTTTTTAGCTGGCTTCGGTACCTTGGACATGAGCTAGGACCTTAAGATTCTGCATGAAAGGCGGACTAGCAGCCGAGTTGCACGTCAGAATGTGAAAAGTGTTCATATGTAGTAAAAACCTGAGAAATCCGTCCGTTTTCGTCATTTGTTATCGAATCGACTTAAAGCCAGATCGTCACATTGGCCGCTCTTCTCTCTGAAACGTTTGTACATATCGTCTGCAAAGCTATGTCGCGTGCAGCGGTATGTGGAGACACTAAAATCACCATAGTAGAACACAGATGAAGCATCTAAGTTGGTGTAATAGCCAGTAAGAAGTAGTACAATTCAAGTTTTAGGAATCGATTATTGACTTTTTAGCTGGCTTTGGTGCCTTGGACATGAGCTAGGACTTTAAGATTCTGCATGAAAGGAGGACTAGCAGCCGAGTTGCGCGGGAGAATGTGAAATGTGTTCATATGTAGTAAAAACCTGAGTAATCCGTCCGTTTTCGTCATTTGTTATCGAATCGACTTAAAGACAGATCGTCACATTGGCCGCTCTTCTCTCTGAAACGGTTGTACTTATCGTCTGAAAAGCTATGTCGCGTGCTGCGGCATGCTGAGACACTAAAAGCTCCATAGTAGAACACAGATCAAGCTTCTAAGTTGATGTAATAGCCAGTAAGAAGTAGTACAATTCAAGTTTTAGATACTGAATATGGACCTTTTAGCTGGCTTTGGTGCCTTGGACATGAGCTAGGACCTTAAGATTCTGCATGAAAGGAGGACTAGCAGCCGAGTTGCACGGGAGAATGTGAAAAGTGTTCATATGTAGTAATAACCTTAGAAATCCGTCCTTTTTCGTCATTTGTTAGCGAATCGACTTAAAGCCAGATCGTCACATTCGCCGCTCTTCTCTCTGAAACGGTTGTGCTTATCGTCTGCAAAGCTATGTCGCGTGTTGCCGTAGGCGGAAACAGGAGAAGCACCATAGTAGAACACAGATGAAGCTTCTAAGTTGATGTAATAGCCAGTAAGAAGTAGTCCAATTCAAGATTTAGGTATCGATTATTGACTTTTTAGCTGGCTTTCGTGTCTTGGACATGAGCTAGGACTTTAAGATTCTGCATAAAAGGAGGACTAGCAGCCCAGTTGCACGGGAGAATGTGAAAAGTGTTCATATGTAGTAAAAAGCTGAGAAATCCGTCCGTTTTCGTCATTTGTTATCGAATCGACTTAAAGCCAGATCGTCACATTGGCCGCTCTTCTCTCTGAAACGGTTGTACTTATCGTCTGCAAAACTATGTCGCGTGCTGCGGTATGCGGAGACACTAAAAGCACCATAGTAGAACACAGATGAAGCTTCTAAGTTGATGTAATACCCAGTAAGAAGTAGTACAATTCAAGTTTAAGTTATCGATTATTGACTTTTTAGCTGGCTTTGGACCCTTGGACATGAGCTAGGACCTTAACATTCTTCATGAAAGGAGGACTAGCAGCCGAGTAGCACGGGAGAATGTGAAAAGTGTTCATATGTAGTAAAAACCTTAGAAATCCGTCCGTTTTCGTCATTTGTTATCGAATCCACTTAAAGCCAGATCGTCACATTGGCCGCTCTTCTCTCTGAAACGGTTGTACTTATCGTCTGCAAAGCTATGTCACGTGCTGCGGTATGCGGAGACACTAATATCACCACAGTAGAACACAGATGAAGCTTCTAAGTTGATGTAATATCCAGTAAGAAGTAGTACAATTCAAGTTTTAGGTATCGATTATTGACTTTTTAGCTTGCTTTGGTGCCTTGGACATAAGCTAGGACCTTAAGATTCTGTATGAAAGGAGGACTAGCAACCGAGTTGCACGGGAGAATGTGAAAAGTGTTCATATGTAGTAAAAACCTTAGAAATCCGTCCGTTTTCGTCATTTGTTATCGAATCGACTAAAGCCAGATCGTCACATTGGCCGCTCTTCTCTCGGAAACGGTTGTACTTATCGTCTGCAAAGCTATGTCGCGTGCTGCGGCATGCTGAGACACTAAAAGCACCATAGTAGAACACAGATCAAGCTTCCACGTTGATGTAATAGCCAGTAAGAAGTAGTACAATTCAAGTTTTAGGTATTGAATATGGACCTTTTAGCTGGCTTTGATGCCTTGGACATGAGCTAGGACCTTAAGATTCTGCATGTAAGGAGGACTAGCAGCCGAGTTGCACGGGAGAATGTGAAAAGTGCTCATATGTAGTAATAAGCTGAGAAATCCGTCCATTTTCGTCATTTGTTATCGAATCGACTTAAAGCCAGATCGTCACATTGGCCGCCCTTCTCTCTGAAACGGTTGTACTTATCGACTGCAAAACTATGTCGCGTGCTGCGGTATGCGGAGAAACTAAAAGCACCGTAGTAGAACACAGATGAAGCTTCTAAGTTGATGTAATAGCCAGTAAGAAGTAGTACAATTCAAGTTTTAGGTATTGATTATTGACTTTTTAGCTGGCCTTGGTGCCTTGGACATGAGCTTGGACCTTAAGATTCTGCATGAAAGGAGGACTAGCAGCCAAGTTGCACGGGAGAACGTGAAAAGTGTTCATATGTAGTAAAAACCTGAGAAATCCGTCCGTTTTCGTCATTTGTTATCGAATCGACTTAAAGCCAGATCGTCACATTGGCCGCTCATCTCTCTGAAACGGTTGTACTTATCGTCTGCAAAGCTATGTCGCGTACTGCGGTATTCGGAGTAAGTAAACGCGCCATAGTAGAACACAGATGAAGCTCCTAAGATGATGTAATAGCCAGTAAGAAGTAGTACAATTCAAGTTTTAGGTATCGGTTATTGACTTTTTAGCTGGCTTTGGTGCCTCGGACATGTGCTAGGACCTTAAGATTCTGCATGAAAGGACGACTAGCAGCCGAGTTGCACGGGAGAGTGTGAAAAGTGTTCATATGTATTAAAAACCTGAGAAATCCGTCCGTTTTCTTCATTTGTTATCGAGTCGACTTAAAGCAAGATCGTCACATTGGCCGCTCTTCTCTCTGAAACGGTTGTACTTATTGTCTGCAAAGCTATGTCGCGTGCTGCGGTATGCGGAGACACTAAAATCACCATAGGAGAACACAGATGAAGCTTCTAAGTTGATGCAATAGCCAGTAAGAAGTAGAACAATTCAACTTTTAGGTATCGATTATTGACTTTTTAGCTGGCTTCGGTACCCTGGACATGAGCTAGGACCTTAAGATTCTGCATGAAAGGAGGACTAGCAGCCGAGTTGCACGTCAGAATGTGAAAAGTGTTCATATGTAGTAAAAACCTGAGAAATCAGTCCGTTTTCGTCATTTGTTATCGAATCGACTTAAAGCCAGATCGTCACATTGGCCGCTCTTCTCTCTGAAACGGTTGTACTTATCGTCTGTAAAGCTATGTCGCGTGCTGCGACATGCTGAGACACTAAAAGCACCATAGTAGAACACAGATCAAGCTTCTACGTTGATGTAATAGCCAGTAAGAAGTAGTACAATTCAAGTTTTAGGTATTGAATATGGACCTTTTAGCTGGCTTTGGTGCCTTGGACATGAGCTAGGACCTTAAGATTCTGCATGTAAGGAGGACTAGCAGCCGAGTTGCACGGGAGAATGTGAAAAGTGTTCATATGTAGTAATAACCTGAGAAATCCGTCCTTTTTCGTCATTTGTTATCGAATCGACTTAAAGCCAGATCGTCACATTGGCCGCCCTTCTCTCTGAAACGGTTGTACTTATCGACTGCAAAACAATGTCGCGTGCTGCGGTATGCGGAGAAACTAAAAGCACCGTAGTAGAACACAGATGAAGCTTCTAAGTTGATGTAATAGCCAGTAAGAAGTAGTACAATTCAAGTTTTAGGTATTGATTATTGACTTTTTAGCTGGCTTTGGTGCCTTGGACATGAGCTTGGACCTTAAGATTCTGCATGAAAGGAGGACTAGCAGCCAAGTTGCACGGGAGAATGTGAAAAGTGTTCATATGTAGTAAAAACCTGAGAAATCCGTCCGTTTTCGTCATTTGTTATCGAATCGACTTAAAGCCAGATCGTCACATTGGCCGCTCTTCTCTCTGAAACGGTTGTACTTATCGTCTGCAAAGCTATGTCGCGTACTGCGGTATTCGGAGTAAGTAAAAGCGCCATAGTAGAACACAGATGAAGCTCCTAAGATGATGTAATAGCCAGTAAGAAGTAGTACAATTCAAGTTTTAGGTATCGGTTATTGACTTTTTAGCTGGCTTTGGTGCCTTGGACATGTGCTAGGACCTTAAGATTCTGCATGAAAGGACGACTAGCAGCCGAGTTGCACGGGAGAGTGTGAAAAGTGTTCATATGTATTAAAAACCTGAGAAATCCGTCCGTTTTCTTCATTTGTTATCGAATCGACTTAAAGCCAGATCGTCACATTGGCCGCTCTTTCTCTCTGAAACGGTTGTATTTATTGTCTGCAAAGCTATGTCGCGTGCTGCGGTATGCGGAGACACTAAAATCACCATAGTAGAACACAGATGAAGCTTCGAAGTTGATGCAATAGATAGTAAGAAGTAGAACAATTCAAGTTTTAGGTATCGATTATTGACTTTTTAGCTGGCTTCGGTACCTTGGACATGAGCTAGGACCTTAACATTCTGCATGAAAGGAGGACTAGCAGCCGAGTTGTACGTCAGAATGTGAAAAGTGTTCATATGTAGTAAAAACCTGAGAAATCCGTCCGTTTTCGTCATTTGTTATCGAATCGACTTAAAGCCAGATCGTCACATTGGCCGCTCTTCTCTCTGAAACGGTTGTACTTATCGTCTGTAAAGCTATGTCGCGTGCTGCGACATGCTGAGACACTAAAAGCACCATAGTAGAACACAGATCAAGCTTCTACGTTGATGTAATAGCCAGTAAGAAGTAGTACAATTCAAGTTTTAGGTATTGAATATGGACCTTTTAGCTGGCTTTGGTGCCTTGGACATGAGCTAGGACCTTAGGATTCTGCATGTAAGGAGGACTAGCAGCCGAGTTGCACGGGAGAATGTGAAAAGTGTTCATATGTAGTAATAACCTGAGAAATCCGTCCTTTTTCGTCATTTGTTATCGAATCGACTTAAAGCCAGATCGTCACATTGGCCGCCCTTCTCTCTGAAACGGTTGTACTTATCGACTGCAAAACTATGTCGCGTGCTGCGGTATGCGGAGAAACTAAAAGCACCGTAGTAGAACACAGATGAAGCTTCTAAGTTGATGTAATAGCCAGTAAGAAGTAGTACAATTCAAGTTTTAGGTATTGATTATTGACTTTTTAGCTGGCTTTGGTGCCTTGGACATGAGCTTGGACCTTAAGATTCTGCATGAAAGGAGGACTAGCAGCCAAGTTGCACGGGAGAATGTGAAAAGTGTTCATATGTAGTAAAAACCTGAGAAATCCGTCCGTTTTCGTCATTTGTTATCGAATCGACTTAAAGCCAGATCGTCACATTGGCCGCTCTTCTCTCTGAAACGGTTGTACTTATCGTCTGCAAAGCTATGTCGCGTACTGCGGTATTCGGAGTAAGTAAAAGCGCCATAGTAGAACACAGATGAAGCTCCTAAGATGATGTAATAGCCACTAAGAAGTAGTACAATTCAAGTTTTAGGTATCGGTTATTGACTTTTTAGCTGGCTTTGGTGCCTTGGACATGTGCTAGGACCTTAAGATTCTGCATGAAAGGACGACTAGCAGCCGAGTTGCACGGGAGAGTGTGAAAAGTGTTCATATGTATTAAAAACCTGAGAAATCCGTCCGTTTTCTTCATTTGTTATCGAATCGACTTAAAGCCAGATCGTCACATTGGCCGCTCTTTCTCTCTGAAACGGTTGTATTTATTGTCTGCAAAGCTATGTCGCGTGCTGCGGTATGCGGAGACACTAAAATCACCATAGTAGAACACAGATGAAGCTTCTAAGTTGATGCAATAGCCAGTAAGAAGTAGAACAATTCAAGTTTTAGGTATCGATTATTGACTTTTTAGCTGGCTTCGGTACCTTGGACATGAGCTAGGACCTTAACATTCTGCATGAAAGGAGGACTAGCAGCCGAGTTGTACGTCAGAATGTGAAAAGTGTTCATATGTAGTAAAAACCTGAGAAATCCGTCCGTTTTCGTCATTTGTTATCGAATCGACTTAAAGCCAGATCGTCACATTGGCCGCTCTTCTCTCTGAAACGGTTGTACTTATCGTTTGGAAAGCTATGTCGCGTGCTGCGACATGCTGAGACACTAAAAGCACCATAGTAGAACACAGATCAAGCTTCTACGTTGATGTAATAGCCAGTAAGAAGTAGTACAATTCAAGTTTTAGGTATTGAATATAGACCTTTTAGCTGGCTTTGGTGCCTTGGACATGAGCTAGGACCTTAAGATTCAGCATGTAAGGAGGACTAGCAGCAGAGTTGCATGGGAGAATGTGAAAAGTGTTCATATGTAGTAATAACCTGAGAAATCCGTCCTTTTTCGTCATTTGTTATCGAATCGACTTAAAGCCAGATCGTCACATTGGCCGCCCTTCTCTCTGAAACGGTTGTACTTATCGACTGCAAAACTATGTCGCGTGCTGCGGTATGCGGAGAAACTAAAAGCACCGTAGTAGAACACAGATGAAGCTTCTAAGTTGATGTAATAGCCAGTAAGAAGTAGAACAATTCAAGTTTTAGGTATTGATTATTGACTTTTTAGCTGGCTTTGGTGCCTTGGACATGAGTTTGGACCTTAAGATTCTGCATGAAAGGAGGACTAGCAGCCAAGTTGCACGGGAGAATGTGAAAAGTGTTCATATGTAGTAAATACCTGAGAAATCCGTCCGTTTTCGTCATTTGTTATCGAATCGACTTAAAGCCAGATCGTCACATTGGCCGCTCTTCTCTCTGAAACGGTTGTACTTATCGTCTGCAAAGCTATGTCGCGTGCTGCGCTATGCGGAGACACTAAAATCACCATAGTAGAACACAGATGAAGCTTCTAAGTTAATGTAATAGCCAGTAAGAAGTAGTACAATTCAAGTTTTAGGTATCGATTATTGACTTTTTAGCTGTCTTTGGTGCCTTGGACGTGAGCTAGGACCTTGAGATTCTGCATGAAAGGAGGACTAGCAGCCGAGTTGCACGGGAGAATGTGAAAAGTGTTCATATGTAGTAAAAACCTGAGAAATCCGTCCGTTTTCGTCATTTGTTATCGAATCGACTTAATGCCAGATCGTCACATTGGCCGCTCTGCTCTCTGAAACGGTTGTACTTATCGTCTGCAAAGCTATGTCGCGTACTGCGGTATTCGGAGACACTAAAAGCACCATAGTAGAACACAGATGAAGCTGCTAAGTTGATGTAATAGCCAGTAAGAAGTAGTAAAATTAAAATTTATGTATCGATTATTGACTTTTTAGCTGGCTTTGGTGCCTTGGACATGACCAAGGACCTTAAGATTCTGCGTGAAAGGAGGACTAGCAGCCGAGTTGCAAGGGAGAATGTGAAAAGTGTTCATATGTAGTATAAACATGAGAAATCCGTCCGTTTTCGTCATTTGTTATCGAATCGACTTAAAGCCAGATAGTCACATTGGCCGCTCTTCTCTCTGAAACGGTTGTACTTATCGTCTGCAAAGCTATGTCGCGTGCTGCTGTGTGCGGAGACACGAAAAGCACCATAGTAGAACACAGATAAAGCTTCTAAGTTGATGTAATAGCCAGTAAGATGCAGTACAATTCAAGTTTTAGGTATTGATTATTGACTTTTTAGCTGGCTTTGGTGCCTTGGACATGAGCTAGGACCTTAGGATTCTGCATGAAAGGAGAACTAGCAGCCGAGTTGCACGGGACAATGTGAAAAGTGTTTATATGTAGTGAAAATCTGAGAAATCCGTCCGTTTTCGTCATTTGTAATCGAATCGACGTAAAGCCAGATCGTCACATTGGCGGCTCTTCTCTCTGAAACGGTTGTAATTATCGTCTGCAAAGCTATGTCGCGTGCTGCGGTATGCGGAGACACTAAAATCACCATAGTAGAACACAGATGAAGCTGCTAAGCTGATGTAATAGCCAGTAAGAAGTAGTAAAATTCAAATTTATGAATCGATTATTGACTTTTTAGCTGGCTTTGTTGCCTTGGACATGACCAAGGACCTTAAGATTCTGCATGAAAGGAGGACTAGCAGCCGAGTTGCACGGAAGAATGTGAATAGTGTTCATACGTAGTAAAAACCTGAGAAATCCGTCCGTTTTCGTCATTTGTTATCGAATCTACTTAAAGCCAGATGGTCACATTGGCCGCTCTTCTCTCTGAAACGTTTGTACATATCGTCTGCAAAGCTATGTCGCGTGCAGCGGTATGTGGAGACACTAAAATCACCATAGTAGAACACAGATGAAGCATCTAAGTTGGTGTAATAGACAGTAAGAAGTAGTACAATTCAAGTTTTAGGAATCGATTATTGACTTTTTAGCTGGCTTTGGTGCCTTGGTCTTGAGCTAGGACTTTAAGATTCTGCATGAAAGGAGGACTAGCAGCCGAGTTGCGCGGGAGAATGTGAAATGTGTTCATATGTAGTAAAAACCTGAGTAATCCGTCCGTTTTCGTCATTTGTTATCGAATCGACTTAAAGACAGATTGTCACATTGGCCGCTCTTCTCTCTGAAACGGTTGTACTTATCGTCTGCAAAGCTATGTCGCGTGCTGCGGTATGCGGAGACACTAAAATCACCATAGTAGAACACAGATGAAGCTCCTAAGTTGATGCAATAGCCAGTAAGAAGTAGAACAATTCAAGTTTTAGGTATCGATTATTGACTTTTTAGCTGTATTCGGTACCTTGGACATGAGCTAGGACCTTAAGATTCAGCATGAAGGGAGGACTAGCAGCCGAGTTGCACGTCAGAATGTGAAAAGTGTTCAGATGTAGTAAAAACCTGAGAAATCCGTCCGTTTTCGTCATTTGTTATCGAATCGACTTAAAGCCAGATCGTCACATTGGCCGCTCTTCTCTCTGAAACGGTTGTACTTATCGTCTGCAAAGCTATGTCGCGTGCTGCGGCATGCTGAGACACTAAAAGCACCATAGTAGAACACAGATCAAGCTTCTACGTTGATGTAATAGCCAGTAAGAAGTAGTACAATTCAAGTTTTAGGTATTGAATATGGACCTTTTAGCTGGCTTTGGTGCCTTGGACATGAGCTAGGACCTTAAGATTCTGCATGTAAGGAGGACTAGCAGCCGAGTTGCACGGGAGAATGTGAAAAGTGCTCATATGTAGTAATAAGCTGAGAAATCCGTCCATTTTCGTCATTTGTTATCGAATCGACTTAAAGCCAGATCGTCACATTGGCCGCCCTTCTCTCTGAAACGGTTGTACTTATCGACTGCAAAACTATGTCGCGTGCTGCGGTATGCGGAGAAACTAAAAGCACCGTAGTAGAACACAGATGAAGCTTCTAAGTTGATGTAATAGCCAGTAAGAAGTAGTACAATTCAAGTTTTAGGTATTGATTATTGACTTTTTAGCTGGCCTTGGTGCCTTGGACATGAGCTTGGACCTTAAGATTCTGCATGAAAGGAGGACTAGCAGCCAAGTTGCACGGGAGAACGTGAAAAGTGTTCATATGTAGTAAAAACCTGAGAAATCCGTCCTTTTTCGTCATTTGTTATCGAATCGACTTAAAGCCAGATCGTCACATTGGCCGCTCTTCTCTCTGAAACGGTTGTACTTATCGTCTGCAAAGCTATGTCGCGTACTGCGGTATTCGGAGTAAGTAAACGCGCCATAGTAGAACACAGATGAAGCTCCTAAGATGATGTAATAGCCAGTAAGAAGTAGTACAATTCAAGTTTTAGGTATCGGTTATTGACTTTTTAGTTGGCTTTAGGGCCTCGGACATGTGCTAGGACCTTAAGATTCTGCATGAAAGGACGACTAGCAGCCGAGTTGCACGGGAGAGTGTGAAAAGTGTTCATATGTATTAAAAACCTGAGAAATCCGTCCGTTTTCTTCATTTGTTATCGAGTCGACTTAAAGCCAGATCGTCACATTGGCCGCTCTTCTCTCTGAAACGGTTGTACTTATTGTCTGCAAAGCTATGTCGCGTGCTGCGGTATGCGGAGACACTAAAATCACCATAGTAGAACACAGATGAAGCTTCTAAGTTGATGCAATAGCCAGTAAGAAGTAGAACAATTCAACTTTTAGGTATCGATTATTGACTTTTTAGCTGGCTTCGGTACCCTGGACATGAGCTAGGACCTTAAGATTCTGCATGAAAGGAGGACTAGCAGCCGAGTTGCACGTCAGAATGTGAAAAGTGTTCATATGTAGTAAAAACCTGAGAAATCAGTCCGTTTTCGTCATTTGTTATCGAATCGACTTAAAGCCAGATCGTCACATTGGCCGCTCTTCTCTCTGAAACGGTTGTACTTATCGTCTGTAAAGCTATGTCGCGTGCTGCGACATGCTGAGACACTAAAAGCACCATAGTAGAACACAGATCAAGCTTCTACGTTGATGTAATAGCCAGTAAGAAGTAGTACAAATCAAGTTTTAGGTATTGAATATGGACCTTTTAGCTGGCTTTGGTGCCTTGGACATGAGCTAGGACCTTAAGATTCTGCATGTAAGGAGGACTAGCAGCCGAGTTGCACGGGAGAATGTGAAAAGTGTTCATATGTAGTAATAACCTGAGAAATCCGTCCTTTTTCGTCATTTGTTATCGAATCGACTTAAAGCCAGATCGTCACATTGGCCGCCCTTCTCTCTGAAACGGTTGTACTTATCGACTGCAAAACAATGTCGCGTGCTGCGGTATGCGGAGAAACTAAAAGCACCGTAGTAGAACACAGATGAAGCTTCTAAGTTGATGTAATAGCCAGTAAGAAGTAGTACAATTCAAGTTTTAGGTATTGATTATTGACTTTTTAGCTGGCTTTGGTGCCTTGGACATGAGCTTGGACCTTAAGATTCTGCATGAAAGGAGGACTAGCAGCCAAGTTGCACGGGAGAGTGTGAAAAGTGTTCATATGTATTAAAAACCTGAGAAATCCGTCCGTTTTCTTCATTTGTTATCGAATCGACTTAAAGCCAGATCGTCACATTGGCCGCTCTTTCTCTCTGAAACGGTTGTATTTATTGTCTGCAAAGCTATGTCGCGTACTGCGGTATTCGGAGTAAGTAAAAGCGCCATAGTAGAACACAGATGAGGCTCCTAAGATGATGTAATAGCCACTAAGAAGTAGTACAATTCAAGTTTTAGGTATCGGTTATTGACTTTTTAGCTGGCTTTGGTGCCTTGGACATGTGCTAGGACCTTAAGATTCTGCATGAAAGGACGACTAGCAGCCGAGTTGCACGGGAGAGTGTGAAAAGTGTTCATATGTATTAAAAACCTGAGAAATCCGTCCGTTTTCTTCATTTGTTATCGAATCGACTTAAAGCCAGATCGTCACATTGGCCGCTCTTTCTCTCTGAAACGGTTGTATTTATTGTCTGCAAAGCTATGTCGCGTGCTGCGGTATGCGGAGACACTAAAATCACCATAGTAGAACACAGATGAAGCTTCTAAGTTGATGCAATAGCCAGTAAGAAGTAGAACAATTCAAGTTTTAGGTATCGATTATTGACTTTTTAGCTGGCTTCGGTACCTTGGACATGAGCTAGGACCTTAACATTCTGCATGAAAGGAGGACTAGCAGCCGAGTTGTACGTCAGAATGTGAAAAGTGTTCATATGTAGTAAAAACCTGAGAAATCAGTCCGTTTTCGTCATTTGTTATCGAATCGACTTAAAGCCAGATCGTCACATTGGCCGCTCTTCTCTCTGAAACGGTTGTACTTATCGTCTGTAAAGCTATGTCGCGTGCTGCGACATGCTGAGACACTAAAAGCACCATAGTAGAACACAGATCAAGCTTCTACGTTGATGTAATAGCCAGTAAGAAGTAGTACAATTCAAGTTTTAGGTATTGAATATGGACCTTTTAGCTGACTTTGGTGCCTTGGACATGAGCTAGGACCTTAGGATTCTGCATGTAAGGAGGACTAGCAGCCGAGTTGCACGGGAGAATGTGAAAAGTGTTCATATGTAGTAATAACCTGAGAAATCCGTCCTTTTTCGTCATTTGTTATCGAATCGACTTAAAGCCAGATCGTCACATTGGCCGCCCTTGTCTCTGAAACGGTTGTACTTATCGACTGCAAAACTATGTCGCGTGCTGCGGTATGCGGAGAAACTAAAAGCACCGTAGTAGAACACAGATGAAGCTTCTAAGTTGATGTAATAGCCAGTAAGAAGTAGTACAATTCAAGTTTTAGGTATTGATTATTGACTTTTTAGCTGGCTTTGGTGCCTTGGACATGAGCTTGGACCTTAAGATTCTGCATGAAAGGAGGACTAGCAGCCAATTTGCACGGGAGAATGTGAAAAGTGTTCATATGTAGTAAAAACCCAAGAAATCCGTCCGTTTTCGTCATTTGTTATCGAATCGACTTAAAGCCAAATCGTCACATTGGCCGCTCTTCTCTCTGAAACGGTTGTACTTATCGTCTGCAAAGCTATGTCGCGTACTGCGGTATTCGGAGTAAGTAAAAGCGCCATAGTAGAACACAGATGAAGCTCCTAAGATGATGTAATAGCCAGTAAGAAGTAGTACAATTCAAGTTTTAGGTATCGGTTATTGACTTTTTAGCTGGCTTTGGTGCCTTGGACATGTGCTAGGACCTTAAGATTCTGCATGAAAGGACGACTAGCAGCCGAGTTGCACGGGAGAGTGTGAAAAGTGTTCATATGTATTAAAAACCTGAGAAATCCGTCCGTTTTCTTCATTTGTTATCGAATCGACTTAAAGCCAGATCGTCACATTGGCCGCTCTTTCTCTCTGAAACGGTTGTATTTATTGTCTGCAAAGCTATGTCGCGTGCTGCGGTATGCGGAGACACTAAAATCACCATAGTAGAACACAGATGAAGCTTCTAAGTTGATGCAATAGCCAGTAAGAAGTAGAACAATTCAAGTTTTAGGTATCGATTATTGTCTTTTTAGCTGGCTTCGGTACCTTGGACATGAGCTAGGACCTTAACATTCTGCATGAAAGGAGGACTAGCAGCCGAGTTGTACGTCAGAATGTGAAAAGTGTTCATATGTAGTAAAAACCTGAGAAATCAGTCCGTTTTCGTCATTTGTTATCGAATCGACTTAAAGCCAGATCGTCATATTGGCCGCTCTTCTCTCTGAAACGGTTGTACTTATCGTTTGGAAAGCTATGTCGCGTGCTGCGGCATGCTGAGACACTAAAAGCACCATAGTAGAACACAGATCAAGCTTCTACGTTGATGTAATAGCCAGTAAGAAGTAGTACAATTCAAGTTTTAGGTATTGAATATAGACCTTTTAGCTGGCTTTGGTGCCTTGGACATGAGCTAGGACCTTAAGATTCAGCATGTAAGGAGGACTAGCAGCCGAGTTGCACGGGAGAATGTGAAAAGTGTTCATATGTAGTAATAACCTGAGAAATCCGTCCTTTTTCGTCATTTGTTATCGAATCGACTTAAAGCCAGATCGTCACATTGGCCGCCCTTCTCTCTGAAACGGTTGTACTTATCGACTGCAAAACTATGTCGCGTGCTGCGGTATGCGGAGAAACTAAAAGCACCGTAGTAGAACACAGATGAAGCTTCTAAGTTGATGTAATAGCCAGTAAGAAGTAGAACAATTCAAGTTTTAGGTATTGATTATTGACTTTTTAGCTGGCTTTGGTGCCTTGGACATGAGTTTGGACCTTAAGATTCTGCATGAAAGGAGGACTAGCAGCCAAGTTGCACGGGAGAATGTAAAAAGTGTTCATATGTAGTAAATACCTGAGAAATCCGTCCGTTTTCGTCATTTGTTATCGAATCGACTTAAAGCCAAATCGTCACATTGGCCGCTCTTCTCTCTGAAACGGTTGTACTTATCGTCTGCAAAGCTATGTCGCGTACTGCGGTATTCGGAGTAAGTAAAAGCGCCATAGTAGAACACAGATGAAGCTCCTAAGATGATGTAATAGCCAGTAAGAAGTAGTACAATTCAAGTTTTAGGTATCGGTTATTGACTTTTTAGCTGGCTTTGGTGCCTTGGACATGTGCTAGGACCTTAAGATTCTGCATGAAAGGACGACTAGCAGCCGAGTTGCACGGGAGAGTGTGAAAAGTGTTCATATGTATTAAAAACCTGAGAAATCCGTCCGTTTTCTTCATTTGTTATCGAATCGACTTAAAGCCAGATCGTCACATTGGCCGCTCTTTCTCTCTGAAACGGTTGTATTTATTGTCTGCAAAGCTATGTCGCGTGCTGCGGTATGCGGAGACACTAAAATCACCATAGTAGAACACAGATGAAGCTTCTAAGTTGATGCAATAGCCAGTAAGAAGTAGAACAATTCAAGTTTTAGGTATCGATTATTGACTTTTTAGCTGGCTTCGGTACCTTGGACATGAGCTAGGACCTTAACATTCTGCATGAAAGGAGGACTAGCAGCCGAGTTGTCCGTCAGAATGTGAAAAGTGTTCATATGTAGTAAAAACCTGAGAAATCAGTCCGTTTTCGTCATTTGTTATCGAATCGACTTAAAGCCAGATCGTCACATTGGCCGCTCTTCTCTCTGAAACGGTTGTACTTATCGTTTGGAAAGCTATGTCGCGTGCTGCGGCATGCTGAGACACTAAAAGCACCATAGTAGAACACAGATCAAGCTTCTACGTTGATGTAATAGCCAGTAAGAAGTAGTACAATTCAAGTTTTAGGTATTGAATATAGACCTTTTAGCTGGCTTTGGTGCCTTGGACATGAGCTAGGACCTTAAGATTCAGCATGTAAGGAGGACTAGCAGCCGAGTTGCACGGGAGAATGTGAAAAGTGTTCATATGTAGTAATAACCTGAGAAATCCGTCCTTTTTCGTCATTTGTTATCGAATCGACTTAAAGCCAGATCGTCACATTGGCCGCCCTTCTCTCTGAAACGGTTGTACTTATCGACTGCAAAACTATGTCGCGTGCTGCGGTATGCGGAGAAACTAAAAGCACCGTAGTAGAACACAGATGAAGCTTCTAAGTTGATGTAATAGCCAGTAAGAAGTAGAACAATTCAAGTTTTAGGTATTGATTATTGACTTTTTAGCTGGCTTTGGTGCCTTGGACATGAGTTTGGACCTTAAGATTCTGCATGAAAGGAGGACTAGCAGCCAAGTTGCACGGGAGAATGTAAAAAGTGTTCATATGTAGTAAATACCTGAGAAATCCGTCCGTTTTCGTCATTTGTTATCGAATCGACTTAAAGCCAGATCGTCACATTGGCCGCTCTTCTCTCTGAAACGGTTGTACTTATCGTCTGCAAAGCTATGTCGCGTGCTGCGCTATGCGGAGACACTAAAATCACCATAGTAGAACACAGATGAAGCTTCTAAGTTAATGTAATAGCCAGTAAGAAGTAGTACAATTCAAGTTTTAGGTATCGATTATTGACTTTTTAGCTGTCTTTGGTGCCTTGGACGTGAGCTAGGACCTTGAGATTCTGCATGAAAGGAGGACTAGCAGCCGAGTTGCACGGGAGAATGTGAAAAGTGTTCATATGTAGTAAAAACCTGAGAAATCCGTCCGTTTTCGTCATTTGTTATCGAATCGACTTAATGCCAGATCGTCACATTGGCCGCTCTGCTCTCTGAAACGGTTGTACTTATCGTCTGCAAAGCTATGTCGCGTACTGCGGTATTCGGAGACACGAAAAGCACCATAGTAGAACACAGATGAAGCTGCTAAGTTGATGTAATAGCCAGTAAGAAGTAGTAAAATTCAAATTTATGTATCGATTATTGACTTTTTACCTGGCTTTGGTGCCTTGGACATGACCAAGGACCTTAAGATTCTGCGTGAAAGGAGGACTAGCAGCCGAGTTGCAAGGGAGAATGTGAAAAGTGTTCATATGTAGTATAAACATGAGAAATCCGTCCGTTTTCGTCATTTGTTATCGAATCGACTTAAAGCCAGATAGTCACATTGGCCGCTCTTCTCTCTGAAACGGTTGTACTTATCGTCTGCAAAGCTATGTCGCGTGCTGCTGTGTGCGGAGACACGAAAAGCACCATAGTAGAACACAGATAAAGCTTCTAAGTTGATGTAATAGCCAGTAAGATGCAGTACAATTCAAGTTTTAGGTATTGATTATTGACTTTTTAGCTGGCTTTGGTGCCTTGGACATGAGCTAGGACCTTAGGATTCTGCATGAAAGGAGAACTAGCAGCCGAGTTGCACGGGACAATGTGAAAAGTGTTTATATGTAGTGAAAATCTGAGAAATCCGTCCGTTTTCGTCATTTGTAATCGAATCGACGTAAAGCCAGATCGTCACATTGGCGGCTCTTCTCTCTGAAACGGTTGTACTTATCGTCTGCAAAGCTATGTCGCGTGCTGCTGTATGCGGAGACACTAAAATCACCATAGTAGAACACAGATGAAGCTGCTAAGTTGATGTAATAGCCAGTAAGAAGTAGTAAAATTCAAATTTATGAATCGATTATTGACTTTTTAGCTGGCTTTGTTGCCTTGGACATGACCAAGGACCTTAAGATTCTGCATGAAAGGAGGACTAGCAGCCGAGTTGCACGGGAGAATGTGAATAGTGTTCATACGTAGTAAAAACCTGAGAAATCCGTCCGTTTTCGTCATTTGTTATCGAATCTACTTAAAGCCAGATGGTCACATTGGCCGCTCTTCTCTCTGAAACGTTTGTACATATCGTCTGCAAAGCTATGTCGCGTGCAGCGGTATGTGGAGACACTAAAATCACCATAGTAGAACACAGATGAAGCATCTAAGTTGGTGTAATAGACAGTAAGAAGTAGTACAATTCAAGTTTTAGGAATCGATTATTGACTTTTTAGCTGGCTTTGGTGCCTTGGTCATGAGCTAGGACTTTAAGATTCTGCATGAAAGGAGGACTAGCAGCCGAGTTGCGCGGGAGAATGTGAAATGTGTTCATATGTAGTAAAAACCTGAGTAATCCGTCCGTTTTCGTCATTTGTTATCGAATCGACTTAAAGACAGATTGTCACATTGGCCGCTCTTCTCTCTGAAACGGTTGTACTTATCGTCTGAAAAGCTATGTCGCGTGCTGCGGCATGCTGAGACACTAAAAGCACCATAGTAGACCACAGATCAAGCTTCTAAGTTGATGTAATAGCCAGTAAGAAGTAGTACAATTGAAGTTTTAGATACTGAATATGGAACTTTTAGCTGGCTTTGGTGCCTTGGACATGAGCTAGGACCTTAAGATTCTGCATGAAAGGAGGACTAGCAGCCGAGTTGCACGGGAGAATGTGAAAAGTGTTCATATGTAGTAATAACCTTAGAAATCCGTCCTTTTTCGTCATTTGTTATCGAATCGACTTAAAGCCAGATCGTCACATTGGCCGCTCTTCTCTCTGAAACGGTTGTGCTTATCGTCTGCAAAGCTATGTCGCGTGTTGCCGTAGGCGGAAACAGGAAAAGCACCATAGTAGAACACAGATGAAGCTTCTATGTTGATGTAATAGCCAGTAAGAAGTAGTCCAATTCAAGATTTAGGTATCGATTATTGACTTTTTAGCTGGCTTTCGTGTCTTGGACATGAGCTAGGACTTTAAGATTCTGCATAAAAGGAGGACTAGCAGCCCAGTTGCACGGGAGAATGTGAAAAGTGTTCATATGTAGTAAAAACCTGAGAAATCCGTCCGTTTTCGTCATTTGTTATCGAATCGACTTAAAGCCAGATCGTCACATTGGCCGCTCTTCTCTCTGAAACGGTTGTACTTATCGTCTGCAAAGCTATGTCGCGTGCTTCGGTATGCGGAGACACTAAAAGCACCATAATAGGACACAGATGAAGCTTCTAAGTTGATGTAATACCCAGTAAGAAGTAGTACAATTCAAGTTTAAGTTATCGATTATTGACTTTTTAGCTGGCTTTGGACCCTTGGACATGAGCTAGGACCTTAACATTCTTCATGAAAGGAGGACTAGCAGCCGAGTTGCACGGGAGAATGTGAAAAGTGTTCATATGTAGTAAAAACCTTAGAAATCCGTCCGTTTTCGTCATTTGTTATCGAATCGACTTAAAGCCAGATCGTCACATTGGCCGCTCTTCTCTCTGAAACGGTTGTACTTATCGTCTGCAAAGCTATGTCACGTGCTGCGGTATGCGGAGACACTAATATCACCACAGTAGAACACAGATGAAGCTTCTAAGTTGATGTAATATCCAGTAAGAAGTAGTACAATTCAAGTTTTAGGTATCGATTATTGACTTTTTAGCTGGCTTTGGTGCATTGGACATGAGCTAGGACCTTAATATTCTGCATGAAAGGAGGACTAGCAGCCGAGTTGCACGGGAGAATGTGAAAACTGTTCAAATGTAGTAAAAACCTGAGAAATCCGTCCTTTTTCGTCATTTGTTATCGAATCGACTTAAAGCCAGATCGTCACATTGGCCGCTCTTCTCTCTGAAACGGTTGTACTTATCGTCTGCAAAACTATGTCGCGTGCTTCGGTATGCGGAGACACTAAAAGCACCATACTAGAACACAGATGAAGCTTCTAAGTTGATGTAATACCCAGTAAGAAGTAGTACAATTCAAGTTTAAGTTATCGATTATTGACTTTTTAGCTGGCTTTGGACCCTTGGACATGAGCTAGGACCTTAACATTCTGCATGAAGGGAGGACTAGCAGCCGAGTTGCACGGGAGAATGTGAAAAGTGTTCATATGTAGTAAAAACCTTAGAAATCCGTCCGTTTTCGTCATTTGTTATCGAATCGACTTAAAGCCAGATCGTCACATTGGCCGCTCTTCTCTCTGAAACGGTTGTACTTATCGTCTGCAAAGCTATGTCACGTGCTGCGGTATGCGGAGACACTAATATCACCACAGTAGAACACAGATGAAGCTTCTAAGTTGATGTAATATCCAGTAAGAAGTAGTACAATTCTAGTTTTAGGTATCGATTATTGACTTTTTAGCTGGCTTTGGTGCATTGGACATGAGCTAGGACCTTAATATTCTGCATGAAAGGAGGACTAGCAGCCGAGTTGCACGGGAGAATGTGAAAACTGTTCAAATGTAGTAAAAACCTGAGAAATCCGTCCTTTTTCGTCATTTGTTATCGAATCGACTTAAAGCCAGATCGTCACATTGGCCGCTCTTCTCTCTGAAACGGTTGTACTTATCGTCTGCAAAGCTATGTCACGTGCTGCGGTATGCGGAGACACTAAAATCACCACAGTAGAACACAGATGAAGCTTCTAAGTTGATGTAATATCCAGTAAGAAGTAGTACAATTCTAGTTTTAGGTATCGATTATTGACTTTTTAGCTGGCTTTGGTGCCTTGGACATGAGCTGGGACCTTAAGATTCTGTATGAAAGGTGGACTAGCAACCGAGTTGCACGGGAGAATGTGAAAAGTGTTCATATGTAGTAAAAACCTTAGAAATCCGTCCGTTTTCGTCATTTGTTATCGAATCGACTAAAGCCAGATCGTTACATTGGCCGCTCTTCTCTCTGAAATGGTTGTACTTATCGTCTGCAAAGCTATGTCGCGTGCTGCGGTATGCGGAGACACTAAAATCACCATAGTAGAACACAGATGAAGCTGCTAAGTTGATGTAATAGCCAGTAAGAAGTAGTAAAATTCAAATTTATGTATCGATTATTGACTTTTTAGCTGGCTTTGTTGCCTTGGACATGACCAAGGACCTTAAGATTCTGCATGAAAGGAGGACTAGCAGCCGAGTTGCACGGGAGAATGTGAATAGTGTTCATACGTAGTAAAAACCTGAGAAATCCGTCCGTTTTCGTCATTTGTTATCGAATAGACTTAAAGCCAGATCGTAGCATTGGCCGCTCTTCTCTCTGAAATGGTTGTACTTATCGTCTGCAAAGCTATGTCGCGTGCTGCGGTATGCGGAGACACTAAAATCACCATAGTAGAACACAGATGAAGCTGCTAAGTTGATGTAATAGCCAGTAAGAAGTAGTAAAATTCAAATTTATGTATCGATTATTGACTTTTTACCTGGCTTTGGTGCCTTGGACATGACCAAGGACCTTAAGATTCTGCGTGAAAGGAGGACTAGCAGCCGAGTTGCAAGGGAGAATGTGAAAAGTGTTCATATGTAGTATAAACATGAGAAATCCGTCCGTTTTCGTCATTTGTTATCGAATCGACTTAAAGCCAGATAGTCACATTGGCCGCTCTTCTCTCTGAAACGGTTGTACTTATCGTCTGCAAAGCTATGTCGCGTGCTGCTGTGTGCGGAGACACGAAAAGCACCATAGTAGAACACAGATAAAGCTTCTAAGTTGATGTAATAGCCAGTAAGATGCAGTACAATTCAAGTTTTAGGTATTGATTATTGACTTTTTAGCTGGCTTTGGTGCCTTGGACATGAGCTAGGACCTTAGGATTCTGCATGAAAGGAGAACTAGCAGCCGAGTTGCACGGGACAATGTGAAAAGTGTTTATATGTAGTGAAAATCTGAGAAATCCGTCCGTTTTCGTCATTTGTAATCGAATCGACGTAAAGCCAGATCGTCACATTGGCGGCTCTTCTCTCTGAAACGGTTGTACTTATCGTCTGCAAAGCTATGTCGCGTGCTGCTGTATGCGGAGACACTAAAATCACCATAGTAGAACACAGATGAAGCTGCTAAGTTGATGTAATAGCCAGTAAGAAGTAGTAAAATTCAAATTTATGAATCGATTATTGACTTTTTAGCTGGCTTTGTTGCCTTGGACATGACCAAGGACCTTAAGATTCTGCATGAAAGGAGGACTAGCAGCCGAGTTGCACGGGAGAATGTGAATAGTGTTCATACGTAGTAAAAACCTGAGAAATCCGTCCGTTTTCGTCATTTGTTATCGAATCTACTTAAAGCCAGATGGTCACATTGGCCGCTCTTCTCTCTGAAACGTTTGTACATATCGTCTGCAAAGCTATGTCGCGTGCAGCGGTATGTGGAGACACTAAAATCACCATAGTAGAACACAGATGAAGCATCTAAGTTGGTGTAATAGACAGTAAGAAGTAGTACAATTCAAGTTTTAGGAATCGATTATTGACTTTTTAGCTGGCTTTGGTGCCTTGGTCATGAGCTAGGACTTTAAGATTCTGCATGAAAGGAGGACTAGCAGCCGAGTTGCGCGGGAGAATGTGAAATGTGTTCATATGTAGTAAAAACCTGAGTAATCCGTCCGTTTTCGTCATTTGTTATCGAATCGACTTAAAGACAGATTGTCACATTGGCCGCTCTTCTCTCTGAAACGGTTGTACTTATCGTCTGAAAAGCTATGTCGCGTGCTGCGGCATGCTGAGACACTAAAAGCACCATAGTAGACCACAGATCAAGCTTCTAAGTTGATGTAATAGCCAGTAAGAAGTAGTACAATTGAAGTTTTAGATACTGAATATGGAACTTTTAGCTGGCTTTGGTGCCTTGGACATGAGCTAGGACCTTAAGATTCTGCATGAAAGGAGGACTAGCAGCCGAGTTGCACGGGAGAATGTGAAAAGTGTTCATATGTAGTAATAACCTTAGAAATCCGTCCTTTTTCGTCATTTGTTATCGAATCGACTTAAAGCCAGATCGTCACATTGGCCGCTCTTCTCTCTGAAACGGTTGTGCTTATCGTCTGCAAAGCTATGTCGCGTGTTGCCGTAGGCGGAAACAGGAAAAGCACCATAGTAGAACACAGATGAAGCTTCTATGTTGATGTAATAGCCAGTAAGAAGTAGTCCAATTCAAGATTTAGGTATCGATTATTGACTTTTTAGCTGGCTTTCGTGTCTTGGACATGAGCTAGGACTTTAAGATTCTGCATAAAAGGAGGACTAGCAGCCCAGTTGCACGGGAGAATGTGAAAAGTGTTCATATGTAGTAAAAACCTGAGAAATCCGTCCGTTTTCGTCATTTGTTATCGAATCGACTTAAAGCCAGATCGTCACATTGGCCGCTCTTCTCTCTGAAACGGTTGTACTTATCGTCTGCAAAGCTATGTCGCGTGCTTCGGTATGCGGAGACACTAAAAGCACCATAGTAGGACACAGATGAAGCTTCTAAGTTGATGTAATACCCAGTAAGAAGTAGTACAATTCAAGTTTAAGTTATCGATTATTGACTTTTTAGCTGGCTTTGGACCCTTGGACATGAGCTAGGACCTTAACATTCTTCATGAAAGGAGGACTAGCAGCCGAGTTGCACGGGAGAATGTGAAAAGTGTTCATATGTAGTAAAAACCTTAGAAATCCGTCCGTTTTCGTCATTTGTTATCGAATCGACTTAAAGCCAGATCGTCACATTGGCCGCTCTTCTCTCTGAAACGGTTGTACTTATCGTCTGCAAAGCTATGTCACGTGCTGCGGTATGCGGAGACACTAATATCACCACAGTAGAACACAGATGAAGCTTCTAAGTTGATGTAATATCCAGTAAGAAGTAGTACAATTCAAGTTTTAGGTATCGATTATTGACTTTTTAGCTGGCTTTGGTGCATTGGACATGAGCTAGGACCTTAATATTCTGCATGAAAGGAGGACTAGCAGCCGAGTTGCACGGGAGAATGTGAAAACTGTTCAAATGTAGTAAAAACCTGAGAAATCCGTCCTTTTTCGTCATTTGTTATCGAATCGACTTAAAGCCAGATCGTCACATTGGCCGCTCTTCTCTCTGAAACGGTTGTACTTATCGTCTGCAAAACTATGTCGCGTGCTTCGGTATGCGGAGACACTAAAAGCACCATACTAGAACACAGATGAAGCTTCTAAGTTGATGTAATACCCAGTAAGAAGTAGTACAATTCAAGTTTAAGTTATCGATTATTGACTTTTTAGCTGGCTTTGGACCCTTGGACATGAGCTAGGACCTTAACATTCTGCATGAAGGGAGGACTAGCAGCCGAGTTGCACGGGAGAATGTGAAAAGTGTTCATATGTAGTAAAAACCTTAGAAATCCGTCCGTTTTCGTCATTTGTTATCGAATCGACTTAAAGCCAGATCGTCACATTGGCCGCTCTTCTCTCTGAAACGGTTGTACTTATCGTCTGCAAAGCTATGTCACGTGCTGCGGTATGCGGAGACACTAATATCACCACAGTAGAACACAGATGAAGCTTCTAAGTTGATGTAATATCCAGTAAGAAGTAGTACAATTCTAGTTTTAGGTATCGATTATTGACTTTTTAGCTGGCTTTGGTGCATTGGACATGAGCTAGGACCTTAATATTCTGCATGAAAGGAGGACTAGCAGCCGAGTTGCACGGGAGAATGTGAAAACTGTTCAAATGTAGTAAAAACCTGAGAAATCCGTCCTTTTTCGTCATTTGTTATCGAATCGACTTAAAGCCAGATCGTCACATTGGCCGCTCTTCTCTCTGAAACGGTTGTACTTATCGTCTGCAAAGCTATGTCACGTGCTGCGGTATGCGGAGACACTAAAATCACCACAGTAGAACACAGATGAAGCTTCTAAGTTGATGTAATATCCAGTAAGAAGTAGTACAATTCTAGTTTAAGGTATCGATTATTGACTTTTTAGCTGGCTTTGGTGCCTTGGACATGAGCTGGGACCTTAAGATTCTGTATGAAAGGTGGACTAGCAACCGAGTTGCACGGGAGAATGTGAAAAGTGTTCATATGTAGTAAAAACCTTAGAAATCCGTCCGTTTTCGTCATTTGTTATCGAATCGACTAAAGCCAGATCGTTACATTGGCCGCTCTTCTCTCTGAAATGGTTGTACTTATCGTCTGCAAAGCTATGTCGCGTGCTGCGGTATGCGGAGACACTAAAATCACCATAGTAGAACACAGATGAAGCTGCTAAGTTGATGTAATAGCCAGTAAGAAGTAGTAAAATTCAAATTTATGTATCGATTATTGACTTTTTAGCTGGCTTTGTTGCCTTGGACATGACCAAGGACCTTAAGATTCTGCATGAAAGGAGGACTAGCAGCCGAGTTGCACGGGAGAATGTGAATAGTGTTCATACGTAGTAAAAACCTGAGAAATCCGTCCGTTTTCGTCATTTGTTATCGAATAGACTTAAAGCCAGATCGTAGCATTGGCCGCTCTTCTCTCTCAAACGGTTGTACTTATCGTCTGCAAAGCTATGTCGCGTGCTGCGGTATGCGGAGACACTAAAATCACCATAGTAAAACACAGATGAAGCTTCTAAGTTGATGTAATATCCAGTAAGAAGTAGTACAATTCAGGTTTTAGGTATTGATTATTGTCTTTTTAGCTGTCTTTGGTGCCTTAGACGTGAGCTAGGTCCTTGAGATTCTGCATGAAAGGAGGACTAGCAGCTGAGTTGCAAGGGGGAATGTGAAAAGTGTTCATATGAAGTATAAACAAGAGAAATCCGTCCGTTTTCGTCATTTGTTATCGAATCGACTTAAAGGCAGATCGTCACATTGGCCGCTCTGCTCTCTGAAACGGTTGTACTTATCGTCTGCAAAGCTATGTCGCGTACTGCGGTATTCGGAGACACTAAAAGCACCATAGTAGAACACAGATGAAGCTTCTAAGTTGATGTAATAGCCAGTAAGAAGTAGTACAATTCAAGTTTCAGGTATCGATTATTGACTTTATAGCTGGCTTTGGTGCCTTGGACATGAGCTAGGACCTTAAGATTCTGCATGAAAGGAGGACTAGCAGCCGAGTTGCACGGGAGAATGTGAAAAGGGTTCATATGTAGTAAAATCCTGAGAAATCCGTCCGTATTCGTCATTTGTTATGGAATCGACTTAAAGCCAGATCGTCACATTGGCCGCTCTTCTCTCTGAAACGGTTGTACTTATCGTCTGCAAAGCTATGTCGCGTGCTGCGGTATGCGGAGACACTAAAATCACCATAGTAGAACACAGATGAAGCTTCTAAGTTAATGTAATAGCCAGTAAGAAGTAGTACAATAACAAGTTTTAGGTATCGATTATTGACTTTTTAGCTGTCTTTGGTGCCTTGGACGTGAGCTAGGACCTTGAGATTCTGCATGAAAGGAGGACTAGCAGCCGAGTTGCACGGGAGAATGTGAAAAGTGTTCATATGTAGTAAAAACCTGAGAAATCCGTCCGTTTTCGTCATTTGTTATCGAATCGACTTAATGCCAGATCGTCACATTGGCCGCTCTGCTCTCTGAAACGGTTGTACTTATCGTCTGCAAAGCTATGTCGCGTACTGCGGTATTCGGAGACACTAAAAGCACCATAGTAGAACACAGATGAAACTGCTAAGTTGATGTAATAGCCAGTAAGAAGTAGTAAAATTCAAATTTATTTATCGATTATTGACTTTTTAGCTGGCTTTGGTGCCTTGGAAATGACCAAGGACCTTAAGATTCTGCATGAAAGGAGGACTAGCAGCCGAGTTGCAAGGGAGAATGTGAAAAGTGTTCATATGTAGTATAAACAAGAGAAATCCGTCCGTTTTCGTCATTTGTTATCGAATCGACTTAATGCCAGATCGTCACATTGGCCGCTCTGCTCTCTGAAACGGTTGTACTTATCGTCTGCAAAGCTATGTCGCGTGCAGCGGTATGTGGAGACACTAAAATCACCATAGTAGAACACAGATGAAGCATCTAAGTTGGTGTAATAGCCAGTAAGAAGTAGTACAATTCAAGTTTTAGGAATCGATTATTGACTTTTTAGCTGGCTTTGGTGCCTTGGTCATGAGCTAGGACTTTAAGATTCTGCATGAAAGGAGGACTAGCAGCCGAGTTGCGCGGGAGAATGTGAAATGTGTTCATATGTAGTAAAAACCTGAGTAATCCGTCCGTTTTTGTCATTTGTTATCGAATCGACTTAAAGACAGATCGTCACATTGGCCGCTCTTCTCTCTGAAACGGTTGTACTTATCGTCTGAAAATCTATGTCGCGTGCTGCGGCATGCTGAGACACTAAAAGCACCATAGTAGAACACAGATCAAGCTTCTAAGTTGATGTAATAGCCAGTAAGAAGTAGTACAATTCAAGTTTTAGATACTGAATATGGACCTTTTAGCTGGCTTTGGTGCCTTGGACATGAGCTAGGACCTTAAGATTCTGCATGAAAGGAGGACTAGCAGCCGAGTTGCACGGGAGAATGTGAAAAGTGTTCATATGTAGTAATAACCTTAGAAATCCGTCCTTTTTCGTCATTTGTTAGCGAATCGACTTAAAGCCAGATCGTCACATTGGCCGCTCTTCTCTCTGAAACGGTTGTGCTTATCGTCTGCAAAGCTATGTCGCGTGTTGCCGTAGGCGGAAACAGGAAAAGCACCATAGTAGAACACAGATGAAGCTTCTAAGTTGATGTAATACCCAGTAAGAAGTAGTACAATTCAAGTTTAAGTTATCGATTATTGACTTTTTACCTGGCTTTGGACCCTTGGACATGAGCTAGGACCTTAACATTCTTCATGAAAGGAGGACTAGCAGCCGAGTTGCACGGGAGAATGTGAAAAGTGTTCATATGTAGTAAAAACCTTAGAAATCCGTCCGTTTTCGTCATTTGTTATCGAATCGACTTAAAGCCAGATCGTCACATTGGCCGCTCTTCTCTCTGAAACGGTTGTACTTATCGTCTGCAAAGCTATGTCACGTGCTGCGGTATGCGGAGACACTAATATCACCACAGTAGAACACAGATGAAGCTTCTAAGTTGATGTAATATCCAGTAAGAAGTAGTACAATTCAAGTTTTAGGTATCGATTATTGACTTTTTAGCTGGCTTTGGTGCATTGGACATGAGCTAGGACCTTAATATTCTGCATGAAAGGAGGACTAGCAGCCGAGTTGCACGGGAGAATGTGAAAACTGTTCAAATGTAGTAAAAACCTGAGAAATCCGTCCTTTTTCGTCATTTGTTATCGAATCGACTTAAAGCCAGATCGTCACATTGGCCGCTCTTCTCTCTGAAACGGTTGTACTTATCGTCTGCAAAACTATGTCGCGTGCTGCGGTATGCGGAGACACTAAAAGCACCATAGTAGAACACAGATGAAGCTTCTAAGTTGATGTAATACCCAGTAAGAAGTAGTACAATTCAAGTTTAAGTTATCGATTATTGGCTTTTTACCTGGCTTTGGACCCTTGGACATGAGCTAGGACCTTAACATTCTTCATGAAAGGAGGACTAGCAGCCGAGTTGCACGGGAGAATGTGAAAAGTGTCATATGTAGTAAAAACCTTAGAAATCCGTCCGTTTTCGTCATTTGTTATCGAATCGACTTAAAGCCAGATCGTCACATTGGCCGCTCTTCTCTCTGAAACGGTTGTACTTATCGTCTGCAAAGCTATGTCACGTGCTGCGGTATGCGGAGACACTAATATCACCACAGTAGAACACAGATGAAGCTTCTAAGTTGATGTAATATCCAGTAAGAAGTAGTACAATTCAAGTTTTAGGTATCGATTATTGACTTTTTAGCTGGCTTTGGTGCATTGGACATGAGCTAGGACCTTAATATTCTGCATGAAAGGAGGACTAGCAGCCGAGTTGCACGGGAGAATGTGAAAACTGTTCAAATGTAGTAAAAACCTGAGAAATCCGTCCTTTTTCGTCATTTGTTATCGAATCGACTTAAAGCCAGATCGTCACATTGGCCGCTCTTCTCTCTGAAACGGTTGTACTTATCGTCTGCAAAGCTATGTCACGTGCTGCGGTATGCGGAGACACTAAAATCACCACAGTAGAACACAGATGAAGCTTCTAAGTTGATGTAATATCCAGTAAGAAGTAGTACAATTCAAGTTTTAGGTATCGATTATTGACTTTTTAGCTGGCTTTGGTGCCTTGGACATGAGCTAGGACCTTAAGACTCTGTATGAAAGGAGGACTAGCAACCGAGTTGCACGGGAGAATGTGAAAACTGTTCAAATGTAGTAAAAACCTGAGAAATCCGTCCTTTTTCGTCATTTGTTAACGAATCGACTTAAAGCCAGATCGTCACATTGGCCGCTCTTCTCTCTGAAACGGTTGTACTTATTGTCTGCATAGCTATGTCGCGTGCTGCGGTATGCGGAGGCACTAAAATCACCATAGTAGAACACAGATGAAGCTTCTAAGTTGATGCAACAGCCAGTAAGAAGTAGAACAATTCAAGTTTTAGGTATCGATTATTGACTTTTTAGCTGGCTTCGGTACCTTGGACATGAGCGAGGACCTTAAGATTCTGCATGAAAGGAGGACTAGCAGCCGAGTTGCACGTCAGAATGTGTAAAGTGTTCATATGTAGTAAAAACCTGAGAAATCAGTCCGTTTTCGTCATTTGTTATCGAATCGACTTAAAGCCAGATCGTCACATTGGCCGCTCTTCTCTCTGAAACGGTTGTACTTATCGTCTGCAAAGCTATGTCGCGTGCTGCGGCATGCTGAGACACTAAAAGCACCATAGTAGAACACAGATCAAGCTTCTACGTTGATGTAATAGCCAGTAAGAAGTAGTACAATTCAAGTTTTAGGTATTGAATATGGACCTTTTAGCTGGCTTTGGTGCCTTGGACATGAGCTAGGACCTTAAGATTCTGCATGTAAGGAGGACTAGCAGCCGAGTTGCACGGGAGAATGTGAAAAGTGTTCATATGTAGTAATAACCTGAGAAATCCGTCCTTTTTCGTCATTTGTTATCGAATCGACTTAAAGCTAGATCGTCACATTGGCCGCTCTTCTCTCTGAAACGGTTGTACTTATCGACTGCAAAACTATGTCGCGTGCTGCGGTATGCGGAGAAACTAAAAGCACCGTAGTAGAACACAGATGAAGCTTCTAACTTGATGTAATAGCCAGTAAGAAGTAGTACAATTCAAGTTTTAGGTATTGATTATTGACTTTTTAGCTGGCTTTGGTGCCTTGGACATGAGCTAGGACCTTAAGTTTCTGCATGAATGGATGACTAGCAGCCGAGTTGCACGGGAGAATGTGAAAAGTGTTCATATGTAGTAAAAACCTGAGAAATCCGTCCGTTTTCTTCATTTGTTATCGAATCGACTTAAAGCCAGATCGTCACATTGGCCGCTCTTCTCTCTGAAACGGTTGTACTTATTGTCTGCAAAGCTATGTCGCGTGCTGCGGTATGCGGAGACACTAAAATCACCATAGTAGAACACAGATGAAGCTTCTAAGTTGATGCAATAGCCAGTAAGAAGTAGAACAATTCAAGTTTTAGGTATCGATTATTGTCTTTTTAGCTGGCTTCGGTACCTTGGACATGGGCTAGGACCTTAAGATTCTGCATGAAAGGAGGACTAGCAGCCGAGTTGCACGTCAGAATGTGAAAAGTGTTCATATGTAGTAAAAACCTGAGAAATCCGTCCGTTTTCGTCATTTGTTATCGAATCTACTTAAAGCCAGATGGACACATTGGCCGCTCTTCTCTCTGAAACGTTTGTACATATCGTCTGCAAAGCTATGTCGCGTGCACCGGTATGTGGAGACACTAAAATCACCATAGTAGAACACAGATGAAGCATCTAAGTTGGTGTAATAGCCAGTAAGAAGTAGTACAATTCAAGTTTTAGGAATCGATTATTGACTTTTTAGCTGGCTTTGGTGCCTTGGACATGAGCTAGGACTTTAAGATTCTGCATGAAAGGAGGACTAGCAGCCGAGTTGCGCGGGAGAATGTGAAATGTGTTCATATGTAGTAAAAACCTGAGTAATCCGTCCGTTTTCGTCATTTGTTATCGAATCGACTTAAAGACAGATCGACACATTGGCCGCTCTTCTCTCTGAAACGGTTGTACTTATCGTCTGAAAAGCTATGTCGCGTGCTGCGGCATGCTGAGACACTAAAAGCACCATAGTAGAACACAGATCAAGCTTCTAAGTTGATGTAATAGCCAGTAAGAAGTAGTACAATTCAAGTTTTAGATACTGAATATGGACCTTTTAGCTGGCTTTGGTGCCTTGGACATGAGCTAGGACCTTAAGATTCTGCATGAAAGGAGGACTAGCAGCCGAGTTGCACGGGAGAATGTGAAAAGTGTTCATATGTAATAATAACCTTAGAAATCCGTCCTTTTTCGTCATTTGTTAGCGAATCGACTTAAAGCCAGATCGTCACATTGGCCGCTCTTCTCTCTGAAACGGTTGTGCTTATCGTCTGCAAAGCTATGTCGCGTGTTGCATAGGCGGAAACAGGAAAAGCACCATAGTAGAACACAGATGAAGCTTCTAAGTTGATGTAATAGCCAGTAAGAAGTAGTCCAATTCAAGATTTAGGTATCGATTATTGACTTTTTAGCTGGCTTTCGTGTCTTGGACATGAGCTAGGACTTTAAGATTCTGCATTAAAGGAGGACTAGCAGCCGAGTTGCACGGGAGAATGTGAAAAGTGTTCATATGTAGTAAAAACCTTAGAAATCCGTCCGTTTTCGTCATTTGTTATCGAATCGACTTAAAGCCAGATCGTCACATTGGCCGCTCTTCTCTCTGAAACGGTTGTACTTATCGTCTGCAAAACTATGTCGCGTGCTGCGGTATGCGGAGACACTAAAATCACCATAGTAGAACACAGATGAAGCTTCTAAGTTGATGTAATACCCAGTAAGAAGTAGTACAATTCAAGTTCAAGTTATCGATTATTGACTTTTTAGCTGGCTTTGGACCCTTGGACATGAGCTAGGACAGTAACATTCTTCATGAAAGGAGGACTAGCAGCCGAGTTGCACGGGAGAATGTGAAAAGTGTTCATATGTAGTAAAAACCTTAGAAATCCGTCCGTTTTCGTCATTTGTTATCGAATCGACTTAAAGACAGATCGTCACATTGGCCGCTCTTCTCTCTGAAACGGTTGTACTTATCGTCTGCAAAGCTATGTCACGTGCTGCGGTATGCGGAGACACTAATATCACCACAGTAGAACACAGATGAAGCTTCTAAGTTGATGTAATATCCAGTAAGAAGTAGTACAATTCAAGTTTTAGGTATCGATTATTGACTTTTTAGCTGGCTTTGGTGCATTGGACATGAGCTAGGACCTTAATATTCTGCATGAAAGGAGGACTAGCAGCCGAGTTGCACGGGAGAATGTGAAAAGTGTTCATATGTAGTAAAAACCTGAGAAATCCGTCCGTTTTCGTCATTTGTTATCGAATCGACTTAAAGCCAGATCGTCACATTGGCCGCTCTTCTCTCTGAAACGGTTGTACTTATCGTCTGCAAAGCTATGTCGCGTGCTGCGGTATGCGGAGACACTAAAATCACCATAGTAGAACACAGATGAAGCTTCTAAGTTGATGCAACAGCCAGTAAGAAGTAGAACAATTCAAGTTTTAGGTATCGATTATTGACTTTTTAGCTGGCTTCGGTACCTTGGACATGAGCTAGGACCTTAAGATTCTGCATGAAAGGAGGACTAGCAACCGAGTTGCACGGGAGAATGTGAAAAGTGTTCATATGTAGTAAAAACCTGAGAAATCCGTCCGTTTTCGTTTTTTGTTATCGAATCGACTTAAAACCAGATCGTCACATTGGCCGCTCTTCTCTCTGAAACGGTTGTACTTATCGTCTGCAAAGCTATGTCACGTGCTGCGGTATGCGGAGACACTAATATCACCACAGTAGAACACAGATGAAGCTTCTAAGTTGATATAATATCCAGTAAGAAGTAGTACAATTCAAGTTTTAGGTATCGATTATTGACTTTTTAGCTGGCTTTGGTGCATTGGACATGAGCTAGGACCTTAATATTCTGCATGAAAGGAGGACTAGCAGCCGAGTTGCACGGGAGAATGTGAAAAGTGTTCATATGTAGTAAAAACCTGAGAAATCCGTCCGTTTTCGTCATTTGTTATCGAATCGACTTAAAGCCAGATCGTCACATTGGCCGCTCTTCTCTCTGAAACGGTTGTACTTATCGTCTGCAAAGCAATGTCGCGTGCTGTGGTATGCGGAGACACTAAAATCACCATAGTAGAACACAGATGAAGCATCTAAGTTGATGTAATATCCAGTAAGATGTAGTAGAATTCATGTTTTATGTATCGATTATTGACATTTTAGCTGGCTTTGGTGACTTGGACATGAGCTAGGACCTTAAGGTTCTATATGAAAGGAGGACTAGCAACCGAGTTGCACGGTAGAATGTGAAAAGTGTTCATATGTAATAAAAACCTGAGAAATCCGTCCGTTTTCGTCATTTGTTATCGAATCGACTCAAAGCCAGATCGTCACATTGGCCGCTCTCCTCTCTGAAACGGTTGTACTTATCGTCTACAAAGCTATGTCGCGTGCTGCGGTATGCGGAGACACTAAAAGCACCATAGTAGAACACAGATGAAGCTTCTAAGTTGATGTAATAGCCAGTAAGAAGTAGTACAATTCAAGTTTTATGTATCGGTTATTGACTTTTTAGCTGGCTTTGGTGACTTGGACATGAGCTAGGACCTTAAGATTCTGCATGAAAGGAGGACTAGCTGCCGAGTTGCACGGGAGAATGTGAAAGGTGTTCATATGTGGTAAAAACCCAAGAAATCCGTCCGTTTTCGTCATTTGTTATCGAATCGACTTAAAGCCAGATCGTCACATTGACCGCTCTTCTCTCTGAAACGGTTGTACTTATCGTCTGCAAAGCTATGTCGCCTGCTGCGGTATGCGGAGACACTAAAGGCACCATAGAAGAACACAGATGAAGCTTCTCAGTTGGTGTAATAGCCAGTAAGAAGTAGTACAATTCAAGTTTTAAGTATTGATTATTGACCTTTTAGCTGCCTTGGTGCCTTGGACATGAGCTAGGACCTTGAGATTCTGCATGAAAGGAGGACTTGCAGCCGAGTTGCACGGGAGAATGTGAAAAGTGTTCGCATGTAGTAAAAACCTGAGAAATCCGTCCGTTTTCGTCATTTGTTATCGAATCGACTTAAAGCCAGATCGTCACATTGGCCGCTCTTCTCTCTGAAACGGTTGTACTTATCGTCTACAAAGCTATGTCGCGTGCTGCGGTATGCGGAGACACTAAAAGCACCATAGTAGGACACAGATGAAGCTTCTAAGTTGATGTAATAGCCAGTAAGAAGTAGTACAATTCAAGTTTTAGGTATCGGTTATTGACTTTTTAGCTGGCTTTGGTGCCTTGGACATGAGCTAGGACCTTAAGATTCTGCATGAAAGGAGGACTAGCTGCCGAGTTGCACGGGAGAATGTGAAAAGTGTTCATATGTAGTAAAAACCCAAGAAATCCGTCCGTTTTCGTCATTTGTTATCGAATCGTCTTAAAGCCAGACCGTCACATTGGCCGCTCTCCTCTCTGAAACGGTTGTACTTATCGTCTACAAAGCTATGTCGCGTGCTGCGGTATGCGGAGACACTAAAAGCACCATAGTAGAACACAGATGAAGCTTCTAAGTTGATGTAATAGCCAGTAAGAAGTAGTACAATTCAAGTTTTAGGTATCGGTTATTGACTTTTTAGCTGGCTTTGGTGACTTGGACATGAGCTAGGACCTTAAGATTCTGCATGAAAGGAGGACTAGCTGCCGACTTGCACGGGAGAATGTGAAAAGTGTTCATATGTGGTAAAAACCCAAGAAATCCGTCCGTTCTCGTCATTTGTTATCGAATCGACTTAAAGCGAGATCGTCACATTGACCGCTCTTCTCTCTGAAACGGTTGTACTTATCGTCTGCAAAGCTATGTCGCCTGCTGCGGTATGCGGAGACACTAAAGGCACCATAGAAGAACACAGATGAAGCTTCTCAGTTGGTGTAATAGCCAGTAAGAAGTAGTACAATTCAAGTTTTAAGTATTGATTATTGACCTTTTAGCTGCCTTGGTGCCTCGGACATGAGCTAGGACCTTGAGATTCTGCATGAAAGGAGGACTTGCAGCCGAGTTGCACGGGAGAATGTGAAAAGTGTTCGCATGTAGTAAAAACCTGAGAAATCCGTGCGTTTTCGTCATTTGTTATCGAATCGACTTATAGCCAGATCGTCACATTGGCCGCTCTTTTCTCTGAAACGGTTGTACTTATCGTCTGCAAAGCTATGTCGCGTACTGCGGTATGCGGAGACACTAAAATCACCATAGTAGAACACAGATGAAGCATCTAAGTTGATGTAATAGCCAGTAAGAAGTAGTCCAATTGAAGTTTTTGGTATCGATTATTGACATTTTAGCTGGATTTGGTGACTTGGACATGAGCTAGGACCTTAAGATTCTGCATGAAAGGAGGACTAGCAGCCGAGTTGCACGGGAGAATATGAAAAGTGTTCATATGTAGTAAAAACCTGAGAAATCCGTCCGTTTGCGTCATTTGTTATCGAATCGACTTAAAGCCAGATCGTCACATTTGCCGCTCTTCTCTCTGAAACCGTTGTACTTATCGTCTGCAAAGCTATGTCGCGTGCTGCGATATGCGGAGACACTAAAAGCACCATAGTAGAACACAGATGAAGCTTCTAAGTTGATGTAATAGCCAGTAAGAAGTAGTCCAATTCAAGTTTTAGGTATCGATAATTGACTTTTTAGCTGGCTTTGGTGACTTGGACATGAGCTAGGACCTTAAGGTTCTACATGAAAGGAGGACTAGCAACCGAGTTGCACGGTAGAATGTGAAAAGTGTTCATATGTAATAAAAACCTGAGAAATCCGTCCGTTTTCGTCATTTGTTATCGAATCGACTTAAAGCCAGATCGTCACATTGGCCGCTCTTCTCTCTGAAACGGTTGTACTTATCGTCTACAAAGCTATGTCGCGTGCTGCGGTATGCGGAGACACTAAAAGCACCATAGTAGAACACAGATGAAGCTTCTAAGTTGATGTAATAGCCAATAAGAAGTAGTACAATTCAAGTTTTAGGTATCGGTTATTGACTTTTTAGCTGGCTTTGGTGACTTGGACATGAGCTAGGACCTTAAGATTCTGCATGAAAGGAAGACTAGCTGCCGAGTTGCACGGGAGAATGTGAAAAGTGTTCATATGTAGTAAAAACCCAAGAAATCCGTCCGTTTTCGTCATTTGTTATCGAATCGTCTTAAAGCCAGATCGTCACATTGACCGCTCTTCTCTCTGAAACGGTTGTACTTATCGTCTGCAAAGCTATGTCGCGTGCTGCGTTATGCGGAGACACTAAAAGCACCATAGTAGAACACAGATGAAACTTCTAAGATGATATAATAGCCAGTAAGAAATAGTACAATTCAAGTTTTAGATATCGTTATTGACTTTTTAGCTGGCTTTGGTGACTTGGACATGAGGTAGGACCTTAAGATTCTGCATGAAAGGAGGACTAGCTGCCGAGTTGCACGGGAGAATGTGAAAAGTGTTCATATGTAGTAAAAACCCAAGAAATCCGTCCGTTTTCGTCATTTGTTATCGAATCGTCTTAAAGCCAGATCGTCACATTGACCGCTCTTCTCTCTGAAACGGTTGTACTTATCGTCTGCAAAGCTATGTCGCCTGCTGCGGTATGCTGAGACACTAAAAGCACCATAGTAGAACACAGATGAAGCTTCTAAGTTGATGTAATAGCCAGTAAGAAGTAGTACAATTCAAGTTTTAGGTATCGGTTATTGACTTCTTAGCTGGCTTTGGTGCCTTGGACATGAGCTAGGACCTTAAGATTCTACATGAAAGGAGGACTAGCAGCCGAGTTGCCCGGGAGAATGTGAAAAGTGTTCATATGTAGTAAAAACCTGAGAAATCCGTCCGTTTTCGTCATTTGTTATCGAATCGACTTTTAGCCAGATCGTCACATTGGCCGCTCATCTCTCTGAAACGGTTGTACTTATCTTCTGCAAAGCTATGTCGCGTGCTGCGGTATTCGGAGACACTAAAAGCACCATAGTAGAACAGAGATGAAGCTTCTAAGTTGATGTAATAGCCAGTAAGAGGTAGTAGAATTCAAGTTTTAGGTATTGATTATTGACTTTTTAGCTGGCTTTGGTGCCTTGGACATGAGCTAGGACCTTAAGATTCTGCATGAAAGGAGGACTAGCAGCCGAGTTGCACGGGAGAATGTGAAAAGTGTTCATATGTAATAAAATCCTGAGAAATCCGTCCGTTTTCGTCATTTGTTATCGAATCGACTTAAAGCCAGATCGTCACATTGGCCGCTCTTCTCTCTGAAACGGTTGTACTTATCGTCTACAAAGCTATGTCGCGTGCTGCGGTATGCGGACACACTAAAAGCACCATAGTAGAACACAGATGAAGCTTCTAAGTTGATGTAATAGCCAGTAAGAAGTAGTACAATTCAAGTTTTAGGTATCGGTTATTGACTTTTTAGCTGGCTTTGGTGCCTTGCACATGAGCTAGGACCTTAAGATTCTGCATGAAAGGAGGACTAGCTGCCGAGTTGCACGGGAGAATGTGAAAAGTGTTCATATGTAGTAAAAACCCAAGAAATCCGTCCGTTTTCGTCATTTGTTATCGAATCGTCTTAAAGCCAGATCGTCACATTGACCGCTCTTCTCTCTGAAACGGTTGTACTTATCGTCTGCAAAGCTATGTCGCCTGCTGCGGTATTCGGAGACACTAAAGGCACCATAGTAGAACACAGATGAAGCTTCTAAGTTGATGTAATAGCCAGTAAGAAGTAGTACAATTCAAGTTTTAAGTATTGATTATTGACCTTTTAGCTGCCTTGGTGCCTTGGACATGAGCTAGTTACTTGAGATTCTGCATGAAAGGAGGACTTGCAACCGAGTTGCACGGGAGAATGTGAAAAGTGTTCGCATGTAGTAAAAACCTGAGAAATCCGTCCGTTTTCGTCATTTGTTATCGAATCGACTTATAGCCAGATCGTCACATTGGCCGCTCTTCTCTCTGAAACGGTTGTACTTATCGTCTGCAAAGCTATGTCGCGTGCTGCGGTATGCGGAGACACTAAAATCACCATAGTAGAACACAGATGAAGCATCTACGTTGATGTAATAGCCAGTAAGAAGTAGTCCAATTGAAGTTTTTGGTATCGATTATTGACATTTTAGCTGCCTTTGGTGACTTGGACATGAGCTAGGACCTTAAGATTCTGCATGAAAGGAGGACTAGCAGCCGAGTTGCACGGGAGAATATGAAAAGTGTTCATATGTAGTAAAAACCTGAGAAATCCGTCCGTTTTCGTCATTTGTTATCGAATCGACTTAAAGCCAGATCGTCACATTGGCCGCTCTTCTCTCTGAACGATTGTGCATATCGTCTGCAAAGCTATGTCGCGTGCTGCGGTATGCGGAGACAAGAAAATCTTCATAGTAGAACACAGATGAAGCTTCTAAGTTGATGTAATAGCCAGTAAGAAGTAGTACAATTCAAGTTTTAGTTATCGATTTTTGACTTTTTAGCTGGCTTTGATGCCTTGGACATGAGCTAGGACCTTAAGATTCTGCATGAAAGGAGGACTAGCAGAGGAGTTGCACGGGTGAATGTGAGAAGTGTTCATACGTAGTAAAAACCTGAGAAATCCGTCCGTTTGCGTCATTTGTTATCGAATCGACTTAAAGCCAGATCGTCACATTTGCCGCTCTTCTCTCTGAAACCGTTGTACTTATCGTCTGCAAAGCTATGTCGCGTGCTGCGATATGCGGAGACACTAAAAGCACCATAGTAGAACACAGATGAAGCTTCTAAGTTGATGTAATAGCCAGTAAGAATTAGTCCAATTAAAGTTTTAGGTATCGATAATTGACTTTTTAGCTGGCTTTGGTGACTTGGACATGAGCTAGGACCTTAAGGTTCTATATGAAAGGAGGACTAGCAACCGAGTTGCACGGTAGAATGTGAAAAGTGTTCATATGTAATAAAAACCTGAGAAATCCGTCCGTTTTCGTCATTTGTTATCGAATCGACTTAAAGCCAGATCGTCACATTGGCCGCTCTTCTCTCTGAAACGGTTGTACTTATCGTCTACAAAGCTATGTCGCGTGCTGCGGTATGCGGAGACACTAAAAGCACCATAGTAGAACACAGATGAAGCTTCTAAGTTGATGTAATAGCCAATAAGAAGTAGTACAATTCAAGTTTTAGGTATCGGTTATTGACTTTTTAGCTGGCTTTGGTGACTTGGACATGAGCTAGGACCTTAAGATTCTGCATGAAAGGAAGACTAGCTGCCGAGTTGCACGGGAGAATGTGAAAAGTGTTCATATGTAGTAAAAACCCAAGAAATCCGTCCGTTTTCGTCATTTGTTATCGAATCGTCTTAAAGCCAGATCGTCACATTGACCGCTCTTCTCTCTGAAACGGTTGTACTTATCGTCTGCAAAGCTATGTCGCGTGCTGCGTTATGCGGAGACACTAAAAGCACCATAGTAGAACACAGATGAAACTTCTAAGATGATATAATAGCCAGTAAGAAATAGTACAATTCAAGTTTTAGATATCGTTATTGACTTTTTAGCTGGCTTTGGTGACTTGGACATGAGGTAGGACCTTAAGATTCTGCATGAAAGGAGGACTAGCTGCCGAGTTGCACGGGAGAATGTGAAAAGTGTTCATATGTAGTAAAAACCCAAGAAATCCGTCCGTTTTCGTCATTTGTTATCGAATCGTCTTAAAGCCAGATCGTCACATTGACCGCTCTTCTCTCTGAAACGGTTGTACTTATCGTCTGCAAAGCTATGTCGCGTGCTGCGTTATGCGGAGACACTAAAAGCACCATAGTAGAACAGAGATGAAGATTCTAAGATGATGTAATAGCCAGTAAGAAATAGTACAATTCAAGTTTTAGATATCGTTATTGACTTTTTAGCTGGCTTTGGTGCCTTGGACATGGGCTATGACCTTAAGATTCTGCATGAAAGGAGGACTAGCAGCCGAGTTGCACGGGAGAATGTGAAAAGTGTTCATATGTAGTAAAAACCTGAGAAATCCGTCCGTTTGCGTCATTTGTTATCGAATCGACTTAAAGCCAGATCGTCACATTTGCCGCTCTTCTCTCTGAAACCGTTGTACTTATCGTCTGCAAAGCTATGTCGCGTGCTGCGATATGCGGAGACACTAAAAGCACCATAGTAGAACACAGATGAAGCTTCTAAGTTAATGTAATAGCCAGTAAGAAGTAGTACAATTCAAGTTTTAGATTTTGATTATTGACTTTTTAGCTGGCTTTGGTGCCTTGGACATGATCTAGGACCTTAAGATTCTGCATGAAATGAGGACTAGCAGCCGAGTTGCACGGGACACTGTGAAAAGTTTTCATATGTAGTAAAAACCTGAGAAATCCGTCCGTTTTCGTCATTTGTTATCGAATCGACTTTTAGCCAGATCGTCACATTGGCCGCTCATCTCTCTGAAACGGTTGTACTTATCTTCTGCAAAGCTATGTCGCGTGCTGCGGTATGCGGTGACACTAAAATCACCATAGTAGAACACAGATGAAGCATCTAAGTTGATGTAATAGCCAGTAAGAAGTAGTCCAATTCAAGTTTTAGGTATCGATTATTGACTTTTTAGCTGGCTTTGGTGACTTGGACATGAGCTAGGACCTTAAGGTTCTATATGAAAGGAGGACTAGCAACCGAGTTGCACGGTAGAATGTGAAAAGTGTTCATATGTAATAAAAACCTGAGAAATCCGTCCGTTTTCGTCATTTGTAATCGAATCGACTTAAAGCCAGATCGTCACATTGGCCGCTCTTCTCTCTGAAACGGTTGTACTTATCGTCTACAAAGCTATGTCGCGTGCTGCGGTATGCGGAGACACTAAAAGCACCATAGTAGAACACAGATGAAGCTTCTAACTTGATGTAATAGCCAATAAGAAGTAGTACAATTCAAGTTTTAGGTATCGGTTATTGACTTTTTAGCTGGCTTTAGTGACTTGGACATGAGCTAGGACCTTAAGATTCTGCATGAAAGGAGGACTAGCTGCCGAGTTGCACGGGAGAATGTGAAAAGTGTTCATATGTCGTAAAAACCCAAGAAATCCGTCCGTTTTCGTCATTTGTTATCGAATCGTCTTAAAGCCAGATCGTCACATTGACCGCTCTTCTCTCTGAAACGGTTGTACTTATCGTCTGCAAAGCTATGTCGCCTGCTGCGGTATGCTGAGACACTAAAAGCACCATAGTGCAACACAGATCAAGCTTCTAAGTTGATGTAATAGCCAGTAAGAAGTAGTACAATTCTAGTTTTAGGTATCGGTTATTGACTTTTTATCTGGCTTTGGTGCCTTGGACATGAGCTAGGACCTTAAGATTCTGCATGAAAGGAGGACTAGCAGCCGAGTTGCACGGGAGAATGTGAAAAGTGTTCATATGTAATAAAATCCTGAGAAATCCGTCCGTTTTCGTCATTTGTCATCGAATCGACTTAAAGCCAGATCGTCACATTGGCCGCTCTTCTCTCTGAAACGGTTGTACTTATCGTCTACAAAGCTATGTCGCGTGCTGCGGTATGCGGAGACACTAAAAGCACCATAGTAGAACACAGATGAAGCTTCTAAGTTGATGTAATAGCCAGTAAGAAGTAGTACAATTCAAGTTTTAGGTATCGGTTATTGACTTTTTAGCTGGCTTTGGTGCCTTGGACATGAGCTAGGACCTTAAGATTCTGCATGAAAGGAGGACTAGCTGCCGAGTTGCACGGGAGAATGTAAAAACCCAAGAAATCCGCCCGTTTTCGTCATTTGTTATCGAATCGTCTTAAAGCCAGATCGTCACATTGACCGCTCTTCTCTCTGAAACGGTTGTACTTATCGTCTGCAAAGCTATGTCGCCTGCTGCGGTATTCGGAGACACTAAAGGCACCATAGTAGAACACAGATGAAGCTTCTAAGTTGATGTAATAGCCAGTAAGAAGTAGTACAATTCAAGTTTTAAGTATTGATTATTGACCTTTTAGCTGCCTTGGTGCCTTGGACATGAGCTAGGAACTTGAGATTCTGCATGAAAGGAGGACTTGCAACCGAGTTGCACGGGAGAATGTGAAAAGTGTTCGCATGTAGTAAAAACCTGAGAAATCCGTCCGTTTTCGTCATTTGTTATCGAATCGACTTATAGCCAGATCGTCACATTGGCCGGTCTTCTCTCTGAAACGGTTGTACTTATCGTCTGCAAAGCTATGTCGCGTGCTGCGGTATGCGGAGACACTAAAATCACCATAGTAGAACACAGATGAAGCATCTAAGTTGATGTAATAGCCAGTAAGAAGTAGTCCAATTGAAGTTTTTGGTATCGATTATTGACATTTTAGCTGCCTTTGGTGACTTGGACATGAGCTAGGACCTTAAGATTCTGCATGAAAGGAGGACTAGCAGCCGAGTTGCACGGGAGAATATGAAAAGTGTTCATATGTAGTAAAAACCTGAGAAATCCGTCCGTTTTCGTCATTTGTTATCGAATCGACTTAAAGCCAGATCGTCACATTGGCCGCTCTTCTCTCTGAACGATTGTACATATCGTCTGCAAAGCTATGTCGCGTGCTGCGGTATGCGGAGACAAGAAAATCTTCATAGTAGAACACAGATGAAGCTTCTAAGTTGATGTAATAGCCAGTAAGAAGTAGTACAATTCAAGTTTTAGTTATCGATTATTGACTTTTTAGCTGGCTTTGATGCCTTGGACATGAGCTAGGACCTTAAGATTCTGCATGAAAGGAGGACTAGCAGAGGAGTTGCACGGGTGAATGTGAGAAGTGTTCATACGTAGTAAAAACCTGAGAAATCCGTCCGTTTTCGTCATTTGTTATCGAATCGACTTAAAGCCAGATCGTCACATTGGCCGCTCTTCTCTCTGAACCCGTTGTACTTATCGTCTGCAAAGCTATGTCGCCTGCTGCGGTATGCTGAGACACTAAAAGCACCATAGTAGAACACAGATGAAGCTTCTAAGTTGATGTAATAGCCAGTAAGAAGTAGTACAATTCAAGTTTTAGGTATCGGTTATTGACTTGTTAGCTGGCTTTGGTGCCTTGGACATGAGCTAGGACCTTAAGATTCTACATGAAAGGAGGACTGGCAGCCGAGTTGCACGGGAGAATGTGAAAAGTGTTCATATGTAGTAAAAACCTGAGAAATCCGTCCGTTTTCGTCATTTGTTATCGAATCGACTTTTAGCCAGATCGTCACATTGGCCGCTCATCTCTCTGAAACGGTTGTACTTATCTTCTGCAAAGCTATGTCGCGTGCTGCGGTATTCGGAGACACTAAAAGCACCATAGTAGAACAGAGATGAAGCTTCTAAGTTGATGTAATAGCCAGTAAGAAGTAGTAGAATTCAAGTTTTAGGTATTGATTATTGACTTTTTAGCTGGCTTTGGTGCCTTGGACATGAGCTAGGACCTTAAGATTCTGCATGAAAGGAGGACTAGCAGCCGAGTTGCACGGGAGAATGTGAAAAGTGTTCATATGTAATAAAATCCTGAGAAATCCGTCCGTTTTCGTCATTTGTTATCGAATCGACTTAAAGCCAGATCGTCACATTGGCCGCTCTTCTCTATGAAACCGTTGTACTTATCGTCTGCAAAGCTATGTCGCGTGCTGCGGTATGCGGAGACACTAAAAGCACCATAGTAGAACACAGATGAAGCTTCTAAGTTGATGCAATAGCCAGTAAGAAGTAGTACAATTCAAGTTTTATGTATCGATTATTGACTTTTTAGCTGGCTTCGGTGCCTTGGACATGAGCTAGGACCTTAAGATTCTGCATGAAAGGAGGACTAGCAGCCGAGTTGCACGGGAGAATGTGGAAAGTGTTCATATGTAGTAAAAACCTGAGAAATCCGTCCGTTTTCGTCACTTGTTATCGAATCGACTTAAAGCCAAATGGTCACATTGGCCGCTCTTCTCTCTGAAACGGTTGTACTTATCGTCTGCAAAGCTATGTCGCGTGCTGCGTTATGCGGAGACACTAAAAGCACCATAGTAGAACACAGATGAAGCTTCTAAGATGATGTAATAGCCAGTAAGAAATAGTACAATTCAAGTTTTAGATATCGTTATTGACTTTTTAGCTGGCTTTGGTGCCTTGGACATGGGCTATGACCTTAAGATTCTGCATGAAAGGAGGACTAGCAGCCGAGTTGCACGGGAGAATGTGAAAAGTGTTCATATGTAGTAAAAACCTGAGAAATCCGTCCGTTTGCGTCATTTGTTATCGAATCGACTTAAAGCCAGATCGTCACATTTGCCGCTCTTCTCTCTGAAACCGTTGTACTTATCGTCTGCAAAGCTATGTCGCGTGCTGCGATATGCGGAGACACTAAAAGCACCATAGTAGAACACAAATGGTTCAAATGGCTCTGAGCACTATGGGACTCAACTGCTGTGGTCATTAGTCCCCTAGAACTTAGAACTACTTAAACCTAACTAACCTAAGGACATCACACACATCCATGCCCGAGGCAGGATTCGAACCTGCGACCGTAGCAGTCGCACGGTTCCGGACTGCGCGCCTAGAACCGCGAGACCACCGCGGCCGGCAGTAGAACACAGATGAAGCTTCTAAGTTGATGTAATAGCCAGTAAGAAGTAGTCCAATTCAAGTTTTAGGTATCGATAATTGACTTTTTAGCTGGCTTTGGTGACTTGGACATGAGCTAGGACCTTAAGGTTCTATATGAAAGGAGGACTAGCAACCGAGTTGCACGGTAGAATGCGAAAAGTGTTCATATGTAATAAAAACCTGAGAAATCCGTCCGTTTTCGTCATTTGTTATCGAATCGACTTAAAGCCAGATCGCCACATTGGCCGCTCTTCTCTCTGAAACGGTTGTACTTATCGTCTACAAAGCTATGTCGCGTGCTGCGGTATGCGGAGACACTAAAAGCACCATAGTAGAACACAGATGAAGCTTCTAAGTTGATGTAATAGCCAATAAGAAGTAGTACAATTCAAGTTTTAGGTATCGGTTATTGACTTTTTAGCTGGCTTTGGTGACTTGGACAAGAGCTAGGACCTTAAGATTCTGCATGAAAGGAAGACTAGCTGCCGAGTTGCACGGGAGAATGTGAAAAGTGTTCATATGTAGTAAAAACCCAAGAAATCCGTCCGTTTTCGTCATTTGTTATCGAATCGTCTTAAAGCCAGATCGTCACATTGACCGCTCTTCTCTCTGAAACGGTTGTACTTATCGTCTGCAAAGCTATGTCGCGTGCTGCGTTATGCGGAGACACTAAAAGCACCATAGTAGAACACAGATGAAACTTCTAAGGTGATATAATAGCCAGTAAGAAATAGTACAATTCAAGTTTTAGATATCGTTATTGACTTTTTAGCTGGCTTTGGTGACTTGGACATGAGGTAGGACCTTAAGATTCTGCATGAAAGGAGGACTAGCTGCCGAGTTGCACGGGAGAATGTGAAAAGTGTTCATATGTAGTAAAAACCCAAGAAATCCGTCAGTTTTCGTCATTTGTTATCGAATCGTCTTAAAGCCAGATCGTCACATTGACCGCTCTTCTCTCTGAAACGGTTGTACTTATCGTCTGCAAAGCTATGTCGCCTGCTGCGGTATGCTGAGACACTAAAAGCACCATAGTAGAACACAGATGAAGCTTCTAAGTTGATGTAATAGCCAGTAAGAAGTAGTACAATTCAAGTTTTAGGTATCGGTTATTGACTTCTTAGCTGGCTTTGGTGCCTTGGACATGAGCTAGGACCTTAAGATTCTACATGAAAGGAGGACTAGCAGCCGAGTTGCCCGGGAGAATGTGAAAAGTGTTCATATGTAGTAAAAACCTGAGAAATCCGTCCGTTTTCGTCATTTGTTATCGAATCGACTTTTAGCCAGATCGTCACATTGGCCGCTCATCTCTCTGAAACGGTTGTACTTATCTTCTGCAAAGCTATGTCGCGTGCTGCGGTATTCGGAGACACTAAAAGCACCATAGTAGAACAGAGATGAAGCTTCTAAGTTGATGTAATAGCCAGTAAGAGGTAGTAGAATTCAAGTTTTAGGTATTGATTATTGACTTTTTAGCTGGCTTTGGTGCCTTGGACATGAGCTAGGACCTTAAGATTCTGCATGAAAGGAGGACTAGCAGCCGAGTTGCACGGGAGAATGTGAAAAGTGTTCATATGTAATAAAATCCTGAGAAATCCGTCCGTTTTCGTCATTTGTTATCGAATCGACTTAAAGCCAGATCGTCACATTGGCCGCTCTTCTCTCTGAAACGGTTGTACTTATCGTCTACAAAGCTATGTCGCGTGCTGCGGTATGCGGAGACACTAAAAGCACCATAGTAGAACACAGATGAAGCTTCTAAGTTGATGTAATAGCCAGTAAGAAGTAGTACAATTCAAGTTTTAGGTATCGGTTATTGACTTTTTAGCTGGCTTTGGTGCCTTGGACATGAGCTAGGACCTTAAGATTCTGCATGAAAGGAGGACTAGCTGCCGAGTTGCACGGGAGAATGTGAAAAGTGTTCATATGTAGTAAAAACCCAAGAAATCCGTCCGTTTTCGTCATTTGTTATCGAATCGTCTTAAAGCCAGATCGTCACATTGACCGCTCTTCTCTCTGAAACGGTTGTACTTATCGTCTGCAAAGCTATGTCGCCTGCTGCGGTATTCGGAGACACTAAAGGCACCATAGTAGAACACAGATAAAGCTTCTAAGTTGATGTAATAGCCAGTAAGAAGTAGTACAATTCAAGTTTTAAGTATTGATTATTGACCTTTTAGCTGCCTTGGTGCCTTGGACATGAGCTAGGAACTTGAGATTCTGCATGAAAGGAGGACTTGCAACCGAGTTGCACGGGAGAATGTGAAAAGTGTTCGCATGTAGTAAAAACCTGAGAAATCCGTCCGTTTTCGTCATTTGTTATCGAATCGACTTATAGCCAGATCGTCACATTGGCCGGTCTTCTCTCTGAAACGGTTGTACTTATCGTCTGCAAAGCTATGTCGCGTGCTGCGGTATGCGGAGACAAGAAAATCTTCATAGTAGAACACAGATGAAGCTTCTAAGTTGATGTAATAGCCAGTAAGAAGTAGTCCAACTGAAGTTTTTGGTATCGATTATTGACATTTTAGCTGCCTTTGGTGACTTGGACATGAGCTAGGACCTTAAGATTCTGCATGAAAGGAGGACTAGCAGCCGAGTTGCACGGGAGAATATGAAAAGTTTTCATATGTAGTAAAAACCTGAGAAATCCGTCCGTTTTCGTCATTTGTTATCGAATCGACTTAAAGCCAGATCGTCACATTGGCCGCTCTTCTCTCTGAACGATTGTACATATCGTCTGCAAAGCTATGTCGCGTGCTGCGGTATGCGGAGACAAGAAAATCTTCATAGTAGAACACAGATGAAGCTTCTAAGTTGATGTAATAGCCAGTAAGAAGTAGTACAATTCAAGTTTTAGTTATCGATTATTGACTTTTTAGCTGGCTTTGATGCCTTGGACATGAGCTAGGACCTTAAGATTCTGCATGAATGGAGGACTAGCAGAGGAGTTGCACGGGTGAATGTGAGAAGTGTTCATACGTAGTAAAAACCTGAGAAATCCGTCCGTTTTCGTCATTTGTTATCGAATCGACTTAAAGCCAGATCGTCACATTGGCCGCTCTTCTCTCTGAAACCGTTGTACTTATCGTCTGCAAAGCTATGTCGCCTGCTGCGGTATGCTGAGACACTAAAAGCACCATAGTAGAACACAGATGAAGCTTCTAAGTTGATGTAATAGCCAGTAAGAAGTAGTACAATTCAAGTTTTAGGTATCGGTTATTGACTTGTTAGCTGGCTTTGGTGCCTTGGACATGAGCTAGGACCTTAAGATTCTACATGAAAGGAGGACTGGCAGCCGAGTTGCACGGGAGAATGTGAAAAGTGTTCATATGTAGTAAAAACCTGAGAAATCCGTCCGTTTGCGTCATTTGTTATCGAATCGACTTTTAGCCAGATCGTCACATTGGCCGCTCTTCTCTCTGAAACGGTTGTACTTATCGTCTGCAAAGCTATGTCGCGTGCTGTGGTATGCGGAGACACTAAAAGCACCACAGTAGAACACAGATGAAGCTTCTAAGTTGATGTAATAGCCAGTAAGAAGTAGTACAATTCAAGTTTTAGGTATCGGTTATTGACTTTTTAGCTGGCTTTGGTGACTTGGACATGAGCTAGGACCTTAAGATTCTGCATGACAGGAGGACTAGCTGCCGAGTTGCACGGGAGAATGTGAAAAGTGTTCATATGTGGTAAAAACCCAAGAAATACGTCCGTTTTCGTCATTTGTTATCGAATCGTCTTAAAGCCAGATCGTCACATTGACCGCTCTTCTCTCTGAAACGGTTGTACTTATCGTCTGCAAAGCTATGTCGCCTGCTGCGGTATGCGGAGACACTAAAGGCACCATAGTAGAACACAGATGAAGCTTCTAAGTTGATGTAATAGCCAGTAAGAAGTAGTACAATTCAAGTTTTAAGTATTGATTATTGACCTTTTAGCTGCCTTGGTGCCTTGGACATGAGCTAGGAACTTGAGATTCTGCATGAAAGGAGGACTTGCAACCGAGTTGCACGGGAGAATGTGAAAAGTGTTCGCATGTAGTAAAAACCTGAGATATCCGTCCGTTTTCGTCATTTGTTATCGAATCGACTTATAGCCAGATCGTCACATTGGCCGGTCTTCTCTCTGAAACGGTTGTACTTATCGTCTGCAAAGCTATGTCGCGTGCTGCGGTATGCGGAGACAACAAAATCTTCATAGTAGAACACAGATGAAGCTTCTAAGTTGATGTAATAGCCAGTAAGAAGTAGTACAATTCAAGTTTTAGTTATCGATTATTGACTTTTTAGCTGGCTTTGATGCCTTGGACATGAGCTAGGACCTTAAGATTCTGCATGAAAGGTGGACTAGCAGAGGAGTTGCGCGGGTGAATGTGAGAAGTGTTCATACGTAGTAAAAACCTGAGAAATCCGTCCGTTTTCGTCATTTGTTATCGAATCGACTTAAAGCCAGATCGTCACATTGGCCGCTCTTCTCTCTGAAACCGTTGTACTTATCGTCTGCAAAGCTATGTCGCGTGCTGCGGTATGCGGAGACACTAAAAGCACCATAGTAGAAAACAGATGAAGCTTCTAAGTTGATGCAATAGACAGTAAGAAGTAGTACAATTCAAGTTTTATGTATCGATTATTGACTTTTTAGCTGGCTTCGGTGCCTTGGACATGAGCTAGGACCTTAAGATTCTGCATGAAAGGAGGACTAGCAGCCGAGTTGCACGGGAGAATGTGGAAAGTGTTCATATGTAGTAAAAACCTGAGAAATCCGTCCATTTTCGTCATTTGTTATCGAATCGACTTAGAGCCAGATGGTCACATTGGCCGCTCTTCTCTCTGAAACGGTTGTACTTATCGTCTGCAAAGCTATGTCACGTACTGCGGTATTCGGAGACACTAAAAACACCATAGTAGAACACAGATGAAGCTTCTAAGATGATGTAATAGCCAGTAAGAAGTTGTACAATTCAATTTTTAGGTATCGGTTATTGACTTTTTGGCTCGCTTTGGTCCCTTGGACATGGGCTAGGACCTTAAGATTCTGCATGAAAGGAGGACTAGGAGCAGAGTTGCACGGGAGAATGTGAAAAGTGTTCATATGTAGTAAAAACCTGAGAAATCCGTCCGTTTTCGTCATTTGTTATCGAATCGACTTAAAGCCAGATCGTCACATTGGTCACTCTTCTCTCTGAAACGGTTGTACTTATTGTCTGCAAAGCTATGTCGCGTGCTGCGGTATGCGGAGACACGAAAGTCATCATAGTAGAACACAGATGAAGCTTCTAAGTTGATGTAATAGCCAGTAAGAAGTAGTACAATTCAAGTTTTAGTTATCGATTATTGACTTTTTAGCTGGCTTTGATGCCTTGGACATGAGCTAGGACCTTAAGATTCTGCATGAAAGGAGGACTAGCAGAGGAGTTGCACGGGTGAATGTGAGAAGTGTTCATACGTAGTAAAAACCTGAGAAATCCGTCCGTTTTCGTCATTTGTTATCGAATCGACTTAAAGCCAGATCGTCACATTGGCCGCTCTTCTCTCTGAAACCGTTGTACTTAACGTCTGCAAAGCTATGTCGCGTGCTGCGGTATGCGGAGACACTAAAAGCACCATAGTAGAAAACAGATGAAGCTTCTAAGTTGATGCAATAGCCAGTAAGAAGTAGTACAATTCAAGTTTTATGTATCGATTATTGACTTTTTAGCTGGCTTCGGTGCCTTGGACATGAGCTAGGACCTTAAGATTCTGCATGAAAGGAGGACTAGCAGCCGAGTTGCACGGGAGAATGTGGAAAGTGTTCATATGTAGTAAAAACCTGAGAAATCCGTCCGTTTTCGTCATTTGTTATCGAATCGACTTAAAGCCAGATGGTCACATTGGCCGCTCTTCTCTCTGAAACGGTTGTACTTATCGTCTGCAAAGCTATGTCACGTACTGCGGTATTCGGAGACACTAAAAACACCATAGTAGAACACAGATGAAGCTTCTAAGATGATGTAATAGCCAGTAAGAAGTTGTACAATTCAATTTTTAGGTATCGGTTATTGACTTTTTGGCTCGCTTTGGTCCCTTGGACATGAGCTAGGACCTTAAGATTCTGTTTGAAAGGAGGACTAGGAGCAGAGTTGCACGGGAGAATGTGAAAAGTGTTCATATGTAGTAAAAACCTGAGAAATCCGTCCGTTTTCGTCATTTGTTATCGAATCGACTTAAAGCCAAATCGTCACATTGGCCGCTCTGCTCTCTGAAACGGTTGTATTTATCGTCTGCAAAGCTATGTCGCGTAATGCGTTATTCGGAGACACTAAACGCACCATAGTAGAACACAGATGAAGCTTCTAAGATGATGTAATAGCCAGTAAGAAATAGTACAATTCAAGTTTTAGATATCGTTTTTGACTTTTTAGCTGGCTTTGGTGCCTTGGACATGGGCTATGACCTTAAGATTCTGCATGATAAGAGGACTAGCAGCCGAGTTGCACGGGAGAATGTGAAAAGTGTTCATATCTAGTAAAAACCTGAGAAATCCGTCCGTTTGCGTCATTTGTTATCGAATCGACTTAAAGCCAGATCGTCACATTGGCCGCTCTTCTCTCTGAAACCGTTGTACTTATCGTCTGCAAAGCTATGTCGCGTGCTGCGATATGCGGAGACACTAAAAGCACCATAGTAGAACACAGATGAAGCTTCTAAGTTGATGTAATAGCCAGTAAGAAGTAGTACAATTCAAGTTTTAGATATTGATTATTGACTTTTTAGCTGGCTTTGGTGCCTTGGACAAGAGCTAGAACCTTACGATTCTGCATGAAAGGAGGACTAGCAGCCGAGTTGCACGGGAGAATGTGAAAAGTGTTTACATGTAGTAAAAACCTGAGAAATCCGTCCGTTTTCGTCATTTGTTATCGAATCGACTTAAAGCCAAATCGTCACATTGGCCGCTCTGCACTCTGAAACGGTTGTACTTATCTTCTGCAAAACTATGTCGCGTGCTGCGGTATGCGGAGAAACTAAAAGCACCGTAGTAGAACATAGATGAAGGTTCTAAGTTGATGTAATAGCCAGTAAGAAGTAGTACAATTCAAGTTTTAGGTATCGATTATTGACTTTTTAGCTGGCTTTGGTGCCTTGGACATGATCTAGGACCTTAAGATTCTGCATGAAAGAAGGACTAGCAGCCGAGTTGCCCGGGAGAATGTGAAAAGTGTTCATATGTAGTAAAAACCTTAGAAATCCGTCCGTTTTCGTCATTTTTTTATCCAATCGACTTAAAGCCAGATCGTCACATTGGCCGCTCTTCTCTTTTAAACGGTTGTACTTATCGTCTGCAAAACTATGTCGCGTGCTGCGGTATGCGGAGACACAAAAAGCACCATAGTAGAACACAGAAGAAGCTTCTAAGTTGATGTAACAGCCAGTAAGAGGTAGTACAATTCAAGTTTTAGGTATCGGTTATTGACTTTTTAGCTGGCTTTGGTGACTTGGACATGAGCTAGGACCTTAAGATTCTGCATGAAAGGAGGACTAGCTGCCGAGTTGCACGGGAGAATGTGAAAAGTGTTCATATGTGGTAAAAACCCAAGAAATCCGTCCGTTTTCGTCATTTGTTATCGAATCGTCTTAAAGCCAGATCGTCACATTGACCGCTCTTCTCTCTGAAACGGTTGTACTTATCGTCTGCAAAGCTATGTCGCGTGCTGCGGTATGCGGAGACAAGAAAATCTTCATAGTAGAACACAGATGAAGCTTCTAAGTTGATGTAATAGCCAGTATGAAGTAGTACAATTCAAGTTTTAAATATTGATTATTGACCTTTTAGCTGCCTTGGTGCCTTGGACATGAGCTAGGAACTTGAGATTCTGCATGAAAGGAGGACTTGCAGCCGAGTTGCACGGCAGAAAGTGAAAAGTGTTCGCATGTAGTAAAAACCTGAGAAATCCGTGCGTTTTCGTCATTTGTTATCGAATCGACTTATAGCCAGATCGTCACATTGGCCGGTCTTCTCTCTGAAACGGTTGTACTTATCGTCTGCAAAGCTATGTCGCGTGCTGCGGTATGCGGAGACAAGAAAATATTCATAGTAGAACACAGATGAAGCTTCTAAGATGATGTAATAGCCAGTAAGAAGTTGTACAATTGAATTTTTAGGTATCTGTTATTGACTTTTTGGCTCGCTTTGGTCCCTTGGACATGAGCTAGGACCTTAAGATTCTGCATGAAAGGAGGACTAGGAGCAGAGTTGCACGGGAGAATGTGAAAAGTGTTCATATGTAGTAAAAACCTGAGAAATCCGTCCGTTTTCGTCATTTGTTATCGAATCGACTTAAAGCCAGATCGTCACATTGGTCACTCTTCTCTCTGAAACGGTTGTATTTATTGTCTGCAAAGCTATGTCGCGTGCTGCGGTATGCGGAGACACGAAAATCATCATAGTAGAACACAGATAAAGCTTCTAAGTTGATGTAATAGCCAGTAAGAACTAGTACAATTCAAGTTTAAGGTATCGATTATTGACTTTTTAGCTGGCTTTGGTGCCTTGAACATGAGCTAGGACCTTACGATTCTGCATGAAAGGAGAACTAGCAGCCGAGTTGCACGGGAGAATGTGAAAAGTGTTTATATGTAGTAAAAACCTGAGAAATCCGTCCGTTTTCGTCATTTGTTATCGAATCGACTTAAAGCCAAATCGTCACATTGGCCGCTCTGCTCTCTGAAACGGTTGTACTTATCGTCTGCAAAGCTATGTCGCATACTGCGGTATTCGGAGACACTAAACGCACCATAGTAGAACACAGATGAAGCTTCTAAGATGATGTAATAGCCAGTAAGAAATAGTACAATTCAAGTTTTAGATATCGTTTTTGACTTTTTAGCTGGCTTTGGTGCCTTGGACATGGGCTATGACCTTAAGATTCTGCATGATAAGAGGACTAGCAGCCGAGTTGCACGGGAGAATGTGAAAAGTGTTCATATCTAGTAAAAACCTGAGAAATCCGTCCGTTTGCGTCATTTGTTATCGAATCGACTTAAAGCCAGATCGTCACATTGGCCGCTCTTCTCTCTGAAACCGTTGTACTTATCGTCTGCAAAGCTATGTCGCGTGCTGCGATATGCGGAGACACTAAAAGCACCATAGTAGAACACAGATGAAGCCTCTAAGTTGATGTAATAGCCAGTAAGAAGTAGTACAATTCAAGTTTTAGATATTGATTATTGACTTTTTAGCTGGCTTTGGTGCCTTGGACAAGAGCTAGGACCTTACGATTCTGCATGAAAGGAGGACTAGCAGCCGAGTTGCACGGGAGAATGTGAAAAGTGTTTATATGTAGTAAAAACCTGAGAAATCCGTCCGTTTTCGTCATTTGTTATTGAATCGACTTAAAGCCAAATCGTCACATTGGCCGCTCTGCTCTCTGAAACGGTGTACTTATCTTCTGCAAAACTATGTCGCGTGCTGCGGTATGCGGAGAAACTAAAAGCACCGTAGTAGAACATAGATGAAGGTTCTAAGTTGATGTAATAGCCAGTAAGAAGTAGTACAATTCAAGTTTTATGTATCGATTATTGACTTTTTAGCTGGCTTCGGTGCCTTGGACATGAGCTAGGACCTTAAGATTCTGCATGAAAGGAGGACTAGCAGCCGAGTTGCACGGGAGAATATGAAAAGTGTTCATATGTAGTAAAAACCTGAGAAATCCGTCCGTTTTCGTCATTTGTTATCGAATCGTCTTAAAGCCAGATCGTCACATTGGCCGCTCTTCTCTCTGAACGATTGTACATATCGTCTGCAAAGCTATGTCGCGTGCTGCGGTATGCGGAGACAACAAAATCTTCATAGTAGAACACAGATGAAGCTTCTAAGTTGATGTAATAGCCAGTAAGAAGTAGTACAATTCAAGTTTTAGTTATCGATTATTGACTTTTTAGCTGGCTTTGATGCCTTGGACATGAGCTAGGACCTTAAGATTCTGCATGAAAGGTGGACTAGCAGAGGAGTTGCGCGGGTGAATGTGAGAAGTGTTCATACGTAGTAAAAACCTGAGAAATCCGTCCGTTTTCGTCATTTGTTATCGAATCGACTTAAAGCCAGATCGTCACATTGGCCGCTCTTCTCTCTGAAACCGTTGTACTTATCGTCTGCAAAGCTATGTCGCGTGCTGCGGTATGCGGAGACACTAAAAGCACCATAGTAGAAAACAGATGAAGCTTCTAAGTTGATGCAATAGACAGTAAGAAGTAGTACAATTCAAGTTTTATGTATCGATTATTGACTTTTTAGCTGGCTTCGGTGCCTTGGACATGAGCTAGGACCTTAAGATTCTGCATGATAAGAGGACTAGCAGCCGAGTTGCACGGGAGAATGTGAAAAGTGTTCATATCTAGTAAAAACCTGAGAAATCCGTCCGTTTGCGTCATTTGTTATCGAATCGACTTAAAGCCAGATCGTCACATTGGCCGCTCTTCTCTCTGAAACCGTTGTACTTATCGTCTGCAAAGCTATGTCGCGTGCTGCGATATGCGGAGACACTAAAAGCACCATAGTAGAACACAGATGAAGCTTCTAAGTTGATGTAATAGCCAGTAAGAAGTAGTACAATTCAAGTTTTAGATATTGATTATTGACTTTTTAGCTGGCTTTGGTGCCTTGGACAAGAGCTAGAACCTTACGATTCTGCATGAAAGGAGGACTAGCAGCCGAGTTGCACGGGAGAATGTGAAAAGTGTTTACATGTAGTAAAAACCTGAGAAATCCGTCCGTTTTCGTCATTTGTTATCGAATCGTCTTAAAGCCAGATCGTCACATTGGCCGCTCTTCTCTCTGAACGATTGTACATATCGTCTGCAAAGCTATGTCGCGTGCTGCGGTATGCGGAGACAACAAAATCTTCATAGTAGAACACAGATGAAGCTTCTAAGTTGATGTAATAGCCAGTAAGAAGTAGTACAATTCAAGTTTTAGTTATCGATTATTGACTTTTTAGCTGGCTTTGATGCCTTGGACATGAGCTAGGACCTTAAGATTCTGCATGAAAGGTGGACTAGCAGAGGAGTTGCGCGGGTGAATGTGAGAAGTGTTCATACGTAGTAAAAACCTGAGAAATCCGTCCGTTTTCGTCATTTGTTATCGAATCGACTTAAAGCCAGATCGTCACATTGGCCGCTCTTCTCTCTGAAACCGTTGTACTTATCGTCTGCAAAGCTATGTCGCGTGCTGCGGTATGCGGAGACACTAAAAGCACCATAGTAGAAAACAGATGAAGCTTCTAAGTTGATGCAATAGACAGTAAGAAGTAGTACAATTCAAGTTTTATGTATCGATTATTGACTTTTTAGCTGGCTTCGGTGCCTTGGACATGAGCTAGGACCTTAAGATTCTGCATGATAAGAGGACTAGCAGCCGAGTTGCACGGGAGAATGTGAAAAGTGTTCATATCTAGTAAAAACCTGAGAAATCCGTCCGTTTGCGTCATTTGTTATCGAATCGACTTAAAGCCAGATCGTCACATTGGCCGCTCTTCTCTCTGAAACCGTTGTACTTATCGTCTGCAAAGCTATGTCGCGTGCTGCGATATGCGGAGACACTAAAAGCACCATAGTAGAACACAGATGAAGCTTCTAAGTTGATGTAATAGCCAGTAAGAAGTAGTACAATTCAAGTTTTAGATATTGATTATTGACTTTTTAGCTGGCTTTGGTGCCTTGGACAAGAGCTAGAACCTTACGATTCTGCATGAAAGGAGGACTAGCAGCCGAGTTGCACGGGAGAATGTGAAAAGTGTTTACATGTAGTAAAAACCTGAGAAATCCGTCCGTTTTCGTCATTTGTTATCGAATCGACTTAAAGCCAAATCGTCACATTGGCCGCTCTGCACTCTGAAACGGTTGTACTTATCTTCTGCAAAACTATGTCGCGTGCTGCGGTATGCGGAGAAACTAAAAGCACCGTAGTAGAACATAGATGAAGGTTCTAAGTTGATGTAATAGCCAGTAAGAAGTAGTACAATTCAAGTTTTAGGTATCGATTATTGACTTTTTAGCTGGCTTTGGTGCCTTGGACATGATCTAGGACCTTAAGATTCTGCATGAAAGAAGGACTAGCAGCCGAGTTGCCCGGGAGAATGTGAAAAGTGTTCATATGTAGTAAAAACCTTAGAAATCCGTCCGTTTTCGTCATTTTTTTATCCAATCGACTTAAAGCCAGATCGTCACATTGGCCGCTCTTCTCTTTTAAACGGTTGTACTTATCGTCTGCAAAACTATGTCGCGTGCTGCGGTATGCGGAGACACAAAAAGCACCATAGTAGAACACAGAAGAAGCTTCTAAGTTGATGTAACAGCCAGTAAGAGGTAGTACAATTCAAGTTTTAGGTATCGGTTATTGACTTTTTAGCTGGCTTTGGTGACTTGGACATGAGCTAGGACCTTAAGATTCTGCATGAAAGGAGGACTAGCTGCCGAGTTGCACGGGAGAATGTGAAAAGTGTTCATATGTGGTAAAAACCCAAGAAATCCGTCCGTTTTCGTCATTTGTTATCGAATCGTCTTAAAGCCAGATCGTCACATTGACCGCTCTTCTCTCTGAAACGGTTGTACTTATCGTCTGCAAAGCTATGTCGCGTGCTGCGGTATGCGGAGACAAGAAAATCTTCATAGTAGAACACAGATGAAGCTTCTAAGTTGATGTAATAGCCAGTATGAAGTAGTACAATTCAAGTTTTAAATATTGATTATTGACCTTTTAGCTGCCTTGGTGCCTTGGACATGAGCTAGGAACTTGAGATTCTGCATGAAAGGAGGACTTGCAGCCGAGTTGCACGGCAGAAAGTGAAAAGTGTTCGCATGTAGTAAAAACCTGAGAAATCCGTGCGTTTTCGTCATTTGTTATCGAATCGACTTATAGCCAGATCGTCACATTGGCCGGTCTTCTCTCTGAAACGGTTGTACTTATCGTCTGCAAAGCTATGTCGCGTGCTGCGGTATGCGGAGACAAGAAAATATTCATAGTAGAACACAGATGAAGCTTCTAAGATGATGTAATAGCCAGTAAGAAGTTGTACAATTGAATTTTTAGGTATCTGTTATTGACTTTTTGGCTCGCTTTGGTCCCTTGGACATGAGCTAGGACCTTAAGATTCTGCATGAAAGGAGGACTAGGAGCAGAGTTGCACGGGAGAATGTGAAAAGTGTTCATATGTAGTAAAAACCTGAGAAATCCGTCCGTTTTCGTCATTTGTTATCGAATCGACTTAAAGCCAGATCGTCACATTGGTCACTCTTCTCTCTGAAACGGTTGTATTTATTGTCTGCAAAGCTATGTCGCGTGCTGCGGTATGCGGAGACACGAAAATCATCATAGTAGAACACAGATAAAGCTTCTAAGTTGATGTAATAGCCAGTAAGAACTAGTACAATTCAAGTTTAAGGTATCGATTATTGACTTTTTAGCTGGCTTTGGTGCCTTGAACATGAGCTAGGACCTTACGATTCTGCATGAAAGGAGAACTAGCAGCCGAGTTGCACGGGAGAATGTGAAAAGTGTTTATATGTAGTAAAAACCTGAGAAATCCGTCCGTTTTCGTCATTTGTTATCGAATCGACTTAAAGCCAAATCGTCACATTGGCCGCTCTGCTCTCTGAAACGGTTGTACTTATCGTCTGCAAAGCTATGTCGCATACTGCGGTATTCGGAGACACTAAACGCACCATAGTAGAACACAGATGAAGCTTCTAAGATGATGTAATAGCCAGTAAGAAATAGTACAATTCAAGTTTTAGATATCGTTTTTGACTTTTTAGCTGGCTTTGGTGCCTTGGACATGGGCTATGACCTTAAGATTCTGCATGATAAGAGGACTAGCAGCCGAGTTGCACGGGAGAATGTGAAAAGTGTTCATATCTAGTAAAAACCTGAGAAATCCGTCCGTTTGCGTCATTTGTTATCGAATCGACTTAAAGCCAGATCGTCACATTGGCCGCTCTTCTCTCTGAAACCGTTGTACTTATCGTCTGCAAAGCTATGTCGCGTGCTGCGATATGCGGAGACACTAAAAGCACCATAGTAGAACACAGATGAAGCCTCTAAGTTGATGTAATAGCCAGTAAGAAGTAGTACAATTCAAGTTTTAGATATTGATTATTGACTTTTTAGCTGGCTTTGGTGCCTTGGACAAGAGCTAGGACCTTACGATTCTGCATGAAAGGAGGACTAGCAGCCGAGTTGCACGGGAGAATGTGAAAAGTGTTTATATGTAGTAAAAACCTGAGAAATCCGTCCGTTTTCGTCATTTGTTATTGAATCGACTTAAAGCCAAATCGTCACATTGGCCGCTCTGCTCTCTGAAACGGTGTACTTATCTTCTGCAAAACTATGTCGCGTGCTGCGGTATGCGGAGAAACTAAAAGCACCGTAGTAGAACATAGATGAAGGTTCTAAGTTGATGTAATAGCCAGTAAGAAGTAGTACAATTCAAGTTTTATGTATCGATTATTGACTTTTTAGCTGGCTTCGGTGCCTTGGACATGAGCTAGGACCTTAAGATTCTGCATGAAAGGAGGACTAGCAGCCGAGTTGCACGGGAGAATATGAAAAGTGTTCATATGTAGTAAAAACCTGAGAAATCCGTCCGTTTTCGTCATTTGTTATCGAATCGTCTTAAAGCCAGATCGTCACATTGGCCGCTCTTCTCTCTGAACGATTGTACATATCGTCTGCAAAGCTATGTCGCGTGCTGCGGTATGCGGAGACAACAAAATCTTCATAGTAGAACACAGATGAAGCTTCTAAGTTGATGTAATAGCCAGTAAGAAGTAGTACAATTCAAGTTTTAGTTATCGATTATTGACTTTTTAGCTGGCTTTGATGCCTTGGACATGAGCTAGGACCTTAAGATTCTGCATGAAAGGTGGACTAGCAGAGGAGTTGCGCGGGTGAATGTGAGAAGTGTTCATACGTAGTAAAAACCTGAGAAATCCGTCCGTTTTCGTCATTTGTTATCGAATCGACTTAAAGCCAGATCGTCACATTGGCCGCTCTTCTCTCTGAAACCGTTGTACTTATCGTCTGCAAAGCTATGTCGCGTGCTGCGGTATGCGGAGACACTAAAAGCACCATAGTAGAAAACAGATGAAGCTTCTAAGTTGATGCAATAGACAGTAAGAAGTAGTACAATTCAAGTTTTATGTATCGATTATTGACTTTTTAGCTGGCTTCGGTGCCTTGGACATGAGCTAGGACCTTAAGATTCTGCATGAAAGGAGGACTAGCAGCCGAGTTGCACGGGAGAATGTGGAAAGTGTTCATATGTAGTAAAAACCTGAGAAATCCGTCCATTTTCGTCATTTGTTATCGAATCGACTTAGAGCCAGATGGTCACATTGGCCGCTCTTCTCTCTGAAACGGTTGTACTTATCGTCTGCAAAGCTATGTCACGTACTGCGGTATTCGGAGACACTAAAAACACCATAGTAGAACACAGATGAAGCTTCTAAGATGATGTAATAGCCAGTAAGAAGTTGTACAATTCAATTTTTAGGTATCGGTTATTGACTTTTTGGCTCGCTTTGGTCCCTTGGACATGGGCTAGGACCTTAAGATTCTGCATGAAAGGAGGACTAGGAGCAGAGTTGCACGGGAGAATGTGAAAAGTGTTCATATGTAGTAAAAACCTGAGAAATCCGTCCGTTTTCGTCATTTGTTATCGAATCGACTTAAAGCCAGATCGTCACATTGGTCACTCTTCTCTCTGAAACGGTTGTACTTATTGTCTGCAAAGCTATGTCGCGTGCTGCGGTATGCGGAGACACGAAAGTCATCATAGTAGAACACAGATGAAGCTTCTAAGTTGATGTAATAGCCAGTAAGAAGTAGTACAATTCAAGTTTTAGTTATCGATTATTGACTTTTTAGCTGGCTTTGATGCCTTGGACATGAGCTAGGACCTTAAGATTCTGCATGAAAGGAGGACTAGCAGAGGAGTTGCACGGGTGAATGTGAGAAGTGTTCATACGTAGTAAAAACCTGAGAAATCCGTCCGTTTTCGTCATTTGTTATCGAATCGACTTAAAGCCAGATCGTCACATTGGCCGCTCTTCTCTCTGAAACCGTTGTACTTAACGTCTGCAAAGCTACGTCGCGTGCTGCGGTATGCGGAGACACTAAAAGCACCATAGTAGAAAACAGATGAAGCTTCTAAGTTGATGCAATAGCCAGTAAGAAGTAGTACAATTCAAGTTTTATGTATCGATTATTGACTTTTTAGCTGGCTTCGGTGCCTTGGACATGAGCTAGGACCTTAAGATTCTGCATGAAAGGAGGACTAGCAGCCGAGTTGCACGGGAGAATGTGGAAAGTGTTCATATGTAGTAAAAACCTGAGAAATCCGTCCGTTTTCGTCATTTGTTATCGAATCGACTTAAAGCCAGATGGTCACATTGGCCGCTCTTCTCTCTGAAACGGTTGTACTTATCGTCTGCAAAGCTATGTCACGTACTGCGGTATTCGGAGACACTAAAAACACCATAGTAGAACACAGATGAAGCTTCTAAGATGATGTAATAGCCAGTAAGAAGTTGTACAATTCAATTTTTAGGTATCGGTTATTGACTTTTTGGCTCGCTTTGGTCCCTTGGACATGAGCTAGGACCTTAAGATTCTGTTTGAAAGGTGGACTAGGAGCAGAGTTGCACGGGAGAATGTGAAAAGTGTTCATATGTAGTAAAAACCTGAGAAATCCGTCCGTTTTCGTCATTTGTTATCGAATCGACTTAAAGCCAAATCGTCACATTGGCCGCTCTGCTCTCTGAAACGGTTGTATTTTTCGTCTGCAAAGCTATGTCGCGTAATGCGTTATTCGGAGACACTAAACGCACCATAGTAGAACACAGATGAAGCTTCTAAGATGATGTAATAGCCAGTAAGAAATAGTACAATTCAAGTTTTAGATATCGTTTTTGACTTTTTAGCTGGCTTTGGTGCCTTGGACATGGGCTATGACCTTAAGATTCTGCATGATAAGAGGACTAGCAGCCGAGTTGCACGGGAGAATGTGAAAAGTGTTCATATCTAGTAAAAACCTGAGAAATCCGTCCGTTTGCGTCATTTGTTATCGAATCGACTTAAAGCCAGATCGTCACATTGGCCGCTCTTCTCTCTGAAACCGTTGTACTTATCGTCTGCAAAGCTATGTCGCGTGCTGCGATATGCGGAGACACTAAAAGCACCATAGTAGAACACAGATGAAGCTTCTAAGTTGATGTAATAGCCAGTAAGAAGTAGTACAATTCAAGTTTTAGATATTGATTATTGACTTTTTAGCTGGCTTTGGTGCCTTGGACAAGAGCTAGAACCTTACGATTCTGCATGAAAGGAGGACTAGCAGCCGAGTTGCACGGGAGAATGTGAAAAGTGTTTACATGTAGTAAAAACCTGAGAAATCCGTCCGTTTTCGTCATTTGTTATCGAATCGACTTAAAGCCAAATCGTCACATTGGCCGCTCTGCACTCTGAAACGGTTGTACTTATCTTCTGCAAAACTATGTCGCGTGCTGCGGTATGCGGAGAAACTAAAAGCACCGTAGTAGAACATAGATGAAGGTTCTAAGTTGATGTAATAGCCAGTAAGAAGTAGTACAATTCAAGTTTTAGGTATCGATTATTGACTTTTTAGCTGGCTTTGGTGCCTTGGACATGATCTAGGACCTTAAGATTCTGCATGAAAGAAGGACTAGCAGCCGAGTTGCCCGGGAGAATGTGAAAAGTGTTCATATGTAGTAAAAACCTTAGAAATCCGTCCGTTTTCGTCATTTTTTTATCCAATCGACTTAAAGCCAGATCGTCCCATTGGCCGCTCTTCTCTTTTAAACGGTTGTACTTATCGTCTGCAAAACTATGTCGCGTGCTGCGGTATGCGGAGACACAAAAAGCACCATAGTAGAACACAGAAGAAGCTTCTAAGTTGATGTAACAGCCAGTAAGAGGTAGTACAATTCAAGTTTTAGGTATCGGTTATTGACTTTTTAGCTGGCTTTGGTGACTTGGACATGAGCTAGGACCTTAAGATTCTGCATGAAAGGAGGACTAGCTGCCGAGTTGCACGGGAGAATGTGAAAAGTGTTCATATGTGGTAAAAACCCAAGAAATCCGTCCGTTTTCGTCATTTGTTATCGAATCGTCTTAAAGCCAGATCGTCACATTGACCGCTCTTCTCTCTGAAACGGTTGTACTTATCGTCTGCAAAGCTATGTCGCGTGCTGCGGTATGCGGAGACAAGAAAATCTTCATAGTAGAACACAGATGAAGCTTCTAAGTTGATGTAATAGCCAGTATGAAGTAGTACAATTCAAGTTTTAAATATTGATTATTGACCTTTTAGCTGCCTTGGTGCCTTGGACATGAGCTAGGAACTTGAGATTCTGCATGAAAGGAGGACTTGCAGCCGAGTTGCACGGCAGAAAGTGAAAAGTGTTCGCATGTAGTAAAAAACTGAGAAATCCGTGCGTTTTCGTCATTTGTTATCGAATCGACTTATAGCCAGATCGTCACATTGGCCGGTCTTCTCTCTGAAACGGTTGTACTTATCGTCTGCAAAGCTATGTCGCGTGCTGCGGTATGCGGAGACAAGAAAATATTCATAGTAGAACACAGATGAAGCTTCTAAGATGATGTAATAGCCAGTAAGAAGTTGTACAATTCAATTTTTAGGTATCTGTTATTGACTTTTTGGCTCGCTTTGGTCCCTTGGACATGAGCTAGGACCTTAAGATTCTGCATGAAAGGAGGACTAGGAGCAGAGTTGCACGGGAGAATGTGAAAAGTGTTCATATGTAGTAAAAACCTGAGAAATCCGTCCGTTTTCGTCATTTGTTATCGAATCGACTTAAAGCCAGATCGTCACATTGGTCACTCTTCTCTCTGAAACGGTTGTATTTATTGTCTGCAAAGCTATGTCGCGTGCTGCGGTATGCGGAGACACGAAAATCATCATAGTAGAACACAGATAAAGCTTCTAAGTTGATGTAATAGCCAGTAAGAACTAGTACAATTCAAGTTTAAGGTATCGATTATTGACTTTTTAGCTGGCTTTGGTGCCTTGAACATGAGCTAGGACCTTACGATTCTGCATGAAAGGAGAACTAGCAGCCGAGTTGCACGGGAGAATGTGAAAAGTGTTTATATGTAGTAAAAACCTGAGAAATCCGTCCGTTTTCGTCATTTGTTATCGAATCGACTTAAAGCCAAGTCGTCACATTGGCCGCTCTGCTCTCTGAAACGGTTGTACTTATCGTCTGCAAAGCTATGTCGCATACTGCGGTATTCGGAGACACTAAACGCACCATAGTAGAACACAGATGAAGCTTCTAAGATGATGTAATAGCCAGTAAGAAATAGTACAATTCAAGTTTTAGATATCGTTTTTGACTTTTTAGCTGGCTTTGGTGCCTTGGACATGGGCTATGACCTTAAGATTCTGCATGATAAGAGGACTAGCAGCCGAGTTGCACGGGAGAATGTGAAAAGTGTTCATATCTAGTAAAAACCTGAGAAATCCGTCCGTTTGCGTCATTTGTTATCGAATCGACTTAAAGCCAGATCGTCACATTGGCCGCTCTTCTCTCTGAAACCGTTGTACTTATCGTCTGCAAAGCTATGTCGCGTGCTGCGATATGCGGAGACACTAAAAGCACCATAGTAGAACACAGATGAAGCCTCTAAGTTGATGTAATAGCCAGTAAGAAGTAGTACAATTCAAGTTTTAGATATTGATTATTGACTTTTTAGCTGGCTTTGGTGCCTTGGACAAGAGCTAGGACCTTACGATTCTGCATGAAAGGAGGACTAGCAGCCGAGTTGCACGGGAGAATGTGAAAAGTGTTTATATGTAGTAAAAACCTGAGAAATCCGTCCGTTTTCGTCATTTGTTATTGAATCGACTTAAAGCCAAATCGTCACATTGGCCGCTCTGCTCTCTGAAACGGTGTACTTATCTTCTGCAAAACTATGTCGCGTGCTGCGGTATGCGGAGAAACTAAAAGCACCGTAGTAGAACATAGATGAAGGTTCTAAGTTGATGTAATAGCCAGTAAGAAGTAGTACAATTCAAGTTTTAGGTATCGATTATTGACTTTTTAGCTGGCTTTGGTGCCTTGGACATGAGCTAGGACCTTAAGATTCTGCATAAAAGGAGGACTAGCAGCCGTGTTGCACGGGAGAATGTGAAAAGTGTTCATATGTAGTAAAAACCTGAGACATCCGTCCGTTTTCGTCATTTGTTATCGAATCGACTTGAAGCCAGATGGTCACATTGGCCGCTCTTCTCTCTGAAACGGTTGTACTTATCGTCTGCAACGCTATGTCGCGTACTGCGGTATTCGGAGACACTAAACGCACCATAGTAGAACACAGATGAAGCTTCTAAGTTGATGTAATAGCCAGTAAGAAGTAATACAATTCAAGTTTTAGATATTGATTATTGACTTTTTAGCTGGCTTTGGTGCCTTGGACATGATCTAGGACCTTAAGATTCTGCATGAAAGAAGGACTAGCAGCCGAGTTGCCCGGGAGAATGTGAAAAGTGTTCATATGTAGTAAAAACCTTAGAAATCCGTCCGTTTTCGTCATTTTTTTATCCTATCGACTTAAAGCCAGATCGTCACATTGGCCGCTCTTCTCTCTGAAACGGTTGTACTTATCGTCTGCAAAACTATGTCGCGTGCTGCGGTATGCGGAGAAACTAAAAGCACCGTAGTAGAACATAGATGAAGGTTCTAAGTTGATGTAATAGCCAGTAAGAAAAAGTCCAATTCAAGTTTTAGGTATCGATTATTGACTTTTTAGCTGGCTTTGGTGCCTTGGACATGAGCTAGGACCTTAAGATTCTGCATAAAAGGAGGACTAGCAGCCGAGTTGCACGGGAGAATGTGAAAAGTGTTCATATGTAGTAAAAACCTGAGACATCCGTCCGTTTTCGTCATTTGTTATCGAATCGACTTAAAGCCAGATCGTAACAATGGCCGCTCTTCTCTCTAAAACGGTTGTACTTATCGTCTGCAAAGCTGTGTCGCGTGCTGCGGTTTTCGGAGACACTAAAATCACCATAGTAGAACACAGATGAAGCATCTAAGTCGATGTAATAGCCAGTAAGAAGTAGTCCAATTCAAGTTTTAGGTATCGATTATTGACTTTTTAGCTGGCTTTGGTGACTTGGACATGAGCTAGGACCTTAAGATTCTGCATGAAAGGAGGACTAGCAGCCGAGTTGCACGGGAGAATGTGAAAAGTGTTCATATGTAGTAAAAAGCTGAGATATCCGTCGGTTTTCGTCATTTGTTATCGAATCGACTTAAAGCCAGATTGACACAATGGCCGCTCTTCTCTCTTAAACGGTTGTACTTATCGTCTGCAGAGCTATAACGCGTGCTGCGGTATGTGGAGACACTAAAATCACCATAGTAGAACACAGATGAAGCTTCTAAGTTGATGTAATAGCCAGTAAGAAATAGTACAATTCAAGTTTTAGGTATCGATTATTGACTTTTTAGCTGGCTTTGGTGCCTTGGACATGAGCTAGGACCTTGAGATTCGGCATGAAAGGAGGACTAGCAGCCGAGTTGCACGGGAGAATGTGAAAAGTGTTCATATGTAGTAAAAACCTGAGAAATCCGTCCGTTTTCGTCATTTGTTATCGAATCGACTTAAAGCCAGATCGTCACATTGGCCGCTCTTCTTTCTGAAACGGTTGTACTTATCGTCTGCAAAGCTATGACGCGTACTGCGATATTCGGAGACACTAAAAACACCATAGTAGAACACAGATGAAGCTTTTAAGATGATGTAATAGCCAGTAAGAAGTAGTACAATTCAATTTTTAGGTATCGGTTATTGACTTTTTAGCTGGCTTTGGTGCCTTGGACATGAGCCAGGACCTTAAGAGTCTGCATGAAAGGAGGACTAGCAGCCGAGTTGCACGGGAGAATGTGAAAAGTGTTCATATGTAGTAGAAACCTGAGAAATCCGTCCGTTTTCGTCATTTGTTATCGAATCGACTTAAAGCCAGATCGTCACATTAACCACTCTTCTCTCAGAAACGGTTGTACTTATTGTCTGCAAAGCTATGTCGCGTGCTGCGGTATGCGGAGACACTAAATGCACCATAGTAGAACACAGATGAAACTTCTAAGTTGATGTAATAGCCAGTAAGAAGTAGTACAATTCTAGTTTTAGATATTGATTATTGACTTTTTAGCTGGATTTGGTGCCTTGGACATGATCTAGGACCTTAAGATTCTGCATGAAAGAAGGACTAGCAGCCGAGTTGCACGGGTGAATGTGAAAAGTGTTCATATGTAGTAAAAACCAACCTGAGAAATCCGTCCGTTTTCGTCATTTGTTATCGAACCGACTTAAAGCCAAATCATCACATTGGCAGCTCTGCTCTCTGAAACGGTTGTTCTTATCGTCTGCAAAGCTATGTCGCGTACTGCGGTATTCGGAGACACTAAACGCACCATAGTAGAACACAGATGAAGCTTCTAAGATGATGTAATAGCCAGTAAGAAATAGTACAATTCAAGTTTTACATATCGTTATTGACTTTTTAGCTGACTTTGGCGCCTTGGACATGAGCTATGACCTTAAGATTATGCATGAAAGGAGGACTAGCAGCCGAGTTGCACGGGAGAATGTGAAAAGTGTTCATATGTATTAAAAACCTGAGAAATCCGTCCGTTTTCGTCATTTGTTATCGAATCGACTTAAAGCCAGATCGTAACATTTGCCGCTCTTCTCTCTAAAACGGTTGTACTTATCGTCTGCAAAGCTATGTCGCGTGCTGCGGTATGCGGAGACACTAAAATCACCATAGTAGGACACAGATGAAGCTTTTAAGTTGATGTAATAGCCAATAAGAAGTAGTAGAATTCAAGTTTTAGGTATCGATTATTGATTTTTAGCTGGCTTCGTTGACTTGGACATGAGCTAGGACCTTAAGATTCTGCATGAAAGGAGGACTAGCAGCCGAGTTGCACGGGAGAATGTGAAAGGTGTTCATATGTAGTAAAAACCTGAGAAATCGGTCCGTTTTCGTCATTTGTTATCGAATCGACTTATAGCCAGATCGTCACATTGGCCGCTCTTCTCTCTGTAACGGTTGTACTTATCGTCTGCAAAGCTATGTCGCGTGCTGCGGTATGCAGGGGCGCTAAAATCACCATAGCAGAACACAGATGAAGCTTCTAAGTTGATGCAATAGCCAGTAAGAAGTAGTACAATTCATGTTTTAGGTATCGATTATTGACTTTTTAGCTGGCTTCGGTGCCTTGGACATGAGCTAGGACCTTAAGATTCTGCATGAGAGGAGGACTAGCAGCCGAGTTGCACGGGAGAATGTGAAAAGTGTTCATATGTAGTAAAAACCTGAGAAATCCGTCCGTTTTCGTCATTTGTTATCGAATCGACTTAAAGCCAGATGGACACATTGGCCGCTCTTCTCTCTTAAACGGTTGTACTTATCGTCTGCAGAGCTATGTCAAGTGCTGCGGTATGTGAAGACACTAAAATCACCATAGTAGAACACAGATGAAGCTTCTAAGTTGATGTAATAGCCAGTAAGAAATAGTACAATTCAAGTTTTAGGCATCGATTATTGACTTTTTAGCTGGCTTTGGTGCCTTGGACATGAGCTAGGACCTTGAGATTCGGCATGAAAGGAGGACTAGCAGCCGAGTTGCACGGGAGAATGTGGAAAGTGTTCATATGTAGTAAAAACCTGAGAAATCCGTCCGTTTTCGTCATTTGTTATCGAATCGACTTAAAGCCAGATCGTCACATTGGCCGCTCTTCTCTCTGAAACGGTTGTACTTATCGTCTGCAAAGCTATGACGCGTACTGCGATATTCGGAGACACTAAAAACACCATAGTAGAACACAGATGAAGCTTTTAAGATGATGTAATAGCCAGTAAGAAGCAGTACAATTCAATTTTTAGGTATCGTTTATTGACTTTTTAGCTGGCTTTGGTGCCTTGGACATGAGCCAGGACCTTAAGATTCTGCATTAAAGGAGGACTAGCAGCCGAGTTGCACGGGAGAATGTGATAAGTGTTCATATGTAGTAAAAACCTGAGAAATCCGTCCGTTTTCGTCATTTGTTATCGAATCGACTTAAAGCCAGATCGTCACATTGGCCACTCTTCTCTCAGAAACGGTTGTACTTATCATCTGCAAAGCTATGTCGAGTACTGCGGTATTCGGAGACACTAAAAACACCATAGTAGAACACAGATGAAGCTTCTAAGATGATATAATAGCCAGTAAGAAGTAGTACAATTCAAGTTTTAGGTATCGGTTATTGAATTTTTAGCTGGCTTTGGTGCCTTGAACATGAGCTAGGACCTTAAGATTCTGTATGAAAGGAGGAGTAGCAGCCGAGTTGCACGGGAGAATGTGAAAAGTGTTCATATGTAGTAAAAACCTGAGAAATCCGTCCGTTTTCGTCATTTGTTATCGAATCGACTTAAAGCCAGATCGTCACATTGGCCGCTCTTCTCTCTCTGGAACGGTTGTACTTATCGTCTGCAAAGCTAGGTCGCGTGCTGCGGTATGCGGAGACACTGAAAGCACCATAGTAGAACACAGATGATGTAATAGCCAGTAAGAAGTAATCCAATTCAAGTTTTAGGTATCGATTATTGACTTTTTAGCTGGCTTTGGTGCCTTGGACATGAGCTAGGACCTTGAGATTCGGCATGAAAGGAGGACTAGCAGCCGAGTTGCACGGGAGAATGTGAAAAGTGTTCATATGTAGTAAAAACCTGAGAAATCCGTCAGTTTTCGTCATTTGTTATCGAATCGACTTAAAGCCCGATCGTCACATTGGCCGCTCTTCTCTCTGAAACGGTTGTATTTATCGTCTGCAAAGCTATGTCGCGTACTGTTGTATTCGGAGACACTAAACGCACCATAGTAGAACACAGATGAAGCTTCTAAGATGATATAAAAGCCAGTAAGAAATAGTAGAATTCAAGTTTTAGGTATACTTATTGACTTTTTAGCTGGCTTTGGTGAATTGGACATGAGCTATGACCTTAAGATTCTGCATGAAAGGAGGACTAGCACCCGAGTTGCACGGGAGAATGTGAAAAGTGTTCATATGTAGTAAAAACCTGAGAAATCCGTCTGTTTTCGTCATTTGTTATCTAATCGACTTAAAGCCAGATCGTCACATTTGCCGTTCTTCTCTCTGAAACCGTTGTACTTATCGTCTGCAAAGCTATGTCGCGTGCTGCGGTATGCGGAGACACTAAAAGCACCATCGTAGAACACAGATGAAGCTTCTAAGTTGATGTAATAGCCAGTAAGAAGTAGTCCAATTCAAGTTTTAGGTATCGATTATTGACTTTTTAGCTGGCTTTGGTGCCTTGGACATGAGCTAGGACTTTAAGATTCTGCATAAAAGGAGGACTAGCAGCCGAGTTGCACGGGAGAATGTGAAAAGTGTTCATATGTAATAAAAACCTGAGACATCCGTCAGTTTTCGTCATTTGTTATCGAATTGACTTAAAGCCAGATGGTCACATTGACCGGTCTTCTCTCTGAAACGGTTGTACTTATCGTCTGCAAAGCTATGTCGCATGCTGCGGTATGTGGAGACAATAAAATCACCATAGTAGAACACAGATGAAGCTTCTAAGTTGATGTAATAGCCAGTAAGAAGTAGTACAATTCAAGTTTTAGGTATCGATTATTGACTTTTTAGCTGGCTTTGGTGCCTTGGACATGAGCTATGACCTTGAGATTCTTCCTGAAAGGAGGACTAGCAGCCGAGTTGCACGGGACAATGTGAAAAGTGTTCATATGTAGTAAAAACCTGAGAAATCCGTCCGTTTTCGTCATTTGTTATTGAGTCTACTTAAAGCCAGATCGTCACGTTGGCCCCTCTTCTCTCTGAAACGGTTGTACTTATCGCCTGCAAAGCTATGTCGCGTGCTGCGGTGTGCGGAGGCACTAAAAGCACCATAGTAGAACACAGATGAAGCTTCTAAGATGATGTAATAGAAAGTAATAAGTTGTACAATTCAAGTTTTAGGTATATTATTGACTTTTTAGCTGGCTTTGGTGCCTTGGACATGAGCTAGGACCTTAAGATTCTTCATGAAAGGAGGAGTAGCAGCCGAGTTGCACGGGAGAATGTGAAAAGTGTTCATATGTAGTAAAAACCTGAGAAATCCGTCCGTTTTCGTCATTTGTTATCGAATCGACTTAAAGCCAGATCGTCACATTGGCCGCTCTTCTCTCTGAAACGGTTGTACTTATCGTCTGCAAAGCTATGTCGCGTGCTGCGGTATGCGGAGACACTAAAATAACCATAGTAGACCACAGACCAAGCTTCTAAGTTGATGTAATAGCCAGTAAGAAGTAGTCCAATTCAAGTTTTAGGTATCGATTATTGACTTTTTAGCTGGCTTTGGTGCCTTGGACATGAGCTAGGACCTTAAGATTCTGCATAAAAGGAGGACTAGCAGCCCAGTTGCACGGGAGAATATGAAAAGTGTTCATATGTAGTAAAAACCTGAGAAATCCGTCCGTTTTCGTCATTTGTTATCGAATCGACTTAAAGCCAGATCGACACATTGGCCCCTCTTCTCTCTGAAACGGTTGTACTTATCGCCTGCAAAGCTATGTCGCGTGCTGCGGTGTGCGGAGGCACTAAAAGCACCATAGTAGAACACAGATGAAGCTTCTAAGATGATGTAATAGAAAGTAATAAGTTGTACAATTCAGTTTTAGGTATATTATTGACTTTTTAGCTGGCTTTGGTGCCTTGGACATGAGCTAGGACCTTAAGATTCTTCATGAAAGGAGGAGTAGCAGCCGAGTTGCACGGGAGAATGTGAAAAGTATTCATATGTAGTAAAAACCTGAGAAATCTGTCCGTTTTCGTCATTTGTTATCGAATCGACTTAAAGCCAGATCGTCACATTGGCCGCTCTTCTCTCTGAAACAGTTGTACTTATCGTCTGCAAAGCTATGTCGCGTGCTGCGGTATGCGGAGACACTAAAATAACCATAGTAGAACACAGACCAAGCTTCTAAGTTGATGTAATAGCCAGTAAGAAGTAGTCCAATTCAAGTTTTAGGTATCGATTATTGACTTTTTAGCTGGCTTTGGTGCCTTGGACATGAGCTAGGACCTTAAGATTCTGCATAAAAGGAGGACTAGCAGCCCAGTTGCACGGGAGAATATGAAAAGTGTTCATATGTATTAAAAACATGAGACATCCGTCCTTTTTCGTCATTTGTTATCGAATCGACTTAAAGAAAGATCGTCACATTGGCCGCTCTTCTCTCTGAAACCGTTGTACTTATCGTCTGCAAAGCTATGTCGCGTGCTGCGGTATGCGGAGACACTAAAAGCACCATAGTAGAACACAGATGAAGCTTCTAAGTTGATGTAATAGCCAGTAAGAAATAGTACAATTCAAGTTTTAGGTATCGATTATTGACTTTTTAGCTGGCTTTGGTGCCTTGGACATGAGCTATGACCTTAAGATTCTGCATGAAAGGAGGACTAGCAGTGGAGTTGCACGGGAGAATGTGAAAAGTGTTCATATGTAGTAAAAACCTGAGAAATCCGTCCGTTTTCGTCATTTGTTATCGAATCGACTTAAAGCCAGATCGTCACATTGGCCGCTCTTCTCTCTGAAACGGTTGTACTTATCGTCTGCAAAACTATGTCGCGTGCTGCGGTATGCGGAGACACGAAAATCATCATAGTAGAACACAGATGAAGCTTCTAAGTTGATGTAATAGCCAGTAAGAACTAGTACAATTCAAGTTTTAGGTATCGATTATTGACTTTTTAGCTGGCTTTGGTGACTTGGACATGAGCTAGGACCTTAAGATTCTGCATGAAAGGAGGACTAGCTGCCTAATTGCACGGGAGAATGTGAAAAGTGTTAATATAGAGTAAAAACCTGAGAAATCCGTTTGTTTTCGTCATTTGTTATCGAATCGACTTAAAGCCAGATGGTCACATTGGCCGCTCTTCTCTCTGAAACGGTTGTACTTACCGTCTGCAGAGCTATGTCGCGTGCTGCGGTATGCGGGGACACTAAAATCACCATACTAGAACACAGATGAAGCTTCTAAGTTGATGTAATAGCCAGTAAGAAGTAGTACAATTCAAGTTTTAGGTATCGATTATTGACTTCTTAGTTGGCTTTGGTGCCTTGGACATGAGCTATTACCTTAAGATTCTGCATGAAAGGAGGACTAGCAGCCGAGTTGCACGGGAGAATGTGAAAAGTGTTCATATGTAGTAAAAACCTGAGAAATCCGTCCGTTTTCGTCATTTGTTATCGAATCAACTTAAAGCCCGATCGTCACATTGGCCGCACTTCTCTCTGAAACGGTTGTACTTATCGTCTGCAAAGCTATGACGCGTACTGCGATATTCGGAGACACTAAAAACACCATAGTAGAACACAGATGAAGCTTTTAAGATGATGTAATAGCCAGTAAGAAGCAGTACAATTCAATTTTTAGGTATCGTTTATTGACTTTTTAGCTGGCTTTGGTGCCTTGGACATGAGCCAGGACCTTAAGATTCTGCATTAAAGGAGGACTAGCAGCCGAGTTGCACGGGAGAATGTGATAAGTGTTCATATGTAGTAAAAACCTGAGAAATCCGTCCGTTTTCGTCATTTGTTATCGAATCGACTTAAAGCCAGATCGTCACATTGGCCACTCTTCTCTCAGAAACGGTTGTACTTATCATCTGCAAAGCTATGTCGAGTACTGCGGTATTCGGAGACACTAAAAACACCATAGTAGAACACAGATGAAGCTTCTAAGATGATATAATAGCCAGTAAGAAGTAGTACAATTCAAGTTTTAGGTATCGGTTATTGAATTTTTAGCTGGCTTTGGTGCCTTGAACATGAGCTAGGACCTTAAGATTCTGTATGAAAGGAGGAGTAGCAGCCGAGTTGCACGGGAGAATGTGAAAAGTGTTCATATGTAGTAAAAACCTGAGAAATCCGTCCGTTTTCGTCATTTGTTATCGAATCGACTTAAAGCCAGATCGTCACATTGGCCGCTCTTCTCTCTCTGGAACGGTTGTACTTATCGTCTGCAAAGCTAGGTCGCGTGCTGCGGTATGCGGAGACACTGAAAGCACCATAGTAGAACACAGATGATGTAATAGCCAGTAAGAAGTAATCCAATTCAAGTTTTAGGTATCGATTATTGACTTTTTAGCTGGCTTTGGTGCCTTGGACATGAGCTAGGACCTTGAGATTCGGCATGAAAGGAGGACTAGCAGCCGAGTTGCACGGGAGAATGTGAAAAGTGTTCATATGTAGTAAAAACCTGAGAAATCCGTCAGTTTTCGTCATTTGTTATCGAATCGACTTAAAGCCCGATCGTCACATTGGCCGCTCTTCTCTCTGAAACGGTTGTATTTATCGTCTGCAAAGCTATGTCGCGTACTGTTGTATTCGGAGACACTAAACGCACCATAGTAGAACACAGATGAAGCTTCTAAGATGATATAAAAGCCAGTAAGAAATAGTAGAATTCAAGTTTTAGGTATACTTATTGACTTTTTAGCTGGCTTTGGTGAATTGGACATGAGCTATGACCTTAAGATTCTGCATGAAAGGAGGACTAGCACCCGAGTTGCACGGGAGAATGTGAAAAGTGTTCATATGTAGTAAAAACCTGAGAAATCCGTCTGTTTTCGTCATTTGTTATCTAATCGACTTAAAGCCAGATCGTCACATTTGCCGTTCTTCTCTCTGAAACCGTTGTACTTATCGTCTGCAAAGCTATGTCGCGTGCTGCGGTATGCGGAGACACTAAAAGCACCATCGTAGAACACAGATGAAGCTTCTAAGTTGATGTAATAGCCAGTAAGAAGTAGTCCAATTCAAGTTTTAGGTATCGATTATTGACTTTTTAGCTGGCTTTGGTGCCTTGGACATGAGCTAGGACTTTAAGATTCTGCATAAAAGGAGGACTAGCAGCCGAGTTGCACGGGAGAATGTGAAAAGTGTTCATATGTAATAAAAACCTGAGACATCCGTCAGTTTTCGTCATTTGTTATCGAATTGACTTAAAGCCAGATGGTCACATTGACCGGTCTTCTCTCTGAAACGGTTGTACTTATCGTCTGCAAAGCTATGTCGCATGCTGCGGTATGTGGAGACAATAAAATCACCATAGTAGAACACAGATGAAGCTTCTAAGTTGATGTAATAGCCAGTAAGAAGTAGTACAATTCAAGTTTTAGGTATCGATTATTGACTTTTTAGCTGGCTTTGGTACCTTGGACATGAGCTATGACCTTGAGATTCTTCCTGAAAGGAGGACTAGCAGCCGAGTTGCACGGGACAATGTGAAAAGTGTTCATATGTAGTAAAAACCTGAGAAATCCGTCCGTTTTCGTCATTTGTTATTGAGTCTACTTAAAGCCAGATCGTCACGTTGGCCCCTCTTCTCTCTGAAACGGTTGTACTTATCGCCTGCAAAGCTATGTCGCGTGCTGCGGTGTGCGGAGGCACTAAAAGCACCATAGTAGAACACAGATGAAGCTTCTAAGATGATGTAATAGAAAGTAATAAGTTGTACGATTCAAGTTTTAGGTATATTATTGACTTTTTAGCTGGCTTTGGTGCCTTGGACATGAGCTAGGACCTTAAGATTCTTCATGAAAGGAGGAGTAGCAGCCGAGTTGCACGGGAGAATGTGAAAAGTGTTCATATGTAGTAAAAACCTGAGAAATCCGTCCGTTTTCGTCATTTGTTATCGAATCGACTTAAAGCCAGATCGTCACATTGGCCGCTCTTCTCTCTGAAACGGTTGTACTTATCGTCTGCAAAGCTATGTCGCGTGCTGCGGTATGCGGAGACACTAAAATAACCATAGTAGACCACAGACCAAGCTTCTAAGTTGATGTAATAGCCAGTAAGAAGTAGTCCAATTCAAGTTTTAGGTATCGATTATTGACTTTTTAGCTGGCTTTGGTGCCTTGGACATGAGCTAGGACCTTAAGATTCTGCATAAAAGGAGGACTAGCAGCCCAGTTGCACGGGAGAATATGAAAAGTGTTCATATGTAGTAAAAACCTGAGAAATCCGTCCGTTTTCGTCATTTGTTATCGAATCGACTTAAAGCCAGATCGACACATTGGCCCCTCTTCTCTCTGAAACGGTTGTACTTATCGCCTGCAAAGCTATGTCGCGTGCTGCGGTGTGCGGAGGCACTAAAAGCACCATAGTAGAACACAGATGAAGCTTCTAAGATGATGTAATAGAAAGTAATAAGTTGTACAATTCAGTTTTAGGTATATTATTGACTTTTTAGCTGGCTTTGGTGCCTTGGACATGAGCTAGGACCTTAAGATTCTTCATGAAAGGAGGAGTAGCAGCCGAGTTGCACGGGAGAATGTGAAAAGTATTCATATGTAGTAAAAACCTGAGAAATCTGTCCGTTTTCGTCATTTGTTATCGAATCGACTTAAAGCCAGATCGTCACATTGGCCGCTCTTCTCTCTGAAACAGTTGTACTTATCGTCTGCAAAGCTATGTCGCGTGCTGCGGTATGCGGAGACACTAAAATAACCATAGTAGAACACAGACCAAGCTTCTAAGTTGATGTAATAGCCAGTAAGAAGTAGTCCAATTCAAGTTTTAGGTATCGATTATTGACTTTTTAGCTGGCTTTGGTGCCTTGGACATGAGCTAGGACCTTAAGATTCTGCATAAAAGGAGGACTAGCAGCCCAGTTGCACGGGAGAATATGAAAAGTGTTCATATGTATTAAAAACATGAGACATCCGTCCTTTTTCGTCATTTGTTATCGAATCGACTTAAAGAAAGATCGTCACATTGGCCGCTCTTCTCTCTGAAACCGTTGTACTTATCGTCTGCAAAGCTATGTCGCGTGCTGCGGTATGCGGAGACACTAAAAGCACCATAGTAGAACACAGATGAAGCTTCTAAGTTGATGTAATAGCCAGTAAGAAATAGTACAATTCAAGTTTTAGGTATCGATTATTGACTTTTTAGCTGGCTTTGGTGCCTTGGACATGAGCTATGACCTTAAGATTCTGCATGAAAGGAGGACTAGCAGTGGAGTTGCACGGGAGAATGTGAAAAGTGTTCATATGTAGTAAAAACCTGAGAAATCCGTCCGTTTTCGTCATTTGTTATCGAATCGACTTAAAGCCAGATCGTCACATTGGCCGCTCTTCTCTCTGAAACGGTTGTACTTATCGTCTGCAAAACTATGTCGCGTGCTGCGGTATGCGGAGACACGAAAATCATCATAGTAGAACACAGATGAAGCTTCTAAGTTGATGTAATAGCCAGTAAGAACTAGTACAATTCAAGTTTTAGGTATCGATTATTGACTTTTTAGCTGGCTTTGGTGACTTGGACATGAGCTAGGACCTTAAGATTCTGCATGAAAGGAGGACTAGCTGCCTAATTGCACGGGAGAATGTGAAAAGTGTTAATATAGAGTAAAAACCTGAGAAATCCGTTTGTTTTCGTCATTTGTTATCGAATCGACTTAAAGCCAGATGGTCACATTGGCCGCTCTTCTCTCTGAAACGGTTGTACTTACCGTCTGCAGAGCTATGTCGCGTGCTGCGGTATGCGGGGACACTAAAATCACCATACTAGAACACAGATGAAGCTTCTAAGTTGATGTAATAGCCAGTAAGAAGTAGTACATTTCAAGTTTTAGGTATCGATTATTGACTTCTTAGTTGGCTTTGGTGCCTTGGACATGAGCTATTACCTTAAGATTCTGCATGAAAGGAGGACTAGCAGCCGAGTTGCACGGGAGAATGTGAAAAGTGTTCATATGTAGTAAAAACCTGAGAAATCCGTCCGTTTTCGTCATTTGTTATCGAATCAACTTAAAGCCCGATCGTCACATTGGCCGCACTTCTCTCTGAAACGGTTGTACTTATCGTCTGCAATGCTATGTCGCGTGCTGCGGTATGCGGAGACACTAAAATCTCCATAGTAGAACACAGATGTAGCTTCTAAGATGATGTAATAGGCAGTAAGAAATAGTACAATTCAAGTTATAGGAATCGGTTATTGTCTTTTTACCCTTGTTTGGTGACTTGGACATGAGCTAGCACCTTAAGATTCTGCATGAAGGGAGGACTAGCAGGCGAGTTGCACGGGAGAATGTGTAAAGTGTTCATATGTAGTAAAAACCTGAGAAATCCGTTCGATTTCGTCATTTGTTATCGAATCGACTTAAAGCCAGATGGTCACATTGGCCGCTCTTCTCTCTGAAACGGTTGTACTTACCGTCTGCAGAGCTATGTCGCGTGCTGCGGTATGCAGAGACACTAAAAGCACCATAGTAGAACACATATGAAGCTTCTAAGATGATGTAATAGCCAGTAAGAAGTTGTACAATTCAAGTTTTAGGTATTGATTATTGACTTTTTAGGTGGCTTTGGAGCCTTGGACATGAGCTAGGACCTTAAGATTCTGCATGAAAGGAGGACTAGCAGCCGAGTTGCACGGGAGAATGTGAAAAGTGTTCATATGTAGTAAAAACCTGAGATATCCGTCCGTTTTCGTCATTTGTTATCGAATCGACTTAAAGCCAGATGGTCACATTGGCCGCTCTTCTCTCTGAAACAGTTGTACTTATCGTCTGCAAAGCTATGTCGCGTGCTGCGTTATGCGGAGACACTAAAATCACCATAGTAGAACACAGATGAAGCTTCTAAGTTGATGTAATAGCCAGTAAGAAGTAGTACAATTCAAGTTCTAGGTATCGATTATTGACTTTTTAGCTGGCTTGGTGCCTTGGACATGAGCAAGGACCTTGAGATTCTGCATGAAAGGAGGACTAGCAGCAGAGTTGCACGGGACAATGTGAAAAGAGTTCATATGTAGTAAAAACCTGAGAAATCCGTCCGTTTTCGTCATTTGTTATCGAATCGACTTAAAGCCAGATCATCACATTGGCCGCTCTTATCTCTGAAACAGTTGTACTTATCGTCTGCAAAGCTATGTCGCGTACTGCGGTATTCGGTGACACTAAAAACACCATAGTAGAACACAGATGAAGCTTCTAAGATGATATAATAGCCAGTAAGAAGTAGTACAATTCAAGTTTTAGGTATCGGTTATTGAATTTTTAGCTGGCTTTGGTGCCTTGAACATGAGCTAGGACCTTAAGTTTCTGTATGAAAGGAGGACTAGCATCCCAGTTGCACGGGAGAATGTGAAAACTGTTCATATGTAGTAAAAACCAACCTGAGAAATCCGTCCGTTTTCGTCATTTGTTATCGAATCGACTTAAAGCCAGATCGTCACATTGGCCGCTCTTCTCTCTGAAACGGTTGTACTTATCGTCTGCAAAGCTATGTCGCGTGCTGCGGTATGCGGAGGCACTAAAAGCACCATAGTAGAACACATATGAAGCTTCTAAGATGATGTAATAGCCAGTAAGAAGTTGTACAATTCAAGTTTTTGGTATCGGTTATTGAATTTTTAGCTGGCTTTGGTGCCTTGAACATGAGCTAGGACCTTAAGATTCTGTATGAAAGGAGGACTAGCAGCCCAGTTGCACGGGAGAATGTGAAAACTGTTCATATGTAGTAAAAACCAACCCGAGAAATCCGTCGGTTTTCGTCATTTGTTATCGAATCGACTTAAAGCCAGATCGTCACATTGGCCGCTCTTCTCTCTGAAACGGTTGTACTTATCGTCTGCAAAGCTATGTCGCGTGCTGCGGTATGCGGAGGCACTAAAACACCATAGTAGAACACATATGAAGCTTCTAAGATGATGTAATAGCCAGTAAGAAGTTGTACAATTCAAGTTGTAGGTATTGATTATTGACTTTTTAGCTGGCTTTGGTGCCTTGGACATGAGCTAGGACCTTAAGATTCTGCATGAAAGGAGGACTAGCAGCCGAGGTGCACGGGAGAATGTGAAAAGTGTTCATATGTAGTAAAAAGCTGAGAAATCCGTCCGTTTTCGTCATTTGTTATCGAATCGACTTAAAGCCAGATGGACACATTGGCCGCTCTTCTCTCTTAAACGGTTGTACTTATCGTCTGCAGAGCTATGTCGCGTGCTGCGGTATGTGGAGACACTAAAATCACCATAGTAGAACACAGAAGAAGCTTCTAAGTTGATGTAATAGCCACTAAGAAATAGTACAATTCAAGTTTTAGGTATCGATTATTGACTTTTTAGCTGGCTTTGGTGCCTTGGACATGTGCTAGGACCTTGAGATTCGGCATGAAATTAGGACTAGCAGCCGAGTTGCACGGGAGAATGTGAAAAGTGTTCATATGTAGTAAAAACCTGAGAAATCCGTCAGTTTTCGTCATTTGTTATCGAATCGACTTAAAGCCAGATCGTCACATTGGCCGCTCTTCTCTCTGAAACGGTTGTACTTATCGTCTGCAAAGCTATGTCGCGTACTGTTGTATTCGGAGACACTAAACGCACCATAGTAGAACACAGATGAAGCTTCTAAGATGATATAATAGCCAGTAAGAAATAGTAGAATTCAAGTTTTAGGTATACTTATTGACTTTTTAGCTGGCTTTGGTGCCTTGGACATGAGCTATGACCTTAAGATTCTGCATGAAAGGAGGACTAGCACCCGAGTTGCACGGGAGAATGTGAAAAGTGTTCATATGTAGTAAAAACCTGAGAAATCCGTCCGTTTTCGTCATTTGTTATCTAATCGACTTAAAGCCAGATCGTCACATTGACCGCTCTTCTCTCTGAAACGGTTGTACTTATCGTCTGCAAAGCTATGTCGCATGCTGCGGTATGTGGAGACAATAAAATCACCATAGTAGAACACAGATGAAGCTTCTAAGTTGATGTAATAGCCAGTAAGAAGTAGTACAATTCAAGTTTTAGGTATCGATTATTGACTTTTTAGCTGGCTTTGGTGCCTTGGCCATGAGCTAGGACCTTGAGATTCTTCCTGAAAGGAGGACTAGCAGCCGAGTTGCACGGGACAATGTGAGAAGTGTTCATATGTAGTAAAAACCTGAGAAATCCGTCCGTTTTCGTCATTTGTTATCGAATCGACTTAAAGCCAGATCGTCACATTGGCCGCTCTTCTCTCTGAAACGGTTGTACTTATCGTCTGCAAAGCTATGTCGGGTGCTGCGGTGTGCGGAGGCACTAAAAGCACCATAGTAGAACACAGATGAAGCTTCTAAGATGATGTAATAGAAAGTAATAAGTTGTACAATTCAAGTTTTTGGTATTGATTATTGACTTTTTAGCTGGCTTTGGTGCCTTGGACATGAGCTAGGACCTTAAGATTCTTCATGAAAGGAGGAGTAGCAGCCGAGTTGCACGGGAGAATGTGAAAAGTGTTCATATGTAGTAAAAACCTGAGAAATCCGTCCGTTTTCGTCATTTGTTATCGAATCGACTTAAAGCCAGATCGTCACATTGGCCGCTCTTCTCTCTCTGGAACGGTTGTACTTAGCGTCTGCAAAGCTAGGTCGCGTGCTGCGGTATGCGGAGACACTAGAAGCACCATAGTAGAACACAGATGAAGCTTCTAAGTTGATGTAATAGCCAGTAAGAAGTAATCCAACTCAAGTTTTAGGTATCGATTATTGACTTTTTAGCTGGCTTTGGTGCCTTGGACATGAGCTAGGACCTTAAGATTCTGCATAAAAGGAGGACTAGCTGCCCAGTTGCACGGGAGAATGTGAAAAGTGTTCATATGTACTAAAAACCTGAGACATCCGTCCGTTTTCGTCATTTGTTATCGAATAGACTTAAAGCCAGATCGTCACATTGGCCGCTCTTCTCTCTGAAACCGTTGTACTTATCGTCTGCAAAGCTATGTCGCGTGCTGCGGTATGCGGAGACACTAAAAGCACCATAGTAGAACACAGATGAAGCTCTTAAGTTGATGTAATAGCCAGTAAGAAGTAGTAGAATTCAAGTTTTAGGTATCGATTATTGACTTTTTAGCTGGCTTCGGTGCCTTGGACATGAGCTAGGACCTTAAGATTCTGCATGAAAGGAGGACTAGCATCCGAGTTGCACGGGAGAATGTGAAAAGTGTTCATATGTAGTAAAAACCTGAGAAATCCGTACGTTTTCGTCATTTGTTATCGAATCGACTTAAAGCCAGATGGACACATTGGCCGCTCTTGTCTCTTAAACGGTTGTACTTATCGTCTGCAGAGCAATGTCGCGTGCTGCGGTATGTGGAGACACTAAAATCACCATAGTAGAACACAGATGAAGCTTCTAAGTTGATGTAATAGCCACTAAGGAATAGTACAATTTAAGTTTTAGGTATCGATTATTGACTTTTTAGCTGGCTTTGGTGCCTTGGACATGAGCTAGGACCTTGAGATTCGGCATGAAAGGAGGACTAGCAGCCGAGTTGCACGGGAGAATGTGAAAAGTGTTCATATGTAGTAAAAACCTGAGAAATCCGTCAGTTTTCGTCATTTGTTATCGAATCGACTTAAAGCCCGATCGTCACATTGGCCGCTCTTCTCTCTGAAACGGTTGTACTTATCGTCTGCAAAGCTATGTCGCGTACTGTTGTATTCGGAGACACTAAACGCACCATAGTAGAACACAGATGAAGCTTCTAAGATGATATAATAGCCAGTAAGAAATAGTAGAATTCAAGTTTTAGGTATACTTATTGACTTTTTAGCTGGCTTTGGTGCCTTGGACATGAGCTACGACCTTAAGATTCTGCATGAAAGGAGGACTAGCACCCGAGTTGCACGGGAGAATGTGAAAAGTGTTCATATGTAGTAAAAACCTGAGAAATCCGTCCGTTTTCGTCATTTGTTATCTAATCGACTTAAAGCCAGATCGTCACATTGACCGCTCTTCTCTCTGAAACGGTTGTACTTATCGTCTGCAAAGCTATGTCGCATGCTGCGGTATGTGGAGACAATAAAATCACCATAGTAGAACACAGATGAAGCTTCTAAGTTGATGTAATAGCCAGTAAGAAGTAGTACAATTCAAGTTTTAGGTATCGATTATTGACTTTTTAGCTGGCTTTGGTGCCTTGGACATGAGCTAGGACCTTGAGATTCTTCCTGAAAGGAGGACTAGCAGCCGAGTTGCACGGGACAATGTGAAAAGTGTTCATATGTAGTAAAAACCTGAGAAATCCGTCCGTTTTCGTCATTTGTTATCGAATCGACTTAAAGCCAGATCGTCACATTGGCCGCTCTTCTCTCTGAAACGGTTGTACTTATCGTCTGCAAAGCTATGTCGGGTGCTGCGGTGTGCGGAGGCACTAAAAGCACCATAGTAGAACACAGATGAAGCTTCTAAGATGATGTAATAGAAAGTAATAAGTTGTACAATTCAAGTTTTTGGTATTGATTATTGACTTTTTAGCTGGCTTTGGTGACTTGGACATGAGCTAGGACCTTAAGATTCGGCATGAAAGGAGGACTAGCAGCCGAGTTGCACGGGAGAATGTGAAAAGTGTTCATATGTAGTAAAAACCTGAGAAATCCGTCCGTTTTCGTCATTTGTTATCGAATCGACTTAAAGCCAGATCGTCACATTGGCCGCTCTTCTATCTCTGGAACGGTTGTACTTATCGTCTGCAAAGCTATGTCGCGTACTGTTGTATTCGGAGACACTAAACGCACCATAGTAGAACACAGATGAAGCTACTAAGATGATATAATAGCCAGTAAGAAATAGTAGAATTCAAGTTTTAGGTATACTTATTGACTTTTTAGCTGGCTTTGGTGCCTTGGACATGAGCTATGACCTTAAGATTCTGCATGAAAGGAGGACTAGCACCCGAGTTGCACGGGAGAATGTGAAAAGTGTTCATATGTAGTAAAAACCTGAGAAATCCGTCCGTTTTCGTCATTTGTTATCGAATCAACTTAAAGCCCGATCGTCACATTGGCCGCTCTTCTCTCTGAAACGGTTGTACTTATCGTCTGCAATGCTATGTCGCGTGCTGCGGTATGCGGAGACACTAAAATCTCCATAGTAGAACACAGATGAAGCTTCTAAGTTGATGTAATAGCCAGTAAGATGTAGTACAATTCAAGTTTTAGCTACTGATTATTGACTTTTTACCTGGCTTTGGAGACTTGGACACGAACTAGGACCTTAAGATTCTGCATGAAAGGAGGACTAGCAGCCGAGTTGCACAGGAGAATGTGAAAAGTGTTCATATGTAGTAAAAACCTGAGAAATCCGTCCGTTTTCGTCATTTGTTATCGAATCGACTTGAAGCCAAATCGTCACATTGGCCGCTCTTCTCTCTGAAACGGTTGTACTTATCGTCTGCAAAGCTATGTCGCGTGCTGCGGTATGCGGGGACACTAAAAGCACCATACTAGAACACAGATGAAGCTTCTAAGTTGATGTAATAGCCAGTAAGAAGTAGTTCAATTCAAGTTTTAGGTATCGATTATTGACTTTTTAGCTGGCTTTGGTGCCTTGGACATGAGCTATTACCTTAAGATTCTGCATGAAAGGAGGTCTAGCAGCCGAGTTGCACGGGAGAATGTGAAAAGTGTTCATATGTAGTAAAAACCTGAGAAATCCGTCCGTTTTCGTCATTTGTTATCGAATAGACTTAAAGCCCGATCGTCACATTGGCCGCTCTTCTCTCTGAAACGGTTGTACTTATCGTCTGCAATGCTATGTCGCGTGCTGCGGTATGCGGAGACACTAAAATCTCCATAGTAGAACACAGATGAAGCTTCTAAGTTGATGTAATAGCCAGTAAGAAGTAGTACAATTCAATTTTCAGGTATCGATTATTGAATTTTTAGCTGGCTTTGGTGCCTTGGACATGAGCTAGGACCGTAATATTCTACATGAAACTAGGACTAGCAGCCGAGTTGCACTGGAGAATGTGAAAAGTGTTCATATGTAGCAAAAACCTGAGAAATCCGTTCGTTTTCGTGATTTGTTATCGAATCGACTTAAAGCCAGATGGTCACATTGGCCGCTCTTCTCTCTGAAACGGTTGTACTTACCGTCTGCAGAGCTATGTCGCGTGCTGCGGTATGCAGAGACACTAAAAGCACCATAGTAGAACACAGATGATACTTCCAAGTTAATGTAATAGCCAGTAAGAAATAGTAAAATGCAACTATTAGGTACTGATTATTGACTTTTTAGCTGGCTTTGGTGCCTTGGACATGAGCTAGGACCTTAAGATTCTGCATGAAAGGACGACTAGCAGCCTAATTGCACGGGAGAATGTGAAAAGTGTTCATATAGAGTAAAAACCTGAGAAATCCTTTCGTTTTCGTCATTTGTTATCGAATCAACTTAAAGCCAAATCGTCACATTGGCCGCTCTTCTCTCTGAAACGGTTGTACTTATCGTCTGCAAAGCTATGTCGCGTACTGCGGTATTCGGAGACACTTAAAGCACCATAGTAGAACACAGATGAAGCTTCTAAGATGATGTAATAGGCAGTAAGAAATAGTACAATTCAAGTTTTAGGAATCGGTTATTGTCTTTTTACCCTTGTTTGGTGACCTTGTCATGAGCTAGCACCTTAAGATTCTGCATGAAAGGAGGACTAGCAGCCGAGTTGCACGGGAGAATGTGTAAAGTGTTCATATGTAGTAAAAACCTGAGAAATCCGTTCGTTTTCGTCATTTGTTGTCGAATCGACTTAAAGCCAGATGGTCACATTGGCCGCTCTTCTCTCTGAAACGGTTGTACTTACCGTCTGCAGAGCTATGTCGCGTGCTGCGGTATGCAGAGACACTAAAAGCACCATAGTAGAACACAGATGATACTTCCAAGTTGGTGTAATAGCCAGTAAGAAGTAGTAAAATTCAAGTTTTAGGTACTGATTATTGACTTTTTAGCTGGCTTTGGTGCCTTGGACATGAGCTAGGACCTTAAGATTCTGCATGAAAGGAGGACTAGCAGCCGAGTTGCACGGGAGAATGTGAAAAGTGTTCATATGTAGTAAAAACGTGAGAAATCCGTCCGTTTTTGTCATTTGTTATCGAATCGACTTAAATGCAGATCGTCACACTGGCCACTCTTCTCTCTGAAACGGTTGTACTTATCGTCTGCAAAGCTATGTCGCGTGCTGCGGTATGCGGGGACATTAAAATCACCATACTAGAACACAGATGAAGCTTCTAAGTTGATGTAATAGCTACTTAAAAGTAGTAGAATTCAAGTTTTAGGTATCGATTATTGACTGCTTAGTTGGCTTTGGTGCCTTGGACATGAGCTATTACCTTAAGATTCTGCATGAAAGGAGGACTAGCAGCCGAGTTGCACGGGAGAATGTGAAAAGTGTTCATATGTAGTAAAAACCTGAGAAATCCGTCCGTTTTCGTCATTTGTTATCGAATCGACTTAAAGCCCGATCGTCACATTGGCCGTTCTTCTCTCTGAAACGGTTGTACTTATCGTCTGCAATGCTATGTCGCGTGCTGCGGTATGCGGAGACACTAAAATCTCCATAGTAGAACACAGATGAAGCTTCTAAGTTGATGTAATAGCCAGTAAGAAGTAGTACAATTCAAGTTTTAGGTATTGATTATTGAATTTTTAGCTGGCTTTGGTGCCTTGGACATGAGCTAGGACCTTAAGATTCTGCATGAAAGGAGGACTAGCAGCCGAGTTGCACGGGAGAATGTGAAAATTGTTCAAATAGAGTAAAAACCTGAGGAATCCGTCCGTTTTCGTCATTTTTATCGAATCGACTTAAAGCCAAATCGTCACATTGGCCGCTCTTCTCACTGAAACGGTTGTACTTATCATCTGCAGAGCTACGTCGCGTGCTGCGGTATGCAGAGACACTAAAAGCACCATAGTAGAACACAGATGACACTTGCAAGTTGATGTAATAGCCAGTAAGAAGTAGTACAATTCAAGTTTTAGGAACCGGTTATTGACTTTTTACCCTTGTTTGGTGCCTTGGACATGTGCTAGGAACTTACGATTTTACATGCAGGAGCACTAGCAGCCGAGTTGCACGTTAGAATGTGTAAAGTGTTCATATGTAGTAAAAACCTGAGAAATCCGTTCGTTTTCATCATTTGTTATCGAATCGACTTAGAGCCAGACCGTCACATTGGCCGCTCTTCTCTCTGAAACGGTTGTACTTATCGTCTGCAGAGCTATGTCGCGTGCTGCGGTATGCAGAGACACTAAAAGCACCATAGTAGAACTCAGATGACACTTCCAAGTTGATGTAATAGTCAGTAAGAAGTAGTACAATTCAAGTTTTAGTTACTGATTATTGACTTTTTAGCTGGCTTTGGTGCCTTGGACATGAGCTAGGACCTTAAGATTCTGCATGAAAGGAGGACTAGCAGCCGAGTTGCCCATGAGAATGTGAAAAGTGTTCATATGTAGTAAAAACCTGAGAAATCCGTCCGTTTTCGTCATTTGTTATCGAATCGACTTAAAGCCAGATCGTCACATTGGCCGCTCTTCTCTCCGAAACGGTTGTACTTATCGTCTGCAAAGCTATGTCGCATGCTGCGGTATGCGGAGACACTAAAAGCACCATAGTAGAACACAGATGAAGCTTCTAAGTTGATGTAATGGCCAGTAAGAAGTAGTAGAATTCATGTTTTTGGTATCGATTATTGAATTTTTTGTTGGCTTTGGTACCTTGGACATGAGCTAGGACCTTACGATTCTGCATGAAAGGAGGACTAGCAGCCGAGTTGCACGGGAGAATGTGAAAAGTGTTCATATGTAGTAAAAACGTGAGAAATCCGTCCGTTTTTGTCATCTGTTATCGAAACGACTTAAAGGCAGATCGTCACACTGGCCACTCTTCTCTCTGAAACGGTTGTACTTATCGTCTGCAAAGCTATGTCGCATGCTGCGGTATGCGGAGACACTAAAAGCACCATAGTAAAACACCGATGAAGCTTCTAAGTTGATGTAATAGCCAGTAAGATGTAGTACAATTCAAGTTTTAGCTACTGATTATTGACTTTTTACCTGGCTTTGGAGCCTTGGACATGAGCTAGGACCTTAAGATTCTGCATGGAAGAAGGACTAGCAGCCGAGTTGCACAGGAGAATGTGAAATGTGTTCATATGTAGTAAGAACCTGAGAAATCCGTCCGTTTTCGTCATTTGTTATCGAATCGACATAAAGCCAAATCGTCACATTGGCCGCTCTTCTCTCTGAAACGGTTGTACTTATCGTCTGTTAAGCTATGTCGCGTGCTGCGGTATGCGGGGACACTAAAATCACCATAGTAGAACACAGATGAAGCTTCTAAGTTGATGTAATAGCCAGTAGAAGTAGTACAATTCAAGTTTTAGGTATCGATTATTGACTTCTTAGTTGGCTTTGGTGCCTTGGACATGAGCTATTACCTTGAGATTCTGCATGCAAGGAGGACTAGGAGCCGAGTTGCATGGGAGAATGTGAAAAGGGTTCATATGTAGTAAAAACCTGACAAATCCGTCCGTTTTCGTCATTAGTTATCGAATCGACTTAAAGCCAGATCGTCACATTGGCCGCTCTTCTCTCTGAAACGGTTGTACTTATCGTCTGCAATGCTATGTCGCGTGCTGCGATATGCGGAGACACTAAAAGCACCATAGTCGAAACATAGATGAAGCTTCTAAGTTGATGTAATAGCCAGTAAGAAGTAGTACAGTTCAAGTTTTAGGTATCGATTATTGACTTTTTAGCTGGCTTTGGTGCCTTGGACATGAGCGAGGACCTTAAGATTCTGCATGAAAGGAGGACTAGCAGCCGAGTTGCACGGGAGAATGTGAAAAGTGTTCATATGTAGTAAAAACCTGAGAAATCCGTCCGTTTTCGTCATTTGTTATCGAATCGACTTAAAGCCAGATCGTCACATTGGCCGCTCTTCTCTCTGAAACGGTTGTACTTATCGTCTGCAATGCTATGTCGCGTGCTGCGCTATGCGGAGACACTAAAAGCACCATAGTGGAACACAGATGAAGCTTCTAAGTTGATGTAATAGCCAGTAAGAAGTAGTACAATTCAAGTTTTAGGTATCGATTATTGACTTTTTAGCTGGCTTTGACGCCTTGGACATCAGCTAGGACCTTAAGATTCTGCATGAAAGGAGGACTAGCAGCCGAGTTGCACGGGAGAATGTGAAAAATGTTCATATGTAGTAAAAAAATGAGACATCCGTCCGTTTTCGGCATTTGTTATCGAATCGACTTAAAGCCACATCGTCACATTGGCCGCTCTTCTCTCTGAAACGGTTGTACTTATCGTCTGCAAAACTATGTCGCGTGCTGCGGTATGCGGAGAAACTAAAAGCACCGTAGTAGAAAACAGATGAAGCTTCTAAGTTGATGTAATAGCCAGTAAGAAGTAGTACAATTCAAGTTTTAGGTATTGATTATTGACTTTTTAGCTGGTTTTGGTGCCTTGGACATGAGCTAGGACCTTAATATTCTGCATGAAAGGAGGACTAGCAGCCGAGTTGCACGAGAGAATGTGAAAAGTGTTCATATGTAGTAAAAACCTTAGAAATCCGTCCGTTTTCGTCATTTGTTATCGAATCGACTTAAAGCCAGATCGTAACATTGGCCGCTCTTCTCTGTGAAACGGTTGTACTTATCGTCTGCAAAGCTATGTCGCATGCTGCGGTATGCGGAGACAGTAAAACCACCATAGTAAAACACCGATGAAGCTTCTAAGTTGATGTAATAGACAGTAAGATGTAGTACAATTCAAGTTTTAGCTACTGATTATTGACTTTTTACCTGGCTTTGGAGCCTTGGACATGGGCTAGGTCCTTAAGATTCTGCATGAAAGGAGGACTAGCAGCCGAGTTGCACGGGAGAATGTGAAAAGTGTTCATATGTAGTAAAAACGTGAGAAATCCGTCCGTTTTGGTCATTTGTTATCGAATCGACTTAAAGCCAAATCGTCACATTGGCCGCTCTTCCCTCTGAAACGGTTGTACTTATCGTCTGTAAAGCTATGTCGCGTGCTGCGGTATGCGGGGACACTAAAATCACCATACTAGAACACAGATGAAGCTTCTAAGTTGATGTAATAGCCAGTAAGATGTAGTACAATTCAAGTTTTAGCTTCTGATTATTGACTTTTTAGCTGGCTTTGGTGCCTTGGACATGAGCTATTACCCTAAGATTCTGCTTGAAAGGAGGACTAGCAGCCGAGTTTCACGGGAGAATGTGAAAAGTGTTCATATGTAGTAAAACCTGAGAAATCCGTGCGTTTTCGTCATTTGTTATCGAATCGACTTAAAGCCAGATCGTCACATTGGCCGCTCTTCTCTCTGAAAAGGTTGTACTTATCGTCTGCAAAGCTATGTCGTATGCTGCGGTAGGCGGAGACACTAAAACCACCACAGTAGAACACAGATGAAGCTTCTAATTTGATGTAATAGCCAGTAAGAAGTAGTACAATTCAAGTTTTAGGTATTGATTATTGACTTTTTAGCTGGCTTTGATGCCTTGGACATGAGCTAGGACCTTAAGATTCTGCATAGAAGGAGGACTAGCAGCCGAGTTGCACGGGAGAATGTGAAAAGTGTTCATATGTAGTAAAAACCTGAGAAATCCGTCCGTCTTCGTCATTTGTTATCGAATCTCCTTAAAGCCAAATCGTCACTTTGGCCGCTCTCCTCTCTGAAACGGTTGTACTTATCGTCTGCAAAGCTATGTCGCGTGCTGCGGTATGCGCAGACTCTAAAAGCACCATAGTAGAACACAGATAAAGCTTCTAAGTTGATGTAATAGGCAGTAAGTAGTAGTACAATTCAAGTTTTAGGTATCGATTATTGACTTTTTAGCTGGCTTTGGTGCCTTGGACATGAGCTAGGACCTTAAGAATCTGCATTAAAGGAGGACTAGCAGCCGAGTTGCACGGGAGAATGTGAAAAGTGTTCAAATAGAGTAAAAACCTGAGAAATCCGTCCGTTTTAGTCATTTTTATCGAATCGACTTAAAGCCAAATCGTCACATTGGCCGCTCTGCTCTCTGAAACGATTGTACTTATCGTCTGCAAAGCAATGTCACGTACGGCGGTATTCGGAGACACTAAAAGCCCCATAGTAGAACACAGATGTAGCTTCTAAGATGATGTAATAGCCAGTAAGAAATAGTACAATTCTAGTTTTATTAATCGGTTATTGACTTTTTACCCTTGTTTGGTGCCTTGGACATGAGCTAGGAACTTAAGATTTTACATGCAGGAGGACAAGCAGCCGAGTTGCACGGGAGAATGTGTAAAGTGTTCATATGTAGTAAAAACCTGAGAAATCCGTTCGTTTTCGTCTTTGTTATCGAATCGACTTAAAGCCAGATCGTCACATTGGCTGCTCTTCTCTCTGAAACGGTTGTACTTATCGTCTGCAGAGCTATATCGCGTGCTGCGGTATGCAGAGACACTAAAAGCACCATAGTAGAACACAGATGACACTTCCAAGTTGATGTAATAGCCAGTAAGAAGTAGTACAATTCAAATTTTAGTTACTGATTATTGACTTTTTAGCTGGTTTTGGTGCCTTGGACATGAGCTACGACCTTAAGATTCTGCATGAAAGGAGGACTAGCAGCCGAGTTGCCCAGGAGAATGTGAAAAGTGTTCATATGGAGTAAAAACCTGAGAAATCCGTCCGTTTTCGTCATGTGTTATCGAATCGACTTAAAGCCAGATCGTCACATTGGCCGCTCTTCCCTCCGAAACGGTTGTACTTATCGTCTGCAAAGCTATGTCGCATGCTGCGGTATGCGGAGACACTAAAAGCACCATGGTAGAACAAAGATGACGCTTCTAAGTTGATGTAATAGCCAGTAAGATGTCGTACAATTCAAGTTTTAGCTATTGATTATTTGCTTTTTAGCTGGCTTTGGAGCCTTGGACATGAGCTAGGACCTTAAGATTCTGCATGAAAGGAGGACTAGCAGCCGAGTTACACAGGAGAATGTGAAAAGTGTTTATATGTAGTAAAAACCTGAGAAATCCGTCCGTTTTCGTCATTTGTTATCGAATCGACTTAAAGCCAAATCGTCACATTGGCCGCTCTTCTCTCTGAAACGGTTGTACTTATCGTCTGCAAAGCTATGTCGCATGCTGCGGTATGCGGAGACACTAAAAGCACCATAGTAAAACACCGATGAAGCTTCTAAGTTGATGTAATAGCCAGTAAGATGTAGTACAATTCAAGTTTTAGCTACTGATTATTGACTTTTTAGCTGGCTTTGGAGCCTTGGACATGAGCTAGGACCTTAAGATTCTGCATGAAAGGAGGACTAGCAGCCGAGTTACACAGGAGAATGTGAAAAGTGTTTATATGTAGTAAAAACCTGAGAAATCCGTCCGTTTTCGTCATTTGTTATCGAATCGACTTAAAGCCAAATCGTCACATTTGCCGCTCTTCTCTCTGAAACGGTTGTACTTATCGTCTGCAAAGCTATGTCGCGTGCTGCGGCATGCGGGGACACTAAAATCACCATAGTGGAACACAGGTGAAGCTTCTAAGTTGATGTAATAGCCAGTAAGAAGTAGTATAATTCAAGTTTTAAGTATCGATTATTGAGTTTTTAGCTGGCTTTGATGCCTTGGACATGAGCTAGGACCTTAAGATTCTCCATGAAAGGAGGACTAGCAGCCGAGTTGCACGGGAGAATTTGAAAAGTTTTCATATGTAGTAAAAACCTGAGAAATCCGTCCGTTTTCGTCATTTGTTATCGATATCGACTTAAAGCCAGATTGTCACATTGGCCGCTCTTCTCTCTGAAACGGTTGTACTTATCGTCTGCAATGCTATGTCGCGTGCTGCGCTATGCGGAGACACTAAAAGCACCATAGTAGAACACAGATGAAGCTTCTAAGTTGATGTAATAGCCAGTAAGAAGTAGTACAATTCAAGTTTTAGGTATCGATTATTGACTTTTTAGCTGGCTTTGGTGCCTTGGACATGAGCTAGGACCTTAAGATTCTGCATGAGAGGAGGACTAACAGCCGAGTTGCACGGGAGAATGTGAAGAGTGTTCATATGTAGTAAAAACGTGAGAAATCCGTCCGTTTTTGTCATTTGTTATCGTATCGACTTAAAGCCAGATCGTCACACTGTCCACTCTTCTCTCTGAAACGGTTGTACTTATCGTCTGCAAAGCTATGTCGCATGCTGCGGTATGCGGAGACAGTAAAAGCACCATAGTAAAACACCGATGAAGCTTCTAAGTTGATGTAATAGCCAGTAAGATGTAGTACAATTCAAATTTTACCTACTGATTATTGACTTTTTAGCTGGCTTTGGAGCCTTGGACATGGGCTAGGACCTTAAGATTCTGCATGAGAGGAGGACTAGCAGCCGAGTTGCACAGGAAAATGTGAAAAGTGTTCATATGTAGTAAAAACCTGAGAAATCCGTCCGTTTTGGTCATTTGTTATCGAATCGACTTAAAGCCAAATCGTCACATTGGCCGCTCTTCTCTCTGAAACGGTTGTACTTATCGTCTGTAAAGCTATGTCGCGTGCTGCGGTATGCGGGGACACTAAAATCACCATACTAGAACACAGATGAAGCTTCTAAGTTGATGTAATAGCCAGTAAGAAGTAGTACAATTCAAGTTTTAGGTATCGATTTTTGACTTCTTAGTTGGCTTTGGTGCCTTGGACATGAGCTATTACCTTAAGATTCTGCATGAAAGGAGGACTAGCAGCCGAGTTGCACGGGAGAATGTGAAAAGTGTTCATATGTAGTAAAAACCTGAGAAATCCATCCGTTTTCGTCATTTGTTATCGAATCGACTTAAATCCAGATCGTCACATTGGCCGCCCTCCTCTCTGAAACGGTTGTACTTATCGTCTGCAAAGCTATGTCGCGTGCTGCGGTATGCGGAGACACTAAAAGCACCATATTGGAACACAGATGAAGCTTCTAAGTAGATGTAATAGCCAGTAAGAACTAGTACAATTCAAGTTTTAGGTATCGATTATTGACTTTTTAGCTGGCTTTGATGCCTTGGAAATGGGCTAGGACCTTAAGATTCTGCATGAAAGGAGGACTAGCAGCCGAGTTGCACGGGAGAATTTGAAAAGTGTTCATATGTAGTAAAAACCTGAGAAATCGGTCCGTTTTCGTCATTTGTTATCGACTCGACTTAAAGCCAGATCATCACATTGGCCGCTCTTCTCTCTGAAATGGTCCTAATTATCGTCTGCAAAGCTATGTCTCTTGCTCCGGTATGCGGAGACACTAAAAGCACCATAGTAGAACACGGATGAAGCTTCTAAGTTGATGTAATAGCCAGTAAGCAGTAGTACACTTCAAGTTTAAGGTATCGATTATTGACTTCTTAGATGGATTTGGTGCCTTGGACATGAGCTAGGACCTTAAGATTCTGCATGAAAGGAGGACTAGCAGCCGAGTTGCACGGGAGAATGTGACAAGTGTTCATATGTAGTAAAAACCTGAGAAATCCGTCTATTTTCGTCATTTGTTATCGAATCGACTTAAAGCCAGATCGTCACATTGGCCGCTCTTTTCTCTGAAACGGTTGTACTTATCGTCTGCAAAGCTATGTCGTATGCTGCGGTAGGCGGAGACACTAAAAGCACCACAGTAGAACACAGATGAAGCTTCTAATTTGATGTAATAGCCAGTAAGAAGTAGTACAATTCAAGTTTTAGGTAGTGATTATTGACTTTTTAGCTGGCTTTGATGCCTTGGACATGAGCTAGGACCTTAAGATTTTACATGCAGGAGGACTAGCAGCCGAGTTGCACGGGAGAATGTGTAAAGTGTTCATATGTAGTAAAAACCTGAGAAATCCGTCCGTTTTCGTCATTTGTTATCGAATCGACTTAAAGCCAGATCGTCACATTGACCGCTCTTCTCTCTGAAACGGTTGTACTTATCGTCTGCAAAGCTATGTCGCGTGCTGCGGTATGCGGAGACCCTAAAAGCACCATAGTAGAACACATATTAAGCTTCTAAGAAGATGTAATAGCCAGTAAGAAGTAGTACAATTCAAGTTTTAGGTATCGATTATTGACTTTTTAGCTGGCTTTGGTGCCTTGGAGATGAGCTTGGACCATAAGATTCTGCATGAAAGGAGGAGTAGCAGCCGAGTTGCACGGGAGAATGTGAAAAGTGTTCATATGTAGTACAAACTTGAGAAATCCGTCTGTTTTCGTCATTTGTTATCGAATCGACTTAAAGCCAGATCGTTACATTGGCCGCTCTTCTCTCGGAAACGGTTGTACTTATCGTCTTCAAAGCTATGTCGCGTGCTGCGGTATGCGGAGACACTAAAGGCACCATAGTAGAACACAGATGAAGCTTCTAAGTTGATGTAATAGGCAGTAAGAAGTAGTACAATTCAAGTTTAAAGTATCGATTATTGACTTCTTAGATGGATTTGGTGCCTTGGACATGAGCTAGGACACTAAGATTCTGCATGAAAGGAGGACTAGCAGCCGAGTTGCACGGGAGAATGTGAAAAGTGTTCATGTGTAGTAAAAACCTGAAAAATCCGTCCGTTTTCGTCATTTGTTATCATCTCGCCAGATCGTCACATTGGCCGCTCTTCTCTCTGAAACGGTTGTACTTATCGTCTGCAAAGCTATGTCGAGTGCTGCGGTATGCGGAGACACTAAAAGCACCATAGTAGAACACAGATGAAGCTTCTATGATGATGTAATAGCCAGTAAGAAGTAGTACAATTCAAGTTTTAGGTATCGATTATTGACTTTTTAGCTGGCTTTGGTGCCTTGGACATGAGCTGTTACCTTAAGATTCTGCATGAAAGGAGGACTAGCAGCCGAGTTGCACGGGAGAATGTGAAAAGTGTTCATATGTAGTAAAAACCTGAGAAATCCGTCCATTTGCGTCATTTGTTATCGAATCGACTTAAAGCCAGATCGTCACATTGGCCACTCTTCTCTCTGAAACGGTTGTACTTATCGTGTGCAGAGCTATGTCGCGTGCTGCGGTATGCAGAGACACTAAAAGCACCATGGTAGAACACAGATGACACTTCCAAGTTGATGTAATAGCCAGTAAGAAGTAGTACAATTCAAGTTTTAGTTACTGATTATTGACTTTTTAGCTGCTTTTGGTGCCTTGGACATGAGCTAGGACCTTAAGATTCTGCATGAAAGGAGGACTAGCAGCCGAGTTACACAGGAGAATGTGAAAAGTGTTTATATGTAGTAAAAACCTGAGAAATCCGTTCGTTTTCGTCATTTGTTATCGAATCGACTTAAAGCCAGATCGTCACATTGGCCGCTCCTCTCTCTGAAACGGTTGTACTTATCGTCTGCAGAGCTATGTCGCGTGCTGCGGTATGCAGAGACACTAAAAGCACCATAGTAGAACACAGATGACACTTCCAAGTTGATGTAATAGCCAGTAAGAAGTAGTACAATTCAAGTTTTAGTTACTGATTATTGACTTTTTAGCTGGCTTTGGTGCCTTGGACATGAGCTAGGACCTTAAGATTCTGCATGAAAGGAGGACTAGCAGCCGAGTAGCCCAGGAGAATGTGAAAACTGTTCATATGTAGTAAAAACCTGAGAAATCCGTCCGTTTTCGTCATTTGTTATCGAATCGACTTAAAGCCAGATCGTCACATTGGCCGCTGTTCCCTCCGAAACGGTTGTACTTATCGTCTGCAAAGCTATGTCGCATGCTGCGGTATGCGGAGACACTAAAAGCACCATAGTAGAACACAGATGAAGCTTCTAAGTTGATGTAATAGCCAGTAAGATGTAGTACAATTCAAGTTTTAGCTTCTGATTATTTGCTTTTAGCTGGCTTTGGAGCCTTGGACATGAGCTAGGACCTTAAGATTCTGCATGAAAGGAGGACTAGCAGCCGAGTTACACAGGAGAATGTGAAAAGTGTTTATATGTAGTAAAAACCTGAGAAATCCGTTCGTTTTCGTCATTTGTTATCGAATCGACTTAGAGCCAGATTGTCTTATTGGCCGCTCTTCTCTCTGAAACGGTTGTACTTATCGTCTGCAATGCTATGTCGCGTGCTGCGCTATGCGGAGACACTAAAATCACCATAGTAGAACACAGATGAAGCTTCTAAGTTGATGTAATAGCCAGTAAGAAGTAGTACAATTCAAGTTTTAGGTATCGATTATTGACTTTTTAGCTGGCTTTGGTGCCTTGGACATGAGCTAGGACCTTAAGATTCTGCATGAAAGGAGGACTAGCAGCCGAGTTGCACGGGAGAATGTGAAAAGTGTTCAAATAGAGTAAAAACCTGAGAAATCCGTCCGTTTTCGTCATTTTTATCGAATCGACTTAAAGCCAAATCGTCACATTGGCCGCTCTGCTCTCTGAAACGGTTGTACTTATCGTCTGCAAAGCTATGTCGCGTACTGCGGTATTCGGAGACACTAAAACACCATAGTAGAACACAGATGTAGCTTCTAAGATGATGTAATAGCCAGTAAGAAATAGTACCATTCAAGTTTTAGGAATCGGTTATTGACTTTTTACCCTTGTTTGGTGCCTTGGACATGAGCTAGGAACTTAAGATTTTTCATGCAGGAGGACTAGCAGACGAGTTGCACGGGAGAATGTGTAAAGTGTTCATATCTAGTAAAAACCTGAGAAATCCGTTCGTTTTCGTCATTTGTTATCGAATCGACTTAAAGCCAGATCGTCACATTGGCCGCTCTTCTCTCTGCAACGGTTGTACTTATCGTCTGCAAAGCTATGTCGCGTGCTGCAGCATGCGGGGACACTAAAATCAACATAGTGGAACACAGATGAAGCTTCTAAGTTGATGTAAAAGCCAGTAAGAAGTAGTACAATTCAAGTTTTAGGTATCGATTATTGACTTTTTAGCTGGCTTTGACGCCTTGGACATCAGCTAGGACCTTAAGATTCTGCATGAAAGGAGGACTAGCAGCCGAGTTGCACAGGAGAATGTGAAAAGTGTTCATATGTAGTAAAAACCTGAGAAATCCGTCCGTTTTGGTCATTTGTTATGGAATCGACTTAAAGCCAAATCGTCACATTGGCCGCTCTTTTCTCTGAAACGGTTGTACTTATCGTCTGCAAAGCTATGTCGCAAGCTGCGGTATGCGGAGACACTAAAAGCACCATAGTAGAACACCGATGAAGCTTCTAAGTTGATGTAATAGCCAGTAAGATGTAGTACAATTCAAGTTTTAGCTTCTGATTATTGACTTTTTAGCTGGCTTTGGTGCCATGGACATGAGCTATTACCTTAAGATTCTGCATGAAAGGAGGACTAGCAGCCTAGTTGCACGGGAGAATGTGAAAAGTGTTCATATGTAGTAAAAACCTGAGAAATCCGTCCATTTCTTCATTTGTTATCGAATCGACTTAAAGCCTGATTGTCACATTGGCCGCTCTTCTCTCTGAAACGGTTGTACTTATCGTCTGCAAAGCTGTGTCGCGTGCTGCGGTATGCGGAGAAACTAAAAGCACCATAGTAGAACACAGATGAAGCTTCTAAGTTGATGTAATAGCCAGTAAGAAGTAGTACACTTCAAGTTTAAGGTATCGATTATTGACTTCTTAGATGGATTTGGTGCCTTGGACATGAGCTAGGACCTTAAGATTCTGCATGAAAGGAGGACTAGCAGCCGAGTTGCACGGGAGAATGTGAAAAGTGTTCATATGTAGTAGAAACCTGAGAAATCCGTCCATTTTCGTCATTTGTTATCGAATCGACTTAAAGCCAGATCGTCACATTGGCCGCTCTTCTCTCTGAAACGGTTGTACTTATCGTCTGCAAAGCTATGTCGTATGCTGCGGTAGGCGGAGACACTAAAACCACCACAGTAGAACACAGATGAAGCTTCTAATTTGATGTAATAGCCAGTAAGAAGTAGTACAATTCAAGTTTTAGGTATTGATTATTGACTTTTTAGCTGGCTTTGATGCCTTGGACATGAGCTAGGACCTTAAGATTTTACATGCATGAGGACTAGCAGCCGAGTTGCACGGGAGAATGTGTAAAGTGTTCATATGTAGCAAAAACCTGAGAAATCCGTTCGTTTTCGTCATTTGTTATCGAATCGACTTAAAGCCTGATTGTCACATTGGCCGCTCTTCTCTCTGAAACGGTTGTACTTATCGTCTGCAAAGCTATATCGCATGCTGCGGTATGCGGAGACACTAAAAGCACCATATTGGAACACAGATGAAGCTTCTAAGTTGATGTAATAGCCAGTAAGAAGTAGTACACTTCAAGTTTAAGGTATCGATTATTGACTTCTTAGATGGATTTGGTGCCTTGGACATGAGCTAGGACCTTAAGATTCTGCATGAGAGGAGGACTAGCAGCCGAGTTTGCCCAGGAGAATGTGAAAACTGTTCATATGTAGTAAAAACCTGAGAAATCCGTCCATTTTCGTCATTTGTTATCGAATCGACTTAAAGCCAAATCGTCACATTGGCCGCTCTTCCCTCCGAAACGGTTGTACTTATCGTCTGCAAAGCTATGTCGCATGCTGCGGTATGCGGAGACACTAAAAGCACCATAGTAGAACACAGATGAAGCTTCTAAGTTGATGTAATAGCCAGTAAGATGTAGTACAATTCAAGTTTTAGCTACTGATTATTGAATTTTAGCTGGCTTTGGAGCCTTGGACATAAGCTAGGACCTTAAGATTCTGCATGAAAGGAGGACTAGCAGCCGAGTTACATAGGAGAATGTGAAAAGAGTTTATATGTAGTAAAAACCTGAGAAATCCGTCCGTTTTCGTCATTTGTTATCGATTCGACTTAAAGCCAGATCGTCACATTGGCTGCTCTTCTCTCTGAAACGGTTGTACTTATCGTCTGCAAAGCTATGTCGCGTGCTGCGGTATGCGGAGACACTAAAAGCACCATAGTAGAACACAGATGAAGCTTCTAAGTTGATGTAATAGCCAGTAAGAAGTAGTACAATTCAAGTTTAAGGTATCGATTATTGACGTCTTAAATGGATTTGGTGCCTTGGACATGAGCTAGGACCTTAAGATTCTGCATGAAAGGAGGACTAGCAGCCGAGTTGCACGGGAGAATGTGAAAAGTGTTCATATGTAGTAAAAACCTGAGAAATCCGTCCGTTTTCGTCATTTGTTATCGACTCGCCAGATCGTCACATTGGCCGCTCTTCTCTCTGAAACGGTTGTACTTATCGTCTGCAAAGCTATGTCGCGTGCTGCGGTATGCGGAGACACTAAAAGCACCATAGTAGAACACAGATGAAGCTTCTAAGTTGATGTAATAGCCAGTAAGAAGTAGTACAATTCAAGTTTAAGGTATCGATTATTGACGTCTTAAATGGATTTGGTGCCTTGGACATGAGCTAGGACCTTAAGATTCTGCATGAAAGGAGGACTAGCAGCCGAGTTGCACGGGAGAATGTGAAAAGTGTTCATATGTAGTAAAAACCTGAGAAATCCGTCCGTTTTCGTCATTTGTTATCGACTCGCCAGATCGTCACATTGGCCGCTCTTCTCTCTGAAACGGTTGTACTTATCGTCTGGAAAGCTATGTCGCGTGCTGCGGTATGCGGAGACACTAAAAGTACCATAGTAGAACACAGATGAAGCTTCTATGATGATGTAATAGCCAGTACGAAGTAGTACAATTCAAGTTTTAGGTATCGATTATTGACTTTTAAGCTGGCTTTGGTGCCTTGGACATGAGCTGTTACCTTAAGATTCTGCATGAAAGGAGGACTAGCAGCCGAGTTGCACGGGAGAATGTGAAAAGTGTTCATATGTAGTAAAAACCTGAGAAATCCGTCCGTTTTCGTCATTTGTTATCGAATCGACTTAAAGCCAGATCGTCACATTGGCTGCTCTTCTCTCTGAAACGGTTGTACTTATTGTCTGCAAACCTATGTCGCGTGATGCGGTATGCGGAGACACTAAAAGCACCATAGTAGAACACAGATGAAGCTTCTAAGTTGATGTAATAGCCAGTAAGAAGTAGTACAATTCAAGTTTTAGGTATCGATTATTGACTTTTTAGCTGGCTTTGGTGCCTTGGACATGAGCTAGGACCTTAAGATTCTGCATGAAAGGAGGAATAGCTGCCGAGTTGCAGGGGAGAATGTGAAAAGTGTTCATATGTAGTAAAAACCTGAGAAATCCGTCCGTTTTCGTCATTTGTTATCGAATCGACTTAAAGCCAGATCGTCACATTGGCCACTCTTCTCTCTGAAACGGTTGTACTTATCGTCTGGAAAGCTATGTCGCGTGCTGCGGTATGCGGAGACACTAAAAGCACCATAGTAGAACACAGATGAAGCTTCTATGATGATGTAATAGCCAGTAAGAAGTAGTACAATTCAAGTTTTAGGTACCGATTATTGACTTTTAAGCTGGCTTTGGTGCCTTGGACATGAGCTGTTACCTTAAGATTCTGCATGAAAGGAGGACTAGCAGCCGAGTTGCACGGGAGAATGTGAAAAGTGTTCATATGTAGTAAAAACCTGAGAAATCCGTCCGTTTTCGTCATTTGTTATCGAATCGACTTGAAGCCAGATCGTCACATTGGCTGCTCTTCTCTCTGAAACGGTTGTACTTATCGTCTGCAAAGCTATGTCGCGTGATGCGGTATGCGGAGACACTAAAAGCACCATAGTAGAACACAGATGAAGCTTCTAAGTTGATGTAATAGCCAGTAAGAAGTAGTACAATTCAAGTTTTAGGTATCGATTATTGACTTTTTAGCTGGCTTTGGTGCCTTGGACATGAGCTAGGACCTTAAGATTCTGCATGAAAGGAGGACTAGCTGCCGAGTTGCACGGGAGAATGTGAAAAGTGTTCATATGTAGTAAAAACCTGAGAAATCCGTCCGTTTTCGTCATTTGTTATCGAATCGACTTAAAGCCAGATCGTCACATTGGCTGCTCTTCTCTCTGAAACGGTTGTACTTATCGTCTGCAAAGCTATGTCGCGTGCTGCGGCATGCGGGGACACTAAAATCACCCTAGTGGAACACAGATGAAGCTTCTAAGTTGATGTAATAGCCAGTAAGAAGTAGTACAATTCAAGTTTTAGGTATCGATTATTGACTTTTTAGCTGGCTTTGATGCCTTGGACATGAGCTAGGACCTTAAGATTCTGCATGAAAGGAGGACTAGCAGCCGAGTTGCACGGGAGAATTTGAAAAGTGTTCATATGTAGTAAAAACCTGAGAAATCCGACCGTTTTCGTCATTTGTTATCGAATCGACTTAAAGCCAAATCGTCACATTGGCCGCTCTGCTGTCTGAAACGGTTGTATTTATCGTCTGCAAAGCTATGTCGCGTACGGCGGTATTCGGAGACACTAAAAGCACCATAGTAGAACACAGATGTAGCTTCTAAGATGATGTAATAGCCAGTAAGAATTAGTACAATTCAAGTTTTAGGAATCGGTTATTGACTTTTTACCCTTGTTTGGTGCCTTGGACATGAGCTAATAACTTACGATTTTACATGCAGGAGGACTAGCAGCCGAGTTGCACGGGACAATGTGTAAAGTGTTCATATGTAGTAAAAACCTGAGAAATCCGTCCGGTTTCGTCATTTGTTATCGAATCGACTTAAAGCCAAATCGTCACATTGGCCACTCTTCTCTCTGAAACGGTTGTACTTATCGTCTGCAAAGCTATGTCGCAAGCTGCGGTATGCGGAGACACTAAAAGCACCATAGTAGAACACCGATGAAGCTTCTAAGTTGATGTAATAGCCAGTAAGATGTAGTACAATTCAAGTTTTAGCTTCTGATTATTGACTTTTTAGCTGGCTTTGGTGCCATGGACATGAGCTATTACCTTAAGATTCTGCATGAAAGGAGGACTAGCAGCCTAGTTGCACGGGAGAATGTGAAAAGTGTTCATATGTAGTAAAAACCTGAGAAATCCGTCCATTTCTTCATTTGTTATCGAATCGACTTAAAGCCTGATTGTCACATTGGCCGCTCTTCTCTCTGAAACGGTTGTACTTATCGTCTGCAAAGCTGTGTCGCGTGCTGCGGTATGCGGAGAAACTAAAAGCACCATAGTAGAACACAGATGAAGCTTCTAAGTTGATGTAATAGCCAGTAAGAAGTAGTACACTTCAAGTTTAAGGTATCGATTATTGACTTCTTAGATGGATTTGGTGCCTTGGACATGAGCTAGGACCTTAAGATTCTGCATGAAAGGAGGACTAGCAGCCGAGTTGCACGGGAGAATGTGAAAAGTGTTCATATGTAGTAGAAACCTGAGAAATCCGTCCATTTTCGTCATTTGTTATCGAATCGACTTAAAGCCAGATCGTCACATTGGCCGCTCTTCTCTCTGAAACGGTTGTACTTATCGTCTGCAAAGCTATGTCGTATGCTGCGGTAGGCGGAGACACTAAAACCACCACAGTAGAACACAGATGAAGCTTCTAATTTGATGTAATAGCCAGTAAGAAGTAGTACAATTCAAGTTTTAGGTATTGATTATTGACTTTTTAGCTGGCTTTGATGCCTTGGACATGAGCTAGGACCTTAAGATTTTACATGCATGAGGACTAGCAGCCGAGTTGCACGGGAGAATGTGTAAAGTGTTCATATGTAGCAAAAACCTGAGAAATCCGTTCGTTTTCGTCATTTGTTATCGAATCGACTTAAAGCCTGATTGTCACATTGGCCGCTCTTCTCTCTGAAACGGTTGTACTTATCGTCTGCAAAGCTATATCGCATGCTGCGGTATGCGGAGACACTAAAAGCACCATATTGGAACACAGATGAAGCTTCTAAGTTGATGTAATAGCCAGTAAGAAGTAGTACACTTCAAGTTTAAGGTATCGATTATTGACTTCTTAGATGGATTTGGTGCCTTGGACATGAGCTAGGACCTTAAGATTCTGCATGAGAGGAGGACTAGCAGCCGAGTTTGCCCAGGAGAATGTGAAAACTGTTCATATGTAGTAAAAACCTGAGAAATCCGTCCATTTTCGTCATTTGTTATCGAATCGACTTAAAGCCAAATCGTCACATTGGCCGCTCTTCCCTCCGAAACGGTTGTACTTATCGTCTGCAAAGCTATGTCGCATGCTGCGGTATGCGGAGACACTAAAAGCACCATAGTAGAACACAGATGAAGCTTCTAAGTTGATGTAATAGCCAGTAAGATGTAGTACAATTCAAGTTTTAGCTACTGATTATTGAATTTTAGCTGGCTTTGGAGCCTTGGACATAAGCTAGGACCTTAAGATTCTGCATGAAAGGAGGACTAGCAGCCGAGTTACATAGGAGAATGTGAAAAGAGTTTATATGTAGTAAAAACCTGAGAAATCCGTCCGTTTTCGTCATTTGTTATCGATTCGACTTAAAGCCAGATCGTCACATTGGCTGCTCTTCTCTCTGAAACGGTTGTACTTATCGTCTGCAAAGCTATGTCGCGTGCTGCGGTATGCGGAGACACTAAAAGCACCATAGTAGAACACAGATGAAGCTTCTAAGTTGATGTAATAGCCAGTAAGAAGTAGTACAATTCAAGTTTAAGGTATCGATTATTGACGTCTTAAATGGATTTGGTGCCTTGGACATGAGCTAGGACCTTAAGATTCTGCATGAAAGGAGGACTAGCAGCCGAGTTGCACGGGAGAATGTGAAAAGTGTTCATATGTAGTAAAAACCTGAGAAATCCGTCCGTTTTCGTCATTTGTTATCGACTCGCCAGATCGTCACATTGGCCGCTCTTCTCTCTGAAACGGTTGTACTTATCGTCTGCAAAGCTATGTCGCGTGCTGCGGTATGCGGAGACACTAAAAGCACCATAGTAGAACACAGATGAAGCTTCTAAGTTGATGTAATAGCCAGTAAGAAGTAGTACAATTCAAGTTTAAGGTATCGATTATTGACGTCTTAAATGGATTTGGTGCCTTGGACATGAGCTAGGACCTTAAGATTCTGCATGAAAGGAGGACTAGCAGCCGAGTTGCACGGGAGAATGTGAAAAGTGTTCATATGTAGTAAAAACCTGAGAAATCCGTCCGTTTTCGTCATTTGTTATCGACTCGCCAGATCGTCACATTGGCCGCTCTTCTCTCTGAAACGGTTGTACTTATCGTCTGGAAAGCTATGTCGCGTGCTGCGGTATGCGGAGACACTAAAAGTACCATAGTAGAACACAGATGAAGCTTCTATGATGATGTAATAGCCAGTACGAAGTAGTACAATTCAAGTTTTAGGTATCGATTATTGACTTTTAAGCTGGCTTTGGTGCCTTGGACATGAGCTGTTACCTTAAGATTCTGCATGAAAGGAGGACTAGCAGCCGAGTTGCACGGGAGAATGTGAAAAGTGTTCATATGTAGTAAAAACCTGAGAAATCCGTCCGTTTTCGTCATTTGTTATCGAATCGACTTAAAGCCAGATCGTCACATTGGCTGCTCTTCTCTCTGAAACGGTTGTACTTATTGTCTGCAAACCTATGTCGCGTGATGCGGTATGCGGAGACACTAAAAGCACCATAGTAGAACACAGATGAAGCTTCTAAGTTGATGTAATAGCCAGTAAGAAGTAGTACAATTCAAGTTTTAGGTATCGATTATTGACTTTTTAGCTGGCTTTGGTGCCTTGGACATGAGCTAGGACCTTAAGATTCTGCATGAAAGGAGGAATAGCTGCCGAGTTGCAGGGGAGAATGTGAAAAGTGTTCATATGTAGTAAAAACCTGAGAAATCCGTCCGTTTTCGTCATTTGTTATCGAATCGACTTAAAGCCAGATCGTCACATTGGCCACTCTTCTCTCTGAAACGGTTGTACTTATCGTCTGGAAAGCTATGTCGCGTGCTGCGGTATGCGGAGACACTAAAAGCACCATAGTAGAACACAGATGAAGCTTCTATGATGATGTAATAGCCAGTAAGAAGTAGTACAATTCAAGTTTTAGGTACCGATTATTGACTTTTAAGCTGGCTTTGGTGCCTTGGACATGAGCTGTTACCTTAAGATTCTGCATGAAAGGAGGACTAGCAGCCGAGTTGCACGGGAGAATGTGAAAAGTGTTCATATGTAGTAAAAACCTGAGAAATCCGTCCGTTTTCGTCATTTGTTATCGAATCGACTTGAAGCCAGATCGTCACATTGGCTGCTCTTCTCTCTGAAACGGTTGTACTTATCGTCTGCAAAGCTATGTCGCGTGATGCGGTATGCGGAGACACTAAAAGCACCATAGTAGAACACAGATGAAGCTTCTAAGTTGATGTAATAGCCAGTAAGAAGTAGTACAATTCAAGTTTTAGGTATCGATTATTGACTTTTTAGCTGGCTTTGGTGCCTTGGACATGAGCTAGGACCTTAAGATTCTGCATGAAAGGAGGACTAGCTGCCGAGTTGCACGGGAGAATGTGAAAAGTGTTCATATGTAGTAAAAACCTGAGAAATCCGTCCGTTTTCGTCATTTGTTATCGAATCGACTTAAAGCCAGATCGTCACATTGGCTGCTCTTCTCTCTGAAACGGTTGTACTTATCGTCTGCAAAGCTATGTCGCGTGCTGCGGCATGCGGGGACACTAAAATCACCCTAGTGGAACACAGATGAAGCTTCTAAGTTGATGTAATAGCCAGTAAGAAGTAGTACAATTCAAGTTTTAGGTATCGATTATTGACTTTTTAGCTGGCTTTGATGCCTTGGACATGAGCTAGGACCTTAAGATTCTGCATGAAAGGAGGACTAGCAGCCGAGTTGCACGGGAGAATTTGAAAAGTGTTCATATGTAGTAAAAACCTGAGAAATCCGACCGTTTTCGTCATTTGTTATCGAATCGACTTAAAGCCAAATCGTCACATTGGCCGCTCTGCTGTCTGAAACGGTTGTATTTATCGTCTGCAAAGCTATGTCGCGTACGGCGGTATTCGGAGACACTAAAAGCACCATAGTAGAACACAGATGTAGCTTCTAAGATGATGTAATAGCCAGTAAGAATTAGTACAATTCAAGTTTTAGGAATCGGTTATTGACTTTTTACCCTTGTTTGGTGCCTTGGACATGAGCTAATAACTTACGATTTTACATGCAGGAGGACTAGCAGCCGAGTTGCACGGGACAATGTGTAAAGTGTTCATATGTAGTAAAAACCTGAGAAATCCGTCCGGTTTCGTCATTTGTTATCGAATCGACTTAAAGCCAAATCGTCACATTGGCCACTCTTCTCTCTGAAACGGTTGTACTTATCGTCTGCAAAGCTATGTCGCGTGCTGCGGTATGCGGAGACACTAAAAGCACCATAGTAGAACAAATATGAAGCTTCTAAGAAGATGTAATAGCCAGTAAGAAGTAGTACAATTCAGGTTTTAGGTATCGATTATTGACTTTTTAGCTGTCTTTGGTGCCTTGGAGATGAGCTTGGACCATAAGATTCTGCATGAAAGTAGGAGTAGCAGCCGAGTTGCACGGGAGAATGTGAAAAGTGTTCATATGTAGTACAAACTTGAGAAATCCGTCCGTTTTCGTCATTTGTTATCGAATCGACTTAAAGCCAGATCGTCACATTGGCCGCTCTTCTCTCGGAAACGGTTGTACTTATCGTCTTCAAAGCTATGTCGCGTGCTGCGGTATGCGGAGACACTAAAAGCACCATTGTAGAACACAGATGAAGCTTCTAAGTTGATGTAATAGCCAGTAAGAAGTAGTACAATTCAAGTTTAAGGTATCGATTATTGACTTCTTAGATGGATTTGGTGCCTTGGACATGAGCTAGGACCTTAAGATTCTGCATGAAAGGAGGACTAGCAGCCGAGTTGCACGGGAGAATGTGAAAAGTGTTCATATGTAGTAAAAACCAGAGAAATCCGTCCTTTTTCGTCATTTGTTATCGACTCGCCAGATCGTCACATTGGCCGCTCTTCTCTCTGAAACGGTTGTACTTATCGTCTGGAAAGCTATGTCGCGTGCTGCGGTATGCGGAGACACTAAAAGCACCTTAGTAGAACACAGATGAAGCTTCTATGATGATGTAATAGCCAGTAAGAAGTAGTACAATTCAAGTTTTAGGTATCGATTATTGACTTTTAAGCTGGCTTTGGTGCTTTGGACATGAGCTGTTACCTTAAGATTCTGCATGAAAGGAGGACTAGCAGCCGAGTTGCACGGGAGAATGTGAAAAGTGTTCATATGTAGTAAAAACCTGAGAAATCCGTCCGTTTTCGTCATTTGTTATCGAATCGACTTAAAGCCAGATCGTCACATTGGCTGCTCTTCTCTCTGAAACGGTTGTACTTATCGTCTGCAAAGCTATGTCGCGTGATGCGGTATGCGGAGACACTAAAAGCACCATAGTAGAACACAGATGAAGCTTCTAAGTTGATGTAATAGCCAGTAAGAAGTAGTACAATTCAAGTTTTAGGTATCGATTATTGACTTTTTAGCTGGCTTTGGTGCCTTGGACATGAGCTAGGACCTTAAGATTCTGCATGAAAGGAGGACTAGCTGCCGAGTTGCACGGGAGAATGTGAAAAGTGTTCATATGTAGTAAAAACCTGAGAAATCCGTCCGTTTTCGTCATTTGTTATCGAATCGACTTAAAGCCAGATCGTCACATTGGCCACTCTTCTCTCTGAAACGGTTGTACTTATCGTGTGCAGAGCTATGTCGCGTGCTGCGGTATGCAGAGACACTAAAAGCACCATAGTAGAACACAGATGACACTTTTAAGTTGATGTAATAGCCAGTAAGAAGTAGTACAATTCAAGTTTTAGTTACTGATTACTGACTTTTTAGCTGGCTTTGGTGCCTTGGACATGAGCTAGGACCTTAAGATTCTGCATGAAAGGAGGACTAGCAGCCGAGTTACACAGGAGATTGTGAAAAGTGTTTATATGTAGTAAAAACCTGAGAAATCCGTCCGTTTTCGTCATTTGTTATCGAATCGACTTAAAGCCAAATCGTCACATTGGCCGCTCTCCTCTCGGAAACGGTTGTACTTATCGTCTTCAAAGCTATGTCGCGTGCTGCGGTATGCGGAGACACTAAAAGCACCATTGTAGAACACAGATGAAGCTTCTAAATTGATGTAATAGCCAGTAAGAAGTAGTACAATTCAAGTTTAAGGTATCGATTATTGACTTCTTAGATGGATTTGGTGCCTTGGACATGAGCTAGGACCTTAAGATTCTGCATGAAAGGAGGACTAGCAGCCGAGTTGCACGGGAGAATGTGAAAAGTGTTCATATGTAGTAAAAACCTGAGAAATCCGTCCGTTTTCGTCATTTGTTATCGACTCGCCAGATCGTCACATTGGCCGCTCTTCTCTCTGAAACGGTTGTACTTATCGTCTGGAAAGCTATGTCGCGTGCTGCGGTATGCGGAGACACTAAAAGCACCATAGTAGAACACAGATGAAGCCTCTATGATGATGTAATAGCCAGTAAGAAGTAGTACAATTCAAGTTTTAGGTATCGATTATTGACTTTTCAGCTGGCTTTGGTGCCTTGGACATGAGCTGTTACCTTAAGATTCTGCATGAAAGGAGGACTAGCAGCCGAGTTGCACGGGAGAATGTGAAAAGTGTTCATATGTAGTAAAAACCTGAGAAATCCGTCCGTTTTCGTCATTTGTTATCGAATCGACTTGAAGCCAGATCGTCACATTGGCTGCTCTTCTCTCTGAAACGGTTGTACTTATCGTCTGCAAAGCTATGTCGCGTAATGCGGTATGCGGAGACACTAAAAGCACCATAGTAGAACACAGATGAAGCTTCTAAGTTGATGTAATAGCCAGTAAGAAGTAGTACAATTCAAGTTTTAGGTATCGATTATTGACTTTTTAGCTGGCTTTGGTGCCTTGGACATGAGCTAGGACCTTAAGATTCTGCATGAAAGGAGGACTAGCTGCCGAGTTGCACGGGAGAATGTGAAAAGTGTTCATATGTAGTAAAAACCTGAGAAATCCGTCCGTTTTCGTCATTTGTTATCGAATCGACTTAAAGCCAGATCGTCACATTGGCTGCTCTTCTCTCTGAAACGGTTGTACTTATCGTCTGCAAAGCTATGTCGCGTGCTGCGGCATGCGGGGACACTAAAATCACCCTAGTGGAACACAGATGAAGCTTCTAAGTTGATGTAATAGCCAGTAAGAAGTAGTACAATTCAAGTTTTAGGTATCGATTATTGACCTTTTAGCTGGCTTTGATGCCTTGGACATGAGCTAGGACCTTAAGATTCTGCATGAAAGGAGGACTAGCAGCCGAGTTGCACGGGAGAATTTGAAAAGTGTTCATATGTAGTACAAACCTGAGAAATCCGACCGTTTTCGTCATTTGTTATCGAATCGACTTAAAGCCAAATCGTCACATTGGCCGCTCTGCTGTCTGAAACGGTTGTATTTATCGTCTGCAAAGCTATGTCGCGTACGGCGGTATTCGGAGACACTAAAAGCACCATAGTAGAACACAGATGTAGCTTCTAAGATGATGTAATAGCCAGTAAGAAATAGTACAATTCAAGTTTTAGGAATCGGTTATTGACTTTTTACCCTTGTTTGGTGCCTTGGACATGAGCTAGGAACTTAAGATTTTACATGCAGGAGGACTAGCAGCCGAGTTGCACGGGACAATGTGTAAAGTGTTCATATGTAGTAAAAACCTGAGAAATCCGGTCGTCTTCGTCATTTGTTATCGAATCGACTTAAAGCCAGATCGTCACATTGGCCGCTCTTCTCTCTGAAACGGTTGTACTTATCGTCTTCAAAGCTATGTCGCGTGCTGCGGTATGCGGTGACACTAAAAGCACCATAGTAGAACACAGATGAAGCTTCTAAGTTGATGTAATAGCCAGTAAGAAGTAGTACAATTCAAGTTTTAAGTATCGATTATTGACTTTTTAGCTGGCTTTGGTGCCTTGGACATGAGCTAGGACCTTAAGATTCTGCATGAAAGGAGGACTAGCATCCGCGTTGTACGGGAGAATGTGAAATGTGTTGATATGTAGTAAAAACCTGAGAAATCCGTCCGTTTTCGTCATTTGTTATCAAATCGTCTTAAAGCCAGATCGTCACATTGGCTGCTCTTCTCTCTGAAACGGTTGTACTTATCGTCTGGAAAGCTTTGTCGCGTGCTGCGGTATGCGGAGACACTAAAAGCACCATAGTAGAACACAGATGAAGCTTCTAAGATGATGTAATAGCCAGTAAGATGTAGTACAATTCAAGTTTTAGGTATCGATTATTGACTTTTTAGCTGGCATTGGTGCCTTGGACATGAGCTAGGACCTTAAGATTCTGCATAGAAGGAGGACTAGCAGCCGAGTTGCACGGGAGAATGTGAAAAGTGTTCATATGTAGTAAAAACCTGAGAAATCCGTCCGTTTTCGTCATTTGTTATCGAATCGACTTAAAGCCAGATCGTCACATTGGCCGCTCTTCTCTCTTAAACGGTTGTACTTATCGTCTGCAAAGCTATGTCGCGTGATGCGGTATGCGGAGACACTAAAAGCACCATAGTAGAACAAAGATGAAGCTTCTAAGTTGATGTAATAGCCAGTAAGAAGTAGTACAATTCAAGTTTTAGGTAACGGTTACTGAATTTTTAGCTGGCTTTGGTGCCTTGAACATGAGCTAGGACCTTAAGATTCTGTATGAAAGGAGGACTAGCAGCCCAGTTGCACGGGAGAATGTGAAAACTGTTCATATGTAGTAAAATCCAACCTGAGAAATCCGTCCGCTTTCGTCATTTGTTATCGAATCGACTTAAAGCCAGATCGTCACATTGGCCGCTCTTCTCTCTGAAACGGTTGTACTTATCGTCTGCAAAGCTATGTCGCGTGCTGCGGTATGCGGAGGCACTAAAAGCACCATAGTAGAACACATATGAAGCTTCTAAGATGATGTAATAGCCAGTAAGAAGTTGTACAATTCAAGTTTTAGGTATTGATTATTGACTTTTTAGCTGGCTTTGGTGCCTTGGACATGAGCTAGGACCTTAAGATCCTTCATGAAAGGAGGAGTAGCAGCCGAGTTGCACGGGAGAATGTGAAAAGTGTTCATATGTAGTAAAAACCTGAGAAATCCGTCCGTTTTCGTCATTTGTTATCGAATCGACTTAAAGCCAGATCGTCACATTGGCCGCTCTTCTCTCTGAAACGGTTGTACTTATCGTCTTCAAAGCTATGTCGCGTGCTGCGGTATGCGGTGACACTAAAAGCACCATAGTAGGACACAGTGAAGCTTCTAAGTTGATGTGATAACCAGTAAGAAGTAGTACAATTAAAGTTTTAGGTATTGATTATTGACTTTTAAGCTGGCTTTGATGCCTTGGACATGAGCTAGGACCTTAAGAATCTGCATGAAAGGAGGATTAGCAGCCGAGTTGCACGGGAGAATGTGAAAAGTGTTCATATGTAGTAAAAACCTGAGAAATCCGTCCGTTTTCGTCATTTGTTATCGAATCGACTTAAAGCCAGATCGTCACATTGGCCGCTCTTCTCTCTGAAACGGTTGTACTTATCGTCTTCAAAGCTATGTCGCGTGCTGCGGTATGCGGAGACACTAAAAGCACCATAGTGGAACACAGATGAAGCCTCTAAGTTGATGTAATAGCCAGTAAGAAGTAGTACAATTCAAGTTTTAGGTATCGATTATTGATTTTTTAGCTGGCTTTGGTGCCTTGGACATGAGCTAGGATCTTAAGATTCTGCATCAAAAGGAGGACTAGCAGCCGAATTGCACGGGACGATGTGAAAAGTGTTCATACGTAGTAAAAACCTAAGAAATCCGTCCCTTTTCGTCATTTGTTATCGAATCGACTTAAAGCCAGATCGTCACATTTGCCGCTCTTCTCTCTGAAACGGTTGTACTTATCGTCTTCAAAGCTATGTCGCGTGCTGCGGTATGCGGAGACACTAAAAGCACCATAGTAGAACACAGATGAAGCTTCTAAGTTGATGTGATAGCCAGTAAGAAGTAGTACAATTCAAGTTTTAAGTATCGATTATTGACTTTTTAGCTGGCTTTGGTGCCTTGGACATGAGCTAGGACCTTAAGATTCTGCATGAAAGGAGGACTAGCATCCGCGTTGTACGGGAGAATGTGAAATGTGTTGATATGTAGTAAAAACCTGAGAAATCCGTCCGTTTTCGTCATTTGTTATCAAATCGTCTTAAAGCCAGATCGTCACATTGGCTGCTCTTCTCTCTGAAACGGTTGTACTTATCGTCTGGAAAGCTTTGTCGCGTGCTGCGGTATGCGGAGACACTAAAAGCACCATAGTAGAACACAGATGAAGCTTCTAAGATGATGTAATAGCCAGTAAGATGTAGTACAATTCAAGTTTTAGGTATCGATTATTGACTTTTTAGCTGGCATTGGTGCCTTGGACATGAGCTAGGACCTTAAGATTCTGCATAGAAGGAGGACTAGCAGCCGAGTTGCACGGGAGAATGTGAAAAGTGTTCATATGTAGTAAAAACCTGAGAAATCCGTCCGTTTTCGTCATTTGTTATCGAATCGACTTAAAGCCAGATCGTCACATTGGCCGCTCTTCTCTCTTAAACGGTTGTACTTATCGTCTTCAAAGATATGTCGCGTTCTGCGGTATGCGGAGACACTAAAACCACCACAGTAGAACACAGATGAAGCTTCTAATTTGATGTAATAGCCAGTAAGAAGTAGTACAATTCATGTTTTAGGTATCGATTATTGACTTTTTAGGTGGCTTTGGTGCCTTGGACATGAGCTAGGACCTTAAGAATCTGCATTAAAGGAGGACTAGCAGCCGAGTTGCACGGGAGAATGTGAAAAGTGTTCAAATAGAGTAAAAACCTGAGAAATCCGTCCGTTTTCGTCATTTTTATCGAATCGACTTAAAGCCAAATCGTCACATTGGCCGCTCTGCTCTCTGAAACGGTTGTACTTATCGTCTGCAAAGCTATGTCGCGAACGGCGGTATTCGGAGACACTAAAAGCACCATTGTAGAACACAGATGTAGCTTCTAAGATGATGTAATAGCCAGTAAGAAATAGTACAATTCAAGTTTTAGGAATCGGTTATTGACTTTTTACCCTTGTTTGGTGCCTTGGACAGGAGCTAGGAACTTAAGATTTTACATGCAGGAGGACTAGCAGCCGAGTTGCACGGGAGAATGTGTAAAGTGTTCATATGTAGTAAAAACCTGAGAAATCCGTCCGTTTTCGTCATTTGTTATCGAATCGACTTAAAGCCAGATCGTCACATTGGCCGCTCTTCTCTCTGAAACGGTTGTACTTATCGTGTGCTGAGCTATGTCGCGTGCTGCGGTATGCAGAGACACTAAAAGCACCATAGTAGAACACAGATGACACTTCCAAGTTGATGTAATAGCCAGCAAGAAGTAGTACAGTTCAAGTTTTAGGTATCGATTATTGACTTTTTAGCTGGCATTGGTGCCTTGGACATGAGCTAGGACCTTAAGATTCTGCATAGAAGGAGGACTAGCAGCCGAGTTGCACGGGAGAATGTGAAAAGTGTTCATATGTAGTAAAAACCTGAGAAATCCGTCCGTTTTCGTCATTTGTTATCGAATCGACTTAAAGCCAGATCGTCACATTGGCCACTCTTCTCTCTGAAACGGTTGTACTTATCGTCTGAAAAGCTAATTCGTATGCTGCGGTAGGCGGAGACACTAAAACCACCACAGTAGAACACAGATGAAGCTTCTAATTTGATGTAATAGCCAGTAAGAAGTAGTACAATTGAAGTTTTAGGTATTGATTATTGACTTTTTAGCTGGCTTTGATGACTCGGACATGAGCTAGGACCTTAAGATTCTGCATAGAAGGAGGACTAGCAGCCGAGTTGCACGGGAGAATGTGAAAAGTGTTCATATGTAGTAAAAACCTGAGAAATCCGTCCGTTTTCGTCATTTGTTATCGAATCGACTTAAAGCCAGATCGTCACATTGGCCGCTCTTCTCTCTGAAACGGTTGTACTTATCGTCTGCAAAGCTATGTCGCGTGCTGCGGTATGCGGAGACTCTAAAAGCACCATAGTAGAACACAGATGAAGCTTCTAAGTTGATGTAATAGCCAGTAAGAAGTAGTACAAATCAAGTTTTAGGTATCGATTATTGTCTTTTTAGCTGGCTTTGGTGCCTTGGACATGAGCTACGACCTTAAGAATCTGCATTAAAGGAGGACTAGCAGCCGAGTTGCACGGGAGAATGTGAAAAGTGTTCAAATAGAGTAAAAACCTGAGAAATCCGTCCATTTTCGTCATTTTTATCGAATCGACTTAAAGCCAAATCGTCACATTGGCCGCTCTGCTCTCTGAAACGGTTGTACTTATCGTCTGCAAAGCTATGTCGCGAACGGCGGTATTCGGAGACACTAAAAGCACCATAGTAGAACACAGATGTAGCTTCTAAGATGATGTAATAGCCAGTAAGAAATAGTACAATTCAAGTTTTAGGAATCGGTTATTGACTTTTTACCCTTGTTTGGTGCCTTGGACATGAGCTAGGAACTTAAGATTTTACATTCAGGAGGACTAGCAGCCGAGTTGCACGGGAGAATGTGTAAAGTGTTCATATGTAGTAAAAACCTGAGAAATCCGTCCGTTTTCGTCATTTGTTATCGAATCGACTTAAAGCCAGATCGCCACATTGGCCGCTCTTCTCTCTGAAACGGTTGTACTTATCGTGTGCAGAGCTATGTCGCGTGCTGCGGTATGCGGAGACACTAAAAGCACCATAGTAGAACACAGATGAAGCTTCTAAGTTGATGTAATAGCCAGTAAGATGTAGTACAATTCAAGTTTTAGCTACTGATTATTGACTTTTTAGCTGGCTTTGGAGCCTTGGACATGAGCTAGGACCTTAAGATTCTGCATGAAAGGAGGACTAGCAGCCGAGTTACACAGGAGAATGTGAAAAGTGTTTATATGTAGTAAAAACCTGAGAAATCCGTCCGTTTTCGTCATTTGTTATCGAATCGACTTAAAGCCAGATCGTCACATTGGCCGCTCTTCTCTCTGAAACGGTTGTACTTATCGTCTTCAAAGCTATGTCGCGTGCTGCGGTATGCGGAGACACTAAAAGCACCATAGTAGAACACAGATGAAGCTTCTAAGATGATGTAATAGCCAGTAAGAAGTAGTACAATTCAAGTTTTAGGTATTGATTATTGACTTTTAAGCTGGCTTTGATGCCTTGGACATCAGCTAGGACCTTAAGATTCTGCATGAAAGGAGGATTAGCAGCCGAGTTGCACGAGAGAATGTGACAAGTGTTCATATGTAGTAAAAACCTGAGAAATCCGTCCGTTTTCGTCATTTGTTATCGAATCGACTTAAAGCCAGATCGTCACATTGGCCGCTCTTCTCTCTGAAACGGTTGTACTTATCGTCTTCAAAGCTATGTCGCGTGCTGCGGTATGCGGAGACACTAAAAGCACCATAGTAGAACACAGATGAAGCTTCTAAGTAGATGTAATAGCCAGTAAGAAGTAGTACAATTCAAGTTTTAGGTATCGATTATTGATTTTTTAGCTGCCTTTGGTGCCTTGGACATGAGCTAGGATCTTAAGATTCTGCATCAAAAGGAGGACTAGCAGCCGAGTTGCACGGGACAATGTGAAAGGTGTTCATATGTAGTAAAAACCTGAGAAATCCGTCCCTTTTCGTCATTTGTTATCGAATCGACTTAAAGCCAGATCGTCACATTGGCCACTCTTCTCTCTGAAACGGTTGTACTTATCGTCTTCAAAGCTATGTCGTGTGCTGCGGTATGCGGAGACACTATAAGCACCATAGTACAACACAGATGAAGCTTCTAAGTTGATGTGATAGCCAGTAAGAAGTAGTACAATTCAAGTTTTAGGTATTGATTATTGACTTTTTAGCTGGCTTTGGTGCCTTGGACATGAGCTAGGACCTTAAGATTCTGCATGAAAGGAGGACTAGCAGCCGCGTTGTACGGGAGAATGTGAAATGTGTTCATATGTAGTAAAAACCTGAGAAATCCGTCTGTTTTCGTCATTTGTTATCAAATCGACTTAAAGCCAGATAGTCACATTGGCTGCACTTCTCTCTGAAACGGTTGTACTTATCGTCTGGAAAGCTTTGTCGCGTGCTGCGGTATGCGGAGACACTAAAAGCACCATAGTAGAACACAGATGAAGCTTCTAAGATGATATAATAGCCAGTAAGAAGTAGTACAATTCAAGTTTTAGGTATCGATTATTGACTTTTTAGCTGGCTTTGGTGCCTTGGACATGGGCTAGGACCTTAAGATTCTGCATGAAAAAAGGATTAGCAGCCGAGTTGCACGGGAGAATGTGAAAAGTGTTCATATGTAGTAAAAACCTGAGAAATCCGTCCGTTTTCGTCATTTGTTATCGAATCGACTTAAAGCCAGATCGTCACATTGGCCGCCCTTCTCTCTGAAACGGTTGTACTTATCGTCTTCAAAGCTATGTCGCGTGCTGCGGTATGCGGAGACACTAAAAGCACCATAGTAGAACACAGATGAAGCTTCTAAGTTGATGTAATAGCCAGTAAGAAGTAGTACAATTCAAGTTTTAGGTATCGATTATTGATTTTTTAGCTGCCTTTGGTGTCTTGGACATGAGCTAGGATCTTAAGATTCTGCATCAAAAGGAGGACTAGCAGCCAAGTTGCACGGGACAATGTGAAAAGTGTTCATACGTAGTAAAAACCTAAAAAATCCGTCACTTTTCGTCATTTGTTATCGAATCGACTTAAAGCCAGATCGTCACATTGGCCGCTCTTCTCTCTGAAACGGTTGTACTTATCGTCTTCAAAGCTATGTCGCGTGCTGCGGTATGCGGAGACACTAAAAGCACCATAGTACAATACAGATGAAGCTTCTAAGTTGATGTGATAGCCAGTAAGAAGTAGTACAATTCAAGTTTTAGGTATTGATTATTGACTTTTTAGCTGGCTTTGGTGCCTTGGACATGAGCTAGGACCTTAGGATTCTGCATGAAAGGAGGACTAGCAGCCGCGTTGTACGGGAGAATGTGAAATGTGTTCATATGTAGTAAAAACCTGAGAAATCCGTCCGTTTTCGTCATTTGTTATCGAATCGACTTAAAGCCAGATCGTCACATTGGCCGCTCTTCTCTCTGAAACGGTTGTACTTATCGTCTTCAAAGCTATGTCGCGTGCTGCGGTATGCGGAGACACTAAAAGCACCATAGTAGAACACAGATGAAGCTTCTAAGTTGATGTAATAGCCAGTAAGAAGTAGTACAATTCAAGTTTTAGGTATTGATTATTGACTTTTAAGCTGGCTTTGATGCCTTGGACATGAGCTAGGACCTTAAGATTCTGCATGAAAGGAGGATTAGCAGCCGAGTTGCACGGGAGAATGTGACAAGTGTTCATATGTAGTAAAAACCTGAGAAATCCGTCCGTTTTCGTCATTTGTTATCGAATCGACTTAAAGCCAGATCGTCACATTGGCCGCTCTTCTCTCTGAAACGGTTGTACTTATCGTCTTCAAAGCTATGTCTCGTGCTGCGGTATGCGGAGACACTAAAAGCACCATAGCAGAACACAGATGAAGCTTCTAAGTTGATGTAATAGCCAGTAAGAAGTAGTACAATTCAAGTTTTAGGTATCGATTATTGATTTCTTAGCTGCCTTTGGTGCCTTGGACATGAGCTAGGATCTTAAGACTCTGCATCAAAAGGAGGACTAGCAGCCGAGTTGCACGGGACAATGTGAAAAGTGTTCATACGTAGTAAAAACCTGAGAAATCCGTCACTTTTCGTCATTTGTTATCGAATCGACTTAAAGCCAGATCGTCACATTGGCCGCTCTTCTCTCTGAAACGGTTGTACTTATTGTCTTCAAAGCTATGTCGCGTGCTGCGGTATGCGGAGACACTAAAAGCACCATAGTAGAACACAGATGAAGCTTCTAAGTTGATGTAATAGCCAGTAAGAAGTAGTACAATTCAAGATTTAGGTATCGATTATTGACTTCTTAGCTGGCTTTGGTGCCTTGGACATGAGCTAGGACCTTAAGATTCTGCATGAAAGGAGGACTAGCAGCCGAGTTGCACGGGAGAATGTGAAAAGTGTTCATATGTAGTAAAAACCTGAGAAATCCGTCCGTTTTCGTCATTTGTTATCGAATCGACTTAAAGCCAGATCGTCACATTGGCCGCTCTTCTCTCTGAAACGGTTGTACTTATCGTCTGCCAAGCTATGTCGCGTGCTGCGGTATGCGGAGACACTAAAAGCACCATAGTAGAACACAGATGAAGCTTCTACGTTGATGTAATAGCCAGTAAGAAGTAGTACAATTCAAGTTTTAGGTATCGATTATTGACTTTTTAGCTGCCTTTGGTGCCTTGGACATGAGCTAGGACCTTAAGATTCTGCATGAAAGGAGGACAAGCAGCCGCGTTGCACGGGAGAACGTGAAATGAGTTCATATGTAGTAAAAACCACAGAAATCCGTCCGTTTTCGTCATTTGTTATCAAATCGACTTAAAACCAGATCGTCACATTGGCTGCTCTTCTCTCTGAAACGGTTGTACTTATCGTCTGGAAAGCTTTGTCGCGTGCTGCGGTATGCGGAGACACTAAAAGCACCATAGTAGAACACAGATGAAGCTTCTAAGATGATGTAATAGCCAGTAAGAAGTAGTACAATTCAAGTTTTAGGTATTGATTATTGACTTTTAAGCTGGCTTTGATGCCTTGGACATGAGCTAGGACCTTAAGAATCTGCATGAAAGGAGGATTAGCAGCCGAGTTACACGGGAGAATGTGAAAAGCGTTCATATGTAGTAAAAACCTGAGAAATCCGTCCGTTTTCGTCATTTGTTATCGAATCGACTTAAAGCCAGATCGTCACATTGGCCGCTCTTCTCTCTGAAACGGTTGTACTTATCGTCTTCAAAGCTATGTCGCGTGCTGCGGTATGCGGAGACACTAAAAGCACCATAGTAGAACACAGATGAAGCTTCTAAGTTGATGTAATAGCCAGTAAGAAGTAGTACAATTCAAGTTTTAGGTATCGATTATTGATTTTTTAGCTGCCTTTGGTGCCTTGGACATGAGCTAGGATCTTAAGATTCTGCATCAAAAGGAGGACTAACAGCCGAGTTGCACGGGACAATGTGAAAAGTGTTCATACGTAGTAAAAACCTGAGAAATCCGTCACTTTTCGTCATTTGTTATCGAATCGACTTAAAGCCAGATCGTCACATTGGCCGCTCTTCTCTCTGAAACGGTTGTACTTATCGTCTTCAAAGCTATGTCGCGTGCTGCGGTATGCGGAGACACTAAAAGCACCATAGTAGAACACAGATGAAGCTTCTAAGTTGATGTAATAGCCAGTAAGAAGTAGTACAATTCAAGATTTAGGTATCGATTATTGACTTCTTAGCTGGCTTTGGTGCCTTGGACATGAGCTAGGACCTTAAGATTCTGCATGAAAGGAGGACTAGCAGCCGAGTTGCACGGGAGAATGTAAAAAGTGTTCATATGTAGTAAAAACCTGAGAAATCCGTCCGTTTTCGTCATTTGTTATCGAATCGACTTAAAGCCAGATCGTCACATTGGCCGCTCTTCTCTCTGAAACGGTTGTACTTATCGTCTGCAAAGCTATGTCGCGTGCTGCGGTATGCGGAGACACTAAAAGCACCATAGTAGAACACAGATGAAGCTTCTACGTTGATGTAATAGCCAGTAAGAAGTAGTACAATTCAAGTTTTAGGTATCGATTATTGACTTTTTAGCTGCCTTTGGTGCCTTGGACATGAGCTAGGACCTTAAGATTCTGCATGAAAGGAGGACAAGCAGCCGCGTTGCACGGGAGAACGTGAAATGAGTTCATATGTAGTAAAAACCACAGAAATCCGTCCGTTTTCGTCATTTGTTATCAAATCGACTTAAAACCAGATCGTCACATTGGCTGCTCTTCTCTCTGAAACGGTTGTACTTATCGTCTGGAAAGCTTTGTCGCGTGCTGCGGTATGCGGAGACACTAAAAGCACCATAGTAGAACACAGATGAAGCTTCTAAGATGATGTAATAGCCAGTAAGAAGTAGTACAATTCAAGTTTTAGGTATTGATTATTGACTTTTAAGCTGGCTTTGATGCCTTGGACATGAGCTAGGACCTTAAGAATCTGCATGAAAGGAGGATTAGCAGCCGAGTTACACGGGAGAATGTGAAAAGCGTTCATATGTAGTAAAAACCTGAGAAATCCGTCCGTTTTCGTCATTTGTTATCGAATCGACTTAAAGCCAGATCGTCACATTGGCCGCTCTTCTCTCTGAAACGGTTGTACTTATCGTCTTCAAAGCTATGTCGCGTGCTGCGGTATGCGGAGACACTAAAAGCACCATAGTAGAACACAGATGAAGCTTCTAAGTTGATGTAATAGCCAGTAAGAAGTAGTACAATTCAAGTTTTAGGTATCGATTATTGATTTTTTAGCTGCCTTTGGTGCCTTGGACATGAGCTAGGATCTTAAGATTCTGCATCAAAAGGAGGACTAACAGCCGAGTTGCACGGGACAATGTGAAAAGTGTTCATACGTAGTAAAAACCTGAGAAATCCGTCCCTTTTCGTCATTTGTTATCGAATCGACTTAAAGCCAGATCGTCACATTGGCCGCTCTTCTCTCTGAAACGGTTGTACTTATCGTCTTCAAAGCTATGTCGCGTGGTGCGGTATGCGGAGACACTAAAAGCACCATAGTACAACACAGATGAAGCTTCTAAGTTGATGTGATAGCCAGTGAGAAGTAGTACAATTCAAGTTTTAGGTATTGATTATTGACTTTTTAGCTGGCTTTGGTGCCTTGGACATGACCTAGGACCTTAAGATTCTGCATGAAAGGAGGACTAGCAGCCGAGTTGCAGGGGAGAATGTGAAAAGTGTTCATATGTAGTAAAAACCTGAAAAATCCGTCCGTTTTCGTCATTTGTTATCGAATCGACTTAAAGCCAGATCGTCACATTGGCCGCTCTTCTCTCTGAAACGGTTGTACTTATCGTCTTCAAAGTTATGTCGCGTGCTGCGGTATGCGGACACACTAAAAGCACCATAGTAGAACACAGATGAAGCTTCTAAGTTGATGTAATAGCCAGTAAGAAGTAGTACAATTCAAGTTTTAGGTATTGATTATTGACTTTTAAGCTGGCTTTGATGCCTTGGACATGTGCTAGGACCTTAAGAATCTGCATGAAAGGAGGATTAGCAGCCGAGTTGCACGGGAGAATGTGACAAGTGTTCATATGTAGTAAAAACCTGACAAATCCGTCCGTTTTCGTCATTTGTTATCGAATCGACTTAAAGCCAGATCGTCACATTGGCCGCTCTTCTCTCTGAAACGGTTGTACTTATCGTCTTCAAAGCTATGTCTCGTGCTGCGGTATGCGGAGACACTAAAAGCACCATAGCAGAACACAGATGAAGCTTCTAAGTTGATGTAATAGCCAGTAAGAAGTAGTACAATTCAAGTTTTAGGTATCGATTATTGATTTTTTAGCTGCCTTTGGTGCCTTGGACATGAGCTAGGATCTTAAGATTCTGCATCAAAAGGAGGACTAGCAGCCGAGTTGCACGGGACAATGTGAAAAGTGTTCATACGTAGTAAAAACCTGAGAAATCCGTCACTTTTCGTCATTTGTTATCGAATCGACTTAAAGCCAGATCGTCACATTGGCCGCTCTTCTCTCTGAAACGGTTGTACTTATCGTCTTCAAAGCTATGTCGCGTGCTGCGGTATGCGGAGACACTAAAAGCACCATAGTAGAACACAGATGAAGCTTCTAAGTTGATGTAATAGCCAGTAAGAAGTAGTACAATTCAAGATTTAGGTATCGATTATTGACTTCTTAGCTGGCTTTGGTGCCTTGGACATGAGCTAGGACCTTAAGATTCTGCATGAAAGGAGGACTAGCAGCCGAGTTGCACGGGAGAATGTGAAAAGTGTTCATATGTAGTAAAAACCTGAGAAATCCGTCCGTTTTCGTCATTTGTTATCGAATCGACTTACAGCCAGATCGTCACATTGGCCGCTCTTCTCTCTGAAACGGTTGTACTTATCGTCTGCAAAGCTATGTCGCGTGCTGCGGTATGCGGAGACACTAAAAGCACCATAGTAGAACACAGATGAAGCTTCTACGTTGATGTAATAGCCAGTAAGAAGTAGTACAATTCAAGTTTTAGGTATCGATTATTGACTTTTTAGCTGTCTTTGGTGCCTTGGACATGAGCTAGGACCTTAAGATTCTGCATGAAAGGAGGACAAGCAGCCGCGTTGCACGGGAGAATGTGAAATGTGTTCATATGTAGTAGAAACCTGAGAAATCCGTCCGTTTTCGTCATTTGTTATCAAATCGACTTAAAGCCAGATCGTCACTTGGCCGCTCTTCTCTCTGAAACGGTTGTACTTATCGTCTGCAAAGCTATGTCGCGTGCTGCGGTATGCGGAGACACTAAAAGCACCATAGTAGAACACAGATGAAGCTTCTATGATGATGTAATAGCCAGTAAGAAGTAGTACAATTCAAGTTTGAGGTATCGATTATTGACTTTTTAGCTGGCTTTGGTCCCTTGGACATGAGCTAGGACCTTAAGATTCTGCATTAAAGGAGGACTAGCAGCCGAGTTGCACGGGAGAATGTGATAAGTATTCATATGTACTAAAAACCTGAGAAATCCGTCCGTTTTCGTTATTTGTTATCGAATCGACTTAAAGCCAGATCGTCACATTGGCCGCTCTTCTCTCTGAAACGGTTGTACTTATCGTCTTCAAAGCTATGTCGCGTGCTGCGGTATGCGGAGACACTAAAAGCACCATAGTAGAACACAGATGAAGCTTCTAAGTTGATGTAATAGCCAGTAAGAAGTAGTACAATTCAAGTTTTAGGTATCGATTATTGACTTTTTAGCTGGCTTTGGTGCCTTGGACATGAGCTACGACCTTACGATTCTGCATCAAAAGGAGGACTAGCAGCCGAGTTGCACGGGACAATGTGAAAAGTATTCATATGTAGTAAAAACCTGAGAAATCCGTCCGTTTTCGTCATTTGTTATCGAATCGACTTAAAGCCAGATCGTCACATTGGCCGCTCTTCTGTCTGAAACGGTTGTACTTATCGTCTGCAAAGCTATGTCGCGTGCTGCGGAATGCGGAGACACTAAAAGCACCATAGTAGAACACAGATGAAGCTTCTAAGTTGATGTGATAGCCAGTAAGAAGTATTAAATTCAAGTTTTAGGTATCGATTATTGACTTTTTAGCTGGCTTTGGTGCCTTGGACATGAGCTAGGACCTTAAGATTCTGCATGAAAGGAGGACTATCAGCCGCGTTGCACGGGAGAATGTGAAATGTGTTCATATGTAGTAGAAACCTGAGAAATCCGTCCGTTTTCGTCATTTGTTATCGAATCGACTTAAAGCCCGATCGTCACTTGGCCGCTCTTCTCTCTGAAACGGTTGTACTTATCGTCTGCAAAGCTATGTCGCGTGCTGCGGTATGCGGAGACAATAAAATCACCATAGTAGAACACAGATGAAGGTTCTAAGTTTATTGTAATAGCCAGTAAGAAGTAGTACAATTCAAGTTGTAGGTATCGATTATTGATATTTTAGCTGGTTTTGGTGCCTTGGACATGAGCTAGGACCTTAAGATTCTGCATGAAAGGAGGACTAGCAGCCGAGTTGCTTGGGAGAATGTGAAAAGTGTTCATATGTAGTAAAAACGTGAGAAATCCGTCCGTCTTCGTCATTTGTCATCGAATCGACTTAAAGCCCGATCGTCACATTGGCCGCTGTTCTCTCTGAAACGGTTGTACTTATCGTCTGCAAAGCTATGTCGCGTGCTGCAGTATGCGGAGACACTAACATCAATATAGTAGTACACAGATGAAGCTTCTAAGTTGAAGTATTAGCCAGTAAGAAGTAGTACAATTCAAGTTTTAGGTATCGATTATCGACTTTTTAGCTGGCTTTGATGCCTTGGACATGAGCTAGGACCTTAAGAATCTGCATGAAAGGAGGATTAGCAGCCGAGTTACACGGGAGAATGTGAAAAGCGTTCATATGTAGTAAAAACCTGAGAAATCCGTCCGTTTTCGTCATTTGTTATCGAATCGACTTAAAGCCAGATCGTCACATTGGCCGCTCTTCTCTCTGAAACGGTTGTACTTATCGTCTTCAAAGCTATGTCGCGTGTTGCGGTATGCGGAGACACTAAAAGCACCATAGTAGAACACAGATGAAGCTTCTAAGTTGATGTAATAGCCAGTAAGAAGTAGTACAATTCAAGTTTTAGGTATCGATTATTGATTTTTTAGCTGCCTTTGGTGCCTTGGACATGAGCTAGGATCTTAAGATTCTGCATCAAAAGGAGGACTAGCAGCCGAGTTGCACGGGACAATGTGAAAAGTGTTCATACGTAGTAAAAACCTGAGAAATCCGTCACTTTTCGTCATTTGTTATCGAATCGACTTAAAGCCAGATCGTCACATTGGCCGCTCTTCGCTCTGAAACGGTTGTACTTATCGTCTTCAAAGCTATGTCGCGTGCTGCGGTATGCGGAGACACTAAAAGCACCATAGTAGAACACAGATGAAGCTTCTAAGTTGATGTAATAGCCAGTAAGAAGTAGTACAATTCAAGATTTAGGTATCGATTATTGACTTCTTAGCTGGCTTTGGTGCCTTGGACATGAGCTAGGACCTTAAGATTCTGCATGAAAGGAGGACTAGCAGCCGAGTTGCACGGGAGAATGTGAAAAGTGTTCATATGTAGTAAAAACCTGAGAAATCAGTCCGTTTTCGTCATTTGTTATCGAATCGACTTACAGCCAGATCGTCACATTGGCCGCTCTTCTCTCTGAAACGGTTGTACTTATCGTCTGCAAAGCTATGTCGCGTGCTGCGGTATGCGGAGACACTAAAAGCACCATAGTAGAACACAGATGAAGCTTCTACGTTGATGTAATAGCCAGTAAGAAGTAGTACAATTCAAGTTTTAGGTATCGATTATTGACTTTTTAGCTGTCTTTGGTGCCTTGGACATGAGCTAGGACCTTAAGATTCTGCATGAAAGGAGGACAAGCAGCCGCGTTGCACGGGAGAATGTGAAATGTGTTCATATGTAGTAGAAACCTGAGAAATCCGTCCGTTTTCGTCATTTGTTATCAAATCGACTTAAAGCCAGATCGTCACTTGGCCGCTCTTCTCTCTGAAACGGTTGTACTTATCGTCTGCAAAGCTATGTCGCGTGCTGCGGTATGCGGAGACACTAAAAGCACCATAGTAGAACACAGATGAAGCTTCTATGATGATGTAATAGCCAGTAAGAAGTAGTACAATTCAAGTTTGAGGTATCGATTATTGACTTTTTAGCTGGCTTTGGTCCCTTGGACATGAGCTAGGACCTTAAGATTCTGCATTAAAGGAGGACTAGCAGCCGAGTTGCACGGGAGAATGTGATAAGTATTCATATGTACTAAAAACCTGAGAAATCCGTCCGTTTTCGTTATTTGTTATCGAATCGACTTAAAGCCAGATCGTCACATTGGCCGCTCTTCTCTCTGAAACGGTTGTACTTATCGTCTTCAAAGCTATGTCGCGTGCTGCGGTATGCGGAGACACTAAAAGCACCATAGTAGAACACAGATGAAGCTTCTAAGTTGATGTAATAGCCAGTAAGAAGTAGTACAATTCAAGTTTTAGGTATCGATTATTGACTTTTTAGCTGGCTTTGGTGCCTTGGACATGAGCTACGACCTTACGATTCTGCATCAAAAGGAGGACTAGCAGCCGAGTTGCACGGGACAATTTGAAAAGTATTCATATGTAGTAAAAACCTGAGAAATCCGTCCGTTTTCGTCATTTGTTATCGAATCGACTTAAAGCCAGATCGTCACATTGGCCGCTCTTCTGTCTGAAACGGTTGTACTTATCGTCTGCAAAGCTATGTCGCGTGCTGCGGAATGCGGAGACACTAAAAGCACCATAGTAGAACACAGATGAAGCTTCTAAGTTGATGTGATAGCCAGTAAGAAGTAGTACAATTCAAGTTTTAGGTATCGATTATTGACTTTTTAGCTGGCTTTGGTGCCTTGGACATGAGCTAGGACCTTAAGATTCTGCATGAAAGGAGGACTAGCAGCCGCGTTGTACGGGAGAATGTGAAAAGTGTTCATATGTAGTAAAAACCTGAGAAATCCGTCCGTTTTCGTCATTTGTTATCGAATCGACTTAAAGCCAGATCGTCACATTGCTCCCTCTTTTCTCTGAAACGGTTGTACTTATCGTCTGCAAAGCTATGTCGCGTGCTGCGGTGTGCGGAGACACTAAAAGCACCATGGTAGAACACAGATGAAGCTTCTAAGTTGATGTAATAGCCAGTAAGAAGTATTAAATTCAAGTTTTAGGTATCGATTATTGACTTTTTAGCTGGCTTTGGTGCCTTGGACATGAGCTAGGACCTTAAGATTCTGCATGAAAGGAGGACTATCAGCCGCGTTGCACGGGAGAATGTGAAATGTGTTCATATGTAGTAGAAACCTGAGAAATCCGTCCGTTTTCGTCATTTGTTATCGAATCGACTTAAAGCCCGATCGTCACTTGGCCGCTCTTCTCTCTGAAACGGTTGTACTTATCGTCTGCAAAGCTATGTCGCGTGCTGCGGTATGCGGAGACAATAAAATCACCATAGTAGAACACAGATGAAGGTTCTAAGTTTATTGTAATAGCCAGTAAGAAGTAGTACAATTCAAGTTGTAGGTATCGATTATTGATATTTTAGCTGGTTTTGGTGCCTTGGACATGAGCTAGGACCTTAAGATTCTGCATGAAAGGAGGACTAGCAGACGAGTTGCTTGGGAGAATGTGAAAAGTGTTCATATGTAGTAAAAACGTGAGAAATCCGTCCGTCTTCGTCATTTGTCATCGAATCGACTTAAAGCCCGATCGTCACATTGGCCGCTGTTCTCTCTGAAACGGTTGTACTTATCGTCTGCAAAGCTATGTCGCGTGCTGCAGTATGCGGAGACACTAACATCAATATAGTAGTACACAGATGAAGCTTCTAAGTTGAAGTATTAGCCAGTAAGAAGTAGTACAATTCAAGTTTTAGGTATCGATTATCGACTTTTTAGCTGGCTTTGGTGCCTTGGACATGTGCTAGGACCTTAAGATTCTGCATGAAAGGAGGACTAGCATCCGAGTTGCACGGGAGAATGTGAAAAGTGTTCATATGTAGTAAAACCTGAGAAATCCGTCCGTTTTCGTCATTTGTTATCGAATCGACTTAAAGCCAGATCGACACATTGGCCGCTCTTCTCTCTGAACCGGTTGTACATATCGTCTTCAAAGCTATGTCGCGTGCTGCGGTATGCGGAGACACTAAAAGCACCATAGTAGAACACAGATGAAGCTTCAAATTTGATGTAATAGCCAGTAAGAAGTAGTACAATTGAAGTTTTAGGTATTGATTATTGACTTTTTAGCTGGCTTTGATGCCTTGGACATGAGCTAGGACCTTAAGAATCTGCATGAAAGGAGGATTAGCCGCCGAGTTGCACGGGAGAATGTGAAAAGTGTTCATATGTAGTAAAAACCTGAGAAATCCGTCCGTTTTCGTCATTTGTTATCGAATCGACTTAAAGCCAGATCGTCACATTGGCCGCTCTTCTCTCTGAAACGGTTGTACTTATCGTCTTCAAAGCTATGTCGCGTGCTGCGGTATGCGGAGACACTAAAAGCACCATAGTAGAACACAGATGAAGCTTCTAAGTTGATGTAATAGCCAGTAAGAAGTAGTACAATTCAAGTTTTAGGTATCGATTATTGATTTTTTAGCTGGCTTTGGTGCCTTGGACATGAGCTAGGACCTTAAGATTCTGCATCAAAAGGATTACTAGCAGCCGAGTTGCACGGGACAATGTGAAAAGTGTTCATATGTAGTAAAAACCTGAGAAATCCGTCCGTTTTCGTCATTTGTTATCGAATCGACTTAAAGCCAGATCGTCACATTGGCCGCTCTTCTCTCTGAAACGCTTGTACTTATCGTCTGCAAAGCTATGTCGCGTGCTGCGGTATGCGGAGACTCTAAAAGCACCATAGTAGAACACAGATGAAGCTTCTAAGTTGATGTAATAGCCAGTCAGAAGTAGTACAATTCAAGTATTAGGTATCGATTATTGACTTTTTAGCTGGCTTTGGTGCCTTGGACATCAGCTAGGACCTTAAGATTCTGCATGAAAGGAGGACTAGCAGCCGAGTTGCAGGGGAGAATGTGAAAAGTGTTCATATGTAGTAAAAACCTGAGAAATCCGTCCGTTTTCGTCATTTGTTATCGAATCGACTTAAAGCCAGATCGTCACATTGGCCGCTCTTCTCTCTGAAACGGTTGTACTTATCGTCTTCAAAGCTATGTCGCGTGCTGCGGTATGCGGAGACACTAAAAGCACCATAGTAGAACACAGATGAAGCTTCTAAGTTGATGTAATAGCCAGTAAGAAGTAGTACAATTCAAGTTTTAGGTATTGATTATTGACTTTTAAGCTGGCTTTGATGCCTTGGACATGAGCTAGGACCTTAAGATTCTGCATGAAAGGAGGATTAGCAGCCGAGTTGCACGGGAGAATGTGACAAGTGTTCATATGTAGTAAAAACCTGAGAAATCCGTCCGTTTTCGTCATTTGTTATCGAATCGACTTAAAGCCAGATCGTCACATTGGCCGCTCTTCTCTCTGAAACGGTTGTACTTATCGTCTTCAATGCTATGTCTCGTGCTGCGGTATGCGGAGACACTAAAAGCACCATAGCAGAACACAGATGAAGCTTCTAAGTTGATGTAATAGCCAGTAAGAAGTAGTACAATTCAAGTTTTAGGTATCGATTATTGATTTCTTAGCTGCCTTTGGTGCCTTGGACATGAGCTAGGATCTTAAGATTCTGCATCAAAAGGAGGACTAGCAGCCGAGTTGCACGGGACAATGTGAAAAGTGTTCATATGTAGTAAAAACCTGAGAAATCCGTCCGTTTTCGTCATTTGTTATCGAATCGACTTAAAGCCAGATCGTCACATTGGCCGCTCTTCTCCCTGAAACGGTTGTACTTATCGTCTGCAAAGCTATGTCGCGTGCTGCGGTATGCGGAGACACTAAAAGCACCATAGTAGAACACAGATGAAGCTTCTACGTTGATGTAATAGCCAGTAAGAAGTAGTACAATTCAAGTTTTAGGTATCGATTATTGACTTTTTAGCTGCCTTTGGTGCCTTGGACATGAGCTAGGACCTTAAGATTCTGCATGAAAGGAGGACAAGCAGCCGCGTTGCACGGGAGAACGTGAAATGAGTTCATATGTAGTAAAAACCACAGAAATCCGTCCGTTTTCGTCATTTGTTATCAAATCGACTTAAAACCAGATCGTCACATTGGCTGCTCTTCTCTCTGAAACGGTTGTACTTATCGTCTGGAAAGCTTTGTCGCGTGCTGCGGTATGCGGAGACACTAAAAGCACCATAGTAGAACACAGATGAAGCTTCTAAGATGATGTAATAGCCAGTAAGAAGTAGTAGAATTCAAGTTTTAGGTATTGATTATTGACTTTTAAGCTGGCTTTGATGCCTTGGACATGAGCTAGGACCTTAAGATTCTGCATGAAAGGAGGATTAGCAGCCGAGTTACACGGGAGAATGTGAAAAGCGTTCATATGTAGTAAAAACCTGAGAAATCCGTCCGTTTTCGTCATTTGTTATCGAATCGACTTAAAGCCAGATCGTCACATTGGCCGCTCTTCTCTCTGAAACGGTTGTACTTATCGTCTTCAAAGCTATGTCGCGTGCTGCGGTATGCGGAGACACTAAAAGCACCATAGTAGAACACAGATGAAGCTTCTAAGATGATGTAATAGCCAGTAAGAAGTAGTACAATTCAAGTTTTAGGTATCGATTATTGATTTTTTAGCTGCCTTTGGTGCCTTGGACATGAGCTAGGATCTTAAGATTCTGCATCAAAAGGAGGACTAACAGCCGAGTTGCACGGGACAATGTGAAAAGTGTTCATACGTAGTAAAAACCTGAGAAATCCGTCCCTTTTCGTCATTTGTTATCGAATCGACTTAAAGCCAGATCGTCACATTGGCCGCTCTTCTCTCTGAAACGGTTGTACTTATCGCCTTCAAAGCTATGTCGCGTGGTGCGGTATGCGGAGACACTAAAAGCACCATAGTACAACACAGATGAAGCTTCTAAGTTGATGTGATAGCCAGTAAGAAGTAGTACAATTCAAGTTTTAGGTATTGATTATTGACTTTTTAGCTGGCTTTGGTGCCTTGGACATGAGCTAGGACCTTAAGATTCTGCATGAAAGGAGGACTAGCAGCCGCGTTGTACGGGAGAATGTGAAATGTGTTCATATGTAGTAAAAACCTGAGAAATCCGTCCGTTTTCGTCATTTTTTCCGAATCGACTTAAAGCCAGATCGTCACATTGGCCGCTCTTCTCTCTGAAACGGTTGTCCTTATCGCCTGCAAAGCTATGTCACGTGATGCGGTATGCGGAGACACTAAAAGCACCATAGTAGAACACAGATGAAGCTTCTAAGTTGATGTAATAGCCAGTAAGAAGTAGTATATATAATTCAAGTTTTAGGTATCGATTATTGACTTTTTAGCTGGCTTTGGTGCCTTGGACATGAGCTAGGACCTTAAGATTCTGCATGAAAGGAGGACTAGCAGCCGAGTTGCAGGGGAGAATGTGAAAAGTGTTCATATGTAGTAAAAACCTGAAAAATCCGTCCGTTTTCGTCATTTGTTATCGAATCGACTTAAAGCCAGATCGTCACATTGGCCGCTCTTCTCTCTGAAACGGTTGTACTTATCGTCTTCAAAGCTATGTCGCGTGCTGCGGTATGCGGACACACTAAAAGCACCATAGTAGAACACAGATGAAGATTCTAAGTTGATGTAATAGCCAGTAAGAAGTAGTACAATTCAAGTTTTAGGTATTGATTATTGACTTTTAAGCTGGCTTTGATGCCTTGGACATGAGCTAGGACCTTAAGAATCTGCATGAAAGGAGGATTAGCAGCCGAGTTGCACGGGAGAATGTGAAAAGTGTTCATATGTAGTAAAAACCTGAGAAATCCGTCCGTTTTCGTCATTTGTTATCGAATCGACTTAAAGCCAGATCGTCACATTGGCCGCCCTTCTCTCTGAAACGATTGTACTTATCGTCTTCAAAGCTATGTCGCGTGCTGCGGTATGCGGAGACACTAAAAGGACCATAGTAGAACACAGATGAAGCTTCTAAGTTGATGTAATAGCCAGTAAGAAGTAGTAGAATTCAAGTTTTAGGTATCGATTATTGATTTTTTAGCTGCCTTTGGTGCCTTGGACATGAGCTAGGATCTTAAGATTCTGCATCAAAAGGAGGACTAGCAGCCAAGTTGCACGGGACAATGTGAAAAGTGTTCATACGTAGTAAAAACCTAAAAAATCCGTCACTTTTCGTCATTTGTTATCGAATCGACTTAAAGCCAGATCGTCACATTGGCCGCTCTTCTCTCTGAAACGGTTGTACTTATCGTCTTCAAAGCTATGTCGCGTGCTGCGGTATGCGGAGACACTAAAAGCACCATAGTAGAATACAGATGAAGCTTTCCAAGTTGATGTGATAGCCAGTAAGAAGTAGTACAATTCAAGTTTTAGGTATTGATTATTGACTTTTTAGCTGGCTTTGGTGCCTTGGACATGAGGTAGGACCTTAGGATTCTGCATGAAAGGAGGACTAGCAGCCGCGTTGTACGGGAGAATGTGAAATGTGTTCATATGTAGTAAAAACCTGAGAAATCCGTCCGTGTTCGTCATTTGTTATCAAATCGACTTAAAGCCAGATCGTCACATTGGCTGCTCTTCTCTCTGAAACGGTTGTACTTATCTTCTGGAAAGCTTTGTCGCGTGCTGCGGTATGCGGAGACACTAAAAGCACCATAGTAGAACACAGATGAAGCTTCTAAGATAATGTAATAGCCAGTAAGAAGTAGTACAATTCAAGTTTTAGGTATTGATTATTGACTTTTAAGCTGGCTTTGATGCCTTGGACATGAGCTAGGACCTTAAGATTCTGCATGAAAGGAGGATTAGCAGCCGAGTTGCACGGGAGAATGTGACAAGTGTTCATATGTAGTAAAAACCTGACAAATCCGTCCGTTTTCGTCATTTGTTATCGAATCGACTTAAAGCCAGATCGTCACATTGGCCGCTCTTCTCTCTGAAACGGTTGTACTTATCGTCTTCAAAGCTATGTCTCGTGCTGCGGTATGCGGAGACACTAAAAGCACCATAGCAGAACACAGATGAAGCTTCTAAGTTGATGTAATAGCCAGTAAGAAGTAGTACAATTCAAGTTTTAGGTATCGATTATTGATTTTTTAGCTGCCTTTGGTGCCTTGGACATGAGCTAGGATCTTAAGATTCTGCATCAAAAGGAGGACTAGCAGCCGAGTTGCACGGGACAATGTGAAAAGTGTTCATACGTAGTAAAACCTGAGAAATCCGTCACTTTTCGTCATTTGTTATCGAATCGACTTAAAGCCAGATCGTCACATTGGCCGCTCTTCTCTCTGAAACGGTTGTACTTATCGTCTTCAAAGCTATGTCGCGTGCTGCGGTATGCGGAGACACTAAAAGCACCATAGTAGAACACAGATGAAGCTTCTAAGTTGATGTAATAGCCAGTAAGAAGTAGTACAATTCAAGATTTAGGTATCGATTATTGACTTCTTAGCTGGCTTTGGTGCCTTGGACATGAGCTAGGACCTTAAGATTCTGCATGAAAGGAGGACTAGCAGCCGAGTTGCACGGGAGAATGTGAAAAGTGTTCATATGTAGTAAAAACCTGAGAAATCCGTCCGTTTTCGTCATTTGTTATCGAATCGACTTACAGCCAGATCGTCACATTGGCCGCTCTTCTCTCTGAAACGGTTGTACTTATCGTCTGCAAAGCTATGTCGCGTGCTGCGGTATGCGGAGACACTAAAAGCACCATAGTAGAACACAGATGAAGCTTCTACGTTGATGTAATAGCCAGTAAGAAGTAGTACAATTCAAGTTTTAGGTATCGATTATTGACTTTTTAGCTGTCTTTGGTGCCTTGGACATGAGCTAGGACCTTAAGATTCTGCATGAAAGGAGGACAAGCAGCCGCGTTGCACGGGAGAATGTGAAATGTGTTCATATGTAATAGAAACCTGAGAAATCCGTCCCTTTTCGTCATTTGTTATCAAATCGACTTAAAGCCAGATCGTCACTTGGCCGCTCTTCTCTCTGAAACGGTTGTACTTATCGTCTGCAAAGCTATGTCGCGTGCTGCGGTATGCGGAGACACTAAAAGCACCATAGTAGAACACAGATGAAGCTTCTATGATGATGTAATAGCCAGTAAGAAGTAGTACAATTCAAGTTTGAGGTATCGATTATTGACTTTTTAGCTGGCTTTGGTCCCTTGGACATGAGCTAGGACCTTAAGATTCTGCATTAAAGGAGGACTAGCAGCCGAGTTGCACGGGAGAATGTGATAAGTATTCATATGTACTAAAAACCTGAGAAATCCGTCCGTTTTCGTTATTTGTTATCGAATCGACTTAAAGCCAGATCGTCACATTGGCCGCTCTTCTCTCTGAAACGGTTGTACTTATCGTCTTCAAAGCTATGTCGCGTGCTGCGGTATGCGGAGACACTAAAAGCACCATAGTAGAACACAGATGAAGCTTCTAAGTTGATGTAATAGCCAGTAAGAAGTAGTACAATTCAAGTTTTAGGTATCGATTATTGACTTTTTAGCTGTCTTTGGTGCCTTGGATATGAGCTACGACCTTACGATTCTGCATCAAAAGGAGGACTAGCAGCCGAGTTGCACGGGACAATGTGAAAAGTATTCATATGTAGTAAAAACCTGAGAAATCCGTCCGTTTTCGTCATTTGTTATCGAATCGACTTAAAGCCAGATCGTCACATTGGCCGCTCTTCTGTCTGAAACGGTTGTACTTATCGTCTGCAAAGCTATGTCGCGTGCTGCGGAATGCGGAGACACTAAAAGCACCATAGTAGAACACAGATGAAGCTTCTAAGTTGATGTGATAGCCAGTAAGAAGTAGTACAATTCAAGTTTTAGGTATCGATTATTGACTTTTTAGCTGGCTTTGGTACCATGGACATGAGCTAGGACCTTAAGATTCTGCATGAAAGGAGGACTAGCAGCCGCGTTGTACGGGAGAATGTGAAAAGTGTTCATATGTAGTAAAAACCTGAGAAATCCGTCCGTTTTCGTCATTTGTTATCGAATCGACTTAAAGCCAGATCGTCACATTGGCTCCTCTTTTCTCTGAAACGGTTGTACTTATCGTCTGCAAAGCTATGTCGCGTGCTGCGGTGTGCGGAGACACTAAAAGCACCATGGTAGAACACAGATGAAGCTTCTAAGTTGATGTAATAGCCAGTAAGAAGTATTAAATTCAAGTTTTAGGTATCGATTATTGACTTTTTAGCTGGCTTTGGTGCCTTGGACTTGAGCTAGGACCTTAAGATTCTGCATGAAAGGAGGACTATCAGCCGCGTTACACGGGAGAATGTGAAATGTGTTCATATGTAGTAGAAACCTGAGAAATCCGTCCGTTTTCGTCATTTGTTATCGAATCGACTTAAAGCCCGATCGTCACTTGGCCGCTCTTCTCTCTGAAACGGTTGTACTTATCGTCTGCAAAGCTATGTCGCGTGCTGCGGTATGCGGAGACAATAAAATCACCATAGTAGAACACAGATGAAGGTTCTAAGTTTATTGTAATAGCCAGTAAGAAGTAGTACAATTCAAGTTGTAGGTATCGATTATTGATATTTTAGCTGGTTTTGGTGCCTTGGACATGAGCTAGGACCTTAAGATTCTGCATGAAAGGAGGACTAGCAGCCGAGTTGCTTGGGAGAATGTGAAAAGTGTTCATATGTAGTAAAAACGTGAGAAATCCGTCCGTCTTCGTCATTTGTCATCGAATCGACTTAAAGCCCGATCGTCACATTGGCCGCTGTTCTCTCTGAAACGGTTGTACTTATCGTCTGCAAAGCTATGTCGCGTGCTGCAGTATGCGGAGACACTAACATCAATATAGTAGTACACAGATGAAGCTTCTAAGTTGAAGTATTAGCCAGTAAGAAGTAGTACAATTCAAGTTTTAGGTATCGATTATCGACTTTTTAGCTGGCTTTGGTGCCTTGGACATGTGCTAGGACCTTAATATTCTGCATGAAAGGAGCACTAGCATCCGAGTTGCACGGGAGAATGTGAAAAGTGTTCATATGTAGTAAAACCTGAGAAATCCGTCCGTTTTCGTCATTTGTTATCGAATCGACTTAAAGCCAGATCGACACATTGGCCGCTCTTCTCTCTGAAACGGTTGTACTTATCGTCTTCAAAGCTATGTCGCGTGCTGCGGTATGCGGAGACACTAGAAGCACCATAGTAGAACACAGATGAAGCTTCAAATTTGATGTAATAGCCAGTAAGAAGTAGTACAATTGAAGTTTTAGGTATTGATTATTGACTTTTTAGCTGGCTTTGATGCCTTGGACATGAGCTAGGACCTTAAGAATCTGCATGAAAGGAGGATTAGCCGCCGAGTTGCACGGGAGAATGTGAAAAGTGTTCATATGTAGTAAAAACCTGAGAAATCCGTCCGTTTTCGTCATTTGTTATCGACTCGACTTAAAGCCAGATCGTCACATTGGCCGCTCTTCTCACTGAAACGGTTGTACTTATCGTCTTCAAAGCTATGTCGCGTGCTGCGGTATGCGGAGACACTAAAAGCACCATAGTAGAACACAGATGAAGCTTCTAAGTTGATGTAATAGCCAGTAAGAAGTAGTACAATTCAAGTTTTAGGTATCGATTATTGATTTTTTAGCTGGCTTTGGTGCCTTGGACATGAGCTAGGACCTTAAGATTCTGCATCAAAAGGATTACTAGCAGCCGAGTTGCACGGGACAATGTGAAAAGTGTTCATATGTAGTAAAAACCTGAGAAATCCGTCCGTTTTCGTCATTTGTTATCGAATCGACTTAAAGCCAGATCGTCACATTGGCCGCTCTTCTCTCTGAAACGGTTGTACTTATCGTCTGCAAAGCTATGTCGTATGCTGCGGTAGGCGGAGACACTAAAACCACCACAATTGAACACAGATGAAGCTTCTAATTTGATGTAATAGCCAGTAAGAAGTAGAACACTTCAAGTTTTAGGTATCGATTATTGATTTTTTAGCTGGCTGTGGTGCCCTGGACATGAGCTACGACCTTAAGATTCTGCATCAAAAGGAGGACTAGCAGCCGAGTTGCACGGGACAATGTGAAAAGTGTTCATATGTAGTAAAAACCTGAGAAATCCGTCCGTTTTCGTCATTTGTTATCGAATCGACTTAAAGCCAGATCGTCACATTGGCCGCTCTTCTGTCTGAAACGGTTGTACTTATCGTCTGCAAAGCTATGTCGCGTGCTGCGGTGTGCGGAGACACTAAAAGCACCATAGTAGAACACAGATGAAGCTTCTAAGTCGATGTAATAGCCAGTAAGAAGTAGTACAATTCAAGTTTTAGGTATCGATTATTGACTTTTTAGCTGCCTTTGGTGCCTTGGACATGAGCTGGGACCTTAAGATTCTTCATGAAAGGAGGACTAGCAGCCGCGTTGGATAGGAGAATGTGAAAAGTGTTCATATGTAGTAAAAACCTGAGAAATCCGTCCGTTTTCGTCATTTGTTATCGAATCGACTTAAAGCCAGATCGTCACATTGGCCGCTCTTCTCTCTGAAACGGTTGTACTTATCGTCTGCAAAGCTATGTCGCGTGCTGCGGTATGCGGAGACTCTAAAAGCACCATAGTAGAACACAGATGAAGCTTCTAAGTTGATGTAATAGCCAGTCAGAAGTAGTACAATTCAAGTATTAGGTATCGATTATTGACTTTTTAGCTGGCTTTGGTGCCTTGGACATGAGCTAGGACCTTAAGATTCTGCATGAATGGAGGACTAGCAGCCGAGTTGCAAGGGAGAATGTGAAAAGTATTCATATGTAGTAAAAACCTGAGAAATCCGTCCGTTTTCGTCATTTGTTATCGAATCGACTTAAAGCCGGATCGTCACATTGGCCCCTCTTTTCTCTGAAACGGTTGTACTAATCGTCTTCAAAGCTATGTCGCGTGCTGCGGTATGCGGAGACACTAAAAGCACCATAGTAGAACACAGATGAAGCTTCTAAGTTGATGTAATAGCCAGTAAGAAGTAGTACAATTCAAGTTTTAGGTATCGATTACTGATTTATTAGCTGGCTTTGATGCCTTGGACATGAGCTAGGACCTTAAGATTCTGCATCAAAATGAGGACTAGCAGCCGAGTTGCACGGGACAATGTGAAAAGTGTTCATATGTAGTAAAAACCTGAGAAATCCGTCCATTTCGTCATTTGTTATCGAATCGACTTAAAGCCAGATCGTCACATTGGCCGCTCTTCTCTCTGAAACGATTGTACTTATCGTCTGCAAAGCTATGTCGCGTGCTGCGGTATGCGGAGACACTAAAAGCACCATAGTAGAACACAGATGAAGCTTCTATGATGATGTAATAGCCAGTGAGAAGTAGTACAATTCAAGTTTTAGGTATCGATTATTGTTTTTATAACTGGCTTTGGTGCCTTGGACGTGAGCTAGGACCTTAAGATTCTGCATGACAGGAGGACTAGCACCCGAGTTGCAGGGGAGAATGTGAAAAGTGTTCATATGTAGTAAAAACCTGAGAAATCCGTCCGTTTTCGTCATTTGTTATCGAATCGACTTAAAGCCAGATCGTCACATTGGCCGCTCTTCTCTCTGAAACAGTTGTACTTATCGTCTTCAAAGCTATGTCTCGTGCTGCGGTATGCGGAGACACTAAAAGCACCATAGCAGAACACAGATGAAGCTTCTAAGTTGATGTAATAGCCAGTAAGAAGTAGTACAATTCAAGTTTTAGGTATCGATTATTGATTTTTTAGCTGCCTTTGGTGCCTTGGACATGAGCTAGGATCTTAAGATTCTGCATCAAAAGGAGGACTAGCAGCCGAGTTGCACGGGACAATGTGAAAAGTGTTCATACGTAGAAAAAACCTGAGAAATCCGTCACTTTTCGTCATTTGTTATCGAATCGACTTAAAGCCAGATCGTCACATTGGCCGCTCTTCTCTCTGAAACGGTTGTACTTATCGTCTTCAAAGCTATGTCGCGTGCTGCGGTATGCGGAGACACTAAAAGCACCATAGTAGAACACAGATGAAGCTTCTAAGTTGATGTAATAGCCAGTAAGAAGTAGTACAATTCAAGATTTAGGAATCGATTATTGACTTTTTAGCTGGCTTTGGTCCCTTGGACATGAGCTAGGACCTTAAGATTCTGCATTAAAGGAGGACTAGCAGCCGAGTTGCACGGGAGAATGTGAAAGTATTCATATGTACTAAAAACCTGAGATATCCGTCCGTTTTCGTCATTTGTTATCGAATCGACTTAAAGCCAGATCGTCACATTGGCCGCTCTTCTCTCTGAAACGGTTGTACTTATCGTCTGCAAAGCTATGTCGCGTGCTGCGGTATGCGGAGACACTAATAGCACCATAGTAGAACACAGATGAAGCTTCTAAGTTGATGTAATAGCCAGTAAGAAGTAGTACAATTCAAGTTTTAGGTATCGATTATTGACTTTTTAGCTGGCTTTGGTGCCTTGGACATGAGCTAGGACCTTAAGATTCTGCATGAAAGGAGGACTAGCAGCCGCGTTGCACGGGAGAATGTGAAATGTGTTCATATGTAGTAGAAACCTGAGAAATCCGTCCGTTTTCGTCATTTGTTATCAAATCGACTTAAAGCCAGATCGTCACTTGGCCGCTCTTCTCTCTGAAACGGTTGTACTTATCGTCTGCAAAGCTATGTCGCGTGCTGCGGTGTGCGGAGACACTAAAAGCACCATGGTAGAACACAGATGAAGCTTCTAAGTTGATGCAATAGCCAGTAAGAAGTAGTAAATTCAAGTTTTAGGTATCGATTATTGACTTTTTAGCTGGCTTTGGTGCCTTGGACATGAGCTAGGACCTTAAGATTCTGCATGAAAGGAGGACTAGCAGCCGCGTTGCACGGGAGAATGTGAAATGTGTTCACATGTAGTAGAAACCTGAGAAATCCGTCCGTTTTCGTCATTTGTTATCGAATCGACTTAAAGCCCGATCGTCACTTGGCCGCTCTTCTCTCTGAAACGGTTGTACTTATCGTCTGCAAAACTATGTCGCGTGCTGCGGTATGCGGAGACAATAAAATCACCATAGTAGAACACAGAAGAAGCTTCTAAGTTTATTGTAATAGCCAGTAAGAAGTAGTACAATTCAAGTTGTAGGTATCGATTATTGATATTTTAGCTGGTTTTGGTGCCTTGGACATGAGCTAGGACCTTAAGATTCTGCATGAAAGGAGGACTAGCAGCCGAGTTGCTTGGGAGAATGTGAAAAGTGTTCATATGTAGTAAAAACGTGAGAAATCCGTCCGTCTTCGTCATTTGTCATCGAATCGACTTAAAGCCCGATCGTCACATTGGCCGCTGTTCTCTCTGAAACGGTTGTACTTATCGTCTGCAAAGCTATGTCGCGTGCTGCGGTATGCGGAGACACTTAAATCAATACAGTAGTACACAGATGAAGCTTCTAAGTTGAAGTATTAGCCAGTAAGAAGTAGTACAATTCAAGTTTTAGGTATCGATTATTGACTTTTTAGCTGGCTTTGGTGCCTTGGACATGAGCTAGGACCTTAAGATTCTGCATGAAAGGAGGACTAGCATCCGAGTTGCACGGGAGAATGTGAAAAGTGTTCATATGTAGTAAAAACCTGAGAAATCCGTCCGTTTTCGTCATTTGTTATCGAATCGACTTAAAGCCAGATCGACACATTGGCCGCTCTTCTCTCTGAAACGGTTGTACTTATCGTCTGCAAAGCTATGTCGTATGCTGCGGTAGGCGGAGACACTAAAACCACCACAGTGGAACACAGATGAAGCTTCAAATTTGATGTAATAGCCAGTAAGAAGTAGTACAATTCAAGTTTTAGGTATCGATTATTGATTTTTTAGCTGGCTTTGGTGCCTTGGACATCAGCTAGGACCTTAAGATTCTGCATCAAAAGGAGGACTAGCAGCCGAGTTGCACGGGACAATGTGAAAAGTGTTCATATGTAGTAAAAACCTGACAAATCCGTCCGTTTTCGTCATTTGCTATCAAATCGACTTAAAGCCCGATCGTCACATTGGCCGCTCTTCTCTCTGAAACGGTTGTACTTATCGTCTGCAAAGCTATGTCGTTAGCTGCGGTAGGCGGAGACACTAAAACCACCACAATTGAACACAGATGAAGTTTCTAATTTGATGTAATAGCCAGTAAGAAGTAGTACACTTCAAGTTTTAGGTATCGATTATTGACTTTTTAGCTGGCTTTGGTGCCTTGGACATGAGCTAGGACCTTAAGATTCTGCATTAAAGGAGGACTAGCAGCCGAGTTGCACGGGAGAATGTGAAAAGTATTCATATGTAGTAAAAACCTGAGAAATCCGTCCGTTTTCATCATTTGTTATCGAATCGACTTAAAGCCAGATCGTCACATTGGCTGCTCTTCTCTCTGAAACGGTTGTACTTATCGTCTTCAAAGCTATGTCGCGTGCTGCGGTATGCGGAGACACTAAAAGCACCATAGTAGAACACAGATGAAGCTTCTAAGTTGATGTAATAGCCAGTAAGAAGTAGTACAATTCAAGTTTTAGGTATCGATTATTGATTTTTTAGCTGGCTGTGGTGCCCTGGACATGAGCTACGACCTTAAGATTCTGCATCAAAAGGAGGACTAGCAGCCGAGTTGCACGGGACAATGTGAAAAGTGTTCATATGTAGTAAAAATCTGAGAAATCCGTCCGTTTTCGTCATTTGTTATCGAATCGACTTAAAGCCAGATCGTCACATTGGCCGCTCTTCTGTCTGAAACGGTTGTACTTATCGTTTGCAAAGCTATGTCGCGTGCTGCGGTATGCGGAGACACTAAAAGCACCATAGTACAACACAGATGAAGCTTCTAAGTTGATGTGATAGCCAGTAAGAAGTAGTACAATTCAAGTTTTAGGAATCGATTATTGACTTTTTAGCTGGCTTTGGTGCCTTGGACATGAGCTAGGACCTTAAGATTCTGCATGAAACGAGGACTAGCAGCCGTGTTGCACGGGAGAATGTGAAATGTGTTCATATGTAGTAGAAACCTGAGAAATCCGTCCGTTTTCGTCATTTGTTATCGAATCGACTTAAAGCCCGATCGTCACTTGGCCGCTCTTCTCTCTGAAACGGTTGTACTTATCGTTTGCAAAGCTATGTCGCGTGCTGCGGTATGCGGAGACAATAAAATCACCATAGTAGAACACAGATGAAGCTTCTAAGTTTATTGTAATAGCCAGTAAGAAGTAGTACAATTCAAGTTGTAGGTATCGATTATTGATATTTTAGCTGGTTTTGGTGCCTTGGACATGAGCTAGGACCTTAAGATTCTGCATGAAAGGAGGACTAGCATCCGAGTTGCACGGGAGAATGTGAAAAGTATTCATATGTAGTAAAAACCTGAGAAATCCGTCCGTTTTCGTCATTTGTTATCGAATCGACTTAAAGCCAGATCGTCACATTGGCCGCTCTTCTGTCTGAAACGGTTGTACTTATCGTTTGCAAAGCTATGTCGCGTGCTGCGGTATGCGGAGACAATAAAATCACCATAGTAGAACACAGATGAAGCTTCTAAGTTTATTGTAATAGCCAGTAAGAAGTAGTACAATTCAAGTTGTAGGTATCGATTATTGATATTTTAGCTGGTTTTGGTGCCTTGGACATGAGCTAGGACCTTAAGATTCTGCATGAAAGGAGGACTAGCAGCCGAGTTGCTTGGGAGAATGTGAAAAGTGTTCATATGTAGTAAAAACGTGAGAAATCCGTCTGTCTTCGTCATTTGTCATCGAATCGACTTAAAGCCCGATCGTCACATTGGCCGCTGTTCTCTCTGAAACGGTTGTACTTATCGTCTGCAAAGCTATGTCGCGTGCTGCGGTATGCGGAGACACTAAAATCAATACAGTAGTACACAGATGAAGCTTCTAAGTTGAAGTATTAGCCAGTAAGAAGTAGTACAATTCAAGTTTTAGGTATCGATTATTGATTTTTTAGCTGGCTTTGGTGCCTTGGACATGAGCTAGGACCTTAAGATTCTGCATTAAAGGAGGACTAGCAGCCGAGTTGCACGGGAGAATGTGAAAAGTATTCATATGTAGTAAAAACCTGAGAAATCCGTCCGTTTTCGTCATTTGTTATCGAATCGACTTAAAGCCAGATCGTCACATTGGCCGCTCTTCTCTCTGAAACGGTTGTACTTATCGTCTTCAAAGCTATGTCGCGTGCTGCGGTATGCGGAGACACTAAAAGCACCATAGTAGAACACAGATGAAGCTTCTAAGTTGATGTAATAGCCAGTAAGAAGTATTACAATTCAAGTTTTAGGTATCGATTATTGATTTTTTAGCTGGCTGTGGTGCCCTGGACATGAGCTACGACCTTAAGATTCTGCATCAAAAGGAGGACTAGCAGCCGAGTTGCACGGGACAATGTGAAAAGTGTTCATATGTAGTAAAAACCTGAGAAATCCGTCCGTTTTCGTCATTTGTTATCGAATCGACTTAAAGCCAGATCGTCACATTGGCCGCTCTTCTGTCTGAAACGGTTGTACTTATCGTCTGCAAAGCTATGTCGCGTGCTGCGGTATGCGGAGACACTAAAAGCACCATAGTACAACACAGATGAAGCTTCTAAGTTGATGTGATAGCCAGTAAGAAGTAGTACAATTCAAGTTTTAGGAATCGATTATTGACTTTTTAGCTGGCTTTGGTGCCTTGGACATGAGCTAGGACCTTAAGATTCTGCATGAAAGGAGGACTAGCAGCCGCGTTGCACGGGAGAATGTGAAATGTGTTCATATGTAGTAGAAACCTGAGAAATCCGTCCGTTTTCGTCATTTGTTATCGAATCGACTTAAAGCCCGATCGTCACTTTGGCCGCTCTTCTCTCTGAAACGGTTGTACGTATCGTCTGCAAAGCTATGTCTCGTGCTGCGGTATGCGGAGACAATAAAATCACCATAGTAGAACACAGATGAAGCTTCTAAGTCGATGTAATAGCCAGTAAGAAGTAGTACAATTCAAGTTTTAGGTACTGATTATTGACTTTTTAGCTGGCTTTGGTGCCTTGGACATGAGCTAGGACCTTAAGATTCTGCATGAAAGGAGGACTAGCAGCCGAGTTGCACTGGAGAATGTGAAAAGTGTTCATATGTAGTAAAAACCTGAGAAATCCGTCCGTTTTCTTCACTTGTTATCGAATCGACTTAAGGCCAGATAGTCACATTGGCCGCTCTTCTCTCTGAAACGGTTGTACTTATCGTCTGCAAAGCTATGTCGCGTGCTGCGGTATGCGGAGACACTAAAAGCACCATAGTAGAACACAGATGAAGCTTCTATGATGATGTAATAGCCAGTAAGAAGTAGTACAATTCAAGTTTTAGGTATCGATTATTGACTTTTTAGCTGGCTTTGATACCTTGGACATGAGCTAGGACCTTAAGATTCTGCATGAAAGGAGGACTAGCAGCCGAGTTGCACTGGAGAATGTGAAAAGTGTTCATATGTAGTAAAATCCTGAGAAATCCGTCCGTTTTCGTCATTTGTTATCGAATCGACTTAAAGCCAGATCGTCACTTTGGCCGCTCTTCTCTCTGAAACGGTTGTACTTATCGTCTGCAAAGATATGTCGCGTGCTGCGGTATGCGGAGACACTAAAAGCACCATAGTAGAACACAGATGAAGCTTCTATGATGATGTAATAGTCAGTGAGAAGTAGTACAATTCAAGTTTTAGGTATCGATTATTGACTTTTTAGCTGGCTTTGGTGCCTTGGACATGAGCTAGGACCTTAAGATTCTGCATGAAAGGAGGACTAGCAGCCGCGTTGGATGGGAGAATGTGAAAAGTGTTCATATGTAGTAAAAACCTGAGAAATCCGTCCGTTTTCGTCATTTGTTATCGAATCGACTTAAAGCCAGATCGTCACATTGGCAGCTCTTCTCTCTGAAACGGTTGTACTTATCGCCTGCAAAGCTAAGTCGCGTGATGCGGTATACGGAGACACTAAAAGCACCATAGTAGAACACAGATGAAGCTTCTAAGTTGATGTAATAGCCAGTAAGAAGTAGTACAATTCAAGTTTTAGGTATCGATTATTGACTTTTTAGCTGGCTTTGGTGCCTTAGACATGAGCTAGGACCTTAAGATTCTGCATTAAAGGAGGACTAGCAGCCGAATTGCACGCGAGAATGTGAAAAGTATTCATATGTAGTAAAAACCTGAGAAATCCGTCCGTTTTCGTCATATGTTATCGAATCGACTTAAAGCCAGATCGTCACATTGGCCGCTCTTCTTTCTGAAACGGTGGTACTTATCGTCTTCAAAGCTATGTCGCGTGTTGCGGTATGCGGAGACACTAAAAGCACCATAGTAGAACACAGATGAAGCTTCTAAGTTGATGTAATAGCCAGTAAGAAGTAGTACATTTCAAGTTTTAGGTATCGATTATTGATTTTTTAGTTGGCTTTGGTGCCTTGGACATGAGCTACGACCTTAAGATTCTGCATCAAAAGGAGGACTAGCAGCCGAGTTGCACGGGACAATGTGGAAAGTGTTCATATGTAGTAAAAACCTGAGAAATCCGTCCGTTTTCGTCATTTGTTATCGAATCGACTTAAAGCCAGATCGTCACATTGGCCGTTCTTCTGTCTGAAACGGTTGTACTTATCGTCTGCAAAGCTATGTCGCGTGCTGCGGTATGCGGAGAAACTAAAAGCACCGTAGTAGAACACAGATGAAGCTTCTAAAGTGATGTAATAGCCAGTAAGAAGTAGTACAATTCAAGTTTTAGGTATCGATTATTGATTTTTTAGCTGGCTTTGGTGCCTTGGACATGAGCTACGACCTTAAGATTCTGCATCAAAAGGAGGACTAGCAGCCGAGTTGCACGGGACAATGTGAAAAGTGTTCATATGTAGTAAAAACGTGAGAAATCCGTCCGTCTTCGTCATTTGTCATCGAATCGACTTAAAGCCCGATCGTCACATTGGCCGCTGTTCTCTCTGAAACGGTTGTACTTATCGTCTGCAAAGCTATGTCGCGTGCTGCGGTATGCGGAGACACTAAAATCAATACAGTAGTACACAGATGAAGCTTCTAAGTTGAAGTATTAGCCAGTAAGAAGTAGTACAATTCAAGTTTTAGGTATCGATTATTGATTTTTTAGCTGGCTTTGGTGCCTTGGACATGAGCTAGGACCTTAAGATTCTGCATGAAAGGAGGACTAGCATCCGAGTTGCACGGGAGAATGTGAAAAGTGTTCATATGTAGTAAAAACCTGAGAAATCCGTCCGTTTTCGTCATTTGTTATCGAATCGACTTAAAGCCAGATCGACACATTGGCCGCTCTTCTCTCTGAAACGGTTGTACTTATCGTCTGCAAAGCTATGTCGTATGCTGCGGTAGGCGGAGACACTAAAACCACCACAGTAAAACACAGATGAAGCTTCAAATTTGATGTAATAGCCAGTAAGAAGTAGTACAATTCAAGTTTTAGGTATTGATTATTGACTTTTTAGCTGGCTTTGATGCCTTGGACATGAGCTAGGACCTTAAGAATCTGCATGAAAGGAGGATTAGCCGCCGAGTTGCACGGGAGAATGTGAAAAGTGTTCAAATGTAGTAAAAACCTGAGAAATCCGTCCGTTTTCGTCATTTGTTATCGAATCGACTTAAAGCCAGATCGTCACAATGGCCGCTCTTCTCTCTGAAACGGTTGTACTGATCGTCTTCAAAGCTATGTCGCGTGCTGCGGTATGCGGAGACACTAAAAGCACCATAGTAGAACACAGATGAAGCTTCTAAGTTGATGTAATAGCCAGTAAGAAGTAGTACAATTCAAGTTTTAGGTATCGATTATTGATTTTTTAGCTGGCTTTGGTGCCTTGGACATGAGCTAGGACCTTAAGATTCTGCATCAAAAGGAGGACGAGCAGCCGAGTTGCACGGGACAATGTGAAAAGTGTTCATATGTAGTAAAAACCTGAGAAATCCGTCCGTTTTCGTCATTTGTTATCGAATCGACTTAAAGCCAGATCGTCACATTGGCCGTTCTTCTGTCTGAAACGGTTGTACTTATCGTCTGCAAAGCTATGTCGCGTGCTGCGGTATGCGGAGAAACTAAAAGCACCGTAGTAGAACACAGATGAAGCTTCTAAAGTGATGTAATAGCCAGTAAGAAGTAGTACAATTCAAGTTTTAGGTATCGATTATTGATTTTTTAGCTGGCTTTGGTGCCTTGGACATGAGCTACGACCTTAAGATTCTGCATCAAAAGGAGGACTAGCAGCCGAGTTGCACGGGACAATGTGAAAAGTGTTCATATGTAGTAAAAACGTGAGAAATCCGTCCGTCTTCGTCATTTGTCATCGAATCGACTTAAAGCCAGATCGACACATTGGCCGCTCTTCTCTCTGAAACGGTTGTACTTATCGTCTGCAAAGCTATGTCGTATGCTGCGGTAGGCGGAGACACTAAAACCACCACAGTAGAACACAGATGAAGCTTCTAATTTGATGTAATAGCCAGTAAGAAGTAGTACAATTCAAGTTTTAGGTATTGATTATTGACTTTTTAGCTGGCTTTGATGCCTTGGACATGAGCTAGGACCTTAAGAATCTGCATGAAAGGAGGATTAGCCGCCGAGTTGCACGGGAGAATGTGAAAAGTGTTCAAATGTAGTAAAAACCTGAGAAATCCGTCCGTTTTCGTCATTTGTTATCGAATCGACTTAAAGCCAGATCGTCACATTGGCCGCTCTTCTCTCTGAAACGGTTGTACTGATCGTCTTCAAAGCTATGTCGCGTGCTGCGGTATGCGGAGACACTAAAAGCACCATAGTAGAACACAGATGAAGCTTCTAAGTTGATGTAATAGCCAGTAAGAAGTAGTACAATTCAAGTTTTAGGTATCGATTATTGATTTTTTAGCTGGCTTTGGTGCCTTGGACATGAGCTAGGACCTTAAGATTCTGCATCAAAAGGAGGACGAGCAGCCGAGTTGCACGGGACAATGTGAAAAGTGTTCATATGTAGTAAAAACCTGAGAAATCCGTCCGTTTTCGTCATTTGTTATCGAATCGACTTAAAGCCAGATCGTCACATTGGCCGCTCTTCTCTCTGAAACGGTTGTACTTATCGTCTGCAAAGCTATGTCGTATGCTGCGGTAGGCGGAGACACTAAAACCACCACAATTGGACACAGATGAAACTTCTAATTTGATGTAATAGCCAGTAAGAAGTAGTACACTTCAAGTTTTAGGTATCGATTATTGACTTTTTAGCTGGCTTTGGTGCCTTGGACATGAGCTAGGACCTTAAGATTCTGCATTAAAGGAGGACTAGCAGCCGAGTTGCACGGGAGAATGTGAAAAGTATTCATATGTAGTAAAAACCTGAGAAATCCGTTCGTTTTCGTCATTTGTTATAAAATCGACTTAAAGCCAGATCGTCACATTGGCCGCTCTTCTCTCTGAAACGGTTGTACTTATCGTCTTCAAAGCTATGTCGCGTGCTGCGGTATGCGGAGACACTAAAAGCACCATAGTAGAACACAGATGAAGCTTCTAAGTTGATGTAATAGCCAGTAGGAAGTAGTACAATTCAAGTTTTAGGTATCGATTATTGATTTTTTAGCTGGCTGTGGTGCCCTGGACATGAGCTACGACCTTAAGATTCTGCATCAAAAGGAGGACTAGCAGCCGAGTTGCACGGGACAATGTGAAAAGTGTTCATATGTAGTAAAAACCTGAGAAATCCGTCCGTTTTCGTCATTTGTTATCGAATCGACTTAAAGCCAGATCGTCACATTGGCCGCTCTTCTGTCTGAAACGGTTGTACTTATCGTCTGCAAAGCTATGTCGCGTGCTGCGGTATGCGGAGACACTAAAAGCACCATAGTACAACACAGATGAAGCTTCTAAGTTGATGTGATAGCCAGTAAGAAGTAGTACAATTCAAGTTTTAGGAATCGATTATTGACTTTTTAGCTGGCTTTGGTGCCTTGGACATGAGCTAGGACCTTAAGATTCTGCATGAAAGGAGGACTAGCAGCCGCGTTGCAAGGGAGAATGTGAAATGTGTTCATATGTAGTAGAAACCTGAGAAATCCGTCCGTTTTCGTCATTTGTTATCGAATCGACTTAAAGCCCGATCGTCACTTTGGCCGCTCTTCTCTCTGAAACGGTTGTACTTATCGTCTGCAAAGCTATGTCGCGTGCTGCGGTATGCGGAGACAATAAAATCACCATAGTAGAACACAGATGAAGCTTCTAAGTCGATGTAATAGCCAGTAAGAAGTAGTACAATTCAAGTTTTAGGTACTGATTATTGACTTTTTAGCTGGCTTTGGTGCCTTCGACATGAGCTAGGACCTTAAGATTCTGCATGAAAGGAGGACTAGCAGCCGAGTTGCACTGGAGAATGTGAAAAGTGTTCATATGTAGTAAAAACCTGAGAAATCCGTCCGTTTTCGTCACTTGTTATCGAATCGACTTAAAGCCAGATCGTCACATTGGCCGCTCTTCTCTCTGAAACGGTTGTACTTATCGTCTGCAAAGCTATGTCGCGTGCTGCGGTATGCGGAGACACTAAAAGCACCATAGTAGAACACAGATGAAGCTTCTATGATGATGTAATAGCCAGTAAGAAGTAGTACAATTCAAGTTTTAGGTATCGATTATTGACTTTTTAGCTGGCTTTGATACCTTGGACATGAGCTAGGACCTTAAGATTCTGCATGAAAGGAGGACTAGCAGCCGCGTTGGATAGGAGAATGTGAAAAGTGTTCAAATGTAGTAAAATCCTGAGAAATCCGTCCGTTTTCGTCATTTGTTATCGAATCGACTTAAAGCCAGATCGTCACTTTGGCCGCTCTTCTCTCTGAAACGGTTGTACTTATCGTCTGCAAAGCTATGTCGCGTGCTGCGGTATGCGGAGACACTAAAAGCACCATAGTAGAACACAGATGAAGCTTCTATGATGATGTAATAGTCAGTGAGAAGTAGTACAATTCAAGTTTTAGGTATCGATTATTGATTTTTTAGCTGGCTTTGTGCCTTGGACATGAGCTAGGACCTTAAGATTCTGCATGAAAGGAGGACTAGCAGCCGCGTTGGATGGGAGAATGTGAAAAGTGTTCATATGTAGTAAAAACCTGAGAAATCCGTCCGTTTTCGTCATTTGTTATCGAATCGACTTAAAGCCAGATCGTCACATTGGCAGCTCTTCTCTCTGAAACGGTTGTACTTATCGCCTGCAAAGCTAAGTCGCGTGATGCGGTATGCGGAGACACTAAAAGCACCATAGTAGAACACAGATGAAGCTTCTAAGTTGATGTAATAGCCAGTAAGAAGTAGTACAATTCAAGTTTTAGGAATCGATTATTGACTTTTTAGCTGGCTTCGGTGCCTTAGACATGAGCTAGGACCTTAAGATTCTGCATTAAAGGAGGACTAGCAGCCGAATTGCACGCGAGAATGTGAAAAGTATTCATATGTAGTAAAAACCTGAGAAATCCGTCCGTTTTCGTCATATGTTATCGAATCGACTTAAAGCCAGATCGTCACATTGGCCGCTCTTCTCTCTGAAACGGTTGTACTTATCGTCTTCAAAGCTATGTCGCGTGTTGCGGTATGCGGAGACACTAAAAGCACCATAGTAGAACACAGATGAAGCTTCTAAGTTGATGTAATAGCCAGTAAGAAGTAGTACATTTCAAGTTTTAGGTATCGATTATTGATTTTTTAGCTGGCTTTGGTGCCTTGGACATGAGCTACGACCTTAAGATTCTGCATCAAAAGGAGGACTAGCAGCCGAGTTGCACGGGACAATGTGGAAAGTGTTCATATGTAGTAAAAACCTGAGAAATCCGTCCGTTTTCGTCATTTGTTATCGAATCGACTTAAAGCCAGATCGTCACATTGGCCGTTCTTCTGTCTGAAACGGTTGTACTTATCGTCTGCAAAGCTATGTCGCGTGCTGCGGTATGCGGAGAAACTAAAAGCACCGTAGTAGAACACAGATGAAGCTTCTAAAGTGATGTAATAGCCAGTAAGAAGTAGTACAATTCAAGTTTTAGGTATCGATTATTGATTTTTTAGCTGGCTTTGGTGCCTTGGACATGAGCTACGACCTTAAGATTCTGCATCAAAAGGAGGACTAGCAGCCGAGTTGCACGGGACAATGTGAAAAGTGTTCATATGTAGTAAAAACGTGACAAATCCGTCCGTCTTCGTCATTTGTCATCGAATCGACTTAAAGCCCGATCGTCACATTGGCCGCTGTTCTCTCTGAAACGGTTGTACTTATCGTCTTCAAAGCTATGTCGCGTGCTGCGGTATGCGGAGACACTAAAATCAATATAGTAGTACACAGATGAAGCTTCTAAGTTGAAGTATTAGCCAGTAAGAAGTAGTACAATTCAAGTTTTAGGTATCGATTATTGACTTTTTAGCTGGCTTTGGTGCCTTGGACATGAGGTAGGACCTTAAGATTCTGCAAGAAAGGAGGACTAGCATCCGAGTTGCACGGGAGAATGTGAAAAGTGTTCATATGTAGTAAAAACCTGAGAAATCCGTCCGTTTTCGTCACTTGTTATCGAATCGACTTAAGGCCAGATCGTCACATTGGCCGCTCTTCTCTCTGAAACGGTTGTACTGATCGTCTTCAAAGCTATGTCGCGTGCTGCGGTATGCGGAGACACTAAAAGCACCATAGTAGAACACATATGAAGCTTCTAAGTTGATGTAATAGCCAGTAAGAAGTAGTACAATTCAAGTTTTAGGTATCGATTATTGATTTTTTAGCTGGCTTTGGTGCCTTGGACATGAGCTAGGACCTTAAGGTTCTGCATCAAAAGGAGGACTAGCAGCCGAGTTGCACGGGCAATGTGAAAAGTGTTCATATGTAGTAAAAACCTGAGAAATCCGTCCGTTTTCGTCATTTGTTATCGAATCGACTTAAAGCCAGATCGTCACATTGGCCGCTCTTCTCTCTGAAACGGTTGTACTTATCGTCTGCAAAGCTATGTCGTATGTTGCGGTAGGCGGAGACACTAAAACCACCACAATTGAACACAGATGAAGCTTCTAATTTGATGTAATAGCCAGTAAGAAGTAGTACAATTCAAGTTTTAGGTATCGATTATTGATTTTTTAGCTGGCTGTGGTGCCCTGGACATGAGCTACGACCTTAAGATTCTGCATCAAAAGGAGGACTAGCAGCCGAGTTGCACGGGACAATGTGAAAAGTGTTCATATATAGTAAAAACCTGAGAAATCCGTCCGTTTTCGTCATTTGTTATCGAATCGACTTAAAGCCAGATCGTAACATTGGCCGCTCTTCTCTCTGAAACGGTTGTACTTATCGCCTGCAAAGCTATGTCGCGTGATGTGGTATGCGGAGACACTAAAAGCACCATAGTAGAACACAGATGAAGCTTCTAAGTTGATGTAATAGCCAGTAAGAAGTAGTACAATTCAAGTTTTAGGTATCGATTATTGACTTTTAGCTGGCTTTGGTGCCTTGGCCATGAGCTAGGACCTTAAGATTCTGCATTAAAGGAGGACTAGCATCCGAGTTGCACGGGAGAATGTGGAAAGTATTCGTATGTAGTAAAAACCTGAGAAATCCGTCCGTTTTCGTCATTTGTTATCGAATCGACTTAAAGCCAGATCGTCACATTGGCCGCTCTTCTCTCTGAAACGGTTGTACTTATCGTCTTCAAAGCTATGTCGCGTGCTGCGGTATGCGGAGACACTAAAAGCACCATAGTAGAACACAGATGAAGCTTCTAAGTTGATGTAATAGCCAGTAAGAAGTAGTACAATTCAAGTTTTAGGTATCGATTACTGATTTTTTAGCTTTCTTTGGTGCCTTGGACATGAGCTACGACCTTAAGATTCTGCATCAAAAGGAGGACTAGCAGCCGAGTTCCACGGGACAATGTGAAAAGTGTTCATATGTAGTAAAAACCTGAGAAATTCGTCCGTTTTCGTCATTTGTTATCGAATCGACTTAAAGCCAGATCGTCACATTGGCCGCTCTTCTGTCTGAAACGGTTGTACTTATCGTCTGCAGAGCTATGTCGCGTGCTGCGGTATGCAGAGACAATAAAATCACCATAGTAGAACACAGATGAAGCTTCTAAGTCGATGTAATAGCCAGTAAGAAGTAGTACAATTCATGTTTTAGGTACTGATTATTGACTTTTTAGCTAGCTTTGGTGACTTGGACATGAGCTAGGACCTTAAGATTCTGCATTAAAGGAGGACTAGCAGCCGAATTGCACGCGAGAATGTGAAAAGTATTCATATGTAGTAAAAACCTGAGAAATCCGTCCATTTTCGTCATTTGTTATCGAATCGACTTAAAGCCAGATCGTCACATTGGCCGCTCTTCTCTCTGAAACGGTTGTACTTATCGTCTGCAAAGCTATGTCGCGGGTTGCGGTATGCGGAGACACTAAAAGCACCATACTAGAACACAGATGAAGCTTCTAAGTTGATGTAATAGCCAGTAAGAAGTAGTACATTTCAAGTTTTAGGTATCGATTATTGATTTTTTAGCTGGCTTTGGTGCCTTGGACATGAGCTACGACCTTAAGAATCTGCATCAAAAGGAGGACTAGCAGCCGAGTTGCACCGGACAATGTGGAAAGTGTTCATATGTAGTAAAAACCTGAGTAATCCGTCCGTTTTCGTCATTTGTTATCGAATCGACTTAAAGCCAGATCGTCACATTGTCCGTTCTTCTGTCTGAAACGGTTGTACTTATCGTCTGCAAAGCTATGTCGCGTGCTGCGGTATGCGGAGAAACTAAAAGCACCGTAGTAGAACACAGATGAAGCTTCTAAAGTGATGTAATAGCCAGTAAGATGTAGTACAATTCAAGTTTTAGGTATCGATTATTGATTTTTTAGCTGGCTTTGGTGCCTTGGACATGAGCTACGACCTTAAGATTCTGCATCAAAAGGAGGACTAGCAGCCGAGTTGCACGGGACAATGTGAAAAGTGTTCATATGTAGTAAAAACCTGAGAAATCCGTCCGTTTTCGTCATTTGTTATCGAATCGACTTAAAGCCAGATCGTCACATTGGCCGCTCTTCTGTCTGAAACGGTTGTACTTATCGTCTGCAAAGCTATGTCGCGTGCTGCGGTGTGCGGAGACACTAAAAGCTCCATAGTAGAACACAGATGAAGCTTCTATGATGTTGTAATAGCCAGTAAGAAGTAGTACAATTCAAGTTTTAGGTATCGATTGTTGACTTTTTAGCTGGCTTTGGTGCCTTGGACATGAGCTAGTACCTTAAGATTCTGCATGAAAGGAGGACTAGCAGCCGAGTTGCAAGGGAGAATGTGAAAAGTATTCATATGTAGTAAAAACCTGAGAAATCCGTCCGTTTTCGTCATTTGTTATCGAATCGACTTAAAGCCAGATCGTCACATTGGCCGCTCTTCTCTCTGAAACGGTTGTACTAATCGTCTTCAAAGCTATGTCGCGTGCTGCGGTATGCGGAGACACTAAAAGCACCATAGTAGAACACAGATGAAGCTTCTAAGTTGATGTAATAGCCAGTAAGAAGTAGTACAATTCAAGTTTTAGGTATCGATTGTTGACTTTTTAGCTGGCTTTGGTGCCTTGGACATGAGCTAGGACCTTAAGATTCTGCATGAAAGGAGGACTAGCAGCCGCGTTGGATAGGAGAATGTGAAAAGTGTTCATATGTAGTAATAACCTGAGAAATCCGTCCGTTTTCGTCATTTGTTATCGAATCGACTTAAAGCCAGATCGTCACATTGGCCGCTCTTCTCTCTGAAACGGTTGTACTAATCGTCTTCAAAGCTATGTCGCGTGCTGCGGTATGCGGAGACACTAAAAGCACCATAGTAGAACACAGATGAAGCTTCTAAGTTGATGTAATAGCCAGTAAGAAGTAGTACAATTCAAGTTTTAGGTATCGATTATTGATTTTTTAGCTGGCTTTGATGCCTTGGACATGAGCTAGGACCTTAAGATTCTGCATCAAAATGAGGACTAGCAGCCGAGTTGCACGGGACAATGTGAAAAGTGTTCATATGTAGTAAAAACATGAGAAATCCGTCCATTTCGTCATTTGTTATCGAATCGACTTAAAGCCAGATCGTCACATTGGCCGCTCTTCTCACTGAAACGATTGTACTTATCGTCTGCAAAGCTATGTCGCGTGCTGCGGTATGCGGAGACACTAAAAGCACCATAGTACAACGCAGATGAAGCTTCTAAGTTGATGTGATAGCCAGTAAGAAGTAGTACAATTCAAGTTTTAGGAATCGATTATTGACTTTTTAGCTGGCTTTGGTGCCTTGGACATGAGCTAGGACCTTAAGATTCTGCATGAAAGGAGGACTAGCAGCCGCGTTGCACGGGAGAATGTGAAATGTGTTCATATGTAGTAGAAACCTGAGAAATCCGTCCGTTTTCGTCATTTGTTATCGAATCGACTTAAAGCCAGATCGTCACATTGGCCGCTCTTCTGTCTGAAACGGTTGTACTTATCGTCTGCAAAGCTATGTCGCGTGTTGCGGTGTGCGGAGACACTAAAAGCTCCATAGTAGAACACAGATGAAGCTTCTATGATGTTGTAATAGCCAGTAAGAAGTAGTTTAATTCAAGTTTTAGGTATCGATAGTTGACTTTTTAGCTGGCTTTGGTGCCTTGGACATGAGCTAGGACCTTAAGATTCTGCATGAAAGGAGGACTAGCAGCCGCGTTGGATAGGAGAATGTGAAAAGTGTTCATATGTAGTAATAACCTGAGAAATCCGTCCGTTTTCGTCATTTGTTATCGAATCGACTTAAAGCCAGATCGTCACATTGGCCGCTCTTCTCTCTGAAACGGTTGTACTTATCGTCTGCAAAGCTATGTCGCGTGCTGCGGTATGCGGAGACACTAAAAGCACCATAGTAGAACACAGATGAAGCTTCTAAGTTGATGTAATAGCCAGTAAGAAGTAGTACAATTCAAGTTTTAGGTATCGATTATTGATTTTTTAGCTGGCTGTGGTGCCCTGGACATGAGCTACGACCTTAAGATTCTGCATCAAAAGGAGGACTAGCAGCCGAGTTGCACGGGACAATGTGAAAAGTGTTCATATGTAGTAAAAACCTGAGAAATCCGTCCGTTTTCGTCATTTGTTATCGAATCGACTTAAAGCCAGATCGTCACATTGGCCGCTCTTCTCTCTGAAACGGTTGTACTTATCGTCTTCAAAGCTATGTCGCGTGCTGCGGTATGCGGAGACACTAAAAGCACCATAGTAGAACACAGATGAAGCTTCTAAGTTGATGTAATAGCCAGTAAGAAGTAGTACAATTCAAGTTTTAGGTATCGATTATTGATTTTTTAGCTGGCTGTGGTGCCCTGGACATGAGCTACGACCTTAAGATTCTGCATCAAAAGGAGGACTAGCAGCCGAGTTGCACGGGACAATGTGAAAAGTGTTCATATGTAGTAAAAACCTGAGAAATCCGTCCGTTTTCGACATTTGTTATCGAATCGACTTAAAGCCAGATCGTCACATTGGCCGCTCTTCTGTCTGAAACGGTTGTACTTATCGTCTGCAAAGCTATGTCGCGTGCTGCGGTATGCGGAGACACTAAAAGCACCATAGTACAACACAGATGAAGCTTCTAAGTTGATGTGATAGCCAGTAAGAAGTAGTACAATTCAAGTTTTAGGAATCGATTATTGACTTTTTAGCTGGCTTTGGTGTCTTGGACATGAGCTAGGACCTTAAGATTCTGCATGAAAGGAGGACTAGCAGCCGCGTTGCACGGGAGAATGTGAAATGTGTTCATATGTCGTAGAAACCTGAGAAATCCGTCCGTTTTCGTCATTTGTTATCGAATCGACTTAAAGCCCGATCGTCACATTGGCCGCTCTTCTCTCTGAAACGGTTGTACTTATCGTCTGCAAAGCTATGTCGCGTGCTGCGGTATGCGGAGACAATAAAATCACCATAGTAGAACACAGATGAAGCTTCTAAGTCGATGTAATAGCCAGTAAGAAGTAGTACAATTCAAGTTTTAGGTACTGATTATTGACTTTTTAGCTGGCTTTGGTGCCTTGGACATGAGCTAGGACCTTAAGATTCTGCATGAAAGGAGGACTAGCAGCCGAGTTGCACGGGAGAATGTGAAAAGTGTTCATATGTAGTAAAAACCTGAGAAATCCGTCCGTTTTCGTCACTTGTTATCGAATCGACTTAAGGCCAGATCGTCACATTGGCCGCTCTTCTCTCTGAAACGGTTGTACTTATCGTCTGCAAAGCTATGTCGCGTGCTGCGGTATGCGGAGACACTAAAAGCACCATAGTAGAACACAGATGAAGCTTCTATGATGATGTAATAGCCAGTAAGAAGTAGTACAATTCAAGTTTTAGGTATCGATTATTGACTTTTTAGCTGGCTTTGGTGCCTTGGACATGAGCTGGGACCTTAAGATTCTGCATGAAAGGAGGACTAGCAGCCGCGTTGGATGGGAGAATGTGAAAAGTGTTCATATGTAGTAAAAACCTGAGTAATCCGTCCGTTTTCGTCATTTGTTATCGAATCGACTTAAAGCCAGATCGTCACATTGGCCGTTCTTCTGTCTGAAACGGTTGTACTTATCGTCTGCAAAGCTATGTCGCGTGCTGCGGTATGCGGAGAAACTAAAAGCACCGTAGTAGAACACAGATGAAGCTTCTAAAGTGATGTAATAGCCAGTAAGATGTAGTACAATTCAAGTTTTAGGTATCGATTATTGATTTTTTAGCTGGCTTTGGTGCCTTGGACATGAGCTACGACCTTAAGATTCTGCATCAAAAGGAGGACTAGCAGCCGAGTTGCGCGGGACAATGTGAAAAGTGTTCATATGTAGTAAAAACCTGAGAAATCCGTCCGTTTTCGTCATTTGTTATCGAATCGACTTAAAGCCAGATCGTCACATTGGCCGCTCTTCTGTCTGAAACGGTTGTACTTATCGTCTGCAAAGCTATGTCGCGTGCTGCGGTGTGCGGAGACACTAAAAGCTCCATAGTAGAACACAGATGAAGCTTCTATGATGTTGTAATAGCCAGTAAGAAGTAGTACAATTCAAGTTTTAGGTATCGATTGTTGACTTTTTAGCTGGCTTTGGTGCCTTGGACATGAGCTAGGACCTTAAGATTCTGCATGAAAGGAGGACTAGCAGCCGCGTTGGATAGGAGAATGTGAAAAGTGTTCATATGTAGTAATAACCTAAGAAATCCGTCCGTTTTCGTCATTTGTTATCGAATCGACTTAAAGCCAGATCGTCACATTGGCCGCTCTTCTCTCTGAAACGGTTGTACTAATCGTCTTCAAAGCTATGTCGCGTGCTGCGGTATGCGGAGACACTAAAAGCACCATAGTAGAACACAGATGAAGCTTCTAAGTTGATGTAATAGCCAGTAAGAAGTAGTACAATTCAAGTTTTAGGTATCGATTATTGATTTTTTAGCTGGCTTTGATGCCTTGGACATGAGCTAGGACCTTAAGATTCTGCATCAAAATGAGGACTAGAAGCCGAGTTGCACGGGACAATGTGAAAAGTGTTCATATGTAGTAAAAACATGAGAAATCCGTCCATTTCGTCATTTGTTATCGAATCGACTTAAAGCCAGATCGTCACATTGGCCGCTCTTCTCACTGAAACGATTGTACTTATCGTCTGCAAAGCTATGTCGCGTGCTGCGGTATGCGGAGACACTAAAAGCACCATAGTAGAACACAGATGAAGCTTCTATGATGATGTAATAGCCAGTGAGAAGTAGTACAATTCAAGTTTTAGGTATCGATTATTGACTTTATAGCTGGCTTTGGTGCCTTGGACATGAGCTAGGACCATAAGATTCTGCATGAAAGGAGGACTAGCAGCCCAGTTGCATGGGAGAATGTGAAAAGTATTCATATGTAGTAAAAACCTGAGAAATCCGTCCGTTTTCGTCATTTGTTATCGAATCGCCTTAAAGCCAGATCGTCACATTGGCCGCTCTTCTCTCTGAAACGATTGTACTTATCGTCTGCAAAGCTATGTCGCGTGCTGCGGTATGCGGAGACACTAAAAGCACCATAGTAGAACACAGATGAAGCTTCTATGATGATGTAATAGCCAGTGAGAAGTAGTACAATTCAAGTTTTAGGTATCGATTATTGACTTTTTAGCTGGCTTTGGTGCCTTGGACATGAGCTGGGACCTTAAGATTCTGCATGAAAGGAGGACTAGCAGCCGCGTTGGATGGGAGAATGTGAAAAGTGTTCATATGTAGTAAAAACCTGAGTAATCCGTCCGTTTTCGTCATTTGTTATCGAATCGACTTAAAGCCAGATCGTCACATTGGCCGTTCTTCTGTCTGAAACGGTTGTACTTATCGTCTGCAAAGCTATGTCGCGTGCTGCGGTATGCGGAGAAACTAAAAGCACCGTAGTAGAACACAGATGAAGCTTCTAAAGTGATGTAATAGCCAGTAAGATGTAGTACAATTCAAGTTTTAGGTATCGATTATTGATTTTTTAGCTGGCTTTGGTGCCTTGGACATGAGCTACGACCTTAAGATTCTGCATCAAAAGGAGGACTAGCAGCCGAGTTGCGCGGGACAATGTGAAAAGTGTTCATATGTAGTAAAAACCTGAGAAATCCGTCCGTTTTCGTCATTTGTTATCGAATCGACTTAAAGCCAGATCGTCACATTGGCCGCTCTTCTGTCTGAAACGGTTGTACTTATCGTCTGCAAAGCTATGTCGCGTGCTGCGGTGTGCGGAGACACTAAAAGCTCCATAGTAGAACACAGATGAAGCTTCTATGATGTTGTAATAGCCAGTAAGAAGTAGTACAATTCAAGTTTTAGGTATCGATTGTTGACTTTTTAGCTGGCTTTGGTGCCTTGGACATGAGCTAGGACCTTAAGATTCTGCATGAAAGGAGGACTAGCAGCCGCGTTGGATAGGAGAATGTGAAAAGTGTTCATATGTAGTAAAAACCTGAGAAATCCGTCCGTTTTCGTCATTTGTTATCGAATCGACTTCAAGCCAGATCGTCACATTGGCAGCTCTTCTCTCTGAAACGGTTGTACTTATCGCCTGCAAAGCTATGTCGCGTGATGCGGTATGCGGAGACACTAAAAGCACCATAGTAGAACACAGATGAAGCTTCTAAGTTGATGTAATAGCCAGTAAGAAGTAGTACAATTCAAGTTTTAGGTATCGATTATTGACTTTTTAGCTGGCTTTGGTGCCTTAGACATGAGCTACGACCTTAAGATTCTGCATTAAAGGAGGACTAGCAGCCGAATTGCACGCGAGAATGTGAAAAGTATTCATATGTAGTAAAAACCTGAGAAATCCGTCCGTTTTCGTCATTTGTTATCGAATCGACTTAAAGCCAGATCGTCACATTGGCCGTTCTTCTGTCTGAAACGGTTGTACTTATCGTCTGCAAAGCTATGTCGCGTGCTGCGGTATGCGGAGAAACTAAAAGCACCGTAGTAGAACACAGATGAAGATTCTAAAGTGATGTAATAGCCAGTAAGATGTAGTACAATTCAAGTTTTAGGTATCGATTATTGATTTTTTAGCTGGCTTTGGTGCCTTGGACATGAGCTACGACCTTAAGATTCTGCATCAAAAGGAGGACTAGCAGCCGAGTTGCACGGGACAATGTGAAAAGTGTTCATATGTAGTAAAAACCTGAGAAATCCGTCCGTTTTCGTCATTTGTTATCGAATCGACTTAAAGCCAGATCGTCACATTGGCCGCTCTTCTGTCTGAAACGGTTGTACTTATCGTCTGCAAAGCTATGTCGCGTGCTGCGGTGTGCGGAGACACTAAAAGCTCCATAGTAGAACACAGATGAAGCTTCTATGATGTTGTAATAGCCAGTAAGAAGTAGTACAATTCAAGTTTTAGGTATCGATTGTTGACTTTTTAGCTGGCTTTGGTGCCTTGGACATGAGCTAGGACCTTAAGATTCTGCATGAAAGGAGGACTAGCAGCCGCGTTGGATAGGAGAATGTGAAAAGTGTTCATATGTAGTAATAACCTGAGAAATCCGTCCGTTTTCGTCATTTGTTATCGAATCGACTTAAAGCCAGATCGTCACATTGGCCGCTCTTCTCTCTGAAACGGTTGTACTTATCGTCTGCAAAGCTATGTCGCGTGCTGCGGTATGCGGAGACTCTAAAAGCACCATAGTAGAACACAGATGAAGCTTCTATGATGATGTAATAGCCAGTGAGAAGTAGTACAATTCAAGTTTTAGGTATCGATTATTCACTTTTTAGCTGGCTTTGGTGCCTTGGACATGAGCTGGGACCTTAAGATTCTGCATGAAAGGAGGACTAGCAGCCGCGTTGGATGGGAGAATGTGAAAAGTGTTCATATGTAGTAAAAACCTGAGAAATCCGTCCGTTTTCGTCATTTGTTATCGAATCGACTTCAAGCCAGATCGTCACATTGGCAGCTCTTCTCTCTGAAACGGTTGTACTTATCGCCTGCAAAGCTATGTCGCGTGATGCGGTATGCGGAGACACTAAAAGCACCATAGTAGAACACAGATGAAGCTTCTATGATGATGTAATAGCCAGTAAGAAGTAGTACAATTCAAGTTTTAGGTATCGATTATTGACTTTTTAGCTGGCTTTGGTGCCTTGGACATGAGCTGGGACCTTAAGATTCTGCATGAAAGGAGGACTAGCAGCCGCGTTGGATGGGAGAATGTGAAAAGTGTTCATATGTAGTAAAAACCTGAGTAATCCGTCCGTTTTCGTCATTTGTTATCGAATCGACTTAAAGCCAGATCGTCACATTGGCCGTTCTTCTGTCTGAAACGGTTGTACTTATCGTCTGCAAAGCTATGTCGCGTGCTGCGGTATGCGGAGAAACTAAAAGCACCGTAGTAGAACACAGATGAAGCTTCTAAAGTGATGTAATAGCCAGTAAGATGTAGTACAATTCAAGTTTTAGGTATGGATTATTGATTTTTTAGCTGGCTTTGGTGCCTTGGACATGAGCTACGACCTTAATATTCTGCATCAAAAGGAGGACTAGCAGCCGAGTTGCGCGGGACAATGTGAAAAGTGTTCATATGTAGTAAAAACCTGAGAAATCCGTCCGTTTTCCTCATTTGTTATCGAATCGACTTAAAGCCAGATCGTCACATTGGCCGCTCTTCTGTCTGAAACGGTTGTACTTATCGTCTGCAAAGCTATGTCGCGTGCTGCGGTGTGCGGAGACACTAAAAGCTCCATAGTAGAACACAGATGAAGCTTCTATGATGTTGTAATAGCCAGTAAGAAGTAGTACAATTCAAGTTTTAGGTATCGATTGTTGACTTTTTAGCTGGCTTTGGTGCCTTGGACATGAGCTAGGACCTTAAGATTCTGCATGAAAGGAGGACTAGCAGCCGCGTTGGATAGGAGAATGTGAAAAGTGTTCATATGTAGTAATAACCTGAGAAATCCGTCCGTTTTCGTCATTTGTTATCGAATCGACTTAAAGCCAGATCGTCACATTGGCCGCTCTTCTCTCTGAAACGGTTGTACTAATCGTCTTCAAAGCTATGTCGCGTGCTGCGGTATGCGGAGACACTAAAAGCACCATAGTAGAACACAGATGAAGCTTCTAAGTTGATGTAATAGCCAGTAAGAAGTAGTACAATTCAAGTTTTAGGTATCGATTATTGACTTTATAGCTGGCTTTGGTGCCTTGGACATGAGCTACGACCTTAAGATTCTGCATGAAAGGAGGACTAGCAGCCGAGTTGCACGGGACAATATGAAAAGTGTTCATATGTAGTAAAAACCTGAGAAATCCGTCCGTTTTCGTCATTTGTTATCGAATCGACTTAAAGCCAGATCGTAACATTGGCCGCTCTTCTCTCTGAAACGGTTGTACTTATCGCCTGCAAAGCTATGTCGCGTGATGTGGTATGCGGAGACACTAAAAGCACCATAGTAGAACACAGATGAAGCTTCTAAGTTGATGTAATAGCCAGTAAGAAGTAGTACAATTCAAGTTTTAGGTATCGATTATTGACTTTTAGCTGGCTTTGGTGCCTTGGACATGAGCTAGGACCTTAAGATTCTGCATTAAAGGAGGACTAGCAGCCGAGTTGCACGGGAGAATGTGAAAAGTATTCATATGTAGTAAAAACCTGAGAAATCCGTCCGTTTTCGTCATTTGTTATCGAATCGACTTAAAGCCAGATCGTCACATTGGCCGCTCTTCTCTCTGAAACGATTGTACTTATCGTCTGCAAAGCTATGTCGCGTGCTGCGGTATGCGGAGACACTAAAAGCACCATAGTAGAACACAGATGAAGCTTCTATGATGATGTAATAGCCAGTGAGAAGTAGTACAATTCAAGTTTTAGGTATCGATTATTGACTTTTTAGCTGGCTTTGGTGCCTTGGACATGAGCTGGGACCTTAAGATTCTGCATGAAAGGAGGACTAGCAGCCGAGTTGCACGGGACAATGTGAAAAGTGTTCATATGTAGTAAAAACCTGAGAAATCCGTCCGTTTTCGTCATTTGTTATCGAATCGACTTAAAGCCAGATCGTCACATTGGCCGCTCTTCTGTCTGAAACGGTTGTACTTATCGGCTGCAAAGCTATGTCGCGTGCTGCGGTGTGCGGAGACACTAAAAGCTCCATAGTAGAACACAGATGAAGCTTCTATGATGTTGTAATAGCCAGTAAGAAGTAGTACAATTCAAGTTTTAGGTATCGATTGTTGACTTTTTAGCTGGCTTTGGTGCCTTGGACATGAGCTAGGACCTTAAGATTCTGCATGAAAGGAGGACTAGCAGCCGCGTTGGATAGGAGAATGTGAAAAGTGTTCATATGTAGTAATAACCTGAGAAATCCGTCCGTTTTCGTCATTTGTTATCGAATCGACTTAAAGCCAGATCGTCACATTGGCCGCTCTTCTCTCTGAAACGGTTGTACTTATCGTCTGCAAAGCTATGTCGCGTGCTGCGGTATGCGGAGACTCTAAAAGCACCATAGTAGAACACAGATGAAGCTTCTATGATGATGTAATAGCCAGTGAGAAGTAGTACAATTCAAGTTTTAGGTATCGATTATTGACTTTTTAGCTGGCTTTGGTGCCTTGGACATGAGCTGGGACCTTAAGATTCTGCATGAAAGGAGGACTAGCAGCCGCGTTGGATGGGAGAATGTGAAAAGTGTTCATATGTAGTAAAAACCTGAGAAATCCGTCCGTTTTCGTCATTTGTTATCGAATCGACTTCAAGCCAGATCGTCACATTGGCAGCTCTTCTCTCTGAAACGGTTGTACTTATCGCCTGCAAAGCTATGTCGCGTGATGCGGTATGCGGAGACACTAAAAGCACCATAGTAGAACACAGATGAAGCTTCTAAGTTGATGTAATAGCCAGTAAGAAGTAGTACAATTCAAGTTTTAGGTATCGATTATTGACTTTTTAGCTGGCTTTGGTGCATTAGACATGAGCTAGGACCTTAAGATTCTGCATTAAAGGAGGACTAGCAGCCGAATTGCACGCGAGAATGTGAAAAGTATTCATATGTAGTAAAAACCTGAGAAATCCGTCCGTTTTCGTCATTTGTTATCGAATCGACTTAAAGCCAGATCGTCACATTGGCCGTTCTTCTGTCTGAAACGGTTGTACTTATCGTCTGCAAAGCTATGTCGCGTGCTGCGGTATGCGGAGAAACTAAAAGCACCGTAGTAGAACACAGATGAAGCTTCTAAAGTGATGTAATAGCCAGTAAGATGTAGTACAATTCAAGTTTTAGGTATCGATTATTGCTTTTTTAGCTGGCTTTGGTGCCTTGGACATGAGCTACGACCTTAAGATTCTGCATCAAAAGGAGGACTAGCAGCCGAGTTGCACGGGACAATGTGAAAAGTGTTCATATGTAGTAAAAACCTGAGAAATCCGTCCGTTTTCGTCATTTGTTATCGAATCGACTTAAAGCCAGATCGTCACATTGGCCGCTCTTCTGTCTGAAACGGTTGTACTTATCGTCTGCAAAGCTATGTCGCGTGCTGTGGTGTGCGGAGACACTAAAAGCTCCATAGTAGAACACAGATGAAGCTTCTATGATGTTGTAATAGCCAGTAAGAAGTAGTACAATTCAAGTTTTAGGTATCGATTGTTGACTTTTTTGCTGGCTTTTGTGCCTTGGACATGAGCTAGGACCTTAAGATTCTCATGAAAGGAGGACTAGCAGCCGCGTTGGATAGGAGAATGTGAAAAGTGTTCATATGTAGTAATAACCTGAGAAATCCGTCCGTTTTCGTCATTTGTTATCGAATCGACTTAAAGCCAGATCGTCACATTGGCCGCACTTCTCTCTGAAACGGTTGTACTTATCGTCTGCAAAGCTATGTCGCGTGCTGCGGTATGCGGAGACTCTAAAAGCACCATAGTAGAACACAGATGAAGCTTCTAAGTTGATGTAATAGCCAGTCAGAAGTAGTACAATTCAAGTATTAGGTATCGATTATTGACTTTTTAGCTGGCTTTGGTGCCTTGGACATGAGCTAGGACCTTAAGATTCTGCATGAATGGAGGACTAGCAGCCGAGTTGCAAGGGAGAATGTGAAAAGTATTCATATGTAGTAAAAACCTGAGAAATCCGTCCGTTTTCGTCATTTGTTATCGAATCGACTTAAAGCCAGATCGTCACATTGGCCGCTCTTCTCTCTGAAACGGTTGTACTAATCGTCTTCAAAGCTATGTCGCGTGCTGCGGTATGCGGAGACACTAAAAGCACCATAGTAGAACACAGATGAAGCTTCTAAGTTGATGTAATAGCCAGTAAGAAGTAGTACAATTCAAGTTTTAGGTATCGATTATTGATTTTTTAGCTGGCTTTGATGCCTTGGACATGAGCTAGGACCTTAAGATTCTGCATCAAAATGAGGACTAGCAGCCGAGTTGCACGGGACAATGTGAAAAGTGTTCATATGTAGTAAAAACATGAGAAATCCGTCCATTTCGTCATTTGTTATCGAATCGACTTAAAGCCAGATCGTCACATTGGCCGCTCTTCTCACTGAAACGATTGTACTTATCGTCTGCAAAGCTATGTCGCGTGCTGCGGTATGCGGAGACACTAAAAGCACCATAGTAGAACACAGATGAAGCTTCTATGATGATGTAATAGAAAGTGAGAAGTAGTACAATTCAAGTTTTAGGTATCGATTATTGACTTTATAGCTGGCTTTGGTGCCTTGGACATGAGCTTTGACCTTAAGATTCTGCATGAAAGGAGGACTAGCAGCCGAGTTGCACGGGACAATATGAAAAGTGTTCATATGTAGTAAAAACCTGAGAAATCCGTCCGTTTTCGTCATTTGTTATCGAATCGACTTAAAGCCAGATCGTAACATTGGCCGCTCTTCTCTCTGAAACGGTTGTACTTATCGCCTGCAAAGCTATGTCGCGTGATGTGGTATGCGGAGACACTAAAAGCACCATAGTAGAACACAGATGAAGCTTCTAAGTTGATGTAATAGCCAGTAAGAAGTAGTACAATTCAAGTTTTAGGTATCGATTATTGACTTTTAGCTGGCTTTGGTGCCTTGGACATGAGCTAGGACCTTAAGATTCTGCATTAAAGGAGGACTAGCAGCCGAGTTGCACGGGAGAATGTGAAAAGTATTCATATGTAGTAAAAACCTGAGAAATCCGTCCGTTTTCGTCAGTTGTTATCGAATCGACTTAAAGCCAGATCGTCACATTGGCCGCTCTTCTCTCTGAAACGGTTGTACTTATCGTCTTCAAAGCTATGTCGCGTGCTGCGGTATGCGGAGACACTAAAAGCACCATAGTAGAACACAGATGAAGCTTCTAAGTTGATGTAATAGCCAGTAAGAAGTAGTACAATTCAAGTTTTAGGTATCGATTATTGATTTTTTAGCTTTCTTTGGTGCCTTGGACATGAGCTACGACCTTAAGATTCTGCATCAAAAGGAGGACTAGCAGCCGAGTTCCACGGGACAATGTGAAAAGTGTTCATATGTAGTAAAAACCTGAGAAATTCGTCCGTTTTCGTCATTTGTTATCGAATCGACTTAAAGCCAGATCGTCACATTGGCCGCTCTTCTGTCTGAAACGGTTGTACTTATCGTCTGCAGAGCTATGTCGCGTGCTGCGGTATGCGGAGACACTAAAAGCACCATAGTAGAACACAGATGAAGCTTCTAAGTTGATGTGATAGCCAGTAAGAAGTAGTACAATTCCAGTTTTAGGTATCGATTCTTGACTTTTTAGCTGGCTTTGGTGCCTTGGACATGAGCTAGGACCTTAAGATTCTGCATGAAAGGAGGACTAGCAGCCGAGTTGCACGGGAGAATGTGAAAAGTGTTCATATGTAGTAAAAACATGAGAAATCCGTCCGTTTTCGTCATTTGTTATCGAATCGACTTAAAGCCCCATCGTCACATTGGCCGCTCTTCTCTCTGAAACGGTTGTACTTATCGTCTTCAAAGCTATGTCGCGTGCTGTGGTGTGCGGAGACACTAAAAGCTCCATAGTAGAACACAGATGAAGCTTCTATGATGTTGTAATAGCCAGTAAGAAGTAGTACAATTCAAGTTTTAGGTATCGATTGTTGACTTTTTTGCTGGCTTTTGTGCCTTGGACATGAGCTAGGACCTTAAGATTCTCATGAAAGGAGGACTAGCAGCCGCGTTGGATAGGAGAATGTGAAAAGTGTTCATATGTAGTAATAACCTGAGAAATCCGTCCGTTTTCGTCATTTGTTATCGAATCGACTTAAAGCCAGATCGTCACATTGGCCGCACTTCTCTCTGAAACGGTTGTACTTATCGTCTGCAAAGCTATGTCGCGTGCTGCGGTATGCGGAGACTCTAAAAGCACCATAGTAGAACACAGATGAAGCTTCTAAGTTGATGTAATAGCCAGTCAGAAGTAGTACAATTCAAGTATTAGGTATCGATTATTGAATTTTTAGCTGGCTTTGGTGCCTTGGACATGAGCTAGGACCTTAAGATTCTGCATTAAAGGAGGACTAGCAGCCGAGTTGCACGGGAGAATGTGAAAAGTATTCATATGTAGTAAAAACCTGAGAAATCCGTCCGTTTTCGTCATTTGTTATCGAATCGACTTAAAGCCAGATCGTCACATTGGCCGCTCTTCTCTCTGAAACGGTTGTACTAATCGTCTTCAAAGCTATGTCGCGTGCTGCGGTATGCGGAGACACTAAAAGCACCATAGTAGAACACAGATGAAGCTTCTAAGTTGATGTAATAGCCAGTAAGAAGTAGTACAATTCAAGTTTTAGGTATCGATTATTGATTTTTTAGCTGGCCTTGATGCCTTGGACATGAGCTAGGACCTTAAGATTCTGCATCAAAATGAGGACTAGCAGCCGAGTTGCACGGGACAATGTGAAAAGTGTTCATATGTAGTAAAAACATGAGAAATCCGTCCATTTCGTCATTTGTTATCGAATCGACTTAAAGCCAGATCGTCACATTGGCCGCTCTTCTCACTGAAACGATTGTACTTATCGTCTGCAAAGCTATGTCGCGTGCTGCGGTATGCGGAGACACTAAAAGCACCATAGTAGAACACAGATGAAGCTTCTATGATGATGTAATAGAAAGTGAGAAGTAGTACAATTCAAGTTTTAGGTATCGATTATTGACTTTATAGCTGGCTTTGGTGCCTTGGACATGAGCTTTGACCTTAAGATTCTGCATGAAAGGAGGACTAGCAGCCGAGTTGCACGGGACAATATGAAAAGTGTTCATATGTAGTAAAAACCTGAGAAATCCGTCCGTTTTCGTCATTTGTTATCGAATCGACTTAAAGCCAGATCGTAACATTGGCCGCTCTTCTCTCTGAAACGGTTGTACTTATCGCCTGCAAAGCTATGTCGCGTGATGTGGTATGCGGAGACACTAAAAGCACCATAGTAGAACACAGATGAAGCTTCTAAGTTGATGTAATAGCCAGTAAGAAGTAGTACAATTCAAGTTTTAGGTATCGATTATTGACTTTTAGCTGGCTTTGGTGCCTTGGACATGAGCTAGGACCTTAAGATTCTGCATTAAAGGAGGACTAGCAGCCGAGTTGCACGGGCGAATGTGAAAAGTATTCATATGTAGTAAAAACCTGAGAAATCCGTCCGTTTTCGTCAGTTGTTATCGAATCGACTTAAAGCCAGATCGTCACATTGGCCGCTCTTCTCTCTGAAACGGTTGTACTTATCGTCTTCAAAGCTATGTCGCGTGCTGCGGTATGCGGAGACACTAAAAGCACCATAGTAGAACACAGATGAAGCTTCTAAGTTGATGTAATAGCCAGTAAGAAGTAGTACAATTAAAGTTTTAGGTATCGATTATTGATTTTTTAGCTTTCTTTGGTGCCTTGGACATGAGCTACGACCTTAAGATTCTGCATCAAAAGGAGGACTAGCAGCCGAGTTCCACGGGACAATGTGAAAAGTGTTCATATGTAGTAAAAACCTGAGAAATTCGTCCGTTTTCGTCATTTGTTATCGAATCGACTTAAAGCCAGATCGTCACATTGGCCGCTCTTCTGTCTGAAACGGTTGTACTTATCGTCTGCAGAGCTATGTCGCGTGCTGCGGTATGCGGAGACACTAAAAGCACCATAGTAGAACACAGATGAAGCTTCTAAGTTGATGTGATAGCCAGTAAGAAGTAGTACAATTCCAGTTTTAGGTATCGATTCTTGACTTTTTAGCTGGCTTTGGTGCCTTGGACATGAGCTAGGACCTTAAGATTCTGCATGAAAGGAGGACTAGCAGCCGAGTTGCACGGGAGAATGTGAAAAGTGTTCATATGTAGTAAAAACATGAGAAATCCGTCCGTTTTCGTCATTTGTTATCGAATCGACTTAAAGCCCCATCGTCACATTGGCCGCTCTTCTCTCTGAAACGGTTGTACTTATCGTCTTCAAAGCTATGTCGCGTGCTGCGGTATGCGGAGACACTAAAAGCACCATAGTAGAACACAGATGAAGCTTCTAAGTTGATGTAATAGCCAGTAAGAAGTAGTACAATTCAAGTTTTAGGTATCGATTATTGATTTTTTAGCTTTCTTTGGTGCCTTGGACATGAGCTACGACCTTAAGATTCTGCATCAAAAGGAGGACTAGCAGCCGAGTTCCACGGGACAATGTGAAAAGTGTTCATATGTAGTAAAAACCTGAGAAATTCGTCCGTTTTCGTCATTTGTTATCGAATCGACTTAAAGCCAGATCGTCACATTGGCCGCTCTTCTGTCTGAAACGGTTGTACTTATCGTCTGCAGAGCTATGTCGCGTGCTGCGGTATGCGGAGACACTAAAAGCACCATAGTAGAACACAGATGAAGCTTCTAAGTTGATGTGATAGCCAGTAAGAAGTAGTACAATTCATGTTTTAGGTACTGATTATTGAATTTTTAGCTAGCTTTGGTGACTTCGACATGAGCTAGGGCCTTAAGATTCTGCATGAAAGGAGGACGAGCAGCCGAGTTGCACGGGAGAATGTGAAAAGTGTTCATATGTAGTAAAAACCTGAGAAATCCGTCCGTTTTCGTCATTTGTTATCGAATCGACTTAAAGCCAGATCGACACATTGGCCGCTCTTCTCTCTGAAACGGTTGTACTTATCGTTTGCAAAGCTATGTCGCGTGATGCGGTATGCGGAGACACTAAAAGCACCATAGTAAAACACAGATGAAGCTTCAATGATGATGTAATAGCCAGTAAGAAGTAGTACAATTCAAGTTTTAGGTATCGATTATTGACTTTTTAGCTGGCTTTGGTGCCTTGGACATGAGCTAGGACCTTAAGATTCTGCATGAAAAGAGGACTAGCAGCCGCGTTGGATAGGAGAATGTGAAAAGTGTTCATATGTAGTAAAAACCTGAGAAATCCTTCCGTTTTCGTCATTTGTTATCGAATCGACTTAAAGCCAGATCGTCACATTGGCCGCTCTTCTCTCTGAAACGGTTGTACTTATCGCCTGCAAGGCTATGCCGCGTGATGCGGTATGCGGAGACACTAAAAGCACCATAGTAGAACACAGATGAAGCTTCTAAGTTGATGTAATAGCCAGTAAGAAGTAGTACAATTCAAGTTTTAGGTATCGATTATTGACTTTTTGCTGGCTTTGGTGCCTTGGACATGAGCTAGGACCTTAAGATTCTGCATGAAAGGAGGACTAGCAGCCGAGTTGCACGGGAGAATGTGAAAAGTGTTCATATGTAGTAAAAACCTGAGAAATCCGTCCGTTTTCGTCATTTGTTATCGAATCGACTTAAAGCCAGATCGTCACATTGGCCGCTCTTCTCTCTGAAACGGTTGTACTTATCGTCTGCAAAGCTATGTCGCGTGCTGCGGTATGCGGAGACACTAAAAGCACCATAGTAGAACACAGATGAAGCTTCTAAGTTGATGTAATAGCCAGTAAGAAGTAGTACAATTCAAGTTTTAGGTATCGATTATTGATTTTTTAGCTGGCTTTTGTGCCTTGGACATGAGCTAGGACCTTAAGATTCTGCATCAAAAAGAGGACTAGCAGCCGAGTTGCACGGGACAATGTGAAAAGTGTTCATATGTAGTAAAAACCTGAGAAATCCGTCCGTTTTCGTCATTTGTTATCGAATCGACTTAAAGCCAGATCGTCACACTGGCTGCTCTTCTCTCTGAAACGATTGTACTTATCGTCTGGAAAGCTTTGTCGCGTGCTGCGGTATGCGGAGACACTAAAAGCACCATAGTACAACACAGATGAAGCTTCTAAGATGATGTAATAGCCAGTAAGAAGTAGTACAATTCAAGTTTTAGGTATCGATTATTGACTTTTTAGCTGGCTTTGGTGCCTTGGACATGAGCTAGGACCTTAAGATTCTGCATGAAAGGAGGACTAGCAGCCGAGCTGCAGGGGAGAATGTGAAAAGTGTTCATATGTAGTAAAAACCTGAGAAATCCGTCCGTTTTCGTCATTTGTTATAGAATCGACTTAAAGCCAGATCGTCACATTGGCCGCTCTTCTCTCTGAAACGGTTGTACTTATCGCCTGCAAAGCTATGTCGCGTGCTGCGGTATGCGGAGACACTAAAATCAACATAGTAGAACACAGATGAAGCTTTCAAGTTGATGTAATAGATAATAAGAAGTAGTACAATTCAAGTTTTAGGTATGGATTATTGACTTTTTAGCTGGCTTTGGTGCCTTGGGCATGAGCTAGGACCTTAAGATTCTGCATGAAAGGAGGACTAGCAGCCGAGTTGCACGGGAGAATGTGAAAGGTGTTCATATGTAGTGAAAACCAGAGAAATCCGTCCGTTTTCGTCATTTGTTATCGAATCGACTTAAAGCCAGATCGTCACATTGGCCGCTCTTCTCTCTGAAACGGTTGTACTTATCGCCTTCAAAGCTATGTCGCGTGATGCGGTATGCGGAGACACTAAAAGCACCATAGTAGAACACAGATGAAGCTTCTAAGTTGATGTAATAGCCAGTAAGAAGTAGTGCAATTCAAGTTTTAGGTATCGATTATATACTTTTTAGCTGGCTTTGGTGCCTTGGACATGATCTAGGACCTTAAGATTCTGCATGAAAGGAGGACTAGCAGCCGCGTTGTACGGGAGAATGTGAAATGTGTTCATATGTAGTAAAAACCTGAGAAATACGTCCGTTTTCGTCATTTGTTATCGAATCGACTTAAAGCCAGATCGTCACATTGGCTGCTCTTCTCTCTGAAACGGTTGTACTTATCGTCTGGAAAGCTTTGTCGCGTGCTGCGGTATGTGGAGACACTAAAAGCACCATAGTAGAACACAGATGAAGCTTCTAAGATGATGTAATAGCCAGTAAGAAGTAGTACAATTCATTTTTAGGTACTGATTATCGACTTTTTAGCTGGCTTTGGTGCCTTGGACATGAGCTAGGACCTTAACATTCAGCATTAAAGGAGGACTAGCAGCAGAGTTGCACGGGAGAATGTGAAAAGTATTCATATGTAGTAAAAACCTGAGAAATCCGTCCGTTTTCGTCATTTGTTATCGAATCGACTTAAAGCCAGATCGTCACATTGGCCGCTCTTCTTTCTGAAACGGTTGTACTTATCGTCTTCAAAGCTATGTCGGGTGCTGCGGTATGCGGAGACACTAAAAGCACCATAGTAGAACACAGATGAAGCTTCTAAGTTGATGTAAATGCCAGTAAGAAGTAGTACAATTCAAGTTTTAGGTATCGATTATTGATTTTTTAGCTGGCTTTGGTGCCTTGGACATGAGCTAGGACCTTAAGATTCTGCATCAAAAGGAGGACTAGCAGCCGAGTTGCACGGAACAATGTGAAAAGTGTTCATATGTAGTAAAAACCTGAGAAATCCGTCCGTTTTCGTCATTTGTTATCGAATCGACTTAAAGCCAGATCGTCACATTGGCTGCTCTTCTCTCTGAAACGGTTGTACTTATCGTCTGGAAAGCTTTGTCGCGTTCTGCGGTATGCGGAAACACTAAAAGCACCATAGTAGAACACAGATGAAGCTTCTAAGATGATGTAATAGCCAGTAAGAAGTAGTACAATTCAAGTTTTAAGTATCGATTATTGACATTTTAGCTGGCTTTGGTGCCTTGGACATGAGCTAGGACCTTAAGATTCTGCATGAAAGGAGGACTAGCAGCCGAGTTGCACGGGACAATATGAAAAGTGTTCATATGTATTAAACAAATGAGAAATCCGTCCGTTTTCGTCATTTGTTATCGAATCGCCTTAAAGCCAGATCGTCACTTGGCTGCTCTTCTCTCTGAAACGGCTGTACTTATCGTCTGCAAAGCTATGTCGCGTGCTGCGGTATGCGGAGACACTAAAAGCACCATAGTAGAACACAGATGAAGCTTCTAAGTTGATGTAATAGCCAGTAAGAAGTAGTACAATTCAAGTTTTAGGTATCGATTATTGACTTTTTAGCTGGCTTTGGTGCCTTGGACATGAGCTAGGTCCTTAAGATTCTGCATGAAAGGAGGACTAGCAGCCGCGTTGGATAGGAGAATGTGAAAAGTGTTCATATGTAGTAAAAACCTGAGAAATCCGTCCGTTTTCGTCATTTGTTATCGAATCGACTTAAAGCCAGATCGTCACATTGGCCGCTCTTCTCTCTGAAACGGTTCTACTTATCGTCTGCAAAGCTATGTCGCGTGCTGCGGTATGCGGAGACACTAAAAGCACCATAGTAGAACGCAGATGAAGCTTCTATGATGATGTAATAGCCAGTAAGAAGTAGTACAATTCAAGTTTTAGGTACTGATTATCGACTTTTTAGCTTGCTTTGGTGCCTTGGACATGAGCTAGGACCTTAAGATTCTGCATGAAAGGAGGACTAGCAGCCGAGTTGCACGGGAGAAAGTGAAAAGTGTTCATATGTAGTAAAAACCTGAGAAATCCGTCCGTTTTCGTCATTTGTTATCGAATCGACTTAAAGCCAGATCGTCACATTGGCCCCTCTTTTCTCTGAAACGGTTGTACTTATCGTCTGCAAAGCTATGTCGCGTACTGCGGTGTGCGGAGACACTAAAAGCACCATGGTAGAACACAGATGAAGCTTCTAAGTTGATGTAATAGCCAGTAAGAAGTAGTACAATTCAAGTTTTAGGTACTGATTATTTACTTTTTAGCTGGCTTTGGAGCCTTGGACATGAGCTAGGACCTTAAGATTCTGCATGAAAGGAGGACTAGCAGCCGCGTTGCGCGGGAGAATGTGAAATGTGTTCATATGTAGTAAAAACCTGAGAAATTCGTCCGTTTTCGTCATTTGTTATCGAATCGACTTAAAGCCAGATCGTCACATTGGCCGCTCTTCTCTCTGAAACGGTTCTACTTATTGCCTGCAAAGCTATGTCGCGTGATGCGGTATGCGGAGACACTAAAAGCACCATAGTAGAACACAGATGAAGCTTCTAAGTTGATGTAATAGCCAGTAAGAAGTAGTACAATTCAAGTTTTAGGTATCGATTATTGACTTTTTAGCTGGCTTTGGTTCCTTGGACATGAGCTAGGACCTTAAGATTCTGCATGAAAGGAGGACTAGCAGCCGAGTTGCACGGGAGAATGTGAAAAGTGTTCATATGTAGTAAAAACCTGAGAAATCCGTCCGTTTTCGTCTTTTGTTATCGAATCGACTTAAAGCCAGATCGTCACATTGGCCGCTCTTCTCTCTGAAACGGTTGTACTTATCGCCTGCAAAGCTATGTCGCGTGATGCGGTATGCGGAGACACTAAAAGCACCATAGTAGAACACAGATGAAGCTTCTAAGTTGATGTAATAGCCAGTAAGAAGTAGTACAATTCAAGTTTTAGGTATCGATTATTGACTTTTTAGCTGGCTTTGGTGCCTTGGATATGAGCTACGACCTTAAGATTCTGCATCAAAAGGAGGAATAGCAGCCGAGTTGCACGGGAGAATGTGAAGAGTATTCATATGTAGTAAAAACCTGAGAAATCCGTCCGTTTTCGTCATTTGTTATCGAATCGACTTAAAGCCAGATCGTCACATTGGCCCCTCTTTTCTCTGAAACGGTTGTACTTATCGTCTGCAAAGCTATGTCGCGTACTGCGGTGTGCGGAGACACTAAAAGCACCATGGTAAAACACAGATGAAGCTTCTACGTTGATGTAATAGCCAGTAAGAAGTAGTACAATACAAGTTTTAGGTACTGATTATTTACTTTTTAGCTGGCTTTGGAGCCTTGGACATGAGCTAGGACCTTAAGATTCTGCATGAAAGGAGGACTAGCAGCCGCGTTGCACGGGAGAATGTGAAATGTGTTCATATGTAGTAAAAACCTGAGAAATCCGTCCGTTTTCGTCATTTGTTATCGAATCGACTTAAAGCCAGATCGTCACATTGGCCGCTCTTCTCTCTGAAACGGTTGTACTTATCGCCTGCAAAGCTATGACGCGTGATGCGGTATGCGGAGACACTAAAAGCACCATAGTAGAACACAGATGAAGCTTCGAAGTTGATGTAATAGCCAGTAAGAAGTAGTACAATTCAAGTTTTAGGTATCGATTATTGACTTTTTAGCTGGCTTTGGTGCCTTGGACATGAGCTAGGACCTTAAGATTCTGCATGAAAGGAGGACTAGCAGCCGAGTTGCACGGGAGAATGTGAAAAGTGTTCATATGTAGTAAAAACCTGAGAAATCCGTCCGTTTTCGTCATTTGTTATCGAATCGACTTAAAGCCAGATCGTCACATTGGCCGCTCTTCTCTCTGAAACGGTTGTACTTATCGTCTGCAAAGCTATGTCGCGTGCTGCGGTATGCGGAGACTCTAAAAGCACCATAGTAGAACACAGATGAAGCTTCTAAGTTGATGTAATAGCCAGTAAGAAGTAGTACAATTCAAGTTTTAGGTATCGATTATTGACTTTTTAGCTGGCTTTGATGCCTTGGACATGAGCTAGGATCTGAAGAATCTGCATGAAAGGAGGACTAGCAGGCGAGTTGCAGGGAAGAATGTGAAAAGTGTTCATATGTAGTAAAAACCTGAGAAATCCGTCCGTTTTCGTCATTTGTTATCGAATCGACTTAAAGCCAGATCGTCACATTGGCCGCTCTTCTCTCTGAAACGGTTGTACTTATCGTCTGCAAAGCTATGTCGCGTGCTGCGGTATGCGGAGACAATAAAATCACCATAGTATAATACAGATGAAACTTCTAAGTTGATGTAATAGCCAGTAAGAAGTAGTATAATTCAAGTTTTAGGTATCGATTATTGACTTCTTAGCTGGCTTTGGTGCCTTGGACATGAGCTAGGACCTTAAGATATTGCATGAAAGGAGGACTAGCAGCCGAGTTGCACGGGAGAATGTGAAAAGTGTTCATATGTAGTAGAAACCTGAGAAATCCGTACGTTTTCGTCATTTGTTATCGAATCGACTTAAAGCCCGATCGTCACATTGGCCGCTCTTCTCTCTGCAACGGTTGTACTTATCGTATGCAAAGCTATGTCGCGTGCTGCGGTATGTGGAGACAATAAAATCACCATAGTAGAACACAGATGAAGTTTTAAGTCGATGTAATAGCCAGTAAGAAGTAGTACAATTCAAGTTTTAGGTATCGATTATTGACTGTTTAGCTGGCTTTGGTGCCTTGGACATGAGCTATGACCTTAAGATTCTGCATGAAAGGAGGACTAGCAGCCGAGTTGCACGGGAGAATGTGAAAAGTGTTCATATGTAGTAAAAACCTGAGAAATCCGTCCGTTTTCGTCATTTGTTATCGAATCGACTTAAAGCCAGATCGTCACACTGGCTGCTCTTCTCTCTGAAACGGTTGTACTTATCGTCTGGAAAGCTTTGTCGCGTGCTTCGGTATGCGGAGACACTGAAAGCACCATAGTGGAACACAGATGAAGCTTCTAAGATGATGTAATAGCCAGTAAGAAGTAGTACAATTCAAGTTTTAGGTATCGATTATTGACTTTTTAGCTGGCTTTGGTGACTTGGACATGAGCTAGGACCTTAAGATTCTGCATGAAAGGAGGACTAGCAGCCGAGTTGCACGGGAGAAAGTGAAAAGTGTTCATATGTAGTAAAAACCTGAGAAATCCGTCCGTTTTCGTCATTTGTTATCGAATCGACTTAAAGCCAGATCGTCACATTGGTCCCTCTTTTCTCTGAAACGGTTGTACTTATCGTCTGCAAAGCTATGTCGCGTACTGCGGTGTGCGGAGACACTAAAAGCACCATGGTAGAACACAGATGAAGCTTCTAAGTTGATGTAATAGCCAGTAAGAAGTAGTACAATTCAAGTTTTAGGTACTGATTATTTACTTTTTAGCTGGCTTTGGAGCCTTGGACATGAGCTAGGACCTTAAGATTCTGCATGAAAGGAGGACTAGCAGCCGCGTTGCGCGGGAGAATGTGAAATGTGTTCATATGTAGTAAAAACCTGAGAAATTCGTCCGTTTTCGTCATTTGTTATCGAATCGACTTAAAGCCAGATCGTCACATTGGCCGCTCTTCTCTCTGAAACGGTTGTACTTATCGCCTGCAAAGCTATGTCGCGTGATGCGGTATGCGGAGACACTAAAAGCACCATAGTAGAACACAGATGAAGCTTCTAAGTTGATGTAATAGCCAGTAAGAAGTAGTACAATTCAAGTTTTAGGTATCGATTATTGACTTTTTAGCTGGCTTTGGTGCCTTGGATATGAGCTACGACCTTAAGATTCTGCATCAAAAGGAGGACTAGCAGCCGAGTTGCACGGGAGAATGTGAAGAGTATTCATATGTAGTAAAAACCTGAGAAATCCGTCCGTTTTCGTCATTTGTTATCGAATCGACTTAAAGCCAGATCGTCACATTGGCCCCTCTTTTCTCTGAAACGGTTGTACTTATCGTCTGCAAAGCTATGTCGCGTACTGCGGTATGCGGAGACACTAAAAGCACCATGGTAAAACACAGATGAAGCTTCTACGTTGATGTAATAGCCAGTAAGAAGTAGTACAATACAAGTTTTAGGTACTGATTATTTACTTTTTAGCTGGCTTTGGAGCCTTGGACATGAGCTAGGACCTTAAGATTCTGCATGAAAGGAGGACTAGCAGCCGCGTTGCACGGGAGAATGTGAAATGAGTTCATATGTAGTAAAAACCTGAGAAATCCGTCCGTTTTCGTCATTTGTTATCGAATCGACTTAAAGCCAGATCGTCACATTGGCCGCTCTTCTCTCTGAAACGGTTGTACTTATCGCCTGCAAAGCTATGTCGCGTGATGCGGTATGCGGAGACACTAAAAGCACCATAGTAGAACACAGATGAAGCTTCGAAGTTGATGTAATAGCCAGTAAGAAGTAGTACAATTCAAGTTTTAGGTATCGATTATTGACTTTTTAGCTGGCTTTGGTGCCTTGGACATGAGCTAGGACCTTAAGATTCTGCATGAAAGGAGGACTAGCAGCCGAGTTGCACGGGAGAATGTGAAAAGTGTTCATATGTAGTAAAAACCTGAGAAATCCGTCCGTTTTCGTCATTTGTTATCGAATCGACTTAAAGCCAGATCGTCACATTGGCCGCTCTTCTCTCTGAAACGGTTGTACTTATCGTCTGCAAAGCTATGTCGCGTGCTGCGGTATGCGGAGACTCTAAAAGCACCATAGTAGAACACAGATGAAGCTTCTAAGTTGATGTAATAGCCAGTAAGAAGTAGTACAATTCAAGTTTTAGGTATCGATTATTGACTTTTTAGCTGGCTTTGATGCCTTGGACATGAGCTAGGATCTGAAGAATCTGCATGAAAGGAGGACTAGCAGGCGAGTTGCAGGGAAGAATGTGAAAAGTGTTCATATGTAGTAAAAACCTGAGAAATCCGTCCGTTTTCGTCATTTGTTATCGAATCGACTTAAAGCCAGATCGTCACATTGGCCGCTCTTCTCTCTGAAACGGTTGTACTTATCGTCTGCAAAGCTATGTCGCGTGCTGCGGTATGCGGAGACAATAAAATCACCATAGTATAATACAGATGAAACTTCTAAGTTGATGTAATAGCCAGTAAGAAGTAGTATAATTCAAGTTTTAGGTATCGATTATTGACTTCTTAGCTGGCTTTGGTGCCTTGGACATGAGCTAGGACCTTAAGATATTGCATGAAAGGAGGACTAGCAGCCGAGTTGCACGGGAGAATGTGAAAAGTGTTCATATGTAGTAGAAACCTGAGAAATCCGTACGTTTTCGTCATTTGTTATCGAATCGACTTAAAGCCCGATCGTCACATTGGCCGCTCTTCTCTCTGCAACGGTTGTACTTATCGTATGCAAAGCTATGTCGCGTGCTGCGGTATGTGGAGACAATAAAATCACCATAGTAGAACACAGATGAAGTTTTAAGTCGATGTAATAGCCAGTAAGAAGTAGTACAATTCAAGTTTTAGGTATCGATTATTGACTGTTTAGCTGGCTTTGGTGCCTTGGACATGAGCTATGACCTTAAGATTCTGCATGAAAGGAGGACTAGCAGCCGAGTTGCACGGGAGAATGTGAAAAGTGTTCATATGTAGTAAAAACCTGAGAAATCCGTCCGTTTTCGTCATTTGTTATCGAATCGACTTAAAGCCAGATCGTCACACTGGCTGCTCTTCTCTCTGAAACGGTTGTACTTATCGTCTGGAAAGCTTTGTCGCGTGCTTCGGTATGCGGAGACACTGAAAGCACCATAGTGGAACACAGATGAAGATTCTAAGATGATGTAATAGCCAGTAAGAAGTAGTACAATTCAAGTTTTAGGTATCGATTATTGACTTTTTAGCTGGCTTTGGTGCCTTGGACATGAGCTAGGACCTTAAGATTCTGCATGAAAGGAGGACTAGCAGCCGAGTTGCACGGGAGAAAGTGAAAAGTGTTCATATGTAGTAAAAACCTGAGAAATCCGTCCGTTTTCGTCATTTGTTATCGAATCGACTTAAAGCCAGATCGTCACATTGGTCCCTCTTTTCTCTGAAACGGTTGTACTTATCGTCTGCAAAGCTATGTCGCGTACTGCGGTGTGCGGAGACACTAAAAGCACCATGGTAGAACACAGATGAAGCTTCTAAGTTGATGTAATAGCCAGTAAGAAGTAGTACAATTCAAGTTTTAGGTACTGATTATTTACTTTTTAGCTGGCTTTGGAGCCTTGGACATGAGCTAGGACCTTAAGATTCTGCATGAAAGGAGGACTAGCAGCCGCGTTGCGCGGGAGAATGTGAAATGTGTTCATATGTAGTAAAAACCTGAGAAATTCGTCCGTTTTCGTCATTTGTTATCGAATCGACTTAAAGCCAGATCGTCACATTGGCCGCTCTTCTCTCTGAAACGGTTCTACTTATTGTCTGCAAAGCTATGTCGCGTGATGCGGTATGCGGAGACACTAAAAGCACCATAGTAGAACACAGATGAAGCTTCTAAGTTGATGTAATAGCCAGTAAGAAGTAGTACAATTCAAGTTTTAGGTATCGATTATTGACTTTTTAGCTGGCTTTGGTTCCTTGGACATGAGCTAGGACCTTAAGATTCTGCATGAAAGGAGGACTAGCAGCCGAGTTGCACGGGAGAATGTGAAAAGTGTTCATATGTAGTAAAAACCTGAGAAATCCGTCCGTTTTCGTCTTTTGTTATCGAATCGACTTAAAGCCAGATCGTCACATTGGCCGCTCTTCTCTCTGAAACGGTTGTACTTATCGCCTGCAAAGCTATGTCGCGTGATGCGGTATGCGGAGACACTAAAAGCACCATAGTAGAACACAGATGAAGCTTCGAAGTTGATGTAATAGCCAGTAAGAAGTAGTACAATTCAAGTTTTAGGTATCGATTATTGACTTTTTAGCTGGCTTTGGTGCCTTGGACATGAGCTAGGACCTTAAGATTCTGCATGAAAGGAGGACTAGCAGCCGAGTTGCACGGGAGAATGTGAAAAGTGTTCATATGTAGTAAAAACCTGAGAAATCCGTCCGTTTTCGTCATTTGTTATCGAATCGACTTAAAGCCAGATCGTCACATTGGCCCCTCTTTTCTCTGAAACGGTTGTACTTATCGTCTGCAAAGCTATGTCGCGTACTGCGGTGTGTGGAGACACTAAAAGCACCATGGTAGAACACAGATGAAGCTTCTAAGTTGATGTAATAGCCAGTAAGAGGTAGTACAATTCAAGTTTTAGGTATCGATTATTGACTTTTTAGCTGGCTTTGGTGCCTTGGACATGAGCTAGGACCTTAAGATTCTGCATTAAAGGAGGACTAGCAGCAGAGTTGCACGGGAGAACGTGAAAAGTATTCATATGTAGTAAAAACCTGAGAAATCCGTCCGTTTTCGTCATTTGTTATCGAATCGACTTAAAGCCAGATCGTCACTTGGCCGCTCTTCTCTCTGAAACGGCTGTACTTATCGTCTGCAAAGCTATGTCGCGTGCTGCGGTATGCGGAGACACTAAAAGCACCATAGTAGAACACAGATGAAGCTTCTAAGTTGATGTAATAGCCAGTAAGAAGTAGTATAATTCAAGTTTTAGGTATCGATTATTGACTTTTTAGCTGGCTTTGGTGCCTTGGACATGAGCTAGGACCTTAAGATTCTGCATGAAAGGAGGACTAGCGGCCGAGTTGCACGGGAGAATGTGAAATGTGTTCATATGTAGTAGAAACCTGAGAAATCCGTACGTTTTCGTCATTTGTTATCGAATCGACTTAAAGCCCGATCGTCACAATTGCCGCTCTTCTCTCTGAAACGGTTGTACTTATCGTCTGCAAAGCTATGTCGCGTGCTGCGGTATGCGGAGAAAATAAAATCACGATAGTAGAACACAGATGAAGCTTCTAAGTCGATGTAATAGCCAGTAAGAAGTAGTACAATTCAAGTTTTAGGTATCGATTATTGACTTCTTAGATGGATTTGGTGCCTTGGACATGAGGTAGGAAGTTAAGATTCTGCATGAAAGGAGGACTAGCAGCCGAGTTGCACGGGACAATATGAAAAGTGTTCATATGTGGTAAAGAAATGAGAAATCCGTCCGTTTTCGTCATTTGTTATCGAATCGCCTTAAAGCCAGATCGTCACTTGGCCGCTCTTCTCTCTGAAACGGCTGTACTTATCGTCTGCAAAGCTATGTCGCGTGCTGCGGTATGCGGAGACACTAAAAGCACCATAGTAGAACACAGATGAAGCTTCTAAGTTGATGTAATAGCCAGTAAGAAGTAGTATAATTCAAGTTTTAGGTATCGATTATTGACTTTTTACCTGGCTTTGGTGCCTTGGAAATGAGCTAGGACCTTAAGATTCTGCATGAAAGGAGGACTAGCAGCCGAGTTGCACGGGAGAATGTGAAAAGTGTTCATATGTAGTAAAAACCTGAGAAATCCGTCCGTTTTCGTCATTTGTTATCGAATCGACTTAAAGCCAGATCGTCACATTGGCCGCTCTTCTCTCTGAAACGGTTGTACTTATCGTCTGCAAAGCTATGTCGCGTGCTGCGGTATGCGGAGACAATAAAATCACTATAGTAGAACACAGATGAAGCTTCTAAGTCGATGTAATAGCCAGTAAGAAGTAGTACAATTTAAGTTTTAGGTATCGATTATTGACTTCTTTGATGGATTTGGTGCCTTGGACATGAGCTAGTAAGTTAAGATTCTACATGAAAGGAGGACTACGAGCCGAGTTGCACGGGAAAATATGTAAAGTGTTCATATGTAGTAAAAAAAAGAGAAATCCGTCCGTTTTCGTCATTTGTTATCGAATCGCCTTAAAGCCAGATCGTCACTTGGCCGCTCTTCTCTCTGAAACGGCTGTACTTATCGTCTGCAAAGCTATGTCGCGTGCTGCGGTATGCGGAGACACTAAAAGCACCATAGTAGAACCCAGATGAAGCTTCTAAGTTGATGTAATAGCCAGTAAGAAGTAGTACAATTCAAGTTTTAGGTATCGATTATTGACTTTTTAGCTGGCTTTGGTGCCTTGGACATGAGCTATGACCTTAAGATTCTGCATGAAAGGAGGACTAGCAGTCGAGTTGCACGGGAGAATGTGAAAAGTGTTCATATGTAGTAAAAACCTGAGAAATCCGTCCGTTTTCGTCATTTGTTATCGAATCGACTTAAAGCCAGATCGTCACATTGGCCGCTCTTCTCTCTGAAACGGTTGTACTTATCGCCTGCAAAGCTATGTCGCGTGATGCGGTATGCGGAGACACTAAAAGCACCATAGTAGAACACAGATGAAGCTTCTAAGTTGATGTAATAGCCAGTAAGAAGTAGTATAATTCAAGTTTTAGGTATCGATTATTGACTTTTTAGCTGGCTTTGGTGCCTTGGATATGAGCTAGGACCTTAAGATTCTGCATGAAAGGAGGACTAGCAGCCGAGTTGCACGGGAGAATGTGAAAAGTGTTCATATGTAGTAAAAACCTGAGAAATCCGTCCGTTTTCGTCATTTGTTATCGAATCGACTTAAAGCCAGATCGTCACATTGGCCGCTCTTCTCTCTGAAACGGTTCTACTTATCGTCTGCAAAGCTATGTCGAGTGCTGCGGTATGCGGAGACACTAAAAGCACCATAGTAGAAGACAGATGAAGCTTCTAAGTTGATGTAATAGCCAGTAAGAAGTAGTACAATTCAAGTTTTAGGTACTGATTATTTACTTTTTAGCTGGCTTTGGTGCCTTCGACATGAGCTAGGACCTTAAGATTCTGCATGAAAGGAGGACTAGCAGCCGAGTTGCACGGGAGAATGTGAAAAGTGTTCATATGTAGTAAAAACTTGAGAAATCCGTCCGTTTTCGTCATTTGTTATCGAATTGACTTAAAGCCAGATCGTCACATTGGCCGCTCTTCTCTCTGAAACGGTTGTACTTATCGTCTGCAAAGCTATGTCGCGTGCTGCGGTATGCGGAGACAATAAAATCACCATAGTAGAACACAGATGAAGCTTCTAAGTCGATGTAATAGCCAGTAAGAAGTAGTACAATTCAAGTTTTAGGTATCGATTATTGACTTCTTAGATGGATTTGGTGCCTTAGACATGAGCTAGGAAGTTAAGATTCTGCATGAAAGGAGGACTAGCAGCCGAGTTGCACGGGACAATATGAAAAGTGTTCATATGTAGTAAAAAAAATGAGAAATCCGTCCGTTTTCGTCATTTGTTATCGAATCGACTTAAAGCCAGATCGTCACTTGGCCGCTCTTCTTTCTGAAACGGCTGTACTTATCGTCTGCAAAGCTATGTCGCGTGTTGCGGTATGCGGAGACACTAAAAGCACCATAGTAGAACACAGATGAAGCTTCTAAGTTGATGTAATAGCCAGTAAGAAGTAGTATAATTCAAGTTTTAGGTATCGATTATTGACTTTTTAGCTGGCTTTGGTGCCTTGGACATGAGCTAGGACCTGAAGATTCTGCATGAAAGGAGGACTAGCAGCCGAGTTGCACGGGAGAATGTGAAATGTGTTCATATGTAGTAGAAACCTGAGAAATCCGTACGTTTTAGTCATTTGTTATCGAATCGACTTAAAGCCCGATCGTCACATTGGCCGCTCTTCTCTCTGAAACGGTTGTACTTATCGTCTGCAAAGCTATGTCGCGTGCTGCGGTATGTGGAGACAATAAAATCACCATAGTAGAACACAGATGAAGCTTCTAAGTCGATGTAATAGCCAGTAAGAAGTAGTACAATTCAAGTTTTAGGTATCGATTATTGACTTCTTAGATGGATTTGGTGCCTTGGACATGAGCTAGGAAGTTAAGATTCTGCATGAAAGGAGGACTAGTAGCCGAGTTGCACGGGACAATATTAAAAGTGTTCATATGTAGTAAAAAAATGAGAAATCCGTCCGTTTTCGTCATTTGTTATCGAATCGCCTTAAAGCCAGATCGTCACTTGGCCGCTCTTCTCTCTGAAACGGCTGTACTTATCGTCTGCAAAGCTATGTCGCGTGCTGCGGTATGCGGAGACACCAAAAGCACCATAGTAGAACACAGATGAAGCTTCTAAGTTGATGTAATAGCCAGTAAGAAGTAGTATAATTCAAGTTTTAGGTATCGATTATTGACTTTTTAGCTGGCTTTGGTGCCTTGGACATGAGCTAGGACCTTAAGATTCTGCATGAAAGGAGGACTAGCAGCCGAGTTGCACGGGAGAATGTGAAAAGTGTTCATATGTAGTAAAAACCTGAGAAATCCGTCCGTTTTCGTCATTTGTTATCGAATCGACTTAAAGCCAGATCGTCACATTGGCCGCTCTTCTCTCTGAAACGGTTGTACTTATCGTCTGCAAAGCTATGTCGCGTTCTGCGGTATGCGGAGACAATAAAATCACCATAGTAGAACACAGATGAAGCTTCTAAGTCGATGTAATAGCCAGTAAGAAGTAGTACAATTCAAGTTTTAGGTATCGATTATTGACTTTTTAGCTGGCTTTGGTGCCTTGGACATAAGCTAGGACCTTAAGATTCTGCATGAAAGGAGGACTAGCAGCCGAGTTGCACGGGAGAATGTGAAATGTGTTCATATGTAGTAGAAACCTGAGAAATCCGTACGTTTTCGTCATTTGTTATCGAATCGACTTAAAGCCCGATCGTCACACTGGCCGCTCTTCTCTCTGAAACGGTTGTACTTATCGTATGCAAAGCTATGTCGCGTGCTGCGGTATGTGGAGACAATAAAATCACCATAGTAGAACACAGATGAAGTTTTAAGTCGATGTAATAGCCAGTAAGAAGTAGTACAATTCAAGTTTTAGGTATCGATTATTGACTTTTTAGCTGGCTTTGGTGCCTTGGACATGAGCTATGACCTTAAGATTCTGCATGAAAGGAGGACTAGCAGCCGAGTTGCACGGGAGAATGTGAAAAGTGTTCATATGTAGTAAAAACCTGAGAAATCCGTCCGTTTTCGTCATTTGTTATCGAATCGACTTAAAGCCAGATCGTCACACTGGCTGCTCTTCTCTCTGAAACGGTTGTACTTATCGTCTGGAAAGCTTTGTCGCGTGCTTCGGTATGCGGAGACACTGAAAGCACCATAGTGGAACACAGATGAAGCTTCTAAGATGATGTAATAGCCAGTAAGAAGTAGTACAATTCAAGTTTTAGGTATCGATTATTGACTTTTTAGCTGGCTTTGGTGCCTTGGACATGAGCTAGGACCTTAAGATTCTGCATGAAAGGAGGACTAGCAGCCGAGTTGCACGGGAGAAAGTGAAAAGTGTTCATATGTAGTAAAAACCTGAGAAATCCGTCCGTTTTCGTCATTTGTTATCGAATCGACTTAAAGCCAGATCGTCACATTGGCCCCTCTTTTCTCTGAAACGGTTGTACTTATCGTCTGCAAAGCTATGTCGCGTACTGCGGTGTGCGGAGACACTAAAAGCACCATGGTAGAACACAGATGAAGCTTCTAAGTTGATGTAATAGCCAGTAAGAAGTAGTACAATTCAAGTTTTAGGTACTGATTATTTACTTTTTAGCTGGCTTTGGAGCCTTGGACATGAGCTAGGACCTTAAGATTCTGCATGAAAGGAGGACTAGCAGCCGCGTTGCGCGGGAGAATGTGAAATGTGTTCATATGTAGTAAAAACCTGAGAAATTCGTCCGTTTTCGTCATTTGTTATCGAATCGACTTAAAGCCAGATCGTCACATTGGCCGCTCTTCTCTCTGAAACGGTTCTACTTATTGCCTGCAAAGCTATGTCGCGTGATGCGGTATGCGGAGACACTAAAAGCACCATAGTAGAACACAGATGAAGCTTCTAAGTTGATGTAATAGCCAGTAAGAAGTAGTACAATTCAAGTTTTAGGTATCGATTATTGACTTTTTAGCTGGCTTTGGTTCCTTGGACATGAGCTAGGACCTTAAGATTCTGCATGAAAGGAGGACTAGCAGCCGAGTTGCACGGGAGAATGTGAAAAGTGTTCATATGTAGTAAAAACCTGAGAAATCCGTCCGTTTTCGTCTTTTGTTATCGAATCGACTTAAAGCCAGATCGTCACATTGGCCGCTCTTCTCTCTGAAACGGTTGTACTTATCGCCTGCAAAGCTATGTCGCGTGATGCGGTATGCGGAGACACTAAAAGCACCATAGTAGAACACAGATGAAGCTTCTAAGTTGATGTAATAGCCAGTAAGAAGTAGTACAATTCAAGTTTTAGGTATCGATTATTGACTGTTTAGCTGGCTTTGGTGCCTTGGATATGAGCTACGACCTTAAGATTCTGCATCAAAACGAGGACTAGCAGCCGAGTTGCACGGGAGAATGTGAAGAGTATTCATATGTAGTAAAAACCTGAGAAATCCGTCCGTTTTCGTCATTTGTTATCGAATCGACTTAAAGCCAGATCGTCACATTGGCCCCTCTTTTCTCTGAAACGGTTGTACTTATCGTCTGCAAAGCTATGTCGCGTACTGCGGTGTGCGGAGACACTAAAAGCACCATGGTAAAACACAGATGAAGCTTCTACGTTGATGTAATAGCCAGTAAGAAGTAGTACAATACAAGTTTTAGGTACTGATTATTTACTTTTTAGCTGGCTTTGGAGCCTTGGACATGAGCTAGGACCTTAAGATTCTGCATTAAAGGAGGACTAGCAGCCGCGTTGCACGGGAGAATGTGAAATGTGTTCATATGTAGTAAAAACCTGAGAAATCCGTCCGTTTTCGTCATTTGTTATCTAATCGACTTAAAGCCAGATCGTCACACTGGCTGCTCTTCTCTCTGAAACGGTTGTACTTATCGTCTGGAAAGCTTTGTCGCGTGCTTCGGTATGCGGAGACACTGAAAGCACCATAGTGGAACACAGATGAAGCTTCTAAGATGATGTAATAGCCAGTAAGAAGTAGTACAATTCAAGTTTTAGGTATCGATTATTGACTTTTTAGCTGGCTTTGGTGCCTTGGACATGAGCTAGGACCTTAAGATTCTGCATGAAAGGAGGACTAGCAGCCGAGTTGCACGGGAGAAAGTGAAAAGTGTTCATATGTAGTAAAAACCTGAGAAATCCGTCCGTTTTCGTCATTTGTTATCGAATTGACTTAAAGCCAGATCGTCACATTGGCCCCTCTTTTCTCTGAAACGGTTGTACTTATCGTCTGCAAAGCTATGTCGCGTACTGCGGTGTGCGGAGACACTAAAAGCACCATGGTAGAACACAGATGAAGCTTCTAAGTTGATGTAATAGCCAGTAAGAAGTAGTACAATTCAAGTTTTAGGTACTGATTATTTACTTTTTAGCTGGCTTTGGAGCCTTGGACATGAGCTAGGACCTTAAGATTCTGCATGAAAGGAGGACTAGCAGCCGCGTTGCGCGGGAGAATGTGAAATGTGTTCATATGTAGTAAAAACCTGAGAAATTCGTCCGTTTTCGTCATTTGTTATCGAATCGACTTAAAGCCAGATCGTCACATTGGCCGCTCTTCTCTCTGAAACGGTTCTACTTATTGCCTGCAAAGCTATGTCGCGTGATGCGGTATGCGGAGACACTAAAAGCACCATAGTAGAACACAGATGAAGCTTCTAAGTTGATGTAATAGCCAGTAAGAAGTAGTACAATTCAAGTTTTAGGTATCGATTATTGACTTTTTAGCTGGCTTTGGTTCCTTGGACATGAGCTAGGACCTTAAGATTCTGCATGAAAGGAGGACTAGCAGCCGAGTTGCACGGGAGAATGTGAAAAGTGTTCATATGTAGTAAAAACCTGAGAAATCCGTCCGTTTTCGTCTTTTGTTATCGAATCGACTTAAAGCCAGATCGTCACATTGGCCGCTCTTCTCTCTGAAACGGTTGTACTTATCGCCTGCAAAGCTATGTCGCGTGATGCGGTATGCGGAGACACTAAAAGCACCATAGTAGAACACAGATGAAGCTTCTAAGTTGATGTAATAGCCAGTAAGAAGTAGTACAATTCAAGTTTTAGGTATCGATCATTGACTTTTTAGCTGGCTTTGGTGCCTTGGATATGAGCTACGACCTTAAGATTCTGCATCAAAACGAGGACTAGCAGCCGAGTTGCACGGGAGAATGTGAAGAGTATTCATATGTAGTAAAAACCTGAGAAATCCGTCCGTTTTCGTCATTTGTTATCGAATCGACTTAAAGCCAGATCGTCACATTGGCCCCTCTTTTCTCTGAAACGGTTGTACTTATCGTCTGCAAAGCTATGTCGCGTACTGCGGTGTGCGGAGACACTAAAAGCACCATGGTAAAACACAGATGAAGCTTCTACGTTGATGTAATAGCCAGTAAGAAGTAGTACAATACAAGTTTTAGGTACTGATTATTTACTTTTTAGCTGGCTTTGGAGCCTTGGACATGAGCTAGGACCTTAAGATTCTGCATTAAAGGAGGACTAGCAGCCGCGTTGCACGGGAGAATGTGAAATGTGTTCATATGTAGTAAAAACCTGAGAAATCCGTCCGTTTTCGTCATTTGTTATCGAATCGACTTAAAGCCAGATCGTCACATTGGCCGCTCTTCTCTCTGAAACGGTTGTACTTATCGCCTACAAAGCTATGTCGCGTGATGCGGTATGCGGAGACACTAAAAGCACCATAGTAGAACACAGATGAAGCTTCGAAGTTGATGTAATAGCCAGTAAGAAGTAGTACAATTCAAGTTTTAGGTATCGATTATTGACTTTTTAGCTGGCTTTGGTGCCTTGGACATGAGCTAGGACCTTAAGATTCTGCATGAAAGGAGGACTAGCAGCCGAGTTGCACGGGAGAATGTGAAAAGTGTTCATATGTAGTAAAAACCTGAGAAATCCGTCCGTTTTCGTCATTTGTTATCGAATCGACTTAAAGCCAGATCGTCACATTGGCCGCTCTTCTCTCTGAAACGGTTGTACTTATCGTCTGCAAAGCTATGTCGCGTGCTGCGGTATGCGGAGACTCTAAAAGCACCATAGTAGAACACAGATGAAGCTTCTAAGTTGATGTAATAGCCAGTAAGAAGTAGTACAATTCAAGTTTTAGGTATCGATTATTGACTTTTTAGCTGGCTTTGATGCCTTGGACATGAGCTAGGATCTGAAGAATCTGCATGAAAGGAGGACTAGCAGCCGAGTTGCAGGGAAGAATGTGAAAAGTGTTCATATGTAGTAAAAACCTGAGAAATCCGTCCGTTTTCGTCATTTGTTATCGAATCGACTTAAAGCCAGATCGTCACATTGGCCGCTCTTCTCTCTGAAACAGTTGTACTTATCGTCTGCAAAGCTATGTCGCGTGCTGCGGTATGCGGAGACAATAAAATCACCATAGTAGAATACAGATGAAGCTTCTAAGTTGATGTAATAGCCAGTAAGAAGTAGTATAATTCAAGTTTTAGGTATCGATTATTGACTTCTTAGCTGGCTTTGGTGCCTTGGACATGAGCTAGGACCTTAAGATATTGCATGAAAGGAGGACTAGCAGCCGAGTTGCACGGGAGAATGTGAAAAGTGTTCATATGTAGTAAAAACCTGAGAAATCCGTTCGTTTTCGTCATTTGTTATCGAATCGACTTAAAGCCAGATCGTCACATTGGCCGCTCTTCTCTCTGAAACGGTTGTACTTATCGTCTGCAAAGCTATGTCGCGTGCTGCGGTATGCGGAGACTCTAAAAGCACCATAGTAGAACACAGATGAAGCTTCTAAGTTGGTGTAATAGCCAGTAAGAAGTAGTACAATTCAAGTTTTGGGTACGGATTATTTACTTTTTAGCTGGCTTTGGAGCATTGGACATGAGCTAGGACCTTAAGATTCAGCATGAAAGGAGGACTAGCAGCCGCGTTGCACGGGAGAATGTGAAAAGTGTTCATATGTAGTAAAAACCTGAGAAATCCGTCCGTTTTCGTCATTTGTTATCGAATCGACTTAAAGCCCGATCGTCACATTGGCCGCTCTTATCTCTGAAACGGTTGTACTTATCGCCTGCAAAGCTATGTCGCGTGATGCGGTATGCGGAGACACTAAAAGCACCATAGTAGAACACAGATGAAGCTTCTAAGTTGATGTAATAGCCAGTAAGAAGTAGTACAATTCAAGTTTTAGGTATCGATTATTGACTTTTTAGCTGGCTTTGGTGCCTTGGACATGAGCTAGGACCTTAAGATTCTGCATGAAAGGAGGACTAGCGGCCGCGTTGTACGGGAGAATGTGAAATGTGTTCATATGTAGTAAAAACCTGAGAAATCCGTCCGTTTTCGTCATTTGTTATCGAATCGACTTAAAGCCAGATCGTCACATTGGCCGCTCTTTTCTCTGAAACGGTTGTACTTATCGTCTGCAAAGCTATGTCGCGTACTGCGGTGTGTGGAGACACTAAAAGCACCATGGTAGAACACAGATGAAGCTTCTAAGTTGATGTAATAGCCAGTAAGAAGTAGTACAATTCAAGTTTTAGGTATCGATTATTGACTTTTTAGCTGGCTTTGGTGCCTTGGACATGAGCTAGGACCTTAAGATTCTGCATTAAAGGAGGACTAGCAGCAGAGTTGCACGGGAGAACGTGAAAAGTATTCATATGTAGTAAAAACCTGAGAAATCCGTCCGTTTTCGTCATTTGTTATCGAATCGACTTAAAGCCAGATCGTCACTTGGCCGCTCTTCTCTCTGAAACGGCTGTACTTATCGTCTGCAAAGCTATGTCGCGTGCTGCGGTATGCGGAGACACTAAAGGCACCATAGTAGAACACAGATGAAGCTTCTAAGTTGATGTAATAGCCAGTAAGAAGTAGTATAATTCAAGTTTTAGGTATCGATTATTGACTTTTTAGCTGGCTTTGGTGCCTTGGACATGAGCTAGGACCTTAAGATTCTGCATGAAAGGAGGACTAGCGGCCGAGTTGCACGGGAGAATGTGAAATGTGTTCATATGTAGTAGAAACCAGAGAAATCCGTACGTTTTCGTCATTTGTTATCGAATCGACTTAAAGCCCGATCGTCACATTGGCCGCTCTTCTCTCTGAAACGGTTGTACTTATCGTCTGCAAAGCTATGTCGCGTGCTGCGGTATGCGGAGAAAATAAAATCACGATAGTGGAACACAGATGAAGCTTCTAAGTCGATGTAATAGCCAGTAAGAAGTAGTACAATTCAAGTTTTAGGTATCGATTATTGACTTCTTAGATGGATTTGGTGCCTTGGACATGAGCTAGGAAGTTAAGATTCTGCATGAAAGGAGGACTAGCAGCCGAGTTGCACGGGACAATATGAAAAGTGTTCATATGTGGTAAAAAAATGAGAAATCCGTCCGTTTTCGTCATTTGTTATCGAATCGCCTTAAAGCCAGATCGTCACTTGGCCGCTCTTCTCTCTGAAACGGCTGTACTTATCGTCTGGAAAGCTATGTCGCGTGCTGCGGTATGCGGAGACACTAAAAGCACCATAGTAGAACACAGATGAAGCTTCTAAGTTGATGTAATAGCCAGTAAGAAGTAGTATAATTCAAGTTTTAGGTATCGATTATTGACTTTTTACCTGGCTTTGGTGCCTTGGAAATGAGCTAGGACCTTAAGATTCTGCATGAAAGGAGGACTAGCAGCCGAGTTGCACGGGAGAATGTGAAAAGTGTTCATATGTAGTAAAAACCTGAGAAATCCGTCCGTTTTCGTCATTTGTTATCGAATCGACTTAAAGCCAGATCGTCACATTGGCCGCTCTTCTCTCTGAAACGGTTGTACTTATCGTCTGCAAAGCTATGTCGCGTGCTGCGGTATGCGGAGACAATAAAATCACTATAGTAGAACACAGATGAAGCTTCTAAGTCGATGTAATAGCCAGTAAGAAGTAGTACAATTTAAGTTTTAGGTATCGATTATTGACTTCTTTGATGGATTTGGTGCCTTGGACATGAGCTAGTAAGTTAAGATTCTGCATGAAAGGAGGACTAGCAGCCGAGTTGCACGGGAAAATATGTAAAGTGTTCATATGTAGTAAAAAAATGAGAAATCCGTCCGTTTTCGTCATTTGTTATCGAATCGCCTTAAAGCCAGATCGTCACTTGGCCGCTCTTCTCTCTGAAACGGCTGTACTTATCGTCTGCAAAGCTATGTCGCGTGCTGCGGTATGCGGAGACACTAAAAGCACCATAGTAGAACACAGATGAAGCTTCTAAGTTGATGTAATAGCCAGTAAGAAGTAGTATAATTCAAGTTTTAGGTATCGATTATTAACTTTTTAGCTGGCTTTGGTGCCTTGGACATGAGCTAGGACCTTAAGATTCTGCATGAAAGGAGGACTAGCAGCCGAGTTGCACGGGAGAATGTGAAATGTGTTTACATGTAGTAGAAACCTGAGAAATCCGTACGTTTTCGTCATTTGTTATCGAATCGACTTAAAGCCCGATCGTCACATTGGCCGCTCTTCTCTCTGAAACGGTTGTACTTATCGTCTGCAAAGCTATGTCGCGTGCTGCGGTATGTGGAGACAATAAAATCACCATAGTAGAACACAGATGAAGCTTCTAAGTCGATGTAATAGCCAGTAAGAAGTAGTACAATTCAAGTTTTAGGTATCGATTATTGACTTCCTAGATGGATTTGGTGCCTTGGACATGAGCTAGGAAGTTAAGATTCTGCATGAAAGGAGGACTAGCAGCCGAGTTGCACGGGACAATATGAAAAGTGTTCATATGTAGTAAAAAAATGAGAAATCCGTCCGTTTTCGTCATTTGTTATCGAATCGCCTTAAAGCCAGATCGTCACTTGGCCGCTCTTCTCTCTGAAACGGCTGTACTTATCGTCTGCAAAGCTATGTCGCGTGCTGCGGTATGCGGAGACACTAAAAGCACCATAGTAGAACACAGATGAAGCTTCTAAGTTGATGTAATAGCCAGTAAGAAGTAGTATAATTCAAGTTTTAGGTATCGATTATTGACTGTTTAGCTGGCTTTGGTGCCTTGGACATGAGCTATGACCTTAAGATTCTGCATGAAAGGAGGACTAGCAGCCGAGTTGCACGGGAGAATGTGAAAAGTGTTCATATGTAGTAAAAACCTGAGAAATCCGTCCGTTTTCGTCATTTGTTATCGAAACGACTTAAAGCCAGATCGTCACATTGGCCGCTCTTCTCTCTGAAACGGTTGTACTTATCGTCTGCAAAGCTATGTCGCGTGCTGCGGTATGCGGAGAAAATAAAATCACCATAGTAGAACACAGATGAAGCTTCTAAGTCGATGTAATAGCCAGTAAGAAGTAGTACAATTCAAGTTTTAGGTATCGATTATTGACTTCTTAGATGGATTTGGTGCCTTGGACATGAGCTAGGAAGTTAAGATTCTGCATGAAAGGAGGACTAGCAGCCGAGTTGCACGGGACAATATGAAAAGTGTTCTTATGTAGTAAAAAAATGAGAAATCCGTCCGTTTTCGTCATTTGTTATCGAATCGCCTTAAAGCCAGATCGTCACTTGGCCGCTCTTCTCTCTGAAACGGCTGTACTTATCGTCTGCAAAGCTATGTCGCGTGCTGCGGTATGCGGAGACACAAAAAGCACCATAGTAGAACACAGAAGAAGCTTCTAAGATGATGTAATAGCCAGTAAGAAGTAGTACAATTCAAGTTTTAGGTATCGATTATTGACTTTTTAGCTGGCTTTGGTGCCTTGGACATGAGCTAGGACCTTAAGATTCTGCATGAAAGGAGGACTAGCAGATGAGTTGCAGGGGAGAATGTGAAAAGTGTTCATATGTAGTAAAAACCTGAGAAATCCGTCCGTTTTCGTCATTTGTTATCGAATCGACTTAAAGCCAGATCGTCACATTGGCCGCTCTTCTATCTGAAACGGTTGTACTTATCGTCTTCAAAGCTATGTCGCGTGCTGCGGTATGCGGAGACACTAAAAGCACCATAGTAGAACACAGATGAAGCTTCTAAGTTGATGTAATAGCCAGTAAGAAGTAGTACAATTCAAGTTTTAGGTATCGATTATTGACTTCTTAGCTGGCTTTGGTGCCTTGGACATGAGCTAGGACCTTAAGATTCTGCATGAAAGGAGGACTAGCAGCTGAGTTGCACGGGAGAATGTGAAAAGGGTTCATATGTTGTAAAAACCTGAGAAATCCGTCCGTTTTCGTCATTTGTTATCGAATCGACTTAAAGCCAGATCGTCACATTGGCCGCTCTTCTCTCTGAAACGGTTCTACTTATCGTCTGCAAAGCTATGTCGCGTGCTGCGGATTGCGGAGACACTAAAAGCACCATAGTAGAAGATAGATGAAGCTTCTAAGTTGATGTAATAGCCAGTAAGAAGTAGTACAATTCAAGTTTTAGGTACTGATTATTTACTTTTTAGCTGGCTTTGGTGCCTTGGACATGAGCTAGGACCTTAAGATTCTGCATGAAAGGAGGACTAGCAGCCGAGTTGCACGGGAGAATGTGAAAAGTGTTCATATGTAGTAAAAACCTGAGAAATCCGTCCGTTTTCGTCATTTGTTATCGAATCGACTTAAAGCCAGATCGTCACATTGGCCGCTCTTCTCTCTGAAACGGTTGTACTTATCGTCTGCAAAGCTATGTCGCGTGCTGCGGTATGCGGAGACAATAAAATCACAATAGTAGAACACAGATGAAGCTTCTAAGTCGATGTAATAGCCAGTAAGAAGTAGTACAATTCAAGTTTTAGGTATCGATTATTGACTTCTTAGCTGGCTTTGGTGCCTTGGACATGAGCTAGGAAGTTAAGATTCTGCATGAAAGGAGGACTAGCAGCCGAGTTGCACGGGAAAATATGAAAAGTGTTCATATGTAGTAAAAACCTGAGAAATCCGTCCGTTTTCGTCATTTGTTATCGGCTCGCCTTAAAGCCAGATCCTCACTTGGCCGCTCTTCTCTCTGAAACGGCTGTACTTATCGTCTGCAAAGCTATGTCGCGTGCTGCGGTATGCGGAGACACTAAAAGCACCATAGTAGAACACAGATGAAGCTTCTAAGTTGATGTAGTAGCCAGTAAGAAGTAGTATAATTCAAGTTTTAGGTATCGATTATTGACTTTTTAGCTGGCTTTGGTGCCTTGGACATGAGCTAGGACCTTAAGATTCTGCATGAAAGGAGGACTTGCAGGCGAGTTGCACGGGAGAATGTGAAATGTGTTCATATGTAGCAGAAACCTGAGAAATCCGTACGTTTTCGTCATTTGTTATCGAATCGACTTAAAGCCCGATCGTCACATTGGCCGCTCTTCTCTCTGAAACGGTTGTACTTATCGTCTGCAAAGCTATGTCGCGTGCTGCGGTATGCGGAGAAAATCAAATCACCATAGTAGAACACAGATGAAGCTTCTAAGTCGATGTAATAGCCAGTAAGAAGTAGTACAATTCAAGTTTTAGGTATCGATTATTGACTTTTTAGATGGATTTGGTGCCTTGGACATGAGCTAGGAAGTTAAGATTCTGCATGAAAGGAGGACTAGCAGCCGAGTTGCACGGGACAATATGAAAAGTGTTAATATGTAGTAAAAAAATGAGAAATCCGTCCGTTTCCGTCATTTGTTATCGAATCGCCTTAAAGCCAGATCGTCACTTGGCCGCTCTTCTCTCTGAAACGGCTGTACTTATCGTCTGCAAACCTATGTCGCGTGCTGCGGTATGCGGAGACACTAAAAGCACCATAGTAGAACACAGATGAAGCTTCTAAGTTGATGTAATAGCCAGTAAGAAGTAGTATAATTCAAGTTTTAGGTATCGATTATTGACTTTTTAGCTGGCTTTGGTGCCTTGGACATGAGCTAGGACCTTAAGATTCTGCATGAAAGGAGGACTAGCAGTCGAGTTGCACGGGAGAATGTGAAAAGTGTTCATATGTAGTAAAAACCTGAGAAATCCGTCCGTTTTCGTCATTTGTTATCGAATCGACTTAAAGCCAGATCGTCACATTGGCCGCTCTTCTCTCTGAAACAGTTGTACTTATCGTCTGCAAAGCTATATCGCGTGCTGCGGTATGCGGAGAAAATAAAATCACCATAGTAGAACATAGATGATGCTTCTAAGTCGATGTAATAGCCAGTAAGAAGTAGTACAATTCAAGTTTTAGGTATCGATTATTGACTTCTTAGATGGATTTGGTGCCTTGGACATGAGCTAGGAAGTTAAGATTCTGCATGAAAGGAGGACTAGCAGCCGAGTTGCACGGGACAATATGAAAAGTGTTCATATGTGGTAAAAAAATGAGAAATCCGTCCGTTTTCGTCATTTGTTATCGAATCGCCTTAAAGCCAGATCGTCACTTGGCCGCTCTTCTCTCTGAAACGGCTGTACTTATCGTCTGCAAAGCTATGTCGCGTGCTGCGGTATGCGGAGACACTAAAAGCACCATAGTAGAACACAGATGAAGCTTCTAAGTTGATGTAATAGCCAGTAAGAAGTAGTATAATTCAAGTTTTAGGTATCGATTATTGACTTTTTACCTGGCTTTGGTGCCTTGGAAATGAGCTAGGACCTTAAGATTCTGCATGAAAGGAGGACTAGCAGCCGAGTTGCACGGGAGAATGTGAAAAGTGTTCATATGTAGTAAAAACCTGAGAAATCCGTCCGTTTTCGTCATTTGTTATCGAATCGACTTAAAGCCAGATCGTCACATTGGCCGCTCTTCTCTCTGAAACGGTTGTACTTATCGTCTGCAAAGCTATGTCGCGTGCTGCGGTATGCGGAGACAATAAAATCACTATAGTAGAACACAGATGAAGCTTCTAAGTCGATGTAATAGCCAGTAAGAAGTAGTACAATTTAAGTTTTAGGTATCGATTACTGACTTCTTTGATGGATTTGGTGCCTTGGACATGAGCTAGTAAGTTAAGATTCTGCATGAAAGGAGGACTAGCAGCCGAGTTGCACGGGAAAATATGTAAAGTGTTCATATGTAGTAAAAAAATGAGAAATCCGTCCGTTTTCGTCATTTGTTATCGAATCGCCTTAAAGCCAGATCGTCACTTGGCCGCTCTTCTCTCTGAAACGGCTGTACTTATCGTCTGCAAAGCTATGTCGCGTGCTGCGGTATGCGGAGACACTAAAAGCACCATAGTAGAACACAGATGAAGCTTCTAAGTTGATGTAATAGCCAGTAAGAAGTAGTATAATTCAAGTTTTAGGTATCGATTATTAACTTTTTAGCTGGCTTTGGTGCCTTGGACATGAGCTAGGACCTTAAGATTCTGCATGAAAGGAGGACTAGCAGCCGAGTTGCACGGGAGAATGTGAAATGTGTTTACATGTAGTAGAAACCTGAGAAATCCGTACGTTTTCGTCATTTGTTATCGAATCGACTTAAAGCCCGATCGTCACATTGGCCGCTCTTCTCTCTGAAACGGTTGTACTTATCGTCTGCAAAGCTATGTCGCGTGCTGCGGTATGTGGAGACAATAAAATCACCATAGTAGAACACAGATGAAGCTTCTAAGTCGATGTAATAGCCAGTAAGAAGTAGTACAATTCAAGTTTTAGGTATCGATTATTGACTTCTTAGCTGGCTTTGGTGCCTTGGACATGAGCTAGGACCTTAAGATTCTGCATGAAAGGAGGACTAGCAGCTGAGTTGCACGGGAGAATGTGAAAAGGGTTCATATGTTGTAAAAACCTGAGAAATCCGTCCGTTTTCGTCATTTGTTATCGAATCGACTTAAAGCCAGATCGTCACATTGGCCGCTCTTCTCTCTGAAACGGTTCTACTTATCGTCTGCAAAGCTATGTCGCGTGCTGCGGATTGCGGAGACACTAAAAGCACCATAGTAGAAGATAGATGAAGCTTCTAAGTTGATGTAATAGCCAGTAAGAAGTAGTACAATTCAAGTTTTAGGTACTGATTATTTACTTTTTAGCTGGCTTTGGTGCCTTGGACATGAGCTAGGACCTTAAGATTCTGCATGAAAGGAGGACTAGCAGCCGAGTTGCACGGGAGAATGTGAAAAGTGTTCATATGTAGTAAAAACCTGAGAAATCCGTCCGTTTTCGTCATTTGTTATCGAATCGACTTAAAGCCAGATCGTCACATTGGCCGCTCTTCTCTCTGAAACGGTTGTACTTATCGTCTGCAAAGCTATGTCGCGTGCTGCGGTATGCGGAGACAATAAAATCACAATAGTAGAACACAGATGAAGCTTCTAAGTCGATGTAATAGCCAGTAAGAAGTAGTACAATTCAAGTTTTAGGTATCGATTATTGACTTCTTAGCTGGCTTTGGTGCCTTGGACATGAGCTAGGAAGTTAAGATTCTGCATGAAAGGAGGACTAGCAGCCGAGTTGCACGGGAAAATATGAAAAGTGTTCATATGTAGTAAAAAAATGAGAAATCCGTCCGTTTTCGTCATTTGTTATCGGCTCGCCTTAAAGCCAGATCGTCACTTGGCCGCTCTTCTCTCTGAAACGGCTGTACTTATCGTCTGCAAAGCTATGTCGCGTGCTGCGGTATGCGGAGACACTAAAAGCACCATAGTAGAACACAGATGAAGCTTCTAAGTTGATGTAGTAGCCAGTAAGAAGTAGTATAATTCAAGTTTTAGGTATCGATTATTGACTTTTTAGCTGGCTTTGGTGCCTTGGACATGAGCTAGGACCTTAAGATTCTGCATGAAAGGAGGACTTGCAGGCGAGTTGCACGGGAGAATGTGAAATGTGTTCATATGTAGCAGAAACCTGAGAAATCCGTACGTTTTCGTCATTTGTTATCGAATCGACTTAAAGCCCGATCGTCACATTGGCCGCTCTTCTCTCTGAAACGGTTGTACTTATCGTCTGCAAAGCTATGTCGCGTGCTGCGGTATGCGGAGAAAATCAAATCACCATAGTAGAACACAGATGAAGCTTCTAAGTCGATGTAATAGCCAGTAAGAAGTAGTACAATTCAAGTTTTAGGTATCGATTATTGACTTTTTAGATGGATTTGGTGCCTTGGACATGAGCTAGGAAGTTAAGATTCTGCATGAAAGGAGGACTAGCAGCCGAGTTGCACGGGACAATATGAAAAGTGTTAATATGTAGTAAAAAAATGAGAAATCCGTCCGTTTCCGTCATTTGTTATCGAATCGCCTTAAAGCCAGATCGTCACTTGGCCGCTCTTCTCTCTGAAACGGCTGTACTTATCGTCTGCAAACCTATGTCGCGTGCTGCGGTATGCGGAGACACTAAAAGCACCATAGTAGAACACAGATGAAGCTTCTAAGTTGATGTAATAGCCAGTAAGAAGTAGTATAATTCAAGTTTTAGGTATCGATTATTGACTTTTTAGCTGGCTTTGGTGCCTTGGACATGAGCTAGGACCTTAAGATTCTGCATGAAAGGAGGACTAGCAGTCGAGTTGCACGGGAGAATGTGAAAAGTGTTCATATGTAGTAAAAACCTGAGAAATCCGTCCGTTTTCGTCATTTGTTATCGAATCGACTTAAAGCCAGATCGTCACATTGGCCGCTCTTCTCTCTGAAACAGTTGTACTTATCGTCTGCAAAGCTATATCGCGTGCTGCGGTATGCGGAGAAAATAAAATCACCATAGTAGAACATAGATGATGCTTCTAAGTCGATGTAATAGCCAGTAAGAAGTAGTACAATTCAAGTTTTAGGTATCGATTATTGACTTCTTAGATGGATTTGATGCCTTGGACATGAGCTAGGAAGTTAAGATTCTGCATGAAAGGAGGACTAGCAGCCGAGTTGCACGGGACAATATGAAAAGTGTTCATATGTAGTAAAAAAATGAGAAATCCGTCCGTTTTCGTCATTTGTTATCGAATCGCCTAAAAGCCAGATCGTCACTTGGCCGCTCTTCTCTCTGAAACGGCTGTACTTATCGTCTGCAAAGCTATGTCGCGTGCTGCGGTATGCGGAGACACTAAAAGCACCATAGTAGAACACAGATGAAGCTTCTAAGTTGATGTAATAGCCAGTAAGAAGTAGTATAAATCAAGTTTTAGGTATCGATTATTGACTTTTTAGCTGGCTTTGGTGCCTTGGACATGAGCTAGGACCTTAAGATAGTGCATGAAAGGAGGACTAGCAGCCGAGTTGCACGGGAGAATGCGAAATGTGTTCATATGTAGTAGAAACCTGAGAAATCCGTACGTTTTCGTCATTTGTTATCGAATCGACTTAAAGCCCGATCGTCACATTGGCCATTCTTCTCTCTGAAACGGTTGTACTTATCGTCTGCAAAGCTATGTCGCGTGCTGCGGTATGTGGAGACAATAAAATCACCATAGTAGAACACAGATGAAGTTTTAAGTCGATGTAATAGCCAGTAAGAAGTAGTACAATTCAAGTTTTAGGTATCAATTAATGACTGTTTAGCTGGCTTTGGTGCCTTGGACATGAGCTATGACCTTAAGATTCTGCATGAAAGGAGGACTAGCAGCCGAGTTCCACGGGAGAATGTGAAAAGTGTTCATATGTAGTAAAAACCTGAGAAATCGGTCCGTTTTCGTCATTTGTTATCGAATCGACTTAAAGCCAGATCGTCACATTGGCCGCTCTTCTCTCTGAAACGGTTGTACTTATCGCCTGCAAAGCTATGTCGCGTGATGCGGTATGCGGAGACACTAAAAGCACCATAGTAGAACACAGATGAAGCTTCTAAGTTGATGTAATAGCCAGTAAGAAGTAGTATAATTCAAGTTTTAAGTATCGATTATTGACTTTTTAGCTGGCTTGGGTGCCTTGGATACGAGCTAGGACCTTAAGATTCTGCATGAAAGGAGGACTAGCAGCCGAGTTGCACGGGAGAATGTGAAAAGTGTTCATATGTAGTAAAAACCTGAGAAATCCGTCCGTTTTCGTCATTTGTTATCGAATCGACTTAAAGCCAGATCGTCACATTGCCCGCTCTTCTCTCTGAAACGGTTGTACTTATCGTCTGCAAAGCTATGTCGCGTGCTGCGGTATGCGGAGACTCTAAAAGCACCATAGTAGAACACAGATGAAGCTTCTAAGTTTTATGTAATAGCCAGTAAGAAGAAGTACAATTCAAGTTTTAGGTACTGATTATTTACTTTTTAGCTGGCTTTGGAGCCTTGGACATGAGCTAGGACCTTAAGATTCTGCATGAAAGGAGGACTAGCAGCCGCGTTGCACGGGAGAATGTGAAATGTGTTCATATGTAGTAAAAACCTGAGAAATCCGTCCGTTTTCGTCATTTGTTATCGAATCGACTTAAAGCCCGATCGTCACATTGGCCGTTCTTCTCTCTGAAACGGTTGTACTTATCGCCTGCAAAGCTATGTCGCGTGATGCGGTATGCGGAGACACTAAAAGCACCATAGTAGAACACAGATGAAGAGTCTAAGTTGATGTACTAGCCAGTAAGAAGTAGTACAATTCAAGTTTTAGGTATCGATTATTGACTTTTTAGCTGGCTTTGGTGCCTTGGACATGAGCTAGGACCTTAAGATTCTGCATGAAAGGAGGACTACCAGCCGCGTTGTACGGGAGAATGTGAAATGTGTTCATATGTAGTAAAATCCTGAGAAATACGTCCGTTTTCGTCATTTGTTATCGAATCGACTTAAAGCCAGATCGTCACATTGGCTGCTCTTCTCTCTGAAACGGTTGTACTTATCGTCTGGAAAGCTTTGTCGCGTGCTGCGGTATGCGGAGACACTGAAAGCACCATAGTAGAACACAGATGAAGCTTCTAAGATGATGTAATAGCCAGTAAGAAGTAGTACAATTCAAGTTTTAGGTATCGATTATTGACTTTTTAGCTGGCTTTGGTGCCTTGGACATGAGCTAGGACCTTAAGATTCTGCATGAAAGGAGGACTAGCAGCCGAGTTGCACGGGAGAATGTGAAAAGTGTTCATATGTAGTTAAAACCTGAGAAATCCGTCCGTTTTCGTCATTTGTTATCGAATCGACTTAAAGCCAGATCGTCACATTGGACGCTCTTCTCTCTGAAACGGTTCTACTTATCGTCTGCAAATCTATGTCGCGTGCTGCGGTATGCGGAGACACTAAAAGCACCATAGTAGAAGACAGATGAAGCCTCTAAGTTGATGTAATAGCCAGTAAGAAGTAGTACAATTCAAGTTTTAGGTACTGATTATTTACTTTTTAGCTGGCTTTGGTGCCTTGGACATGAGCTATGACCTTAAGATTCTGCATGAAAGGAGGACTAGCAGCCGAGTTGCACGGGAGAATGTGAAAAGTGTTCATATGTAGTAAAAACCTGAGAAATCCGTCCGTTTTCGTCATTTGTTATCGAATCGACTTAAAGCCAGATCGTCACATTGGCCGCTCTTCTCTCTGAAACGGTTGTACTTATCGCCTGCAAAGCTATGTCGCGTGATGCGGTATGCGGAGACACTAAAAGCACCATAGTAGAACACAGATGAAGCTTCTAAGTTGATGTAATAGCCAGTAAGAAGTAGTATAATTCAAGTTTTAGGTATCGATTATTGACTTTTTAGCTGGCTTTGGTGCCTTGGATATGAGCTAGGACCTTAAGATTCTGCTTGAAAGGAGGACTACCAGCCGCGTTGTACGTGAGAATGTGAAATGTGTTCATATGTAGTAAAATCCTGAGAAATACGTCCGTTTTCGTCATTTGTTATCGAATCGACTTAAAGCCAGATCGTCACATTGGCTGCTCTTCTCTCTGAAACGGTTGTACTTATCGTCTGGATAGCTTTGTCGCGTGCTGCGGTATGCGGAGACACTGAAAGCACCATAGTAGAACACAGATGAAGCTTCTAAGATGATGTAATAGCCAGTAAGAAGTAGTACAATTCAAGTTTTAGGTATCGATTATTGACTTTTTAGCTGGCTTTGGTGCCTTGGACATGAGCTAGGACCTTAAGATTCTGCATGAAAGGAGGACTAGCAGCCGAGTTGCACGGGAGAATGTCAAAAGTGTTCATATGTAGTAAAAACCTGAGAAATCCGTCCGTTTTCGTCATTTGTTATCGAATCGACTTAAAGCCATATCGTCACATTGGCCCCTCTTTTCTCTGAAACGGTTGTACTTATCGTCTGCAAAGCTATGTCGCGTACTGCGGTGTGCGGAGACACTAAAATCACCATGGTAGAACACAGATGAAGCTTCTAAGTTGATGTAATAGCCAGTAAGAAGTAGTACAATTCAAGTTTTAGGTATCGATTATTGACTTCTTAGCTGGCTTTGGTGCCTTGGACATGAGCTAGGACCTTAAGATTCTGCATGAAAGGAGGACTAGCAGCCGAGTTGCACGGGAGAATGTGAAAAGTGTTCATATGTAGTAAAAACCTGAGAAATCCGTCCGTTTTCGTCATTTGTTATCGAATCGACTTAAAGCCAGATCGTCACATTGGCCGCTCTTCTCTCTGAAACGGTTCTACTTATCGTCTGCAAAGCTATGTCGCGTGCTGCGGTATGCGGAGACACTAAAAGCACCATAGTAGAAGACAGATGAAGCTTCTAAGTTGATGTAATAGCCAGTAAGAAGTAGTACAATTCAAGTTTTAGGTATCGATTATTGACTTTTTAGCAGGCTTTGGTGCCTTGGACATGAGCTAGGACCTTAAGTTTCTGCATGAAAGGAGGACTAGCAGCCGAGTTGCACGGGATAATGTGAAATGTGTTAATATATGTAGTAGAAACCTGAGAAATCCGTACGTTTTCGTCATTTGTTATCGAATCGACTTAAAGCCCGATCGTCACATTGGCCGCTCTTCTCTCTGAAACGGTTGTACTTATCGTCTGCAAAGCTATGTCGCGTGCTGCGGTATGTGGAGACAATAAAATCACCATAGTAGAACACAGATGAAGCTTCTATGATGATGTAATAGCCAGTACGAAGTAGTACAATTCAAGTTTTAGGTATCGATTATTGACTTTTAAGCTGGCTTTGGTGCCTTGGACATGAGCTATGACCTTAAGATTCTGCATGAAAGGAGGACTAGCAGCCGAGTTGCACGGGAGAATGTGAAAAGTGTTCATATGTAGTAAAAACCTGAGAAATCCGTCCGTTTTCGTCATTTGTTATCGAATCAACTTAAAGCCAGATCGTCACATTGGCTGCTCTTCTCTCTGAAACGGTTGTACTTATCGTCTGGAAAGCTTTGTCGCGTGCTGCGGTATGCGGAGACACTGAAAGCACCATAGTAGAACACAGATGAAGCTTCTAAGTTGATGTAATAGCCAGTAAGAAGTAGTATAATTCAAGTTTTAGGTATCGATTATTGACTTTTTAGCTGGCTTTGGTGCCTTGGATATGAGCTAGGACCTTAAGATTCTGCATGAAAGGAGGACAAGCAGCCGAGTTGCACGGGAGAATGTGAAGAGTGTTCATATGTAGTAAAAACCTGAGAAATCCGTCCGTTTTCGTCATTTGTTATCGAATCGACTTAAAGCCAGATCGTCACATTACCCGCTCTTCTCTCTGAAACGGTTGTACTTATCGTCTGCAAAGCTATGTCGCGTGCTGCGGTATGCGGAGACTCTAAAAGCACCATAGTAGAACCAAGATGAAGCTTCTAAGTTGATGTAATAGCCAGTAAGAAGTAGTACAATTCAAGTTTTAGGTATCGATTATTGACTTCTTAGCTGGCTTTGGTGCCTTGGACATGAGCTAGGACCTTAAGATTCTGCATGAAAGGAGGACTAGCAGCCGAGTTGCACGGGAGAATGTGAAAAGTGTTCAAATGTAGTAAAAACCTGAGAAATCCGTCCGTTTTCGTCATTTGTTATCGAATCGACTTAAAGCCAGATCGTCACATTGGCCGCTCTTCTCTCTGAAACGGTTGTACTTATCGTCTGCAAAGCTATGTCGCGTGCTGCGGTATGCGGAGACACTAAAAGCACCATAGTAGAAGACAGATGAAGCTTCTAAGTTGATGTAATAGCCAGTAAGAAGTAGTACAATTCAAGTTTTAGGTATCGATTATTGACTTTTTAGCAGGCTTTGGTGCCTTGGACATGAGCTAGGACCTTAAGTTTCTGCATGAAAGGAGGACTAGCAGCCGAGTTGCACGGGATAATGTGAAATGTGTTAATATATGTAGTAGAAACCTGAGAAATCCGAACGTTTTCGTCATTTGTTATCGAATCGACTTAAAGCCCGATCGTCACATTGGCCGCTCTTCTCTCTGAAACGGTTGTACTTATCGTCTGCAAAGCTATGTCGCGTGCTGCGGTATGTGGAGACAATAAAATCACCATAGTAGAACACAGATGAAGCTTCTATGATGATGTAATAGCCAGTACGAAGTAGTACAATTCAAGTTTTAGGTATCGATTATTGACTTTTAAGCTTGCTTTGGTGCCTTGGACATGAGCTATGACCTTAAGATTCTGCATGAAAGGAGGACTAGCAGCCGAGTTGCACGGGAGAATGTGAAAAGTGTTCATATGTAGTAAAAACCTGAGAAATCCGTCCCTTTTCGTCATTTGTTATCGAATCGAGTTAAAGCCAGATCGTCACATTTGCTGCTCATCTCTCTGAAACGGTTGTACTTATCGTCTGGAAAGCTTTGTCGCGTGCTGCGGTATGCGGAGACACTGAAAGCACCATAGTAGAACACAGATGAAGCTTCTAAGTTGATGTAATAGCCAGTAAGAAGTAGTATAATTCAAGTTTTAGGTATCGATTATTGACTTTTTAGCTGGCTTTGGTGCCTTGGATATGAGCTAGGACCTTAAGATTCTGCATGAAAGGAGGACTAGCAGCCGAGTTGCACGGGAGAATGTGAAGAGTGTTCATATGTAGTAAAAACCTGAGAAATCCGTCCGTTTTCGTCATTTGTTATCGAATCGACTTAAAGCCAGATCGTCACATTACCCGCTCTTCTCTCTGAAACGGTTGTACTTATCGTCTGCAAAGCTATGTCGCGTGCTGCGGTATGCGGAGACTCTAAAAGCACCATAGTAGAACACAGATGAAGCTTCTAAGTTGATGTAATAGCCAGTAAGAAGTAGTACAATTCAAGTTTTAGGTATCGATTATTGACTTTTTAGCTGGCTTTGATGCCTTGGACATGAGCTAGGACCTTAAGAATCTGCATGAAAGGAGGACTATCAGCCGAGTTGCAGGGAAGAATGTGACAAGTGTTCATATGTAGTAAAAACCTGAGAAATCCGTCCGTTTTCGTCATTTGTTATCGAATCGACTTAAAGCCAGATCGTCACATTGGCCGCTCTTCTCTCTGAAACGGTTGTACTTATCGCCTGCAAAGCTATGTCGCGTGATGCGGTATGCGGAGACACTAAAAGCAGAATAGTAGAACACAGATGAAGCTTCTAAGTTGATGTAATAGCCAGTAAGAAGTAGTACAATTCAAGTTTTAGGTATCGATTATTGACTTTTTAGCTGGCTTTGGTGCCTTGGACATAGGCGAGGAACTTAAGATTCTGCATGAAAGGAGGACTAGCAGCCGAGTTGCACGGGAGAATGTGAAAAGTGTTCATATGTAGTAAAAACCTGAGAAATCCGTCCGTTTTCGTCATTTGTTATCGAATCGACTTAAAGCCAGATCGTCACATTGGCCGCTCTTCTCTCTGAAACGGTTGTACTTATCGTCTGGAAAGCTTTGTCGCGTGCTGCGGTATGCGGAGACACTGAAAGCACCATAGTAGAACACAGATGAAGCTTCTAAGATGATGTAATAGTTAGTAAGAAGTAGTACAATTCAAGTTTTAGGTATCGATTATTGACTTTTTAGCTGGCTTTGGTGCCTTGGACATGAGCTAGGACCTTAAGATTCTGCATTAAAGGAGGACTAGCAGCCGAGTTGCACGGGAGAATGTGAAAAGTGTTCATATGTAGTAAAAACCTGAGAAATCCGTCCGTTTTCGTCATTAGTTATCGAATCGACTTAAAGCCAGATCGTCACATTGGCCCCTCTTTTCTCTGAAACGGTTGTACTTATCGTCTGCAAAGCTATGTCGCGTGCTGCGGTATGCGGAGACAATAAAATCACCATAGTAGAATACAGATGAAGCTTCTAAGTTGATGTAATAGCCAGTAAGAAGTAGTATAATTCAAGTTTTAGGTATCGATTATTGACTTCTTAGCTGGCTTTGATGCCTTGGACATGAGCTAGGACCTTAAGATTCTGCATGAAAGGAGGACTAGCAGCCGAGTGGCACGGGAGAATGTGAAAAGTGTTCATATGTAGTAAAAACCTGAGAAATCCGTCCATTTTCGTCATTTGTTATCGAATCGACTTAAAGCCAGATCGTCACATTGGCCCCTCTTTTCTCTGAAACGGTTGTACTTATCGTCTGCAAAGCTATGTCGCGTACTGTGGTGTGCGGAGAAACTAAAAGCACCATGGTAGAACACAGATGAAGCTTCTAAGTTGATGTAATAGCCAGTAAGAAGTAGTACAATTCAAGTTTTAGGTATCGATTATTGACTTTTTAGCTGGCTTTGGTGCCTTGGACATGAGCTAGGACCTTAAGATTCTGCATGAAAGGAGGACTAGCAGCCGCGTTGGATACGAGAATGTGAAAAGTGTTCATATGTAGTAAAAAAATGAGAAATCCGTCCGTTTTCGTCATTTGTTATCGAATCGACTTAAAGCCAGATCGTCACATTGGCTGCTCCGATCTCTTAAACGGTTGTACTTATCGTCTGGAAAGCTTTGTCGCGTGCTGCGGTATGCGGAGACACTAAAAGCACCATAGTAGAACACAGATGAAGCTTCTAAGTTGATGTAATAGCCAGTAAGAAGTAGTACAATTCAAGTTTTAGGTAACGATTATTGACTTTTTAGCTGGCTTTGGTGCCTTGGACATGAGCTAGGACCTTAAGATTCTGCATGAAAGGAGGACTAGCAGCCGCGTTGCACGGGAGAATGTGAAATGTGTTCATATGTAGTAAAAACCTGAGAAATCCGTCCGTTTTCGTCATTTGTTATCGAATCGACTTAAAGCCCGATCGTCACATTGGCCGTTCTTCTCTCTGAAACGGTTGTACTTATCGCCTGCAAAGCTATGTCGCGTGATGCGGTATGCGGAGACACTAAAAGCACCATAGTAGAACACAGATGAAGAGTCTAAGTTGATGTAATAGCCAGTAAGAAGTAGTATAATTCAAGTTTTAGGTATCGATTATTGACTTTTTAGCTGGCTTTGGTGCCTTGGATATGAGCTAGGACCTTAAGATTCTGCTTGAAAGGAGGACTACCAGCCGCGTTGTACGTGAGAATGTGAAATGTGTTCATATGCAGTAAAATCCTGAGAAATACGTCCGTTTTCGTCATTTGTTATCGAATCGACTTAAAGCCAGATCGTCACATTGGCTGCTCTTCTCTCTGAAACGGTTGTACTTATCGTCTGGATAGCTTTGTCGCGTGCTGCGGTATGCGGAGACACTGAAAGCACCATAGTAGAACACAGATGAAGCTTCTAAGATGATGTAATAGCCAGTAAGAAGTAGTACAATTCAAGTTTTAGGTATCGATTATTGACTTTTTAGCTGGCTTTGGTGCCTTGGACATGAGCTAGGACCTTAAGATTCTGCATGAAAGGAGGACTAGCAGCCGAGTTGCACGGGAGAATGTCAAAAGTGTTCATATGTAGTAAAAACCTGAGAAATCCGTCCGTTTTCGTCATTTGTTATCGAATCGACTTAAAGCCATATCGTCACATTGGCCCCTCTTTTCTCTGAAACGGTTGTACTTATCGTCTGCAAAGCTATGTCGCGTACTGCGGTGTGCGGAGACACTAAAATCACCATGGTAGAACACAGATGAAGCTTCTAAGTTGATGTAATAGCCAGTAAGAAGTAGTACAATTCAAGTTTTAGGTATCGATTATTGACTTCTTAGCTGGCTTTGGTGCCTTGGACATGAGCTAGGACCTTAAGATTCTGCATGAAAGGAGGACTAGCAGCCGAGTTGCACGGGAGAATGTGAAAAGTGTTCATATGTAGTAAAAACCTGAGAAATCCGTCCGTTTTCGTCATTTGTTATCGAATCGACTTAAAGCCAGATCGTCACATTGGCCGCTCTTCTCTCTGAAACGGTTCTACTTATCGTCTGCAAAGCTATGTCGCGTGCTGCGGTATGCGGAGACACTAAAAGCACCATAGTAGAAGACAGATGAAGCTTCTAAGTTGATGTAATAGCCAGTAAGAAGTAGTACAATTCAAGTTTTAGGTATCGATTATTGACTTTTTAGCAGGCTTTGGTGCCTTGGACATGAGCTAGGACCTTAAGTTTCTGCATGAAAGGAGGACTAGCAGCCGAGTTGCACGGGATAATGTGAAATGTGTTAATATATGTAGTAGAAACCTGAGAAATCCGTACGTTTTCGTCATTTGTTATCGAATCGACTTAAAGCCCGATCGTCACATTGGCCGCTCTTCTCTCTGAAACGGTTGTACTTATCGTCTGCAAAGCTATGTCGCGTGCTGCGGTATGTGGAGACAATAAAATCACCATAGTAGAACACAGATGAAGCTTCTATGATGATGTAATAGCCAGTACGAAGTAGTACAATTCAAGTTTTAGGTATCGATTATTGACTTTTAAGCTGGCTTTGGTGCCTTGGACATGAGCTATGACCTTAAGATTCTGCATGAAAGGAGGACTAGCAGCCGAGTTGCACGGGAGAATGTGAAAAGTGTTCATATGTAGTAAAAACCTGAGAAATCCGTCCGTTTTCGTCATTTGTTATCGAATCAACTTAAAGCCAGATCGTCACATTGGCTGCTCTTCTCTCTGAAACGGTTGTACTTATCGTCTGGAAAGCTTTGTCGCGTGCTGCGGTATGCGGAGACACTGAAAGCACCATAGTAGAACACAGATGAAGCTTCTAAGTTGATGTAATAGCCAGTAAGAAGTAGTATAATTCAAGTTTTAGGTATCGATTATTGACTTTTTAGCTGGCTTTGGTGCCTTGGATATGAGCTAGGACCTTAAGATTCTGCATGAAAGGAGGACAAGCAGCCGAGTTGCACGGGAGAATGTGAAGAGTGTTCATATGTAGTAAAAACCTGAGAAATCCGTCCGTTTTCGTCATTTGTTATCGAATCGACTTAAAGCCAGATCGTCACATTACCCGCTCTTCTCTCTGAAACGGTTGTACTTATCGTCTGCAAAGCTATGTCGCGTGCTGCGGTATGCGGAGACTCTAAAAGCACCATAGTAGAACCAAGATGAAGCTTCTAAGTTGATGTAATAGCCAGTAAGAAGTAGTACAATTCAAGTTTTAGGTATCGATTATTGACTTCTTAGCTGGCTTTGGTGCCTTGGACATGAGCTAGGACCTTAAGATTCTGCATGAAAGGAGGACTAGCAGCCGAGTTGCACGGGAGAATGTGAAAAGTGTTCAAATGTAGTAAAAACCTGAGAAATCCGTCCGTTTTCGTCATTTGTTATCGAATCGACTTAAAGCCAGATCGTCACATTGGCCGCTCTTCTCTCTGAAACGGTTGTACTTATCGTCTGCAAAGCTATGTCGCGTGCTGCGGTATGCGGAGACACTAAAAGCACCATAGTAGAAGACAGATGAAGCTTCTAAGTTGATGTAATAGCCAGTAAGAAGTAGTACAATTCAAGTTTTAGGTATCGATTATTGACTTTTTAGCAGGCTTTGGTGCCTTGGACATGAGCTAGGACCTTAAGTTTCTGCATGAAAGGAGGACTAGCAGCCGAGTTGCACGGGATAATGTGAAATGTGTTAATATATGTAGTAGAAACCTGAGAAATCCGAACGTTTTCGTCATTTGTTATCGAATCGACTTAAAGCCCGATCGTCACATTGGCCGCTCTTCTCTCTGAAACGGTTGTACTTATCGTCTGCAAAGCTATGTCGCGTGCTGCGGTATGTGGAGACAATAAAATCACCATAGTAGAACACAGATGAAGCTTCTATGATGATGTAATAGCCAGTACGAAGTAGTACAATTCAAGTTTTAGGTATCGATTATTGACTTTTAAGCTGGCTTTGGTGCCTTGGACATGAGCTATGACCTTAAGATTCTGCATGAAAGGAGGACTAGCAGCCGAGTTGCACGGGAGAATGTGAAAAGTGTTCATATGTAGTAAAAACCTGAGAAATCCGTCCCTTTTCGTCATTTGTTATCGAATCGACTTAAAGCCAGATCGTCACATTTGCTGCTCATCTCTCTGAAACGGTTGTACTTATCGTCTGGAAAGCTTTGTCGCGTGCTGCGGTATGCGGAGACACTGAAAGCACCATAGTAGAACACAGATGAAGCTTCTAAGTTGATGTAATAGCCAGTAAGAAGTAGTATAATTCAAGTTTTAGGTATCGATTATTGACTTTTTAGCTGGCTTTGGTGCCTTGGATATGAGCTAGGACCTTAAGATTCTGCATGAAAGGAGGACTAGCAGCCGAGTTGCACGGGAGAATGTGAAGAGTGTTCATATGTAGTAAAAACCTGAGAAATCCGTCCGTTTTCGTCATTTGTTATCGAATCGACTTAAAGCCAGATCGTCACATTACCCGCTCTTCTCTCTGAAACGGTTGTACTTATCGTCTGCAAAGCTATGTCGCGTGCTGCGGTATGCGGAGACTCTAAAAGCACCATAGTAGAACACAGATGAAGCTTCTAAGTTGATGTAATAGCCAGTAAGAAGTAGTACAATTCAAGTTTTAGGTATCGATTATTGACTTTTTAGCTGGCTTTGATGCCTTGGACATGAGCTAGGACCTTAAGAATCTGCATGAAAGGAGGACTATCAGCCGAGTTGCAGGGAAGAATGTGACAAGTGTTCATATGTAGTAAAAACCTGAGAAATCCGTCCGTTTTCGTCATTTGTTATCGAATCGACTTAAAGCCAGATCGTCACATTGGCCGCTCTTCTCTCTGAAACGGTTGTACTTATCGCCTGCAAAGCTATGTCGCGTGATGCGGTATGCGGAGACACTAAAAGCAGAATAGTAGAACACAGATGAAGCTTCTAAGTTGATGTAATAGCCAGTAAGAAGTAGTACAATTCAAGTTTTAGGTATCGATTATTGACTTTTTAGCTGGCTTTGGTGCCTTGGACATAGGCGAGGAACTTAAGATTCTGCATGAAAGGAGGACTAGCAGCCGAGTTGCACGGGAGAATGTGAAAAGTGTTCATATGTAGTAAAAACCTGAGAAATCCGTCCGTTTTCGTCATTTGTTATCGAATCGACTTAAAGCCAGATCGTCACATTGGCCGCTCTTCTCTCTGAAACGGTTGTACTTATCGTCTGGAAAGCTTTGTCGCGTGCTGCGGTATGCGGAGACACTGAAAGCACCATAGTAGAACACAGATGAAGCTTCTAAGATGATGTAATAGCCAGTAAGAAGTAGTACAATTCAAGTTTTAGGTATCGATTATTGACTTTTTAGCTGGCTTTGGTGCCTTGGACATGAGCTAGGACCTTAAGATTCTGCATTAAAGGAGGACTAGCAGCCGAGTTGCACGGGAGAATGTGAAAAGTGTTCATATGTAGTAAAAACCTGAGAAATCCGTCCGTTTTCGTCATTAGTTATCGAATCGACTTAAAGCCAGATCGTCACATTGGCCCCTCTTTTCTCTGAAACGGTTGTACTTATCGTCTGCAAAGCTATGTCGCGTGCTGCGGTATGCGGAGACAATAAAATCACCATAGTAGAATACAGATGAAGCTTCTAAGTTGATGTAATAGCCAGTAAGAAGTAGTATAATTCAAGTTTTAGGTATCGATTATTGACTTCTTAGCTGGCTTTGATGCCTTGGACATGAGCTAGGACCTTAAGATTCTGCATGAAAGGAGGACTAGCAGCCGAGTGGCACGGGAGAATGTGAAAAGTGTTCATATGTAGTAAAAACCTGAGAAATCCGTCCATTTTCGTCATTTGTTATCGAATCGACTTAAAGCCAGATCGTCACATTGGCCCCTCTTTTCTCTGAAACGGTTGTACTTATCGTCTGCAAAGCTATGTCGCGTACTGCGGTGTGCGGAGAAACTAAAAGCACCATGGTAGAACACAGATGAAGCTTCTAAGTTGATGTAATAGCCAGTAAGAAGTAGTACAATTCAAGTTTTAGGTATCGATTATTGACTTTTTAGCTGGCTTTGGTGCCTTGGACATGAGCTAGGACCTTAAGATTCTGCATGAAAGGAGGACTAGCAGCCGCGTTGGATACGAGAATGTGAAAAGTGTTCATATGTAGTAAAAAAATGAGAAATCCGTCCGTTTTCGTCATTTGTTATCGAATCGACTTAAAGCCAGATCGTCACATTGGCTGCTCCGATCTCTTAAACGGTTGTACTTATCGTCTGGAAAGCTTTGTCGCGTGCTGCGGTATGCGGAGACACTAAAAGCACCATAGTAGAACACAGATGAAGCTTCTAAGTTGATGTAATAGCCAGTAAGAAGTAGTACAATTCAAGTTTTAGGTAACGATTATTGACTTTTTAGCTGGCTTTGGTGCCTTGGACATGAGCTAGGACCTTAAGATTCTGCATGAAAGGAGGACTAGCGGCCGCGTTGTACGGGAGAATGTAAAATGTGTTCATATGTAGTAAAATCCTGAGAAATCCGTCCGTTTTCGTCATTTGTTATCGAATCGACTTAAAGCCAGATCGTCACATTGGCTGCTCTTCTCTCTGAAACGGTTGTACTTATCGTCTGGAAAGCTTTGTAGCGTGCTGCGGTATGCGGAGACACTGAAAGCACCATAGTAGAACACAGATGAAGCTTCTAAGATGATGTAATAGCCAGTAAGAAGTAGTACAATTCAAGTTTTAGGTATCGATTATTGACTTTTTAGCTGGCTTTGGTGCCTTGGACATGAGCTAGGACCTTTAGATTCTGCATGAAAGGAGGACTAGCAGCCGAGTTGCACGGGAGAATGTGAAAAGTGTTCATATGTAGTAAAAACCTGAGAAATCCGTCCGTTTTCGTCATTTGTTATCGAATCGACTTAAAGCCGGACTGTCACATTGGCCCCTCTTTTCTCTGAAACGGTTGTACTTATCGTCTGCAAAGCTATGTCGAGTACTGCGGTGTACGGAGACACTAAAAGCACCATGGTAGAACACAGATGAAGCTTCTAAGTTGATGTAATAGCCAGTAAGAAGTAGTACAATTCAAGCATTAGGTATCGATTATTGACTTTTTAGCTGGCTTTGGTGCCTTGGACATGAGCTAGGACCTTAAGATTCTGCATTAAAGGAGGACTAGCAGCCGCGTTGCACGGGAGAATGTGAAATGTGTTCATATGTAGTAAAAACCTGAGAAATCCGTCCGTTTTCGTCATTTGTTATCGAATCGATTTAAAGCCAGATCGTCACATTGGCCGCTCTTCTCCCTGAAACGGTTCTACTTATCGTCTGCAAAGCTATGTCGCGTGATGCGGTATGCGGGGACACTAAAAGCACCATAGTAGAACACAGATGAAGCTTCTAAGTTGATGTAATAGCCAGTAAGAAGTAGTATAATTCAAGTTTTAGGTATCGATTATTGACTTTTTAGCTGGCTTTGGTGCCTTGGACATGAGCTAGGACCTTAAGATTCTGCATGAAAGGAGGACTAGCAGCCGAGTTGCACGGGAGAATGTGAAAAGTGTTCATATGTAGTAAAAACCTGAGAAATCCGTCCGTTTTCGTCATTTGTTATCGAATCGACTTAAAGCCAGATCGTCACATTGGCCGCTCTTCTCTCTGAAACGGTTGTACTTATCGTCTGCAAAGCTATGTCGTATGCTGCGGTAGGCGGAGACACTGAAACCACCACAGTAGAACACAGATGAAGCTTCTAATTTGATGTAATAGCCAATAAGAAGTAGTACAATTCAAGTTTTTGGTATCGATTATTGACTTTTTAGCTGGCTTTGATGCCTTGGACATGAGCTAGGACCTTAAGAATCTGCATGAAAGGAGGACTAGCAGCCGAGTTGCAGGGAAGAATGTGAAAAGTGTTCATATGTAGTAAAAACCTGAGAAATCCGTCCGTGTTCGTCATTTGTTATCGAATCCACTTCAAGCCAGATCGTCACATTGGCCGCTCTTCTCTCTGAAACGGTTGTTCATCTCGTCTGCAAAGCTAGTTGCGTGCTGCGGTATGCGGAGACACTAAATGCGCCATAGTAGGACACAGATGAAGCTTCGAAGTTGATGTAATAGCTAATAAGAAATAGTACAATTAAAGTTTTAGGTATCGATTATTGACTTTTTAGCTTGCTTTGGTGACTTGGACATTACCTAGGACCTTAAGATTCTAAATGAAAGGACTGCTAGCATCAGAGTTGCACAGGAGAATGTGAAAAGTGTTCATATGTACTAAAAACCTGAGAAATCCGTCCGTTTTCGTCATTTGTTATCGAATCGACTTAAAGCCTGATCGTCACATTGGCCGCTCTTCTGTCTGAAACGGTTACATTTATCGTCTGCAAAGCTATGTCGCGTGCTGCGGTATGCGGAGACACTAAAAGCACCATGGTAGAACACAGATGAAGCTTCTAAGTTGATGTAATAGAAAGTAAGAAGTAGTACAATTCAACTTTTAGGTATCGATTATTGACTTTTTAGCTGGCTTTGTTGCCTTGGACATGAGCTAGGACCTTAAGATTCTGCATTAAAGGAGGACTAGCAGCCGCGTTGCACGGGAGAATGTGAAATGTGTTCATATGTAGTAGAAACCTGAGAAATCCGTCCGTTTTCGTCATTTGTTATCGATTCGACTTAAAGCCCGATCGTCACATTGGCCGCTCTTCTCTCTGAAACGGTTGTACTTATCGTCTGCAAAGCTATGTCGCGTGCTGCGGTATGCGGAGACAATAAAATCACCATAGTAGAACACAGATGAAGCTTCTAAGTCGATGTAATAGCCAGTAAGAAGTAGTACAATTCAAGTTTTAGGTACTGATTATTGACTTTTTAGCTGGCTTTGGTGCCTTGGACATGAGCTAGGACCTTAAGATTCTGCATTAAAGGAGGACTAGCGGCCGCGTTGCACGGGAGAATGTGAAATGTGTTCATATGTAGTAAAAACCTGAGAAATCCGTCCGTTTTCGTCATTTGTTATCGAATCGACTTAAAGCCAGATCGTCACATTGGCCGCTCTTCTCTCTGAAACGGTTGTACTTATCGTCTGCAAAGCTATGTCGCGTGCTGCGGTACGCGGAGACACTAAAAGCACCATAGTAGAACACAGATGAAGCTTCGAAGTTGATGTAATAGCCAGTAAGAAGTAGTACAATTCAAGTTTTAGGTATCGATTATTGACTTTTTAGCTGGCTTTGGTGCCTTGGACATGAGCTAGGACCTTAAGATTCTGCATGAAAGGAAGACTAGCAGCCGAGTTGCACGGGAGAATGTGAGAAGTGTTCATATGTAGTAAAAACCTGAGAAATCCGTCCGTTTTCGTCATTTGTTATCGAATCGACTTAAAGCCAGATCGTCACATTGGCCCCTCTTTTCTCTGAAACGGTTATACTTATCGTCTGCAAAGCTATGTCGCGTGCTGCGGTATGCGGAGACAATAAAATCACCATAGTAGAATACAGATGAAGCTTCTAAGTTGATGTAATAGCCAGTAAGAAGTAGTATAATTCAAGTATTAGGTATCGATTATTGACTTCTTAGCTGGCTTTGGTGCCTTGGACATGAGCTAGGACCTTAAGATACTGCATGAAAGGAGGACTAGCAGCCGAGTTGCACGGGAGAATGTGAAATGTGTTCATATGTAGTAAAAACCTGAGAAATCCGTCCGTTTTCGTCATTTGTTATCGAATCGACTTAGAGCCCGATCGTCACATTGGCCGCTCTTATCTCTGAAACGGTTGTACTTATCGCCTGCAAAGCTATGTCGCGTGATGCGGTATGCGGAGACACTAAAAGCACCATAGTAGAACACAGATGAAGCTTCTAAGTTGATGTAATAGCCAGTAAGAAGTAGTACAATTCAAGTTTTAGGTATCGATTATTGACTTTTTAGCTGGCTTTGGTGCCTTGGACATAAGCTAGGACCTTAAGATTCTGCATGAAAGGAGGACTAGCGGCCGCGTTGTACGGGAGAATGTGAAATGTGTTCATATGTAGTAAAATCCTGAGAAATCCGTCCGTTTTCGTCATTTGTTATCGAATCGACTTAAAGCCAGATCGTCACATTGGCTGCTCTTCTCTCTGAAACGGTTGTACTTATCGTCTGGAAAGCTATGTCGCGTACTGCGGTATGCGGAGACACTGAAACCACCATGGTAGAACACAGATGAAGCTTCTAAGTTGATGTAATAGCCAGTAAGAAGTAGTACAATTCAAGTTTTAGGTATCGATTATTGACTTTTTAGCTGGCTTTGGTGCCTTGGACATGAGCTAGGACCTTAAGATTCTGCATTAAAGGAGGACTAGCAGCCGCGTTGCACGGGAGAATGTGAAATGTGTTCATATGTAGTAGAAACCTGAGAAATCCGTCCGTTTTCGTCATTTGTTATCGAATCGACTTAAAGCCCGATCGTCACATTGGCCGCTCTTATCTCTGAAACGGTTGTACTTATCGTCTGCAAAGCTATGTCGCGTGCTGCGGTATGCGGAGACAATAAAATCACCATAGTAGAACACAGATGAAGCTTCTAAGTCGATGTAATAGCCAGTAAGAAGTAGGTCAATTCAAGTTTTAGGTACTGATTATTGACTTTTTAGCTGGCTTTGGTGCCTTGGACATGAGCTAGGACCTTAAGACTCTGCATTAAAGGAGGACTAGCGGCCGCGTTGCACGGGAGAATGTGAAATGTGTTCATATGTAGTAAAAACCTGAGAAATCCGTCCGTTTTCGTCATTTGTTATCGAATCGACTTAAAGCCAGATCGTCACATTGGCCGCTCTTCTCTCTGAAACGGTTCTACTTATCGTCTGCAAAGCTATGTCGCGTGCTGCGGTATGCGTAGACACTAAAAGCACCATAGTAGAACACAGATGAAGCTTCGAAGTTGATGTAATAGCCAGTAAGAAGTAGTACAATTCAAGTTTTAGGTACTGATTATTTACTTTTTAGCTGGCTTTGGTGCCTTGGACATGAGCTAGGATGTTAAGATTCTGCATGAAAGGAGGACTAGCAGCCGAGTTGGACGGGACAATATGAAAAGTGTTCATATGTAGTAAAAACCTGAGAAATCCGTCCGTTTTCGTCATTTGTTATCGAATCGCCTTAAAGCCAGATCGTCACTTGGCCGCTCTTCTCTCTGAAACGGCTGTACTTATCGTCTGCAAAGCTATGTCGCGTGCTGCGGTATGCGGAGACACTAAAAGCACCATAGTTGAACACAGATGAAGCTTCTATGATGATGTAATAGCCAGTAAGAAGTAGTACAATTCAAGTTTAAGTATCGATTATTGACTTTTTAGCTGGCTTTGGTGCCTTGGACATGAGGTAGGACCTTAAGATTCTGCGTGAAAGGAGGACTAGCAGCCGCGTTGGATGGGAGAATGTGAATAGTGTTCATATGTAGTAAAAACCTGAGAAATCCGTCCGTTTTCGTCATTTTTTCCGAATCGACTTAAAGCCAGATCGTCACATTGGCCGCTCTTCTCTCTGAAACGGTTGTCCTTATCGCCTGCAAAGCTATGTCACGTGATGCGGTATGCGGAGACACTAAAAGCACCATAGTAGAACACAGATGAAGCTTCTAAGTTGATGTAATAGCCAGTAAGAAGTAGTACAATTCAAGTTTTAGGTATTGATTATTGACTTTTTAGCTGGCTTTGATGCCTTGGACATGAGCTAGGACCTTAAGAATCTGCATGAAAGGAGGACTAGCAGCCGAGTTGCAGGGAAGAATGTGAAAAGTGTTCATATGTAGTAAAAACCTGAGAAATCCGTCCGTGTTCGTCATTTGTTATCGAATCCACTTCAAGCCAGATCGTCACATTGGCCGCTCTTCTCTCTGAAACGGTTGTACATCTCTTCTGCAAAGCTAGTCGCGTGCTGCGGTATGCGGAGACACTAAATGCACCATAGTAGAACACAGATGAAGCTTCGAAGTTGATGTAATAGCTAATAAGAAATAGTACAATTAAAGTTTTAGGTATCGATTATTGACTTTTTAGCTTGCTTTGGTGCCTTGGACATTACCTAGGACCTTAAGATTCTAAATGAAAGGACTGCTAGCATCAGAGTTGCACGGGAGAATGTGAAAAGTGTTCATATGTACTAAAAACCTGAGAAATCCGTCCGTTTTCGTCATTTGTTATCGAATCGACTTAAAGCCTGATCGTCACATTGGCCGCTCTTCTGTCTGAAACGGTTACATTTATCGTCTGCAAAGCTATGTCGCGTGCTGCGGTATGCGGAGACACTAAAAGCACCATAGTAGAACACAGAAGAAGCTTCTAAGTTGAAGCAATAGCCAGTAAGAAGTAGTACAATTAAAGTTTTAGTTGTCGATTATTCACTTTTTAGCCGGCTTTGGTGGCTTGGACATGACCTATGACCTTAAGATTTTGCTTGAAAAGAGGACTACCAGCCGCGTTGCACGGGAGAATGTCAAAAGTGTTCATATGTAGCAAACACCTGAGAAATCCGTCCGTTTTCGTCATTTGTTATCGAATCGACTTAAAGCCAGTTTGTCACATTGGCCGCTCTTCTCTCTGAAACGGCAGTACTTATCGTCTGGAAAGCTATGTCGCGTGCTGCGGTATGCGGAGACACTAAAAGTACCATAGTACAACACAGATGAAGCTTCTAAGTTGATGTAATAGCCAGTAGGAAGTAGTACAATTCAAGTTTTAGTTATCGATTATTGACTTTTTGGCTGGCTTTGGTGCCTTGGACATGAGCTAGGAACTTAAGATTTTGCATGAAAGGAGGACTAGCAGGGGCGTTGCGCGGGAGAGTGTGAAAAGTGTTCGTATGTAGTAAAAACCTTAGAACTCCGTCCGTTTTCGTCATTTGTTATCGAATCGACTTAAAGCCAGATTGTCACATTGGACGCTCTTCCGTCTGAAACGATAACATTTATCGTCTGCAAAGCTATGTCGCGTGCTGCGGTATGCGGAGACACTAAAAGAATCATAGTAGATCACAGATGAAGCTTCTAAGTTGATGTAATAGCCAGTAAGAAGCACTACAATTCAAGTTTTAGGTATCGTTTATTGACTTTTTACCCAACTTTGGTGCCTTGGACATGAGCTAGGAACTTAAGATTTTGCATGAAAGGAGGACTAGTAGCCGAGTTGCACGGAAGAATGTGAAAAGTGTTCATATGTAGTAAAAACCTGAGAAATCCGTCCGTTTTCGTCATTTGTAATCGAATCGACTTAAAGCCAGATCGTCACATTGGATGCTCATCTCTCTGAAACGGTTGTACTTATCGTCTACAAAGCTATGTCGTGTGCTGCGGTATGCGGAGACACTAAAAGCACCATAGTATAACACAGGTGAAGCTTCTAAGTTGATGTAATAGCCAGTAAGAAGTAGTACAATTCAAGTTTTAGTTATCGATTATTGACTTTTTAGCTGGCTTTGGTGCCTTAAACATGAGCTAAGACCTTAACATTTTGCATGAAAGGAGGAGTAGCAGCCGAAGTGCACGGGAGAATGTGAGAAGTGTTCATATGTAGTAAAAACCTGAGAAATACGTCCGTTTTCGTCATTTGTTATCGAATCGACTTAAAGCCAGATCGTCACATTGGCCGCTCTTCTCTCTGAAACGGTTGTACTTATCGTCTGCAAAGCTATGTCGCGTGCTGCGGTATGCGGAGACTCTCAAAGCACCATAGTAGAACACAGATGAAGCTTCTAAGTTGATGTAATAGCCAGTAAGAAGTAGTACAATTCAAGTTTTAGGTACTGATTATTTACTTTTTAGCTGGCTTTGGAGCCTTGGACATGAGCTAGGACCTTAAGATTCAGCATGAAAGGAGGACTAGCAGCCGCGTTGCACGGGAGAATGTGAAATGTGTTCATATGTAGTAAAAACCTGAGAAATCCGTCCGTTTTCGTCATTTGTTATCGAATCGACTTAAAGCCCGATCGTCACATTGGCCGCTCTTCTCTCTGAAACGGTTGTACTTATCGCCTGCAAAGCTATGTCGCGTGATGCGGTATGCGGAGACACTAAAATCACCATAGTAGAACACAGATGAAGCTTCTAAGTTGATGTAATAGCCAGTAAGAAGTAGTACAATTCAAGTTTTAGGTATCGATTATTGACTTTTTAGCTGGCTTTGGTGCCTTGGACATGAGCTAGGACCTTAAGATTCTGCATGAAAGGAGGACTAGCAGCCGCGTTGTACGGGAGAATGTGAAATGTGTTCATATGTAGTAAAATCCTGAGAAATACGTCCGTTTTCGTCATTTGTTATCGAATCGACTTAAAGCCAGATCGTCACATTGGCTGCTCTTCTCTCTGAAACGGTTGTACTTATCGTCTGCAAAGCTATGTCGCGTGCTGCGGTATGCGGAGACACTGAAAGCACCATAGTAGAACACAGATGATGCTTCTAAGATGATGTAATAGCCAGTAAGAAGTAGTACAATTCAAGTTTTAGGTATCGATTATTGACTTTTTAGCTGGCTTTGGTGCCTTGGACATGAGCTAGGACCTTAAGATTCTGCATGAAAGGAGGACTAGCAGCCAAGTTGCACGGGAGAATGTGAAAAGTGTTCATATGTAGTAAAAACCTGAGAAATCCGTCCGTTTTCGTCATTTGTTATCGAATCGACTTAAAGCCAGAACGTCACATTGGCCCCTCTTTTCTCTGAAACGGTTGAAAGGTATCGTCTGCAAAGCTATGTCGCGTGCTGCGGTATGCGGAGACAATAAAATCACCATAGTAGAATACAGATGAAGCTTCTAAGTTGATGTAATAGCCAGTAAGAAGTAGTATAATTAAAGTTTTAGGTATCGATTATTGACTTCTTAGCTGGTTTTGTGGCCTTGGACATGAGCTAGGACCTTAAGATACTGCATGAAAGGAGGACTAGCAGCCGAGTTGCACGGGAGAATGTGAAAAATGTTCATATGTAGTAAAAACCTGAGAAATCCGTCCGTTTTCGTCATTTGTTATCGAATCGACTTAAAGCCAGATCGTCACATTGGCCGCTCTTCTCTCTGAAACGGTTGTACTTATCGTCTGCAAAGCTATGTCGCGTGCTGCGGTATGCGGAGACTCTAAAAGCACCATAGTAGAACACAGATGAAGCTTCTAAGTTGGTGTAATAGCCAGTAAGAAGTAGTACAATTAAAGTTTTAGGTACTGATTATTTACTTTTTAGCTGGCTTTGGAGCCTTGGACATGAGCTAGGACCTTAAGATTCAGCATGAAAGGAGGACTAGCAGCCGCGTTGCACGGGAGAATGTGAAATGTGTTCATATGTAGTAAAAACCTGAGAAATCCGTCCGTTTTCGTCATTTGTTATCGAATCGACTTAAAGCCCGATCGTCACATTGGCCGCTCTTCTCTCTGAAACGGTTCTACTTATCGTCTGCAAAGCTATGTCGCGTGCTGCGGTATGCGGAGACACTAAAAGTACCATAGTACAACACAGATGAAGCTTCTAAGTTGATGTAATAGCCAGTAGGAAGTAGTACAATTCAAGTTTTAGTTATCGATTATTGACTTTTTGGCTGGCTTTGGTGCCTTGGACATGAGCTAGGAACTTAAGATTTTGCATGAAAGGAGGACTAGCAGCCGCGTTGCGCGGGAGAATGTGAAAAGTGTTCATATGTAGTAAAAACCTGAGAAATCCGTCCGTGTTGGTCATTTGTTATCGAATCGACTTAAAGCCAGATCGTCACATTGGCCCCTCTTTTCTCTGAAACGGTTGTACTTATCGTCTGCAAAGCTATGTCGCGTACTGCGGTGTGCGGAGACACTAAAAGCACCATGGTAGAACACAGATGAAGCTTCTAAGTTGATGTAATAGCCAGTAAGAAGTAGTACAATTCAAGTTTTAGGTATCGATTATTGACTTTTTAGCTGGCTTTGGTGCCTTGGACATGAGCTAGGACCTTACGATTCTGCATGAAAGGAGGACTAGAACCCGCGTTGGATAGGAGAATGTGAAAAGTGTTCATATGTAGTAAAAACCTGAGAAATCCGTCCGTTTTCGTCATTTGTTATCGAATCGACTTAAAGCCAGATCGTCACATTGGCTGCTCCGATCTCTGAAACGGTTGTACTTATCGTCTGGAAAGCTTTGTCGTGTGCTGCGGTATGCGGAGACACTAAAAGAACCATAGTAGAACACAGATGAAGCTTCTAAGTTGATGTAATAGCCAGTAAGAAGTAGTATAATTCAAGTTTTAGGTATCGATTATTGACTTTTTAGCTGGCTTTGGTGCCTTGGACATGAGCTAGGACCTTAAGAATCTGCATGAAAGGAGGACTAGCAGCCGAGCTGCAGGGAAGAATGTGAAAAGTGTTCATATGTAGTAAAAACCTGAGAAATCCGTCCGTGTTCGTCATTTGTTATCGAATCCACTTCAAGCCAGATCGTCACATTGGCCGCTCTTCTCTCTGAAACGGTTGTACATCTCGTCTGCAAAGCTAGTCGCGTGCTGCGGTATGCGGAGACACTAAATGCACCATAGTAGAACACAGATGAAGCTTCGAAGTTGATGTAATAGCTAATAAGAAATAGTACAATTAAAGTTTTGTGTATCGATTATTGACTTTTTAGCTTGCTTTGGTGCCTTGGACATTACCTAGGACCTTAAGATTCTAAATGAAAGGACTGCTAGCATCAGAGTAGCACGGGAGAATGTGAAAAGTGTTCATATGTACTAAAAACCTGAGAAATCCGTCCGTTTTCGTCATTTGTTATCGAATCGACCTAAAGCCTGATCGTCACATTGGCCGCTCTTCTGTCTGAAACGGTTACATTTATCGTCTGCAAAGCTATGTCGCGTGCTGCGGTATGCGGAGACACTAAAAGCACCATAGTAGAACACAGAAGAAGCTTCTAAGTTGAAGCAATAGCCAGTAAGAAGTAGTACAATTCAAGTTTTAGTTGTCGATTATTCACTTTTTAGCCGGCTTTGGTGGCTTGGACATGACCTATGACCTTAAGATTTTGCTTGAAAAGAGGACTACCAGCCGCGTTGCACGGGAGAATGTGAAAAGTGTTCATATGTAGTACAAACCTGAGAAATCCGTCCGTGTTGGTCATTTGTTATCGAATCCACTTAAAGCCAGATCGTCACATTGGCCGCTCTTCTGTCTGAAACGGTTCTACTTATCGTCTGCAAAGCTATGTCGCGTGCTGCGGTATACGGAGACACTACAAGCACCATAGTATAACACAGATGAAGCTACTAAGTTGATGTAATAGCTAGTAAGAAGTAGTACAATTCAAGTTTTAGCTATCGATTATTGACTTTTTAGCTGGCTTTAATGCCTTGGACATGAGCTTAGGACCTTAACATTTTGCATGAAAGGAGGAGTAGCAGCCGAAGTGCACGGGAGAATGTGAAAAGTGTTCATATGTAGTAAAAACCTGTGAAATCCGTCCGTTTTCGTCATTTGTTATCGAATCGACTTCAAGCCAGATCGACACATTGGCCGCACTTCTGTCTGAAACGGTTACATTTATCGTCTGCAAAGCTATGTCGCGTGCTGCGGTATGTGGAGACACGAAAAGCTCCATAGTTGAACACAGATGAAGCTTCTAAGTTGATGTAATAGCCAGTAAGAAGTAGTACAATTCAAGTTTTAGGTATCGATTATTGACTTTTTACCCTTCTTTGGTGCCTTGGACATGAGCTAGGAACTTAAGATTTTACATGAAAGGAGGACTAGCAGCCGCATTGCACCGGAGAATGTGAAAAGTGTTCATATGTTGTAAAAACCTGTGAAATCAGTCCGTTTTCGTCATTTGTTATCGAATCGACTTAAAGCCAGATCGTCACATTGGCCGCTCATCTCTCTGAAACGGTTGTACTTATCGTCTACAAAGCTATGTCGTGTGCTGCGGTATGTGGAGACACTAAAAGCACCATAGTATAACACAGGTGAAGCTTCTAAGTTGATGTAATAGCCAGTAAGAAGTAGTACAATTCAAGTTTTAGTTATCGATTATTGACTTTTTAGCTGGCTTTGGTGCCTTGGACATGAGCTGGGACCTTAACATTTTGCATGAAAGGAGGAGTAGCAGCCGAAGTGCACGGGAGAATGTGAGAAGTGTTCATATGTAGTAAAAACCTGAGAAATCCGTCCGTTTTCGTCATTTGTTATCGAATCGACTTAAAGCCAGATCGTCACATTGGCCGCTCTTCTCTCTGAAACGGTTGTACTTATCGTCTGCAAAGCTATGTCGCGTGCTGCGGTATGCGGAGACTCTAAAAGCACCATAGTAGAACACAGATCAAGCTTCTAAGTTGATGTAATAGCCAGTAAGAAGTAGTACAATTCAAGTTTTAGGTACTGATTATTTAATTTTTAGCTGGCTTTGGAGCCTTGGACATGAGCTAGGACCTTAAGATTCTGCATGAAAGGAGGACTAGCAGCCGCGTTGCACGGGAGAATGTGAAATGTGTTCATATGTAGTAAAAACCTGAGAAATCCGTCCGTTTTCGTCATTTGTTATCGAATCGACTTAAAGCCCGATCGTCACATTGGCCGCTCTTCTCTCTGAAACGGTTGTACTCATCGCCTGCAAAGCTATGTCGCGTGATGCGGTATGCGGAGACACTAAAAGCACCATAGTAGAACACAGATGAAGCTTCTAAGTTGATGTAATAGCCAGTAAGAAGTAGTACAATTCAAGTTTTAGGTATCGATTATTGACTTTTTAGCTGGCTTTGGTGCCTTGGACATGAGCTAGGACCTTAAGATTCTGCATGAAAGGAGGACTAGCAGCCGCGTTGTACGGGAGAATGTGAAATGTGTTCATATGTAGTAAAATCCTGAGAAATACGTCCGTTTTCGTCATTTGTTATCGAATCGACTTAAAGCCAGATCGTCACATTGGCTGCTCTTCTCTCTGAAACGGTTGTACTTATCTTCTGGAAAGCTTTGTCGCGTGCTGCGGTATGCGGAGACACTGAAAGCACCATAGTAGAACACAGATGAAGCTTCTAAGATGATGTAATAGCCAGTAAGAAGTAGTACAGTTCAAGTTTTAGGTATCGATTACTGACTTTTTAGCTGGCTTTGGTGCCTTGGACATGAGCTAGGACCTTAAGATTCTGCATGAAAGGAGGACTAGCAGCCGAGTTGCTCGGGAGAATGTGAAAAGTGTTCATATGTAGTAAAAACCTGAGAAATCCGTCCGTTTTCGTCATTTGTTATCGAATCGACTTAAAGCCAGATCGTCACATTGGCCCCTCTTTTCTCTGAAACGGTTGTACTTATCGTCTGCAAAGCTATGTCGCGTGCTGCGGTATGCGGAGACAATAAAATCACCATAGTAGAATACAGATGAAGCTTCTAAGTTGATGTAATAGCCAGTAAGAAGTAGTATAATTCAAGTTTTAGGTATCGATTATTGACTTCTTAGCTGGCTTTGGTGCCATGGACATGAGCTAGGACCTTAAGATACTGCATGAAAGGAGTACTAGCAGCCGAGTTGCACGGGAGAATGTGAAAAGTGTTCATATATAGTAAATACCTGAGAAATCCGTCCGTTTTCGTCATTTGTTATCGAATCGACTTAAAGCCCGATCGTCACATTGGCCGCTCTTATCTCTGAAACGGTTGTACTTATCGCCTGCAAAGCTATGTCGCGTGATGCGGTATGCGGAGACACTAAAAGCACCATAGTAGAACACAGATGAAGCTTCTAAGTTGATGTAATAGCCAGTAAGAAGTAGTACAATTCAAGTTTTAGGTATCGATTATTGACTTTTTAGCTGGCTTTGGTGCCTTGGACATGAGCTAGGACCTTAAGATTCTGCATGAAAGGAGGACTAGCGGCCGCGTTGTACGGGAGAATGTGAAATGTGTTCATATGTAGTAAAATCCTGAGAAATCCGTCCGTTTTCGTCATTTGGTATCGAATCGACTTAAAGCCAGATCGTCACATTGGCTGCTCTTCTCTCTGAAACGGTTGTACTTATCGTCTGGAAAGCTTCGTAGCGTGCTGCGGTATGCGGAGACACTGAAAGCACCATGGTAGAACACAGATGAAGCTTCTAAGTTGATGTAATAGCCAGTAAGAAGTAGTACAATTCAAGTTTTAGGTATCGATTATTGACTTTTTAGCTGGCTTTGGTGCCTTGGACATGAGCTAGGACCTTAAGATTCTGCATTAAAGGAGGACTAGCAGCCGCGTTGCACGGGAGAATGTGAAATGTGTTCATATGTAGTAGAAACCTGAGAAATCCGTCCGTTTTCGTCATTTGTTATCGAATCGACTTAAAGCCAGATCGTCACATTGGCCGCTCTTCTCTCTGAAACGGTTGTACTTATCGTCTGCAAAGCTATGTCGTATGCTGCGGTAGGCGGAGACACTGAAACCACCACAGTAGAACACAGATGAAGGTTCTAATTTGATGTAATAGCCAGTAAGAAGTAGTACAATTCAAGTTTTAGGTATCGATTATTGACTTTTTAGCTGGCTCTGATGCCTTGGACATGAGCTAGGACCTTAAGAATCTGCATGAAAGGAGGACTAGCAGCCGAGTTGCAGGGAAGAATGTGAAAAGTGTTCATATGTAGTAAAAACCTGAGAAATCCGTCCGTTTTCGTCATTTGTTATCGAATCGACTTAAAGCCAGATCGTCACATTGGCCCCTCTTTTCTCTGAAACGGTTGTACTTATCGTCTGCAAAGCTATGTCGCGTGCTGCGGTATGCGGAGACAATAAAAGCACCATAGTAGAACACAGATGAAGCATCTATGATGATGTAATAGCCAGTAAGAAGTAGTACAATTCAAGTTTTAGGTATCGATTATTGACTTTTTAGCTGGCTTTGGTGCCTTGGACATGAGCTAGGACCTTAAGATTCTGCATGAAAGGAGGACTAGCACCCGCGTTGGATAGGAGAATGTGAAAAGTGTTCATATGTACTAAAAACCTGAGAAATCCGTCCGTTTTCGTCATTTGTTATCGAATCGACTTAAAGCCTGATCGTCACATTGGCCGCTCTTCTGTCTGAAACGGTTACATTTATCGTCTGCAAAGCTATGTCGCGTGCTGCGGTATGCGGAGACACTAAAAGCACCATAGTAGAACACAGAAGAAGCTTCTAAGTTGAAGCAATAGCCAGTAAGAAGTAGTACAATTCAAGTTTTAGTTATCGATTATTGACTTTTTAGCTGGCTTTGTTGCCTTGGACATGAGCTAGGACCTTAACATTTTGCATGAAAGGAGGAGTAGCAGCCGAAGTGCACGGGAGAATGTGAGAAGTGTTCATATGTAGTAAAAACCTGAGAAATCCGTCCGTTTTCGTCATTTGTTATCGAATCGACTTAAAGCCAGATCGTCACATTGGCCGCTCTTCTCTCTGAAACGGTTGTACTTATCGTCTGCAAAGCTATGTCGCGTGCTGCGGTATGCGGAGACTCTAAAAGCACCATAGTAGAACACAGATGAAGCTTCTAAGTTGATGTAATAGCCAGTAAGAAGTAGTACAATTCAAGTTTTAGGTACTGATTATTTACTTTTTAGCTGGCTTTGGAGCCTTGGACGTGAGCTAGGACCTTAAGATTCTGCATGAAAGGAGGACTAGCAGCCGCGTTGCACGGGAGAATGTGAAATGTGTTCATATGTAGTAAAAACCTGAAAAATCCGTCCGTTTTCGTCGTTTGTTATCGAATCGACTTAAAGCCCGATCGTCACATTGGCCGCTCTTCTCTCTGAAACGGTTGTACTCATCGCCTGCAAAGCTATGTCGCGTGATGCGGTATGCGGAGACACTAAAAGCACCATAGTAGAACACAGATGAAGCTTCTAAGTTGATGTAATAGCCAGTAAGAAGTAGTACAATTCAAGTTTTAGGTATCGATTATTGACTTTTTAGCTGGCTTTGGTGCCTTGGACATGAGCTAGGACCTTAAGATTCTGCATGAAAGGAAGACTAGCAGCCGAGTTGCACGGGAGAATGTGAAAAGTGTTCATATGTAGTAAAAACCTGAGAAATCCGTCCGTTTTCGTCATTTGTTATCGAATCGACTTAAAGCCAGATCGTCACATTGGCCCCTCGTTTCTCTGAAACGGTTGTACTTATCGACTGCAAAGCTATGTCGCGTGCTGCGGTATGCGGAGACAATAAAATCACCATAGTAGAATACAGATGAAGCTTCTAAGTTGATGTAATAACCAGTAAGAAGTAGTATAATTCAAGTTTTAGGTATCGATTATTGAATTCTTAGCTGGCTTTGGTGCCTTGGACATGAGCTAGGACCTTAAGATACTGCATGAAAGGAGTACTAGCAGCCGAGTTGCACGGGAGAATGTGAAAAGTGTTCATATGTAGTAAATACCTGAGAAATCCGTCCGTTTTCGTCATTTGTTATCGAATCGACTTAAAGCCAAATCGTCACATTGGCCGCTCTTCTCTCTGAAACGGTTGTACTTATCGTCTGCAAAGCTATGTCGCGTGCTGCGGTATGCGGAGACTCTAAAAGCACCATAGTAGAACACAGATGAAGCTTCAAAGTTGGTGTAATAGCCAGTAAGAAGTAGTACAATTCAAGTTTTAGGTACTGATTATTTACTTTTTAGCTGGCTTTGGAGCCTTGGACATGAGCTAGGACCTTAAGATTCAGCATGAAAGGAGGACTAGCAGCCGCGTTGCACGGGAGAATGTGAAATGTGTTCATATGTAGTAAAAACCTGAGAAATCCGTCCGTTTTCGTCATTTGTATTCGAATCGACTTAAAGCCCGATCGTCACATTGGCCGCTCTTATCTCTGAAACGGTTGTACTTATCGCCTGCAAAGCTATGTCGCGTGATGCGGTATGCGGAGACACTAAAAGCACCATAGTAGAACACAGATGAAGCTTCTAAGTTGATGTAATAGCCAGTAAGAAGTAGTACAATTCAAGTTTTAGGTATCGATTATTGACTTTTTAGCTGGCTTTGGTGCCTTGGACATGAGCTAGGACCTTAAGATTCTGCATGAAAGGAGGACTAGCGGCCGCGTTGTACGGGAGAATGTGAAATGTGTTCATATGTAGTAAAATCCTGAGAAATCCGTCCGTTTTCGTCATTTGGTATCGAATCGACTTAAAGCCAGATCGTCACATTGGCTGCTCTTCTCTCTGAAACGGTTGTACTTATCGTCTGGAAAGCTTCGTAGCGTGCTGCGGTATGCGGAGACACTGAAAGCACCATGGTAGAACACAGATGAAGCTTCTAAGTTGATGTAATAGCCAGTAAGAAGTAGTACAATTCAAGTTTTAGGTATCGATTATTGACTTTTTAGCTGGCTTTGGTGCCTTGGACATGAGCTAGGACCTTAAGATTCTGCATTAAAGGAGGACTAGCAGCCGCGTTGCACGGGAGAATGTGAAATGTTTTCATATGTAGTAGAAACCTGTGAAATCCGTCCGTTTTCGTCATTTGTTATCGAATCGACTTAAAGCCAGATCGTCACATTGGCCGCTCTTCTCTCTGAAACGGTTGTACTTATCGTCTGCAAAGCTATGTCGTATGCTGCGGTAGGCGGAGACACTGAAACCACCACAGTAGAACACAGATGAAGCTTCTAATTTGATGTAATAGCCAGTAAGAAGTAGTACAATTCAAGTTTTACGTATCGATTATTGACTTTTTAGTTGGCTTTGATGCCTTGGACATGAGCTAGGACCTTAAGAATCTGCATGAAAGGAGGACTAGCAGCCGAGTTGCAGGGAAGAATGTGAAAAGTGTTCATATGTAGTAAAAACCTGAGAAATCCGTCCGTTTTCGTCATTTGTTATCGAATCGACTTAAAGCCCGATCGTCACATTGGCCGCTCTTATCTCTGAAACGGTTGTACTTATCGCCTGCAAAGCTATGTCGCGTGATGCGGTATGCGGAGACACTAAAAGCACCATAGTAGAACACAGATGAAGCTTCGAAGTTGATGTAATAGCTAATAAGAAATAGTACAATTAAAGTTTTATGTATCGATTATTGACTTTTTATCTTGCTTTGGTGCCTTGGACATTACCTAGGACCTTAAGATTCTAAAAGAAAGGACTGCTAGCATCAGAGTTGCACGGGAGAATGTGAAAAGTGTTCATATGTACAAAAAACCTGAGAAATCAGTCCGTTTTCGTCATTTGTTATCGAATCGACTTAAAGCCTGATCGTCACATTGGCCGCTCTTCTGTCTGAAACGGTTACATTTATCGTCTGCAAAGCTATGTCGCGTGCTGCGGTATGCGGAGACACTAAAAGCACCATAGTAGAACACAGAAGAAGCTTCTAAGTTGAAGCAATAGCCAGTAAGAAGTAGTACAATTCAAGTTTTAGTTGTCGATTATTCACTTTTTAGCCGGCTTTGGTGGCTTGGACATGACCTATGACCTTAAGATTTTGCTTGAAAAGAGGACTACCAGCCGCGTTGCACGGGAGAATGTGAAAAGTGTTCATATGTAGCAAACACCTGAGAAATCCGTCCGTTTTCGTCATTTGTTATCGAATCGACTTAAAGCCAGTTTGTCACATTGGCCGCTCTTCTCTCTGAAACGGCAGTACTTATCGTCTGCAAAGCTATGTCGCGTGCTGCGGTATGCGGAGACACTAAAAGTACCATAGTACAACATAGATGAAGCTTCTAAGTTGATGTAATAGCCAGTAGGAAGTAGTACAATTCAAGTTTTAGCTATCGATTATTGACTTTTTAGCTGGCTTTAATGCCTTGGACATGAGCTTAGGACCTTAACATTTTGCATGAAAGGAGGAGTAGCAGCCGAAGTGCACGGGAGAATGTGAAAAGTGTTCATATGTAGTAAAAACCTGTGAAATCCGTCCGTTTTTGTCATTTGTTATCGAATCGACTTCAAGCCAGATCGACACATTGGCCGCACTTCTGTCTGAAACGGTTACATTTATCGTCTGCAAAGCTATGTCGCGTGATGCGGTATGTGGAGACACGAAAAGCACCATAGTTGAACACAGATGAAGATTCTAAGTTGATGTAATAGCCAGTAAGAAGTAGTACAATTCAAGTTTTAGTTATCGATTATTGACTCTTTGGCTGGCTTTGGTGCCTTGGACATGAGCTAGGAACTTAAGATTTTGCATGAAAGGAGGACTAGCAGCCGCGTTGCGCGGGAGAATGTGAAAAGTGTTCATATGTAGCAAAAACCTGAGAAATCCGTCCGTGTTGGTCTTTTGTTATCGAATCCACTTAAAGCCAGATCGTCACATTGGCCGCTCTTCTGTCTGAAACGGTTACATTTATCGTCTGCAAAGCTATGTCGCGTGCTGCGGTATACGGAGACACTACAAGCACCATAGTATAACACAGATGAAGCTACTAAGTTGATGTAATAGCCAGTAAGAAGTAGTACAATTCAAGTTTTAGCTATCGATTATTGACTTTTTAGCTGGCTTTAATGCCTTGGACATGAGCTTAGGACCTTAACATTTTGCATGAAAGGAGGAGTAGCAGCCGAAGTGCACGGGAGAATGTGAAAAGTGTTCATATGTAGTAAAAACCTGTGAAATCCGTCCGTTTTCGTCATTTGTTATCGAATCGACTTCAAGCCAGATCGACACATTGGCCGCACTTCTGTCTGAAACGGTTACATTTATCGTCTGCAAAGCTATGTCGCGTGATGCGGTATGTGGAGACACGAAAAGCACCATAGTTGAACACAGATGAAGATTCTAAGTTGATGTAATAGCCAGTAAGAAGTAGTACAATTCAAGTTTTAGGTATCGATTATTGACTTTTTACCCTTCTTTGGTGCCTTGGACATGAGCTAGGAACTTAAGATTTTGCATGAAAGGAGGACTAGCAGCCGCGTTGCACCGGAGAATGTGAAAAGTGTTCATATGTTGTAAAAACCTGAGAAATCAGTCCGTTTTCGTCATTTGTTATCGAATCGACTTAAAGCCAGATCGTCACATTGGCCGCTCATCTCTCTGAAACGGTTGTACTTATCGTCTACAAAGCTATGTCGTGTGCTGCGGTATGTGGAGACACTAAAAGCACCATAGTATAACACAGGTGAAGCTTCTAAGTTGATGTAATAGCCAGTAAGAAGTAGTACAATTCAAGTTTTAGTTATCGATTATTGACTTTTTAGCTGGCTTTGTTGCCTTGGACATGAGCTAGGACCTTAACATTTTGCATGAAAGGAGGTGTAGCAGCCGAAGTGCACGGGAGAATGTGAAAAGTGTTCATATGTAGTAAATACCTGAGAAATCCGTCCGTTTTCGTCATTTGTTATCGAATCGACCTAAAGTCAGATCGTCACATTGGCCGCTCTTCTCTCTGAAACGGTTGTACTTATCGTCTGCAAAGCTATGTCGCGTGCTGCGGTATGCGGAGACTCTAAAAGCACCATAGTAGAACACAGATGAAGCTTCTAAGTTGATGTAATAGCCAGTAAGAAGTAGTACAATTCAAGTTTTAGGTATCGATTATTGACTTTTTAGCTGGCTTTGGTGCCTTGGACATGAGCTAGGACCTTAAGATTCTGCATGAAAGGAGGACTAGCAGCCGCGTTGTACGGGAGAATGTGAAATGTGTTCATATGTAGTAAAATCCTGAGAAATACGTCCGTTTTCGTCATTTGTTATCGAATCGACTTAAAGCCAGATCGTCACATTGGCTGCTGTTCTCTCTGAAACGGTTGTACTTATCGTCTGGAAAGCTTTGTCGCGTGCTGCGGTATGCGGAGACACTGAAAGCACCATAGTAGAACACAGATGAAGCTTCTAAGATGATGTAATAGCCAGTAAGAAGTAGTACAATTCAAGTTTTAGGTATCGATTATTGACTTTTTAGCTGGCTTTGGTGCCTTGGACATGAGCTAGGACCTTAAGATTCTGCATGAAAGGAGGACTAGCAGCCGAGTTGCACGGGAGAATGTGAAAAGTGTTCATATGTAGTAAAAACCTGAGAAATCCGTCCGTTTTCGTCATTTGTTATCGAATCGACTTAAAGCCAGATCGTCACATTGGCCCCTCTTTTCTCTGAAACGGTTGTACTTATCGTCTGCAAAGCTATGTCGCGTGCTGCGGTATGCGGAGACAATAAAATCACCATAGTAGAATACAGATGAAGCTTCTAAGTTGATGTAATAGCCAGTAAGAAGTAGTATAATTCAAGTTTTAGGTATCGAATATTGACTTCTTAGCTGGCTTTGGTGCCTTGGACATGAGCTAGGACCTTAAGATACTGCATGAAAGGAGTACTAGCAGCCGAGTTGCACGGGAGAATGTGAAAAGTGTTCATATGTAGTAAATACCTGAGAAATCCGTCCGTTTTCGTCATTTGTTATCGAATCGACTTAAAGTCAGATCGTCACATTGGCCGCTCTTCTCTCTGAAACGGTTGTACTTATCGTCTGCAAAGCTATGTCGCGTGCTGCGGTATGCGGAGACTCTAAAAGCACCATAGTAGAACACAGATGAAGCTTCTAAGTTGGTGTAATAGCCAGTAAGAAGTAGTACAATTCAAGTTTTAGGTACTGATTATTTACTTTTTAGCTGGCTTTGGAGCCTTGGACATGAGCTAGGACCTTAAGATTCAGCATGAAAGGAGGACTAGCAGCCGCGTTGCACGGGAGAATGTGAAATGTGTTCATATGTAGTAAAAACGTGAGAAATCCGTCCGTTATCGTCATTTGTTATCGAATCGACTTAAAGCCCGATCGTCACATTGGCCGCTCTTATCTCTGAAACGGTTGTACTTATCGCCTGCAAAGCTATGTCGCGTGATGCGGTATGCGGAGACACTGAAAGCAAGATGGTAGAACACAGATGAAGCTTCTAAGTTGATGTAATAGCCAGTAAGAAGTAGTACAATTCAAGTTTTATGTATCGATTATTGACTTTTTATCTGGCTTTGATGCCTTGGACATGAGCTAGGACCTTAAGATTCTGCATTAAAGGAGGACTAGCAGCCGCGTTGCACGGGAGAATGTGAAAAGTGTTCATATGTAGTAAATACCTGAGAAATCCGTCCGTTTTCGTCATTTGTTATCGAATCGAATTAAAGCCAGATCGTCACATTGGCTGCTCTTCTCTCTGAAACGGTTGTACTTATCGTCTGCAAAGCTATGTCGCGTGCTGCGGTATGCGGAGACACTAAAAGCACCATAGTAGAACACAGATGAAGCATCTATGATGATGTAATAGCCAGTAAGAAGTAGTACAATTCAAGTTTTAGGTATCGATTATTGACTTTTTAGCTGGCTTTGGTGCCTTGGACATGAGCTAGGACCTTAAGATTCTGCATGAAAGGAGGACTAGCACCCGCGTTGGATAGGAGAATGTGAAAAGTGTTCATATGTAGTAAAAACCTGAGAAATCCGTCCGTTTTCGTCATTTGTTATCGAATCGACTTAAAGCCAGATCGTCACATCGGCTGCTCCGATCTCTGAAACGGTTGTACTTATCGTCTGGAAAGCTTTGTCGCGTGCTGCGGTATGCGGAGACACTAAAAGCACCATAGTAGAACACAGATGAAGCTTCTAAGTTGATGTAATAGCCAGTAAGAAGTAGTACAATTCAAGTTATAGGTACTGATTATTTACTTTTTAGCTGGCTTTGGAGCCTTGGACATGAGCTAGGACCTTAAGATTCTGCATGAAAGGAGGACTAGCAGCCGCGTTGCACGAAAGAATGTGAAATGTGTTCATATGTAGTAAAAACCTGAGAAATCCGTCCGTTTTCGTCATTTGTTATCGAATCGACTTAAAGCCCGATCGTCACATTGGCCGCTCTTCTCTCTGAAACGGTTGTACTCAACGCCTGCAAAGGTATGTCGCGTGATGCGGTATGCGGAGACACTAAAAGCACCATAGTAGAACACAGATGAAGCTTCTAAGTTGATGTAATAGCCAGTAAGAAGTAGTACAATTCAAGTTTTAGGTATCGATTATTGACTTTTTAGCTGGCTTTGGTGCCTTGGACATGAGCTAGGACCTTAAGATTCTGCATGAAAGGAGGACTAGCAGCCGCCTTGTACGGGAGAATGTGAAATGTGTTCATATGTAGTAAAATCCTGAGAAATACGTCCGTTTTCGTCATTTGTTATCGAATCGACTTAAAGCCAGATCGTCACATTGGCCGCTCTTCTCTCTGAAACGGTTGTACTTATCGTCTGGAAAGCTTTGTCGCGTGCTGCGGTATGCGGAGACACTGAAAGCACCATAGTAGAACACAGATGAAGGTTCTAAGATGATGTAATAGCCAGTAAGAAGTAGTACAATTCAAGTTTTAGGTATCGATTATTGACTTTTTAGCTGGCTTTGGTGCCTTGGACATGAGCTAGGACCTTAAGATTCTGCATGAAAGGAGGACTAGCAGCCGAGTTGCACGGGAGAATGTGAAAAGTGTTCATATGTAGTAAAAACCTGAGAAATCCGTCCGTTTTCGTCATTTGTTATCGAATCGACTTAAAGCCAGATCGTCACATTGGCCCCTCTTTTCTCTGAAACGGTTGTACTTATCGTCTGCAAAGCTATGTCGCGTGCTGCGGTATGCGGAGACAATAAAATCACCATAGTAGAATACAGATGAAGCTTCTAAGTTGATGTAATAGCCAGTAAGAAGTAGTATAATTCAAGTTTTAGGTATCGAGTATTGACTTCTTAGCTGGCTTTGGTGCCTTGGACATGAGCTAGGACCTTAAGATACTGCATGAAAGGAGTACTAGCAGCCGAGTTGCACGGGAGAATGTGAAAAGTGTTCATATGTAGTAAATACCTGAGAAATCCGTCCGTTTTCGTCATTTGTTATCGAATCGACTTAAAGTCAGATCGTCACATTGGCCGCTCTTCTCTCTGAAACGGTTGTACTTATCGTCTGCAAAGCTATGTCGCGTGCTGCGGTATGCGGAGACAATAAAATCACCATAGTAGAATACAGATGAAGCTTCTAAGTTGATGTAATAGCCAGTAAGAAGTAGTATAATTCAAGTTTTAGGTATCGAGTATTGACTTCTTAGCTGGCTTTGGTGCCTTGGACATGAGCTAGGACCTTAAGATACTGCATGAAAGGAGTACTAGCAGCCGAGTTGCACGGGAGAATGTGAAAAGTGTTCATATGTAGTAAATACCTAAGAAATCCGTCCGTTTTCGTCATTTGTTATCGAATCGACTTAAAGCCCGATCGTCACATTGGCCGCTCTTATCTCTGAAACGGTTGTACTTATCGCCTGCAAAGCTATGTCGCGTGATGCGGTATGCGGAGACACTAAAAGCACCATAGTAGAACACAGATGAAGCTTCTAAGTTGATGTAATAGCCAGTAAGAAGTAGTACAATTCAAGTTTAAGGTATCGATTATTGACTTTTTAGCTGGCTTTGGTGCCTTGGACATGAGCTAGGACCTTAAGATTCTGCATGAAAGGAGGACTAGCAGCCGAGTTGCACGGGAGAATGTGAAAAGTGTTCATATGTAGTAAAAACCTGAGAAATCCGTCCGTTTTCGTCATTTGTTATCGAATCGACTTAAAGCCAGATCGTCACATTGGCCCCTCTTTTCTCTGAAACGGTTGTACTTATCGTCTGCAAAGCTATGTCGCGTGCTGCGGTATGCGGAGACAATAAAATCACCATAGTAGAATACAGATGAAGCTTCTAAGTTGATGTAATAGCCAGTAAGAAGTAGTATAATTCAAGTTTTAGGTATCGAGTATTGACTTCTTAGCTGGCTTTGGTGCCTTGGACATGAGCTAGGACCTTAAGATACTGCATGAAAGGAGTACTAGCAGCCGAGTTGCACGGGAGAATGTGAAAAGTGTTCATATGTAGTAAATACCTGAGAAATCCGTCCGTTTTCGTCATTTGTTATCGAATCGACTTAAAGCCAGATCGTCACATTGGCTGCTCTTCTCTCTGAAACGGTTGTACTTATCGTCTGGAAAGCTTCGTAGCGTGCTGCGGTATGCGGAGACACTGAAAGCACCATGGTAGAACACAGATGAAGCTTCTAAGTTGATGTAATAGCCAGTAAGAAGTAGTACAATTCAAGTTTTAGGTAACGATTATTGACTTTTTAGCTGGCTTTGGTGCCTTGGACATGAGCTAGGACCTTAAGATTCTGCATTAAAGAAGGACTAGCAGCCGCGTTGCACGGGAGAATGTGAAATGTGTTCATATGTAGTAGAAACCTGAGAAATCCGTCCGTTTTCGTCATTTGTTATCGAATCGACTTAAAGCCAGATCGTCACATTGGCTGCTCTTCTCTCTGAAACGGTTGTACTTATCGTCTGGAAAGCTTCGTAGCGTGCTGCGGTATGCGGAGACACTGAAAGCACCATAGTTGAACACAGATGAGGCTTCTAAGTTGATGTAATAGCCAGTAAGAAGTAGTACAATTCAAGTTTTAGGTATCGATTATTGACTTTTTACCCTTCTTTGGTGCCTTGGACATGAGCTAGGAACTTAAGATTTTGCATGAAAGGAGGACTAGCAGCCGCGTTGCACCGGAGAATGTGAAAAGTGTTCATATGTTGTAAAAACCTGAGAAATCAGTCCGTTTTCGTCATTTGTTATCGAATCGACTTAAAGCCAGATCGTCACATTGGCCGCTCATCTCTCTGAAACGGTTGTACTTATCGTCTACAAAGCTATGTCGTGTGCTGCGGTATGTGGAGACACTAAAAGCACCATAGTATAACACAGGTGAAGCTTCTAAGTTGATGTAATAGCCAGTAAGAAGTAGTACAATTCAAGTTTTAGTTATCGATTATTGACTTTTTAGCTGGCTTTGTTGCCTTGGACATGAGCTAGGACCTTAACATTTTGCATGAAAGGAGGTGTAGCAGCCGAAGTGCACGGGAGAATGTGAAAAGTGTTCATATGTAGTAAATACCTGAGAAATCCGTCCGTTTTCGTCATTTGTTATCGAATCGACCTAAAGTCAGATCGTCACATTGGCCGCTCTTCTCTCTGAAACGGTTGTACTTATCGTCTGCAAAGCTATGTCGCGTGCTGCGGTATGCGGAGACTCTAAAAGCACCATAGTAGAACACAGATGAAGCTTCTAAGTTGATGTAATAGCCAGTAAGAAGTAGTACAATTCAAGTTTTAGGTATCGATTATTGACTTTTTAGCTGGCTTTGGTGCCTTGGACATGAGCTAGGACCTTAAGATTCTGCATGAAAGGAGGACTAGCAGCCGCGTTGTACGGGAGAATGTGAAATGTGTTCATATGTAGTAAAATCCTGAGAAATACGTCCGTTTTCGTCATTTGTTATCGAATCGACTTAAAGCCAGATCGTCACATTGGCTGCTGTTCTCTCTGAAACGGTTGTACTTATCGTCTGGAAAGCTTTGTCGCGTGCTGCGGTATGCGGAGACACTGAAAGCACCATAGTAGAACACAGATGAAGCTTCTAAGATGATGTAATAGCCAGTAAGAAGTAGTACAATTCAAGTTTTAGGTATCGATTATTGACTTTTTAGCTGGCTTTGGTGCCTTGGACATGAGCTAGGACCTTAAGATTCTGCATGAAAGGAGGACTAGCAGCCGAGTTGCACGGGAGAATGTGAAAAGTGTTCATATGTAGTAAAAACCTGAGAAATCCGTCCGTTTTCGTCATTTGTTATCGAATCGACTTAAAGCCAGATCGTCACATTGGCCCCTCTTTTCTCTGAAACGGTTGTACTTATCGTCTGCAAAGCTATGTCGCGTGCTGCGGTATGCGGAGACAATAAAATCACCATAGTAGAATACAGATGAAGCTTCTAAGTTGATGTAATAGCCAGTAAGAAGTAGTATAATTCAAGTTTTAGGTATCGAATATTGACTTCTTAGCTGGCTTTGGTGCCTTGGACATGAGCTAGGACCTTAAGATACTGCATGAAAGGAGTACTAGCAGCCGAGTTGCACGGGAGAATGTGAAAAGTGTTCATATGTAGTAAATACCTGAGAAATCCGTCCGTTTTCGTCATTTGTTATCGAATCGACTTAAAGTCAGATCGTCACATTGGCCGCTCTTCTCTCTGAAACGGTTGTACTTATCGTCTGCAAAGCTATGTCGCGTGCTGCGGTATGCGGAGACTCTAAAAGCACCATAGTAGAACACAGATGAAGCTTCTAAGTTGGTGTAATAGCCAGTAAGAAGTAGTACAATTCAAGTTTTAGGTACTGATTATTTACTTTTTAGCTGGCTTTGGAGCCTTGGACATGAGCTAGGACCTTAAGATTCAGCATGAAAGGAGGACTAGCAGCCGCGTTGCACGGGAGAATGTGAAATGTGTTCATATGTAGTAAAAACGTGAGAAATCCGTCCGTTATCGTCATTTGTTATCGAATCGACTTAAAGCCCGATCGTCACATTGGCCGCTCTTATCTCTGAAACGGTTGTACTTATCGCCTGCAAAGCTATGTCGCGTGATGCGGTATGCGGAGACACTAAAAGCACCATAGTAGAACACAGATGAAGCTTCTAAGTTGATGTAATAGCCAGTAAGAAGTAGTACAATTCAAGTTTTATATATCGATTATTGACTTTTTAGCTGGCTTTGGTGCCTTGGACATGAGCTAGGACCTTAAGATTCTGCATGAAAGGAGGACTAGCGGCAGCGTTGTACGGGAGAATGTGAAATGTGTTCATATGTAGTAAAATCCTGAGAAATCCGTCCGTTTTCGTCATCTGTTATCGAATCGACTTAAAGCCAGATCGTCACATTGGCTGCTCTTCTCTCTGAAACGGTTGTACTTATCGTCTGGAAAGCTTCGTAGCGTGCTGCGGTATGCGGAGACACTGAAAGCAAGATGGTAGAACACAGATGAAGCTTCTAAGTTGATGTAATAGCCAGTAAGAAGTAGTACAATTCAAGTTTTATGTATCGATTATTGACTTTTTATCTGGCTTTGATGCCTTGGACATGAGCTAGGACCTTAAGATTCTGCATTAAAGGAGGACTAGCAGCCGCGTTGCACGGGAGAATGTGAAAAGTGTTCATATGTAGTAAATACCTGAGAAATCCGTCCGTTTTCGTCATTTGTTATCGAATCGAATTAAAGCCAGATCGTCACATTGGCTGCTCTTCTCTCTGAAACGGTTGTACTTATCGTCTGCAAAGCTATGTCGCGTGCTGCGGTATGCGGAGACACTAAAAGCACCATAGTAGAACACAGATGAAGCATCTATGATGATGTAATAGCCAGTAAGAAGTAGTACAATTCAAGTTTTAGGTATCGATTATTGACTTTTTAGCTGGCTTTGGTGCCTTGGACATGAGCTAGGACCTTAAGATTCTGCATGAAAGGAGGACTAGCACCCGCGTTGGATAGGAGAATGTGAAAAGTGTTCATATGTAGTAAAAACCTGAGAAATCCGTCCGTTTTCGTCATTTGTTATCGAATCGACTTAAAGCCAGATCGTCACATCGGCTGCTCCGATCTCTGAAACGGTTGTACTTATCGTCTGGAAAGCTTTGTCGCGTGCTGCGGTATGCGGAGACACTAAAAGCACCATAGTAGAACACAGATGAAGCTTCTAAGTTGATGTAATAGCCAGTAAGAAGTAGTACAATTCAAGTTATAGGTACTGATTATTTACTTTTTAGCTGGCTTTGGAGCCTTGGACATGAGCTAGGACCTTAAGATTCTGCATGAAAGGAGGACTAGCAGCCGCGTTGCACGAAAGAATGTGAAATGTGTTCATATGTAGTAAAAACCTGAGAAATCCGTCCGTTTTCGTCATTTGTTATCGAATCGACTTAAAGCCCGATCGTCACATTGGCCGCTCTTCTCTCTGAAACGGTTGTACTCAACGCCTGCAAAGGTATGTCGCGTGATGCGGTATGCGGAGACACTAAAAGCACCATAGTAGAACACAGATGAAGCTTCTAAGTTGATGTAATAGCCAGTAAGAAGTAGTACAATTCAAGTTTTAGGTATCGATTATTGACTTTTTAGCTGGCTTTGGTGCCTTGGACATGAGCTAGGACCTTAAGATTCTGCATGAAAGGAGGACTAGCAGCCGCCTTGTACGGGAGAATGTGAAATGTGTTCATATGTAGTAAAATCCTGAGAAATACGTCCGTTTTCGTCATTTGTTATCGAATCGACTTAAAGCCAGATCGTCACATTGGCCGCTCTTCTCTCTGAAACGGTTGTACTTATCGTCTGGAAAGCTTTGTCGCGTGCTGCGGTATGCGGAGACACTGAAAGCACCATAGTAGAACACAGATGAAGGTTCTAAGATGATGTAATAGCCAGTAAGAAGTAGTACAATTCAAGTTTTAGGTATCGATTATTGACTTTTTAGCTGGCTTTGGTGCCTTGGACATGAGCTAGGACCTTAAGATTCTGCATGAAAGGAGGACTAGCAGCCGAGTTGCACGGGAGAATGTGAAAAGTGTTCATATGTAGTAAAAACCTGAGAAATCCGTCCGTTTTCGTCATTTGTTATCGAATCGACTTAAAGCCAGATCGTCACATTGGCCCCTCTTTTCTCTGAAACGGTTGTACTTATCGTCTGCAAAGCTATGTCGCGTGCTGCGGTATGCGGAGACAATAAAATCACCATAGTAGAATACAGATGAAGCTTCTAAGTTGATGTAATAGCCAGTAAGAAGTAGTATAATTTAAGTTTTAGGTATCGAGTATTGACTTCTTAGCTGGCTTTGGTGCCTTGGACATGAGCTAGGACCTTAAGATACTGCATGAAAGGAGTACTAGCAGCCGAGTTGCACGGGAGAATGTGAAAAGTGTTCATATGTAGTAAATACCTGAGAAATCCGTCCGTTTTCGTCATTTGTTATCGAATCGACTTAAAGTCAGATCGTCACATTGGCCGCTCTTCTCTCTGAAACGGTTGTACTTATCGTCTGCAAAGCTATGTCGCGTGCTGCGGTATGCGGAGACAATAAAATCACCATAGTAGAATACAGATGAAGCTTCTAAGTTGATGTAATAGCCAGTAAGAAGTAGTATAATTCAAGTTTTAGGTATCGAGTATTGACTTCTTAGCTGGCTTTGGTGCCTTGGACATGAGCTAGGACCTTAAGATACTGCATGAAAGGAGTACTAGCAGCCGAGTTGCACGGGAGAATGTGAAAAGTGTTCATATGTAGTAAATACCTGAGAAATCCGTCCGTTTTCGTCATTTGTTATCGAATCGACTTAAAGCCCGATCGTCACATTGGCCGCTCTTATCTCTGAAACGGTTGTACTTATCGCCTGCAAAGCTATGTCGCGTGATGCGGTATGCGGAGACACTAAAAGCACCATAGTAGAACACAGATGAAGCTTCTAAGTTGATGTAATAGCCAGTAAGAAGTAGTACAATTCAAGTTTAAGGTATCGATTATTGACTTTTTAGCTGGCTTTGGTGCCTTGGACATGAGCTAGGACCTTAAGATTCTGCATGAAAGGAGGACTAGCAGCCGAGTTGCACGGGAGAATGTGAAAAGTGTTCATATGTAGTAAAAACCTGAGAAATCCGTCCGTTTTCGTCATTTGTTATCGAATCGACTTAAAGCCAGATCGTCACATTGGCCCCTCTTTTCTCTGAAACGGTTGTACTTATCGTCTGCAAAGCTATGTCGCGTGCTGCGGTATGCGGAGACAATAAAATCACCATAGTAGAATACAGATGAAGCTTCTAAGTTGATGTAATAGCCAGTAAGAAGTAGTATAATTCAAGTTTTAGGTATCGAGTATTGACTTCTTAGCTGGCTTTGGTGCCTTGGACATGAGCTAGGACCTTAAGATACTGCATGAAAGGAGTACTAGCAGCCGAGTTGCACGGGAGAATGTGAAAAGTGTTCATATGTAGTAAATACCTGAGAAATCCGTCCGTTTTCGTCATTTGTTATCGAATCGACTTAAAGCCAGATCGTCACATTGGCTGCTCTTCTCTCTGAAACGGTTGTACTTATCGTCTGGAAAGCTTCGTAGCGTGCTGCGGTATGCGGAGACACTGAAAGCACCATGGTAGAACACAGATGAAGCTTCTAAGTTGATGTAATAGCCAGTAAGAAGTAGTACAATTCAAGTTTTAGGTAACGATTATTGACTTTTTAGCTGGCTTTGGTGCCTTGGACATGAGCTAGGACCTTAAGATTCTGCATTAAAGAAGGACTAGCAGCCGCGTTGCACGGGAGAATGTGAAATGTGTTCATATGTAGTAGAAACCTGAGAAATCCGTCCGTTTTCGTCATTTGTTATCGAATCGAATTAAAGCCAGATCGTCACATTGGCCGCTCTTCTCTCTGAAACGGTTGTACTTATCGTCTGCAAAGCTATGTCGCGTGCTGCGGTATGCGGAGACACTAAAAGCACCGTAGTAGAACACAGATGAAGCTTCTATGATGATGTAATAGCCAGTAAGAAGTAGTACAATTCAAGTTTTAGGTATCGATTATTGACTTTTTAGCTGGCTTTGGTGCCTTGGACATGAGCTAGGACCTTAAGATTCTGCATGAAAGGAGGACTAGCACCCGCGTTTTATAGGAGAATGTGAAAAGTGTTCATATGTAGTAAAAACCTGAGAAATCCGTCCGTTTTCGTCATTTGTTATCGAATCGACTTAAAGCCAGATCGTCACATTGGCTGCTCCGATCTCTGAAACGGTTGTACTTATCGTCTGGAAAGCTTTGTCGCGTGCTGCGGTATGCGGAGACACTAAAAGCACCATAGTAGAACACAGATGAAGCTTCTAAGTTGATGTAATAGCCAGTAAGAAGTAGTATAATTCAAGTTTTAGGTATCGATTATTGACTTTTTAGCTGGCTTTGATGCCTTGGACATGTGCTAGGACCTTAAGAATCTGCATGAAAGGAGGACTAGCAGCCGAGTTGCAGGGAAGAATGTGAAAAGTGTTCATATGTAGTAAAAACCTGAGAAATCCGTCCGTGTTCGTCATTTGTTATCGAATCCACTTCAAGCCAGATCGTCACATTGGCCGCTCTTCTGTCTGAAACGGTTACATTTATCGTCTGCAAAGCTATGTCGCGTGCTGCGGTATGCGGAGACACTAAAAGCACCATAGTAGAACACAGAAGAAGCTTCTAAGTTGAAGCAATAGCCAGTAAGAAGTAGTACAATTCAAGTTTTTGTTGTCGATTATTCACTTTTTAGCCGGCTTTGGTGGCTTGGACATGACCTATGACCTTAAGATTTTGCTTGAAAAGAGGACTACCAGCCGCGTTGCACGGGAGAATGTGAAAAGTGTTCATATGTAGCAAACACCTGAGAAATCCGTCCGTTTTCGTCATTTGTTATCGAATCGACTTAAAGCCAGTTTGTCACATTGGCCGCTCTTCTCTCTGAAACGGCAGTACTTATCGTCTGCAAAGCTATGTCGCGTGCTGCGGTATGCGGAGACACTAAAAGTACCATAGTACAACACAGATGAAGCTTCTAAGTTGATGTAATAGCCAGTAGGAAGTAGCACAATTCAAGTTTTAGTTATCGATTATTGACTTTTTGGCTGGCTTTGGTGCCTTGGACATGAGCTAGGAACTTAAGATTTTGCATGAAAGGAGGACTAGCAGCCACGTTGCGCGGGAGAATGTGAAAAGTGTTCATATGTAGTAAAAACCTGAGAAATCCGTCCGTGTTGGTAATTTGTTATCGAATCCACTTAAAGCCAGATCGTCACATTGGCCGCTCTTCTGTCTGGAACGGTTACATTTATCGTCTGCAAAGCTTCGTCGCGTGCTGCGGTATACGGAGACACTACAAGCACCATAGTATAACACAGATGAAGCTACTAAGTTGATGTAATAGCCAGTAAGAAGTAGTACAATTGAAGTTTTAGCTATCGATTATTGATTTTTTAGCTGGCTTTAATGCCTTGGACATGAGCTAGGACCTTAACATTTTGCATGAAAGGAGGAGTAGCAGCCGAAGTGCACGGGAGAATGTGAAAAGTGTTCATATGTAGTAAAAACCTATGAAATCCGTCCGTTTTCGTCATTTGTTATCGAATCGACTTCAAGCCAGATCGACACATTGGCCGCACTTCTCTCTGAAACGGTTACATTTATCGTCTGCAAAGCTATGTCGCGTGCTGCGGTATGTGGAGACACGAAAAGCACCATAGTTGAACACAGATGAAGCTTCTAAGTTGATGTAATAGCCAGTAAGAAGTAGTACAATTCAAGTTTTAGGTATCGATTATTGACTTTTTAGCTGGCTTATGTGCCTTGGACATGATCTAGGACCATAACATTTTGCATGAAAGGAGGAGTAGCAGCCGAAGTGCACGGGAGAATGTGAAAAGTGTTCATATGTACTAAAAACCTGAGAAATCCGTCCGTTTTCGTCATTCGTTATCGAATCGACTTAAAGCCAGATCGTCACATTGGCTGCTCTTCTATCTGTAACGGTTGTACTTATCGTCTGGAAAGCTTCGTAGCGTGCTGCGGTATGCGGAGACACTGAAAGCACCATAGTAGAACACAGATGAAGCTTCTAAGATGATGTAATAGCCAGTAAGAGGTAGTACAATTCAAGTTTTAGGTATCGATTATTGACTTTTTAGCTGGCTTTGGTGCCTTGGACATGAGCTAGGACCTTAAGATTCTGCATGAAAGGAGGACTAGCACCCGCGTTGGATAGGAGAATGTGAAAAGTGTTCATATGTAGTAAAAACCTGAGAAATCCGTTCGTTTTCGTCATTTGTTATCGAATCGACTTAAAGCCAGATCGTCACATTGGCTGCTCCGATCTCTGAAACGGTTGTACTTATCGTCTGGAAAGCTTTGTCGCGTGCTGCGGTATGCGGAGACACTAAAAGCACCATAGTAGAACACAGATGAAGCTTCTAAGTTGATGTAATAGCCAGTAAGAAGTAGTATAATTCAAGTTTTAGGTATCGATTATTGACTTTTTAGCTGGCTTTGGTGCCTTGGACATGAGCTAGGACCTTAAGATTCTGCATGAATGGAGGACTAGCAGCCGAGTTGCACGGGAGAATGTGAAAAGTGTTCATATGTACTAAAAACCTGAGAAATCCGTCCGTTTTCGTCATTCGTTATCGAATCGACTTAAAGCCAGATTGTCACATTGGCCGCTCTTCTCTCTGAAACGGTTGTACTTATCGTCTGCAAAGCTATGTCGTATGCTGCGGTAGGCGGAGACACTGAAACCACCACAGTAGAACACAGATGAAGCTTCTAATTTGATGTAATAGCCAGTAAGAAGTAGTACAATTCAAGTTTTAGGTATCGATTATTGACTTTTTTGCTGGATTTGATGCCTTGGACATGAGCTAGGACCTTAAGAATCTGCATGAAAGGAGGACTAGCAGCCGAGTTGCAGGGAAGAATGTGAAAAGTGTTCATATGTAGTAAAAACCTGAGAAATCCGTCCGTGTTCTACATTTGTTATCGAATCCACTTCAAGCCAGATCGTCACATTGGCCGCTCTTCTCTCTGAAACGGTTGTACATCTCGTCTGCAAAGCTAGTCGCGTGCTGCGGTATGCGGAGACACTAAATGCACCATAGTAGAACACAGATGAGGCTTCGAAGTTGATGTAATAGCTAATAGGAAATAGTACAATTAAAGTTTTAGGTATCGATTATTGACTTTTTAGCTGGCTTTGGTGCCTTGGACATTACCTAGGACCTTAAGATTCTAAATGAAAGGACTGCTAGCATCAGAGTTGCACGGGAGAATGTGAAAAGTGTTCATATGTAGTAAAAACCTGACAAATCCGTCCGTTTTCGTCATTTGTTATCGAATCGACTTAAAGCCTGATCGTCACATTGGCCGCTCTTCTGTCTGAAACGGTTACATTTATCGTCTGCAAAGCTATGTCGCGTGCTGCGGTATGCGGAGACACTAAAAGCACCATAGTAGAACACAGAAGAAGCTTCTAAGTTGAAGCAATAGCCAGTAAGAAGTAGTACAATTCAAGTTTTAGTTGTCGATTATTCACTTTTTAGCCGGCTTTGGTGGCTTGGACATGACCTATGACCTTAAGATTTTGCTTGAAAAGAGGACTACCAGCCGCGTTGCACGGGAGAATGTGAAAAGTGTTCATATGTAGCAAACACCTGAGAAATCCGTCCGTTTTCGTCATTTGTTATCGAATCGACTTAAAGCCAGTTTGTCACATTGGCCGCTCTTCTCTCTGAAACGGCAGTACTTATCGTCTGCAAAGCTATGTCGCGTGCTGCGGTATGCGGAGACACTAAAAGTACCATAGTACAACACAGATGAAGCTTCTAAGTTGATGTAATAGCCAGTAGGAAGTAGTACAATTCAAGTTTTAGTTATCGATTATTGACTTTTTGGCTGGCTTTGGTGCCTTGGACATGAGCTAGGAACTTAAGATTTTGCATGAAAGGAGGACTAGCAGCCGCGTTGCGCGGGAGAATGTGAAAAGTGTTCATATGTAGTAAAAACCTGAGAAATCCGTCCGTGTTGGTCATTTGTTATCGAATCCACTTAAAGCCAGATCGTCACATTGGCTGCTCTTCTGTCTGAAACGGTTACATTTATCGTCTGCAAAGCTATGTCGCGTGCTGCGGTATACGGAGACACTACAAGCACCATAGTATAACACAGATGAAGCTACTAAGTTGATGTAATAGCCAGTAAGAAGTAGTACAATTCAAGTTTTAGCTATCGATTATTGACTTTTTAGCTGGCTTTAATGCCTTGGACATGAGCTAGGACCTTAACATTTTGCATGAAAGGAGGAGTAGCAGCCGAAGTGCACGGGAGAATGTGAAAAGTGTTCATATGTAGTAAAAACCTGCGAAATCCGTCCGTTTTCGTCATTTGTTATCGAATCGACTTCAAGCCAGATCGACACATTGGCCGCACTTCTGTCTGAAACGGTTACATTTATCGTCTGCAAAGCTATGTCGCGTGCTGCGGTATGTGGAGACACGAAAAGCACCATAGTTGAACACGGATGAAGCTTCTAAGTTGATGTAATAGCCAGTAAGAAGTAGTACAATTCAAGTTTTAGGTATCGATTATTGACTTTTTAGCTGGCTTTGGTGCCTTGGGCATGACCTATGACCTTAAGATTTTGCTTGAAAAGAGGACTACCAGCCGCGTTGCACGGTAGAATGTGAAAAGTGATCATATGTAGCAAACACCTGAGAAATCCGTCCGTTTTCGTCATTTGTTATCGAATCGACTTAAAGCCCGATCGTCACATTTGCCGCTCTTCTCTCTGAAACGGTTGTACTTATCGCCTGCAAAGCTATGTCGCGTGATGCGGTATGCGGAGACACTAAAAGCACCATGGTAGAACACAGATGAAGCTTCTAAGTTGATGTAATAGCCAGTAAGAAGTAGTACAATTCAAGTTTTAGGTATCGATAATTGACTTTTTAGCTGGCTTTGGTGCCTTGGACATGACCTATGACCTTCAGATTTTGCTTGAAAAGAGGACTACCAGCCGCGTTGCACGGTAGAATGTGAAAAGTGATCATATGTAGCAAACACCTGAGAAATCCGTCCGTTTTCGTCATTTGTTATCGAATCGACTTAAAGCCCGATCGTCACATTTGCCGCTCTTCTCTCTGAAACGGTTGTACTTATCGCCTGCAAAGCTATGTCGCGTGATGCGGTATGCGGAGACACTAAAAGCACCATAGTAGATTACAGATGAAGCTTCTAAGTTGATCTAATAGCAAGTAAGAAGTAGTATAATTCAAGTTTTAGGTATCGATTATTGACTTTTTAGCTGGCTTTGGTGCCTTGGAAATGAGCTAGGACCTTAAGATTCTGCATGAAAGGAGGACTAGCAGCCGAGTTGCACGGGAGAATGTGAAAAGTGTTCATATGTAGTAAAAACCTGAGAAATCCGTCCGTTTTCGTCATTTGTTATCGAATCGACTTAAAGCCAGATCGTCACATTGGCCGCTCTTCTCTCTGAAACGGTTGTACTTATCGTCTGCAAAGCTATGTCGTATGCTGCGGTAGGCGGAGACACTGAAACCACCACAGTAGAACACAGATGAAGCTTCTAATTTGATGTAATAGCCAGTAAGAAGTAGTACAATTCAAGTTTTAGGTATCGATTATTGACTTTTTAGCTGGCTTTGATGCCTTGGACATGACCTAGGACCTTAAGAATCTGCATGAAAGGAGGACTAGCAGCCGAGTTGCAGGGAAGAGTGTGAAAAGTGTTCATATGTAGTAAAAACCTGAGAAATCCGTCCGTGTTCGTCATTTGTTATCGAATCGACTTAAAGCCAGATCGTCACATTGGCTGCTCCGATCTATGAAACGGTTGTACTTATCGTCTGTAAAGCTTTGTCGCGTGCTGCGGTATGCGGAGACACTAAAAGCACCATAGTAGAACACAGATGAAGCTTCTAAGTTGATGTAATAGCCAGTAAGAAGTTTTATAATTCAAGTTTTAGGTATCGATTATTGACTTTTTAGCTGGCTTTGATGCTTTGGACATGAGCTAGGACCTTAAGAATCTGCATGAAAGGAGGACTAGCAGCCGAGTTGCAGGGAAGAAGGTGAAAAGTGTTCATATGTAGTAAAAACCTGAGAAATCCGTCCGTTTTCGTCATTTGTTATCGAATCCAGTTCAAGCCAGATCGTTACATTGGCCGCACTTCTGTCTGAAACGGTTACATTTATCGTCTGCAAAGCTATGTCGCGTGCTGCGGTATGCGGAGACACTAAAAGCACCATAGTAGAACACAGAAGAAGCTTCTAAGTTTAAGCAATAGCCAGTAAGAAGTAGTACAATTCAAGTTTTTGTTGTCGATTATTCACTTTTTAGCCGGCTTTGGTGGCTTGGACATGACCTATGACCTTAAGATTTTGCTTGAAAAGAGGACTACCAGCCGCGTTGCACGGGAGAATGTGGAAAGTGTTCATATGTAGCAAACACCTGAGAAATCCGTCCGTTTTCGTCATTTGTTATCGAATCGACTTAAAGCCAGTTTGTCACATTGGCCGCTCTTCTCTCTGAAACGGCAGTACTTATCGTCTGCAAAGCTATGTCGCGTGCTGCGGTATGCGGAGACACTAAAAGTACCATAGTACAACACAGATGAAGCTTCTAAGTTGATGTAATAGCCAGTAGGAAGTAGTACAATTCAAGTTTTAGTTATCGATTATTGACTTTTTGGCTGGCTTTGGTGCCTTGGACATGAGCTAGGAACTTAAGATTTTGCATGAAAGGAGGACTAGCAGCCGCGTTGCGCGGGAGAATGTGAAAAGTGTTCATATGTAGTAAAAACCTGAGAAATCCGTCCGTGTTGGTCATTTGTTATCGAATCCACTTAAAGCCAGATCGTCACATTGGCCGCTCTTCTGTCTGAAACGGTTACATTTATCGTCTGCAAAGCTATGTCGCGTGCTGCGGTATACGGAGACACTACAAGCACCATAGTATAACACAGATGAAGCTACTAAGTTGATGTAATAGCCAGTAAGAAGTAGTACAATTCAAGTTTTAGCTATCGATTATTGACTTTTTAGCTGGCTTTAATGCCTTGGACATGAGCTAGGACCTTAAAATTTTGCATGAAAGGAGGAGTAGCAGCCGAAGTGCACGGGAGAATGTGAAAAGTGTTCATATGTAGTATAAACCTGTGAAATCCGTCCGTTTTCGTCATTTGTTATCGAATCGACTTCAAGCCAGATCGACACATTGGCCGCACTTCTGTCTGAAACGGTTACATTTATCGTCTGCAAAGCTATGTCGCGTGCTGCGGTATGCGGAGACACTAAAAGCACCATAGTTGAACACAGATGAGGCTTCTAAGTTGATGTAATAGCCAGTAAGAAGTAGTACAATTCAAGTTTTAGGTATCGATTATTGACTTTTTACCCTTCTTTGGTGCCTTGGACTTGAGCTAGGAACTTAAGATTTTGCATGAAAGGAGGACTAGCAGCCGCGTTGCACCGGAGAATGTGAAAAGTGTTCATATGTTGTAAAAACCTGAGAAATCAGTCCGTTTTCGTCATTTGTTATCGAATCGACTTAAAGCCAGATCGTCACATTGGCCGCTCATCTCTCTGAAACGGTTGTACTTATCGTCTACAAAGCTATGTCGTGTGCTGCGGTATGCGGAGACACTAAAAGCACCATAGTAGAACACAGATGAAGCTTCTAAGTTGATGTAATAGCCAGTAAGAAGTAGTACAATTCAAGTTTTAGTTATCGATTATTGACTTTTTAGCTGGCTTTGGTGCCTTGGAAATGAGCTAGGACCTTAAGATTCTGCATGAAAGGAGGACTAGCAGCCGAGTTGCACGGGAGAATGTGAAAAGTGTTCATATGTAGTAAAAACCTGAGAAATCCGTCCGTTTTCGTCATTTGTTATCGAATCGACTTAAAGCCAGATCGTCACATTGGCCGCTCTTCTCTCTGAAACGGTTGTACTTATCGTCTGCAAAGCTATGTCGTATGCTGCGGTAGGCGGAGACACTGAAACCACCACAGTAGAACACAGATGAAGCTTCTAATTTGATGTAATAGCCAGTAAGAAGTAGTACAATTCAAGTTTTAGGTATCGATTATTGACTTTTTAGCTGGCTTTGATGCCTTGGACATGAGCTAGGACCTTAAGAATCTGCATGAAAGGAGGACTAGCAGCCGAGTTGCAGGGAAGAATGTGAAAAGTGTTCATATGTAGTAAAAACCTGAGAAATCCGTCCGTGTTCGTCATTTGTTATCGAATCGACTTAAAGCCAGATCGTCACATTGGCTGCTCCGATCTATGAAACGGTTGTACTTATCGTCTGGAAAGCTTTGTCGCGTGCTGCGGTATGCGGAGACACTAAATGCACCATAGTACAACACAGATGAAGCTTCGAAGTTGATGTAATAGCTAGTAAGAAATAGTACAATTATAGTTTTAGGTATCGATTATTGACTTTTTAGCTTGCTTTGGTGCCTTGGACATTACCTAGGACCTTAAGATTCTAAATGAAAGGACTGCTAGCATCAGAGTTGCACGGGAGAATGTGAAAAGTGTTCATATGTACTAAAAACCTGAGAAATCCGTCCGTTTTCGTCATTTGTTATCGAATCGACTTAAAGCCTGATCGTCACATTGGCCGCTCTTCTGTCTGAAACGGTTACATTTATCGTCTGCAAAGCTATGTCGCGTGCTGCGGTATGCGGAGACACTAAAAGCACCATAGTAGAACACAGAAGAAGCTTCTAAGTTTAAGCAATAGCCAGTAAGAAGTAGTACAATTCAAGTTTTAGTTATCGATTATTGACTTTTTGGCTGGCTTTGGTGCCTTGGACATGAGCTAGGAACTTAAGATTTTGCATGAAAGGAGGACTAGCAGCCGCGTTGCGCGGGAGAATGTGAAAAGTGTTCATATGTAGTAAAAACCTGAGAAATCCGTCCGTGTTGGTCATTTGTTATCGAATCCACTTAAAGCCAGATCGTCACATTGGCCGCTCTTCTGTCTGAAACGGTTACATTTATCGTCTGCAAAGCTATGTCGCGTGCTGCGGTATACGGATACACTACAAGCACCATAGTATAACACAGATGAAGCTACTAAGTTGATGTAATAGCCAGTAAGAAGTAGTACAATTCAAGTTTTAGCTATCGATTATTGACTTTTTAGCTGGCTTTAATGCCTTCGACATGAGCTAGGACCTTAAAATTTTGCATGAAAGGAGGAGTAGCAGCCGAAGTGCACGGGAGAATGTGAAAAGTGTTCATATGTAGTATAAACCTGTGAAATCCGTCCGTTTTCGTCATTTGTTATCGAATCGACTTCAAGCCAGATCGACACATTGGCCGCACTTCTGTCTGAAACGGTTACATTTATCGTCTGCAAAGCTATGTCGCGTGCTGCGGTATGCGGAGACACGAAAAGCACCATAGTTGAACACAGATGAAGCTTCTAAGTTGATGTAATAGCCAGTAAGAAGTAGTACAATTCAAGTTTTAGGTATCGATTATTGACTTTTTACCCTTCTTTGGTGCCTTGGACATGAGCTAGGAACTTAAGATTTTGCATGAAAGGAGGACTAGCAGCCGCGTTGCACCGGAGAATGTGAAAAGTGTTCATATGTTGTAAAAACCTGAGAAATCAGTCCGTTTTCGTCATTTGTAATCGAATCGACTTAAAGCCAGATCGTCACATTGGCCGCTCATCTCTCTGAAACGGTTGTACTAATCGTCTACAAAGCTATGTCGTGTGCTGCGGTATGCGGAGACACTAAAAGCACCATAGTATAACACAGATGAAGCTTCTAAGTTGATGTAATAGCCAGTAAGAAGTAGTACAATTCAAGTTTTAGTTATCGATTATTGACTTTTTGGCTGGCTTTGGTGCCTTGGACATGAGCTAGGACCTTAACATTTTGCATGAAAGGAGGAGTAGCAGCCGAAGTGCACGGGAGAATGTGAGAAGTGTTTATATGTAGTAAAAACCTGAGAAATACGTCCGTTTTCGTCATTTGTTATCGAATCGACTTAAAGCCAGATCGTCACATTGGCCGCTCTTCTCTCTGAAACGGTTGTACTTATCGTCTGCAAAGCAATGTCGCGTGCTGCGGTATGCGGAGACTCTAAAAGCACCATAGTAGAACACAGATGAAGCTTCTAATTTGATGTAATAGCCAGTAATAAGTAGTACAATTCAAGTTTTAGGTACTGATTATTTACTTTTTAGCTGGCTTTGGAGCCTTGGACATGAGCTAGGACCTTAAGATTCTGCATGAAAGGAGGACTAGCAGCCGCGTTGCACGGGAGAATGTGAAATGTGTTCATATGTAGTAAAAACCTGAGAAATCCGTCCGTTTTCGTCATTTGTTATCGAATCGACTTAAAGCCCGATCGTCACATTGGCCGCTCTTCTCTCTGAAACGGTTGTACTTATCGCCTGCAAAGCTATGTCGAGGTGATGCGGTATGCGGAGACACTAAAAGCACCATAGTAGAACACAGATGAAGCTTCTAAGTTGATGTAATAGCCAGTAAGAAGTAGTACAATTCAAGTTTTAGGTATCGATTATTGACTTTTTAGCTGGCTTTGGTGCCTTGGACATGAGCTAGGACCTTAAGATTCTGCATGAAAGGAGGACTAGCGGCCGCGTTGTACGGGAGAATGTGAAATGTGTTCATATGTAGTAAAATCCTGAGAAATCCGTCCGTTTTCGTCATTTGTTATCGAATCGACTTAAAGCCAGATCGCCACATTGGCTGCTCTTCTCTCAGAAACGGTTGTACTTATCGTCTGGAAAGCTTCGTAGCGTGCTGCGGTATGCGGAGACACTGAAAGCACCATAGTAGAACACAGATGAAGCTTCTAAGATGATGTAATAGCCAGTAAGAAGTAGTACAATTCAAGTTTTAGGTATCGATTATTGACTTTTTAGCTGGCTTTGGTGCCTTGGACATGAGCTAGGACCTTAAGATTCTGCATGAAAGGAGGACTAGCAGCCGAGTTGCACGGGAGAATGTGAAAAGTGTTCATATGTAGTAAAAACCTGAGAAATCCGTCCGTTTTCGTCATTTGTTATCGAATCGACTTAAAGCCAGATCGTCACATTGGCCCCTCTTTTCTCTGAAACGGTTGTACTTATCGTCTGCAAAGCTATGTCGCGTACTGCGGTGTGCGGAGACACTAAAAGCACCATGGTAGAACACAGATGAAGCTTCTAAGTTGATGTAATAGCCAGTAAGAAGTAGTACAATTCAAGTTTTAGGTATCGATTATTGACTTTTTAGCTGGCTTTGGTGCCTTGGACATGAGCTAGGACCTTAAGATTCTGCATTAAAGGAGGACTAGCAGCCGCGTTGCACGGGAGAATGTGAAATGTGTTCATATGTAGTAGAAACCTGAGAAATCCGTCCGTTTTCGTCATTTGTTATCGAATCGAATTAAAGCCAGATCGTCACATTGGCCGCTCTTCTCTCTGAAACGGTTGTACTTATCGTCTGCAAAGCTATGTCGCGTGCTGCGGTATGCGGAGACACTAAAAGCACCATAGTAGAACACAGATGAAGCTTCTAAGTTAATGTAATAGCCAGTAAGAAGTAGTACAATTCAAGTTTTAGTTATCGATTATTGACTTTTTAGCTGGCTTTGGTGCCTTGGACATGAGCTAGGACCTTAAGATTCTGCATGAAAGGAGGACTAGCACCCGCGTTGGATAGGAGAATGTGAAAAGTGTTCATATGTAGTAAAAACCTGAGAAATCCGTTCGTTTTCGTCATTTGTTATCGAATCGACTTAAAGCCAGATCGTCACATTGGCTGCTCCGATCTCTGAAACGGTTGTACTTATCGTCTGGAAAGCTTTGTCGCGTGCTGCGGTATGCGGAGACACTAAAAGCACCATAGTAGAACACAGATGAAGCTTCTAAGTTGATGTAATAGCAAGTAAGAAGTAGTATAATTCAAGTTTTAGGTATCGATTATTGACTTTTTAGCTGGCTTTGGTGCCTTGGAAATGAGCTAGGACCTTAAGATTCTGCATGAAAGGAGGACTAGCAGCCGAGTTGCACGGGAGAATGTGAAAAGTGTTCATATGTAGTAAAAACCTGAGAAATCCGTCCGTTTTCGTCATTTGTTATCGAATCGACTTAAAGCCAGATCGTCACATTGGCCGCTCTTCTCTCTGAAACGGTTGTACTTATCGTCTGCAAAGCTATGTCGTATGCTGCGGTAGGCGGAGACACTGAAACCACCACAGTAGAACACAGATGAAGCTTCTAATTTGATGTAATAGCCAGTAAGAAGTAGTACAATTCAAGTTTTAGGTATCGATTATTGACTTTTTAGCTGGCTTTGATGCCTTGGACATGAGCTAGGACCTTAAGAATCTGCATGAAAGGAGGACTAGCAGCCGAGTTGCAGGGAAGAGTGTGAAAAGTGTTCATATGTAGTAAAAACCTGAGAAATCCGTCCGTGTTCGTCATTTGTTATCGAATCGACTTAAAGCCAGATCGTCACATTGGCTGCTCCGATCTATGAAACGGTTGTACTTATCGTCTGGAAAGCTTTGTCGCGTGCTGCGGTATGCGGAGACACTAAAAGCACCATAGTAGAACACAGATGAAGCTTGTAAGTTGATGTAATAGCCAGTAAGAAGTTTTATAATTCAAGTTTTAGGTATCGATTATTGACTTTTTAGCTGGCTTTGATGCCTTGGACATGAGCTAGGACCTTAAGAATCTGCATGAAAGGAGGACTAGCAGCCGAGTTGCAGGGAAGAATGTGAAAAGTGTTCATATGTAGTAAAAACCTGAGAAATCCGTCCGTTTTCGTCATTTGTTATCGAATCCACTTCAAGCCAGATCGTTACATTGGCCGCTCTTCTCTCTGAAACGGTTGTACATCTCGTCTGCAAAGCTAGTCGCGTGCTGCGGTATGCGGAGACACTAAATGCACCATAGTAGAACACAGATGAAGCTTCGAAGTTGATGTAATAGCTAATAAGAAATAGTACAATTATAGTTTTAGGGATCGATTATTGACTTTTTAGCTTGCTTTGGTGCCTTGGACATTACCTAGGACCTTAAGATTCTAAATGAAAGGACTGCTAGCATCAGAGTTGCACGGGAGAATGTGAAAAGTGTTCATATGTACTAAAAACCTGAGAAATCCGTCCGTTTTCGTCATTTGTTATCGAATCGACTTAAAGCCTGATCGTCACATTGGCCGCTCTTCTGTCTGAAACTTTTACATTTATCGTCTGCAAAGCTATGTCGCGTGCTGCGGTATGCGGAGACACTAAAAGCACCATAGTAGAACACAGAAGAAGCTTCTAAGTTTAAGCAATAGCCAGTAAGAAGTAGTACAATTCAAGTTTTTGTTGTCGATTATTCACTTTTTTGCCGGCTTTGGTGCCTTGGACATGAGCTAGGAACTTAAGATTTTGCATGAAAGGAGGACTAGCAGCCGCGTTGCGCGGGAGAATGTGAAAAGTGTTCATATGTAGTAAAAACCTGAGAAATCCGTCCGTGTTGGTCATTTGTTATCGAATCGACTTAAAGCCAGATCGTCACATTGGCCGCTCATCTCTCTGAAACGGTTGTACTTATCGTCTACAAAGCTATGTCGTGTGCTGCGGTATGCGGAGACACTAAAAGCACCATAGTATAACACAGGTGAAGCTTCTAAGTTGATGTAATAGCCAGTTAGAAGTAGTACAATTCAAGTTTTAGTTATCGATTATTGACTTTTTAGCTGGCTTTGGTGCCTTGGAAATGAGCTAGGACCTTAAGATTCTGCATGAAAGGAGGACTAGCAGCCGAGTTGCACGGGAGAATGTGAAAAGTGTTCATATGTAGTAAAAACCTGAGAAATCCGTCCGTTTTCGTCATTTGTTATCGAATCGACTTAAAGCCAGATCGTCACATTGGCCGCTCTTCTCTCTGAAACGGTTGTACTTATCGTCTGCAAAGCTATGTCGTATGCTGCGGTAGGCGGAGACACTGAAACCACCACAGTAGAACACAGATGAAGCTTCTAATTTGATGCAATAGCCAGTAAGAAGTAGTACAATTCAAGTTTTAGGTATCGATTATTGACTTTTTAGCTGCCTTTGATGCCTTGGACATGAGCTAGGACCTTAAGAATCTGCATGAAAGGAGGACTAGCAGCCGAGTTGCAGGGAAGAATGTGAAAAGTGTTCATATGTAGTAAAAACCTGAGAAATCCGTCCGTGTTCGTCATTTGTTATCGAATCGACTTAAAGCCAGATCGTCACATTGGCTGCTCCGATCTATGAAACGGTTGTACTTATCGTCTGGAAAGCTTTGTCGCGTGCTGCGGTATGCGGAGACACTAAAAGCACCATAGTAGAACACAGATGAAGCTTGTAAGTTTATGTAATAGCCAGTCAGAAGTTTTATAATTCAAGTTTTAGGTATCGATTATTGACTTTTTAGCTGGCTTTGATGCCTTGGACATGAGCTAGGACCTTAAGAATCTGCATGAAAGGAGGACTAGCAGCCGAGTTGCAGGGAAGAATGTGAAAAGTGTTCATATGTAGTAAAAACCTGAGAAATCCGTCCGTTTTCGTCATTTGTTATCGAATCCACTTCAAGCCAGATCGTTACATTGGCCGCTCTTCTCTCTGAAACGGTTGTACATCTCGTCTGCAAAGCTAGTCGCGTGCTGCGGTATGCGGAGACACTAAATGCACCATAGTACAACACAGATGAAGCTTCGAAGTTGATGTAATAGCTAGTAAGAAATAGTACAATTATAGTTTTAGGTATCGATTATTGACTTTTTAGCTTGCTTTGGTGCCTTGGACATTACCTAGGACCTTAAGATTCTAAATGAAAGGACTGCTAGCATCAGAGTTGCACGGGAGAATGTGAAAAGTGTTCATATGTACTAAAAACCTGAGAAATCCGTCCGTTTTCGTCATTTGTTATCGAATCGACTTAAAGCCTGATCGTCACATTGGCCGCTCTTCTGTCTGAAACGGTTACATTTATCGTCTGCAAAGCTATGTCGCGTGCTGCGGTATGCGGAGACACTAAAAGCACCATAGTAGAACACAGAAGAAGCTTCTACGTTTAAGCAATAGCCAGTAAGAAGTAGTACAATTCAAGTTTTTGTTGTCGATTATTCACTTTTTAGCCGGCTTTGGTGGCTTGGACATGACCTATGACCTTAAGATTTTGCTTGAAAAGAGGACTACCAGCCGCGTTGCACGGGAGAATGTGAAAAGTGTTCATATCGTGCAAACACCTGAGAAATCCGTCCGTTTTCGTCATTTGTTATCGAATCGACTTAAAGCCAGTTTGTCACATTGGCCGCTCTTCTCTCTGAAACGGCAGTACTTATCGTCTGCAAAGCTATGTCGCGTGCTGCGGTATGCGGAGACACTAAAAGTACCATAGTACAACACAGATGAAGCTTCTAAGTTGATGTAATAGCCAGTAGGAAGTAGTACAATTCAAGTTTTAGTTATCGATTATTGACTTTTTGGCTGGCTTTGGTGCCTTGGACATGAGCTAGGAACTTAAGATTTTGCATGAAAGGAGGACTAGCAGCCGCGTTGCGCGGGAGAATGTGAAAAGTGTTCATATGTAGTAAAAACCTGAGAAATCCGTCCGTGTTGGTCATTTGTTATCGAATCCACTTAAAGCCAGATCGTCACATTGGCCGCTCTTCTGTCTGAAACGGTTACATTTATCGTCTGCAAAGCTATGTCGCGTGCTGCGGTATACGGAGACACTACAAGCACCATAGTATAACACAGATGAAGCTACTAAGTTGATGTAATAGCCAGTAAGAAGTAGTACATTTCAAGTTTTAGCTATCGATTATTGACTTTTTAGCTGGCTTTAATGCCTTGGACATGAGCTAGGACCTTAAAATTTTGCATGAAAGGAGGAGTAGCAGCCGAAGTGCACGCGAGAATGTGAAAAGTGTTCATATGTAGTATAAACCTGTGAAATCCGTCCGTTTTCGTCATTTGTTATCGAATCGACTTCAAGCCAGATCGACACATTGGCCGCACTTCTGTCTGAAACGGTTACATTTATCGTCTGCAAAGCTATGTCGCGTGCTGCGGTATGTGGAGACACGAAAAGCACCATAGTTGAACACAGATGAAGCTTCTAAGTTGATTTAATAGCCAGTAAGAAGTAGTACAATTCAAGTTTTAGGTATCGATTATTGACTTTTTACCCTTCTTTGGTGCCTTGAACATGAGCTAGGAACTTAAGATTTTGCATGAAAGGAGGACTAGCAGCCGCGTTGCACCGGAGAATGTGAAAAGTGTTCATATGTTGTAAAAACCTGAGAAATCAGTCCGTTTTCGTCATTTGTTATCGAATCGACTTAAAGCCAGATCGTCACATTGGCCGCTCATCTCTCTGAAACGGTTGTACTTATCGTCTACAAAGCTATGTCGTGTGCTGCGGTATGCGGAGACACTAAAAGCACCATAGTATAACACAGGTGAAGCTTCTAAGTTGATGTAATAGCCAGTAAGAAGTAGTACAATTCAAGTTTTAGTTATCGATTATTGACTTTTTAGCTGGCTTTGGTGCCTTGGACATGAGCTAGGACCTTAACATTTTGCATGAAAGGAGGAGTAGCAGCCGAAGTGCACGGGAGAATGTGAGAAGTGTTTATATGTAGTAAAAACCTGAGAAATACGTCCGTTTTCGTCATTTGTTATCGAATCGACTTAAAGCCAGATCGTCACATTGGCCGCTCTTCTCTCTGAAACGGTTGTACTTATCGTCTGCAAAGCAATGTCGCGTGCTGCGGTATGCGGAGACTCTAAAAGCACCATAGTAGAACACAGATGAAGCTTCTAATTTGATGTAATAGCCAGTAATAAGTAGTACAATTCAAGTTTTAGGTACTGATTATTTACTTTTTAGCTGGCTTTGGAGCCTTGGACATGAGCTAGGACCTTAAGATTCTGCATGAAAGGAGGACTAGCAGCCGCGTTGCACGGGAGAATGTGAAATGTGTTCATATGTAGTAAAAACCTGAGAAATCCGTCCGTTTTCGTCATTTGTTATCGAATCGACTTAAAGCCCGATCGTCACATTGGCCGCACTTCTCTCTGAAACGGTTGTACTTATCGCCTGCAAAGCTATGTCGAGGTGATGCGGTATGCGGAGACACTAAAAGCACCATAGTAGAACACAGATGAAGCTTCTAAGTTGATGTAATAGCCAGTAAGAAGTAGTACAATTCAAGTTTTAGGTATCGATTATTGACTTTTTAGCTGGCTTTGGTGCCTTGGACATGAGCTAGGACCTTAAGATTCTGCATGAAAGGAGGACTAGCGGCCGCGTTGTACGGGAGAATGTGAAATGTGTTCATATGTAGTAAAATCCTGAGAAATCCGTCCGTTTTCGTCATTTGTTATCGAATCGACTTAAAGCCAGATCGTCACATTGGCTGCTCTTCTCTCTGAAACGGTTGTACTTATCGTCTGGAAAGCTTCGTAGCGTGCTGCGGTATGCGGAGACACTGAAAGCACCATAGTAGAACACAGATGAAGCTTCTAAGATGATGTAATAGCCAGTAAGAAGTAGTACAATTCAAGTTTTAGGTATCGATTATTGACTTTTTAGCTGGCTTTGGTGCCTTGGACATGAGCTAGGACCTTAAGATTCTGCATTAAAGGAGGACTAGCAGCCGCGTTGCACGGGAGAATGTGAAATGTGTTCATATGTAGTAGAAACCTGAGAAATCCGTCCGTTTTCGTCATTTGTTATCGAATCGAATTAAAGCCAGATCGTCACATTGGCCGCTCTTCTCTCTGAAACGGTTGTACTTATCGTCTGCAAAGCTATGTCGCGTGCTGCGGTATGCGGAGACACTAAAAGCACCATAGTAGAACACAGATGAAGCTTCTAAGTTAATGTAATAGCCAGTAAGAAGTAGTACAATTCAAGTTTTAGTTATCGATTATTGACTTTTTAGCTGGCTTTGGTGCCTTGGACATGAGCTAGGACCTTAAGATTCTGCATGAAAGGAGGACTACCACCCGCGTTGGATAGGAGAATGTGAAAAGTGTTCATATGTAGTAAAAACCTGAGAAATCCGTTCGTTTTCGTCATTTGTTATCGAATCGACTTAAAGCCAGATCGTCACATTGGCTGCTCCGATCTCTGAAACGGTTGTACTTATCGTCTGGAAAGCTTTGTCGCGTGCTGCGGTATGCGGAGACACTAAAAGCACCATAGTAGAACACAGATGAAGCTTCTAAGTTGATGTAATAGCCAGTAGGAAGTAGTACAATTCAAGTTTTAGTTATCGATTATTGACATTTTGGCTGGCTTTGGTGCCTAGGACATGAGCTAGGAACTTAAGATTTTGCATGAAAGGAGGACTAGCAGCCGCGTTGCGCGGGAGAATGTGAAAAGTGTTCATATGTAGTAAAAACCTGAGAAAACCGTCCGTGTTGGTCATTTGTTATCGAATCCACTTAAAGCCAGATCGTCACATTGGCCGCTCTTCTGTCTGAAACGGTTACATTTATCGTCTGCAAAGCTATGTCGCGTGCTGCGGTATACGGAGACACTACAAGCACCATAGTATAACACAGATGAAGCTACTAAGTTGATGTAATAGCCAGTAAGAAGTAGTACAATTCAAGTTTTAGGTATCGATTATTGACTTTTTAGCTGGCTTTGGTGCCTTGGACATGACCTATGACCTTAAGATTTTGCTTGAAAAGAGGACTACCAGCCGCGTTGCACGGGAGAATGTGAAAAGTGTTCATATGTAGCAAACACCTGAGAAATCCGTCCGTTTTCGTCATTTGTTATCGAATCGACTTATAGCCCGATCGTCACATTGGCTGCTCTGATCTCTGAAACGGTTGTACTTATCGTCTGGAAAGCTTTGTCGCGTGCTGCGGTATGCGGCGACACTAAAAGCACCATAGTAGAACACAGATGAAGCTTCTAAGTTGATGTAATAGCCAGTAAGAAGTAGTATAATTCAAGTTTTAGGTATCGATTATTGACTTTTTTGCTGGCTTTGGTGCCTTGGAAATGAGCTAGGACCTTAAGATTCTGCATGAAAGGAGGACTAGCAGCCGAGTTGCCCGGGAGAATGTGAAAAGTGTTCATATGTAGTAAAAACCTGAGAAATCCGTCCGTTTTCGTCATTTGTTATCGAATCGACTTAAAGCCAGATCGTCACATTGGCCGCTCTTCTCTCTGAAACGGTTGTACTTATCGTCTGCAAAGCTATGTCGTATGCTGCGGTAGGCGGAGACACTGAAACCACCACAGTAGAACACAGATGAAGCTTCTAATTTGATGTAATAGCCAGTAAGAAGTAGTACAATTCAAATTTTAGGTATCGATTATTGACTTTTTAGCTGGCTTTGATGCCTTGGACATGAGCTAGGACCTTAAGAATCTGCATGAAAGGAGGACTAGCAGCCGAGTTGCAGGGAAGAATGTGAAAAGTGTTCATATGTAGTAAAAACCTGAGAAATCCGTCCGTGTTCGTCATTTGTTATCGAATCCACTTCAAGCCGGATCGTCACATTGGCCGCTCTTCTCTCTGAAACGGTTGTACATCTCGTCTACAAAGCTAGTCGCGTGCTGCGGTATGCGGAGACACTAAATGCACCATAGTAGAACACAGATGAAGCTTCGAAGTTGATGTAATAGCTAATAAGAAATAGTACAATTAAAGTTTTAGGTATCGATTATTGACTTTTTAGCTTGCTTTGGTGCCTTGGACATTACCTAGGACCTTAAGATTCTAAATGAAAGGACTGCTAGCATCAGAGTTGCACGGGAGAATGTGAAAATTGTTCATATGTACTAAAAACCTGAGAAATCCGTCCGTTTTCGTCATTTGTTATCGAATCGACATAAAGCCTGATCGTCACATTGGCCGCTCTTCTGTCTGAAACGGTTACATTTATCGTCTGCAAAGCTATGTCACGTGCTGCGGTATGCGGAGACACTAAAAGCACCATAGTAGAACACAGAAGAACCTTCTAAGTTGAAGCAATAGCCAGTAAGAAGTAGTACAATTCAAGTTTTAGTTGTCGATTATTCACTTTTTAGCCGGCTTTGGTGGCTTGGACATGACCTATGACCTTAAGACTTTGCTTGAAAAGAGGACTACCAGCCGCGTTGCACGGGAGAATGTGAAAAGTGTTCATATGTAGCAAACACCTGAGAAATCCGTCCGTTTTCGTCATTTGTTATCGAATCGACTTAAAGCCAGTTTGTCACATTGGCCGCTCTTCTCTCTGAAACGGCAGTACTTATCGTCTGCAAAGCTATGTCGCGTGCTGCGGTATGCGGAGACACTAAAAATACCATAGTACAATACAGATGAAGCTTCTAAGTTGATGTAATAGCCAGTAGGAAGTAGTACAATTCAAGTTTTAGTTATCGATTATTGACTTTTTAGCTGGCTTTAATGCCTTGGACATGAGCTAGGACCTTAACATTTTGCATGAAAGGAGGAGTAGATGCCGAAGTGCACGGGAGAATGTGAAAAGTGTTCATATGTAGTAAAAACCTGTGAAATCCGTCCGTTTTCGTCATTTGTTATCGAATCGACTTCAAGCCAGATCGACACATTGTCCGCACTTCTGTCTGAAACGGTTACATTTATCGTCTGCAAAGCTATGTCGCGTGCTGCGGTATGTGGAGACACGAAAAGCACCATAGTTGAACACGGATGAAGCTTCTAAGTTGATGTAATAGCCAGTAAGTAGTAGTACAATTCAAGTTTTAGGTATCGATTATTGACTTTTTAGCTGGCTTTGGTGCCTTCGACATGAGCTAGGACCTTAAGATTCTGCATGAAAGGAGGACTAGCAGCCGAGTTGCACGGGAGAATGTGAAAAGTGTTCATATGTAGTAAAAACCTGAGAAATCCGTCCGTTTTCGTCATTTGTTATCGAATCGACTTAAAGCCAGATCGTCACATTGGCCGCTCATCTCTCTGAAACGGTTGTACATATCGTCTACAAAGCTACGTCGTGTGCTGCGGTATGCGGAGACACTAAAAGCACCATAGTATAACACAGGTGAAGCTTCTAAGTTGATGTAATAGCCAGTAAGAAGTAGTACAATTCAAGTTTTAGTTATCGATTATTGACTTTTTAGCTGGCTTTGATGCCTTGGACATGAGCTAGGACCTTAAGAATCTGCATGAAAGGAGGACTAGCAGCCGAGTTGCAGGGAAGAATGTGAAAAGTGTTCATATGTAGTAAAAACCTGAGAAATCCGTCCGTTTTCGTCATTTGTTATCGAATCCACTTCAAGCCAGATCGTTACATTGGCCGCTCTTCTCTCTGAAACGGTTGTACATCTCGTCTGCAAAGCTAGTCGCGTGCTGCGGTATGCGGAGACACTAAATGCACCATAGTAGAACACAGATGAAGCTTCGAAGTTGATGTAATAGCTAATAAGAAATAGTACAATTATAGTTTTAGGGATCGATTATTGACTTTTTAGCTTGCTTTGGTGCCTTGGACATTACCTAGGACCTTAAGATTCTAAATGAAAGGACTGCTAGCATCAGAGTTGCACGGGAGAATGTGAAAAGTGTTCATATGTACTAAAAACCTGAGAAATCCGTCCGTTTTCGTCATTTGTTATCGAATCGACTTAAAGCCTGATCGTCACATTGGCCGCTCTTCTGTCTGAAACTTTTACATTTATCGTCTGCAAAGCTATGTCGCGTGCTGCGGTAAGCGGAGACACTAAAAGCACCATAGTAGAACACAGAAGAAGCTTCTAAGTTTAAGCAATAGCCAGTAAGAAGTAGTACAATTCAAGTTTTTGTTGTCGATTATTCACTTTTTTGCCGGCTTTGGTGCCTTGGACATGAGCTAGGAACTTAAGATTTTGCATGAAAGGAGGACTAGCAGCCGCGTTGCGCGGAAGAATGTGAAAAGTGTTCATATGTAGTAAAAACCTGAGAAATCCGTCCGTGTTGGTCATTTGTTATCGAATCGACTTAAAGCCAGATCGTCACATTGGCCGCTTATCTCTCTGAAACGGTTGTACTTATCGTCTACAAAGCTATGTCGTGTGCTGCGGTATGCGGAGACACTAAAAGCACCATAGTATAACACAGGTGAAGCTTCTAAGTTGATGTAATAGCCAGTAAGAAGTAGTACAATTCAAGTTTTAGTTATCGATTATTGACTTTTTAGCTGGCTTTGGTGCCTTGGAAATGAGCTAGGACCTTAAGATTCTGCATGAAAGGAGGACTAGCAGCCGAATTGCACGGGAGAATGTGAAAAGTGTTCATATGTAGTAAAAACCTGAGAAATCCGTCCGTTTTCGTCATTTGTTATCGAATCGACTTAAAGCCAGATCGTCACATTGGCCGCTCTTCTCTCTGAAACGGTTGTACTTATCGTCTGCAAAGCTATGTCGTATGCTGCGGTAGGCGGAGACACTGAAACCACCACAGTAGAACACAGATGAAGCTTCTAATTTGATGCAATAGCCAGTAAGAAGTAGTACAGTTCAAGTTTTAGGTATCGATTATTGACTTTTTAGCTGGCTTTGATGCCTTGGACATGAGCTAGGACCTTAAGAATCTGCATGAAAGGAGGACTAGCAGCCGAGTTGCAGGGAAGAATGTGAAAAGTGTTCATATGTAGTAAAAACCTGAGAAATCCGTCCGTGTTCGTCATTTGTTATCGAATCGACTTAAAGCCAGATCGTCACATTGGCTGCTCCGATCTATGAAACGGTTGTACTTATCGTCTGGAAAGCTTTGTCGCGTGCTGCGGTATGCGGAGACACTAAAAGCACCATAGTAGAACACAGATGAAGCTTGTAAGTTTATGTAATAGCCAGTAAGAAGTTTTATAATTCAAGTTTTAGGTATCGATTATTGACTTTTTAGCTGGCTTTGATGCCTTGGACATGAGCTAGGACCTTAAGAATCTGCATGAAAGGAGGACTAGCAGCCGAGTTGCAGGGAAGAATGTGAAAAGTGTTCATATGTAGTAAAAACCTGAGAAATCCGTCCGTTTTCGTCATTTGTTATCGAATCCACTTCAAGCCAGATCGTTACATTGGCCGCTCTTCTCTCTGAAACGGTTGTACATCTCGTCTGCAAAGCTAGTCGCGTGCTGCGGTATGCGGAGACACTAAATGCACCATAGTACAACACAGATGAAGCTTCGAAGTTGATGTAATAGCTAGTAAGAAATAGTACAATTATAGTTTTAGGTATCGATTATTGACTTTTTAGCTTGCTTTGGTGCCTTGGACATTACCTAGGACCTTAAGATTCTAAATGAAAGGACTGCTAGCATCAGAGTTGCACGGGAGAATGTGAAAAGTGTTCATATGTACTAAAAACCTGAGAAATCCGTCCGTTTTCGTCATTTGTTATCGAATCGACTTAAAGCCTGATCGTCACATTGGCCGCTCTTCTGTCTGAAACGGTTACATTTATCGTCTGCAAAGCTATGTCGCGTGCTGCGGTATGCGGAGACACTAAAAGCACCATAGTAGAACACAGAAGAAGCTTCTACGTTTAAGCAATAGCCAGTAAGAAGTAGTACAATTCAAGTTTTTGTTGTCGATTATTCACTTTTTAGCCGGCTTTGGTGGCTTGGACATGACCTATGACCTTAAGATTTTGCTTGAAAAGAGGACTACCAGCCGCGTTGCACGGGAGAATGTGAAAAGTGTTCATATGTAGTAAAAACCTGAGAAATCCGTCCGTTTTCGTCATTTGTTATCGAATCCACTTCAAGCCGGATCGTCACATTGGCCGCTCTTCTCTCTGAAACGGTTGTACATCTCGTCTACAAAGCTAGTCGCGTGCTGCGGTATGCGGAGACACTAAATGCACCATAGTAGAACACAGATGAAGCTTCGAAGTTGATGTAATAGCTAATAAGAAATAGTACAATTAAAGTTTTAGGTATCGATTATTGACTTTTTAGCTTGCTTTGGTGCCTTGGACATTACCTAGGACCTTAAGATTCTAAATGAAAGGACTGCTAGCATCAGAGTTGCACGGGAGAATGTGAAAATTGTTCATATGTACTAAAAATCTGAGAAATCCGTCCGTTTTCGTCATTTGTTATCGAATCGACATAAAGCCTGATCGTCACATTGGCCGCTCTTCTGTCTGAAACGGTTACATTTATCGTCTGCAAAGCTATGTCACGTGCTGCGGTATGCGGAGACACTAAAAGCACCATAGTAGAACACAGAAGAACCTTCTAAGTTGAAGCAATAGCCAGTAAGAAGTAGTACAATTCAAGTTTTAGTTGTCGATTATTCACTTTTTAGCCGGCTTTGGTGGCTTGGACATGACCTATGACCTTAAGACTTTGCTTGAAAAGAGGACTACCAGCCGCGTTGCACGGGAGAATGTGAAAAGTGTTCATATGTAGCAAACACCTGAGAAATCCGTCCGTTTTCGTCATTTGTTATCGAATCGACTTAAAGCCAGTTTGTCACATTGGCCGCTCTTCTCTCTGAAACGGCAGTACTTATCGTCTGCAAAGCTATGTCGCGTGCTGCGGTATGCGGAGACACTAAAAATACCATAGTACAATACAGATGAAGCTTCTAAGTTGATGTAATAGCCAGTAGGAAGTAGTACAATTCAAGTTTTAGTTATCGATTATTGACTTTTTAGCTGGCTTTAATGCTTTGGACATAAACTAGGACCTTAACATTTTGCATGAAAGGAGGAGTAGATGCCGAAGTGCACGGGAGAATGTGAAAAGTGTTCATATGTAGTAAAAACCTGTGAAATCCGTCCGTTTTCGTCATTTGTTATCGAATCGACTTCAAGCCAGATCGACACATTGTCCGCACTTCTGTCTGAAACGGTTACATTTATCGTCTGCAAAGCTATGTCGCGTGCTGCGGTATGTGGAGACACGAAAAGCACCATAGTTGAACACGGATGAAGCTTCTAAGTTGATGTAATAGCCAGTAAGTAGTAGTACAATTCAAGTTTTAGGTATCGATTATTGACTTTTTAGCTGGCTTTGGTGCCTTCGACATGAGCTAGGACCTTAAGATTCTGCATGAAAGGAGGACTAGCAGCCGAGTTGCACGGGAGAATGTGAAAAGTGTTCATATGTAGTAAAAACCTGAGAAATCCGTCCGTTTTCGTCATTTGTTATCGAATCGACTTAAAGCCAGATCGTCACATTGGCCGCTCATCTCTCTGAAACGGTTGTACATATCGTCTACAAAGCTACGTCGTGTGCTGCGGTATGCGGAGACACTAAAAGCACCATAGTATAACACAGGTGAAGCTTCTAAGTTGATGTAATAGCCAGTAAGAAGTAGTACAATTCAAGTTTTAGTTATCGATTATTGACTTTTTAGCTGGCTTTGATGCCTTGGACATGAGCTAGGACCTTAAGAATCTGCATGAAAGGAGGACTAGCAGCCGAGTTGCAGGGAAGAATGTGAAAAGTGTTCATATGTAGTAAAAACCTGAGAAATCCGTCCGTTTTCGTCATTTGTTATCGAATCCACTTCAAGCCAGATCGTTACATTGGCCGCTCTTCTCTCTGAAACGGTTGTACATCTCGTCTGCAAAGCTAGTCGCGTGCTGCGGTATGCGGAGACACTAAATGCACCATAGTAGAACACAGATGAAGCTTCGAAGTTGATGTAATAGCTAATAAGAAATAGTACAATTATAGTTTTAGGGATCGATTATTGACTTTTTAGTTTGCTTTGGTGCCTTGGACATTACCTAGGACCTTAAGATTCTAAATGAAAGGACTGCTAGCATCAGAGTTGCACGGGAGAATGTGAAAAGTGTTCATATGTACTAAAAACCTGAGAAATCCGTCCGTTTTCGTCATTTGTTATCGAATCGACTTAAAGCCTGATCGTCACATTGGCCGCTCTTCTGTCTGAAACTTTTACATTTATCGTCTGCAAAGCTATGTCGCGTGCTGCGGTAAGCGGAGACACTAAAAGCACCATAGTAGAACACAGAAGAAGCTTCTAAGTTTAAGCAATAGCCAGTAAGAAGTAGTACAATTCAAGTTTTTGTTGTCGATTATTCACTTTTTTGCCGGCTTTGGTGCCTTGGACATGAGCTAGGAACTTAAGATTTTGCATGAAAGGAGGACTAGCAGCCGCGTTGCGCGGAAGAATGTGAAAAGTGTTCATATGTATTAAAAACCTGAGAAATCCGTCCGTGTTGGTCATTTGTTATCGAATCGACTTAAAGCCAGATCGTCACATTGGCCGCTTATCTCTCTGAAACGGTTGTACTTATCGTCTACAAAGCTATGTCGTGTGCTGCGGTATGCGGAGAAACTAAAAGCACCATAGTATAACACAGGTGAAGCTTCTAAGTTGATGTAATAGCCAGTAAGAAGTAGTACAATTCAAGTTTTAGTTATCGATTATTGACTTTTTAGCTGGCTTTGGTGCCTTGGAAATGAGCTAGGACCTTAAGATTCTGCATGAAAGGAGGACTAGCAGCCGAGTTGCACGGGAGAATGTGAAAAGTGTTCATATGTAGTAAAAACCTGAGAAATCCGTCCGTTTTCGTCATTTGTTATCGAATCGACTTAAAGCCAGATCGTCACATTGGCCGCTCTTCTCTCTGAAACGGTTGTACTTATCGTCTGCAAAGCTATGTCGTATGCTGCGGTAGGCGGAGACACTGAAACCACCACAGTAGAACACAGATGAAGCTTCTAATTTGATGCAATAGCCAGTAAGAAGTAGTACAGTTCAAGTTTTAGGTATCGATTATTGACTTTTTAGCTGGCTTTGATGCCTTGGACATGAGCTAGGACCTTAAGAATCTGCATGAAAGGAGGACTAGCAGCCGAGTTGCAGGGAAGAATGTGAAAAGTGTTCATATGTAGTAAAAACCTGAGAAATCCGTCCGTGTTCGTCATTTGTTATCGAATCGACTTAAAGCCAGATCGTCACATTGGCTGCTCCGATCTATGAAACGGTTGTACTTATCGTCTGGAAAGCTTTGTCGCGTGCTGCGGTATGCGGAGACACTAAAAGCACCATAGTAGAACACAGATGAAGCTTGTAAGTTTATGTAATAGCCAGTAAGAAGTTTTATAATTCAAGTTTTAGGTATCGATTATTGACTTTTTAGCTGGCTTTGATGCCTTGGACATGAGCTAGGACCTTAAGAATCTGCATGAAAGGAGGACTAGCAGCCGAGTTGCAGGGAAGAATGTGAAAAGTGTTCATATGTAGTAAAAACCTGAGAAATCCGTCCGTTTTCGTCATTTGTTATCGAATCCACTTCAAGCCAGATCGTTACATTGGCCGCTCTTCTCTCTGAAACGGTTGTACATCTCGTCTGCAAAGCTAGTCGCGTGCTGCGGTATGCGGAGACACTAAATGCACCATAGTACAACACAGATGAAGCTTCGAAGTTGATGTAATAGCTAGTAAGAAATAGTACAATTATAGTTTTAGGTATCGATTATTGACTTTTTAGCTTGCTTTGGTGCCTTGGACATTACCTAGGACCTTAAGATTCTAAATGAAAGGACTGCTAGCATCAGAGTTGCACGGGAGAATGTGAAAAGTGTTCATATGTACTAAAAACCTGAGAAATCCGTCCGTTTTCGTCATTTGTTATCGAATCGACTTAAAGCCTGATCGTCACATTGGCCGCTCTTCTGTCTGAAACGGTTACATTTATCGTCTGCAAAGCTATGTCGCGTGCTGCGGTATGCGGAGACACTAAAAGCACCATAGTAGAACACAGAAGAAGCTTCTACGTTTAAGCAATAGCCAGTAAGAAGTAGTACAATTCAAGTTTTTGTTGTCGATTATTCACTTTTTAGCCGGCTTTGGTGGCTTGGACATGACCTATGACCTTAAGATTTTGCTTGAAAAGAGGACTACCAGCCGCGTTGCACGGGAGAATGTGAAAAGTGTTCATATGTAGCAAACACCTGAGAAATCCGTCCGTTTTCGTCATTTGTTATCGAATCGACTTAAAGCCAGTTTGTCACATTGGCCGCTCTTCTCTCTGAAACGGCAGTACTTATCGTCTGCAAAGCTATGTCGCGTGCTGCGGTATGCGGAGACACTAAAAGTACCATAGTACAACACAGATGAAGCTTCTAAGTTGATGTAATAGCCAGTAGGAAGTAGTACAATTCAAGTTTTAGTTATCGATTATTGACTTTTTGGCTGGCTTTGGTGCCTTGGACATGAGCTAGGAACTTAAGATTTTGCATGAAAGGAGGACTAGCAGCCGCGTTGCGCGGGAGAATGTGAAAAGTGTTCATATGTAGTAAAAACCTGAGAAATCCGTCCGTGTTGGTCATTTGTTATCGAATCCACTTAAAGCCAGATCGTCACATTGGCCGCTCTTCTGTCTGAAACGGTTACATTTATCGTCTGCAAAGCTATGTCGCGTGCTGCGGTATACGGAGACACTACAAGCACCATAGTATAACACAGATGAAGCTACTAAGTTGATGTAATAGCCAGTAAGAAGTAGTACAATTCAAGTTTTAGCTATCGATTATTGACTTTTTAGCTGGCTTTAATGCCTTGGACATGAGCTAGGACCTTAAAATTTTGCATGAAAGGAGGAGTAGCAGCCGAAGTACACGGGAGAATGTGAAAAGTGTTCATATGTAGTATAAACCTGTGAAATCCGTCCGTTTTCGTCATTTGTTATCGAATCGACTTCAAGCCAGATCGACACATTGGCCGCACTTCTGTCTGAAACGGTTACATTTATCGTCTGCAAAGCTATGTCGCGTGCTGCGGTATGTGGAGACACGAAAAGCACCATAGTTGAACACAGATGAAGCTTCTAAGTTGATTTAATAGCCAGTAAGAAGTAGTACAATTCAAGTTTTAGGTATCGATTATTGACTTTTTACCCTTCTTTGGTGCCTTGGACATGAGCTAGGAACTTAAGATTTTGCATGAAAGGAGGACTAGCAGCCGCGTTGCACCGGAAAATGTGAAAAGTGTTCATATGTTGTAAAAACCTGAGAAATCAGTCCGTTTTCGTCATTTGTTATCGAATCGACTTAAAGCCAGATCGTCACATTGGCCGCTCATCTCTCTGAAACGGTTGTACTTATCGTCTACAAAGCTATGTCGTGTGCTGCGGTATGCGGAGAAACTAAAAGCACCATAGTATAACACAGGTGAAGCTTCTAAGTTGATGTAATAGCCAGTAAGAAGTAGTACAATTCAAGTTTTAGTTATCGATTATTGACTTTTTAGCTGGCTTTGGTGCCTTGGACATGAGCTAGGACCTTAACATTTTGCATGAAAGGAGGAGTAGCAGCCGAAGTGCACGGGAGAATGTGAGAAGTGTTTATATGTAGTAAAAACCTGAGAAATACGTCCGTTTTCGTCATTTGTTATCGAATCGACTTAAAGCCAGATCGTCACATTGGCCGCTCTTCTCTCTGAAACGGTTGTACTTATCGTCTGCAAAGCAATGTCGCGTGCTGCGGTATGCGGAGACTCTAAAAGCACCATAGTAGAACACAGATGAAGCTTCTAATTTGATGTAATAGCCAGTAATAAGTAGTACAATTCAAGTTTTAGGTACTGATTATTTACTTTTTAGCTGGCCTTGGAGCCTTGGACATGAGCTAGGACCTTAAGATTCTGCATGAAAGGAGGACTAGCAGCCGCGTTGCACGGGAGAATGTGAAATGTGTTCATATGTAGTAAAAACCTGAGAAATCCGTCCGTTTTCGTCATTTGTTATCGAATCGACTTAAAGCCCGATCGTCACATTGGCCGCACTTCTCTCTGAAACGGTTGTACTTATCGCCTGCAAAGCTATGTCGAGGTGATGCGGTATGCGGAGACACTAAAAGCACCATAGTAGAACACAGATGAAGCTTCTAAGTTGATGTAATAGCCAGTAAGAAGTAGTACAATTCAAGTTTTAGGTATCGATTATTGACTTTTTAGCTGGCTTTGGTGCCTTGGACATGAGCTAGGACCTTAAGATTCTGCATGAATGGAGGACTAGCGGCCGCGTTGTACGGGAGAATGTGAAATGTGTTCATATGTAGTAAAATCCTGAGAAATCCGTCCGTTTTCGTCATTTGTTATCGAATCGACTTAAAGCCAGATCGTCACATTGGCTGCTCTTCTCTCTGAAACGGTTGTACTTATCGTCTGGAAAGCTTCGTAGCGTGCTGCGGTATGCGGAGACACTGAAAGCACCATAGTAGAACACAGATGAAGCTTCTAAGATGATGTAATAGCCAGTAAGAAGTAGTACAATTCAAGTTTTAGGTATCGATTATTGACTTTTTAGCTGGCTTTGGTGCCTTGGACATGAGCTAGGACCTTAAGATTCTGCATTAAAGGAGGGCTAGCAGCCGCGTTGCACGGGAGAATGTGAAATGTGTTCATATGTAGTAGAAACCTGAGAAATCCGTCCGTTTTCGTCATTTGTTATCGAATCGAATTAAAGCCAGATCGTCACATTGGCCGCTCTTCTCTCTGAAACGGTTGTACTTATCGTCTGCAAAGCTATGTCGCGTGCTGCGGTATGCGGAGACACTAAAAGCACCATAGTAGAACACAGATGAAGCTTCTAAGTTAATGTAATAGCCAGTAAGAAGTAGTACAATTCAAGTTTTAGTTATCGATTATTGACTTTTTAGCTGGCTTTGGTGCCTTGGACATGACCTATGACCTTAAGATTTTGCTTGAAAAGAGGACTACCAGCCGCGTTGGATAGGAGAATGTGAAAAGTGTTCATATGTAGTAAAAACCTGAGAAATCCGTTCGTTTTCGTCATTTGTTATCGAATCGACTTAAAGCCAGATCGTCACATTGGCTGCTCCGATCTCTGAAACGGTTGTACTTATCGTCTGGAAAGCTTTGTCGCGTGCTGCGGTATGCGGAGACACTAAAAGCACCATAGTAGAACACAGATGAAGCTTCTAAGTTGATGTAATAGCCAGTAGGAAGTAGTACAATTCAAGTTTTAGTTATCGATTATTGACATTTTGGCTGGCTTTGGTGCCTAGGACATGAGCTAGGAACTTAAGATTTTGCATGAAAGGAGGACTAGCAGCCGCGTTGCGCGGGAGAATGTGAAAAGTGTTCATATGTAGTAAAAACCTGAGAAAACCGTCCGTGTTGGTCATTTGTTATCGAATCCACTTAAAGCCAGATCGTCACATTGGCCGCTCTTCTGTCTGAAACGGTTACATTTATCGTCTGCAAAGCTATGTCGCGTGCTGCGGTATACGGAGACACTACAAGCACCATAGTATAACACAGATGAAGCTACTAAGTTGATGTAATAGCCAGTAAGAAGTAGTACAATTCAAGTTTTAGGTATCGATTATTGACTTTTTAGCTGGCTTTGGTGCCTTGGACATGACCTATGACCTTAAGATTTTGCTTGAAAAGAGGACTACCAGCCGCGTTGCACGGGAGAATGTGAAAAGTGTTCATATGTAGCAAACACCTGAGAAATCCGTCCGTTTTCGTCATTTGTTATCGAATCGACTTAAAGCCCGATCGTCACATTGGCCGCTCTTCTCTCTGAAACGGTTGTACTTATCGCCTGCAAAGCTATGTCGCGTGATGCGGTATGCGGAGACACTAAAAGCACCATAGTAGAACACAGATGAAGCTTCTAAGTTAATGTAATAGCCAGTAAGAAGTAGTAGAATTCAAGTTTTAGGTATCGATTATTGACTTTTTAGCTGGCTTTGGTGCCTTGGACATGAGCTAGGACCTTAAGATTCTGCATGAAAGGAGGACTAGCAGCCGCGTTGTACTGGAGAATGTGAAATGTGTTCATATGTAGTAAAAACCTGAGAAATCCGTCCGTTTTCGTCATTTGTTATCGAATCGACTTATAGCCCGATCGTCACATTGGCTGCTCTGATCTCTGAAACGGTTGTACTTATCGTCTGGAAAGCTTTGTCGCGTGCTGCGGTATGCGGCGACACTAAAAGCACCATAGTAGAACACAGATGAAGCTTCTAAGTTGATGTAATAGCCAGTAAGAAGTAGTATAATTCAAGTTTTAGGTATCGATTATTGACTTTTTTGCTGGCTTTGGTGCCTTGGAAATGAGCTAGGACCTTAAGATTCTGCATGAAAGGAGGACTAGCAGCCGAGTTGCCCGGGAGAATGTGAAAAGTGTTCATATGTAGTAAAAACCTGAGAAATCCGTCCGTTTTCGTCATTTGTTATCGAATCGACTTAAAGCCAGATCGTCACATTGGCCGCTCTTCTCTCTGAAACGGTTGTACTTATCGTCTGCAAAGCTATGTCGTATGCTGCGGTAGGCGGACACACTGAAACCACCACAGTAGAACACAGATGAAGCTTCTAATTTGATGTAATAGCCAGTAAGAAGTAGTACAATTCAAATTTTAGGTATCGATTATTGACTTTTTAGCTGGCTTTGATGCCTTGGACATGAGCTAGGACCTTAAGAATCTGCATGAAAGGAGGACTAGCAGCCGAGTTGCAGGGAAGAATGTGAAAAGTGTTCATATGTAGTAAAAACCTGAGAAATCCGTCCGTGTTCGTCATTTGTTATCGAATCCACTTCAAGCCAGATCGTCACATTGGCCGCTCTTCTCTCTGAAACGGTTGTACATCTCGTCTACAAAGCTAGTCGCGTGCTGCGGTATGCGGAGACACTAAATGCACCATAGTAGAACACAGATGAAGCTTCGAAGTTGATGTAATAGCTAATAAGAAATAGTACAATTAAAGTTTTAGGTATCGATTATTGACTTTTTAGCTTGCTTTGGTGCCTTGGACATTACCTAGGACCTTAAGATTCTAAATGAAAGGACTGCTAGCATCAGAGTTGCACGGGAGAATGTGAAAATTGTTCATATGTACTAAAAACCTGAGAAATCCGTCCGTTTTCGTCATTTGTTATCGAATCGACATAAAGCCTGATCGTCACATTGGCCGCTCTTCTGTCTGAAACGGTTACATTTATCGTCTGCAAAGCTATGTCACGTGCTGCGGTATGCGGAGACACTAAAAGCACCATAGTAGAACACAGAAGAACCTTCTAAGTTGAAGCAATAGCCAGTAAGAAGTAGTACAATTCAAGTTTTAGTTGTCGATTTTTCACTTTTTAGCCGGCTTTGGTGGCTTGGACATGACCTATGACCTTAAGACTTTGCTTGAAAAGAGGACTACCAGCCGCGTTGCACGGGAGAATGTGAAAAGTGTTCATATGTAGCAAACACCTGAGAAATCCGTCCGTTTTCGTCATTTGTTATCGAATCGACTTAAAGCCAGTTTGTCACATTGGCCGCTCTTCTCTCTGAAACGGCAGTACTTATCGTCTGCAAAGCTATGTCGCGTGCTGCGGTATGCGGAGACACTAAAAATACCATAGTACAATACAGATGAAGCTTCTAAGTTGATGTAATAGCCAGTAGGAAGTAGTACAATTCAAGTTTTAGTTATCGATTATTGACTTTTTAGCTGGCTTTAATGCCTTGGACATGAGCTAGGACCTTAACATTTTGCATGAAAGGAGGAGTAGATGCCGAAGTGCACGGGAGAATGTGAAAAGTGTTCATATGTAGTAAAAACCTGTGAAATCCGTCCGTTTTCGTCATTTGTTATCGAATCGACTTCAAGCCAGATCGACACATTGTCCGCACTTCTGTCTGAAACGGTTACATTTATCGTCTGCAAAGCTATGTCGCGTGCTGCGGTATGTGGAGACACGAAAAGCACCATAGTTGAACACGGATGAAGCTTCTAAGTTGATGTAATAGCCAGTAAGTAGTAGTACAATTCAAGTTTTAGGTATCGATTATTGACTTTTTAGCTGGCTTTGGTGCCTTCGACATGAGCTAGGACCTTAAGATTCTGCATGAAAGGAGGACTAGCAGCCGAGTTGCACGGGAGAATGTGAAAAGTGTTCATATGTAGTAAAAACCTGAGAAATCCGTCCGTTTTCGTCATTTGTTATCGAATCGACTTAAAGCCAGATCGTCACATTGGCCGCTCATCTCTCTGAAACGGTTGTACATATCGTCTACAAAGCTATGTCGTGTGCTGCGGTATGCGGAGACACTAAAAGCACCATAGTATAACACAGGTGAAGCTTCTAAGTTGATGTAATAGCCAGTAAGAAGTAGTACAATTCAAGTTTTAGTTATCGATTATTGACTTTTTAGCTGGCTTTGGAGCCTTGGACATGAGCTAGGACCTTAAGATTCTGCATGAAAGGAGGACTAGTAGCCGCGTTGCACGGGAGAATGTGAAATGTGTTCATATGTAGTAAAAACCTGAGAAATCCGTCCGTTTTCGTCATTTGTTATCGAATCGACTTAAAGCCCGATCGTCACATTGGCCGCTCTTATCTCTGAAACGGTTGTACTTATCGCCTGCAAAGCTATGTCGCGTGATGCGGTATGCGGAGACACTAAAAGCACAATAGTAGAACACAGATGAAGCTTCTAAGTTGATGTAATAGCCAGTAAGAAGTAGTACAATTCAAGTTTTAGGTATCGATTATTGACTTTTTAGCTGGCTTTGGTGCCTTGGACATGAGCTAGGACCTTAAGATTCTGCATGAAAGGAGGACTAGCGGCCGCGTTGTACGGGAAATTGTGAAATGTGTTCATATGTAGTAAAATCCTGAGAAATCCGTCCGTTTTCGTCATTTGTTATCGAATCGACTTAAAGCCAGATCGTCACATTGGTTGCTCTTCTCTCTGAAACGGTTGTACTTATCGTCTGGAAAGCTTCGTAGCGTGCTGCGGTATGCGGAGACACTGAAAGCACCATAGTAGAACACAGATGAAGCTTCTAAGATGATGTAATAGCCAGTAAGAAGTAGTACAATTCAAGTTTTATGTATCGATTATTGACTTTTTAGCTGGCTTTGGTGCCTTGGACATGAGCTAGGACCTTAATATTCTGCATTAAAGGAGGACTAGCAGCCGCGTTGCACGGGAGAATGTGAAATGTGTTCATATGTAGTAGAAACCTGAGAAATCCGTCCGTTTTCGTCATTTGTTATCGAATCGAATTAAAGCCAGATCGTCACATTGGCCGCTCTTCTCTCTGAAACGGTTGTACTTATCGTCTGCAAAGCTATGTCGCGTGCTGCGGTATGCGGAGACACTAAAAGCACCATAGTAGAACACAGATGAAGCTTCTTGGTTGATGTAATAGCCAGTAAGAAGTAGTATAATTCAAGTTTTAGGTATCGATTATTGGCTTTTTAGCTGGCTTTGGTGCCTTGGACATGAGCTAGGACCTTAAGATTCTGCATGAAAGGAGGACTAGCAGCCGCGTTGCACGGGAGAATGTGAAATGTGTTCATATGTAGTAAAAACCTGAGAAATCCGTCCGTTTTCGTCATTTGTTATCGAATCGACTTAAAGCCCGATCGTCACATTGGCCGCTCTTATCTCTGAAACGGTTGTACTTATCGCCTGCAAAGCTATGTCGCGTGATGCGGTATGCGGAGACACTAAAAGCACCATAGTAGAACACAGATGAAGCTTCTAAGTTGATGTAATAGAAAGTAAGAAGTGGTACAAATCAAGTTTTAGGTATCGATTATTGACTTTTTAGCTGGCTTTGGTGCCTTGGACATGAGCTAGGACCTTAAGATTCTGCATGAAAGGAGGACTAGCGGCCGCGTTGTACGGGAGATTGTGAAATGTGTTCATATGTACTAAAAACCTGAGAAATCCGTCCGTTTTCGTCATTTGTTATCGAATCGACTTAAAGCCCGATCGTCACATTGGCCGCTCTTATCTCTGAAACGGTTGTACTTATCGCCTGCAAAGCTATGTCGCGTGATGCGGTATGCGGAGACACTAAAAGCACCATAGTAGAACACAGATGAAGCTTCTAAGTTGATGTAATAGCCAGTAAGAAGTAGTACAATTCAAGTTTTAGGTATCGATTATTGACTTTTTAGCTGGCTTTGGTGCCTTGGACATGAGCTAGGACCTTAAGATTCTGCATGAAAGGAGGACTAGCGGCCGCGTTGTACGGGAGATTGTGAAATGTGTTCATATGTAGTAAAATCCTGAGAAATCCGTCCGTTTTCGTCATTTGTTATCGAATCGACTTAAAGCCAGATCGTCACATTGGCTGCTCTTCTCTCTGAAACGGTTGTACTTATCGTCTGGAAAGCTTCGTAGCGTGCTGCGGTATGCGGAGACACTGAAAGCACCATAGTAGAACACAGATGAAGCTTCTAAGATGATGTAATAGCCAGTAAGAAGTAGTACAATTCAAGTTTTAGGTATCGATTATTGACTTTTTAGCTGGCTTTGGTGCCTTGGACATGAGCTAGGACCTTAAGATTCTAAATGAAAGGACTGCTAGCATCAGAGTTGCACGGGAGAATGTGAAAAGTGTTCATATATACTAAAAACCTGAGAAATCCGTCCGTTTTCGTCATTTGTTATCGAATCGACTTCAAGCCAGTTTGTCACATTGGCCGATCTTCTCTCTGAAACGGCAGTACTTATCGTCTGCAAAGCTATGTCGCGTGCTGCGGTATGCGGAGACACTAAAAGTACCATAGTACAACACAGATGAAGCTTCTAAGTTGATGTAATAGTCAGTAGGAAGTAGTACGATTCAAGTTTAATTATCGATTATTGACTTTTTGGCTGGCTTTGGTGCCTTGGACATGAGCTAGGAACTTAAGAGTTTGCATGAAAGGAGGACTAGCAGCCGCGTTGCGCGGGAGAATGTGAAAAGTGTTCATATGTAGTAAAAACCTGAGAAATCCGTCCGTTTTCGTCATTTGTTATCGAATCGACTTAAAGCCCGATCGTCACAATGGCCGCTCTTATCTCTGAAACGGTTGTACTTATCGCATGCAAAGCTATGTCGCGTGATGCGGTATGCGGAGACACTAAAAGCACCATAGTAGAACATAGATGAAGCTTCTAAGTTGATGTAATAGCAAGTAAGAAGTAGTACAATTCAAGTTTTAGGTATCGATTATTGACTTTTTAGCTGGCTTTGGTGCCTTGGACATGAGCTAGGACCTGAAGATTCTGCATGAAAGGAGGACTAGCGGCCGCGTTGTACAGGAGAATGTGAAATGTGTTCATATGTAGTAAAATCCTGAGAAATCCGTCCGTTTTCGTCATTTGTTATCGAATCGACTTAAAGCCCGATCGTCACATTGGCCGCTCTTATCTCTGAAACGGTTGTACTTATCGCCTGCAAAGCTATGTCGCGTGATGCGGTATGCGGAGACACTAAAAGCACCATAGTAGAACACAGATGAAGCTTCTAAGTTGATGTAATAGCCAGTAAGAAGTAGTACAATTCAAGTTTTAGGTATCGATTATTGACTTTTTAGCTGGCTTTGGTGCATTGGACATGAGCTAGGACCTTAAGATTCTGCATGAAAGGAGGACTAGCGGCCGCGTTGTACGGGAGAATGTGAAATTTGTTCATATGTAGTAAAATCCTGAGAAATCCGTCCGTTTTCGTCATTTGTTATCGAATCGACTTAACGCCAGATCGTCACATTGGCCCCTCTTTTCTCTGAAACGGTTGTACTTATCGTCTGCAAAGCTATGTCGCGTACTGCGGTGTGCGGAGACACTAAAAGCACCATGGTAGAACACAGATGAAGCTTCTAAGTTGATGTAATAGCCAGTAAGAAGTAGTACAATTGAAGTTTTAGGTATCCATTATTGACTTTTTAGCTGGCTTTGGTGCCTTGGACATGAGCTAGGACCTTAAGATTCTGCATTAAAGGAGGACTAGCAGCCGCGTTGCACGGGAAATTGTGAAATGTGTTCATATGTAGTAGAAACCTGAGAAATCCGTCCGTTTTCGTCATTTGTTATCGAATCGAATTAAAGCCAGATCGTCACATTGGCCGCTCTTCTCTCTGAAACGGTTGTACTTATCGTCTGCAAAGCTATGTCGCGTGCTGCGGTATGCGGAGACACTAAAAGCACCATAGTAGAACACAGATGAAGCTTCTATGATGATGTAATAGCCAGTAAGAAGTAGTACAATTCAAGTTTTAGGTATCGATTATTGACTTTTTAGCTGGCTTTGGTGCCTTGGACATGAGCTAGGACCTTAAGATTCTGCATGAAAGGAGGACTAGCACCCGCGTTGGAGAGGAGAATGTGAAAAGTGTTCATATGTAGTAAAAACCTGAGAAATCCGTCCGTTTTCGTCATTTGTCATCGAATCGCCTTAAAGCCAGATCGTCACATTGGCTGCTCCGATCTCTGAAACGGTTGTACTTATCGTCTGCAAAGCTATGTCGCGTGCTGCGGTATGCGGAGACTCTAAAAGCACCATAGTAGAACACAGATGAAGCTTCTAAGTTGATGTAATAGCCAGTAAGAAGTAGTACAATTCAAGATTTAGGTACCGATTATTTACTTTTTAGCTGGCTTTGGAGCCTTGGACATGAGCTAGGACCTTAAGATTCTGCATGAAAGGAGGACTAGCAGCCGCGTTGCACGGGAGAATGTGAAATGTGTTCATATGTAGTAAAAACCTGAGAAATCCGTCCGTTTTCGTCATTTGTTATCGAATCGACTTAAAGCCCGATCGTCACATTGGCCGCTCTTATCTCTGAAACGGTTGTACTTATCGCCTGCAAAGCTATGTCGCGTGATGCGGTATGCGGAGACACTAAAAGCACCATAGTAGAACACAGATGAAGCTTCTAAGTTGATGTAATAGAAAGTAAGAAGTAGTACAATTCAAGTTTTAGGTATCGATTATTGACTTTTTAGCTGGCTTTGGTGCCTTGGACATGAGCTAGGACCTTAAGATTCTGCATGAAAGGAGGACTAGCGGCCGCGTTGTACGGGAGATTGTGAAATGTGTTCATATGTACTAAAAACCTGAGAAATCCGTCCGTTTTCGTCATTTGTTATCGAATCGACTTAAAGCCAGATCCCCACATTGGCCCCTCTTTTCTCTGAAACGGTTGTACTTATCGTCTGCAAAGCTATGTCGCGTACTGCGGTGTGCGGAGACACTAAAAGCACCATGGTAGAACACAGATGAAGCTTCTAAATTGATGTAATAGCCAGTAAGAAGTAGTACAATTCAAGTTTTAGGTATCGATTATTGACTTTTTAGCTGGCTTTGGTGCCTTGGACATGAGCTAGGACCTTAATATTCTGCATTAAAGGAGGACTAGCAGCCGCGTTGCACGGGAGAATATGAAATGTGTTCATATGTAGTAGAAACCTGAGAAATCCGTCCGTTTTCGTCATTTGTTATCGAATCGACTTAAAGCCAGATCGTCACATTGGCCGCTCTTCTCTCTGAAACGGTTGTACTTATCGTCTGCAAAGCTATGTCGTATGCTGCGGTAGGCGGAGACACTGAAACCACCACAGTAGAACACAGATGAAGCTTCTAATTTGATGTAATAGCCAGTAAGAAGTAGTACAATTCAAGTTTTAGGTATCGATTATTGACTTTTTAGCTGGCTTTGATGCCTTGGACATGAGCTAGGACCTTAAGAATCTGCATGAAAGGAGGACTAGCAGCCGAGTTGCAGGGAAGAATGTGAAAAGTGTTCATATGTAGTAAAAACCTGAGAAATCCGTCCGTGTTCGCCATTTGTTATCGAATCCACTTCAAGCCAGATCGTCACATTGGCCGCTCTTCTCTCTGAAACGGTTGTACATCTCGTCTGCAAAGCTAGTCGCGTGCTGCGGTATGCGGAGACACTAAATGCACCATAGTAAAACACAGATGAAGCTTCGAAGTTGATGTAATAGCTAATAAGAAATAGTACAATTAAAGTTTTAGGTATCGATTATTGACTTTTTAGCTTGCTTTGGTGCCTTGGACATTACCTAGGACCTTAAGATTCTAAATGAAAGGACTGCTAGCATCAGAGTTGCACGGGAGAATGTGAAAAGTGTTCATATGTACTAAAAACCTGAGAAATCCGTCCGTTTTCGTCATTTGTTATCGAATCGACTTCAAGCCAGTTTGTCACATTGGCCGATCTTCTCTCTGAAACGGCAGTACTTATCGTCTGCAAAGCTATGTCGCGTGCTGCGGTATGCGGAGACACTAAAAGTACCATAGTACAACACAGATGAAGCTTCTAAGTTGATGTAATAGTCAGTAGGAAGTAGTAAGATTCAAGTTTAATTATCGATTATTGACTTTTTGGCTGGCTTTGGTGCCTTGGACATGAGCTAGGAACTTAAGAGTTTGCATGAAAGGAGGACTAGCAGCCGCGTTGCGCGGGAGAATGTGAAAAGTGTTAATATGTAGTAAAAACCTGAGAAATCCGTCCGTTTTCGTCATTTGTTATCGAATCGACTTAAAGCCCGATCGTCACAATGGCCGCTCTTATCTCTGAAACGGTTGTACTTATCGCATGCAAAGCTATGTCGCGTGATGCGGTATGCGGAGACACTAAAAGCACCATAGTAGAACACAGATGAAGCTTCTAAGTTGATGTAATAGCAAGTAAGAAGTAGTACAGTTCAAGTTTTAGGTATCGATTATTGACTTTTTAGCTGGCTTTGGTGCCTTGGACATGAGCTAGGACCTTAAGATTCTGCATGAAAGGAGGACTAGCGGCCGCGTTGTACAGGAGAATGTGAAATGTGTTCATATGTAGTAAAATCCTGAGAAATCCGTCCGTTTTCGTCATTTGTTATCGAATCGACTTAAAGCCCGATCGTCACATTGGCCGCTCTTATCTCTGAAACGGTTGTACTTATCGCCTGCAAAGCTATGTCGCGTGATGCGGTATGCGGAGACACTAAAAGCACCATAGTAGAACACAGATGAAGCTTCTAAGTTGATGTAATAGCCAGTAAGAAGTAGTACAATTCAAGTTTTAGGTATCGATTATTGACTTTTTAGCTGGCTTTGGTGCCTTGGACATGAGCTAGGACCTTAAGATTCTGCATGAAAGGAGGACTAGCGGCCGCGTTGTACGGGAGAATGTGAAATTTGTTCATATGTAGTAAAATCCTGAGAAATCCGTCCGTTTTCGTCATTTGTTATCGAATCGACTTAACGCCAGATCGTCACATTGGCCCCTCTTTTCTCTGAAACGGTTGTACTTATCGTCTGCAAAGCTATGTCGCGTACTGCGGTGTGCGGAGACACTAAAAGCACCATGGTAGAACACAGATGAAGCTTCTAAGTTGATGTAATAGCCAGTAAGAAGTAGTACAATTGAAGTTTTAGGTATCCATTATTGACTTTTTAGCTGGCTTTGGTGCCTTGGACATGAGCTAGGACCTTAAGATTCTGCATTAATGGAGGACTAGCAGCCGCGTTGCACGGGAGAATGTGAAATGTGTTCATATGTAGTAGAAACCTGAGAAATCCGTCCGTTTTCGTCATTTGTTATCGAATCGAATTAAAGCCAGATCGTCACATTGGCCGCTCTTCTCTCTGAAACGGTTGTACTTATCGTCTGCAAAGCTATGTCGCGTGCTGCGGTATGCGGAGACACTAAAAGCACCATAGTAGAACACAGATGAAGCTTCTATGATGATGTAATAGCCAGTAAGAAGTAGTACAATTCAAGTTTTAGGTATCGATTATTGACTTTTTAGCTGGCTTTGGTGCCTTGGACATGAGCTAGGACCTTAAGATTCTGCATGAAAGGAGGACTAGCACCCGCGTTGGAGAGGAGAATGTGAAAAGTGTTCATATGTAGTAAAAACCTGAGAAATCCGTCCGTTTTCGTCATTTGTCATCGAATCGACTTAAAGCCAGATCGTCACATTGGCTGCTCCGATCTCTGAAACGGTTGTACTTATCGTCTGCAAAGTTATGTCGCGTGCTGCGGTATGCGGAGACTCTAAAAGCACCATAGTAGAACACAGATGAAGCTTCTAAGTTGATGTAATAGCCAGTAAGAAGTAGTACAATTCAAGATTTAGGTACTGATTATTTATTTTTAGCTGGCTTTGGAGCCTTGGACATGAGCTAGGACCTTAAGATTCTGCATGAAAGGAGGACTAGCAGCCGCGTTGCACGGGAGAATGTGAAATGTGTTCATATGTAGTAAAAACCTGAGAGATCCGTCCGTTTTCGTCATTTGTTATCGAATCGACTTAAAGCCCGATCGTCACATTGGCCGCTCTTATCTCTGAAACGGTTGTACTTATCGCCTGCAAAGCTATGTCGCGTGATGCGGTATGCGGAGACACTAAAAGCACCATAGTAGAACACAGATGAAGCTTCTAAGTTGATGTAATAGCCAGTAAGAAGTAGTACAATTCAAGTTTTAGGTATCGATTATTGACTTTTTAGCTGGCTTTGGTGCCTTGGACATGAGCTAGGACCTTAAGATTCTGCATGAAAGGAGGACTAGCGGCCGCGTTGTACGGGAGAATGTGAAATGTGTTCATATGTAGTAAAATCCTGAGAAATCCGTCCGTTTTCGTCATTTGTTATCGAATCGACTTAAAGCCAGATCGTCACATTGGCCCCTCTTTTCTCTGAAACGTTTGTACTTATCGTCTGCAAAGCTATGTCGCGTACTGCGGTGTGCGGAGACACTAAAAGCACCATGGTAGAACACAGATGAAGCTTCTAAGTTGATGTAATAGCCAGTAAGAAGTAGTACAATTCAAGTTTTAGGTATCGATTATTGACTTTTTAGCTGGCTTTGGTGCCTTGGACATGAGCTAGGACCTTAAGATTCTGCATTAAAGGAGGACTAGCAGCCGCGTTGCACGGGAGAATGTGAAATGTGTTCATATGTAGTAGAAACCTGAGAAATCCGTCCGTTTTCGTCATTTGTTATCGAATCGAATTAAAGCCAGATCGTCACATTGGCCGCTCTTCTCTCTGAAACGGTTGTACTTATCGTCTGCAAAGCTATGTCGCGTGCTGCGGTATGCGGAGACACTAAAAGCACCATAGTAGAACACAGATGAAGCTTCTAAGTTGATGTAATAGCCAGTAAGAAGTAGTATAATTCAAGTTTTAGGTATCGATTATTGACTTTTTAGCTGGCTTTGGTGCCTTTGACATGAGCTAGGACCTTAAGATTCTGCATGAAAGGAGGACTAGCAGCCGAGTTGCACGGGAGAATGTGAAAAGTGTTCATATGTAGTAAAAACCTGAGAAATCCGTCCGTTTTCGTCATTTGTTATCGAATCGACTTAAAGCCAGATCGTCACATTGGCCGCTCTTCTCTCTGAAACGGTTGTACTTATCGTCTGCAAAGCTATGTCGTATGCTGCGGTTGGCGGAGACACTGAAACCACCACAGTAGAACACAGATGAAGCTTCTAATTTGATGTAATAGCCAGTAAGAAGTAGTACAATTCAAGTTTTAGGTATCGATTATTGACTTTTTAGCTGGCTTTGATGCCTTGGACATGAGCTAGGACCTTAAGAATCTGCATGAAAGGTGGACTAGCAGCCGAGTTGCAGGGAAGAATGTGAAAAGTGTTCATATGTAGTAAAAACCTGAGGAATCCGTCCGTGTTCGTCATTTGTTATCGAATCCACTTCAAGCCAGATCGTCACATTGGCCGCTCTTCTCTCTGAAACGGTTGTACATCTCGTCTGCAAAGCTAGTCGCGTGCTGCGGTATGCGGAGACACTAAATGCACCATAGTAGAACACAGATGAAGCTTCGAAGTTGATGTAATAGCTAATAAGAAATAGTACAATTAAAGTTTTAGGTATCGATTATTGACTTTTTAGCTTGCTTTGGTGCCTTGGACATTACCTAGGACCTTAAGATTCTAAATGAAAGGACTGCTAGCAACAGAGTTGCACGTTAGAATGTGAAAAGTGTTCATATGTACTAAAAACCTGAGAAATCCGTCCAATTTCGTCATTTGTTATCGAATCGACTTAAAGCCTGATCGTCACATTGGCCGCTCTTCTGTCTGAAACGGTTACATTTATCGTCTGCAAAGCTATGTCGCGTGCTGCGGTATGCGGAGACACTAAAAGCACCATAGTAGAACACAGAAGAAGCTTCTAAGTTGAAGCAATAGCCAGTAAGAAGTAGTACAATTCAAGTTTTAGTTGTCGATTATTCACTTTTTAGCCGGCTTTGGTGGCTTGGACATGACCTATGACCTTAAGATTTTGCTTGAAAAGAGGACTACCAGCCGCGTTGCACGGGAGAATGTGAAAAGTGTTCATATGTAGCAAACACCTGAGAAATCCGTCCGTTTTCGTCATTTGTTATCGAATCGACTTAAAGCTAGTTTGTCACATTGGCCGCTCTTCTCTCTGAAACGGCAGTACTTATCGTCTGCAAAGCTATGTCGCGTGCTGCGGTATGCGGAGACACTAAAAGTACCATAGTACAACACAGATGAAGCTTCTAAGTTGATGTAATAGCCAGTAGGAAGTAGTAAAATACAAGTTTTAGTTATCGATTATTGACTTTTTGGCTGGCTTTGGTGCCTTGGACATGAGCTAGGAACTTAAGGTTTTGCATGAAAGGAGGACTAGCAGCCGCGTTGCGCGGGAGAATGTGAAAAGTGTTCATATGTAGTAAAAACCTGAGAAATCCGTCCGTGTTGGTCATTTGTTATCGATTCCACTTAAAGCCAGATCGTCACATTGGCCGCTCTTCTGTCTGAAACGGTTACATTTATCGTCTGCAAAGCTATGTCGCGTGCTGCGGTATACGGAGACACTACAAGCACCATAGTATAACACAGATGAAGCTACTAAGTTGATGTAATAGCCAATAAGAAGTAGTACAATTCAAGTTTTAGCTATCGATTATTGACTTTTTAGCTGGCTTTAATGCCTTGGACATGAGCTAGGACCTTAACATTTTGCATGAAAGGAGGACTAGCAGCCGAGTTGCACGGGAGAATGTGAAAAGTGTTCATATGTAGTAAAAACCTGAGAAATCCGTCCGTGTTCGTCATTTGTTATCGAATCGACTTAAAGCCAGATCGTCACATTGGCCGCTCATCTCTCTGAAACGGTTGTACTTATCGTCTGCAAAGCTATGTCGCGTGCTGCGGTATGCGGAGACTCTAAAAGCACCATAGTAGAACACAGATTAAGCTTCTAAGTTGATGTAATAGCCAGTAAGAAGTAGTACAATTCAAGTTTTAGGTACTGATTATTTACTTTTTAGCTGGCTTTGGAGCCTTGGACATGAGCTAGGACCTTAAGATTCTGCATGAAAGGAGGACTAGCAGCCGCGTTGCACGGGAGAATGTGAAATGTGTTCATATGTAGTAAAAACCTGAGAAATCCGTCCGTTTTCGTCATTTGTTATCGAATCGACTTAAAGCCCGATCGTCACATTGGCCGCTCTTATCTCTGAAACGGTTGTACTTATCGCCTGCAAAGCTATGTCGCGTGATGCGGTATGCGGAGACACTAAAAGCACCATAGTAGAACACAGATGAAGCTTCTATGATGATGTAATAGCCAGTAAGAAGTAGTACAATTCAAGTTTTAGGTATCGATTATTGACTTTTTAGCTGGCTTTGGTGCCTTGGACATGAGCTAGGACCTTAAGATTCTGCATGAAAGGAGGACTAGCGGCCGCGTTGTACGGGAGAATGTGAAATGTGTTCATATGTAGTAAAATCCTGAGAAATCCGTCAGTTTTCGTCATTTGTTATCGAATCGACTTAAAGCCAGGTCGTCACATTGGCTGCTCTTCTCTCTGAAACGGTTGTACTTATCGTCTGGAAAGCTTCGTAGCGTGCTGCGGTATGCGGAGACAATGAAAGCACCATAGTAGAACACAGATGAAGCTTCTAAGATGATGTAATAGCCAGTAAGAGGTAGTACAATTCAAGTTTTAGGTATCGATTATTGACTTTTTAGCTGGCTTTGGTGCCTTGGACATGAGCTAGGACCTTAAGATTCTGCATGAAAGGAGGACTAGCAGCCGAGTTGCACGGGAGAATGTGAAAAGTGTTCATATGTAGTAAAAACCTGAGAAATCCGTCCGTTTTCGTCATTTGTTATCGAATCGACTTAAAGCCAGATCGTTACATTGGCCCCTCCTTTCTCTGAAACGGTTGTACTTATCGTCTGCAAAGCTATGTCGTATGCTGCGGTAGGCGGAGACACTGAAACCACCACAGTAGAACACAGATGAAGCTTCTAATTTGATGTAATAGCCAGTAAGAAGTAGTACAATTCAAGTTTTAGTTATCGATTATTGACTTTTTAGCTGGCTTTGATGCCTTGGACATGAGCTAGGACCTTATGAATCTGCATGAAAGCAGGACTAGCAGCCGAGTTTCAGGGAAGAATGTGAAAAGTGTTCATATGTAGTAAAAACCTGAGAAATGCGTCCGTGTTCGTCATTTGTTATCGAATCCACTTCAAGCCAGATCGTCACATTGGCCGCTCTTCTCTCTGAAACGGTTGTACATCTCGTCTGCAAAGCTATGTCGCGTGCTGCGGTATGCGGAGACACTAAAAGCACCATAGTAGAACACAGATGAAGCTTCTATGATGATGTAATAGCCAGTAAGAAGTAGTACAATTCAAGTTTTAGGTATCGATTATTGACTTTTTAGCAGGCTTTGGTGCCTTGGACATGAGCTAGGACCTTAAGATTCTGCATGAAAGGAGGACTAGCGGCCGCGTTGGATAGGAGAATGTGAAAAGTGTTCATATGTAGTAAAAACCTGAGTAATCCGTCCGTTTTCGTCATTTGTTATCGAATCGACTTAAAGCCAGATCGTCACATTGGCTGCTCCGATCTCTGAAACGGTTGTACTTATCGTCTGGAAAGCTTTGTCGCGTGCTGCGGTATGCGGAGACACTAAAAGCACAATAGTAGAACACAGATTAAGCTTCTAAGTTGATGTAATAGCCAGTAAGAAGTAGTATAATTCAAGTTTTAGGTATCGATTATTGACTTTTTAGCTGGCTTTGGTGCCTTGGACATGAGCTAGGACCTTAAGATTCTGCATGAAAGGAGGACTAGCAGCCGAGTTGCACGGGAGAATGTGAAAAGTGTTCATATGTAGTAAAAACCTGAGAAATCCGTCCGTTTTCGTCATTTGTTATCGAATCGACTTAAAGCCAGATCGTCACATTGGCCGCTCTTCTCTCTGAAACGGTTGTACTTATCGTCTGCAAAGCTATGTCGTATGCTGCGGTAGGCGGAGACACTGAAACCACCACAGTAGAACACAGATGAAGCTTCTAATTTGATGTAATAGCCAGAAAGAAGTAGTACAATTCAAGTTTTAGGTATCGATTATTGACTTTTTAGCTGGCTTTGATGCCTTGGACATGAGCTAGGACCTTAAGAATCTGCATGAAAGGAGGACTAGCAGCCGAGTTGCAGGGAAGAATGTGAAAAGTGTTCATATGTATTAAAAACCTGAGAAATCCGTCCGTGTTCGTCATTTGTTATCGAATCCACTTCAAGCCAGATCGTCACATTGGCCGCTCTTCTCTCTGAAACGGTTGTACATCTCGTCTGCAAAGCTATGTCGCGTGCTGCGGTATGCGGAGACACTAAATGCACCATAGTAGAACACAGATGAAGCTTCGAAGTTGATGTAATAGCTAATAAGAAATAGTACAATCAAAGTTTTAGGTATCGATTATTGACTTTTTAGCTTGCTTTGGTGCCTTGGACATTACCTAGGACCTTAAGATTCTAAATGAAAGGACTGCTAGCATCAGCGTTGCACGGGAGAATGTGAAAAGTGTTCATATGTACTAAAAACCTGAGAAATCCGTCCGTTTTCGTCATTTGTTATCGAATCGACTTAAAGCCTGATCGTCACATTGGCCGCTCTTCTGTCTGAAACGGTTACATTTATCGTCTGCAAAGCTATGTCGCGTGCTGCGGTATGTGGAGACACTAAAAGCACCATAGTAGAACACAGAAGAAGCTTCTAAGTTGAAGCAATAGCCAGTAAGAAGTAGTACAATTCAAGTTTTAGTTGTCGATTATTCACTTTTTAGCCGGCTTTGGTTGCTTGGACATGACCTATGACCTTAAGATTTTGCTTGAAAAGAGGACTACCAGCCGCGTTGCACGGGAGAATGTGAAAAGTGTTCATATGTAGCAAACACCTGAGAAATCCGTCCGTTTTCGTCATTTGTTATCGAATCGACTTAAAGCCAGTTTGTCACATTGGCCGCTCTTCTCTCTGAAACGGCAGTACTTATCGTCTGCAAAGCTATGTCGCGTGCTGCGGTATGCGGAGACACTAAAAGTACCATAGTACAACACAGATGAAGCTTCTAAGTTGATGTAATAGCCAGTAGGAAGTAGTACAATTCAAGTTTTAATTATCGATTATTGACTTTTTGGCTGGCTTTGGTGCCTTGGACATGAGCTAGGACCTTAAGATTCTGCATGAAAGGAGGACTAGCAGCCGCGTTGCACGGGAGAATGTGAAATGTGTTCATATGTAGTAAAAACCTGAGAAATCCGTCCGTTTTCGTCATTTGTTATCGAATCGACTTAAAGCCCGATCGTCACATTGGCCGCTCTTATCTCTGAAACGGTTGTACTTATCGCCTGCAAAGCTATGTCGCGTGATGCGGTATGCGGAGACACTAAAAGCACCATAGTAGAACACAGATGAAGCTTCTATGATGATGTAATAGCCAGTAAGAAGTAGTACAATTCAAGTTTTAGGTATCGATTATTGACTTTTTAGCTGGCTTTGGTGCCTTGGACATGAGCTAGGACCTTAAGATTCTGCATGAAAGGAGGACTAGCGGCCGCGTTGTACGGGAGAATGTGAAATGTGTTCATATGTAGTAAAATCCTGAGAAATCCGTCAGTTTTCGTCATTTGTTATCGAATCGACTTAAAGCCAGGTCGTCACATTGGCTGCTCTTCTCTCTGAAACGGTTGTACTTATCGTCTGGAAAGCTTCTTAGCGTGCTGCGGTATGCGGAGACAATGAAAGCACCATAGTAGAACACAGATGAAGCTTCTAAGATGATGTAATAGCCAGTAAGAGGTAGTACAATTCAAGTTTTAGGTATCGATTATTGACTTTTTAGCTGGCTTTGGTGCCTTGGACATGAGCTAGGACCTTAAGATTCTGCATGAAAGGAGGACTAGCAGCCGAGTTGCACGGGAGAATGTGAAAAGTGTTCATATGTAGTAAAAACCTGAGAAATCCGTCCGTTTTCGTCATTTGTTATCGAATCGACTTAAAGCCAGATCGTTACATTGGCTCCTCTTTTCTCTGAAACGTTTGTACTTATCGTCTGCAAAGCTATGTCGTATGCTGCGGTAGGCGGAGACACTGAAACCACCACAGTAGAACACAGATGAAGCTTCTAATTTGATGTAATAGCCAGTAAGAAGTAGTACAATTCAAGTTTTAGTTATCGATTATTGACTTTTTAGCTGGCTTTGATGCCTTGGACATGAGCTAGGACCTTAAGAATCTGCATGAAAGCAGGACTAGCAGCCGAGTTGCAGGGAAGAATGTGAAAAGTGTTCATATGTAGTAAAAACCTGAGAAATCCGTCCGTGTTCGTCATTTGTTATCGAATCCACTTCAAGCCAGATCGTCACATTGGCCGCTCTTCTCTCTGAAACGGTTGTACATCTCGTCTGCAAAGCTATGTCGCGTGCTGCGGTATGCGGAGACACTAAAAGCACCATAGTAGAACACAGATGAAGCTTCTATGATGATGTAATAGCCAGTAAGAAGTAGTACAATTCAAGTTTTAGGTATCGATTATTGACTTTTTAGCAGGCTTTGGTGCCTTGGACATGAGCTAGGACCTTAAGATTCTGCATGAAAGGAGGACTAGCGGCCGCGTTGGATAGGAGAATGTGAAAAGTGTTCATATGTAGTAAAAACCTGAGTAATCCGTCCGTTTTCGTCATTTGTTATCGAATCGACTTAAAGCCAGATCGTCACATTGGCTGCTCCGATCTCTGAAACGGTTGTACTTATCGTCTGGAAAGCTTTGTCGCGTGCTGCGGTATGCGGAGACACTAAAAGCACAATAGTAGAACACAGATTAAGCTTCTAAGTTGATGTAATAGCCAGTAAGAAGTAGTATAATTCAAGTTTTAGGTATCGATTATTGACTTTTTAGCTGGCTTTGGTGCCTTGGACATGAGCTAGGACCTTAAGATTCTGCATGAAAGGAGGACTAGCAGCCGAGTTGCACGGGAGAATGTGAAAAGTGTTCATATGTAGTAAAAACCTGAGAAATCCGTCCGTTTTCGTCATTTGTTATCGAATCGACTTAAAGCCAGATCGTCACATTGGCCGCTCTTCTCTCTGAAACGGTTGTACTTATCGTCTGCAAAGCTATGTCGTATGCTGCGGTAGGCGGAGACACTGAAACCACCACAGTAGAACACAGATGAAGCTTCTAATTTGATGTAATAGCCAGAAAGAAGTAGTACAATTCAAGTTTTAGGTATCGATTATTGACTTTTTAGCTGGCTTTGATGCCTTGGACATGAGCTAGGACCTTAAGAATCTGCATGAAAGGAGGACTAGCAGCCGAGTTGCAGGGAAGAATGTGAAAAGTGTTCTTATGTAGTAAAAACCTGAGAAATCCGTCCGTGTTCGTCATTTGTTATCGAATCCACTTCAAGCCAGATCGTCACATTGGCCGCTCTTCTCTCTGAAACGGTTGTACATCTCGTCTGCAAAGCTAGTCGCGTGCTGCGGTATGCGGAGACACTAAATGCACCATAGTAGAACACAGATGAAGCTTCGAAGTTGATGTAATAGCTAATAAGAAATAGTACAATCAAAGTTTTAGGTATCGATTATTGACTTTTTAGCTTGCTTTGGTGCCTTGGACATTACCTAGGACCTTAAGATTCTAAATGAAAGGACTGCTAGCATCAGCGTTGCACGGGAGAATGTGAAAAGTGTTCATATGTACTAAAAACCTGAGAAATCCGTCCGTTTTCGTCATTTGTTATCGAATCGACTTAAAGCCTGATCGTCACATTGGCCGCTCTTCTGTCTGAAACGGTTACATTTATCGTCTGCAAAGCTATGTCGCGTGCTGCGGTATGTGGAGACACTAAAAGCACCATAGTAGAACACAGAAGAAGCTTCTAAGTTGAAGCAATAGCCAGTAAGAAGTAGTACAATTCAAGTTTTAGTTGTCGATTATTCACTTTTTAGCCGGCTTTGGTTGCTTGGACATGACCTATGACCTTAAGATTTTGCTTTAAAAGAGGACTACCAGCCGCGTTGCACGGGAGAATGTGAAAAGTGTTCATATGTAGCAAACACCTGAGAAATCCGTCCGTTTTCGTCATTTGTTATCGAATCGACTTAAAGCCAGTTTGTCACATTGGCCGCTCTTCTCTCTGAAACGGCAGTACTTATCGTCTGCAAAGCTATGTCGCGTGCTGCGGTATGCGGAGACACTAAAAGTACCATAGTACAACACAGATGAAGCTTCTAAGTTGATGTAATAGCCAGTAGGAAGTAGTACAATTCAAGTTTTAGTTATCGATTATTGACTTTTTGGCTGGCTTTGGTGCCTTGGACATGAGCTAGGAACTTAAGATTTTGCATGAAAGGAGGACTAGCAGCCGCGTTGCGCGGGAGAATGTGAAAAGTGTTCATATGTAGTAAAAACCTGAGAAATCCGTCCGTGTTGGTCATTTGTTATCGAATCCACTTAAAGCCAGATCGTCACATTGGCCACTCTTCTGTCTGAAACGGTTACATTTATCGTCTGCAAAGCTATGTCGCGTGCTGCGGTATACGGAGACACTACAAGCACCATAGTATAACACAGATGAAGCTACTAAGTTGATGTAATAGCCAGTAAGAAGTAGTACAATTCAAGTTTTAGGTATCGATTATTGACTTTTTGGCAGGCTTTGGTGCCTTGGATATGAGCTAGGACCTTAAGATTCAGCATGAAAAGAGGAATAGCAGCCGAGTTGCACGGGAGAATGTGAAAAGTGTTCATATGTAGTAAAAACCTGAGAAATCCGTCCATTTTCGTCATTTGTTATCGAATCGACTTAAAGCCAGATCGTCACATTGGCCCCTCTTTTCTCTGAAACGGTTGTACTTATCGTCTGCAAAGCTATGTCGCGTACTGCGGTGTGCGGAGACACTAAAAGCACCATGGTAGAACACAGATGAAGCTTCTAAGTTGATGTAATAGCCAGTAAGAAGTAGTACAATTCAAGTTTTAGGTATCGATTATTGACTTTTTAGCTGGCTTTGGTGCCTTGGACATGAGCTAGGACCTTAAGATTCTGCATTAAAGGAGGACTAGCAGCCGCGTTGCACGGGAGAATGTGAAATGTGTTCATATGTAGAAGAAACCTGAGAAATCCGTCCGTTTTCGTCATTTGTTATCGAATCGACTTAAAGCCAGATCGTCACATTGGCCGCTCTTCTCTCTGAAACGGTTGTACTTATCGTCTGCAAAGCTATGTCGCGTGCTGCGGTATGCGGAGACACTAAAAGCTCCATAGTAGAACACAGATGAAGCTTCTATGATGATGTAATATCCAGTAAGAAGTAGTACAATTCAAGTTTTAGGTATCGATTATTGACTTTTTAGCTGGCTTTGGTGCCTTGGACATGAGCTAGGACCTTAAGATTCTGCATGAAAGGAGGACTAGCAGCCGAGTTGCACGGGAGAATGTGAAAAGTGTTCATATGTAGTAAAAACCTGAGAAATCCGTCCGTTTTCGTCATTTGTTACCGAATCGACTTAAAGCCAGATCGTCACATTGGCCGCTCTTCTCTCTGAAACGGTTGTACTTATCGTCTGCAAAGCTATGTCGTATGCTGCGGTAGGCGGAGACACTGAAACCACCACAGTAGAACACAGATGAAGCTTCGAAGTTGATGTAATAGCTAATAAGAAATAGTACAATTAAAGTTTTAGGTATCGATTATTGACTTTTTAGCTTGCTTTGGTGCCTTGGACATTACCTAGGACCTTAAGATTCTAAGTGAAAGGACTGCTAGCATCAGAGTTGCACGGGAGAATGTGAAAAGTGTTCATTTGTACTAAAAACCTGAGAAATCCGTCCAATTTCGTCATTTGTTATCGAATCGACTTAAAGCCTGATCGTCACATTGGCCGCTCTTCTGTCTGAAACGGTTACATTTATCGTCTGCAAAGCTATGTCGCGTGCTGCGGTATGCGGAGACACTAAAAGCACCATAGTAGAACACAGAAGAAGCTTCTAAGTTGAAGCAATAGCCAGTAAGAAGTAGTACAATTCAAGTTTTAGTTGTCGATTATTCACTTTTTAGCTGGCTTTGGTGCCTTGGACATGACCTATGACGTTAAGATTTTGCTTGAAAAGAGGACTACCAGCCGCGTTGCACGGGAGAATGTGAAAAGTGTTCATATGTAGCAAACACCTGAGAAATCCGTCCGTTTTCGTCATTTGTTATCGAATCGACTTAATGCCAGTTTGTCACATTGGCCGCTCTTCTCTCTGAAACGGCAGTACTTATCGTCTGCAAAGCTATGTCGCGTGCTGCGGTATGCGGAGACACTAAAAGTACCATAGTACAACACAGATGAAGCTTCTATGTTGATGTAATAGCCATTAGGAAGTAGTACAATTCTAGTTTTAGTTATCGATTATTGACTTTTTTGGTGGCTTTGATGCCTTGGACATGAGCTAGGAACTTAAGATTTTGCATGAAAGGAGGACTAGCAGCCGCGTTGCGCGGGAGAATGTGAAAAGTGTTCATATGTAGTAAAAACTTGAGAAATCCGTCCGTGTTGGTCATTTGTTATCGAATCCACTTAAAGCCAGATCGTCACATTGGCCGCTCTTCTGTCTGAAACGGTTACATTTATCGTCTGCAAAGCTATGTCGCGTGCTGCGGTATACGGAGACACTACAAGCACCATAGTATAACACAGATGAAGCTACTAAGTTGATGTAATAGCCAGTAAGAAGTAGTACAATTCAAGTTTTAGCTATCGATTATTGACTTTTTAGCTGGCTTTAATGCCTTGGACATGAGCTAGGACCTTAAGATTCTGCATGAAAGGAGGACTAGCAGCCGAGTTGCACGGGAGAATGTGAAAAGTGTTCATATGTAGTAAAAACCTGAAAAATCCGTCCGTTTTCGTCATTTGTTATCAAATCGACTTAAAGCCAGATCGTCACATTGGCCCCTCTTTTCTCTGAAACGGTTGTACTTATCGTCTGCAAAGCTATGTCGCGTACTGCGGTGTGCGGAGACACTAAAAGCACCATGGTAGAACACAGATGAAGCTTCTAAGTTGATGTAATAGCCAGTAAGAAGTAGTACAATTCAAGTTTTAGGTATCGATTATTGACTTTTTAGCTGGCTTTGGTGCCTTGGACATGAGCTAGGACCTTAAGATTCTGCATTAAAGGAGGACTAGCAGCCGCGTTGCACGGGAGAATGTGAAATGTGTTCATATGTAGAAGAAACCTGAGAAATCCGTCCGTTTTCGTCATTTGTTATCGAATCGACTTAAAGCCAGATCGTCACATTGGCCGCTCTTCTCTCTGAAACGGTTGTACATCTCGTCTGCAAAGCTAGTCGCGTGCTGCGGTATGCGGAGACACTAAATGCACCATAGTAGAACACAGATGAAGCTTCGAAGTTGATGTAATAGCTAATAAGAAATAGTACAATTAAAGTTTTAGGTATCGATTATTGACTTTTTAGCTTGCTTTGGTGCCTTGGACATTACCTAGGACCTTAAGATTCTAAATGAAAGGACTGCTAGCATCAGAGTTGCACGGGAGAATGTGAAAAGTGTTCATATGTTGTAAAAACCTGAGAAATCCGTCTGTTTTCGTCATTTGTTATCGAATCGACTTAAAGCCTGATCGTCACATTGGCCGCTCTTCTGTCTGAAACGGTTACATTTATCGTCTGCAAAGCTATGTCGCGTGCTGCGGTATGCGGAGACACTAAAAGCACCATAGTAGAACACAGAAGAAGCTTCTAAGTTGAAGCAATAGCCAGTAAGAAGTAGTACAATTCAAGTTTTAGTTGTCGATTATTCACTTTTTAGCCGGCTTTGGTGGCTTGGACATGACCTATGACCTTAAGATTTTGCTTGAAAAGAGGACTACCAGCCGCGTTGCACGGGAGAATGTGAAAAGTGTTCATATGTAGCAAACACCTGAGAAATCCGTCCGTTTTCGTCATTTGTTATCGAATCGACTTAATGCCAGTTTGTCACATTGGCCGCTCTTCTGTCTGAAACGGTTACATTTATCGTCTGCAAAGCTATGTCGCGTGCTGCGGTATACGGAGACACTACAAGCACCATAGTATAACACAGATGAAGCTACTAAGTTGATGTAATAGCCAGTAAGAAGTAGTACAATTCAAGTTTTAGCTATCGATTATTGACTTTTTAGCTGGCTTTAATGCCTTGGACATGAGCTAGGACCTTAACATTTTGCATGAAAGGAGGAGTAGCAGCCGAAGTGCACGGGAGAATGTGAAAAGTGTTCATATGTAGTAAAAACCTGTGAAATCCGTCCGTGTTCGTCATTTTTTATCGAATCTACTTCAAGCCAGATCGACACATTGGCCGCACTTCTGTCTGAAACGGTTACATTTATCGTCTGCAAAGCTATGTCGCGTGCTGCGGTATGTGGAGACACGAAAAGCACCATAGTTGAACACAGATGAAGCTTCTAAGTTGATGTAATAGCCAGTAAGAAGTAGTACAATTCAAGTTTTAGGTATCGATTATTGACTTTTTACCCTTCTTTGGTGCCTTGGACATGAGCTAGGAACTTAAGATTTTGCATGAAAGAAGGACTAGCAGCCGCGTTGCACCGGAGAATGTGAAAAGTGTTCATATGTTGTAAAAACCTGAGAAATCAGTCCGTTTTCGTCATTTATTATCGAATCGACTTAAAGCCCGATCGTCACATTGCCCGCTCTTATCTCTGAAACGGTTGTACTTATCGCCTGCAAAGCTATGTCGCGTGATGCGGTATGCGGAGACACTAAAAGCACCATAGTAGAACACAGATGAAGTTTCTAAGTTGATGTAATAGCCAGTAAGAAGTAGTACAATTCAAGTTTTAGGTATCGATTATTGACTTTTTAGCTGGCTTTGGTGCCTTGGACATGAGCTAGGACCTTAAGATTCTGCATGAAAGGAGGACTAGCGGCCGCGTTGTACGGGAGAATGTGAAATGTCTTCATATGTAGTAAAATCCTGAGAAATCCGTCCGTTTTCGTCATTTGTTATCGAATCGACTTAAAGCTGATCGTCACATTGGCTGCTCTTCTCTCTGAAACGGTTGTACTTATCGTTTGGAAAGCTTCGTAGCGTGCTGCGGTATGCGGAGACACTGAGAGCACCATAGTAGAACACAGATGAAGCTTCGAAGTTGATGTAATAGCTAATAAGAAATAGTACAATTAAAGTTTTAGGTATCGATTATTGACTTTTTAGCTTGCTTTGGTGCCTTGGACATTACCTAGGACCTTAATATTCTAAGTGAAAGGACTGCTAGCATCAGAGTTGCACGGGAGAATGTGAAAAGTGTTCATATGTACTAAAAACCTGAGAAATCCGTCCGTTTTCGTCATTTGTTATCGAATCGACTTAAAGCCTGATCGTCACATTGGCCGCTCTTCTGTCTGAAACGGTTACATTTATCGTCTGCAAAGCTATGTCGCGTGCTGCGGTATGCGGAGACACTAAAAGCACCATAGTAGAACACAGAAGAAGCTTCTAAGTTGAAGCAATAGCCAGTAAGAAGTAGTACAATTCAAGTTTTAGTTGTCGATTATTCACTTTTTAGCCGGCTTTGGTGGCTTGGACATGACCTATGACCTTAAGATTTTGCTTGAAAAGAAGACTACCAGCCGCGTTGCACGGGAGAATGTGAAAAGTGTTCATATGTAGCAAACACCTGAGAAATCCGTCCGTTTTCGTCATTTGTTATCGAATCGACTTAATGCCAGTTTGTCACATTGGCCGCTCTTCTCTCTGAAACGGCAGTACTTATCGTCTGCAAAGCTATGTCGCGTGCTGCGGTATGCGGAGACACTAAAAGTACCATAGCACAACACAGATGAAGCTTCTAAGTTGATGTAATAGCCATTAGGAAGTAGTAAAATTCTAGTTTTAGTTATCGATTATTGACTTTTTTGGTGGCTTTGATGCCTTGGACATGAGCTAGGAACTTAAGATTTTGCATGAAAGGAGGACTAGCAGCCGCGTTGCGCGGGAGAATGTGAAAAGTGTTCATATGTAGTAAAAACTTGAGAAATCCGTCCGTGTTGGTCATTTGTTATCGAATCCACTTAAAGCCAGATCGTCACATTGGCCGCTCTTCTGTCTGAAACGGTTACATTTATCGTCTGCAAAGCTATGTCGCGTGCTGCGGTATACGGAGACACTACAAGCACCATAGTATAACACAGATGAAGCTACTAAGTTGATGTAATAGCCAGTAAGAAGTAGTACAATTCAAGTTTTAGCTATCGATTATTGACTTTTTAGCTGGCTTTAATGCCTTGGACATGAGCTAGGACCTTAAGATTCTGCATGAAAGGAGGACTAGCAGCCGAGTTGCACGGGAGAATGTGAAAAGTGTTCATATGTAGTAAAAACCTGAGAAATCCGTCCGTTTTCGTCATTTGTTATCGAATCGACTTAAAGCCAGATCGTCACATTGGCCCCTCTTTTCTCTGAAACGGTTGTACTTATCGTCTGCAAAGCTATGTCGCGTACTGCGGTGTGCGGAGACACTAAAAGCACCATGGTAGAACACAGATGAAGCTTCTAAGTTGATGTAATAGCCAGTAAGAAGTAGTACAATTCAAGTTTTAGGTATCGATTATTGACTTTTTAGCTGGCTTTGGTGCCTTGGACATGAGCTAGGACCTTAAGATTCTGCATTAAAGGAGGACTAGCAGCCGCGTTGCACGGGAGAATGTGAAAAGTGTTCATATGTAGTAAACACCTGAGAAATCCGTCCGTTTTCGTCATTTGTTATCGAATCGACTTAAAGCCAGATCGTCACATTGGCCGCTCTTCTCTCTGAAACGGTTGTACTTATCGTCTGCAAAGCTATGTCGCGTCCTGCGGTATGCGGAGACACTAAAAGCACCATAGTAGAACACAGATGAAGCTTCTATGATGATGTAATAGCCAGTAAGAAATAGTACAATTCAAGTTTTAGGTATCGATTATTGACTTTTTAGCTGGCTTTGGTGCCTTGGACATGAGCTAGGACCTTAAGATTCTGCATGAAAGGAGGACTAGCACCCGCGTTGGATAGGAGAATGTGAAAAGTGTTCATATGTAGTAAAAACCTGAGAAATCCGTCCGTTTTCGTCATTTGATATCGAATCGACTTAAAGCCAGATCGTCACATTGGCTGCTCCGATCTCTGAAACGGTTGTACTTATCGTCTGGAAAGCTTTGTCGCGTGCTGCGGTATGCGGAGACACTAAAAGCACCATAGTAGAAAACAGATGAAGCTTCTAAGATGATGTAATAGCCAGTAAGAAGTAGTACAATTCAAGTTTTATGTATCGATTATTGACTTTTTATCTGGCTTTGGTGCCTTGGACATGAGCTAGGACCTTAAGATTCTGCATGAAAGGAGGACTAGCAGCCGAGTTGCAGGGGAGAATGTGAAAAGTGTTCATATGTAGTAAAAACCTGAGAAATCCGTCCGTGTTGGTCATTTGTTATCGAATCCACTTAAAGCCAGATCGTCACATTGGCCGCTCTTCTGTCTGAAACGGTTACATTTATCGTCTGCAAAGCTATGTCGCGTGCTGCGGTATACGGAGACACTACAAGCACCATAGTATAACACAGATGAAGCTACTAAGTTGATGTAATAGCCAGTAAGAAGTAGTACAATTCAAGTGTTAGCTATCGATTATTGACTTTTTAGCTGGCTTTAATGCCTTGGACATGCGCTAGGACCTTAAGATTCTGCATGAAAGGAGGACTAGCAGCCGAGTTGCACGGGAGAATGTGAAAAGTGTTCATATGTAGTAAAAACCTGAGAAATCCGTCCGTTTTCGTCATTTGTTATCGAATCGACTTAAAGCCAGATCGTCACATTGGCTGCTCCGATCTCTGAAACGGTTGTACTTATCGTCTGGAAAGCTTTGTCGCGTGCTGCGGTATGCGGAGACACTAAAAGCACCATAGTAGAAAACAGATGAAGCTTCTAAGATGATGTAATAGCCAGTAAGAAGTAGTACAATTCAAGTTTTATGTATCGATTATTGACTTTTTATCTGGCTTTGGTGCCTTGGACATGAGCTAGGACCTTAAGATTCTGCATGAAAGGAGGACTAGCAGCCGAGTTGCAGGGGAGAATGTGAAAAGTGTTCATATGTAGTAAAAACCTGAGAAATCCGTCCGTGTTGGTCATTTGTTATCGAATCCACTTAAAGCCAGATCGTCACATTGGCCGCTCTTCTGTCTGAAACGGTTACATTTATCGTCTGCAAAGCTATGTCGCGTGCTGCGGTATACGGAGACACTACAAGCACCATAGTATAACACAGATGAAGCTAGTAAGTTGATGTAATAGCCAGTAAGAAGTAGTACAATTCAAGTTTTAGCTATCGATTATTGACTTTTTAGCTGGCTTTAATGCCTTGGACATGAGCTAGGACCTTAAGATTCTGCATGAAAGGAGGACTAGCAGCCGAGTTGCACGGGAGAATGTGAAAAGTGTTCATATGTAGTAAAAACCTGAGAAATCCGTCAGTGTTCGTCATTTGTTATCGAATCCACTTCAAGCCAGATCGTCACATTGGCCGCTCTTCTCTCTGAAACGGTTGTACATCTCGTCTGCAAAGCTAGTCGCGTGCTGCGGTATGCGGAGACACTAAATGCACCATAGTAGAACACAGATGAAGCTTCGAAGTTGATGTAATAGCTAATAAGAAATAGTACAATTAAAGTTTTAGGTATCGATTATTGACTTTTTAGCTTGCTTTGGTGCCTTGGACATTACCTGGGACCTTAAGATTCTAAATGAAAGGACTGCTAGCATCAGAGTTGCACGGGAGAATGTGAAAAGTGTTCATATGTACTAAAAACCTGAGAAATCCGTCCGTTTTCGTCATTTGTTATCGAATCGACTTAAAGCCTGATCGTCACATTGGCCGCTCTTCTGTCTGAAACGGTTACATTTATCGTCTGCAAAGCTATGTCGCGTGCTGCGGTATGCGGAGACACTAAAAGCACCATAGTAGAACACAGAAGAAGCTTCTAAGTTGAAGCAATAGCCAGTAAGAAGTAGTACAATTCAAGTTTTAGTTGTCGATTATTCACTTTTTAGCCGGCTTTGGTGGCTTGGACATGACCTATGACCTTAAGATTTTGCTTGAAAAGAGGACTACCAGCCGCGTTGCACGGGAGAATGTGAAAAGTGTTCATATGTAGCAAACACCTGAGAAATCCGTCCGTTTTCGTCATTTGTTATCGAATCGACTTAATGCCAGTTCGTCACATTGGCCGCTCTTCTGTCTGAAACGGTTACATTTATTGTCTGCAAAGCTATGTCGCGTGCTGCGGTATACGGAGACACTACAAGCACCATAGTATAACACAGATGAAGCTACTAAGTTGATGTAATAGCCAGTAAGAAGTAGTACAATTCAAGTTTTAGCTATCGATTATTGACTTTTTAGCTGGCTTTAATGCCTTGGACATGAGCTAGGACCTTAACATTTTGCATGAAAGGAGGAGTAGCAGCCGAAGTGCACGGGAGAATGTGAAAAGTGTTCATATGTAGTAAAAACCTGTGAAATCCGTCCGTGTTCGTTATTTTTTATCGAATCTACTTCAAGCCAGATCGACACATTGGCCGCACTTCTGTCTGAAACGGTTACATTTATCGTCTGCAAAGCTATGTCGCGTGCTGCGGTATGTGGAGACACGAAAAGCACCATAGTTGAACACAGATGAAGCTTCTAAGTTGATGTAATAGCCAGTAAGAAGTAGTACAATTCAAGTTTTAGGTATCGATTATTGACTTTTTACCCTTCTTTGGTGCCTTGGACATGAGCTAGGAACTTAAGATTTTGCATGAAAGAAGGACTAGCAGCCGCGTTGCACCGGAGAATGTGAAAAGTGTTCATATGTTGTAAAAACCTGAGAAATCAGTCCGTTTTCGTCATTTATTATCGAATCGACTTAAAGCCCGATCGTCACATTGCCCGCTCTTATCTCTGAAACGGTTGTACTTATCGCCTGCAAAGCTATGTCGCGTGATGCGGTATGCGGAGACACTAAAAGCACCATAGTAGAACACAGATGAAGCTTCTAAGTTGATGTAATAGCCAGTAAGAAGTAGTACAATTCAAGTTTTAGGTATCGATTATTGACTTTTTAGCTGGCTTTGGTGCCTTGGACATGAGCTAGGACCTTAAGATTCTGCATGAAAGGAGGACTAGCGGCCGCGTTGTACGGGAGAATGTGAAATGTGTTCATATGTAGTAAAATCCTGAGAAATCCGTCCGTTTTCGTCATTTGTTATCGACTTAAAGCTGATCGTCACATTGGCTGCTCTTCTCTCTGAAACGGTTGTACTTATCGTTTGGAAAGCTTCGTAGCGTGCTGCGGTATGCGGAGACACTGAGAGCACCATAGTAGAACACAGATGAAGCTTCTAAGCTGATGTAATAGCCAGTAAGGAGTAGTACAATTCAAGTTTTAGGTATCGATTATAGACTTTTTAGCTGGCTTTGGTGCCTTGGACATGAGCTAGGACGTTAAGATTCTGCATGAAAGGAGGACTAGCAGCCGAGTTGCACGGGAGAATGTGAAAAGTGTTCATATGTAGTAAAAACCTGAGAAATCCGTCCGTTTTCGTCATTTGTTATCGAATCGACTTAAAGCCAGATCGTCACATTGGCCCCTCTTTTCTCTGAAACGGTTGTACTTATCGTCTGCAAAGCTATGTCGCGTCCTGCGGTATGTGGAGACACGAAAAGCACCATAGTAGAACACAGATGAAGCTTCTATGATGATGTAATAGCCAGTAAGAAGTAGTACAATTCACGTTTTAGGTATCGATTATTGACTTTTTAGTTGGCTTTGGTGCCTTGGACATGAGCTAGGACCTTAAGATTCTGCATGAAAGGAGGACTAGCACCCGCGTTGGATAGGAGAATGTGAAAAGTGTTCATATGTAGTAAAAACCTGAGAAATAAGTCCGTTTTCGTCATTTGTTATCGAATCGACTTAAAGCCAGATCGTCACATTGGCTGCTCCGATCTCTGAAACGGTTGTACTTATCGTCTGGAAAGCTTTGTCGCGTGCTGCGGTATGCGGAGACACTAAAAGCACCATAGTAGAACACAGATGAAGCTTCTAAGTTGATGTAATAGCCAGTAAGAAGTAGTATAATTCATGTTTTAGGTATCGATTATTGACTTTTTAGCTGGCTTTGGTGCCTTGGACATGAGCTAGGACCTTAAGATTCTGCATGAAAGGAGGAATAGCAGCCGAGTTGCACGGGAGAATGTGAAAAGTGTTCATATGTAGTAAAAACCTGAGAAATCCGTCCGTTTTCGTCATTTGTTATCGAATCGACTTAAAGCCAGATCGTCACATTGGCCCCTCTTTTCTCTGAAACGGTTGTACTTATCGTCTGCAAAGCTATGTCGCGTACTGCGGTGTGCGGAGACACTAAAAGCACCATGGTAGAACACAGATGAAGCTTCTAAGTTGATGTAATAGCCAGTAAGAAGTAGTACAATTCAAGTTTTAGGTATCGATTATTGACTTTTTAGCTGGCTTTGGTGCCTTGGACATGAGCTAGGACCTTAAGATTCTGCATTAAAGGGGGACTAGCAGACGCGTTGCACGGGAGAATGTGAAATGTGTTCATATGTAGAAGAAACCTGAGAAATCCGTCCGTTTTCGTCATTTGTTATCGCATCGACTTAAAGCCAGATCGTCACATTGGCCGCTCTTCTCTCTGAAACGGTTGTACTTATCGTCTGCAAAGCTATGTCGCGTGCTGCGGTATGCGGAGACACTAAAAGCACCATAGTAGAACACAGATGAAGCTTCTATGATGATGTAATAGCCAGTAAGAAGTAGTACAATTCAAGTTTTAGGTATCGATTATTGACTTTTTAGCTGGCTTTGGTGCCTTGGACATGAGCTAGGACCTTAAGATTCTGCATGAAAGGAGGACTAGCACCCGCGTTGGATAGGAGAATGTGAAAAGTGTTCATATGTAGTAAAAACCTGAGATATCCGTCCGTTTTCGTCATTTGTTATCGAATCGACTTAAGGCCAGATCGTCACATTGGCTGCTCCGATCTCTGAAACGGTTGTACTTATCGTCTCTAAAGCTTTGTCGCGTGCTGCGGTATGCGGAGACACTAAAAGCACCATAGTAGAAAACAGATGAAGCTTCTAAGATGATGTAATAGCCAGTAAGAAGTAGTACAATTCAAGTTTTATGTATCGATTATTGACTTTTTATCTGGCTTTGGTGCCTTGGACATGAGCTAGGACCTTAAGATTCTGCATGAAAGGAGGACTAGCAGCCGAGTTGCAGGGGAGAATGTGAAAAGTGTTCATATGTAGTAAAAACCTGAGAAATCCGTCCGTTTTCGTCATTTGTTATCGAATCGACTTAAAGCCAGATCGTCACATTATCCGCTCTTCTCTCTGAAACGGTTGTACTTATCGTCTGCAAAGCTATGTCGCGTGCTGCGTTATGCGGGGACACTAAAAGCACCATAGTAGAACACAGATGAAGCTTCTAAGTTGATGTAATAGCCAGTAAGAAGTAGTACAATTCAAGTTTTAGGTACTGATTATTTACTTTTTAGCTGGCTTTGGTGCCTTGGACATGAGCTAGGACCTTAAGATTCTGCATGAAAGGAGGACTAGCAGCCGAGTTGCACGGGAGAATGTGAAAAGTGTTCATATGTAGTAAAAACCTGAGAAATCCGTCCGTTTTCGTCATTTGTTATCGAATCGACTTAAAGCCAGATCGTCACATTGGCCGCTCTTCTCTCTGAAACGGTTGTACTTATCGTCTGCAAAGCTATGTCGCGTGCTGCGGTATGCGGAGACTCTAAAAGCACCATAGTAGAACACAGATGAAGCTTCTAAGTTGATGTAATAGCCAGTAAGAAGTAGTACAATTCAAGTTTTAGGTATCGATTATTGACTTTTTAGCTGGCTTTGATGCCTTGGACATGAGCTAGGACCTTAAGAATCTGCATGAAAGGAGGACTAGCAGCCGAGTTGCAGGGAAGAATGTGAAAAGTGTTCATATGTAGTAAAAACCTGAGAAATCCGTCCGTTTTCGTCATTTGTTATCGAATCGACTTAAAGCCAGATCGTCACATTGGCCGCTCTTCTCTCTGAAACGGTTGTACTTATCGTCTGCAAAGCTATGTCGCGTGCTGCGGTATGCGGAGACACTGAAAGCACTATAGTAGAACACAGATGAAGCTTCTAAGATGATGTAATAGCCAGTAAGAAGTAGTACAATTCAAGTTTTAGGTATCGATTATTGACTTTTTAGCTGGCTTTGATGCCTTGGACATGAGCTAGGACCTTAAGAATCTGCATGAAAGGAGGACTAGCAGCCGAGTTGCAGGGAAGAATGTGGAAAGTGTTCATATGTAGTAAAAACCTGAGAAATCCGTCCGTTTTCGTCATTTGTTATCGAATCGACTTAAAGCCAGATCGTCACATTGGCCGCTCTTCTCTCTGAAACGGTTGTACTTATCGTCTGCAAAACTATGTCGCGTGCTGCGGTATGCGGAGACACTGAAAGCACTATAGTAGAACACAGATGAAGCTTCTAAGATGATGTAATAGCCAGTAAGAAGTAGTACAATTCAAGTTTTAGGTATCGATTATTGACTTTTTAGCTGGCTTTGGTGCCTTGGACATGAGCTAGGACCTTAAGATTCTGCATGAAAGGAGGAGTAGCAGCCGAGTTGCACGGGAGAATGTGAAAAGTGTTCATATGTAGTAAAAACCTGAGAAATCCGTCCGTTTTCGTCATTTGTTATCGAATCGACTTAAAGCCAGATCGTCACATTGGCCCCTCTTTTCTCTGAAACGGTTGTACTTATCGTCTGCAAAGCTATGTCGCGTGCTGCGGTATGCGGAGACAATAAAATCACCATAGTAGAATACAGATGGAGCTTCTAAGTTGATGTAATAGCCAGTAAGAAGTAGTATAATTCAAGTTTTAGGTATCGATTATTGACTTCTTAGCTGGCTTTGGTGCCTTGGACATGAGCTAGGACCTTAAGATACTGCATGAAAGGAGGACTAGCAGCCGAGTTGCTCGGGAGAATGTGAAAAGTGTTCATATGTAGTAAAAACCTGAGAAATCCGTCCGTTTTCGTCATTTGTTATCGAATCATCTTAAAGCCAGATCGTCACATTGGCCGCTCTTCTCTCTGAAACGGTTCTACTTATCGTCTGCAAAGCTATGTCGCGTGCTGCGGTATGCGGAGACACTAAAAGCACCATAGTAGAACACAGATGAAGCTTCTAAGTTGATGTAATAGCCAGTAAGAAGTAGTACAATTCAAGGTTTAGGTACTGATTATTGACTTTTTAGCTGGCTTTGGTGCCTTGGACATGAGCTAGGATGTTAAGATTCTGCATGAAAGGAGGACTAGCAGCCGAGTTTCACGGGACAATATGAAAAGTGTTCATATGTAGTAAAAACCTGAGAAATCCGTCCGTTTTCGTCATTTGTTATCGAATCGCCTTAAAGCTAGATCGTCACTTGGCCGCTCTTCTCTCTGAAACGGCTGTACTTATCGTCTGCAAAGCTATGTCGCGTGCTGCGGTATGCGGAGACACTAAAAGCACCATAGTAGAACACAGATTAAGCTTCTAAGTTGATGTAATAGCCAGTAAGAAGTAGTACAATTCAAGTTGTAGGTATCGATTATTGACTTTTTAGCTGGCTTTGGTGCCTTGGACATGAGCTAGGACCTTAATATTCTGCGTGAATGGAGGACTAGCACCCGCGTTGGATGGGAGAATGTGAATAGTGTTCATATGTAGTAAAAACCTGAGAAATCCGTCCGTTTTAGTCATTTGTTATCGAATCGACTTAAAGCCAGATCGTCACATTGGCCGCTCTTCTCTCTGAAACGGTTGTCCTTATCGTCTGCAAAGCTATGTCGTGTGATGCGCTATGTGGAGACACTAAAAGCACCATAGTAGAACACAGATGAAGCTTCTAAGTTGATGTAATAGCCAGTAAGAAGTAGTATAATTCAAGTTTTAGGTATCGATTATTGACTTTTTAGCTGGCTTTGGTGCCTTGGACATGAGCTAGGACCTTAAGATTCTGCATGAAAGGAGGACTAGCAGCCGAGTTGCACGGGAGAATGTGAAAAGTGTTCATATGTAGTAAAAACCTGAGAAATCCGTCCGTTTTCGTCATTTGTTATCGAATCGACTTAAAGCCAGATCGTCACATTGGCCGCTCTTCTCTCTGAAACGGTTGTACTTATCGTCTGCAAAGCTATGTCGTATGCTGCGGTAGGCGGAGACACTGAAACCACCACAGTAGAACACAGATGAAGCTTCTAATTTGATGTAATAGCCAGTAAGAAGTAGTACAATTCAAGTTTTAGGTATCGATTATTGACTTTTTAGCTGGCTTTGATGCCTTGGACATGAGCTAGGACCTTAAGAATCTGCATGAAAGGAGGACTAGCAGCCGAGTTGCAGGGAAGAATGTGAAAAGTGTTCATATGTAGTAAAAACCAAAGAAATCCGTCCGTTTTCGTCATTTGTTATCGAATCGACTTAAAGCCAGATCGTCACATTGGCCGCTCTTCTCTCTGAAACGGTTGTACTTATCGTCTGCAAAGCTATGTCGCGTGCTGCGGTATGCGGAGACTCTAAAAGCACCATAGTAGAACACAGATGAAGCTTCTAAGTTGGTGTAATAGCCAGTAAGAAGTAGTACAATTCAAGTTTTAGGTACTGATTATTTACTTTTTAGCTGGCTTTGGAGCCTTGGACATGAGGTAGGACCTTAAGATTCAGCATGAAAGGAGGACTAGCAGCCTCGTTGCACGGGAGAATGTGAAATGTGTTCATATGTAGTAAAAACCTGAGAAATCCGTCCGTTTTCGTCATTTGTTATCGAATCGACTTACAGCCCCATCGTCACATTGGCCGCTCTTATCTCCCCCCCCCCCCCCCCCCCCCATGAACCATGGACCTTGCCGTTGGTGGGGAGGATTGCGTGCCTCAGCGATACAGATGGCCGTACCGTAGGTGCAACCACAACGGAGGGTTATCTGTTGAGAGGCCAGACAAACGTGTGGTTCCTGAAGAGGGGCAGCAGCCTTTTCAGTAGTTGCAGGGGCAACAGTCTGGATGATTGACTGATCTGGCCTTGCAACATTAACCAAAACGGCCTTGCTGTGCTGGTACTGCGAACGGCTGAAAGCAAGGGGAAACTACAGCCGTAATTTTTCCCGAGGACATGCAGCTTTACTGTATGATTAAATGATGATGGCATCCTCTTGGGTAAAATATTCCGGAGGTAAATTAGTCCCCCATTCGGATCTCCGGGCGGGGACTACTCAGGAGGATGTCGTTATCAGGAGAAAGAAAACTGGCGTTCTACGGATCGGAGCGTGGAATGTCAGATCCCTTAATCGGGCAGGTAGGTTAGAAAATTTAAAAAGGGAAATGGATAGGTTAAAGTTAGATATAGTGGGAATTAGTGAAGTTCGGTGGCAGGAGGAACAAGACTTCTGGACAGGTGACTACAGGGTTATAAACACAAAATCAAATAGGGGTAATGCAGGAGTAGGTTTAATAATGAATAGGAAAATAGGAATGCGGGTAAGCTACTACAAACAGCATAGTGAACGCATTATTGTGGCCAAGATAGATACGAAGCCCACACCTACTACAGTAGTACAAGTTTATATGCCAACTAGCTCTGCAGATGATGAAGAAATTGAAGAAATGTACAATGAAATAAAAGAAATCATTCAGATAGTGAAGGGAGACGAAAATTTAATAGTAATGGGTGACTGGAATTCGAGTGTAGGAAAAGGGAGAGAAGGAAACATAGAAGGTGAATATGGATTGGGGCTAAGAAATGAAAGAGGAAGCCACCTAGTAGAATTTTGCACAGAGCACAACTTAATAATAGCTAACACTTGGTTTAAGAATCATGAAAGAAGGTTGTATACGTGGAAGAACCCTGGAGATACTAAAAGGTATCAGATAGATTATATAATGGTAAGACAGAGATTTAGGAACCAGGTTTTAAGTTGTAAGACATTTCCAGGGGCAGATGTGGACTCTGACCACAATCTATTGGTTATGACCTGTAGAGCAAAACTGAAGAAACTGCAAAAATGTGGGAAATTAAGGAGATGGGACCTGGATAAACTGAAAGAACCAGAGGTTGTACAGAGTTTCAGAGAGAGCATAAGGGAACAATTGACAGGAATGGGGGAAAGAAATACAGTAGAAGAAGAATGGGTAGCTCTGAGGGATGTAGTAGTGAAGGCAGCAGAGGATAAAGTAGGTACAAAGACGAGGGCTGCTAGAAATCCTTGGGTAACAGAAGAAATATTGAATTTAATTGATGAAAGGAGAAAATATAAAAATGCAGTAAATGAAGCAGGCAAAAAGGAATACAAACGTCTCAAAAATGAGATCGACAGGAAGTGCAAAATGGCTAAACAGGGATGGCTAGAGGACAAATGTAAGGATGTAGAAGCTTATCTCACTAGGGGTAAGATAGATACTGCCTACAGGAAAATTAAAGAGACCTTTGGAGAGAAGAGAACCACGTGTATGAATATCAAGAGCTCAGATGGCAGCCCAGTTCTAAGCAAAGAAGGGAAGGCAGAAAGGTGGAAGGAGTATATAGAAGGTTTATACAAGGGCGATGTACTTGAGGACAATATTATGGAAATAGAAGAGGATGTAGATGAAGACGAAATGGGAGATACGATACTGCGTGAAGAGTTTGACAGAGCACTGAAAGACCTGAGTCGAAACAAGGCCCCCGGAGTAGACAACATTCCATTAGAACTACTGACGGCCTTGGGAGAGCCAGTCATGACAAAACTCTACCAGCTGGTGAGCAAGATGTATGAGACAGGCGAAATACCCTCAGACTTCAAGAAGAATATAATAATTCCAATCCCAAAGAAAGCAGGTGCTGACAGATGTGAAAATTACCGAACTATCAGTTTAATAAGCCACGGCTGCAAAATACTAACGCGAATTCTTTACAGACGAATGGAAAAACTGGTAGATGCAGACCTCAGGGAGGATCAGTTTGGATTCCGTCGAAATGTTGGAACACGTGAGGCAATACTGACCTTACGACTTATCTTAGAAGAAAGATTAAGAAAAGGCAAACCTACGTTTCTAGCATTTGTAGACTTAGAGAAAGCTTTTGACAATGTTGACTGGAATACTCTTTTTCAAATTCTAAAGGTGGCAGGGGTAAAATACAGGGAGCGAAAGGCTATTTATAATTTGTACAGAAACCAGATGGCAGTAATAAGAGTCGAGGGGCATGAAAGGGAAGCAGTGGTTGGGAAAGGAGTGAGACAGGGTTGTAGCCTCTCCCCGATGTTATTCAATCTGTATATTGAGCAAGCAGTAAAGGAAACAAAAGAAAAATTTGGAGTAGGTATTAAAATTCATGGAGACGAAGTAAAAACCTTGAGGTTCGCCGATGACATTGTAATTCTGTCAGAGACGGCAAAGGACTTGGAAGAGCAGTTGAACGGAATGGACAGTGTCTTGAAAGGAGGATATAAGATGAACATTAACAAAAGCAAAACGAGGATAATGGAATGTAGTCAAATTAAATCGGGTGATGCTGAGGGAATTAGATTAGGAAATGAGACACTTAAAGTAGTAAAGGAGTTTTGCTATTTAGGAAGTAAAATAAGTGATGATGGTCGAAGTAGAGAGGATATAAAATGTAGACTGGCAATGGCAAGGAAAGCGTTTCTGAAGAAGAGAAATTTGTTAACATCGAATATAGATTTATGTATCAGGAAGTCGTTTCTGAAAGTATTTGTTTGGAGTGTAGCCATGTATGGAAGTGAAACATGGACGATAACTAGTTTGGACAAGAAGAGAATAGAAGCTTTCGAAATGTGGTGCTACAGAAGAATGCTGAAGATTAGATGGGTAGATCGCGTAACTAATGAGGAAGTATTGAATAGGATTGGGGAGAAGAGAAGTCTGTGGCACAACTTGACCAGAAGAAGGGATCGGTTGGTAGGACATGTTCTGAGGCATCAAGGGATCACAAATTTAGCATTGGAGGGCAGCGTCGAGGGTAAAAGTCGTAGAGGGAGACCGAGAGATGAGTACACTAAGCAGATTCAGAAGGATGTAGGTTGCAGTAGGTACTGGGAGATGAAGCAGCTTGCACAGGATAGAGTAGCATGGAGAGCTGCATCAAACCAGTCTCAGGACTGAAGACAACAACAACAACAACAATCTCTGAAACGGTTGTACTTATCGCCTGCAAAGCTATGTCGCGTGATGCGGTATGCGGAGACACTAAAAGCACCATAGTAGAACACAGATGAAGCTTCTAAGTTGATGTAATAGCCAGTAAGAAGTAGTACAATTCAAGTTTTAGGTATCGATTATTGACTTTTTAGCTGGCTTTGGTGCCTTGGACATGAGCTAGGACCTTAAGATTCTGCATGAAAGGAGGACTAGCGGCCGAGTTGCACGGGACAATATGAAAAGTATTCATATGTAGTAAAAACCTGAGAAATCCGTCCGTTTTCGTCATTTGTTATCGAATCGACTTAAAGCCAGATCGTCACATTGGCCCCTCTTTTCTCTGAAACGGTTGTACTTATCATCTGCAAAGCTATGTCGCGTACTGCGGTGTGCGGAGACACTAAAAGCACCATGGTAGAACACAGATGAAGCTTCTAAGTTGATGTAATAGCCAGTAAGAAGTAGTACAATTCAAGTTTTAGGTATCGATTATTGACTTTTTAGCTGGCTTTGGTGCCTTGGACATGAGCTAGGACCTTAAGATTCTGCATTAAAGGAGGACTAGCAGCCGCGTTGCACGGGAGAATGTGAAATGTGTTCATATGTAGTAGAAACCTGAGAAATCCGTCCGTTTTCGTCATTTGTTATCGAATCGACTTAAAGCCAGATCGTCACATTGGCCGCTCTTCTCTCTGAAACGGTTGTACTTATTGTCTGCAAAGCTATGTCGCGTGCTGCGGTATGCGGAGACACTAAAATCACCATAGTAGAACACAGATGAAGCTTCTAAGTTGATGCAATAGCCAGTAAGAAGTAGAACAATTCAAGTTTTAGGTATCGATTATTGACTTTTTAGCTGGCTTCGGTACCTTGGACATGAGCTAGGACCTTAAGATTCTGCATGAAAGGAGGACTAGCAGCCGAGTTGCACGTCAGAATGTGAAAAGTGTTCATATGTAGTAAAAACCTGAGAAATCAGTCCGTTTTCGTCATTTGTTATCGAATCGACTTAAAGCCAGATCGTCACATTGGCCGCTCTTCTCTCTGAAACGGTTGTACTTATCGTCTGCAAAGCTATGTCGCGTGCTGCGGCATGCTGAGACACTAAAAGCACCATAGTAGAACACAGATCAAGCTTCTACGTTGATGTAATAGCCAGTAAGAAGTAGTACAATTCAAGTTTTAGGTATCGATTATTGACTTTTTAGCTGGCTTTGGTGCCTTGGACATGAGCTAGGACCTTAAGATTCTGCATGAAAGGAGGACTAGCAGCCGAGTTGCACGGGAGAATGTGAAAAGTGTTCATATGTAGTAAAAACCTGAGAAATCCGTCCGTTTTCGTCATTTGTTATCGAATCGACTTAAAGCCAGATCGTCACATTGGCCCCTCTTTTCTCTGAAACGGTTGTACTTATCGTCTGCAAAGCTATGTCGCGTACTGCGGTGTGCGGAGACACTAAAAGCACCATGGTAGAACACAGATGAAGCTTCTAAGTTGATGTAATAGCCAGTAAGAAGTAGTACAATTCAAGTTTTAGGTATCGATTATTGACTTTTTAGCTGGCTTTGGTGCCTTGGACATGAGCTAGGACCTTAAGATTCTGCATTAAAGGAGGACTAGCAGCCGCGTTGCACGGGAGAATGTGAAATGTGTTCATATGTAGTAGAAACCTGAGAAATCCGTCCGTTTTCGTCATTTGTTATCGAATCGACTTAAAGCCCGCTCGTCACATTGGCCGCTCTTCTCTCTGAAACGGTTGTACTTATCGTCTGCAAAGCTATGTCGCGTGCTGCGGTATGCGGAGACAATAAAATCACCATAGTAGAACACAGATGAAGCTTCTAAGTCGATGTAATAGCCAGTAAGAAGTAGTACAATTCAAGTTTTAGGTACTGATTATTGACTTTTTAGCTGGCTTTGGTGCCTTGGACATGAGCTAGGACCTTAAGATTCTGCATGAAAGGAGGACTAGCAGCCGAGTTGCATGGGAGAATGTGAAAAGTGTTCATATGTAGTAAAAACCTGAGAAATCCGTCCGTTTTCGTCATTTGTTATCGAATCGAATTAAAGCCAGAACGTCACATTGGCCGCTCTTCTTTCTGAAACGGTTGTACTTATCGTCTGCAAAGCTATGTCGCGTGCTGCGGTATGCGGAGACACTAAAAGCACCATAGTAGAACACAGATGAAGCTTCTATGATGATGTAATAGCCAGTAAGAAGTAGTACAATTCAAGTTTTAGGTATCGATTATTGACTTTTTAGCTGGCTTTGGTGCCTTGGACGTGAGCTAGGACCTTAAGATTCTGCATGAAATTAGGACTAGCAGCCGAGTTGCACGGGAGAATGTGAAAAGTGTTCATATGTAGTAAAAACCTGAGAAATCCGTCCGTTTTCGTCATTTGTTATCGAATCGACTTAAAGCCAGATCGTCACATTGGCCGCTCTTCTCTCTGAAACGGTTGTACTTATCGTCTGCAAAGCTATGTCGTATGCTGCGGTAGGCGGAGACACTGAAACCACCACAGTAGAACACAGATGAAGCTTCTAATTTGATGTAATAGCCAGTAAGAAGTAGTACAATTAAAGTTTTAGGTATCGATTATTGACTTTTTAGCTGGCTTTGATGTCTTGGACATGAGCTAGGACCTTAAGAATCTGCATGAAAGGAGGACTAGCAGCCGAGTTGCAGGGAAGAATGTGAAAAGTGTTCATATGTAGTAAAAACCTGAGAAATCCGTCCGTTTTCGTCATTTGTTATCGAATCGACTTAAAGCCCGATCGTCACATTGGCCGCTCTTCTCTCTGAAACGGTTGTACTTATCGTCTGCAAAGATATGTCGCGTGCTGCGGTATGCGGAGACAATAAAATCACTATAGTAGAACACAGATGAAGCTTCTAAGTCGATGTAATAGCCAGTAAGAAGTAGTACAATTCAAGTTTTAGGTATCGATTATTGACTTTTTAGCTGGCTTTGGTGCCTTGGACATGAGCTAGGACCTTAAGATTCTGCACGAAAGGAGGACTAGCAGCCGAGTTGCACGGGAGAATGTGAAAAGTGTTCATATGTAGTAAAAACCTGAGAAATCCGTCCGTTTTCGACATTTGTTATCGAATCGACTTAAAGCCAGATCGTCACGTTGGCCCCTCTTTTCTCTGAAACGGTTGTACTTATCGTTTGCAAAGCTATGTCGCGTACTGCGGTGTGCGGAGACACTAAAAGCACCATGGTAGAACACAGATGAAGCTTCTAAGTTGATGTAATAGCCAGTAAGAAGTAGTACAATTCAAGTTTTAGGTATCGATTATTGACTTTTTAGCTGGCTTTGGTGCCTTGGACATGAGCTAGGACCTTAAGATTCTGCATGAAAGGAGGACTAGCAGCCGAGTTGCACGGGAGAATGTGAAAAGTGTTCATATGTAGTAAAAACCTGAGAAATCCGTCCGTTTTCGACATTTGTTATCGAATCGACTTAAAGCCGGATCGTCACGTTGGCCCCTCTTTTCTCTGAAACGGTTGTATTTATCGTCTGCAAAGCTATGTCGCGTACTGCGGTGTGCGGAGACACTAAAAGCACCATGGTAGAACACAGATGAAGCTTCTAAGTTGATGTAATAGCCAGTAAGAAGTAGTACAATTCAAGTTTTAGGTATCGATTATTGACTTTTTAGCTGGCTTTGGTGCCTTGGACATGAGCTAGGACCTTAAGATTCTGCATTAAAGGAGGACTAGCAGCCGAGTTGCATGGGAGAATGTGAAAAGTGTTCATATGTAGTAAAAACCTGAGAAATCCGTCCGTTTTCGTCATTTGTTATCGAATCGACTTAAAGCCCGATCGTCACATTGGCCGCTCTTCTCTCTGAAACGGTTGTACTTATCGTCTGCAAAGCTATGTCGCGTGCTGCGGTATGCGGAGACAATAAAATCACCATAGTAGAACACAGATGAAGCTTCTAAGTCGATGTAATAGCCAGTAAGAAGTAGTAAAATTCAAGTTTTAGGTATCGATTATTGACTTTTTAGCTGGCTTTGGTGCCTTGGACATGAGCTAGGACCTTAAGATTCTGCATGAAAGGAGGACTAGCGGCCGAGTTGCACGGGACAATATGAAAAGTGTTCATATGTAGTAAAAACCTGAGAAATCCGTCCGTTTTCGTCATTTGTTATCGAATCGACTTAAAGCCAGATCGTCACATTGGCCCCTCTTTTCTCTGAAACGATTGTACTTATCATCTGCAAAGCTATGTCGCGTACTGCGGTGTGCGGAGACACTAAAAGCACCATGGTAGAACACAGATGAAGCTTCTAAGTTGATGTAATAGCCAGTAAGAAGTAGTACAATTCAAGTTTTAGGTATCGATTATTGACTTTTTAGCTGGCTTTGGTGCCTTGGACATGAGCTAGGACCTTAAGATTCTGCATTAAAGGAGGACTAGCAGCCGCGTTGCACGGGAGAATGTGAAATGTGTTCATATGTAGTAGAAACCTGAGAAATCCGTCCGTTTTCGTCATTTGTTATCGAATCGACTTAAAGCCAGATCGTCACATTGGCCGCTCTTCTCTCTGAAACGGTTGTACTTATTGTCTGCAAAGCTATGTCGCGTGCTGCGGTATGCGGAGACACTAAAATCACCATAGTAGAACACAGATGAAGCTTCTAAGTTGATGCAATAGCCAGTAAGAAGTAGAACAATTCAAGTTTTAGGTATCGATTATTGACTTTTTAGCTGGCTTCGGTACCTTGGACATGAGCTAGGACCTTAAGATTCTGCATGAAAGGAGGACTAGCAGCCGAGTTGCACGTCAGAATGTGAAAAGTGTTCATATGTAGTAAAAACCTGAGAAATCAGTCCGTTTTCGTCATTTGTTATCGAATCGACTTAAAGCCAGATCGTCACATTGGCCGCTCTTCTCTCTGAAACGGTTGTACTTATCGTCTGCAAAGCTATGTCGCGTGCTGCGGCATGCTGAGACACTAAAAGCACCATAGTAGAACACAGATCAAGCTTCTACGTTGATGTAATAGCCAGTAAGAAGTAGTACAATTCAAGTTTTAGGTATCGATTATTGACTTTTTAGCTGGCTTTGGTGCCTTGGACATGAGCTAGGACCTTAAGATTCTGCATGAAAGGAGGACTAGCAGCCGAGTTGCACGGGAGAATGTGAAAAGTGTTCATATGTAGTAAAAACCTGAGAAATCCGTCCGTTTTCGTCATTTGTTATCGAATCGACTTAAAGCCAGATCGTCACATTGGCCCCTCTTTTCTCTGAAACGGTTGTACTTATCGTCTGCAAAGCTATGTCGCGTACTGCGGTGTGCGGAGACACTAAAAGCACCATGGTAGAACACAGATGAAGCTTCTAAGTTGATGTAATAGCCCGTAAGAAGTAGTACAATTCAAGTTTTAGGTATCGATTATTGACTTTTTAGCTGGCTTTGGTGCCTTGGACATGAGCTAGGACCTTAAGATTCTGCATTAAAGGAGGACTAGCAGCCGCGTTGCACGGGAGAATGTGAAATGTGTTCATATGTAGTAGAAACCTGAGAAATCCGTCCGTTTTCGTCATTTGTTATCGAATCGACTTAAAGCCCGCTCGTCACATTGGCCGCTCTTCTCTCTGAAACGGTTGTACTTATCGTCTGCAAAGCTATGTCGCGTGCTGCGGTATGCGGAGACAATAAAATCACCATAGTAGAACACAGATGAAGCTTCTAAGTCGATGTAATAGCCAGTAAGAAGTAGTACAATTCAAGTTTTAGGTACTGATTATTGACTTTTTAGCTGGCTTTGGTGCCTTGGACATGAGCTAGGACCTTAAGATTCTGCATGAAAGGAGGACTAGCAGCCGAGTTGCATGGGAGAATGTGAAAAGTGTTCATATGTAGTAAAAACCTGAGAAATCCGTCCGTTTTCGTCATTTGTTATCGAATCGAATTAAAGCCAGAACGTCACATTGGCCGCTCTTCTTTCTGAAACGGTTGTACTTATCGTCTGCAAAGCTATGTCGCGTGCTGCGGTATGCGGAGACACTAAAAGCACCATAGTAGAACACAGATGAAGCTTCTATGATGATGTAATAGCCAGTAAGAAGTAGTACAATTCAAGTTTTAGGTATCGATTATTGACTTTTTAGCTGGCTTTGGTGCCTTGGACGTGAGCTAGGACCTTAAGATTCTGCATGAAATTAGGACTAGCAGCCGAGTTGCACGGGAGAATGTGAAAAGTGTACATATGTAGTAAAAACCTGAGAAATCCGTCCGTTTTCGTCATTTGTTATCGAATCGACTTAAAGCCAGATCGTCACATTGGCCGCTCTTCTCTCTGAAACGGTTGTACTTATCGTCTGCAAAGCTATGTCGTATGCTGCGGTAGGCGGAGACACTGAAACCACCACAGTAGAACACAGATGAAGCTTCTAATTTGATGTAATAGCCAGTAAGAAGTAGTACAATTAAAGTTTTAGGTATCGATTATTGTTTTTTTAGCTGGCTTTGATGTCTTGGACATGAGCTAGGACCTTAAGAATCTGCATGAAAGGAGGACTAGCAGCCGAGTTGCAGGGAAGAATGTGAAAAGTGTTCATATGTAGTAAAAACCTGAGAAATCCGTCCGTTTTCGTCATTTGTTATCGAATCGACTTAAAGCCCGATCGTCACATTGGCCGCTCTTCTCTCTGAAACGGTTGTACTTATCGTCTGCAAAGATATGTCGCGTGCTGCGGTATGCGGAGACAATAAAATCACTATAGTAGAACACAGATGAAGCTTCTAAGTCGATGTAATAGCCAGTAAGAAGTAGTACAATTCAAGTTTTAGGTATCGATTATTGACTTCTTAGATGGATTTGGTGCCTTGGACATGAGCTAGGACCTTAAGATTCTGCATGAAAGGAAGACTAGCAGCCGAGTTGCACGGGACAATATGAAAAGTGTTCATATGTAGTAAAAACTTGAGAAATCCGTCCGTTTTCGTCATTTGTTATCGAATCGCCTTAAAGCCAGATCGTCACATTGGCCGCTCTTCTGTTTGAAACGGCTGTACTTATCGTCTGCAAAGCTATGTGGCGTGCTGCGGTATGCGGAGACAATAAAAGCACCATAGTAGAACACAGATTAAGCTTCTAAGTTGATGTAATAGCCAGTAAGAAGTAGTACAATTCAAGTTTTAGGTATCGATTATTGACTTTTTAGCTGGCTTTGGTGCCTTGGACATGAGCTAGGACCTTAAGATTCTGCATGAAAGGAGGACTAGCAGCCGAGTTGCACGGGAGAATGTGAAAAGTGTTCATATGTAGTAAAAACCTGAGAAATCCGTCCGTTTTCGACATTTGTTATCGAATCGACTTAAAGCCAGATCGTCACGTTGGCCCCTCTTTTCTCTGAAACGGTTGTACTTATCGTTTGCAAAGCTATGTCGCGTACTGCGGTGTGCGGAGACACTAAAAGCACCATGGTAGAACACAGATGAAGCTTCTAAGTTGATGTAATAGCCAGTAAGAAGTAGTACAATTCAAGTTTTAGGTATCGATTATTGACTTTTTAGCTGGCTTTGGTGCCTTGGACATGAGCTAGGACCTTAAGATTCTGCATGAAAGGAGGACTAGCAGCCGAGTTGCACGGGAGAATGTGAAAAGTGTTCATATGTAGTAAAAACCTGAGAAATCCGTCCGTTTTCGACATTTGTTATCGAATCGACTTAAAGCCAGATCGTCACGTTGGCCCCTCTTTTCTCTGAAACGGTTGTATTTATCGTCTGCAAAGCTATGTCGCGTACTGCGGTGTGCGGAGACACTAAAAGCACCATGGTAGAACACAGATGAAGCTTCTAAGTTGATGTAATAGCCAGTAAGAAGTAGTACAATTCAAGTTTTAGGTATCGATTATTGACTTTTTAGCTGGCTTTGGTGCCTTGGACATGAGCTAGGACCTTAAGATTCTGCATTAAAGGAGGACTAGCGGCCGAGTTGCATGGGAGAATGTGAAAAGTGTTCATATGTAGTAAAAACCTGAGAAATCCGTCCGTTTTCGTCATTTGTTATCGAATCGACTTAAAGCCCGATCGTCACATTGGCCGCTCTTCTCTCTGAAACGGTTGTACTTATCGTCTGCAAAGCTATGTCGCGTGCTGCGGTATGCGGAGACAATAAAATCACCATAGTAGAACACAGATGAAGCTTCTAAGTCGATGTAATAGCCAGTAAGAAGTAGTAAAATTCAAGTTTTAGGTATCGATTATTGACTTTTTAGCTGGCTTTGGTGCCTTGGACATGAGCTAGGACCTTAAGATTCTGCATTAAAGGAGGACTAGCAGCCGAGTTGCATGGGAGAATGTGAAAAGTGTTCATATGTATTAAAAACCTGAGAAATCCGTCCATTTTCGTCATTTGTTATCGAATCGAGTTAAAGCCAGAACGTCACATTGGCCGCTCTTCTTTCTGAAACGGTTGTACTTATCGTCTGCAAAGCTATGTCGCGTGCTGCGGTATGCGGAGACACTAAAAGCACCATAGTAGAACACAGATGAAGCTTCTATGATGATGTAATAGCCAGTAAGAAGTAGTACAATTCAAGTTTTAGGTATCGATTATTGACTTTTTAGCTGGCTTTGGTGCCTTGGACGTGAGCTAGGACCTTAAGATTCTGCATGAAATTAGGACTAGCAGCCGAGTTGCACGGGAGAATGTGAAAAGTGTTCATATGTAGTAAAAACCTGAGAAATCCGTCCATTTTCCTCATTTGTTATCGAAACGACTTAAAGCCAGATCGTCACATTGGCCGCTCTTCTCTCTGAAACGGTTGTACTTATCGTCTGCAAAGCTATGTCGCGTGCTGCGGTATGCGGAGACACTAAAAGCACCATAGTAGAACACAGATGAAGCTTCTATGATGATGTAATAGCCAGTAAGAAGTAGTACAATTCAAGTTTTAGGTATCGATTATTGACTTTTTAGCTGGCCTTGGTGCCTTGGACATGAGGTAGGACCTTAAGATTCTGCGTGAAAGGAGGACTAGCAGCCGCGTTGGATGGGAGAATGTGAATAGTGTTCATATGTAGTAAAAACCTGAGAAATCCGTCCGTTTTCGTCATTTGTTATCGAATCGACTTAAAGCCAGATCGTCACATTGGCCGCTCTTCTCTCTGAAACGGTTGTCCTTATCGCCTGCAAAGCTATGTCGCGTGATGCGGTATGCGGAGACACTAAAAGCACCATAGTAGAACACAGATGAAGCTTCTAAGTTGATGTAATAGCCAGTAAGAAGTAGTTTAGTTCAAGTTTTAGGTATCGATTATTGACATTTTAGCTGCCTTTGGTGCCTTGGACATGAGCTAGGACCTTAAGATTCTGCATGAAAGGAGGACTAGCAGCCGAGTTGCACGGGAAAATGTGAAAAGTGTTCATATGTAGTAAAAACCTGAGAAATCCGTCCGTTTTCGTCATTTGTTATCGAATCGACTTAAAGCCAGATCGTCACGTATTCCGCTCTTCTCTCTGAAACGGTTGTACTTATCGTCTGCAAAGCTATGTCGTATGCTGCGGTAGGCGGAGACACTGAAACCACCACAGTAGAACACAGATGAAGCTTCTAATTTGATGTAATAGCCAGTAAGAAGTAGTACAATTAAAGTTTTAGGTATCGATTATTGACTTTTTAGCTGGCTTTGATGTCTTGGACATGAGCTAGGACCTTAAGAATCTGCATGAAAGGAGGACTAGCAGCCGAGTTGCAGGGAAGAATGTGAAAAGTGTTCATATGTAGTAAAAACCTGAGAAATCCGTCCGTTTTCGTCATTTGTTATCGAATCGACTAAAAGCCCGATCGTCACATTGGCCGCTCTTCTCTCTGAAACGGTTGTACTTATCGTCTGCAAAGATACGTCGCGTGCTGCGGTATGCGGAGACAATAAAATCACTATAGTAGAACACAGATGAAGCTTCTAAGTCGATGTAATAGCCAGTAAGAAGTAGTACAATTCAAGTTTTAGGTATCGATTATTGACTTCTTAGATGGATTTGGTGCCTTGGACATGAGCTAGGACCTTAAGATTCTGCATGAAAGGAGGACTAGCAGCCGAGTTGCACGGGACAATATGAAAAGTGTTCATATGTAGTAAAAACTTGAGAAATCCGTCCGTTTTCGTCATTTGTTATCGAATCGCCTTAAAGCCAGATCGTCACATTGGCCGCTCTTCTCTTTGAAACGGCTGTACTTATCGTCTGCAAAGCTATGTGGCGTGCTGCGGTATGCGGAGACAATAAAAGCGCCATAGTAGAACACAGATTAAGCTTCTAAGTTGATGTAATAGCCAGTAAGAAGTAGTACAATTCAAGTTTTAGGTATCGATTATTGACTTTTTAGCTGGCTTTGGTGCCTTGGACATGAGCTAGGACCTTAAGATTCTGCATGAAAGGAGGACTAGCAGCCGAGTTGCACGGGAGAATGTGAAAAGTGTTCATATGTAGTAAAAACCTGAGAAATCCGTCCGTTTTCGACATTTGTTATCGAATCGACTTAAAGCCAGATCGTCACGTTGGCCCCTCTTTTCTCTGAAACGGTTGTACTTATCGTTTGCAAAGCTATGTCGCGTACTGCGGTGTGCGGAGACACTAAAAGCACCATGGTAGAACACAGATGAAGCTTCTAAGTTGATGTAATAGCCAGTAAGAAGTAGTACAATTCAAGTTTTAGGTATCGATTATTGACTTTTTAGCTGGCTTTGGTGCCTTGGACATGAGCTAGGACCTTAAGATTCTGCATGAAAGGAGGACTAGCAGCCGAGTTGCACGGGAGAATGTGAAAAGTGTTCATATGTAGTAAAAACCTGAGAAATCCGTCCGTTTTCGACATTTGTTATCGAATCGACTTAAAGCCAGATCGTCACGTTGGCCCCTCTTTTCTCTGAAACGGTTGTATTTATCGTCTGCAAAGCTATGTCGCGTACTGCGGTGTGCGGAGACACTAAAAGCACCATGGTAGAACACAGATGAAGCTTCTAAGTTGATGTAATAGCCAGTAAGAAGTAGAACAATTCAAGTTTTAGGTATCGATTATTGACTTTTTAGCTGGCTTTGGTGCCTTGGACATGAGCTAGGACCTTAAGATTCTGCATTAAAGGAGGACTAGCAGCCGAGTTGCATGGGAGAATGTGAAAAGTGTTCATATGTAGTAAAAACCTGAGAAATCCGTCCGTTTTCGTCATTTGTTATCGAATCGACTTAAAGCCCGATCGTCACATTGGCCGCTCTTCTCTCTGAAACGGTTGTACTTATCGTCTGCAAAGCTATGTCGCGTGCTGCGGTATGCGGAGACAATAAAATCACCATAGTAGAACACAGATGAAGCTTCTAAGTCGATGTAATAGCCAGTAAGAAGTAGTAAAATTCAAGTTTTAGGTATCGATTATTGACTTCTTAGATGGATTTGGTGCCTTGGACATGAGCTAGGACCTTAAGATTCTGCATGAAAGGAGGACTAGCAGCCGAGTTGCACGGGACAATATGAGAAGTGTTCATATGTAGTAAAAACCTGAGAAATCCGTCCGTTTTCGTTATTTGTTATCGAATCGCCTTAAAGCCAGATCGTCATTTGGCCGCTCTTCTCTCTGAAACGGCTGTACTTATCGTCTGCAAAGCTATGTGGCGTGCTGCGGTATGCGGAGACACTAAAAGCACCATAGTAGAACACAGATTAAGCTTCTAAGTTGATGTAATAGCCAGTAAGAAGTAGTACAATTCAAGTTTTACGTATCGATTATTGACTTTTTAGCTGGCTTTGGTGCCTTGGACATGAGCTAGGACCTTAAGATTCTGCATGAAAGGAGGACTAGCAGCCGAGTTGCACGGGAGAATGTGAAAAGTGTTCATATGTAGTAAAAACCTGAGAAATCCGTCCGTTTTCGACATTTGTTATCGAATCGACTTAAAGCCAGATCGTCACGTTGGCCCCTCTTTTCTCTGAAACGGTTGTACTTATCGTTTGCAAAGCTATGTCGCGTACTGCGGTGTGCGGAGACACTAAAAGCACCATGGTAGAACACAGATGAAGCTTCTAAGTTGATGTAATAGCCAGTAAGAAGTAGTACAATTCAAGTTTTAGGTATCGATTATTGACTTTTTAGCTGGCTTTGGTGCCTTGGACATGAGCTAGGACCTTAAGATTCTGCATGAAAGGAGGACTAGCAGCCGAGTTGCACGGGAGAATGTGAAAAGTGTTCATATGTAGTAAAAACCTGAGAAATCCGTCCGTTTTCGACATTTGTTATCGAATCGACTTAAAGCCAGATCGTCACGTTGGCCCCTCTTTTCTCTGAAACGGTTGTATTTATCGTCTGCAAAGCTATGTCGCGTACTGCGGTGTGCGGAGACACTAAAAGCACCATGGTAGAACACAGATGAAGCTTCTAAGTTGATGTAATAGCCAGTAAGAAGTAGAACAATTCAAGTTTTAGGTATCGATTATTGACTTTTTAGCTGGCTTTGGTGCCTTGGACATGAGCTAGGACCTTAAGATTCTGCATTAAAGGAGGACTAGCAGCCGAGTTGCATGGGAGAATGTGAAAAGTGTTCATATGTAGTAAAAACCTGAGAAATCCGTCCGTTTTCGTCATTTGTTATCGAATCGACTTAAAGCCCGATCGTCACATTGGCCGCTCTTCTCTCTGAAACGGTTGTACTTATCGTCTGCAAAGCTATGTCGCGTGCTGCGGTATGCGGAGACAATAAAATCACCATAGTAGAACACAGATGAAGCTTCTAAGTCGATGTAATAGCCAGTAAGAAGTAGTAAAATTCAAGTTTTAGGTATCGATTATTGACTTCTTAGATGGATTTGGTGCCTTGGACATGAGCTAGGACCTTAAGATTCTGCATGAAAGGAGGACTAGCAGCCGAGTTGCACGGGACAATATGAGAAGTGTTCATATGTAGTAAAAACCTGAGAAATCCGTCCGTTTTCGTTATTTGTTATCGAATCGCCTTAAAGCCAGATCGTCATTTGGCCGCTCTTCTCTCTGAAACGGCTGTACTTATCGTCTGCAAAGCTATGTGGCGTGCTGCGGTATGCGGAGACACTAAAAGCACCATAGTAGAACACAGATTAAGCTTCTAAGTTGATGTAATAGCCAGTAAGAAGTAGTACAATTCAAGTTTTACGTATCGATTATTGACTTTTTAGCTGGCTTTGGTGCCTTGGACATGAGCTAGGACCTTAAGATTCTGCATGAAAGGAGGACTAGCAGCCGAGTTGCACGGGAGAATGTGAAAAGTGTTCTTATGTAGTAAAAACCTGAGAAATCCGTCCGTTTTCGTCATTTGTTATCGAATCGCCTTAAAGCCAGATCGTCACATTGGCCGCTCTTCTCTTTGAAACGGCTGTACTTATCGTCTGCAAAGCTATGTGGCGTGCTGCGGTATGCGGAGACAATAAAAGCACCATAGTAGAACACAGATTAAGCTTCTAAGTTGATGTAATAGCCAGTAAGAAGTAGTACAATTCAAGTTTTAGGTATCGATTATTGACTTTTTAGCTGGCTTTGGTGCCTTGGACATGAGCTAGGACCTTAAGATTCTGCATGAAAGGAGGACTAGCAGCCGAGTTGCACGGGAGAATGTGAAAAGTGTTCATATGTAGTAACAACCTGAGAAATCCGTCCGTTTTCGACATTTGTTATCGAATCGACTTAAAGCCAGATCGTCACGTTGGCCCCTCTTTTCTCTGAAACGGTTGTACTTATCGTTTGCAAAGCTATGTCGCGTACTGCGGTGTGCGGAGACACTAAAAGCACCATGGTAGAACACAGATGAAGCTTCTAAGTTGATGTAATAGCCAGTAAGAAGTAGTACAATTCAAGTTTTAGGTATCGATTATTGACTTTTTAGCTGGCTTTGGTGCCTTGGACATGAGCTAGGACCTTAAGATTCTGCATGAAAGGAGGACTAGCAGCCGAGTTGCACGGGAGAATGTGAAAAGTGTTCATATGTAGTAAAAACCTGAGAAATCCGTCCGTTTTCGACATTTGTTATCGAATCGACTTAAAGCCAGATCGTCACGTTGGCCCCTCTTTTCTCTGAAACGGTTGTATTTATCGTCTGCAAAGCTATGTCGCGTACTGCGGTGTGCGGAGACACTAAAAGCACCATGGTAGAACACAGATGAAGCTTCTAAGTTGATGTAATAGCCAGTAAGAAGTAGTACAATTCAAGTTTTAGGTATCGATTATTGACTTTTTAGCTGGCTTTGGTGCCTTGGACATGAGCTAGGACCTTAAGATTCTGCATGAAAGGAGGACTAGCAGCCGCTATGTATGGGAGAATGTGAAAAGTGTTCATATGTAGTAAAAACCTGAGAAATCCGTCCGTTTTCGTCATTTGTTATCGAATCGACTTAAAGCCCGATCGTCACATTGGCCGCTCTTCTCTCTGAAACGGTTGTACTTATCGTCTGCAAAGCTATGTCGCGTGCTGCGGTATGCGGAGACAATAAAATCACCATAGTAGAACACAGATGAAGCTTCTAAGTCGATGTAATAGCCAGTAAGAAGTAGTAAAATTCAAGTTTTAGGTATCGATTATTGACTTCTTAGATGGATTTGGTGCCTTGGACATGAGCTAGGACCTTAAGATTCTGCATGAAAGGAGGACTAGCAGCCGAGTTGCACGGGACAATATGAGAAGTGTTCATATGTAGTAAAAACCTGAGAAATCCGTCCGTTTTCGTTATTTGTTATCGAATCGCCTTAAAGCCAGATCGTCATTTGGCCGCTCTTCTCTCTGAAACGGCTGTACTTATCGTCTGCAAAGCTATGTGGCGTGCTGCGGTATGCGGAGACACTAAAAGCACCATAGTAGAACACAGATTAAGCTTCTAAGTTGATGTAATAGCCAGTAAGAAGTAGTACAATTCAAGTTTTACGTATCGATTATTGACTTTTTAGCTGGCTTTGGTGCCTTGGACATGAGCTAGGACCTTAAGATTCTGCATGAAAGGAGGACTAGCAGCCGAGTTGCACGGGAGAATGTGAAAAGTGTTCTTATGTAGTAAAAACCTGAGAAATCCGTCGGTTTTCGTCATTTGTTATCGAATCGACTTAAAGCCAGATCGTCACGTTGGCCCCTCTTTTCTCTGAAACGGTTGTACTTATCGTCTGCAAAGCTATGTCGCGTACTGCGGTGTGCGGAGACACTAAAAGCACCATGGTAGAACACAGATGAAGCTTCTAAGTTGATGTAATAGCCAGTAAGAAGTAGTACAATTCAAGTTTTAGGTATCGATTAGTGACTTTTTAGCTGGCTTTGGTGCCTTGGACATGAGCTTGGACCTCAAGATTCTGCATTAAAGGAGGACTAGCAGCCGAGTTGCATGGGAGAATGTGAAAAGTGTTCATATGTAGTAAAAACCTGAGAAATCCGTCCGTTTTCGTCATTTGTTATCGAATCGACTTAAAGCCAGATCGTCACTTGGCCGCTTTTCTCTCTGCAACGGTTGTACTTATCGTCTGCAAAGCTATGTGGCGTGCTGCGGTGTGCGGAGACACTAAAAGCACCATGGTAGAACGCAGATGAAGCTTCTAAGTTGATGTAATAGCCAGTAAGAAGTAGTACAATTCAAGTTTTAGGTATCGATTATTGACTTTTTAGCTGGCTTTGGTGCCTTGGACATGAGCTAGGACCTTAAGATTCTGCATTAAAGGAGGACTAGCAGCCGGGTTGCACGGGAGAATGTGAAATGTGTTCATATGTAGTAGAAACCTGAGAAATCCGTCCGTTTTCGTCATTTGTTATCGAATCGACTTAAAGCCCGATCGTCACATTGGCCGCTCTTCTCTCTGAAACGGTTGTACGTATCGTCTGCAAAGCTATGTCGCGTGCTGCGGTATGCGGAGACAATAAAATCACCATAGTAGAACACAGATGAAGCTTCTATGATGACGTAATAGCCAGTAAGAAGTAGTACAATTCAAGTTTATCTGTCTCGCGTGTGTCTTTTTAGCTGGCTTTGGTGCCTTGGACATGAGCTAGGACCTTAAGATTCTGCATGAAAGGAGGACTAGCATCCGAGTTGCACGGGAGAATGTGAAAAGTGTTCATATGTAGTAAAAACCTGAGAAATCCGTCCGTTTTCGTCAATTGTTATCGAATCGACTTAAAGCCAGATCGTCACATTGGCCGCTCTTCTCTCTGAAACGGTTCTACTTATCGTCTGGAAAGCTTTGTCGCGTGCTGCGGTATGCGGAGACACTAAAAGCACCATAGTAGAACACAGATGAAGCTTCTAAGTTGATGTAATAGCCAGTAAGAAGTAGTACAATTCAAGTTTTAGGTACTGATTATTTATTTTTAGCTGTCTTTGGTGCCTTGTACATGAGCTATTACCTTAAGATTCTGCATGAAAGGAGGACTAGCAGCCGCGTTGCACGGGACAATGTGAAATGTGTTCATATGTAGTAAAAACTTGAGAAATCCGTCTGTTTCCGTCGTTTGTTATCGAATCGACTTAAAGCCCGATCGTCACATTGGCCGCTCTTCTCTCTGAAACGGTTGTACTTATCGTCTTCAAAGCTATGTCGCGTGCTGCGGTATGCGGAGACACTAAAAGCACCATAGTAAAACACAGATGAAGCTTCTAAGTTGATGTAATAGCCAGTAAGAAGTAGTACAATTCAAGTTTTAGGTATCGATTATTGACTTTTTAGCTGGCTTTGGTGCCTTGGACATGAGCTAGGACCTTAAGATTCTGCATGAAAGGAGGACTAGCAGCCGAGTTGCACGGGAGAATGTGAAAAGTGTTCATATGTAGTAAAAACCTGAGAAATCCGTCAGTTTTCGTCAATTGTTATCGAATCGACTTAAAGCCAGATCGTCACATTGGCCGCTCTTCTCTCTGAAACGGTTGTACTTATCGTCTGCAAAGCTATGTCGCTTGCTGCGGTATGCGGAGACACTAAAATCACCATAGTAGAACACAGATGCAGCTTCTATGATGATGTAATAGCCAGTAAGAAGTAGTACAATTCAAGTTTTAGGTATCGATTATTGACTTTTTAGCTGGCTTTGGTGCCTTGGACATGAGCTAGGACCTTAAGATTCTGCATGAAAGGAGGACTAGCAGCCGCGTTGGATAGGAGAATGTGAAAAGTGTTCATATGTAGTAAAAACCTGAGAAATCCGTCCGTTTTCGTCATTTGTTATCGAATCGACTTAAAGCCAGATCGTCACATTGGCTGCTCTTCTCTCTGAAACGGTTGTACTTATCGTCTGGAAAGCTATGTTGCGTGCTGCGGTATGCGGAGACACTAAAAGCACCATAGTAGAACACAGATGAAGCTTCTAAGTCGATGTAATAGCCAGTAAGAAGTAGTACAATTCAAGTTTTAGGTACTGATTATTTACTTTTTAGCTGGCTTTGGTGCCTTGGGCATGAGCTAGGACCTTAAGATTCTGCATGAAAGGAGGACTAGCAGCCGAGTTGCACGGGAGAATGTGAAAAGTGTTCATATGTAGTAAAAACCTGAGAAATCCGTCCGTTTTCGTCATTTGTTATCGAATCGACTTAAAGCCAGATCGTCACATTGGCCGCTCTTCTCTCTGAAACGGTTGTACTTATCGCCTGCAAAGCTATGTCGCGTGATGCGGTATGCGGAGACACTAAAAGCACCATAGTAGAACACAGATGAAGCTTCTAAGCTGATGTAATAGCCAGTAAGAAGTATTACAATTCAAGTTTTAGGTATCGATTATTGACTTTTTAGCTGGCTTTGGTGCCTTGGACATGAGCTAGGACCTTAAGATTCTGCATTAAAGGAGGACTAGCAGCCGAGTTGCACGGGAGAATGTGAAAAGTATTCAAATGTAGTAAAAACCTGAGAAATCCGTCCGTTTTCGTCATTTGTTATCGAATCGACTTAAAGCCAGATCGTCACATTGGCCGCTCTTCTCTCTGAAACGGTTGTACTTATCGTCTGCAAAGCTATGTCGCGTGCTGCGGCATGCGCAGACACCAAAAGCACCATAGTATAAAACAGATGAAGCTTCTAAGTTGATGTAATAGCCAGTAAGAAGTAGTACAACTCAAGTTTTAGGTATCGATTATTGACTTTTTAGCTGGCTTTGGTGCCTTGGACATGAGCTAGGACCTTAAGATTCTGCATGAAAGGAGGACTAGCAGCCGCGTTGCACGTCAGAATGTGAAATGTGTTCATATGTAGTAGAAACCTGAGAAATCCGTCCGTTTTCGTCATTTGTTATCGAATCGACTTAAAGCCCGATCGTCACATTAACCGCTCTTCTCTCTGAAACGTTTGTACTTATCGTCTGCAAAGCTACGTCGCGTGCTGCGGTATGCGGAGACAATAAAATCACCATAGTAGAACACAGATGAAGCTTCTAAGTCGATGTAATAGCCAGTAAGAAGTAGTACAATTCAAGTTTTAGGTATCGATTATTGACTTCTTAGATGGATTTGGTGCCTTGGACATGAGCTAGGACCTTAAGATTCTGCATGAAAGGAGGACTAGCAGCCGAGTTGCAGGGAAGAATGTGAAAAGTGTTCATATGTAGTAAAAACCTGAGAAATCCGTCCGTTTTCGTCATTTGTTATCGAATCGCCTTAAAGCTAGATCGTTACTTGGCCGCTCTTCTCTCTGAAACGGCTGTACTTATCGTCTGCAAAGCTATGTGGCGTGCTGCGGTATGCGGAGACACTAAAAGCACCATAGTAGAACACAGATTAAGCTTCTAAGTTGATGTAATAGCCAATAAGAAGTAGTACAATTCAAGTTTTAGGTACTGATTATTGACTTTTTAGCTGGCTTTGGTGCCTTGGACATGAGCTAGGACCTTAAGATTCTGCATGAAAGGAGGACTAGCAGCCGCGTTGGATGGGAGAATGTGAAAAGTGTTCATATATAGTAAAATCTGAGAAATCCGTCCGTTTTCGTCATTTGTTTTCGAATCGACTTAAAGCCAGATCGTCACATTGGCCGCTCTTCTCTCTGAAACGGTTCTACTTATCGTCTGGAAAGCATTGTCGCGTGCTGCGGTATGCGGAGACACTAAAAGCACCATAGTAGAACACAGATGAAGCTTCTAAGATGATGTAATAGCCAGTAAGAAGTAGTACAACTCAAGTTTTAGGTATCGATTATTGACTTTTTAGCTGGCTTTGGTGCCTTGAACATGAGCTAGGACCTTAAGATTCTGCATGAAAGGAGGACTAGCAGCCGAGTTGCATGGGAGAATGTGAAAAGTGTTCATATGTAGTAAAAACCTGAGAAATCCGTCCGTTTTCGTCATTAGTTATCGAATCGACTTAAAGCCAGATCGTCACTTGGCCGCTTTTCTCTCTGAAACGGTTGTACTTATCGTCTGGAAAGCTATGTCGCGTGCTGCGGTATGCGGAGACACTAAAAGCACCATAGTAGAACACAGATGAAGCTTCTAAGTTGATGTAATAGCCAGGAAGAAGTAGTACAATTCAAGTTTTAGGTACTGATTATTTACTTTTTAGCTGGCTTTGGTGCCTTGTACATGAGCTATTACCTTAAGATTCTGCATGAAAGGAGGACTAGCAGCCGAGTTGCACGGGAGAATGTGAAAAGTGTTCATATGTTGTAAAAACCTGAGAAATCCGTCCGTTTTCGTCATTTGTTATCGAATCGACTTAAAGCCAGATCGTCACATTGGCCGCTCTTCTCTCTGAAACGGTTGTACTTATCGTCTGCAAAGCTATGTCGCTTGCTGCGGTATGCGCAGACACCAAAAGCACCATAGTATAAAACAGATGAAGCTTCTAAGCTGATGTAATAGCCAGTAAGAAGTAGTACAACTCAAGTTTTAGGTATCGATAATTGACTTTTTAGCTGGCTTTGGTGCCTTGGACATGAGCTAGGACCTTAAGATTCTGCATGAAAGGAGGACTAGCAGCCGCGTTGCACGGGAGAATGTGAAATGTGTTCATATGTAGTAGAAACCTGAGAAATCCGTCCGTTTTCGTCATTTGTTATCGAATCGACTTAAAGCCCGATCGTCACATTAACCGCTCTTCTCTCTGAAACGTTTGTACTTATCGTCTGCAAAGCTACGTCGCGTGCTGCGGTATGCGGAGACAATAAAATCACCATAGTAGAACACAGATGAAGCTTCTAAGTCGATGTAATAGCCAGTAAGAAGTAGTACAATTCAAGTTTTAGGTATCGATTATTGACTTCTTAGATGGATTTGGTTCCTTGGACATGAGCTAGGACCTTAAGATTCTGCATGAAAGGAGGACTAGCAGCCGAGTTGCAGGGAAGAATGTGAAAAGTGTTCATATGTAGTAAAAACCTGAGAAATCCGTCCGTTTTCGTCATTTGTTATCGAATCGCCTTAAAGCTAGATCGTCACTTTACCGCTCTTCTCTCTGAAACGGCTGTACTTATCGTCTGCAAAGCTATGTGGCGTGCTGCGGTATGCGGAGACACTAAAAGCACCATAGTAGAACACAGATTAAGCTTCTAAGTTGATGTAATAGCCAGTAAGAAGTAGTACAATTCAAGTTTTAGGTACTGATTATTGACTTTTTAGCTGGCTTTGGTGCCTTGGACATGAGCTAGGACCTTTACATTCTTCATGAAAGGAGGACTAGCAGCCGCGTTGGATGGGAGAATGTGAAAAGTGTTCATATGTAGTAAAATCTGAGAAATCCGTCCGTTTTCGTCATTTGTTATCGAATCGACTTAAAGCCAGATCGTCACATTGGCCGCTCTTCTCTCTGAAACGGTTGTACTTATCGTCTGGAAAGCTTTGTCGCGTGCTGCGGTATGCGGAGACACTAAAAGCACCATAGTAGAACACAGATGAAGCTTCTAAGTTGATGTAATAGCCAGTAAGAAGTAGTACAATTCAAGTTTTAGGTACTGATTATTTATTTTTAGCTGGCTTTGGTGCCTTGTACATGAGCTATTACCTTAAGATTCTGCATGAAAGGAGGACTAGCAGCCGCGTTGCACGGGACAATGTGAAATGTGTTCATATGTAGTAAAAACTTGAGAAATCCGTCTGTTTCCGTCATTTGTTATCGAATCGACTTAAAGCCCGATCGTCACATTGGCCGCTCTTCTCTCTGAAACGGTTGTACTTATCGTCTTCAAAGCTATGTCGCGTGCTGCGGTATGCGGAGACACTAAAATCACCATAGTAGAACACAGATGCAGCTTCTATGATGATGTAATAGCCAGTAAGAAGTAGTACAATTCAAGTTTTAGGTATCGATTATTGACTTTTTAGCTGGCTTTGGTGCCTTGGACATGAGCTAGGACCTTAAGATTCTGCATGTAAGGAGGACTAGCAGCCGCGTTGGATAGGAGAATGTGAAAAGTGTTCATATGTAGTAAAAACCTGAGAGATACGTCCGTTTTCGTCATTTGTTATCGAATCGACTTAAAGCCAGATCGTCACATTGGCTGCTCTTCTCTCTGAAACGGTTGTACTTATCGTCTGGAAAGCTATGTTGCGTGCTGCGGTATGCGGAGACACTAAAAGCACCATAGTAGAACACAGATGAAGCTTCTAAGTCGATGTAATAGCCAGTAAGAAGTAGTACAATTCAAGTTTTAGGTACTGATTATTTACTTTTTAGCTGGCTTTGGTGCCTTGGGCATGAGCTAGGACCTTAAGATTCTGCATGAAAGGAGGACTAGCAGCCGAGTTGCACGGGAGAATGTGAAAAGTGTTCATATGTAGTAAAAACCTGAGAAATCCGTCCGTTTTCGTCATTTGTTATCGAATCGACTTAAAGCCAGATCGTCACATTGGCCGCTCTTCTCTCTGAAACAGTTGTACTTATCGCCTGCAAAGCTATGTCGCGTGATGCGGTATGCGGAGACACTAAAAGCACAATAGTAGAACACAGATGAAGCTTCTAAGCTGATGTAATAGCCAGTAAGAAGTATTACAATTCAAGTTTTAGGTATCGATTATTGACTTTTTAGCTGGCTTTGGTGCCTTGGACATGAGCTAGGACCTTAAGATTCTGCATGAAAGGAGGACTAGCAGCCGAGTTGCACGGGAGAATGTGAAAAGTATTCAAATGTAGTAAAAACCTGAGAAATCCGTCCGTTTTCGTCATTTGTTATCGAATCGACTTGAAGCCAGATCGTCACATTGGCCGCTCTTCTCTCTGAAACAGTTGTACTTATCGCCTGCAAAGCTATGTCGCGTGCTGCGGCATGCGCAGACACCAAAAGCACCATAGTATAAAACAGATGAAGCTTCTAAGTTGATGTAATAGCCAGTAAGAAGTAGTACAACTCAAGTTTTAGGTATCGATTATTGACTTTTTAGCTGGCTTTGGTGCCTTGGACATGAGCTAGGACCTTAAGATTCTGCATGAAAGGAGGACTAGCAGCCGCGTTGCACGTCAGAATGTGAAATGTGTTCATATGTAGTAGAAACCTGAGAAATCCGTCCGTTTTCGTCATTTGTTATCGAATCGACTTAAAGCCCGATCGTCACATTAACCGCTCTTCTCTCTGAAACGTTTGTGCTTATCGTCTGCAAAGCTACGTCGCGTGCTGCGGTATGCGGAGACAATAAAATCACCATAGTAGAACACAGATGAAGCTTCTAAGTCGATGTAATAGCCAGTAAGAAGTAGTACAATTCAAGTTTTAGGTATCGATTATTGACTTCTTAGATGGATTTGGTGCCTTGGACATGAGCTAGGACCTTAAGATTCTGCATGAAAGGAGGACTAGCAGCCGAGTTGCAGGGAAGAATGTGAAAAGTGTTCATATGTAGTAAAAACCTGAGAAATCCGTCCGTTTTCGTCATTTGTTATCGAATCGCCTTAAAGCTAGATCGTTACTTGGCCGCTCTTCTCTCTGAAACGGCTGTACTTATCGTCTGCAAAGCTATGTGGCGTGCTGCGGTATGCGGAGACACTAAAAGCACCATAGTAGAACACAGATTAAGCTTCTAAGTTGATGTAATAGCCAGTAAGAAGTAGTACAATTCAAGTTTTAGGTACTGATTATTGACTTTTTAGCTGGCTTTGGTGCCTTGGACATGAGCTAGGACCTTAAGATTCTGCATGAAAGGAGGACTAGCAGCCGCGTTGGATGGGAGAATGTGAAAAGTGTTCATATATAGTAAAATCTGAGAAATCCGTCCGTTTTCGTCATTTGTTTTCGAATCGACTTAAAGCCAGATCGTCACATTGGCCGCTCTTCTCTCTGAAACGGTTCTACTTATCGTCTGGAAAGCATTGTCGCGTGCTGCGGTATGCGGAGACACTAAAAGCACCATAGTAGAACACAGATGAAGCTTCTAAGATGATGTAATAGCCAGTAAGAAGTAGTACAACTCAAGTTTTAGGTATCGATTATTGACTTTTTAGCTGGCTTTGGTGCCTTGAACATGAGCTAGGACCTTAAGATTCTGCATGAAAGGAGGACTAGCAGCCGAGGTGCATGGGAGAATGTGAAAAGTGTTCATATGTAGTAAAAACCTGAGAAATCCGTCCGTTTTCGTCATTAGTTATCGAATCGACTTAAAGCCAGATCGTCACTTGGCCGCTTTTCTCTCTGAAACGGTTGTACTTATCGTCTGGAAAGCTATGTCGCGTGCTGCGGTATGCGGAGACACTAAAAGCACCATAGTAGAACACAGATGAAGCTTCTAAGTTGATGTAATAGCCAGGAAGAAGTAGTACAATTCAAGTTTTAGGTACTGATTATTTACTTTTTAGCTGGCTTTGGTGCCTTGTACATGAGCTATTACCTTAAGATTCTGCATGAAATTAGGACTAGCAGCCGAGTTGCACGGGAGAATGTGAAAAGTGTTCATATGTTGTAAAAACTTGAGAAATCCGTCCGTTTTCGTCATTTGTTATCGAATCGACTTAAAGCCAGATCGTCACATTGGCCGCTCTTCTCTCTGAAACGGTTGTACTTATCGTCTGCAAAGCTATGTCGCTTGCTGCGGTATGCGCAGACACCAAAAGCACCATAGTATAAAACAGATGAAGCTTCTAAGTCGATGTAATAGCCAGTAAGAAGTAGTACAACTCAAGTTTTAGGTATCGATTATTGACTTTTTAGCTGGCTTTGGTGCCTTGGACATGAGCTAGGACCTTAAGATTCTGCATGAAAGGAGGACTAGCAGCCGCGTTGCACGGGAGAATGTGAAATGTGTTCATATGTAGTAGAAACCTGAGAAATCCGTCCGTTTTCGTCATTTGTTATCGAATCGACTTAAAGCCCGATCGTCACATTAACCGCTCTTCTCTCTGAAACGTTTGTACTTATCGTCTGCAAAGCTACGTCGCGTGCTGCGGTATGCGGAGACAATAAAATCACCATAGTAGAACACAGATGAAGCTTCTAAGTCGATGTAATAGCCAGTAAGAAGTAGTACAATTCAAGTTTTAGGTATCGATTATTGACTTCTTAGATGGATTTGGTTCCTTGGACATGAGCTAGGACCTTAAGATTCTGCATGAAAGGAGGACTAGCAGCCGAGTTGCAGGGAAGAATGTGAAAAGTGTTCATATGTAGTAAAAACCTGAGAAATCCGTCCGTTTTCGTCATTTGTTATCGAATCGCCTTAAAGCTAGATCGTCACTTTACCGCTCTTCTCTCTGAAACGGCTGTACTTATCGTCTGCAAAGCTATGTGGCGTGCTGCGGTATGCGGAGACACTAAAAGCACCATAGTAGAACACAGATTAAGCTTCTAAGTTGATGTAATAGCCAGTAAGAAGTAGTACAATTCAAGTTTTAGGTACTGATTATTGACTTTTTAGCTGGCTTTGGTGCCTTGGACATGAGCTAGGACCTTAAGATTCTGCATGAAAGGAGGACTAGCAGCCGCGTTGGATGGGAGAATGTGAAAAGTGTTCATATGTAGTAAAATCTGAGAAATCCGTCCGTTTTCGTCATTTGTTATCGAATCGACTTAAAGCCAGATCGTCACATTGGCCGCTCTTCTCTCTGAAACGGTTGTACTTATCGTCTGGAAAGCTTTGTCGCGTGCTGCGGTATGCGGAGACACTAAAAGCACCATAGTAGAACACAGATGAAGCTTCTAAGATGATGTAATAGCCAGTAGGAAGTAGTACAACTCAAGTTTTAGGTATCGATTATTGACTTTTTAGCTGGCTTTGGTGCCTTGAACATGAGCTAGGACCTTAAGATTCTGCATGAAAGGAGGACTAGCAGCCGAGTTGCATGGGAGAATGTGAAAAGTGTTCATATGTAGTAAAAACCGGAGAAATCCGTCCGTTTTCGTCATTTGTTATCGAATCGACTTAAAGCCAGATCGTCACTTGGCCGCTTTTCTCTCTGCAACGGTTGTACTTATCGTCTGCAAAGCTATGTGGCGTGCTGCGGTATGCGGAGACACTAAAAGCACCGTAGTAGAACACAGATGAAGCTTCTAAGTTGATGTAATTGCCAGTAAGAAGTAGTACAATTCAAGTTTTAGGTACTGATTATTTACTTTTTAGCTGGCTTTGGTGCCTTGTACATGAGCTATTACCTTAAGATTCTGCATGAAAGGAGGACCAGCAGACGAGTTGCACGGGAGAATGTGAAATGTGTTCATATGTAGTAAAAACTTGAGAAATCCGTCTGTTTCCGCCATTTGTTATCGAATCGACTTAAAGCCCGATCGTCACATTGGCCGCTCTTCTCTCTGAAACGGTTGTACTTATCATCTTCAAAGCTATGTCGCGTGCTGCGGTATGCGGAGACACTAAAAGCACCATAGTAGAACACAGATGAAGCTTCTAAGTTGATGTAATAGCCAGTAAGAAGTAGTACAATTCAAGTTTTAGGTATCGATTATTGACTTTTTAGCTGGCTTTGGTGCCTTGGACATGAGCTAGGACCTTAAGATTCTGCATGAAAGGAGGACTAGCAGCCGAGTTGCACGGGAGAATGTGAAAAGTGTTCATATGTAGTAAAAACCTGAGAAATCCGTCCGTTTTCGTCAATTGTTATCGAATCGACTTAAAGCCAGATCGTCACATTGGCCGCTCTTCTCTCTGAAACGGTTCTACTTATCGTCTGCAAAGCTATGTCGCGTGCTGCGGTATGCGGAGACACTAAAAGCACCATAGTAGAACACAGATGAAGCTTCTATGATGATGTAATAGCCAGTAAGAAGTAGTACAATTCAAGTTTTAGGTATCGATTATTGACTTTTTAGCTGGCTTTGGTGCCTTGGACATGAGCTAGGACCTTGACATTCTGCATGAAAGGAGGACTAGCAGCCGCGTTGGATAGGAGAATGTGAAAAGTGTTCATATGTAGTAAAAACCTGAGAAATCCGTCCGTTTTCGTCATTTGTTATCGAATCGACTTAAAGCCAGATCGTCACATTGGCTGCTCTTCTCTCTGAAACGGTTGTACTTATCGTCTGGAAAGCTATGTCGCGTGCTGCGGTATGCGGAGACACTAAAAGCACCATAGTAGAACACAGATGAAGCTTCTAAGTCGATGTAATAGCCAGTAAGAAGTAGTACAATTCAAGTTTTAGGTACTGATTATTTACTTTTTAGCTGGCTTTGGTGCCTTGGGCATGAGCTAGGACCTTAAGATTCTGCATGAAAGGAGGACTAGCAGCCGAGTTGCACGGGAGAATGTGAAAAGTGTTCATATGTAGTAAAAACCTGAGAAATCCGTCCGTTTTCGTCATTTGTTATCGAATCGACTTAAAGCCAGATCGTCACATTAACCGCTCTTCTCTCTGAAACGGTTGTACTTATCGCCTGCAAAGCTATGTCGCGTGATGCGGTATGCGGAGACACTAAAAGCACCATAGTAGAACACAGATGAAGCTTCTAAGTTGATGTAATAGCCAGTAAGAAGTATTACAATTCAAGTTTTAGGTATCGATTATTGACTTTTTAGCTGGCTTTGGTGCCTTGGGCATGAGCTGGGACCTTAAGATTCTGCATGAAAGGAGGACTAGCAGCCGAGTTGCACGGGAGAATGTGAAAAGTGTTCATATGTTGTAAAAACCTGAGAAATCCGTCCGTTTTCGTCATTTGTTATCGAATCGACTTAAAGCCAGATCGTCACATTGGCCGCTCTTCTCTCTGAAACGGTTGTACTTATCGTCTGCAGAGCTATGTCGCGTGCTGCGGTATGCGCAGACACCAAAAGCACCGTAGTATAAAACAGATGAAGTTTCTAAGTTGATGTAATAGCCAGTAAGAAGTAGTACAACTCAAGTTTTAGGTATCGATTATTGACTTTTTAGCTGGCTTTGGTGCCTTGGACATGAGCTAGGACCTTAAGATTCTGCATGAAAGGGGGACTAGCGGCCGCGTTGCACGGGAGAATGTGAAATGTGTTCATATGTAGTAGAAACCTGAGAAATCCGTCCGTTTTCGTCATTAGTTGTCGAATCGACTTAAAGCCCGATCGTCACATTAACCGCTCTTCTCTCTGAAACGTTTGTACTTATCGTCTGCAAAGCTACGTCGCGTGCTGCGGTATGCGGAGACAATAAAATCACCATAGTAGAACACAGATGAAGCTTCTAAGTCGATGTAATAGCCAGTAAGAAGTAGTACAATTCAAGTTTTAGGTATCGATTATTGACTTCTAAGATGGATTTGGTGCCTTGGACATGAGCTAGGACCTTAAGATTCTGCATGAAAGGAGGACTAGCAGCCGAGTTGCAGGGAAGAATGTGAAAAGTGTTCATATGTAGTAAAAACCTGAGAAATCCGTCCGTTTTCGTCATTTGTTATCGAATCGCCTTAAAGCTAGATCGTCACTTGGCCGCTCTTCTCTCTGAAACGGCTGTACTTATCGTCTGAAAAGCTATGTGGCGTGCTGCGGTATGCGGAGACACTAAAAGCACCATAGTAGAACACAGATTAAGCTTCTAAGTTGATGTAATAGCCAGTAAGAAGTAGTACAATTCAAGTTTTAGGTACTGATTATTGACTTTTTAGCTGGCTTTGGTGCCTTTGACATGAGCTAGGACCTTAAGATTCTGCATGAAAGGAGGACTAGCAGCCGCGTTGGATGGGAGAATGTGAAAAGTGTTCATATGTAGTAAAATCTGAGAAATCCGTCCGTTTTCGTCATTTGTTATCGAATCGACTTAAAGCCAGATCGTCACATTGGCCGCTCTTCTCTCTGAAACGGTTGTACTTATCATCTGGAAAGCTTTGTCGCGTGCTGCGGTATGCGGAGACACTAAAAGCACCATAGTAGAACACAGATGAAGCTTCTAAGTTGATGTAATTGCCAGTAAGAAGTAGTACAATTCAAGTTTTAGGTACTGATTATTTACTTTTTAGCTGGCTTTGGTGCCTTGTACATGAGCTATTACCTTAAGATTCTGCATGAAAGGAGGACCAGCAGACGAGTTGCACGGGAGAAAGTGAAATGTGTTCATATGTAGTAAAAACTTGAGAAATCCGTCTGTTTCCGTCATTTGTTATCGAATCGACTTAAAGCCCGATCGTCACATTGGCCGCTCTTCTCTCTGAAACGGTTGTACTTATCGTCTTCAAAGCTATGTCGCGTGCTGCGGTATGCGGAGACACTAAAAGCACCATAGTAGAACACAGATGAAGCTTCTAAGTTGATGTAATAGCCAGTAAGAAGTAGTACAATTCAAGTTTAAGGTATCGATTATTGACTTTTTAGCTGGCTTTGGTGCCTTGGACATGAGCTAGGACCTTAAGATTCTGCATGAAAGGAGGACTAGCAGCCGAGTTGCACGGGAGAATGTGAAAAGTGTTCATATGTAGTAAAAACCTGAGAAATCCGTCCGTTTTCGTCAATTGTTATCGAATCGACTTAAAGCCAGATCGTCACATTGGCCGCTCTTCTCTCTGAAACGGTTCTACTTATCGTCTGCAAAGCTATGTCGCGTGCTGCGGTATGCGGAGACACTAAAAGCACCATAGTAGAACACAGATGAAGCTTCTATGATGATGTAATAGCCAGTAAGAAGTAGTACAATTCAAGTTTTAGGTATCGATTATTGACTTTTTAGCTGGCTTTGGTGCCTTGGACATGAGCTAGGCCCTTAAGATTCTGCATGAAAGGAGGACTAGCAGCCGCGTTGGATAGGAGAATGTGAAAAGTGTTCATATGTAGTAAAAACTTGAGAAATCCGTCCGCTTTCGTCATTTGTTATCGAATCGACTTAAAGCCAGATCGTCACATTGGCTGCTCTTCTCTCTGAAACGGTTGTACTTATCGTCTGGAAAGCTATGTCGCGTGCTGCGGTATGCGGAGACACTAAAAGCACCATAGTAGAACACAGATGAAGCTTCTAAGTCGATGTAATAGCCAGTAAGAAGTAGTACAATTCAAGTTTAAGGTACTGATTATTTACTTTTTAGCTGGCTTTGGTGCCTTGGGCATGAGCTGGGACCTTAAGATTCTGCATGAAAGGAGGACTAGCAGCCGAGTTGCACGGGAGAATGTGAAAAGTGTTCATATGTAGTAAAAACCTGAGAAATCCGTCCGTTTTCGTCATTTGTTATCGAATCGACTTAAAGCCAGATCGTCACATCGGCCGCTCTTCTCTCTGAAACGGTTGTACTTATCGCCTGCAAAGCTATGTCGCGTGATGCGGTATGCGGAGACACTAAAGGCACCATAGTAGAACACAGATGAAGCTTCTAAGTTGATGTAATAGCCAGTAAGAAGTATTACAATTCAAGTTTTAGGTATCGATTATTGACTTTTTAGCTGGCTTTGGTGCCTTGGGCATGAGCTGGGACCTTAAGATTCTGCATGAAAGGAGGACTAGCAGCCGAGTTGCACGGGAGAATGTGAAAAGTGTTCATATGTTGTAAAAACCTGAGAAATCCGTCCGTTTTCGTCATTTGTTATCGAATCGACTTAAAGCCAGATCGTCACATTGGCCGCTCTTCTCTCTGAAACGGTTGTACTTATCGTCTGCAAAGCTATGTCGCGTGCTGCGGTATGCGCAGACACCAAAAGCACCGTAGTATAAAACAGATGAAGCTTCTAAGTTGATGTAATAGCCAGTAAGAAATAGTACAACTCAAGTTTTAGGTATCGATTATTGACTTTTTAGCTGGCTTTGGTGCCTTGGACATGAGCTAGGACCTTAAGATTCTGCATGAAAGGAGGACTAGCAGCCGCGTTGCACGGGAGAATGTGAAATGTGTTCATATGTAGTAGAAACCTGAGAAATCCGTCCGTTTTCGTCATTTGTTATTTAATCGACTTAAAGCCCGATCGTCACATTAACCGCTCTTCTCTCTGAAACGTTTGTACTTATCGTCTGCAAAGCTACGTCGCGTGCTGCGGTATGCGGAGACAATAAAATCACCATAGTAGAACACAGATGAAGCTTCTAAGTCGATGTAATAGCCAGTAAGAAGTAGTACAATTCAAGTTTTAGGTATCGATTATTAACTTCTAAGATGGATTTGGTGCCTTGGACATGAGCTAGGACCTTAAGATTCTGCATGAAAGGAGGACTAGCAGCCGAGTTGCAGGGAAGAATGTGAAAAGTGTTCATATGTAGTAAAAACCTGAGAAATCCGTCCGTTTTCGTCATTTGTTATCGAATCGCCTTAAAGCTAGATCGTCACTTGGCCGCTCTTCTCTCTGAAACGGCTGTACTTATCGTCTGCAAAGCTATGTGGCGTGCTGCGGTATGCGGAGACACTAAAAGCACCATAGTAGAACACAGATTAAGCTTCTAAGTTGATGTAATAGCCAGTAAGAAGTAGTACAATTCAAGTTTTAGGTACTGATTATTGACTTTTTAGCTGGCTTTGGTGCCTTTGACATGAGTTAGGAACTTAAGACTCTGCATGAAAGGAGGACCAGCAGCCGCGTTGGATGGGAGAATGTGAAAAGTGTTCATATGTAGTAAAATCTGAGAAATCCGTCCGTTTTCGTCATTTGTTATCGAATCGACTTAAAGCCAGATCGTCACATTGGCCGCTCTTCTCTCTGAAACGGTTGTACTTATCGTCTGGAAAGCTTTGTCGCGTGCTGCGGTATGCGGAGACACTAAAAGCACCATAGTAGAACACAGATGAAGCTTCTAAGATGATGTAATAGCCAGTAAGAAGTAGTACAACTCAAGTTTTAGGTATCGATTATTGACTTTTTAGCTGGCTTTGGTGCCTTGAACATGAGCTAGGACCTTAAGATTCTGCATGAAAGGAGGACTAGCAGCCGAGTTGCACGGGAGAATGTGAAAAGTGTTCATATGTAGTAAAAACCTGAGAAATCCGTCCGTTTTCGTCATTTGTTATCGAATCGACTTAAAGCCAGATCGTCACTTGGCCGCTTTTCTCTCTGAAACGGTTGTACTTATCGTCTGCAAAGCTATGTCGCGTGATGCGGTATGCGGAGACACTAAAAGCACCATAGTAGAACACAGATGAAGCTTCTAAGTTGATGTAATAGCCAGTAAGAAGTAGTACAATTCAAGTTTTAGGTACTGATTATTTACTTTTTAGCTGGCTTTGGTGCCTTGTACATGAGCTATTACCTTAAGATTCTGCATGAAAGGAGGACTAGCAGCCGCGTTGCACGGGGGAATGTGAAATGTGTTCATATGTAGTAAAAACCTGAGAAATCCGTCCGTTTTCGTCAATTGTTATCGAATCGACTTAAAGCCAGATCGTCACATTGGCCGCTCTTCTCTCTGAAACGGTTCTACTTATCGTCTGCAAAGCTATGTCGCGTGCTGCGGTATGCGGAGACACTAAAAGCACCATAGTAGAACACAGATGAAGCTTCTATGATGATGTAATAGCCAGTAAGAAGTAGTACAATTCAAGTTTTAGGTATCGATTATTGACTTTTTAGCTGGCTTTGGTGCCTTGGACATGAGCTAGGACCTTAAGATTCTGCATGAAAGGAGGACTAGCAGCCGCGTTGGATAGGAGAATGTGAAAAGTGTTCATATGTAGTAAAAACCTGAGAAATCCGTCCGTTTTCGTCATTTGTTATCGAATCGACTTAAAGCCAGATCGTCACATTGGCTGCTCTTCTCTCTGAAACGGTTGTACTTATCGTCTGGAAAGCTATGTCGCGTGCTGCGGTATGCGGAGACACTAAAAGCACCATAGTAGAACACAGATGAAGCTTCTAAGTCGATGTAATAGCCAGTAAGAAGTAGTACAATTCAAGTTTTAGGTACTGATTATTTACTTTTTAGCTGGCTTTGGTGCCTTGGGCATGAGCTAGGACCTTAAGATTCTGCATGAAAGGAGGACTAGCAGCCGAGTTGCACGGGAGAATGTGAAAAGTGTTCTTATGTAGTAAAAACCTGAGAAATCCGTCCGTTTTCGTCATTTGTTATCGAATCGACTTAAAGCCAGATCGTCACATTGGCCGCTCTTCTCTCTGAAACGGTTGTACTTATCGTCTGCAAAGCTATGTCGCGTGCTGCGGTATGCGCAGACACCAAAAGCACCGTAGTATAAAACAGATGAAGCTTCTAAGTTGATGTAATAGCCAGTAAGAAGTAGTACAACTCAAGTTTTAGGTATCGATTATTGACTTTTTAGCTGGCTTTGGTGCCTTGGACATGAGCTAGGACCTTAAGATTCTGCATGAAAGGAGGACTAGCAGCCGCGTTGCACGGGAGAATGTGAAATGTGTTCATATGTAGTAGAAACCTGAGAAATCCGTCCGTTTTCGTCATTTGTTATCGAATCGACTTAAAGCCCGATCGTCACATTAACCGCTCTTCTCTCTGAAACGTTTGTACTTATCGTCTGCTTAGCTACGTCGCGTGCTGCGGTATGCGGAGACAATAAAATCACCATAGTAGAACACAGATGAAGCTTCTAAGTCGATGTAATAGCCAGTAAGAAGTAGTACAATTCAAGTTTTAGGTATCGATTATTGACTTCTAAGTTGGATTTGGTGCCTTGGACATGAGCTAGGACCTTAAGATTCTGCATGAAAGGAGGACTAGCGGCCGCGTTGCACGGGAGAATGTGAAATGTGTTCATATGTAGTAGAAACCTGAGAAATCCGTCCGTTTTCGTCATTTGTTGTCGAATCGACTTAAAGCCCGATCGTCACATTAACCGCTCTTCTCTCTGCAACGTTTGTACTTATCGTCTGCAAAGCTACGTCGCGGGCTGCGGTATGCGGAGACAATAAAATCACCATAGTAGAACACAGATGAAGCTTCTAAGTCGATGTAATAGCCAGTAAGAAGTAGTACAATTCAAGTTTTAGGTATCGATTATTGACTTTATAGCTATCTTTGGTGCCTTGGACATGAGGTAGGACCTTAAGATTCTGCATGAAAGGAGGACTAGCAGCTCATTTGCACGGGAGAATGTGAAAAGTGTTCATATGTAGTAAAAACCTGAGAAATCCGTCCGTATTCGTCATTTGTTATCGAATCGACTTAAAGCCAGATCGTCACATTGGCCGCTCTTCTCTCTGAAACGGTTGTACTTATCGTCTGGAAAGCTTTGTCGCGTGCAGCGGTATGCGGAGACACTAAAAGCACCATAGTAGAACACAGATGAAGCTTCTAAGATGATGTAATAGCCAGTAAGAAGTAGTACAACTCAAGTTTTAGGTATCGATTATTGACTTTTTAGCTGGCTTTGGTGCCTTGAACATGAGCTAGGACCTTAAGATTCTGCATGAAAGGAGGACTAGCAGCCGAGTTGCATGGGAGAATGTGAAAAGTGTTCATATGTAGTAAAAACCTGAGAAATCCGTCCGTTTTCGTCATTTGTTATCGAATCGACTTAAAGCCAGTTCGTCACTTGGCCGCTTTTCTCTCTGAAACGGTTGTACTTATCGTCTGCAAAGCTATGTGGCGTGCTGCGGTATGCGGAGACACTAAAAGCACCATAGTAGAACACATATGAAGCTTCTAAGTTGATGTAATAGCCAGTAAGAAGTAGTACAATTCAAGTTTTAGGTACTGATTATTTACTTTTTAGCTGGCTTTGGTGCCTTGTACATGAGCTATTACTTTAAGATTCTGCATGAAAGGAGGACTAGCAGCCGCGTTGCACGGGAGAATGTGAAATGTGTTCATATGTAGTAAAAACTTGAGAAATCCGTCTGTTTCCGTCATTTGTTTTCGAATCGACTTAAAGCCCGATCGTCACATTGGCCGCTCTTCTCTCTGAAACGGTTGTACTTATCGTCTTCAAAGCTATGTCGCGTGCTGCGGTATGCGGAGACACTAAAAGCACCATAGTAGAACACAGATGAAGCTTCTAAGTTGATGTAATAGCCAGTAAGAAGTAGTACAATTCAAGTTTTAGGTATCGATTATTGACTTTTTAGCTGGCTTTGGTGCCTTGGACATGAGCTAGGACCTTAAGATTCTGCATGAAAGGAGGACTAGCAGCCGAGTTGCACGGGAGAATGTGAAAAGTGTTCATATGTAGTAAAAACCTGAGAAATCCGTCCGTTTTCGTCATTTGTTATCGAATCGACTTAAAGCCAGATCGTCACATTGGCCGCTCTTCTCTCTGAAACGGTTGTACTTATCGCCTGCAAAGCTATGTCGCGTGATGCGGTATGCGGAGACACTAAAAGCACCATAGTAGAACACAGATGAAGCTTCTAAGCTGATGTAATAGCCAGTAAGAAGTATTACAATTCAAGTTTAAGGTATCCATTATTGACTTTTTAGCTGGCTTTGGTGCCTTGGACATGAGCTAGGACCTTAAGATTCTGCATGAAAGGAGGACTAGCAGCCGAGTTGCACGGGAGAATGTGAAAAGTGTTCATATGTAGTAAAAACCTGAGAAATCCGTCCGTTTTCTTCATTTGTTATCGACTCAACTTAAAGCCAGATCATCACATTGGCCGCTCTTCTCTCTGAAACGGTCGAAATTATCGTCTGCAAAGCTATGTCTCGTGCTCCAGTATGCGGAGACACTAAAAGCACCATAGTAGAAAACAGATGAAGCTTCTAAGTTGATGTAATAGCCAGTAAGATATAGTCCAATTCAAGTTTTAGGTATCGATTATTGACTTTTTAGCTTGCTTTTGTGCCTTGCACATGAGCTAGGACCTTGATATTCTGCATGAAAGGAGGACTATCAGCCGAGTTGCACGGGTGAATGTGAAAAGTGTTCACATGTAGCAAAAACATTAGAAATCCGTCCGTTTTCGTCATTTGTTATCGAATCGACTTAAAGCCAGATCGTTACATTGGCCGCTCTTCTCTCTGAAACGGTTCTACTTATCGTCTGCAAAGCTATGTAGCGTGCTGCGGTATGTGGAGACACTAAAAGCACCATAATAGAACACAGATGAAGCTTCTAAGTTGATGTAATAGCCAGTAAGATATAGTCCAATTCAAGTTTTAGGTATCGATTATTGACTTTTTAGCTGGCTTTGGTTCCTTGGACATGAGCTAGGACCTTAAGATGCTGCATGAAAGGAGGACTAGCAGCCGAGTTGCACGGAAGAATGTGGAATGTGTTCATATGTAGTAAAAACCTAGAAATCCGTCCGTTTTCGTCATTTGTTATCGAATCGACTTAAAGCCAGATCGTCACATTGGCCGCTCTTCTCTCTGAAACGGTTGTACTTATCGTCTGCAAAGCTACGTCGCGTGCTGCGGTATGCGGAGACACTAAAAGATCCATAGTAGAACACAGATGAAGCTTCAAAGTTGATGTAATAGCCAGTAAGAAGTAGCACAATTCAAGTTTTAGGTATCGATTATTGACTTTATAGCTATCTTTGGTGCCTTGGACATGAGGTAGGACCTTAAGATTCTGCATGAAAGGAGGACTAGCAGCTCATTTGCACGGGAGAATGTGAAAAGTGTTCATATGTAGTAAAAACCTGAGAAATCCGTCCGTATTCGTCATTTGTTATCGAATCGACTTAAAGCCAGTTCGTCACTTGGCCGCTTTTCTCTCTGAAACGGTTGTACTTATCGTCTGCAAAGCTATGTGGCGTGCTGCGGTATGCGGAGACACTAAAAGCACCATAGTAGAACACATATGAAGCTTCTAAGTTGATGTAATAGCCAGTAAGAAGTAGTACAATTCAAGTTTTAGGTACTGATTATTTACTTTTTAGCTGGCTTTGGTGCCTTGTACATGAGCTATTACCTTAAGATTCTGCATGAAAGGAGGACTAGCAGCCGCGTTGCACGGGAGAATGTGAAATGTGTTCATATGTAGTAAAAACTTGAGAAATCCGTCTGTTTCCGTCATTTGTTTTCGAATCGACTTAAAGCCCGATCGTCACATTGGCCGCTCTTCTCTCTGAAACGGTTGTACTTATCGTCTTCGAAGCTATGTCGCGTGCTGCGGTATGCGGAGACACTAAAAGCAGCATAGTAGAACACAGATGAAGCTTCTAAGTTGATGTAATAGCCAGTAAGAAGTAGTACAATTCAAGTTTTAGGTATCGATTATTGACTTTTTAGCTGGCTTTGGTGCCTTGGACATGAGCTAGGACCTTAAGATTCTGCATGAAAGGAGGACTAGCAGCCGAGTTGCACGGGAGAATGTGAAAAGTGTTCATATGTAGTAAAAACCTGAGAAATCCGTCCGTTTTCGTCATTTGTTATCGAATCGACTTAAAGCCAGATCGTCACATTGGCCGCTCTTCTCTCTGAAACGGTTGTACTTATCGCCTGCAAAGCTATGTCGCGTGATGCGGTATGCGGAGACACTAAAAGCACCATAGTAGAACACAGATGAAGCTTCTAAGCTGATGTAATAGCCAGTAAGAAGTATTACAATTCAAGTTCAAGGTATCCATTATTGACTTTTTAGCTGGCTTTGGTGCCTTGGACATGAGCTAGGACCTTAAGATTCTGCATGAAAGGAGGACTAGCAGCCGAGTTGCACGGGAGAATGTGAAAAGTATTCAAATGTAGTAAAAACCTGAGAAATCCGTCCGTTTTCGTCATTTGTTATCGAATCGACTTAAAGCCAGATCGTCACATTGGCCGCTCTTCTCTCTGAAACGATTGTAGTTATCGTCTTCAAAGCTATGTCGCGTGCTGCGGTATGCGGAGACACTAAAAGCACCATAGTAGAACACAGATGAAGCTTCTAAGTTGATGTAATAGCCAGTAAGAAGTAGTACAATTCAAGTTTTAGGTATCGATTATTGATTTTTTAGCTGGCTTTGTTGCCTTGGACATGAGCTAGGACCTTAAGATTCTGCAAGAAAGGAGGACTAGCAGCCGAGTTGCACGGGAGAATGTGAAAAGTGTTCATATGTAGTAAAAACCTGAGAAATCCGTCCGTTTTCGTCATTTGTTATCGAATCGACTTAAAGCCAGATCGTCACATTGGCCGCTCTTCTCTCTGAAACGGCTGTACTTATCGTCTTCAAAGCTATGTCGCGTGCTGCGGTATGCGGAGACACTAAAAGCACCATAGTAGAACACAGATGAAGCTTCTAAGTTGATGTAATAGCCAGTAAGAAGTAGTACAATTCAAGTTTTAGGTAGTGATTATTGACTTTTTAGCTGGCTTTGGTGCCTTGGGCATGAGCTAGGACCTTAAGATTCTGCATGAAAGGAGGACTAGCAGCCGAGTTGCACGGGAGAATGTGAAAAGTGTTCATATGTTGTAAAAACCTGAGAAATCCGTCCGTTTTCGTCATTTGTTATCGAATCGACTTAAAGCCAGATCGTCACATTGGCCGCTCTTCTCTCTGAAACGGTTGTACTTATCGTCTGCAAAGCTATGTCGCGTGCTGCGGTATGCGCAGACACCAAAAGCACCATAGTATAAAACAGATGAAGCTTCTAATTTGATGTAATAGCCAGTAAGAAGTAGTACAACTCAAGTTTTAGGTATCGATTATTGACTTTTTAGCTGGCTTTGGTGCCTTGGACATGAGCTAGGACCTTAAGATTCTGCATGAAAGGAGGACTAGCAGCCGCGTTGCACGGGAGAATGTGAAATGTGTTCATATGTAGTAGAAACCTGAGAAATCCGTCCGTTTTCGTCATTTGTTATCGAATCGACTTAAAGCCCGATCGTCACATTGTCCGCTCTTCTCTCTGAAACGTTTGTACTTATCGTCTGCAAAGCTACGTCGCGTGCTGCGGTATGCGGAGACAATAAAATCACCATAGTAGAACACAGATGAAGCTTCTAAGTCGATGTAATAGCCAGTAAGAAGTAGTACAATTCAAGTTTTAGGTATCGATTATTGACTTCTTAGATGGATTTGGTGCCTTGGACATGAGCTAGGACCTTAAGATTCTGCATGAAAGGAGGACTAGCAGCCGAGTTGCAGTGAAGAATGTGAAAAGTGTTCATATGTAGTAAAAACCTGAAAAATCCGTCCGCTTTCGTCATTTGTTATCGAATCGCCTTAAAGCTAGATCGTCACCTGGCCGCTCTTCTCTCTGAAACGGCTGTACTTATCGTCTGCAAAGCTATTTGGCGTGCTGCGGTATGCGGAGACACTAAAAGCACCATAGTAGAACACAGATTAAGCTTCTAAGTTGATGTAATAGCCAGTAAGAAGTAGTACAATTCTAGTTTTAGGTACTGATTATTGACTTTTTAGCTGGCTTTAGTGCCTTGGACATGGGCTAGGACCATAAGATTCTGCATGAAAGGAGGACTAGCAGCCGCGTTGGATGGGAGAATGTGAAAAGTGTTCATATGTAGTAAAATCTGAGAAATCCGTCCGTTTTCGTCATTTTTTATCGAATCGACTTAAAGCCAGATCGTCACATTGGCCGCTCTTCTCTCTGAAACGGTTGTACTTATCGCCTGCAAAGCTATGTCGCGTGATGCGGTATGCGGAGACACTAAAAGCACCATAGTAGAACACAGATGAAGCTTCTATGATGATGTAATAGCCAGTAAGAAGTAGTACAATTAAAGTTTTAGGTATCGATTATTGACTTTTTAGCTGGCTTTGGTGCCTTGGACATGAGCTAGGACCTTAAGATTCTGCATGAAAGGAGGACTAGCAGCCGCGTTGGATGGGAGAATGTGAAAAGTGTTCATATGTAGTAAAAACCTGAGAAATCCGTCCGTTTTCGTCATTTGTTATCGAATCGACTTAAAGCCAGATCGTCACATTGGCCGCTCTTCTCTCTGAAACGGTTGTACTTATCGCCTGCAAAGCTATGTCGCGTGATGCGGTATGCGGAGACACTAAAAGCACCATTGTAGAACACAGATGAAGCTTCTAAGTTGATGTAATAGCCAGTAAGAAGTAGTACAATTCAAGTTTTAGGTATCGATTATTGACTTTTTAGCTTGCTTTGGTGGCTTGGACATGACCTAGGACCTTAAGATTCTGCATGAAAGGAGGACTAGCAGCCGAGTTGCACGGGAGAATGTGAAAAGTGTTCATATGTAGTAAAAACCTGAGAAATCCGTCCGTTTTCGTCATTTGTTATCGAATCGACTTAAAGCCAGATCGTAACAATGGCCGCTCTTCTCTCTGAAACGGTTGTACTTATCGTCTGCAAAGCTATGTCGTATGCTGCGGTAGGCGGAGACACGGAAACCACCACAGTAGAACACAGATGAAGCTTCTAATTTGATGTAATAGCCAGTAAGAAATAGTACAATTCAAGATTTAGGTATCGATTATTGACTTTTTAGCTGGCTTTGATGCCTTGGACATGAGCTAGGACCTTAAGAATCTGCATGAAAGGAGGACTAGCAGCCGAGTTGCTGGGAAGAATGTGAAAAGTGTTCATATGTAGTAAAAACCTGAGAAATCCGTCCGTTTTCGTCATTTGTTATCGAATCGACTTAAAGCCAGATCGTCACATTGGCCGCTCTTCTCTCTGAAACGGCTGTACTTATCGTCTGCAAAGCTAAGTCGCGTGCTGCGGTATGCGGAGACAATAAAATCACCATAGTAGAACACAGATGAAGCTTCTAAGTCGATGTAATAGCCAGTAAGAAGTGGTACAATTCAAGTTTTAGGTATCGGTTATTGACTTCTTAGATGGATTTGGTGCCTTGGACATGAGCTAGGACCTTAAGATTCTGCATGAAAGGAGGACTAGCAGCCGAGTTGCACGGGACAATATGAAAAGTGTTCATATGTAGAAAAAACCTGAGAAATCCGTCCGTTTTCGTCATTTGTTATCGAATCGCCTTAAAGCCAGATCGTCACTTCGCCGCTCTTCTCTCTGAAACGGCTGTACTTATCGTCTGCAAAGCTATATGGCGTGCTGCGGTATGCGGAGACACTAAAAGCACCATAGTAGAACACAGATTAAGCTTCTAAGTTGATGTAATAGCCAGTAAGAAGTAGTACAATTCAAGTTTTAGGTACTGATTATTTACTTTTTAGCTGGCTTTGGTGCCTTGGACATGAGCTAGGACCTTAAGATTCTGCATGAAAGGAGGACTAGCAGCCGAGTTGCACGGGAGAATGTGAAAAGTGTTCATATGTAGTAAAAACCTGAGAAATCCGTCCGTATTCGTCATTTGTTATCGAATCGACTTAAAGCCAGATCGTCACATTGGCCGCTCTTCTCTCTGAAACGGTTGTACTTATCGCCTGCAAAGCTATGTCGCGTGATGCGGTATGCGGAGACACTAAAAGCACCATAGTAGAACACAGATGAAGCTTCTAAGTTGATGTAATAGCCAGTAAGATGTAGTACAATTCAAGTTTTAGGTATCGATTATTGACTTTTTAGCTGGCTTTGGTGCCTTGGACATGAGCTAGGACCTTAAGATTCTGCATGAAAGGAGGACTAGCAGCCGAGTTGCACGGGAGAATGTGAAAAGTGTTCATATGTAGTAAAAACCTGAGAAATCCGTCCGTTTTCGTCATTTGTTATCGAATCGACTTAAAGCCAGATCGTCACATTGGCCGCTCTTCTCTCTGAAACGGTTGTACTTATCGTCTGCAAAGCTATGTCGCGTGCTGCGGTATGCGCAGACACCAAAAGCACCATAGTATAAAACAGATGAAGCTTCTAAGTTGATGTAATAGGCAGTAAGAAGTAGTACAACTCAAGTTTTAGGTATCTATTATTGACTTTTTAGCTGGCTTTGATGCCTTGGACATGAGCTAGGACCTTAAGATTCTGCATGAAAGGAGGACTAGCAGCCGCGTTGCACGGGAGAATGTGAAATGTGTTCATATGTAGTAGAAACCTGTGAAATCCGTCCGTTTTCGTCATTTGTTATCGAATCGACTTAAAGCCCGATCGTCACATTGGCAGCTCTTCTCTCTGAAACGTTTGTACTTATCGTCTGCAAAGCTACGTCGCGTGCTGCGGTATGGGGAGACAATAAAATCACCATAGGAGAACACAGATGAAGCTTCTAAGTCGATGTAATAGCCAGTAAGAAGTAGTACAATTCAAGTTTTTAGTATCGATTATTGACTTCTTAGATGGATTTGGTGCCTTGGACATGAGCTAGGACCTTAAGATTCTGCATGAAAGGAGGACTAGCAGCCGAGTTGCACGGGACAATATGAAAAGTGTTCATATGTAGTAAAAACCTGAGAAATCCGTCCGTTTTCGTCATTTGTTATCGAATCGCCTTAAAGCTAGATCGTCACTTGGCCGCTCTTCTCTCTGAAACGGCTGTACTTATCGTCTGCAAAGCTATGTGGCGTGCTGCGGTATGCGGAGACACTAAAAGCACCATAGCAGAACACAGATTAAGCTTCTAAGTTGATGTAATAGCCAGTAAGAAGTAGTACAATTCAAGTTTTAGGTACTGATTATTGACTTTTTAGCTGGCTTTGGTGCCTTGGACATGAGCTAGGACCTTAAGATTCTGCATGAAAGGAGGACTAGCAGCCGCGTTAGATGGGAGAATTTGAAAAGTGTTCATATGTAGTAAAATCTGAGAAATCCGTCCGTTTTCGTCATTTGTTATCGAATCGACTTAAAGCCAGATCGTCACATTGGCCGCTCTTCTCTCTGAAACGGTTGTACTTATCGCCTGCAAAGCTATGTCGCGTGATGCGGTATGCGGAGACACTAAAAGCACCATAGCAGAACACAGATGAAGCTTCTATGATGATGTAATAGCCAGTAAGAAGTAGTACAATTAAAGTTTTAGGTATCGATTATTGACTTTTTGCTGGCTTTGGTGCCTTGGACATGAGCTAGGACCTTAAGATTCTGCATGAAAGAAGGACTAGCAGCCGCGTTGGATGGGAGAATGTGAAAAGTGTTCATATGTAGTAAAAACCTGAGAAATCCGTCCGTTTTCGTCATTTGTTATCGAATCGACTTAAAGCCAGATCGTCACATTGGCCGCTCTTCACTCTGAAACGGTTGTACTTATCGCCTGCAAAGCTATGTCGCGTGATGCGGTATGCGGAGACACTAAAAGCACCATAGTAGAACACAGATGAAGCTTCTAAGTTGATGTAATAGCCAGTAAGAAGTAGTACAATTCAAGTTTTAGGTATCGATTATTGACTTTTTAGCTGGCTTTGGTGCCTTGGACATGACCTAGGACCTTAAGATTCTGCATGAAAGGAGGACTAGCAGCCGAGTTGCACGGGAGAATGTGAAAAGTGTTCATATGTAGTAATAACCTGAGAAAACCGTCCGTTTTCGTCATTTGTTATCGAATCGACTTAAAGCCAGATCGTCACATTGGCCGCTCTTCTCTCTGAAACGGTTGTGCTTATCGTCTGCAAAGCTATGTCGTATGCTGCGGTAGGCGGAGACACTGAAACCACCACAGTAGAACACAGATGAAGCTTCTAATTTGATGTAATAGCCAGTAAGAAATAGTACAATTCAAGTTTTAGGTATCGATTATTGACTTTTTAGCTGGCTTTGATGCATTGGACATGAGCTAGGACCTTAAGAATCCGCATGAAAGGAGGACTAGCAGCCGAGTTGCAGGGAAGAATGTGAAAAGTGTTCATATGTAGTAAAAACCTGAGAAATCCGTCCGTTTTCGTCATTTGTTATCGAATCGACTTAAAGCCAGATCGTCACATTGGCCGCTCTTCTCTCTGAAACGGTTGTACTTATCGTCTGCAAAGCTATGTCGCGTGCTGCGGTATGCGGAGACTCTAAAAGCACCATGGTAGAACACAGATGAAGCTTCTAAGTTGATGTAATAGCCAGTAAGAAGTAGTACAATTCATGTTTTAGGTACTGATTATTTACTTTTTAGCTGGCTTTGGTGCCTTGGACATGAGCTAGGACATTAAGATTCTGCATGAAAGGAGGACTAGCAGCCGCGTTGCACGGGAGAATGTGAAATGTGTTCCTATGTAGTAAAAACCTGAGAAATCCGTCCGTTTTCGTCATTTGTTATCGAATCGACTTAAAGCCCGATCGTCACATTGGCCGCTCTTCTCTCTGAAACGGTTGTACTTATCGTCTGCAAAGCTATGTCGCGTGCTGCGGTATGCGGAGACACTAAAAGCACCATGGTAGAACACAGATGAAGCTTCTAAGTTGATGTAATAGCCAGTAAGAAGAAGTACAATTCAAGTTTTAGGTATCGATTATTGACTTTTTAGCTGGCTTTGGTGCCTTGGACATGAGCTAGGACCTTAAGATTCTGCATGAAAGGAGGACTAGCAGCCGCGTTGCACGGGAGAATCTGAAATGTGTTCATATGTAGTAGAAACCTGAGAAATCCGTCCGTTTTCGTCATTTGTTATGGAATCGACTTAAAGCCCGATCGTCACATTGGCCGCTCTTCTCTCTGAAACGGTTGTACTTATCGTCTGCAAAGCTAAGTCGCGTGCTGCGGTATGCGGAGACAATAAAATCACCATAGTAGAACACAGATGAAGCTTCTAAGTCGATGTAATAGGCAGTAAGAAGTAGTACAATTCAAGTTTTAGGTATCGGTTATTGACTTCTTAGATGGATTTGGTGCCTTGGACATGAGCTAGGACCTTAAGATTCTGCATGAAAGGAGGACTAGCAGCCGAGTTGCACGGGACAATATGAAAAGTGTTCATATGTAGAAAAAACCTGAGAAATCCGTCCGTTTTCGTCATTTGTTATCGAATCGCCTTAAAGCCAGATCGTCACTTGGCCGCTCTTCTCTCTGAAACGGCTGTACTTATCGTCTGCAAAGCTATGTGGCGTGCTGCGGTATGCGTAGACACTAAAAGCACCATAGTAGAACACAGATGAAGCTTCTAAGTTGATGTAAGAGCCAGTAAGAAGTAGTACAATTCAAGTTTTAGGTACTGATTATTTCCTTTTTAGCTGGCTTTGGTGCCTTGGACATGAGCTAGGACATTAAGATTCTGCATGAAAGGAGGACTAGCAGCCGCGTTGCACGGGAGAATGTGAAATGTGTGCATATGTAGTAAAAACCTGAGAAATCCGTCCGTTTTCGTCATTTGTTATCGAATCGACTTAAAGCCCGATCGTCACATTGGCCGCTCTTCTCTCTGAAACGGTTGTACTTATCGTCTGCAAAGCTATGTCGCGTGCTGCGGTATGCGGAGACACTAAAAGCACCATGGTAGAACACAGATGAAGCTTCTAAGTTGATGTAATAGCCAGTAAGAAGTAGTACAATTCAAGTTTTAGGTATCGATTATTGACTTTTTAGCTGGCTTTGGTGCCTTGGACATGAGCTAGGACCTTAAGATTCTGCATGAAAGGAGGACTAGCAGCCGCGCTGCACGGGAGAATCTGAAATGTGTTCATATGTAGTAGAAACCTGAGAAATCCGTCCGTTTTCGTCATTTGTTATGGAATCGACTTAAAGCCCGATCGTCACATTGGCCGCTCTTCTCTCTGAAACGGTTGTACTTATCGTCTGCAAAGCTAAGTCGCGTGCTGCGGTATGCGGAGACAATAAAATCACCATAGTAGAACACAGATGAAGCTTCTAAGTCGATGTAATAGGCAGTAAGAAGTAGTACAATTCAAGTTTTAGGTATCGGTTATTGACTTCTTAGATGGATTTGGTGCCTTGGACATGAGCTAGGACCTTAAGATTCTGCATGAAAGGAGGACTAGCAGCCGAGTTGCACGGGACAATATGAAAAGTGTTCATATGTAGAAAAAACCTGAGAAATCCGTCCGTTTTCGTCATTTGTTATCGAATCGCCTTAAAGCCAGATCGTCACTTGGCCGCTCTTCTCTCTGAAACGGCTGTACTTATCGTCTGCAAAGCTATGTCGCGTGATGCGGTATGCGGAGACACTAAAAGCACCATAGCAGAACACAGATGAAGCTTCTATGATGATGTAATAGCCAGTAAGAAGTAGTACAATTAAAGTTTTAGGTATCGATTATTGACTTTTTGCTGGCTTTGGTGCCTTGGACATGAGCTAGGACCTTAAGATTCTGCATGAAAGAAAGACTAGCAGCCGCGTTGGATGGGAGAATGTGAAAAGTGTTCATATGTAGTAAAAACCTGAGAAATCCGTCCGTTTTCGTCATTTGTTATCGAATCGACTTAAAGCCAGATCGTCACATTGGCCGCTCTTCACTCTGAAACGGTTGTACTTATCGCCTGCAAAGCTATGTCGCGTGATGCGGTATGCGGAGACACTAAAAGCACCATAGTAGAACACAGATGAAGCTTCTAAGTTGATGTAATAGCCAGTAAGAAGTAGTACAATTCAAGTTTTAGGTATCGATTATTGACTTTTTAGCTGGCTTTGGTGCCTTGGACATGACCTAGGACCTTAAGATTCTGCATGAAAGGAGGACTAGCAGCCGAGTTGCACGGGAGAATGTGAAAAGTGTTCATATGTAGTAAAAACCTGAGAAAACCGTCCGTTTTCGTCATTTGTTATCGAATCGACTTAAAGCCAGATCGTCACATTGGCCGCTCTTCTCTCTGAAACGGTTGTGCTTATCGTCTGCAAAGCTATGTCGTATGCTGCGGTAGGCGGAGACACTGAAACCACCACAGTAGAACACAGATGAAGCTTCTAATTTGATGTAATAGCCAGTAAGAAATAGTACAATTCAAGTTTTAGGTATCGATTATTGACTTTTTAGCTGGCTTTGATGCCTTGGACATGAGCTAGGACCTTAAGAATCCGCATGAAAGGAGGACTAGCAGCCGAGTTGCAGGGAAGAATGTGAAAAGTGTTCATATGTAGTAAAAACCTGAGAAATCCGTCCGTTTTCGTCATTTGTTATCGAATCGACTTAAAGCCAGATCGTCACATTGGCCGCTCTTCTCTCTGAAACGGTTGTACTTATCGTCTGCAAAGCTATGTCGCGTGCTGCGGTATGCGGAGACTCTAAAAGCACCATGGTAGAACACAGATGAAGCTTCTAAGTTGATGTAATAGCCAGTAAGAAGTAGTACAATTCAAGTTTTAGGTACTGATTATTTACTTTTTAGCTGGCTTTGGTGCCTTGGACATGAGCTAGGACATTAAGATTCTGCATGAAAGGAGGACTAGCAGCCGCGTTGCACGGGAGAATGTGAAATGTGTTCCTATGTAGTAAAAACCTGAGAAATCCGTCCGTTTTCGTCATTTGTTATCGAATCGACTTAAAGCCCGATCGTCACATTGGCCGCTCTTCTCTCTGAAACAGTTGTACTTATCGTCTGCAAAGCTATGTCGCGTGCTGCGGTATGCGGAGACACTAAAAGCACCATGGTAGAACACAGATGAAGCTTCTAAGTTGATGTAATAGCCAGTAAGAAGTAGTACAATTCAAGTTTTAGGTATCGATTATTGACTTTTTAGCTGGCTTTGGTGCCTTGGACATGAGCTAGGACCTTAAGATTCTGCATGAAAGGAGGACTAGCAGCCGCGTTGCACGGGAGAATCTGAAATGTGTTCATATGTAGTAGAAACCTGAGAAATCCGTCCGTTTTCGTCATTTGTTATGGAATCGACTTAAAGCCCGATCGTCACATTGGCCGCTCTTCTCTCTGAAACGGTTGTACTTATCGTCTGCAAAGCGAAGTCGCGTGCTGCGGTATGCGGAGACAATAAAATCACCATAGTAGAACACAGATGAAGCTTCTAAGTCTATGTAATAGGCAGTAAGAAGTAGTACAATTCAAGTTTTAGGTATCGGTTATTGACTTCTTAGATGGATTTGGTGCCTTGGACATGAGCTAGGACCTTAAGATTCTGCATGAAAGGAGGACTAGCAGCCGAGTTGCACGGGACAATATGAAAAGTGTTCATATGTAGAAAAAAAATTAGAAATCCGTCCGTTTTCGTCATTTGTTATCGAATCGCCTTAAAGCCAGATCGTCACTTGGCCGCTCTTCTCTCTGAAACGGCTGTACTTATCGTCTGCAAAGCTATGTGGCGTGCTGCGGTATGCGTAGACACTAAAAGCACCATAGTAGAACACAGATGAAGCTTCTAAGTTGATGTAAGAGCCAGTAAGAAGTAGTACAATTCAAGTTTTAGGTACTGATTATTTCCTTTTTAGCTGGCTTTGGTGCCTTGGACATGAGCTAGGACATTAAGATTCTGCATGAAAGGAGGACTAGCAGCCGCGTTGCACGGGAGAATGTGAAATGTGTTCATATGTAGTAAAAACCTGAGAAATCCGTCCGTTTTCGTCATTTGTTATCGAATCGACTTAAAGCCCGATCGTCACATTGGCCGCTCTTCTCTCTGAAACGGTTGTACTTATCGTCTGCAAAGCTATGTCGCGTGCTGCGGTATGCGGAGACACTAAAAGCACCATGGTAGAACACAGATGAAGCTTCTAAGTTGATGTAATAGCCAGTAAGAAGTAGTACAATTCAAGTTTTAGGTATCGATTATTGACTTCTTAGCTGGCTTTGGTGCCTTGGACATGAGCTAGGACCTTAAGATTCTGCATGAAAGGAGGACTAGCAGCCGCGCTGCACGGGAGAATCTGAAATGTGTTCATATGTAGTAGAAGCCTGAGAAATCCGTCCGTTTTCGTCATTTGTTATGGAATCGACTTAAAGCCCGATCGTCACATTGGCCGCTCTTCTCTCTGAAACGGTTGTACTTATCGTCTGCAAAGCTAAGTCGCGTGCTGCGGTATGCGGAGACAATAAAATCACCATAGTAGAACACAAATGAAGCTTCTAAGTCGATGTAATAGGCAGTAAGAAGTAGTACAATTCAAGTTTTAGGTATCGGTTATTGACTTCTTAGATGGATTTGGTGCCTTGGACATGAGCTAGGACCTTAAGATTCTGCATGAAAGGAGGACTAGCAGCCGAGTTGCACGGGACAATATGAAAAGTGTTCATATGTAGAAAAAACCTGAGAAATCCGTCCGTTTTCGTCATTTGTTATCGAATCGCCTTAAAGCCAGATCGTCACTTGGCCGCTCTTCTCTCTGAAACGGCTGTACTTATCGTCTGCAAAGCTATGTCGCGTGATGCGGTATGCGGAGACACTAAAAGCACCATAGCAGAACACAGATGAAGCTTCTATGATGATGTAATAGCCAGTAAGAAGTAGTACAATTAAAGTTTTAGGTATCGATTATTGACTTTTTGCTGGCTTTGGTGCCTTGGACATGAGCTAGGACCTTAAGATTCTGCATGAAAGAAGGACTAGCAGCCGCGTTGGATGGGAGAATGTGAAAAGTGTTCATATGTAGTAAAAACCTGAGAAATCCGTCCGTTTTCGTCATTTGTTATCGAATCGACTTAAAGCCAGATCGTCACATTGGCCGCTCTTCACTCTGAAACGGTTGTACTTATCGCCTGCAAAGCTATGTCGCGTGATGCGGTATGCGGAGACACTAAAAGCACCATAGTAGAACACAGATGAAGCTTCTAAGTTGATGTAATAGCCAGTAAGAAGTAGTACAATTCAAGTTTTAGGTATCGATTATTGACTTTTTAGCTGGCTTTGGTGCCTTGGACATGACCTAGGACCTTAAGATTCTGCATGAAAGGAGGACTAGCAGCCGAGTTGCACGGGAGAATGTGAAAAGTGTTCATATGTAGTAAAAACCTGAGAAAACCGTCCGTTTTCGTCATTTGTTATCGAATCGACTTAAAGCCAGATCGTCACATTGGCCGCTCTTCTCTCTGAAACGGTTGTGCTTATCGTCTGCAAAGCTATGTCGTATGCTGCGGTAGGCGGAGACACTGAAACCACCACAGTAGAACACAGATGAAGCTTCTAATTTGATGTAATAGCCAGTAAGAAATAGTACAATTCAAGTTTTAGGTATCGATTATTGACTTTTTAGCTGGCTTTGATGCCTTGGACATGAGCTAGGACCTTAAGAATCCGCATGAAAGGAGGACTAGCAGCCGAGTTGCAGGGAAGAATGTGAAAAGTGTTCATATGTAGTAAAAACCTGAGAAATCCGTCCGTTTTCGTCATTTGTTATCGAATCGACTTAAAGCCAGATCGTCACATTGGCCGCTCTTCTCTCTGAAACGGTTGTACTTATCGTCTGCAAAGCTATGTCGCGTGCTGCGGTATGCGGAGACTCTAAAAGCACCATGGTAGAACACAGATGAAGCTTCTAAGTTGATGTAATAGCCAGTAAGAAGTAGTACAATTCAAGTTTTAGGTACTGATTATTTACTTTTTAGCTGGCTTTGGTGCCTTGGACATGAGCTAGGACATTAAGATTCTGCATGAAAGGAGGACTAGCAGCCGCGTTGCACGGGAGAATGTGAAATGTGTTCCTATGTAGTAAAAACCTGAGAAATCCGTCCGTTTTCGTCATTTGTTATCGAATCGACTTAAAGCCCGATCGTCACATTGGCCGCTCTTCTCTCTGAAACGGTTGTACTTATCGTCTGCAAAGCTATGTCGCGTGCTGCGGTATGCGGAGACACTAAAAGCACCATGGTAGAACACAGATGAAGCTTCTAAGTTGATGTAATAGCCAGTAAGAAGTAGTACAATTCAAGTTTTAGGTATCGATTATTGACTTTTTAGCTGGCTTTGGTGCCTTGGACATGAGCTAGGACCTTAAGATTCTGCATGAAAGGAGGACTAGCAGCCGCGTTGCACGGGAGAATCTGAAATGTGTTCATATGTAGTAGAAACCTGAGAAATCCGTCCGTTTTCGTCATTTGTTATGGAATCGACTTAAAGCCCGATCGTCACATTGGCCGCTCTTCTCTCTGAAACGGTTGTACTTATCGTCTGCAAAGCTAAGTCGCGTGCTGCGGTATGCGGAGACAATAAAATCACCATAGTAGAACACAGATGAAGCTTCTAAGTCGATGTAATAGGCAGTAAGAAGTAGTACAATTCAAGTTTTAGGTATCGGTTATTGACTTCTTAGATGGATTTGGTGCCTTGGACATGAGCTAGGACCTTAAGATTCTGCATGAAAGGAGGACTAGCAGCCGAGTTGCACGGGACAATATGAAAAGTGTTCATATGTAGAAAAAACCTGAGAAATCCGTCCGTTTTCGTCATTTGTTATCTAATCGCCTTAAAGCCAGATCGTCACTTGGCCGCTCTTCTCTCTGAAACGGCTGTACTTATCGTCTGCAAAGCTATGTGGCGTGCTGCGGTATGCGTAGACACTAAAAGCACCATAGTAGAACACAGATGAAGCTTCTAAGTTGATGTAAGAGCCAGTAAGAAGTAGTACAATTCAAGTTTTAGGTACTGATTATTTCCTTTTTAGCTGGCTTTGGTGCCTTGGACATGAGCTAGGACATTAAGATTCTGCATGAAAGGAGGACTAGCAGCCGCGTTGCACGGGAGAATGTGAAAAGTGTTCATATGTAGTAAAAACCTGAGAAATCCGTACGTTTTCCTCATTTGTTATCGAATCGACTTAAAGCCAGATCGTCACATTGGCCGCTCTTCTCTCTGAAACGGTTGTACTTATCGTCTGCAAAGCTATGTCGTATGCTGCGGTAGGCGGAGACACTGAAACCACCACAGTAGAACACAGATGAAGCTTCTAATTTGATGTAATAGCCAGTAAGAAATAGTACAATTCAAGTTTTAGGTATCGATTATTGACTTTTTAGCTGGCTTTGATGCCTTGGACATGAGCTAGGACCTTAAGAATCTGCATGAAAGGAGGACTAGCAGCCGAGTTGCAGGGAAGAATGTGAAAAGTGTTCATATGTAGTAAAAACCTGAGAAATCCGTCCGTTTTCGTCATTTGTTATCGAATCGACTTAAAGCCAGATCGTCACATTGGCCGCTCTTCTCTCTGAAACGGTTGTACTTATCGTCTGCAAAGCTATGTCGCGTGCTGCGGTATGCGGAGACACTAAAAGCACCATGGTAGAACACAGATGAAGCTTCTAAGTTGATGTAATAGCCAGTAAGAAGTAGTACAATTCAAGTTTTAGGTATCGATTATTGACTTTTTAGCTGGCTTTGGTGCCTTGGACATGAGCTAGGACCTTAAGATTCTGCATGAAAGGAGGACTAGCAGCCGCGTTGCACGGGAGAATCTGAAATGTGTTCATATGTAGTAGAAACCTGAGAAATCCGTCCGTTTTCGTCATTTGTTATGGAATCGACTTAAAGCCCGATCGTCACATTGGCCGCTCTTCTCTCTGAAACGGTTGTACTTATCGTCTGCAAAGCTAAGTCGCGTGCTGCGGTATGCGGAGACAATAAAATCACCATAGTAGAACACAGATGAAGCTTCTAAGTCGATGTAATAGGCAGTAAGAAGTAGTACAATTCAAGTTTTACGTATCGGTTATTGACTTCTTAGATGGATTTGGTGCCTTGGACATGAGCTAGGACCTTAAGATTCTGCATGAAAGGAGGACTAGCAGCCGAGTTGCACGGGACAATATGAAAAGTGTTCATATGTAGAAAAAACCTGAGAAATCCGTCCGTTTTCGTCATTTGTTATCGAATCGCCTTAAAGCCAGATCGTCACTTGGCCGCTCTTCTCTCTGAAACGGCTGTACTTATCGTCTGCAAAGCTATGTGGCGTGCTGCGGTATGCGTAGACACTAAAAGCACCATAGTAGAACACAGATGAAGCTTCTATGTTGATGTAAGAGCCAGTAAGAAGTAGTACAATTCAAGTTTTAGGTATCGATTATTGACTTTTTAGCTGGCTTTGGTGCCTTGGACATGAGCTAGGACCTTAAGATTCTGCATGAAAGGAGGACTAGCAGCCGAGTTGCACGGGAGAATGTGAAAAGTGTTCATATGTAGTAAAAACCTGAGAAATCCGTCCGTTTTCGTCATTTGTTATCGAATCGACTTAAAGCCAGATCGTCACATTGGCCCCTCTTCTCTCTGAAACGGTTGTACTTATCGTCTGCAAAGCTATGTCGTATGCTGCGGTAGGCGGAGACACTGAAACCACCACAGTAGAACACAGATGAAGCTTCTAATTTGATGTAATAGCCAGTAAGAAATAGTACAATTCAAGTTTTAGGTATCGATTATTGACTTTTTAGCTGGCTTTGATGCCTTGGACATGAGCTAGGACCTTATGAATCTGCATGAAAGGAGGACTAGCAGCCGAGTTGCAGGGAAGAATGTGAAAAGTGTTCATATGTAGTAAAAACCTGAGAAATCCGTCCGTTTTCGTCATTTTTTATCGAATCGACTTAAAGCCAGATCGTCACATTGGCCGCTCTTCTCTCTGAAATGGTTGTACTTATCGTCTGCAAAGCTATGTCGCGTGCTGCGGTATGCGGAGACTCTAAAAGCACCATAGTAGAACACAGATGAAGCTTCTAAGTTGATGTAATAGCCAGTAAGAAGTAGTACAATTCAAGTTTTAGGTACTGATTATTTACTTTTTAGCTGGCTTTGGTGCCTTGGACATGAGCTAGCACATTAAGATTCTGCATGAAAGGAGGACTAGCAGCCGCGTTGCACAGGAGAATGTGAAATGTGTTCATATGTAGTAAAAACCTGAGAAATCCGTCCGTTTGCGTCATTTGTTATCGAATCGACTTAAAGCCAGATCGTCACATTGGCCGCTGTTCTCTCTGAAACGGTTGTACTTATCGTCTGCAAAGCTATGTCGCGTGCTGCGGTATGCGGAGACTCTAAAAGTACCATAGTAGAACACAGATGAAGCTTCTAAGTTGATGTAATAGCCAGTAAGAAGTAGTACAATTCAAGTTTTAGGTATCGATTATTGACTTTTTAGCTGTCTTTGGTGCCTTGGACATGAGCTAGGACCTTAAGATTCTGCATGAAAGGAGGACTAGCAGCCGCGTTGCACGGGAGAATGTGAAATGTGTTCATATGTAGTAAAAACCTGAGAAATCCGTCCGTTTTCGTCATTTGTTATCGAATCGACTTAAAGCCAGATCGTCACATTGGCCGCTCTTCTCTCTGAAACGGTTGTACTTATCGTCTGCAAAGCTATATCGCGTGCTGCGGTATGCGGAGACACTAAAAGCACCATAGTAGAACACAGATGAAGCTTCTAAGTTGATGTAAGAGCCAGTAAGAAGTAGTACAATTCAAGTTTTAGGTATCGATTATTGACTTTTTAGCTGGCTTTGGTGCCTTGGACATGAGCTAGGACCTTAAGATTCTGCATGAAAGGAGGACTAGTAGCCGCGTTGCACGGGAGAATGTGAAATGTGTTCATATGTAGTAAAAACCTGAGAAATGCGTCCGTTTTCGTCGTTTGTTATCGAATCGACTTAAAGCCAGATCGTCACATTGGCCGCTCTTCTCTCTGAAACGGTTGTACTTATCGTCTGCAAAGCTATGTCGCGTGCTGCGGTATGCGGAGACTCTAAAAGCACCATAGTAGAACACAGATGAAGCTTCTAAGTTGATGTAATAGCCAGTAAGAAGTAGTACAATTCAAGTTTTAGGTATCGATTATTGACTTTTTAGCTGTCTTTGGTGCCTTGGACATGAGCTAGGACCTTAAGATTCTGCATGAAAGGAGGACTAGCAGCCGCGTTGCACGGGAGAATGTGAAATGTGTTCATATGTAGTAAAAACCTGAGAAATCCGTCCGTTTTCGTCATTTGTTATCGAATCGACTTAAAGCCCGATCGTCACATTGGCCGCTCTTCTCTCTGAAACCGTTGTACTTATCGTCTGCAAAGCTATGTCGCGTGCTGCGGTATGTGGAGACAATAAAATCACCATAGTAGAACACAGATGAAGTTTTAAGTCGATGTAATAGCCTGTAAGAAGTAGTACAATTCAAGTTTTAGGTATCGATTATTGACTTTTTAGCTGGCTTTGGTGCCTTGGACATGAGCTATGACCTTAAGATTCTGCATGAAATGAGGACTAGCAGCCAAGTTGCACGGGAGAATGTGAAAAGTGTTCATATGTAGTAAAAACCTGAGAAATCCGTCCGTTTTCGTCATTTGTGATCGAATCGACTTAAAGCCAGATCGTCACATTGGCCGCTCTTCTCTCTGGAACGGTTGTACTTATCGTCTGCAAAGCTATGTCGCGTGCTGCGGTATGCGGAGACACTAAAAGCACCATAGTAGAACACGGATGAAGCTTATAAGTTGATGTAATAGCCTGTAAGAAGTAGTTCAATACAAGTTTTAGGTATCGATTATTGACTTTTTAGCTGGCTTTCGTGCCTTGGACATTAGCTAGGACCTTAAGATACTACATGAAAGGAGGACTAGCAGCCGACTTGCACGGGAGAATGTGAAAAGTGTTCATATGTAGTAAAAACCTGAGAAATCCGTCCGTTTTCGTCATTTGTTATCGAATCGACTTAAAGCCAGATCGTTACATTGGCCGCTCTTCTCTCTGAACCGGTTGTACTTATCGTCTGCAAAGCTATGTCGTATGCTGCGGTAGGCGGAGACACTGAAACCACCACAGTAGAACACAGATGAAGCTTCTAATTTGATGTAATAGCCAGTAAAAAATAGTACAATTCAAGTTTTAGGTATCGATTATTGACTTTTTAGCTGGCTTTGATGCCTTGGACATGAGCTAGGACCTTAAGAATCTGCATGAAAGGAGGACTAGCAGCCGAGTTGCAGGGAAGAATGTGAAAAGTGTTCATATTTAGTAAAAACCTGAGAAATCCGTCAGTTTTCGTCATTTGTTATCGAATCGACTTAAAGCCAGATCGTCACATTTTCCGCTCTTCTCTCTGAAACGGTTGTACTTATCGTCTGCAAAGCTATGTCGCGTGCTGCGGTATGCGGAGACTCTAAAAGCACCATAGTAGAACACAGATGAAGCTTCTAAGTTGATGTAATAGCCAGTAAGAAGTAGTACAATTCAAGTTTTAGGTACTGATTATTTACTTTTTAGCTGGCTTTGGTGCCTTGGACATGAGCTAGCACATTAAGATTCTGCATGAAAGGAGGACTAGCAGCCGCGTTGCACGGGAGAATGTGAAATGTGTTCATATGTAGTAAAAACCTGAGAAATCCGTCCGTTTTCGTCATTTGTTATCGAATCGACTTAAAGCCAGATCGTCACATTGGCCGCTCTTCTCTCTGAAACGGTTGTACTTATCGTCTGCAAAGCTATGTCGCGTGCTGCGGTATGCGGAGACTCTAAAAGCACCATAGTAGAACACAGATGAAGCTTCTAAGTTGATGTAATAGCCAGTAAGAAGTAGTACAATTCAAGTTTTAGGTATCGATTATTGACTTTTTAGCTGTCTTTGGTGCCTTGGACATGAGCTAGGACCTTAAGATTCTGCATGAAAGGAGAACTAGCAGCCGCGTTGCACGGGAGAATGTGAAATGTGTTCATATGTAGTAAAAACCTGAGAAATCCGTCCGTTTTCGTCATTTGTTATCGAATCGACTTAAAGCCAGATCGTCACATTGGCCGCTCTTCTCTCTGAAACGGTTGTACTTATCGTCTGCAAAGCTATGTCGCGTGCTGCGGTATGCGGAGACTCTAAAAGCACCATAGTAGAACACAGATGAAGCTTCTAAGTAGATGTAATAGCCAGTAAGAAGTAGTACAATTCAAGTTTTAGGTATCGATTATTGACTTTTTAGCTGTCTTTGGTGCCTTGGACATGAGCTAGGACCTTAAGATTCTGCTTTAAAGGAGGACTAGCAGCTGAGTTGCACGGGAGAATGTGAAAAGTATTCATATGTAGTAAAAACCTGAGAAATCCGTCCGTTTTCGTCATTTGTTATCGAATCGACTTAAAGCCAGATCGTCACATTGGCCGCTCTTCTCTCCGTAACGGTTGTACTTATCGTCTTCAAAGCTATGTCGCGTGCTGCGGTATGCGGAGACACTAAAAGCACCATAGTAGAACACAGATGAAGCTTCTAAGTTGATGTAAGAGCCAGTAAGAAGTAGTACAATTCAAGTTTTAGGTATCGATTATTGACTTTTTAGCTGGCTTTGGTGCCTTGGACATGAGCTAGGACCTTAAGATTCTGCATGAAAGGAGGACTAGTAGCCGCGTTGCACGGGAGAATGTGAAATGTGTTCATATGTAGTAGAAACCTGAGAAATCCGTCCGTTTTCGTCATTTGTTATCGAATCGACTTAAAGCCAGATCGTCACATTGGCCGCTCTTCTCTCTGAAACGGTTGTACTTATCGCCTGCAAAGCTATGTCGCGTGACGCGGTATGCGGAGACACTAAAAGCACCATAGTAGAACACAGATGAAGCTTCTATGATGATGTAATAGCCAGTAAGAAGTAGTACAATTAAAGTTTTAGGTATCGATTATTGACTTTTTAGCTGGCTTTGGTGCCTTGGACATGAGCTAGGACCTTAAGATTCTGCATGAAAGGAGGACTAGCAGCCGCGTTGGATGGGAGAATGTGAAAAGTGTTCATATGTAGTAAAAACCTGAGAAATCCGTCCGTTTTCGTCATTTGTTATCGAATCGACTTAAAGCCAGATCGTCACATTGGCCGCTCTTCTCTCTGAAACGGTTGTACTTATCGCCTGCAAAGCTATGTCGCGTGATGCGGTATGCGGAGACACTAAAAGCACCATAGTAGAACACAGATGAAGCTTCTAAGTTGATGTAATAGCCAGTAAGAAGTAGTACAATTCAAGTTTTAGGTATCGATTATTGACTTTTTAGCTGGCTTTGGTGCTTTGGACATGACCTAGGACCTTAAGATTCTGCATGAAAGGAGGACTAGCGGCCGAGTTGCACGGGAGAATGTGAAAAGTGTTCATATGTAGTAAAAACCTGAGAAATCCGTCCGTTTTCGTCATTTGTTATCGAATCGACTTAAAGCCAGATCGTAACATTGGCCGCTCTTCTCTCTGAAACGGTTGTACTTATCGTCTGCAAAGCTATGTCGTATGCTGCGGTAGGCGGAGACACTGAAACCACCACAGTAGAACACAGATGAAGCTTCTAATTTGATCTAATAGCCAGTAAGAAATAGTACAATTCAAGTTTTAGGTATCGATTATTGATTTTTTAGCTGGCTTTGATGCCTTGGACATGAGCTAGGACCTTAAGAATCTGCATGAAAGGAGGACTAGCAGCCGAGTTGCAGGGAAGAATGTGAAAAGTGTTCATATGTAGTAAAAACCTGAGAAATCCGTCCGTTTTCGTCATTTGTTATCGAATCGACTTAAAGCCCGATCGTCACATTGGCCGCTCTTCTCTCTGAAACGGTTGTACTTATCGTCTGCAAAGCTATGTCGCGTGCTGCGGTATGCGGAGACTCTAAAAGCACCATAGTAGAACACAGATGAAGCTTCTAAGTTGATGTAATAGCCAGTAAGAAGTAGTACAATTCAAGTTTTAGGTATCGATTATTGACTTTTTAGCTGGCTTTGGTGCCTTGGACATGAGCTAGGACCTTAAGATTCTGCTTTAAAGGAGGACTAGCAGCTGAGTTGCACGGGAGAATGTGAAAAGTATTCATATGTAGTAAAAGCCTGAGAAATCCGTCCGTTTTCGTCATTTGTTATCGAATCGACTTAAAGCCAGATCGTCACATTGGCCGCTCTTCTCTCCGTAACGGTTGTACTTATCGTCTTCAAAGCTATGTCGCGTGCTGCGGTATGTGGAGACAATAAAATCACCATAGTAGAACACAGATGAAGTTTTAAGTCGATGTAATAGCCTGTAAGAAGTAGTACAATTCAAGTTTTAGGTATCGATTATTGACTTTTTAGCTGGCTTTGGTGCCTTGGACATGAGCTATGACCTTAAGATTCTGCATGAAATGAGGACTAGCAGCCAAGTTGCACGGGAGAATGTGAAAAGTGTTCATATGTAGTAAAAACCTGAGAAATCCGTCCGTTTTCGTCATTTGTGATCGAATCGACTTAAAGCCAGATCGTCACATTGGCCGCTCTTCTCTCTGGAACGGTTGTACTTATCGTCTGCAAAGCTATGTCGCGTGCTGCGGTATGCGGAGACACTAAAAGCACCATAGTAGAACACGGATGAAGCTTCTAAGTTGATGTAATAGCCTGTAAGAAGTAGTTCAATACAAGTTTTAGGTATCGATTATTGACTTTTTAGCTGGCTTTCGTGCCTTGGACATTAGCTAGGACCTTAAGATACTACATGAAAGGAGGACTAGCAGCCGACTTGCACGGGAGAATGTGAAAAGTGTTCATATGTAGTAAAAACCTGAGAAATCCGTCCGTTTTCGTCATTTGTTATCGAATCGACTTAAAGCCAGATCGTTACATTGGCCGCTCTTCTCTCTGAACCGGTTGTACTTATTGTCTGCAAAGCTATGTCGTATGCTGCGGTAGGCGGAGACACTGAAACCACCACAGTAGAACACAGATGAAGCTTCTAATTTGATGTAATAGCCAGTAAGAAATAGTACAATTCAAGTTTTAGGTATCGATTATTGACTTTTTAGCTGGCTTTGATGCCTTGGACATGAGCTAGGACCTTAAGAATCTGCATGAAAGGAGGACTAGCAGCCGAGTTGCAGGGAAGAATGTGAAAAGTGTTCATATTTAGTAAAAACCTGAGAAATCCGTCAGTTTTCGTCATTTGTTATCGAATCGACTTAAAGCCAGATCGTCACATTTTCCGCTCTTCTCTCTGAAACGGTTGTACTTATCGTCTGCAAAGCTATGTCGCGTGCTGCGGTATGCGGAGACTCAAAAGCACCATAGTAGAACACAGATGAAGCTTCTAAGTTGATGTAATAGCCAGTAAGAAGTAGTACAATTCAAGTTTTAGGTACTGATTATTTACTTTTTAGCTGGCTTTGGTGCCTTGGACATGAGCTAGCACATTAAGATTCTGCATGAAAGGAGGACTAGCAGCCGCGTTGCACGGGAGAATGTGAAATGTGTTCATATGTAGTAAAAACCTGAGAAATCCGTCCGTTTTCGTCATTTGTTATCGAATCGACTTAAAGCCAGATCGTCACATTGGCCGCTCTTCTCTCTGAAACGGTTGTACTTATCGTCTGCAAAGCTATGTCGCGTGCTGCGGTATGCGGAGACTCTAAAAGCACCATAGTAGAACACAGATGAAGCTTCTAAGTTGATGTAATAGCCAGTAAGAAGTAGTACAATTCAAGTTTTAGGTATCGATTATTGACTTTTTAGCTGTCTTTGGTGCCTTGGACATGAGCTAGGACCTTAAGATTCTGCATGAAAGGAGAACTAGCAGCCGCGTTGCACGGGAGAATGTGAAATGTGTTCATATGTAGTAAAAACCTGAGAAATCCGTCCGTTTTCGTCATTTGTTATCGAATCGACTTAAAGCCAGATCGTCACATTGGCCGCTCTTCTCTCTGAAACGGTTGTACTTATCGTCTGCAAAGCTATGTCGCGTGCTGCGGTATGCGGAGACTCTAAAAGCACCATAGTAGAACACAGATGAAGCTTCTAAGTAGATGTAATAGCCAGTAAGAAGTAGTACAATTCAAGTTTTAGGTATCGATTATTGACTTTTTAGCTGTCTTTGGTGCCTTGGACATGAGCTAGGACCTTAAGATTCTGCTTTAAAGGAGGACTAGCAGCTGAGTTGCACGGGAGAATGTGAAAAGTATTCATATGTAGTAAAAACCTGAGAAATCCGTCCGTTTTCGTCATTTGTTATCGAATCGACTTAAAGCCAGATCGTCACATTGGCCGCTCTTCTCTCCGTAACGGTTGTACTTATCGTCTTCAAAGCTATGTCGCGTGCTGCGGTATGCGGAGACACTAAAAGCACCATAGTAGAACACAGATGAAGCTTCTAAGTTGATGTAAGAGCCAGTAAGAAGTAGTACAATTCAAGTTTTAGGTATCGATTATTGACTTTTTAGCTGGCTTTGGTGCCTTGGACATGAGCTAGGACCTTAAGATTCTGCATGAAAGGAGGACTAGTAGCCGCGTTGCACGGGAGAATGTGAAATGTGTTCATATGTAGTAGAAACCTGAGAAATCCGTCCGTTTTCGTCATTTGTTATCGAATCGACTTAAAGCCAGATCGTCACATTGGCCGCTCTTCTCTCTGAAACGGTTGTACTTATCGCCTGCAAAGCTATGTCGCGTGACGCGGTATGCGGAGACACTAAAAGCACCATAGTAGAACACAGATGAAGCTTCTATGATGATGTAATAGCCAGTAAGAAGTAGTACAATTAAAGTTTTAGGTATCGATTATTGACTTTTTAGCTGGCTTTGGTGCCTTGGACATGAGCTAGGACCTTAAGATTCTGCATGAAAGGAGGACTAGCAGCCGCGTTGGATGGGAGAATGTGAAAAGTGTTCATATGTAGTAAAAACCTGAGAAATCCGTCCGTTTTCGTCATTTGTTATCGAATCGACTTAAAGCCAGATCGTCACATTGGCCGCTCTTCTCTCTGAAACGGTTGTACTTATCGCCTGCAAAGCTATGTCGCGTGATGCGGTATGCGGAGACACTAAAAGCACCATAGTAGAACACAGATGAAGCTTCTAAGTTGATGTAATAGCCAGTAAGAAGTAGTACAATTCAAGTTTTAGGTATCGATTATTGACTTTTTAGCTGGCTTTGGTGCTTTGGACATGACCTAGGACCTTAAGATTCTGCATGAAAGGAGGACTAGCGGCCGAGTTGCACGGGAGAATGTGAAAAGTGTTCATATGTAGTAAAAACCTGAGAAATCCGTCCGTTTTCGTCATTTGTTATCGAATCGACTTAAAGCCAGATCGTAACATTGGCCGCTCTTCTCTCTGAAACGGTTGTACTTATCGTCTGCAAAGCTATGTCGTATGCTGCGGTAGGCGGAGACACTGAAACCACCACAGTAGAACACAGATGAAGCTTCTAATTTGATCTAATAGCCAGTAAGAAATAGTACAATTCAAGTTTTAGGTATCGATTATTGATTTTTTAGCTGGCTTTGATGCCTTGGACATGAGCTAGGACCTTAAGAATCTGCATGAAAGGAGGACTAGCAGCCGAGTTGCAGGGAAGAATGTGAAAAGTGTTCATATGTAGTAAAAACCTGAGAAATCCGTCCGTTTTCGTCATTTGTTATCGAATCGACTTAAAGCCCGATCGTCACATTGGCCGCTCTTCTCTCTGAAACGGTTGTACTTATCGTCTGCAAAGCTATGTCGCGTGCTGCGGTATGCGGAGACTCTAAAAGCACCATAGTAGAACACAGATGAAGCTTCTAAGTTGATGTAATAGCCAGTAAGAAGTAGTACAATTCAAGTTTTAGGTATCGATTATTGACTTTTTAGCTGGCTTTGGTGCCTTGGACATGAGCTAGGACCTTAAGATTCTGCTTTAAAGGAGGACTAGCAGCTGAGTTGCACGGGAGAATGTGAAAAGTATTCATATGTAGTAAAAGCCTGAGAAATCCGTCCGTTTTCGTCATTTGTTATCGAATCGACTTAAAGCCAGATCGTCACATTGGCCGCTCTTCTCTCCGTAACGGTTGTACTTATCGTCTTTAAAGCTATGTCGCGTGCTGCGGTATGTGGAGACAATAAAATCACCATAGTAGAACACAGATGAAGTTTTAAGTCGATGTAATAGCCTGTAAGAAGTAGTACAATTCAAGTTTTAGGTATCGATTATTGACTTTTTAGCTGGCTTTGGTGCCTTGGACATGAGCTATGACCTTAAGATTCTGCATGAAATGAGGACTAGCAGCCAAGTTGCACGGGAGAATGTGAAAAGTGTTCATATGTAGTAAAAACCTGAGAAATCCGTCCGTTTTCGTCATTTGTGATCGAATCGACTTAAAGCCAGATCGTCACATTGGCCGCTCTTCTCTCTGGAACGGTTGTACTTATCGTCTGCAAAGCTATGTCGCGTGCTGCGGTATGCGGAGACACTAAAAGCACCATAGTAGAACACGGATGAAGCTTCTAAGTTGATGTAATAGCCTGTAAGAAGTAGTTCAATACAAGTTTTAGGTATCGATTATTGACTTTTTAGCTGGCTTTCGTGCCTTGGACATTAGCTAGGACCTTAAGATACTACATGAAAGGAGGACTAGCAGCCGACTTGCACGGGAGAATGTGAAAAGTGTTCATATGTAGTAAAAACCTGAGAAATCCGTCCGTTTTCGTCATTTGTTATCGAATCGACTTAAAGCCAGATCGTTACATTGGCCGCTCTTCTCTCTGAACCGGTTGTACTTATTGTCTGCAAAGCTATGTCGTATGCTGCGGTAGGCGGAGACACTGAAACCACCACAGTAGAACACAGATGAAGCTTCTAATTTGATGTAATAGCCAGTAAGAAATAGTACAATTCAAGTTTTAGGTATCGATTATTGACTTTTTAGCTGGCTTTGATGCCTTGGACATGAGCTAGGACCTTAAGAATCTGCATGAAAGGAGGACTAGCAGCCGAGTTGCAGGGAAGAATGTGAAAAGTGTTCATATTTAGTAAAAACCTGAGAAATCCGTCAGTTTTCGTCATTTGTTATCGAATCGACTTAAAGCCAGATCGTCACATTTTCCGCTCTTCTCTCTGAAACGGTTGTACTTATCGTCTGCAAAGCTATGTCGCGTGCTGCGGTATGCGGAGACTCAAAAGCACCATAGTAGAACACAGATGAAGCTTCTAAGTTGATGTAATAGCCAGTAAGAAGTAGTACAATTCAAGTTTTAGGTACTGATTATTTACTTTTTAGCTGGCTTTGGTGCCTTGGACATGAGCTAGCACATTAAGATTCTGCATGAAAGGAGGACTAGCAGCCGCGTTGCACGGGAGAATGTGAAATGTGTTCATATGTAGTAAAAACCTGAGAAATCCGTCCGTTTTCGTCATTTGTTATCGAATCGACTTAAAGCCAGATCGTCACATTGGCCGCTCTTCTCTCTGAAACGGTTGTACTTATCGTCTGCAAAGCTATGTCGCGTGCTGCGGTATGCGGAGACTCTAAAAGCACCATAGTAGAACACAGATGAAGCTTCTAAGTTGATGTAATAGCCAGTAAGAAGTAGTACAATTCAAGTTTTAGGTATCGATTATTGACTTTTTAGCTGTCTTTGGTGCCTTGGACATGAGCTAGGACCTTAAGATTCTGCATGAAAGGAGAACTAGCAGCCGCGTTGCACGGGAGAATGTGAAATGTGTTCATATGTAGTAAAAACCTGAGAAATCCGTCCGTTTTCGTCATTTGTTATCGAATCGACTTAAAGCCAGATCGTCACATTGGCCGCTCTTCTCTCTGAAACGGTTGTACTTATCGTCTGCAAAGCTATGTCGCGTGCTGCGGTATGCGGAGACTCTAAAAGCACCATAGTAGAACACAGATGAAGCTTCTAAGTAGATGTAATAGCCAGTAAGAAGTAGTACAATTCAAGTTTTAGGTATCGATTATTGACTTTTTAGCTGTCTTTGGTGCCTTGGACATGAGCTAGGACCTTAAGATTCTGCTTTAAAGGAGGACTAGCAGCTGAGTTGCACGGGAGAATGTGAAAAGTATTCATATGTAGTAAAAACCTGAGAAATCCGTCCGTTTTCGTCATTTGTTATCGAATCGACTTAAAGCCAGATCGTCACATTGGCCGCTCTTCTCTCCGTAACGGTTGTACTTATCGTCTTCAAAGCTATGTCGCGTGCTGCGGTATGCGGAGACACTAAAAGCACCATAGTAGAACACAGATGAAGCTTCTAAGTTGATGTAAGAGCCAGTAAGAAGTAGTACAATTCAAGTTTTAGGTATCGATTATTGACTTTTTAGCTGGCTTTGGTGCCTTGGACATGAGCTAGGACCTTAAGATTCTGCATGAAAGGAGGACTAGTAGCCGCGTTGCACGGGAGAATGTGAAATGTGTTCATATGTAGTAGAAACCTGAGAAATCCGTCCGTTTTCGTCATTTGTTATCGAATCGACTTAAAGCCAGATCGTCACATTGGCCGCTCTTCTCTCTGAAACGGTTGTACTTATCGCCTGCAAAGCTATGTCGCGTGACGCGGTATGCGGAGACACTAAAAGCACCATAGTAGAACACAGATGAAGCTTCTATGATGATGTAATAGCCAGTAAGAAGTAGTACAATTAAAGTTTTAGGTATCGATTATTGACTTTTTAGCTGGCTTTGGTGCCTTGGACATGAGCTAGGACCTTAAGATTCTGCATGAAAGGAGGACTAGCAGCCGCGTTGGATGGGAGAATGTGAAAAGTGTTCATATGTAGTAAAAACCTGAGAAATCCGTCCGTTTTCGTCATTTGTTATCGAATCGACTTAAAGCCAGATCGTCACATTGGCCGCTCTTCTCTCTGAAACGGTTGTACTTATCGCCTGCAAAGCTATGTCGCGTGATGCGGTATGCGGAGACACTAAAAGCACCATAGTAGAACACAGATGAAGCTTCTAAGTTGATGTAATAGCCAGTAAGAAGTAGTACAATTCAAGTTTTAGGTATCGATTATTGACTTTTTAGCTGGCTTTGGTGCTTTGGACATGACCTAGGACCTTAAGATTCTGCATGAAAGGAGGACTAGCGGCCGAGTTGCACGGGAGAATGTGAAAAGTGTTCATATGTAGTAAAAACCTGAGAAATCCGTCCGTTTTCGTCATTTGTTATCGAATCGACTTAAAGCCAGATCGTAACATTGGCCGCTCTTCTCTCTGAAACGGTTGTACTTATCGTCTGCAAAGCTATGTCGTATGCTGCGGTAGGCGGAGACACTGAAACCACCACAGTAGAACACAGATGAAGCTTCTAATTTGATCTAATAGCCAGTAAGAAATAGTACAATTCAAGTTTTAGGTATCGATTATTGATTTTTTAGCTGGCTTTGATGCCTTGGACATGAGCTAGGACCTTAAGAATCTGCATGAAAGGAGGACTAGCAGCCGAGTTGCAGGGAAGAATGTGAAAAGTGTTCATATGTAGTAAAAACCTGAGAAATCCGTCCGTTTTCGTCATTTGTTATCGAATCGACTTAAAGCCCGATCGTCACATTGGCCGCTCTTCTCTCTGAAACGGTTGTACTTATCGTCTGCAAAGCTATGTCGCGTGCTGCGGTATGCGGAGACTCTAAAAGCACCATAGTAGAACACAGATGAAGCTTCTAAGTTGATGTAATAGCCAGTAAGAAGTAGTACAATTCAAGTTTTAGGTATCGATTATTGACTTTTTAGCTGGCTTTGGTGCCTTGGACATGAGCTAGGACCTTAAGATTCTGCTTTAAAGGAGGACTAGCAGCTGAGTTGCACGGGAGAATGTGAAAAGTATTCATATGTAGTAAAAGCCTGAGAAATCCGTCCGTTTTCGTCATTTGTTATCGAATCGACTTAAAGCCAGATCGTCACATTGGCCGCTCTTCTCTCCGTAACGGTTGTACTTATCGTCTTTAAAGCTATGTCGCGTGCTGCGGTATGTGGAGACAATAAAATCACCATAGTAGAACACAGATGAAGTTTTAAGTCGATGTAATAGCCTGTAAGAAGTAGTACAATTCAAGTTTTAGGTATCGATTATTGACTTTTTAGCTGGCTTTGGTGCCTTGGACATGAGCTATGACCTTAAGATTCTGCATGAAATGAGGACTAGCAGCCAAGTTGCACGGGAGAATGTGAAAAGTGTTCATATGTAGTAAAAACCTGAGAAATCCGTCCGTTTTCGTCATTTGTGATCGAATCGACTTAAAGCCAGATCGTCACATTGGCCGCTCTTCTCTCTGGAACGGTTGTACTTATCGTCTGCAAAGCTATGTCGCGTGCTGCGGTATGCGGAGACACTAAAAGCACCATAGTAGAACACGGATGAAGCTTCTAAGTTGATGTAATAGCCTGTAAGAAGTAGTTCAATACAAGTTTTAGGTATCGATTATTGACTTTTTAGCTGGCTTTCGTGCCTTGGACATTAGCTAGGACCTTAAGATACTACATGAAAGGAGGACTAGCAGCCGACTTGCACGGGAGAATGTGAAAAGTGTTCATATGTAGTAAAAACCTGAGAAATCCGTCCGTTTTCGTCATTTGTTATCGAATCGACTTAAAGCCAGATCGTTACATTGGCCGCTCTTCTCTCTGAACCGGTTGTACTTATTGTCTGCAAAGCTATGTCGTATGCTGCGGTAGGCGGAGACACTGAAACCACCACAGTAGAACACAGATGAAGCTTCTAATTTGATGTAATAGCCAGTAAGAAATAGTACAATTCAAGTTTTAGGTATCGATTATTGACTTTTTAGCTGGCTTTGATGCCTTGGACATGAGCTAGGACCTTAAGAATCTGCATGAAAGGAGGACTAGCAGCCGAGTTGCAGGGAAGAATGTGAAAAGTGTTCATATTTAGTAAAAACCTGAGAAATCCGTCAGTTTTCGTCATTTGTTATCGAATCGACTTAAAGCCAGATCGTCACATTTTCCGCTCTTCTCTCTGAAACGGTTGTACTTATCGTCTGCAAAGCTATGTCGCGTGCTGCGGTATGCGGAGACTCAAAAGCACCATAGTAGAACACAGATGAAGCTTCTAAGTTGATGTAATAGCCAGTAAGAAGTAGTACAATTCAAGTTTTAGGTACTGATTATTTACTTTTTAGCTGGCTTTGGTGCCTTGGACATGAGCTAGCACATTAAGATTCTGCATGAAAGGAGGACTAGCAGCCGCGTTGCACGGGAGAATGTGAAATGTGTTCATATGTAGTAAAAACCTGAGAAATCCGTCCGTTTTCGTCATTTGTTATCGAATCGACTTAAAGCCAGATCGTCACATTGGCCGCTCTTCTCTCTGAAACGGTTGTACTTATCGTCTGCAAAGCTATGTCGCGTGCTGCGGTATGCGGAGACTCTAAAAGCACCATAGTAGAACACAGATGAAGCTTCTAAGTTGATGTAATAGCCAGTAAGAAGTAGTACAATTCAAGTTTTAGGTATCGATTATTGACTTTTTAGCTGTCTTTGGTGCCTTGGACATGAGCTAGGACCTTAAGATTCTGCATGAAAGGAGAACTAGCAGCCGCGTTGCACGGGAGAATGTGAAATGTGTTCATATGTAGTAAAAACCTGAGAAATCCGTCCGTTTTCGTCATTTGTTATCGAATCGACTTAAAGCCAGATCGTCACATTGGCCGCTCTTCTCTCTGAAACGGTTGTACTTATCGTCTGCAAAGCTATGTCGCGTGCTGCGGTATGCGGAGACTCTAAAAGCACCATAGTAGAACACAGATGAAGCTTCTAAGTAGATGTAATAGCCAGTAAGAAGTAGTACAATTCAAGTTTTAGGTATCGATTATTGACTTTTTAGCTGTCTTTGGTGCCTTGGACATGAGCTAGGACCTTAAGATTCTGCTTTAAAGGAGGACTAGCAGCTGAGTTGCACGGGAGAATGTGAAAAGTATTCATATGTAGTAAAAACCTGAGAAATCCGTCCGTTTTCGTCATTTGTTATCGAATCGACTTAAAGCCAGATCGTCACATTGGCCGCTCTTCTCTCCGTAACGGTTGTACTTATCGTCTTCAAAGCTATGTCGCGTGCTGCGGTATGCGGAGACACTAAAAGCACCATAGTAGAACACAGATGAAGCTTCTAAGTTGATGTAAGAGCCAGTAAGAAGTAGTACAATTCAAGTTTTAGGTATCGATTATTGACTTTTTAGCTGGCTTTGGTGCCTTGGACATGAGCTAGGACCTTAAGATTCTGCATGAAAGGAGGACTAGTAGCCGCGTTGCACGGGAGAATGTGAAATGTGTTCATATGTAGTAGAAACCTGAGAAATCCGTCCGTTTTCGTCATTTGTTATCGAATCGACTTAAAGCCAGATCGTCACATTGGCCGCTCTTCTCTCTGAAACGGTTGTACTTATCGCCTGCAAAGCTATGTCGCGTGACGCGGTATGCGGAGACACTAAAAGCACCATAGTAGAACACAGATGAAGCTTCTATGATGATGTAATAGCCAGTAAGAAGTAGTACAATTAAAGTTTTAGGTATCGATTATTGACTTTTTAGCTGGCTTTGGTGCCTTGGACATGAGCTAGGACCTTAAGATTCTGCATGAAAGGAGGACTAGCAGCCGCGTTGGATGGGAGAATGTGAAAAGTGTTCATATGTAGTAAAAACCTGAGAAATCCGTCCGTTTTCGTCATTTGTTATCGAATCGACTTAAAGCCAGATCGTCACATTGGCCGCTCTTCTCTCTGAAACGGTTGTACTTATCGCCTGCAAAGCTATGTCGCGTGATGCGGTATGCGGAGACACTAAAAGCACCATAGTAGAACACAGATGAAGCTTCTAAGTTGATGTAATAGCCAGTAAGAAGTAGTACAATTCAAGTTTTAGGTATCGATTATTGACTTTTTAGCTGGCTTTGGTGCTTTGGACATGACCTAGGACCTTAAGATTCTGCATGAAAGGAGGACTAGCGGCCGAGTTGCACGGGAGAATGTGAAAAGTGTTCATATGTAGTAAAAACCTGAGAAATCCGTCCGTTTTCGTCATTTGTTATCGAATCGACTTAAAGCCAGATCGTAACATTGGCCGCTCTTCTCTCTGAAACGGTTGTACTTATCGTCTGCAAAGCTATGTCGTATGCTGCGGTAGGCGGAGACACTGAAACCACCACAGTAGAACACAGATGAAGCTTCTAATTTGATCTAATAGCCAGTAAGAAATAGTACAATTCAAGTTTTAGGTATCGATTATTGATTTTTTAGCTGGCTTTGATGCCTTGGACATGAGCTAGGACCTTAAGAATCTGCATGAAAGGAGGACTAGCAGCCGAGTTGCAGGGAAGAATGTGAAAAGTGTTCATATGTAGTAAAAACCTGAGAAATCCGTCCGTTTTCGTCATTTGTTATCGAATCGACTTAAAGCCCGATCGTCACATTGGCCGCTCTTCTCTCTGAAACGGTTGTACTTATCGTCTGCAAAGCTATGTCGCGTGCTGCGGTATGCGGAGACTCTAAAAGCACCATAGTAGAACACAGATGAAGCTTCTAAGTTGATGTAATAGCCAGTAAGAAGTAGTACAATTCAAGTTTTAGGTATCGATTATTGACTTTTTAGCTGGCTTTGGTGCCTTGGACATGAGCTAGGACCTTAAGATTCTGCTTTAAAGGAGGACTAGCAGCTGAGTTGCACGGGAGAATGTGAAAAGTATTCATATGTAGTAAAAGCCTGAGAAATCCGTCCGTTTTCGTCATTTGTTATCGAATCGACTTAAAGCCAGATCGTCACATTGGCCGCTCTTCTCTCCGTAACGGTTGTACTTATCGTCTTCAAAGCTATGTCGCGTGCTGCGGTATGCGGAGACACTAAAAGCACCATAGTAGAACACGGATGAAGCTTCTATGTTGATGTAATAGCCTGTAAGAAGTAGTACAATACAAGTTTTAGGTATCGATTATTGACTTTTTAGCTGGCTTTCGTGCCTTGGACATTAGCTAGGACCTTAAGATACTACATGAAAGGAGGACTAGCAGCCGACTTGCACGGGAGAATGTGAAAAGTGTTCATATGTAGTAAAAACCTGAGAAATCCGTCCGTTTTCGTCATTTGTTATCGAATCGACTTAAAGCCCGATCGTCACATTGGCCGCTCTTCTCTCTGAAACGGTTGTACGTCTCGTCTTCAAAGCTATGTCGCGTGCTGCGGTATGCGGAGACACTAAAAGCACCATAGTAGAACACAGATGAAGCTTCTAAGTTGATGTAATGGCCAGTAAGAAGTAGTACAATTCAAGTTTTAGGTATCGATTATTGACTTTTTAGCTGGCTTTGGTGCCTTGGACATGAGCTAGGACCTTAAGATTCTGCATGAAAGGAGGACTAGCAGCCGAGTTGCACGGGAGAATGTGAAAAGTGTTCATATGTAGTAAAAACCTGAGAAATCCGTCCGTTTTCGTCATTTGTTATCGAATCGACTTAAAGCCAGATCGTCACATTGGCCGCTCTTCTCTCTGAAACGGTTGTACTTATCGTCTGCAAAGCTATGTCGCGTGCTGCGGTATGTGGAGACAATAAAATCACCATAGTAGAACACAGATGAAGTTTTAAGTCGATGTAATAGCCAGTAAGAAGTAGTACAATTCAAGTTTTAGGTATCGATTATTGACTTTATAGCTGGCTTTGGTGCCTTGGACATGAGCTATGACCTTAAGATTCTGCATGAAAGGAGGACTAGCAGCCGAGTTGCACGGGAGAATGTGAAAAGTGTTCATATGTAGTAAAAACCTGAGAAATCCGTCCGTTTTCGTCATTTGTGATCGAATCGACTTAAAGCCAGATATTCACATTGGCCGCTCTTCTCTCTGGAAGGGTTGTACTTATCGCCTGCAAAGCTATGTCGCGTGCTGCGGTATGCGGAGACACTAAAAGCACCATAGTAGAACACAGATGAAGCTTCTAAGTTGATGTAAGAGCCAGTAAGAAGTAGTACAATTCAAGTTTTAGGTATCGATTATTGACTTTTTAGCTGGCTTTGGTGCCTTGGACATGAGCTAGGACCTTAAGATTCTGCATGAAAGGAGGACTAGTAGCCGCGTTGCACGGGAGAATGTGAAATGTGTTCATATGTAGTAGAAACCTGAGAAATCTGTACGTTTTCGTCATTTGTTATCGAATCGACTTAAAGCCAGATCGTAACATTGGCCGCTCTTCTCTCTGAAACGGTTGTACTTATCGTCTGCAAAGCTATGTCGTATGCTGCGGTAGGCGGAGACACTGAAACCACCACAGTAGAACACAGATGAAGCTTCTAATTTGATCTAATAGCCAGTAAGAAATAGTACAATTCAAGTTTTAGGTATCGATTATTGATTTTTTAGCTGGCTTTGATGCCTTGGACATGAGCTAGGACCTTAAGAATCTGCATGAAAGGAGGACTAGCAGCCGAGTTGCAGGGAAGAATGTGAAAAGTGTTCATATGTAGTAAAAACCTGAGAAATCCGTCCGTTTTCGTCATTTGTTATCGAATCGACTTAAAGCCCGATCGTCACATTGGCCGCTCTTCTCTCTGAAACGGTTGTACTTATCGTCTGCAAAGCTATGTCGCGTGCTGCGGTATGCGGAGACTCTAAAAGCACCATAGTAGAACACAGATGAAGCTTCTAAGTTGATGTAATAGCCAGTAAGAAGTAGTACAATTCAAGTTTTAGGTATCGATTATTGACTTTTTAGCTGGCTTTGGTGCCTTGGACATGAGCTAGGACCTTAAGATTCTGCTTTAAAGGAGGACTAGCAGCTGAGTTGCACGGGAGATTGTGAAAAGTATTCATATGTAGTAAAAGCCTGAGAAATCCGTCCGTTTTCGTCATTTGTTATCGAATCGACTTAAAGCCAGATCGTCACATTGGCCGCTCTTCTCTCCGTAACGGTTGTACTTATCGTCTTCAAAGCTATGTCGCGTGCTGCGGTATGCGGAGACACTAAAAGCACCATAGTAGAACACAGATGAAGCTTCTAAGTTGATGTAAGGGCCAGTAAGAAGTAGTACAATTCAAGTTTTAGGTATCGATTATTGACTTTTTAGCTGGCTTTGGTGCCTTGGACATGAGCTAGGACCTTAAGATTCTGCATGAAAGGAGGACTAGTAGCCGCGTTGCACGGGAGAATGAGAAATGTGTTCATATGTAGTAGAAACCTGAGAAATCCGTACGTTTCCGTCATTTGTTATCGAATCGACTTAAAGCCCGATCGTCACATTGGCCGCTCTTCTCTCTGAAACGATTGTACTTATCGTCTGCAAAGCTATGTCGCGTGCTGCGGTATGTGGAGACGATAAAATCACCATAGTAGAACACAGATGAAGTTTTAAGTCGATGTAATAGCCAGTAAGAAGTTGTACAATTCAAGTTTTAGGTATCGATTATTGACTTTTTAGCTGGCTTTGGTGCCTTGGACATGAGCTATGACCTTAAGATTCTGCATGAAAGGAGGACTAGCAGCCGAGTTGCATGGGAGAATGTGAAAAGTGTTCATATGTAGTAAAAACCTGAGAAATCCGTCCGTTTTCGTCATTTGTGATCGAATCGACTTAAAGCCAGATATTCACATTGGCCGCTCTTCTCTCTGGAACGGTTGTACTTATCGTCTGCAAAGCTATGTCGCGTGCTGCGGTATGCGGAGACACTAAAAGCACCATAGTAGAACACGGATGAAGCTTCTAAGTTGATGTAATAGCCTGTAAGAAGTAGTACAATACAAGTTTTAGGTATCGATTATTGACTTTTTAGCTGGCTTTCGTGCCTTGGACATTAGCTAGGACCTTAAGATACTACATGAAAGGAGGCCTAGCAGCCGACTTGCACGGGAGAATGTGAAAAGTGTTCATATGTAGTAAAAACCTGAGAATTCCGTCCGTTTTCGTCATTTGTTATCGAATCGACTTAAAGCCAGATCGTCACATTGGCCGCTCTTCTCTCTGAAACGGTTGTACGTATCGTCTTCAAAGCTATGTCGCGTGCTGCGGTATGCGGAGACACTAAAAGCACCATAGTAGAACACAGATGAAGCTTCTAAGTTGATTTAAGGGCCAGTAAGAAGTAGTATAATTCAAGTTTTAGGTATCGATTATTGACTTTTTAGCTGGCTTTGGTGCCTTGGACATGAGCTAGGACCTTAAGATTCTGCATGAAAGGAGGACTAGCAGCCGCGTTGGATGGGAGAATGTGAAAAGTGTTCATAAGTAGTAAAAACCTGAGAAATCCGTCCGTTTTCGTCATTTGTTATCGAATCGACTTAAAGCCAGATCGTCACATTGGCCGCTCTTCTCTCTGAAACGGTTGTACTTATCGTCTGCAAAGCTATGTCGCGTGCTGCGGTATGCGGAGACTCTAAAATCACCATAGTAGAACACAGATGAAGCTTCTAAGTTGATGTAATAGCCAGTAAGAAGTAGTACAATTAAAGTTTTAGGTATCGATTATTGACTTTTTAGCTGGCTTTGGTGCCTTGGACATGAGCTAGGACCTTAAGATTCTGCATGAAAGGAGGACTAGTAGCCGCGTTGCACGGGAGAATGTGAAATGTGTTCATATGTAGTAGAAACCTGAGAAATCCGTACGTTTTCGTCATTTGTTATCGAATCGACTTAAAGCCCGATCGCCACATTGGCCGCTCTTCTCTCTGAAACGGTTGTACTTATCGTCTGCAAAGCTATGTCGCGTGCTGCGGTATGCGGAGACACTAAAAGCACCATAGTAGAACACGGATGAAGCTTCTATGTTGATGTAATAGCCTGTAAGAAGTAGTACAATACAAGTTTTAGGTATCGATTATTGACTTTTTAGCTGGCTTTCGTGCCTTGGACATTAGCTAGGACCTTAAGATACTACATGAAAGGAGGACTAGCAGCCGACTTGCACGGGAGAATGTGAAAAGTGTTCATATGTAGTAAAAACCTGAGAAATCCGTCCGTTTTCGTCATTTGTTATCGAATCGACTTAAAGCCCGATCGTCACATTGGCCGCTCTTCTCTCTGAAACGGTTGTACGTCTCGTCTTCAAAGCTATGTCGCGTGCTGCGGTATGCGGAGACACTAAAAGCACCATAGTAGAACACAGATGAAGCTTCTAAGTTGATGTAATGGCCAGTAAGAAGTAGTACAATTCAAGTTTTAGGTATCGATTATTGACTTTTTAGCTGGCTTTGGTGCCTTGGACATGAGCTAGGACCTTAAGATTCTGCATGAAAGGAGGACTAGCAGCCGAGTTGCACGGGAGAATGTGAAAAGTGTTCATATGTAGTAAAAACCTGAGAAATCCGTCCGTTTTCGTCATTTGTTATCGAATCGACTTAAAGCCAGATCGTCACATTGGCCGCTCTTCTCTCTGAAACGGTTGTACTTATCGTCTGCAAAGCTATGTCGCGTGCTGCGGTATGTGGAGACAATAAAATCACCATAGTAGAACACAGATGAAGTTTTAAGTCGATGTAATAGCCAGTAAGAAGTAGTACAATTCAAGTTTTAGGTATCGATTATTGACTTTATAGCTGGCTTTGGTGCCTTGGACATGAGCTATGACCTTAAGATTCTGCATGAAAGGAGGACTAGCAGCCGAGTTGCACGGGAGAATGTGAAAAGTGTTCATATGTAGTAAAAACCTGAGAAATCCGTCCGTTTTCGTCATTTGTGATCGAATCGACTTAAAGCCAGATATTCACATTGGCCGCTCTTCTCTCTGGAAGGGTTGTACTTATCGTCTGCAAAGCTATGTCGCGTGCTGCGGTATGCGGAGACACTAAAAGCACCATAGTAGAACACAGATGAAGCTTCTAAGTTGATGTAAGAGCCAGTAAGAAGTAGTACAATTCAAGTTTCAGGTATCGATTATTGACTTTTTAGCTGGCTTTGGTGCCTTGGACATGAGCTAGGACCTTAAGATTCTGCATGAAAGGAGGACTAGTAGCCGCGTTGCACGGGAGAATGTGAAATGTGTTCATATGTAGTAGAAACCTGAGAAATCTGTACGTTTTCGTCATTTGTTATCGAATCGACTTAAAGCCCGATCGTCACATTGGCCGCTCTTCTCTCTGAAACGGTTGTACTTATCGTCTGCAAAGCTATGTCGCGTGCTGCGGTATGTGGAGACAATAAAATCACCATAGTAGAACACAGATGAAGTTTTAAGTCGATGTAATAGCCAGTAAGAAGTAGTACAATTCAAGTTTTAGGTATCGATTATTGACTTTTTAGCTGGCTTTGGTGCCTTGGACATGAGCTATGACCTTAAGATTCTGCATGAAAGGAGGACTAGCAGCCGAGTTGCACGGGAGAATGTGAAAAGTGTTCATATGTAGTAAAAACCTGAGAAATCCGTCCGTTTTCGTCATTTGTGATCGAATCGACTTAAAGAGAGATCGTCACATTGGCCGCTCTTCTCTCTGGAACGGTTGTACTTATCGTCTGCAAAGCTATGTCGCGTGCTGCGGTATGCGGAGACACTAAAAGCACCATAGTAGAACACGGATGAAGCTTCTAAGTTGATGTAATAGCCTGTAAGAAGTAGTACAATACAAGTTTTAGGTATCGATTATTGACTTTTTAGCTGGCTTTCGTTCCTTGGACATTAGCTAGGACCTTAAGATACTACATGAAAGGAGGACTAGCAGCCGACTTGCACGGGAGAATGTGAAAAGTGTTCATATGTAGTAAAAACCTGAGAAATCCGTCCGTTTTCGTCATTTGTTATCGAATCGACTTAAAGCCAGATCGTCACATTGGCCGCTCTTCTCTCTGAAACGGTTGTACGTATCGTCTTCAAAGCTATGTCGCGTGCTGCGGTATGCGGAGACACTAAAAGCACCATAGTAGAACACAGATGAAGCTTCTAAGTTGATGTAAGGGCCAGTAAGAAGTAGTACAATTCAAGTTTTAGGTATCGATTATTGACTTTTTAGCTGGCTTTGGTGCCTTGGACATGAGCTAGGACCTTAAGATTCTGCATGAAAGGAGGACTAGCAGCCGAGTTGCACGGGAGAATGTGAAAAGTGTTCATATGTAGTAAAAACCTGAGAAATACGTCCGTTTTCGTCATTTGTTATCGAATCGACTTAAAGCCAGATCGTCACATTGGCCGCTCTTCTCTCTGGAACGGTTGTACTTATCGTCTGCAAAGCTATGTCGCGTGCTGCGGTATGCGGAGACACTAAAAGCACCATAGTAGAACACAGATGAAGCTTCTATGATGATGTAATAGCCAGTAAGTAGTAGTACAATTAAAGTTTTAGGTGTTGATTATTGACTTTTTAGCTGGCTTTGGTGCCTTGGACATGAGCTAGGACCTTAAGATTCAGCATGAAAGGAGGACTAGCAGCCGCGTTGGATGGGAGAATGTGAAAAGTGTTCATATGTAGTAAAAACCTGAGAAATCCGTCCGTTTTCGTCATTTGTTATCGAATCGACTTGAAGCCAGATCGTCACATTGGCCGCTCTTCTCTCTGAAACGGTTGTACTTATCGCCTGCAAAGCTATGTCGCGTGATGCGGTATGCGGAGACACTAAAAGCACCATAGTAGAACACAGATGAAGCTTCTAAGTAGATGTAATAGCCAGTAAGAAGTAGTACAATTCAAGTTTTAGGTATCGATTATTGACTTTTTTGCTGGCTTTGGTGCCTTGGACATGAGCTAGGACCTTACGATTCTGCATGAAAGGAGGAATAGTAGCCGCGTTGCACGGGAGAATGTGAAATGTGTTCATATGTAGTAGAAACCTGAGAAATCCGTACGTTTTCGTCATTTGTTATCGAATCGACTTAAAGCCAGATCGTCACATTGGCCGCTCTTCTCTCTGAAACGGTTGTACTTATCGTCTGCAAAGCTATGTCGCGTGCTGCGGTATGTGGAGACAATAAAATCACCATAGTAGAACACAGATGAAGTTTTAAGTCGATGTAATAGCCAGTAAGAAGTAGTACAATTCAAGTTTTAGGTATCGATTATTGACTTTTTAGCTGGCTTTGGTGCCTTGGACATGAGCTATGACCTTAAGATTCTGCATGAAAGGAGGACTAGCAGCCGAGTTGCACGGGAGAATGTGAAAAGTGTTCATATGTAGTAAAAACCTGAGAAATCCGTCCGTTTTCGTCATTTGTGATCGAATCGACTTAAAGCCAGATATTCACATTGGCCGCTCTTCTCTCTGGAAGGGTTGTACTTATCGTCTGCAAAGCTATGTCGCGTGCTGCGGTATGCGGAGACACTAAAAGCACCATAGTAGAACACAGATGAAGCTTCTAAGTTGATGTAAGAGCCAGTAAGAAGTAGTACAATTCAAGTTTCAGGTATCGATTATTGACTTTTTAGCTGGCTTTGGTGCCTTGGACATGAGCTAGGACCTTAAGATTCTGCATGAAAGGAGGACTAGTAGCCGCGTTGCACGGGAGAATGTGAAATGTGTTCATATGTAGTAGAAACCTGAGAAATCTGTACGTTTTCGTCATTTGTTATCGAATCGACTTAAAGCCCGATCGTCACATTGGCCGCTCTTCTCTCTGAAACGGTTGTACTTATCGTCTGCAAAGCTATGTCGCGTGCTGCGGTATGTGGAGACAATAAAATCACCATAGTAGAACACAGATGAAGTTTTAAGTCGATGTAATAGCCAGTAAGAAGTAGTACAATTCAAGTTTTAGGTATCGATTATTGACTTTTTAGCTGGCTTTGGTGCCTTGGACATGAGCTATGACCTTAAGATTCTGCATGAAAGGAGGACTAGCAGCCGAGTTGCACGGGAGAATGTGAAAAGTGTTCATATGTAGTAAAAACCTGAGAAATCCGTCCGTTTTCGTCATTTGTGATCGAATCGACTTAAAGAGAGATCGTCACATTGGCCGCTCTTCTCTCTGGAACGGTTGTACTTATCGTCTGCAAAGCTATGTCGCGTGCTGCGGTATGCGGAGACACTAAAAGCACCATAGTAGAACACGGATGAAGCTTCTAAGTTGATGTAATAGCCTGTAAGAAGTAGTACAATACAAGTTTTAGGTATCGATTATTGACTTTTTAGCTGGCTTTCGTTCCTTGGACATTAGCTAGGACCTTAAGATACTACATGAAAGGAGGACTAGCAGCCGACTTGCACGGGAGAATGTGAAAAGTGTTCATATGTAGTAAAAACCTGAGAAATCCGTCCGTTTTCGTCATTTGTTATCGAATCGACTTAAAGCCAGATCGTCACATTGGCCGCTCTTCTCTCTGAAACGGTTGTACGTATCGTCTTCAAAGCTATGTCGCGTGCTGCGGTATGCGGAGACACTAAAAGCACCATAGTAGAACACAGATGAAGCTTCTAAGTTGATGTAAGGGCCAGTAAGAAGTAGTACAATTCAAGTTTTAGGTATCGATTATTGACTTTTTAGCTGGCTTTGGTGCCTTGGACATGAGCTAGGACCTTAAGATTCTGCATGAAAGGAGGACTAGCAGCCGAGTTGCACGGGAGAATGTGAAAAGTGTTCATATGTAGTAAAAACCTGAGAAATACGTCCGTTTTCGTCATTTGTTATCGAATCGACTTAAAGCCAGATCGTCACATTGGCCGCTCTTCTCTCTGGAACGGTTGTACTTATCGTCTGCAAAGCTATGTCGCGTGCTGCGGTATGCGGAGACACTAAAAGCACCATAGTAGAACACAGATGAAGCTTCTATGATGATGTAATAGCCAGTAAGTAGTAGTACAATTAAAGTTTTAGGTGTTGATTATTGACTTTTTAGCTGGCTTTGGTGCCTTGGACATGAGCTAGGACCTTAAGATTCAGCATGAAAGGAGGACTAGCAGCCGCGTTGGATGGGAGAATGTGAAAAGTGTTCATATGTAGTAAAAACCTGAGAAATCCGTCCGTTTTCGTCATTTGTTATCGAATCGACTTGAAGCCAGATCGTCACATTGGCCGCTCTTCTCTCTGAAACGGTTGTACTTATCGCCTGCAAAGCTATGTCGCGTGATGCGGTATGCGGAGACACTAAAAGCACCATAGTAGAACACAGATGAAGCTTCTAAGTAGATGTAATAGCCAGTAAGAAGTAGTACAATTCAAGTTTTAGGTATCGATTATTGACTTTTTTGCTGGCTTTGGTGCCTTGGACATGAGCTAGGACCTTACGATTCTGCATGAAAGGAGGAATAGTAGCCGCGTTGCACGGGAGAATGTGAAATGTGTTCATATGTAGTAGAAACCTGAGAAATCCGTACGTTTTCGTCATTTGTTATCGAATCGACTTAAAGCCAGATCGTCACATTGGCCGCTCTTCTCTCTGAAACGGTTGTACTTATCGTCTGCAAAGCTATGTCGCGTGCTGCGGTATGTGGAGACAATAAAATCACCATAGTAGAACACAGATGAAGTTTTAAGTCGATGTAATAGCCAGTAAGAAGTAGTACAATTCAAGTTTTAGGTATCGATTATTGACTTTTTAGCTGGCTTTGGTGCCTTGGACATGAGCTATGACCTTAAGATTCTGCATGAAAGGAGGACTAGCAGCCGAGTTGCACGGGAGAATGTGAAAAGTGTTCATATGTAGTAAAAACCTGAGAAATCCGTCCGTTTTCGTCATTTGTGATCGAATCGACTTAAAGCCAGATATTCACATTGGCCGCTCTTCTCTCTGGAACGGTTGTACTTATCGTCTGCAAAGCTATGTCGCGTGCTGCGGTATGCGGAGACACTAAAAGCACCATAGTAGAACACAGATGAAGCTTCTAAGTTGATGTAAGAGCCAGTAAGAAGTAGTACAATTCAAGTTTTAGGTATCGATTATTGACTTTTTAGCTGGCTTTGGTGCCTTGGACATGAGCTAGGACCTTAAGATTCTGCATGAAAGGAGGACTAGTAGCCGCGTTGCACGGGAGAATGTGAAATGTGTTCATATGTAGTAGAAACCTGAGAAATCCGTACGTTTTCGTCATTTGTTATCGAATCGACTTAAAGCCAGATCGTCACATTGGCCGCTCTTCTCTCTGAAACGGTTGTACTTATCGTCTGCAAAGCTATGTCGCGTGCTGCGGTATGTGGAGACAATAAAATCACCATAGTAGAACACAGATGAAGTTTTAAGTCGATGTAATACCCAGTAAGAAGTAGTACAATTAAAGTTTTAGGTATCGATTATTGACTTTTTAGCTGGCTTTGGTGCCTTGGACATGAGCTATGACCTTAAGATTCTGCATGAAAGGAGGACTAGCAGCCGAGTTGCACGGGAGAATGTGAAAAGTGTTCATATGTAGTAAAAACCTGAGAAATCCGTCCGTTTTCGTCATTTGTGATCGAATCGACTTAAAGCCAGATCGTCACATTGGCTGCTCTTCTCTCTGGAACGGTTGTACTTATCGTCTGCAAAGCTATGTCGCGTGCTGCGGTATGCGGAGACACTAAAAGCACCATAGTAGAACACGGATGAAGCTTCTAAGTTGATGTAATAGCCTGTAAGAAGTAGTACAATACAAGTTTTAGGTATCGATTATTGACTTTTTAGCTGGCTTTCGTGCCTTGGACATTAGCTAGGACCTTAAGATACTACATGAAAGGAGGACTAGCAGCCGACTTGCACGGGAGAATGTGAAAAGTGTTCATATGTAGTAAAAACCTGAGAAATCCGTCCGTTTTCGTCATTTGTTATCGAATCGACTTAAAGCCAGATCGTCACATTGGCCGCTCTTCTCTCTGAAATGGTTGTACGTATCGTCTTCAAAGCTATGTCGCGTGCTGCGGTATGCGGAGACACTAAAAGCACCATAGTAGAACACAGATGAAGCTTCTAAGTTGATGTAAGGGCCAGTAAGAAGTAGTATAATTCAAGTTTTAGGTATCGATTATTGACTTTTTAGCTGGCTTTGGTGCCTTGGACATGAGCTAGGACCTTAAGATTCTGCATGAGAGGAGGACTAGCATCCGAGTTGCACGGGAGAATGTGAAAAGTGTTCATATGTAGTAAAAACCTGAGAAATCCGTCCGTTTTCGTCATTTGTTATCGAATCGACTTAAAGCCAGATCGTCACATTGGCCGCTCTTCTCTCTGGAACGGTTGTACTTATCGTCTGCAAAGCTATGTCGCGTGCTGCGGTATGCGGAGACACTAAAAGCACCATAGTAGAACACGGATGAAGCTTCTAAGTTGATGTAATAGCCTGTAAGAAGTAGTACAATACAAGTTTTAGGTATCGATTATTGACTTTTTAGCTGGCTTTCGTGCCTTGGACATTAGCTAGGACCTTAAGATACTACATGAAAGGAGGACTAGCAGCCGACTTGCACGGGAGAATGTGAAAAGTGTTCATATGTAGTAAAAACCTGAGAAATCCGTCCGTTTTCGTCATTTGTTATCGAATCGACTTAAAGCCAGATCGTCACATTGGCCGCTCTTCTCTCTGAAACGGTTGTACGTATCGTCTTCAAAGCTATGTCGCGTGCTGCGGTATGCGGAGACACTAAAAGCACCATAGTAGAACACAGATGAAGCTTCTAAGTTGATGTAAGGGCCAGTAAGAAGTAGTACAATTCAAGTTTTAGGTATCGATTATTGACTTTTTAGCTGGCTTTGGTGCCTTGGACATGAGCTAGGACCTTAAGATTCTGCATGAAAGGAGGACTAGCAGCCGAGTTGCACGGGAGAATGTGAAAAGTGTTCATATGTAGTAAAAACCTGAGAAATCCGTCCGTTTTCGTCATTTGTTATCGAATCGACTTAAAGCCAGATCGTCACATTGGCCGCTCTTCTCTCTGAAACGGTTGTACTTATCGTCTGCAAAGCTATGTCGCGTGCTGCGGTATGCGGAGACACTAAAAGCACCATAGTAGAACACAGATGAAGCTTCTATGATGATGTAATAGCCAGTAAGTAGTAGTACAATTAAAGTTTTAGGTGTTGATTATTGACTTTTTAGCTGGCTTTGGTGCCTTGGACATGAGCTAGGACCTTAAGATTCTGCATGAAAGGAGGACTAGCAGCCGCGTTGGATGGGAGAATGTGAAAAGTGTTCATATGTAGTAAAAACCTGAGAAATCCGTCCGTTTTCGTCATTTGTTATCGAATCGACTTAAAGCCAGATCGTCACATTGGCCGCTCTTCTCTCTGAAACGGTTGTACTTATCGCCTGCAAAGCTATGTCGCGTGATGCGGTATGCGGAGACACTAAAAGCACCATAGTAGAACACAGATGAAGCTTCTAAGTAGATGTAATAGCCAGTAAGAAGTAGTACAATTCAAGTTTTAGGTATCGATTATTGACTTTTTAGCTGGCTTTGGTGCCTTGGACATGAGCTAGGACCTTACGATTCTGCATGAAAGGAGGAATAGTAGCCGCGTTGCACGGGAGAATGTGAAATGTGTTCATATGTAGTAGAAACCTGAGAAATCCGTACGTTTTCGTCATTTGTTATCGAATCGACTTAAAGCCAGATCGTCACATTGGCCGCTCTTCTCTCTGAAACGGTTGTACTTATCGTCTGCAAAGCTATGTCGCGTGCTGCGGTATGTGGAGACAATAAAATCACCATAGTAGAACACAGATGAAGTTTTAAGTCGATGTAATAGCCAGTAAGAAGTAGTACAATTCAAGTTTTAGGTATCGATTATTGACTTTTTAGCTGGCTTTGGTGCCTTGGACATGAGCTATGACATTAAGATTCTGCATGAAAGGAGGACTAGCAGCCGAGTTGCACGGGAGAATGTGAAAAGTGTTCATATGTAGTAAAAACCTGAGAAATCCGTCCGTTTTCGTCATTTGTGATCGAATCGACTTAAAGCCAGATATTCACATTGGCCGCTCTTCTCTCTGGAACGGTTGTACTTATCGTCTGCAAAGCTATGTCGCGTGCTGCGGTATGCGGAGACACTAAAAGCACCATAGTAGAACACAGATGAAGCTTCTAAGTTGATGTAAGAGCCAGTAAGAAGTAGTACAATTCAAGTTTTAGGTATCGATTATTGACTTTTTAGCTGGCTTTGGTGCCTTGGACATGAGCTAGGACCTTAAGATTCTGCATGAAAGGAGGACTAGTAGCCGCGTTGCACGGGAGAATGTGAAATGTGTTCATATGTAGTAGAAACCTGAGAAATCCGTACGTTTTCGTCATTTGTTATCGAATCGACTTAAAGCCAGATCTTCACATTGGCCGCTCTTCTCTCTGAAACGGTTGTACTTATCGTCTGCAAAGCTATGTCGCGTGCTGCGGTATGTGGAGACAATAAAATCACCATAGTAGAACACAGATGAAGTTTTAAGTCGATGTAATAGCCAGTAAGAAGTAGTACAATTCAAGTTTTAGGTATCGATTATTGACTTTTTAGCTGGCTTTGGTGCCTTGGACATGAGCTATGACCTTAAGATTCTGCATGAAAGGAGGACTAGCAGCCGAGTTGCACGGGAGAATGTGAAAAGTGTTCATATGTAGTAAAAACCTGAGAAATCCGTCCGTTTTCGTCATTTGTGATCGAATCGACTTAAAGCCAGATCGTCACATTGGCCGCTCTTCTCTCTGGAACGGTTGTACTTATCGTCTGCAAAGCTATGTCGCGTGCTGCGGTATGCGGAGACACTAAAAGCACCATAGTAGAACACGGATGAAGCTTCTAAGTTGATGTAATAGCCTGTAAGAAGTAGTACAATACAAGTTTTAGGTATCGATTATTGACTTTTTAGCTGGCTTTCGTGCCTTGGACATTAGCTAGGACCTTAAGATACTACATGAAAGGAGGACTAGCAGCCGACTTGCACGGGAGAATGTGAAAAGTGTTCATATGTAGTAAAAACCTGAGAAATCCGTCCGTTTTCGTCATTTGTTATCGAATCGACTTAAAGCCAGATCGTCACATTGGCCGCTCTTCTCTCTGAAATGGTTGTACGTATCGTCTTCAAAGCTATGTCGCGTGCTGCGGTATGCGGAGACACTAAAAGCACCATAGTAGAACACAGATGAAGCTTCTAAGTTGATGTAAGGGCCAGTAAGAAGTAGTATAATTCAAGTTTTAGGTATCGATTATTGACTTTTTAGCTGGCTTTGGTGCCTTGGACATGAGCTAGGACCTTAAGATTCTGCATGAAAGGAGGACTAGCAGCCGAGTTGCACGGGAGAATGTGAAAAGTGTTCATATGTAGTAAAAACCTGAGAAATCCGTCCGTTTTCGTCATTTGTTATCGAATCGACTTAAAGCCAGATCGTCACATTGGCCGCTCTTCTCTCTGAAACGGTTGTACTTATCGTCTGCAAAGCTATGTCGCGTGCTGCGGTATGCGGAGACACTAAAAGCACCATAGTAGAACACAGATGAAGCTTCTATGATGATGTAATAGCCAGTAAGTAGTAGTACAATTAAAGTTTTAGGTATCGATTATTGACTTTTTAGCTGGCTTTGGTGCCTTGGACATGAGCTAGGACCTTAAGATTCTGCATGAAAGGAGGACTAGCAGCCGCGTTGGATGGGAGAATGTGAAAAGAGATCATATGTAGTAAAAACCTGAGAAATCCGTCCGTTTTCGTCATTTGTTATCGAATCGACTTAAAGCCAGATCGTCACATTGGCCGCTCTTCTCTCTGAAACGGTGGTACTTATCGCCTGCAAAGCTATGTCGCGTGATGCGGTATGCGGAGACACTAAAAGCACCATAGTAGAACACAGATGAAGCTTCTAAGTTGATGTAATAGCCAGTAAGAAGTAGTACAATTCAAGTTTTAGGTATCGATTATTGACTTTGTAGCTGGCTTTTGTGCCTTGGACATGAGCTAGGACCTTAAGATTCTGCATTAAAGGAGGACTAGCAGCCGCGTTGCACGGGAGAATGTGAAACGTGTTCATATGTAGTAAAAACCTGAGAAATCCGTCCGTTTTCGTCATTTGTTATCGAATCGACTTAAAGCCAGATCGTCACATTGGCCGCTCTTCTCTCTGAAACGGTTGTACTTATCGTCTGCAAAGCTATGTCGCGTGCTGCGGTATGCGGAGACACTAAAAGCACCATAGTAGAACACAGATGAAGCTTCTATGATGATGTAATAGCCAGTAAGTAGTAGTACAATTAAAGTTTTAGGTGTTGATTATTGACTTTTTAGCTGGCTTTGGTGCCTTGGACATGAGCTAGGACCTTAAGATTCTGCATGAAAGGAGGACTAGCAGCCGCGTTGGATGGGAGAATGTGAAAAGTGTTCATATGTAGTAAAAACCTGAGAAATCCGTCCGTTTTCGTCATTTGTTATCGAATCGACTTAAAGCCAGATCGTCACATTGGCCGCTCTTCTCTCTGAAACGGTTGTACTTATCGCCTGCAAAGCTATGTCGCGTGATGCGGTATGCGGAGACACTAAAAGCACCATAGTAGAACACAGATGAAGCTTCTAAGTAGATGTAATAGCCAGTAAGAAGTAGTACAATTCAAGTTTTAGGTATCGATTATTGACTTTTTAGCTGGCTTTGGTGCCTTGGACATGAGCTAGGACCTTACGATTCTGCATGAAAGGAGGAATAGTAGCCGCGTTGCACGGGAGAATGTGAAATGTGTTCATATGTAGTAGAAACCTGAGAAATCCGTACGTTTTCGTCATTTGTTATCGAATCGACTTAAAGCCAGATCGTCACATTGGCCGCTCTTCTCTCTGAAACGGTTGTACTTATCGTCTGCAAAGCTATGTCGCGTGCTGCGGTATGTGGAGACAATAAAATCACCATAGTAGAACACAGATGAAGTTTTAAGTCGATGTAATAGCCAGTAAGAAGTAGTACAATTCAAGTTTTAGGTATCGATTATTGACTTTTTAGCTGGCTTTGGTGCCTTGGACATGAGCTATGACCTTAAGATTCTGCATGAAAGGAGGACTAGCAGCCGAGTTGCACGGGAGAATGTGAAAAGTGTTCATATGTAGTAAAAACCTGAGAAATCCGTCCGTTTTCGTCATTTGTGATCGAATCGACTTAAAGCCAGATATTCACATTGGCCGCTCTTCTCTCTGGAACGGTTGTACTTATCGTCTGCAAAGCTATGTCGCGTGCTGCGGTATGCGGAGACACTAAAAGCACCATAGTAGAACACAGATGAAGCTTCTAAGTTGATGTAAGAGCCAGTAAGAAGTAGTACAATTCAAGTTTTAGGTATCGATTATTGACTTTTTAGCTGGCTTTGGTGCCTTGGACATGAGCTAGGACCTTAAGATTCTGCATGAAAGGTGGACTAGTAGCCGCGTTGCACGGGAGAATGTGAAATGTGTTCATATGTAGTAGAAACCTGAGAAATCCGTACGTTTTCGTCATTTGTTATCGAATCGACTTAAAGCCAGATCTTCACATTGGCCGCTCTTCTCTCTGAAACGGTTGTACTTATCGTCTGCAAAGCTATGTCGCGTGCTGCGGTATGTGGAGACAATAAAATCACCATAGTAGAACACAGATGAAGTTTTAAGTCGATGTAATAGCCAGTAAGAAGTAGTACAATTCAAGTTTTAGGTATCGATTATTGACTTTTTAGCTGGCTTTGGTGCCTTGGACATGAGCTATGACCTTAAGATTCTGCATGAAAGGAGGACTAGCAGCCGAGTTGCACGGGAGAATGTGAAAAGTGTTCATATGTAGTAAAAACCTGAGAAATCCGTCCGTTTTCGTCATTTGTGATCGAATCGACTTAAAGCCAGATCGTCACATTGGCCGCTCTTCTCTCTGGAACGGTTGTACTTATCGTCTGCAAAGCTATGTCGCGTGCTGCGGTATGCGGAGACACTAAAAGCACCATAGTAGAACACGGATGAAGCTTCTAAGTTGATGTAATAGCCTGTAAGAAGTAGTACAATACAAGTTTTAGGTATCGATTATTGACTTTTTAGCTGGCTTTCGTGCCTTGGACATTAGCTAGGACCTTAAGATACTACATGAAAGGAGGACTAGCAGCCGACTTGCACGGGAGAATGTGAAAAGTGTTCATATGTAGTAAAAACCTGAGAAATCCGTCCGTTTTCGTCATTTGTTATCGAATCGACTTAAAGCCAGATCGTCACATTGGCCGCTCTTCTCTCTGAAATGGTTGTACGTATCGTCTTCAAAGCTATGTCGCGTGCTGCGGTATGCGGAGACACTAAAAGCACCATAGTAGAACACAGATGAAGCTTCTAAGTTGATGTAAGGGCCAGTAAGAAGTAGTATAATTCAAGTTTTAGGTATCGATTATTGACTTTTTAGCTGGCTTTGGTGCCTTGGACATGAGCTAGGACCTTAAGATTCTGCATGAAAGGAGGACTAGCAGCCGAGTTGCACGGGAGAATGTGAAAAGTGTTCATATGTAGTAAAAACCTGAGAAATCCGTCCGTTTTCGTCATTTGTTATCGAATCGACTTAAAGCCAGATCGTCACATTGGCCGCTCTTCTCTCTGAAACGGTTGTACTTATCGTCTGCAAAGCTATGTCGCGTGCTGCGGTATGCGGAGACACTAAAAGCACCATAGTAGAACACAGATGAAGCTTCTATGATGATGTAATAGCCAGTAAGTAGTAGTACAATTAAAGTTTTAGGTATCGATTATTGACTTTTTAGCTGGCTTTGGTGCCTTGGACATGAGCTAGGACCTTAAGATTCTGCATGAAAGGAGGACTAGCAGCCGCGTTGGATGGGAGAATGTGAAAAGTGATCATATGTAGTAAAAACCTGAGAAATCCGTCCGTTTTCGTCATTTGTTATCGAATCGACTTAAAGCCAGATCGTCACATTGGCCGCTCTTCTCTCTGAAACGGTGGTACTTATCGCCTGCAAAGCTATGTCGCGTGATGCGGTATGCGGAGACACTAAAAGCACCATAGTAGAACACAGATGAAGCTTCTAAGTTGATGTAATAGCCAGTAAGAAGTAGTACAATTCAAGTTTTAGGTATCGATTATTGACTTTGTAGCTGGCTTTTGTGCCTTGGACATGAGCTAGGACCTTAAGATTCTGCATGAAAGGAGGACTAGCAGCCGAGTTGCACGGGAGAATGTGAAAAGTGTTCATATGTAGTAAAAACCTGAGAAATCCGTCCGTTTTCGTCATTTGTTATCGAATCGACTTAAAGCCAGATCGTCACATTGGCCGCTCTTCTCTCTGAAACGGTTGTACTTATCGCCTGCAAAGCTATGTCGCGTGATGCGGTATGCGGAGACACTAAAAGCACCATAGTAGAACACAGATGAAGCTTCTATGATGATTGAATAGCCAGTAAGAAGTAGTACAATTAAAGTTTTAGGTATCGATTATCGACTTTTTAGCTGGCTTTGGTGCCTTGGACATGAGCTAAGACCTTAAGATTCTGCATGAAAGGAGGACTAGCAGCCCAGTTGCACGGAAGAATGTGAAAAGTGTTCATATGTAGTAAAAACCTGAGAAATCCGTCCGTTTTCGTCATTTGTTATCGAATCGACTTAAAGCCAGATCGTCACATTGGCCGCTCTTCTCTCTGAAACGTTTGTACTTATCGTCTGCAAAGCTATGTCGCGTGCTGCGGTATGCGGAGACTCTAAAAGCACCATTGTAGAACACAGATGAAGCTTCTAAGTTGATGTAATAGCCAGTAAGAAGTAGTACAATTCAAGTTTTAGGTATCGATTATTGACATTTTAGCTGGCTTTGGTGCCTTGGACATGAGCTAGGACCTTAAGATTCTGCTTTAAAGGAGGACTAGCAGCTGAGTTGCATGGGAGAATGTGAAAAGTATTCATATGTAGTAAAAACCTGAGAAATCCGTCCGTTTTCGTCATTTGTTATCGAATCGACTTAAAGCCCGATCGTCACATTGGCCGCTCTTCTCTCCGTAACGGTTGTACTTATCGTCTTCAAAGCTATGTCGCGTGCTGCGGTATGCGGAGACACTAAAAGCACCATAGTAAAACACAGATGAAGCCTCTAAGTTGATGTAAGAGCCAGTAAGAAGTAGTACAATTCAAGTTTTAGGTATCGATTATTGACTTTTTAGCTGGCTTTGGTGCCTTGGACATGAGCTAGGACCTTAAGATTCTGCATGAAAGGAGGACTAGTAGCCGCGTTGCACGGGAGAATGTAAAATGTGTTCATATGTAGTATAAACCTGAGAAATCCGTACGTTTTCGTCATTTGTTATCGAATCGACTTAAAGCCCGATCGTCACATTGGCCGCTCTTCTCTCTGAAACGGTTGTACTTATCGTCTGCAAAGCTATGTCGCGTGCTGCGGTATGTGGAGACAATAAAATCACCATAGTAGAACACAGATGAAGTTTTAAGTCGATGTAATAGCCAGTAAGAAGTAGTACAATTCAAGTTTTAGGTATCGATTATTGACTTTTTAGCTGGCTTAGGTGCCTTGGACATGAGCTATGACCTTAAGGTTCTGCATGAAAGGAGGACTAGCAGCCGAGTTGCATGGGAGAATGTGAAAAGTGTTCATATGTAGTAAAAACCTGAGAAATCCGTCCGTTTTCGTCATTTGTTATCGAATCGACTTAAAGCCAGATATTCACATTGGCCGCTCTTCTCTCTGGAACGGTTGTACTTATCGTCTTCAAAGCTATGTCGCGTGCTGCGGTATGCGGAGACACTAAAAGCACCATAGTAGAACACAGATGAAGCTTGTAAGTTGATGTAAGAGCCAGTAAGAAGTAGTACAATTCAAGTTTTAGGTATCGTTTATTGACTTTTTAGCAGGCTTTGGTGCCTTGGACATGAGCTAGGACCTTAAGATTCTGCATGAAAGGAGGACTAGTAGCCGCGTTGCACGGGAGAATGTGAAATGTGTTCATATGTAGTAGAAACCTGAGAAATCCGTACGTTTTCGTCATTTGTTATCGAATCGACTTAAAGCCCGATCGTCACATTGGCCGCTCTTCTCTCTGAAACGGTTGTACTTATCGTCTGCAAAGTTATGTCGCGTGCTGCGGTATGTGGAGACAATAAAATCACCATAGTAGAACACAGATGAAGTTTTAAGTCGATGTAATAGCCAGTAAGAAGTAGTACAATTAAAGTTTTAGGTATCGATTATTGACTTTTTAGCTGGCTTTGGTGCCTTGGACATGAGCTATGACCTTAAGATTCTGCATGAGAGGAGGACTAGCAGCCGAGTTGCACGGGAGAATGTGAAAAGTGTTCATATGTAGTAAAAACCTGAGAAATCCGTCCGTTTTCGTCATTTGTGATCGAATCGACTTAAAGCCAGATCGTCACATTGGCCGCTCTTCTCTCTGGAACGGTTGTACTTATCGTCTGCAAAGCTATGTCGCGTGCTGCGGTATGCGGAGACACTAAAAGCACCATAGTAGAACACGGATGAAGCTTCTAAGTTGACGTAATAGCCTGTAAGAAGTAGTACAATACAAGTTTTAGGTATCGATTATTGACTTTTTAGCTGGCTTTCGTGCCTTGGACATTAGCTAGGACCTTAAGATACTACATGAAAGGAGGACTAGCAGCCGACTTGCACGGGAGAATGTGAAAAGTGTTCATATGTAGTAAAAACCTGAGAAAAACGTCCGTTTTCGTCATTTGTTATCGCATCGACTTAAAGCCAGATCGTCACATTGGCCGCTCTTCTCTCTGAAACGGTTGTACGTATCGTCTTCAAAGCAATGTCGCGTGCTGCGGTATGCGGAGACACTAAAAGCACCATAGTAGAACACAGATGAAGCTTCTAAGTTGATGTAAGGGCCAGTAAGAAGTAGTACAATTCAAGTTTTAGGTATCGATTATTGACTTTTTAGCTGGCTTTGGTGCCTTGGACATGAGCTAGGACCTTAAGATTCTGCATGAAAGGAGGACTAGCAGCCGAGTTGCACGGGAGAATGTGAAAAGTGTTCATATGTAGTAAAAACCTGAGGAATCCGTCCGTTTTCGTCATTTGTTATCGAATCGACTTAAAGCCAGATCGTCACATTGGCCGCTCTTCTCTCTGAAACGGTTGTACTTACCGTCTGCAAAGCTATGTCGCGTGCTGCGGTATGCGGAGACACTAAAAGCACCATAGTAGAACACAGATGAAGCTTCTATGATGATGTAATAGCCAGTAAGTAGTAGTACAATTAAAGTTTTAGGTATCGATTATTGACTTTTTAGCTGGCTTTGGTGCCTTGGACATGAGCTAGGACCTTAAGATTCTGCATGAAAGGAGGACTAGCAGCCGCGTTGGATGGGAGAATGTGAAAAGTGTTCATATGTACTAAAAACCTGAGAAATCCGTCCGTTTTCGTCATTTGTTATCGAATCGACTTAAAGCCAGATCGTCACATTGGCCGCTCTTCTCTCTGAAACGGTTGTACTTATCGCCTGCAAAGCTATGTCGCGTGATGCGGTATGCGGAGACACTAAAAGCACCATAGTAGAACACAGATGAAGCTTCTAAGTTGATGTAATAGCCAGTAAGATGTAGTACAATTCAAGTTTTAGGTATCGATTATTGACTTTTTAGCTGGCTTTGGTGCCTTGGACATGAGCTAGGACCTTAAGATTCTGCATGAAAGGAGGACTAGCAGCCGAGTTGCACGGGAGAATGTGAAAAGTGTTCATATGTAGTAAAAACCTGAGAAATCCGTCCGTTTTCGTCATTTGTTATCGAATCGACTTAAAGCCAGATCGTCACATTGGCCGCTCTTCTCTCTGAAACGGTTGTACTTATCGCCTGCAAAGCTATGTCGCGTGATGCGGTTTGCGGAGACACTAAAAGCACCATAGTAGAACACAGATGAAGCTTCTATGATGATGTAATAGCCAGTAAGAAGTAGTACAATTCAAGTTTTAGGTATCGATTATTGACTTTTTAGCTGGCTTTGGTGCCTTGGACATGAGCTATGACCTTAAGATTCTGCATGAAAGGAGGACTAGCAGCCGAGTTGCACGGGGGAATGTGAAAAGTGTTCATATGTAGTAAAAACCTGAGAAATCCGTCCGTTTTCGTCATTTGTTATCGAATCGACTTAAAGCCAGATCGTCACATTGGCTGCTCTTCTCTCTGAAACGGTTGCACATATCGTCTTCAAAGCTATGTCGCGTGCTGCGGTATGCGGAGACACTAAAAGCACCATAGTAGAACACAGATGAAGCTTCTACGTTGATGTAATAGCCAGTAAGAAGTAGTACAATTCAAGTTTTAGGTATCGATTATTGATTTTGTAGCTGGCTTTGGTGCCTTGGACATGAGCTAGGACCTTAAGATTCTGCATCAAAAGGAGGACTAGCAGCCGAGTTGCACGGGAGAATGTGAAAAGTGTTCATATGTAGTAAAAACCCGAGAAATCCGTCCGTTTTCGTCATTTGTTATCGAATCGACTTAAAGCCAGATCGTCACATTGGCCCCTCTTTTCTCTGAAACGGTAGTACTTTTCGTCTGCAAAGCTATGTCGCGTGCTGCGGTGTGCGGAGACACTAAAAGCACCATAGTAGAACACAGATGAAGCTTCTAAGTTGATGTAAGAGCCAGTAAGAAGTAGTACAATTCAAGTTTTAGGTATCGATTATTGACTTTTTAGCTGGCTTTGGTGCCTTGGACATGAGCTAGGACCTTAAGATTCTGCATGAAAGGAGGACTAGTAGCCGCGTTGCACGGGAGAATGTGAAATGTGTTCATATGTAGTAGAAACCTGAGAAATCCGTCCGTTTTCGTCATTTGTTATCGAATCGACTTAAAGCCCGATCGTCACATTGGAAGCTCTTCTCTCTGAAACGGTTGTACTTATCGTCTGCAAAGCTATGTCGCGTGCTGCGGTATGTGGAGACAATAAAATCACCATAGTAGAACACAGATGAAGTTTTAAGTCGATGTAATAGCCAGTAAGAAGTAGTACAATTCAAGTTTTAGGTATCGATTATTGACTTTTTAGCTGGCTTTGGTGCCTTGGACATGAGCTAGGACCTTAAGATTCTGCATGAAAGGAGGACTAGCAGCCGCGTTGGATGGGAGAATGTGAAAAGTGTTCATATGTACTAAAAACCTGAGAAATCCGTCCGTTTTCGTCATTTGTTATCGAATCGACTTAAAGCCAGATCGTCACATTGGCCGCTCTTCTCTCTGAAACGGTTGTACTTATCGCCTGCAAAGCTATGTCGCGTGATGCGGTATGCGGAGACACTAAAAGCACCATAGTAGAACACAGATGAAGCTTCTAAGTTGATGTAATAGCCAGTAAGATGTAGTACAATTCAAGTTTTAGGTATCGATTATTGACTTTTTAGCTGGCTTTGGTGCCTTGGACATGAGCTAGGACCTTAAGATTCTGCATGAAAGGAGGACTAGCAGCCGAGTTGCACGGGAGAATGTGAAAAGTGTTCATATGTAGTAAAAACCTGAGAAATCCGTCCGTTTTCGTCATTTGTTATCGAATCGACTTAAAGCCAGATCGTCACATTGGCCGCTCTTCTCTCTGAAACGGTTGTACTTATCGCCTGCAAAGCTATGTCGCGTGATGCGGTTTGCGGAGACACTAAAAGCACCATAGTAGAACACAGATGAAGCTTCTATGATGATGTAATAGCCAGTAAGAAGTAGTACAATTATAGTTTTAGGTATCGATTATTGACTTTTTAGCTGGCTTTGGTGCCTTGGACATGAGCTAGGACCTTAAGATTCTGCATGAAAGGAGGACTAGCAGCCCAGTTGCACGGAAGAATGTGAAAAGTGTTCATATGTAGTAAAAACCTGAGAAATCCGTCCGTTTTCGTCATTTGTTATCGAATCGACTTAAAGCCAGATCGTCACATTGGCCGCTCTTCTCTCTGAAACGTTTGTACTTATCGTCTGCAAAGCTATGTCGCGTGCTGCGGTATGCGGAGACTCTAAAAGCACCATTGTAGAACACAGATGAAGCTTCTAAGTTGATGTAATAGCCAGTAAGAAGTAGTACAATTCAAGTTTTAGGTATCGATTATTGACATTTTAGCTGGCTTTGGTGCCTTGGACATGAGCTAGGACCTTAAGATTCTGCTTTAAAGGAGGACTAGCAGCTGAGTTGCATGGGAGAATGTGAAAAGTATTCATATGTAGTAAAAACCTGAGAAATCCGTCCGTTTTCGTCATTTGTTATCGAATCGACTTAAAGCCCGATCGTCACATTGGCCGCTCTTCTCTCCGTAACGGTTGTACTTATCGTCTTCAAAGCTATGTCGCGTGCTGCGGTATGCGGAGACACTAAAAGCACCATAGTAAAACACAGATGAAGCCTCTAAGTTGATGTAAGAGCCAGTAAGAAGTAGTACAATTCAAGTTTTAGGTATCGATTATTGACTTTTTAGCTGGCTTTGGTGCCTTGGACATGAGCTAGGACCTTAAGATTCTGCATGAAAGGAGGACTAGTAGCCGCGTTGCACGGGAGAATGTAAAATGTGTTCATATGTAGTATAAACCTGAGAAATCCGTACGTTTTCGTCATTTGTTATCGAATCGACTTAAAGCCCGATCGTCACATTGGCCGCTCTTCTCTCTGAAACGGTTGTACTTATCGTCTGCAAAGCTATGTCGCGTGCTGCGGTATGTGGAGACAATAAAATCACCATAGTAGAACACAGATGAAGTTTTAAGTCGATGTAATAGCCAGTAAGAAGTAGTACAATTCAAGTTTTAGGTATCGATTATTGACTTTTTAGCTGGCTTAGGTGCCTTGGACATGAGCTATGACCTTAAGGTTCTGCATGAAAGGAGGACTAGCAGCCGAGTTGCATGGGAGAATGTGAAAAGTGTTCATATGTAGTAAAAACCTGAGAAATCCGTCCGTTTTCGTCATTTGTTATCGAATCGACTTAAAGCCAGATATTCACATTGGCCGCTCTTCTCTCTGGAACGGTTGTACTTATCGTCTTCAAAGCTATGTCGCGTGCTGCGGTATGCGGAGACACTAAAAGCACCATAGTAGAACACAGATGAAGCTTGTAAGTTGATGTAAGAGCCAGTAAGAAGTAGTACAATTCAAGTTTTAGGTATCGTTTATTGACTTTTTAGCAGGCTTTGGTGCCTTGGACATGAGCTAGGACCTTAAGATTCTGCATGAAAGGAGGACTAGTAGCCGCGTTGCACGGGAGAATGTGAAATGTGTTCATATGTAGTAGAAACCTGAGAAATCCGTACGTTTTCGTCATTTGTTATCGAATCGACTTAAAGCCCGATCGTCACATTGGCCGCTCTTCTCTCTGAAACGGTTGTACTTATCGTCTGCAAAGTTATGTCGCGTGCTGCGGTATGTGGAGACAATAAAATCACCATAGTAGAACACAGATGAAGTTTTAAGTCGATGTAATAGCCAGTAAGAAGTAGTACAATTAAAGTTTTAGGTATCGATTATTGACTTTTTAGCTGGCTTTGGTGCCTTGGACATGAGCTATGACCTTAAGATTCTGCATGAAAGGAGGACTAGCAGCCGAGTTGCACGGGAGAATGTGAAAAGTGTTCATATGTAGTAAAAACCTGAGAAATCCGTCCGTTTTCGTCATTTGTGATCGAATCGACTTAAAGCCAGATCGTCACATTGGCCGCTCTTCTCTCTGGAACGGTTGTACTTATCGTCTGCAAAGCTATGTCGCGTGCTGCGGTATGCGGAGACACTAAAAGCACCATAGTAGAACACGGATGAAGCTTCTAAGTTGACGTAATAGCCTGTAAGAAGTAGTACAATACAAGTTTTAGGTATCGATTATTGACTTTTTAGCTGGCTTTCGTGCCTTGGACATTAGCTAGGACCTTAAGATACTACATGAAAGGAGGACTAGCAGCCGACTTGCACGGGAGAATGTGAAAAGTGTTCATATGTAGTAAAAACCTGAGAAAAACGTCCGTTTTCGTCATTTGTTATCGCATCGACTTAAAGCCAGATCGTCACATTGGCCGCTCTTCTCTCTGAAACGGTTGTACGTATCGTCTTCAAAGCAATGTCGCGTGCTGCGGTATGCGGAGACACTAAAAGCACCATAGTAGAACACAGATGAAGCTTCTAAGTTGATGTAAGGGCCAGTAAGAAGTAGTACAATTCAAGTTTTAGGTATCGATTATTGACTTTTTAGCTGGCTTTGGTGCCTTGGACATGAGCTAGGACCTTAAGATTCTGCATGAAAGGAGGACTAGCAGCCGAGTTGCACGGGAGAATGTGAAAAGTGTTCATATGTAGTAAAAACCTGAGGAATCCGTCCGTTTTCGTCATTTGTTATCGAATCGACTTAAAGCCAGATCGTCACATTGGCCGCTCTTCTCTCTGAAACGGTTGTACTTACCGTCTGCAAAGCTATGTCGCGTGCTGCGGTATGCGGAGACACTAAAAGCACCATAGTAGAACACAGATGAAGCTTCTATGATGATGTAATAGCCAGTAAGTAGTAGTACAATTAAAGTTTTAGGTATCGATTATTGACTTTTTAGCTGGCTTTGGTGCCTTGGACATGAGCTAGGACCTTAAGATTCTGCATGAAAGGAGGACTAGCAGCCGCGTTGGATGGGAGAATGTGAAAAGTGTTCATATGTACTAAAAACCTGAGAAATCCGTCCGTTTTCGTCATTTGTTATCGAATCGACTTAAAGCCAGATCGTCACATTGGCCGCTCTTCTCTCTGAAACGGTTGTACTTATCGCCTGCAAAGCTATGTCGCGTGATGCGGTATGCGGAGACACTAAAAGCACCATAGTAGAACACAGATGAAGCTTCTAAGTTGATGTAATAGCCAGTAAGATGTAGTACAATTCAAGTTTTAGGTATCGATTATTGACTTTTTAGCTGGCTTTGGTGCCTTGGACATGAGCTAGGACCTTAAGATTCTGCATGAAAGGAGGACTAGCAGCCGAGTTGCACGGGAGAATGTGAAAAGTGTTCATATGTAGTAAAAACCTGAGAAATCCGTCCGTTTTCGTCATTTGTTATCGAATCGACTTAAAGCCAGATCGTCACATTGGCCGCTCTTCTCTCTGAAACGGTTGTACTTATCGCCTGCAAAGCTATGTCGCGTGATGCGGTTTGCGGAGACACTAAAAGCACCATAGTAGAACACAGATGAAGCTTCTATGATGATGTAATAGCCAGTAAGAAGTAGTACAATTCAAGTTTTAGGTATCGATTATTGACTTTTTAGCTGGCTTTGGTGCCTTGGACATGAGCTATGACCTTAAGATTCTGCATGAAAGGAGGACTAGCAGCCGAGTTGCACGGGGGAATGTGAAAAGTGTTCATATGTAGTAAAAACCTGAGAAATCCGTCCGTTTTCGTCATTTGTTATCGAATCGACTTAAAGCCAGATCGTCACATTGGCTGCTCTTCTCTCTGAAACGGTTGTACGTATCGTCTTCAAAGCTATGTCGCGTGCTGCGGTATGCGGAGACACTAAAAGCACCATAGTAGAACACAGATGAAGCTTCTACGTTGATGTAATAGCCAGTAAGAAGTAGTACAATTCAAGTTTTAGGTATCGATTATTGATTTTGTAGCTGGCTTTGGTGCCTTGGACATGAGCTAGGACCTTAAGATTCTGCATCAAAAGGAGGACTAGCAGCCGAGTTGCACGGGAGAATGTGAAAAGTGTTCATATGTAGTAAAAACCCGAGAAATCCGTCCGTTTTCGTCATTTGTTATCGAATCGACTTAAAGCCAGATCGTCACATTGGCCCCTCTTTTCTCTGAAACGGTAGTACTTTTCGTCTGCAAAGCTATGTCGCGTGCTGCGGTGTGCGGAGACACTAAAAGCACCATAGTAGAACACAGATGAAGCTTCTAAGTTGATGTAAGAGCCATTAAGAAGTAGTACAATTCAAGTTTTAGGTATCGATTATTGACTTTTTAGCTGGCTTTGGTGCCTTGGACATGAGCTAGGACCTTAAGATTCTGCATGAAAGGAGGACTAGTAGCCGCGTTGCACGGGAGAATGTGAAATGTGTTCATATGTAGTAGAATCCTGAGAAATCCGTCCGTTTTCGTCATTTGTTATCGAATCGACTTAAAGCCCGATCGTCACATTGGAAGCTCTTCTCTCTGAAACGGTTGTACTTATCGTCTGCAAAGCTATGTCGCGTGCTGCGGTATGTGGAGACAATAAAATCACCATAGTAGAACACAGATGAAGTTTTAAGTCGATGTAATAGCCAGTAAGAAGTAGTACAATTCAAGTTTTAGGTATCGATTATTGACTTTTTAGCTGGCTTTGGTGCCTTGGACATGAGCTAGGACCTTAAGATTCTGCATGAAAGGAGGACTAGCAGCCGCGTTGGATGGGAGAATGTGAAAAGTGTTCATATGTACTAAAAACCTGAGAAATCCGTCCGTTTTCGTCATTTGTTATCGAATCGACTTAAAGCCAGATCGTCACATTGGCCGCTCTTCTCTCTGAAACGGTTGTACTTATCGCCTGCAAAGCTATGTCGCGTGATGCGGTATGCGGAGACACTAAAAGCACCATAGTAGAACACAGATGAAGCTTCTAAGTTGATGTAATAGCCAGTAAGATGTAGTACAATTCAAGTTTTAGGTATCGATTATTGACTTTTTAGCTGGCTTTGGTGCCTTGGACATGAGCTAGGACCTTAAGATTCTGCATGAAAGGAGGACTAGCAGCCGAGTTGCACGGGAGAATGTGAAAAGTGTTCATATGTAGTAAAAACCTGAGAAATCCGTCCGTTTTCGTCATTTGTTATCGAATCGACTTAAAACCAGATCGTCACATTGGCCGCTCTTCTCTCTGAAACGGTTGTACTTATCGCCTGCAAAGCTATGTCGCGTGATGCGGTTTGCGGAGACACTAAAAGCACCATAGTAGAACACAGATGAAGCTTCTATGATGATGTAATAGCCAGTAAGAAGTAGTACAATTATAGTTTTAGGTATCGATTATTGACTTTTTAGCTGGCTTTGGTGCCTTGGACATGAGCTAGGACCTTAAGATTCTGCATGAAAGGAGGACTAGCAGCCGCGTTGGATGGGAGAATGTGAAATGTGTTCATATGTAGTAAAAACCTGAGAAATCCGTCCGTTTTCGTCATTTGTTATCGCATCGACTTAAAGCCAGATCGTCACATTGGCCGCTCTTCACTCTGAAACGGTTGTACTTATCGCCTGCAAAGCTATGTCGCGTGATGCGGTATGCGGAGACACTAAAAGCACCATAGTAGAACACTGATGAAGCTTCTAAGTTGATGTAATAGCCAGTAAGAAGTAGTACAATTCAAGTTTTAGGTATCGATTATTGACTTTTTAGCTGGCTTTGGTGCCTTGGACATGACCTAGGATCTTAAGATTCTGCATGAAAGGAGGACTAGCAGCCGAGTTGCACGGGAGAATGTGAAAAGTGTTCATATGTAGTAAAAACCTGAGAAATCCGTCCGTTTTCGTCATTTGTTATCGAATCGACTTAAAGCCAGATCGTAACATTGGCCGCTCTTCTCTCTGAAACGGTTGTACTTATCGTCTGCAAAGCTATGTCGTATGCTGCGGTAGGCGGAGACACTGAAACCACCACAGTAGAACACAGATGAAGCTTCTAATTTGATGTAATAGCCAGTAAGAAATAGTACAATTCAAGTTTTAGGTATCGATTATTGACTTTTTAGCTGGCTTTGATGCCTTGGACATGAGCTAGGACCTTAAGAATCTGCATGAAAGGAGGACTAGCAGCCGAGTTGCAGGGAAGAATGTGAAAAGTGTTCATATGTAGTAAAAACCTGAGAAATCCGTCCGTTTTCGTCATTTGTTATCGAATCGACTTAAAGCCAGATCGTCACATTGGCCGCTCTTCTCTCTGAAACGGTTGTACTTATCGTCTGCAAAGCTATGTCACGTGCTGCGGTATGTGGAGACAATAAAATCACCATAGTAGAACACAGATGAAGTTTTAAGTCGATGTAATAGCCAGTAAGAAGTAGTACAATTCAAGTTTTAGGTATCGATTATTGACTTTTTAGCTGGCTTTGGTGCCTTGGACATGAGCTATGACCTTAAGATTCTGCATGAAAGGAGGACTAGCAGCCGAGTTGCACGGGAGAATGTGAAAAGTGTTCATATGTAGTAAAAACCTGAGAAATCCGTCCGTTTTCGTCATTTGTTATCGAATCGACTTAAAGCCAGATCGTCACATTGGCCGCTCTTCTCTCTGAAACGGTTGTACGTATCGTCTTCAAAGCTATGTCGCGTGCTGCGGTGTGCGGAGACACTAAAAGCACCATAGTAGAACACAGATGAAGCTTCTACGTTGATGTAATAGCCAGTAAGAAGTAGTACAATTCAAGTTTTAGGTATCGATTATTGATTTTGTAGCTGGCTTTGGTGCCTTGGACATGAGCTAGGACCTTAAGATTCTGCATCAAAAGGAGGACTAGCAGCCGAGTTGCACGGGAGAATGTGAAAAGTGTTCATATGTAGTAAAAACCCGAGAAATCCGTCCGTTTTCGTCATTTGTTATCGAATCGACTTAAAGCCCGATCGTCACATTGGAAGCTCTTCTCTCTGAAACGGTTGTACTTATCGTCTGCAAAGCTATGTCGCGTGCTGCGGTATGTGGAGACAATAAAATCACCATAGTAGAACACAGATGAAGTTTTAAGTCGATGTAATAGCCAGTAAGAAGTAGTACAATTCAAGTTTTAGGTATCGATTATTGATTTTTTAGCTGGCTTTGGTGCCTTGGACATGAGCTAGGACCTTAAGATTCTGCATCAAAAGGAGGACTAGCAGCCGAGTTGCACGGGAGAATGTGAAAAGTGTTCATATGTAGTAAAAACCTGAGAAATCCGTCCGTTTTCGTCATTTGTTATCCAATCTGCTTAAAGCCAGATCGTCACATTGGCTGCTCTTCTCTCTGAAACGGTTCTACTTATCGTCTGCAAAGCTATGTCGCGTGCTGCGGTGTGCGGAGACACTAAAAGCACCATAGTAGAACACAGATGAAGCTTCTAAGTTGATGTAATAGCCAGTAAGAAGTAGTACAATTCAAGTTTTAGGTATCGATTATTGACTTTTTAGCTGGCTTTGGTGCCTTGGACATGAGCTACGACCTTAAGATTCTTCATGAAAGGAGGACTAGCAGCCGAGTTGCACGGGAGAATGTGAAAAGTGTTCATATGTAGTAAAAACCTGAGAAATCCGTCCGTTTTCGTCATTTGTTATCGAATCGACTTAAAGCCAGATCGTTAGATTGGCCGCTCTTCTCTCTGAAACGGTTGTACGTATCGTCTTCAAAGCTGTGTCGCGTGTTGCGGTATGCGGAGACACTAAAAGCACCATAGTAGAACACAGATGAAGCTTCTAAGTTGATGTAATAGCCAGTAATATATAGTACAATTCAAGTTTTAGGTATCGATTATTGACTTTTTAGCTGGCTTTGGTGCCTTGGACATGAGCTAGGACCTTAAGATTCAGCATGAAAGGAGGACTAGCAGCCGAGTTGCACGGGAGAATGTGAAAAGTGTTCATATGTAGTAAAAACCTGAGAAATCCGTCCGTTTTCGTCATTTGTTATCGAATCGACTTAAAGCCAGATCGTCACATTCGCCCCTCTTTTCTCTGAAACGGTTGTACTTTTCGTCTGCAAAGCTATGTCGCGTGCTGCGGTGTGCGGAGACACTAAAAGCACCATAGTAGAACACAGATGAAGCTTCTAAGTTGATGTAATATCCAGTAAGAAGTAGTACAATTCAAGTTTTAGGTATCGATTATTGACTTTTTAGCTGGCTTTGGTGCCTTGGACATGAGCTAGGACCTTAAGATTCTGCATAGAAGGAGGACTAGCAGCCGCGTTGCACGGGAGAATGTGAAATGTGTTCATATGTAGTAGAAACCTGAGAAATCCGTTCGTTTTCGTCATTTGTTATCGAATCGACTTAAAGCCCGATTGTCACATTGGCCGCTCTTCTCTCTGAAACGGTTGTACTTATCGTTTGCAAAGCTATGTCGTATGCTGCGGTATGCGGAGACACTAAAACCACCACAGTAGAACACAGATGAAGCTTCTAAGTTGATGTAATACCGAGTAAGAAGTAGTACAATTCAAGTTTTAGGTATTGATTATTGACTTTTTAGCTGGCTTTGGTGCCTTGGACATGAGCTAGGACCTTAAGAATCTGCATGAAAGGAGGACTAGCAGCCGAGTTACACGGGAGAATGTAAAAAGTGTTCATATGTAGTAAAAACCTGAGAAATCCGTCCGTTTTCGTCATTTGTTATCGAATCGACTTAAAGCCAGATCGTAACATTGGCCGCTCTTCTCTCTGAAACGATTGTACTTATCGTCTGCAAAGCTATTTCGCGTGCTGCGGTACGCGGAGACTCTAAAAGCACTATAGTAGAACACAGATGAAGCTTCTAAGTTGATGTAATAGCCAGTAAGAAGTAGTACAATTCAAGTTTTAGGTATCGATTATTGACTGTTTAGCTGGCTTTGGTGCCTTGGACATGATCTAGGACCTTAAGATTCCCCATGAAAGGAGGACTAGCAGCCGAGTTGCACGGGAGAATGTGAAACGTGTTCATATGTAGTAAAAATCTGAGAAATCCGTCAGTTTTCGTCATTTGTTATCGAATCGACTTAAAGCCAGATCGTCACTTGGCCGCTCTTATCCCTGAAACGGTTGTACTTATCGTCTGCAAAGCTATGTCGCGTGCTGCGGTATGCGGAGACACTAAAAGCACCATAGTAGAACACAGATGAAGCTTCTAAGTTGATGTAATAGCCAGTAAGAAGTAGTACAATTCAAGTTTTAGGTACTGATTATTTACTTTTTAGCTGGCTTTGCTGCCTTGGACATGAGCTAGGACCTTACGTTTCTGCATGAAAGGAGGTCTAGCAGCCGAGTTACACGGGAGAATGTGAAAAATGTTCATATGTAGTAAAAACCTGAGAAATATGTCCGTTTTCTTCATTTGTTATCGAATCGACTTAAAGCCAGATCGTCACATTGGCCGCTCATCGCTCTGAAACGGTTGTACATATCGTCTGCAAAGCTATGTCGCGTGCTGCGGTGTGCGGAGACACTAAATGCACCATGGTAGAACACAGATGAAGCTTCTAAGTTGATGTAATAGCCAGTAAGAAGTAGTACAATTCAAGTTTTAGGTATCGATTATTGATTTTTTAGCTGGCTTTGGTGCCTTGGACATGAGCTACGACCTTAAGATTCTGCATCAAAAGGAGGACTAGCAGCCGAGTTGCACGGGAGAATGTGAAAAGTGTTCATATGTAGTAAAAACCTGAGAAATCCGTCCGTTTTCGTCATTTGTTATCGAATCGACTTAAAGCCAGATCGTCACATTGGCCGCTCTTCTCTCTGAAACGGTTGTACGTATCGTCTTCAAAGCTATGTCGCGTGCTGCGGTATGCGGAGACACTAAAAGCACCATAGTAGAACACAGATGAAGCTTCTACGTTGATGTAATAGCCAGTAAGAAGTAGTACAATTCAAGTTTTAGGTATCGATTATTGATTTTGTAGCTGGCTTTGGTGCCTTGGACATGAGCTAGGACCTTAAGATTCTGCATCAAAAGGAGGACTAGCAGCCGAGTTGCACGGGAGAATGTGAAAAGTGTTCATATGTAGTAAAAACCCGAGAAATCCGTCCGTTTTCGTCATTTGTTATCGAATCGACTTAAAGCCCGATCGTCACATTGGAAGCTCTTCTCTCTGAAACGGTTGTACTTATCGTCTGCAAAGCTATGTCGCGTGCTGCGGTATGTGGAGACAATAAAATCACCATAGTAGAACACAGATGAAGTTTTAAGTCGATGTAATAGCCAGTAAGAAGTAGTACAATTCAAGTTTTAGGTATCGATTATTGATTTTTTAGCTGGCTTTGGTGCCTTGGACATGAGCTAGGACCTTAAGATTCTGCATCAAAAGGAGGACTAGCAGCCGAGTTGCACGGGAGAATGTGAAAAGTGTTCATATGTAGTAAAAACCTGAGAAATCCGTCCGTTTTCGTCATTTGTTATCCAATCTGCTTAAAGCCAGATCGTCACATTGGCTGCTCTTCTCTCTGAAACGGTTCTACTTATCGTCTGCAAAGCTATGTCGCGTGCTGCGGTGTGCGGAGACACTAAAAGCACCATAGTAGAACACAGATGAAGCTTCTAAGTTGATGTAATAGCCAGTAAGAAGTAGTACAATTCAAGTTTTAGGTATCGATTATTGACTTTTTAGCTGGCTTTGGTGCCTTGGACATGAGCTACGACCTTAAGATTCTTCATGAAAGGAGGACTAGCAGCCGAGTTGCACGGGAGAATGTGAAAAGTGTTCATATGTAGTAAAAACCTGAGAAATCCGTCCGTTTTCGTCATTTGTTATCGAATCGACTTAAAGCCAGATCGTTAGATTGGCCGCTCTTCTCTCTGAAACGGTTGTACGTATCGTCTTCAAAGCTGTGTCGCGTGTTGCGGTATGCGGAGACACTAAAAGCACCATAGTAGAACACAGATGAAGCTTCTAAGTTGATGTAATAGCCAGTAATATATAGTACAATTCAAGTTTTAGGTATCGATTATTGACTTTTTAGCTGGCTTTGGTGCCTTGGACATGAGCTAGGACCTTAAGATTCAGCATGAAAGGAGGACTAGCAGCCGAGTTGCACGGGAGAATGTGAAAAGTGTTCATATGTAGTAAAAACCTGAGAAATCCGTCCGTTTTCGTCATTTGTTATCGAATCGACTTAAAGCCAGATCGTCACATTCGCCCCTCTTTTCTCTGAAACGGTTGTACTTTTCGTCTGCAAAGCTATGTCGCGTGCTGCGGTATGCGGAGACACTAAAACCACCACAGTAGAACACAGATGAAGCTTCTAAGTTGATGTAATACCGAGTAAGAAGTAGTACAATTCAAGTTTTAGGTATTGATTATTGACTTTTTAGCTGGCTTTGGTGCCTTGGACATGAGCTAGGACCTTAAGAATCTGCATGAAAGGAGGACTAGCAGCCGAGTTACACGGGAGAATGTAAAAAGTGTTCATATGTAGTAAAAACCTGAGAAATCCGTCCGTTTTCGTCATTTGTTATCGAATCGACTTAAAGCCAGATCGTAACATTGGCCGCTCTTCTCTCTGAAACGGTTGTACTTATCGTCTGCAAAGCTATTTCGCGTGCTGCGGTACGCGGAGACTCTAAAAGCACTATAGTAGAACACAGATGAAGCTTCTAAGTTGATGTAATAGCCAGTAAGAAGTAGTACAATTCAAGTTTTAGGTATCGATTATTGACTGTTTAGCTGGCTTTGGTGCCTTGGACATGATCTAGGACCTTAAGATTCCCCATGAAAGGAGGACTAGCTGCCGAGTTGCACGGGAGAATGTGAAACGTGTTCATATGTAGTAAAAATCTGAGAAATCCGTCAGTTTTCGTCATTTGTTATCGAATCGACTTAAAGCCAGATCGTCACTTGGCCGCTCTTATCCCTGAAACGGTTGTACTTATCGTCTGCAAAGCTATGTCGCGTGCTGCGGTATGCGGAGACACTAAAAGCACCATAGTAGAACACAGATGAAGCTTCTAAGTTGATGTAATAGCCAGTAAGAAGTAGTACAATTCAAGTTTTAGGTACTGATTATTTACTTTTTAGCTGGCTTTGCTGCCTTGGACATGAGCTAGGACCTTACGTTTCTGCATGAAAGGAGGTCTAGCAGCCGAGTTACACGGGAGAATGTGAAAAATGTTCATATGTAGTAAAAACCTGAGAAATATGTCCGTTTTCTTCATTTGTTATCGAATCGACTTAAAGCCAGATCGTCACATTGGCCGCTCATCGCTCTGAAACGGTTGTACATATCGTCTGCAAAACTATGTCGCGTGCTGCGGTGTGCGGAGACACTAAATGCACCATGGTAGAACACAGATGAAGCTTCTAAGTTGATGTAATAGCCAGTAAGAAGTAGTACAATTCAAGTTTTAGGTATCGATTATTGATTTTTTAGCTGGCTTTGGTGCCTTGGACATGAGCTACGACCTTAAGATTCTGCATCAAAAGGAGGACTAGCAGCCGAGTTGCACGGGAGAATGTGAAAAGTGTTCATATGTAGTAAAAACCTGAGAAATCCGTCCGTTTTCGTCATTTGTTATCGAATCGACTTAAAGCCAGATCGTCACATTGGCCGCTCTTCTCTCTGAAACGGTTGTACGTATCGTCTTCAAAGCTATGTCGCGTGCTGCGGTATGCGGAGACACTAAAAGCACCATAGTAGAACACAGATGAAGCTTCTACGTTGATGTAATAGCCAGTAAGAAGTAGTACAATTCAAGTTTTAGGTATCGATTATTGATTTTGTAGCTGGCTTTGGTGCCTTGGACATGAGCTAGGACCTTAAGATTCTGCAGCAAAAGGAGGACTAGCAGCCGAGTTGCACGGGAGAATGTGAAAAGTGTTCATATGTAGTAAAAACCCGAGAAATCCGTCCGTTTTCGTCATTTGTTATCGAATCGACTTAAAGCCCGATCGTAAAATTGGAAGCTCTTCTCTCTGAAACGGTTGTACTTATCGTCTGCAAAGCTATGTCGCGTGCTGCGGTATGTGGAGACAATAAAATCACCATAGTAGAACACAGATGAAGTTTTAAGTCGATGTAATAGCCAGTAAGAAGTAGTACAATTCAAGTTTTAGGTATCGATTATTGATTTTTTAGCTGGCTTTGGTGCCTTGGACATGAGCTAGGACCTTAAGATTCTGCATCAAAAGGAGGACTAGCAGCCGAGTTGCACGGGAGAATGTGAAAAGTGTTCATATGTAGTAAAAACCTGAGAAATCCGTCCGTTTTCGTCATTTGTTATCCAATCTGCTTAAAGCCAGATCGTCACATTGGAAGCTCTTCTCTCTGAAACGGTTCTACTTATCGTCTGCAAAGCTATGTCGCGTGCTGCGGTGTGCGGAGACACTAAAAGCACCATAGTAGAACACAGATGAAGCTTCTAAGTTGATGTAATAGCCAGTAAGAAGTAGTACAATTCAAGTTTTAGGTATCGATTATTGACTTTTTAGCTGGCTTTGGTGCCTTGGACATGAGCTACGACCTTAAGATTCTTCATGAAAGGAGGACTAGCAGCCGAGTTGCACGGGAGAATGTGAAAAGTGTTCATATGTAGTAAAAACCTGAGAAATCCGTCCGTTTTCGTCATTTGTTATCGAATCGACTTAAAGCCAGATCGTTAGATTGGCCGCTCTTCTCTCTGAAACGGTTGTACGTATCGTCTTCAAAGCTGTGTCGCGTGTTGCGGTATGCGGAGACACTAAAAGCACCATAGTAGAACACAGATGAAGCTTCTAAGTTGATGAAATAGCCAGTAATATATAGTACAATTCAAGTTTTAGGTATCGATTATTGACTTTTTAGCTGGCTTTGGTGCCTTGGACATGAGCTAGGACCTTAAGATTCAGCATGAAAGGAGGACTAGCAGCCGAGTTGCACGGGAGAATGTGAAAAGTGTTCATATGTAGTAAAAACCTGAGAAATCCGTCCGTTTTCGTCATTTGTTATCGAATCGACTTAAAGCCAGATCGTCACATTCGCCCCTCTTTTCTCTGAAACGGTTGTACTTTTCGTCTGCAAAGCTATGTCGCGTGCTGCGGTGTGCGGAGACACTAAAAGCACCATAGTAGAACACAGATGAAGCTTCTAAGTTGATGTAATATCCAGTAAGAAGTAGTACAATTCAAGTTTTAGGTATCGATTATTGACTTTTTAGCTGGCTTTGGTGCCTTGGACATGAGCTAGAACCTTAAGATTCTGCATAGAAGGAGGACTAGCAGCCGCGTTGCACGGGAGAATGTGAAATGTGTTCATATGTAGTAGAAACCTGAGAAATCCGTTCGTTTTCGTCATTTGTTATCGAATCGACTTAAAGCCCGATTGTCACATTGGCCGCTCTTCTCTCTGAAACGGTTGTACTTATCGTTTGCAAAGCTATCTCGTATGCTGCGGTATGCGGAGACACTAAAACCACCACAGTAGAACACAGATGAAGCTTCTAAGTTGATGTAATACCGAGTAAGAAGTAGTACAATTCAAGTTTTAGGTATTGATTATTGACTTTTTAGCTGGCTTTGGTGCCTTGGACATGAGCTAGGACCTTAAGAATCTGCATGAAAGGAGGACTAGCAGCCGAGTTACACGGGAGAATGTGAAAAGTGTTCATATGTAGTAAAAACCTGAGAAATCCGTCCGTTTTCGTCATTTGTTATCGAATCGACTTAAAGCCAGATCGTCACATTGGCCGCTCTTCTCTCTGAAACGGTTGTACGTATCGTCTTCAAAGCTATGTCGCGTGCTGCGGTATGCGGAGACACTAAAAGCACCATAGTAGAACACAGATGAAGCTTCTACGTTGATGTAATAGCCAGTAAGAAGTAGTACAATTCAAGTTTTAGGTATCGATTATTGATTTTGTAGCTGGCTTTGGTGCCTTGGACATGAGCTAGGACCTTAAGATTCTGCATCAAAAGGAGGACTAGCAGCCGAGTTGCACGGGAGAATGTGAAAAGTGTTCATATGTAGTAAAAACCCGAGAAATCCGTCCGTTTTCGTCATTTGTTATCGAATCGACTTAAAGCCCGATCGTCACATTGGAAGCTCTTCTCTCTGAAACGGTTGTACTTATCGTCTGCAAAGCTATGTCGCGTGCTGCGGTATGTGCAGACAATAAAATCACCATAGTAGAACACAGATGAAGTTTTAAGTCGATGTAATAGCCAGTAAGAAGTAGTACAATTCAAGTTTTAGGTATCGATTATTGATTTTTTAGCTGGCTTTGGTGCCTTGGACATGAGCTAGGACCTTAAGATTCTGCATCAAAAGGAGGACTAGCAGCCGAGTTGCACGGGAGAATGTGAAAAGTGTTCATATGTAGTAAAAACCTGAGAAATCCGTCCGTTTTCGTCATTTGTTATCCAATCTGCTTAAAGCCAGATCGTCACATTGGAAGCTCTTCTCTCTGAAACGGTTCTACTTATCGTCTGCAAAGCTATGTCGCGTGCTGCGGTGTGCGGAGACACTAAAAGCACCATAGTAGAACACAGATGAAGCTTCTAAGTTGATGTAATAGCCAGTAAGAAGTAGTACAATTCAAGTTTTAGGTATCGATTATTGACTTTTTAGCTGGCTTTGGTGCCTTGGACATGAGCTACGACCTTAAGATTCTTCATGAAAGGAGGACTAGCAGCCGAGTTGCACGGGAGAATGTGAAAAGTGTTCATATGTAGTAAAAACCTGAGAAATCCGTCCGTTTTCGTCATTTGTTATCGAATCGACTTAAAGCCAGATCGTTAGATTGGCCGCTCTTCTCTCTGAAACGGTTGTACGTATCGTCTTCAAAGCTGTGTCGCGTGTTGCGGTATGCGGAGACACTAAAAGCACCATAGTAGAACACAGATGAAGCTTCTAAGTTGATGAAATAGCCAGTAATATATAGTACAATTCAAGTTTTAGGTATCGATTATTGACTTTTTAGCTGGCTTTGGTGCCTTGGACATGAGCTAGGACCTTAAGATTCAGCATGAAAGGAGGACTAGCAGCCGAGTTGCACGGGAGAATGTGAAAAGTGTTCATATGTAGTAAAAACCTGAGAAATCCGTCCGTTTTCGTCATTTGTTATCGAATCGACTTAAAGCCAGATCGTCACATTCGCCCCTCTTTTCTCTGAAACGGTTGTACTTTTCGTCTGCAAAGCTATGTCGCGTGCTGCGGTGTGCGGAGACACTAAAAGCACCATAGTAGAACACAGATGAAGCTTCTAAGTTGATGTAATATCCAGTAAGAAGTAGTACAATTCAAGTTTTAGGTATCGATTATTGACTTTTTAGCTGGCTTTGGTGCCTTGGACATGAGCTAGAACCTTAAGATTCTGCATAGAAGGAGGACTAGCAGCCGCGTTGCACGGGAGAATGTGAAATGTGTTCATATGTAGTAGAAACCTGAGAAATCCGTTCGTTTTCGTCATTTGTTATCGAATCGACTTAAAGCCCGATTGTCACATTGGCCGCTCTTCTCTCTGAAACGGTTGTACTTATCGTTTGCAAAGCTATCTCGTATGCTGCGGTATGCGGAGACACTAAAACCACCACAGTAGAACACAGATGAAGCTTCTAAGTTGATGTAATACCGAGTAAGAAGTAGTACAATTCAAGTTTTAGGTATTGATTATTGACTTTTTAGCTGGCTTTGGTGCCTTGGACATGAGCTAGGACCTTAAGAATCTGCATGAAAGGAGGACTAGCAGCCGAGTTACACGGGAGAATGTGAAAAGTGTTCATATGTAGTAAAAACCTGAGAAATCCGTCCGTTTTCGTCATTTGTTATCGAATCGACTTAAAGCCAGATCGTCACATTGGCCGCTCTTCTCTCTGAAACGGTTGTACGTATCGTCTTCAAAGCTATGTCGCGTGCTGCGGTATGCGGAGACACTAAAAGCACCATAGTAGAACACAGATGAAGCTTCTACGTTGATGTAATAGCCAGTAAGAAGTAGTACAATTCAAGTTTTAGGTATCGATTATTGATTTTGTAGCTGGCTTTGGTGCCTTGGACATGAGCTAGGACCTTAAGATTCTGCATCAAAAGGAGGACTAGCAGCCGAGTTGCACGGGAGAATGTGAAAAGTGTTCATATGTAGTAAAAACCCGAGAAATCCGTCCGTTTTCGTCATTTGTTATCGAATCGACTTAAAGCCCGATCGTCACATTGGAAGCTCTTCTCTCTGAAACGGTTGTACTTATCGTCTGCAAAGCTATGTCGCGTGCTGCGGTATGTGCAGACAATAAAATCACCATAGTAGAACACAGATGAAGTTTTAAGTCGATGTAATAGCCAGTAAGAAGTAGTACAATTCAAGTTTTAGGTATCGATTATTGATTTTTTAGCTGGCTTTGGTGCCTTGGACATGAGCTAGGACCTTAAGATTCTGCATCAAAAGGAGGACTAGCAGCCGAGTTGCACGGGAGAATGTGAAAAGTGTTCATATGTAGTAAAAACCTGAGAAATCCGTCCGTTTTCGTCATTTGTTATCCAATCTGCTTAAAGCCAGATCGTCACATTGGCTGCTCTTCTCTCTGAAACGGTTCTACTTATCGTCTGCAAAGCTATGTCGCGTGCTGCGGTGTGCGGAGACACTAAAAGCACCATAGTAGAACACAGATGAAGCTTCTAAGTTGATGTAATAGCCAGTAAGAAGTAGTACAATTCAAGTTTTAGGTATCGATTATTGACTTTTTAGCTGGCTTTGGTGCCTTGGACATGAGCTACGACCTTAAGATTCTTCATGAAAGGAGGACTAGCAGCCGAGTTGCACGGGAGAATGTGAAAAGTGTTCATATGTAGTAAAAACCTGAGAAATCCGTCCGTTTTCGTCATTTGTTATCGAATCGACTTAAAGCCAGATCGTTAGATTGGCCGCTCTTCTCTTTGAAACGGTTGTACGTATCGTCTTCAAAGCTGTGTCGCGTGTTGCGGTATGCGGAGACACTAAAAGCACCATAGTAGAACACAGATGAAGCTTCTAAGTTGATGTAATAGCCAGTAATATATCGTACAATTCAAGTTTTAGGTATCGATTATTGACTTTTTAGCTGGCTTTGGTGCCTTGGACATGAGCTAGGACCTTAAGATTCAGCATGAAAGGAGGACTAGCAGCCGAGTTGCACGGGAGAATGTGAAAAGTGTTCATATGTAGTAAAAACCTGAGAAATCCGTCCGTTTTCGTCATTTGTTATCGAATCGACTTAAAGCCAGATCGTCACATTCGCCCCTCTTTTCTCTGAAACGGTTGTACTTTTCGTCTGCAAAGCTATGTCGCGTGCTGCGGTGTGCGGAGACACTAAAAGCACCATAGTAGAACACAGATGAAGCTTCTAAGTTGATGTAATATCCAGTAAGAAGTAGTACAATTCAAGTTTTAGGTATCGATTATTGACTTTTTAGCTGGCTTTGGTGCCTTGGACATGAGCTAGGACCTTAAGATTCTGCATAGAAGGAGGACTAGCAGCCGCGTTGCACGGGAGAATGTGAAATGTGTTCATATGTAGTAGAAACCTGAGAAATCCGTTCGTTTTCGTCATTTGTTATCGAATCGACTTAAAGCCCGATTGTCACATTGGCCGCTCTTCTCTCTGAAACGGTTGTACTTATCGTTTGCAAAGCTATGTCGTATGCTGCGGTATGCGGAGACACTAAAACCACCACAGTAGAACACAGATGAAGCTTCTAAGTTGATGTAATACCGAGTAAGAAGTAGTACAATTCAAGTTTTAGGTATTGATTATTGACTTTTTAGCTGGCTTTGGTGCCTTGGACATGAGCTAGGACCTTAAGAATCTGCATGAAAGGAGGACTAGCAGCCGAGTTACACGGGAAAATGTAAAAAGTGTTCATATGTAGTAAAAACCTGAGAAATCCGTCCGTTTTCGTCATTTGTTATCGAATCGACTTAAAGCCAGATCGTAACATTGGCCGCTCTTCTCTCTGAAACGGTTGTACTTATCGTCTGCAAAGCTATTTCGCGTGCTGCGGTACGCGGAGACTCTAAAAGCACTATAGTAGAACACAGATGAAGCTTCTAAGTTGATGTAATAGCCAGTAAGAAGTAGTACAATTCAAGTTTTAGGTATCGATTATTGACTGTTTAGCTGGCTTTGGTGCCTTGGACATGATCTAGGACCTTAAGATTCCCCATGAAAGGAGGACTAGCTGCCGAGTTGCACGGGAGAATGTGAAACGTGTTCATATGTAGTAAAAATCTGAGAAATCCGTCAGTTTTCGTCATTTGTTATCGAATCGACTTAAAGCCAGATCGTCACTTGGCCGCTCTTATCCCTGAAACGGTTGTACTTATCGTCTGCAAAGCTATGTCGCGTGCTGCGGTATGCGGAGACACTAAAAGCACCATAGTAGAACACAGATGAAGCTTCTAAGTTGATGTAATAGCCAGTAAGAAGTAGTACAATTCAAGTTTTAGGTACTGATTATTTACTTTTTAGCTGGCTTTGCTGCCTTGGACATGAGCTAGGACCTTACGTTTCTGCATGAAAGGAGGTCTAGCAGCCGAGTTACACGGGAGAATGTGAAAAATGTTCATATGTAGTAAAAACCTGAGAAATATGTCCGTTTTCTTCATTTGTTATCGAATCGACTTAAAGCCAGATCGTCACATTGGCCGCTCTTCGCTCTGAAACGGTTGTACATATCGTCTGCAAAGCTATGTCGCGTGCTGCGGTGTGCGGAGACACTAAATGCACCATGGTAGAACACAGATGAAGCTTCTAAGTTGATGTAATAGCCAGTAAGAAGTAGTACAATTCAAGTTTTAGGTATCGATTATTGATTTTTTAGCTGGCTTTGGTGCCTTGGACATGAGCTACGACCTTAAGATTCTGCATCAAAAGGAGGACTAGCAGCCGAGTTGCACGGGAGAATGTGAAAAGTGTTCATATGTAGTAAAAACCCGAGAAATCCGTCCGTTTTCGTCATTTGTTATCGAATCGACTTAAAGCCAGATCGTCACATTGGCCGCTCTTCTCTCTGAAACGGTTGTACGTATCGTCTTCAAAGCCATGTCGCGTGCTGCGGTATGCGGAGACACTAAAAGCACCATAGTAGAACACAGATGAAGCTTCTACGTTGATGTAATAGCCAGTAAGAAGTAGTACAATTCAAGTTTTAGGTATCGATTATTGATTTTTTAGCTGGCTTTGGTGCCTTGGACGTGAGCTAGGACCTTAAGATTCTGCATCAAAAGGAGGACTAGCAGCCGAGTTGCACGGGAGAATGTGAAAAGTGTTCATATGTAGTAAAAACCCGAGAAATCCGTCCGTTTTCGTCATTTGTTATCGAATCGACTTAAAGCCAGATCGTCACATTGGCCCCTCTTTTCTCTGAAACGGTAGTACTTTTCGTCTGCAAAGCTATGTCGCGTGCTGCGGTGTGCGGAGACACTAAAAGCACCATAGTAGAACACAGATGAAGCTTCTAAGTTGATGTAAGAGCCAGTAAGAAGTAGTACAATTCAAGTTTTAGGTATCGATTATTGACTTTTTAGCTGGCTTTGGTGCCTTGGACATGAGCTAGGACCTTAAGATTCTGCATGAAAGGAGGACTAGTAGCCGCGTTGCACGGGAGAATGTGAAATGTGTTCATATGTAGTAGAAACCTGAGAAATCCGTCCGTTTTCGTCATTTGTTATCGAATCGACTTAAAGCCAGATCGTCACATTGGAAGCTCTTCTCTCTGAAACGGTTGTACTTATCGTCTGCAAAGCTATGTCGCGTGCTGCGGTATGTGGAGACAATAATATCACCATAGTAGAACACAGATGAAGTTTTAAGTCGATGTAATAGCCAGTAAGAAGTAGTACAATTCAAGTTTTAGGTATCGATTATTGATTTTTTAGCTGGCTTTGGTGCCCTGGACATGAGCTAGGACCTTAAGATTCTGCATCAAAAGGAGGACTAGCAGCCGAGTTGCACGGGAGAATGTGAAAAGTGTTCATATGTAGTAAAAACCTGAGAATCCGTCCGTTTTCGTCATTTGTTATCCAATCTGCTTAAAGCCAGATCGTCACATTGGCTGCTCTTCTCTCTGAAACGGTTGTACTTATCGTCTGCAAAGCTATGTCGCGTGCTGCGGTGTGCGGAGACACTAAAAGCACCATAGTAGAACACAGATGAAGCTTCTAAGTTGATGTAATAGCCAGTAAGAAGTAGTACAATTCAAGTTTTAGGTATCGATTATTGACTTTTTAGCTGGCTTTGGTGCCTTGGACATGAGCTATGACCTTAAGATTCTGCATGAAAGGAGGACTAGCAGCCGAGTTGCACGGGAGAATGTGAAAAGTGTTCATATGTAGTAAAAACCTGAGAAATCCGTCCGTTTTCGTCATTTGTTATCGAATCGACTTAAAGCCAGATCGTTAGATTGGCCGCTCTTCTCTCTGAAACGGTTGTACGTATCGTCTTCAAAGCTGTGTCGCGTGTTGCGGTATGCGGAGACACTAAAAGCACCATAGTAGAACACAGATGAAGCTTCTAAGTTGATGTAATAGCCAGTAATATATAGTACAATTCAAGTTTTAGGTATCGATTATTGACTTTTTAGCTGGCTTTGGTGCCTTGGAGATGAGCTACGACCTTAAGATTCTGCATAGAAGGAGGACTAGCAGCCGCGTTGCACGGGAGAATGTGAAATGTGTTCATATGTAGTAGAAACCTGAGAAATCCGTTCGTTTTCGTCATTTGTTATCGAATCGACTTAAAGCCAGATCGTCACTTGGCCGCTCTTATCCCTGAAACGGTTGTACTTATCGTCTGCAAAGCTATGTCGCGTGCTGCGGTATGCGGAGACACTAAAAGCACCATAGTAGAACACAGATGAAGCTTCTAAGTTGATGTAATAGCCAGTAAGAAGTAGTACAATTCAAGTTTTAGGTACTGATTATTTACTTTTTAGCTGGCTTTGCTGCCTTGGACATGAGCTAGGACCTTACGTTTCTGCATGAAAGGAGGTCTAGCAGCCGAGTTACACGGGAGAATGTGAAAAATGTTCATATGTAGTAAAAACCTGAGAAATATGTCCGTTTTCTTCATTTGTTATCGAATCGACTTAAAGCCAGATCGTCACATTGGCCGCTCTTCGCTCTGAAACGGTTGTACATATCGTCTGCAAAGCTATGTCGCGTGCTAAGGTGTGCGGAGACACTAAATGCACCATGGTAGAACACAGATGAAGCTTCTAAGTTGATGTAATAGCCAGTAAGAAGTAGTACAATTCAAGTTTTAGGTATCGATTATTGACTTTTTAGCTGGCTTTGGTGCCTTGGACATGAGCTAGGACCTTAAGATTCTGCATGAAAGGAGGACTAGCAGCCGCGTTGCACGGGAGAATGTGAAAAGTGTTCATATGTAGTAAAAACCTGAGAAATCCGTCCGTTTTCGTCATTTGTTATCGAATCGACTTAAAGCCAGATCGTCACATTGGCCCCTCTTTTCTCTGAAACGGTAGTACTTTTCGTCTGCGAAGCTATGTCGCGTGCTGCGGTGTGCGGAGACACTAAAAGCACTATAGTAGAACAAAGATGAAGCTTCTAAGTTGATGTAAGAGCCAGTAAGAAGTAGTACAATTCAAGTTTTAGGTATCGATTTTTGACTTTTTAGCTGGCCTTGGTGCCTTGGACATGATCTAGGACCTTAAGATTCTGCATGAAAGGAGGACTAGTAGCCGCGTTGCACGGGAGAATGTGAAATGTGTTCATATGTAGTAGAAACCTGAGAAATCCGTCCGTTTTCGTCATTTGTTATCGAATCGACTTAAAGCCCGATCGTCACATTGGAAGCTCTTCTCTCTGAAACGGTTGTACTTATCGTCTGCAAAGCTATGTCGCGTGCTGCGGTATGTGGAGACAATAAAATCACCATAGTAGAACACAGATGAAGTTTTAAGTCGATGTAATAGCCAGTAAGAAATAGTACAATTCAAGTTTTAGGTATCGATTATTGATTTTTTAGCTGGCTTTGGTGCCTTGGACATGAGCTACGACCTTAAGATTCTGCATCAAAAGAAGGACTAGCAGCCGAGTTGCACGGGAGAATGTGAAAAGTGTTCATATGTAGTAAAAACCTGAGAAATCCGTCCGTTTTCGTCATTTGTTATCGAATCGACTTAAAGCCAGATCGTAACATTGGCCGCTCTTCTCTCTGAAACGGTTGTACTTATCGTCTGCAAAGCTATTTCGCGTACTGCGGTACGCGGAGACTCTAAAAGCACTATAGTAGAACACAGATGAAGCTTCTAAGTTGATGTAATAGCCAGTAAGAAGTAGTACAATTCAAGTGTTAGGTATCGATTATTGACTGTTTAGCTAGCTTTGGTGCCTTGGACATGATCTAGGACCTTAAGATTCTGCATGAAAGGAGGACTAGCTGCCGAGTTGAACGGGAGAATGTGAAACGTGTTCATATGTAGTAAAAATCTGAGAAATCCGTCAGTTTTCGTCATTTGTTATCGAATCGACTTAAAGCCAGATCGTCACTTGGCCGCTCTTATCCCTGAAACGGTTGTAATTATCGTCTGCAAAGCTATGTCGCGTGCTGCGGTGTGCGGAGACACTAAATGCACAATAGTAGAACACAGATGAAGCTTCAAAGTTGATGTAATAGCCAGTAAGAAGTAGTACAATTCAAGTTTTAGGTATCGATTATTGACTTTTTAGCTGGCTTTGGTGCCTTGGACATGAGCTAGGACCTTAAGATTCTGCATGAAAGGAGGACTAGCAGCCGCGTTGCACGGGAGAATGTGAAATGTGTTCATATGTAGTAAAAACCTTAGAAATCCGTCCGTTTTCGTCATTTGTTATCGAATCGACTTAAAGCCCGATCGTCACATTGGCCGCTCTTCTCTCTGAAACGGTTGTACTTATCGTCAGCAAAGCTATGTCGCGTGCTGCGGTATGCGGAGACACTAAAAGCACCATAGTAGAACACTGATTAAGCTTCTAAGTTGATGTAATAGCCAGTAAGAAGTAGTACAATTCAAGTTTTAGGTATCGATTATTGACTTTTTAGCTGTCTTTGGTGCTTTGGACAAGAGCTAGGACCTTAATATTCTGCATGAAAGGCGATCTAGCAGCCGAGTTGCACGGGAGAATGTGAAAAGTGTTCATATGTAGTAAAAACCTGAGAAATCCGTCCGTTTTCGTCATTTGTTATCCAATCTGCTTAAAGCCAGATCGTCACATTGGCTGCTCTTCTCTCTGAAACGGTTGTACTTATCGTCTGCAAAGCTATGTCGCGTGCTGCGGTGTGCGGAGACACTAAAAGCACCATAGTAGAACACAGATGAAGCTTTTAAGTTGATGTAATAGCCAGTAAGAAGTAGTACAATTCAAGTTTTAGGTATCGATTATTGACTTTTTAGCTGGGTTTGGTGCCTTGGACTTGAGCTACGACCTTAAGATTCTGCATGAAAGGAGGACTAGCAGCCGAGTTGCACGGGAGAATGTGAAAAGTGTTCATATGTAGTAAAAACCTGAGAAATCCGTCCGTTTTCGTCATTTGTTATCGAATCGACTTAAAGCCAGATCGTTAGATTGGCCGCTCTTCTCTCTGAAACGGTTGTACGTATCGTCTTCAAAGCTGTGTCGCGTGTTGCGGTATGCGGAGACACTAAAAGCACCATAGTAGAACACAGATGAAGCTTCTAAGTTGATGTAATAGCCAGTAATATATAGTACAATTAAAGTTTTAGGTATCGATTATTGACTTTTTAGCTCGCTTTGGTGCCTTGGACATGAGCTACGACCTTAAGATTCTGCATAGAAGGAGGACTAGCAGCCGCGTTGCACGGGAGAATGTGAAATGTGTTCATATGTAGTAGAAACCTGAGAAATCCGTTCGTTTTCGTCATTTGTTATCGAATCGACTTAAAGCCAGATCGTCACTTGGCCGCTCTTATCCCTGAAACGGTTGTACTTATCGTCTGCAAAGCTATGTCGCGTGCTGCGGTATGCGGAGACACTAAAAGCACCATAGTAGAACACAGATGAAGCTTCTAAGTTGATGTAATAGCCAGTAAGAAGTAGTACAATTCAAGTTTTAGGTACTGATTATTTACTTTTTAGCTGGCTTTGCTGCCTTGGACATGAGCTAGGACCTTAAGTTTCTGCATGAAAGGAGGTCTAGCAGCCGAGATACACGGGAGAATGTGAAAAATGTTCATATGTAGTAAAAACCTGAGAAATATGTCCGTTTTCTTCATTTGTTATCGAATCGACTTAAAGCCAGATCGTCACATTGGCCGCTCTTCGCTCTGAAACGGTTGTACATATCGTCTGCAAAGCTATGTCGCGTGCTGCGGTGAGCGGAGACACTAAATGCACCATGGTAGAACACAGATGAAGCTTCTAAGTTGATGTAATAGCCAGTAAGAAGTAGTACAATTCAAGTTTTAGGTATCGATTATTGACTTTTTAGCTGGCTTTGGTGCCTTGGACATGAGCTAGGACCTTAAGATTCTGCATGAAAGGAGGACTAGCAGCCGCGTTGCACGGGAGAATGTGAAAAGTGTTCATATGTAGTAAAAACCTGAGAAATCCGTCCGTTTTCGTCATTTGTTATCGAATCGACTTAAAGCCAGATCGTCACATTGGCCGCTCTTCTCTCTGAAACGGTTGTACGTATCGTCTTCAAAGCTATGTCGCGTGCTGCGGTATGCGGAGACACTAAAAGCACCATAGTAGAACACAGATGAAGCTTCTAAGTTGATGTAATAGCCAGTAAGAAGTAGTACAATTCAAGTTTTAGGTATTGATTATTGATTTTTTAGCTGGCTTTGGTGCCTTGGACATGAGCTAGGACCTTAAGATTCTGCATCAAAAGGAGGACTAGCAGCCGAGTTGCACGGGAGAATTGAAAAGTGTTCATATGTAGTAAAAACCCGAGAAATCCGTCCGTTTTCGTCATTTGTTATCGAATCGACTTAAAGCCAGATCGTCACATTGGCCCCTCTTTTCTCTGAAACGGTAGTACTTTTCGTCTGCGAAGCTACGTCGCGTGCTGCGGTGTGCGGAGACACTAAAAGCACTATAGTAGAACAAAGATGAAGCTTCTAAGTTGATGTAAGAGCCAGTAAGAAGTAGTACAATTCAAGTTTTAGGTATCGATTATTGACTTTTTAGCTGGCCTTGGTGCCTTGGACATGATCTAGGACCTTAAGATTCTGCATGAAAGGAGGACTAGTAGCCGCGTTGCACGGGAGAATGTGAAATGTGTTCATATGTAGTAGAAACCTGAGAAATCCGTCCGTTTTCGTCATTTGTTATCGAATCGACTTAAAGCCCGATCGTCACATTGGAAGCTCTTCTCTCTGAAACGGTTGTACTTATCGTCTGCAAAGCCATGTCGCGTGCTGCGGTATGTGGAGACAATAAAATCACCATAGTAGAACACAGATGAAGTTTTAAGTCGATGTAATAGCCAGTAAGAAGTAGTACAATTCAAGTTTTAGGTATCGATTATTGATTTTTTTAGCTGGCTTTGGTGCCTTGGACATGAGCTACGACCTTAAGATTCTGCATCAAAAGGAGGACTAGCAGCCGAGTTGCACGGGAGAATGTGAAAAGTGTTCATATGTAGTAAAAACCTGAGAAATCCGTCCGTTTTCGTCATTTGTTATCGAATCGACTTAAAGCCAGATCGTAACATTGGCCGCTCTTCTCTCTGAAACGGTTGTACTTATCGTCTGCAAAGCTATTTCGCGTGCTGCGGTACGCGGAGACTCTAAAAGCACTATAGTAGAACACAGATGAAGCTTCTAAGTTGATGTAATAGCCAGTAACAAGTAGTACAATTCAAGTGTTAGGTATCGATTATTGACTGTTTAGCTGGCTTTGATGCCTTGGACATGAGCTAGGACCTTAAGATTCTGCATGAAAGGAGGACTAGCAGCCGCATTGCACGGGAGAATGTGAAATGTGTTCATATGTAGTAGAAACCTGAGAAATCCGTCCGTTTTCGTCATTTGTTATCCAATCGACTTAAAGCCAGATCGTCAAATTGGCCCCTCTTTTCTCTGAAACGGTTGTACTTATCGTCTGCAAAGCTATGTCGCGTGCTGCGGTATGCGGAGACAATAAAATCACCATAGTAGAACACAGATGAAGCTTCTAAGTTGATATAATAGCCAGTAAGAAGTAGTACACTTCAAGTTTTAGGTATCGATTATTGACTTTTTAGCTGGCTTTGGTGCCTTGGACATGAGCTAGGACCTTAAGATTCTGCATCAAAAGGATGACTAGCAGCCGAGTTGCGCGGGAGAATGTGAAAAGTGTTCATATGTAGTAAAAACCTGAGAAACCCGTCCGTTTTCGTCATTTGTTATCGAATCGACTTAAAGCCAGATCGTCACATTGGAAGCTCTTCTCTCTGAAACGGTTGTACTTATCGTCTGCAAAGCTATGTCGCGTGCTGCGGTATGTGGAGACACTAAAATCACCATAGTAGAACACAGATGAAGTTTTAAGTCGATGTAATAGCCAGTAAGAAGTAGTACAATTCAAGTTTTAGGTATCGATTATTGATTTTTTAGCTGGCTTTGGTGCCTTGGACATGAGCTACGACCTTAAGATTCTGCATCAAAAGGAGGACTAGCAGCCGAGTTGCACGGGAGAATGTGAAAAGTGTTCATATGTAGTAAAAACCTGAGAAATCCATTCGTTTTCGTCATTTGTTATCGAATCGACTTAAAGCCAGATCGTCACTTGGCCGCTCTTATCCCTGAAACGGTTGTACTTATCGTCTGCAAAGCTATGTCGCGTGCTGCGGTATGCGGAGACACTAAAAGCACCATAGTAGAACACAGATGAAGCTTCTAAGTTGATGTAATAGCCAGTAAGAAGTAGTACAATTCAAGTTTTAGGTACTGATTATTTACTTTTTAGCTGGCTTTGCTGCCTTGGACATGAGCTAGGACCTTAAGTTTCTGCATGAAAGGAGGTCTAGCAGCCGAGTTACACGGGAGAATGTGAAAAATGTTCATATGTAGTAAAAACCTGAGAAATATGTCCGTTTTCTTCATTTGTTATCGAATCGACTTAAAGCCAGATCGTCACATTGGCCGCTCTTCGCTCTGAAACGGTTGTACATATCGTCTGCAAAGCTATGTCGCGTGCTGCGGTGTGCGGAGACACTAAATGCACCATGGTAGAACACAGATGAAGCTTCTAAGTTGATGTAATAGCCAGTAAGAAGTAGTACAATTCAAGTTTTAGGTATCGATTATTGACTTTTTAGCTGGCTTTGGTGCCTTGGACATGAGCTAGGACCTTAAGATTCTGCATGAAAGGAGGACTAGCAGCCGCGTTGCACGGGAGAATGTGAAAAGTGTTCATATGTAGTAAAAACCTCAGAAATCCGTCCGTTTTCGTCATTTGTTATCGAATCGACTAAAAGCCAGATCGTCACATTGGCCGCTCTTCTCTCTGAAACGGTTGTACGTATCATCTTCAAAGCTATGTCGCGTGCTGCGGTATGCGGAGACACTAAAAGCACCATAGTAGAACACAGATGAAGCTTCTAAGTTGATGTAATAGCCAGTAAGAAGTAGTACAATTCAAGTTTTAGGTATCGATTATTGATTTTTTAGCTGGCTTTGGTGCCTTGGACATGAGCTAGGACCTTAAGATTCTGCATCAAAGGAGGACTAGCAGCCGAGTTGCACGGGAGAATGTGAAAAGTGTTCATATGTAGTAAAAACCGGAGAAATCCGTCCGTTTTCGTCATTTGTTATCGAATCGACTTAAAGCCAGATCGTCACATTGGCCCCTCTTTTCTCTGAAACGGTAGTACTTTTCGTCTGCGAAGCTACGTCGCGTGCTGCGGTGTGCGGAGACACTAAAAGCACTATAGTAGAACAAAGATGAAGCTTCTAAGTTGATGTAAGAGCCAGTAAGAAGTAGTACAATTCAAGTTTTAGGTATCGATTATTGACTTTTTAGCTGGCCTTGGTGCCTTGGACATGATCTAGGACCTTAAGATTCTGCATGAAAGGAGGACTAGTAGCCGCGTTGCACGGGAGAATGTGAAATGTGTTCATATGTAGTAGAAACCTGAGAAATCCGTCCGTTTTCGTCATTTGTTATCGAATCGACTTAAAGCCCGATCGTCACATTGGAAGCTCTTCTCTCTGAAACGGTTGTACTTATCGTCTGCAAAGCCATGTCGCGTGCTGCGGTATGTGGAGACAATAAAATCACCATAGTAGAACACAGATGAAGTTTTAAGTCGATGTAATAGCCAGTAAGAAGTAGTACAATTCAAGTTTTAGGTATCGATTATTGATTTTTTTAGCTGGCTTTGGTGCCTTGGTCATGAGCTACGACCTTAAGATTCTGCATCAAAAGGAGGACTAGCAGCCGAGTTGCACGGGAGAATGTGAAAAGTGTTCATATGTAGTAAAAACCGGAGAAATCCGTCCGTTTTCGTCATTTGTTATCGAATCGACTTAAAGCCAGATCGTCACATTGGCCCCTCTTTTCTCTGAAACGGTAGTACTTTTCGTCTGCGAAGCTACGTCGCGTGCTGCGGTGTGCGGAGACACTAAAAGCACTATAGTAGAACAAAGATGAAGCTTCTAAGTTGATGTAAGAGCCAGTAAGAAGTAGTACAATTCAAGTTTTAGGTATCGATTATTGATTTTTTTAGCTGGCTTTGGTGCCTTGGTCATGAGCTACGACCTTAAGATTCTGCATCAAAAGGAGGACTAGCAGCCGAGTTGCACGGGAGAATGTGAAAAGTGTTCATATGTAGTAAAAACCTGAGAAATCCGTCCGTTTTCGTCATTTGTTATCGAATCGACTTAAAGCCAGATCGTAACATTGGCCGCTCTTCTCTCTGAAACGGTTGTACTTATCGTCTGCAAAGCTATTTCGCGTGCTGCGGTACGCGGAGACTCTAAAAGCACTATAGTAGAACACAGATGAAGCTTCTAAGTTGATGTAATAGCCAGTAAGAAGTAGTACAATTCAAGTGTTAGGTATCGATTATTGACTGTTTAGCTGGCTTTGATGCCTTGGACATGAGCTAGGACCTTAAGATTCTGCATGAAAGGAGGACTAGCAGCCGCATTGCACGGGAGAATGTGAAATGTGTTCATATGTAGTAGAAACCTGAGAAATCCGTCCGTTTTCGTCATTTGTTATCCAATCGACTTAAAGCCAGATCGTCAAATTGGCCCCTCTTTTCTCTGAAACGGTTGTACTTATCGTCTGCAAAGCTATGTCGCGTGCTGCGGTATGCGGAGACAATAAAATCACCATAGTAGAACACAGATGAAGCTTCTAAGTTGATATAATAGCCAGTAAGAAGTAGTACACTTCAAGTTTTAGGTATCGATTATTGACTTTTTAGCTGGCTTTGGTGCCTTGGACATGAGCTAGGACCTTAAGATTCTGCATCAAAAGGATGACTAGCAGCCGAGTTGCGCGGGAGAATGTGAAAAGTGTTCATATGTAGTAAAAACCTGAGAAACCCGTCCGTTTTCGTCATTTGTTATCGAATCGACTTAAAGCCAGATCGTCACATTGGAAGCTCTTCTCTCTGAAACGGTTGTACTTATCGTCTGCAAAGCTATGTCGCGTGCTGCGGTATGTGGAGACAATAAAATCACCATAGTAGAACACAGATGAAGTTTTAAGTCGATGTAATAGCCAGTAAGAAGTAGTACAATTCAAGTTTTAGGTATCGATTATTGATTTTTTAGCTGGCTTTGGTGCCTTGGACATGAGCTACGACCTTAAGATTCTGCATCAAAAGGAGGACTAGCAGCCGAGTTGCACGGGAGAATGTGAAAAGTGTTCATATGTAGTAAAAACCTGAGAAATCCATTCGTTTTCGTCATTTGTTATCGAATCGACTTAAAGCCAGATCGTCACTTGGCCGCTCTTATCCCTGAAACGGTTGTACTTATCGTCTGCAAAGCTATGTCGCGTGCTGCGGTATGCGGAGACACTAAAAGCACCATAGTAGAACACAGATGAAGCTTCTAAGTTGATGTAATAGCCAGTAAGAAGTAGTACAATTCAAGTTTTAGGTACTGATTATTTACTTTTTAGCTGGCTTTGCTGCCTTGGACATGAGCTAGGACCTTAAGTTTCTGCATGAAAGGAGGTCTAGCAGCCGAGTTACACGGGAGAATGTGAAAAATGTTCATATGTAGTAAAAACCTGAGAAATATGTCCGTTTTCTTCATTTGTTATCGAATCGACTTAAAGCCAGATCGTCACATTGGCCGCTCTTCGCTCTGAAACGGTTGTACATATCGTCTGCAAAGCTATGTCGCGTGCTGCGGTGTGCGGAGACACTAAATGCACCATGGTAGAACACAGATGAAGCTTCTAAGTTGATGTAATAGCCAGTAAGAAGTAGTACAATTCAAGTTTTAGGTATCGATTATTGACTTTTTAGCTGGCTTTGGTGCCTTGGACATGAGCTAGGACCTTAAGATTCTGCATGAAAGGAGGACTAGCAGCCGCGTTGCACGGGAGAATGTGAAAAGTGTTCATATGTAGTAAAAACCTGAGAAATCCGTCCGTTTTCGTCATTTGTTATCGAATCGACTAAAAGCCAGATCGTCACATTGGCCGCTCTTCTCTCTGAAACGGTTGTATGTATCATCTTCAAAGCTATGTCGCGTGCTGCGGTATGCGGAGACACTAAAAGCACCATAGTAGAACACAGATGAAGCTTCTAAGTTGATGTAATAGCTAGTAAGAAGTAGTACAATTCAAGTTTTAGGTATCGATTATTGATTTTTTAGCTGGCTTTGGTGCCTTGGACATGAGCTAGGACCTTAAGATTCTGCATCAAAGGAGGACTAGCAGCCGAGTTGCACGGGAGAATGTGAAAAGTGTTCATATGTAGTAAAAACCCGAGAAATCCGTCCGTTTTCGTCATTTGTTATCGAATCGACTTAAAGCCAGATCGTCACATTGGCCCCTCTTTTCTCTGAATCGGTAGTACTTTTCGGCTGCGAAGCTATGTCGCGTGCTGCGGTGTGCGGAGACAGTAAAAGCACTATAGTAGAACAAAGATGAAGCTTCTAAGTTGATGTAAGAGCCAGTAAGAAGTAGTACAATTCAAGTTTTAGGTATCGATTATTTACTTTTTAGCTGGCCTTGGTTCCTTGGACATGATCTAGGACCTTAAGATTCTGCATGAAAGGAGGACTAGTAGCCGCGTTGCACGGGAGAATGTGAAATGTGTTCATATGTAGTAGAAACCTGAGAAATCCGTCCGTTTTCGTCATTTGTTATCGAATCGACTTAAAGCCCGATCGTCACATTGGAAGCTCTTCTCTCTGAAACGGTTGTACTTATCGTCTGCAAAGCTATGTCGCGTGCTGCGGTATGTGGAGACAATAGAATCACCATAGTAGAACACAGATGAAGTTTTAAGTCGATGTAATAGCCAGTAAGAAGTAGTACAATTCAAGTTTTAGGTATCGATTATTGATTTTTTAGCTGGCTTTGGTGCCTTGGACATGTGCTAAGACCTTAAGATTCTGCATCAAAAGGAGGACTAGCAGCCGAGTTGCACGGGAGAATGTGAAAAGTGTTCATATGTAGTAAAAACCTGAGAAATCCGTCCGTTTTCGTCATTTGTTATCGAATCGACTTAAAGCCAGATCGTAACATTGGCCGCTCTTCTCCCTGAAGCGGTTGTACTTATCGTCTGCAAAGCTATTTCGCGTGCTGCGGTACGCGGAGACTCTAAAAGCACTATAGTAGAACACAGATGAAGCTTCTAAGTTGATGTAATAGCCAGTAAGAAGTAGTACAATTCAAGTGTTATGTATCGATTATTGACTGTTTAGCTGGCTTTGATGCCTTGGACATGAGCTAGGACCTTAAGATTCTGCATGAAAGGAGGACTAGCAGCCGCGTTGCACGGGAGAATGTAAAATGTGTTCATATGTAGTAGAAACCTGAGAAATCCGTCCGTTTTCGTCATTTGTTATCGAATCGACTTAAAGCCCGATCGTCACATTGGCCGCTCTTCTCTCTGAAACGTTTGTACTTATCGTCTGCAAAGCTATGTCGCGTGCTGCGGTATGCGGAGACACTAAAAGCACCATAGTAGAACACAGATGAAGCTTCAAAGTTGATGTAATAGCCAGTAAGAAGTAGTACAATTCAAGTTTTAGGTACTGATTATTTACTTTTTAGCTGGCTTTGCTGCCTTGGACATGAGCTAGGACCTTAAGTTTCTGCATGAAAGGAGGTCTAGCAGCCGAGTTACACGGGAGAATGTGAAAAATGTTCATATGTAGTAAAAACCTGAGAAATCTGTCCGTTTTCTTCATTTGTTATCGAATCGACTTAAAGCCAGATCGTCACATTGGCCGCTCTTCTCTCTGAAACGGTTGTACATATCGTCTGCAAAGCTATGTCGCGTGCTGCGGTGTGCGGAGACACTAAATGCACAATAGTAGAACACAGATGAAGCTTCTAAGTTGATGTAATAGCCAGTAAGAAGTAGTACAATTAAAGTTTTAGGTATCGATTATTGACTTTTTAGCTGGCTTTGGTGCCTTGGACATGAGCTAGGACCTTAAGATTCTGCATGAAAGGAGGACTAGCAGCCGCGTTGCACGGGAGAATGTGAAATGTGTTCATATGTAGTAAAAACCTGAGAAATCCGTCCGTTTTCGTCATTTGTTATCGAATCGACTTAAAGCCCGATCGTCACATTGGCCGCTCTTCTCTCTTAAACGGTTGTACTTATCGTCAGCAAAGCTATGTCGTATGCTGCGGTATGTGGAGACACTAAAACCACCACAATAGAACACAGATGAAGCTTCTAAGTTGATGTAATAGCCAGTAAGAAGTAGTACAATTCAAGTTTTAGGTAGTGATTATTGACTTTTTAGCTGGCTTTGGTGCCTTGGACATGTGCTAGGACATTAAGATTCTGCATGAAAGGAGGACTAGCAGCCGAGTTGCACGGGACAATGTGAAAAGTGTTCATATGTAGTAAAAACCTGAGAAATCCGTCCGTTTTCGTAATTTGTTATCGAATCGACTTAAAGCCCGATCGTCAAAATGGCCGCTCTTCCCTCTGAAACGGTTGTACTTATCGTCTGCAAAGCTATGTCGCGTGCTGCGGTATGCGGAGACACTAAAAGCACCATAGTAGAACACTGATGAAGCTTCTAAGTTGATGTAATAGCCAGCAAGAAGTAGTACAATTCAAGTTTTAGGTATCGATTATTGACATTTTAGCTGTCTTTGGTGCTTTGGACAAGAGCTAGGACCTTAATATTCTGCATGAAAGGCGATCTAGCAGCCGAGTTGCACGGGAGAATGTGAAAAGTGTTCATATGTAGTAAAAACCTGAGAAATCCGTCCGTTTTCGTCATTTGATATCGAATCGACTTAAAGCCAGATCGTCACATTGGCCGCTCTCCTCTCTGAAACGGTTGTACTTATCGTCTGCAAAGCTATGTCGCGTGCTGCGGTATGCGGAGACTGTAAATTCACCATAGTAGAACACAGATGAAGCTTCTAAGTTGATGTAATAGCCAGTAAGAAGTAGTACAATTCAAGTTTTATGTATTGATTGTTGACTTCTTAGCTGGCTTTGGTGCCTTGGACATGAGCTAGGACCTTAAGACTCTGCATGAAAGGAGGACTAGCAGCCGAGCTGCACGGGAGAATGTGAAAAGTGTTCATATGTAGTAAAAGCCTGAGAAATCTGTCCGTTTTCGTCATTTGTTATCCAGTCGACTTAAAGCCAGATCGTCAAATTGGCCCCTCTTTTCTCTGAAACGGTTGTACTTATCGTCTGCAAAGCTATGTCGCGTGCTGCGGTATGCGGAGACAATAAAATCACCATAGTAGAACACAGATGAAGCTTCTAAGTTGATATAATAGCCAGTAAGAAGTAGTACACTTCAAGTTTTAGGTATCGATTATTGACTTTTTAGCTGGTTTTGGTGCCTTGGACATGAGCTAGGACCTTAAGATTCTGCATCAAAAGGAGGACTAGCAGCCGAGTTGCGCGGGAGAATGTGAAAAGTGTTCATATGTAGTAAAAACCTGAGAAATCCGTCCGTTTTCGTCATTTGATATCGAATCGACTTAAAGCCAGATCGTCACATGGGCCACTCTCCTCTCTGAAACGGTTGTACTTATCGTCTGCAAAGCTATGTCGCGTGCTGCGGTATGCGGAGACACTAAAAGCACCATAGTAGAACACAGATGAAGCTTCTAAGATGATGTAATAGCCAGTAAGAAGTAGTACAATTCAAGTTTTAGGTATCGATTATTGACTTTTTAGCTGGCTTTGGTTATCTGGACATGAGCTAGGACCTTAAGATTCTGCATGAAAGGAGGACTAGCAGCCGAGTTCCACGGGAGAATGTGAAAAGTGTTCATATGTAGTAAAAACCTGAGAAATCCGTCCGTTTTCGTCATTTGTTATCGAATCGACTTAAAGCCAGATCGTCAAATTGGCCCCTCTTTTCTCTGAAACGGTTGTACTTATCGTTTGCAAAGCTATGTCGCGTGCTGCGGTATGCGGAGACAATAAAATCACCATAGTAGAAAACAGATGAAGCTTCTAAGTTGATATAATAGCCAGTAAGAAGTAGTACACTTCAAGTTTTAGGTATCGATTATTGACTTTTTTGCTGGCATTGGTGCCTTGGACATGAGCTGGGACCTGAAGATTCTGCATTAAAGGAGGACTAGCAGCCGCGTTGCACGGGAGAATGTGAAATGTGTTCATATGTGGTAGAAACCTGAGAAATCCGTCCGTTTTCGTCATTTGTTATCGAATCGACTTAAAGCCCGATCGTCACATTGGCCCCTCTTTTCTCTGAAACGGTAGTACTTTTCGTCTGCGAAGCTATGTCGCGTGCTGCGGTGTGCGGAGACACTAAAAGCACTATAGTAGAACAAAGATGAAGCTTCTAAGTTGATGTAAGAGCCAGTAAGAAGTGGTACAATTCAAGTTTTAGGTATCGATTATTGACTTTTTAGCTGGCCTTGGTGCCTTGGACATGATCTAGGACCTTAAGTTTCTGCATGAAAGGAGGACTAGTAGCCGCGTTGCACGGGAGAATGTGAAATGTGTTCATATGTAGTAGAAACCTGAGAAATCCGTCCGTTTTCGTCATTTGTTATCGAATCGACTTAAAGCCCGATCGTCACATTGGAAGCTCTTCTCTCTGAAACGGTTGTACTTATCGTCTGCAAAGCTATGTCGCGTGCTGCGGTATGTGGAGACAATAAAATCACCATAGTAGAACACAGATGAAGTTTTAAGTCGATGTAATAGCCAGTAAGAAGTAGTACAATTCAAGTTTTAGGTATCGATTATTGATTTTTTAGCTGGCTTTGGTGCCTTGGACATGAGCTAGGATCTTAAGATTCTGCATCAAAAGGAGGACTAGCAGCCGAGTTGCACGGGAGTATGTGAAAAGTGTTCATATGTAGTAAAAACCTGAGAAATCCGTCCGTTTTCGTCATTTGTTATCGAATCGACTTGAAGCCAGATCGTAACATTGGCCGCTCTTCTCTCTGAAACGGTTGTACTTATCGTCTGCAAAGCTATTTCGCGTGCTGCGGTACGCGGAGACTCTAAAAGCACTATAGTAGAACACAGATGAAGCTTCTAAGTTGATGTAATAGCCAGTAAGAAGTAGTACAATTCAAGTGTTAGGTATCGATTATTGACTGTTTAGCTGGCTTTGATGCCTTGGACATGAGCTAGGACCTTAAGATTCTGCATGAAAGGAGGACTAGCAGCCGCGTTGCACGGGAGAATGTGAAATGTGTTCATATGTAGTAGAAACCTGAGAAATCCGTCCGTTTTCGTCATTTGTTATCGAATCGACTTAAAGCCCGATCGTCACATTGGCCGCTCTTCTCTCTGAAACGTTTGTACTTATCGTCTGCAAAGCTATGTCGCGTGCTGCGGTATGCGGAGACACTAAAAGCACCATAGTAGAACACAGATGAAGCTTCAAAGTTGATGTAATAGCCAGTAAGAAGTAGTAAAATTCAAGTTTTAGGTACTGATTATTTACTTTTTAGCTGGCTTTGCTGCCTTGGACATGAGCTAGGACCTTAAGTTTCTGCATGAAAGGAGGTCTAGCAGCCGAGTTACACGGGAGAATGTGAAAAATGTTCATATGTAGTAAAAACCTGAGAAATCTGTCCGTTTTCTTCATTTGTTATCGAATCGACTTAAAGCCAGATCGTCACATTGGCCGCTCTTCTCTCTGAAACGGTTGTACATATCGTCTGCAAAGCTATGTCGCGTGCTGCGGTGCGCGGAGACACTAAATGCACAACAGTAGAACACAGATGAAGCTTCTAAGTTGATGTAATAGCCAGTAAGAAGTAGTACAATTAAAGTTTTACGTATCGATTATTGACTTTTTAGCTGGCTTTGGTGCCTTGGACATGAGCTAGGACCTTAAGATTCTGCATGAAAGGAGGACTAGCAGCCGCGTTGCACGGAAGAATGTGAAATGTCTTCATATGTAGTAAAAACCTGAGAAATCCGTCCGTTTTCGTCATTTGTTATCGAATCGACTTAAAGCCCGATCGTCACATTGGCCGCTCTTCTCTCTGAAACGGTTGTACTTATCGTCAGCAAAGCTATGTCGTATGCTGCGGTATGTGGAGACACTAAAACCACCACAATAGAACACAGATGAAGCTTCTAAGTTGATGTAATAGCCAGTAAGAAGTAGTACAATTCAAGTTTTAGGTAGTGATTATTGACTTTTTAGCTGGCTTTGGTGCCTTGGACATGTGCTAGGACATTAAGATTCTGCATGAAAGGAGGACTAGCAGCCGAGTTGCACGGGACAATGTGAAAAGTGTTCATATGTAGTAAAAACCTGAGAAATCCGTCCGTTTTCGTAATTTGTTATCGAATCGACTTAAAGCCCGATCGTCAAAATGGCCGCTCTTCCCTCTGAAACGGTTGTACTTATCGTCTGCAAAGCTATGTCGCGTGCTGCGGTATGCGGAGACTGTAAAGGCACCATAGTAGAACACAGATGAAGCTTCTAAGTTGATGTAATAGCCAGTAAGAAGTAGTACAATTCAAGTTTTATGTATTGATTATTGACTTCTTAGCTGGCTTTGGTGCCTTGGACATGAGCTAGGACCTTAAGACTCTGCATGAAAGGAGGACTAGCCGCCGAGCTGCACGGGAGAATGTGAAAAGTGTTCATATGTAGTAAAAACCATAGAAATCTGTCCGTTTTCGTCATTTGTTATCCAATCGACTTAAAGCCAGATCGTCAAATTGGCCCCTCTTTTCTCTGAAACGGTTGTACTTATCGTCTGCAAAGCTATGTCGCGTGCTGCGGTATGCGGAGACAATAAAAATCACCATAGTAGAACACAGATGAAGCTTCTAAGATGATGTAATAGCCAGTAAGAAGTAGTACAATTCAAGTTTTAGTTATCGATTATTGACTTTTTAGCTGACTTTGGTTATCTGGACATGAGCTAGGACCTTAAGATTCTGCATGAAAGGAGGACTAGCAGCCGAGTTCCACGGGAGAATGTGAAAAGTGTTCATATGTAGTAAAAACCTGAGAAATCCGTCCGTTTTCGTCATTTGTTATCGAATCGACTTAAAGCCAGATCGTCAAATTGGCCCCTCTTTTCTCTGAAACGGTTGTACTTATCGTTTGCAAAGCTATGTCGCGTGCTGCGGTATGCGGAGACAATAAAATCACCATAGTAGAAAACAGATGAAGCTTCTAAGTTGATATAATAGCCAGTAAGAAGTAGTACACTTCAAGTTTTAGGTATCGATTATTGACTTTTTTGCTGGCTTTGGTGCCTTGGACATGAGCTGGGACCTTAAGATTCTGCATTAAAGGAGGACTAGCAGCCGCGTTGCACGGGAGAATGTGAAATGTGTTCATATGTGGTAGAAACCTGAGAAATCCGTCCGTTTTCGTCATTTGTTATTGAATCGACTTAAAGCCCGATCGTCACATTGGCCGCTCTTCTCTCTGAAACGGTTGCACTTATCGTCTGCAAAGCTATGTCGTATGCTGCGGTAGGCGGAGACACTGAAACCACCACAGTAGAACACAGATGAAGCTTCTAATTTGATGTAATAGCCAGTAAGAAGTAGTACAATTCAAGTTTTAGGTATCGATTATTGACTTTTTAGCTGGCTTTGATGCCTTGGACATGAGCTAGGACCTTAAGAATCTGCCTGAAAGGAGGACTAGCAGCCGAGTTGCAGGGAAGAATGTGAAAAGTGTTCATATGTAGTAAAAACCAAAGAAATCCGTCCGTTTTCGTCATTTGTTATCGAATCGACTTAATGCCAGATCGTCAAATTGGCCCCTCTTTTCTCTGAAACGGTTGTACTTATCGTCTGCAAAGCTATGTCGCGTGCTGCGGTATGCGGAGACAATAAAATCACCATAGTAGAACACAGATGAAGCTTCTAAGTTGATATAATAGCCGGTAAGAAGTAGTACACTTCAAGTTTTAGGTATCGATTATTGACTTTTTAGCTGGCTTTGGTGCCTTGGACATGAGCTAGGACCTTATGATTCTGCATTAAAGGAGGACTAGCCGCCGCGTTGCACGGGAGAATGTGAAAAGTGTTCATATGTAGTTGAAACCTGAGAAATCCGTCCGTTTTCGTCATTTGTTATCGAATCGACTTAAAGCCCGATCGTAACATTGGCCGCTCTTCTCTCTGAAACGGTTGTACTTATCGTCTGCAAAGCTATGTCGCGTTCTGCGGTATGCGGAGACAATAAAATCACCATAGTAGAACACAAATGAAGCTTCTAAGTTGATATAATAGCCAGTAAGAAGTAGTACACTTCAAGTTTTAGGTATCGATTATTGACTTTTTAGCTGGCTTTGGTGATTGGACATGAGCTAGGACCTTACGATTCTGCATCAAAAGGAGGACTAGCAGCCGAGTTGCATGGGAGAATGTGAAAAGTGTTCATATGTAGTAAAAACCTGAGAAATCCGTCCGTTTTCGTCATTTGTTATTGAATCGACTTAAAGCCAGATCGTCAAATTGGCCCCTCTTTTCTCTGAAACGGTTGTACTTATTGTCTGCAAAGCTATGTCGCGTGCTGCGGTATGCGGAGACAATAAAATCACCATAGTAGAACACAGATGAAGCTTCTAAGTTGATATAATAGCCAGTAAGAAGTAGTACACTTCAAGTTTTAGGTATCGATTATTGACTTTTTAGCTGGCTTTGGTGCCTTGGACATGAGCTAGGACCTTAAGATTCTGCATCAAAAGGAGGACTAGCAGCCGAGTTGCACGGGAGAATGTGAAAAGTGTTCATATGTAGTAAAAACCTGAGAAATCCGTCCGTTTTCGTCATTTGTTATCGAATCGACTTAAAGCCAGATCGTCACATTGGCCGCTCTTCTCTCTGAAACGGTTGTACTTATCGTCTGGAAAGCTATGTCGCGTGCTGCTGTATGCGGAGACACTAAAAGCACCATAGTAGAACACAGATGAAGCTTCTAAGATGATGTAATAGCCAGTAAGAAGTAGAACAATTCAAGTTTTAGGTATCGATTATTGACTTTTTAGCTGGCTTTGGTGCCTTGGACATGAGCTAGGACCTTAAGATTCTGCATGAAAAGAGGACTAGCAGCCGAGTTGCACGGGAGAATGTGAAAAGTGTTCATATGTAGTAAAAACCTGAGAAATCCGTCCGTTTTCTTCATTTGTTATCGAATCGACTTAAAGCCAGATCGTCAAATTGGCCCCTCTTTTCTCTGAAACGGTTGTACTTATCGTCTGCAAAGCTATGTCGTATGCTGCGGTAGGCGGAAACACTGAAACCACCACAGTAGAACACAGATGAAGCTTCTAATTTGATGTAATAGCCAGTAAGAATTAGTACAATTCAAGTTTTAGGTATCGATTATTGACTTTTTAGCTGGCTTTGATGCCTTGTACATGAGCTAGGACCTTAAGAATCTGCATGAAAGGAGGACTAGCAGCCGAGTTGCAGGGAAGAATGTGAAAAGTGTTCATATGTAGTAAAAACCAAAGAAATCCGTCCGTTTTCGTCATTTGTTATCGAATCGACTTAAAGCCAGATCGTCAAATTGGCCCCTCTTTTCTCTGAAACGGTTGTACTTATCGTCTGCAAAGCTATGTCGCGTGCTGCGGTATGCGGAGACAATAAAATCACCATAGTAGAACACAGATGAAGCTTCTAAGTTGATATAATAGCCGGTAAGAAGTAGTACACTTCAAGTTTTAGGTATCGATTATTGACCTTTTTAGCTGGCTTTGGTGATCTGGACATGAGCTAGGACCTTAAGATTCTGCATGAAAGGAGGACTAGCAGCCGAGTTGCACGGGAGAATGTGAAAAGTGTTCATATGTAGTAAAAACCTGAGACATCCGTCCGTTTTCGTCATTTGTTATCGAATCGACTTAATGCCAGAACGTCACATTGGCCGCTCCTCTCTCTGAAACGGTTGTACTTATCGTCCTCAAAGCTATGTCGCGTGCTGCGGAATGCGGAGACACTAAAAGCACCATAGTAGAACACAAATGAAGCTTCTAAGTTGATGTAATAGCCATTAAGAAGTAGTACTATTCAAGTTTTAGGTATCGATTATTGACTTTTTAGCTGGCTTTGGTGCCTTGGACATGAGCTAGGACCTTAAGATTCTGCATTAAAGGAGGACTAGCAGCCGAGTTTCACGGGAGAATGTGAAATGTGTTCATATGTAGTAGAAACCTGAGAAATCCGTCCGTTTTCTTCATTTGTTATCGAATCGACTTAAAGCCAGATCGTCATATTGGCCGCTCTTCTCTCTGAAACGGTTGTACTTATCGTCTGCAAAGTTATGTCGCGTGCTGCGGTATGCGGAGACAATAAAATCACCATAGTAGAACACAGATGAAGCTTCTAAGTTGACATAATAGCCAGTAAGAAGTAGTACACTTCAAGTTTTATGTATTGATTATTGACTTCTTAGCTGGCTTTGGTGCCTTGGACATGAGCTAGGACCTTAAGATTCTGCATGAAAGGAGGACTAGCAGCCGAGCTGCACGGGAGAATGTGAAAAGTGTTCATATGTAGTAAAAACCTGAGAAATCTGTCCGTTTTCGTCATTTATTATCAAATCGACTTAAAGCCAGATCGTCAAATTGGCCCCTCCTTTCTCTGAAACGGTTGTACTTATCGTCTGCAAAGCTATGTCGCGTGCTGCGGTATGCGGAGACAATAAAATCACCATAGTAGAACACAGATGAAGCTTCTAAGTTGATATAATAGCCAGTAAGAAGTAGTACACTTCAAGTATTAGGTATCGATTATTGACTTTTTAGCTGGCTTTGGTGCCTTGGACATGAGCTAGGACCTTAAGATTCTGCATCAAAAGGAGGACTAGCAGCCGAGTTGCACGAGAGAATGTGAAAAGTGTTCATATGTAGTAAAAACCTGAGAAATCCGTCCGTTTTCGTTAATTGTTATCGAATCGACTTAAAGCCAGATCGTCACATTGGCCGCTCTTCTCTCTGAAACGGTTGTACTTATCGTCTGGAAAGCTATGTCGCGTGCTGCGGTATGCGGAGACAATAAAATCACCATAGTAGAAAACAGATGAAGCTTCTAAGTTGATATAATAGCCAGTAAGAAGTAGTACACTTCAAGTTTTAGGTATCGATTATTGACTTTTTTGCTGGCTTTGGTGCCTTGGACATGAGCTGGGACCTTAAGATTCTGCATTAAAGGAGGACTAGCAGCCGCGTTGCACGGGAGAATGTGAAATGTGTTCATATGTGGTAGAAACCTGAGAAATCCGTCCGTTTTCGTCATTTGTTATCGAATCGACTTAAAGCCCGATCGTCACATTGGCCGCTCTTCTCTCTGAAACGGTTGTACTTATCGTCTGCAAAGCTATGTCGTATGCTGCGGTAGGCGGAAACACTGAAACCACCACAGTAGAACACAGATGAAGCTTCTAATTTGATGTAATAGCCAGTAAGAAGTAGTACAATTCAAGTTTTAGGTATCGATTATTGACTTTTTAGCTGGCTTTGATGCCTTGCACATGAGCTAGGACCTTAAGAATCTGCATGAAAGGAGGACTAGCAGCCGAGTTGCAGGGAAGAATGTGAAAAGTGTTCATATGTAGTAAAAACCAAAGAAATCCGTCCGTTTTCGTCATTTGTTATCGAATCGACTTAAAGCCAGATCGTCAAATTGTCCCCTCTTTTCTCTGAAACGGTTGTACTTATCGTCTGCAAAGCTATGTCGCGTGCTGCGGTATGCGGAGACAATAAAATCACCATAGTAGAACACAGATGACGCTTCTAAGTTGATATAATAGCCGGTAAGAAGTAGTACACTTCAAGTTTTAGGTATCGATTATTGAACTTTTTAGCTGGCTTTGGTGATCTGGACATGAGCTAGGACCTTAAGATTCTGCATGAAAGGAGGACTAGCAGCCGAGTTGCACGGGAGAATGTGAAAAGTGTTCATATGTAGTAAAAACCTGAGAAATCCGTCCGTTTTCGTCATTTGTTATCGAATCGCCTTAAAGCTAGATCGTCACTTGGCCGCTCTTCTCTCTGAAACGGCTGTACTTATCGTCTGCAAAGCTATGTGGCGTGCTGCGGTATGCGGAGACACTAAAAGCACCATAGTAGAACACAAATGAAGCTTCTAAGTTGATGTAATAGCCATTAAGAAGTAGTACAATTCAAGTTTTAGGTATCGATTATTGACTTTTTAGCTGGCTTTGGTGCCTTGGACATGAGCTAGGACCTTAAGATTCTGCATTAAAGGAGGACTAGCAGCCGCGTTTCACGGGAGAATGTGAAATGTGTTCATATGTAGTAGAAACCTGAGAAATCCGTCCGTTTTCGTCATTTGTTATCGAATCGACTTAAAGCCAGATCGTCACATTTGCCGCTCTTCTCTCTGAAACGGTTGTACTTATCGTCTGCAAAGTTTTGTCGCGTGCTGCGGTATGCGGAGACAATAAAATCACCATAGTAGAACACAGATGAAGCTTCTAAGTTGACATAATAGCCAGTAAGAAGTAGTACACTTCAAGTTTTATGTATTGATTATTGACTTCTTAGCTGGCTTTGGTGCCTTGGACATGAGCTAGGACCATAAGATTCTGCATGAAAGGAGGACTAGCAGCCGAGTTGCACGGGAGAATGTGAAAAGTGTTCACATGTAGTAAAAACCTGCGAAATCCGTCCGTTTTCGTCATTTGTTATCGAATCGACTTAAAGCCAGATCGTCACTTGGCTGCTCTTCTCTCTGAAACGGTTCTACTTATCGTCTGCAAAGCTATGTCGCATGCTGCGGTATGCGGAGACACTAAAAGCACCATAGTAGAACACAGATGAAGCTTCTAAGTTGATGTAATAGCCAGTAAGAAGTAGTACAATTCAAGTTTTAGGTATCGATTATTTACTTTTTAGCTGGCTTTGGTGCCTTGGACATGAGCTAGGACCTTAAGATTCTGCATGAAAGGAGGACTAGCAGCCGAGCTGCACGGGAGAATGTGAAAAGTGTTCATATGTAGTAAAAACCTGAGAAATCTGTCCGTTTTCGTCATTTATTATCAAATCGACTTAAAGCCAGATCGTCAAATTGGCCCCTCCTTTCTCTGAAACGGTTGTACTTATCGTCTGCAAAGCTATGTCGCGTGCTGCGGTATGCGGAGACAATACAATCACCATAGTAGAACACAGATGAAGCTTCTAAGTTGATATAATAGCCAGTAAGAAGTAGTACACTTCAAGTTTTAGGTATCGATTATTGTTTTTTAGCTGGCTTTGGTGCCTTGGACATGAGCTAGGACCTTAAGATTCTGCATCAAAAGGAGGACTAGCAGCCGAGTTGCACGGGAGAATGTGAAAAGTGTTCATATGTAGTAAAAACCTGAGAAATCCGTCCGTTTTCGTCAATTGTTATCGAATCGACTTAAAGCCAGATCGTCACATTGGCCGCTCTTCTCTCTGAAACGGTTGTACTTATCGTCTGGAAAGCTATGTCGCGTGCTGCGGTATGCGGAGACACTAAAAGCACCATAGTAGAACACAGATGAAGCTTCTAAGTTGATGTAATAGCCAGTAAGAAGTAGTATAATTCAAGTTTTAGGTATCGATTATTGACTTTTTAGCTGGCATTGGTGCCTTGGACATGAGCTAGGACCTTAAGATTCTGCATTAAAGGAGGACTAGCAGCCGCGTTGCACGGGAGAATGTGAAAAGTGTTCATATGTAGTAGAAACCTGAGAAATCCGTCCGTTTTCGTCATTTGTTATCGAATCGACTTAAAGCCCGATCGTAACATTGGCCGCTCTTCTCTCTGAAACGGTTGTACTTATCGTCTGCAAAGCTATGTCGCGTTCTGCGGTATGCGGAGACACTAAAAGCACCATAGTAGAACACAGATGAAGCTTCTAAGATGATGTAATAGCCAGTAAGAAGTAGTACAATTCAAGTTTTAGGTATCGATTATTGACTTTTTAGCTGGCTTTGGTTATCTGGACATGAGCTAGGACCTTAAGATTCTGCATGAAAGGAGGACTAGCAGCCGAGTTGCACGGGAGAATGTGAAAAGTGTTCATATGTAGTAAAAACCTGAGAAATCCGTCCGTTTTCGTCATTTGTTATCGAATCGACTTAAAGCCAGATCGTCAAATTGTCCCCTCTTTTCTCTGAAACGGTTGTACTTATCGTTTGCAAAGCTATGTCGCGTGCTGCGGTATGCGGAGGTAATAAAATCACCATAGTAGAAAACAGATGAAGCTTCTAAGTTGATATAATACCAGTAAGAAGTAGTACACTTCAAGTTTTAGGTATCGATTATTGACTTTTTTGCTGGCTTTGGTGCCTTGGAGATGAGCTGGGACCTTCAGATTCTGCATTAAAGGTGGACTAGCAGCCGCGTTGCACGGGAGGATGTGAAATGTGTTCATATGTGGTAGAAACCTGAGAAATCCGTCCGTTTTCGTCATTTGTTATCGAATCGACTTAAAGCCCGATCGTCACATTGGCCGCTCTTCTCTCTGAAACGGTTGTACTTATCGTCTGCAAAGCTATGTCGCGTGCTGCGGTACGCGGAGACAATAAAATCACCATAGTAGAACACAGATGAAGCTTCTAAGTTGATATAATAGTCAGTAAGAAGTAGTACACTTCAAGTTTTAGGTATCGATTATTGACTTTTTAGCTGGCTTTGGTGATCTGGACATGAGCTAGGACCTTAAGATTCTGCATCAAAAGGAGGACTAGCAGCCGAGTTGCACGGGAGAATGTGAAAAGTGTTCATATGTAGTAAAAACCTTAGAAATCCGTCCGTTTTCGTCATCTGTTATCGAATCGACTTAAAGCCAGATCGTCAAATTTGCCCCTCTTTTCTCTGAAACGGTTGTACTTATCGTCTGCAAAGCTATGTCGCGTGCTGCGGTATGCGGATACAATAAAATCACCATAGTAGAACACAGATGAAGCTTCTAAGTTGATATAATAGCCGGTAAGAAGTAGTACACTTCAAGTTTTAGGTATCGATTATTGACTTTTTAGCTGGCTTTGGTGATTTGGACATGAGCTAGGACCTTAAGATTCTGCATGGAAGGAGGACTAGCAGCCGAGTTGCACGGGAGAATGTGAAAAGTGTTCATATGTAGTAAAAACCTGAGAAATCCGTCCGTTTTCGTCATTTGTTATCGAATCGACTTAATGCCAGAACGTCACATTGGCCGCTCCTCTCTCTGAAACGGTTGTACTTATCGTCCTCAAAGCTATGTCGCGTGCTGCGGTATGCGGAGACACTAAAAGCACCATAGTAGAACACAAATGAAGCTTCTAAGTTGATGTAATAGCCATTAAGAAGTAGTACAATTCAAGTTTTACGTATCGATTATTGACTTTTTAGCTGGCTTTGGTGCCTTGGACATGAGCTAGGACCTTAAGATTCTGCATTAAAGGAGGACTAGCAGCCGCATTTCACGGGAGAATGTGAAATGTGTTCATATGTAGTAGAAACCTGAGAAATCCGTCCGTTTTCGTCATTTGTTATCGAATCGACTTAAAGCCAGATCGTCAAATTGGCCCCTCTTTTCTCTGAAACGGTTGTACTTATCGTCTGCAAAGCTATGTCGCGTGCTACGGTATGCGGAGACAATAAAATCACCATAGTAGAACACAGATGAAGCTTCTAAGTTGATATAATAGCCAGTAAGAAGTAGTACACTTCAAGTTTTAGGTATCGATTATTGACTTTTTAGCTGGCTTTGATGCCTTGGACATGAGCTAGGACCTTACGATTTTGCATCAAAAGGAGGACTAGCAGCCGAGTTGCACGGGAGAATGTGAAAAGTGTTCATATGTAGTAAAAACCTGAGAAATCCGTCCGTTTTCGTCATTTGTGATCGAATCGACTTAAAGCCATATCGTCACATTGACCGCTCTTCTCTCTGAAACGGTTGTACTTATCGTCTGGAAAGCTATGTCGCGTGCTGCGGTATGCGGAGACACTAAAAGCACCATAGTAGAACACAGATGAAGCTTCTAAGATGGTGTAATAGCCAGTAAGAAGTAGTACAATTCAAGTTTTAGGTATCGATTATTGACTTTTTAGCTGGCTTTGGTGATCTGGACATGAGCTAGGACCTTAAGATTCTGCATGAAAGGAGGACTAGCAGCCGAGTGGCACGGGAGAATGTGAAAAGTGTTCATATGTAGTAAAAACCTGAGAAATCCGTCCGTTTTCGTCATTTGTTATCGAATCGACTTAATGCCAGAACGTCACATTGGCCGCTCCTCTCTCTGAAACGGTTGTACTTATCGTCCTCAAAGCTATGTCGCGTGCTGCGGTATGCGGAGACACTAAAAGCACCATAGTAGAACACAGATGAAGCTTCTAAGTTGATGTAATAGCCAGTAAGAAGTAGTACAATTCAAGTTTTAGGTATCGATTATTGACTTTTTAGCTGGCTTTGGTGCCTTGGACATGAGCTAGGACCTTAAGATTCTGCATTGAAGGAGGACTAGCAGCCGAGTTGCACGGGAGAATGTGAAATGTGTTCATATGTAGTAGAAACCTGAGAAATCCGTCCGTTTTCGTCATTTGTTATCGAATCGACTTAAAGCCAGATCGTCACATTGGCCGCTCTTCTCTCTGAAACGGTTGTACTTATCGTCTGCAAAGCTATGTCGCGTGCTGCGGTATGCGGAGACAATAAAATCACCATAGTAGAACACAGATGAAGCTTCTAAGTTGATATAATAGCCAGTAAGATGTAGTACAATACAAGTTTTAGGTATCGATTATTGACTTTTTAGCTGGCTTTGGAGCCTTGGACATGAGCTAGGACCTTAAGATTCTGCATCAAAAGGAGGACTAGCAGCCGAGTTGCACGGGAGAATGTGAAAAGTGTTCATATGTAGTAGAAACCTGAGAAATCCGTCCGTTTTCGTCATTTGTTATCGAATCGACTTAAAGCCAGATCGTCACATTGGCCGCTCTTCTCTCTGAAACGGTTGTACTTATCGTCTGCATAGCTATGTCGCGTGCTGCGGTGTGCGGAGACACTAAAAGCACCATAGTAGAACACAGATGAAGCTTCTAAGATGATGTAATAGCCAGTAAGAAGTAGTACACTTCAAGTTTTAGGTATCGATTATTGACTTTTTAGCTGGCTTTGGTGCCTTGGACATGAGCTAGGACCTTAAGATTCTGCATCAAAAGGAGGACTGGCAGCCGAGTTGCACGGGAGAATGTGAAAAGTGTTCATATGTAGTAAAAACCTGAGAAATCCGTCCGTTTTCGTCATTTGTTATCGAATCGACTTAAAGCCAAATCGTCACATTGGCCGCTCTGCTCTCTGAAACGGTTGTACTTATCGTCTGCAAAGCTATGTCGCGTACTGCGGTATTCGGAGACACTAAAAGCACCATAGTAGAACACAGATGAAGCTTCTAATATGATGTAATAGCCAGTAAGAAGTAGTACAATTCAAGTTTTAGGTATCGATTATTGACTTTTTAGCTGGCTTTGGAGCCTTGGACATGAGCTAGGACCTTAAGATTCTGCATCAAAAGGAGGACTAGCAGCCGAGTTGCACGGGAGAATGTGAAAAGTGTTCATATGTAGTAGAAACCTGAGAAATCCGTCCGTTTTCGTCATTTGTTATCGAATCGACTTAAAGCCAAATCGTCACATTGGCCGCTCTGCTCTCGGAAACGGTTGTACTTATCGTCTGCAAAGCTATGTCGCGTACTGCGGTATTCGGAGACACTAAAAGCACCATAGTAGAACACAGATGAAGCTTCTAAGATGATGTAATAGCCAGTAAGAAATAGTACAATTCAAGTTTTAGGTATCGATTGTTGACTTTTTAGCTGGCTTCGGTGCCTTGGACTTGACCTAGGACCTTAAGATTCTGCATGAAAGGAGGACTAGCAGCCGAGTTGCACGGGAGAATGTGAAAAGTGTTCATATGTAGTAAAAACCTGAGAAATCCGTCCGTTTTCGTCATTTGTTATCGAATCGACTTAAAGCCAGATCGTCAAATTGGCACCTGTTTTCTCTGAACCGGTTGTACTTATCGTCTTCAAAGCTATGTCGCGTGCTGCGGTATGCGGAGACACTAAAAGCACCATAGTAGAACACAGATGAAGCTTCTAAGTTGATGTAATAGCCAGTAAGAAGTAGTACAATTCAAGTTTTAGGTATCGATTATTGACTTTTTAGCTGGCATTGGTGCCTTGGACATGAGCTAGGACCTTAAGATTCTGCATTAAAGGAGGACTAGCAGCCGCGTTGCACGGGAGAATGTGAAAAGTGTTCATATGTAGTAGAAACCTGAGAAATCCGTCCGTTTTCGTCATTTGTTATCGAATCGACTTAAAGCCCGATCGTAACATTGGCCGCTCTTCTCTCTGAAACGGTTGTACTTATCGTCTGCAAAGCTATGTCGCGTTCTGCGGTATGCGGAGACACTAAAAGCACCATAGTAGAACACAGATGAAGCTTCTAAGATGATGTAATAGCCAGTAAGAAGTAGTACAATTCAAGTTTTAGGTATCGATTATTGACTTTTTAGCTGGCTTTGGTTATCTGGACATGAGCTAGGACCTTAAGATTCTGCATGAAAGGAGGACTAGCAGCCGAGTTGCACGGGAGAATGTGAAAAGTGTTCATATGTAGTAAAAACCTGAGAAATCCGTCCGTTTTCGTCATTTGTTATCGAATCGACTTAAAGCCAGATCGTCAAATTGTCCCCTCTTTTCTCTGAAACGGTTGTACTTATCGTTTGCAAAGCTATGTCGCGTGCTGCGGTATGCGGAGGTAATAAAATCACCATAGTAGAAAACAGATGAAGCTTCTAAGTTGATATAATACCAGTAAGAAGTAGTACACTTCAAGTTTTAGGTATCGATTATTGACTTTTTTGCTGGCTTTGGTGCCTTGGAGATGAGCTGGGACCTTCAGATTCTGCATTAAAGGTGGACTAGCAGCCGCGTTGCACGGGAGAATGTGAAATGTGTTCATATGTGGTAGAAACCTGAGAAATCCGTCCGTTTTCGTCATTTGTTATCGAATCGACTTAAAGCCCGATCGTCACATTGGCCGCTCTTCTCTCTGAAACGGTTGTACTTATCGTCTGCAAAGCTATGTCGCGTGCTGCGGTACGCGGAGACAATAAAATCACCATAGTAGAACACAGATGAAGCTTCTAAGTTGATATAATAGTCAGTAAGAAGTAGTACACTTCAAGTTTTAGGTATCGATTATTGACTTTTTAGCTGGCTTTGGTGATCTGGACATGAGCTAGGACCTTAAGATTCTGCATCAAAAGGAGGACTAGCAGCCGAGTTGCACGGGAGAATGTGAAAAGTGTTCATATGTAGTAAAAACCTTAGAAATCCGTCCGTTTTCGTCATCTGTTATCGAATCGACTTAAAGCCAGATCGTCAAATTTGCCCCTCTTTTCTCTGAAACGGTTGTACTTATCGTCTGCAAAGCTATGTCGCGTGCTGCGGTATGCGGATACAATAAAATCACCATAGTAGAACACAGATGAAGCTTCTAAGTTGATATAATAGCCGGTAAGAAGTAGTACACTTCAAGTTTTAGGTATCGATTATTGACTTTTTAGCTGGCTTTGGTGATTTGGACATGAGCTAGGACCTTAAGATTCTGCATGGAAGGAGGACTAGCAGCCGAGTTGCACGGGAGAATGTGAAAAGTGTTCATATGTAGTAAAAACCTGAGAAATCCGTCCGTTTTCGTCATTTGTTATCGAATCGACTTAATGCCAGAACGTCACATTGGCCGCTCCTCTCTCTGAAACGGTTGTACTTATCGTCCTCAAAGCTATGTCGCGTGCTGCGGTATGCGGAGACACTAAAAGCACCATAGTAGAACACAAATGAAGCTTCTAAGTTGATGTAATAGCCATTAAGAAGTAGTACAATTCAAGTTTTACGTATCGATTATTGACTTTTTAGCTGGCTTTGGTGCCTTGGACATGAGCTAGGACCTTAAGATTCTGCATTAAAGGAGGACTAGCAGCCGCGTTTCACGGGAGAATGTGAAATGTGTTCATATGTAGTAGAAACCTGAGAAATCCGTCCGTTTTCGTCATTTGTTATCGAATCGACTTAAAGCCAGATCGTCAAATTGGCCCCTCTTTTCTCTGAAACGGTTGTACTTATCGTCTGCAAAGCTATGTCGCGTGCTACGGTATGCGGAGACAATAAAATCACCATAGTAGAACACAGATGAAGCTTCTAAGTTGATATAATAGCCAGTAAGAAGTAGTACACTTCAAGTTTTAGGTATCGATTATTGACTTTTTAGCTGGCTTTGATGCCTTGGACATGAGCTAGGACCTTACGATTTTGCATCAAAAGGAGGACTAGCAGCCGAGTTGCACGGGAGAATGTGAAAAGTGTTCATATGTAGTAAAAACCTGAGAAATCCGTCCGTTTTCGTCATTTGTGATCGAATCGACTTAAAGCCATATCGTCACATTGACCGCTCTTCTCTCTGAAACGGTTGTACTTATCGTCTGGAAAGCTATGTCGCGTGCTGCGGTATGCGGAGACACTAAAAGCACCATAGTAGAACACAGATGAAGCTTCTAAGATGGTGTAATAGCCAGTAAGAAGTAGTACAATTCAAGTTTTAGGTATCGATTATTGACTTTTTAGCTGGCTTTGGTGATCTGGACATGAGCTAGGACCTTAAGATTCTGCATGAAAGGAGGACTAGCAGCCGAGTGGCACGGGAGAATGTGAAAAGTGTTCATATGTAGTAAAAACCTGAGAAATCCGTCCGTTTTCGTCATTTGTTATCGAATCGACTTAATGCCAGAACGTCACATTGGCCGCTCCTCTCTCTGAAACGGTTGTACTTATCGTCCTCAAAGCTATGTCGCGTGCTGCGGTATGCGGAGACACTAAAAGCACCATAGTAGAACACAGATGAAGCTTCTAAGTTGATGTAATAGCCAGTAAGAAGTAGTACAATTCAAGTTTTAGGTATCGATTATTGACTTTTTAGCTGGCTTTGGTGCCTTGGACATGAGCTAGGACCTTAAGATTCTGCATTGAAGGAGGACTAGCAGCCGAGTTGCACGGGAGAATGTGAAATGTGTTCATATGTAGTAGAAACCTGAGAAATCCGTCCGTTTTCGTCATTTGTTATCGAATCGACTTAAAGCCAGATCGTCACATTGGCCGCTCTTCTCTCTGAAACGGTTGTACTTATCGTCTGCAAAGCTATGTCGCGTGCTGCGGTATGCGGAGACAATAAAATCACCATAGTAGAACACAGATGAAGCTTCTAAGTTGATATAATAGCCAGTAAGATGTAGTACAATACAAGTTTTAGGTATCGATTATTGACTTTTTAGCTGGCTTTGGAGCCTTGGACATGAGCTAGGACCTTAAGATTCTGCATCAAAAGGAGGACTAGCAGCCGAGTTGCACGGGAGAATGTGAAAAGTGTTCATATGTAGTAGAAACCTGAGAAATCCGTCCATTTTCGTCATTTGTTATCGAATCGACTTAAAGCCCGATCGTCACATTGGCCGCTCTTCTCTCTGAAACGGTTGTACTTATCGTCTGCATAGCTATGTCGCGTGCTGCGGTGTGGGGAGACACTAAAAGCACCATAGTAGAACACAGATGAAGCTTCTAAGATGATGTAATAGCCAGTAAGAAGTAGTACACTTCAAGTTTTAGGTATCGATTATTGACTTTTTAGCTGGCTTTGGTGCCTTGGACATGAGCTAGGACCTTAAGATTCTGCATCAAAAGGAGGACTGGCAGCCGAGTTGCACGGGAGAATGTGAAAAGTGTTCATATGTAGTAAAAACCTGAGAAATCCGTCCGTTTTCGTCATTTGTTATCGAATCGACTTAAAGCCCGATCGTCACATTGGCCGCTCTTCTCTCTGAAACGGTTGTACTTATCGTCTGCAAAGCTATGTCGCGTGCTGCGGTATGCGGAGACAATAAAATCACCATAGTAGAACACAGATGAAGCTTCGAAGATGATGTAATAGCCAGTAAGAAGTAGTACAATTCAAATTTTAGGTATCGATTATTGACTTTTTAGCTGGCTTTGGTGCCTCGGACATGAGCTAGGACCTTAAGATTCTGCATCAAAAGGAGGACTAGCAGCCGAGTTGCACGGGAGAATGTGAAAAGTGTTCATATGTAGTAAAAACCTGAGAAATCCGTCCGTTTTCGTCATTTGTTATCGAATCGACTTAAAGCCAAATCGTCACATTGGCCGCTCTGCTCTCGGAAACGGTTGTACTTATCGTCTGCAAAGCTATGTCGCGTACTGCGGTATTCGGAGACACTAAAAGCACCATAGTAGAACACAGATGAAGCTTCTAAGATGATGTAATAGCCAGTAAGAAATAGTACAATTCAAGTTTTAGGTATCGATTGTTGACTTTTTAGCTGGCTTCGGTGCCTTGGACTTGACCTAGGACCTTAAGATTCTGCATGAAAGGAGGACTAGCAGCCGAGTTGCACGGGAGAATGTGAAAAGTGTTCATATGTGGTAAAAACCTGAGAAATCCGTCCGTTTTCGTCATTTGTTATCGAATCGACTTAAAGCCAGATCGTCAAATTGGCCCCTCTTTTCTCTGAACCGGTTGTACTTATCGTCTGCAAAGCTATGTCGCGTGCTGCGGTATGCGGAGACAATAAAATCACCATAGTAGAACACAGATGAAGCTTCTAAGTTGATATAATAGCCAGTAAGAAGTAGTACACTTCAAGTTTTAGGTATCGATTATTGACTTTTTAGCTGTCTTTGGTGCCTTGGACATGAGCTAGGACCTTAAGATTCTGCATCAAAAGGAGGACTAGCAGCCGAGTTGCACGGGAGAATGTGAAAAGTGTTCATATGTAGTAAAAACCTGAGAAATCCGTCCGTTTTCGTCATTTGTGATCGAATCGACTTAAAGCCATATCGTCACATTGACCGCTCTTCTCTCTGAAACGGTTGTACTTATCGTCTGGAAAGCTATGTCGCGTGCTGCGGTATGCGGAGACACTAAAAGCACCATAGTAGAACACAGATGAAGCTTCTAAGATGGTGTAATAGCCAGTAAGAAGTAGTACAATTCAAGTTTTAGGTATCGATTATTGACTTTTTAGCTGGCTTTGGTGATCTGGACATGAGCTAGGACCTTAAGATTCTGCATGAAAGGAGGACTAGCAGCCGAGTGGCACGGGAGAATGTGAAAAGTGTTCATATGTAGTAAAAACCTGAGAAATCCGTCCGTTTTCGTCATTTGTTATCGAATCGACTTAATGCCAGAACGTCACATTGGCCGCTCCTCTCTCTGAAACGGTTGTACTTATCGTCCTCAAAGCTATGTCGCGTGCTGCGGTATGCGGAGACACTAAAAGCACCATAGTAGAACACAGATGAAGCTTCTAAGTTGATGTAATAGCCAGTAAGAAGTAGTACAATTCAAGTTTTAGGTATCGATTATTGACTTTTTAGCTGGCTTTGGTGCCTTGGACATGAGCTAGGACCTTAAGATTCTGCATTGAAGGAGGACTAGCAGCCGAGTTGCACGGGAGAATGTGAAATGTGTTCATATGTAGTAGAAACCTGAGAAATCCGTCCGTTTTCGTCATTTGTTATCGAATCGACTTAAAGCCAGATCGTCACATTGGCCGCTCTTCTCTCTGAAACGGTTGTACTTATCGTCTGCAAAGCTATGTCGCGTGCTGCGGTATGCGGAGACAATAAAATCACCATAGTAGAACACAGATGAAGCTTCTAAGTTGATATAATAGCCAGTAAGATGTAGTACAATACAAGTTTTAGGTATCGATTATTGACTTTTTAGCTGGCTTTGGAGCCTTGGACATGAGCTAGGACCTTAAGATTCTGCATCAAAAGGAGGACTAGCAGCCGAGTTGCACGGGAGAATGTGAAAAGTGTTCATATGTAGTAGAAACCTGAGAAATCCGTCCATTTTCGTCATTTGTTATCGAATCGACTTAAAGCCCGATCGTCACATTGGCCGCTCTTCTCTCTGAAACGGTTGTACTTATCGTCTGCATAGCTATGTCGCGTGCTGCGGTGTGGGGAGACACTAAAAGCACCATAGTAGAACACAGATGAAGCTTCTAAGATGATGTAATAGCCAGTAAGAAGTAGTACACTTCAAGTTTTAGGTATCGATTATTGACTTTTTAGCTGGCTTTGGTGCCTTGGACATGAGCTAGGACCTTAAGATTCTGCATCAAAAGGAGGACTGGCAGCCGAGTTGCACGGGAGAATGTGAAAAGTGTTCATATGTAGTAAAAACCTGAGAAATCCGTCCGTTTTCGTCATTTGTTATCGAATCGACTTAAAGCCCGATCGTCACATTGGCCGCTCTTCTCTCTGAAACGGTTGTACTTATCGTCTGCAAAGCTATGTCGCGTGCTGCGGTATGCGGAGACAATAAAATCACCATAGTAGAACACAGATGAAGCTTCGAAGATGATGTAATAGCCAGTAAGAAGTAGTACAATTCAAATTTTAGGTATCGATTATTGACTTTTTAGCTGGCTTTGGTGCCTCGGACATGAGCTAGGACCTTAAGATTCTGCATCAAAAGGAGGACTAGCAGCCGAGTTGCACGGGAGAATGTGAAAAGTGTTCATATGTAGTAAAAACCTGAGAAATCCGTCCGTTTTCGTCATTTGTTATCGAATCGACTTAAAGCCAAATCGTCACATTGGCCGCTCTGCTCTCGGAAACGGTTGTACTTATCGTCTGCAAAGCTATGTCGCGTACTGCGGTATTCGGAGACACTAAAAGCACCATAGTAGAACACAGATGAAGCTTCTAAGATGATGTAATAGCCAGTAAGAAATAGTACAATTCAAGTTTTAGGTATCGATTGTTGACTTTTTAGCTGGCTTCGGTGCCTTGGACTTGACCTAGGACCTTAAGATTCTGCATGAAAGGAGGACTAGCAGCCGAGTTGCACGGGAGAATGTGAAAAGTGTTCATATGTAGTAAAAACCTGAGAAATCCGTCCGTTTTCGTCATTTGTTATCGAATCGACTTAAAGCCAGATCGTCAAATTGGCACCTGTTTTCTCTGAACCGGTTGTACTTATCGTCTGCAAAGCTATGTCGCGTGCTGCGGTATGCGGAGACAATAAAATCACCATAGTAGAACACAGATGAAGCTTCTAAGTTGATATAATAGCCAGTAAGAAGTAGTACACTTCAAGTTTTAGGTATCGATTATTGACTTTTTAGCTGTCTTTGGTGCCTTGGACATGAGCTAGGACCTTAAGATTCTGCATCAAAAGGAGGACTAGCAGCCGAGTTGCACGGGAGAATGTGAAAAGTGTTCATATGTAGTAAAAACCTGAGAAATCCGTCCGTTTTCGTCATTTGTTATCGAATCGACTTATAGCCAGATCGTCACTTGGCTGCTCTTCTCTCTGAAACGGTTGTACTTACCGTCTGCAAAGCTATGTCGCATGCTGCGGTATGCGGAGACACTAAAAGCACCATAGTAGAACACAGATGAAGCTTCTAAGTTGATGTAATAGGAAGTAAGGAGTAGTACAATTCAAGATTTAGGTATCGATTATTGACTTTTTAGCTGGCTTTGGTGATCTGGACATGAGCTAGGACCTTAAGATTCTGCATGAGAGGAGGACTAGCAGCCGAGTTGCACGGGAGAATGTGAAAAGTGTTCATATGTAGTAAAAACCTGAGAAATCCGTCCGTTTTCGTCATTTGTTATCGAATCGACTTAATGCCAGAACGTCACATTGGCCGCTCCTCTCTCTGAAACGGTTGTACTTATCGTCCTCAAAGCTATGTCGCGTGCTGCGGTATGCGGAGACACTAAAAGCACCATAGTAGAACACAGATGAAGCTTCTAAGTTGATGTAATAGCCAGTAAGAAGTAGTACAATTCAAATTTTAGGTATCGATTATTGACTTTTTAGCTGGCTTTGGTGCCTTGGACATGAGCTAGGACCTTAAGATTCTGCATCAAAAGGAGGGCTAGCAGCCGAGTAGCACGGGAGAATGTGAAAAGTGTTCATATGTAGTAAAAACCTGAGAAATCCGTCCGTTTTCGTCATTTGTTATCGAATCGACTTAAAGCCAGATCGTCAAATTGGCCCCTCTTTTCTCTGAAACGGTTGTACTTATCGTCTGCAAAGCTATGTCGCGTGCTGCGGTATGCGGAGACAATAAAATCACCATAGTAGAACACAGATGAAGCTTCTAAGTTGATATAATAGCCAGTAAGAAGTAGTACACTTCAAGTTTTAGGTATCGATTATTGACTTTTTAGCTGGCTTTGGTGCCTTGGACATGAGCTAGGACCTTAAGATTCTGCATCAAAAGGAGGACTAGCAGCCGAGTTGCATGGGAGAATGTGAAAAGTGTTCATATGTAGTAAAAACCTGAGAAATCCGTCCGTTTTCGTCATTTGTTATCGAATCGACTTAAAGCCAGATCGTCACTTGGCTGCTCTTCTCTCTGAAACGGTTGTACTTACCGTCTGCAAAGCTATGTCGCATGCTGCGGTATGCGGAGACACTAAAAGCACCATAGTAGAACACAGATGAAGCTTCTAAGTTGATGTAATAGCCAGTGAGAAGTAGTACAATTCATGTTTTAGGTATCGATTATTGACTTTTTAGCTGTCTTTGGTGCCTTGGACATGAGCTAGGACCTTAAGATTCTGCATGAAAGGAGAACTAGCAGCCGAGTTGCATGGGAGAATGTAAAAAGTGTTGATATGTAGTAAAAACCTGAGAAATTCGTCCGTTTTCGTCATTTGTCATCGAATCGACTTAATGCCAGAACGTCACATTGGCCGCTCCTCTCTCTGAAACGGTTGTACTTATCGTCCTCAAAGCTATGTCGCGTGCTGCGGTATGCGGAGACTCTAAAAGCACCATAGCAGAACACCGATGAAGCCTCTAAGATGATGTAATTGCCAGTAAGAAGTAGTACAATTCAAGTTTTATTTATCGATTATTGAATTTTAGCTGGCTTTGGTGCCTTGGACATGAGCTAGGACCTTAAGATTCTGCATCAAAAGGAGGACTAGCAGCCGAGTTGCACGGGAGAATGTGAAAAGTGTTCATATGTAGTAAAAACCTGAGAAATCTGTCCGTTTTCGTCATTTGTTATCGAATCGACTTAAAGCCAAATCGTCACATTGGCCGCTCTGCTCTCTGAAACGTTTGTACTTATCGTCTGCAAAGCTATGTCGCGTACTGCGGTATTCGGAGACACTAAAAGCACCATAGTAGAACACAGATGAAGCTTCTAATATGATGTAATAGCCAGTAAGAAGTAGTACAATTCAAGTTTTAGGTATAGATTATTGACTTTTTAGCTGGCTTTGGTGATCTGGACATGAGCTAGGACCTTAAGATTCTGCATGAAAGAGGACTAGCAGCCGAGTTGCACGGGAGAATGTGAAAAGTGTTCATATGTAGTAAAAACCTGAGAAATCCGTCCGTTTTCGTCATTTGTTATCGAATCGACTTAATGCCAGAACGTCACATTGGCCGCTCCTCTCTCTGAAACGGTTGTACTTATCGTCCTCAAAGCTATGTCGCGTGCTGCGGTATGCGGAGACACTAAAAGCACCATAGTAGAACACAGATGAAGCTTCTAAGTTGATGTAATAGCCAGTAAGAAATAGTACAATTCAAGTTTTAGGTATCGATTATTGACTTTTTAGCTGGCTTTGGTACTCTGGACATGAGCTAGGACCTTAAAATTCTGCATTAAAGGAGGACTAGCAGCCGCGTTGCACGGGAGAATGTGAAATGTGTTCATATGTAGTAGAAACCTGAGAAATACGTCCGTTTTCGTCATTTGTTATCGAATCGACTTAAAGCCCGATCGTCACATTGGCCGCTCTTCTCTCTGAAACGGTTGTACTTATCGTCTGCAAAGCTCTGTCGCGTGCTGCGGTATGCGGAGACACTAAAATCACCATAGTAGAACACAGATGAAGCTTCGAAGATGATGTAATAGCCAGTAAGAAGTAGTACAATTCAAATTTTAGGTATCGATTATTGACTTTTTAGCTGGCTTTGGTGCATTGGACATGAGCTAGGACCTTAAGATTCTGCATCAAAAGGAGGACTAGCAGCCGAGTTGCACAGGAGAATGTGAAAAGTGTTCATATGTAGTAAAAGCCTGAGAAATCCGTCCGTTTTCGTCATTTGTTATCGAATCGACTTAAAGCCCGATCGTCACATTGGCCCCTCTTTTCTCTGAAACGGTTGTACTTATCGTCTGCAAAGCTCTGTCGCGTGCTGCCTTATGCGGAGACAATAAAATCACCATAGTAGAACACAGATGAAGCTTCGAAGATGATGTAATAGCCAGTAAGAAATAGTACAATTCAAGTTTTAGGTATCGATTGGTGACTCTTTAGCTGGCTTCGGTGATTTGAACGTGACCTAGGACCTTAAGATTCTGCATGAAAGGAGGACTAGCAGCCGAGTTGCACGGGAGAATGTGAAAAGTGTTCATATGTAGTAAAAACCTGAGAAATCCGTCCGTTTTCGTCATTTGTTATCGAATCGACTTAAAGCCAGATCGTCAAATTGGCCCCTCTTTTCTCTGAACCGGTTGTACTTATCGTCTGCAAAGCTATGTCGCGTGCTGCGGTATGCGGAGACAATAAAATCACCATAGTAGAACACAGATGAAGCTTCGAAGATGATGTAATAGCCAGTAAGAAATAGTACAATTCAAGTTTTAGGTATCGATTGTTGACTTTTTAGTTGGCTTCGGTGATTTGAACGTGACCTAGGACCTTAAGATTCTGCATGAAAGGAGGACTAGCAGCCGAGTTGCACGGGAGAATGTGAAAAGTGTTCATATGTAGTAAAAACCTGAGAAATTCGTCCGTTTTCGTCATTTGTCATCGAATCGACTTAATGCCAGAACGTCACATTGGCCGCTCCTCTCTCTGAAACGGTTGTACTTATCGTCCTCAAAGCTATGTCGCGTGCTGCGGTATGCGGAGACTCTAAAAGCACCATAGCAGAACACAGATGAAGCTTCTAAGTTGATGTAATTGCCAGTAAGAAGTAGTACAATTCAAGTTTTATTTATCGATTATTGAATTTTAGCTGGCTTTGGTGCCTTGGACATGAGCTAGGACCTTAAGATTCTGCATCAAAAGGAGGACTAGCAGCCGAGTTGCACGGGAGAATGTGAAAAGTGTTCATATGTAGTAAAAACCTGAGAAATCTGTCCGTTTTCGTCATTTGTTATCGAATCGACTTAAAGCCAAATCGTCACATTGGCCGCTCTGCTCTCTGAAACGGTTGTACTTATCGTCTGCAAAGCTATGTCGCGTACTGCGGTATTCGGAGACACTAAAAGCACCATAGTAGAACACAGATGAAGCTTCTAATATGATGTAATAGCCAGTAAGAAGTAGTACAATTCAAGTTTTAGGTATAGATTATTGACTTTTTTGCCGGCCGCGGTGGTCTCGCGGTTCTCGGCGCGCAGTCTGGAACCGTGCGACTGCTACGGTCGCAGGTTCGAATCCTGCCTCGGGCATGGATGTGTGTGATGTCGTTAGGTTTAAGTAGTTCTAAGTTCTAGGGGACTAATGACCACAGCAGTTGAGTCCCATAGTGCTCAGAGCCATTTGAACCATTGACTTTTTAGCTGGCTTTGGTGATCTGGACATGAGCTAGGACCTTAAGATTCTGCATGAAAGAGGACTAGCAGCCGAGTTGCACGGGAGAATGTGAAAAGTGTTCATATGTAGTAAAAACCTGAGAAATCCGTCCGTTTTCGTCATTTGTTATCGAATCGACTTAATGCCAGAACGTCACATTGGCCGCTCCTCTCTCTGAAACGGTTGTACTTATCGTCCTCAAAGCTATGTCGCGTGCTGCGGTATGCGGAGACACTAAAAGCACCATAGTAGAACACAGATGAAGCTTCTAAGTTGATGTAATAGCCAGTAAGAAATAGTACAATACAAGTTTTAGGTATCGATTATTGACTTTTTAGCTGGCTTTGGTACTCTGGACATGAGCTAGGACCTTAAGATTCTGCATTAAAGGAGGACTAGCAGCCGCGTTGCACGGGAGAATGTGAAATGTGTTCATATGTAGTAGAAACCTGAGAAATACTTCCGTTTTCGTCATTTGTTATCGAATCGACTTAAAGCCCGATCGTCACATTGGCCGCTCTTCTCTCTGAAACGGTTGTACTTATCGTCTGCAAAGCTCTGTCGCGTGCTGCGGTATGCGGAGACAATAAAATCACCATAGTAGAACACAGATGAAGCTTCGAAGATGATGTAATAGCCAGTAAGAAGTAGTACAATTCAAATTTTAGGTATCGATTATTGACTTTTTAGCTGGCTTTGGTGCATTGGACATGAGCTAGGACCTTAAGATTCTGCATCAAAAGGAGGACTAGCAGCCGAGTTGCACAGGAGAATGTGAAAAGTGTTCATATGTAGTAAAAACCTGAGAAATCCGTCCGTTTTCGTCATTTGTTATCGAATCGACTTAAAGCCCGATCGTCACATTGGCCCCTCTTTTCTCTGAAACGGTTGTACTGATCGTCTGCAAAGCTCTGTCGCGTGCTGCCTTATGCGGAGACAATAAAATCACCATAGTAGAACACAGATGAAGCTTCGAAGATGATGTAATAGCCAGTAAGAAATAGTACAATTCAAGTTTTAGGTATCGATTGTTGACTTTTTAGCTGGCTTCGGTGATTTGAACGTGACCTAGGACCTTAAGATTCTGCATGAAAGGAGGACTAGCAGCCGAGTTGCACGGGAGAATGTGAAAAGTGTTCATATGTAGTAAAAACCTGAGAAATCCGTCCGTTTTCGTCATTTGTTATCGAATCGACTTAAAGCCAGATCGTCAAATTGGCCCCTCTTTTCTCTGAATCGGTTGTACTTATCGTCTGCAAAGCTATGTCGCGTGCTGCGGTATGCGGAGACAATAAAATCACCATAGTAGAACACAGATGAAGCTTCTAAGTTGATATAATAGCCAGTAAGAAGTAGTACACTTCAAGTTTTAGGTATCGATTATTGACTTTTTAGCTGGCTTTGGTGCCTTGGACATGAGCTAGGACCTTAAGATTCTGCATCAAAAGGAGGACTAGCAGCCGAGTTGCACGGGAGAATGTGAAAAGTGTTCATATGTAGTAAAAACCTGAGAAATCCGTCCGTTTTCGTCATTTGTTATCGAAACGACTTAAAGCCAGATCGTCACTTGGCTGCTCTTCTCTCTGAAACGGTTGTACTTACCGTCTGCAAAGCTATGTCGCATGCTGCGGTATGCGGAGACACTAAAAGCACCATAGTAGAACACAGATGAAGCTTCTAAGTTGATGTAATAGAAAGTAAGAAGTAGTACAATTCAAGATTTAGGTATCGATTATGGACTTTTTAGCTGGCTTTGGTGCCTTGGACATGAGCTAGGACCTTAAGATTCTGCATTAAAGGAGGACTAGCAGCCGCGTTGAACTGGAGAATATGAAATGTGTTCATATGTAGTAGAAACCTGAGAAATCCGTCCGTTTTCGTAATTTGTTATCGAATCGACTTAAAGACCAGATCGTCAAATTGGCCCCTCTTTTCTCTGAAACGGTTGTACTTATCGTCTGCAAAGCTATGTCGCGTGCTGCGGTATGCGGAGACAATAAAATCACCATAGTAGAACACAGATGAAGCTTCTAAGTTGATATAATAGCCAGTAAGAAGTAGTACACTTCAAGTTTTAGGTATCGATTATTGACTTCTTAGCTGGCTTTCGTGCCTTGGACATGAGCTAGGACCTTAAGATTCTGCATCAAAAGGAGGACTAGCAGCCGAGTTGCACGGGAGAATGTGAAAAGGGTTCATATGTAGTAAAAACCTGTGAAATCCGTCCGTTTTCGTCATTTGTTATCGAATCGACTTAAAGCCAGATCGTCACATTGGCCGCTCTTCTCTCTGAAACCGTTGTACTTATCGTCTGGAATGCTATGTCGCGTGCTGCGGTATGCGGAGACACTAAAAGCACCATAGTAGAACACAGATGAAGCCTCTAAGATGATGTAATTGCCAGTAAGAAGTAGTACAATTCAAGTTTTACTTATCGATTATTGAATTTTAGCTGGCTTTGGTGCCTTGGACATGAGCTAGGACCTTAAGATTCTGCATCAAAAGGAGGACTAGCAGCCGAGTTGCACGGGAGAATGTGAAAAGTGTTCATATGTAGTAAAAACCTGAGAAATCCGTCCGATTTCGTCATTTGTTATCGAATCGACTTAAAGCCAAATCGTCACATTGGCCGCTCTGCTCTCTGAAACGGTTGTACTTATCGTCTGCAAAGCTATGTCGCGTACTGCGGTATTCGGAGACACTAAAAGCACCATAGTAGAACACAGATGAAGCTTCTAATATGATGTAATAGCCAGTAAGAAGTAGTACAATTCAAGTTTTAGGTATAGATTATTGACTTTTTAGCTGGCTTTGGTGATCTGGACATGAGCTAGGACCTTAAGATTCTGCATGAAAGGAGGACTAGCAGCCGAGTTCCACGGGAGAATGTGAAAAGTGTTCATATGTAGTAAAAACCTGAGAAATCCGTCCGTTTTCGTCATTTGTTATCGAATCGACTTAATGCCAGAACGTCACATTGGCCGCTCCTCTCTCTGAAACGGTTGTACTTATCGTCCTCAAAGCTATGTCGCGTGCTGCGGTATGCGGAGACACTAAAAGCACCATAGTAGAACACAGATGAAGCTTCTAAGTTGATGTAATAGCCAGTAAGAAGTAGTACAATTCAAGTTTTAGGTATCGATTATTGACTTTTTAACTGGCTTTGGTACTCTGGACATGAGCTAGGACCTTAAGATTCTGCATTAAAGGAGGACTAGCAGCCGCGTTGCACGGGAGAATGTGAAATGTGTTCATAAGTAGTAGAAACCTGAGAAATACGTCCGTTTTCGTCATTTGTTATCGAATCGACTTAAAGCCCGATCGTCACATTGGCCGCTCTTCTCTCTGAAACGGTTGTACTTATCGTCTGCATAGCTATGTCGCGTGCTGCGGTATGCGGAGATAATAAAATCACCATAGTAGAACACAGATGAAGCTTCGAAGATGATGTAATAGCCAGTAAGAAGTAGTACAATTCAAATTTTAGGTATCGATTATTGACTTTTTAGCTGGCTTTGGTGCCTTGGACATGAGCTAGGACCTTAAGATTCTGCATCAAAAGGAGGACTAGCAGCCGAGTTGCACGGGAGAATGTGAAAAGAGTTCATATGTAGTAAAAACCTGAGAAATCCGTCCGTTTTCGTCATTTGTTATCGAATCGACTTAAAGCCAAATCGTCACTTTGGTCGCTCTGCTCTCGGAAACGGTTGTACTTATCGTCTGCAAAGCTATGTCGCGTACTGCGGTATTCGGAGACACTAAAAGCACCATAGTAGAACACAGATGAAGCTTCTAAGATGATGTAATAGGCAGTAAGAAATAGTACAATTCAAGTTAGGTATCGATTGTTGACTTTTTAGCTGGCTTCGGTGCCTTGGACGTGACCTAGGACCTTAAGATTCTGCATGAAAGGAGGACTAGCAGCCGAGTTGCACGGGAGAATGTGAAAAGTGTTCATATGTAGTAAAAACCTGAGAAATCCGTCCGTTTTCGTCATTTGTTATCGAATCGACTTAATGCCAGAACGTCACATTGGCCGCTCCTCTCTCTGAAACGGTTGTACTTATCGTCCTCAAAGCTATGTCGCGTGCTGCGGTATGCGGAGACACTAAAAGCACCATAGTAGAACACAGATGAAGCTTCTAAGTTGATGTAATAGCCAGTAAGAATTAGTACAATTCAAGTTTTAGGTATCGATTATTGACTTTTTAACTGGCTTTGGTACTCTGGACATGAGCTAGGACCTTAAGATTCTGCATTAAAGGGGGACTAGCAGCCGCGTTGCACGGGAGAATGTGAAATGTGTTCATATGTAGTAGAAACCTGAGAAATACGTCAGTTTTCGTCATTTGTTATCGAATCGACTTAAAGCCCGATCGTCACATTGGCCGCTCTTCTCTCTGAAACGGTTGTACTTATCGTCTGCAAAGCTATGTCGCGTGCTGCGGTATGCGGAGACAATAAAATCACCATAGTAGAACACAGATGAAGCTTCGAAGATGATGTAATAGCCTGTAAGAAGTAGTACAATTCAAATTTTAGGTATCGATTATTGACTTTTTAGCTGGCTTTGGTGCCTTGGACATGAGCTAGGACCTTAAGATTCTGCATTAAAGGAGGACTAGCAGCCGAGTTGCACGGGAGAATGTGAAAAGTGTTCATATGTAGTAAAAACCTGAGAAATCCGTCCGTTTTCGTCATTTGTTATCGAATCGACTTAATGCCAGAACGTCACATTGGCCGCTCCTCTCTCTGAAACGGTTGTACTTATCGTCCTCAAAGCTATGTCGCGTGCTGCGGTGTGCGGAGACACTAAAAGCACCATAGTAGAACACAGATGAAGCTTCTAAGTTGATGTAATAGCCAGTAAGAAATAGTACAATTCAAGTTTTAGGTATCGATTATTGACTTTTTAGCTGGCTTTGGTACTCTGGACATGAGCTAGGACCTTAAGATTCTGCATGAAAGGAGGACTAGCAGCCGCGTTGCACGGGAGAATGTGAAATGTGTTCATATGTAGTAGAAACCTGAGAAATACGTCCGTTTTCGTCATTTGTTATCGAATCGACTTAAAGCCCGATCGTCACATTGGCCGCTCTTCTCTCTGAAACGGTTGTACTTATCGTCCGCAAAGCTCTGTCGCGTGCTGCGGTATGCGGAGACAATAAAATCACCATAGTAGAACACAGATGAAGCTTCGAAGATGATGTAATAGCCAGTAAGAAGTAGTACAATTCAAATTTTAGGTATCGATTATTGACTTTTTAGCTGGCTTTGGTGCATTGGACATGAGCTAGGACCTTAAGATTCTGCATCAAAAGGAGGACTAGCAGCCGAGTTGCACAGGAGAATGTGAAAAGTGTTCATATGTAGTAAAAACCTGAGAAATCCGTCCTTTTTCGTCATTTGTTATCGAATCGACTTAAAGCCCGATCGTCACATTGGCCGCTCTTCTCTCTGAAACGGTTGTACTTATCGTCTGCAAAGCTCTGTCGCGTGCTGCCTTATGCGGAGACAATAAAATCACCATAGTAGAACACAGATGAAGCTTCGAAGATGATGTAATAGCCAGTAAGAAATAGTACAATTCAAGTTTTAGGTATCGATTGTTGACTTTTTAGCTGGCTTCGGTGATTTGAACGTGACCTAGGACCTTAAGATTCTGCATGAAAGGAGGACTAGCAGCCGAGTTGCACGGGAGAATGTGAAAAGTGTTCATATGTAGTAAAAACCTGAGAAATCCGTCCGTTTTCGTCATTTGTTATCGAATCGACTTAAAGCCAGATCGTCAAATTGGCCCCTCTTTTCTCTGAACCGGTTGTACTTATCGTCTGCAAAGCTATGTCGCGTGCTGCGGTATGCGGAGACAATAAAATCACCATAGTAGAACACAGATGAAGCTTCTAAGTTGATATAATAGCCAGTAAGAAGTAGTACACTTCAAGTTTTAGGTATCGATTATTGACTTTTTAGCTGGCTTTGGTGCCTTGGACATGAGCTAGGACCTTAAGATTCTGCATCAAAAGGAGGACTAGCAGCCGAGTTGCACGGGAGAATGTGAAAAGTGTTCATATGTAGTAAAAACCTGAGAAATCCGTCCGTTTTCGTCATTTGTTATCGAAACGACTTAAAGCCAGATCGTCACTTGGCTGCTCTTCTCTCTGAAACGGTTGTACTTACCGTCTGCAAAGCTATGTCGCATGCTGCGGTATGCGGAGACACCAAAAGCACCATAGTAGAACACAGATGAAGCTTCTAAGTTGATGTAATAGAAAGTAAGAAGTAGTACAATTCAAGATTTAGGTATCGATTATGGACTTTTTAGCTGGCTTTGGTGCCTTGGACATGAGCTAGGACCTTAAGATTCTGCATTAAAGGAGGACTAGCAGCCGCGTTGAACTGGAGAATATGAAATGTGTTCATATGTAGTAGAAACCTGAGAAATCCGTCCGTTTTCGTAATTTGTTATCGAATCGACTTAAAGCCCGATCGTCACATTGGCCGCTCTTACCTCTGAAACGGTTGTACTTGTCGTCTGCAAAGCTATGTCGCGTGCTGCGGTATGCGGAGACACTAAAAGCACCATTGTAGAACACTGATGAAGCTTCTAAGTTGATGTAATAGCCAGTGAGAAGTAGTACAATTCAAGTTTTAGGTATCGATTATTGACTTTTTAGCTGTCTTTAGTGCCTTGGACATGAGCTAGGACCTTAAGATTCTGCATGAAAGGAGAACTAGCAGCCGAGTTGCATGGGAGAATGTGAAAAGTGTTCATATGTAGTAAAAACCTGAGAAATCCGTCCGTTTTCGTCATTTGTTATCGAATCGACTTAAAGACCAGATCGTCAAATTGGCCCCTCTTTTCTCTGAAACGGTTGTACTTATCGTCTGCAAAGCTATGTCGCGTGCTGCGGTATGCGGAGACAATAAAATCACCATAGTAGAACACAGATGAAGCTTCTAAGTTGATATAATAGCCAGTAAGAAGTAGTACACTTCAAGTTTTAGGTACCGATTATTGACTTCTTAGCTGGCTTTAGTGTCTTGGACATGAGCTAGGACCTTTAGATTCTGCATCAAAAGGAGGACTAGCAGCCGAGTTGCACGGGAGAATGTGAAAAGGGTTCATATGTAGTAAAAACCTGTGAAATCCGTCCGTTTTCGTCATTTGTTATCGAATCGACTTAAAGCCAGATCGTCACATTGGCCGCTCTTCTCTCTGAAACCGTTGTACTTATCGTCTGGAATGCTATGTCGCGTGCTGCGGTATGCGGAGACACTAAAAGCACCATAGTAGAACACAGATGAAGCCTCTAAGATGATGTAATTGCCAGTAAGAAGTAGTACAATTCAAGTTTTATTTATCGATTATTGAATTTTAGCTGGCTTTGGTGCCTTGGACATGAGCTAGGACCTTAAGATTCTGCATCAAAAGGAGGACTAGCAGCCGAGTTGCACGGGAGAATGTGAAAAGTGTTCATATGTAGTAAAAACCTGAGAAATCCGTCCGTTTTCGTCATTTGTTATCGAATCGACTTAAAGCCAAATCGTCACATTGGCCGCTCTGCTCTCTGAAACGGTTGTACTTATCGTCTGCAAAGCTATGTCGCGTACTGCGGTATTCGGAGACACTAAAAGCACCATAGTAGAACACAGATGAAGCTTCTAATATGATGTAATAGCCAGTAAGAAGTAGTACAATTCAAGTTTTAGGTATAGATTATTGACTTTTTAGCTGGCTTTGGTGATCTGGACATGAGCTAGGACCTTAAGATTCTGCATGAAAGGAGGACTAGCAGCCGAGTTGCACGGGAGAATTTGAAAAGTGTTCATATGTAGTAAAAACCTGAGAAATCCGTCCGTTTTCGTCATTTGTTATCGAATCGACTTAATGCCAGAACGTCACATTGGCCGCTCCTCTCTCTGAAACGGTTGTACTTATCGTCCTCAAAGCTATGTCGCGTGCTGCGGTATGCGGAGACACTAAAAGCACCATAGTAGAACACAGATGAAGCTTCTAAGTTTGTGTAATAGCCAGTAAGAAGTAGTACAATTCAAGTTTTAGGTATCGATTATTGACTTTTTAACTGGCTTTGGTACTCTGGACATGAGCTAGGACCTTAAGATTCTGCATTAAAGGAGGACTAGCAGCCGCGTTGCACGGGAGAATGTGAAATGTGTTCATATGTAGTAGAAACCTGAGAAATACGTCCGTTTTCGTCATTTGTTATCGAATCGACTTAAAGCCCGATCGTCACATTGGCCGCTCTTCTCTCTGAAACGGTTGTACTTATCGTCTGCAAAGCTATGTCGCGTGCTGCGGTATGCGGAGACAATAAAATCACCATAGTAGAACACAGATGAAGCTTCGAAGATGATGTAATAGCCAGTAAGAAATAGTACAATTCAAGTTAGGTATCGATTGTTGACTTTTTAGCTGGCTTCGGTGCCTTGGACGTGACCTAGGACCTTAAGTTTCTGCATGAAAGGAGGACTAGCAGCCGAGTTGCACGGGAGAATGTGAAAAGTGTTCATATGTAGTAAAAACCTGAGAAATCTGTCTGTTTTCGTCATTTGTTATCGAATCGACTTAAAGCCAAATCGTCACATTGGCCGCTCTGCTCTCTGAAACGGTTGTACTTATCGTCTGCAAAGCTATGTCGCGTACTGCGGTATTCGGAGACACTAAAAGCACCATAGTAGAACACAGATGAAGCTTCTAATATGATGTAATAGCCAGTAAGAAGTAGTACAATTCAAGTTTTAGGTATAGATTATTGACTTTTTAGCTGGCTTTGGTGATCTGGACATGAGCTAGGACCTTAAGATTCTGCATGAAAGAGGACTAGCAGCCGAGTTGCACGGGAGAATGTGAAAAGTGTTCATATGTAGTAAAAACCTGAGAAATCCGTCCGTTTTCGTCATTTGTTATCGAATCGACTTAATGCCAGAACGTCACATTGGCCGCTCCTCTCTCTGAAACGGTTGTACTTATCGTCCTCAAAGCTATGTCGCGTGCTGCGGTATGCGGAGACACTAAAAGCACCATAGTAGACACAGATGAAGCTTCTAAGTTGATGTAATAGCCAGTAAGAAATAGTACAATTCAAGTTTTAGGTATCGATTATTGACTTTTTAGCTGGCTTTGGTACTCTGGACATGAGCTAGGACCTTAAGATTCTGCATTAAAGGAGGACTAGCAGCCGCGTTGCACGGGAGAATGTGAAATGTGTTCATATGTAGTAGAAACCTGAGAAATACGTCCGTTTTCGTCATTTGTTATCGAATCGACTTAAAGCCCGATCGTCACATTGGCCGCTCTTCTCTCTGAAACGGTTGTACTTATCGTCCGCAAAGCTCTGTCGCGTGCTGCGGTATGCGGAGACAATAAAATCACCATAGTAGAACACAGATGAAGCTTCGAAGATGATGTAATAGCCAGTAAGAAGTAGTACAATTCAAATTTTAGGTATCGATTATTGACTTTTTAGCTGGCTTTGGTGCATTGGACATGAGCTAGGACCTTAAGATTCTGCATCAAAAGGAGGACTAGCAGCCGAGTTGCACAGGAGAATGTGAAAAGTGTTCATATGTAGTAAAAACCTGAGAAATCCGTCCGTTTTCGTCATTTGTTATCGAATCGACTTAAAGCCCGATCGTCACATTGGCCGCTCTTCTCTCTGAAACGGTTGTACTTATCGTCTGCAAAGCTCTGTCGCGTGCTGCCTTATGCGGAGACAATAAAATCACCATAGTAGAACACAGATGAAGCTTCGAAGATGATGTAATAGCCAGTAAGAAATAGTACAATTCAAGTTTTAGGTATCGATTGTTGACTTTTTAGCTGGCTTCGGTGATTTGAACGTGACCTAGGACCTTAAGATTCTGCATGAAAGGAGGACTAGCAGCCGAGTTGCACGGGAGAATGTGAAAAGTGTTCATATGTAGTAAAAACCTGAGAAATCCGTCCGTTTTCGTCATTTGTTATCGAATCGACTTAAAGCCAGATCGTCAAATTGGCCCCTCTTTTCTCTGAACCGGTTGTACTTATCGTCTGCAAAGCTATGTCGCGTGCTGCGGTATGCGGAGACAATAAAATCACCATAGTAGAACACAGATGAAGCTTCTAAGTTGATATAATAGCCAGTAAGAAGTAGTACACTTCAAGTTTTAGGTATCGATTATTGACTTTTTAGCTGGCTTTGGTGCCTTGGACATGAGCTAGGACCTTAAGATTCTGCATCAAAAGGAGGACTAGCAGCCGAGTTGCACGGGAGAATGTGAAAAGTGTTTATATGTAGTAAAAACCTGAGAAATCCGTCCGTTTTCGTCATTTGTTATCGAAACGACTTAAAGCCAGATCGTCACTTGGCTGCTCTTCTCTCTGAAACGGTTGTACTTACCGTCTGCAAAGCTATGTCGCATGCTGCGGTATGCGGAGACACTAAAAGCACCATAGTAGAACACAGATGAAGCTTCTAAGTTGATGTAATAGAAAGTAAGGAGTAGTACAATTCAAGATTTAGGTATCGATTATGGACATTTTAGCTGGCTTTGGTGCCTTGGACATGAGCTAGGACCTTAAGATTCTGCATTAAAGGAGGACTAGCAGCCGCGTTGAACTGGAGAATATGAAATGTGTTCATATGTAGTAGAAACCTGAGAAATCCGTCCGTTTTCGTAATTTGTTATCGAATCGACTTAAAGCCCGATCGTCACATTGGCCGCTCTTACCTCTGAAACGGTTGTACTTGTCGTCTGCAAAGCTATGTCGCGTGCTGCGGTATGCGGAGACACTAAAACACCATTGTAGAACACTGATGAAGCTTCTAAGTTGATGTAATAGCCAGTGAGAAGTAGTACAATTCAAGTTTTAGGTATCGATTATTGACGTTTTAGCTGTCTTTAGTGCCTTGGACATGAGCTAGGACCTTAAGATTCTGCATGAAAGGAGAACTAGCAGCCGAGTTGCATGGGAGAATGTGAAAAGTGTTCATATGTAGTAAAAACCTGAGAAATCCGTCCGTTTTCGTCATTTGTTATCGAATCGACTTCAAGACCAGATCGTCAAATTGGCCCCTCTTTTCTCTGAAACGGTTGTACTTATCGTCTGCAAAGCTATGTCGCGTGCTGCGGTATGCGGAGACAATAAAATCACCATAGTAGAACACAGATGAAGCTTCTAAGTTGATATATTAGCCAGTAAGAAGTAGTACACTTCAAGTTTTAGGTATCGATTATTGACTTCTTAGCTGGCTTTCGTGTCTTGGACATGAGCTAGGACCTTAAGATTCTGCATCAAAAGGAGGACTAGCAGCCGAGTTGCACGGGAGAATGTGAAAAGGGTTCATATGTAGTAAAAACCTGTGAAATCCGTCCGTTTTCGTCATTTGTTATCGAATCGACTTAAAGCCAGATCGTCACATTGGCCGCTCTTCTCTCTGAAACCGTTGTACTTATCGTCTGGAATGCTATGTCGCGTGCTGCGGTATGCGGAGACACTAAAAGCACCATAGTAGAACACAGATGAAGCCTCTAAGATGATGTAATTGCCAGTAAGAAGTAGTACAATTCAAGTTTTATTTATCGATTATTGAATTTTAGCTGGCTTTGGTGCCTTGGACATGAGCTAGGACCTTAAGATTCTGCATCAAAAGGAGTACTAGCAGCCGAGTTGCACGGGAGAATGTGAAAAGTGTTCATATGTAGTAAAAACCTGAGAAATCCGTCCGTTTTCGTCATTTGTTATCGAATCGACTTAAAGCCAAATCGTCACATTGGCCGCTCTGCTCTCTGAAACGGTTGTACTTATCGTCTGCAAAGCTATGTCGCGTACTGCGGTATTCGGAGACACTAAAAGCACCATAGTTGAACACAGATGAAGCTCCTAATATGATGTAATAGCCAGTAAGAAGTAGTACAATTCAAGTTTTAGGTATAGATTAATGACTTTTCAGCTGGCTTTGGTGATCTGGACATGAGCTAGGACCTTAAGATTCTGCATGAAAGGAGGACTAGCAGCCGAGTTGCACGGGAGAATTTGAAAAGTGTTCATATGTAGTAAAAACCTGAGAAATCCGTCCGTTTTCGTCATTTGTTATCGAATCGACTTAATGCCAGAACGTCACATTGGCCGCTCCTCTCTCTGAAACGGTTGTACTTATCGTCCTCAAAGCTATGTCGCGTGCTGCGGTATGCGGAGACACTAAAAGCACCATAGTAGAACACAGATGAAGCTTCTAAGTTTGTGTAATAGCCAGTAAGAAGTAGTACAATTCAAGTTTTAGGTATCGATTATTGACTTTTTAACTGGCTTTGGTACTCTGGACATGAGCTAGGACCTTAAGATTCTGCATTAAAGGAGGACTAGCAGCCGCGTTGCACGGGAGAATGTGAAAAGTGTTCATATGTAGTAGAAACCTGAGAAATACGTCCGTTTTCGTCATTTGTTATCTAATCGACTTAAAGCCCGATCGTCAAATTGGCCGCTCTTCTCTCTGAAACGGTTGTACTTATCGTCTGCAAAGCTATGTCGCGTGCTGCGGTATGCGGAGACAATAAAATCACCATAGTAGAACACAGATGAAGCTTCGAAGATGATGTAATAGCCAGTAAGAAATAGTACAATTCAAGTTAGGTATCGATTGTTGACTTTTTAGCTGGCTTCGGTGCCTTGGACGTGACCTAGGACCTTAAGTTTCTGCATGAAAGGAGGACTAGCAGCCGAGTTGCACGGGAGAATGTGAAAAGTGTTCATATGTAGTAAAAACCTGAGAAATCTGTCTGTTTTCGTCATTTGTTATCGAATCGACTTAAAGCCAAATCGTCACATTGGCCGCTCTGCTCTCTGAAACGGTTGTACTTATCGTCTGCAAAGCTATGTCGCGTACTGCGGTATTCGGAGACACTAAAAGCACCATAGTAGAACACAGATGAAGCTTCTAATATGATGTAATAGCCAGTAAGAAGTAGTACAATTCAAGTTTTAGGTATAGATTATTGACTTTTTAGCTGGCTTTGGTGATCTGGACATGAGCTAGGACCTTAAGATTCTGCATGAAAGAGGACTAGCAGCCGAGTTGCACGGGAGAATGTGAAAAGTGTTCATATGTAGTAAAAACCTGAGAAATCCGTCCGTTTTCGTCATTTGTTATCGAATCGACTTAATGCCAGAACGTCACATTGGCCGCTCCTCTCTCTGAAACGGTTGTACTTATCGTCCTCAAAGCTATGTCGCGTGCTGCGGTATGCGGAGACACTAAAAGCACCATAGTAGAACACAGATGAAGCTTCTAAGTTGATGTAATAGCCAGTAAGAAATAGTACAATTCAAGTTTTAGGTATCGATTATTGACTTTTTAGCTGGCTTTGGTACTCTGGACATGAGCTAGGACCTTAAGATTCTGCATTAAAGGAGGACTAGCAGCCGCGTTGCACGGGAGAATGTGAAATGTGTTCATATGTAGTAGAAACCTGAGAAATACGTCCGTTTTCGTCATTTGTTATCGAATCGACTTAAAGCCCGGTCGTCACATTGGCCGCTCTTCTCTCTGAAACGGTTGTACTTATCGTCCGCAAAGCTCTGTCGCGTGCTGCGGTATGCGGAGACAATAAAATCACCATAGTAGAACACAGATGAAGCTTCGAAGATGATGTAATAGCCAGTAAGAAGTAGTACAATTCAAATTTTAGGTATCGATTATTGACTTTTTAGCTGGCTTTGGTGCATTGGACATGAGCTAGGACCTTAAGATTCTGCATCAAAAGGAGGACTAGCAGCCGAGTTGCACAGGAGAATGTGAAAAGTGTTCATATGTAGTAAAAACCTGAGAAATCTGTCTGTTTTCGTCATTTGTTATCGAATCGACTTAAGGCCAAATCGTCACATTGGCCGCTCTGCTCTCTGAAACGGTTGTACTTATCGTCTGCAATGCTATGTCGCGTACTGCGGTATTCGGAGACACTAAAAGCACCATAGTAGAACACAGATGAAGCTTCTAATATGATGTAATAGCCAGTAAGAAATAGTACAATTCAAGTTTTAGGTATCGATTATTGACTTTTTAGCTGGCTTTGGTACTCTGGACATGAGCTAGGACCTTAAGATTCTGCATTAAAGGAGGACTAGCAGCCGCGTTGCACGGGAGAATGTGAAATGTGTTCATATGTAGTAGAAACCTGAGAAATACGTCCGTTTTCGTCATTTGTTATCGAATCGACTTAAAGCCCGGTCGTCACATTGGCCGCTCTTCTCTCTGAAACGGTTGTACTTATCGTCCGCAAAGCTCTGTCGCGTGCTGCGGTATGCGGAGACAATAAAATCACCATAGTAGAACACAGATGAAGCTTCGAAGATGATGTAATAGCCAGTAAGAAGTAGTACAATTCAAATTTTAGGTAGCGATTATTGACTTTTTAGCTGGCTTTGGTGCATTGGACATGAGCTAGGACCTTAAGATTCTGCATCAAAAGGAGGACTAGCAGCCGAGTTGCACGGGAGAATGTGAAAAGTGTTCATATGTAGTAAAAACCTGAGAAATCCGTCCGTTTTCGTCATTTGTTATCGAATCGACTTAATGCCAGAACGTCACATTGGCCGCTCCTCTCTCTGAAACGGTTGTACTTATCGTCCTCAAAGCTATGTCGCGTGCTGCGGTATGCGGAGACACTAAAAGCACCATAGTAGAACACAGATGAAGCTTCTAAGTTGATGTAATAGCCAGTAAGAAATAGTACAATTCAAGTTTTAGGTATCGATTATTGACTTTTTAGCTGGCTTTGGTACTCTGGACATGAGCTAGGACCTTAAGATTCTGCATTAAAGGAGGACTAGCAGCCGCGTTGCACGGGAGAATGTGAAATGTGTTCATATGTAGTAGAAACCTGAGAAATACGTCCGTTTTCGTCATTTGTTATCGAATCGACTTAAAGCCCGGTCGTCACATTGGCCGCTCTTCTCTCTGAAACGGTTGTACTTATCGTCCGCAAAGCTCTGTCGCGTGCTGCGGTATGCGGAGACAATAAAATCACCATAGTAGAACACAGATGAAGCTTCGAAGATGATGTAATAGCCAGTAAGAAGTAGTACAATTCAAATTTTAGGTATCGATTATTGACTTTTTAGCTGGCTTTGGTGCATTGGACATGAGCTAGGACCTTAAGATTCTGCATCAAAAGGAGGACTAGCAGCCGAGTTGCACAGGAGAAAGTGAAAAGTGTTCATATGTAGTAAAAACCTGAGAAATCCGTCCGTTTTCGTCATTTGTTATCGAATCGACTTAAAGCCCGATCGTCACATTGGCCGCTCTTCTCTCTGAAACGGTTGTACTTATCGTCTGCAAAGCTCTGTCGCGTGCTGCCTTATGCGGAGACAATAAAATCACCATAGTAGAACACAGATGAAGCTTCGAAGATGATGTAATAGCCAGTAAGAAATAGTACAATTCAAGTTTTAGGTATCGATTGTTGACTTTTTAGCTGGCTTCGGTGATTTGAACGTGACCTAGGACCTTAAGATTCTGCATGAAAGGAGGACTAGCAGCCGAGTTGCACGGGAGAATGTGAAAAGTGTTCATATGTGGTAAAAACCTGAGAAATCCGTCCGTTTTCGTCATTTGTTATCGAATCGACTTAAAGCCAGATCGTCAAATTGGCCCCTCTTTTCTCTGAACCGGTTGTACTTATCGTCTGCAAAGCTATGTCGCGTGCTGCGGTATGCGGAGACAATAAAATCACCATAGTAGAACACAGATGAAGCTTCTAAGTTGATATAATAGCCAGTAAGAAGTAGTACACTTCAAGTTTTAGGTATCGATTATTGACTTTTTAGCTGGCTTTGGTGCCTTGGACATGAGCTAGGACCTTAAGATTCTGCATCAAAAGGATGACTAGCAGCCGAGTTGCACGGGAGAATGTGAAAAGTGTTCATATGTAGTAAAAACCTGAGAAATCCGTCCGTTTTCGTCATTTGTTATCGAAACGACTTAAAGCCCGATCGTCACATTGGCCGCTCTTACCTCTGAAACGGTTGTACTTGTCGTCTGCAAAGCTATGTCGCGTGCTGCGGTATGCGGAGACACTAAAAGCACCATTGTAGAACACTGATGAAGCTTCTAAGTTGATGTAATAGCCAGTGAGAAGTAGTACAATTCAAGTTTTAGGTATCGATTATTGACTTTTTAGCTGTCTTTAGTGCCTTGGACATGAGCTAGGACCTTAAGATTCTGCATGAAAGGAGAACTAGCAGCCGAGTTGCATGGGAGAATGTGAAAAGTGTTCATATGTAGTAAAAACCTGAGAAATCCGTCCGTTTTCGTCATTTGTTATCGAATCGACTTAAAGACCAGATCGTCAAATTGGCCCCTCTTTTCTCTGAAACGGTTGTACTTATCGTCTGCAAAGCTATGTCGCGTGCTGCGGTATGCGGAGACAATAAAATCACCATAGTAGAACACAGATGAAGCTTCTAAGTTGATATAATAGCCAGTAAGAAGTAGTACACTTCAAGTTTTAGGTATCGATTATTGACTTCTTAGCTGGCTTTCGTGTCTTGGACATGAGCTAGGACCTTTAGATTCTGCATCAAAAGGAGGACTAGCAGCCGAGTTGCACGGGAGAATGTGAAAAGGGTTCATATGTAGTAAAAACCTGTGAAATCCGTCCGTTTTCGTCATTTGTTATCGAATCGACTTAAAGCCAGATCGTCACATTGGCCGCTCTTCTCTCTGAAACCGTTGTACTTATCGTCTGGAATGCTATGTCGCGTGCTGCGGTATGCGGAGACACTAAAAGCTCCATAGTAGAACACAGATGAAGCCTCTAAGATGATGTAATTGCCAGTAAGAAGTAGTACAATTCAAGTTTTATTTATCGATTATTGAATTTTAGCTGGCTTTGGTGCCTTGGACATGAGCTAGGACCTTAAGATTCTGCATCAAAAGGAGGACTAGCAGCCGAGTTGCACGGGAGAATGTGAAAAGTGTTCATATGTAGTAAAAACCTGAGAAATCCGTCCGTTTTCGTCATTTGTTATCGAATCGACTTAAAGCCAAATCGTCACATTGGCCGCTCTGCTCTCTGAAACGGTTGTACTTATCGTCTGCAAAGCTATGTCGCGTACTGCGGTATTCGGAGACACTAAAAGCACCATAGTAGAACACAGATGAAGCTTCTAATATGATGTAATAGCCAGTAAGAAGTAGTACAATTCAAGTTTTAGGTATAGATTATTGACTTTTTAGCTGGCTTTGGTGATCTGGACATGAGCTAGGACCTTAAGATTCTGCATGAAAGGAGGACTAGCAGCCGAGTTGCACGGGAGAATTTGAAAAGTGTTCATATGTAGTAAAAACCTGAGAAATCCGTCCGTTTTCGTCATTTGTTATCGAATCGACTTAATGCCAGAACGTCACATTGGCCGCTCCTCTCTCTGAAACGGTTGTACTTATCGTCCTCAAAGCTATGTCGTGTGCTGCGGTATGCGGAGACACTAAAAGCACCATAGTAGAACACAGATGAAGCTTCTAAGTTGATGTAATAGCCAGTAAGAAGTAGTACAGTTCAAGTTTTAGGTATCGATTATTGACTTTTTAGCTGGCTTTGGTGCTCTGGACATGAGCTAGGACCTTAAGATTCTGCATTAAAGGAGGACTAGCAGCCGCGTTGCACGGGAGAATGTGAAATGTGTTCATATGTAGTAGAAACCTGAGAAATACGTCAGTTTTCGTCATTTGTTATCGAATCGACTTAAAGCCCGATCGTCACATTGGCCGCTCTTCTCTCTGAAACGGTTGTACTTATCGTCTGCAAAGCTATGTCGTTTGCTGCGGTATGCGGAGACAATATAATCACCATAGTAGAACACAGATGAAGCTTCGAAGATGATGTAATAGCCAGTAAGAAGTAGTACAATTCAAATTTTAGGTATCGATTATTGACTTTTTAGCTGGCTTTGGTGCCTTGGACATGAGCTAGGACCTTAAGATTCTGCATTAAAGGAGGACTAGCAGCCGAGTTGCACGGGAGAATGTGAAAAGTGTTCATATGTAGTAAAAACCTGAGAAATCCGTCCGTTTTCGTCATTTGTTATCGAATCGACTTAAAGCCAGATCGTCAAATTGGCCCCTCTTTTCTCTGAAACGGTTGTACTTATCGTCTGCAAAGCTATGTCGCGTGCTGCGGTATGCGGAGACAATAAAATCACCATAGTAGAACACAGATGAAGCTTCTAAGTTGATATAATAGCCAGTAAGAAGTAGTACACTTCAAGTTTTAGGTATCGATTATTGACTTTTTAGCTGGCTTTGGTGCCTTGGACATGAGCTAGGACCTTAAGATTCTGCATCAAAAGGAGGACTTGCAGCCGAGTTGCATGGGAGAATGTGAAAAGTGTTCATATGTAGTAAAAACCTGAGAAATCCGTCCGTTTTCGTCATTTGTTATCGAATCGACTTAAAGCCAGATCGTCACTTGGCTGCTCTTCTCTCTGAAACGGTTGTACTTACCGTCTGCAAAGCTATGTCGCATGCTGCGGTATGCGGAGACCCTAAAAGCACCATAGTAGAACACAGATGAAGCTTCTAAGTTGATGTAATAGCCAGTGAGAAGTAGTACAATTCATGTTTTAGGTATCGATTATTGACTTTTTAGCTGTCTTTGGTGCCTTGGACATGAGCTAGGACCTTAAGATTCTGCATGAAAGGAGAACTAGCAGCCGAGTGGCATGGGAGAATGTAAAAAGTGTTCATATGTAGTAAAAACCTGAGAAATTCGTCCGTTTTCGTCATTTGTCATCGAATCGACTTAATGCCAGAACGTCACATTGGCCGCTCCTCTCTCTGAAACGGTTGTACTTATCGTCCTCAAAGCTATGTCGCGTGCTGCGGTATGCGGAGACTCTAAAAGCACCATAGCAGAACACAGATGAAGCCTCTAAGATGATGTAATTGCCAGTAAGAAGTAGTACAATTCAAGTTTTATTTATCGATTATTGAATTTTAGCTGGCTTTGGTGCCTTGGACATGAGCTAGGACCTTAAGATTCTGCATCAAAAGGAGGACTAGCAGCCGAGTTGCACGGGAGAATGTGAAAAGTGTTCATATGTAGTAAAAACCTGAGAAATCTGTCTGTTTTCGTCATTTGTTATCGAATCGACTTAAAGCCAAATCGTCACATTGGCCGCTCTGCTCTCTGAAACGGTTGTACTTATCGTCTGCAAAGCTATGTCGCGTACTGCGGTATTCGGAGACACTAAAAGCACCATAGTAGAACACAGATGAAGCTTCTAATATGATGTAATAGCCAGTAAGAAGTAGTACAATTCAAGTTTTAGGTATAGATTATTGACTTTTTAGCTGGCTTTGGTGATCTGGACATGAGCTAGGACCTTAAAATTCTGCATGAAAGAGGACTAGCAGCCGAGTTGCACGGGAGAATGTGAAAAGTGTTCATATGTAGTAAAAACCTGAGAAATCCGTCCGTTTTCGTCATTTGTTATCGAATCGACTTAATGCCAGAACGTCACATTGGCCGCTCCTCTCTCTGAAACGGTTGTACTTATCGTCCTCAAAGCTATGTCGCGTGCTGCGGTATGCGGAGACACTAAAAGCACCATAGTAGAACACAGATGAAGCTTCTAAGTTGATGTAATAGACAGTAAGAAATAGTACAATTCAAGTTTTAGGTATCGATTATTGACTTTTTAGCTGGCTTTGGTACTCTGGACATGAGCTAGGACCTTAAGATTCTGCATTAAAGGAGGACTAGCAGCCGCGTTGCACGGGAGAATGTGAAATGTGTTCATATGTAGTAGAAACCTGAGAAATACGTCCGTTTTCGTCATTTGTTATCGAATCGACTTAAAGCCCGATCGTCACATTGGCCGCTCTTCTCTCTGAAACGGTTGTACTTATCGTCCGCAAAGCTCTGTCGCGTGCTGCGGTATGCGGAGCCAATAAAATCACCATAGTAGAACACAGATGAAGCTTCGAAGATGATGTAATAGCCAGTAAGAAGTAGTACAATTCAAATTTTAGGTATCGATTATTGACTTTTTAGCTGGCTTTGGTGCATTGGACATGAGCTAGGACCTTAAGATTCTGCATCAAAAGGAGGACTAGCAGCCGAGTTGCACAGGAGAATGTGAAAAGTGTTCATATGTAGTAAAAACCTGAGAAATCCGTCCGTTTTCGTCATTTGTTATCGAATCGACTTAAAGCCCGATCGTCACATTGGCCGCTCTTCTCTCTGAAACGGTTGTACTTATCGTCTGCAAAGCTCTGTCGCGTGCTGCCTTATGCGGAGACAATAAAATCACCATAGTAGAACACAGATGAAGCTTCGAAGATGATGTAATAGCCAGTAAGAAATAGTACAATTCAAGTTTTAGGTATCGATTGTTGACTTTTTAGCTGGCTTCGGTGATTTGAACGTGACCTAGGACCTTAAGATTCTGCATGAAAGGAGGACTAGCAGCCGAGTTGCACGGGAGAATGTGAAAAGTGTTCATATGTAGTAAAAACCTGAGAAATCCGTCCGTTTTCGTCATTTGTTATCGAATCGACTTAAAGCCAGATCGTCAAATTGGCCCCTCTTTTCTCTGAACCGGTTGTACTTATCGTCTGCAAAGCTATGTCGCGTGCTGCGGTATGCGGAGACAATAAAATCACCATAGTAGAACACAGATGAAGCTTCTAAGTTGATATAATAGCCAGTAAGAAGTAGTACACTTCAAGTTTTAGGTATCGATTATTGACTTTTTAGCTGGCTTTGGTGCCTTGGACATGAGCTAGGACCTTAAGATTCTGCATCAAAAGGAGGACTAGCAGCCGAGGTGCACGGGAGAATGTGAAAAGTGTTTATATGTAGTAAAAACCTGAGAAATCCGTCCGTTTTCGTCATTTGTTATCGAAACGACTTAAAGCCAGATCGTCACTTGGCTGCTCTTCTCTCTGAAACGGTTGTACTTACCGTCTGCAAAGCTATGTCGCATGCTGCGGTATGCGGAGACACTAAAAGCACCATAGTAGAACACAGATGAAGCTTCTAAGTTGATGTAATAGCCAGTAAGAAATAGTACAATTCAAGATTTAGGTATCGATTATGGACTTTTTAGCTGGCTTTGGTGCCTTGGACATGAGCTAGGACCTTAAGATTCTGCATTAAAGGAGGACTAGCAGCCGCGTTGAACTGGAGAATATGAAATGTGTTCATATGTAGTAGAAACCTGAGAAATCCGTCCGTTTTCGTAATTTGTTATCGAATCGACTTAAAGCCCGATCGTCACATTGGCCGCTCTTACCTCTGAAACGGTTGTACTTGTCGTCTGCAAAGCTATGTCGCGTGCTGCGGTATGCGGAGACACTAAAAGCACCATTGTAGAACACTGATGAAGCTTCTAAGTTGATGTAATAGCCAGTGAGAAGTAGTACAATTCAAGTTTTAGGTATCGATTATTGACTTTTTAGCTGTCTTTAGTGCCTTGGACATGAGCTAGGACCTTAAGATTATGCATGAAAGGAGAACTAGCAGCCGAGTTGCATGGGAGAATGTGAAAAGTGTTCATATGTAGTAAAAACCTGAGAAATCCGTCCGTTTTCGTCATTTGTTATCGAATCGACTTAAAGACCAGATCGTCAAATTGGCCCCTCTTTTCTCTGAAACGGTTGTACTTATCGTCTGCAAAGCTATGTCGCGTGCTGCGGTATGCGGAGACAATAAAGTCACCATAGTAGAACACAGATGAAGCTTCTAAGTTGATATAATAGCCAGTAAGAAGTAGTACACTTCAAGTTTTAGGTATCGATTATTGACTTCTTAGCTGGCTTTCGTGCCTTGGACATGAGCTAGGACCTTTAGATTCTGCATCAAAAGGAGGACTAGCAGCCGAGTTGCACGGGAGAATGTGAAAAGGGTTCATATGTAGTAAAAACCTGTGAAATCCGTCCGTTTTCGTCATTTGTTATCGAATCGACTTAAAGCCAGATCGTCACATTGGCCGCTCTTCTCTCTGAAACCGTTGTACTTATCGTCTGGAATGCTATGTCGCGTGCTGCGGTATGCGGAGACACTAAAAGCACCATAGTAGAACACAGATGAAGCCTCTAAGATGATGTAATTGCCAGTAAGAAGTAGTACAATTCAAGTTTTATTTATCGATTATTGAATTTTAGCTGGCTTTGGTGCCTTGGACATGAGCTAGGACCTTAAGATTCTGCATCAAAAGGAGGACTAGCAGCCGAGTTGCACGGGAGAATGTGAAAAGTGTTCATATGTAGTAAAAACCTGAGAAATCCGTCCGTTTTCGTCATTTGTTATCGAATCGACTTAAAGCCAAATCGTCACATTGGCCGCTCTGCTCTCTGAAACGGTTGTACTTATCGTCTGCAAAGCTATGTCGCGTACTGCGGTATTCGGAGACACTAAAAGCACCATAGTAGAACACAGATGAAGCTTCTAATATGATGTAATAGCCAGTAAGAAGTAGTACAATTCAAGTTTTAGGTATAGATTATTGACGTTTTAGCTGGCTTTGGTGATCTGGACATGAGCTAGGACCTTAAGATTCTGCATGAAAGGAGGACTAGCAGCCGAGTTGCACGGGAGAATTTGAAAAGTGTTCATATGTAGTAAAAACCTGAGAAATCCGTCCGTTTTCGTCATTTGTTATCGAATCGACTTAATGCCAGAACGTCACATTGGCCGCTCCTCTCTCTGAAACGGTTGTACTTATCGTCCTCAAAGCTATGTCGCGTGCTGCGGTATGCGGAGACACTAAAAGCACCATAGTAGAACACAGATGAAGCTTCTAAGTTGATGTAATAGCCAGTAAGAAGTAGTACAATTCAAGTTTTAGGTATCGATTATTGACTTTTTAACTGGCTTTGGTACTCTGGACATGAGCTAGGACCTTAAGGTTCTGCATGAAAGGAGAACTAGCAGCCGAGTTGCATGGGAGAATGTAAAAAGTGTTCATATGTAGTAAAAACCTGAGAAATTCGTCCGTTTTCGTCATTTGTCATCGAATCGACTTAATGCCAGAACGTCACATTGGCCGCTCCTCTCTCTGAAACGGTTGTACTTATCGTCCTCAAAGCTATGTCGCGTGCTGCGGTATGCGGAGACTCTAAAAGCACCATAGCAGAACACAGATGAAGCCTCTAAGATGATGTAATTGCCAGTAAGAAGTAGTACAATTCAAGTTTTATTTATCGATTATTGAATTTTAGCTGGCTTTGGTGCCTTGGACATGAGCTAGGACCTTAAGATTCTGCATCAAAAGGAGGACTAGCAGCCGAGTTGCACGGGAGAATGTGAAAAGTGTTCATATGTAGTAAAAACCTGAGAAATCTGTCTGTTTTCGTCATTTGTTATCGAATCGACTTAAAGCCAAATCGTCACATTGGCCGCTCTGCTCTCTGAAACGGTTGTACTTATCGTCTGCAAAGCTATGTCGCGTACTGCGGTATTCGGAGACACTAAAAGCACCATAGTAGAACACAGATGAAGCTTCTAATATGATGTAATAGCCAGTAAGAAGTAGTACAATTCAAGTTTTAGGTATAGATTATTGACTTTTTAGCTGGCTTTGGTGATCTGGACATGAGCTAGGACCTTAAGATTCTGCATGAAAGAGGACTAGCAGCCGAGTTGCACGGGAGAATGTGAAAAGTGTTCATATGTAGTAAAAACCTGAGAAATCCGTCCGTTTTCGTCATTTGTTATCGAATCGACTTAATGCCAGAACGTCACATTGGCCGCTCCTCTCTCTGAAACGGTTGTACTTATCGTCCTCAAAGCTATGTCGCGTGCTGCGGTATGCGGAGACACTAAAAGCACCATAGTAGAACACAGATGAAGCTTCTAAGTTGATGTAATAGCCAGTAAGAAATAGTACAATTCAAGTTTTAGGTATCGATTATTGACTTTTTAGCTGGCTTTGGTACTCTGGACATGAGCTAGGAAATTAAGATTCTGCATTAAAGGAGGACTAGCAGCCGCGTTGCACGGGAGAATGTGAAATGTGTTCATAAGTAGTAGAAACCTGAGAAATACGTCCGTTTTCGTCATTTGTTATCGAATCGACTTAAAGCCCGATCGTCACATTGGCCGCTCTTCTCTCTGAAACGGTTGTACTTATCGTCTGCAAAGCTCTGTCGCGTGCTGCCTTATGCGGAGACAATAAAATCACCATAGTAGAACACAGATGAAGCTTCGAAGATGATGTAATAGCCAGTAAGAAATAGTACAATTCAAGTTTTAGGTATCGATTGTTGACTTTTTAGCTGGCTTCGGTGATTTGAACGTGACCTAGGACCTTAAGATTCTGCATGAAAGGAGGACTAGCAGCCGAGTTGCACGGGAGAATGTGAAAAGTGTTCATATGTAGTAAAAACCTGAGAAATCCGTCCGTTTTCGTCATTTGTTATCGAATCGACTTAAAGCCAGATCGTCAAATTGGCCCCTCTTTTCTCTGAACCGGTTGTACTTATCGTCTGCAAAGCTATGTCGCGTGCTGCGGTATGCGGAGACAATAAAATCACCATAGTAGAACACAGATGAAGCTTCTAAGTTGATATAATAGCCAGTAAGAAGTAGTACACTTCAAGTTTTAGGTATCGATTATTGACTTTTTAGCTGGCTTTGGTGCCTTGGACATGAGCTAGGACCTTAAGATTCTGCATCAAAAGGAGGACTAGCAGCCGAGTTGCACGGGAGAATGTGAAAAGTGTTCATATGTAGTAAAAACCTGAGAAATCCGTCCGTTTTCGTCATTTGTTATCGAAACGACTTAAAGCCAGATCGTCACTTGGCTGCTCTTCTCTCTGAAACGGTTGTACTTACCGTCTGCAAAGCTATGTCGCATGCTGCGGTATGCGGAGAGACTAAAAGCACCATAGTAGAACACAGATGAAGCTTCTAAGTTGATGTAATAGAAAGTAAGAAGTAGTACAATTCAAGATTTAGGTATCGATTATGGACTTTTTAGCTGGCTTTGGTGCCTTGGACATGAGCTAGGACCTTAAGATTCTGCATTAAAGGAGGACTAGCAGCCGCGTTGAACTGGAGAATATGAAATGTGTTCATATGTAGTAGAAACCTGAGAAATCCGTCCGTTTTCGTCATTTGTTATCGAATCGACTTAAAGCCCGATCGTCACATTGGCCGCTCTTACCTCTGAAACGGTTGTACTTGTCGTCTGCAAAGCTATGTCGCGTGCTGCGGTATGCGGAGACACTAAAAGCACCATTGTAGAACACTGATGAAGCTTCTAAGTTGACGTAATAGCCAGTGAGAAGTAGTACAATTCAAGTTTTAGGTATCGATTATTGACTTTTTAGCTGTCTTTAGTGCCTTGGACATGAGCTAGGACCTTAAGATTCTGCATGAAAGGAGAACTAGCAGCCGAGTTGCATGGGAGAATGTGAAAAGTGTTCATATGTAGTAAAAACCTGAGAAATCCGTCCGTTTTCGTCATTTGTTATCGAATCGACTTAAAGACCAGATCGTCAAATTGGCCCCTCTTTTCTCTGAAACGGTTGTACTTATCGTCTGCAAAGCTATGTCGCGTGCTGCGGTATGCGGAGACAATAAAATCACCATAGTAGAACACAGATGAAGCTTCTAAGTTGATATAATAGCCAGTAAGAAGTAGTACACTTCAAGTTTTAGGTATCGATTATTGACTTCTTAGCTGGCTTTCGTGTCTTGGACATGAGCTAGGACCTTTAGATTCTGCATCAAAAGGAGGACTAGCAGCCGAGTTGCACGGGAGAATGTGAAAAGGGTTCATATGTAGTAAAAACCTGTGAAATCCGTCCGTTTTCGTCATTTGTTATCGAATCGACTTAAAGCCAGATCGTCACATTGGCCGCTCTTCTCTCTGAAACCGTTGTACTTATCGTCTGGAATGCTATGTCGCGTGCTGCGGTATGCGGAGACACTAAAAGCACCATAGTAGAACACAGATGAAGCCTCTAAGATGATGTAATTGCCAGTAAGAAGTAGTACAATTCAAGTTTTATTTATCGATTATTGAATTTTAGCTGGCTTTGGTGCCTTGGACATGAGCTAGGACCTTAAGATTCTGCATCAAAAGGAGGACTAGCAGCCGAGTTGCACGTGAGAATGTGAAAAGTGTTCATATGTAGTAAAAACCTGAGAAATCCGTCCGTTTTCGTCATTTGTTATCGAATCGACTTAAAGCCAAATCGTCACATTGGCCGCTCTGCTCTCTGAAACGGTTGTACTTATCGTCTGCAAAGCTATGTCGCGTACTGCGGTATTCGGAGACACTAAAAGCACCATAGTAGAACACAGATGAAGCTTCTAATATGATGTAATAGCCAGTAAGAAGTAGTACAATTCAAGTTTTAGGTATAGATTATTGACTTTTTAGCTGGCTTTGGTGATCTGGACATGAGCTAGGACCTTAAGATTCTGCATGAAAGGAGGACTAGCAGCCGAGTTGCACGGGAGAATTTGAAAAGTGTTCATATGTAGTAAAAACCTGAGAAATCCGTCCGTTTTCGTCATTTGTTATCGAATCGACTTAATGCCAGAACGTCACATTGGCCGCTCCTCTCTCTGAAACGGTTGTACTTATCGTCCTCAAAGCTATGTCGCGTGCTGCGGTATGCGGAGACACTAAAAGCACCATAGTAGAACACAGATGAAGCTTCTAAGTTTGTGTAATAGCCAGTAAGAAGTAGTACAGTTCAAGTTTTAGGTATCGATTATTGACTTTTTAGCTGGCTTTGGTACTCTGGACATGAGCTAGGACCTTAAGATTCTGCATTAAAGGAGGACTAGCAGCCGCGTTGCACGGGAGAATGTGAAATGTGTTCATATGTAGTAGAAACCTGAGAAATACGTCCGTTTTCGTCATTTGTTATCGAATCGACTTAAAGCCCGATCGTCACATTGGCCGCTCTTCTCTCTGAAACGGTTGTACTTATCGTCTGCAAAGCTATGTCGCGTGCTGCGGTATGCGGAGACAATAGACTCACCATAGTAGAACACAGATGAAGCTTCGAAGATGATGTAATAGCCAGTAAGAAATAGTACAATTCAAGTTAGGTATCGATTGTTGACTTTTTAGCTGGCTTCGGTGCCTTGGACGTGACCTAGGACCTTAAGTTTCTGCATGAAAGGAGGACTAGCAGCCGAGTTGCACGGGAGAATGTGAAAAGTGTTCATATGTAGTAAAAACCTGAGAAATCCGTCCGTTTTCGTCATTTGTTATCGAATCGACTTAATGCCAGAACGTCACATTGGCCGCTCCTCTCTCTGAAACGGTTGTACTTATCGTCCTCAAAGCTATGTCGCGTGCTGCGGTATGCGGAGACACTAAAAGCACCATAGTAGAACACAGATGAAGCTTCTAAGTTGATGTAATAGCCAGTAAGAAGTAGTACAGTTCAAGTTTTAGGTATCGATTATTGACTTTTTAGCTGGCTTTGGTGCTCTGGACATGAGCTAGGACCTTAAGATTCTGCATTAAAGGAGGACTAGCAGCCGCGTTGCACGGGAGAATGTGAAATGTGTTCATATGTAGTAGAAACCTGAGAAATACGTCAGTTTTCGTCATTTGTTATCGAATCGACTTAAAGCCCGATCGTCACATTGGCCGCTCTTCTCTCTGAAACGGTTGTACTTATCGTCTGCAAAGCTATGTCGCGTGCTGCGGTATGCGGAGACAATAAAATCACCATAGTAGAACACAGATGAAGCTTCGAAGATGATGTAATAGCCAGTAAGAAGTAGTACAATTCAAATTTTAGGTATCGATTATTGACTTTTTAGCTGGCTTTGGTGACTTGGACATGAGCTAGGACCTTAAGATTCTGCATTAAAGGAGGACTAGCAGCCGAGTTGCACGGGAGAATGTGAAAAGTGTTCATATGTAGTAAAAACCTGAGAAATCCGTCCGTTTTCGTCATTTGTTATCGAATCGACTTAAAGCCAGATCGTCAAATTGGCCCCTCTTTTCTCTGAAACGGTTGTACTTATCGTCTGCAAAGCTATGTCGCGTGCTGCGGTATGCGGAGACAATAAAATCACCATAGTAGAACACAGATGAAGCTTCTAAGTTGATATAATAGCCAGTAAGAAGTAGTACACTTCAAGTTTTAGGTATCGATTATTGACTTTTTCGCTGGCTTTGGTGCCTTGGACATGAGCTAGGACCTTAAGATTCTGCATCAAAAGGAGGACTTGCAGCCGAGTTGCATGGGAGAATGTGAAATGTGTTCATATGTAGTAAAAACCTGAGAAATCCGTCCGTTTTCGTCATTTGTTATCGAATCGACTTAAAGCCAGATCGTCACTTGGCTGCTCTTCTCTCTGAAACGGTTGTACTTACCGTCTGCAAAGCTATGTCGCATGCTGCGGTATGCGGAGACACTAAAAGCACCATAGTAGAACACAGATGAAGCTTCTAAGTTGATGTAATAGCCAGTGAGAAGTAGTACAATTCATGTTTTAGGTATCGATTATTGACTTTTTAGCTGTCTTTGGTGCCTTGGACATGAGCTAGGACCTTAAGATTCTGCATGAAAGGAGAACTAGCAGCCGAGTTGCATGGGAGAATGTAAAAAGTGTTCATATGTAGTAAAAACCTGAGAAATTCGTCCGTTTTCGTCATTTGTCATCGAATCGACTTAATGCCAGAACGTCACATTGGCCGCTCCTCTCTCTGAAACGGTTGTACTTATCGTCGTCAAAGCTATGTCGCGTGCTGCGGTATGCGGAGACTCTAAAAGCACCATAGCAGAACACAGATGAAGCCTCTAAGATGATGTAATTGCCAGTAAGAAGTAGTACAATTCAAGTTTTATTTATCGATTATTGAATTTTAGCTGCCTTTGGTGCCTTGGACATGAGCTAGGACCTTAAGATTCTGCATCAAAAGGAGGACTAGCAGCCGAGTTGCACGGGAGAATGTGAAAAGTGTTCATATGTAGTAAAAACCTGAGAAATCTGTCTGTTTTCGTCATTTGTTATCGAATCGACTTAAAGCCAAATCGTCACATTGGCCGCTCTGCTCTCTGAAACGGTTGTACTTATCGTCTGCAAAGCTATGTCGCGTACTGCGGTATTCGGAGACACTAAAAGCACCATAGTAGAACACAGATGAAGCTTCTAATATGATGTAATAGCCAGTAAGAAGTAGTAAAATTCAAGTTTTAGGTATAGATTATTGACTTTTTAGCTGGCTTTGGTGATCTGGACATGAGCTAGGACCTTAAGATTCTGCATGAAAGAGGACTAGCAGCCGAGTTGCACGGGAGAATGTGAAAAGTGTTCATATGTAGTAAAAACCTGAGAAATCCGTCCGTTTTCGTCATTTGTTATCGAATCGACTTAATGCCAGAACGTCACATTGGCCGCTCCTCTCTCTGAAACGGTTGTACTTATCGTCCTCAAAGCTATGTCGCGTGCTGCGGTATGCGGAGACACTAAAAGCACCATAGTAGAACACAGATGAAGCTTCTAAGTTGATGTAATAGCCAGTAAGAAATAGTACAATTCAAGTTTTAGGTATCGATTATTGACTTTTTAGCTGGCTTTGGTACTCTGGACATGAGCTAGGACCTTAAGATTCTGCATTAAAGGAGGACTAGCAGCCGCGTTGCACGGGAGAATGTGAAATGTGTTCATATGTAGTAGAAACCTGAGAAATACGTCCGTTTTCGTCATTTGTTATCGAATCGACTTAAAGCCCGATCGTCACATTGGCCGCTCTTCTCTCTGAAACGGTTGTACTTATCGTCCGCAAAGCTCTGTCGCGTGCTGCGGTATGCGGAGACAATAAAATCACCATAGTAGAACACAGATGAAGCTTCGAAGATGATGTAATAGCCAGTAAGAAGTAGTACAATTCAAATTTTAGGTATCGATTATTGACTTTTTAGCTGGCTTTGGTGCATTGGACATGAGCTAGGACCTTAAGATTCTGCATCAAAAGGAGGACTAGCAGCCGAGTTGCACAGGAGAATGTGAAAAGTGTTCATATGTAGTAAAAACCTGAGAAATCCGTCCGTTTTCGTCATTTGTTATCGAATCGACTTAAAGCCCGATCGTCACATTGGCCGCTCTTCTCTCTGAAACGGTTGTACTTATCGACTGCAAAGCTCTGTCGCGTGCTGCCTTATGCGGAGACAATAAAATCACCATAGTAGAACACAGATGAAGCTTCGAAGATGATGTAATAGCCAGTAAGAAATAGTACAATTCAAGTTTTAGGTATCGATTGTTGACTTTTTAGCTGGCTTCGGTGATTTGAACGTGACCTAGGACCTTAAGATTCTGCATGAAAGGAGGACTAGCAGCCGAGTTGCAGGGAAGAATGTGAAAAGTGTTCATATGTAGTAAAAACCTGAGAAATCCGTCCGTTTTCGTCATTTGTTATCGAATCGACTTAAAGCCAGATCGTCAAATTGGCCCCTCTTTTCTCTGAACCGGTTGTACTTATCGTCTGCAAAGCTATGTCGCGTGCTGCGGTATGCGGAGACAATAAAATCACCATAGTAGAACACAGATGAAGCTTCTAAGTTGATATAATAGCCAGTAAGAAGTAGTACACTTCAAGTTTTAGGTATCGATTATTGACTTTTTAGCTGGCTTTGGTGCCTTGGACATGAGCTAGGACCTTAAGATTCTGCATCAAAAGGAGGACTAGCAGCCGAGTTGCACGGGAGAATGTGAAAAGTGTTCATATGTAGTAAAAACCTGAGAAATCCGTCCGTTTTCGTCATTTGATATCGAAACGACTTAAAGCCAGATCGTCACTTGGCTGCCCTTCTCTCTGAAACGGTTGTACTTACCGTCTGCAAAGCTATGTCGCATGCTGCGGTATGCGGAGACACTAAAAGCACCATAGTAGAACACAGATGAAGCTTCTAAGTTGATGTAATAGAAAGTAAGAAGTAGTACAATTCAAGATTTAGGTATCGATTATGGACTTTTTAGCTGGCTTTGGTGCATTGGACATGAGCTAGGACCTTAAGATTCTGCATTAAAGGAGGACTAGCAGCCGCGTTGAACTGGAGAATATGAAATGTGTTCATATGTAGTAGAAACCTGAGAAATCCGTCCGTTTTCGTAATTTGTTATCGAATCGACTTAAAGCCCGATCGTCACATTGGCCGCTCTTACCTCTGAAACGGTTGTACTTGTCGTCTGCAAAGCTATGTCGCGTGCTGCGGTATGCGGAGACACTAAAAGCACCATTGTAGAACACTGATGAAGCTTCTAAGTTGATGTAATAGCCAGTGAGAAGTAGTACAATTCAAGTTTTAGGTATCGATTATTGACTTTTTAGCTGTCTTTAGTGCCTTGGACATGAGCTAGGACCTTAAGATTCTGCATGAAAGGAGAACTAGCAGCCGAGTTGCATGGGAGAATGTGAAAAGTGTTCATATGTAGTAAAAACCTGAGAAATCCGTCCGTTTTCGTCATTTGTTATCGAATCGACTTAAAGACCAGATCGTCAAATTGGCCAATCTTTTCTCTGAAACGGTTGTACTTATCGTCTGCAAAGCTATGTCGCGTGCTGCGGTATGCGGAGACAATAAAATCACCATAGTAGAACACAGATGAAGCTTCTAAGTTGATATAATAGCCAGTAAGAAGTAGTACACTTCAAGTTTTAGGTATCGATTATTGACTTCTTAGCTGGCTTTCGTGCCTTGGACATGAGCTAGGACCTTTAGATTCTGCATCAAAAGGAGGACTAGCAGCCGAGTTGCACGGGAGAATGTGAAAAGGGTTCATATGTAGTAAAAACCTGTGAAATCCGTCCGTTTTCGTCATTTGTTATCGAATCGACTTAAAGCCAGATCGTCACATTGGCCGCTCTTCTCTCTGAAACCGTTGTACTTATCGTCTGGAATGCTATGTCGCGTGCTGCGGTATGCGGAGACACTAAAAGCACCATAGTAGAACACAGATGAAGCCTCTAAGATGATGTAATTGCCAGTAAGAAGTAGTACAATTCAAGTTTTATTTATCGATTATTGAATTTTACTGGCTTTGGTGCCTTGGACATGAGCTAGGACCTTAAGATTCTGCATCAAAAGGAGGACTAGCAGCCGAGTTGCACGGGAGAATGTGAAAAGTGTTCATATGTAGTAAAAACCTGAGAAATCCGTCCGTTTTCGTTATTTGTTATCGAATCGACTTAAAGCCAAATCGTCACATTGGCCGCTCTGCTCTCTGAAACGGTTGTACTTATCGTCTGCAAAGCTATATCGCGTACTGCGGTATTCGGAGACACTAAAAGCACCATAGTAGAACACAGATGAAGCTTCTAATATGATGTAATAGCCAGTAAGAAGTAGTACAATTCAAGTTTTAGGTATAGATTATTGACTTTTTAGCTGGCTTTGGTGATCTGGACATGAGCTAGGACCTTAAGATTCTGCATGAAAGGAGGACTAGCAGCCGAGTTGCACGGGAGAATTTGAAAAGTGTTCATATGTAGTAAAAACCTGAGAAATCCGTCCGTTTTCGTCATTTGTTATCGAATCGACTTAATGCCAGAACGTCACATTGGCCGCTCCTCTCTCTGAAACGGTTGTACTTATCGTCCTCAAAGCTATGTCGCGTGCTGCGGTATGCGGAGACACTAAAAGCACCATAGTAGAACACAGATGAAACTTCTAAGTTGATGTAATAGCCAGTAAGAAGTAGTACAATTCAAGTTTTAGGTATCGATTATTGACTTTTTAACTGGCTTTGGTACTCTGGACATGAGCTAGGACCTTAAGATTCTGCATTAAAGGAGGACTAGCAGCCGCGTTGCACGGGAGAATGTGAAATGTGTTCATATGTAGTAGAAACCTGAGAAATACGTCCGTTTTCGTCATTTGTTATCGAATCGACTTAAAGCCCGATCGTCACATTGGCCGCTCTTCTCTCTGAAACGGTTGTACTTATCGTCTGCAAAGCTATGTCGCGTGCTGCGGTATGCGGAGACAATAAAATCACCATAGTAGAACACAGATGAAGCTTCGAAGATGATGTAATAGCCAGTAAGAAGTAGTACAATTCAAATTTTAGGTATCGATTATTGACTTTTTAGCTGGCTTTGGTGCCTTGGACATGAGCTAGGACCTTAAGATTCTGCATCAAAAGGAGGACTAGCAGCCGAGTTGCACGGGAGAATGTGAAAAGAGTTCATATGTAGTAAAAACCTGAGAAATCCGTCCGTTTTCGTCATTTGTTATCGAATCGACTTAAAGCCAAATCGTCACTTTGGCCGCTCTGCTCTCGGAAACGGTTGTACTTATCGTCTGCAAAGCTATGTCGCGTACTGCGGTATTCGGAGACACTAAAAGCACCATAGTAGACCACAGATGAAGCTTCTAAGATGATGTAATAGCCAGTAAGAAATAGTACAATTCAAGTTAGGTATCGATTGTTGACTTTTTAGCTGGCTTCGGTGCCTTGGACGTGACCTAGGACCTTAAGATTCTGCATGAAAGGAGGACTAGCAGCCGAGTTGCACGGGAGAATGTGAAAAGTGTTCATATGTAGTAAAAACCTGAGAAATCCGTACGTTTTCGTCATTTGTTATCGAATCGACTTAAAGCCAGATCGTCAAATTGGCCCCTCTTTTCTCTGAACCGGTTGTACTTATCGTCTGCAAAGCTATGACGCGTGCTGCGGTATGCGGAGACAATAAAATCACCATAGTAGAACACAGATGAAGCTTCTAAGTTGATATAATAGCCAGTAAGAAGTAGTACACTTCAAGTTTTAGGTATCGATTATTGACTTTTTAGCTGGCTTTGGTGCCTTGGACATGAGCTAGGACCTTAAGATTCTGCATCAAAAGGAGGACTAGCAGCCTAGTTGCACGGGAGAATGTGAAAAGTGTTCATATGTAGTAAAAACCTGAGAAATCCGTCCGTTTTCGTCATTTGTTATCGAATCGACTTAAAGCCAGATCGTCACTTGGCTGCTCTTCTCTCTGAAACGGTTGTACTTACCGTCTGCAAAGCTATGTCGCATGCTGCGGTATGCGGAGACACTAAAAGCACCATAGTAGAACACAGATGAAGCTTCTAAGATGATGTAATAGCCAGTGAGAAGTAGTACAATTCAAGTTTTAGGTATCGATTATTGACTTTTTAGCTGTCTTTGGTGCCTTGGACATGAGCTAGGACCTTAAGATTCTGCATGAAAGGAGAAATAGCAGCCGAGTTGCATGGGAGAATGTGAAAAGTGTTCATATGTAGTAAAAACCTGAGAAATCCGTCCGTTTTCGTCATTTGTTATCGAATCGACTTAAAGCCCGATCGTCACATTGGCCGCTCTTCTCTCTGAAACGGTTGTACTTATCGTCTGCAAAGCTCTGTCGCGTGCTGCCTTATGCGGAGACAATAAAATCACCATAGTAGAACACAGATGAAGCTTCGAAGATGATGTAATAGCCAGTAAGAAATAGTACAATTCAAGTTTTAGGTATCGATTGTTGACTTTTTAGCTGGCTTCGGTGATTTGAACGTGACCTAGGACCTGAAGATTCTGCATGAAAGGAGGACTAGCAGCCGAGATGCACGGGAGAATGTGAAAAGTGTTCATATGTAGTAAAAACCTGAGAAATCCGTCCGTTTTCGTCATTTGTTATCGAATCGACTTAAAGCCAGATCGTCAAATTGGCCCCTCTTTTCTCTGAACCGGTTGTACTTATCGTCTGCAAAGCTATGTCGCGTGCTGCGGTATGCGGAGACAATAAAATCACCATAGTAGAACACAGATGAAGCTTCTAAGTTGATATAATAGCCAGTAAGAAGTAGTACACTTCAAGTTTTAGGTATCGATTATTGACTTTTTAGCTGGCTTTGGTGCCTTGGACATGAGCTAGGACCTTAAGATTCTGCATCAAAAGGAGGACTAGCAGCCGAGTTGCACGGGAGAATGTGAAAAGTGTTCATATGTAGTAAAAACCTGAGAAATCCGTCCGTTTTCGTCATTTGTTATCGAAACGACTTAAAGCCAGATCGTCACTTGGCTGCTCTTCTCTCTGAAACGGTTGTACTTACCGTCTGCAAAGCTATGTCGCATGCTGCGGTATGCGGAGACACTAAAAGCACCATAGTAGAACACAGATGAAGCTTCTAAGTTGATGTAATAGAAAGTAAGAAGTAGTACAATTCAAGATTTAGGTATCGATTATGGACTTTTTAGCTGGCTTTGGTGCCTTGGACATGAGCTAGGACCTTAAGATTCTGCATTAAAGGAGGACTAGCAGCCGCGTTGAACTGGAGAATATGAAATGTGTTCATATGTAGTAGAAACCTGAGAAATCCGTCCGTTTTCGTAATTTGTTATCGAATCGACTTAAAGCCCGATCGTCACATTGGCCGCTCTTACCTCTGAAACGGTTGTACTTGTCGTCTGCAAAGCTATGTCGCGTGCTGCGGTATGCGGAGACACTAAAAGCACCATTGTAGAACACTGATGAAGCTTCTAAGTTGATGTAATAGCCAGTGAGAAGTAGTACAATTCAAGTTTTAGGTATCGATTATTGACTTTTTAGCTGTCTTTAGTGCCTTGGACATGAGCTAGGACCTTAAGATTCTGCATGAAAGGAGAACTAGCAGCCGAGTTGCATGGGAGAATGTGAAAAGTGTTCATATGTAGTAAAAACCTGAGAAATCCGTCCGTTTTCGTCATTTGTTATCGAATCGACTTAAAGCCAAATCGTCACATTGGCCGCTCTGCTCTCTGAAACGGTTGTACTTATCGTCTGCAAAGCTATGTCGCGTACTGCGGTATTCGGAGACACTAAAAGCACCATAGTAGAACACAGATGAAGCTTCTAATATGATGTAATAGCCAGTAAGAAGTAGTACAATTCAAGTTTTAGGTATAGATTATTGACTTTTTAGCTGGCTTTGGTGATCTGGACATGAGCTAGGACCTTAAGATTCTGCATGAAAGGAGGACTAGCAGCCGAGTTGCACGGGAGAATTTGAAAAGTGTTCATATGTAGTAAAAACCTGAGAAATCCGTCCGTTTTCGTCATTTGTTATCGAATCGACTTAATGCCAGAACGTCACATTGGCCGCTCCTCTCTCTGAAACGGTTGTACTTATCGTCCTCAAAGCTATGTCGCGTGCTGCGGTATGCGGAGACACTAAAAGCACCATAGTAGAACACAGATGAAGCTTCTAAGTTGATGTAATAGCCAGTAAGAAGTAGTACAATTCAAGTTAGGTATCGATTGTTGACTTTTTAGCTGGCTTCGGTGCCTTGGACGTGACCTAGGACCTTAAGATTCTGCATGAAAGGAGGACTAGCAGCCGAGTTGCACGGGAGAATGTGAAAAGAGTTCATATGTAGTAAAAACCTGAGAAATCCGTCCGTTTTCGTCATTTGTTATCGAATCGACTTAATGCCAGAACGTCACATTGGCCGCTCCTCTCTCTGAAACGGTTGTACTTATCGTCCTCAAAGCTATGTCGCGTGCTGCGGTATGCGGAGACACTAAAAGCACCATAGTAGAACACAGATGAAGCTTCTAATATGATGTAATAGCCAGTAAGAAGTAGTACAATTCAAGTTTTAGGTATCGATTATTGACTTTTTAACTGGCTTTGGTACTCTGGACATGAGCTAGGACCTTAAGATTCTGCATTAAAGGAGGACTAGCAGCCGCGTTGCACGGGAGAATGTGAAATGTGTTCATATGTAGTAGAAACCTGAGAAATACGTCCGTTTTCGTCATTTGTTATCGAATCGACTTAAAGCCCGATCGTCACATTGGCCGCTCTTCTCTCTGAAACGGTTGTACTTATCGTCTGCAAAGCTATGTCGCGTGCTGCGGTATGCGGAGACAATAAAATCACCATAGTAGAACACAGATGAAGCTTCGAAGATGATGTAATAGCCAGTAAGAAGTAGTACAATTCAAATTTTAGGTATCGATTATTGACTTTTTAGCTGGCTTTGGTGCCTTGGACATGAGCTAGGACCTTAAGATTCTGCATCAAAAGGAGGACTAGCAGCCGAGTTGCACGGGAGAATGTGAAAAGAGTTCATATGTAGTAAAAACCTGAGAAATCCGTCCGTTTTCGTCATTTGTTATCGAATCGACTTAAAGCCAAATCGTAACTTTGGCCGCTCTGCTCTCGGAAACGGTTGTACTTATCGTCTGCAAAGCTATGTCGCGTACTGCGGTATTCGGAGACACTAAAAGCACCATAGTAGACCACAGATGAAGCTTCTAAGATGATGTAATAGCCAGTAAGAAATAGTACAATTCAAGTTAGGTATCGATTGTTGACTTTTTAGCTGGCTTCGGTGCCTTGGACGTGACCTAGGACCTTAAGATTCTGCATGAAAGGAGGACTAGCAGCCGAGTTGCACGGGAGAATGTGAAAAGTGTTCATATGTAGTAAAAACCTGAGAAATCCGTACGTTTTCGTCATTTGTTATCGAATCGACTTAAAGCCAGATCGTCACTTGGCTGCTCTTCTCTCTGAAACGGTTGTACTTACCGTCTGCAAAGCTATGTCGCATGCTGCGGTATGCGGAGACACTAAAAGCACCATAGTAGAACACAGATGAAGTTTCTAAGTTGATGTAATAGAAAGTAAGAAGTAGTACAATTCAAGATTTAGGTATCGATTATTGACTTTTTAGCTGGCTTTGGTGCCTTGGACATGAGCTAGGACCTTAAGATTCTACATTAAAGGAGGACTAGCAGCCGCGTTGAACGGGAGAATGTGAAATGTGTTCATATGTAGTAGAAACCTGAGAAATCCGTCCGTTTTCGTAATTTGTTTCCGAATCGACTTAAAGCCCGATCGTCACATTGGCCGCTCTTACCTCTGAAACGGTTGTACTTGTCGTCTGCAAAGCTATGTCGCGTGCTGCGGTATGCGGAGACACTAAAAGCACCATAGTAGAACACAGATGAAGCTTCTAAGTTGATGTAATAGCCAGTGAGAAGTAGTACAATTCAAGTTTTAGGTATCGATTATTGACTTTTTAGCTGTCTTTGGTGCCTTGGACATGAGCTAGGACCTTAAGATTCTGCATGAAAGGAGAAATAGCAGCCGAGTTGCATGGGAGAATGTGAAAAGTGTTCATATGTAGTAAAAACCTGAGAAATCCGTCCGTTTTCGTCATTTGTTATCGAATCGACTTAAAGACCAGATGGTCAAATTGACCCCTCTTTTCTCTGAAACGGTTGTACTTATCGTCTGCAAAGCTATGTCGCGTGCTGCGGTATGCGGAGACAATAAAATCACCATAGTAGAACACAGATGAAGCTTCTAAGTTGATATAATAGCCAGTAAGAAGTAGTACACTTCAAGTTTTAGGTATCGATTATTGACTTTTTAGCTGGCTTTGGTGCCTTGGACATGAGCTAGGACCTTAAGATTCTGCATCAAAAGGAGGACTAGCAGCCGAGTTGCACGGGAGAATGTGAAAAGTGTTCATATGTAGTAAAAACCTGAGAAATCCGTCCGTTTTCGTCATTTGTTATCGAAACGACTTAAAGCCAGATCGTCACTTGGCTGCTCTTCTCTCTGAAACGGTTGTACTTACCGTCTGCAAAGCTATGTCGCATGCTGCGGTATGCGGAGACACTAAAAGCACCATAGTAGAACACAGATGAAGCTTCTAAGTTGATGTAATAGAAAGTAAGAAGTAGTACAATTCAAGATTTAGGTATCGATTATGGACTTTTTAGCTGGCTTTGGTGCCTTGGACATGAGCTAGGACCTTAAGATTCTGCATTAAAGGAGGACTAGCAGCCGCGTTGAACTGGAGAATATGAAATGTGTTCATATGTAGTAGAAACCTGAGAAATCCGTCCGTTTTCGTAATTTGTTATCGAATCGACTTAAAGCCCGATCGTCACATTGGCCGCTCTTACCTCTGAAACGGTTGTACTTGTCGTCTGCAAAGCTATGTCGCGTGCTGCGGTATGCGGAGACACTAAAAGCACCATATCAGAACACAGATGAAGCTTCTAAGTTGATGTAATAGCCAGTAAGATGTAGTACAATTCAAGTTTTAGGTATCGATTATAGACTTCTTAGATGGATTTGGTGCCTTGGACATGAGCTAGGACCTTAAGATTCTGCATGAAAGGAGGACTAGCAGCCGAGTTGCACGGGAGAAAGTGAAAAGTGTTCATATGTAGTAAAAACCAGAGAAATCCGTCCGTTTTCGTCATTTGTTATCGAATCGATTTAAAGCCAGATCGTCACTTGGCCGCTCTTCTCTCTGAAACGGTTGTACTTATCGTCTGCAAAGCTATGTCGCGTGCTGCGGTATGCGGAGACACTAAAAGCACCATAGTAGAACACAGATGAAGCTTCTAAGTTGATGTAATAGCCAGTAAGAAGTAGTACAATTCAAGTTTTAGGTACTGATTATTGTTTTTTAGCTGGCTTTGGTGCCTTGGACATGAGCTAGGACCTTAAGATTTGCATGAAAGGAGGACTAGCAGCCGAGTTGCACGGGAGAATGTGAAAAGGGTTCATATGTAGTAAAAACCTGAGAAATCCGTCCGTTTTCGTCATTTGTTATCGAATCGACTTAAAGCCAGATCGTCACATTGGCCGCTCTTCACTCTGAAACGGCTGTACTTATCGTCTGCAAAGCTATGTCGCGTGCTGCGGTATGCGGAGACACTAAAAGCTCCATAGTAGGACACAGATGAAGCTTCTAAGATGATGTAATAGCCAGAAAGATGTAGTACAATTCAAGTTTTAGGTATCGATTATTGACTTTTTAGCAGGCTTTGGTGCCTTGGACATGAGCTAGTACCTTAAGATTCTGCATGAAAGGAGGACTAGCAGCCGAGTTGCACGGGAGAATGTGACAAGTGTTCATATGTAGTAAAAACCTGAGAAATCCGTCCGTTTTCGTCATTTGTCATCGAATCGACTTAATGCCAGAACGTCACATTGGCCGCTCCTCTCTCTGAAACGGTTGTACTTATCGTCCTCAAAGCTATGTCGCGTGCTGCGGTATGCGGAGACTCTAAAAGCACCATAGCAGAACACAGATGAAGCCTCTAAGATGATGTAATTGCCAGTAAGAAGTAGTACAATTTAAGTTTTATTTATCGATTATTGAATTTTAGCTGGCTTTGGTGCCTTGGACATGAGCTAGAACCTTAAGATTCTGCATGAAAGGAGGACTAGCAGCCGAGTTGCACGGGACAATGTGAAAAGTGTTCATATGTAGTAAAAACCTGAGAAATCCGTCCGTTTTCGTCATTTGTTATCGAATCGACTTAAAGCCAGTTCGTACTTGGCCGCTTTTCTCTGTGAAACGGTTGTACTAATCGTCTGCAAAGCTGTGTTGCGTGCTGCGGTATGCGGAGACACTAAAAGCACCATATCAGAACACAGATGAAGCTTCTAAGTTGATGTAATAGCCAGTAAGATGTAGTACAATTCAAGTTTTAGGTATCGATTATAGACTTCTTAGATGGATTTAGTGCCTTGGACATGAGCTAGGACCTTAAGATTCTGCATGAAAGGAGGATTTGCAGCCGAGTTGCACGGGAGAATGTGAAAAGGGTTCATATGTAGTAAAAACCTGAGAAATCCGTCCGTTTTCGTCATTTGTTATCGAATCGACTTAAAGCCAGATCGTCACATTGGCCGCTCTTCACTCTGAAACGGCTGTACTTATCGTCTGCAAAGCTATGTCGCGTGCTGCGGTATGCGGAGACACTAAAAGCTCCATAGTAGAACACAGATGAAGCTTCTAAGATGATGTAATAGCCAGAAAGAAGTAGTGCAATTCAAGTTTTAGGTATCGATTATTGACTTCTTAGCTGGCTTTGGTGGCTTGGACATGGACTACAACCTTAAGATTCTGCATGAAAGGATGACTAGCAGCCGAGTTGCACGGGAAAATGTGAAAAGTGTTCATATGAAGTAAAAACCTGAGAACTCCGTCCGTTTTCGTCATTTGTTATCGAATCGACTTAAAGCCAGACCGCCACATTGGCCGCTCTTCTCTCTGAAACGGTTGTACTTATCGTCCTCAAAGCTATGTCGCGTGCTGCGGTATGCGGAGACACTAAAAGCACCATAGTAGAACACAGATGAAGCTTCTAATTTGATGTAATAGCCAGTAAGAAGTAGTACAATTCAAGTTTTAGATATTGATTATTAACTTTTTAGCTGGCTTTGGTGCCTTGGACATGAGCTAGGACCTTAAGAATCTGCATGAAAGGAGGACTAGCAGCCGAGTTGCACGGGAGAATGTGAAAAGAGTTCATATGTAGTAAAAACCTGAGAAATCCGTCCGTTTTCGTCACTTGTTATCGAATCGACTTAAAGCCTGATCGTCACATTGGCCGCTCTTCTCTCTGAAACGGTTGTACTTATCGTCTGCAAAGCTATGTTGCGTGCTGCGGTATGCGGAGACACTAAAAGCACCATAGTAGAACACAGATGAAGCTTCTAAGTTGATGTAACAGCCAGTAAGAAGTAGTACAATTCAAGTTTTAGATATTGATTATTAACTTTTTAGCTGGCTTTGGTGCCTTGGACATGAGCTAGGACCTTAAGAATCTGCATGAAAGGAGGACTAGCAGCCGAGTTGCACGGGAGAATGTGAAAAGTGTTCATATGTAGTAAAAACCTGAGAAATCCGTCCGTTTTCGTCATTTGTTATCGAATCGACTTAAAGCCAGATCGTCACATTGGCCGCTCTTCTCTCTGAAACGGTTGTACTTATCGTCTACAGAGCTATGTCTCGTGCTGCGGTATGCGGAGACACTAAAAGCACCACAGTAGAACACAGATGAAGATTCTAAGTTGACGTAATAGCCACAAAGAAGTAGTACAATTCGAGTTTAGGTACCGATTATTGACTTTTTAGCTGGCTTTGGTGCCTTGAACATGAGCTAGGAGCTTAAGAATCTGCATGAAAGGAGGACTAGCAGCCGAGTTGCACAAGAGAGTGTGGAAAGTGTTCATATGTAGTAAAAACCTGAGAAATCCGTCCGTTTTCGTCATTTGTTATCGAATCGACTTAAAGCCAGATCGTCACATTTGCCGCTCTTCTCTCTGAAACGGTTGTACTTATCGTCTGCAAAGCTATGTCGCGTGCTGCGGTATGCGGAGACACTAAAAGCACCATAGTAGAACACAGATGAAGATTCTAAGTTGACGTAATAGCCACTAAGAAGTAGTACAATTCAAGTTTTAGGTACCGATTATTGACTTTTTAGCTGGCTTTTTGTGCCTTGGACATGAGCTAGGACCTTACGAATCTGCATGAAAGGAGGACTAGCAGCCGAGTTGCACGGGAGAATGTGAGAAGTGTTCATATGTAGTAAAAACCTGAGAAATCCGACCGTTTTCGTCATTTGTTATCGAATCGACTTAAAGCCAGATCGTCACTTGGCCGCTCTTCTCTCTGGAACGGTTGTACTTATCGTCTGCAAAGCTATGTCGCGTGCTGCGGTATGGGGAGACACTAAAAGCACCATAGTAGAACACAGATGAAGCTTCTAAGTTGATGTAATAGCAAGTAAGATGTAGTACAATTCAAGTTTTAGGTACTGATTATTGACTTTTTGGCTGGCTTTGGTGCCTTGGACATGAGCTAGGACCTTAAGATTCTGCATGAAAGGAGGACTAGCAGCCGAGTTGCACGGGCGAATGTGGAATGTATTCATATGTAGTAAAAACCTAGATAATCGCCCGTTATCGTCATTTGTTATCGAATCGACTTAAAGCCAGATCTTCACATTGGCCGCTATTCTCTCTGAAACGGTTGTTCTTATCGTCTGCAAAGCTATGACGTGTGCTGCGGTATGCGGAGACACTAAAACCACCATAGTAAAACACAGATGAAGCTTCTAAGTTGATGTAATAGCCAGTAAGAAGTAGTACAACTCAAGTTTTAGGTATCGTTTACTGACTTTTTAGCTGGCTTTGTTGCCTTGGACATGAGCTAGGACCTTGAGATTCTGCATGAAAGGAGGACTAGCAGCCGAGTTGCACGGGACAGTGTGAAAAGTGTTCATATGTAGTAAAAACCTGAGAAATCCGTCCGTTTTCGTAATTTGTTATCAAATCGACTTAAAGCCAGATCGTCACATTGTTCGCTCTTCTCTCTGAAACGGTTGTACTTATCGTCTGCAAAGCTATGTCGCGTGCTGCGGTATGCGGAGACACTAAGAGGACCATAGTAGAACGCAGATGAAGCTTCTAAGATGATGTAATTGCCAGTAAGAAGTAGTACAATTCAAGTTTTAGTTACTGATTATTGACTTTTTAGCTGGCTTTGGTGCCTTGGACATGAGCTAGGACCTTAAGATTCTGCATGAAAGGAGAACTAGCAGCCGAGTTGCACGGGAGAATGTGAAAAGTGTTCATATGTAGTAAAAACCTGAGAAATCCGTCCGATTTCGTCATTTGTTATCGAATCGACTTAAAGCCAGATCGTCACATTGGCCGCTCTTCTCTCTGAAACGGCTGTACTTATCGTCTGCAAAGCTATGTCGCGTGCTGCGGCATGCGGAGACACAAAATGCACCATAGTAGAACACAGATGAAGCTTCTAAGTTGATGTAATAGCAAGTAAGAAGAAGTACAATTCTATGTTTTGGTACTGATTATTGACTTTTTAGCTGGCCTTGGTGCCTTGGACATGAGCTAGGACCGTATGATTCTGCATAAAAGGAGAACTGGCAGCCGAGTTGCACGGGAGAATGTGAAAAGTGTTCATATGTAGTAAAAACCTGAGAAATCCGTCCGTTTTCGACATTTGTTATCGAATCGACTTAAAGCCAAATCGTCACATTGGCCGCTCTTCTCTCTGAAACGGTTGTACTTATCGTCTGCAAAGCTATGTCGCGTGCTGCGGTATTGGGAGACACTAAAAGCACCATAGTAGAACACAGATGAAGCTTCTAAGTTGATGTAATAGCCAGTAGGAAGTAGTGCAATTCAAGTTTTAGGTATCGATTATTGACTTCTTAGCTGGCTTTGGTGCCTTGGAAATGAGCTAGGACCTTAAGAATCTGCATGAAAGGAGGACTAGCAGCCGAGTTGCACGGGAGAAAGTGAAAAGTGTTCATATGTAGAAAAAACCAGAGAAATCCGTCCGTTTTCGTCATTTGTTATCGAATCGATTTAAAGCCAGATCGTCACTTGGCCGCTCTTCTCTCTGAAACGGTTGTACTTATCGTCTGCAAAGCTATGTCGCGTGCTGCGGTAGGCGGAGACACTAAAAGCACCATAGTAGAACACAGATGAAGCTTCTAAGTTGATGTAATAGCCAGTAAGAAGTAGTACAATTCAAGTTTTAGGTACTGATTATTTTTTTTTAGCTGGCTTTGGTGCCTTGGACATGAGCTAGGACCTTAAGATTTGCATGAAAGGAGGACTAGCAGCCGAGTTGCACGGGAGAATGTGAAAAGGGTTCATATGTAGTAAAAACCTGAGAAATCCGTCCGTTTTCGTCATTTGTTATCGAATCGACTTAAAGCCAGATCGTCACATTGGCCGCTCTTCACTCTGAAACGGCTGTACTTATCGTCTGCAAAGCTATGTCGCGTGCTGCGGTATGCGGAGACACTAAAAGCTCCATAGTAGAACACAGATGAAGCTTCTAAGATGATGTAATAGCCAGAAAGAAGTAGTGCAATTCAAGTTATAGGTATCGATTATTGACTTCTTAGCTGGCTTTGGTGGCTTGGACATGGACTACAACCTTAAGATTCTGCATGAAAGGATGACTAGCAGCCGAGTTGCACGGGAAAATGTGAAAAGTGTTCATATGAAGTAAAAACCTGAGAACTCCGTCCGTTTTCGTCATTTGTTATCGAATCGACGTAAAGCCAGACCGCCACATTGGCCGCTCTTCTCTCTGAAACGGTTGTACTTATCGTCCTCAAAGCTATGTCGCGTGCTGCGGTATGCGGAGACACTAAAAGCACCATAGTAGAACACAGATGGAGATTCTAAGTTGACGTAATAGCCACTAAGAAGTAGTACAATTCAAGTTTTAGGTACCGATTATTGACTTTTTAGCTGGCTTTTTGTGCCTTGGACATGAGCTAGGACCTTACGAATCTGCATGAAAGGAGGACTAGCAGCCGAGTTGCACGGGAGAATGTGAGAAGTGTTCATATGTAGTAAAAACCTGAGAAATCCGACCGTTTTCGTCATTTGTTATCGAATCGACTTAAAGCCAGATCGTCACTTGGCCGCTCTTCTCTCTGGAACGGTTGTACTTATCGTCTGCAAAGCTATGTCGCGTGCTGCGGTATGGGGAGACACTAAAAGCACCATAGTAGAACACAGATGAAGCTTCTAAGTTGATGTAATAGCAAGTAAGAAGTAGTACAATTCAAGTTTTAGGTACTGATTATTGACTTTTTGGCTGGCTTTGGTGCCTTGGACATGAGCTAGGACCTTAAGATTCTGCATGAAAGGAGGACTAGCAGCCGAGTTGCACGGGCGAATGTGGAATGTATTCATATGTAGTAAAAACCTAGATAATCGCCCGTTATCGTCATTTGTTATCGAATCGACTTAAAGCCAGATCTTCACATTGGCCGCTATTCTCTCTGAAACGGTTGTTCTTATCGTCTGCAAAGCTATGACGTGTGCTGCGGTATGCGGAGACACTAAAACCACCATAGTAAAACACAGATGAAGCTTCTAAGTTGATGTAATAGCCAGTAAGAAGTAGTACAACTCAAGTTTTAGGTATCGTTTATTGACTTTTTAGCTGGCTTTGTTGCCTTGGACATGAGCTAGGACCTTGAGATTCTGCATGAAAGGAGGACTAGCAGCCGAGTTGCACGGGACAGTGTGAAAAGTGTTCATATGTAGTAAAAACCTGAGAAATCCGTCCGTTTTCGTAATTTGTTATCAAATCGACTTAAAGCCAGATCGTCACATTGTTCGCTCTTCTCTCTGAAACGGTTGTACTTATCGTCTGCAAAGCTATGTCGCGTGCTGCGGTATGCGGAGACACTAAGAGGACCATAGTAGAACACAGATGAAGCTTCTAAGATGATGTAATTGCCAGTAAGAAGTAGTACAATTCAAGTTTTAGTTACTGATTATTGACTTTTTAGCTGGCTTTGGTGCCTTGGACATGAGCTAGGACCTTAAGATTCTGCATGAAAGGAGAACTAGCAGCCGAGTTGCACGGGACAATGTGAAAAGTGTTTATATGTAGTAAAAACCTGGGAAATACGTCCGTTTTCGAAATTTGTTATCGAATCGACTTAAAGCCAAATCTTCACATTGGCCGCTCTTCTCTCTGAAACGGTTGTACTTATCGTCTGCAAAGCTATGTCGCGTGCTGCGGTATGTGGAGACACTAAAAGCACCATAGTAGAACACAGATGAAGCTTTTAAGTTGATGTAATAGCCAGTAGGAAGTAGTGCAATTCAAGTTTTAGGTATCGATTATTGACTTCTTAGCTGGCTTTGGTGCCTTGGAAATGAGCTAGGGCCTTAAGAATCTGCATGAAAGGAGGACTAGCAGCCGAGTTGCACGGGAGAATGTGAAAAGTGTTCATATGTAGTAAACACCTGAGAAATCCGACCGATTTCGTCACTTGTTATCGAATCGACTTAAAGCCAGATCGTCACATTGGCCGCTCTTCTCTCTGAAACGGTTGTACTTATCGTCTGCAAAGCTATGTCGCGTGCTCCGGCATGCGGAGACACAAAATGCACCATAGTAGAACACAGATGAAGCTTCTAAGTTGATGTAATAGCAAGTAAGAAGAAGTACAATTCTATGTTTTGGTACTGATTATTGACTTTTTAGCTGGCCTTGGTGCCTTGGACATGAGCTAGGACCGTATGATTCTGCATAAAAGGAGAACTGGCAGCCGAGTTGCACGGGAGAATGTGAAAAGTGTTCATATGTAGTAAAAACCTGAGAAATCCGTCCGTTTTCGACATTTGTTATCGAATCGACTTAAAGCCAAATCGTCACATTGGCCGCTCTTCTCTCTGAAACGGTTGTACTTATCGTCTGCAAAGCTATGTCGCGTGCTGCGGTATTTGGAGACACTAAAAGCACCATAGTAGAACACAGATGAAGCTTCTAAGTTGATGTAATAGCCAGTAGGAAGTAGTGCAATTCAAGTTTTAGGTATCGATTATTGACTTCTTAGCTGGCTTTGGTGCCTTGGAAATGAGCTAGGACCTTAAGATTGTGCATGAAAGGAGGACTAGCAGCCGAGTTGCACGGGAGAATGTGAAAAGTGTTCATATGTAGTAAAAACCTGCGAAATCCGTCCGTTTTCGGCATTTGTTATCGAATCGACTTAAAGCCAGATCGTACTTGGCCGCTCTTCTCTCTGAAACGGTTGTATTTATCGTCTGCAAAGCTATGTCGCGTGCTGCGGTATGCGGAGACCCTAAAAGCACCATAGTAGAACACAGATGAAGCTTCAAAGTTGATGTAATAGCCAGTAAGAAGTAGTATAAATCAAATTTTAGGTACTGATTTTTTACTTTATAGCTGGCTTTGGTGCCTTGGACATGAGCTAGGACCTTAAGATTCTGCATGAAAGGAGGACTAGCAGCCGAGTTGCACGGGAGAATGTGAAAAGTGTTCATATGTAGTAAAAACCTGAGAAATCCGTCCGTTTTCGTCATTTGCTATCGAATCGACTTAAAGCCAGATCGTCACATTGGCCGCTCTTCTCTCTGGAACCATTGTACTTATCGTCTGCAAAGCTATGTCGCGTGCTGCGGTATGCGGAGACACTAAAAGCACCATAGTAGAACACAGATGAAGCTTCTAAGATGATGTAATAGCCAGAAAGAAGTAGTACAATTCAAGTTTTAGGTATCGATTATTGACTTCTTAGCTGGCTTTGGTGCCTTGGAAATGAGCTAGGACCTTAAGATTCTGCATGAAAGGAGGACTAGCAGCCGAGTTGCACGGGAGAATGTGAAAAGTGTTCATATGTAGTAAAAACCTGACAAATCCGTCCGTTTTCGTCTTTTGTTATCGAATCGACTTAAAGCCAGATCGTACTTGGCCGCTATTCTCTCTGAAACGGTTGTACTTATCGTCTGCAAAGCTATGTCGCGTGCTGCGGTATGCGGAGACACTAAAAGCACCATAGTAGAACACAGATGAAGCTTCTAAGTTGATGTAATAGCCAGTAAGAAGTAGTACAATACAAGTTTTAGGTACTGATTATTGACTTTTTAGCTGGCTTTGGTGCCTTGGACATGAGCTAGGACCTTAAGATTCTGCATGAAAGGAGGACTAGCAGCCGAGTTGCACGGGAGAATGTGAAAAGTGTTCATATGTAGTAAAAACCTGAGAAATCCGTCCGTTTTCGTCATTTGTTATCGAATCGACTAAAAGCCAGATCGTCAAATTGGCCGCTCTTCTCTCTGGAACCATTGTACTTATCGTCTGCAAAGCTATGTCGCGTGCTGAGGTATGCGGAGACACTAAAAGCACCATAGTAGAACACAGATGAAGCTTCTAAGTTGATGTAATAGTTAGTAAGAAGTAGTACAATTCAAGTTTTAGATATTGATTATTGACTTTTTAGCTGGCTTTGGTGCCTTGGACATGAGCTAGGACCTTAAGAATCTGCATGAAAGGAGGACTAGCAGCCGAGTTGCACGGGAGAATGTGAAAAGTGTTAATATGTAGTAAACACCTGAGAAATCCGTCCGATTTCGTCATTTGTTATCGAATCGACTTAAAGCCAGATCGTCACATTGGCCGCTCTTCTCTCTGAAACGGTTGTACTTATCGTCTGCAGAGCTATGTCGCGTGCTGCGGTATGCGGAGACACTAAAAGCACCACAGTAGAACACAGATGAAGATTCGAAGTTGACGTAATAGCCACTAAGAAGTAGTACAATTCAAGTTTTAGGTATCGATTATTGACTTTTTAGCTGGCTTTGGTGCCTTGGACATGAGCTAGGACCTTAAGATTCTGCATGAAAGGAGGACTAGCAGCCGAGTTGCACGGGAGAATGTCCAAAGTGTTCATATGTAGTAAAAACCTGAGAAATCCGTCCGTTTTCGTCATTTGTTATCGAATCGAGTTAAAGCCAGATCGTCACATTTGCCGTTCTTTTCTCTGAAACGGTTGTACTTATCGTCTGCAGAGCTATGTCGCGTGCTGCGGTATGCAGAAACCCTAAAAGCACCATAGTAGAACACAGATGAAGCTTCTACGTTGATGTAATAGCCAGTAAGAAGTAGAACAATTCAAGTTTTAGGTATTGATTATTGACTTTTTAGCTGGCTTTGGTGCCTTGGACATGAGCTAGGACCTTAAGATTCTGCATGAAAGGAGAACTAGCAGCCGAGTTGCACGGGAGAGTATGAAAAGTGTTTATATGTAGTAAAAACCTGAGAAATCCGTCCGTTGTTGTCATTTGTTATCGAATCGACTTAAACCCAGATCGTCACATTGGTCGCTCTTCTCTCTGAAACGGTTGTACTTATCGTCTGCAAAGCTATGTCGCGTGCTGCGGTATGTGGAGACACTAAAAGCACCATAGTAGAACGCAGATGAAGCTTCTAAGATGATGTAATTGCCAGTAAGAAGTAGTACAATTCAAGTTTTAGTTACTGATTATTGACATTTTAGCTGGATTTGGTTGCCTTGGACATTAGCTAGGACCTTAAGATTCTTCATGAAAGGGGGACTAGCAGCCGAGTTGCACGGGAGAATGTGAAAAGTGTTCATATGTAGTAAAAACCTGAGAAATCCGTCCGTTTTCGTCATTTGTTATCGAATCGACTTAAAGCCAGATCGTCACATTGGCCGCTCTTCTCTCTGGAACCATTGTACTTATCGTCTGCAAAGCTATGTCGCGTGCTGCGGTATGCGGAGACACTAAAAGCACCATAGTAGAACACAGATGAAGCTTCTAAGTTGATGTAATAGCCAGTAAAAGTAGTACAATTCAAGTTTTAGGTATTGATTATTGACTTTTTAGCTGGCTTTGGTGCCTTGGACATGAGCTAGGACCTTAAGAATCTGCATGAAAGGAGGACTAGCAGCCGAGTTGCACGGGAGAATGTGGAAAGTGTTCATATGTAGTAAACACCTGAGAAATCCGTCCGATTTCGTCATTTGTTATCGAATCGACTTAAAGCCAGATCGTCACATTGGCCGCTCTTCTCTTTGAAACGGTTGTACTTATCGTCTGCAGAGCTATGTCGCGTGCTGCGGTATGCGGAGACACTAAAAGCATCACAGTAGAACACAGATGAAGATTCTAAGTTGACGTAATAGCCAGTAAGAAGTAGTACAATTCAAGTTTTAGGTATCGATTATTGACTTTTTAGCTGGCTTTGGTGCCTTGGACATGAGCTAGGACCTTAAGAATCTGCATGAAAGGAGGACTAGCAGCCGAGTTGCAAGGGAGAATGTGAAAAGTGTTCATATGTAGTAAAAACCTGAGAAATCCGTCCGTTTTCGTCATTTGTTATCGAATCGACTAAAAACCAGATCGTCACATTTGCCGCTCTTCTCTCTGAAACGGTTGTTCTTATCGTCTGCAAAGCTATGTCACGTGCTGCGGTATGTGGAGACCCTAAAAGCACCATAGTAGAACACAGATGAAGCTTCTAAGTTGATGTAATAGCCAGTAAGAAGTAGTACAATTCAAGTTTTAGGTATTGATTATTGACTTTTTAGCTGGCTTTGGTGCCTTGGACATGAGCTAGGACCTTAAGATTCTGCATGAAAGGAGAACTAGCAGCCGAGTTGCACGGGAGAGTTTGAAAAGTGTTTATATGTAGTAAAAACCTGAGAAATCCGTCCGCTGTTGTCATTTGTTATCGAATCGACTTAAAGCCAGATCGTCACATTGGCCGCTCTTCTCTCTGAAACGGTTGTACGTATCGTCTGCAAAGCTATGTCGCGTGCTGCGGTATGTGGAGACACTAAAAGCACCATAGTAGAACACAGATGAAGCTTCTAAGTTGATGTAATAGCCAGTAAGAAGTAGTACAATTCAGGTTTTAGGTATTGATTATTGACATTTTAGCTGTCTTTGGTTCCTTGGACATGAGCTAGGACCTTAAGATTCTGCATGAAAGGAGAACTAGCAGCCGAGTTGCACGGGAGATTGTGAAAAGTGTTCATATGTAGTAAAAACCTGAGAAGTCCGTCCGTTTTCGACATTTGTTATCGAATCGACTTAAAGCCAAATCGTCACATTGGCCGCTCTTCTCTCTGAAACGGTTGTACTTATCGTCTGCAAAGCTTTGTCGCGTGCTGCGGTATGTGGAGACACTAAAAGCACCATAGTAGAACACAGATGAAGCTTCTAAGTTGATGTAATAGCCAGTAGTAAGTAGTGCAATTCAAGTTTTAGGTATCGATTATTGACTTCTTAGCTGGCTTTGGTGCCTTGGAAATGAGCTAGGACCTTAAGATTCTGCATGAAAGGAGGACTAGCAGCCGAGTTGCACGGGAGAATGTGAAAAGTGTTCATATGTAGTAAAAACCTGAGAAATCCGTCCGTTTTCGTCATTTGTTATCGAATCGACTTAAAGCCAGATCGTACTTGGCCGCTATTCTCTCTTAAACGGTTGTACTTATCGTCTGCAAAGCTATGTCGCGTGCTGCGGTATGCGGAGACACTAAAAGCACCATAGTAGAACACAGATGAAGCTTCTAAGTTGATGTAATAGCCAGTAAGAAGTAGTACAATACAAGTTTTAGGTACTGATTATTTACTTTATAGCTGGCTTTGGTGCCTTGGACATGAGCTAGGACCTTAAGATTCTGCATGAAAGGAGGACTAGCAGCCGAGTTGCACGGGAGAATGTGAAAAGTGTTCTTATGTAGTAAAAACCTGAGAAATCCGTCCGTTTTCGTCATTTGTTATCGAATCGACTAAAAGCCAGATCGTCACATTGGCCGCTCTACTCTCTGGAACCGTTGTATTTATCGTCTGCAAAGCTATGTCGCGTGCTGCGGTATGCGGAGACACTAAAAGCACCATAGTAGAACACAGATGAAGCTTCTAAGTTGATGTAATAGCCAGTAAGAAGTAGTACAATTCAAGTTTTAGGTATTGATTATTGACTTTTTAGCTGGCTTTGGTGCCTTGGACATGAACTAGGACCTTAAGAATCTGCATGAAAGGAGAACTAGCAGCCAAGTTGCACGGGAGAATGTGAAAAGTGTTCATATGTAGTAAACACCTGAGAAATCCGTCCGATTTCGTCATTTGTTATCGAATCGACTTAAAGCCAGATCGTCACATTGGCCGCTCTTCTCTCTGAAACGGTTGTACTTATCGTCTGCAGAGCTATGTCGCGTGCTGCGGTATGCGGAGACACTAAAAGCACCACAGTAGAACACAGATGAAGATTCTAAGTTGACGTAATAGCCACTAAGAAGTAGTACAATTCAAGTTTTAGGTATCGATTATTGACTTTTTAGCTGGCTTTGGTACCTTGGACATGAGCTAGGACCTTAAGAATCTGCATGAAAGGAGGACTAGCAGCCGAGTTGCACGGAAGAATGTCAAAAGTGTTCATATGTAGTAAAAACCTGAGAAATTCGTCCGTTTTCGTCATTTGTTATCGAATCGACTTAAAGCCAGATCGTCACATTGGCCGCTCTTCTCTCTGAAACGGTTGTACTTATCGTCTGCAAAGCTATGTCGCGTGCTGCGGCATGCGGAGACACAAAATGCACCTTAGTAGAACACCGATGAAGCTTCTAAGTTGATGTAATAGCAAGTAAGAAGAAGTACAATTCTATGTTTTGGTACTGATTATTGACTTTTTAGCTGGCTTTGGTGCCTTGGACATGAGGTAGGACCGTAAGATTCTGCATAAAAGGAGATCTATTAGCCGAGTTGCACGGGAGAATGTGAAAAGTGTTCATATGTAGTAAAAACCTGAGAAATCCGTCCGTTTTCGACATTTGTTATCGAATCGACTTAAAGCCAAATCGTCACATTGGCCGCTCTTCTCTCTGAAACGGTTGTACTTATCGTCTGCAAAGCTATGTCGCGTGCTGCGGTATTTGGACACACTAAAAGCACCATAGTAGAACACAGATGAAGCTTTTAAGTTGATGTAATAGCCAGTAGAAAGTAGTGCAATTCAAGTTTTAGGTATCGATTATTGACTTCTTAGCTGGCTTTGGTGCCTTGGAAATGAGCTAGGACCTTAAGATTCTGCATGAAAGGAGGACTAGCAGCCGAGTTGCACGGGAGAATGTGAAAAGTGTTCATATGTAGTAAAAACCTGCGAAATCCGTCCGTTTTCGTCATTTGTTATCGAATCGACTTAAAGCCAGATCGTACTTGGCCGCTCTTCTCTCTGAAACGGTTGTACTTATCGTCTGCAAAGCTATGTCGCGTGCTGCGGTATACGGAGACCCTAAAAGCACCATAGTAGAACACAGATGAAGCTTCAAAGTTGATGTAATAGCCAGTAAGAAGTAGTATAAATCAAATTGTAGGTACTGATTATTTACTTTATAGCTGGCTTTGGTTGCCTTGGACATGGGCTAGGACCTTAAGATTCTGCATGAAAGGAGGACTATCAGCCGAGTTGCACGGGAGAATGTGAAAAGTGTTCATATGTAGTAAAAACCTGAGAAATCCGTCCGTTTTCGTCATTTGTTACCGAATCGACGTAAAGCCAGATCGTCACATTGGCCGCTCTTCTCTCTGGAACCATTGTACTTATCGTCTGCAAAGCTATGTCGCGTGCTGCGGTATGCGGAGACACTAAAAGCACCATAGTAGAACACAGATGAAGCTTCTAAGTTGATGTAATAGCCAGTAAGAAGTAGTACAATTCAAGTTTTAGGTATTGATTATTGACTTTTTAGCTGGCTTTGGTGCCTTGGACATGAGCTAGGACCTTAAGAATCAGCATGAAAGGAGGACTAGCAGCCGAGTTGCACGGGAGAATGTGAAAAGTGTTCATATGTAGTAAACACCTGAGAAATCCGGCCGATTTCGTCATTTGTTATCGAATCGACTTAAAGCCAGATCGTCACATTGGCCGCTTTTCTCTCTGAAACGGTTGTACTTATCGTCTGCAGAGCTATGTCGCGTGCTGCGGTATGCGGAGACACTAAAAGCATATCAGTAGAACACAGATGAAGATTCTAAGTTGACGTAATAGCCACTAAGAAGTAGTACAATTCAAGTTTTAGGTATCGATTATTGACTTTTTAGCTGGCTTTGGTGCCTTGGACATGAGCTAGGACCTTAAGAATCTGCATGAAAGGAGGACTAGCAGCCGAGTTGCACGGGAGAATGTGAAAAGTGTTCATATGTAGTAAAAACATGAGAAATCCGTCCGTTTTCGTCATTTGTTATCGAATCGACTTAAAGAAAGATCGTCACATTTGCCGCTCTTCTCTCTGAAACGGTTGTTCTTATCGTCTGCAAAGCTATGTCACGTGCTGCGGTATGCGGAGACCCTAAAAGCACCATAGTAGAACACAGATGAAGCTTCTAAGTTGATGTAATAGCCAGTAAGAAGTAGTGCAATTCAAGTTTTAGTATTGATTATTGACTTTTTAGCTGGCTTTGGTGCCTTGGACATGAGCTAGGACCTTAAGATTCTGCATGAAAGGAGAACTAGCAGCCGAGTTGCACGGGAGAGTGTGAAAAGTGTTTATATGTAGTTAAAACCTGAGAAATCCGTCCGTTGTTGTCATTTGTTATCGAATCGACTTAAAGCCAGATCGTAACATTGGCCGCTCTTCTCTCTGAAACGGTTGTACGTATCGTCTGCAAAGCTATGTCGCGTGCTGCGGTATGTGGAGACACTAAAAGCACCATAGTAGAACACAGATGAAGCTTCTAAGTTGATGTAATAGCCAGTAAGAATTAGTACAATTCAAGTTTTAGGTATTGATTATTGACATTTTAGCTTACTTTGGTTCCTTGGACATGAGCTAGGACCTTAACATTCTGCATGAAAGGAGAACTAGCAGCCGAGTTGCACGGGAGAATGTGAAAAGTGTTCATATGTAGTAAATACCTGAGAAATCCGTCCGTTTTCGTCATTTGTTATCAAATCGACTTAAAGCCAGATCGTCACATTGGCCGCTCTTCTCTCTGAAACGGTTCTACTTATCGTCTGCAAAGCTATGTCGCGTGCTGCGGCATGCGGAGACACAAAAAGCACCATAGTAGAACACAGATGAAGCTTCTAAGTTGATGTAATAGCAAGTAAGAAGAAGTACAATTCTATGTTTTGGTACTGATTATTGACTTTTTAGCTGGATTTGGTGCATTGGACATGAGCTAGGACCTTAAGATTCTGCATGAAACGAGGACTAGCAGCAGAGTTGCACGGGACAATGTGAAAAGTGTTCATATGTAGTAAATACCTGAGAAATCCGTCCGTTTTCGTCATTTGTTATCGAATCGACTTAAACCTGATCGTCACATTGGCCGCTCTTCTCTCTGAAACGGTTGTACTTATCGTCTGCAAAGCTATGACGTGTGCTGCGGTATGCGGAGACACTACAGCCACCATAGTAAAACACAGATGAAGCATCTAATTTAATGTAATAGAAAGTACGAAGTAGTACAATTCAAGTTTTAGGTATCGAGTATGGACTTTTTAGCTGGCTTTGGTGCCTTGGACATGAGCTAGGACCTTAAGAATCTGCATGAAAGGAGGACTAGCAGCCGAGTTGCACGGGAGAAAGTGAAAAGTGTTCATATGTAGTAAAAACCTGAGAAATTCGTCCGTTTTCGTCATTTGTTATCGAATCGACTTAAAACCAGATCGTCACATTGGTCCCTCTTTTCTCTGAAACGATTGTACTTATCATCTGCAAAGCTATGTCGCGTGCTGCGGTATGCGGAGACACTAAAAGCACCATAGTAGAACACAGACGAAGGTTCTAAGTTGATGTAATAGCCAGTAAGAAGTAGTCCAATTCAAGTTTTAGGTATCGATTATTGACTTTTTAGCTGGCTTTGGTGGCTTGGACATGAGCTAGGACCTTAAGAATCTGCATGAAAGGAGGACTAGCAGCCGAGTTGCACGGGAGAGTGTGAAAAGTGTTTATATGTAGTAAAAACCTGTATAATCCGTCCGTTTTCGTCATTTGTTATCGAATCGACTTAAAGCGAGATCGTCACATTGGCCGCTCTTCTCTCTGAAACGGTTGTTCTTATCGTCTGCAAAGCTATGTCGGGTGCTGCGGTATGTGGAGACACTAAAAGCACCATAGTAGAACACAGATGAAGCTTCTAAGTTGATGTAATAGCCAGTAAGAAGTAGTACAATTCAAGTTTTAGGTATTGATTATTGACATTTTAGCTGGCTTTGGTTCCTTGGACATGAGCTAGGACCTTAAGATTCTGCATGAAAGGAGAACTAGCAGCCGAGTTGCACGGGAGAATGTGAAAAGTGTTCATATGTAGTAAAAACCTGAGAAATCCGTCCGTTTTCGACATTTGTTATCGAATCGACTTAAAGCCAAATCGTCACATTGGCCGCTCTTCTCTCTGAAACGGTTGTACTTATCGTCTGCAAAGCTATGTCGCATGCTGCGGTATGCGGAGACAATAAATGCACCATAGTAGAACACAGATGAAGCTTCTAATTTGACGTAATAGCCAGGAAGAAGTAGTACAATTCAAGTTTTAGGTATCGACTATTGACTTTTTAGCTGGCTTTGGTGCCTTGGACATGAGCTAGGACCTTAAGATTCTGCAAGAAAGGAGGACTAGCAGCCGAGTTGCACGGAAGAATGTGAAAAGTGTTCATATGTAGTAAAAACCTGAGAAATCCGTCCGTTTTCGTCATTTGTTATCGAATCGACTTAAAGCCAGATCGTCACCTTGGCCGCTCTTCTCTCTGGAACCATTGTACTTATCGTCTGCAAAGCTATGTCGCGTGCTGCGGTATGCGCAGACACTAAAAGCACCATAGTGGAACACAGATGACGCTTCTAAGTTGATGTAATAGCCAGTAAGAAGTAGTACAATTCAAGTTTTAGGTATTGATTATTGACTTTTTAGCTGGCTTTGGTGCCTTGGACATGAGCTAGGACCTTAAGAATCTGCATGAAAGGAGGTCTAGCAGCCGAGTTGCACGGGAGAATGTGAAAAGTGTTCATATGTAGTAAACACCTGAGAAATCCGCCCGATTTCGTCATTTGTTATCGAATCGACTTAAAGCCAGATCGTCACATTGGCCGCTCTTCTCTCTGAAACGGTTGTACTTATCGTCTGCAGAGCTATGTCGCGTGCTGCGGTATGCAAAGACACTAAAAGCACCACAGTAGAACACAGATGAAGATTCTAAGTTGACGTAATAGCCACTAAGAAGTAGTACAATTCAAGTTTTAGGTATCGATTATTGACTTTTTAGCTGGCTTTGGTGCCTTGGACATGAACTAGGACCTTAAGAATCTGCATGAAAGGAGAACTAGCAGCCAAGTTGCACGGGAGAATGTGAAAAGTGTTCATATGTAGTAAACACCTGAGAAATCCGTCCGATTTCGTCATTTGTTATCGAATCGACTTAAAGCCAGATCGTCACATTGGCCGCTCTTCTCTCTGAAACGGTTGTACTTATCGTCTGCAGAGCTATGTCGCGTGCTGCGGTATGCGGAGACACTAAAAGCACCACAGTAGAACACAGATGAAGATTCTAAGTTGACGTAATAGCCACTAAGAAGTAGTACAATTCAAGTTTTAGGTATCGATTATTGACTTTTTAGCTGGCTTTGGTGCCTTGGACATGAGCTAGGACCTTAAGAATCTGCATGAAAGGAGGACTAGCAGCCGAGTTGCACGGAAGAATGTCAAAAGTGTTCATATGTAGTAAAAACCTGAGAAATTCGTCCGTTTTCGTCATTTGTTATCGAATCGACTTAAAGCCAGATCGTCACATTGGCCGCTCTTCTCTCTGAAACGGTTGTACTTATCGTCTGCAAAGCTATGTCGCGTGCTGCGGCATGCGGAGACACAAAATGCACCTTAGTAGAACACCGATGAAGCTTCTAAGTTGATGTAATAGCAAGTAAGAAGAAGTACAATTCTATGTTTTGGTACTGATTATTGACTTTTTAGCTGGCTTTGGTGCCTTGGACATGAGCTAGGACCGTAAGATTCTGCATAAAAGGAGATCTATTAGCCGAGTTGCACGGGAGAATGTGAAAAGTGTTCATATGTAGTAAAAACCTGAGAAATCCGTCCGTTTTCGACATTTGTTATCGAATCGACTTAAAGCCAAATCGTCACATTGGCCGCTCTTCTCTCTGAAACGGTTGTACTTATCGTCTGCAAAGCTATGTCGCGTGCTGCGGTATTTGGACACACTAAAAGCACCATAGTAGAACACAGATGAAGCTTTTAAGTTGATGTAATAGCCAGTAGAAAGTAGTGCAATTCAAGTTTTAGGTATCGATTATTGACTTCTTAGCTGGCTTTGGTGCCTTGGAAATGAGCTAGGACCTTAAGATTCTGCATGAAAGGAGGACTAGCAGCCGAGTTGCACGGGAGAATGTGAAAAGTGTTCATATGTAGTAAAAACCTGCGAAATCCGTCCGTTTTCGTCATTTGTTATCGAATCGACTTAAAGCCAGATCGTACTTGGCCGCTCTTCTCTCTGAAACGGTTGTACTTATCGTCTGCAAAGCTATGTCGCGTGCTGCGGTATACGGAGACCCTAAAAGCACCATAGTAGAACACAGATGAAGCTTCAAAGTTGATGTAATAGCCAGTAAGAAGTAGTATAAATCAAATTGTAGGTACTGATTATTTACTTTATAGCTGGCTTTGGTTGCCTTGGACATGGGCTAGGACCTTAAGATTCTGCATGAAAGGAGGACTATCAGCCGAGTTGCACGGGAGAATGTGAAAAGTGTTCATATGTAGTAAAAACCTGAGAAATCCGTCCGTTTTCGTCATTTGTTACCGAATCGACTTAAAGCCAGATCGTCACATTGGCCGCTCTTCTCTCTGGAACCATTGTACTTATCGTCTGCAAAGCTATGTCGCGTGCTGCGGTATGCGGAGACACTAAAAGCACCATAGTAGAACACAGATGAAGCTTCTAAGTTGATGTAATAGCCAGTAAGAAGTAGTACAATTCAAGTTTTAGGTATTGATTATTGACTTTTTAGCTGGCTTTGGTGCCTTGGACATGAGCTAGGACCTTAAGAATCAGCATGAAAGGAGGACTAGCAGCCGAGTTGCACGGGAGAATGTGAAAAGTGTTCATATGTAGTAAACACCTGAGAAATCCGGCCGATTTCGTCATTTGTTATCGAATCGACTTAAAGCCAGATCGTCACATTGGCCGCTTTTCTCTCTGAAACGGTTGTACTTATCGTCTGCAGAGCTATGTCGCGTGCTGCGGTATGCGGAGACACTAAAAGCATATCAGTAGAACACAGATGAAGATTCTAAGTTGACGTAATAGCCACTAAGAAGTAGTACAATTCAAGTTTTAGGTATCGATTATTGACTTTTTAGCTGGCTTTGGTGCCTTGGACATGAGCTAGGACCTTAAGAATCTGCATGAAAGGAGGACTAGCAGCCGAGTTGCACGGGAGAATGTGAAAAGTGTTCATATGTAGTAAAAACATGAGAAATCCGTCCGTTTTCGTCATTTGTTATCGAATCGACTTAAAGAAAGATCGTCACATTTGCCGCTCTTCTCTCTGAAACGGTTGTTCTTATCGTCTGCAAAGCTATGTCACGTGCTGCGGTATGCGGAGACCCTAAAAGCACCATAGTAGAACACAGACGAAGGTTCTAAGTTGATGTAATAGCCAGTAAGTAGTAGTCCAATTCAAGTTTTAGTATTGATTATTGACTTTTTAGCTGGCTTTGGTGCCTTGGACATGAGCTAGGACCTTAAGATTCTGCATGAAAGGAGAACTAGCAGCCGAGTTGCACGGGAGAGTGTGAAAAGTGTTTATATGTAGTTAAAACCTGAGAAATCCGTCCGTTGTTGTCATTTGTTATCGAATCGACTTAAAGCCAGATCGTAACATTGGCCGCTCTTCTCTCTGAAACGGTTGTACGTATCGTCTGCAAAGCTATGTCGCGTGCTGCGGTATGTGGAGACACTAAAAGCACCATAGTAGAACACAGATGAAGCTTCTAAGTTGATGTAATAGCCAGTAAGAATTAGTACAATTCAAGTTTTAGGTATTGATTATTGACATTTTAGCTTACTTTGGTTCCTTGGACATGAGCTAGGACCTTAACATTCTGCATGAAAGGAGAACTAGCAGCCGAGTTGCACGGGAGAATGTGAAAAGTGTTCATATGTAGTAAATACCTGAGAAATCCGTCCGTTTTCGTCATTTGTTATCGAATCGACTTAAAGCCAGATCTTCACATTGGCCGTTCTTCTCTCTGAAACGGTTGTTCTTATCGTCTGCAAAGCTATGACGTGTGCTGCGGAATGCGGAGACACTAAAAGGACCATAGTGGAACACAGATGAAGCTTCTAAGATGATGTAATTGCCAGTAAGAAGTAGTACAATTCAAGTTTTAGTTACTGATTATTGACTTTTTAGCTGGCTTTGGTGCCTTGGACATGAGCTAGGACCTTAAGATTCTGCATGAAAGGAGAACTAGCAGCCGAGTTGCATGGGAGAATTTGAAAAGGGTTCATATGTAGTAAAAACCTGAGAAATCCGTCCGTTTTCGTCATTTGTTATCGAATCGACTTAAAGCCAGATCGTCACATTTGCCGCTCTTCACTCAGAAACGGTTGTAATTATCGTCTGCAAAGCTAGGTCGCGTGCTGCGGTATGCGGAGACACTAAAAGCACCGTAGTAGAACACAGATGAAGCTTCTAAGTTGATGTAATAGCCAGTAAGAAGTAGTACAAATCAAGTTTTAGGTATCGATTTTTGACATTTTAGCTGGCTTTGGTGCCTTGGACATGAGCTAGGACCTTAAGATTCTGCATGAAAGGAGGACTAGCAGCCGAGTTACACGGGAGAATGTGAAAAGTGTTCATATGCAGTAAAAACCGGAAAAATCCGTCCGTTTTCGTCATTTGTTATCGAATCGACTTAAAGCCGGATCGTCACATTGGCCGCTCTTCTCTCTGGAACGGTTGTACTTATCGTCTACAAAGCTATGTCGCGTGCTGCGGTATGCGGAGACACTAAATGCACCATAGTAGAACACAGATGAAGCTTCTAAGTTGATGTAATAGCCAGTAAGAAGTAGTACAATTCAAGGTTTAGGTATCGATTATTGGCTATTTAGCTGGCTTTGGCGCCTTGGACATGAGTTAGGACCTTAAGATTCTGCATGAAAGGAGGACTAGCAGCCGCGTTGCACGGGAGAATGTGAAAAGTGTTCATATGTAGTAAAAACCTTAGAAATCCATCCGTTTTCGTCATTTGTTATCGAATCGACTTAAAGCCAGATCGCCACCTTGGCCGCTCTTCTCTCTGAAATGGCTGTACTTATCGTCTGCAAAGCTATGACGTGTGCTGCGGTATGCGGAGACACTAAAACCACCATAGTAAAACACAGATGAAGCATCTAATTTAATGTAATAGACAGTAAGAAGTAGTACAATTCAAGTTTTAGGTATCGATTATGGACTTTTTAGCTGGCTTTGGTGCCTTGGGCATGAGCTAGGACCTTAAGAATCTGCATGAAAGGAGGACTAGCAGCCGAGTTGCACGGGAGAATGTGAAAAGTGTTCATATGTAGTAAAAACCTGAGAAATCCGTCCGTTTTCGTAATTTGTTATCGAATCGACTTAAAGCCAGATCGTCACATTGGCCCCTCTTCTCTCTGAAACGGTTGTACTTATCGTCTGCAAAGCTATGTCGCGTGCTGCGGTATGCGGAGTCACTAAAAGCACCCTAGTGGAACACAGATGAAGCTCCTAAGTTGATGTGATAGCCAGTGAGAAGTAGTACAATTCAAGTTTTAGGTATCGATTATTGACTTTTTAGCTGGCTTTGGTGCCTTGGACATGAGCTAGGACCTTAAGATTCTGCATGAAAGGAGGACTAGCAGCTGAGTTGCACGGGAGAATGTGAAAAGTGTTCATATGTAGTAAAAACCAGACAAATCCGTCCGTTTTCGTCATTTGTTATCGAATCGACTTAAAGCCAGATCATGACATTGGCCGCTCTTCTCTCTGCAATCGTCGTAATTATCGTCTGCAAAGCTATGTCTCGTACTCCGGAATGCGGAGACACTAAAAGCACCATAGTAGAAAACAGATGAAGCTTCTAAGTTGATGTAATAGCCAGTAGGATATAGTACAGTTCAAGTTTTAGGTATCGATTATTGACTTTTACCCTTCTTTGGTGACTTGGACATGAGCAAGGACCTTAAGAATCTGCATGAAAATAGGACTAGCAGCCGAGTTGCACGGGAGAATGTGAAAAGTGTTCATATGTTGTAAAAACCTGAGAAATCCGTCCGTTTTCGTCATTTGTTATCGAATCGACTTAAAGCCAGATCGTCACTTGGCCGCTCTTCTCTCTGGAACGGTTGTACTTATCGTCTGCAAAGCTATGTCGCGAGCTGCGGTATGCGGAGACACTAAATGCACCATAGTAGAACACAGATGAAGCTTCTAAGTTGATGTAATAGCCAGTAAGAAGTAGTACAATTCAAGTTTTAGGTTGTGATTTTTGACTTTTTATCTGGCTTTGGTGCCTTTTACAAGAGCTAGGACGTTAAGATTCTGCATGAAAGGAGGACTAGCAGCCGAGTTGCACGGGAGAGTGTGAAAAGTGTTTATATGTAGTAAAAACCTGTATAATCCGTCCGTTTTCGTCATTTGTTATCGAATCGACTTAAAGCCAGATCGTCACATTGGCCGCTCTTCTCTCTGAAACGGTTGTACTTATCGTCTGCAAAGCTATGTCGCGTGCTGCGGTATGTGGAGACACTAAAAGCACCATAGTAGAACACAGATGAAGCTTCTAAGTTGATGTAATAGCCAGTAAGAAGTAGTATAAATCAAATTTTAGGTACTGATTATTTACTTTATAGCTGGCTTTGGTGCCTTGGACATGAGCTAGGAACTCAAGATTCTGCAAGAAAGGAGGACTAGCAGCCGAGTTCACGGAAGAATGTGAAAAGTGTTCATATGTAGTAAAAACCTGAGAAATCCGTCCGTTTTCGTCATTTGTAATCGAATCGACTTAAAGCCAGATCGTCACATTGGCCGCTCTTCTCTCTGGAACCATTGTACTTATCGTCTGCAAAGCTATGTCGCGTGCTGCGGTATGCGGAGACACTAAAAGCACCATAGTGGAACACAGATGAAGCTTCTAAGTTGATGTAATAGCCAGTAAGAAGTAGTACAATTCAAGTTTTAGGTATCGATTATTGGCTATTTAGCTGGCTTTGGCGCCTTGGACATGAGTTAGGACCTTAAGATTCTGCATGAAAGGAGGACTAGCAGCCGCGTTGCACGGGAGAATGTGAAAAGTGTTCATATGTAGTAAAAACCTTAGAAATCCATCCGTTTTCGTCATTTGTTATCGAATCGACTTAAAGCCAGATCGTCACATTGGCCCCTCTTCTCTCTGAAACGGTTGTACTTATCGTCTGCAAAGCTATGTCGCGTGCTGCGGTATGCGGAGTCACTAAAAGCACCCTAGTAGAACACAGATGAAGCTCCTAAGTTGATGTGATAGCCAGTGAGAAGTAGTACAATTCAAGTTTTAGGTATCGATTATTGACTTTTTAGCTGGCTTTGGTGCCTTGGACATGAGCTACGACCTTAAGATTCTGCATGAAAGGAGGACTAGCAGCCGAGTTGCACGGGAGAATGTGAAAAGTGTTCATATGTAGTAAAAACCAGACAAATCCGTCCGTTTTCGTCATTTGTTATCGAATCGACTTAAAGCCAGATCATGACATTGGCCGCTCTTCTCTCTGCAATCGTCGTAATTATCGTCTGCAAAGCTATGTCTCGTACTCCGGAATGCGGAGACACTAAAAGCACCATAGTAGAAAACAGATGAAGCTTCTAAGTTGATGTAATAGCCAGTAGGATATAGTACAGTTCAAGTTTTAGGTATCGATTATTGACTTTTACCCTTCTTTGGTGACTTGGACATGAGCAAGGACCTTAAGAATCTGCATGAAAATAGGACTAGCAGCCGAGTTGCACGGGAGAATGTGAAAAGTGTTCATATGTTGTAAAAACCTGAGAAATCCGTCCGTTTTCGTCATTTGTTATCGAATCGACTTAAAGCCAGATCGTCACTTGGCCGCTCTTCTCTCTGGAACGGTTGTACTTATCGTCTGCAAAGCTATGTCGCGAGCTGCGGTATGCGGAGACACTAAATGCACCATAGTAGAACACAGATGAAGCTTCTAAGTTGATGTAATAGCCAGTAAGAAGTAGTACAATTCAAGTTTTAGGTAGTGATTTTTGACTTTTTATCTGGCTTTGGTGCCTTTTACAAGAGCTAGGACGTTAAGATTCTGCATGAAAGGAGGACTAGCAGCCGAGTTGCACGGGAGAGTGTGAAAAGTGTTTATATGTAGTAAAAACCTGTATAATCCGTCCGTTTTCGTCATTTGTTATCGAATCGACTTAAAGCCAGATCGTCACATTGGCCGCTCTTCTCTCTGAAACGGTTGTACTTATCGTCTGCAAAGCTATGTCGCGTGCTGCGGTATGTGGAGACACTAAAAGCACCATAGTAGAACACAGAATAAGCTTCTAAGTTGATGTAATAGCCAGTAAGAAGTAGTATAAATCAAATTTTAGGTACTGATTATTTATTTTATAGCTGGCTTTGGTGCCTTGGACATGAGCTAGGAACTCAAGATTCTGCAAGAAAGGAGGACTAGCAGCCGAGTTCACGGAAGAATGTGAAAAGTGTTCATATGTAGTAAAAACCTGAGAAATCCGTCCGTTTTCGTCATTTGTTATCGAATCGACTTAAAGCCAGATCGTCACATTGGCCGCTCTTCTCTCTGGAACCATTGTACTTATCGTCTGCAAAGCTATGTCGCGTGCTGCGGTATGCGGAGACACTAAAAGCACCATAGTGGAACACAGATGAAGCTTCTAAGTTGATGTAATAGCCAGTAAGAAGTAGTACAATTTAAGTTTTAGGTATTGATTATTGACTTTTTAGCTGGCTTTGGTGCCTTGGACATGAGCTAGGACCTTAAGAATCTGCATGAAAGGAGGTCTAGCAGCCGAGTTGCACGGGAGAATGTGAAAAGTGTTCATACGTAGTAAACACCTGAGAAATCCGCCCGATTTCGTCATTTGTTATCGAATCGACTTAAAGCCAGATCGTCACATTGGCCGCTCTTCTCTCTGAAACGGTTGTACTTATCGTCTGCAGAGCTATGTCGCGTGCTGCGGTATGCGGAGACACTAAAAGGACCACAGTAGAACACAGATGAAGATTCTAAGTTGACGTAATAGCCACTAAGAAGTAGTACAATTCAAGTTTTAGGTATCGATTATTGACTTTTTAGCTGGCTTTGGTGCCTTGGACATGAGCTAGGACCTTAAGATTCTGCATGAAAGGAGAACTAGCAGCCGAGTTGCACGGGAGAGTGTGAAAAGTGTTTATATGTAGTAAAAACCTGAGAAATCCGTCCGTTGTTGTCATTTGTTATCGAATCGACTTAAAGCCAGATCGTCACGTTGGCCGCTCTTCTCTCTGAAAGGGTTGTACGTATCGTCTGCAAAGCTATGTCGCGTGCTGCGGTATGTGGAGACACTAAAAGCACCCTAGTAGAACACAGATGAAGCTTCTAAGTTGATGTAATAGCCAGTAAGAAGTAGTACAATTCAAGTTTTAGGTATTGATTATTGACATTTTAGCTTACTTTGGTTCCTTGGACATGAGCTAGGACCTTAACATTCTGCATGAAAGGAGAACTAGCAGCCAAGTTGCACGGGAGAATGTGAAAAGTGTTCATATGTAGTAAAAATCTGAGAAATCCGTCCGTTTTCGACATTTGTTATTGAATCGACTTAAAGCCAAATTGTCACATTGGCCGCTCTTATCTCTGAAACGGTTGTACTTATCGTCTGCAAAGCTATGTCCCGTGCTGCGATATGTGGAGACACTAAAAGCACCATAGTAGAACACAGATGTAGCTTCTAAGTTGATGTATAAACCAGTAAGAAGTAGTACAATTCAAGTTTTAGGTATCGATTATAGACTTTTTAGATGGCTTTGGTGCCTTGGACATGAGCTAGGACCTTAAGATTCTGCATGAAAGGAGGACTAGCAGTTGAGTTGCACGGGAGAATGTGGAATGTATTCATATGTAGTAAAAACCTAGATATTCGCCCGTTATCGTCATTTGTTATCGAATCGACTTAAAGCCAGATCTTCACATTGGCCGTTCTTCTCTCTGAAACGGTTGTTCTTATCGTCTGCAAAGCTATGACGTGTGCTGCGGTATGCGGAGACACTAAAAGGACCATAGTATAACACAGATGAAGCTTCTAAGATGATGTAATTGCCAGTAAGAAGTAGTACAATTCAAGTCTTAGTTACTGATTATTGACTTTTTAGCTGGCTTTGGTGCCTTGGACATGAGCTAGGACCTTAAGATTCTGCATGAAAGGAGAACTAGCAGCCGAGTTGCATGGGAGAATTTGAAAAGGGTTCATATGTAGTAAAAACCTGAGAAATCCGTCCGTTTTCGTCATTTGTTATCGAATCGACTTAAAGCCAGATCGTCACATTTGCCGCTCTTCACTCAGAAACGGTTGTAATTATCGTCTGCAAAGCTAGGTCGCGTGCTGCGGTATGCGGAGACACTAAAAGCACCGTAGTAGAACACAGATGAAGCTTCTAAGTTGATGTAATAGCCAGTAAGAAGTAGTACAATTCAAGTTTTAGGTATCGATTTTTGACATTTTAGCTGGCTTTGGTGCCTTGGACATGAGCTAGGACCTTAAGATTCTGCATGAAAGGAGGACTAGCAGCCGAGTTACACGGGAGAATGTGAAAAGTGTTCATATGCAGTAAAAACCGGAAAAATCCGTCCGTTTTCGTCATTTGTTATCGAATCGACTTAAAGCCAGATCGTCACATTGGCCGCTCTTCTCTCTGGAACGGTTGTACTTATCGTCTACAAAGCTATGTCGCGTGCTGCGGTATGCGGAGACACTAAATGCACCATAGTAGAACACAGATGAAGCTTCTAAGTTGATGTAATAGCCAGTAAGAAGTAGTACAATTCAAGTTTTTGGTATCGATTATTGAGTTTTTAGCTGGCTTTGGTGCCTTGGACATGAGCTAGGACCTTAAGATTCTGCATGAAAGGAGGACTAGCAGCCGAGTTGCACGGGAGAGTGTGAAAAGTGTTCACATGGAGTAAAAACCTGAGAAATCCGTCCGTTTTCGTCATTTGTTATCGAATCGACTTAAAGCCAGATCGTCACATTTGCCGCTCTTCTCTCTGAAATGGCTGTACTTATCGTCTGCAAAGCTATGACGTGTGCTGCGGTATGCGGAGACACTAAAACCACCATAGTAAAACACAGATGAAGCTCCTAAGTTGATGTGATAGCCAGTGAGAAGTAGTACAATTCAAGTTTTAGGTATCGATTATTGACTTTTTAGCTGGCTTTGGTGCCTTGGACATGAGCTACGACCTTAAGATTCTGCATGAAAGGAGGACTAGCAGCCGAGTTGCACGGGAGAATGTGAAAAGTGTTCATATGTAGTAAAAACCAGACAAATCCGTCCGTTTTCGTCATTTGTTATCGAATCGACTTAAAGCCAGATCATGACATTGGCCGCTCTTCTCTCTGCAATCGTCGTAATTATCGTCTGCAAAGCTATGTCTCGTACTCCGGAATGCGGAGACACTAAAAGCACCATAGTAGAAAACAGATGAAGCTTCTAAGTTGATGTAATAGCCAGTAGGATATAGTACAGTTCAAGTTTTAGGTATCGATTATTGACTTTTACCCTTCTTTGGTGACTTGGACATGAGCAAGGACCTTAAGAATCTGCATGAAAATAGGACTAGCAGCCGAGTTGCACGGGAGAATGCGAAAAGTGTTCATATGTTGTAAAAACCTGAGAAATCCGTCCGTTTTCGTCATTTGTTATCGAATCGACTTAAAGCCAGATCGTCACTTGGCCGCTCTTCTCTCTGGAACGGTTGTACTTATCGTCTGCAAAGCTATGTCGCGAGCTGCGGTATGCGGACACACTAAATACACCATAGTAGAACACAGATGAAGCTTCTAAGTTGATGTAATAGCCAGTAAGAAGTAGTACAATTCAAGTTTTAGGTAGTGATTTTTGACTTTTTATCTGGCTTTGGTTCCTTGGACATGAGCTAGGACCTTAAGATTCTGCATGAAAGGAGAACTAGCAGCCGAGTTGCACGGGAGAATGTGAAAAGTGTTCATATGTAGTAAAAACCTGAGAAATCCGCCCGTTTTCGACATTTGTTATCGAATCGACTTAAAGCCAAATCGTCACATTGGCCGCTCTTCTCTCTGAAACGGTTGTACTTATCGTCTGCAAAGCTATGTCGCGTGCTGCGGTATTTGGAGACACTAAAAGCACCATAGTAGAACACAGATGAAGCTTCTAAGTTGATGTAATAGCCAGTAGGAAGTAGCGCAATTCAAGTTTTAGGTATCGATTATTGACTTCTTAGCTGGCTATGGTGCTTTGGAAATGAGCTAGGACCTTAAGATTCTGCATGAAAGGAGGACTAGCAGCCGAGTTGCAAAGGAGAATGTGAAAAGTGTTCATATGTAGTAAAAACCTGTGAAATCCGTCCGTTTTCGTCATTTGTTATCGAATCGACTTAAAGCCAGATCGTACTTGGCCGCTCTTCTCTCTGAAACGGTTGTACTTATCGTCTGCAAAGCTATGTCGCGTGCTGCGGTATGCGGAGACCCTAAAAGCACCATAGTAGAACACAGATGAAGCTTCTAAGTTGATGTAATAGCCAGTAAGAAGTAGTATAAATCAAATTTTAGGTACTGATTATTTACTTTATAGCTGGCTTTGGTGCCTTGGACATGAGCTAGGACCTTAAGATTCTGCAAGAAAGGAGGACTAGCAGCCGAGTTGCACGGAAGAATGTGAAAAGTGTTCATATGTAGTAAAAACCTGAGAAATCTGTCCGTTTTCGTCATTTGTTATCGAATCGACTTAAAGCCAGATCGTCACATTGGCCGCTCTTCTCTCTGGAACCATTGTACTTATCGTCTGCAAAGCTATGTCGCGTGCTGCGGTATGCGGAGACACTAAAAGCACCATAGTGGAACACAGATGAAGCTTCTAAGTTGATGTAATAGCCAGTAAGAAGTAGTACAATTTAAGTTTTAGGTATTGATTATTGACTTTTTAGCTGGCTTTGGTGCCTTGGACATGAGCTAGGACCTTAAGAATCTGCATGAAAGGAGGTCTAGCAGCCGAGTTGCACGGGAGAATGTGAAAAGTGTTCATATGTAGTAAACACCTGAGAAATCCGCCCGATTTCGTCATTTGTTATCGAATCGACTTAAAGCCAGATCGTCACATTGGCCGCTCTTCTCTCTGAAACGGTTGTACTTATCGTCTGCAGAGCTATGTCGCGTGCTGCGGTATGCGGAGACACTAAAAGCACCACAGTAGAACACAGATGAAGATTCTAAGTTGACGTAATAGCCACTAAGAAGTAGTACAATTCAAGTTTTAGGTATCGATTATTGACTTTTTAGCTGGCTTTGGTGCCTTGGACATGAGCTAGGACCTTAAGATTCTGCATGAAAGGAGAACTAGCAGCCGAGTTGCACGGGAGAGTGTGAAAAGTGTTTATATGTAGTAAAAACCTGAGAAATCCGTCCGTTGTTGTCATTTGTTATCGAATCGACTTAAAGCCAGATCGTCACGTTGGCCGCTCTTCTCTCTGAAAGGGTTGTACGTATCGTCTGCAAAGCTATGTCGCGTGCTGCGATATGTGGAGACACTAAAAGCACCATAGTAGAACACAGATGTAGCTTCTAAGTTGATGTATAAACCAGTAAGAAGTAGTACAATTCAAGTTTTAGGTATCGATTATAGACTTTTTAGATGGCTTTGGTGCCTTGGACATGAGCTAGGACCTTAAGATTCTGCATGAAAGGAGGACTAGCAGTTGAGTTGCACGGGAGAATGTGGAATGTATTCATATGTAGTAAAAACCTAGATATTCGCCCGTTATCGTCATTTGTTATCGAATCGACTTAAAGCCAGATCTTCACATTGGCCGTTCTTCTCTCTGAAACGGTTGTTCTTATCGTCTGCAAAGCTATGACGTGTGCTGCGGTATGCGGAGACACTAAAAGGACCATAGTAGAACACAGATGAAGCTTCTAAGATGATGTAATTGCCAGTAAGAAGTAGTACAATTCAAGTTTTAGTTACTGATTATTGACTTTTTAGCTGGCTTTGGTGCCTTGGACATGAGCTAGGACCTTAAGATTCTGCATGAAAGGAGAACTAGCAGCCGAGTTGCATGGGAGAATTTGAAAAGGGTTCATATGTAGTAAAAACCTGAGAAATCCGTCCGTTTTCGTCATTTGTTATCGAATCGACTTAAAGCCAGATAGTCACATTTGCCGCTCTTCACTCAGAAACGGTTGTAATTATCGTCTGCAAAGCTAGGTCGCGTGCTGCGGTATGCGGAGACACTAAAAGCACCGTAGTAGAACACAGATGAAGCTTCTAAGTTGATGTAATAGCCAGTAAGAAGTAGTACAATTCAAGTTTTAGGTATCGATTTTTGACATTTTAGCTGGCTTTGGTGCCTTGGACATGAGCTAGGACCTTAAGATTCTGCATGAAAGGAGGACTAGCAGCCGAGTTACACGGGAGAATGTGAAAAGTGTTCATATGCAGTAAAAACCGGAAAAATCCGTCCGTTTTCGTCATTTGTTATCGAATCGACTTAAAGCCAGATCGTCACATTGGCCGCTCTTCTCTCTGGAACGGTTGTACTTATCGTCTACAAAGCTATGTCGCGTGCTGCGGTATGCGGAGACACTAAATGCACCATAGTAGAACACAGATGAAGCTTCTAAGTTGATGTAATAGCCAGTAAGAAGTAGTACAATTCAAGTTTTTGGTATCGATTATTGAGTTTTTAGCTGGCTTTGGTGCCTTGGACATGAGCTAGGACCTTAAGATTCTGCATGAAAGGAGGACTAGCAGCCGAGTTGCACGGGAGAGTGTGAAAAGTGTTCACATGGAGTAAAAACCTGAGAAATCCGTCCGTTTTCGTCATTTGTTATCGAATCGACTTAAAGCCAGATCGTCACATTTGCCGCTCTTCTCTCTGAAATGGCTGTACTTATCGTCTGCAAAGCTATGACGTGTGCTGCGGTATGCGGAGACACTAAAACCACCATAGTAAAACACAGATGAAGCTCCTAAGTTGATGTGATAGCCAGTGAGAAGTAGTACAATTCAAGTTTTAGGTATCGATTATTGACTATTTAGCTGGCTTTGGTGCCTTGGACATGAGCTACGACCTCAAGATTCTGCATGAAAGGAAGACTAGCAGCCGAGTTGCACGGGAGAATGTGAAAAGTGTTCATATGTAGTAAAAACCAGACAAATCCGTCCGTTTTCGTCATTTGTTATCGAATCGACTTAAAGCCAGATCATGACATTGGCCGCTCTTCTCTCTGAAATCGTCGTAATTATCGTCTGCAAAGCTATGTCTCGTACTCCGGAATGCGGAGACACTAAAAGCACCATAGTAGAAAACAGATGAAGCTTCTAAGTTGATGTAATAGCCAGTAGGATATAGTACAGTTCAAGTTTTAGGTATCGATTATTGACTTTTACCCTTCTTTGGTGACTTGGACATGAGCAAGGACCTTAAGAATCTGCATGAAAATAGGACTAGCAGCCGAGTTGCACGGGAGAATGTGAAAAGTGTTCATATGTTGTAAAAACCTGAGAAATCCGTCCGTTTTCGTCATTTGTTATCGAATCGACTTAAAGCCAGATCGTCACTTGGCCGCTCTTCTCTCTGGAACGGTTGTACTTATCGTCTGCAAAGCTATGTCGCGAGCTGCGGTATGCGGAGACACTAAATGCACCATAGTAGAACACAGATGAAGCTTCTAAGTTGATGTAATAGCCAGTAAGAAGTAGTACAATTCAAGTTTTAGGTAGTGATTTTTGACTTTTTATCTGGCTTTGGTGCCTTTTACAAGAGCTAGGACGTTAAGATTCTGCATGAAAGGAGGACTAGCAGCCGAGTTGCACGGGAGAATGTGGAATGTGTTCATATGTAGTAAAAACCTAGAAATCCGTCCGTTTTCGTCATTTGTTATCGAATCGATTTAAAGCCAGATCGTCACATTTGCCGCTCTTCACTCTGAAACGGTTATACTTATCGTCTGCAAAGCTATGTCGCGTGCTACGGTATGCGGAGACAATAAAATCACCATAGTAGAACACAGATGAAGCTTCTAAGTCGATGTAATAGCCAGTAAGAAGTAGTACAATTCAAGTTTTAGGTATCGATTATTGACTTTTTAGATGGCTTTGGTGCCTTGGACATGAGCTAGGACCTTAAGATTCTGCATGAAAGGAGGACTAGCAGCCGAGTTGCACGGCAGAATGTGAAAAGTGTTCATATGTAGTAAAAACCTGAGAAATCCGTCCGTTTTCGTCATTTGTTATCGAATCGATTTAAAGCTAGATCGTCACATTGGCCGCTCTTCTCTCTGGAACGGTTGTACTTATCGTCTGCAAAGCTATGTCGCGTGCTGCGGTATGCGGAGGCACTAAATGCACCATAGTAGAACACAGATGAAGCTTCTAAGTTGATGTAATAGCCAGTAAGAAGTAGTACAATTCAAGTTTAATTAGTGATTATTGACTTTTTAGCTGGATTTGGTTCATTGGACATGAGCTAGGACCTTAAGATTCTGCATGAAAGGAGGACTAGCAGCCGAGTTGCACGGGAGAATGTGAAAGCGTTCATATGTAGTAAAAACCTGAGAAATCCGTCCGTTTTCGTCATTTGTTATCGAATCGACTTAATGCCAGATCGTCACATTGGCCGCTCTTCTCTCTGAAACGGTTGTACTTATCGTCTGCAAAGCTATGTCGCGTGCTGCGGTATGCGGAGACACAAAAAGCACCATAGTAGAACACAGATGAAGCTTCTAAGTTGATGTAATAGCAAGTAAGAAGAAGTGCAATTCTATGTTTTGGTACTGATTATTGACTTTTTAGCTGGCTTTGGTGCCTTGGACATGAGCTAGGACCGTAAGATTCTGCATAAAAGGAGGACTAGCAGCCGAGTTGCACGGGAGAGTGTGAAAAGTGTTTATATGTAGTAAAAACCTGTATAATCCGTCCGTTTTCGTCATTTGTTATCGAATCGTCTTAAAGCCAGATCGTCACATTGGCCGCTCTTCTCTCTGAAACGGTTGTACTTATCGTCTGCAAAGCTATGTCGCGTGCTGCGGTATGTGGAGACACTAAAAGCACCATAGTAGAACACAGATGAAGCTTCTAAGTTGATGTAATAGCCAGTAAGAAGTAGTACAATTCAAGTTTTAGGTATTGATTATTGACATTTTAGCTGGCTTTGGTTCCTTGGACATGAGCTAGGACCTTAAGATTCTGCATGAAAGGAGAACTAGCAGCCGAGTTGCACGGGAGAATGTGAAAAGTGTTCATATGTAGTAAAAACCTGAGAAATCCGTCCGTTTTCGACATTTGTTATCGAATCGACTTAAAGCCAGATCGTCACATTGGCCGCTCTTCTCTCTGAAACGGTTGTACTTATCGTCTGCAAAGCTATGTCGCGTGCTGCGGTATGCGGAGACACAAAAAGCACCATAGTAGAACACAGATGAAGCTTCTAAGTTGATGTAATAGCAAGTAAGAAGAAGTGCAATTCTATGTTTTGGTACTGATTATTGACTTTTTAGCTGGCTTTGGTGCCTTGGACATGAGCTAGGACCGTAAGATTCTGCATAAAAGGAGGACTAGCAGCCGAGTTGCACGGGAGAGTGTGAAAAGTGTTTATATGTAGTAAAAACCTGTATAATCCGTCCGTTTTCGTCATTTGTTATCGAATCGTCTTAAAGCCAGATCGTCACATTGGCCGCTCTTCTCTCTGAAACGGTTGTACTTATCGTCTGCAAAGCTATGTCGCGTGCTGCGGTACTTGGAGACACTAAAAGCACCATAGTAGAACATAGATGAAGCTTTTAAGTTGATGTAATAGCCAGTAGGAAGTAGCGCAATTCAAGTTTTAGGTATCGATTATTGACTTCTTAGCTGGCTATGGTGCCTTGGAAATGAGCTAGGACCTTAAGATTCTGCATGAAAGGAGGACTAGCAGCCGAGTTGCACGGGAGAATGTGAAAAGTTTTCATATGTAGTAAAAACCTGTGAAATCCGTCCGTTTTCGTCATTTGTTATCGAATCGACTTAAAGCCAGATCGTACTTGGTCGCTCTTCTCTCTGAAACGGTTGTACTTATCGTCTGCAAAGCTATGTCGCGTGCTGCGGTATGCGGAGACCCTAAAAGCACCATAGTAGAACACAGATGAAGCTTCTAAGTTGATGTAATAGCCAGTAAGAAGTAGTATAAATCAAATTTTAGGTACTGATTATTTACTTTATAGCTGGCTTTGGTGCCTTGGACATGAGCTAGGACCTTAAGATTCTGGAAGAGAGGAGGACTAGCAGCCGAGTTGCACGGAAGAATGTGAAAAGTGTTCATATGTAGTAAAAACCTGAGAAATCCGTCCGTTTTCGTCATTTGTTACCGAATCGACTTAAAGCCAGATCGTCACATTGGCCGCTCTTCTCTCTGGAACCATTGTACTTATCGTCTGCAAAGCTATGTCGCGTGCTGCGGTTTGCGGAGACACTAAAAGCACCATAGTGGAACACAGATGAAGCTTCTAAGTAGATGTAATAGCCAGTAAGAAGTAGTACAATTCAAGTTTTAGGTATTGATTATTGACTTTTTAGCTGGCTTTGGTGCCTTGGACATGAGCTAGGACCTTAAGAATCTGCATGAAAGGAGGTCTAGCAGCCGAGTTGCACGGGAGAATGTGAAAAGTGTTCATATGTAGTAAACACCTGAGAAATCCGCCCGATTTCGTCATTTGTTATCGAATCGACTTAAAGCCAGATCGTCACATTGGCCGCTCTTCTCTCTGAAACGGTTGTACTTATCGTCTGCAGAGCTATGTCGCGTGCTGCGGTATGCGGAGACACTAAAAGCACCACAGTAGAACACAGATGAAGATTCTAAGTTGACGTAATAGCCACTAAGAAGTAGTACAATTCAAGTTTTAGGTATCGATTATTGACTTTTTAGCTGGCTTTGGTGCCTTGGACATGAGCTAGGACCTTAAGATTCTGCATGAAAGGAGAACTAGCAGCCGAGTTGCACGGGAGAGTGTGAAAAGTGTTTATATGTAGTAAAAACCTGAGAAATCCGTCCGTTGTTGTCATTTGTTATCGAATCGACTTAAAGCCAGATCGTCACGTTGGCCGCTCTTCTCTCTGAAAGGGTTGTACGTATCGTCTGCAAAGCTATGTCGCGTGCTGCGGTATGTGGAGACACTAAAAGCACCATAGTAGAACACAGATGAAGCTTCTAAGTTGATGTAATAGCCAGTAAGAAGTAGTACAATTCAAGTTTTAGGTATTGATTATTGACATTTTAGCTTACTTTGGTTCCTTGGACATGAGCTAGGACCTTAACATTCTGCATGAAAGGAGAACTAGCAGCCGAGTTGCACGGGAGAATGTGAAAAGTGTTCATATGTAGTAAAAACCTGAAAAATCCGTCCGTTTTCGACATTTGTTATTGAATCGACTTAAAGCCAAATTGTCACATTGGCCGCTCTTATCTCTGAAACGGTTGTACTTATCGTCTGCAAAGCTATGTCGCGTGCTGCGGTATGCGGAGACACAAAAAGCACCATAGTAGAACACAGATGAAGCTTCTAAGTTGATGTAATAGCAAGTAAGAAGAAGTGCAATTCTATGTTTTGGTACTGATTATTGACTTTTTAGCTGGCTTTGGTGCCTTGGACATGAGCTAGGACCGTAAGATTCTGCATAAAAGGAGGACTAGCAGCCGAGTTGCACGGGAGAGTGTGAAAAGTGTTTATATGTAGTAAAAACCTGTATAATCCGTCCGTTTTCGTCATTTGTTATCGAATCGACTTAAAGCCAGATCGTCACATTGGCCGCTCTTCTCTCTGAAACGGTTGTACTTATCGTCTGCAAAGCTATGTCGCGTGCTGCGGTATGCGGAGACCCTAAAAGCACCATAGTAGAACACAGATGAAGCTTCTAAGTTGATGTAATAGCCAGTAAGAAGTAGTATAAATCAAATTTTAGGTACTGATTATTTACTTTATAGCTGGCTTTGGTGCCTTGGACATGAGCTAGGACCTTAAGATTCTGCAAGAAAGGAGGACTAGCAGCCGAGTTGCACGGAAGAATGTGAAAAGTGTTCATATGTAGTAAAAACCTGAGAAATCCGTCCGTTTTCGTCATTTGTTATCGAATCGACTTAAAGCCAGATCGTCACATTGGCCGCTCTTCTCTCTGGAACCATTGTACTTATCGTCTGCAAAGCTATGTCGCGTGCTGCGGTATGCGGAGACACTAAAAGCACCATAGTGGAACACAGATGAAGCTTCTAAGTAGATGTAATAGCCAGTAAGAAGTAGTACAATTCAAGTTTTAGGTATTGATTATTGACTTTTTAGCTGGCTTTGGTGCCTTGGACATGAGCTAGGACCTTAAGAATCTGCATGAAAGGAGGTCTAGCAGCCGAGTTGCACGGGAGAATGTGAAAAGTGTTCATATGTAGTAAACACCTGAGAAATCCGCCCGATTTCGTCATTTGTTATCGAATCGACTTAAAGCCAGATCGTCACATTGGCCGCTCTTCTCTCTGAAACGGTTGTACTTATCGTCTGCAGAGCTATGTCGCGTGCTGCGGTATGCGGAGACACTAAAAGCACCACAGTAGAACACAGATGAAGATTCTAAGTTGACGTAATAGCCACTAAGAAGTAGTACAATTCAAGTTTTAGGTATCGATTATTGACTTTTTAGCTGGCTTTGGTGCCTTGGACATGAGCTAGGACCTTAAGATTCTGCAAGAAAGGAGAACTAGCAGCCGAGTTGCACGGGAGAGTGTGAAAAGTGTTTATATGTAGTAAAAACCTGAGAAATCCGTCCGTTGTTGTCATTTGTTATCGAATCGACTTAAAGCCAGATCGTCACGTTGGCCGCTCTTCTCTCTGAAAGGGTTGTACGTATCGTCTGCAAAGCTATGTCGCGTGCTGCGGTATGTGGAGACACTAAAAGCACCATAGTAGAACACAGATGAAGCTTCTAAGTTGATGTAATAGCCAGTAAGAAGTAGTACAATTCAAGTTTTAGGTATTGATTATTGACATTTTAGCTTACTTTGGTTCCTTGGACATGAGCTAGGACCTTAACATTCTGCATGAAAGGAGAACTAGCAGCCGAGTTGCACGGGAGAATGTGAAAAGTGTTCATATGTAGTAAAAACCTGAGAAATCCGTCCGTTTTCGACATTTGTTATTGAATCGACTTAAAGCCAAATTGTCACATTGGCCGCTCTTATCTCTGAAACGGTTGTACTTATCGTCTGCAAAGTTATGTCCCGTGCTGCGGTATGTGGAGACACTAAAAGCACCATAGTAGAACACAGATGTAGCTTCTAAGTTGATGTATAAACCAGTAAGAAGTAGTACAATTCAAGTTTTAGGTATCGATTATAGACTTTTTAGATGGCTTTGGTGCCTTCGACATGAGCTAGGACCTTAAGATTCTGCATGAAAGGAGGACTAGCAGTTGAGTTACACGGGAGAATGTGGAATGTATTCATATGTAGTAAAAACCTAGATATTCGCCCGTTATCGTCATTTGTTATCGAATCGACTTAAAGCCAGAGCTTCACATTGGCCGTTCTTCTCTCTGAAACGGTTGTTCTTATCGTCTGCAAAGCTATGACGTGTGCTGCGGTATGCGGAGACACTAAAAGGACCATAGTAGAACACAGATGAAGCTTCTAAGATGATGTAATTGCCAGTAAGAAGTAGTACAATTCAAGTTTTAGTTACTGATTATTGACTTTTTAGCTGGCTTTGGTGCCTTGGACATGAGCTAGGACCTTAAGATTCTGCATGAAAGGAGAACTAGCAGCCGAGTTGCACGGGAGAATGTGAAAAGTGTTCATATGTAGTAAAAACCTGAGAAATCCGTCCGTTTTCGTCATTTGTTATCGAATCGACTTAAAGCCAGATCGTCACATTTGCCGCTCTTCACTCAGAAACGGTTGTAATTATCGTCTGCAAAGCTATGTCGCGAGCTGCGGTATGCGGAGACACTAAATGCACCATAGTAGAACACAGATGAAGCTTCTAAGTTGATGTAATAGCCAGTAAGAAGTAGTACAATTCAAGTTTTAGGTAGTGATTTTTGACTTTTTATCTGGCTTTGGTGCCTTTTACAAGAGCTAGGACGTTAAGATTCTGCATGAAAGGAGGACTAGCAGCCGAGTTGCACGGGAGAATGTGGAATGTGTTCATATGTAGTAAAAACCTAGAAATCCGTCCGTTTTCGTCATTTGTTATCGAATCGATTTAAAGCCAGATCGTCACATTGGCCGCCCTTCTCTCTTAAACGGTTGTACTTATCGTCTGCAAAGCTATGTCGCGTGCTGCGGTATGCGGAGACACAAAAAGCACCATAGTAGAACACAGATGAAGCTTCTAAGTTGATGTAATAGCAAGTAAGAAGTAGTACAATTCTATGTTTTGGTACTGATTATTGACTTTTTAGCTGGCTTTGGTGCCTTGGACATGAGCTAGGACCTTAAGATTCTGCATGAAAGGAGGATTAGCAGCAGAGTTGCATGGGACAATGTGAAAAGTGTTCATATGTAGTAAAAACCTGAGAAATCCGTCCGTTTTCGTCATTTGTTATCGAATCGACTTAAAGCCAGATCGTCACATTGTCCGCTCTTCTCTCTGAAACGGTTGTACTTATCGTCTGCAAAGCTATGTCGCGTGCTGCGGTATGCGGAGACACTAAAAGGACCATACTAGAGCACAGATGAAGCCTCTAAGATGATGTAATTGCCAGTAAGAAGTAGTACAATTCAAGTTTTAGGTATCGATTATTGAATTTTTAGCTGGCTTTGGTGCCTTGGACATGAGCTACGACCTTAAGATTCTGCATGAAAGGAGGACTAGCAGCCGAGTTGCACGGGAGAGTGTGAAAAGTGTTCACATGGAGTAAAAACCTGAAAAATCCGTCCGTTTTCGTCATTTGTTATCGAATCGACTTAAAGCCAGATCGTCACATTTGCCGCTCTTCTCTCTGAAACGGATGTACTTATCGTCTGCAAAGCTATGTCACGTGCTGCGGTATTGGGAGACACTAAAAGCACCACAGTAGAACACAGATGAAGCTTCTAAGTTGATGTAATAGCCAGTAAGAAGTAGTACAATTCAAGTTTTAGGTATCGATTATTGACTTTTTAGCTGGCTTTGTTGCCTTGGACATGAGCTAGGATCTTAAGATTCTGCATGAAAGGAGGACTAGCAGCCGAGTTGCACGGGAGAATGTGAAAAGTGTTCATATGCAGTAAAAACCCGAAAAATCCGTCCGTTTTCGTCATTTGTTATCGAATCGACTTAAAGCCAGATCGTCACATTGGCCGCTCTTCTCTCTGAAACGGTTGTACTTATCGTCTGCAAAGCTATGTCGCGTGCTGCGGTATGCGGAGACACTAAAAGCACCATAGTAGAACACAGATGAAGGTTCTAAGTTGATGTAATAGCCAGTAAGAAGTAGTCCAATTCAAGTTTTAGGTATCGATAATTGACTTTTTAGCGGGCTTTGGTGCCCTGGACATGTGCTAGGACCTTAAGATTCTGCATGAAAGGAGAACTAGCAGCCGAGTTGCACGGGAGAATGTGAAAAGTGTTCATATGTAGTAAAAACTTGAGAAATCCGTCCGTTTTCGTCATTTGTTATCGACTCGACTTAAAGCCAGATCATCACATTGGCCGCTCTTCTCTCTGAAATCGTCGTAATTATCGTCTGCAAAGCTATGTCTCGTGCTCCGGAATGCGGAGACACTAAAAGCACCATAGTAGAAAACAGATGAAGCTTCTAAGTTGATGTAATAGCCAGTAATATATAGTACAATTCAAGTTTCAGGTATCGATTATTGACTTTATAGCTGGCTCTGGAGCCTTGGACATCAGCTAGGACCTTAAGATTCTGCATGAAAGGAAGACTAGCTGCCGAGTTGCACGGGAGAATGTGAAAAGTGTTCATATGTAGTAAAAACCTAGAAATCCGACCGTTTTCGTCATTTGTTATCGAATCGACTTAAAGCCAGATCGTCACATTGGTCGCTCGTCTCTCTGAAACGATTGTACTTATCGTCTGCAAAGCTATGTCGCGTGCTGCGGTATGCGGAGACACTAAAAGCACCATAGTAGAACACAGATGAAGGTTCTAAGTTGATGTAATAGCCAGTAAGAGGTAGACCAATTCAAGTTTTAGGTATAGATTATTGACTTTTTAGCTGGCTTTGGTTCCTTGGACATGAGCTAGGAATTTAAGATTCTGCATGAAAGGAGGACTAGCAGCCGAGTTGCACGGTTTAATGTGAAAAGTGTTCATATGTAGTAAAAACCTGAGAAATCCGTCCGTTTTCGTCATTTGTTATCGACTCGACTTAAAGCCAGATCGTCACATTGGCCGCTCTTCTCTCTGAAACGGTAGTACTTATCGTCTGCTAAGCTATGACGTGTGCTGCGGTATGCGGAGACTCTCAAAGCACTATAGTAGAACACAGAGGAAGCTTCTAAGTTGATGTAATAGCCAATAAGATATAGTACAATTCTAGTTTTAGGTATCGATTATTGACTTTTTAGCTGGCTTTGGTTCCTTGGACATGAGCTAGGACCTTAAGATTCTGCATGAAAGGAGGACTAGCAGCTGAGTTGCACGGGAGAATGTGAAAAGTGTTCATATGCAGTAAAAACCCGAAAAATCCGGTCGTTATCTTTTTTTATCGAATCGACATAAAGCCAGATCGTCACATTGGCCGCTCTTCTCTCTGAAATGGTTGTACTTATCGTCTGCAAAGCTATGACGTGTGCTGCGGTATGCGGAGACACTAAAACCACCATAGTAAAAGACAGATGAAGCATCTAATTTAATGTAATAGCCAGTAAGAAGTAGTACAATTAAAGTTTTAGGAATCGATTATGGACTTTTTAGCTGACTTTGGTTCCTTGGACATGAGCTAGGACCTTAAGATTCTGCATGAAAGGAGGCCTAGCTGCCGAGTTGCACGGGAGAATGTGAAAAGCGTGCATATGTAGTAAAAACCTGAGAAATCCGTCCGTTTTCGTCATTTGTTATCGACTCGACTTAAAGCCAGATCATCACATTGGCCGCTCTTCTCTCTGAAATCGTCGTAATTATCGTCTGCAAAGCTATGTCTCGTGCTCCGGAATGCGGAGACACTAAAAGCACCGTAGTAGAACACAGATGAAGCTTCTAAGTTGATGTAATAGCCAGTAAGAAATAGTACAAATCTAGTTTTAAGTATCGATTATTGACTTATTAGCTGGCTTTGGTGCCTTGCACATGAGCTAGGACCTTAAGATTCTGCATGAAAGGAGGCCTAGCTGCAGAGTTGCACGGGAGAATGTGAGAAGTGTTCATATGTAGTAAAAACCTGAGAAATCCGTCCGTTTTCGTCATTTGTTATGGAATCGACTTAAAGCCAGAATGTCACACTGGCCGCTCTTCTATCTGAAACGGTTGTACTTATCGACTGCAAAGCTATGTCGTGTGCTGCGGTATGCGGAGACACTAAAAGCACCATAGTAGAACACAGATGAAGGTTCTAAGTTGATGTAATAGCCAGTAAGAAGTAGTCCAATTCAAGTTTTAGGTATCGATTATTGACTTTTTAGCTGGCTTTGGTTCCTTGGACATGAGCTAGGACCTTAAGATTCTGCATGAAAGGAGGACTAGCAGCCGAGTTGCACGGGAGAATGTGAAAGTGTTCATATGTAGTAAAAACCTGAGAAATCCGTCCGTTTTCGTCATTTGTTATCGAATCGACTTAATGCCAGATCGTCACATTGGCCGCTCTTCTCTCTGAAACGGTTGTACTTATCGTCTGCAAAGCTATGTCGCGTGCTGCGGTATGCGGAGACACAAAAAGCACCATAGTAGAACACAGATGAAGCTTCTAAGTTGATGTAATAGCAAGTAAGAAGTAGTATAAATAAAATTTTAGGTACTGATTATTTACTTTATAGCTGGCTTTGGTGCTTGGACATGAGCTAGGACCTTAAGATTCTGCAAGAAAGGAGGACTAGCAGCCGAGTTGCACGGAAGAATGTGAAAAGTGTTCATATGTAGTAAAAACCTGAGAAATCCGTCCGTTTTCGTCATTTGTTATCGAATCGACTTAAAACCAGATCGTCACATTGGCCGCTCTTCTCTCTGGAACCATTGTACTTATCGTCTGCAAAGCTATGTCGCGTGCTGCGGTATGCGGAGACACTAAAAGCACCATAGTGGAACACAGATAAAGCTTCTAAGTAGATGTAATAGCCAGTAAGAAGTAGTACAATTCAAGTTTTAGGTATTGATTATTGACTTTTTAGCTGGCTTTGGTGCCTTGGACATGAGCTAGGACCTTAAGAATCTTCATGAAAGGAGGTCTAGCAGCCGAGTTGCACGGGAGAATGTGAAAAGTGTTCATATGTAGTAAACACCTGAGAAATCCGCCCGATTTCGTCATTTGTTATCGAATCGACTTAAAGCCAGATCGTCACATTGGCCGCTCTTCTCTCTGAAACGGTTGTACTTATCGTCTGCAGAGCTATGTCGCGTGCTGCGGTATGCGGAGACACTAAAAGCACCACAGTAGAACACAGATGAAGATTCTAAGTTGACGTAATAGCCACTAAGAAGTAGTACAATTCAAGTTTTTGGTATTGATTATTGACTTTTTAGCTGGCTTTGGTGCCTTGGACATGAGCTAGGACCTTAAGAATCTTCATGAAAGGAGGTCTAGCAGCCAAGTTGCACGGGAGAATGTGAAAAGTGTTCATATGTAGTAAACACCTGAGAAATCCGCCCGATTTCGTCATTTGTTATCGAATCGACTTAAAGCCAGATCGTCACATTGGCCGCTCTTCTCTCTGAAACGGTTGTACTTATCGTCTGCAGAGCTATGTCGCGTGCTGCGGTATGCGGAGACACTAAAAGCACCACAGTAGAACACAGATGAAGATTCTAAGTTGACGTAATAGCCACTAAGAAGTAGTACAATTCAAGTTTTAGGTATCGATTATTGACTTTTTAGCTGGCTTTGGTGCCTTGGACATGAGCTAGGACCTTAAGATTCTGCATGAAAGGAGAACGAGCAGCCGAGTTGCACGGGAGAGTGTGAAAAGTGTTTATATGCAGTAAAAACCTGAGAAATCCGTCCGTTGTTGTCATTTGTTATCGAATCGACTTAAAGCCAGATCGTCACGTTGGCCGCTCTTCTCTCTGAAAGGGTTGTACGTATCGTCTGCAAAGCTATGTCGCGTGCTGCGGTATGCGGAGACACTAAAAGCACCATAGTAGAGCACAGATGAAGCCTCTAAGATGATGTAATTGCCAGTAAGAAGTAGTACAATTCAAGTTTTAGGTATCGATTATTGAATTTTTAGCTGGCTTTGGTGCCTTGGACATGAGATAGGACCTTAAGATTCTGCATGAAAGGAGGACTAGCAGCCGAGTTGCACGGGAGAGTGTGAAAAGTGTTCACATGGAGTAAAAACCTGAGAAATCCGTCCGTTTTCGTCATTTGTTATCGAATCGACTTAAAGCCAGATCGTCACATTTGCCGCTCTTCTCTCTGAAACGGATGTACTTATCGTCTGCAAAGCTATGTCACGTGCTGCGGTATTCGGAGACACTAAAAGCACCACAGTAGAACACAGATGAAGCTTCTAAGTTGATGTAATAGCCAGTAAGAAGTAGTACAATTCAAGTTTTAGGTATCTATTATTGACTTTTTAGCTGGCTTTGTTGCCTTGGACATGAGCTAGGATCTTAAGATTCTGCATGAAAGGAGGACTAGCAGCCGAGTTGCACGGGAGAATGTGAAAAGTGTTCATATGCAGTAAAAACCCGAAAAATCCGTCCGTTTTCGTCATTTGTTATCGAATCGACTTAAAGCCAGATCGTCACATTGGCCGCTCTTCTCTCTGAAACGGTTGTACTTATCGTCTGCAAAGCTATGTCGCGTGCTGCGGTATGCGGAGACACTAAAAGCACCATAGTAGAACACAGATGAAGGTTCTAAGTTGATGTAATAGCCAGTAAGAAGTAGTCCAATTCAAGTTTTAGGTATCGATAATTGACTTTTTAGCGGGCTTTGGTGCCTTGGACATGTGCTAGGACTTTAAGATTCTGCATGAAAGGAGGACTAGCAGCCGAGTTGCACGGGAGAATGTGAAAAGTGTTCATATGTAGTAAAAACTTGAGAAATCCGTCCGTTTTCGTCATTTGTTATCGACTCGACTTAAAGCCAGATCATCACATTGGCCGCTCTTCTCTCTGAAATCGTCGTAATTATCGTCTGCAAAGCTATGTCTCGTGCTCCGGAATGCGGAGACACTAAAAGCACCATAGTAGAAAACAGATGAAGCTTCTAAGTTGATGTAATAGCCAGTAATATATAGTACAATTCAAGTTTCAGGTATCGATTATTGACTTTATAGCTGGCTCTGGAGCCTTGGACATGAGCTAGGACCTTAAGATTCTGCATGAAAGGAAGACTAGCTGCCGAGTTGCACGGGAGAATGTGAAAAGTGTTCATATGTAGTAAAAACCTAGAAATCCGACCGTTTTCGTCATTTGTTATCGAATCGACTTAAAGCCAGATCGTCACATTGGTCGCTCGTCTCTCTGAAACGATTGTACTTATCGTCTGCAAAGCTATGTCGCGTGCTGCGGTATGCGGAGACACTAAAAGCACCATAGTAGAACACAGATGAAGGTTCTAAGTTGATGTAATAGCCAGTAAGAGGTAGACCAATTCAAGTTTTAGGTATAGATTATTGACTTTTTAGCTGGCTTTGGTTCCTTGGACATGAGCTAGGAATTTAAGATTCTGCATGAAAGGAGGACTGGCTGCCGAGTTGCACGGGTTAATGTGAAAAGTGTTCATATGTAGTAAAAACCTGAGAAATCCGTCCGTTTTTGTCATTTGTTATCGACTCGACTTAAAGCCAGATCGTCACATTGGCCGCTCTTCTCTCTGAAACGGTAGTACTTATCGTCTGCTAAGCTATGACGTGTGCTGCGGTATGCGGAGACACTAAAACCACCATAGTAAAACACAGATGAAGCTTCTAAGTTGATGTAATAGCCAATAAGATATAGTACAATTCTAGTTTTAGGTATCGATTATTGACTTTTTAGCTGGCTTTGGTTCCTTGGACATGAGCTAGGACCTTAAGATTCTGCATGAAAGGAGGACTAGCAGCTGAGTTGCACGGGAGAATGTGAAAAGTGTTCATATGCAGTAAAAACCAGAAAAATCCGGTCGTTATCTTTTTTTATCGAATCGACATAAAGCCAGATCGTCACATTGGCCGCTCTTCTCTCTGAAATGGTTGTACTTGTCGTCTGCAAAGCTATGACGTGTGCTGCGGTATGCGGAGACACTAAAACCACCATAGTAAAAGACAGATGAAGCATCTAATTTAATGTAATAGCCAGTAAGAAGTAGTACAATTAAAGTTTTAGGTATCGATTATGGACTTTTTAGCTGGCTTTGGTTCCTTGGACATGAGCTAGGACCTTAAGATTCTGCATGTAAGGAGGCCTAGCTGCCGAGTTGCACGGGAGAATGTGAAAAGTGTTCATATGTAGTAAAAACCTGAGAAATCCGTCCGTTTTCGTCATTTGTTATCGACTCGACTTAAAGCCAGATCATCACATTGGCCGCTCTTCTCTCTGAAATCGTCGTAATTATCGTCTGCAAAGCTATGTCTCGTGCTCCGGAATGCGGAGACACTAAAAGCACCGTAGTAGAACACAGATGAAGCTTCTAAGTTGATGTAATAGCCAGTAAGAAATAGTACAAATCTAGTTTTAAGTATCGATTATTGACTTATTAGCTGGCTTTGGTGCCTTGCACATGAGCTAGGACCTTAAGATTCTGCATGAAAGGAGGCCTAGCTGCAGAGTTGCACGGGAGAATGTGAGAAGTGTTCATATGTAGTAAAAACCTGAGAAATCCGTCCGTTTTCGTCATTTGTTATGGAATCGACTTAAAGCCAGAATGTCACACTGGCCGCTCTTCTATCTGAAACGGTTGTACTTATCGACTGCAAAGCTATGTCGCGTGCTGCGGTATGCGGAGACACTAAAAGCACCATAGTAGAACACAGATGAAGGTTCTAAGTTGATGTAATAGCCAGTAAGAAGTAGTCCAATTCAAGTTTTAGGTATCGATTATTGACTTTTTAGCTGGCTTTGGTTCCTTGGACATGAGCTAGGACCTTAAGATTCTGCATGAAAGGAGGACTAGCAGCCGAGTTGCACGGGAGAATGTGAAAGTGTTCATATGTAGTAAAAACCTGAGAAATCCGTCCGTTTTCGTCATTTGTTATCGAATCGACTTAATGCCAGATCGTCACATTGGCCGCTCTTCTCTCTGAAACGGTTGTACTTATCGTCTGCAAAGCTATGTCGCGTGCTGCGGTATGCGGAGACACAAAAAGCACCATAGTAGAACACAGATGAAGCTTCTAAGTTGATGTAATAGCAAGTAAGAAGTAGTATAAATAAAATTTTAAGGAACTGATTATTTACTTTATAACTGGCTTTGGTGCCTTGGACATGAGCTAGGACCTTAAGATTCTGCAAGAAAGGAGGACTAGCAGCCGAGTTGCACGGAAGAATGTGAAAAGTGTTCATATGTAGTAAAAACCTGAGAAATCCGTCCGTTTTCGTCATTTGTTATCGAATCGACTTAAAGCCAGATCGTCACATTGGCCGCTCTTCTCTCTGGAACCATTGTACTTATTGTCTGCAAAGCTATGTCGCGTGCTGCGGTATGCGGAGACACTAAAAGCACCATAGTGGAACACAGATGAAGCTTCTAAGTAGATGTAATAGCCAGTAAGAAGTAGTACAATTCAAGTTTTAGGTATTGATTATTGACTTTTTAGCTGGCTTTGGTGCCTTGGACATGAGCTAGGACCTTAAGAATCTTCATGAAAGGAGGTCTAGCAGCCGAGTTGCACGGGAGAATGTGAAAAGTGTTCATATGTAGTAAACACCTGAGAAATCCGCCCGATTTCGTCATTAGTTATCGAATCGACTTCAAGCCAGATCGTCACGTTGGCCGCTCTTCTCTCTGAAAGGGTTGTACGTATCGTCTGCAAAGCTATGTCGCGTGCTGCGGTATGTGGAGACACTAAAAGCACCATAGTAGAACACAGATGAAGCTTCTAAGTTGATGTAATAGCCAGTAAGAAGTAGTACAATTCAAGTTTTAGGTATTGATTATTGATATTTTAGCTTACTTTGGTTCCTTGGACATGAGCTAGGACCTTAACATTCTGCATGAAAGGAGAACTAGCAGCCGAGTTGCACGGGAGAATGTGAAAAGTGTTCATATGTAGTAAAAACCTGAGAAATCCGTCCGTTTTCGACATTTGTTATTGAATCGACTTAAAGCCAAATTGTCACATTGGCCGCTCTTATCTCTGAAACGGTTGTACTTATCGTCTGCAAAGCTATGTCCCGTGCTGCGGTATGTGGAGACACTAAAAGCACCATAGTAGAACACAGATGTAGCTTCTAAGTTGATGTATAAACCAGTAAGAAGTAGTACAATTCAAGTTTTAGGTATCGATTATAGACTTTTTAGATGGCTTTGGTGCCTTGGACATGAGCTAGGACCTTAAGATTCTGCATGAAAGGAGGACTAGCAGTTGAGTTGCACGGGAGAATGTGGAATGTATTCATATGTAGTAAAAACCTAGATATTCGCCCGTTATCGTCATTTGTTATCGAATCGACTTAAAGCCAGATCTTCACATTGGCCGTTCTTCTCTCTGAAACGGTTGTTCTTATCGTCTGCAAAGCTATGACGTGTGCTGCGGTATGCGGAGACACTAAAAGGACCATAGTAGAACACAGATGAAGCTTCTAAGATGATGTAATTGCCAGTAAGAAGTAGTACAATTCAAGTTTTAGTTACTGATTATTGACTTTTAGCTGGCTTTGGTGCCTTGGACATGAGCTAGGACCTTAAGATTCTGCATGAAAGGAGGACTATCAGCCGAGTTACACGGGAGAATGTGAAAAGTGTTCATATGCAGTAAAAACCGGAAAAATCCGTCCGTTTTCGTCATTTGTTATCGAATCGACTTAAAGCCAGATCGTCACATTGGCCGCTCTTCTCTCTGGAACGGTTGTACTTATCGTCTACAAAGCTATGTCGCGTGCTGCGGTATGCGGAGACACTAAATGCACCATAGTAGAACACAGATGAAGCTTCTAAGTTGATGTAATAGCCAGTAAGAAGTAGTACAATTCAAGTTTTTGGTATCGATTATTGAGTTTTTAGCTGGCTTTGGTGCCTTGGACATGAGCTAGGAACTTAAGATTCTGCATGAAAGGAGGACTAGCAGCCGAGTTGCACGGGAGAGTGTGAAAAGTGTTCACATGGAGTAAAAACCTGAGAAATCCGTCCGTTTTCGTCATTTGTTATCGAATCGACTTAAAGCCAGATCGTCACATTTGCCGCTCTTCTCTCTGAAACGGTTGTACTTATCGTCTGCAAAGCTATGTCGCTTGCTGCGGTATTTGGAGACACTAAAAGCACCATAGTAGAACACAGATGAAGCTTCTAAGTTGATGTAATAGCCAGTAAGAAGTAGTACAATTCAAGTTTTAGGTATCGATTATTGGCTATTTAGCTGGCTTTGGCGCCTTGGACATGAGTTAGGACCTTAAGATTCTGCATGAAAGGAGGACTAGCAGCCGAGTTGCACGGGAGAGTGTGAAAAGTGTTCACATGGAGTAAAAACCTGAGAAATCCGTCCGTTTTCGTCATTTGTTATCGAATCGACTTAAAGCCAGATCGTCACATTTGCCGCTCTTCTCTCTGAAACGGATGTACTTATCGTCTGCAAAGCTATGTCACGTGCTGCGGTATTCGGAGACACTAAAAGCACCACAGTAGAACACAGATGAAGCTTCTAAGTTGATGTAATAGCCAGTAAGAAGTAGTACAATTCAAGTTTTAGGTATCTATTATTGACTTTTTAGCTGGCTTTGTTGCCTTGGACATGAGCTAGGATCTTAAGATTCTGCATGAAAGGAGGACTAGCAGCCGAGTTGCACGGGAGAATGTGAAAAGTGTTCATATGCAGTAAAAACCCGAAAAATCCGTCCGTTTTCGTCATTTGTTATCGAATCGACTTAAAGCCAGATCGTCACATTGGCCGCTCTTCTCTCTGAAACGGTTGTACTTATCGTCTGCAAAGCTATGTCGCGTGCTGCGGTATGCGGAGACACTAAAAGCACCATAGTAGAACACAGATGAAGGTTCTAAGTTGATGTAATAGCCAGTAAGAAGTAGTCCAATTCAAGTTTTAGGTATCGATAATTGACTTTTTAGCGGGCTTTGGTGCCTTGGACATGTGCTAGGACTTTAAGATTCTGCATGAAAGGAGGACTAGCAGCCGAGTTGCACGGGAGAATGTGAAAAGTGTTCATATGTAGTAAAAACTTGAGAAATCCGTCCGTTTTCGTCATTTGTTATCGACTCGACTTAAAGCCAGATCATCACATTGGCCGCTCTTCTCTCTGAAATCGTCGTAATTATCGTCTGCAAAGCTATGTCTCGTGCTCCGGAATGCGGAGACACTAAAAGCACCATAGTAGAAAACAGATGAAGCTTCTAAGTTGATGTAATAGCCAGTAATATATAGTACAATTCAAGTTTCAGGTATCGATTATTGACTTTATAGCTGGCTCTGGAGCCTTGGACATGAGCTAGGACCTTAAGATTCTGCATGAAAGGAAGACTAGCTGCCGAGTTGCACGGGAGAATGTGAAAAGTGTTCATATGTAGTAAAAACCTAGAAATCCGACCGTTTTCGTCATTTGTTATCGAATCGACTTAAAGCCAGATCGTCACATTGGTCGCTCGTCTCTCTGAAACGATTGTACTTATCGTCTGCAAAGCTATGTCGCGTGCTGCGGTATGCGGAGACACTAAAAGCACCATAGTAGAACACAGATGAAGGTTCTAAGTTGATGTAATAGCCAGTAAGAGGTAGACCAATTCAAGTTTTAGGTATAGATTATTGACTTTTTAGCTGGCTTTGGTTCCTTGGACATGAGCTAGGAATTTAAGATTCTGCATGAAAGGAGGACTGGCTGCCGAGTTGCACGGGTTAATGTGAAAAGTGTTCATATGTAGTAAAAACCTGAGAAATCCGTCCGTTTTTGTCATTTGTTATCGACTCGACTTAAAGCCAGATCGTCACATTGGCCGCTCTTCTCTCTGAAACGGTAGTACTTATCGTCTGCTAAGCTATGACGTGTGCTGCGGTATGCGGAGACACTAAAACCACCATAGTAAAACACAGATGAAGCTTCTAAGTTGATGTAATAGCCAATAAGATATAGTACAATTCTAGTTTTAGGTATCGATTATTGACTTTTTAGCTGGCTTTGGTTCCTTGGACATGAGCTAGGACCTTAAGATTCTGCATGAAAGGAGGACTAGCAGCTGAGTTGCACGGGAGAATGTGAAAAGTGTTCATATGCAGTAAAAACCAGAAAAATCCGGTCGTTATCTTTTTTTATCGAATCGACATAAAGCCAGATCGTCACATTGGCCGCTCTTCTCTCTGAAATGGTTGTACTTGTCGTCTGCAAAGCTATGACGTGTGCTGCGGTATGCGGAGACACTAAAACCACCATAGTAAAAGACAGATGAAGCATCTAATTTAATGTAATAGCCAGTAAGAAGTAGTACAATTAAAGTTTTAGGTATCGATTATGGACTTTTTAGCTGGCTTTGGTTCCTTGGACATGAGCTAGGACCTTAAGATTCTGCATGTAAGGAGGCCTAGCTGCCGAGTTGCACGGGAGAATGTGAAAAGTGTTCATATGTAGTAAAAACCTGAGAAATCCGTCCGTTTTCGTCATTTGTTATCGACTCGACTTAAAGCCAGATCATCACATTGGCCGCTCTTCTCTCTGAAATCGTCGTAATTATCGTCTGCAAAGCTATGTCTCGTGCTCCGGAATGCGGAGACACTAAAAGCACCGTAGTAGAACACAGATGAAGCTTCTAAGTTGATGTAATAGCCAGTAAGAAATAGTACAAATCTAGTTTTAAGTATCGATTATTGACTTATTAGCTGGCTTTGGTGCCTTGCACATGAGCTAGGACCTTAAGATTCTGCATGAAAGGAGGCCTAGCTGCAGAGTTGCACGGGAGAATGTGAGAAGTGTTCATATGTAGTAAAAACCTGAGAAATCCGTCCGTTTTCGTCATTTGTTATGGAATCGACTTAAAGCCAGAATGTCACACTGGCCGCTCTTCTATCTGAAACGGTTGTACTTATCGACTGCAAAGCTATGTCGCGTGCTGCGGTATGCGGAGACACTAAAAGCACCATAGTAGAACACAGATGAAGGTTCTAAGTTGATGTAATAGCCAGTAAGAAGTAGTCCAATTCAAGTTTTAGGTATCGATTATTGACTTTTTAGCTGGCTTTGGTTCCTTGGACATGAGCTAGGACCTTAAGATTCTGCATGAAAGGAGGACTAGCAGCCGAGTTGCACGGGAGAATGTGAAAGTGTTCATATGTAGTAAAAACCTGAGAAATCCGTCCGTTTTCGTCATTTGTTATCGAATCGACTTAATGCCAGATCGTCACATTGGCCGCTCTTCTCTCTGAAACGGTTGTACTTATCGTCTGCAAAGCTATGTCGCGTGCTGCGGTATGCGGAGACACAAAAAGCACCATAGTAGAACACAGATGAAGCTTCTAAGTTGATGTAATAGCAAGTAAGAAGTAGTATAAATAAAATTTTAAGGAACTGATTATTTACTTTATAACTGGCTTTGGTGCCTTGGACATGAGCTAGGACCTTAAGATTCTGCAAGAAAGGAGGACTAGCAGCCGAGTTGCACGGAAGAATGTGAAAAGTGTTCATATGTAGTAAAAACCTGAGAAATCCGTCCGTTTTCGTCATTTGTTATCGAATCGACTTAAAGCCAGATCGTCACATTGGCCGCTCTTCTCTCTGGAACCATTGTACTTATTGTCTGCAAAGCTATGTCGCGTGCTGCGGTATGCGGAGACACTAAAAGCACCATAGTGGAACACAGATGAAGCTTCTAAGTAGATGTAATAGCCAGTAAGAAGTAGTACAATTCAAGTTTTAGGTATTGATTATTGACTTTTTAGCTGGCTTTGGTGCCTTGGACATGAGCTAGGACCTTAAGAATCTTCATGAAAGGAGGTCTAGCAGCCGAGTTGCACGGGAGAATGTGAAAAGTGTTCATATGTAGTAAACACCTGAGAAATCCGCCCGATTTCGTCATTAGTTATCGAATCGACTTCAAGCCAGATCGTCACGTTGGCCGCTCTTCTCTCTGAAAGGGTTGTACGTATCGTCTGCAAAGCTATGTCGCGTGCTGCGGTATGTGGAGACACTAAAAGCACCATAGTAGAACACAGATGAAGCTTCTAAGTTGATGTAATAGCCAGTAAGAAGTAGTACAATTCAAGTTTTAGGTATTGATTATTGATATTTTAGCTTACTTTGGTTCCTTGGACATGAGCTAGGACCTTAACATTCTGCATGAAAGGAGAACTAGCAGCCGAGTTGCACGGGAGAATGTGAAAAGTGTTCATATGTAGTAAAAACCTGAGAAATCCGTCCGTTTTCGACATTTGTTATTGAATCGACTTAAAGCCAAATTGTCACATTGGCCGCTCTTATCTCTGAAACGGTTGTACTTATCGTCTGCAAAGCTATGTCCCGTGCTGCGGTATGTGGAGACACTAAAAGCACCATAGTAGAACACAGATGTAGCTTCTAAGTTGATGTATAAACCAGTAAGAAGTAGTACAATTCAAGTTTTAGGTATCGATTATAGACTTTTTAGATGGCTTTGGTGCCTTGGACATGAGCTAGGACCTTAAGATTCTGCATGAAAGGAGGACTAGCAGTTGAGTTGCACGGGAGAATGTGGAATGTATTCATATGTAGTAAAAACCTAGATATTCGCCCGTTATCGTCATTTGTTATCGAATCGACTTAAAGCCAGATCTTCACATTGGCCGTTCTTCTCTCTGAAACGGTTGTTCTTATCGTCTGCAAAGCTATGACGTGTGCTGCGGTATGCGGAGACACTAAAAGGACCATAGTAGAACACAGATGAAGCTTCTAAGATGATGTAATTGCCAGTAAGAAGTAGTACAATTCAAGTTTTAGTTACTGATTATTGACTTTTAGCTGGCTTTGGTGCCTTGGACATGAGCTAGGACCTTAAGATTCTGCATGAAAGGAGGACTATCAGCCGAGTTACACGGGAGAATGTGAAAAGTGTTCATATGCAGTAAAAACCGGAAAAATCCGTCCGTTTTCGTCATTTGTTATCGAATCGACTTAAAGCCAGATCGTCACATTGGCCGCTCTTCTCTCTGGAACGGTTGTACTTATCGTCTACAAAGCTATGTCGCGTGCTGCGGTATGCGGAGACACTAAATGCACCATAGTAGAACACAGATGAAGCTTCTAAGTTGATGTAATAGCCAGTAAGAAGTAGTACAATTCAAGTTTTTGGTATCGATTATTGAGTTTTTAGCTGGCTTTGGTGCCTTGGACATGAGCTAGGAACTTAAGATTCTGCATGAAAGGAGGACTAGCAGCCGAGTTGCACGGGAGAGTGTGAAAAGTGTTCACATGGAGTAAAAACCTGAGAAATCCGTCCGTTTTCGTCATTTGTTATCGAATCGACTTAAAGCCAGATCGTCACATTTGCCGCTCTTCTCTCTGAAACGGTTGTACTTATCGTCTGCAAAGCTATGTCGCTTGCTGCGGTATTTGGAGACACTAAAAGCACCATAGTAGAACACAGATGAAGCTTCTAAGTTGATGTAATAGCCAGTAAGAAGTAGTACAATTCAAGTTTTAGGTATCGATTATTGGCTATTTAGCTGGCTTTGGCGCCTTGGACATGAGTTAGGACCTTAAGATTCTGCATGAAAGGAGGACTAGCAGCCGCGTTGCACGGGAGAATGTGAAAAGTGTTCATATGTAGTAAAAACCTTAGAAATCCATCCGTTTTCGTCATTTGTTATCGAATCGACTTAAAGCCAGATCGCCACCTTGGCCGCTCTTCTCTCTGAAATGGCTGTACTTATCGTCTGCAAAGCTATGACGTGTGCTGCGGTATGCGGAGACACTAAAACCACCATAGTAAAACACAGATGAAGCATCTAATTTAATGTAATAGACAGTAAGAAGTAGTACAATTCAAGTTTTAGGTATCGATTATGGACTTTTTAGCTGGCTTTGGTGCCTTGGGCATGAGCTAGGACCTTAAGAATCTGCATGAAAGGAGGACTAGCAGCCGAGTTGCACGGGAGAATGTGAAAAGTGTTCATATGTAGTAAAAACCTGAGAAATCCGTCCGTTTTCGTAATTTGTTATCGAATCGACTTAAAGCCAGATCGTCACATTGGCCCCTCTTCTCTCTGAAACGGTTGTACTTATCGTCTGCAAAGCTATGTCGCGTGCTGCGGTATGCGGAGTCACTAAAAGCACCATAGTAGAACACAGATGAAGCTCCTAAGTTGATGTGATAGCCATTGAGAAGTAGTACAATTCAAGTTTTAGGTATCGATTATTGACTTTTTAGCTGGCTTTGGTGCCTTGGACATGAGCTACGACCTTAAGATTCTGCATGAAAGGAGGACTAGCAGCCGAGTTGCACGGGAGAATGTGAAAAGTGTTCATATGTAGTAAAAACCAGACAAATCCGTCCGTTTTCGTCATTTGTTATCGAATCGACTTAAAGCCAGATCATGACATTGGCCGCTCTTCTCTCTGAATTCGTCGTAATTATCGTCTGCAAAACTATGTCTCGTACTCCGGAATGCAGAGACACTAAAAGCACCATAGTAGAAAACAGATGAAGCTTCTAAGTTGATGTAATAGCCAGTAGGATATAGTACAGTTCAAGTTTTAGGTATCGATTATTGACTTTTACCCTTCTTTGGTGACTTCGACATGAGCAAGGACCTTAAGAATCTGCATGAAAATAGGACTAGCAGCCGAGTTGCACGGGAGAATGTGAAAAGTGTTCATATGTTGTAAAAACCTGAGAAATCCGTCCGTTTTCGTCATTTGTTATCGAATCGACTTAAAGCCAGATCGTCACTTGGCCGCTCTTCTCTCTGGAACGGTTGTACTTATCGTCTGCAAAGCTATGTCGCGAGCTGCGGTATGCGGAGACACTAAATGCACCATAGTAGAACACAGATGAAGCTTCTAAGTTGATGTAATAGCCAGTAAGAAGTAGTACAATTCAAGTTTTAGGTAGTGATTTTTGACTTTTTATCTGGCTTTGGTGCCTTTTACAAGAGCTAGGACGTTAAGATTCTGCATGAAAGGAGGACTAGCAGCCGAGTTGCACGGGAGAATGTGGAATGTGTTCATATGTAGTAAAAACCAAGAAATCCGTCCGTTTTCGTCATTTGTTATCGAATCGATTTAAAGCCAGATCGTCACATTGGCCGCTCTTCTCTCTTAAACGGTTGTACTTATCGTCTCCAAAGCTATGTCGCGTGCTGCGGTATGCGGAGACACTAAAAGGACCATAGTAGAACACAGATGAAGCCTCTAAGATGATGTAATTGCCAGTAAGAAGTAGTACAATTCAAGTTTTAGGTATCGATTATTGACTTTTTAGCTGGCTTTGGTGCCTTGGACTTGAGCTAGGACCTTAAGATTCTGCATGAAAGGAGGACTAGCAGCCGAGTTGCACGGGAGAGTGTGAAAAGTGTTCACATGTAGTAAAAACCTGAGAAATCCGTCCTTTTTCGTCATTTGTTATCGAATCGACTTAAAGCCAGATCGTCACATTTGCCGCTCTTCACTCTGAAACGGTTATACTTATCGTCTGCAAAGCTATGTCGCGTGCTACGGTATGCGGAGACAATAAAATCACCATAGTAGAACACAGATGAAGCTTCTAAGTCGATGTAATAGCCAGTAAGAAGTAGTACAATTCAAGTTTTAGGTATCGATTATTGACTTTTTAGATGGCTTTGGTGCCTTGGACATGAGCTAGGACCTTAAGATTCTGCATGAAAGGAGGACTAGCAGCCGAGTTGCACGGCAGAATGTGAAAAGTGTTCATATGTAGTAAAAACCTGAGAAATCCGTCCGTTTTCGTCATTTGTTATCGAATCGATTTAAAGCCAGATCGTCACATTGGCCGCTCTTCTCTCTGGAACGGTTGTACTTATCGTCTGCAAAGCTATGTCGCGTGCTGCGGTATGCGGAGGCACTAAATGCACCATAGTAGAACACAGATGAAGCTTCTATGTTGATGTAATAGCCAGTAAGAAGTAATACAATTCAAGTTTTAATTAGTGATTATTGACTTTTTAGCTGGATTTAGTGCATTGGACATGAGCTAGGACCTTAAGATTCTGCATGAAAGGAGGACTAGCAGCCGAGTTGCACGGGAGAATGTGAAAGTGTTCATATGTAGTAAAAACCTGAGAAATCCGTCCGTTTTCGTCATTTGTTATCGAATCGACTTAAAGCCAGATCGTCACATTGGCCGCTCTTCTCTCTGAAACGGTTGTACTTATCGTCTGCAAAGCTATGTCGCGTGCTGCGGTATGCGGAGACACAAAAAGCACCATAGTAGAACACAGATGAAGCTTCTAAGTTGATGTAATAGCAAGTAAGAAGTAGTACAATTCTATGTTTTGGTACTGATTATTGACTTTTTAGCTGGCTTTGGTGCCTTGGACATGAGCTAGGACCTTAAGATTCTGCATGAAAGGAGGACTAGCAGCAGAGTTGCACGGGACAATGTGAAAAGTGTTCATATGTAGTAAAAACCTGAGAAATCCGTCCGTTTTCGTCATTTGTTATCGAATCGACTTAAAGCCAGATCGTCACATTGGCCGCTCTTCTCTCTGAAACGGTTGTACTTATCGTCTGCAAAGCTATGTCGCGTGCTGCGGTATGCGGAGACACTAAAAGGACCATAGTAGAGCACAGATGAAGCCTCTAAGATGATGTAATTGCCAGTAAGAAGTAGTACAATTCAAGTTTTAGGTATTGATTATTGAATTTTTAGCTGGCTTTGGTGCCTTGGACATGAGCTAGGACCTTAAGATTCTGCATGAAAGGAGGACTAGCAGCCGAGTTGCACGGGAGAGTGTGAAAAGTGTTCACATGGAGTAAAAACCTGAGAAATCCGTCCGTTTTCGTCATTTGTTATCGAATCGACTTAAAGCCAGATCGTCACATTTGCCGCTCTTCTCTCTGAAACGGATGTACTTATCGTCTGCAAAGCTATGTCACGTGCTGCGGTATTCGGAGACACTAAAAGCACCACAGTAGAACACAGATGAAGCTTCTAAGTTGATGTAATAGCCAGTAAGAAGTAGTACAATTCAAGTTTGAGGTATCGATTATTGACTTTTTAGCTGGCTTTGTTGCCTTGGACATGAGCTAGGATCTTAAGATTCTGCATGAAAGGAGGACTAGCAGCCGAGTTGCACGGGAGAATGTGAAAAGTGTTCATATGCAGTAAAAACCCGAAAAATCCGTCCGTTTTCGTCATTTGTTATCGAATCGACTTAAAGCCAGATCGTCACATTGGCCGCTCTTCTCTCTGAAACGGTTGTACTTATCGTCTGCAAAGCTATGTCGCGTGCTGCGGTATGCGGAGACACTAAAAGCACCATAGTAGAACACAGATGAAAGTTCTAAGTTGATGTAATAGCCAGTAAGAAGTAGTCCAATTCAAGTTTTAGGTATCGATAATTGACTTTTTAGCGGGCTTTGGTGCCTTGGACATTTGCTAGGACCTTAAGATTCTGCATGAAAGGAGGACTAGCAGCCGAGTTGCACGGGAGAATGTGAAAAGTGTTCATATGTAGTAAAAACTTGAGAAATCCGTCCGTTTTCGTCATTTGTTATCGACTCGACTTAAAGCCAGATCATCACATTGGCCGCTCTTCTCTCTGAAATCGTCGTAATTATCGTCTGCAAAGCTATGTCTCGTGCTCCGGAATGCGGAGACACTAAAAGCACCATAGTAGAAAACAGATGAAGCTTCTAAGTTGATGTAATAGCCAGTAATATATAGTACAATTCAAGTTTCAGGTATCGATTATTGACTTTATAGCTGGCTCTGGAGCCTTGGACATCAGCTAGGACCTTAAGATTCTGCATGAAAGGAAGACTAGCTGCCGAGTTGCACGGGAGAATGTGAAAAGTGTTCATATGTAGTAAAAACCTAGAAATCCGACAGTTTTCGTCATTTGTTATCGAATCGACTTAAAGCCAGATCGTCACATTGGTCGCTCGTCTCTCTGAAACGATTGTACTTATCGTCTGCAAAGCTATGTCGCGTGCTGCGGTATGCGGAGACACTAAAAGCACCATAGTAGAACACAGATGAAGGTTCTAAGTTGATGTAATAGCCAGTAAGAGGTAGACCAATTCAAGTTTTAGGTATAGATTATTGACTTTTTAGCTGGCTTTGGTTCCTTGGACATGAGCTAGGACCTTAAGATTCTGCATGAAAGGAGGACTAGCAGCTGAGTTGCACGGGAGAATGTGAAAAGTGTTCATATGCAGTAAAAACCCGAAAAATCCGGTCGTTATCTTTTTTTATCGAATCGACATAAAGCCAGATCGTCACATTGGCCGCTCTTCTCTCTGAAATGGTTGTACTTATCGTCTGCAAAGCTATGACGTGTGCTGCGGTATGCGGAGACACTAAAACCACCATAGTAAAAGACAGATGAAGCATCTAATTTAATGTAATAGCCAGTAAGAAGTAGTACAATTAAAGTTTTAGGTATCGATTATGGACTTTTTAGCTGGCTTTGGTTCCTTGGACATGAGCTAGGACCTTAAGATTCTGCATGAAAGGAGGCCTAGCTGCCGAGTTGCACGGGAGAATGTGAAAAGTGTTCATATGTAGTAAAAACCTGAGAAATCCTTCCGTTTTCGTCATTTGTTATCGACTCGACTTAAAGCCAGATCGTCACATTGGCCGCTCTACTCTCTGAAGCGATTGTACTTATCGTCTACTAAGCTATGTCGCGTGCTGCGGTATGCGGGGACACAAACAAGCACGACAGTAGAACACAGATGAAGGTTCTAAGTTGATGTAATAGCCAGTAAGAAGTAGTCCAATTCAAGTTTTAGGTATCGATTATTGACTTTATAGCTATCTTTGGTGCCTTGGACATGAGCTAGGACCTTAAGATTCTGCACGAAAGGAGGACTAGCAGCCGAGTTGCACGGGAGAATATGAAAAGTGTTCATATGTAGTAAAAACCTGAGAAATCCGTCCGTTTTCGTCATTTGTTATCGACTCGACTTAAAGCCAGATCATCACATTGGCCGCTCTTCTCTCTGAAATCGTCGTAATTATCGTCTGCAAAGCTATGTCTCGTTCTCCGGAATGCGGAGACACTAAAAGCACCGTAGTAGAACACAGATGAAGCTTCTAAGTTGATGTAATAGCCAGTAAGAAATAGTAAAATTCTAGTTTTAAGTATCGATTATTGACTTATTAGCTGGCTTTGGTGCCTTGCACATGAGCTAGGACCTTAAGATTCTGCATGAAAGGAGGCCTAGCTGCAGAGTTGCACGGGAGAATGTGAGAAGTGTTCATATGTAGTAAAAACCTGAGAAATCCGTCCGTTTTCGTCATTTGTTATGGAATCGACTTAAAGCCAGAATGTCACACTGGCCGCTCTTCTATCTGAAACGGTTGTACTTATCGACTGCAAAGCTATGTCGCGTGCTGCGGTATGCGGAGACACTAAAAGCACCATAGTAGAACACAGACGAAGGTTCTAAGTTGATGTAATAGCCAGTAAGAAGTAGTACAATTCAAGTTTTAGGTATCGATTATTGACTTTTTAGCTGGCTTTGGTTCCTTGGACATGAGCTAGGACCTTAAGATTCTGCATGAAAGGAGGCCTAGCTGCAGAGTTGCACGGGAGAATGTGAAAACTGTTCATATGTAGTAAAAACCTGAGAAATCGGTCCGTTTTCGTCATTTGTTATCGACTCGACTTAAAGCCAGATCGTCACATTGGCCGCTCTTCTCTCTTAAACGGTTGTACTTATCGTCTCCAAAGCTATGTCGCGTGCTGCGGTATGCGGAGACACTAAAAGGACCATAGTAGAACACAGATGAAGCCTCTAAGATGATGTAATTGCCAGTAAGAAGTAGTACAATTCAAGTTTTAGGTATCGATTATTGACTTTTTAGCTGGCTTTGGTGCCTTGGACTTGAGCTAGGACCTTAAGATTCTGCATGAAAGGAGGACTAGCAGCCGAGTTGCACGGGAGAGTGTGAAAAGTGTTCACATGTAGTAAAAACCTGAGAAATCCGTCCTTTTTCGTCATTTGTTATCGAATCGACTTAAAGCCAGATCGTCACATTTGCCGCTCTTCACTCTGAAACGGTTATACTTATCGTCTGCAAAGCTATGTCGCGTGCTACGGTATGCGGAGACAATAAAATCACCATAGTAGAACACAGATGAAGCTTCTAAGTCGATGTAATAGCCAGTAAGAAGTAGTACAATTCAAGTATTAGGTATCGATTATTGACTTTTTAGATGGCTTTGGTGCCTTGGACATGAGCTAGGACCTTAAGATTCTGCATGAAAGGAGGACTAGCAGCCGAGTTGCACGGCAGAATGTGAAAAGTGTTCATATGTAGTAAAAACCTGAGAAATCCGTCCGTTTTCGTCATTTGTTATCGAATCGATTTAAAGCCAGATCGTCACATTGGCCGCTCTTCTCTCTGGAACGGTTGTACTTATCGTCTGCAAAGCTATGTCGCGTGCTGCGGTATGCGGAGGCACTAAATGCACCATAGTAGAACACAGATGAAGCTTCTATGTTGATGTAATAGCCAGTAAGAAGTAATACAATTCAAGTTTTAATTAGTGATTATTGACTTTTTAGCTGGATTTAGTGCATTGGACATGAGCTAGGACCTTAAGATTCTGCATGAAAGGAGGACTAGCAGCCGAGTTGCACGGGAGAATGTGAAAGTGTTCATATGTAGTAAAAACCTGAGAAATCCGTCCGTTTTCGTCATTTGTTATCGAATCGACTTAAAGCCAGATCGTCACATTGGCCGCTCTTCTCTCTGAAACGGTTGTACTTATCGTCTGCAAAGCTATGTCGCGTGCTGCGGTATGCGGAGACACAAAAAGCACCATAGTAGAACACAGATGAAGCTTCTAAGTTGATGTAATAGCAAGTAAGAAGTAGTACAATTCTATGTTTTGGTACTGATTATTGACTTTTTAGCTGGCTTTGGTGCCTTGGACATGAGCTAGGACCTTAAGATTCTGCATGAAAGGAGGACTAGCAGCAGAGTTGCACGGGACAATGTGAAAAGTGTTCATATGTAGTAAAAACCTGAGAAATCCGTCCGTTTTCGTCATTTGTTATCGAATCGACTTAAAGCCAGATCGTCACATTGGCCGCTCTTCTCTCTGAAACGGTTGTACTTATCGTCTGCAAAGCTATGTCGCGTGCTGCGGTATGCGGAGACACTAAAAGGACCATAGTAGAGCACAGATGAAGCCTCTAAGATGATGTAATTGCCAGTAAGAAGTAGTACAATTCAAGTTTTAGGTATCGATTATTGAATTTTTAGCTGGCTTTGGTGCCTTGGACATGAGCTAGGACCTTAAGATTCTGCATGAAAGGAGGACTAGCAGCCGAGTTGCACGGGAGAGTGTGAAAAGTGTTCACATGGAGTAAAAACCTGAGAAATCCGTCCGTTTTCGTCATTTGTTATCGAATCGACTTAAAGCCAGATCGTCACATTTGCCGCTCTTCTCTCTGAAACGGATGTACTTATCGTCTGCAAAGCTATGTCACGTGCTGCGGTATTCGGAGACACTAAAAGCACCACAGTAGAACACAGATGAAGCTTCTAAGTTGATGTAATAGCCAGTAAGAAGTAGTACAATTCAAGTTTTAGGTATCGATTATTGACTTTTTAGCTGGCTTTGTTGCCTTGGACATGAGCTAGGATCTTAAGATTCTGCATGAAAGGAGGACTAGCAGCCGAGTTGCACGGGAGAATGTGAAAAGTGTTCATATGCAGTAAAAACCCGAAAAATCCGTCCGTTTTCGTCATTTGTTATCGAATCGACTTAAAGCCAGATCGTCACATTGGCCGCTCTTCTCTCTGAAACGGTTGTACTTATCGTCTGCAAAGCTATGTCGCGTGCTGCGGTATGCGGAGACACTAAAAGCACCATAGTAGAACACAGATGAAAGTTCTAAGTTGATGTAATAGCCAGTAAGAAGTAGTCCAATTCAAGTTTTAGGTATCGATAATTGACTTTTTAGCGGGCTTTGGTGCCTTGGACATGTGCTAGGACCTTAAGATTCTGCATGAAAGGAGGACTAGCAGCCGAGTTGCACGGGAGAATGTGAAAAGTGTTCATATGTAGTAAAAACTTGAGAAATCCGTCCGTTTTCGTCATTTGTTATCGACTCGACTTAAAGCCAGATCATCACATTGGCCGCTCTTCTCTCTGAAATCGTCGTAATTATCGTCTGCAAAGCTATGTCTCGTGCTCCGGAATGCGGAGACACTAAAAGCACCATAGTAGAAAACAGATGAAGCTTCTAAGTTGATGTAATAGCCAGTAATATATAGTACAATTCAAGTTTCAGGTATCGATTATTGACTTTATAGCTGGCTCTGGAGCCTTGGACATCAGCTAGGACCTTAAGATTCTGCATGAAAGGAAGACTAGCTGCCGAGTTGCACGGGAGAATGTGAAAAGTGTTCATATGTAGTAAAAACCTAGAAATCCGACAGTTTTCGTCATTTGTTATCGAATCGACTTAAAGCCAGATCGTCACATTGGTCGCTCGTCTCTCTGAAACGATTGTACTTATCGTCTGCAAAGCTATGTCGCGTGCTGCGGTATGCGGAGACACTAAAAGCACCATAGTAGAACACAGATGAAGGTTCTAAGTTGATGTAATAGCCAGTAAGAGGTAGACCAATTCAAGTTTTAGGTATAGATTATTGACTTTTTAGCTGGCTTTGGTTCCTTGGACATGAGCTAGGACCTTAAGATTCTGCATGAAAGGAGGACTAGCAGCTGAGTTGCACGGGAGAATGTGAAAAGTGTTCATATGCAGTAAAAACCCGAAAAATCCGGTCGTTATCTTTTTTTATCGAATCGACATAAAGCCAGATCGTCACATTGGCCGCTCTTCTCTCTGAAATGGTTGTACTTATCGTCTGCAAAGCTATGACGTGTGCTGCGGTATGCGGAGACACTAAAACCACCATAGTAAAAGACAGATGAAGCATCTAATTTAATGTAATAGCCAGTAAGAAGTAGTACAATTAAAGTTTTAGGTATCGATTATGGACTTTTTAGCTGGCTTTGGTTCCTTGGACATGAGCTAGGACCTTAAGATTCTGCATGAAAGGAGGCCTAGCTGCCGAGTTGCACGGGAGAATGTGAAAAGTGTTCATATGTAGTAAAAACCTGAGAAATCCTTCCGTTTTCGTCATTTGTTATCGACTCGACTTAAAGCCAGATCGTCACATTGGCCGCTCTACTCTCTGAAGCGATTGTACTTATCGTCTACTAAGCTATGTCGCGTGCTGCGGTATGCGGGGACACAAACAAGCACGACAGTAGAACACAGATGAAGGTTCTAAGTTGATGTAATAGCCAGTAAGAAGTAGTCCAATTCAAGTTTTAGGTATCGATTATTGACTTTATAGCTATCTTTGGTGCCTTGGACATGAGCTAGGACCTTAAGATTCTGCACGAAAGGAGGACTAGCAGCCGAGTTGCACGGGAGAATATGAAAAGTGTTCATATGTAGTAAAAACCTGAGAAATCCGTCCGTTTTCGTCATTTGTTATCGACTCGACTTAAAGCCAGATCATCACATTGGCCGCTCTTCTCTCTGAAATCGTCGTAATTATCGTCTGCAAAGCTATGTCTCGTTCTCCGGAATGCGGAGACACTAAAAGCACCGTAGTAGAACACAGATGAAGCTTCTAAGTTGATGTAATAGCCAGTAAGAAATAGTAAAATTCTAGTTTTAAGTATCGATTATTGACTTATTAGCTGGCTTTGGTGCCTTGCACATGAGCTAGGACCTTAAGATTCTGCATGAAAGGAGGCCTAGCTGCAGAGTTGCACGGGAGAATGTGAGAAGTGTTCATATGTAGTAAAAACCTGAGAAATCCGTCCGTTTTCGTCATTTGTTATGGAATCGACTTAAAGCCAGAATGTCACACTGGCCGCTCTTCTATCTGAAACGGTTGTACTTATCGACTGCAAAGCTATGTCGCGTGCTGCGGTATGCGGAGACACTAAAAGCACCATAGTAGAACACAGACGAAGGTTCTAAGTTGATGTAATAGCCAGTAAGAAGTAGTACAATTCAAGTTTTAGGTATCGATTATTGACTTTTTAGCTGGCTTTGGTTCCTTGGACATGAGCTAGGACCTTAAGATTCTGCATGAAAGGAGGCCTAGCTGCAGAGTTGCACGGGAGAATGTGAAAACTGTTCATATGTAGTAAAAACCTGAGAAATCGGTCCGTTTTCGTCATTTGTTATCGACTCGACTTAAAGCCAGATCATCACATTGGCCGCTCTTCTCTCTGAAACGGTCCTAATAATCCTCTGCAAAGCTATGTCTCGTGCTCCGGTATACGGAGACACTAAAAGCACCATAGTAGAAAACAGATGAAGCTTCTAAGTTGATGTAATAGCCAGTAAGATATAGTACAATTCAAGTTTTAGGTTTCGATTATTGACTTTTTAGCTGGCTTTGGTGCCTTGGACATGAGCTAGGACCTTAAGATTCTGCATGAAAGGAGGACTAGCAGCCGAGTTGCACGGGAGAATGTGGAATGTGTTCATATGTAGTTAAAACCTAGGAATCCGTCCGTTTTCGTCATTTGTTACCGAATCGACTTATAGCCAGATCGTCACATTGGCCGCTCTTCTCTCTGAAACGGTTGTACTTATCGTCAGCAAAGCTATGTCGCGTGCTGCGGTATGCGGAGACACTAAAAGCACCATAGTAGAACACAGATGAAGCTTCTAAGTTGATGTAATAGCCAGTAAGAAGTAGTACAATTCAAGTTTTAGGTATCGATTATTGACTTTTTAGGTGGCTTTCGTGCCTTGGACTTGAGCTAGGACCTTAAGATTCTGCATGAAAGGAGGACTAGCAGCTGAGTTGCACGGGAGAATGTGAAAAGTGTTCATATGCAGTAAAAACACGAAAAATCCGTTCGTTATCGTCATTTTTTTTCGAATCGACATAAGGCCAGATCGTCACACTGGCCGCTCTTCTCTCTGAAATGGTTGTACTTATCGTCTGCAAAGATATGACGTGTGCTGCGGTATGCGGAGACACTAAAAGCACCATAGTAGAACACAGATGAAGCTTCTAAGTTGATGTAATAGCCAGTAAGATATAGTACAATTCTAGTTTTAGGTATCGATTATTGACTTATTAGCTGCCTTCGGTGCCTTGGACATGAGCTAGGACCTTAAGATTCTGCATGAAGGGAGGACTAGCAGCCGCGTTGCACGGGAGAAAGTGAGAAGTGTTCATATGTAGTAAAAACCTGAGAAATCCGTCTGTTTTCGTCATTTGTTATCGAATCGACTTAAAGCCAGAATGTCACACTGGCCGCTCTTCTCTCTGAAACGGTTGTACTTCTCGTCTGCAAAGCTATGTCGCGTGCTGCGGTATGCGGAGACACTAAAAGCACCATAGTAGAATACAGATGAAGGTTCTAAGTTGATGTAATAGCCAGTAAGAAGTAGTACAATTCAAGTTTTATGTATCGATTATTGACTTTTTGGCTGGCTTTGGTTCCTTGGACATGAGCTAGGACCTTAAGATTCTGCATGAAAGGAGGCCTAGCTGCAGAGTTGCACGGGAGAATGTAAAAAGTGTTCATATGTAGTAAAAACCTGATAAATCCGTCCGTTTTCGTCATTTGTTATCGACTCGACTTAAAGCCAGATCATTATATTGGCCGCATTTATGTCTAAAACGGTTGTACTTATCGACTGCAAAGCTATGTCGCGTGCTGCGGTACGCGGGGACACTAAAAGCATCATAGTAGAACACAGATGAAGCTTCTAAGTTGATGTAATAGACAGTAAGAAGTAGTCCAATTCAAGTTTTAGGTATCGATTATTGACTTTATAGCTATCTTTGGTGCCTTGGACATGAGCTAGGACCTTAAGATTCTGCATAAAAGGAGGACTAGCAGCTGATTAGCACGGGAGAATGTGAAAAGTGTTCATATGTAGTAAAAACCTGAGAAATACGTCCGTTTTCGTTATTTGTTATCGACTCGACTTAAAGCCAGATCTTCACATTGGCCGCTCTTCTCTCTGAAACGGTTTTACTTATCGTCTGCAAAGCTATGACCTGTGCTGCGGTATGCGGAGACACTAAAACCACGATAGTAAAACACAGATGAAGCTTCTAAGTTGATGTAATAGCCAGTAAGATATAGTACAATTCAACTTTTAGGTTTCGATTATTGACTTTTTAGCTGGCTTTGGTGCCTTAGACATGAGCTAGGACCTTAAGATTCTGCATGAAAGGAGGACTAGCAGCTGAGTTGCACGGGAGAATGTGGAATGTGTTCATATGTAGTTAAAACCTAGGAATCCGTCCGTTTTCGTCATTTGTTACCGAATCGACTTAAAGCCAGATCGTCACGTTGGCCGCTCTTCTCTCTGAAATGGTTGTACTTATCGTCTGCAAAGCTATGTCGCGTGCTGCGGTATGCGGAGACACTAAAAGCACCATAGTAGAACACAGATGAAGCTTCTAAGTTGATGTAATAGCCAGTAAGAAGTAGTACAATTCAAGTTTTAGGTATCGATTATTGACTTTTTAGGTGGCTTTGGTGCCTTGGACTTGAGCTAGGACCTTAAGATTCTGCATGAAAGGAGGACTAGCAGCTGAGTTGCACGGGAGAATGTGAAAAGTGTTCATATGCAGTAAAAACACGTAAAATCCGTTCGTTATCGTCATTTTTTTTTCGAATCGACATAAGGCCAGATCGTCACATTGGCCGCTCTTCTCTCTGAAATGGTTGTACTTATCGTCTGCAAAGATATGACGTGTGCTGCGGTATGCGGAGACACTAAAAGCACCATAGTAGAACACAGATGAAGCTTCTAAGTTGATGTAATAGCCAGTAAGATATAGTACAATTCTAGTTTTAGGTATCGATTATTGACTTATTAGCTGGCTTCGGTGCCTTGGACATGAGCTAGTGTGGGGCGGCGAAGAAGTTGTCGAATGAGTTGTTTGAATGTTCATTTCACGTAACAGACTATTGCCGATGCAACATATGTGGGACGGCGAAGAAGTCGTTGTTTAATGTTGAATGAAAGTTGAACATTGCCACCTTAAATCACGCGAGCCTGGCAACTAATTTGGTGGCCAGTCAGAAAGCGAAGGGAAACTTACTGGCCTTAGTTCCCAGTCTGCACGGCCACATTCCTGTACAGCCCAGCTAAACGAAAAATATCCATAGTTTTTCACGGGATTAGGGCTGCTTCAATAAAATTTAAAGTTCCAAACAAGATTTTATTATCTTAAAGGCTCACACAAATTACTCGAAACTTCTGAAAATGCTAAAGACATTAAATATTGTTAATTCAGCCAATCGTTTAATAGTTCAGAGGCGACTTCTACAGCAAGTTCCTCCCGAATAGTTCATTACTCTAACTAACGGTGCTCTATTAATAGTTCGCAATAATGTTAAAAAAAAATTAATGCTCGCCTTAAAAGTGGAGTTAGTCACCACTTGCCACGCGGAATTATACTTCACACGGACGGCACAATAACAGTTTGTTACCGAAGTCTAAACGATCCAGGACGGTGTACAGTCCTCGCGATTTTCAATGTCCGTTTACATTGCTAAGTACGCGCATGTCACAGCCCGCTATGACGTCACCCGAGGCGAGGCGCGATCGGACGTTAAGCTCGCGTGGACTAGGCGTTGGTCTAATGCGGAGTGAGCTTACTACTGCCTCTGCCGCTCTTTTTATATAGCTCCGGCGCGTACCGCCAAGAGAGCATCTGTTCTTTCCGTTACTATGCAGATGCCTGCAGCCTCCAAATGATCGCTATCTCAGGCACATAATCTTAAATATCACATTTAATAATAGCTTTACAAACTTCTCAATTTTTGTATACATACATCTGAGCAGTACAGAAGCACGTAGAAAATCTCAGCCCGCTAAAATTAAAACTTTACTCTCTAGAATTTTTACAATGGAACTAACGGTAGATTGTTACCTCTGAACCATAGCTTTATCAAGACTTGTATCAGCTGTTAATTATGCTACAAGACTAAAACTTGGTGTAGCTTTGTTAATTGTCCTATCTGATCATTGGTCTTAAAGAATTTGTTTTATCATTAAAATTTAAAGTACTTAATCTATAATGCTTATGTACATTTTACTCACAAAAGTAGTTTTTACTAAATTACTAAAAAACTAGAAGAGGTAACTGATTGTGGTATTTCCATTATTATTATTAGGGTGAACTGAAGCATCCTACCAATTTTCAATATTGTAGCTCTATTATTTCGCGCCTCTGATTTTTCCGAAAAACGCGGATTCTGGAGTCAATTTTAGTTTTATGGTTTTGGAAACCAGCACCACTCATGAATGACTTCTTACTGCACCTTCTCACCAAATTTTGGCTTCCTAGCGTCATTATTTAGCGCCTCCTATTTTTCTTTCAAAACGTGAATTTTACGTAAACTACTAATTTTATAACATTAAGATTTGTTACCTGAAACATTATTACATAGAACTATACTTTAACAAAGTTTTACACACAAAACTTTTATGTTAAATGTGGTGCAATACTATATGCAGGCGCGTTACGATGACGTGACGCTACTAGCAGTGAACTAGGGTAAGTCCCGTGCACTCGCACATGATACAGCGCTTGCTTTGCTTCATCACCCCCTTTTTAATTTTCGTGAAAATCTATTTTTGAACAAAATTAAATTTCTAAAAGAACAAACAAGCGATGAATTACTTTAGTATACCTCTTTCAACTTAAGTTGCTTCTTCTTAGGAAATTCCTTATTACTACATACACAAAATAACCATACTCATATACACATAGAAAACCTAGTACAGAAGACATTCACAAATTATTTACATACATTTACATGGAAATATAAATTTTTCAATGGTTACAAAATAGTTATTTTTTTTTAAATCAGTCTCTTCCTGAAAACGAAAATACACACGACTTTTATCACTGCAACGCACTCACATTTTTCTTTTACTATAATACTCGGCACTGTGGTGGGTGTCCTATTGTAACACTCATTTAATTTCACTGATTGACAAAATTGTGGGAGGAAATTGTATTCACTGTGGTTTGCGTCTCTACTTCCAAGCTCCCTACCGCTTGTTGTCAGTCATTCATGCAGCCTGCATGTCCCTGAGAAACAGACAATACAGTCTAAGTTTCTGTTTTCAACTTATATCTAAGGTAGGACAAAGTACATTTTATAGTTTATATTCTGGCATTATTTTACTAATTGTGAAGTTGTCAGAAAGACATTTAGCACTAAGTCGTATCTGATACAATAGCTCCTACTTTCTTCTTTCATAAATAATCTTTTAGGTTCCTAAATAGTGAAAATTCTTTTAGCAAATTAATATATTAAGATCTTGCTTCAACTTAGAAAATTGAGTAACCTTTTAGTTTTAATGTACTCTGGCTTAATTATCGTATGGATTAGTTCATCAAAGAAGTCATTTGCTGACCAGCACTTTGCTTTATTGTATGAATTACTAAAGAAATTAGTTATTTTCAGTATACCGATTCCAAATTTCTGCATTTTCCAATATTTGTGTGTTTCTGTTGTCTGTTTAACTATTTATTTGCCTCAAGCAAGATTTAGCGTTTTTCACCATTTCACGAGACGTGAGGGAATTATTCTTTAATCCTACATCATTTACTTCAATTTACTTACTTCACTTCTTCACCTATTCATTTTCTCCCTTTTCTTCCAGATTCAAAATACTTCATTTCTCCCTTTTCCTTTTGTCAGCCTATTGACGTCCTGTTTCTATATATTTGGTGCGATCCTCACACCACTTCCACACATCTCCATTTATTTAATTCTAAAACGCCATTGCTTGCCTCTATGAGCATTACCTTCTTACGCTGTTTTCCTTCAGACAACCTTATTTCTAGCAACATACTACCTTCTGCATAATCTCAGGGATTATTCATATTCATACCGTACTTCGTATACTGCAAAGTGTCTCTCTTAGTTGTATTTTCTAACCCTTTACAATTACATGAAATATTTTAATTTATTTATTTTAGCCATGTTTGCCTCTTATTGGTACTCAGACTTTTGTTTTGCCATTCACTAGGTAGATCCTTACTAAGAATACTTAAAACCTAATAGCATACATACAACATGAAGACATATGTGATTCTTACCTGTTATGATAGACCAGAAGAAGGGAATGAAACTTGAAAAGGAAATAAAGTTTCACCCAGCTGGGACTGCACGGTACGCCAAACCGTGTATCCGCCAAAGAGTGGCAGACTCCCTACAGTAATTAATTACTGTTAATTTTAAATTCCTTTAGGATGTGTCTCTCTTCAACCTTAGCACTTTCCTCATTCTCACTGAAAACCAAATTTTCCTGCAAGTATCCTTTATTCTTTATTACTCTAATAGGCAGTTCCCAAGTTTCATTACTACCGCCTATATGACTTCCTATAAAAGACTCTCTTATCACTTTAGAGTCAGGTAAAGTTAAAATTAAGTTGTTCTGATCAAAATTGATCTTTCCCTGGTACTTTGATAAGAAATCAGTACCAATCAACATATCAACACTTAAGCCTAGCACAATCAAACAAGGATGATCTATTACTACGTCATTTATACCAATGGGTATCAAAGCTTCGTGTTGAACTGGTCTAGAGACTTTTCCAGTAGCGCCTATAATCTTTAAGCCACTTACTTTCATAACTGTTAACTTCTCTTTATTGGGTATGGTGTCAAAAAATGTTTGTGATAAAGCACTTGCTTCACTGCCACTGTCAAGCAGACAACGCACAGTGACTCCTGATATGTTTACTTTGATAACAGGGTGAGTTATTTTACATTGAACAGGTTGCTCACACACCTCGTCTAATAAATCTCGTTCTATGTTCTTCGAGCTAAAGTAATTCTGATCAGTTGCAATTACATTTACATTTACATCCTGGGGCTCATCATGCTCTATAATCTTAGCTGCTTTCTCTAATCTGTCCACTAACTTTAAATCGAAGCATCTGACGACTTTTTCTACTTTTGTTTGCTGCACATCAGCCAAACTATCCTCTACCTCTGAGCAACTGCGTCCCTGCGCAATATTGCTGTTCATAAGAATGTCGTCACCTTCAACCATTTGTGGCACGTTTACACAGCTACAAGATTCTTTCACCTCGTTACTATTTCTACCCCCTTCATTCATCATTTCCTCCTCTCTAAAGTTTTGCAGTACTGATTCTACTTCTGCTACTTCTACTTCAGCATTTAGATTGCCATTTTCATCGAAGATGTAAGCTTTTACTTCATCATTATTCCCATCAGACTCAAACCCATTATCTATTTCTTCCCCATTATCTACCTTGAGTTCCTGTTCTTCCTTGACCCATTTTTCTAGTGTATCCAAAATACTATCCACTATTTTGTGAGAGTGGCTTAACACATCACTGGTATTATCTGTATTTATTTCGTCATCCATGTTGTCTGTCTGTGTATGTTGGCTGATTGTCTGTGTTTCCGTTACTGGCTGTGTTACTGTTACCGCCTGGTGAGCGCCAGTTTCCTCATAGACGGGATTTAGTTTCCCACACGCGGCCTGTTATGTTCATCTGTGACACCACTAGATATAGTAGCATCATGACTCCCTTCTTGTCTTAATGGCATAGTATTTACTTCTCCACTTTCGTCATAGTAGTTGTTACGAAAGCGTGGTGAGTATCTACCCCCTCTTCCTCTGCCACGGCTTTGGTTTCGATAGTTTGTTTTGGTGTGCCTAACTTCCATATTTCTAACGTTCACGTTTCCATTATTTTGTACGTGATTGTTAGAAGATTTGTTATTCTGCTGCACCTGCTCCTCAGCAGCAGCTACTCTTTCCACTCTTTCCAGATATTCAATAAAGTTGCCTATATTATCTCTAGCGGCGGAAATGATCCTCTTCTGCCAGTACCACGGCAGCTTACCTTCTAAACCCATAATGATCATATCTGGCTTCATCTTTTCTGTCAAATGTGACAGTCTTGAAACCCACTTCCTAGCGAAATCCTTTACTGATTCACGCCCTGGGAAAAACTTCTTACCACTCCAGAATTCCCTTAACACATCATTTTGTATGTTATGTGACCAGTATTCGTTGAGAAATGCAGACTTAAATTCAGATAAAGTTTTACATTTGATCATTACATCCGCTGACCATCGCAAAGCATCACCTGACAAATGACTTCTTATAAATGAAATTTTTTCTCTTTCTGACCAAGTGTTGGGGAGAACATCCTCAAAGTCATTCCAAAATTCAAGAGGGTGAATGTACTTATCAGGATCAAAGCGCAAAAACTGTCGACACCCTATAAAAGCGGCGTCAACTGAAGTCACATGCTGTACAGTAGAATGACTAGAATTAACAGAGGTTACTCTATTTTCTAGGTTAGCAATGTTAGTATTTAATTCCTCTACTTGTGACTCTACTGCTTCTATCCTGGCAGAACATCTTTGTTCCACTGCACCACGAATTTCGGTACAGGTTTCTTTTACTTTCTCAATGTTTTTCTTACAAGTATCTACTTTAATTTGTACCTCTTTAACTTTGTCAGAGCAAAGTTTGGACTCGTTGCTCAATCTTTCGGACAACCTCACTTCCAAAAGTTCATTTGCCTCTTGATATTTTTTTTGAATTTGACCTATTTCACATTTGAAAGTACTATGCATTTTAGTTAACTGTTGCCCTACTTTTTCTTGAATGTCATGATGAATAGCATCTATCTTATAATTCAAACTATTCCATTTTGATTGCAGTTCTTCTTTTAGTTCTTTATTACTATCCTCAATTTTAGCCTCAATTTTATTCTCCAACTCTTTATTACTATTTTCAATTTTAGCCTCAATTTTATTTTGGTTTGATTCGAGTTTGGCAAACAGTATTTGCATCCAATCCGGAGCTTCTACCTTGATACTTTGTATCTCCTGACTTGACTGAGCTGGAGATATATTGAGCTCAGTTTCACTACCTGACAAAGTTAGCAACTCTACTGGCTCCCTTTTGACTTCTATTTCACTTATTGATTGCATCCCTGCACTCTCATTTAAATTAAAGTCATAATTTACTGGTGACAAATTACGTTCTAGTTCAATATTTGAGGGATTAATGGAACCATCCTCATTAAACTCAATTCCTGATCCTGAGGATTCTTGGTCAGAGACCGGTTACCTTCTGAAATGTACACTACTTTCCATATCTTTTAGTTTGTTAGCAGCAGTTAATAAATATTTTAAAAGTCTTTGACTTAACTTAAATGCTTGATTTCGACGAATGATGTCGTCGCGGTGTACCAGCAATCGTGATGCGACGCGTCGCGACGTATTGAAGGCAGCAGCAGCAGCTGTTGCGTCGAGTACCGCCACAGGAATCGCCTACTGCAATAGCTCCAGGGGGGCAGCAAGGCACCGTTGACCGTTCGGCGCAGCCGGCAGCTGTCTCGCAGATCAGCGCAGCTCCGCGATGACGCACCGTCTTCCTTTAGTCTCAGCGCCGTCGGCAGCCGCGATCCAGCATCGTCGCCTTCCTCACCATCGTCACTAACCAACGTACAGCGGTAGACACTTATTGTTTATACACTACACCCGCCTTTACTGGTAACACTGTTCCCACACTAGTTCAATTCAGTGTCCTGTTATTGCCTACCGAGTTCGTTAATTTATACCAATCGCTTTCACACATCGAGCACTTTTATTTGCTTTTAATTCAGTTTTCCCGGCCGATAAGCACCATATGTGGGGCGGCGAAGAAGTTGTCGAATGAGTTGTTTGAATGTTCATTTCACGTAACAGACTATTGCCGATGCAACATATGTGGGACGGCGAAGAAGTCGTTGTTTAATGTTGAATGAAAGTTGAACATTGCCACCTTAAATCACGCGAGCCTGGCAACTAATTTGGTGGCCAGTCAGAAAGCGAAGGGAAACTTACTGGCCTTAGTTCCCAGTCTGCACGGCCACATTCCTGTACAGCCCAGCTAAACGAAAAATATCCATAGTTTTTCACGGGATTAGGGCTGCTTCAATAAAATTTAAAGTTCCAAACAAGATTTTATTATCTTAAAGGCTCACACAAATTACTCGAAACTTCTGAAAATGCTAAAGACATTAAATATTGTTAATTCAGCCAATCGTTTAATAGTTCAGAGGCGACTTCTACAGCAAGTTCCTCCCGAATAGTTCATTACTCTAACTAACGGTGCTCTATTAATAATTCGCAATAATGTTAAAAAAAATTAATGCTCGCCTTAAAAGTGGAGTTAGTCACCACTTGCCACGCGGAATTATACTTCACACGGACGGCACAATAACAGTTTGTTACCGAAGTCTAAACGATCCAGGACGGTGTACAGTCCTCGCGATTTTCAATGTCCGTTTACATTGCTAAGTACGCGCATGTCACAGCCCGCTATGACGTCACCCGAGGCGAGGCGCGATCGGACGTTAAGCTCGCGTGGACTAGGCGTTGGTCTAATGCGGAGTGAGCTTACTACTGCCTCTGCCGCTCTTTTTATATAGCTCCGGCGCGTACCGCCAAGAGAGCATCTGTTCTTTCCGTTACTATGCAGATGCCTGCAGCCTCCAAATGATCGCTATCTCAGGCACATAATCTTAAATATCACATTTAATAATAGCTTTACAAACTTCTCAATTTTTGTATACATACATCTGATCAGTACAGAAGCACGTAGAAAATCTCAGCCCGCTAAAATTAAAACTTTACTCTCTAGAATTTTTGCAATGGAACTAACGGTAGATTGTTACCTCTGAACCATAGCTTTATCAAGACTTGTATCAGCTGTTAATTATGCTACAAGACTAAAACTTGGTGTAGCTTTGTTAATTGTCCTATCTGATCATTGGTCTTAAAGAATTTGTTTTATCATTAAAATTTAAAGTACTTAATCTATAATGCTTATGTACATTTTACTCACAAAAGTAGTTTTTACTAAATTACTAAAAAACTAGAAGAGGTAACTGATTGTGGTATTTCCATTATTATTATTAGGGTGAACTGAAGCATCCTACCAATTTTCAATATTGTAGCTCTATTATTTCGCGCCTCTGATTTTTCCGAAAAACGCGGATTCTGGAGTCAATTTTAGTTTTATGGTTTTGGAAACCAGCACCACTCATGAATGACTTCTTACTGCACCTTCTCACCAAATTTTGGCTTCCTAGCGTCATTATTTAGCGCCTCCTATTTTTCTTTCAAAACGTGAATTTTACGTAAACTACTAATTTTATAACATTAAGATTTGTTACCTGAAACATTATTACATAGAACTATACTTTAACAAAGTTTTACACACTAAACTTTTATGTTAAATGTGGTGCAATACTATATGCAGGCGCGTTACGATGACTTGACGCTACTAGCAGTGAACTAGGGTAAGTCCCGTGCACTCGCTCGCCTCTGTATCTTATACATGATACAGCGCTTGCTTTGCTTCACTAGGACCTTAAGATTCTGCATGAAAGGAGGACTAGCAGCCGCGTTGCACGGGAGAAAGTGAGAAGTGTTCATATGTAGTAAAAACCTGAGAAATCCGTCTGTTTTCGTCATTTGTTATCGAATCGACTTAAAGCCAGAATGTCACACTGGCCGCTCTTCTCTCTGAAACGGTTGTACTTATCGTCTGCAAAGCTATGTCGCGTGCTGCGGTATGCGGAGACACTAAAAGCACTATAGTAGAACACAGATAAAGGTTCTAAGTTGATGTAATAGCCAGTAAGAAGTAGTACAATACAAGTTTTATGTATCGATTATTTACTTTTTGGCTGGCTTTGGTTCCTTGGACATGAGCTAGGACCTTAAGATTCTGCATGAAAGGAGGCCTAGCTGCAGAGTTGCACTGGAGAATGTCAAAAGTGTTCATATGTAGTAAAAACCTGAGAAATCCGTCCGTTGTCGTCATTTGTTATCGACTCGACTTAAAGCCAGAGCATCACATTGTCCGCTCTTCTCTCTGAAACGGTCCTAATTATCGTCTGCAAAGCTATGTCTCGTGCTCCGGTATGCGGAGACACTAAAAGCACCATAGTAGAAAACAGATGAAGCTTCTAAGTTGATGTAATAGCCAGTAAGATATAGTACAATTCAAGTTTTAGGTATCGATTATTGACCTTTTAGCTGGCTTTGGTGCCTTGGACATGAGCTAGGACCTTAAGATTCTGCATGAAAGGAGGACTAGCAGCCGAGTTGCACGGAAGAATGAGGAATGTGTTCATATGTAGTAAAAACCTAGAAATCCGTCCGTTTTCGTCATTTGTTATCGAATCGACTTAAGCCAGATCGTCACATTGGCCTCTCTTCTCTCTGAAACGGTTGTACTTATCGTCTGCAAAGCTACGTCGCGTGCTGCGGTATGCGGAGACACTTAAAGATCCATAGTAGAACACAGATGAAGCTTCTAAGTTGATGTAATAGCCAGTAAGAAGTAGCACAATTCAAGTTTTAGGTATCGATTATTGACTTTATAGCTATCTTTGGTGCCTTGGACATGAGCTAGGACCTTAAGATTCTGCATGAAAGGAGGACTAGCAGCTGATTTGCACGGGAGAATGTGAAAAGTGTTCATATGTAGTAAAAACCTGAGAAATTCGTCCGTTTTCGTCATTTGTTATCGACTCGACTTAAAGCCAGATCTTCACATTGACCGCATTTCTGTCTAAAACGTTTGTACGTATCGTCTGCAAAGCTATGTTGCTTGCTGCGGTATGTGGAGACACTAAAAACACCATAGTAGAACACATATGAAGCTTCTAAGTTGATGTAATAGCCAGTAAGATATAGTACAATTCAAGTTTCAGGTATCGATTATTGACTTTATAGCTGGCTCTGGAGACTTGGACATAGCTAGGACCTTAAGATTCTGCATGAAAGGAGGACTAGCAGCCGAGTTGCACGGGAGAATGTGAAAAGTGTTCATATGTAGTAAAAACCTGAGAAATCCGTCCGTATTCTTCATTTGTTATCGAATCGACTTAAAGCCAGATCGTCAAATTGGTCGCTCTTCTCTCTGAAACAATTGTACTTATCGTCTGCCAAGCTATGTCGCGTGCTGCGGCATGCGGAGACACAAAAAGCACCATAGTAGAATACAGATGAAGCTTCTAAGTTGATTTAATAGCAAGTAAGAAGTAGTACAATTCTATGTTTTGGTACTGATTATTGACTTTTTAGCTGGCTTTGGTGCCTTGGACATAAGCTAGGACCTTAAGATTCTGCATGAAAGGAGGACTAGCAGCAGAGTTGCACGGGACAATGTGAAAAGTGTTCATATGTAGTAAAAACCTGAGAAATCCGTCCGTTTTCGTCATTTGTTATCGAATCGACTTAAAGCCAGATCGTCACATTGGCCGCTCTTCTCTCTGAAACGGTTGTACTTATCGTCTGCAAAGCTATGACGCGTGCTGCGGTATGCGGAGACACTAAAACCACCATAGTAAAACACAGATGAAGCATCTAATTTAATGTAATAGAAAGTAAGAAGTAGTACAATTCAAGTTTTAGGTATCGATTATATACTTATTAGCTGGCTTTGGTGCCTTGGGCAAGAGCTAGGACCTTAAGAATCTGCATGAAAGGAGGACTAGCAGCCGAGTTGCACGGGAGAATGTGAAAAGTGTTCATATGTAGTAAAAACCTGAGAAATCCGTCCGTTTTCGTCATTTGTTATCGAATCGACTTAAAGCCAGATCGTCACATTGGCCGCTCTTCTCTCTGAAACGGTTGTACTTATCGTCTGCAAAGCGATGTCGCGTGCTGCGGTATGCGCAGACACTAAAAGCACCATAGTAGAAAACAGATGAAGCTTCTAAGTTGATGTAATAGCCAGTAAGAAGTAGTACAATTTAAGTTTTAGGTATCGATTATTGACTTTTTAGCTGGCTTTGGTGCCTTGGACATGAGCTAGGACCTTAAGATTCTGCATGAAAGGAGAACTAGCACCGGAGTTGCACGGGAGAATGTGAAAAGTGTTCATATGTAGTAAAAACCTGAGAAATCCGGCCGTTTTCGTCATTTGTTATCGACTCAACTTAAAGCCAGATTATCACATTGGCCGCTCTTCTCTCTGAAACGGTCGTAATTATCGTCTGCAAAGCTATGTCTCGTGCTCCAGTATGCGGAGACACTAAAAGCACCATAGTAGAAAACAGATGAAGCTTCTAAGTTGATGTAATAGCCAGTAAGATATAGTACAATTCAAGTTTTAGGTATCGATTATTGACTTTTTAGCTGGCTTTGGTGCCTTGGACATGAGCTAGGACCTTAAGATTCTGCATGAAAGGAGGACTAGCAGCCGAGTTGCACGGGAGAATGTGGAATGTGTTCATATGTAGTAAAAACCTAGAAATCCTTCCGTTTTCGTCATTTGTTATCGAATCGACTTAAAGCCAAAACGTCACATTGGCCGCTCTTCTCTCTGAAACGGTTGTACTTATCGTCAGCAAAGCGATGTCGCGTGCTGCGGTATGCGCAGACACTAAAAGCACCATAGTAGAAAACAGATGAAGCTTCTAAGTTGATGTAATAGCCAGTAAGAAGTAGTACAATTTAAGTTTTAGGTATCGATTATTGACTTTTTAGCTGGCTTTGGTGCCTTGGACATGAGCTAGGACCTTAAGATTCTGCATGAAAGGTGAACTAGCACCGGAGTTGCACGGGAGAATGTGAAAAGTGTTCATATGTAGTAAAAACCTGAGAAATCCGGCCGTTTTCGTCATTTGTTATCGACTCAACTTAAAGCCAGATTATCACATTGGCCGCTCTTCTCTCTGAAACGGTCGTAATTATCGTCTGCAAAGCTATGTCTCGTGCTCCAGTATGCGGAGACACTAAAAGCACCATAGTAGAAAACAGATGAAGCTTCTAAGTTGATGTAATAGCCAGTAAGATATAGTACAATTCAAGTTTTAGGTATCGATTATTGACTTTTTAGCTGGCTTTGGTGCCTTGGACATGAGCTAGGACCTTAAGATTCTGCATGAAAGGAGGACTAGCAGCCGAGTTGCACGGGAGAATGTGGAATGTGTTCATATGTAGTAAAAACCTAGAAATCCTTCCGTTTTCGTCATTTGTTATCGAATCGACTTAAAGCCAAAACGTCACATTGGCCGCTCTTCTCTCTGAAACGGTTGTACTCATCGTCAGCAAAGCGATGTCGCGTGCTGCGGTATGCGCAGACACTAAAAGCACCATAGTAGAAAACAGATGAAGCTTCTAAGTTAATGTAATAGCCAGTAAGAAGTAGTACAACTCAAGTTTTAGGTATCGATTATTGACTTTTTAGCTTGCTTTTGTGCCTTGGACATGAGCTAGGACCTTGATATTCTGCATGAAAGGAGGACTATCAGCCGAGTTGCACGGGAGAATGTGAAAAGTGTTCACATGTAGCAAAAACATTAGAAATCCGTCCGTTTTCGTCATTTGTTATCGAATCGACTTATAGCCAGATCGTTACATTGGCCGCTCTTCTCTCTGAAACGGTTGTACTTATCGTCTGCAAAGCTATGACGCGTGCCGCGGTATGCGGAGACACTAAAACCACCATAGTAAAACACAGATGAAGCATCTACTTTAATGTAATAGAAAGTAAGAAGTAGTACAATTCAAGTTTTAGGTATCGATTATGGACTTTTTAGCTGGCTTTGGTGCCTTGGGCAAGAGCTAGGACCTTAAGAATCTGCATGAAAGGAGGACTAGCAGCCGAGTTGCACGGGAGAATGTGAAAAGTGTTCATATGTAGTAAAAACCTGAGAAATCCGTCCGTTTTCGTCATTTGTTATCGAATCGACTTAAGGCCAGATCGTCACATTGGCCGCTCTTCTCTCTGAAACGGTTGTACTTATCGTCTGCAAAGCGATGTCGCGTGCTGCGGTATGCGCAGACACTAAAAGCACCATAGTAGAAAACAGATGAAGCTTCTAAGTTGATGTAATAGCCAGTAAGAAGTAGTACAATTTAAGTTTTAGGTATCGATTATTGACTTTTTAGCTGGCTTTGGTGCCTTGGACATGAGCTAGGACCTTAAGATTCTGCATGAAAGGAGAACTAGCACCGGAGTTAGACGGGAGAATGTGAAAAGTGTTCATATGTAGTAAAAACCTGAGATATCCGTCCGTTTTCGTCATTTGTTATCGACTCAACTTAAAGCCAGATCATCGCATTGGCCGCTCTTCTCTCTGAAACGGTCGTAATTATCGTCTGCAAAGCTATGTCTCGTTCTCCTGTATGCGGAGACACTATAAGCACCATAGTAGAAAACAGATGAAGCTTCTAATTTGATGTAATAGCCAGTAAGATATAGTACAATTCAAGTTTTAGGTATCGATTATTGACTTTTTAGCTGGCTTTGGTGCCTTGGACATGAGCTAGGACCTTAACATTCTGCATGAAAGGAGGACTAGCAGCCGAGTTGGACGGGAGAATGTGAAAAGTGTTCATATGCAGTAAAAACCCGAAAAATCCGTTCGTTATCGTCATTTTTTATCGAATCGACATAAGGCCAGATCGTCACATTGGCCGCTCTTCTCTCTGAAATGGTTGTACTTATCGTCTGGAAAGATATGACGTGTGCTGCGGTATGCGGAGACACTACAACCACCGTAGTAAAACACAGATGAAGCATCTAATTTAATGTAATAGCCAGTAAGAAGTAGTACAATTCAAGTTTTAGGTATCGATTATACACTTTTTAGCTGGCTTTGTTGGCTTGGACATGAGCTAGGACCTTAAGAATCTGCATGAAAGGAGGACTAGCAGCCGAATTGCACGGGAGAATGTGGAATGTGTTCATATGTAGTAAAAACCTAGAAATCCTTCCGTTTTCGTCATTTGTTATCGAATCGACTTAAAGCCAGATCGTCACACTGGCCGCTCTTCTCTCTGAAACGGTCGTAATTATCGTCTGCAAAGCTATGTCTCGTGTTCCAGTATGCGCAGACACTAAAAGCACCATAGTAGAATACAGATGAAGCTTCTAAGTTGATGTAATAGCAAGTAAGAAGTAGTACAATTCTATGTTTTGGTACTGATTATTGACTTTTTAGCTGGCTTTGGTGCCTTGGACGTAAGCTAGGACCTTAAGATTCTGCATGAAAGGAGGACTAGCAGCAGAGTTGCACGGGACAATGTGAAAAGTGTTCATATGTAGTAAAAACCTGAGAAATCCGTCCGTTTTCGTCATTTGTTATCGAATCGACTTAAAGCCAGATCGTCACATTGGCCGCTCTTCTCTCTGAAACGGTTGTACTTATCGTCTGCAAAGCTATGTCGCGTGCTGCGGTATGCGGAGACACTAAAAGGACCATAGTAGAACACAGATGAAGCCTCTAAGATGATGTAATTGCCAGTAAGATGTAGTACAATTCAAGTTTTAGGTATCGATTATTGACTTTTTAGCTGGCTTTGGTGCCTTGGACATGAGCTAGGACCTTGAGATTCTGCATGAAAGGAGGACTAGCAGCCGAGTTGCACGGGAGAGTGTGAAAAGTGTTCATTTGCAGTAAAAACCCGAAAAATCCGTCCGTTTACGTCATTTGTTATCGAATCGACTTAAAGCCAGATCGTCACATTGGCCGCTCTTCTCTCTGAAACGGTTGTACTTATCGTCTGCAAAGCTATGTCGCGTGCTGCGGTATGCGGAGACACTAAAAGCACCATAGTAGAACACAGATGAAGCTTCTAAGTTGATTTAATAGCCAGTAAGAAGTAGTACAATTCAAGTTTTAGGTATCGATTATTGACTTTTTAGCTGGCTTTGGTGCCTTGGACATGAGCTAGGACCTTAAGATTCTGCATGACAGGAGGACTAGCAGCAGATTTGCACGGGCCAATGTGAAAAGTGTTCATATGTAGTAAAAACCTAGAAATCCGTCCGTTTTCGTCATTTGTTACCGAATCGACTTAAAGCCAGATCGTCACATTGGCCGCTCTTCTCTCTGAAACGGTTGTACTTATCGTCTTCAAAGCTATGTCGCGTGCTGCGGTATGCGGAGACTCTCAAAGCACTATAGTAGAACACAGATGAAGCTTCTAAGTTGATGTAATAGCCAGTAAGAAGTAGTACAATTTAAGTTTTAGGTATCGATTATTGACTTTTTAGCTGGCTTTGGTGCCTTGGACATGAGCTAGGACCTTAAGATTCTGCATGAAAGGAGAACTAGCACCGGCGTTGCACGGGAGAATGTGAAAAGTGTTCATATGTAGTAAAAACCTGAGAAATCCGTCCGTTTTCTTCATTTGTTATCGACTCAACTTAAAGCCAGATCATCACATTGGCCGCTCTTCTCTCTGAAACGGTCGAAATTATCGTTTGCAAAGCTATGTCTCGTGCTCCAGTATGCGGAGACACTAAAAGCACCATAGTAGAAAACAGATGAAGCTTCTAAGTTGATGTAATAGCCAGTAAGATATAGTCCAATTCAAGTTTTAGGTATCGATTATTGACTTTTTAGCTTGCTTTTGTGCCTTGCACATGAGCTAGGACCTTGATATTCTGCATGAAAGGAGGACTATCAGCCGAGTTGCACGGGTGAATGTGAAAAGTGTTCACATGTAGCAAAAACATTAGAAATCCGTCCGTTTTCGTCATTTGTTATCGAATCGACTTAAAGCCAGATCGTTACATTGGCCGCTCTTCTCTCTGAAACGGTTCTACTTATCGTCTGCAAAGCTATGTAGCGTGCTGCGGTATGTGGAGACACTAAAAGCACCATAATAGAACACAGATGAAGCTTCTAAGTTGATGTAATAGCCAGTAAGATATAGTCCAATTCAAGTTTTAGGTATCGATTATTGACTTTTTAGCTGGCTTTGGTTCCTTGGACATGAGCTAGGACCTTAAGATGCTGCATGAAAGGAGGACTAGCAGCCGAGTTGCACGGAAGAATGTGGAATGTGTTCATATGTAGTAAAAACCTAGAAATCCGTCCGTTTTCGTCATTTGTTATCGAATCGACTTAAAGCCAGATCGTCACATTGGCCGCTCTTCTCTCTGAAACGGTTGTACTTATCGTCTGCAAAGCTACGTCGCGTGCTGCGGTATGCGGAGACACTAAAAGATCCATAGTAGAACACAGATGAAGCTTCAAAGTTGATGTAATAGCCAGTAAGAAGTAGCACAATTCAAGTTTTAGGTATCGATTATTGACTTTATAGCTATCTTTGGTGCCTTGGACATGAGGTAGGACCTTAAGATTCCGCATGAAAGGAGGACTAGCAGCTCATTTGCACGGGAGAATGTGAAAAGTGTTCATATGTAGTAAAAACCTGAGAAATCCGTCCGTATTCGTCATTTGTTATCGAATCGACTTAAAGCCAGATCGTCACATTGGCCGCTCTTCTCTCTGAAACGGTTGTACTTATCGTCTGCAAAGCGAAGTCGCGTGCTGCGGTATGCGCAGACACTAAAAGCACCATAGTAGAAAACAGATGAAGCTTCTAAGTTGATGTAATAGCCAGGAAGAAGTAGTACAATTTAAGTTTTAGGTATCGATTATTGACTTTTTAGCTGGCTTTGGTGCCTTGGACATGCGCTAGGACCTTAACATTCTGCATGAAAGGAGGACTAGCAGCCGAGTTGGACGGGAGAATGTGAAAAGTGTTCATATGCAGTAAAAACCCGAAAAATCCGTTCGTTATCGTCATTTTATATCGAATCGACATAAGGCCAGATCGTCACATTGGCCGCTCTTCTCTCTGAAATGGTTGTACTTATCGTCTGGAAAGATATGACGTGTGCTGCGGTATGCGGAGACACTACAACCACCATAGTAAAACACAGATGAAGCATCTAATTTAATGTAATAGCCAGTAAGAAGTAGTACAATTCAAGTTTTAGGTATCGATTATGGACTTTTTAGCTGGCTTTGTTGCCTTGGACATGAGCTAGGACCTTAAGATTCTGCATGAAACGAGGACTAGCAGCAGAGTTGCACGGGCCAATGTGAAAAGTGTTCATATGTAGTAAAAACCTAGAAATCCGTCCGTTTTCGTCATTTGTTACCGAATCGACTTAAAGCCAGATCGTCACATTGGCCGCTCTTCTCTCTGAAACGGTTGTACTTATCGTCTTCAAAGCTATGTCGCGTGCTGCGGTATGCGGAGACTCTCAAAGCACTATAGTAGAACACAGATGAAGCTTCTAAGTTGATGTAATAGCCAGTAAGAAGTAGTACAATTTAAGTTTTAGGTATCGATTATTGACTTTTTAGCTGGCTTTGGTGCCTTGGACATGAGCTAGGACCTTAAGATTCTGCATGAAAGGAGAACTAGCACCGGAGTTGCACGGGAGAATGTGAAAAGTGTTCATATGTAGTAAAAACCTGAGAAATCCGTCCGTTTTCGTCATTTGTTATCGACTCATCTTAAAGCCAGATCATCACATTGGCCGCTCTTCTCTCTGAAACGGTCGAAATTATCGTTTGCAAAGCTATGTCTCGTGCTCCAGTATGCGGAGACACTAAAAGCACCATAGTAGAAAACAGATGAAGCTTCTAAGTTGATGTAATAGCCAGTAAGATATAGTACAATTCAAGTTTTAGGTATCGATTATTGACCTTTTAGCTGGCTTTGGTGCCTTGGACATAAGCTAGGACCTTAAGGTTCTGCATGAAAGAAGGACTAGCTGCCGAGTTGCACGGGAGAATGTGGAATGTGTTCATATGTAGTAAAAACCTAGAAATCCTTCCGTTTTCGTCATTTGTTATCGAATCGACTTAAAGCCAGATCGTCACACTGGCCGCTCTTCTCTCTGAAACGGTCGTAATTATCTTCTGCAAAGCTATGTCTCGTGCTCCAGTATGCGCAGACACTAAAAGCACCATAGTAGAAAACAGATGAAGCTTCTAAGTTGATGTAATAGCCAGTAAGAAGTAGTACAACTCAAGTTTTAGGTATCGATAATTGACTTTTTAGCTTGCTTTTGTGCCTTGGACATGAGCTAGGACCTTGATATTCTGCATGAAAGGAGGACTATCAGCCGAGTTGCACGGGTGAATGTGAAAAGTGTTCACATGTAGCAAAAACATTAGAATTCCGTCCGTTTTCGTCATTTGTTATCGAATCGACTTAAAGCCAGATCGTTACATTGGCCGCTCTTCTCTCTGAAACGGTTGTACTTATCGTCTGCAAAGCTATGTAGCGTGCTGCGGTATGTGGAGACACTAAAAGCACCATAATAGAACACAGATGAAGCTTCTAAGTTGATGTAATAGCCTGTAAGAAGTAGTCCAATTCAAGTTTTAGGTATCGATTATTGACTTTTTAGCTGGCTTTGGTTCCTTGGACATGAGCTAGGACCTTAAGATGCTGCATGAAAGGAGGACTAGCAGCCGAGTTGCACGGAAGAATGTGGAATGTGTTCATATGTAGTAAAAACCTAGAAATCCGTCCGTTTTCGTCATTTGTTATCGAATCGACTTAAAGCCAAATCGTCACATTGGCCGCTCTTCTCTCTGAAACGGTTGTACTTATCGTCTGCAAAGCTACGTCGCGTGCTGCGGTATGCGGAGACACTAAAAGATCCATAGTAGAACACAGATGAAGCTTCAAAGTTGATGTAATAGCCAGTAAGAAGTAGCACAATTCAAGTTTTAGGTATCGATTATTGACTTTATAGCTATCTTTGGTGCCTTGGACATGAGCTAGGACCTTAAGATTCTGCATGAAAGGAGGACTAGCAGCTGATTTGCACGGGAGAATGTGAAAAGTGTTCATATGTAGTAAAAACCTGAGAAATCCGTCCGTATTCGTCATTTGTTATCGAATCGACTTAAAGCCAGATCGTCAAATTGGTCGCTCTTCTCTGTGAAACAATTGTACTTATCGTCTGCCAAGCTATGTCGCGTGCTGCGGCATGCGGAGACACAAAAAGCACCATAGTAGAATACAGATGAAGCTTCTAAGTTGATGTAATAGCAAGTAAGAAGTAGTACAATTCTATGTTTTGGTACTGATTATTGACTTTTTAGCTGGCTTTGGTGCCTTGGACATAAGCTAGGACCTTAAGATTGTGCATGAAAGGAGGACTAGCAGCAGAGTTGCACGGGACAATGTGAAAAGTGTTCATATGTAGTAAAAACCTGAGAAATCCGTCCGTTTTCGTCATTTGTTATCGAATCGACTTAAAGCCAGATCGTCACATTGGCCGCTCTTCTCTCTGAAACGGTTGTACTTATCGTCTGCAAAGCTATGTCGCGTGCTGCGGTATGCGGAGACACTAAAAGGACCATAGTAGAACACAGATGAAGCCTCTAAGATGATGTAATTGCCAGTATGATGTAGTACAATTCAAGTTTTAGGTATCGATTATTGACTTTTTAGCTGGCTTTGGTGCCTTGGACATGAGCTAGGACCTTGAGATTCTGCATGAAAGGAGGACTAGCAGCCGAGTTGCACGGGAGAGTGTGAAAAGTGTTCATTTGCAGTAAAAACCCGAAAAATCCGTCCGTTTACGTCATTTGTTATCGAATCGACTTAAAGCCAGATCGTCACATTGGCCGCTCTTCTCTCTGAAACGGTTGTACTTATCGTCTGCAAAGCTATGTCGCGTGCTGCGGTATGCGGAGACACTAAAAGCACCATAGTAGAACACAGATGAAGCTTCTAAGTTGATGTAATAGCCAGTAAGAAGTAGTACAATTCAAGTTTTAGGTATCGATTATTGGCTTTTTAGCTGGCTTTGGCGCCTTAGACATGAGCTAGGACCTTAAGATTCTGCATGAAAGGAGGACTAGCAGCCGCGTTGCACGGGAGAATGTGAAAAGTGTTCATTTGTAGTAAAAACCTTAGGAATCCGTCCGTTTTCGTCATTTGTTATCGAATCGACTTAAAGCCAGATCGCCACATTGGCCGCTCTTCTCTCTGAAATGGCTGTACTTATCGTCTGCAAAGCTATGACGCGTGCTGCGGTATGCGGAGACACTAAAACCACCATAGTAAAACACAGATGAAACATCTAATTTAATGTAATAGAAAGTAAGAAGTAGTACAATTCAAGTTTGAGGTATCGATTATATACTTTTTAGCTGGCTTTGGTGCCTTGGGCAAGAGCTAGGACCTTAAGAATCTGCAATAACGGAGGACTAGCAGCCGAGTTGCACGGGAGAATGTGAAAAGTGTTCATATGTAGTAAAAACCTGAGAAATCCGGCCGTTTTCGTCATTTGTTATCGACTCAACTTAAAGCCAGATCGACACATTGGCCGCTCTTCTCTCTGAAACGGTTGTACTTATCGTCTGCAAAGCGAAGTCGCGTGCTGCGGTATGCGCAGACACTAAAAGCACCATAGTAGAAAACAGATGAAGCTTCTAAGTTGATGTAATAGCCAGGAAGAAGTAGTACAATTTAAGTTTTAGGTATCGATTATTGACTTTTTAGCTGGCTTTGGTGCCTTGGACATGAGCTAGGACCTTAACATTCTGCATGAAAGGAGGACTAGCAGCCGAGTTGGACGGGAGAATGTGAAAAGTGTTCATATGCAGTAAAAACCCGAAAAATCCGTTCGTTATCGTCATTTTATATCGAATCGACATAAGGCCAGATCGTCACATTGGCCGCTCTTCTCTCTGAAATGGTTGTACTTATCGTCTGGAAAGATATGACGTGTGCTGCGGTATGCGGAGACACTACAACCACCATAGTAAAACACAGATGAAGCATCTAATTTAATGTAATAGCCAGTAAGAAGTAGTACAATTCAAGTTTTAGGTATCGATTATGGACTTTTTAGCTGGCTTTGTTGCCTTGGACATGAGCTAGGACCTTAAGATTCTGCATGAAACGAGGACTAGCAGCAGAGTTGCACGGGCCAATTTGAAAAGTGTTCATATGTAGTAAAAACCTAGAAATCCGTCCGTTTTCGTCATTTGTTACCGAATCGACTTAAAGCCAGATCGTCACATTGGCCGCTCTTCTCTCTGAAACGGTTGTACTTATCGTCTTCAAAGCTATGTCGCGTGCTGCGGTATGCGGAGACTCTCAAAGCACTATAGTAGAACACAGATGAAGCTTCTAAGTTGATGTAATAGCCAGTAAGAAGTAGTACAATTTAAGTTTTAGGTATCGATTATTGACTTTTTAGCTGGCTTTGGTGCCTTGGACATGAGCTAGGACCTTAAGATTCTGCATGAAAGGAGAACTAGCACCGGAGTTGCCTGGGAGAATGTGAAAAGTGTTCATATGTAGTAAAAACCTGAGAAATCCGTCCGTTTTCGTCATTTGTTATCGACTCATTTTAAAGCCAGATCATCACATTGGCCGCTCTTCTCTCTGAAACGGTCGAAATTATCGTTTGCAAAGCTATGTCTCGTGCTCCAGTATGCGGAGACACTAAAAGCACCATAGTAGAAAACAGATGAAGCTTCTAAGTTGATGTAATAGCCAGTAAGATATAGTACAATTTAAGTTTTAGGTATCGATTATTGACCTTTTAGCTGGCTTTGGTGCCTTGGACATAAGCTAGGACCTTAAGGTTCTGCATGAAAGAAGGACTAGCTGCCGAGTTGCACGGGAGAATGTGGAATGTGTTCATATGTAGTAAAAACCTAGAAATCCTTCCGTTTTCGTCATTTGTTATCGAATCGACTTAAAGCCAGATCGTCACACTGGCCGCTCTTCTCTCTGAAACGGTCGTAATTATCGTCTGCAAAGCTATGTCTCGTGCTCCAGTATGCGCAGACACTAAAAGCACCATAGTAGAAAACAGATGAAGCTTCTAAGTTGATGTAATAGCCAGTAAGAAGTAGTACAACTCAAGTTTTAGGTATCGATAATTGACTTTTTAGCTTGCTTTTGTGCCTTGGACATGAGCTAGGACCTTGATATTCTGCATGAAAGGAGGACTATCAGCCGAGTTGCACGGGTGAATGTGAAAAGTGTTCACATGTAGCAAAAACATTAGAAATCCGTCCGTTTTCGTCATTTGTTATCGAATCGACTTAAAGCCAGATCGTTACATTGGCCGCTCTTCTCTCTGAAACGGTTGTACTTATCGTCTGCAAAGCTATGTAGCGTGCTGCGGTATGTGGAGACACTAAAAGCACCATAATAGAACACAGATGAAGCTTCTAAGTTGATGTAATAGCCTGTAAGAAGTAGTCCAATTCAAGTTTTAGGTATCGATTATTGACTTTTTAGCTGGCTTTGGTTCCTTGGACATGAGCTAGGACCTTAAGATGCTGCATGAAAGGAGGACTAGCAGCCGAGTTGCACGGAAGAATGTGGAATGTGTTCATATGTAGTAAAAACCTAGAAATCCGTCCGTTTTCGTCATTTGTTATCGAATCGACTTAAAGCCAGATCGTCACATTGGCCGCTCTTCTCTCTGAAACGGTTGTACTTATCGTCTGCAAAGCTACGTCGCGTGCTGCGGTATGCGGAGACACTAAAAGATCCATAGTAGAACACAGATGAAGCTTCAAAGTTGATGTAATAGCCAGTAAGAAGTAGCACAATTCAAGTTTTAGGTATCGATTATTGACTTTATAGCTATCTTTGGTGCCTTGGACATGAGCTAGGACCTTAAGATTCTGCATGAAAGGAGGACTAGCAGCTGATTTGCACGGGAGAATGTGAAAAGTGTTCATATGTAGTAAAAACCTGAGAAATCCGTCCGTATTCGTCATTTGTTATCGAATCGACTTAAAGCCAGATCGTCAAATTGGTCGCTCTTCTCTGTGAAACAATTGTACTTATCGTCTGCCAAGCTATGTCGCGTGCTGCGGCATGCGGAGACACAAAAAGCACCATAGTAGAATACAGATGAAGCTTCTAAGTTGATGTAATAGCAAGTAAGAAGTAGTACAATTCTATGTTTTGGTACTGATTATTGACTTTTTAGCTGGCTTTGGTGCCTTGGACATAAGCTAGGACCTTAAGATTCTGCATGAAAGGAGGACTAGCAGCAGAGTTGCACGAGACAATGTGAAAAGTGTTCATATGTAGTAAAAACCTGAGAAATCCGTCCGTTTTCGTCATTTGTTATCGAATCGACTTAAAGCCAGATCGTCACATTGGCCGCTCTTCTCTCTGAAACGGTTGTACTTATCGTCTGCAAAGCTATGTCGCGTGCTGCGGTATGCGGAGACACTAAAAGGACCATAGTAGAACACAGATGAAGCCTCTAAGATGATGTAATTGCCAGTATGATGTAGTACAATTCAAGTTTTAGGTATCGATTATTGACTTTTTAGCTGGCTTTGGTGCCTTGGATATGAGCTAGGACCTTGAGATTCTGCATGAAAGGAGGACTAGCAGCCGAGTTGCACGGGAGAGTGTGAAAAGTGTTCATTTGCAGTAAAAACCCGAAAAATCCGTCCGTTTACGTCATTTGTTATCGAATCGACTTAAAGCCAGATCGTCACATTGGCCGCTCTTCTCTCTGAAACGGTTGTACTTATCGTCTGCAAAGCTATGTCGCGTGCTGCGGTATGCGGAGACACTAAAAGCACCATAGTAGAACACAGATGAAGCCTCTAAGATGATGTAATTGCCAGTATGATGTAGTACAATTCAAGTTTTAGGTATCGATTATTGACTTTTTAGCTGGCTTTGGTGCCTTGGACATGAGCTAGGACCTTGAGATTCTGCATGAAAGGAGGACTATCAGCCGAGTTGCACGGGAGAATGTGAAAAGTGTTCACATGTAGCAAAAACATTAGAAATCCGTCCGTTTTTGTCATTTGTTATCGAATCGACTTATAGCCAGATCGTTACATTGGCCGCTCTTCTCTCTGAAACGGTTGTACTTATCGTCTGCAAAGCTATGACGCGTGCTGCGGTATGCGGAGACACTAAAACCACCATAGTAAAACACAGATGAAGCATCTAATTTAATGTAATAGAAAGTAAGAAGTAGTACAATTCAAGTTTTAGGTATCGATTATGGACTTTTTAGCTGGCTTTGGTGAATTGGGCAAGAGCTAGGACCTTAAGAATCTGCATGAAAGGAGGACTAGCAGCCGAATTGCACGGGAGAATGTGAAAAGTGTTCATATGTAGTAAAAACCTGAGAAATCCGTCCGTTTTCGTCATTTGTTATCGAATCGACTTAAAGCCAGATCGTCACATTGGCCGCTCTTCTCTCTGAAACGGTTGTACTTATCGTCTGCAAAGCTATGTCGCGTGCTGCGGTATGCGCAGACACTAAAAGCACCATAGTAGAAAACAGATGAAGCTTCTAAGTTGAAGTAATAGCCAGTAAGAAGTAGTACAACTCAAGTTTTAGGTATCGATAATTGACTTTTTAGCTGGCTTTGGTGCTTTGGACATGAGCTAGGACCTTGATATTCTGCATGAAAGGAGGACTATCAGCCGAGTTGCACGCGTGAATGTGAAAAGTGTTCACATGTAGCAAAAACATTAGAAATCCGTCCGTTTTCGTCATTTGTTATCGAATCGACTTAAAGCCAGATCGTTACATTGGCCGCTCTTCTCTCTGAACCGGTTGTACTTATCGTCTGCAAAGCTATGTAGCGTGCTGCGGTATGTGGAGACACTAAAAGCACCATAATAGAACACAGATGAAGCTTCTAAGTTGATGTAATAGCCTGTAAGAAGTAGTCCAATTCAAGTTTTAGGTATCGATTATTGACTTTTTAGCTGGCTTTGGTTCCTTGGACATGAGCTAGGACCTTAAGATTCTGCATGAAAGGAGGCCTAGCTGAAGAGTTGCACGGGAGAATGTGAAAAGTGTTCATATGTAGTAAAAACCTAGAATTCGTCCGTTTGCGTCATTTGTTACCGAATCGACATAAAGCCAGATCGTCACATTGGCCGCTCTTCTCTCTGAAACGGTTGTACTTATCGTCTGCAAAGCTATGTCGCGTGCTGCGGTATGCGCAGACACTAAAAGCACCATAGTAGAAAACAGATGAAGCTTCTAAGTTGAAGTAATAGCCAGTAAGAAGTAGTACAACTCAAGTTTTAGGTATCGATTATTGACTTTTTAGCTGGCTTTGGTGCCTTGGACATGAGCTAGGACCTTAACATTCTGCATGAAAGGAGGACTAGCAGCCGAGTTGGACGGGAGAATGTGAAAAGTGTTCATATGCAGTAAAAACCCGAAAAATCCGTTCGTTATCGTCATTTTATATCGAATCGACATAAGGCCAGATCGTCACATTGGCCGCTCTTCTCTCTGAAATGGTTGTACTTATCGTCTGGAAAGATATGACGTGTGCTGCGGTATGCGGAGACACTACAACCACCATAGTAAAACACAGATGAAGCATCTAATTTAATGTAATAGCCAGTAAGAAGTAGTACAATTCAAGTTTTAGGTATCGATTATGGACTTTTTAGCTGGCTTTGTTGCCTTGGACATGAGCTAGGACCTTAAGAATCTGCATGAAAGGAGGACTAGCAGCCGAATTGCACGGGAGAATGTGAAAAGTGTTCATATGTAGTAAAAACCTGAGAAATCCGTCCGTTTTCGTCATTTGTTATCGAATCGACTTAAAGCCAGATCGTCACATTGGCCGCTCTTCTCTCTGAAACGGTTGTACTTATCGTCTGCAAAGCTATGTCGCGTGCTGCGGTTTGCGCAGACACTAAAAGCACCATAGTAGAAAACAGATGAAGCTTCTAAGTTGAAGTAATAGCCAGTAAGAAGTAGTACAACTCAAGTTTTAGGTATCGATAATTGACTTTTTAGCTGGCTTTGGTGCTTTGGACATGAGCTAGGACCTTGATATTCTGCATGAAAGGAGGACTATCAGCCGAGTTGCACGCGTGAATGTGAAAAGTGTTCACATGTAGCAAAAACATTAGAAATCCGTCCGTTTTCGTCATTTGTTATCGAATCGACTTAAAGCCAGATCGTTACATTGGCCGCTCTTCTCTCTGAACCGGTTGTACTTATCGTCTGCAAAGCTATGTAGCGTGCTGCGGTATGTGGAGACACTAAAAGCACCATAATAGAACACAGATGAAGCTTCTAAGTTGATGTAATAGCCTGTAAGAAGTAGTCCAATTCAAGTTTTAGGTATCGATTATTGACTTTTTAGCTGGCTTTGGTTCCTTGGACATGAGCTAGGACCTTAAGATTCTGCATGAAAGGAGGCCTAGCTGAAGAGTTGCACGGGAGAATGTGAAAAGTGTTCATATGTAGTAAAAACCTAGAATTCGTCCGTTTGCGTCATTTGTTACCGAATCGACATAAAGCCAGATCGTCACATTGGCCGCTCTTCTCTCTGAAACGGTTGTACTTATCGTCTGCAAAGCTATGTCGCGTGCTGCGGTATGCGGAGACACTAAAATCACCATAGTAGAAAACAGATGAAGCTTCTAAGTTGATGTAATAGCCAGTAAGATATAGTACAATTCAAGTTTTAGGTTTCGATTATTGACTTTTTAGCTGGCTTTGGTGCCTTGGACATGAGCTAGGACCTTAAGATTCTGCATGAAAGGAGGACTAGCAACCGAGTTGCACAGGAGAATGTGGATTGTGTTCATATGTAGTAAAAACCTAGAAATCCGTCCGTTTTCGTCATTTGTTACCTAATCGACTTAAGCCAGATCGTCACATTGGCCGCTCTTCTCTCTGAAACGGTTGTACTTATCGTCTGCAAAGCTATGTCGCGGGCTGCGGTATGTGGAGACACTAAAAGCACCATAGTAGAACACAGATGAAGCTTCTAAGTTGATGTAATAGCCAGTAAGAAGTAGTACAATACAAGTTTTAGGTATCGATTATTGACTTTTTAGCTGGCTTTGGTGCCTTGGACTTGAGCTAGGACCTTAAGAGTCTGCATGAAAGGAGGACTAGCAGCCGAGTTGCACGGGAGAATGTGAAAAGTGTTCATATGCAGTAAAAACCCGAAAAATACGTTCGTTATCGTCATTTTTTTATCGAATCGACATAAGGCCAGATCGTCACATTGGCCGCTCTTCTCTCTGAAATGGTTGTACTTATCGTCTGCAAAGATATGACGTGTGCTGCGGTATGCGGAGACACTAAAACCACCATAGTAAAACACAGATGAAGCATCTAATTTAATGTAATAGCCAGTAAGAAGTAGTACAATTCAAGTTTTAGGTATCGATTATGGATTTTTAGCTGGCTTTGGTGCCTTGGACATGAGCTAGGACCTTAAGAATCTGCATGAAAGGAGGACTAGCAGCCGAGTTGCACGGGAGAATGTGAAAAGTGTTCATATGTAGTAAAAACCTGAGAAATCCGTCCGTATTCGTCATTTGTTACCGAATCGAATTAAAGCCAGATCGTCACATTGGTCGCTCTTCTCTCTGAAACGATTGTACTTATCGACTGCAAAGCTCTGTCGCATGCTGCGGTATGCGGAGACTCTCAAAGCACTATAGTAGAACACAGAGGAACCTTCTAAGTTGATGTAATAGCCAGTAAGAAGTAGACCAATTCAAGTTTTAGGTATCGATTATTGACTTTTTAGCTGGCTTTGGTTCCTTGGACATGAGCTAGGACCTTAAGATTCTGCATGAAAGGAGGACTAGCAGCCGAGTTGCATGGGAGAATGTGGAATGTGTTCATATGTAGTAAAAACCTAGAAATCCGTCCGTTTTCGTCATTTGTTACCGAATCGACTTAAAGCCAGATCGTCACATTGGCCGCTCTTCTCTCTGAAACGATTGTACTTATCGTCTGCAAAGCTATGTCGCGTGCTGCGGTTTGCGGAGACACTAAATGCACCATAGTAGAACACAGATGAAGCTTCTAAGTTGATGTAATAGCCAGTAAGAAGTAGTACAATTCAAGTTTTAGGTAGTGATTATTGACTTTTTATCTGGCTTTGGTGCCTTGGACATGAGCTAGGACGTTAAGATTCTGCATGAAAGGAGGACTAGCAGCTGAGTTGCACGGGACAATGTGAAAAGTGTTCATATGTAGTAAAAACCTGAGTAATCCGTCCGTTTTCGTCATTTGTTATCGAATCGACTTAAAAGCCAGATCGTCACATTGGCCGCTCTTCTCTCTGAAACGGTTGTACTTATCGTCTGCAAAGCTATGTCGCATGCTGCGGTATGCGGAGACTCTCAAAGCACTATAGTAGAACACAGAGGAAGCTTCTAAGTTGATGTAATAGCCAGTAAGAAGTAGTACAATTTAAGTTTTAGGTATCGATTATTGACTTTCTAGCTGGCTTTGGTGCCTTAGACATGAGCTAGGACCTTAAGATTCTGCATGAAAGGAGAACTAGCACCGGAGTTGCACGGGAGAATGTGAAAAGTGTTCATATGTAGTAAAAACCTGAGAAATCCGTCCGTATTCGTCATTTGTTATCGACTCAACTTAAAGCCAGATCATCACATTGGCCGCTCTTCTCTCTGAAACGGTCGTAATTATCGTCTGCAAAGCTATGTCTCGTGCTCCAGTATGCGGAGACACTAACAGCACCATAGTAGAAAACAGATGAAGCTTCTAAGTTGATGTAATAGCCAGTAAGAAGTAGACCAATTCAAGTTTTAGGTATCGATTATTGACTTTTTAGCTGGCTTTGGTTCCTTGGACATGAGCTAGGACCTTAAGACTCTGCATGAAAGGAGGACTAGCTGCCGAGTTGCACGGGAGAATGTGAAAAGTGTTCATATGTAGTAAAAACCTGAGAAATCCGTCCGTTTTCGTCATTTGTTATCGACTCGACTTAAAGCCAGATCTTCACATTGGCCGCTCTTCTCTCTGAAACGGTCCTAATTATCGTCTGCAAAGCAATGTCTCGTGCTCCGGTATGCGGAGACACTAAAAGCACCATAGTAGAAAACAGATGAAGCTTCTAAGTTGATGTAATAGCCAGTAAGATATAGTACATTTCAAGTTTTAGGTTTCGATTATTGACTTTTTAGCTGGCTTTGGTGCCTTGGACATGAGCTAGGACCTTAAGATTCTGCATGGTTCAAATGGTTCAAATGGCTCTGAGCACTATGGGACTCAACTGCTGTGGTCATCAGTCCCCTAGAACTTAGAACTACTTAAACCTAACTAACCTAAGGAAATCACACACATCCATGCCCGAGGCAGGATTCGAACCTGCGACCGTAGCTGTCGCACGGTTCCGGACTGCGCGCCTAGAACCACGAGACCACCGCGGCCGGCCGATTCTGCATGAAAGGAGGACTAGCAGCCGAGTTGCATGCGAGAATGTGGAATGTGTTCATATGTAGTAAAAACCTAGAAATCCGTCCGTTTTCGTCATTTGTTACCGAATCGACTTAAAGCCAGATCGTCACATTGGTCGCTCTTCTCTCTGAAACGATTGTACTTATCGACTGCAAAGCTATGTCACGTGCTGCGGTATCCGGAGACACTAAAAGCACCATAGTAGAACACAGATGAAGGTTCTAAGTTGATGTAATAGCCAGTAAGAAGTAGTCCAATTCAAGTTTTAGGTATCAATTATTGACTTTGTAGCTGGCTTTGGTGCCTTGGACATGAGCTAGGACCTTAAGATTCTGCATGAAAGGAGGACTAGCAGCAGAGTTGCACGGGGCAATGTGAAAAGTGTTCATATGTAGTAAAAACCTAGAAATCCGTCCGTTTTCGTCATTTGTTAACGAATCGACTTAAAGCCAGATCGACATATTACCCGCAATTAACTCTGAATCCGTTACATTTATGGTGTGCAAAGCTAAGTTGCGTGCTGCGGTATGCGTAGATACTAAAAGCACCATAATAGAACACAGAGGAAGCTTCTATGTTGATGTGATAGCCAGTACGAAGCGGTACAATTCAGGTTTTAGTTATCGATTATTGAATTTTAGACAGCTTTGGTGCCTTGGACATGAGCTAGGACCTTGAGAATTTGCATGAATGGAGGTCTAGCAGCCGCGTTGCACGACGGAATTTGAAAAGTGTTCATATGTAGTGGAAACCGGAGAAATCCGCCCGTTTTCGTCATTTGCTATCGAATCGACTTAATGCCAGATCTTCGTATTGGCCGCTCATCGCTATGAAACTGTTACATTTATCGTGTGCAAAGCTATATGGCGTGCTGCGGTATGTGGAGACACTAAATGCACCATAATAGAACACAGATGAAGCTTCAAAGTTAATGTGATAATCAGTACGATGCAGTACAATTCAAGTTTTAGTTATCGATTATTAACTTTTTAGACGGCTTCGGTGCCTTGGACATGAGCTAGGACATTACCATTTTGCATTAAGGGAGGTCTAGCGACCGCGTTGCACGGGGGAATGTGAAAAGTGTTCATATGTAGTGAAAACCTGAGAAATCCGCCCGTTTTCGTCATTTGTAATCGAATCGACTTAATGCCAGATCGTCATATTGCCCGCTATTCTCTCTGAAACCGTTACATATATCGTGTGCAAAGCTATATCGCGTGCTGCGGTATGTGGAGACACTAAAAGCACCATAAAAGAACACAGATTAAGCTTCTAAGTGGATGTGATAGCTAAAAAGAAGCAGTACAATTCAGGTTTTACCTATCGATTATTGACTTTTTAGACGGCGTTGGTGCCTTCGACATGAGCTAGGACCTTAAAATTTTGCATGAATGGAGATCTAGCAGCCGCGTTGCACGGGGGAATGTGAAAAGTGTTCTTATGTAGCGAAAACCTGAGAAATCCGCCCGTCTTCGTCATTTGCTGTCGATTCGAGTTTTGCCAGATCGTCATATTGGCCGGCTTTCACCCTGAGAAGGTTACATTTATCGTTAGGAAAGCTATGTCACGTGCTGCGGTATGCGGAGTCACTAAAAGCACCATAATAGATCAAAGAAGAAGCTTCTAAGTTGATGTGATATCCAGTTCGAAGCAGTCCAATTCAAGTTTTAACTATCGATTATTGACTTTTTAGACGGCTTTCGTGGCTTGGACATGAGGTAGGTCCTTAAGATTTTGCATTAGGGAGGTCTAGCAGCCGCGTTTGACGGGGGAATGTGAGAAGTGTTCATATGTAGTGAAAACCTGGGAATTCCGCCCGTTCTCCTCATTTGCTATCGAATCGACGTTTGAAAGATCGTCGTATTGGCGGCTCTTCTCACTGAAACGGTTACATTTATCGTGTGCAAAGCTATGTCGCGTGCTGCGGTATGCGGAGACACTAAAACCTTCATAATAGAACACAGAAGAAGCTTCTAAGTTGATGTGATAGCCAGTTAGATGCAGTACAATTCCAGTTTTAGCTATCGATTATTGACTTTTTAGACGGCTTAGGTGCCTTGGACATGAGCTAGGACCTTAAAATTTTGCATGAAGGGAGATCCAGCAGCCGCGTTACACGGGGTAATGTGAAAAGTGTTCATATGTAGTGAAAACCTGATAAACCCGCCCGTTTTCTTCATTTGCTATCGAATCGACTTAATGCCAGATCGTCATATTGGACGTACTTCTCTCTGAAACGGTTACATTTATAGTGTGCAAAGCTATGTCACGTGGTGCGGTATGCAGAGTCACTAAAAGCACCATAATAGATCAAAGAAGAAGCTTCTAAGTTGATGTGATAGCCACTACGACGCAGTACAATTCAAGTTTTAATTTTTGATTATTGACTTTTTAGACCTCTTTGTTGCCTCTGACGCGAGGTAGGACCATAAGATTTTGCATGAAGGGAGGTCTAGCAGCCGTCATGCACTGGGGAATGTGAAAAGTGTTCATATGTAGTGAAAAGCTGAGAAATCCGCCCGTTTTCATCATTTGCTGTCGAATCGACTTAATGCCAGATCGTCATATTACCCGCATTTCTGTCTGAAACCGTTACATTTATCGTGTGCAAAGCTAAGTTGCGTGCTCCGGTATGCGTAGACACTAAAAGCACCATAATAGAACAGAGAATAAGCCTCTAAGTTGATGTGATAACCAGTACGAAGCAGTACAATTCAAGTTTTTGTTATCGATTATTGACTTTTTAGGCGGCTTTGGTGCCTAGGACATGAGCTAGGACCTTAAGATTTTGCATGAGGGAGTTCTAGCAGCCGCGTTCCACGGGGGAAAGTGCCAAGTGTTCATATTTAGTGAAAACCTGAGAAAACCGCCGATTTCGTCATTTGCTATCGAATCGACTTTTGCCAGATCGTTATATTGGCCACTCTTCTCTCTGAAACGGTTACATGTATCGTGTTCAAAGCTATGTCGCGTACTGCGGTATGCGTAGACACTAAAAGCACCACAATAGAACACAGAAGAAGTTTCTAAGTTGGTGTGATACCCAAAACGAAGCAGTACAATTCTAGATTAAGTTATCGATTATTGATTTTTTAGACGGCTTTGGTGCCTTGCACATGAGCTAGGACCTTAAGATTTTGCATGAAGGGAGGTCTAGCAGCCGCGTTGGACGGGGGAATGTGAAAAGTGTTCATATGTAGTGAAAACCGGAGAAATCCGCTCGTTTTCGTCATTTGCTATCGATTCGACTTTTGCCAGATCGTCATATTGGCCGCTCTTCTCAATGAAACGGTTACAATTATCGTGTGCAAAGCTATGTCGCGTGCTGAGGTATGCGGAGACAATAAAAGCGCCATAATAGGACACAGAAGAAGCTTCAAAGATGATGTGATAGCCTGTACTAAGCATTACAATTTTTGTTTTAGTTATCGATTATTGACCTTTTACACGGCTTTGGTGCCTTTGACATGAGCTAGGATCTTAAGATATTGCATGAAGGGAGGTCTAGGAGCTGTGTTGCACTGGGGAATGTGAAAAGTGTTCATATGTAGTGAAAAAATGAGAAATCCGCCCGTTTGCTTCATTTGCTATCGAATCAGGTTAATGCAAGATCGTCATATAGCCCGCTTTTCTCTCTGAAACCGTTACATTTATCGTGTGCAAAGATATGTCGCGTGCTGCGGTATGCGGAGAAACTAAAAGCACCATAATAGAATACAGAAGAAGCTTCTAAGTTCATGTGATAGCTAGTATGTAGCAGTACAATTCAAATTTAGTTATCGATTATTGATTTTATAGACGGCTTTGTTGCGTTGGGCATGAACTAGGACCTTCAGATTTTGCATGAAGGGAGCTCTAGTAGCCGCGTTGATCGGGGGAATGTGCAAAAGTGTTCATATGTAGTGAAAACCTGAGAAACCCGCCCGTTTTCGTCATTTGCTATCGAATCGACTTATGCCAGATCGTCAGATTAGACGCTCTTCTCTCTGATACGGTTAAATTTATCGTCTGCAAAGCTATGGCGCGTGCTGCGTATGCGGAAATACTAAAAGCACCATAGTAGAACACAGATGAAGCTTCTAAAATGATGTAATAGCCAGTAAGAACCAGTACAACTCAAGTTTTAGCTATCGATTATTGACTTTTTACCCATCTTAGGTGCCTTAGAAATGAGCTAGGACCTCAAGATTTTGCATGAAAGGAGGCCTAGCAGCCGCATTGCACGGGAGAATGTGAAAAGTGTTCATATGTAGTAAAAACCTGAGCAATCCGTCCGTTATCGTCATTTGTTATCGATTCGAGTTAAAGTCTAATCGTCACATTGGCCGCTCTTCTCTCTAAAACGGTTACATTTATCGTCTGTAAAGCTATGTCGCGTGCTGCGGTACGCGGAGACACTAAATGCACCATAGTAGAACACTGAAGAAGCTTCTAAGTTGATGTAATAGCCAGTAAGAAGTAATACAATACAAGTTTTAGATATCGATTATTGTGTTTTTAGCCTTTGGTGCCTTTGACATGAGCTAGGACCTTACGATTTTGCATGATGGGAGGTCTAGCAGCCGCGTTGCACGAGAGAATGTGAAAAGTGTTAATTTGTAGTAAAAAACAGAGAAATCAGTCCGTTTTCGTCATTTGTTATCGAATCGGCTTTTAGCTAGATCGTCACATTGGCCGGTCTTCTCTCTGAAACGGTTACATTTATGGACTGCAAATCTATGTCGCGTGCTGCGGTATGCGGAGACACTAAATGCAGCATAGCAGAACACATAAGAGGCTTCTAAATTGATGTAATAGCCAGTAAGAAGTAGTACAATTCAAGTTTTAGTTATCGATTATTGACTTTTTAGCCGGCTTTGGTGCCTTGGACATGAGCTAGGACCTTAAGATTTGGCATGAAGGGAGGTCGAGCAGCCGTGTTGCACGGGGGAATGTGAAATGTGTTCATATGTAGTGAAAACCTGACAAATTCGTCCGTTTTCGTCATTTGATATCGAATCGACTTAATGCCAGATCGTCATATTGGCCGCTTTTCTCTCTGCAATGGTTATATTTATCTTCTGCTAAACTATATCGTGTCCTTCGCTATGCTTAGACACTAAAAGAACCATAGTAGAACACAGAAGAAGACTCTCAGAAGATTTAATCGGCCAGTACGAAGCATTACAATTCACATTTTACTTATCTATTATTGACTTATTAACCGGCTTTGGTTATTTGTACATGAGCTATGACCTTGAGATTGTTCATGAAACGAGGTCTGTCTGCCACGTTGCGCGGGAGAATGTGAAAAGTTTTCATATGTAGTAAAAACCTGAGAAATCCTCCCGTTTTCGTCATTTTCTATGTAATCGACTAATTGCCAGATCTGCAAGCTTATGTCGCGTGCTGCGTTATGCGGAGACAGTCAAAGAATCACAGTAGAACACAGATGAAGCTTCTCTGTTGGTGTAATCAGCGAGAAAGAACCAGTAATAAGTTGTACAATTCAAATTTTAGTTATCATTTATTGACTTATTAGCCTGCTTTGGTGCCTTGGACATGAGCTAGGGCCTTAAGATTTTGCATGAAACGCGGTCTGGACGCCACGTTGCACGGGATGATGTGAAAAGTGTCCATTTGTAGTAAAAACCTGACAAATCCGACCGTTTTCTTCATTTGCTGTCGAATCGACTTATTGGCAGATCGTCACATCGGCCGCTTTACGCTCTGAGACGGTTAAATTTATAGTCTGCAAACTTATGTCGCCTGCTGCGGTTTGCGGAGACACTAAAAGCACCACAGTAGAAGACAGAAGAAGGTGTTAAGAAGATGTATTCGGCCAGTAAGAAGCAGTACAATTCAAGTTTTAGTTATAGATTACTGACTTATTAGCCGGCTTTGGTGCCTTGGACATGATCGAGGACCTCAAGCTTTTGCATCAAACGAGGTCTGAACGTCACGTTGCACGGGGAAATGTGAAACGTGTTAATATATATTAAAAACCTAAGAAAACCTTTCGCATTTATTTAAGTTCCTTTAGTACAATAAGAATCTGTTAAAAAACTGACTACAATAATCATAATCTTGCTGTACAAGGGAAGTAGCTACTATTATTAACAGTATTTATCAACAGCAAATAAAACAAAAGGTAAAACAGAAAGATTATCAAACGTCTAATGGCACAGTAACGAAACTGAAAACAGTTCGCGACAATTTCTTCTGAAATTATTTCACCAGGAAACAACAAGAACACCGATTGAAGACTACTAAAGTTCCAAAATAAACCACTATACACAAACAACTAATTAGTACTTAGCTTTGGATGCGCCGCTACAGCTGCAACTGGTCAGCGCGGAATGTAAACACAGGTAAGAAGTTAAGTTGCTCGATACGAAACACTCGCAAATATCAGGTCACAACCCAAGAAAGGCGGAGGTGAATGAAGAAACCATTAATAAGTATCTTATATAGTAAATATTATCACAAAAACCGTTAAAATATGTATCTGAAACCTATAAATGTATGAAAACTTAGAGAGCGATTTCACACGCACTCACGCGCCTAATCGTAATGCCAGATCGTCGCAGTGGCAGCTTTGCTCACGGAACTGTTTACATATACATCTGGAAACTTACGTCATGTGCTGAGGTATGCGGTCGCACCACAAACAACAAAATAGGAGCTTCTCATTTGATGCAATCGGCAGGTAAGAAGTAGTACTACTCAAGTTTTAGGTATCGAAAATTCAACTGTAGGCCGGTTCTGGTGTCTTGCAGTTGATAGAGGACCTTGGAACATGCCTGTCTTTTTACCCCCCTCCCCCCTCGTAAGATGACTGTCTACGTACACCCGCCACCCCCCCCCCCCTCGTAATATGTCTGCCTACCTACTCACGCCTTCTGAAAATGTGTGTCTACCCACTTCCCCCTCAGAAGATGACTCTCTACTTATCCCCCCAACCGGAAAACGTCAGTTTTCCCACCCCCTCCCCCCTCAGAAGATGACTGTCTACCTACACACCCTCGGAAGATACCTGTCTACTTAACCCCCCCCCCCTCGTTTGGAGCATGTCTGCCTACCTACCAGCCTCTCAAAATATGTCTTTCTATCTACATCCCCCACCCCCCTCAGAAGATCACTCTCTACCTACTCCGCACGTGGATGATGCCTGTCTCCCTAACCCACCCTTCAGAAGATGTTTGCCTACATACCCCTTCTTGGAAGATGTCTGTCTACCTACACACCTTTGGAAGAGGCCTGTCTACCTACCCCCTCCCCACCCCTTGGAAGATGTCTGCCCAGCTACCCTCCATCTAAGAAAATATTTGTCTACATACACCCCCTTCGGAAAATGTCTGTCTACCTACTACTGCTCTGATGATGTCTGTCTCCCTACCCCACCCTTCAGAAGATGTCTGCCTACCTTCTACTCCATGGAAGATGTCTCTATACATACCACCTATCGGGTGATGTTTGTCTATTCGCCCCCCCCCCCCACCCCATAACATGCCAATCTAACATCCCCCCCTGTGAAGATGCCTATCTATCGCCTAGCTTGGAAGCTACCCCAACTCAGAAGATTCCTATCTACCTGCACTTGGAAGATGACTATCTCTCCATCACCTTCAGAAGACTCTTATCTACCCCCTCAGAAGATGGCTGTCTACATACCCCACCCTCAGAATATGACTGTCTCTGATCTCCCACCCTATCTGTCTGTATACCATTCTCACACATCGAGAGAGGTGGTACAGTGGTTAGCACACTGGACTCGCATTCGGGAGGACGACGGTTCAATCCCGTCTCCGGCCATCCTGATTTAGGTTTTTCGTGATTACCCTAAATCGTTTCAGGCAAATGCCAGGATGGTTCCTCTGAAAGGGCACGGCCAATTTCTTTCCCAATCCTTCCCTAACCCGAGCTTGCGCTCCGTCTCTAATGACCTCGTTGTTGACGAGACATTAAACACTAACCACCACCACCACCATTCTCACAATCAGAAACTGTCTGTCTACCTACCTCCCCCCCCCCCCGAAGATGTCTGCATATTTTCCTAGGTACCGCCATTTAGAAGGTGTCTGCCTACCTACACCCACTTCAAAAGATGTGTAACTGACTACCCCACCTCCGAAGATCTCTGTCAAACCCTCCTCCCATCCCTGGAGGATGTATGTGTGCAGACCCCCCTCTTGGAAGACATTTGACAACCGAAAAAACCGCTTTGGAAGATGTATGACTTCCTACCACTACCCTCGGAAGGTGTATGTCTACCTAGCACCCCCTCGAAGATGCCTGTCTATCTACCGAACCACGGTATATGCCTGCCTCACCCTGTCAGAATATGTCTGTCTACATACCCCACATGGAAGATGTCTGTCTACTTACCCCCCCCCCCCCCCCCCTTGGAAGATGTTTGTCTACCTAGCCCCTCTTGGAAGATGTCTGCCCACATAAACACACACTCGGAATATGTATGACTAGCCACCACTCCCCTCGGAACATGTATGTCTACCTACCCCACCTCCGGACATGTCTCTCTACCTACGCCCCCACTCATAAGTTGTGTGTCTACCAACCCGCCATTTGAAGATGTCTGTCAACCTGGCCCTCCCTCAGAAAATGTCTGTCTACCTGCCCACCTTGGAATATTTATGTCTACCAAAACCCGGAGGATGTCTGTCTACCCAACACCCCCTCAGAAGATGATTGTCTACCTACCCCCGGAAGATTTCAGTCTACCTGCACCCCCTCACTTCTGAAAGATGCCTGTCAATCAACCCCTCCAACAGAAAATGTCTGTCTACCTACCGCCCCTCGAAAGTTATATGTCTACCACCCCTCCTCGGGAGATGTCTGTCTACCTACCCCCCTTCAGAAGATGTCTATCTACCTACCCCCCATCCCCTCGGTAAATGCCTGTCTACCCAACCCCCTCTCGGGAAAAGTATGTCTACCTATCCCCACTCGGAAGATGGCAGTCTACCTACCACCTCCCTCGGAATATGTCTGTATATCGAACCCGACCTCGGAATATGATTTTCCACCTAATGCATGGGAGATGTCAGTCCACCTGCACCCCACTTTGTAAAATGCCTGTCTACTTTCCACCCCTTTGGAAGATGTCTATCATCCCACCTCGGAAGATGTCTGTCTACCTACCCCCCTCTGAACATGATTGCCTACTGAACCACAACTCAGAAGATGATTGTCTACTGACCACCCAGAAGATGGAAGCCTACCTGCCCCCTCCCACTACAACAGAAGATGACCATCCATCTAACCCCCTTGGTGGATGTCTGTTCATTTCCCCCCCCCCCCTTGGAGGACTTTGTCTTCCTACCCCCTCGGAAGATGTATGTATTCCATTCGCCCCTCAGAAGAGGTCTATCTTCCAACCCCCCTCAGAAGATTTTTGTCTACCTACCCTGCCTTGGTATATGTATGTCTTCCTACACCCCCTCATACGATGTCTGCATACCTACCCCCCTCGGAAGAAGTCTATCATCCCTCTGTTAGAGAATTTCTGTCTACCTTGCCCCCCCCTCGGAAGATATATGTCTTCATATCCTCTACCCTTGGTGCCTACATACTCAACCTCAGAAGATGTCTACCAACCTACCCCACCTTATAAGAAATCTTTCTACCTACCCCCCCCCCCCTCATAATATGTGTGTCTACCACCTCATGGAGGATGTATGTCTACTCCCCCCCCCTCGTAAAATGTCTATCTTTCCCAGTTGGAAAGATGTCTATCATCCCACTCTTAGAAGGTGTCTGTCTACCTGTCCTCCCACTCTGAAGATGTCTGTGTACCTACCCTCCCTCAGGAGATATCGGTCTAATTGCCCACCGGGACTATGTCTATCTACATACTCTCAGCCTTGGAAAATACGTGCCTACCTACCCCACCCCCTGTAAGATATCTGTCTACCTACAACCTGCCCTCGGATACTGTCTGTCTACATACACCCTCTAATAAGATGTCTGTCTACATACCCCACACTGTCTGTCTTCCTACCCCAACCATCCTCGGAAGATGTTTGTCTACCTACCCCTCCTTGGAAAATGCCTGTCTACCTAAATCTCGCTTGGAAAATATCTGTCTACCTACCCCCCATCCTCGGAAGGTGTCTGTCCACCAACTCTCCTGTCGGAAGATGTATGGCTACCTAACCCCCCTCAGAAGACGTCTGTCTATCTATCTGCCTGTGGAATGTGTATGTCTACCTAACTCCCTTAGACAATGTCAGTCTACATACCCCCCTCGGAAGATACCTGTCTACCAATACTCTTCCCTCTACATGCCAAAACTAATAAGATAGCTGCCAACCTAACCCACCTCAGAAGGTCTCTGTTTATGCACACAAACTGAACATGTATGTCTATCTACCCCCCAGAAGTTGTCTGTCTACCTGCCCCCTCAGAAAATGTCAGTCGACCTACCCCCCCTTGGAAGATTTCTGTCTACCTATAACACCTCACGGAAAATATCTGTCTACCAGCCCCCTCTCAGAAGATGTCTGTCTACCTACCACCCCCTCAGAAGTAGTATATCTATCTACCGTACCCTTGGAACATGTCTACCTACCCCCCCCTCCCAGTCAGCAGTTGTCTGTCCACCACCTACATAAGTTGTCTATCTACACCCCCTCGGAAGATGTCTGTCCAATACACCACCCTCAGAAGATATCTGTCCTACCCCTCTCGAAAATGTTAGTCTACCTACACCCCAGATAATGAATGTCTACCAACCCCACCTCGGAAGATGTTTGTCTACCTACCCCATGGAAGATGTGTTTACCTACCACCACTCGTAGTATGTGTGTCTACCTACCCCCATTGGAAAATATCGGTCTACCAACTGCCCTTGAAGATGTATGCCTACATACCCAACACCCTCGGAAGACGTCTGGCTACCTAGCTCCCCCCCACAAAGATATCTGCCTTCATACCCACTTCTCTTGGAAGATGTCTGTCAACGGACCCAAATTCAGAAAACGACTGCCTACCTACCCCACCTCAAAAGATGTCTGCCTACCAACCACCCCTCGGAATATGTATGTCTACCTACACTCATTCGGAATATTGCTTTCTACCACCCCTCCCTCTGAACATGTCTATCTACCTACCTCCCTCAGAACATGTCTATCTACCAACATCCCCCACCTCTTATGAAGTCTCTCTCACTACCCCCCCCCCCCCTTCGAAAGTGACACCCTACCTACCATCCTCAGGAAATGTCAGTCTTCCTACTCCCCATACCTCAGAAGGTGTGTCTAACTATCCCCATGGACAATGTCTGTCTACATACCCCTAGCCTCAGAAAATACTTGTCTAACTACACCCCCCAGATTATTTCTGTCTACCTACAACCCAGCCTCGGATAATGTCTGTCTACCTACCCCCTCACTAATTGTCTCTCTACCTAAGCTACCTTAGAAGATATCTGTCTACATATCCCTCATCCTCTGAAGCTGTATGTCTACTACCCCTGCTCAGAAGATGTCTGTCTACTTAAAAACCCCTCAGAACATGTCTGTCTAACAACCCCCCCCCCCCCAGTTGTCTGTCTACCTACCCCCTTGAAGATGTCTGTCTACCTACCCCCAGTAAAATGTCTCTGTACCCATCTTCCCCTCAGAAGATGATTGTCTACCTACCCCCATACAGAAGATGCACCCCTTTCAGAAAATGTCTGTCTACCTACCCCATCCACACACGGAAGATTCCTATCTACCCACTTTGGACAATGCCTTTCTACCCCAACTCAGAAATGTCTATCTACTACCATCTCAGAAGATGTCTGTCTACCTACCCCCCATTGAATATATCTGCCTACCCAACCCATCTTTGGAAGATGATTGGCTACCTACCCCATGGAAGATGTCAGGCAACCTGCCCGCTCACTTAGGAAGATGCCTACCTCCCCCTTGGAAGTGGTCTATTTTCCACCACCCAGAAGATGTCTGTCTAACTACCCCCTCTGAATGTATATGTCTATCAACTATGTCTGTTTACCTACTCCCATAAGATGTCTATCATCCCCCTCAGAAGGTATCTTCCTATATACTCCCTCCCCTTGGAAGATGTCTGTCTACATACCCAAACTAAGATGATGTCTGGCAATCTACTCCCCCACAGAAGATGTCTGTCTACCTACCACCCTTGGAACATCTATGTCTTTCTACTCCCCGGAAGATGTCTGTCAGTCTGCCCAACTTGGAAAATGTCTGTCTACGTGCCCTCCTTCGGAAGATGTCTATCATCCCCAGCCTCAGAAGAATTATGTCTATTTGTCCCGCACCAACAGTAGATGTCTGTGTACCTACCCCCTTAAGAAGAAGTCTGTTTACCAACCCCCCTTCAGGAGATTCTCAAACCACCCACCAGGAAAGTCTCTGTCTACCTATCCCTCCCCCCCCCCTTTGGGAGATATGTGTCTACCTACAACACAACTCGGTAAATGTCTGTCTACCTACCCCTCAGAAGATGTCTGTTTATCCACACCTCCACAGACGATGTCTATCTACCTACCCCCTGCCCCCATCCTCCGAGGATGTCTGTCTTCCTACACCCTCAGAAGATGTCTGTCTACCTACCCCCCTTGGAAGATGTTGGTCTACTTACCCCTCTAGATGATGTCTGTCTACGTACGCCCCTCAGAAGATGGCTGTCTACCAATCCACCAATGGGAGATATCTGTCTACCAACCCCCTCGAAAGGTGCCTTTGTGCCTACCCCCTCAGAAGATTGTCTACCTACGAACACTCAGTAAATGTATGTATACCTACCCCCCCCCCCCCCCTCGGAAGAAGTCTGTCTAATTATTCCCCACCCCTTGGTAATTTCTGTCTACATACCACTCCCTTGCAAGATGTCTGTGTACCTACTCCCTCTTGAAAGATATCTGTTTACCTACATCTTCTGTGGGGAGGTAGGAAGACACACATCTTCCGCGAGGGGTAGGTAGACAGACATATTCCAAAGCAGGGTACATGGTCAGACATCTTCTGAAGGGTGGTAGGTAGACAGACATCCTCCAAGAGGGGGGGGAGACATTTTCTGTGGTGATAATGGTAGACAAACAATTCCAAGGAGGGGTAGTTAGACAGTCATCTTCTGAGTGGTTGTTTCTTAGTCAGACATCTTCAAGGGGGAGGATTGGTAGACCGACAGTTTCCAAGGGGGGAGACATTTTTCGATTGGGGCCAAATAGGTAAACAGATATCCTTTGAGAGGGAGGTAGACATTTTCCGGGGGGGGGGGGGGAGATATTTTCGAGGGGGAGAGTAGATTGACATCTTCTGGGAGGGGGGAGATAGTATTCTTCCATGGGGGGAGGTGAGTTGTCAGACATCTTCAAAGGTTGGGGGGGGGGGGGTGTCGGTAGACAGACATCTTCCAAGAAATGTCGGTAAGTAGACAGACATCTTCTGTGGGAAGTGATGGTATGTACACTTACATCTTCTGATGGGTTCGGGTAGATAAACAGGCATCTTTCATGACGGGGGGATAGAGCTCCTCGAAGATGGGGTGTAGATGTCTTTGGCAAGGAGGGTAGATAGACATATTCCGAGAGGGGGTTAGATAGATTTCTTCCATAGCGGGGATAGATAGACTTGTCCCGAGTTTGTGAGGTAGACAGACATACAGACATCTTCCTAGAATTTGGAGGTAGACAAACATATTCAGAATGGGCAGTAGACACATTCCAAATGAAGGGAGGCTGTAGAAATCTTCTGAGTCTAGGATAAATGTTCTCTGAGAGGAGGGGCTAGATGGAAATCTTAACAGGGGTAAGGTAGGTAGTCAGACATATTCTGAGAGGAGGGGGTTGATAGACAGGCATCTTTCATGAGGTGAGCTATAGACATCCGCCTGGGGGATAGACATCTTCTGAGGTGGGGATAGGTATCTTCCAGTGGGTGTAGATATCTGTGGGTGGGGTAGATAGACATCTTCTGAGGTGTTGGTTGATAGTCACCTTCCTAGTGGAGGGATACAGATATTTTCCGCCTGGGCTGGGTAGATAATCTTCTGAAGGGGGGTAGACGTCTTCCAAGGGGGGGTAGAGAGACAGCTTCTGAGGGGGGTAGATAGACATTTTCCAAGGATGGGGGCAGATACACATCTTCTGAGGGGGTAGATACACCTCTTCCGAGGAAGGTATGGATAGATAATCTTATGAGGTGGGTGTTGGTAGGCATCAGCTGAAGGGGGCTAGATTGGCATCTTCCGATGTGGAAGGGTTTAGGTAGGCATTTTTAGAGGGAGGGATTTCTTCCCAGGGGTTTAGATAGGCATCTTCCAAGTGGGTGTAGAATGACATCTCAGAGAGGGGGTAGACAAAATCTTCCGAGAGGGGGTAGGTAGAAAGACATCTTTTGATGGGAGAGTAGGTAAGCAGACATCTTTTGAGTGGGGTTGGTAAACTGACATCTTCCAAAGGGGCAAGGTAGACATATAGTTTCTGAGGGTGGGGCATAGGTAGACTGACACTTTCCGATGTGTGGTAAGTAGAATTACATCTTCTGAAGTGATGGGGTAGGTAGACAGACATTTTCCGAAGGGGTGTAGGTATACAGACATATACCTAGGGGGAAGGTAGACAGACATGTCCCGAGTGGTGGTAGGTAGACAGCCATCTTCCAGTTGGGTAGGTACACAGACATCATCCAAGGAGGTTAGAAGGACAGACATTTTCCATGTGGGGGTTGGTAGACATAAATCACCTGAGGGGGGAGAGACATCTTTTGAGGGGAGGGTACATAGACGGACATCTTCAGAGAGGAGGTAGTCATCCTCGGAGAGGGAGATAGTCATCCTCCGAGAGGGGGAGTAGATGTCTTCCGAGATGGGAGGCAGTTGTACATCTTCCACTGGTCTTAGCTAGGCAGACATCTTCTGAGGGAGGGTATGTAGACAGACATCTTCTGAGGAAGATAACGTCGACAGTCATCTTCTGATCGGGGTGGGTGGGTAGACAGACATCTTCCGAGTGGTGGTAGGTATGGAGACATCTTCTGAGGCTGGATTCGGTAGACAGGCAACTTCCAAGGGGGGGTGTTGGAAGACAGATATTTTTCAAGGGGTGGGAAACATCTTCTAAAGGATGCAGTTTGGTAAGCAGTATCCTCCGAGAGGGGTCTAGACATTCTGTGAGGGGGATAACGTCGACAGTCATCTTCTGATTGGGGGGGGGGGGTAGGTAGAAAGACATCTTCCGAGGAGTGTTAGGTATGGAGACATCTTCTGAGCCTGGGTGCGGTAGAAAGACATCTTCCAAGGGGTGGAGGGGGGTGTTGGAAGCCAGACATCTTCCAAGGGGTGGGAAGCACCTTCTAAAGGATGCAGTTTGGTAGACAGACATCCTACGAGAGAGGATGTAGACATTCTCAGATGGGGAGTGTATATCTTCTGAGAGGAGTGGTAGATTGACATCTTCCGAGAGGGGGGAGATAATTTTCTTCCATGGCGGCAATAGATAGATATCTTCCGAGAGGAGGTACATAGATAGACATGTTTAAATGTGTGGTGAATGTACACAGACAACTTTCGAGAAGGGGGGTAGGTATACAGACATCCTCAGAGGGGGTGGGTTGGGAGACAGACATCTTCCGAGATAGGGATAAGATAGAGACAAATCATTCAAGGTGTGGTAGATAAATATACATATTCTGAGGGGTTTAGGTAAACATTCATATTATGATGGGTTGTGGGTGTAGGTAGACAGAAACCATCCGAGGAGGGGTATTTAGGCAGATAATGTCTGAGAGGGTTTATGTAGACTGGCATCTTCTGAGGGGTTGTAGGAGGACAGATATCTTCCAAGTGGAGGGTTGGTAGACAGACATCTTCAGATGTGAGGTGGGGTAGGTAGCCAGACATCTTCCAATAGGGGGTTGGTAGGCAGACATATCATGTGAGGGGATGGTTTAGACAGCCTTCTTCTGATGGGTGGGTGGGTAGACTGACATCTTCCATGATGGGGCGTAGGCAGAGAGACATTGTCCGAGGCAGGGTGACTATAGACATTTTTCGAGAGGGGGGGTAGTTAGACAGACTTCTTCTGGGGGGTTGTAGGTAAACTGACCTCTTCAGAGGGGTGGCGTAGAATGACATTTGCCAAGAGGGGTAGGTAGAGAGACATTTTCCGATGGTGGAAAGTAGACAACATCTTCTGATGAGTGTAGGTAGACAGACATCTTCCGAGGGGGATGTGTAGGTGGACATACATCTTCCGATGGTTGGTGGGTACATAGACAGACATATTCCAATGGGTGCGGTAGGTAGACAAACATCTTCCAAGTGCGGGCGTCGTAGACAGATATCATACAAAAGTTCATGTAGGTAGACACACATCTTCTGAGGGGGTGTAGGGAGACAGACATTTTCCAAGGGGTGTACATAGACATACATTTTCCACGTGGGGTCTAGGTAGACAGACATCTTCAGATGAGGGGGTAATTAGACAATCATCTTCTGGGGTAGGCTGACAGATATATTCAGAAGTATGGGTTGGTAGACAATACTTTATGACTGGAGGGATGTAGAGAGACATCTTCCAAGGGGTGTAAGTAGGTAGACAGACCTCTTCTGTTGTGGGATTTGTAGGTAGGCAGACATCTTCCCAGTGAAGTTTTGTAGACAGACATCTTCCAACGAGGGGTTAGGTAGACTGACACCTTCTGAGGCAGGGTAGGTAGATAGTCATCTTCGGAGGAGTGTTTGGTATACAGACATCTTCCGAACGGGTGTAGGTATACAGACATATACCTAAGGGGGAGGTAGACAGACATCAAGGGAGTGGGGGTACGTAGACAGACAGGTGGGTAGGTATACAGACATCTTCCGAGGGGGATTAGGAGGACAGACATTTTCCATTTGAGGGTTGATAGACTTACATCATCTGAGGGAGGAGAAATATCTTTTGAGAGGAGGGTATGTAGACAGACATTTCAGAGAGAGGGTAGACATCATCCGAGAGGGAGGTAGTCATCCTCCAACACAGGGGTAGATATCTTCCAAGAGGGGTGTAAATAAATATCTTCCAAGATGCTAGGTAGATGGACCTCTTCCGAGGGTTTTAGGTAGGCAGACATGTTCCGAGGTGTGGCATGTAGACATACACCTTCTGAGGGGAATAAGGTAGACAGTCATCTTCTTATGGGAAATGGGTAGGTAGACAGACATATTCCAAGGGAGGGGGGGTAGGTAAGGAGGAGATATATTCTGAGGGTGAGTTCAGTACTCAGACATCTTCTGAGGGGTGTTCATGGTAGACAGACATCTTTCAAAGGGGGGGAGACATCTTCCAAAGTATGCGTTTTGGTATACAGACATCCTCCAAGAGGGGTGTGGACATTCTCTGATGTGGGAGTAGATATCTTCCTAGAGGAGTGGTAGTTTAACAACTTCCGAGAGGGGGGGGTTGGGTAGGCAGACAGATATCCTCAGAGGTAGGGGTAGGGAGACAGATATCTCCCACAGGAGGGATAAAATCGAATCATTTGAAGGGGGTAGATAGGCATACATCTTCTGAGGGGTTTAGGTAGACATTCATCTTATGACAGGGGAAGGGGGTAGGTAGACAGATCATGGGGGGGGGGGGATATGTAGACAGATATCTTACGAGAGGGGGGTAGTTAGGCAGACATATTCTGAAGAGTTGTAGGAGGACGGACATATTCCAAGGGGGTAGGTAGACAGGCATCTACAGAGGGGGTTAGGTAGACAGTCTTATCAGAGGTGTATAGGTAGACAGACATCTTCTAAGGGGTTTGGTAGACCAACATTTCCTAAGGAGTGGCAGGTAGACAAACTTCTTCCGAGTGTGGGTGGGTATGTAGACAGACACCAGTAAGGAATTGTAGGCTGACAGACATCCTTTGTGATAGATGGTAGGTAGGCAGAAATATTCCGAAGGGAGGGTTGGAAAACATACATCTTCCAATGGAAGGGGTAGGTAGTCATACATCTTCTGAGGGCTGGGTTTAGGTATACAGAGATCTTTACAAGGGGGGGCAGGTAAGTAGACAGACATATACTCAGGGTAGGGGGATGAGAGACAGACATTTTCCGAGGGGGAGGGGTAGGTAGACAGACATCTTCTGATGGTTGGGTAGGTAGACAGACATCTTCCGGGGTGGACAGCTAATCGGACATGGTTTGAGGGAGCTTAGGTAGACAAACATTTCCGATGGGGAGTGTAGGTAGACAGACATATTCTAAGGGTGGGGAGATGAGAGACATTTTCTGATGTGGAGATAGGTAGACAGACGTCTTCTGAGGGGTTGTAGGTAGACAGACATCTTCCAAGCGGGAGCTGTAGGTAGACAGACATCTTCAGAAGGAGATTGTAGGTTGATGGACATATTTTGTGCAGGTAATGATAGATAAACAAATTCCAAGGGGTGGTAGTTTAACAGACATCTTCCCAGGGGGGCTGAGTAGATAGACAGACATCATCCAACGTGGGTAGACAGACATATTCCAGGTGGAGTAGACATCCTCCAAGGGGTAGACATCTTCGAATGGTGGTGAGGGTAGGTAGACATCCTATGAGAGTGGGGTTAGAGATTCTCTGAGAGGGAGGTGTAGACAGCTACCAAGAGTGGAGGTAGATAGACATATTCCGAGTGGGGGGGGGGGGTTGGATAGAAATCTTCTGGGGGTTGAAATTTGGCATTTGGTAGACTGGGCTTTTCTGAGACTGTGTTTGGAAGACATTTTCCGAGGTGGGAGGTAGACAGATATATTCCGAGGCAGTTGGTAGGTAGACAGACTAATTCCAGGGTGGTTGGTATGCTGACAGACATCTTCTGAGGGGGGGGGGGGGGTAGACAGACATCGCCTGAGGGGCTGGAAGACACCTTCCAAAGTTTGGGGGTCTCTAGACATCTTCCGAGACAGGGGTAAACAACTTCCGAGTGGGGGGGCTGAGTAGGGGTTGGGATAGGTAGACAGACAAATTCCGAGAGGGCAGGTAGGTAGATAGACTTCTCCTTAGTGTGGGGGGGGGGGGGTGTTGAGAGACATCTTTCAGGGTGATAGACATCTTACGAGGTGGGGAGAGAGTTTTTGTGGGGGTATGGATAGACATCTTCACAGGGTGAGGTAGGTGGACAAACATCTTCCTTAAGGGGGTGAGGTAGGCAGACATCTGACGAGGGGGCAGGTAGACAGACATCTCCTGTGGAGAGTTACGTAGACTGACATTTTATAAGGAGCAAGTAGGTAGAATTACATATTAGGTGGTGGGGCGATGAGAGACAGACAGCTTTCGATGGGGTAGAGGTAGTATGAAATCTTCCGATGTGGGAGGTGTAGGTAGATATCATCTGAGAGGGGTAGGTACACAGACATCTCCCGAGGGGTGGGGTAGGTAGACATTCATATTCTGTGGGGAGGGGTAGGTAGTCATACATATTCTAAGGGGGGGGGGGATTTAGGTAGACAGACATATTCCAAGGGTGTGGGTAGGTACACAGACATCATCTGAGGGGGGTGGGGCGGTGCAGGTTGACAGAGATCTTCCATGGATGGGTAGCTCGGTAGATATCTTCTGAGGGGGATAGATAGGCATATTTCGAAGGTGTGGTAGATAGCCACCTTCCCAGGGGGGGGGGGGGGGGCAGATCATCATGGGTGTGACGTCACGTGAGCTGCACTGCTGTTGAAATAGCTTGTTAATGTTTTATAAATTTTAGACTTCATTTACGTATTTTAAAGTTTTTTTGTGTTATTATTTTTGCCGTAAAAGCAAATTATTAGTGGATATTCATTTATCTCAGTGTTTCTTCCTGTGGTATTGACTCGAGTGGTCTATTATGTGTAAGTGTGCTTCCATGGTTCGTCTAAGCCTCGCGCCTCATCAGCGTGTTTACATTTTGCGGCGTGCACTGCATCTGCAGCGGTTATAAGCTAAGTACTGACGAACTTGTTTGTGCTCTGTAATACGTTATTAAACTGAATAGATTGCAGTGGTGTTGCTTGCCATTTTTGGCGAAATAATGACTTAATAAACTCTTGTAATCGTTCGCTCGCTGTGTTTTATAGAGTTTTCAGTGTGTTGAAGTCGTTTAGTAAATTTCGTGCTTTAGTTTTCAACTGGCGTTTAGTTTAAATTTTTTGGTTTTAGCCAATAATTTTGTGAAGTTTTGCTGGTATTGGTATCGGCTGTGTTGTAGTAGTATTAATACAAGTAGCTGCTTTCTTAGTAGGCAGAGAATTTCGAGACCATAGTTGTTAGTTCTTAAATAGTGCTGCTTTTGTAACTGAACTTTGGTAACGTAGACGTATAGTTTTTTTTAGTAACTGTAAAATTTTATCGTGAGTGAGAAGTGATTGCTATGTCGTAGGTTTGTGAGTAGTGGATTAAGCTGTGGGATTTGTTCAAAGTATTTTCATTGGGGGGAATGCGGTGGGGAAGCCAGTGGTCATTTGAGGGTGATCCTGTCCTGGGAATGTAGAATCTGTAATAGAAACAAGTTAATAGAGGAGCAGGAGCGTAAGATCTGTGCCCTTCAGGTGCAGTTACAATGCGCAAAGGAGGAACTAGATAAGTTGAGGAGGGAGAAGGGTGCTGGGGAATGGGAACTGGTAGTTGACAAGAAGATAGATAGGAAAAGGAGGTAGTCAGACAGTTTTACTTTGCATACATGCAATAGATACGACAAACTGTCAAAGTTGAGCGGAGAGGAGCCTCGTGTAGCTGTATATGGAGGTAACTTGCAGCCGTCCTCAGCAATTATGAGGCCTAGGTTCTGCCGCTAGGTAGTTACCGGGTAGAGGTGTGGGCCAGCATTTGCAAGAAGTTTTGTGGAGTGAGTGCCAGGTCACAAGCATTGTGAAGCCTAATGCAGGGTTGGCTCAGGTGGCTGAAAGCATAGGGGAGTTATGTAAGAATTTTACAAAGGAGGATCAGGTAGTGATAGTGGGTGGTGCTGGGAGCAGTCGCAATAGGGACAGGGGGTATGATGTCAGTGGTGACTTGGTTAAGATAGCTACTCAAACTGGTGGCACTAATGTGCTTTTCGTGCAACTGTTTCAGCATAATGATCGGCCACACCTTAATGCGGCTGTTGGGGGCGTAATTGTGGGGCTGGGGAGTGCAGTGATGGGAGAGGGCATGGATCACATCTCAGTGGTGCCAGTTGGGTCTATCAGTAGATGGGGTTTCACTAGGCATGGCCTGCACCTCAATAGGTATGCGAAGGAGAGGCTACCTAAGCTTATAGGTGACAGTGTAGTGGGTGGTGGTGGCGGTAGTGGTGTCACTCATGGAAAAATTCCTGTAGTATTTGGTGTTAGAGCTGCACCTTTTTAATACTGAAGTCAGCTGATTGGTATACCAGCTTAAAGGAAGTGCCTCTAAGGTTCAAAAATGGTTCTAATGGCTCTGAGCACTATGCAAATTAACATATGGGGTCATCAGTCGCCTAGAACTTAGAACTAATTAAACCTAACTAACCTAAGGACGTCACACACATCCATGCCCGAGGCAGGATTCGAACCTGCGACCGTAGCAGTCGCGCGGTTCCGAACTGAGCGCTTAGAACCGCAAGACCACCGCGGCCGGCGTGCCTCTAAGGGCTCTCCTCCAGAGGATGTAATGTTTCCAAGTAGAGAAGGAATTGGCATATTTCATCAGAATATAAGAGTTATTAGAGATAAAGTTAGTGAACTGCTAACAGATGTTAACGCTGAAATTATTTGTATATCAGAGCACCACTTCAATAAATTGATAATTTATAGGCTTCCTTTACCAGGCTACATATTACCTGGCTGTTTCTCAAGGAGTTCCTTGCGGGGTGGGGAGGTGTCTCCGTACATAAAAAACAGTACGTTATTTGAGTCCATAGACTTATCACGACACTGCACTGAACAGATATTTGAAAGTTGTGCAGCATTTGTTGAATTTAGTGAAACTCAACTTCTAATTGCTGGTGTTTATAGGGCCTCTAACTCAAACTTCAGAGCATTTTTGCTTAAGCTAGAGAGGGTTCTTGATTCACTTTGTAGGAAGTACCAGAAAGTAGTTATATGTGGGGACTTCAATATTAATTTTGTATATGATTGTGCAAGAAAAAGGGGGGTTGGGTTGTTTGGGGAAGGAGACCAGAAAGCGATGTCATTGGTCTCATCGGATTAGGGAAGGATGGGGAAGGAAGTCGGCCATGCCCTTTGAGAGGAACTAACCCAGAATTTGCCGGGAGTGATTTAGGGAAATCACGGAAAACCTGAATCAAGATGGCTGAACGCGGGACTGAACCGTCGTCCTCCCGAATGTGAGTCCAGTGCCTTAACCACTGCGCCACCTCGCTCGGTCCCAAGAAAAATGATGTTGGTAGATCTCCTAAATTCATATGACCTGATGCCAACTGTGTTTTGTTTTTTTTTTCAAACTAGGGTGCAGGCGAATAGTAGCACAATTATAGACAATATTTTTATTCGTTCTTCAATACTAGATGGGCATCCTGTTAGTAAAAAAGGGAATGGCCTTTCAGACCATAATGCACAAATTTTAACACTAAAAGGTTTTTGTACTCAACCCAATGTCATATTTAGTTACAAAGAACGTAGGAAAGTCAATCCAACAGCAATAGAGTGTTTTTAAAACTTGTCAAGGAACAAGAGTGGCAAGATGTTTATAGTGCCAATAATACAGATGATAAATACAATGCTTTCCATGGCACATTTCTCATGCTCTTTGAGAGTTGTTTTCCATTAGAACATTCTGAATGGGGTACTAGCAGTAATAGACAGCACAGTTGGCTGACTAGTGGGATAATGATTTCATGTAGAACATAGGGCGAATTATATCAAAATGTTAGAAGTAGTCACAATCAAGCTAAATAAAAATTTAGTTTCAACAGGAAATCATACAAATTTCTTCGCAAATACCTTTCTGAGATTGACGTCTGAAATACTCCTCTGTGATACAAACAAGAGAGAGATTGAGTCAATAACTATATCACTGAAGACTAAGGACTCTCATGGATATGATGGAGTGCCTAGAAGCATATTAAAGTACTGTGCTGCACATGTTAGCCCTGTATTTAGCCATATTTGCAATTTTTCCTTTAGAGTTGGTCAGTTTCCTGACCGATTAAAGTACTCATCAGTAAAGCCGCTTTATGAAAAGGGAGAAAGGGATAATATAGATAATTTTAGACCTACTTCTATGCCATCAGTGTTTGCAAAAGTTACCGAAAAGGCTGTGCATGTAAGGTTAATTGATCACTTGATATCACACAATTTGCTGTCAAATGAACAGTTCGGTTTTAGAAGCCGTCTGACAACTGAAAATGCTGTATTCTGGCGTACAGACGTACTTTTATGCAAAATCGTAAGGTCCTAGCTCTTGTCCAATGCACCAAAGCCGACAAATAAGGGAATAACCGATAACTAAAACTTGAATAGTACTGCTTCTTACTGGCTACTATATCTTCTTAGAAGATATTTTTGTGTTATAATATGATGTTTTCAGTTTTCTCCGCATACCGCAACACGCGACATAATTTTGCAGACGATAAATGTAACCGTTTCAGAGAGAAAAGCGGCCAATGTGAAGATGTGGCAATAAAGTCGATTCGATAGCAAATGACGAAAGCGGGCGGATTTCAAGTTTTTACTACGTATGAAAAGTTTCCACATTCTCCCGTGCAACGTGGTTTCCAGACGTGGTTTCATGCTGAATCTTTAGGTCGTCGGTCATGTGCAATGTACCAAAGCCGGCAAATAAGTGAATAACCAATAACTAAAACTTGACTACTACTGCTTGTTACTGGCCGATAACATTTTCTTAGAAGCTTCTTCTGTGTTCTACTATGGTGCTTTTAGTGTCTCCGCATACAGCGGCAAGAGACATAACTTTGCAGACGATGTATGTGACCGATTCAGAGAGAAAATCGACCAATATGACGATCTGGCGTTAAGTCGATTCTTTTGGCAAATGACGAAAACGGGCGGATTTCTCATGGTGTTACTACATATGAAAGCTTTTCTCATTCTCCCGTGCAACGTGGCGTACAGACGTACTCTCATGCATAATCTTAAGGTCCTAGTTCATGTCCAATGCACCAAGGCGGCAAATAAGTGAATAACCGATAACTAAAGCATGTATATTACTGCTTCCTACTTTCGATTATATCTTCTTTGAAGCTTTTTCTTTGTTCTAATATAATGTTTTCAGTTTTTTCCGCATACCCCAACACGCGACATAACTTTACAGACGATAAATGTAACCGTTTCAGAGAGAAAAGTAGCCAATTTGACGATCTGACAATAAGGCGATTCAATGGCAAATGTCGAAAACGGGCGGATTTCTCATGTTGTTAGTACATATGAACACTTTTCACATTCTCCCGTGCAACGTGGCGTACATACGTACTTTCATGCAAAATCTTAAGCTCCTAGCTCATGTCCAACCGTGCGACTGCTAAGGTCGCAGGTTCGAATCCTGCCTGGGGCATGGATGTGTGTGATCTCCTTGGGTGAGTTAGGTTTAAGTAGTTCTAAGTTCTAGGGGACTAACGACCTCAGCAGTTGAGTCCCATTGTGCTCAGAGCCATTTGAACTGATGTTTAATGCACCAAAGCCGGCAAATAAGTCAATAGTATAGTTCTGCTTGCTACTTTCGATTACATCTTCTTAGAATCTTTTTTTGTGTTCTAATATGATGTTTTCAGTTTCTTCCGCATATTGCAATACGCGACATACATTTCCAGACGATAAATGTAACTGTTTCAGAGAGAAAAGCGGCCAATGTGACGATCTGGCATCAAGTCGATTCGATGGCAAATGACGAAAGCGAGCGGATCTCTCAAATTTTTACTACATATGAACAGTTTTCACATTCCCCCGCGCAATGTGATTTCCAGACGTCGTTTCATGCGAAATCTATAGGTCGTCGGTCATGTCCAATATACCAAACCCGGCAAATAAGTGAATTACCGATAACTAAATCTAGAATAGTACTGCTTCTTATTGGCGATTACATCTTCTTCGAAGCTTTTTCTGTGTTCTAATATAATGTTTTCAGTTTTTTTCCATACCGCAAAACGCGACATAATTTTGCAGACGATGGATGTAACCTGTTCTGAGAGAAAAGCGGCCAATGGGACGATCTGGCAATACATTCGATTCTATAGCAAATGACGAAAGCGATCGGGTTTCTCAGGTTTTTACTACATATGAACGCTTTCCACATTCTCCCGTGCAACATGTCGCACAGACGTACTTTCTTGCAAAATCTTAAGGTCCTAGCTCATGTCCAATGCACAAAAGCCGGAAAATAAGTGAGTAACCGATAACTAGAACTTGACTAGTACTGCTTGTTACTGGCCAATTACATCTTCTTAGAAGCTTCTTCTGTGACTACTATAGTGATTTTAGTATCTGCGCATACCGCGGCAAGCGACATAACTTTGCATACGATGAATGTAACCGTTTCAGAGAGAAAAGCCACCAGTGTGACGATCTGTCATTAAGTCGATTCGACGGCAAATGACGAAAACGGGCGGATTTCTCATGGTGTTACTACATATGAAAACTTTTCTCATTCTCCCGTGCAACGTGGCGTACAGACGTACTTTCATGCAAAATCTTAAGGTCGTAGCTCATGTCCAATGCACCAAAGCTGGCAAATAAGTGAATAAACCGATAACTGAAACTTGAATAGTACTGCTTCTTACTGGAAATTACATCTTCTTTGAAGCTTTTTCTGTATTCTAATATAATGTTTTCAGTTTTTTCCGCATACCGCAAGACGCGACATAATTTTGCATACGATAAATGTAACCGTTTCAGAGAGAAAAGCGGCCAATGTTACGATCTGGCATTAAGTCGATTCGAACGCAAATGACGAAAACGGGCGGATTTCTCATGTTGTTACTATTATGTACAACTTTGTCATTCTCCCGTGCAACGTGGCGTACAGACGTAATTTCATGCAAAATCTTAAGGTTATAGCTCACGTCCAATGCACCAAAGCTTGCAAATAAGTGAATAACCGATAGCAAAAACTTGAAAGTACTGCTTCCTACTTTCGATTACATCTTCTTAGAAGCTTTTTTGTGTTCTGATATGATGTTTTCAGTTTTTTCCACATATTGCAAACACGTGGCAGAAATTTCCAGACGATAAATGTAACCGTTTCAGAGAGAAAAGCGGCCAATGGGACGATCTGGCAATACATTCGATTCGTTAGCAAATGACGAAAGCGATGGATTTCTCAGGTTTTTACTACATATGAACACTTTCTACATTCTCCCGTGCAACGTGGCGTACAGACGTACTTTCATGCAAAATCCTAAGGTCCTAGCTCATGTCCAATGCAATAAAGCCGCAAATAAGTGAATAACCGATCGCTTAAACTTGAATAGTACTGCTTCCTACTTTCGATTACATCTTCTTAGAAGCTTTTTTTGTGTTCTAATAAGATGTTTTCAGTTTTTTCCGCATATTGCAATACGCGACATACATTTCCAGACGATAAATGTAACTGTTTCAGAGAGAAAAGCAGCCAATGTGAAGATGTTGCAATAAAATAGATTCGGTAGCAAATGAAGAAAGCGGGCGGTTTTCTCCAGTTTTTACTACATATGAACAGTTTCCACATTCCCCCGTGCAATGTGGTTTCCAGACGTCGTTTCATGCAAAATCTTTACGTCGTCGGTCATGTCCAATGTACCAAAGGCGGCAAATAAGTGAATAACCGATAACTAAAACTTGAATAGTACTGCTTCTTATTGGCGATTACATCTTCTTAGAAGCTTTTTCTGTGTTCTAATATGATGTTTTCAGTTCTTTTCCGCATATTGCAACACACGACATAAATTTCCAGACGGTAAATGTAACCTTTTCAGTGAGAAAAGCGGCCAATATGACGCTCTATCATTAATTCGATTCGATGGCAAATGTCGAAAACGGGCGGATTTTTCATGTGGTTACTACATGTGAACACTTTTCACATCCTCCTGTGCATCGTGGTTTCCAGACGTCGTTTCATGCAAAATCATTAGGTCGTCGGTCATGTCCAATGTACCAAAGCCGGCAAATATGTGAATAACTGATAACTAACACTTGAATAACACTGCTTGTTACTGGCCGATTACATTTTCTTAGAAGCATCCTCTGTGTTCTACTATTTTGCCTTTAGTGTCTGCGCATACCGCGGCAATCGACGTAACTTTGCAGACGATGAATGTAACAGTTTTAAAGAGAATAGCGGCCAATGTGACGATCTGGCATTAAGTCGATTCGAAGGATAATGTCGAAAACGGTCGGATTTCTCATGTTGTTACTACATATGAACATCTTTTACATTCACCCGTGCAACGTGGCGTACAGACGTACTCTCATGCAAAATCTTAAGGTCCTTGCTCATGTCCAATGCACCAAGGCGGGAAATAAGTGAATAACCGATAACTAAAGCTTGTATATTACTGCTTCCTACTTTCGATTACATCTTCTTTGAAGCTTTTTCTGTGTTCTAATATAATGTTTTCAGTTTTTTCCGCATATTGCAATAAGCGACATAAATTTCCAGGCGATAAATGTAACTGTTTCAGAGAGAAAAGCGGCCAATGTGAAGATCTGGTAATACTTTCGATTCGATAGCAAACGACGAAAGCGATTGAATTCCTCAGGTTATTACTACGTATGAACACTTTCCACATTCTCCCGTGCAACGTGGCGTACAGACGTACTTTCATGCAAAATCTTAAGGTCCTAGTTCATGTCCAACCGTGCGACTGCTAAGGTCGCAGGTTCGAATCCTGCCTGGGGCATGGATGTGTGTGATCTCCTTAGGTGCGTTAGGTTGAAGTAGTTGTAAGTTGTAGGGGACTAATGATCTCAGCAGTTGAGTCCCATTGTGCTCAGAGCCATTTAAACTGATGTCCAATGCACCAAAGCCGGCAAATTAGTAAATAACCGATAGCTAAAACGTGAATAGTACTGCTTCCTACATTCGATTACATCTTCTTAGAAGCTTTTTTCGTGATCTAATATGATTTTTTCAGTTTTTTCCTCATATTGCAATACGCGACATACATTTCCAGACGATAAATGTAATTGTGTCAGAGAGAAAAGCTGCCAATGTGAAGATGTGGCAATATAATAGATTCGGTAGCAAATGACGAAAGCTGGCGGTTTTCTGTAGTTTTTACTACATATGAACAGTTTCCACATTCCCCCGTGCAAAGTGGTTTCCAGACGTCGTTTCATGCAAAACTTTAGATCGTCGGTCATGTCCAATGTACCAAAGGCGGAAAATAAGTGAATAACCGATAGCTAAAACTTGAATAGTACTGCTTCTTACTTGCGATTACATCTTCTTAGAAGCTTTTACTGTGTTCTAATATGATGTTTTCAGTTTTTTCCTCATACCGGAAAACACGTCAAAATTTTGCAGATGATAAATGTAACCGTTTCAGAAACAAAAGCGGCCAATGTGAAGATGTTGCAATAAAATAGATTCAGTTGCAAATGACGAACGCAGGCATTTTTCTCTAGTTTTTACTACATATGAACAGTTTCCACATTCCCCCGTGCAATGTGGTTTCCAGACGTCGTTTCATGCAAAATCTTTAGGTCTTCGGTCATGTCCAATGTACCAAAGGTGGCAAATATGTGAATAACCGACAACTAAATCTTGAATAGTGCTGCTTCTTATTGGCGATTACATCTTCGTAGAATGTGCTTCTGTATTATACTATGTTGCTTTTGTGTCTCCACATACTGCGGCAAGCGACATATCTTTGCAGACGATGAATGTCTTTACTACATATGAACACTTTTCACATTTTCATATGCAACGCGTCTGCTAGACCTCCCCTCATGCAAAATCTTAAGGTACTAACTCATGTACAAGGCACCAAAGTCGGCTAAATATTCAATTTTCGGTAATTAAAACTTGAATTGTATTGCTTCTTGCCGGCTACTACATCAACTTAGAAGCTTCTTCTGTGTTCTACTATGGTGCTTTTAGTGTCTCCGCATACCTCAGAACGCAACATAGCTTTGCACACGATAAATGTAACCGTTTCAGAGAGAAGAGCAGCCAATGTGACGATCTGGCATAAAGTAGATTCGATAGCAAATGACGAAAACGAACGAATTTCTCTGGTTTTTACTACATATGAACACTCTTCACATTCTCCCATGCAACGTGGCTGCTAGTCCTCCCTTCATACAAAATCTTAAAGTTCTAGCTCATGTCTAAGGCACCAAAGCCGGCTAAAATATCACAAGTCGATAACTGATTTTGAGTCGTACTGCTTCTTACTGGTTATTAATTCAACTTAAAAGCTTCTTCTGTGTTCTACTATGGTACTTTTAGTGTCTCCGCATTCCGCAGCACGCGACATAGTTTTGCACACGATAAATGTAACCGTTTCATACAGAAGAGCGGCAAATGTGACTATCTGACACTAAGTCGATTCGATAGCAAATGACGAAAACGGGCGGATCTCTTACGTTTTTACTACATATGAATTCTTTTCACATTCTCCCGTACAACGGGCTGATAGTCCTCCCTTCATGCAACATCTTAAGGTTCTTGCTCATGTCCAAGGCACCAAAACCGGCTAAAAAATCCAAAATCGATAACTAAAACTTAAATTGTACTGCTTCTTACTGTCTATTACATAAACTTAGAAGTTTCTTCTGTGTTCCACTACTGTGCATTCAGTGTATCCGCATATCGCAGCACGCGACATAGCTTTGCACACGATACATGTAACCGTTTCAGAGAGAAGTGTGGCCAAAGTAAGGATCTGACATTAAGTCGATTCAATAGCAAATGACGAAAACGGGCGGATTTCTCAGGTTTTTACTACATATGAACACTCTTCACATTGTCCCGTGCAACGTGGCTGCTAGTCCTCCATTCATGAAAAATCTTAATGTCCAAGCTCATGTCCAAGGCACCAAAGCCGGCTAAAAAGTCAAAAATCGATAACTAAACTTGAGTTGTACTGCTTCTTACTTGCTATTACATCAACTTATAATCTTATTCTGTGTTCTACTATGGTGCTTTTAGTGTCTCCGCATATCGCAGCACGCAACATAGCTTTGCACACGATAAATGTAACCGTTTCAGAGAGAATAGCGGCCAATGTGACCATCTGACATTAACTCGATTCGATAGCAAATGACGAAACGGGCAGATTTATTAGGTTGTTTCTACATATGAACACTTTTCACATTCCCACGCGCAACGTGGCTGCTAGTCCTCCCTTCATGCAACATCTTAAGGTACTAACTCATGTCCAAGTCACCAAACCAGGCTAGTGAGTCAATAATCGGTAACTAAAACTAGAATTGTAGTACTCCTTACTACCCAATTATATCAACTTAGAAACTTTTTCTGTGTACGACCATGATTCATTTAGTGTCTCCGCATACTTCAAAACGCTACATAGTTTGGAAAACGATAAATGAAACCGTTTCAGAGATATGAGCCTCCAATGATTCGATCGTTCATTAAGTCGATTCGATAGCAAATGAAGAAAACGGGAGGATTTCTGAGGGTTTTACAACATATGAACACATTTCACATTCACCCGTGCAACGCGGATGCTAGTCCTCCCTTCATGCAAAATCTTAAGGTCCTAGCTCATTTCCAAGGCACCGAAGAAGGGAAAAACGTCAGTAATCGATAACTAAAACTTGTATTTTACTGCTTCTTACTGGCTATTACATCAACTTAGAAGTTTCTTCTGTGTTCTACTATGGTGCTTTCATTGTCTCCGCATTCCGCATTTCCGAGAGAAGAGCGGCCACTGTGACGATGTGACATTAAGTCGTTTGGAAAGCTAATGACGAAAACTGGCAAATTTTTCAGGTTTTTACTACATATGAACACCTTTCACATTCTCCCTTGCTACGTGGCTGCTATTCCTCCATTCATACAAAATTTTAAGGTCCTAGCTAATGTCCAAGGCACCAAAGCCGGCTAAAAAGTCAAAAATCAATAACTAAAACTTGAATTGTAAAGCTTCTTACTGGCTATTACATCATCTTAGAAGCTTCTTCTGTGTTCTACTATGGGGCTTTTAGTGTCTCCGCATTCCGCAGCACGCGACATAGCTTTGCACACGATAAATGTAACCGTTTCATGGAGAAGAGGAGCCAATGTGACGATCTGACATTAAGACGATTCGATAGCAAGTGAAGAAAACGGGCGGATTTCTTAGGTTTTTACTTCATATGAACAATTTTCACATTCTCCCGTGCAACGTTGCTGCTGGTCCTCCCTTCATGCATAATATTAAGGCCCTAGCTCATGTCCAAGGCACCAAAGCCGCCTTAAAAGTAAAAAATCGTTAACTAAAACTTGAATTGTACTGCTTCATATTGGCTATTACATCAACGTAGAAGCTTCTTCTGCGGTCTACTATGGTGCTTTTAGTGTCTCCGCATTCCGCAGCACGCGACATAGCTTTTCACACGTTAAATGTAACCGTTTTAGAGAGAATAGCGGCCAATGTGACCATTTGCCATTAAGTCGATTCGAAGGCAAATGACGAAAACGGGCGGATTTCACAAGTTTTCACTACATATTAACACTTTTCACATTCTCCCATGCAACGCGGCTGCTAGACCTCCCTTCATGATAAATCGTAAGGTCCTAGCTCATGTCCAAGGCACCAAAGCCGGCTAAAAAGTCAAAAATCGTTCACTAAAACTTGAATTGTACTGATTCTTACTGGCATTTACATCAAATTAGAAACTTCATCTGTGTTCTTTTATGGGGATTTTAGTGTCTCCGCAACCGCAGCAGGCGACATAGCTTTACACATGATTAATGTCACTGTTTCACAGGGAAGAGCGGCCAATGTGACGACCTGACATTAAGTCAATTCAATAGCAAATGACGAAAACGGACGAATTTCTCAGGTTTTTACTACATATGAACACTTTTCAGATTCTCCCGTGCAACGTGGCTGCTAGTCCTCCCTTCATGCAAAATCGTAAGGACCTAGCTCACGTCCAAGGCACCAAAGCCTGCTTAAAAGTCAAAAATCGATAAATAAAACTTGAATTGTACCGTTTCTTACTGGTCATTACATCAACTTAGGAGCTCCTTCTGTGTTCTACTATGGTGCTTTTAGTGTCTCCGAATTCCGCATCACGCCACATAGTTTTGCACACGATAAATGTAACCGTATCAGAGAGAAGAGCGGCCAATGTGACCATCTGACATTAAGACGATTCGATAGCAAATGACGAAAACGGGCGGATTTCCTAGGTTTTTACTACATATGAACACTCTCCACATTCTCCCGTGCAACGTGGCTGCTAGTCCTCCCTTCATGCAAAATCTTAAGGTCCTAGCTAATGTCCAAGGCACCAAACCTGGCTAAAAAGTTAAAAATCGTTAACTAAAACTTGAAATGTACTGCTTCTTATTGGCTATTACATCAAAATAGAAGCTTCTTCTGTGGTCTACTATGGTGCTTTTAGTGTCTCCGCTTTCCACAGCTAGCGACATAGCTTTGCACACGTTAAATGTAACCGTTTCAGAGAAAAGAGCGGCCAATGTGACCATCTGACATTAAGTCGATTCAATAGCAAATGACGAAAACGGGCGGATTTATTAGGTTGTTATTACATATGAAAACTTTTCACATTCACCCGTGCAACGTAGCTGCTAGTCCTCCGTTCGTAGAAATTCTAAAGGTCCTAGCTCATGTCCAAGTAACCAAAGCCGGCTAAAAATTCAATAATCGATAGCTAAAACTATTATTTTACTGCTTCTTACTGCCTATTACATCAACTTAGAAGCTTCTTCTGTGTTCTACTATGGTGCTTTTAGATTCTCCGCATTCCGCAGCACGCGACATAGCTTTGCACACGATAAATGTAACCGTCTCAGAGAGAAGAGCGGTTAACGTGACGATATGACATTGAGTCGATTTGATAGCAGATGACGAAAACAGGCGGATTTCTTAGGTTTTTACTACATATGAACGCTTTTTACATTCTCCCGTGCAACGTGGCAGCTAGGCGTACCTTCATGCAAAGTCTTAGGGTCCTAGCTCATGTCCAGGGCACCAAAGCCGGCTAAAAAGTCAAAAATCGTTAACTAAAACTTATAATTGTACTGCTTCTTATTGGCTATTACATAAACTTAGAAGCTTCTTCTGTGTTCTACTATGGTTCTTGTAGTGTCTCCGCATTCCGCAGCACGCGACATAGCTTTGCAGTCGTTAAATTTAACCGTTTCAGAGAGAAGAGTGGCCAGTGTGACGATCTGACATTAAGTCGATTCGATAGCAAATGACGAAAACGAGCGGATTTCTTAGGTTTTTACTACATGCGATCTCTTTCCACATTCTCCAGTGCAACGTGGCTGTTAGTCCTCCCTTCATGCGAAATATTAAGATCCTACCTCATGTCCAAGGAACCAAAGCCGGCTAAAAATTCAAAAATCGATAGCTAAATTTGAGTTCTTCTGCTTCTTACTGGCTATTACATCAACTTAGAAGCTTTTTCTGTGTTCTACTATGGTGCTTTTAGTGTCTCCGCATATTGCAGCACGCAACATAGCTTTGCACACGATAAATGTAACCGTTTCAGAGAGAAGAGCGGCCAATGTGACGATCTGATATCAAGTCGAATCGATGGCAAATGACGAAAACAAGCGGATTACTTAGTTTTTTACTACATTCGATCACTTTTCACATTCTCCCGTGCAACGTGGCTGCTAGTCCTCCCTTTATAGACATTCTTAAGGTCCTAGCTCATGTTCAAGGCACCAAAGCCGGCTAAAAAGTTAATAAACGATAACTAAAACGATTATTTTACGGCTTCTTACTGGCTATTACGTCAACTTGGAAGCTTCTTCTGTGTTCTACTATGGTGCTTGTAGTGTCTCCGCATATCGCAGCACGCGACGTAGCTTTGCACACGATAAATGTAACCGTTTCATATAGAACAGCCTCCAATGTGACCATCTGACATTAAGTCGATTCGATAGCAAATGACGAAAGCGTTCGGATTTCTTAGGTTTTTACTACATATGAACACGTTTCACATTCTCCCGTGCAACGTGGCTGCTAGTCCTCCATTCATGAAAAATCTTAATGTCCAAGCTCATGTCCAAGGCAATAAAGCCGGCTAAAAAGTCAAAAATCGATAACTAAACTTGAGTTGTACTGCTTCTTACTTGCTATTACATCAACTTATAATCTTATTCTGTGTTCTACTATGGTGCTTTTAGTGTCTTCGCATATCGCAGCACGCAACATAGCTTTGCACACGATAAATGTAACCGTTTCAGAGAGAATAGCGGCCAATGTGACCATCTGACATTAACTCGATTCGATAGCAAATGACGAAACGGGCAGATTTATTAGGTTGTTTCTACATATGAACACTTTTCACATTCCCACGCGCAACGTGGCTGCTAGTCCTCCCTTCATGCAACATCTTAAGGTACTAACTCATGTCCAAGTCACCAAACCAGGCTAGTGAGTCAATAATCGGTAACTAAAACTAGAATTGTAGTACTCCTTACTACCCGATTATATCAACTTAGAAACTTTTTCTGTGTACGACCATGATTCATTTAGTGTCTCCGCATACTTCAAAACGCTAAATAGTTTGGAAGACGATAAATGAAACCGTTTCAGAGATATGAGCCTCCAATGATTCGATCGTTCATTAAGTCGATTCGATAGCAAATGAAGAAAACGGGAGGATTTCTGTGGGTTTTACAACATATGAACACATTTCACATTCACCCGTGCAACGCGGATGCTAGTCCTCCCTTCATGCAAAATCTTAAGGTCCTAGCTCATTTCCAAGGCACCGAAGAAGGGAAAAACGTCAGTAATCGATAACTAAAACTTGTATTTTACTGCTTCTTACTGGCTATTACATCAACTTAGAAGTTTCTTCTGTGTTCTACTATGGTGCTTTCATTGTCTCCGCATTCCGCATTTCCGAGAGAAGAGCGGCCACTGTGACGATGTGACATTAAGTCGTTTGGAAAGCTAATGACGAAAACTGGCAAATTTTTCAGGTTTTTACTACATATGAACACCTTTCACATTCTCCCTTGCAACGTGGCTGCTATTCCTCCATTCATACAAAATTTTAAGGTCCTAGCTAATGTCCAAGGCACCAAAGCCGGCTAAAAAGTCAAAAATCAATAACTAAAACTTGAATTGTAAAGCTTCATATTGGCTATTACATCAACGTAGAAGCTTCTTCTGTGTTCTACTATGGTGCTTTTAGTGTCTCCGCATTCCGCAGCACGCGACATAGCTTTTCACACGTTAAATGTAACCGTTTTAGAGAGAATAGCGGCCAATGTGACCATCTGCCATTAAGTCGATTCGATAGCAAATGACGCAAACGGGCGGATTTCACAAGTTTTCACTACATATTAACACTTTTCACATTCTCCCATGCAACGCGGCTGCTAGACCTCCCTTCATGAAAAATCGTAAGATCCTAGCTCATGTCCAAGGCACCAAAGCCGGCTAAAAAGTCAAAAATCGTTCACTAAAACTTGAATTGTACTGATTCTTATTGGCTATTACATCAACTTAGAAGCTTCTTTTGTGGTCTAGTATGGTGCCTTTAGCGTCTCCGCATTCCGTAGCACGCGACATAGCTTTGCACACGTTAAATGTAACCGTTTCAGAGATAAGAGCGGCCAACGTGGCCATCTGACATTAAGTCGATTCGATAGGAAATGACGAAAACAGGCAGATTTATTAGGTTGTTACTACATATGAACACTTTTCACATTTTCCCGTGCAACGTGGCAGCTAGGTGTCCCTTCATGCAAAATCTTAAGGTCCTAGCTCATGTCCAAGGCACCAAAGCCAGCTCAAAAGTCAAAAATCGATAACTAAACTTGAATTGTACTGCTTCTTACTGGCATTTACATCAAATTAGAAACTTCATCTGTGTTCTTTTATGGGGATTTTAGTGTCTCCGCAACCGCAGCAGGCGACATAGCTTTGCACATGATTAATGTCACTGTTTCACAGGGAGGAGCGGCCAATGTGACGACCTGACATTAAGTCAATTCAATAGCAAATGACGAAAACGGACGAATTTCTCAGGTTTTTACTACATATGAACACTTTTCAGATTCTACCGTGCAACGTGGCTGTTAGTCCTCCCTTCATGCAAAATCGTAAGGACCTAGCTCACGTCCAAGGCACCAAAGCCTGCTTAAAAGTCAAAAATCGATAGATAAAACTTGAATTGTACCGTTTCTTATTGGTTATTACATCAACTTATAATCTTATTCTGTGTTCTACTATGGTGCTCTTAGTGTCTCCGAATTCCGCATCACGCCACATAGTTTTGCACACGATAAATGTAACCGTATCAGAGAGAAGAGCGGCCAATGTGACCATCTGACATTAAGACGATTCGATAGCAAATGACGAAAACGGGCGGATTTCCTAGGTTTTTACTACATATGAACACTCTCCACATTCTCCCGTGCAACGTGGCTGCTAGTCCTCCCTTCATGCAAAATCTTAAGGTCCTAGCTAATGTCCAAGGCACCAAAGCTGGCTAAAAAGTCAAAAATCGTTAACTAAAACTTGAAATGTACTGCTTCTTATTGGCTATTACATCAACATAGAAGCTTCTTCTGTGGTCTACTATGGTGCTTTTAGTGTCTCCGCTTTCCACAGCAAGCGACATAGCTTTGCACACGTTAAATGTAACCGTTTCAGAGAAAAGAGCGGCCAATGTGACCATCTGACATTAAGTTGATTCAATAGCAAATGACGAAAACGGGCGGATTTATTAGGTTGTTATTACATATGAAAACTTCTCACATTCACCCGTGCAACGTAGCTGCTAGTCCTCCGTTCGTAGAAATTCTAAAGGTCCTAGCTCATGTCCAAGTAACCAAAGCCGGCTAAAAATTCAATAATCGATAGCTAAAACTATTATTTTACTGCTTCTTTCTGCCTATTACATCAACTTAGAAGCTTCTTCTGTGTTCTACTATGGTGCTTTTAGATTCTCCCCATTCCGCAGCACGCGACATAGCTTTGCACACGATAAATGTAACCGTCTCAGAGAGAAGAGCGGTTAACGTGACGATATGACATTGAGTCGATTTGATAGCAGATGACGAAAACAGGCGGATTTCTTAGGTTTTTTACTACATATGAACGCTTTTTACATTCTCCCGTGCAACGTGGCAGCTAGGCGTCCCTTCATGCAAAATCTTAGGGTCCTAGCTAATGTCCAAGGCACCAAAGACGGCTAAAAAGTCAATAATCGATAGCTAAAACTATTATTTTACTGCTTCTTTCTGCCTATTACATCAACTTAGAAGCTTCTTCTGTGTTCTACTATGGTTCTTGTACTGTCTCCGCATTCCGCAGCACGCGACATAGCTTTGCAGTCGTTAAATTTAACCGTTTCAGAGAGAAGAGTGGCCAGTGTGACGATCTGACATTAAGTCGATTCGATAGCAAATGACGAAAACGAGCGGATTTCTTAGGTTTTTACTACATGCGATCTCTTTTCACATTCTCCAGTGCAACGTGGCTGTTAGTCCTCCCTTCATGCGAAATATTAAGATCCTACCTCATGTCCAAGGCACCAAAGCCGGCTAAAAATTCAAAAATCGATAGCTAAATTTGAGTTCTTCTGCTTCTTACTGGCTATTACATCAACTTAGAAGCTTTTTCTGTGTTCTACTATGGTGCTTTTAGTGTCTCCGCATATCGCAGCACGCAACATATCTTTGCACACGATAAATGTAACCGTTTCAGAGAGAAGAGCGGCCAATGTGACGATCTGATATAAAGTCGAATCGATGGCAAATGACGAAAACAAGCGGATTACTTAGTTTTTTACTACATTCGATAACTTTCCACATTCTCCCGTGCAACGTGGCTGCTAGTCCTCCCTTTATAGACATTCTTAAGGTCCTAGCTCATGTTCAAGGCACCAAAGCCGGCTAAAAAGTCATTAATCGATAGCTAAAACTATTATTTTACGTCTTCTTACTGGCTATTACGTCAACTTAGAAGCTTCTTCTGTGTTCTACTATGGTGCTTTTAGTGTCTCCGAATTTTGCAGCACTCAATATAGCTTTGCACACGATAAAAGTAACCGTTTCAGAGAGAAGAGCGGCCAATGTGACGATCTGATATAAAGTCGAATCCATAGCAAACGACGAAAACGGGCGGATTTCTTAGGTTTTTACTACATATGAACACTTTGCACATACTTTCGTGCAACGTGGCTGCTAATCTTCCCTTCATGCAAAATCGTAAGGTCCTAGCTGATGCACAAGGCACCAAAGCCGCCTAAAAATTTAAAAATCTATCACTAAAGCTTCAATTGTACTCCTCCTTACTGGCTATTACACCAACTTAGAAGGGTCTTCTGTGTTCTACTATGGGGCTTTTTGTGTCTCCGCATTCCTCAGCACGCGATATAGCTTTGAACACGATAAATGTAACCGTTTCATTGAGAAGAGCGTCCAATGTGACGACCTGACACTAGGTCGATTCGATATCAAATGACGAAAACGAGCGGATTTCTTAGGTTTTTACTATATTCGATCACATTTCACATTCTCCCGTGCAACGTGGCTGCTAGTCCTTCCTTCATGCAAAATCTTAAGCTCCTAGCTCATGTCCAAGGCACCAAAGCCGGATAAAAAGTCAAAGATTGATAACTAAAACTTGAATTATACTGCTTCTTACTGGTTATTACGTCAACTTAGAAGCTCCTTCTGTGTTCTACTATGGTGCTTTTAGTGTCTCCGAATTTTGCAGCACTCAATATAGCTTTGCACACGATAAAAGTAACCGTTTCAGAGAGAATAGCGGCCAATGTGACGATCTGATATAAAGTCGAATCCATAGCAAACGACGAAAACGGGCGGATTTCTTAGGTTTTTACTACATATGAACACTTTGCACATACTTTCGTGCAACGTGGCTGCTAATCTTCCCTTCATGCAAAATCGTAAGGTCCTAGCTGATGCACAAGGCACCAAAGCCGCCTAAAAATTTAAAAATCTATCACTAAAGCTTCAATTGTACTCCTCCTTACTGGCTATTACACCAACTTAGAAGGGTCTTCTGTGTTCTACTATGGGGCTTTTAGTGTCTCCGCATATCGCAGCACGCAACATAGCTTTGCACACGATAAATGTAACCGTTTCAGAGAAAAGAGCTGCCAATGTGACGATCTGACATTAAGACAAATCGACAGCAAATGACGAAGACGGGGGGATTTCTTAAGTTTTTTCTGCATATGAACACTTTTCACATTCTCACGTGCAACGTGGCTGCTAGTCCTCCTTTTATACAAATTCTTAAGGTCCTAGCTCATGCCCAAGGCACCAAAGCCGGCTAAAAAGTTAATAATCGATAGCTAAAACTACATTCCTGGAAATGGAAAAAAGAACACATTGACACCAATGTGTCAGACCCACCATACGTGCTCCTGACATTGCGAGACGGCTGTACAAGCAATGATCACACGCACGGCACAGCGGACACACCAGGAATTGCGGTGTTGGCCGTCGAATGGCGCTAGCTGCGCAGCATTTGTGCACCGCCGCCGTCAGTGTCAGCCAGTTTGCCGTGGCATACGGAGCTCCATCGCAGTCTTTAACACTGGTAGCATGCCGCGACAGCGTGGACGTGAACCGTATGTGCAGTTGACGGACTTTGAGCGAGGGCGTATAGTGGGCATGAGGGAGGCCGGGTGGCCGTACCGCCGAATTGCTCAACACGTGGGGCGTGAGGTCTCCACAGTACATCGATGTTGTCGCCAGTGGTCGGCGGAAGGTGCACGTGCCCGTCGACCTGGGACCGGACCGCAGCGACGCACGGATGCACGCCAAGACCGTAGGATCCTACGCAGTGCCGTAGGGGACCGCACCGAAAATTCCCAGCAAATTAGGGACACTGTTGCTCCTGGGGTATCGGCGAGCACCATTCGCAACCGTCTCCATGAAGCTGGGCTACGGTCCCGCACACCGTTAGGCCGTCTTCCGCTCACGCCCCAACATCGTGCAGCCCGCCTCCAGTGGTGTCGCGACAGGCGTGAATAGAGGGACGAATGGAGACGTGTCGTCTACAGCGATGAGAGTCGCTTCTGCCTTGGTGCCAATGATGGTCGTATACGTGTTTGGCGCCGTGCAGGTGAGCGCCACAATCAGGACTGCATATGACCGAGGCACACAGGGCCAACACCCGGCAACATGGTGTGGGGAGCGATCTCCTACACTGGCCGTACACCTCTGTGATCGTCGAGGGGACACTGAATAGTGCACGCTACATCCAAACCGTCATCGAACCCATCGTTCTACCACTCCTAGACCGGCAAGGGAACCAGCTGTTCCAACAGGACAATGCACGTCCGCATGAATCCCATACCACCCTACGTGCTCTAGAAGGTGTAAGTCAACTACCCTGGCCAGCAAGATCTCCGGATCTGTCCCCCATTGAGCATGTTTGAGACTGGATGAAGCGTCGTCTCACGCGGTCTGCACGTCCAGCACGAACGCTGGTCCAACTGAGGCGCCAGGTGGAAATGGCATGGCAAGCCGTTCCACAGGACTACATCCAGCATCTCTACGATCGTCTCCATGGGAGAATAGCAGCCTGCATTGCTGCGAAAGGTGGATATACAATGTACTAGTGCCGACATTGTGCATGATCTGTTGCCTGTGTCTATGTGCCTGTGGTTCTGTCAGTGTGATCATGTGATGTACCTGACCCCCAGTAATGTGTCAATAAAGTTTCCCCTTCCTGGGACAATGATTTCACGGTGTTCTTATTTCAATTTCCAGGAGTGTATTATTTTACCGCTTCTTACTGGCTATTACTTCAACTTAGAAGCTTCTTCTTTGTTCTACTATGGTGCTTGTAGTGTTTCCGCATATCGCAGCACGCGACATAGCTTTGCACACGATAAATGTAACCGTTTCAGAGAGAAGAGATTCCAATGTGACGATCTGACATTAAGTCGATTCGATAGCAACTGACGAAAACGGGCGGATTTCTTATGTTTTTACTACATTTGAACACATTTCACCTTCTCCCGAGCAACGTGGCTGCTAGTCCTCCCTTCATACAAATTCTTAAGGTCCTACCTCATGTCGAAGGCACCAAAGCCGCCTAAAAATTCAAAAATCGATATCTAAATTTGAGTTCTACTGCGACTTACTGGCTATTACATCAACTTAGAAGCTTTACTGTGTTCTACTATGGTGCTTTTTGTGTCTCTGCATATTGCAGCACGCAACATAGCTTTGCACACGATAAATGCAACCGTTTCAGAGACAAGAGCGGTCAATTTGACGATCTGATATAAAGTTGAATCGATAGCAAATGACGAAAACGGGCGGATTTCTTAGGTTTTTACTACATATGAACACTTTTCACATTCTCCCGTGCAACGTGGCGGCTAGTCCTCCCTTCATGCAAAATCTTAAAGTCGTAGCTCATGTCCAAGGCACCAAAGCCGGCTAAAAAGTCAAAAATCGATAACTAAAACTTGAATGGTACTGCTTCTTACTGGTTATTACATCAACTTAGAAGCTACTTCTGTGTTCTACTATGGTGCTTTTAGTGTCTCCGCATATCGCAGCTCGCAACATAGCTTTGCACACGATAAATGTATCCGTTTCAGAGTGAAGAGCGGCCAATGTGACGATCTGACATTAAGTCGATTCGATAGCAAATGACGAAAACGTGCGGATTTCTTAGGTTTTTACTACATATGAACACTTTTCACATTCCCCTGCGCCACGTGGCTGCTAGTGCTCCCTTCATGCAAAATCGTAAAGTCCTAGCTCAGTCCAGATCACCAAAGCCGGCTAAAAAGTCAAAAATCGATAACTGAACTTGAATTGCACTGCTGCTTACTGGCTATTACATCAACTTAAAAGCTTCTTCTGTGTTCTACTGTGGTGCCTTTAGTGTCCCCGCATATGGCATCACGCGACATAGCTTTGCACACGATAAATGTAGCCGTTTCAAAGAGAAGAGCGGCCAATGTGACGATCTGACATTAAGTCAATTCGAGAGCAAATGTTGAGAACGGACGAATTTCTTAGGTTTTTACTACATATGAACACTTTTCACATTCTCCCGTGCAACGTGGCTGCTAGTCCTCCCTTCATGCAAAATCGTAAGGTCCTAGCTCATGTCCAAGGCACCAAAGCTGGCTAAAAATTAAAAAATCGATCACTAAAACTTAAATTGTACTGCTATTTACTGGCTATTACATCAACTTAGAAGCTTATTCTGTGTACTACTATTGGGCTTTTAGTGTCTCCACATATCGCAGCACGCCACATAGTTTTGCACACGATAAATGTATCCGTTTCAGAGAGAAGAGCGGCCAATGTGACGATCTGACATTAAGTCGATTCGATAGCAAATGACGAAAACGGTTGGATATCTGTGGTTTGTATTACATATGAACACTTTTCACATTCTCCTGTGCAACGTGGCAGCTAGTCTTCCATAATTGCAAAATCGTAAGGTCCTAGGTCATGTCCAAGGCACCAAAGACGGCTAAAAATTTAAAAATCGATCACTAAAACTTAAATAAAACTGCTTCTTACTCGCTATTACATCAACTTAGAAGCTTCTTCTGTGTTCTACTACGGGGCTTTTGGTGTCTCCGCATTCCGCAGCACGCGACATAGCTTTGCACACGATAAATGTAACCGTTTCAGGGAGAAGTGCGGCTAATGTGACGATATGACATTAACTCGATTCGAAAGCAAATGACGAAAACGGTCGGATTTCTTTGGTTTTTACTACATATGAACATTTTTCACATTGTCCCGTGCAACGTGGCTGTAATTCTTAACTTCATGCAAAATCGTAACGTCCTAGCTCATGTCCAATGCACCAAAGCCTGCTAAAAAGTCAATAATCGGTAGCTAAAACTAATATTTTACTGCGTCTTACTGGCTATTACATCGACTTAGAAGCTTCTTCTGTGTTCTACTATGGTGCTTTTAGTGTCTCCGCATTCCGCAGCACGCGACCGTTTCAGAGAGAAGAGGGGCCAATGTGACCATCTAACATGAAGCCGAATAGATAGCTAATGACGAAAACGAGCTGATTTCTTAGGTTATTACTACATATGCACACTTATGAAATACTCCCGTGCAACGGGGTTGCTAGTCCTCCCTTTATGCAAAATCTTAAGGTACTAGCTCATGTCCAAGGCACCGAACACGGCTAAATATTCTATAACCTGTAACTAAAACTTGAATTGTACTGCTTCTTACTGTCTATTACATTAACTTAGAAGATTCTTCTGTGTTCTATTATGGTGCTTTTAGTGTCTCCGCATTTCGCAGCAAGAGACATAGCTTTGCACACGTTAAATGTAACCGTTTCAGAGAGAAGAGCGGCCAATGTGACGATCTGACATTAAGTCGACTCGATAGCAAATGAAGATAACGGGCTGATTTCTTAGGTTTTTACTACATATGAAATCTTTTCAAATTCTCCCATGCAACGTGGCGGCTAGTCCTCGCTTCATGCAAAATCTTAAGGCCCTTGCTCAAGTCCAACGCACCAAAGCCGGCTAAAAAGTCAAAAATCGGTAAGTAAACTTGAATGGTACTGCTTCTTACTGGCTATTACATCAACTTAGAAGCTTCTTCTGTGTTCTACTATGGTGCTTTTAGTGTCTCCGCATTCGGAAGCACGCGACATAGCTTTGCACACGGTAAATGTAACCGTTTCAGAGAGAAGAGCGGCCAATGTGACGATCAGACATTAACTCGATTCGAAAGCAAATGACGAAAACGGTCGGATTTCTTTGGTTTTTACTACATATGAACACTCTCCACATTCTCCCATGCAAGATGTTAGCTAGTCCTCCCTTCATGCAAATTCTTAAGGTCCTAGCTCATGTCAAAGTCACCAAAGCCCCCTAAAAAGGCAAAAATCGATAACTAAACTTTAATTGTACTGCTTCTTACAGGCAATTACATCAACTTCGAAGCTTCTTCTGTGCTCTACTAAGGTGCTTTTAGTGTCTCCGCATATCACAGCACGCGACAAAGATTTGCACACGATAAATGTAACTGTTTCAGAGAGAAAAGCTGCTAATTTGACGATCTCACATTAAGTCGATTCGATAGCAAATGACGAAAACGGGCAGATTTCTCAGGTTTTTACTACATATGAACAATTTTCACATTCTGCTGTGCAACGTTTCTGCTAGTCCTCCCTTCATGCAAAATCGTAAGGTCCTAGCTCATGTCCAAGGCACCGAAGCCGGCTAAAAAGTCAAAAATCGATAACTAAGTTTTATTTGTACTGCTTCTTACTGGCCATTACATCAACTTAGAAGCTTCTTCTGTGTTCTACTATGGTGCTTTTAGTGTCTCCGTATATCGCAGCACGCGACATAGCTTTGCACGCGATAAATGTAACCGTTTCACAGAGAAGAGCGGCCAATGTGACTATATGACATTAAGTTGATTCGATAACAAATGACGAAAACGGGCGGATTTCTTAGGTTTTTCTACATATGAACACTTTTCACATTCTTTCGTGCAACGTTGGTGCTAGTCCTCCCTTCATGCAAAATCTTATGGTCCTACCTCATTTGCAAGGCGCCAAAGCCGGCTAAAAATCCAAAAATCGAAAACTAAACTTTAATTGTACTGCTTTATACTGGCTATTACTTCAACTTAGAAGCTTCTTCTCTGTTCTACTATGGTTCTTTTAGTGTCTCCGCATTTCGCAGCTCGCGACATAGCTTTGCACAAGATAAATGTAACCGTTTCAGAGCGAAGAGCGGCCAATGTGACGATCTGACTTTAAGTCGATTCGATAGCAAATTTATTTATTTATTTATTTATTTTTTTATTTAACCTGACAAGATTAGGGCCATCAGTCCCTCTCTTACATCTAACCAGGCATTCTACTTATTTTACAGTCATATGTTGTAGTAGGCATGTTAAACTACATCTAATACAAAAAGTGAGATAAACAATTAGAAAGGTTCACCTCGAAAAATACATTATTGAAGAGAAAGGTTTCAGATAGGAGTGCTGGCAGCAGGGAGTGTGGGGGGAACTCATGGTGAAGGGAGGAGAGGAATAGAGGGACATGATGAAACATAATTAAGGAAAATATAAAGGAAAAGAAGACTGCGTGGCTAATAGAGATAGATGAAGAGGAAGGCATCTCAGAAGCAAGATAGGAGACGCTAGCTTTGCTATTTGACATATGAGAGGATTGGCCTTGCACATTAATTTTGTGGAGAATTTTCATGCGGATGATAGTAGGAAATGCTTCAACTTCTTCTTAAAAGCAACAGGAGATTGAATTTTCCTCAAGGTGAGGGGCAGTTTGTTCCAGAGGCGAACAGCGGCAACTGAGAAGGAGTTTGCAAAAGTTTTTGTTTTGTGAGTGGGCACAGCTAGGATACCAGATAAGAGTGACCTCGTGTTTCGATTATGATGGCATTACACGTTTTTAATCTCTGAAGCTAGGTACTGGGGTGCTTGCGCGACGAGGAGTCGGTGAAGTAGACATATAGTGTGGTAGTCACGCAGTTTGTCCGGCCGCAGCCACCCTAGCTCGGAGTATGAAGCACTAACATGATCATATCGGCGAATGTTGCAGGTGTAACGCACACAGGCATTCATGGTTAGCTCTAGCCGTCTTTTGTTTTCACTACTCATGCCTTGTTGAATCACATCACAATAGTGGAGGTTCAGTAGAACGAGTGCTTGCACGAGCTGGCGTTTCAAGTTCTGTGGGAATATGTTCCGAAACTTTTTGAGAGCATAGAGAGAAGCAGACGTCTTTCGGCACACTGCGACTGTATTCTCCGCCCAGTTGAGATGCTCGTCCAAAGTTACACCCAAGTTTTTCACTGTTTTCTGATATGGTATTGGAGTACCTTCGAGCAGAATAGGAGGTAGCCGTTCGCGGAAATCTGAACTTATTAATTTCTGATGGGCTATTAAGATTACTTGCGTCTTTTTTGCGTTTAATTTAAGCCCCTGGTTTTTCGCCCATGTCACTACTGAAGACAGATCATCATTCATCAGAGCGATTGCAGTGTTTACGTCTTCAGGTCTGACGCTTAGGTAGAGCTGGAGGTCGTCGGCATATGTTTACAGGAGGACAAAACCGACGAAAACAACAGTGGTCCTAAGACTGATCCTTGTGGCACTCCCGAAGAAACATGTTTCGAGGAAGATTTTTCATTTGCGCAGACAACACATTGCTGTCTGTCTTTTAAGTAGCTTTCAAACCATCTCATTGCACTATCAGAGAAATTAAGCTGTTGCACTTTTCTGAGTAATATGTCAAAGTTAACAGTGTCAAAAGCTTTGCTGAAGTCCAGTAGCGTCAATATTGTTGCCTTTCGATTGTCGATGGCATATTTCAGGTCATCAGTTACTTTAATTAGAGCAGTGTTTGTGCTGTGATGTTTACGGAAACCAGATTGAAATTTGTCATATAGACTGAATTCATGCAAGTGTTCAGTGATTTGGTCATGAACAATATATTCAAGTGCTTTGGAAACAGCTCGCTGTATGCTAATTGGTCGGTAATCACAAGGCAGTTGCGGGTTTTCGATCTTAGGGATGGGTCGAATTATGCTTCTTTTCCATGCAGTGGGGTATATTCTGTTCACGAGGGAAAAATTAAATATGTCAGTTAAGACAGGTACTAAGATATCGGCAACATTCTTAATCATGGTTATACCGATAATGTCGTTGCCTATTGCATCAGAAGAGATTCTCATTATTGCTATTCTTGCCGTATTTGTTGTTACATGTTTTAGATGGAAGGCATCGTTGTTAGTTATCCTGTTTTGGGATTCTTGTGGACGGTAATTATCAGCCGTGCTGGTAATCAGAGGTGCAGAGAAGAATTCATTTAATTCGTTAGCTGACACATGAAAAGTAGTTTCCGATTTTGCCTTTCCGACCCCCAAGCTACGGAGATTCTTCCATAGAGTCGTGGGTTTCAGATCGCTGCATACAAGGGAGCGAGCGTGCCTGATTTTGGCATTGCGAATGCATTGTTTCACTCTGTTCCGTAGCTTTCTATATTCTTCGAAACGCTCGGTTTTCGGATCTGCCTTGAAACGCCTGTGGGCAGCATCATTATTAGTCATCCTTTGACGTAATTCAGCTGTCAGCCATGGAGCAGGAGATTTTCTTACACGGACTGTGTGCGCAGGTGCATGTTTGTCATAGAGGGCAAAGAGTTTATCACCAAGTTCATTAATTTTGCCGTCGATTGAAGGTTCTCTGATTATTTGATGCCATGAGATTTCTGAGCAATCGGCTGTTAGAGCGTCAAGGTCAATACTTTTCATGTTCCTACAAGTTATGTAACGCGTAAAGTCAAAAATCGATAAATAAATTTGAATTGTACTGCTCCTTACTGGCTGTTACATCAACGTAGAATCTTCTTCTGTATTCTACTATGGTGCTTTTTGTGTCTCCGCATATCGCAGCACGCGACATAGCGTTGCACAAGATAAATGTAACCGTTTCAGAGTGTAGAGCAGCCAATGCGACGATCTGACATAAACTCGATTCGATAGCAAATGACGAAAACGGGCCGATTTCTTATGTTTTTACTACATATGAATATTTTTCACATACTACCGTGCAACGTGGCTGCTAGTCCTCCCTGCATGCAAAATCTTAAGTTCCTAGCTCATGTCCAGTGCCCCAAAGCCGGCTAAAAAGTACAAAATCGATAACTTGAATTGCACTGCTTCTTACTGGCTAGTACATCAACTTAGAAGTTTCTTCTGTGTTCTACTATGGTGCTTTTAGTGTCCCCGCATTCCGCAGTACACGACATAGCTTTGCACACGATAAATGTAACCGTTTCAGAGAGAAGAGCGGCCAATGTGACCATTTGACATTAAGTCGATTCGATAGCAAATGACGAAAAGGGGCGGATTTGTTAGGTTTGTACTACATATGAACACTTTTCTCATTGTCCCCTGGAACGTGGCTGCTAGACCCTGCATGCAAAATCTTAAGGTCCTAGCTCAGGTCCAAGGCTCCAAAGAAGGCTAAAAAGTAAAAAATCGATAACTAATCTAGAATTGTCCTGCTTCTTACTGGCTATTACATCAACTAAGAATCTTCTTGTGTTCTACTATAGTGCTTTTAGTGTCTCCGAATATCGCAGCACGCGTCATAGCCTTCTACACGATAAATGTAACCGTTTCAGAGAGTAGAGCTGCCAATGTGACGTTGTGTCATTAAATCGATTCAATAGCATATGACGAAAACGGGCGGATTTCTTAGGTTTTTTCTACATATAAATAGGTTTCAAATACTCCCGTGCGACGTGGCTGCTAGTCCTCCCTGCATGCAAAATCTTGAGTTCGTAGTTCATGTCCAAGCCCCAAAGCCGACTAAAGAGTCAAAATCGATAACTTGAATTGTACTGCTTCTTACTGGATATTACATCAACTTAGAAGCTTCTTCTGTGTTCTACTATGGTGCTTTTAGTGTCTCCGCATATCGCAGTACGCGACATAGCTTTGCACTCGATAAATGTAACCGTTTCAGAGAGAAGAGCGGCCAATGTGACCATCTGACATTAAGTCGATTCGATAGCAAATGACGAAAACGGGCGGATTTCTTAGGTTTTTTCTACATATAAATAGGTTTCAAATACTCCCGTGCGACGTGGCTGCTAGTCCTCCCTGCATGCAAAATCTTAAGTTCGTAGTTCATGTCCAAGCCCCAAAGCCGACTAAAGAGTCAAAATCGATAACTTGAATTGTACTGCTTCTTACTAGATATTACATCAACTTAGAAGCTTGTTCTGTGTTCTACTATGGTGCTTTTAGTGTCTCCGCATATCGCAGTACGCGACATAGCTTTGCACTCGATAAATGTAACCGTTTCAGAGAGAAGAGCGGCCAATGTGACCATCTGACATTAAATCGATTCGATCGCAAATGACGAAAACGGTCGGATTTGTTAGGTTTTTACTACATATGAACTCTTTTCTCATTGTCCCCTGCAACGTGGCTGCTAGACCTCCCTGCATGCAAAATCTTAATGTCCTAGCTCATGTCCAAGGCTCCAGAGAAGGCTAAAAAGTAAAAAAATCGATAACTATACTTGAATTTTACTGCTGCATACAGGCTATTACATCTACTTAGTAGCTTCTTCTGTGTTCTACTATGGTGCTATTAGTGTCTCCGCATATCGCAGCACGCGACATAGCCTTCCACACGATAAATGTAACCGTTTCAAAGTGTAGAGCGGCCAATGTGACGAACTGACATAAAGTCGATTCGATAGCAAATGACGAAACCTGGCGGACTTCTTAGGTTTTTACTACATATGATCACTTTTCACATTCTCCCGTGCAACGTGGCTGCTAGTCGTCCCTGCATGCAAAATGGTAAGGACCTAGCTGATATCCAAGGCACCAAAGAAGGCTAAAAAGTCAAAAATCGATAAATAAACTTAAATTGTACTGCTTCTTACTGGCTATTACATCAACTTAGAAGCTTCTTCTGTGTTCTACTATGGTGCTTTTAGTGTCTCCGCATATCGCAGCACACGACATAGCTTTGCCCACGATAAATGTAACCGTTTCAGAGAGAAGAGCGGCCAGTGTGGCGATCTGGTATTTCGTCGATTCGATAGTAGATGCCGAAAACGGGAGGATTTCTTAAGTTTTTACTACATATGATCAGTTTTTACACATTCTCGTGTAACGTGGCTCCCAGACCTCTTTTCATGCAAAATCGTAACGTCGTCAGTCATATCCCTGGCGCCATAGGCGGCTAATAAGTCAATAATCGATAGCTAAAACTTGAATTGTACTGCTTCTTACTGGCCGATTACATCAACTTAGAGCCGGCCGCGGTGGTCAAGAAGTTCAGGCGCTCAGTCCGGAACCGCGGGACTGCTACGCTCGGAGGTTCGAATCCTGCTCGGGCATGGATGTGTTTAATGTCCTTAGGTTAGTTAGGTTTAAGGAGTTCTACGCTCTAGGGGACTGATGAAAACAGATGTTAAGTCCCATAGTGCTCAGAGCCATTTGAACCAATAACTTAGAAGCTTCTTCTGTGTTCTATGGAGTTGCTATTAGTGCCTCCGCATGCCGCAGCAAGGGACATAAGTTTCCAGACGATAAATGTAACTGTTTTATAGAGAAAAGCATCCAATGTGACGATATGTCATTACGTCGATTCGACGGCAATTGACGAAAACGGGACGATTTCTTAGGTTTTTACAACACATGAACACTTTTCCAATTCTATCGTGTAACGTGTCTTCCAGACTTCGTTTCATGCCAAATCTTAAGGTCGTCGGACATGTCTGAGGCACCAAAGCCGGATAATAAGTCAATAATCGATTACTAAAACTTGAATTTTACTGCTTCTTACTGGCTGATTACATCAACTTATAAGTTTCTTCTGTGTTTTACTGTGTTGCTATTAGTGCCTCCGCATACCGCAGCACACAAAGTAAGTTTGAAGACGATGAAGGTAACCGCTTCACAGAGAAATTTCAAATTCTGTGTCTGTGTCTATTGCCTGCTCATATTGTTTAAAGCAGGTTGCTCTAAATGCCCAGTGGATCTGATTCCATTGATACCTATTCTAAACAATCTCGGATTGGTAAAGACCAAGCTCTGCTTATACTTATAGTCTGGGAAGTTGACATATCTTAGACAGTAAAATATGATGGTTAAAGATGTCCACTGAGTATTCCCATATACACTGAAGTTAGCTTTGAACAACAAATTATTAATTGGCCACCTACTCTTGACTCAATAGCTACTAAGATCTTTCACTAGTGAAGGAGGTGACGACGTTGTTATGTCCACTAGAGGCTTCTGTAGTTTGCTGAAAATGATGTGATATAATTGTGCCTTGTGATTTTCTGTGGAGTTCCAGAGTAAGTTCTATACTGGTGCAGGACATTCATTCGTGCTGTTCTCATTCGAGGCAATCCTGGATTCTGAATCTCAAGCACCAGAGGATTATAAACAGCAATGCAACCTCTGTCTTCCTGGCTGTGCACTATTTCAAAGTGCTCTGGTTGACAGTCTCTTCTCATTGTGCAGTGCTTGTAGATTATTGTAAATGGATTATCTGCATTATTTAGAACATCTCATTCTAAACTTTCTAAAGAACGAGACTTTTCTGTCATGACCACTTTTTGTGTGAGGTGATAAATACCAGGAATTTGATTGCATTTTGAGAACCTAATGGTAACTAACATTATTGTCTATGTAAATTAATGGAACTGGATTTTTCCTGAGGTCAGCAGTTTTCCGAAGGTCGTCGTTTTTCCCGAGGTCGTCGTTTTTCCCGAGGTCGTCGTTTTTCCCAAGGTCGGCGTTTTTCCCCGAGGTCGGCGTTTTTCCCCGATGTCGGCGTTTTTCCACGATGTCGTCGTTTTTCCCCAAGGTCGGCGTTTTTCCACGATGTCGTCGTTTTTCCCAAGGTAGGCGTTTTTCCCCGAGGTCGGCGTTTTTCCCCGAGGTCGGCGTTTTCCCCCGAGGTCGGCGTTTTTCCCCGAGGTCGGCGTTTTTGCCCCGAGGGCGGCGTTTTTCCCCGAGGTCGGCGTTTTTGCCCTAAGGTCGGCGTTTTTCCCCGAGGTCGACGTTTTTTCCCGAGGTCTGCGTTTTTGCCCCGAGGTCGGATCAAAGATTTTTTTTCCCGAGGTCTAGAAATCTATCGATATATTGAAAATCCAACGTATTTTCATGTATGTAGACTATACTGTTATGTCATGTCATCTTGAAACATTTATCCGACCACTAGATAATGGTATTTATCAAGATAGCGATATATTTCGTTATATCTATTTATTTCGATAATCGTTTTCTTAGGGGTACAGATTTATTTTGAGACGTCCATACTTTTCCCATTATCGATTCAATTCGATATATCGACTTACGTTGATGCGCACATTAAACCATGATATCGATTTATTTCGAGATATCTATCTATATTGAGGAGTCTATTTATTTCGAGATATCGATTGATTTAGAGTATACGATTATATCGAGATATCGATTTATTTTGATATACCGACACAATTAAGGTTGTCTATATATTTCCAGGTATCGATATATTTCCATGTATTGGTGTACTACAGATATCGATTTTTATCGAGATATCGATATAATTCAAGGTACCTCCATATCTCTAGTAATCCATAAATTTCTAGATATCGCTATTTTGAGAGATATCTTTATATTACGTGGTACCAATATATTTCGAGATATCGATTTATTTCTGTACCTCAATTTATCTCGATATGTCGACTAGCATCGAGATTTCGGTCTATATGGTAAGCCGAAATGCGTCTAGATGTCGATATACTTCGGGATATCGACTCATTTCGGTGTAGCGGATGTTTGGAGGTGTCGATTTATTTCGAGGTTTCGATTTATTTCACGGTGTCGATTTATTTCGAGGTTGCGATTTTTCGAGTGTTGCGATTTATTTCGAGGTGGCGATTTATTTCGAGGTGGCGATTTATTTCGAGGTGTGGATTTATTTCGAGGTGTCGATGTATTTCTAGGTGACGATATATTTCGATGTTACTTGTCGACTGCATCAGCTTAGAACCTATTTCGGACAGAGTGGTGCGACTGCATACCTCAGCAGGCGACATTGATATCCAGACGATGAATTTTACCGTTTCCGAGAGAAAAGCGTGCGATGTGATGAATTGGCACTACTTCATTATGAAAACAAATGACGAAAACGTGAGGTTTTCTTCGGTTTTTCTGCCACTGCTGCCAACTTTCAGCCCACCCCCTCCTCCCCTTCCCCAGTCGTGGCGATCAGCTTTTGTGATGGAAATGGACACAGGAAAGTAATAACGTTCCATGAAATCCCATTCTAGGGACGTTCAAGGGTAAATGTTCCAGACGGTTTATTTGCATTAAGACACGCATACTGCGCATCTACAATGTCACATCTGCCAGATCGTTTCTATTGTCAACAGTGGAAAACAAAACAGCGTACTGAAGAAGCCATAGTGAGACGCGGTTTTTGGTAGACGAAATAATAGGAATACTCTAGCCATTGATAATGATGATCTAATGAGAATTCTGGTATTGTTTTGAAAGATGCATTTAAATATGCATTGAACGTAGCTCCAAATTATTTTGAGAATTATAATTGCGGTATTATGAATCTACATTGGAGATTTTGTAATGCAAAACATTTCGATCTGAGAATACTTTACGTGATAGTACGGCATTGACCTTGTGTGTCACTAGGGTAAAGTTAATTTGCCGCCATTCACATAAAATTTATCCGCCATTAACATAAAATCTATTTTTCAGCGTACTGCAATAAGGACTCACTTCAGATGATTGGACAATTAAAGAGAACTCAAACCGTTATTTTAATAGTATTCGTAGGTCCATTGCAGCATTTACCGTGGACAGTCCCTGAGCCTAGACTGTCAGTTTTATGTAGGGAGTACTACTTTAAAAAAGCACTCCGTGTTCAGGTCACAAGTGGCCAATCAGGACCATCCGACCGCCACGTCATTCTCACTGAGGGTGGAGGAGGAGCTGGCTCTCCCACTCGTTGTGGTAGTTTCCTTTGACTGGAGCCGCTACTATTCGGACGAGTAGTTCCTCAATTGGCATCGGAAGGCTGAGTGCAACCCGAGAAATGCCAACAGCGCATAGCGGCCCATATGGTCACCCATCCAAGTGCCGACCACGCCCGAAAGTGCTAAACTCCAGTTATCTGACGGGAACCGGTGTATCCACTGCGGCAAGGCCATTGCCTCTACCACTTTTTATGATATTTTTGATCGTAGTTCAGGTCTGATGGCTGGGAAGAATGGACGTTTACCATGTTATGCACATTTATATTTTCACTACGTCGACACAGCTGGCCCAATTACGACCACAGGTGATGGTAGCCATAATGATCGTGCCAAGCATCCCGTGTACATTAGTTACACCCAAGTGTGTGGGCATCACAGCATTCGTGACATTTAAATTTGTTACTTCTTTGCTACTATATTCGCAATAAATTTTGCAGACAGTATCCGCATATGACGCTGAATGTACCTACAAAATTATATCATTGTACGACACATATTTCGGGAGATACGTCATAAAAACTCAGGACAAGGCCAGACGCTGCATAGTACGGACGTGGACGCACAGCTCTAAATAAATGCCTGGTCAACACCAAGCTTTTCCGCTAGTCATCTATAAAGATAAAAAATCCCCAATATTGTCTACCAGCGTATTTTTGAAAAACCTTTATTTTGTCATCCATTTTTTTCCTGTAAAAATCGTAAAAGCCGTGCATCATTGTGTTTTTAAAAAGCGTTTCTTATTGTCATCTCTTTTTATGTATTTTAAACCATCTATCGCTTGTGTAACCTGTGGCTACAAGTCCATTCCCTTTATGGTGTAATCGAAATAATAAACAACGCAAAAAAGTGTGGGTCAATTTCTTCCTCATTTTTCGGAACTTCTGATAATAGTAAATCGTTGGCTCTTTGAGGGCGTGGTAGGTACATACAAGAGATTAGTGTAAGATTAGAATTTGGGTTAGATGCAGTGCCAGGAGGTTCTGTTTCTATCTGGCTAGCTTCAGAGTACTTCACCATCTACTAAGTGATGCGTTTCATTGTGAATGGTGTGTTCTGTGCTACGTCTACCCTTTTACTGCACAATGCTGTTCCTTCGATGCTATTAAAACCAGGATGTTATCAAAATATATGCACAGTGGCAGACTGGAGTCTGCAGAAATATTTCCAGTGGTGGGGAGGGGGGAAGGCGCGTCGGGGCTGGAGTGCATGATTCTGAAACTGGCACTCTGTGTACAAATCAGCTGGTCAGTTACGAGGTGCATCAAGCTACAAGACCCTAACTCTATAAGCGCTACAACTGGCCAAAGCTAAGGTTTATCAGTATTGTGGAGAATTCTTATCTGGAAGAGTATACTGTAACGAATAAAAACTCTTTACTCCAGATTCCAGGGAGGGTTGGGGGCGATGGGTGAAAGTGCCCTTTTGCCTATCCTCCCCTCCCGACCTCTTCCCCTCCCCCTCCCCTTCACCCTCGCAGACGCCAATGGCTGGCCCGTTCATTTTGAGAACATCAGAGCTCCAGTAACCTTTCTGAGAAACTGTTCTTGTTGTCCTTGTGCGTCAATCTTACCACTCAGAACACCAGTGGGAATGTTGGTTATCGCTGAAATAACTGGTTTTCGGCTCTTATCAGTTTCCCAACCCTTCTTTAAGCTAATTGTTAAAGCCCGTCACAATACCAGTTCTTGTAATAACCGATTTTCAGTCTTTTATTTACATTATTTTCTCTAGTAAACGTAGAAATCAAACAAAGATTAAACAATTTTTACTTTCTCAGTTTCTTGATAAATGGCACCAAAATGTCAAATTAAATACCCTTATGATGACCTGCAGCCGTTCAGAACGAAATTAGAATTATATTAATACCGTCAGCTGCTCACGTGTGTCGATATATATCAACGGCGACAGGTGACAATGTGTGCACGTCTGGGACTCGAACCCGGGATCTCCTGCTTACATGGCAGGTGCTCTGCCCATCTGAGCCACCGAGGGCACAGACGATAGTGTGACTGCAGGTACTATCTCGCGCACGCCTCCCGCGAGACTCACATTCTCACCTTGCATGTCCACACACTACATTCGTAGTGTCCCACACCGACACACTCATTACTCGTGGAACACATTCTTACCAAGTCCAGTTCGGGGAATACGTGTGCATCTTCACAGAAGAAGGTCATGGCTGGTATTGCCAGAACCATATACTTATATTGATATGGACATGTCTTCCACGAGGAATGAGTGTGTTGGAGTGGGACTCTACGACTGTAGTGTATGGACATTCAAGGTGAGAATGTGAGTCTCGCAGGAGGCGTGCGCGAGATAGTCCCTGCAGTCGAACCATACACTGTGTCCTCTGTGCCTCAGATCGATAGAGCGTCTGTCATTTTAGCAAGAGATCCCGGGTTCGAGTCCCGGTCGCGGCACACATTTTCACTTGTCCACGTTGATAGTTATCAACGCCCGCGAGCAACTGACGGTAAAATATAATTCTAATTTCTTTAAATTAAATAGTCAAATAAAACTTTGTCCGATCTTCGCTGCTGGCGAGTGCTTCTATACTACAGAAAACTGGCAATATTATCCTACTGATTATAGTTTTTAGAAGCTCTGCTCAAAAATTATATTGTAATCGGTTATCACAGCACTATGCAGGCATTACGTATAGTCCAGCGATAAAGAGTGAAAACTGCGGCAGGAGAACTCTCTTTTTCGTTTTAATTTCTCTGTTTTTAAGGGCTAAAAGCAGATAACGGCATACTACGTAGACACAGCAGCAGATCAGGCACTTTCTACTTTTATCCAGAACTATGAATGATTTGTTAAATTTTAACTTTTTTCCTTGTATGATGTCGCAAGTCGACCAAATCTAACTTTGTTCTTCACTCGTACCGCATATCGTAAAATACTTCCAGACTTCCAGATGGTGCCATTCTATGTTACAACTGACGTTCGACAACAGCGAGAAACTGTGTCCAGTCTCGCGCTCTGCTTGTATAACAGGCACAGTATTGTCTCGGCAATGTTGGACCAATCCATTTGTTGCTCGTTTCTATCAGCAGTGTTATTAAAGTGGCATACATAACTTTTCCCATTTTTTTCTGTAATAACGCCGTATTTCAGTGCTATGGAAATCTTACGAATAAAAATTACTCGTCTTTTTTTAAAAAGGTTTATTTGAAAACTAAAAATTTTACTACGACATCTGTGGCTAATTGATATATCTGTTTTTACGTGGTTATCAGGAAAAAATGAAAAGATACTTGTTATAACCGAGAGCAAACAAATACTGAAAGACATCGGTTATTCAGAACTAAAATACCCATGTCGTTTTAACTGATCGGTTTTTCTATCTATAAACTGCAGTGTCGCCATAGAAAAGTGTGTCGCTCCATCAATGTCCATAGCAACTTTGAGATATGTGTTTATGCGCAATATCGGCAAATGGAAACACGAAGAGGTAATAAGCACCTGAGCGATAGAATTTATTTCACAGTCAGAAAAGTCGAGTGACAGGCAAGACTGAATCACTGTAATAGAAATTATATGGAAAGCTGTGTAAAGGAAAATTTCCAGTTCTTTCGTGGATTCCAAAATTGAAGCAAATTCCGGGACACCAAGGTGACATAGTCTTATACGGATAGTATTCCATGACTAACGTAATTGGCCCATATACTGTACTGGTATACGGATAATATTACACGACTAACGTAATTTACCTGAAATAATTTACAAACATGTTACTGTAACATTCGCTACTACTCATTACGCTAATTCACCTTCAGCCATTAAGCGCAAATCTCAGTTATGATACGTGCGCCAAACAAAAATTTATCAACCTAGTAACTCAAGACAACTACAAACGATCATTGTGTGCAAAATAAATAGAACACTTCATAAGAAGAACATGACGGGTTTGAATCATTCCCACCGCAAAGGATGAAAAATTCAGGCTCGCACACAAGACCACTTGATAACTAACCAGAAATTCAGATTAGTTGTAGCTTCGGTGACAATCGCCTTTTTTACATTTTCCCCGTAAACTAGATAATTATGAAACGTAAGCAACTACTGTAAAATATCTGCGGCAACGGCCTTGCCGCGGAGGTTGCATCGGTTCACGTGGGATCACCGAAGTTAAGTGCGTTGTCGGGCGTTGAAGGCACTTGGATGGGTGATCATCCAGGCCGCCATGCGCTCTTGCCATTTCTCGGGGTGCACTCAGCCTCATGATGCCAATCGAGGAGCTACTCGACCCAATAGTAGCGGCTCCGGTCAAAAAATACCAACATAACGACCGGGAGAGCAGTGTGCTGACCCCCGCCCCTCCTGTTCGCATCCTCTACGGATGATGACACGGCGGTCGGATGGTGCTGTCCCAGTAGGTCACTCGTGGCCTGAAGACGGAGTGCTTACAAAGCAAACTACTCTCCAGTGGATGGTCGTACTACTGAGACCTTGATGCCTGGCATCAACAACAGATGGCAGCACACGAGGTTGCCTTACGCCTACTGCCGAATTTTGCGATCTGTCGTAAGCCTGCGTAAGCACGTAGGGCCTTCCGTCTTAAGTGCAAGCATATCCATTGCGTTTTCTGTCAAGCGACTTGAGTGGAATATTTCATTATTTCTGAAATTTTATAGAAATGTTTTTCGTTGTATATCCTCACCATCGGTACTGAATTTACTGTAAAATTACTTGCTCACTTTTCGGAACTTCCGTTCATAGTAAATCGATACTATTTGAAGCCGTGGTAGACACGAGTCTAGTGTGCTTCACCTTCAGCACCTTCTGTGTCAGTCTCGGTTAATATGTCGCTGATTTCACAACGAACAGTTCGTTGTCTACTGAGTATACTGTCTGTTGCACGACACTATCCCTCCCACGCTGCTAAATGTAGGTCGTCGGCAAAACATGACTGCAGTGGAACAAGGGCGTCTGCAGAAATTTCCCCAGGAGGTGGTGGTGGCATTGGTAGTGGTGTGTGTGTGTGTGTGTGTGTGTGTGTGTGTGTGTGTGTGTGTGTGTGTGTGTGTGGAGGACTATTACTATGAAACTCACACAGTCCAGACCGCCAATGAAAATAAACCTTGAGATTTGGAAAGAGTGTTGATCTTATACCGCTTATACTGCATATTTCAAAATTCCACCTCTAAGGGGGAGACGCAGGACATGAAAGGATTTCTGAATCATGTAGCTATTAAGGTAATTTTGAAGCTAGGCATACGAACATTTGTATCTGGTTTCTAGGTCAGAAATAAAGAAATATGTGTTCCAGTATCTTTGGGAATTTAACCTCTATGAGGTGAAATAGTGGATGAACATTTTATTTTGAGATAAATAATTATGGAAGAACTATGAAAGTATTTTTAAGGCTACATCTACGAAAATTGGTATTTGACTTCAAGGCTACAAATAAGAAAATACGTGTTTCGGTGTTTTTGGAAGTTCAACCCCTAAGGGGATGAAATAGAGTGAGCTGGTGCGTTTCTGGCGCCAGTTTCCGTTGATCGTTGTTTCGATCTTTGAGTCGCGGTCCAGAGGACACTGCTCCCTAAGCGACTGTAGTAGTTCTCTGTGCAGCCCAACATCGGGCTTACCACGCTTACACTGGACACAGTTGCCAACAAATCGCCTGCCATCGCGATATAGGTTGGGCCAAAACATGTATTCCTGAACTCGGTTCAAGGTCTTGAAGAACCCCAAATGACCCCCGTCCGCCGACTCGTGGAAATATCTCAGTGCCATGCTAACTCGTTCCTGTGGAATACAGACCTTCACTTGGCCACGGTTGGCTCCCCCTTTACACAAGAGGCCCGCACGAAGGCAACAGCTAGTGACGACGTCGCCATCCACAAACTGCTGCATATTCGGTCCCCACCCGGCGTCCTCGGCCTGTTTGCCGGCTAAGTCGAAGAAGAAGCCGGGTGTCTCGGAGAGAAGGAAATTCACCCCCAGATCCGGCTCCACGTTTCTGAAAATGGTTCATTATGAAAGCATTATGAAAGCATATCTGACAATTCGTATTCGGCTAATCTGTTACAATTTTTAAAAACTACGTGTTTCACTGGTTTTTAACTTCGAGCATAAGGGGATGAAAATTTTAATGAAATATTTATTGCGTTATATTAAAATATTTTAAATCTGCATCTACGAAAACCGGTATTTCACTTCTCAATTAGATATAAAGAAATATGCGTTATACAAACAAGAATACAAACGGCTTGATTAACAAAAACCTTGGACCCCAGCTGTCAGCATTGCTTTTTGGTCATTCAGCAAAAGACCATGCTTCAACGGCGTTAAGTTTAGAAAAGTTTAGAAAGTGTTGCAGTTTATAAAAGACATAAAAAAACGATTAAAGAAAAAATGCTTTGCAGACCATGAACGGTCTAAGTAAGTAAAGAAGCGGATGATAAGCTAGCTCTTTATGCAAATAAGTTGGTCAGTTTAAGTTCCGAGACATGTCATGCAGCAGGAACGGAATCCTATAGTTGCTACGATTGGCTAAAGGAAAAGTTTTGCAGAATCACGCGAAATCACTTCTGCAAGTGGCTGAGAATCTCGTAATGAATAAAAATTCTGTACTGAGAATTCCAAGGTGGGAGAGGCGAGATTCCTCCCCCCCCCCTTCCCCCTTCTCACAATCCTATCCTTCTTTACCTACAGCAAAAAATAAATAAATAAATAAAACTAGAGAAATTTCTACTGTGAAACTATTTGCATACAAGAGAACGGCCATTAAAATTTAACTCTTCAATGTTTTAAGCCCTGCCCCGTTCGAAAATTCAATTTCTTTGTAGTTGCATTTTTTAAAGGTGTACTTGTCTAGACTCCTGAAACGGAAAGGTTTTTTTTTTAATTCGTGCTTTACAAAAGTTTCTACAGTCCATTGTTTGAAGCAGTGTCACGGCTGCCATGAGCCGCGCGGGGTACCCGCCATGTGTCCAACGCCTTGTCACGGTTCGCGCGGCTCCCCCCGTTGGAGGTTCGAGTCCTCCCTCGGGCATGGTTGTGTGTGTGTTGTCCTTAGCATAAGTTACTGTAAGTAGTGTGCAAACATACGGACTGATGGTTCAAATGGCTCTGAGCACTTTGGGACTTAACATCTGAGGTCATCAGTTTCCTAGAACTTAGAACGACTTAAACGTAACTAAATTAAGGACATCACACACATCCATGCTCGAGGCAGGATTTGAACCTGCGACCGTAGCGGTCGCGTGGCTCCCGACTGAAGTGCCTACAACCGCTCGGCCACATCGGCCGGTCTATCATGTATTCTAGAAGAGCTGCACGGTCGTCAGTGGCGCCTGTTCTTTCTAGAACAGTTACTATCTTCATATCTATGGTTAAACGTCACCCAGCCATTGACCTTCGTCTGTGCGAATGCGCACAGGCTACCGGAAATCTTACGGGAATCGTCACCTTAGTGTGAGCCAGTAATGAGTGGATGGACAAATACCTATTAAGTACATTACGTAATCGGATTGTGGGCGGTTCGGGGTGTGAGTCTCACGGGAAGCGTGCGAGGGATAAATTCCTGCAGTCGTGCTGTTCATTTGTGCCCTCGATAGCTCAGATGGATTGAGCGTCTGCCTTGTAAGCAGGAGATCCTGGGTTCGAGTCCCAGTAGCGGCACACTTTTCAGCTGTCCCCATCGAAGTATATCAACAACACCTGTCGGCAGCTGAGGGTTTCAATTAATTATCAGTTGTGTAGGTGATTCGATGAACCCTTTGCCAGGCACTTAAATGTGTTTTGCAGGGTATCCATATAGATGTAGATGATAACTCGTCCCGTGTCGCACGTGCTCAAAAGGATTCATACTGCAGAATGCATGCAAACATACTCACCGAAAATACGGACGAATATCAAGTGCAGGCTGCCGAGTGCTGCATATCCAGCTTAGACAGATCGGCTTTTCCTGCCAAGAAGAACAGGAAGTTGCTGTCTAGGAACAATCAGAGGTAGAGGAAGGGCTGATAAATACTCCTTGAATTGCAGACTAAACGTAAATAACGAAAATACATTTTTGGTAAAAATTGGTCAAAACATAATCGTTTGCCCTCCGTATTGGATTAGCTGTTTTGAATATTGAAAATCTGACTTCAGATTCGTTTTCAGCGACATTAAGAATATATGTGTAACACTCAGTTCATGCAAATCGAAGTAATAATATAACTAAATGTTTTCCCTAAACTTTGAACACTTGTTTTTTTCGAGTAACGATTTTCTCAGAACGGCATGCAGCATAAATTAAAAGTGGTTCGATCTCTTAACTTCTACCTCTGACCCCTAAAAGTAAACACTTTTCTTAGGAACTTATAGCTATATTATGACATTTGTTAATATTAACTAATTTTTGTGTAGGCATAAGGAGTGAAACATACCCCTCAAAATCGAACTCAAAGTTCGAATTAGCACTGTATCGTTAAATTTAAGGTTGTTTCATTGCGGTTAGGTATGCGCTCCCATTAATTTTATGTATTATCGACTGATGTAATCCATTTTCAATTTCAGAGAAATTGAATTCAGGTAACATCTGAGGTGCCACACTGCACGCACTCTGCGTACTCCAGTCTCGCAAGCCCTTGATCAAATCATAATTACGGGCGCCATTTTTTATTGAAAATCTAAAATTAAGCTCATAGTATTGTCACTCGTAATTCCCAAACAGATCGTTCGAATGTATTTTCATTGTCTCAAAAAAAATTTCAAATTTACCCTTTTTTGCTCATTTGTATGAGAACCTGGCCGTAACGCCGGAATATAGTCACTAGATTTTTTTTCAGAGACGCTGTACGTTCGCGAGAAGACTTTCGTTCTGCGCGTGTCGAAGGACATTCCTCAGATATTACTGTGTGTGTGCTACTCAGTCGTGCCATTTAAGTGTACATCTTTGCATAGTTTTCCTTTCACGATGTAAACAGTGTTCCGCTCAGTTGCTAACTGGCCAGTGAGTGGTTCCGAAGGTGTCGGATGTGCGGTGCGTTCGGTCTGCTAGGACAACAGCAGACTGGCGTGGTGCGATGGCAGAAGCAGACACTGAGGGAGCTAGCTGCTGGGACGCCAGCGAACAATTTATGCCAAGTAAGACGAAGAGGACTATTCTAAAATTACGAGCCGTCTAAAAAGTGTTTACCATTGGTAAATCTTGCTGTTGAGTCTGACAAAACTGACAGTTTTTCCTAGAGATACAGGATATCCCCCCACCCCCACTCAATGAATATTTGGTTGTGATGACAGGCCGATTGGTAGTGTAGCCCGAGATCTAAGTTAGGTTGGAAGGTGTTAATTTGATTGAGAGTTGTTTACGCCAACGATTATGAATGCCGACTAAACGTTGTGCGAGCAGATTGCCCTGTAGCGTAGCCTAGTGTTTCCGTCCGCGCCACATTTAACACACTTTCTCTAACTGTGTACAAAAGTCTCACAACAGCCACGATAACTACGTTTCTGGTGGGGGGAGGGTAGAGTCCACTATGTAACTTTCACGGCAAATTTTAGTAACCGCATAAACTAACCGAAATAGAAGCGTCATTTTAACTATATTTCCTTTTGTGGGAAAATAATGGTTCTCCTCTTTTGGCAGCAACTGTAATATGTAGGCGACTTATTAGTTTTTTTTAAACTCTGAATCATGATCTCAATAGACGCAGTGCTTTTTTTACGTTACTTGATTTGTGGTCTATAGTAAACAATGCAACGAATTGGTAAATTCTTTGAAGTTTGACGTGTGTTACATAGACGACGTCTGCAATGTTCGTAAGGCCAAGTTTGCATATATTCGGTGTCTGTTTTTTTGGCCATGTACTGTATAATTAGGGGGAGGAGGATTATGTTCAAGGAGCAGTGCATTAGCAGTCTATGGAGAAATTGAGAATTTGGATCTAACGAACGGCATGCTCGGGCAGTTCGTGATATTCTGTTGACCACTGTGTAATTCGGACACAGTGATCATTGCCTCTCCCTAGTAACCAGGGGACTCGGGTGCTAATCCTGGTCTGGCACAAATTTTCAACAGTGCCCATTGACTAAAGTCTGTGCCCATTGTCAGCTAATGTCATTGTTTCGGTGTTAAATTGTATTTTGTTCACGATACGTAGTTTGGCTTTTTCATGGATAACAGCTTTGAAAAGCGTACAGGTTATATTGATATTTGCTCGTCGTTAGTCCAAGGCAACTATAGCGATTTATAAACACAGTTGTAGTTCGTATTAAGCCCACATACGTAATTGTGTCCTGTGTTTCTTTACCAAGAACTACTCCGTAAGTAATTCCCCTGTAGTGGTATTTTGTTTAAATATTTATAGACTGCAGGCTTGGATGAAATATGAAACACATATCCGAAGTTCCTGTTGATATTGCAGATACTGTTTCATCCGTACTAGGGGCCAAAACATTTCATCAAATACAGAAGAACACAATTTGTCTCGAGATTTAGCAATTTTTCGTAATAGAGGCCTTCCGTCGATATGTTTTTCTCTAATTCTTGTTTGGATTTAATCTTAAAACACACTAACTCTTCCACCACTTATTCGATATGTGTTTTCATCCCTTTCGTAGCCTAGAGTTCCTAAACGGTCGATAATATTAATAATTTCCATTCTCAATTTTATTTTCTGTAAAATCTCCTGTTTATGGTTATTGCTAACATGTTTCACGTTCTCACTTTTATTATTTTTATTTTTCTAGTTTTGTGCCTTGTAGCCAAATTTTCTTTGAATCTGGTTTTTAATTCTGAAATAGTAACAGTTGAAGGTCAAGAGAAGATTGCGGTCTATTTGAGGAGAGTGGCTTGGAGATTTTTTATAACAGACGTATACAGGTCATGGGGATCCTTACCTATATACATTTACTTCGAGTGTGATGTAGCCCATTCTCTTGTCATGATCTCGGCTGTATCGTAGCACATTGTCTCGGTTAGGTTGGAGATTTTAGTTGAGAGTTGCCGAAGTCAACGAAAGTGATTACAAAGTAAAGACTGTGCTAACAGAACGATCTCTAGCGTAGTCCAACACGTTCTTTCTGTCCTTTTAAAGCCTCTTTTAATTAAAAATAACTAAAGCTGCAAGATACAATCACAAAAACTGTATTACGTAATAGAGTAATCCCAGACTATTGTTGTGTAAGTTGTGTGCGTACACTATTTTTTTTGTTAGTGAATATACACTTTTTTACTCATTTGCTGGGTTTCAGTTTTCCCCGTTTTATGGCAAAAAACCTTTTCCTGTGAAGGGCCCATTAGCTTGTCGGTTATATTTGTGACTTTCTCGACGGTCAGTAATTTCCTGATAGTCCATCCACCGGCGTCATTGTTAACATCGGATATAGATTTAAGTATTAGGAAGGCTAATATGAAGCTAATGCATGAGTAGGTCTAATAATTAATAAAAATAGGAATGCGGGTAAGCTACTACATACAGCATAGTGAACGCATTGTTGTGGCCAAGATAGCCACGAATCCCACGCCTACCAAAGTCGTAAAAGTAGTCCTCAGATGATGAAGAAATTGATGGAATGTGTGATGAGATAAAAGAAATCATTCAGATAGTGATGGGAGATGAAAATTTAATATTAATGGGTGACTGGAATTCGACAGTAGGAAATGGAAGAAAAGGAAACGTAGTAGGTGAATATGGAATGGGGGTAAAAAATTAGAGGAAGCCTCCTGGTAGGCTTTTGCCCAGAGCATAACTTAATCATAACTAACACTTGGTTCAAAAATCATGAAAGAAGGTTGTATACGTGGAAGAGACCTGGAGATACTGCAATATTTCATATAGATTATATAATGGTAAGACAGAGATTTAGGAACCATATTTTAAATTGTATGACATTTCCAGGGGCAAATGTGAACTCTGATCACAATATATTGATTATGAACTGTAGATTAAAACTGAAGAAACTGGAAAAAGGTGGGAATTTAAGGAGATGGGACCTGAAAGAACTGACAGAATCAGAAGTTGTACAGTGTTTCAGGAAGAGCATTAGGGAACGATCTACAGGAATGGGGGAACGTAATACAGTGTGATGGGGATCTGAGTGGTGTACTGTCAAGGGGGAGGGGGTTCCTCAGGGATCAGTGTTGGGGCCGCTATAGTTCCTTATTTATATAAATGATATGCACTCAAGTATTACGGGTAACTCTAAAATATTTTTGTTTGCTGATGACACTAGCTTGGTAGTAAAGGATGTTGTGTGCAACATTGACTCCGTTTCAAGTAGTGCAGTACATGACCTCAGTCCATGGCTTGTAGAAAATAAACTAACGTTAAATCACAGTAAGATTCAGTTTTTACAGTTTCTAACACACAATTCAACAAAACCTGACGTTTTAATATCACAGCATAGGCATATGATTAGTGAAACTGAACGGTTCAAATTCCTAGGTGTTCAAATAAATAGTAAGGTGTTGTGGAAAGCCCACGTTCAGGATCTTGTTCAAAGACTTAATACTGCCATTTTCACTATTCGAACGGTACCGAAAGTGAGTGATACTTCGCCAAGTAAATTAGTCTACTTTGCTTATTTCCATTCACTTATGTCGTATGGTATTATGTTTTTGGGTAACTCTTCCCATTCTAGAAGGATATTTTTGGCTCAGAAACGAGAGGTTCGGGCAAAAAGTGGTGTGAGTTCACGAACCTCTTGTCGACCTCTGTTCAGGGAGTCTGGGTATTTTGACATTGGCCTCTCAATATGTATATTCCTTATTGTCGTTTCTTGTTACCAATATTAGTTTATTTCCAACAATAAGCAGCTTTCACTCGGTTAATACTCGGGAGAAATCAAACCTCCATTTGGATCGGACTTCCTTAACTCTTGTGCAAAAATGTGTGCAGTATACTGCTGCCACTCGAATTCAAAAATCTTAGCAGTAATCCACGCGCTTTCAAATCGAAACTGGAGTGTTTCCTCATGGGTCACTCCTTCTATTCTGTCGAGGAGTTAATTGAAAAATTAAGCTGATTCTCATTGTACTGCTGATAGCGTTTGCTTAAACTTATGGACTGATTTTCTCTCAGGTTCATGAACATGTATTTTTATCTGTTATTACTTTTATGTTGTAAGTTCATGTGTCGCCCTAACCGCCGTCTGCTTCACGTCTGCTGTGCAGCGAGCTACCTTAATTTAAGTATTAACTGTATTTTTCTTACTTGCCACTTCTTCTTCCGTGTGTTTTTGCTTTTGCTGCCTCGGAGTGTAGCGGCAGTGGGGAGTCTAGTGCGTCGCATGGTGCACCCCAGGTGTTAGATGCTTCAGCCACTGTCCCTGCTGTCGAGACATCTTCGCGGGTACCGGGCGCGGCTGGCCACCCTCTCCCCAAGGGGAGTGGCGGGTTCAGCGGCGTTCGCGGCGCACGAGGCGGAGGGTCAATGTGGAGGCTGGCCGTGTGGCATCGCCCGCTCTGCCTGTGAATGGACATGTGGCTGCTCCTTCAGCAAGGTCCGAGCAGGCACAGGGGGGAGGGGTTTATTAGTTATTGGGAGCTCCAACGTTAGGCTGGTGATGGAGCCCCTTAGGGAAATAGCGGAAAGGTCGGGGAAGAAGGCCAGTGTTCACTCTGTGTGCTTGCCGGGGGGTCTCATCCGAGATGTGGAGGGGGCCCTACCGGCGGCGATAGAGAGCACTGGGTGCACCCGACTGCAAATTGTTGCTGATGTCGGCACCAATGACTCCTGCCGTCTGGGTTCAGAGGTCATCCTCAGTTCGTACAGGCGGTTGGCGGAGTTGGTGAAGGCGGAAAGCCTCGCTCGCGGGGTGGAATCAGAGCTAACTATTTGTAGTATCGTTCCCAGAACCGATCGCGGTCCTCTGGTTTGGATCCGAGAGGAAGGCTTAAACCAGAGGCTCAGACGATTCTTCGGAGAGCTGGGGTGCAAATTTCTCGACCTCCGCAATGGGGTGGAGAAATGTATGGTCCCCCTGAATAGGTCAGCCGTGCACTACACGCCGGAAGCGGCTACGAGGGTAGCGGAGTACGTGTGGAGTGCACATGGGCTTTTTATTAGGTTAGAGAATTCCCTCCCTAGGCCCGACAAGACGCCTCCTGAGACGCGGCAAGGCAGGAGTAGGCAAAATGCGACAGGGAATAACAATATTAATGTGCTAATAGTAAACTGCAGGAGCGTCTATAGAAAGGTCCCAGAACTGCTCTCATTAATAAACGGTCACAACGCCCATATAGTACTAGGGACAGAAAGTTGGCTGAAACCACATGTAAACAGTAATGAAATCCTAAACTCCGATTAGAATGTATATCGCAGAGAAAGGCTGGACAGTAAAGGGGGAGGCGTGTTTATAGCGATAAGAAGTGCAATAGTATCGAAGGAAATTGACGGAGATTCTAATTGTGAAATGATTTGGGTGAAGGTCACGGTTAAAGCAGGCTCAGACATGGTAATTGGATGTCTGTATAGGCCCCCAGGCTCAGCAGCTGTTGTGGCTCAGCACCAGAAGAATAATTTGGAAAATATTTCGAGTAGATTTCCCCACCAAGTTATAGTTCTGGGTGGAGATTTTAATTTGCTGGATATAGACTGGGAGACTCAAACGTTCATAACGGGTGGCAGGGACAAAGAATCTAGTGAAATATTTTTAAGTGCTTTATCTGAAAACTACCTTGAGCAGTTAAACAGAGAACCGACTCGTGGCGATAATATATTAGACGTTCTGGTGACAAACAGACCCGAACTATTTGAATCAGTTAATGCAGAACAGGGAATCAGCGATCATAAAGCGGTTACTGCAACGACGATTTCAGCCGTAAATAGAAATATTAAAAAAGGTAATAAGATTTTTCTGTTTAGCAAAAGTGACAAAAAGCAGATTACAGAGTACCTGACGGCTCAACACATAAGTTTTGTCTCAAGTACAGATAGTGTTGAGGATCAGTGGACAAAGTTCAAAACCATCGTACAATATGCGTTAGATGAGTATGTGCCAAGCAAGATCGTAAGAAATGGAAAAGAGCCACCGTGGTACAACAACCGAGTTAGAAAACTGCTGCGGAAGCAAAGGGAACTTCACAGCAAACATAAACATAGCCAAAGCCTTGCAGACAAACAAAAATTACGCGAAGCGAAATGTAGTGTGAGGAGGGCTATGCGAGAGGCTTTCAGCGAATTCGAAAGTAAAGTTCTATGTACTGAATTGGCAGAAAATCGTAAGAAATTTTGGTCCTATGTCAAAGCGGTAGGTGGATCAAAACAAAATGTCCAGACACTCTGTGGCCAAAATGGTACTGAAACAGAGGATGACAGACTAAAGGCCGAAATACTAAATGTCTTCTTCCAAAGCTGTTTCACAGAGGAAGACTGCACTGTGCTTCCTTCTCTTGAAGTCGCATAGTTGACAAAATGGTAGATATCGAAATAGACGACAGAGGAATAGAGAAACAATTAAAACCGCTCAAAAGAGGAAAGGCCGCTGGTCCTGATGGGATACCAGTTCGGTTTTACACAGTGTACGCGAAGGATCTTGCCCCCTTTCTTGCAGCGGTGTACCGTAGGTCTCTAGAATAGAGAAGCGTTCCAAAGGATTGGAAAAGGGCACAGGTCATCCCCGTTTTCAATAAGGGACGTCGAACAGATGTGCAGAACTATAGACCTATATCTCTAACGTCGATTAGTTGTAGAATTTTGGAACACGTATTATGTTCGAGTATAATGACTTTTCTGGAGACTAGAAATCTACTCTGTAGGAATCAGCATGGGTTTCGAAAAAGACGGCCGTGTGAAACCCAGCTCGCGCTATTCGTCCACGAGACTCAGAGGGTCTTAGACACGTGTTCACAGGTAGATGCCGTGTTTCTTGACTTCCGCAAGGCGTTTGACACAGTACCCCACAGTCGTTTAATTAACAAAGTAGGAGCATACGGACTATCAGATCAGTTGTGTGCTTGGATCGAGGAGTTCCTAGATAACAGAACGCAGCATGTCATTCTCAATGGAGAGAAATCTTCCGAAGTAAGAGTGATTTCAGGTGTGCCGCACGGGAGTGTCATAGGGCCGTTGCTATTCACAATATTCATAAATGACCTGGTGAGTGACATCGGAAAGTCTCTGAGGCTTTTTGCAGATGATGCTGTGGTGTATCGAGAGGTTGCAATAATGGAAAATTGTACTGATATGCAGGAGGATCTGCAGCGAATTTACGCATGGTGCACGGAATGGCAATTGAATCTCAATGTAGACAAGTGTAATGTGATGCGAATACATAGAACGATAGGTCCCTTATCATTTAGCTACAAAATAGCAGGTCAGCAACTGGAAGCAGTTAATTCCATAAATTATCTGGGAGTACGCATTAGGAGTGATTTAAAATGTCGACTGTCAATGGTAAGAAAAGTGTTTCTAAAGAAGAAAAATTTGTTAACATCGAGTATAGCTTTAGGTATCAGGAAGTCTTTTCTCCGAGTATTTGTATGGAGTGTAGCCACGTATGGAAGTGAATAATGGACAATAAATAGTTTGAACAAGAAGAGAATAGAAGCTTTCGAAATGTGGTGCTACAGAAGAATGCTGAAGATTAGATGGGTAGATCACATAACTAATGTGGAGGTATTGAATAGGATACTGGAGAAGAGAACTTTGTGGCACAACTTGACTAGAAGATGGGGTCGGATGGTAGGACACGTTCTGAGACATTAAGGAATCACCAATTTAATATTGGAGGGCAACGTGAAGGGTAAAAATCGAGGAGGGAGACCAGGAGATGAATACACTAAGCAGATTCACAAGGATGTAGGTTGCAGTTGGTACTGGGAGATGAAGCTTCCACACGATACAGTAGCATGGAGAGCTACATCAAACCAGTTTGTGGACTGAAGACAACAACAACAACAACAACAACAAGGTATTTGTCTCATGTGTAACCTTCAACAGAAGTGGGGCAGACAAGAGGGTTAGATTATATGTACTTTCCATTGAAATTGATCCATAATGGGGAGATACTCAATGGGAAAATAATATGCTAATTTATTATCCACAGACCGCAAATGGACTGATCATGAACGAGGAATGAAAATTTGGTCACACTTCTGATAGTACACGTATTATTTGACCTCTCTCTCTCTCTCTCTCTCTCTCACACACACACACACACACACACACACACACACACACACACTCAATCGCGCGCGCGCGCTTGTTCTACTAAGTAATTCAATTCATTAATGGTGTCGGAAGAGATGGTTAGCAAGAAATCCTTTAGGCTCCTCGTAAACTGAAATCTGTCAGTAGTAAAGCTTTTTATGGCTGCCGGCAAGTTATTGAAAACATCGTTCTCCTTAATGATGGAGACTTTCTTGCACCAAAGTAATTAACTTACCAATTTTTGTGGAGATTATTCACTTCTAGTTATGACTTCATGAAATGAGCTGTTGATTTGAAAATATTCATTTGTTTTTAAACACAATATTCTCGGGGAGAACGTATCTTCCATCTCCACCATGTTAACTGATCTACTTATATGATCCTTATCCTAAGTTGTGTTATATTAACGGTAAAACACAAAACATTTCTTACATGCATTTCCACTATTTTCCAACAAGCTGACAATTTTTCATGAATAATATATTAATAGTGAAATTTTTAGAAAAATTTTGAAAGACAGGTTTTGCGGGCGAATTTCAAAAATTAAAAGACCATAGTGTTCATTATAATACAATTTCTCCATGGTTTTTAATTCCTACTCCGAAGTTTTCTTTTGTTTCCTTTACTGCTTGCTCAGCAAACAGATTGAATAACATCGGGGATAGGCTACAACCCTGTCTCACTCTCTTCCCAACCACTGCTTCCCTTTCATATCCCTCGACTCTTCATGCCCTCGATTAAGAAAACTGGTCGTTAGAATTCCATGGTTCTGGGATAAATGGTTTGAGAGGAAAGGTACATTTAGTTAGAAAAGTTACGGAAAATTTAAAGTTGTATTGCACTTACCGTCGTACATGCACTCATTTAAATTCATAGTTTCTTTCACTTTCCAATAGTACGCATGCTGTACATAAACATAACATTTGTTTCATGATATTTACTTTTTTATTTCTTGCAAGTCTTTTAGAACTTCTTTCGAAAACTTTGTGGGTAGATCTTGGCATTTGTTTTGTTCAGAAACGTTATTACTCTAGCAAACAACTGACTACGAGACAAGAAAAAATGTATTCAATAGGTGAAAGCTCAAAGCTACGGGTAAAATGTCCCTAGGCTTATCATCTCAAAGAAGAGATGGCACAGAGAAACAAGTGGGCATGTCTTACATAGCAAGCTGCCATTTAAACCGACATTTAGAACCTTCAAATACGGATTTGGACTAAAATACTTTCATATTCACACTAAGTGTAAATAAAACTGGTACAATCACCAATAAACAAAATTATTTTCATTGTTTTCGGGGTTCCTTTTGCCTTTCGGAATAAATATATTGCGAATCAGTAGTTAACATGCCTGGTTCCCCAAACAGGAGACGACTAGAAACTTCCGAAATGTGGTGGTGTAGAAGAATGCTAAAAAAGTTTTGATCGAATAGCTGATGGGGAGATACGAAATCAGATTAGGGAGCAGAGAAATTAATGGCACAAATTGACAAAAAGAAGCGATCGTGGGTAAATGTCATATTTCGATTCCACCCATCCGCTGTGACCCACGACGTTCTGCATGACGTTGATTAGTTGCATTTCGAAGGATACCAGTGGCCTTATTAAATGTTAACTGCGATTGCCTTCGTTTCTAGAGCAATTTATAATGTTCGTTAACTATGATTTTTTTCGGAATATATCGTGATGAACTCTGGGAGGAACCACAGAACACAGCTTAAATTGTCGTTGAAGAAACGAGTAGTGATTGTATTTTTATCTTTCTTATCCGACACGTTGGGGAATCCAAGGTATAATGGGGTACACAGTTGAAAACTTTGATTAAATGTACAAAATTGATAAATAAGAGAGTTACAATTTTTTATATGAACACATTATGATGTATTAATCACAAAAATACAAGAACATTGCCATAAAATAAAACAACAATATTTTCTCACTCAAAAACAGAAATTTATAACATTTGCACGCGTCACAATGGGGTGGTAAATACAAGTGATTACAAAAACGTATAAAATTATCCGAAATGCAGAAAATATTGGCTTGCTCGTTATTTTTTTTAGTTTAAAGTGAGTATTATTGTCAAACTACAGTTTTCATGAATCGTATCCTTTTCTTGAGGCTGTTTACAAAATTCACACACGGGGAGACACTCATCATCTTCGCTATCTATTCCTGCACAAGAATCGTGTGTCAGTTTTTTGCAGGTGGAACAAGCGACCCAACTTCCAACTGATTTTGAATATAACCCACCACAATATACACATTGACAGTCAGAACTTTCCTCATAATCACTCTCGTTAGTATTGTATTCTCTCTCCTTTTTTCCATTTACCTTCAGAATCTTTCTCTCTTTTTTGAGTTCTTAATTTTATTCTCTTTCGCAGAAAGTTTTCTGTTTGCTCTTTCTTCTTTGTCAATGTTCTTTTTTCTATTTCTCCCATTAATGACTTTTAACTCTTTTTTTTGTACGGCGAATCAGTTAAAACAACGTTGTTCCCCCTTTTCAGTCTCGCTCTTTTCTTGCTTTCGTTAACTTTTGACAAGAAAATCAGAATCTCAGGTGAAATATGAAATGAGGAGGTTGTGTTGTCAGTTGTCATCCAAGAGCACCCAAGATTAGAACAATTAGCCCCAATAACTTTGTTATTCTTAGGCGGCAGTTCATTGTAACAATTCGCTGAAACCTCGTCCCCTTGATTATCCAGCCCGTTTGAGTCGTCTTTTTCAGCTGGTGTGCTAGGTGAAGGCAATTCCAATTGTTCAGATATAATAACCTCTTTATCTGACGGCCTATCACATCCGCTGTCAGTTGTGTGTGCCGGGAGGAAGTGTGCGTCGTGAATATGGGTGGGTCCGTGGGCCATATTGCAGTAGCTTCGAAACCTTTAATAGCGGTTTTCATTGTTGCGCTTTAGACGAAAGCTGAACCAAAAAGCGTTGAAATTTGAAAGATAGTTACGACTTTCGCTGCATGGTTCCGTAGCCATTTTCGAAGCTGATCACTATAACGAGGATTTATAAAACAAACATCAAGCGGCTGAAGTCTGTGAGAGCAATGTGGTGGTAAAGAAACGCCACTCTCCCTCGCGTAGTCCATAACGTCAATGTTCGTGGTATGTGCTGAGTGGCCATCTGATATAAGGAGAACTGGGACCTGCTTTGATGCCTTAGAAAATACCACTAATTGTGGAAACCATACAAAGAAGGACTCTGTGGCCATACATGCTGTGCTGTGGACCTCAGCGCAACCTCCTGCTGCCTGTCCTAACTCAAATTCTTTCTGCTTCTTCTTTCGTGGAAAAATAATCGTAGGAGGAATGTCAGCTCCGCTTGCTGACGTACTAATGAGGCTGATTGCAGTTTCGCCCCTTTCTGCAGATGTTAACGATCGCACTGGACGGTTCCCTTTGCAAGCTGCGATGTTCGATTAGTTTTTAGCATTAACCGAGACGCCTGTTTCATCACAATTAGTTATTTGAGAAGTCATTAGTTTGTGATCGTCAGTTACGTCTGTAAGCAACAAAAAAAACCTATCGACAGCTACTTTATTAAAATCCATGATTCTTGTACCAGATGTTGCTTCGGGCTTGCGAACAAACCCGCATTTGCTTCTTCATTGTTTCATGATGTAATAAAGATTTCGATTTGTTTTGCTCGAAATTTTCGAAAAGGTATCTGTGAAACGTGCAAAAATTGAAATGGCAAAACTGTGCACCTGCCGAAATACGAGTGCGTATACTCTTTTGAAAAAATGTTCCTAAACTGCTTCTGATACGCTAGAGGTTACCTCACAGTAAACAGCAATTGTAGTTGACCATTTGCCTGCACCGTATAAAGTACGGCCAATAAAATATTTTTGTAGGGAGGACACATCATCTCATCCTAAATGGAGAGTTCATCTATACGTGTAAAAGTAACCACTTGTGCCAGAGGGAAGCGTGTTGGGAGCCTTACTGTTCATGTTGTATATTAACATTACAGATAATATAAGAAAGCTCACATATTTCGAAAATGATGCCGATATCGACATTGAGGTAACAAAGGTTGTGTGAAGCGATATGCACATACAGGGGATAGTAAAAATGTGACCACCTATACTTGCATCTACATGGATACTCTGCAAATCACATTTAAGTGCCTGGCAGGTTGTTCATCGAACCACCTTCACAAGTCTCTATTATTCCAATCTCGCATAGCACCCGGAAAGAATGATCACCTGTGTCTTTCCATACGAGCTCTGACTTCCCTTATTTTATCGTTGTGGTCGTTTCTACCTACGTAGGTCGGTGTCAACAAAATATTTTCGCATTCGGAGGAAAAAGTTGGTGATTGGAATTTCGTGAGAAGATTCCGTCACAAAGAAAAACGCTTTTCTTTTAATGATGTCCAGCCAAAATCCTGTATCATTTGTGTGACACACTCTCTCATATTTCGCGATAATAGGAGGACGTGCTGCCTTTCTTTGGACTTTTTCGATCTACTCCGTCAGTCCGATCTTTTAAGGATCCCACATTTCCCAGCAGTATTCTAAAAGAGGACGGACAAGCGTAGTGTAGGCAGTGTCCTTTGTAGGTCTGTTACGTTTTCTAAGTGTTGTGCCAATAAAACGCAGTCTTCGGTTAGCCTTAACCGCAACATTTTCTATGTGTTCTTTCCAATTTAAGTTGTTCGTTATTGTATAATAATAATGGCGTGTGACGAGGGCCTCCCATCGGGTAGATCGTTCGCCTGGTGCAAGTCTTTCGATTTGACGCCACTTCGGCGACTTGCGCGTCGATGGGGATGAAATGATGATTAGTACAACACAACACCCAGTCCCTGAGCGGAGAAAATCTCCGACCCAGCCGGGAATCTAACCCGGTCTTTTAGGATTGACAGTCTGTCGTGCTGACCACTCAGCTACCGCGGGCGGACGTTAGTTATTGTAACACCTAGTTAGTTAGTTGACTTTACGGCTTTTGGATTAGACTACAACTTCTCTGATAGTGATTCGTCCATTCTGCTTCACCAGCAATATTGCGGGATCAGTAACGACCTGATTTGCGGATATTGCGGGCGTACCTTAACTGGCTTCTGTCTTCATTGATTAACGGCTACCTTTGAAATGGTTGTACCACTCCTTTAGCCCTGCAGTACCCATTACTTTGTCCACAAACACACGATGGTTTCAACTTGAGAATCGCCAAGCTTGGAGCCAAATGTGATGTAAAGACGTCATTTTGCTCAGAATACTAAATCCAACGTGTACGACTTGCAAGTGTTCCGAAGTAGTGGAGAAAATCAGGTATGTGTGCTAAATATGCCTGATAACATGAGCCCATGCGCGCCCTGATACCATTGTTGATTTCAACAATTAAAACAGGTCGGATATTTTTTGAACAGCTCATGTATATAAGCCATCGCCAGTGATGTTGAAAGAGCAAGATACCCCTAACTACGCCAGTTGTATAGGTAGTTCGAATGGAGCGGTCTATTGTCTGACGTATCTCCATAACAGCTCCGAACCGAATACCCCAAAGTTCGACAAAAGGTTCAAATGGCTCTGAGCACTATGGGTCTTAACATCTATGGTCATCAGTCCCCTAGAACTTAGAACTACTTAAACCTAACTAACCTAAGGACATCACAAAACACCCAGCCATCACGAGGCAGACAAAATCCCTGACCCCGCCGTGAATCGAACCCGGGAACCCAGACGCGGAAAGCGAGAACGCTACCTTCACGTCAGGAATCAAGCTGAGCTCAGAAGGGCGCAATTCCGGGGCTGTCTCAGGCCGATACTGATCTTCGGCCTGACGTGGCTGCTTGTCCTGTTCCAGGGGTTGCCCCTCAGTCTGCAAGATCCGAGCAGTCGCAGAGGGTGGTCTTACTGGTAGTTGGGAGCTCCAACGTCAGGCGCGTAATGGGGCCCCTTAGGGATATGGCAGCAAGAGAGGGGAAGAAAACCAATGTGCAATCCGTGTGCATACCGGGGTGAGTCATTCCAGATGTGGAAAGGGTCCTTCCGGATGCCATGAAGGGTACAGGTTGCACCCATTTGCAGGTGGTCGCTCATGTCGACACCAATGATGTGTGTCGCTATGGATCGGAGGAAACCCTTCCTGGCTATCTGATTTGGTGAAGACTGCCAGTCTCGCTAGCCGGATGAAAGCAGAGCTCACCGCTCACCATCTGCAGCATCGTCGACAGGACTGACTGCGGGCCTTTGGTAAAGAGCTGAGTAAAGGGTCTGAATCAGAGGCTGAGATTGTTCTGTGACCGTGTGGGCTGCAGATTCCTCGACTTAAGCCATAGGGTGGTGGGGTTTCGGGTTCCGCTGGATAGGTCAGGAGTCAACTACACGCAACAAGCGGCTACACGGGTAGCAGGGGTTGTGTGGCGTGAGCTGGGCGGTTTTTTAGGTTAGATGGCATTGGGCAAGTACAGAAAGGGCGGCAGCTTCAATGAGTTCGGGGCAAAGCAGGACATGAGGGGACCAAGCAGCAATCGGTATTGTAATGGTAAACTGTAGAAGCTGCGTTGGTAAAGTACCGGAACTTCAAGCGCTGATAGAAAGTACCGAAGCTGAAATCGTTATAGGTACAGAATGCTGGCTGAAACCAGAGAGAAATTCTGCCGAAATTTTTACAAAGGTACAGACAGATATAAAGGATAGATTGCATGCAACCGGTGGTGGAGAGTTAGTCGCTGTTAGTAGAAGTTTATCCTGTAGTGAAGTAGAAGTGGATAGTTCCTGTGAATTATTATGGGTGGAGGTTACACGCAACAGCCGAGCTAGGTTAATAATTGGCTCCTTTTACCGACCTCCCGACCCAGCAGCATTAGCGGCAGAACAACTGAGAGAAAATTTGGAATACATTTCTCATCAATTTTCTCAGCATGTTATAGTCTTAGGTAGAGATTTCAATTTACCAGATATAGACTGGGACACTCAGATGTTTAGGATGGGTCGTAGGGACAGAGCGTCGAGTGAAATTATACTGAGTGCGCTATCCGAAAATTACCTCATGCAATTAAACAGAGAACCGACTCGTGGAGATGACATCTAGGACCTACTGATAACAAACAGACCCAAACTTTTCGACTCTGTATGTGCAGAACAGGGATTAGTGATCATAAGGCTGTTGCAACATCCCTGAATATGGAAGTTAATAGGAATATAAAAAGAGGGAGGAAGGCTTACGTGTTTAGCAAGGGTAATAGAAGGCAGATTTCAGTCTACCTAACAGATCAAAACGAAAATTTCTGTTCTGACACTGACAATGTTGAGTATTTTTGGAAAAAGTTCAAGGCAATCGTAAAATGCGTTTTAGACAGGTACGTGTAGAGTAAAACTGTGAGGGACGGGATAAACCCACCGTGGTTCAACAACAAAGTTAGGAAACTACTGCGAAAGCAAAGACAGCTTCACTCCAAGTATAAACGCAGCCAAAACCTCTCAGACAAACAGAAGCTAAACGATGTCAAAGTTAGCGTAAGGAGGGCTATGCGTGAAGCGTTCAGTGAATTCGAAAGTAAAATTCTATGTACCGACTTGACAGAATATCCTAGAAAGTTCTGGTCTCAATTTAAATCAGTAAGTGGTTGGAAACAGCATGTCCAGACACTCCGGGGTGATGATGGCATTGAAACAGAGGATGACAGGCGTAAAGCTGAAATACTAAACACCTTTTTCCAAAGATATTTCATAGAGGAAGACCGCACTGCAGTTCCTTCTCTAAATCCTAGCACAAACGAGAAAATGGCTGACATCGAAATAAGTGTCCAAGGAGTAGAAAAGCAACTGGAATCACTCAACAGAGGAAAGTCCACTGGACCTGACGGGGTACCAATTCGATTCTACACAGTACGCGAAAGAACTTGCCCTCCCTTCTAACAGCCGTGTACCGCCAGTCTCTAGGGGAACGGAAGGCTCCAAATGATTGGAAAAGAGCACAGGTAGTCCGAGTCTTCAAGAAGGGTCGTAGAGCAGATGCGCAAAACTATAGACCTATATCTCTGACGTCGATCTGTTGTAGAATTTTAGAACATGTTTTTTGCTCGAGTATCATGTCGTTTTTGGAAACCCAGAATCTACTCTGTAGGAATCAACATGGATTCCGGAAACATCCATCGTGTGAGACCCAACTCACTTTATTTGTTCATGAGACCCAGAAAATATTAGATACAGGCTCCCAGGTAGATGCTATTTTTCTCGACTTCCGGAAGGCGTTCGATACAGTTCCGCACTGTCGCCTGATAAATAAGGTAAGAGCCCACGGAATATCAGACCAGCTCTGTAGCTGGATTGAAGAGTTTTAACAAACAGAACACAGCATGTTGTTATCACTGGAGAGACGTCTACAGACGTTAAAATAATATCTGGCGTGCCACAGGGGAGTGTTATGGGACCATTACTTTTCACAATATATATATATATAAATGAGGTAGTAGATAGTGTCGGAATTCCATGCGGTTTTTCGCGGATGATTCTGTAGCATACACAGAAGTTGCAGCATTAGAAAATTGTAGCGAAATGCCGGAAGATCTGCAGCGAATAGGCCCTTGGTGCAGGGAGTGGAAACTGACCCTTAACATATACAAATGTAATGTATTGCGAATACATAGAAAGAAGGATCCTTTATTGTATGATTATATGATAGCGGATCAAACACTGGTAGCAGTTACTTCTGTAAAATTCAAAGAAGAGCGGCTCATTTCGTCACAGGGTTATTTGGTAACCGTGATAGCGTTACGGAGATGTTTGACAAACTCAAGTGCCAGACTCTGCAAGAGAGCCGCTCTTCATCGCGGTGTAGCTTGCTCGCCAGATTTCGAGAGGGTGCGTTTCTGGATGAGGTATCGAATATATTGCTTCCCCTTACTTATACCTCCCGAGGAGATCACGAATGTAAAATTAGAGAGAGGCTTTCAGATAGTCTTTCCTCCCGCGAACCATACGCGACTGGAACAGGAAAGGGAGGTAATGACAGTGGCACGTAAAGTGCCCTCCGCCACACACCGTTGGGTGGCTTGCGGAGTATAAATATAGATGTAGATGAGTGTGGTGCGTGATGCGGCGCTCCCCATCCCTATATACCGATCAAATCAGTCACGACTTGAACCGAGCGTGCCCGAACATTGTCCTACAAAATGATGGCCGCCTCCTGCAGAAACCGACGCTGCTTCTTTCTCTCAGTTGCTTTTCAACTTTGTAACACAGTCTGTTTCGTTTTAGAGTCCAAACCGCTTAACAGATATTGTTCAAATTTGTCATGGAGACAGTTTGAACCCTTAGAAAGAACATAGCCCACTTTAAAAAGCAAGAATTTTTTTTTTTTTGCATCAGTGAACGTAAACTACATTAAAACTTACTTATTTTGGTTGTATAACTTAAGAATTCTATAATGTATAAGTACTTCAGTAGTCGCCGCGCGGGATAGTCTCTCAAACGAAATTGCTCCCACGTCCGAGGCCTTTCAATATCACGTCTTCCATTCCGCTTGTAGTTCAGAATATTTTGGGGAAGTCTGGGACGTAGCATTCTCACCAGTCTTCACGATATTTTTGAATTTTTTAGTTTCTGTTGAAAATACTTAATTTTTCTCTAGTATCTTCATTCCTAATCATTTCTTGTTGTGCAGCTCTTCGAATTTCTTAGGAACCTCATCTCTGCCGTGTGATTTTTTTTGCTTTTATTTTAACCATGTTTTCGCTTTCATAGCATAATACAGGAACCGCGACCACGTTATAGAATTTCGGGACAATCTTTTTGTACTTTATTGCCCAATGTTCAGATAATAGTGTCACAAACAGCTTAGAATTTGTGTAATTTATTTTAAGTATCAGAGTAAAAATCAGATCTTACAGCGTAGAATAAATGAAAGATTAAGAGACCAGTTCTAAAGCAGGATTATCCAAAACTAGTTTTAAACTATTTTCCTCGGAGTGCACTTATTTTCGTTTTGTTCCTAGAAATTTTAAAGTTGTATTCATTGCATATTTCGTTCAGGTGGTATATAGATCTTTGGAGGTCATTTCGTGAACGTGAATCATGTCATCTACAAACAGAAGCACAATCAGGTATTTCTCATTCGTTATCCCAATTCCTTTGTCTTGTCATAGTTCCTGCTTTCATTTATGAAGAACGAAGTCAATGTAAATACTAAAAATGCTGACTTAATCTGCTCATTTAAATGTATACCGAACGAGCTGCCGCAGTGGTTATTACATGGTATGATGATGATGATGATGATTGGTTTTTGGGGCGCTTAACTGCACGGTTATCAGTGCCTGTACAAAGCCCCAACCTTTACACAGTCCAGTTTCGCCACCTTCACGGATGATGATGAAATGATGACACCACAGACACCTACTTCCCGGGCGGAGAAAGCAACCCAGCCGTGAATCGAACCCGGAATCCCATCACCAACAACGCTAGCTTCTACACGACGAGCTGTCAACTAGTACACTAGACTCGCATTCGGGAGGATGACGTTTAAATCCGCATCCGGCCATCCTGATACGTTTTCCGTAACTTTCCTGAATCGCTCCAAGTAAATGCTGGGATGGTTCCTTTGAAAGGGAACGGCGGACTTCTTTTACCCTTCCCTGACGCAGTGCCAACTCCTGCTCCGTCTCTAATGACCTCGACATCGATAGCACATTAAATGCAATCCTCCTTCCGTCCTTCATTTAAAGGCATAGGTTTACGCAATAAGTCGGGCGTTAAAAGTTAAAAACTGCGTACTCGTCTAAGGCAGCATAATTTCATGGCGCGCAAATTATCGAGACTATATTCACCGAGCATTTGTGAAAGGCAGCACGTGGCGACTTCCAACAAACTTCACACATAATTTCGAAACTTGGCGAAACTTTTTTTCCCCTCTGACATCCCTGACATAATGATGAAAGGAAAAAGACTTTTATCACTTCTACATTTTCGCTGATCGTGCAGTAAGGTGTCAGCATCAGGCTTGATGTTTCACTTTATTACTTCTTTACTACTCACTTTATTCGCAACACATTTGTCAGACAGTATCCACAAACGTCGCCGAATGTACCTGAAAATTATAGAATTGTACAACACCTAGTTCAGTACATAAATATTGAGACGTTTTCGAAAAACTAGCTTCTCTTACAACTGAGCGTCTTCAACTGCAAAGGGTTATGTTTCTTCAGGTCAAGTTTTTAACACATTAACTGATACGGAATGTGAACGAACTTCTGAAGGTGTTTTACAAATGGGACTTCCAGTTTTCAGACAGCAATTTGGAGGGGAGAAGGGGGCCGTGGTTACGCGGTCTATTTGGAACTTCAGTGTTTTCGCAAATGATGCTCTTGCCTGTAATAAAGTTCTGTTTGAAAGAAGTCACGCCCTCATAAGATTTCAGTGTAGTGCAAAGCATGACAACTTAGTTTAAATGTTCCCGAAATGTAAAATTGTTCGGTTCACAAAACGATATAACCTTATCCTACGAGTATAGTGCAGCGAGTCAAATGCGCTATCGCTCAACCCACATGAATACCTGGGTGTAAAAATTTCTAGAGATTTGAAATGGAACCGTCACATAGTCGCAGTCTTAGGGAAATACGGTGGATGGCTGCAATTCGTTGGTAGAATTCTAGGAAAATACAATCAGTGTACAAAAGAAATTGCTTACAAATCACGCTTGCGACCCATCCCCGAATATTGCTCGAGATTCTTGGATCCTAATCAGATACAACTGCCCGGCGATACTGAATGTATACAGAGAAGGGCGGCACGAATGGTCACAGGTTTTTTGACCCGTTGGAGAATGTCACACAGTTTCTGATCAAACTGAACGGGCAGGCGCTTGGAAAGAAACGTAAAATATCCAGAGAAAGTCTACTTGGAATATTTCCGGAGGAATCCTTAACTGTTGAATATAGGCGAATGGTAGTCAATGGAGGGAATGACTGCGAATGATCGTTCGATTTGCGTTCTCTTCCGTAGGCTGCGATGCAAACCAATCCTGGTCATATTCCCGGTGTGAGATGTAGTTGGCAGCTCTGTAAATGCTGACCGGTGAGTCGCTTAAAGCCCAGGTGAAATTAATCTCGGAGGGACACATCACGCTCTCAACCGACTAAGCTTGTCCCCTAAGGATCGCCTAGAGCCTGTGACTAGTGCATTGAATGTAAATACGGAAAACAGCAAAAACTCACTTTTTCAACTATTTGTAATTCCATTAACTAGTTTTGTAACCTTTACAGACTCATCTTCAAATGTGGCACACAGAATTTCCGTCTCTCTGGCGTGGAGACAGAGCGACAGTTACATGGCGACATGTGTCGGAAAACCAGTTATTCCACTTACTGACTAACGGACAGTTCATGGTAGACACAGACTATCCCGTGGAAGAGTAAAGTATCTCGAGGAGACCTAATTAGAAAGTTTCTAGAACTGACGTTACATGATGAAAGTAGGAATGGAATATACTGAAACCGCCTACGTATTGTAACTGTAGGAAGCGTGAAGACCAGAAGAGACTAAGCACAGCACGCACAGAGGCTTTTAAGCAGCCACGGTTCGCACGCTCCATACGTCAGTGGAGTGGGAATAAGTCCTAATAACTGGTATACTGGCAAGTTCCATCTGTCACGCAATTCACGGTCGGTTATAGACTACAAATTATAAGCTGCCTATGTTTTGTTTAAATTTGGATTACAAGAAAATGGGCGTTTTGCAAAATGTCCTACATAAGTCTCCTCTTCATCAACACCACCACCATGAGTGTTCTGCCCTAGGGCAGGTCTTCACATGTAGTTCTCCATGCAGTCCCATCATTTGTTACCCTCTTGTTTTCTCACAACTATTTTCTGTTCTTACGCTGTCCACCACCTGGTATGTTCTGCGTCTTCTTCTTCTTCTTCTTCTTCTTCTTGCATTCACCATTTCCTTCATACCATCAATAAACAATCTCTTCTCATTCAGTGTCCATGCCAATTGTGTTTGCTCATCCTGCTACCTTTAAAATTTCTCTCTGTTCTCCCAATCAACACCACCTCATTTCTCACTGTGCCTGCCTATTTTATCCCCTATCAACGCACCCACATAAAAGCCTCCTGTTATGAAACGTCTCGTTGGCAATTGCTATACGTATTTTCACCTCCTTATTACTTCCAATGTCGTCCATAATAGCACGTCGCAGTTATCTAAAAACACTAAATTGTTGTGTATGTTCCTGCCTAACATTATAGTTGTTCTTGCTTTTCTTGCACCTATCACCGGACATTTTGCGTTTTTCTTATTATTTCTCATTCCAATTTACTCACGTCTCTTGTTCAATTCTTTTAACATTTCAGTCATACTTTCGCTCTCTGCCAATAACACCACATGATCCGCGAGTCTAATACATTCTGCTCTCCTAACAACAAGCCCGCTCCCGTCTATGTCGTTTCAAACGTTTTTGAATGACATGCTCCAAATATATTTACACACTAAGGAGAATAAACGTATCCCGGAGGACTTACCCCAGCGCGATGGAAATCGATACACGTGATGTTCATTCATGCCCAATAGTATCCGAACGACCTGAATTGAATCTCGCCTGATTCACATGCAACCCACATAGCGCAACTGTCTAGCAGGTCTCCTTATCGCTCCTTGGTACAGTCGTTTGACTATTGAAAGTGGTTCCAACAAGTCACCACGAGAAAAAACTGTTCTGTATCGCAATAACTCAAGATGCAAAGTAATACCACGATACTACAAATTTCACGGAACACCTTATCACAGATAAGACTGCCCTTAAGGCTTGTAGCTCACATTTATTACAATAAATGACATACCTGACATTTTACCACTCTCATTATTACGTCAGATAGGTAATGCACGTGGTAAATTCGTCGTATTCATGATTTACTCTTCAAAGTAACATACCGTACTTATTATTTAACACAAAATAAGATTAAAAATTAAAGATATTCACGAGCAGCTAATTGAGAATATTTATGAACTTCAAATGACACGACGAACCGTCTCGTTCTGCATATGGATGCAAACTCAGGTCATGCAGACTAAGCAATGATTTCGTGCCTGACGGATACTGACTGTCACTCCTGATTAGGCATACAGAGAGTGATATACCTCGATTTTAGACAGAGCCAGTTTGCAAATTCCAACTTTAAATTACATATCGCAAGTATTTTTGCCGGACGCGAATTCCTACCCAGCACCTATTGTCCCTGTTAACGAACGACGAGAGATGTTGAATCTTGGTTCTTAACAAGTAACTTATTTGAATTGCCGTGAGGTAAGGCTTTGTGTTGGACAGGGGTTCGAACTCAGAACTTAATCGGATAGATATCGACGCACAATCAACTGTGACATTTCGGGTTTTCTCGGCAGTAGCTAGATGTTTTAACTGAAATGACGAGACGAAACATACATTTTTTTCCTTCCCAAGACTCCAACCCGGCATCTATCGCTGTTATATTCTAGAGAAAACGAACGTTAAATATGGGTTTGTTGCACCAGCAGCGACATGTGAGCGTGTTTGAACTAGAAATAATATGACGAAGAGTTCAGTCCTCACTGGGAATACAGCTCCACACATCATATCGCTTTTGACTACACACAAAGATACGTCAGCTTCCGAATTTTTGTCCAGTTCGGACTAACATCTTGAACTTACAGTGATCTCGCAAATAGTTCTGTGTCTCACTGGGTGTCAAAAACGTCACATATCGTTAGTGTTGACAACGAATGAAAATACATTAAACATTAAAATAATTATCCACCAGCAGATAGGTGTTCTCATGCTAGAGCTTGATAATACATAATGAAATCTATAGTGCCGGGCCAGGATTCGAACCCATTCACGCGCAGTATGTGGAGATGTTGAGGAATCTGCAGTTCTGAACAAACAACAAATTGTAGACGTGCTGTATTCTCACGAAGGGATCAAATTCAGCGTTAAGTACGGTCTAAGTTGCATTCCCAGATCAGAACCGATTTTATCGACATACAGAAGCTCATATAAAATATGGACTAAATGTCCTGTGAGCCTACATAGCGTTTGTTTCGTCACTAGAAATAAATAACAAGTATAAGAAAGGTTTCTACGTGTCGCCGCTCCAGTCTTTATTGTGATTCATCCTAACGTCTACTTTGTAGTAAAGGAATATCATTTTTCATATTAATTTCAGACCACAATGTCATTATATCTTCTTCACATGGTGTAGCCAGAAGAGAATGGAATCTGTCTCTCCTTATCTAAAATCATTGACAGAAGTTGGAATCGAACCCAGTCCATAGATATACAAGCATATTCCAAGTATGTGGCTCATTTTTCTATCGTAACGCCGTTGCACCTCTCTGGATGAGAATTCTGACACACAGGCTTCCTGTAGTAATTTGCAGCAGGTTCAGTAAATTCATTTACTTAGTTGACCGAATCACAATGAACTAGCTGCCTCGACTACCCAGTGCATAAATTCGACTTTATTTTGTAATCACCGAAATAAAATCACGTACCTGCCACCTACACAGAACAGCCAACAGTGTAGGATGCACAAATTTGAAAAGGAAGTGTTTCTTTCCACTTGAGCTACTGTATTGCGCCATCTCTTTGTTGAAAACGTCGTGCATTGCAAATGTCGCATTTCATAAGTAAAGTTTTGTATTCCAAGAAACCCAAAATTTGTTTGTCAGCTGCGGGAAGAGGAGTTACCTGTTGTGCAGCATTGTAAGTTTTCACCATTGCACTATGAGCCGAAAGTATTTTTTTGCGATTTCCTTATCGATGTTTTATCTGACTGCTTGTAGCTCTTTCACAGAAGGGATAAAAACGTTACAGTCAGCGAGACTGGAAGTGCGAACCATAACAGATGCTATTTCTCAGGTCAGCGCATTACCATAGAGCTGGCGTAGAAGTACGTGTCTTAGCTTACTCTTACGAGTTCGATAATGTCTAGCACTCGTAAACCGCTATTTAAAGGACGAGATTAGTTGCGATTTCCACGTGCAACGACTTTCCTGGGCTGAAAACCGTAAATTTACAATCTTTTGTTACACCTAACGTGATAATAAATCAGATTATTCAATGGAAATGACAGGTAAAATCAAGTGAACTTTGAGGATAAATTCCGTGCGCACCAGGAAGGAACTCGTCGATCACAGAGTTGCCAAACATACGTTGGCTTGTTGTCAAATCTCAGTTACAGTACCAGCAGAAAGAAGACGAACCGATGTGATCGTACAGCGGGCTGGGAAGTGACCATAGCTGGTGTCTCCAAGTCGCGGTTGCTACGGCCTGGAATACGTAATGCGTCTGATTCGCATTTCTGTATCTAGGTTTAGGGACTGGAGCGTGGTTACTAATAATACTCCAAACTGACTGAAAACTAAGCATCATATACCAGTAACTCTCACAGTTGTTTTTATATTTATTTCGTAAGTGTACTAAAAACTAAGAAGCTCATTCAGAGACGTTTTGATGCCTCGCCGATAGTCGAGCAAAACAAACAAATAAAGAAAAAAAGAATGTGTGTGTGTATGATAGAGAGAGAGAGAGAGAGAGAGAGAGAGAGAGAGAGAGAGAGAGAGAAATCAAAAAGAATGAGAGAGAGTAAGAAATTGTTGTAAAGAAATTGAATCATGGTATGTAAAGAAATCTTTCATTAAAATTACACGTTACACATCATTACGAAATATCGTATTCATGATCTATGAAACAAAAATTGATCTAATGTAATCTAATCATATCATATTGATGGCTATCCATGAAGAGTCATGAATTACCGAAATTTTTGCCAATACCAGTAATGAAATCTAAACTTGAAAATAAAAGACGACAATTTTTGTAATAAACCTGGACTCCTAACAAGACAATTTCGTCCCTGTTAACTAACCACGAAAGATGTCTGATATACCTCCAAGCTCAAGTAACAAAGTGCGCATGCATTTAAAGATTAAGTGCATGATGTGAAGTTATATGACGGAGATACGAACCCAACACGTAATCGTATTGTTAATTAAGTAAAATCAAATGTTACGTATCGGTTTTCCTTACCAGCTGCTAGGTGTTTGAATCTAAACTAAGGATACAAACTTTTGTACCTAAGCGACAATCTAACTACACGCCTACCGTGCATCCACAAATATAGCTTAAATATCAGTTGCTTACTCACCAACGGTAAGGTGTGTGCGTGTTTGACAAGAAATAATGACACCTATTGCGATTGTTGGCAACACATGAATAGACATTAAAAGCGCACGTTGGTTTTCACTAGCGGGACGGTGTGCACGTTATAGGGCTTGAACTGAAACTATGAATATTTTTGTATTGGATCAGGATTCGGACCCACATCCTTACCTTTGGAGGAGACCTAGAGAAGGTTGCAGTCTTGCGAAAAGGGACGAAATGGTTGAACTATAATGTCCCGAGAGATTCAGATCCTCGAAAGAGGAGAAACGAATTCGAATCACAGTCCAGCACCAAATTTTTCAACGTCTCTAGTTGAATCAATTACAAGTAAAATAAGAGCCCCATCCTTTAAATGGCTATCGGTTCATAAAATAAAATAAAATTTTCTAATGTAAGTAAGTTTACTGACGACTGTATTTCTGTTTACGATGACTTCCGCTATGTCATTTCCCAACGTAACCTGGCTCTGCCCAGTTGGTAATGATGGAACGTGATTTGTATTGCGAATTCTGGATTATAACGTCTTTCTTTTGAGGTTACCAGACGCAAAGTAAATCTGTTTGTGCTTCTTAAAAGTAAATGTCTGAACCCACGCATTGCTCCTGTGATAGTTCCACCAGGCCATTGTGCCCATATTTCCCAGCCCCAGGAGTGAGCTGCAACGGATGATGTGCTGAGCTTACAAAAGTAGTCACGGTGGATAAAACGCGAGTCTATTAAATGTTTAAGTAGAAAAAAGCTTCTGACGCGGAGATTATGCTGTTCTCATGTCAGCAGGATGTAAAGACCCTTGTAGGCATCATAGGCTCGATGTGAAGCCATTTTGAAATGTTCACAAATTCAGATATTTTCTTAGTTCGTGAAGATCCACTGGGAAGTGTGAAGTTACCGGATAATTGGATTATTACCGACATTATTACTATCATTTTCTTCATGCCGCTGCTGGAACACTGTACTTGAATATAAGTTCGTGCCTTTTGGTCACTATACAAGTAGTTTCCCAAGAAGAGGTTCTTTCTCTGTCTACAGAATTCTTTTCATGTTAATATCAAACATCAGCAATTACTCATAGATTACATTAAAACTAAAGTAATCGATGAAGACGTTACTTGATATCAAAAACGCGCTGCCATTCTTCTATTACTTGCGCCTAGAAATGGCTGTCGAGTGCTGCCAAACCAAAAGCTAAGAGATGTTACTGCCTGCCGATATACGTTCGAATCCCTGCCCAGTACAAAGCCTTACCTCACGGCAATTCAAGTTAGTTACTTGTTAAGAACCAAGATTCAACATCTCTCGTCGTTCGTTAACAGTGAAAATAGGTGCTGGGTAGGAATTCGCGTCCGGCAAAAATACTTGCGATATGTAATTTAAAGTTGAAATTTGAAAACTGGCTCTGTCTAAAATCGAGGTATATCACTCTCTGTATGCCTAATCAGGAGTGACAGTTAGTATCCGTCAGGCACGAAATCATTGCTTAGTCTGCATGACCTGAGTTTGCATCCATAAGCAGAACGAGACGGTTCGTCGTGTCATTTGAAGTTCATACATATTCTCAACTGGTTGCCCGTGAATAACTTCAATTTTTAATCTCATTTTGTGTTCAATGATAAGTACGGTATGTTACTTTGAAGAGGAAATCATGAATACGACGAATTTACTACGTGTATTACCTATCTGACGTAATAATGAGAGTGGTAAAATGTCAGGTATGTCATTTATTGTAATAAATGTGAGCTACAAGCCTTAAGGGCAGTCTTATCTGTGGTAAGGTGTTCCGTGATATTTGTAGTATCGTGGTATTACTTTACATCTTGAGTTATTGCGATACAGAACAGTGTTTTCTTGTGGTGATTTGTTGGAACCATTTTCAATAGTCAAACGACTGTACCAAGGAGCGTTAAGGGGACCTGCTAGACAGTTGCGTTATGTGGGTTGCATGTGAATCAGGCGAAATTCAATTCGGGCGTTAGGATAGTTTTGAGCATGACTGTACGTGTTGGGTCAAATGAATGATTAGAGTTGAAGAAAAACTGGATGATTAATTCAAGACAAAGAGCCTCACAAATTGATAAGTCGATAACGTGTTGGGCCACCTCTGGCCTTTTCGCGGTCAGTTACTAGGCTTGACATTCACTGATAAAGTTAGTTTATACCCTTCTGACGGATATCGTACCAAATTCAGTTCAGTTGGTTCGTTACATCCTCAAAATCGCGACCTGCTTTAAAGAACCTGCCCATTGTGCTCCAGATGTTGAAAATTGATGAGAGATATGGCGATCTTGCTGAGCAATTTATTGCCTTGCGTGTACAAACACGTAGATACGATATCCGTGTGTGGTGCGTAAATTGTCGGTAGGCACCTCACTTAGTGTCCCGAGCAGAGTTCAAGCCGCCATAAAGACAAAGGGTGGACGCACTGCATATTAATGTCCACTAACAGGTGTCTGTACACTCACTGATAGGATAGTGTATTTCGAAATGTTAGCAGAGGCCAGAAGTTGGAGCATTTGGTCTTCCTTTTTAAAGCTTACGTGGGGCGAGTCGTAGAATCTCTAAAAAGAGACACCTCTGGCAACACTAGTTGAAAGTGGCCTTCAAACTAGCCGTCAGAGCTGCCGTAGCCGAGACGCCCCCTGGGTAAACGCTACGGATTTCTGCAGTCGCGCCTCGCGATCTGTCACGAATTATGGAATGTATTCGCAGATACCAATTGTAATACGACAACGGCTATACAGTTTGCTGGAAACGTACAGGATGTTCTGAAATTCCCATCACTACCTGCTACAACTTGTAGAGGGGACTGAGTACATAATACTCTTATTTTAAATTGTAACCTGTCTCCCGAGACGTACCGTATACTAGAACCACTTGAAAACATGTTGGTAACGCTGTCACTTTGATAAGTAATTTGTTACATTGAGGAGCCAAAGAAATATCGTTTAAGGTCCCCGCGAGCACGCAGAAGTGCCTCAACACGCCGTGGCATGGACTCTACTGATGGCTGAAGTCGCGCTGCAGGGAACTGACACCATGAAACCTGCAGAGCTGCCCATAAATCAGTAACAGTAAGAGGGAGCAGAGATCTCTTCTGATCAACACGTTGCAAGGCATTCCAGATATGCTAGTTAATGCTATAAAATTTACTAGAAACGTACAGTATGTTTGGGGAGTTTGGTGGCCAGCGAAAGTGTTTAGGCTCGGAAGAGTGTTCCTGCAGCCACTCTGTAGCAACTGTGGTTGTGTGGGCCGCTCCATTGTCCTGCTGGAATTACCCACTTCCGTCGGAATCCACAATGGACACGAATGGATTCAGGTGATCAGACAGGATGTATCTAGACGTATCAGGGATCCCACATCACTCCGAATGCGCACGCTCTACAACGTCACAGAGCCTCCACCAGATTGAACAGTCCGCAGTTGACATGCGGGGTCCATGGAGTCATGATGTTGTCTTCATACCCATTCACGTCCATACTGTATATACATTTTGAAATGAGACACGTCCAACCAGGGATTATGTTACGAGTCATCAACAGTCCAATGTTCGTACCGATGGGCCCAAATGAGGCGTAAAGCTTTGTGCTGTGCAGTCAGCAAGGGTACACGAGTGGGCCTTCGGCTCTGAAAGGCCATGTAGATGATGTTTCCATGAATGGTTCGCATGCTGATACTTGTTGATGGTCAAGCATTGAAATTTTCAGTTATTTTCGCAAGGGTTGCACTTTCGCCACTCTGAACGATTCTCTTCAGATTCCATTCTTGCAGGATTTTTTTTCTGGCCGCAGAGATGTTGGAGATTTATTGTTTTACTGGATTGCTGATATTCACGGTGCCCTCGTGAAATGGTCGTACAGGAAAATCCCCACTTCATCGCTACCTCGTAGATGTTGTGTCCCATCGGCCTTGCGCCAAGTATAAAACCACGTTCAAAGTCATTTAAATCTTGATAACCTGCCATTGTAGCAGCAGTAATCGATCTAACAACTACGGTAGACACATGTCTTACATAGGCGTTGCCGGCGGCAGCACCATATTAAGCCTGTTTACATATCTCTGTGTTTGAATACGTATTATTATAATAGTTTCTTTGGCATTTCAGTGTAGATGTGACCGAGTACATCTATTGTTCTACAGTTTCACTCTTTAATAACCAAAGAATCAAAAAAATCGGTCTTCAGAGACACTGGTTTTACAGGAGGGCGTTTTCCAATTTGAAATTACAATGATATTATTTCCTTCAGCTGCTGACGGGCGTTAATAGATATCAACGAAGACAGGTGAAAATGTGTGCCCCGACCGGAACTTGAACCAGGGATCTCCTGCTTAGATGGCAGTCGCTCTATCCATCTGAGCCACAGACGGCACAGAGGATAGTGAGACTACAAGGACTGTCTCGCGCACGCCTCCCGCGAGACCCACATTCTCACCTTTGTATGTCCACACACTACATTCGTAGCGTCCTTTCGCACATGTCCGGAAGAACAGACACAATATCCATATAAATATATTTTCCAATTCGCGTGCGCTGCGTCTCCACGGGGCACCACAGACGCACCTGCAGACGGTGAAGACACCCATAGTCGAAGACGTTGTGCAATGGCAACGAAAAGCGTGTGGGGAGGAGTCAGACGTTGTGGACAACGATCTTGATAAAGGCGACCAGCAGCTCTTCCAGTACTGTGCGCTTTGGCCACACAGGATACTCGTGTCGGTGTATTCGGCAAAAGTGTGCTCAGAAATGTTGCTCTAACACTCACAGACACATGAACGAGACTCGATCCAGGTCAGAGAGGAGACAGCCGTCAAATGACATCTTAGGATCAGACGTAAGTAACCCCCCCCCCCCCTCCAGTGATTATAACCCTGTTGCATACCACATTAGCGAAGGTGTATTTATACGGCTGTAGCACGGATATACCTTTCCATACATGGGCTCCTCTTCAGAATATCGTCACTCAGTTCCCTAGAAGTTTTTAACGGGAATTTTGCAACATCCTGTATCTCTCCACTAACTATACAGTTCTTTCCAGAATTAGATCCCTCTGCAGTGGAGTGTGCGCCGATATGAAATTTCCCGGCAGATTAAAACTGTGTGCGGGACCGAGACTCGAACTCGGGACCTTTGCCTTTCGTGGGCGAGTGCTCTACCATCTGAGCTACCCAAACACGACTCACGCCCCGTCTAAACAGCTTTACTTCTGCAGTACCCCGTCTCCTACCTACAGCTGTTGTACGACATTCGAAATATACGGATGTATTTCAGAATTTCGGCGTAATGTAACTTCGCAGAAACATGGCTGAATTTTCCTGTATATTGTTATCATTAAAACCAAGCACCGTCTCAGTACCTAATACTTTTTGATATGGAGACAATTTTCATCATTTCAAGCACTATTAAAGTTGGTAGGTGTAGGAAAAAAAATACCAGTACCATACTGAAAATATCGGTGAGAAGCGATAGAATTCCTACAAACAACTTGGAGAAAATCATTTTGGGTTCTAGGCCATGTCATTATAAAACAGTGAAACAACTAAAATAACTACATTCCGACCATCGTTTGAACGATCCTCTTCAGAGCGAATAAATGCCACGAAATTTCAAATCAGCAGCAGCGAAATGAAAGGTCGATTTGGAAACAGTTCCTATTTGTTCTTTCTTATCTTCGATTAATTTCCCAAATATCTTGTTCATTTCGTATGTTGCTTTCTTTATACAAGGTGTTTCACATTTCTAGAGCTTGCAATTTTACCTAGTAACTCATGCATGCAAACGTCATCTAACGAGGCTACAGAGCATCAAAATACAGGCACCAGCCCCGGCGAATGTATGTAAGTAGAGTGTGATGCCGTGATTATTTATCAATTTGATCATGTATCATGTTCCGGAAGTTACAAGGGAATATCGTTATCATACCTCTGACGGCGGAATACAAGTACTGGTACTGTTGTTGCTAACTTTCATAGGTGGTAGTATGGATCAAAGTAAGAAAAAAATGTCCGGTAAACATGGGCTACAAAATGCATACCTGAGGCGCTATGAGCACTTGTTCAACAGTGGAGATATGTTTTATGCTAGCGAAGATGAACAAGTCCTCACAGCTCTTAAGGTATGCATTTTACAGCCCATGTGTACTGGACATTCGGTCCATACTACCACCTCTGAAAGTTTCCTGCCCTACATCTTAGCTGCAACACTACTGGTACATACTGTCACACGCAACAGGAATGTCTTCTCTTCCAATTTTCCGTTATAGGGACATAACCTCAAATTTATACATTTATCCATCTCCATCATCATAGAAAATTGGTAACATCTTCATTGAATCTTTCTGTGTACACATATTTTACAGACTCCAGCGCCTGTAACTTCGATACCCTGTAGCGTCGCTGGATGACGTTTCCAGACATCGATTCCTATGTAAAACTTCATCTGGTAGGTCCCCTCTACAGACGCGATAAGTGTGTAGCACGACGTGTGAAACATTCTGTATGCAAAGTGAATAACATGGGTGAATGGGCTAGAACCGAACCGCCCCCCCCCCCTCCCATTATCTCTCTCTCTCTCTCTCTCTCTCTCTCTCTCTCTCTCTCTCTCTGTGTCTCTCTCATTCTCTCACTTTCATTCTCTCACTCTCTCTTCTCAACTATCAACTGCCAGCTTTCCTTTATGTCTTTTAAGTCTTAAAATTGCTGTCTGATTTCTGGCAGAGCTCTAGATAACATGCCGCTCACTGTATTTTATCGCTGGTTGCATCATCTTAAATTCAAACTGTATATTTTGCTCAAAATTGTCAGAAGTTATTTTGTAACATCTATAGATGTTATAAATATGGGTTGAATTTCTTCAACCGATCTCTAGCGGCTAGTGTGTTCTCTCAAAATCGATTTTCCTCTAGCTCGTCTCCTCTAATTCCTGTGTAAATATTTTGGATCAGTATTTTCAGCCAGGACGTATGAAAGTGATGGTTCGATAGTATCCGCACTTATCACTATTTGCCTTATTTGGTGTTGGTGTTATTTTTTTCGTTTAGTCTGAAAATTTAGCAGTCACGTCAGTTAGCATAGATGTTGAGGAGTGAAGCAGCAAACATCGACAGAGTGAGTCCTCGCCGGTGCTGATAGAGCCTTCTGGTGGCGAAGCCCTGCACTACAGACAACTGAGTGTGTGAGGAACTAGTAGCGACATCTAGCAGCGAAGTGATGAACAGCAAAATGGCCGCGAAAATTGAGTGACTTAAATGTCTAGTTGCTGTTTATTTCTTCCTTTACACTATTATTACAAAACAGATTACGGCATCACTGCTCGGTTTGTCTGTTACCGTATTTTTGTGTATTTCACACATTACAAAATAGTTCTGTTCTGATAACATATAATGCAAACTACATCTCGAGCGACATTAATGTACGCAGCATGTTACATTCATCATTCCCTCTTCGTAATTTAGTATTACTAATAGTTTTGTCCACACTTTTAAGCATTAAAAATGGATATGTGGCTCGGAACAGGACTACTGTTACATTAAATGTTAACAACATAATCGCACGGTATAGTGAGTTAAAGAGTATTGAACAGCAACGAGAACTGTAAGTAAGTTTATGCAGTGCAACGTTAGTGATATAATAGTACAACAGTAATAGGCGTTTTTCAGCCCTTATTTCTATTTTACAGTTTCACTCATTACTGATGGCAAATGCCTTGCAGAGAACGTAATATTCTGCATCTTCAGTACGGCCTTTACAATCTCTTTCATTGAACTGCACTTAACCCGGAGAGGTAGTAATACAATTTTTTCTCTGATCTACAAGATACTTTTACAAAAAGTAGAGGCAGAGAGGTAGTCATGTAACTATTAATCGAAATATTATATGAACTATATGGGCGTGTTAGTAAAATCACCAAGAAATTCCTCTTATTAATTTTAAGTGTTATCTGTTTGATTCAGCATTCAGCTCACATAAAACCACGAGAAATATCGTTTTTATAAAAAAAACAGTTTATGTCATTAGTGACCTGTGTAAAATCAAACATCTCATTTTGACACTAGAATAATTTGAGAAAAAAAGGCCTGTTTTAGTTTTTGAAAATGCAATAAGTGAAAACAATGTATTTTTAAAAGGTATTGTCAATTGTTATGAAACGATTTGTTATACAGAATTTATTAATCGCATAGTAAATCATGATACTAAAAAGAACACCTTGTTGGCTTGTGATACAATATTTTGCATTTTCTTATGACTTTGAAATAATTACTGCTTTTTCAGCACTGAGAATGAGTAAAATACATTATGTAATATATGAATCAGTATGATAAACTTTTTTCGAATATTCATTGTTAACTACAAGAAAATGGCAGATGTTTGGGTATTTACCTCAGAAGTATTCAGCACACGAAGGATAACAAAAATCATTTTTTTGGTAAGGTTTTTGTTTCATAGTTTCCTACAAATATTACTGATACCATAGTGAGGTATATTAAGTACCTTAAAATATATATAGATGTGGTCTGGTGAAGAAAGTGTGTGAATTAAAATTTAAAATGCTTGCACCAGCATAACCAGGTTTAGTTTGTAGTGTGGGAGTGAGCTCCACGTGGGACCCGAAGCACGGACCCCACGGGGGTACCCGGCATGCGCCACATGCCAAGGCAGAGGTGGAGGCTAGTGTTCGGAAGTCTGAAAATTCCAGCGCCGGCCGGGGATTGAACCCCGGCCCGGCTGGGGCGAATAGCCCCAGCCGAGGCGCTGGAACGTTCCAGACCCCCTTGCCACTAGACCACCGGGGACCCCGGCTGTTTCTTGCTCCGTAGTCCAGCTAGTGGTCGTAGAGCACTTCCTGTTGTCCTCCGTGTTTACACCGAGGCAGTAGTGGCGTGGTGTAACAGGAAGTGTTTACTTGCGTCCGCTGGATGTCCACTTAGTGTACGACTTATTTACCCGGCTGACGTTCGTGTCGCTATAATCTCCTTAGTTCCGTTACAATTACATGCAGGGACTGAAAATCTGCCTATGCAGTTGCACGCAGTCGCATCTCACTATTTGAACCTCTGTAATTCGATCGTGTTGTCAAGACCCATGTCAGAACTGTTTATCGAAGAATGCTCATGTGTTCGGTACATTTCATAAACGGAAGCGACTGGGATAACAGACAGCCCGTAAACATTTTGTAATGAAGTGTCAGCCGGTACGTAATACTCGATATCTGGAGTTGTTTTATCGGTTATTAAGATAATCGTTTCACCCCTATACACTTACAAAATTCCCGTGTTTTCTTAATAAAGCATAAGCACAGTACATAAATCCCTCGCGAAAATGACATCGGAGAAGTACAAGTGTTCGAGTGCCACAGAAAACAAGTGGGTCCTTGAAGGTGTGGAACGGAGAGCAGAACTAAAATAAGATGTAACGTTTCGGGATTCCCTCATAGTCGCGTAGACACTCCAGAAGCAGGAAGATCCGTTTGATGACGTCTCTTGAGGAGCGAGGAAAAAATTCACTCTCAAATAACTACTGTACAAGATGCCTCGCCGCCTCTTGAAGGGTGTCATGGGATTCTGCAGCCGTGGACTCGGCGACCTGTGAGCCAACGCGGTGTTTCTGACCACATACATTTTAGCTGCGGGTTCTCCGACGTGCAAAGGAAGCCGCGACAATGGGGAGGCTCTGCGTGCCGTTTTGTAATAAGAACGCCTCTCCACATTTTATCGTAGGAATGATATAAATTTTCAACTTCTTAGATCCACCGAGTCATTATGTATTCTTAAAATATCTTTTAACTCTTTTTCAACACATATGTATCTTCTACCTCTTTCACTGAAGAAGCTGACCAACAGATTTTTTTTCAATTTCAGGTATTGGTTTTATTGCATTCTCCTTTAGCGTATTGATCAGAAATTGTAGGTTAAGATACCTTTGCCTTATTGAGTATCGTTTGCTATGCCAAACTTCGACAGCATTCATGGTCCTGTGCATCGAATTGATGACGGTAGATAGCTGACCGAAATCACTTTGAAATAAATTCTCTGAACGCAGATAACTTTGATACAGTAGTGTTAGGTATCGAAGTATTATCTAACGCAACTGAAGCCAACCTAAGAGTGAATTTATTTCGAAATAATTTTAGTCGACTGTCTGTCTTCACCAATTCCACATTTCAGGTTGTGTACTAGCATTTTCCATCTATTGACTGATTAAATAGTCTACGCCACTGGGCACTTGCTACGCTGTTACTCTCCATGCTTCATCAAGGCAGTCCGGTGGAAGATGGACTCTACAGCACACGTGCGGCAAGACAAACGAACTACTTCTTCATCCCTGTATTGCTCCACTAATCGCAGTTCTTGTATGTCTTCCACAGGCATTGCTTGAAATGAAAATTACAACTGTAAAATAAATGTCTCGGATAACACTGTTTTCATAGTTTAATTTGCAATCATTTCGAAGTAAAGCAATGCAGTTTTAAATGACAACCAAGTTATGACATTTCTCGGTTGAGAAAAAATATTTCACAATTATTTTGACTTTCCTCTGGTAAAAAAGCTAGTCATCCGTGCTTCAGGTATCAACAAGTTGTTTCGAACACCTCTGAAACGTCCGTCCATAAGAAGAGCTTTATTTTCAAACATTTTCTCCCCTTCTTCGTAACTGATCACCAGGATTCATTTATCAGGAACAGGGTTATTATCAGTCTCCAAAAAAACTTCAGTCACTTTCAAAATATCTTCGTGCTGCCGAATCCCTGAACTACTGCCACGGTTATGGGACATCCCAGAAGCTTCCCTTACACAGTGCAGTCTTTCTCATAATTCGTTATACTTGCGACGTAATCTAAACCTTTATCTCGCAAATCTTGAAATTGCTCTTTAAACCCTCCGAAAAAAGGCACTGTCTACTCACCGCAGACTGTTTCCCAGCAGTTATGCATTCGTTTCCCAATATCCACATCTGTTTCGTCAGGTTGGGCGAGAAACTTACTGTTGAGCCGTGATTCTACCATTTACAATTTTTAAACTGCCGCTGCTCCTATTCCGTTCGGAGTTCCTGTACAAGCAATTCGTATAATTACCACATTTCCGGTGCTCCTGGCACCGCTTACCATCCTTTCCCCTTTCTGTTTCCTTTTCCTTTCCTTTTTCTAACCACAGGCTCCAGTCACATTAACGTGATCACCGCCTGTGTCCGACGCTAATGAGTAGGGTATGCGTAACGCGGAAACTCAGCCACTTATGTGACATCCAAAAGGACGTGATCATTGCCTTTCGGGCCACAGGTGGATGCATTTTCGAAACGGCAGAGTTCGTAAAATGTTGGCGTGTTGCCATATTTAAAGCACGCCGCGCATGGCGCTGTCGAGAGCCGACGCTGAGGCCGTTGTGGTGCCCCACGGTCCACAGAGGACAGGAGTTAAAGGAGACCGCAGGTGAATAACGTGCAACTGCTGAGCAACTGACCATGCACGTGAACCGAAGAGCCTACCGACAGTGTCTCCTCTAAGACCACTCAGCGAAAAATGCTATGTGTGGGTCTCCACAGCAGACTCCTGGTCCACACACCTATGCTGACTGCTGTTCGTCCTCGACGAAGGCTGGAATTTTTACGCCAGTTCTGCGACTGGGCGTCCACTGAACGGTGACCTGCGGGCTTTCCAAGTGACAGACAGACGATGGCGTGTAGGGCGCGATTCACCTGAAAGTGAACACCCTGCAACAGTCGGCGGCAGGGTTAGGACAGGAGGAAGGATCGTTACGATCTCACAAACGTTATCGTGACACTCCCGTCGTTCTGGAAGGCACAGTGGATGAGCAGAAATATCGGTCGGAACCGTTGCCACACCTACATCGAGTCTTTTTTCCCTCGGAATCTACCAGCAGAACAACTAAATCTGTGACACAGCTTGCAGTGTGAAAAGCACCAGGATGAGTTTGCTGTACTCCGCCGACCACCAGGCTTCCCGGAATCGAGAATATGTGGGACCACCTCGATGAAGCTCTTCGTATCCTGGGTCCTCAACCGAAAAACGTAGCGCAGCTAACTAAGGCACCGGCGTCGGCATGGCTCAGTACCTCACTGACTTCTGCGCGTTTCTCAGTTGTCCGCGCTTCCCGTTAATCGTACCCCCCTACAGTGACTCAATGACGACACTCTCCCGTACACGTCAGCATCATCAACAGCCGCAGACTGCTGTTCACTCAGCCTGTCACCTCATTTATGTCTATACAGCATAACAGCTGTCTGTTACACTTCCTGGGACACTCCTGACGATATCCTTGTGTCTGATCAACGCTCGCCGTCGAGAACGTACTGGTATCTGTTGTAGACTTGAAGCCGCTCTCATATCTGGGAACCGACTCCGTATGCTCATACGAGGCCCTTGGTTAACAGTGTGCAGTGGAGCACCGTGCCAAAGGCTTTTCTCAAATATAGGAGAGTGCAATGTGCTTGGGACCCTTCATCCGTGGTTCGCAGTATATAATGTGCGAAAAGGGCAAGCTGCGTTTCACACGAGCTTTCTAAAACCGTGCTGATTTCTGGACGTAAGCTTTTCGGTGTCTAGGAAATTTATTATAATCATATTTAGAATACGTTCTAGGATTCTGCAGAAAATCGATGTCTGTAATTTTGCACATCCTTTCTGTTACTCTTCTTTTACACGAGTGTCACCTGCGATTTTTTAAACTGCCTTAGGTTGGACCCATTACAGGTGTAATATTCAGAAGGCAAATGTATATTGATCTCGTTATATACGGCTGCAACTTGCGCTTTTGCCAGTCCTTTGCGAAATACTGCTGGGCAAGAGAAAGGCGATAAATGCGAATGAAGTAAGTAAAACTGAAATTGTTTTAACTTCTTCGCTGTCGCCGAATCCTTTCCAAGCGATGCGTCCTTGAGCGGGTCAAACAGGTAGCAATAAATGCTCTACAAGTGAGGTTGACTTTTGAAGTTTTTCTTACCAGTCAAGTACAATGCAGACAGCTTCCATTCTGCATAATATCAGCAATATGAAAATGAAAATTCACGAAAGTCAAATCTGGACTGTAGCGATAATGACGCAGAGTCTCCCAACCCATTACTGTTTCTTTTCCCTTCCAGTGGTTTCTTGGATCAGCTGCGCTATGTTTGGGCGAGCGTTGTTGTGTAATAGTATCACGTCTTTTCTTTGACATTGGCGACCCTTTCCTCTCGTTTTCGGCTTTACTTTGCTCATCACTATGTGTGAGTGGTCAGCGCTGCATCCTGTACGCTGATCTTCCAAATAATCACCAAAATACAACTACTTTGGCATCCAAATGATGGCCAGCATCACTTTCCTCGCTGATGCTCGAGTTTGAATTCCTTTCGGACAGGTGAACTAGTGTGCTTCCATTTCACTCCTTGTCTTTTCGAGTCGGGTTCCCCATTTTGAACGAAAGTTTAATCGCACGTTAAAATCTCGTTCGAAAAAGGTTCACCTTCACGTTCATAGCACTCTTTGTTTCCTTGTGTTGTGTGAATTCTCTCGGGACCCACGTTGGACTTGTTTCGCTGTACTTGAGCATGTCAATGACGACGTTGTGGACTGTGCCACTACCTGTTGCAGCTATTTTGCTATTCAGTTCTACTGCAACACGTCGGCCATCAGGAGTAATGTCGTCAGAGCCGGCTTTAAGCGAAGGAGGAGACAGTTCAATTGGCCGGCCACGGTGTTTTTTTATTAGTCACTGAAGTTAGATTGTTTTTGAACTGTCCTACGTATTTATCAAAAATTTCCGTCTTTCGCACAGCTTCGACCCTACTGAAAAAACGTTAGAGAAAATATTTCGGCCGTTTTCTGCCTTCTGAAAGGGAAAACGCATCGTTGAACGTTGCTCAGTTAATGTGGAAACTTCAACCAGACACGCCATTCTCAATTGCTACATTAAGGTTATAAATAAAACAATTATTTTTTGTCAGCCGCTCTTAGCTCATCACAGTCATGCCATCCTAAAGTCATGAAACTACAAAAATTCTTCCTACGGACTATTCGACTTCATTAATTTGCTTTGCAGGGGAAACTCACGAAGAAGTATGCGCTTAGTATTTAGTCGGTCATTTCTAGTTGATGAGAAAGTTAAAACAAACAAGTAGCAAACCATTGCTCATTTATTTAGGAACAACATTTATCAGATACAGCTGAGTAACGTTTAACCCAAACCTTAAATGTCATATATATATGACACTGCTCGTAGCTGCATCATCTGGCAAGAGTACGCACTAACACCAATAACAAGAAAATGCACCATGACTTTCGTAAACTGTGCATTCTTCATGCCACTGTTGGGAGCAGACATCACACTCAATACAGTCTTCCGTGACAGACTCGTTTTAGTCTTCACCACACCTTGGGCAGTTCAAGACATGAAGTTGGAATAATAGACAATTGTGAAGGTGATTCGATAAACCCTATGCCTGGCACTTAGATATGATTTGCACAATATCCATGTGGGTGTAGATCCCTCCTTGGATTGTGCCCTGGTTGTTGCTGAAGATGATGGAGCAGTTTAATCCAGATTAGCCACAGAGATTCTACGTTGTTCGTTACTGATATTTTGTCCCTCCTTGGTTTAGTTTGTTTTCCTAACAATGCATTTTTGTACGTAGACTCAAACAGAATTCCGGATGTTTTTGCAGCTTGCTTTAGATGTTCGAAAACCTAAAATTGTGCAGTTCACAAAACGAAAAATCATAGTGTCCTATGACTACAGCATCAATAACTCTCATTTTCAGTCGGTCAGCTCACACAAATACCTCGGTGTAACACATTGTAAGGATACGGAATGGAAGCAGGACTGAATAAAACTCAAACGATTTCTACACCTGGATAAGCGTTCGACAATGTAAAATGGTGCAAGATCGAAGTTGTGAAGAAAATAGCTCTAGGCAGAGACGGGTATATATTAGTACAAGACCCAAGAGGAAGTAAGAGTGGAAGACGAAGAACGAAGTGCAAGGATTAAAAAGAGAGTAAGACTTTGATGTAGTTATTCGCCTATACTGTTCAATGTTTGTATCAAAGAAGCAATGAAGAAAATAAGAGAGAGGTTCAAGATTCGCACTGAAATACGGGTTGAAAGGATATCAGTGACAGTGTTTGCTGATAATATTATCGTTGTCAGTGAAAGTGAATTACTACAGGATCTGATGAATGAAATATACAATATAATGAGTGTAGAATTAGGGGTCAGAGTAAATCAAAGACAATAGTGATGAGATGAAGCATAAACGGGAAAAGCGAGAGTCTTAACATTGGTGATAACGAAGTAAGAAATGGAACCATCACATCGTGTCGGTCAAAGATAAAGGTGGTGGCGAACTGTAATTTATTGTTAGAATTAAAGAGAAATATAATCAGTGCACAAAGATGATCTTTTTTGAACTATTGGTGCGACCCATACTCTAATATTGCTCCATGGTGTGGGACCTGTCCCATATACGAGTAGCAGGGGATATTGAACTGTTCATAATAAAGACAGCACAGGTTTGTTTGGCTCACAGGAGAATGTAACAGAGATGCTGAAGAAATTGGGAGATGCCTGAAGATACACATAAGCTATCCCGAGAAAGCTTACTTGCCAAATTTCTAGAACATACCGTAAATTTTGAATATACGAGGTGTGTTAAAAAAAATTGGGAACGTTCGTAATTTCGCGCCAATGGCGTGTTGGGGCGAAATGCAGTTGACATCCCTGCACGCGCGTGTGCTTAATGTGTAACTGCGGGAAGTTTCACTGTTGTATGTCTGTTAGCTTATTGTTCAGTGCTGTATTGACTAGAACGTTGTGTCGCACAGTTGGCGAACTTCGAGAGGGTATAGTTAGAGGAGCAATGCGCCTGCAATAAATTTTGCGTGAAACTCAATAAAACCGCCGCTCGGGGTAGCTGCGCAGTCTAGGGGCCTTGCCACGGTTCGTGTGGCTCCCCTCTGTCGGAGGTTAGAGTCCTCCCTCGGGCGTGGGTGTGTGTAAGTGGTGCAAGCCTAGGGACTGATGACATCAGCAGTTGGTCCCATAGGAACATAAGAGCTAAACTCAAGAACACCTCTACAGAGACACGCCAAATGATGCAGGAAGCCTACGGTGATGAGTGCTTAAGCCGCACTCGGTGTTACGGATGGTTCACACGGTTTAAGAACGGCCGGACGGAAGCTAAAGACGACGCTCGTCCTCCGACTTCTGCCAGCAACGCTTGTGTCAGGAACGTCAACGATCCTGTGCGTGCTGAACGAAGACTGACTGTCCGAGAGATTGCAGAAGAATGTAACATTGCAGTTGGATCGTGAAATCCTAATACAGCATCTTGCAATGTATCGTGTTGCCGCCAAGTTTGTGCCACGGCTCACGAGTCAAGAGCAGAAAGACCTCCACCTCCCAATCTGAGAAGAGCCTTAGGATCACCCAAATGAGAACGAGATGTTCCTTAAGAAAATTATAACTGGTGATGGGTCTGCAGTTATGACGTTGTCATGAAGGTTCAATCTTCACAATGTGTAGGGAAATGTTCTGAACGATCAACATATAAAATAGCTTGTCAGGTCAGCTTGGCCCTTGCAGACATTTATTTTCAAAGTTGAAAACCAAGTTGAGAGGACGAAGATTTGTAACGATAGACGCACGGTCCAGCGAAAGGCGAACCAAGTCTGCTCCCAGAAGTGGAAACGGTTTATCAGTCGTGGGGGTGATCATATACAAATATGTGAAGGTAAGCGTAGAAAATTTTTGTGGACAAAGTTCCGGAATTTTTTAAACAGACCTCTTAGACGAAAGGTAATGAATACAGGCAAGTGGTCTGCAAATGTTCGTACGCTTGAGTTCGCTTCCATTCGCTGCTGTTGAAACTGGGCTTAATAATAATATTCCCTGTGTGAGATGTAATTGGAAAACTATGTAAACGCTGAGCTGTGCGCCGCTTACAGCCCACGCGAAATTATTCTCGGAGGGACACATCATTATCCCCTTCGTGCCTAAAGTTGCTTCGGCCAAACTCAAACTCAATTGCCAGGCCGATAGCTCGTTATCCTACTGCTCTGCAAGTAACACTTGGTCTGAAACCATCTGTACGGTTATGTAGGTTAAGACACTGCAGCCACTCAAAATGGTGGCTCCACGTTTGCGAGTAACTGACGAGAAAAGAAATTCTGAATTTTGTGTGACACTCCGTAGCATTAAGAAAGCTGAGTGACGTTAGTTGGTTGTGAGGTGTAATGGAAAGGATAATAGCTTCACATGTTGTGTTCGGATACCAAGATTTAAAAGCCTGAAGTCTTATATTTCAGAAGCAAGGAGCGTAACAATCAAGTGATTTATGAACAGTACGTGCACACATTTTTGCTCGGTTGATTTTAATTGAGGTTGCAACGTGCAGATCAAGCAAGTACCGTACTGTAGAGAGGTTGAGCAAGAGAAGCGTTTGGAACATGTGTTTATCCTTATTTTGGATAGTTAGCTTTCTTATCTGAGAAGTAATTGTTGCTAGCCCTTGACATGCATCACGAATTCCTTCGTCGTTCAGTCTAATATCGCCTTCCCCCCCCCCCCCCCCCCCCCCACACAATACCCTCCACCTCTCATGATTTTGAAAATAAAAGTGTTCCTAGAAAAGTTGTTCACTGTACAGTTTATTTATGTGCCAAAGTTAGTGATAATGTGGGGGAGGGAAGGCCACAGACCTCAGGGAGGGGGGGGGGGGGGGGGTAGGACAGGGGGTACTGGCAAATGTCTGATGACAGTCAGGAGCAACGGTCTAAGAAAGGCTGGGAACCACTGTTCAACTGCCTGTGAATGTATACTGAACATAAATGTGGAAAACTGACACAACCCACTTTTTGAATTTTTTTTAATTCGAGTTAACTAGTTTTGGAACCGTTTGAGGGACATCTGAAAATGTGGCGCACAGAATTCGCGTCTTTATTTCTTTAGATTGAATCTGGGTACTGGCTCTTTGACAATAAGACAGAGCACTCTTTAATGTATCGCCACGAGCGGCAGTTAAACGGCGACATGTATCGCGAAACCAAAACACCTACTTACCGTGGCAGCGTGGGCGCTATTGCGGTTAATATCCATCTAGCAACTTGCGTTTTAGTTGTCTGTTGGCCACTGGTCAATCTCTTTCCATTGTAAATATAAATACGAATTGTCACCATATATCACAAGCATAACGTTTACCACAGATGTACGTTACAAAGATCTTCACTTAAAAATACAGCATACTTTGCTCTGAAACAATTTTTTGGATTTTTGTGCTTATAACACGACGGCGTGCAGAGAAGATAATGACTCGGTCTGTTTTATTTGAAGTCAGTAACATTCTACATCTTTACTATGGATATCTGCAGCCCTCTGCTTCGTACCGCGTTACATAGCGGTGTGTGACGTGACTATGTTGGGGGTGAGAAAAAGCTCACAACACTAAAAGCACGAATTCGAAGACTTCGTCCGCATGTGGAGCACACTCTCCTTGAGCACGGCAGTGCCAAACTACACACGATCGCTGCGGCATCTGCAGCAAGCCGACGTCCTTGGTTCACTGCCGTCGATCATCCTACACACAGTCTCGATTTTCGTCTATGTGCAAAACTAAGAAAACCTTCGAGCACTATAATTATTTCAAGCGGTGCAAGCAGAGGTAAGGTTGTGGCTCTGTTAACATAGTCAAACAATATACTGTGACGGTGTCAACAAAATAGTATCTAGTTGGGGAAATTGTGCTGGTTCCGAGGGTGAGTGTGTTGAAAACTAAATTAATTGACGTGAAGAATACCGATGCAGAATGTTCATGAAGTTTGTTTTATTTAAAAATCTTTGTGACTTTTCACTCAAAACTTCTCAACATTACTTTTCTGTACGTCCTCGTACAACGGATGTCTCAAAAAATACGTATATTGATCAAAATAAGTGTTAACATGAATGCTTTTAACAGCACTAGGTTCAAAAAATTTTAACTCTATGCCAATTGCAGATTAATTTTAATGGCAGCTAGCGCGATTATATGAGTGGACTGTTAGATTTAATGGTGAGCATTTATGTAATTTTTAAACATTCTCTGCCTTGTCATTCTTCCTCTCTTAAGTGCCTCGTCTTCCAGTAACACTGTCGATCGATAGCATGATCTGTTGTCCGTCCATGGTTTTTCAGACCATTGATTCAGTGCTGAACCCAAACTGCTGGTCTGAGTTATTTAGCCTGGATAATCCTGTGCGTCGTGGGTCACGTATGCCATTAATCTTTCAAAGAAATGGTTCAAATGGCTCTGAGCACTATGGGACTTAACATCTGAGGTCATCAGTTCCTTAGAACTTAGGTTTAAGTAGTTCTAACTAACCTAAGGACATCACACACACACACACAGACACACACACACCCGAGTCTGGATTCGAACCTGCGACCGTAGCGGTCGCGCGGTTCGAGACTGAAGCGCCTAGAACAGCTCGTCCACAATGGCCGGCCATTAATGTTTCATTGAATTATTAATTTCAACAAGTTTTATTTATTGTTGCGAAATTGCGCTACCAAAACAATCGAGTTTTGCTATGTGGATGCTGTTGAGAATTTCTGCATTTTCGTACCGCTATATTTTTGACTATATCTGTCGATGGTGTTGTTGTTGTCTTCAGTCCTGAGACTGGTGTGATGCAGCTCTCCATGCTACACTATCCTGTGCAAGCTGCTTCATCTCCCAGTACCTACTGCAACCTACATCCTTCTGAATCTGCTTAGTGTATTCATCTCTTGGTCTCCCTCTACGATTTTTACCCTGCACGCTGCCCTCCAATGCTAAATTTGTGATCCCTTGATGCCTCAAAACATGTCCTACCAACCGATCCCTTCTTATAGTCAAGTTGTGCCACAAACTTCTCTTCTCTCCAATCCTATTCAATACCTCCTCATTAGTTACGTGATCTACCCATCTAATCTTCAGCATTCTTCTGTAGCATCACATTTCGAAAGCTTCTATTCTCTTCTTGTCCAAACTAGTTATCGTCCATGTTTCACTTTCATACATGGTTACACTCCAAACAAATACTCGGAGAAACGACTTCCTGATACATAAATCTATATTCGATATTAACAAATTTCTCTTCTTCAGAAACGCTTTCCTTGCCATTGCCAGTCTACATTTTATATCCTCTCTACTTCGACCATCATCAGTTATTTTACTTCCTAAATAGCAAAACTCCTTTACAACTTTAAGTGTCTCATTTCCTAATCTAATCCCCTCAGCATCACCCGATTTAATTTGACTACATTCCATTATCCTCGTTTTGCTTTTGTTGATGTTCATCTTATATCCTCTTTTCAAGACACTGTCCATTCCGTTCAACTGCTCTTCCAAGTTCTTTGCCGTCTCTGACAGAATTACTATTTCATCGGCGAACCTCAAAGTTTTTACTTCTTCTCCATGAATTTTAATACCTACTCCAAATTTTTCTTTTGTTTCCTTCACTGCTTGCTCAATATACAGATTGAATAACATCGGGAGAGGCTACAACCCTGTCTCACTCCTTTTCCAACCACTGCTTCCCTTTCATGCCCCTCGACTCTAATAATTGCCATCTGGTTTCTGTACAAATTGTAAATATCCTTTCGCTCCCTGTATTTTACCCCTCTGTCGATGGTATCCTTAATATTTTTCGATACGATCGCATTTCAAATGCCTAATAGAGTCCATGACTCAGCTCCATAGAGTAGGACACCGAACGTGTAACATCGAAGTAGTCGACTGCTCTGAAGGTTCTCAGCAGTCGCCGCGGACTAAATGACTGCAGGGGACTCGATGCATTGGCCATAAGTTTTCTAGTAATTCTGGAGATTTTCCTTTGGACTAAGTATGAAGTCGTTCCTTGTTGCTTAGATCGTGCAGGTTTCAGACCGATTGTGTTAGTATTGCTACACTACTAAATGTGTATCCACCACCATATCAGGGTATATAATGAAACGGCGGCCCTCTTTCGTCATGCCTTACAAGGAGATATCTCCAGCGGTAGGATCGACTTTCTGGAACCATCTATACGGTTATGTAGGTTAAGCACCCAAGTATCGCACACTGCAGCCATTCATCCTGGTGAGTCGACGTTAGCGAGGAAGTGACGAGAAAAGAAATTCGGAATTTTGTGTGAGACTCGATAGTATGAAGAAAGCCGAATGACATAAGTTGGTTATGAGGATAATTGAAAGGATACTAGCTTCACATGCATGAGGTTGTGGGTTCGAATCTCACCAGAGAAATAAATCTATTTTAGGTCTTTATCGAAGTGACATTGATAATCATATTCCTTCAACTGATGTAAATATATATATTTATTTTTTTAGTTCCACTCCTGGGTCACGTGATTCAATAGTGATATGAACTTCTTCATTTGGTCTAGTTTTTCTTCTTATCATCCCTTCTCCACTGGAAATATTTGTTTGTGAACTTTTAATTATCTTCATGTATCAATTCCGATTTAATGTCTCCTGTTTTTATTACCCTGTATTTTCGTCTACGTTATTGTGTACATTATATCGATTTCTCACTTTGCTTGAATTTTATTTTACTTAGAAAACATTCTCTCATTTATGTCCTCATCTACACTATAATTTCCATAGTGCACAAAGATTTTATGTTATGTTTTAAATATTTGTATATCGATTACCATGCAAAAAAAGGCACGTCTCCCAAAGAAAAACGTTTTTCACATTAATGCACAGTCAATATAAATAGATTATTTCGTCTTTTGTTTTTTAATTCATTTATCGGAGTTTTGAAGTAATTCAATAGTCAAACAGATAGGTATAATAAATTACACATTCACAAAAATTCCGATTGGAAGAAAAATTAAACAAATGGAAAAGTTCATACGGTGACTAAAACGATGTGACAAAAGAATAGAACGAAATAAATTACATTTAAACCAATAAATAGAGTACAAATAAACATCAAAGTCATTTCTATAAAGATTTAAAAAAAATTACTGCACCTGACGAGGCATGGTTAAGCTTCTATCGTAACCATTATGACACGTAACCAGACTGTGGAATACGACTTCCTTCACGCTATGTAGCATCACGCAAAATTTTGAAATCTTTTCCGTCAGTTACTTTCAAACCGAGGGCCACCTGGATGCAGGGATCTTAAGTTGCACTACGGCTTATTTGGATTCAAAAAGTCGATCCCACCGCTGGGGGCTCTCCTTGTTAGTTTTAAGAGTAACAAACGGCTCATTTTGAAATAACAGTAATATCGCAGTCCAGTAGCGCCGGACCCTGCAAACTTGAAAGACAACTCCAGCAAAGGCAAAGAAAATGTTACTGTAGCAAGTAAATTACTGTAGGCAACTGAACAACAACGAAATAATAACAATAATAGGTTCGCAGGAGAGTTTCTGTAAAGTTTGCAAGGTAGGAGACGAGGCACTGGTAAAGCTGTGAGGACAGGGCGTGAGTCGTGCTGGGGTGGCTCAGTTGGTAGAGCACTTGCCAGCGAAAGGCAAGGGTCCCGAGTTCGAGTCTCGGTGCGGCACCCATTTTCAATCTGCCAGGAAGTTTCAATAATAATAATAATAGATCCAGTCATATTAATATGACCAACTCCTATTTTCGAGGTCAACGTGTAATAACCCATAGACTCCAGGAGATAGCATTAGTAGGTGATGAATGGGGGTGGGGGGAGGAGGCTGGAAACAGTGAAGTCGTTGTCATAATGCGTAAAAGGGGCGATTTATGTGACGTCCAACAGGGCATAATCGTTGGCTTTCTTCCCAAGGGTGGAAGCATTTCCGAAACGGCAAAATCTGTAGTAATCTTTTCACATGCCACTGTATGTAAAGTAAACCGTGAGTGGCAAAATCTCGGTATTCTAATCCGGCTCCAAGGCAAGTGTGTTGGACTACGGGCAGTAGGCGACACAAGTGAACGATAGCTGCAGATGTGTGTGCTGGCGAGAAGACGTGCAACTTTTGTGCAGCTGACAGCCCAGGCGAACCGAGGGCTGCCACCAATGTTTCCTCAACAACTTATGGGCTTCCGCAGTGGGCACCTGGTCCCTGCACCCACGCTGACTGCTCTTCATTGGTGTTGAAAGCTTGCATTTGCACGCCGGTACCACAACTGAAAGTCCACTGAGTGCTACAGGTGGCCTCTCCATATTCATCACATTTTGTGCTCCATCGGACAGATTGAAAGCAAACGCCCTGCAACCCTGAGGGAGTGTTACGGTGTGGGCAATGTTTTCGTGGCACTCCCTGGGTGATCTCGTTGTTCTGAAAGGCACAATGGATCAACCCTAGTACGCACCTATCCTTGGGGACCAAATACACCCCTAGATGCACGTGTAACATAGCTCGCAGTGTATGTGCGTGGTTCTGAAAGCTCTAGGATGAATTTACCGTACTGCCCTCACCACCAAATTTTCCGCCTTTAAACCCAATCGAGAATCTGAAAGGTCACCTCGATCGAGTAGTTTGTGCCACGGATCCTCAATCTATAGAATTCTATCGCAGCATGACAAGTACTGGGGTAGGAATGGCTTCTTATGACTGTCGTTACATCATTGACTCTATTCCTGTGCGTCTCGTGCTGCAGAAGGTGTTTATTGCGTATTTTAACACGTGGTCAGATTACTGCGACTGGACAGTGTAATAATAATATTAAATTTCGCTTATTTCAGTGCCCTCGTTTAAGTCTTTCAATTGGACGGCACTTTGAAGACATGCTTATCATTAACGTACTCCAGTTGTCCAACCGGGGAAAGGGAATCGGCAGTTTAACGTGGAATCCGCACCACATGTTGTTTCTACCGACTCCTCATATCATTGAGAGGTGAAGGCTGTATTAAAAGCAGACAGAAAAATTTATTTGTTCATCTTGGATTCGATCCCGAGATTCTCGATTTGCAGGCACGCGCTGTGCCGGTAGACCACCAGGTCCAACAGTTACGAGACGGTAATCGAACTGTATTGGCAGAGTATTTCGTCGTATTTTGCGTCAAGTAAATGTGCTGTGGTGCAAGCCAAAGTACATTCACGCTAAGGGCATCAGTTCCGATCCCAGAAAAATGTGCAGCCAGAGCAGTATTGTAAGTAAAAATCAAACTCTTCCATTTTTCTTACCGAATTGCTATACATCTAGAAAACAAACAAAAATTGTGAAAACATTTCATACAAGATTACTGACAAATTTTTATGAGTAAAAATAAACGGGTATGGTAATATACATGGAGGTGAATGAAAAGTAGTGGCAGTTTGGCTATAATTCATGTCAGTCTTCATTGACTAAAATTCACTTTATCACATTTCCTTCTCGCGTCTCGATCACTTTCCACACCCACATGAAAGATTTCATACACTGTCTGTGCATCCATCTGTGATGATGTCTCGCTAGGACCGCCATATGGTGTCTTATCATTTGCTGTAAGACGTGCCACGAAATACTTCGTTCATTTGGGTGATCAGGCCATAATTGGGGGGACTCTACCGGATGAATACGGTGGATGTCCCAGTATGTCCCGCTGCCACGTATGCGGTGCTCCTGCACAGGGCTCGTCGTTTGGCGTCGTGTAAGTTGGTAGAATGCAGCACTGGAAGGAAAGATTGTTGCGCGCTCCGACCACGTGCCCTTCCAGTCTGCACCCAAGCACGTTTTTCGTGTTTCCCAAACATACTATTAAGGCACTCGAGCTAGCCTCTCCATCTCTGAGAGAGTACACACTGCAACTGACTCAAACACGACTTGTGCTGCTGACTTTACTACTTCAGCCCACCATCTGTCAGCAACAGAAAGTGTGCGTACCGAATGACTCACATCCGTCATATTATGGCATTTTGCTACCACTTTTTATCCAACACATGCAAAGACGCATGTGTGACTACTTGTTGTCTCCCATCTTGGTAGTGGCCTAATTATTGGGAGGTTTTGAAGTGCATTATCTATACGTGGTGTATCAAAAACAATCATCCGACCTGGGCCGTCTATATTTCTGGAACTAAGAAACATATACAATGAATACAATGAATTTTGTCCTTTGATGTACGAAAACTAAAAAAGTTATTTTCATCCTTTTCATTGGTGTTCAATATGCATCGTTGAGATGCACTGAACATGTCAATGCGGTGTTCAAATTGTACCAACACTGCAGCAAGCATGTCTGGAGTTACAATTTCCACAGGTGCTGTTACGCGATGTCTCAGTTCATTTATTGCTGTTGGTAATGTAGGTACATAAAGAGTCTCTTACAAAACCATACATATATAATCACATATAGTCGGGTGCGGTGACCTTGGAGTCTAGTAGTCTAAGGGTGAGTGATTTAGTCCAGTGTGAACGATCCATCGTTCAGCAATCGTTTGATTTAGAAATTCCCACACATCCAGATGCCACTGTCGCGGTGCCCCATCGCATTGGAAAATGAAGTCGTTCGAATCAAACTGTGGGAAGAGAAAGTTTTCAGGCATATCGAGATATATGCTTACTGTAACAGTGTTTCCGGCAAAGAAATATGAATCATACACATTTTCCCTCTAAACTGTACAAAATACATTAAATTTAGGAGAGTCTATTTTATGTTGTACACCTTCATGTGGTTGTCCCGTACCTCATATTGTCACATTATGACAGTTCACCTCTCTGTGTAAATGGAGTGTTGCCTCGTCACTAAACACTAACTGTGGGAGAAAACGGCCATCCTCCACCTTGACAAGAGTGAAATTATGGAACTTCACACGATGTATCGCCCTCACAAACAGCTCGCATTAGCTGAATTTAATATTGTTTGATGCATAAACGTCGACGCAGAGACGCCAGACGGACATCGGGGACGTGCTGAACTCTCGAGCTGCACGGCGAACGGATTTCTGCGGACCCCTCGTGAAACTGTGGCGGATGCGTTTGACGTCTGTGTCAGGCACTCGGGGACGGCCCGGCGATTCGCCTTTCCGCAAACCTTCTCTTTCTCTTAATCGTTGATGCCATCATCTAATGCTCTGTGCTGTAGGAGGATCATCATCGTACCTTGTACGAAAGTCACGTCGAACACTTATTACTGCCCACACTGCGCAAAATGCAGAACACAAAACGCTTCCTGTCGCCGCGACACCATTTTTACTAGGACTGAAATGGTCGGACAGTGCTGCTGCCAAGCGGTAACCATGTAAAGCCGTAGGGTTTGCTCTTCCCAGCAGTACGCTATTCACGCACATATGTCGAATAACATAATAGTTACTTTTTTAAAAAAAATCGGTTGATCCTTTTTGATACACCCTGCATATTTACACCCTAAGCAGTACCACCAATAAATTATCCCAGTGTGAAGGAAATCGTTAGATGTGATGTACGTGTAAAGGCAAACAAATGATAACAATTGCTGTTAAATTGGGTGACTCATTCAGGAGAAAGTCATAACGCGTTGGGCCACCTCTGGCCCTTAAGGAAGCAGCTATTCGACTTGATCTTTATTGATAAAGTTGGTGGATGTCCTCCTGACGGATGTCGTACCATATTCAGTTCAATTGATTTGTTACATCGTCAAAATCTCGACCTGGTTGCAAGGATAATCCCATATAGCTCCAAAATTGGGGAGAGAGGTGGAGATCTTGTTGGCCAGTGTATTGTCACGTACGTACACACAGATGAAACTCTCAACATGTGTGATGCATAAAATATCGTCTACACTGAAAGCGTTCCCAGCAGAGGTTAACCCCTCGTAATGGCAAAAGGTGGTCATACCGCATATTGAAGTCCACTACCAGGTGTCTGGATACTTTTGATCCGATAGTGTATTTCAGAATGTTAGCAGTGGCCAGAATTTGGGACATTCGGCTTTGAGCTTAAAGCTGGTGCGAGGCGGTTCAAGATACCTCTAAAAATAGACACATCTGGCAGCATTAGAGTGAAATGTCCATCAAAGAAGCTGTGTTGCGCTCTCTACCTACAGTTGTTCTCGTGGGCGTCAGAGCCCCCGTACGCAAGAGGCCCCCTGGGTTTTATACTGCGGACACGGTAGTCGCGCCTGATGAGCTCTCAGAAATTATGAAATGTATTCGAAATTTCTATTATGGTGGAACAACAACTGTACAATATACCGGAAACATGCACGATGTTCCGAAATTTCCGTTACAAACTCCTAGTGTAGATGGGGAATGAGTACACAATACTCGTATTCTGAATTGGAACCCATCTCCTGTAACGCACCGTTTCCTCGCTACAGCCGTCGGAAAACATGTTAGTAACGCGACCACTTGTACAAGTAAGTCATTAGCTGTGACCCAGTACATCGATAGTTCCACAATTCCACTCATTGAAAGGAAACTTGATAAGTTTTTAGAAACACTCTTCTTTACAATACGGCCTTTTGAAACTTAGGTGCGCTGCGTCTCTTTGTAGCACTGCAGTCACCCGTGCTGACGGTGAACGCACCATTATCTCAAAGTCGTTGCGCAGTTGTGGCGAAAAGCGTATGCCGTGAAGTTGGACGCTGCTGAGAACGAGCTTGATAAAGGCGACGAACTTCGCCATACAGTAGGATCATATCGGTGTATTCGGCAAAAGTGCACTCCGCAATATTGCTCTAATACTGACAGACACTTGAGTGACGCACGAGCCTTGTCAGAGTGGCAGGGCTGACGGTGAATGACATCCGACGTAAGCATCTTCCCCCACCCCTTCCGCCATCCCACGATGGCTACCCTGTTGCATACCCACCTAGCAAACATGTATTCAAACGGCTGTAGCACGGAAAGTATACGTTTCCGTACGGGGTTCAAATTAAAAATATTGTCGCTTAGTTCCCTCTAAAAGTGCTAGAATTTCGGAAAACTCTGTATCTGTCCAGTAAACTGTACAGCTGGTGTCGTACCACATTCGAAATATCCGATTATGTTTCAGGATTTGGGTGTTATGGCATTTTGCAGAAACATTACTGAATTTTGCTGTATATTGTTATCATTAAAGTGAACTACCGTTTCTGTCTCCATACCATAAATCATAAGTACCATTTATATCGTTTCAAGCACTATTCATCTGCTAGGTTTTAGGAAAAAATAATTGTATCATTCTCAAAATATCGGACAGAAGCGATATAGTTCCCACAAAGAACGCTAGCGAAGATGAACAAGTGCTCATGGTTCCTGATGTATGCATGTAACAGCCTATGTGTACTGCACATTGTTTTCTTCTCTCGTTCCGTACCACCACACCTGAAAGTTTCCTGTCCTACATCTTAGCAACAACGATAACGGTACATACTGAGGTAACAGAAAGGTTCTCTGTTATAATTTTCCGGTACAAGGACATAATCTCAAATTTATGCATTTTTCCATCTGCATCATCTTAGAAAGGTTGTAACATCTTCGTGGGATCCCTCTATTTTTGTAGGCACCGGTATCTGTAACTTTGACGCTCTGTAGCGTCGCTGGCTGACGTTTTCAGAAGTAGATTCCTATGTAAAACTTCATCAGTTACGTCCCCTGAACAGCCTTGAGTAGTGTGAAGCATGATTTGTGAAACACCCTGTATAAAGAATGAATAACATCAGGGAATGGACTAGAAACCTGTCTCACTCACTTGTCACGTATTTCCTTTCTTTCATGTCCTTCAACTCGTACAGCTGCTGTCTCGTTTCTGGTGGAGTTCTAAGTAATGCTTCGCTCGCTATATTTTATTCCTGGTTGCATCTTAAATTCAAACTGTATATTCTGGTCAACATCGTCAAAAGTTTTTTCTGTATCGAAAGATGTTATAAATATGCGTGCTGTACCCTCCAAATTGATTTTCCTCTAAATCAGCTTCTGTAAGGTGCTCCATTCCTCTGCAAATAGTTTGTATCAGTATTTTCAGCTAGGAGTTATCATAGTGGTGGTTTGAAAATATTCGCACTGACCACGAGTTGCCTTATTTGGTATTGGTGCTATTACGCTTCTCGTTTAGTGTGAGGATTTAGCGGGTATTTCAGCCGGCGTACTCGTTCAGGAATGAAGCAACAAATCCCGGCAGAGTGAGTCGTCGCCAGCTCCGCTAGAGTCCACTGGTAGCGAAGCCCTGCGCTACAGACAACTGACTGTGTGAGGGACCAGTAGCGACACCTAGCAGCGATGTGGTGAAAAGGAAATAGTATTGCTAAAAGTTTATCCACGATTTTTAGCATTTAGAATGGAGTTATGGCACGGAATTTCATAGAAAAAGAAAACAGCTATAGTAGCAGTCTCTCTCTCGCAATGCAACAATAGTACAACTGAATCTGTAGAGGTAGTAATAAAATTTATTTTCTGACCTGCAAGATACTTTCATATAAAGCTGAGCCTGAGAGGATGTCAGCTAACTACCGTCAGAAATATAATATGAAACATGTAGACCTGTCAGTAAAATCGTCAAAAAATTCGTTTTTTAAATGTTAAATGTTATCTGTTTAATTTAACATTTAGCTCACATAAAACCAGGATAATTATCCTCTTTCATACAAAGAAAGAGAGTACCTCATTAGTGACCTGTGTCATATCATAATCTCATTTTGACTCTTGAATAATTAAAAACAATTTGATATAATATTTTGCATTTCTTTTGACATTGAAACAATTTATCCTGTTCCTGCACTGAGAATGCACTAAGTAAATATGTAATATATGTATCAGTATTATAGCCAAATTTATTTTTCTAATTACTGATTATTAAATACCAAAACAGCTTCCAATTTCTTGTAGTTATCTTAGCAGCATTTAGAACAAAAACGAAAATAAAACGTATTAGTTTTTTTTAGTAAGGATATTATTTCATTGTTGTAATCCTACAAATGTTCATGATACTATGCTGTTTCTTTTGACAGTGAGATATAATATGTAGAAAGTACCTGGAAAATATATGCAGATGTGGTCTGGTGAAGAAAGTGTGCGTATTAAAATTTAAAATAAGTGATTGCAGCAGCATAATGAGGTATATTTTGTAGTGTGGGAGTGAGCTCCACGTGGGATCCGAAGCACGGACCCCACGGGGGTGCCCGGCATGCGCCACATGCCAGGGCAGAGGTGGAGGCTAGTGTTCGGAAATCTGAAAATTCCAGCGCCGGCCGGGGATTGAACCCCGGCCCGGCTGGGGCGAATAGCCCCAGCCGAGGCGCTGGAACGTTCCAGACCCCCTTACCACTAGACCACCGGGGACCCCGGCCGTTTCCTGCTCTGAACTCGGTCTGGTAGTCCTGTCACACTTCCTGTTGTCGGCTGTGTTTACATCGGACGCTGAGTGGCATAGTGAAGCCGGCAACATTAGAACGCTGTGAGGGGGAAGTGTTTACCTCCGACTGGTAGCTGTCCCCCCTACCCAGGTGAAGTAGCTTTACAGTAACCAAAGACATTTGAAATCAGCCTTTGCGACTGTATGCAGTCGACGGTTGTTAATCGTTTGTTTCAACCTGTTCCCAAATGCCTCGAGAAAACCGAAGTAACTTCTTCACTAATCGAGGCGACTGTCATAACAGAGCGACCCGCAGACATTCTGTAATTACAAGTCAACGCCTAGCTTACACCAGATAATTCTGTCTGTTTCATCAGTTGTTTTAACAGTGCACGAAATACCACAGCATATTATTAATCCGTTGCAAATAAATTTCTGTGTGTGCAGTTCAGGTCTGCGCCGTAGATTTTTCGTGAAAACGTCGGGATAAAATCGTAACATGTGTTTCATATTAATATGAAATTTAGTTATCAATATCTTTATCACAGTGGTCACACTCACAATTTTGGACTTTTCAGTGGCTGGGGTACGATATAGCCTTTGAGTACGTTATCGCGTTGCGTAATTTCTTCCTTTTTTTCCGACTCTGAGGGAGCTGTCGCCTTCTCTCAGCGCTGCCCTTTTTAGGCTTTTCTCGCGTTTTCTGTAATTTAGAGCATATTTACAAGTCCTGAGACGAACTCTTCCTGTGTGTCGTAGGTTTAAACTCAATATAGATTTTCGTTTATATTCCGGCAAATACTTTTATTTTCTATTACTCCTAGCGGCGCTCCCTAAGCTGTTCATCGCAATGACACACGAATGAGAATCCTAACTTACAACTTTACACAAAGATGATTCCTAACAATGACCCGCATATGCCAACACAGGCAATAAGCGACAACCACGTGACTTAACCTTTGTTTGCGCACTGTCGGTCTCGTAATTAATAGTGATTCAAATCTGACGCCATTTTGTCATATAAGAAACTCCGACCAAGGAGAAACTAGACGTTTTCACGTCAGAATACCTTCCAGGAAGTTTTCGACTTTCGTAAAACAGAAACGAGTTTCGACGCTGTGGAATGCTTCGAGAAGTAGTAGGTGACGAATTGTTTCGGGATTCCACTATCCATGCTGCAAACGATCATCGAGCAGAAAGATAATGTTGCTGATAATTGTTAAAAGGCGGGAGCAAGCAGACCGGCGAGGCGAGTTCCCGCCTCTTGCTGAAAGCTTATGGAATTGGCTTACTCAATGCAGGGTAGCAAGGGTATTTGTCTGAGGTTATAGCTTAACGGAACGCTAAATCATTAACGGTTAGTCTGGGAACCGAAGTCTCAGATACAAATAAGAAGTGACACGCTAAATCCAAAGGCATAAGGTGGTTTATAAGAAATTTAGTTCACAAAATGCATCCATTCGTAACAGTTTGTTCAGTATTGAAAAATGAATGAAGCTGAATTTATGTATTTTTGAAGATTTGTGCGTGCCTTCCGTTTCAAATACAAAAGGAAATAACATGTAAGAAAACTGGGGATACAATAGAAAAAAAGTCGCAATTTTATTTCGATTTTTCCTGATTCCATCTGGAATAAAGGCGAGTTAAATAGAATAATTAATTCTAACTTTTTCTTACATCCTTCGAATTGTGCGGACTCGATTGTAACTGGCCCTTGGGCTTCGAATTTTCTAGAGTCTGCAAAGTAAAAATAAATCTCCTCGTGCTACTATCCACTTTTCAGCGGATGCTGATTTGGTTGTCCTTCTTAGTATATCAATATGATTCTAGAGTCTTAATCCACATACGCAACGCTGTTACGGTATAAACGTACGTTTATTTTTACCAAATTTGCGTAAGAATGCGCTTTTGCTATGCATACCCACTCCTTAAATCCGCCATCAGGCAAAAGAAAGTGAATACCCTTTCCTTTGTTTTTCACCCTTCATCGATGACAAGTGATAATGACTTGGCAGCAGAGACCTGTTTAGCTTGAGTGAGTGCTTAAACGAAAGGCATGGATGAATAAAAATACAAAACAGATATATACGTAACGTCACGTAACCATGAAGAAAAGCAGACTTGGTTTATTTTACCATATAAGTTAATTCTTTTAAAATCTCGTAAGTGGAAATTACAATTTTGGTCGCTTTCAACATCTAGGAATGTTCTTTATAATAGATAAGTTTCTGATATTTACTTACAGCATTCTTGTGTCTTTTCCCCTTGCATTTGGAGTTGTCTCCTCTGACTGCAGATCTTTGAGCAGCAGTGATGTCATTATCCTACATTTATGTTGGTCTGCAGCGCTGAGGTTGATCCCTCACCTGTGGTCGAGTGAGAGATCATTCCAAAGTGTGGCAGGCAGCGAACGACTTTGCGAGGGGCTGATCGTAGGGCCTCCAGAGGAAGCTTCTTGGAACGCAAATTCTGGGCGTTCACAGAAGGTGAATTTGCTGGTAGTTCGGAACTCCAATAATAGGCGAGTAATTGGGCCCCCTTAATAACATGGCTGCCAAGGAGGGGAAGGACGGCAGTGTGCACAAGGTGAGTGAGTCATTCCTGATTTGTAAAGAGTGTTCCGGATGCCATGAAGAGTACAGGGCGCAGCCAATAGCAGGTGGTGGCCCCAGTCGGTTCCAATGGCGTGTGTCGCTTTGGATTGGAGGAGATTCTCTCTGGTTTTGTTTAGCGGATATGGTTAAGCGAGTTTAAGGCGGAGCTCACAATCTGCACCATCATCGACAGAACTGACTGTGATCCTTCGGTGCAGAGCCGAGTGAAAGGTATGAACCATAGGCTCGGGTGGTTATCTTACTGTGTAGGCCTCAGAGTCCTTGACTTGTGCCATAGGGTAGTGGGTTTCTGGATTCCGCTTAATAGGCCAGGAGTCCACTACACACAGGAAGCGGCTACACGGGTAGCGGGGGCGGATTTGTAGGTTAGAGGGTCTCAGGAAAACATAGAAATGGCGTCTGTCTAAAAGGGGGCAGGTAACACACAGAAGGTGGTTGTAGAAACGATCGGTGTTGTAAATTATCGTAACTGTGTTGGGAAAGAACCAGAGCTCCAGGCCCTAATAGAAAGAACTGAAGCTCTCAAACAGTTATAGGTACGGAAAGCCGGCTAAAGCCGGAAACAAGTTAAGTCGAAATTTTTTCAAACGACCTAACAACGTTCAGAAGGGATAGATTAAACATAGTTGGTGCTGGAGTATTTATTGCTGTCAGAAGTAGTTTACCTTGTAGTGAAACTGAAGTAGATAGTTCCTGCGAAATAGTTTGGGTAGAGGCTGTACTTGTCAATCGGACTAAACTGGATCGTTTTACCGACCCCCGAGTGAGAGGATATAGTTGCTGAACAGTTCAAAGAAAACGTGAGTCTCATTTCAAAAGGTACCCCACTCACACAATTATAGTCGGTGGTGATTTCAATGTATCCTCGATATGCTGGAAAATTTACACGTTTAAAGCCGGCGGCAGGCTTAAAACGTCACCTGAAATAGTACTGAATGCTTTCTAAAAAAAGTATTTTGAACTATTAGTTCGTGAGCCCACTCGAAGCATAAATGGTTACGAAAGCGTACTTGACGAATACAGGGATTGGCGACCACAAGTCAGTTGCCTGTACACTGAATACTGTAACACCAATAACCATCAAAAAGAAACTTAAAGTACATCTGTTTAAAAAAAGCTGACAATGCTCTTAACGATTTTTAAGGAAACAGCCTCCACTCCTTCCGATCTGATCATGTAAGCGTAGAAAAGATGTGGAATGATTTCAGAGAAATAGTATCGATTGCAATTGAGAGATATATATACCACATAGATTAATAAGTGATGGTACTGTTCCCCCATGGACAAAACGGGTGAAATCGCTGTTGCAGAAGTAACGAAAAAGCATGCCAAATCTAAAAGAATCCAAAATCCGGAAGACTGGCAATGTTTTGCAGAAGTTCTAAATATAGCGGTTACTACAGTGCGAGATGCTCTTGATAATTTCCGCAACAAAACTCTGTTTCGAAATCTGGCGAAAAACCCAGAGATTCTGTTCATGCATAGAGTACACCAGTGTCAAGACGCAATCCGTACCTTCACTGCGCGAAAGTAACGGTGGAGTTACTGATGACAGTGCCACTAAAGTAGAGTTAAGAAACGTGGTTTTCCGAAACTCCTTCAGCAAAGAATACGAAGTAAGCCTTCCCGAAGCCCAGTCAACAGAAAGTGCCAAAATGAGAAGCATATGTCCTCGGTGTAGCAAAGCAGCTTAAATCACTTATTAAAGGCAAGGTTTCCGTTCCAGATTGTATACCAGTCAAGTTCCTCTGAGTGTGCTGATACAATAGCTCCATGTTTAGTAATTATATACAACCGCTCACAGAAAGATCCGTACCTAAAGACTGGAAAATTGCTCAGGTCACACCAGTTTCTTAAAGTACTGCCTTTTGTGATGTTTAACAAAACTGTTGGCAAGCGTACTTGTTATACAAATGGGCACGGCAAAGGCTTACGGTCGTGAAATATATTTCAGCGTTAAACTGGAAATAGTTGTAGGAGAGTATCAGAAGTAATAACCTAATGAGATCTTTAATTTCTTGTACATTAGGTTTATGTGTTGGAGAAGATTCTTATCAGTAATTTTAATAGTCTCAAAAATGTGAATGTTAGCAAGTAAATTAACTACGTTAAAGGATACGAAATTACCATCATTAGGAATTGGAAATGTTTTTAATTTTAGCTGTTAGTTAAAGGGAATTTTTGACAGTGTAGTTTTCTTCAAAGACATAATACTCTTTAAATGGTGTATGAGATTTTTTGCCGATTTCATAGAAGCGCCGTCTGTATAGTTAACACTGTGGACAGGAAGCGAAGGCGGTGTGCAGTCGGAGGCGATGCTGGGTTCGTAGCGGTGGGCACCAATTGTCGGCTACGACGGGACTGCCCGGGAGGCACACTCACGTGGCCGCACGTGTCACGGTGGATGCAGCAGAAGGTCCATAGCAGCAGTGACCCTGTCGCGGATGCGTGCACCACCTGTTCTAGTGTCTCGTGTACACGAAGGACCTCTGCGGACCGAGCTGCAACTTTCTTAGCTCGCTGGACTGTGCAGTTACTGATATACAGGGGCTATGCTCTATGCAGCCTGCCTGGCAGAGGTGTGTTGCAGGGTGGCATTAGAGCCTGACGGCTTCCGCGACTGGACAAATGAACTGGCGATAAAAAAAAATCATAGCAACAAACGAACAAAAAATCATGTAGAGTAATGAAATTTCGGGAATACGTCTGTCTATGTAGGATATTTAAGTAATTAACATTGCAACATCACAGGGCAACGTAAGCGCGAAATAAGCCGTTGCAAAAGTGACATGCTGGTAAGTTAATAACAGATGTAACGATCAGAATGTTGAATGCAAGCATTGAAACGGGCACGCATTGTGTTGTAATGGTGTGCGATGTCAGTTTTGTGTCGCAAATGCCGGTGGTTTGGGGGTCAGTGAAATGCATGCTACTGGGCGCCTTGGCTCGGGGCTGTCCCTGAAGTAATCGATTATTATTTCGTTATGTCGTCGACTGCTGTTCGAATTGCTACTGCAGAAGAAATGTGATGTGCCAGAGACGTACGCCAGACACGACTGCCTTCCCTCTTGGTAGCGCCACGTGACCGGTCGGAGCTCGAGCTTTTTGCGACCGTACATTCTCGCGGTCACCGCTGCCAGTATACAGTGCTAAATTTCTGCCAAGTCTCCTGCGAAATCGCTGGAGGAACATCCAGCTTCTCGTGTCCCTATTACACGACCTCGTTCAAACTCGTTAAGATGATCGTAATGGCGTCTCTGTCTCCTCAAAGGCATTCTTGGCTAAGATCGAACCACCACGTCCAACCTAGAAGGTAACTAACGCTCACAACCGCCACGGCGTGTATTTACAGCAGACCTGATCTGCACCCTCACAGTGCCCCTACTAACACCATTCTTATGCGACTGGCGCGAAATTTAAATCGACACCATTTTTCAATTGTAGAAACACGCCTACCAACTTTCGTTTATCTCTCACAACTGCTTGTGGTGTTGCGATTTTTTCCGTAGCTGTATGTTCAAGAATTCTGCAGCAAATGGATGTCAACGATATTGGACTGTAATTTTGCAGGTCCGTCCTATTACTGTTCTTATACACTACTGGCCATTAAAATTGCTACAGATGATTAACGGGTATTCATTGGACAAATATATTATACTAGAACTGACATGTGATTACATTTTCACGCAATTTGGGTCCATAGATCCAGAGAAATCAGTACCCAGAACAACCACCCCTGGCCGTAATAACGGCCTTGATACGCCTGGGCATTGAGTCAAACAGAGCTTGGATGGCGTGTACAGGTACAGCTGCCCATGCAGCTTCAACACGATACCACAGTTCATCAACAGTAGTGACTGGAGTATTGTGACGAGCCCGTTGCTCGGCTACCATTGACCAGGCCTTTTCAGTTGGTGAGAGATCTGGAGAATGTGCTGGCCAGGGCATCAGTCGAAAATTTTCTGTATCCAGAAAGGCCAGTACAGGACCTGTAACATGTGGTAACTATTTGCCTGAAATTCTTTACATAGTATGCTATAGCATGCAACTGTAGCTATTGTTATTTTCCTTGTTACCTTACTCGCTCACCTACTCGGTTTAAACTGCCGAGAGAAATATCGCAATCACTATTATTGTAGTAATTCCTAACTTGTTGGCATTCTTCGTTAATTTTATAGCGAACTGCTTTTCGTCCCCTGACACATCGTATCTATTCTCGACGGCACCCCTTCACAACGAATACTCTCCGCTCCTCTGTACTCCGTACTGTAACTGGGTTTTCTCTGTTTGTGATGGTCATCTGTCAGGATGAGCACTACTGCAAAGGGCATTTGATTCTAAAGCATTATGTCGGGGTGAAAAACACTAAATAAATTACTTTTTCTCTCTTAACAACATTTTTGCAGGGTGGGTTCATCCTTGGCTCAGGTTTGAGGTAGAATGAAACAGCAGTTTTACATAAGATAACTTTTATTGAAAGTTTTGTACAAGGGTTTCTGGCTGGGATACTGGCAGCTGTGTCGTTTGCGAAGCCTTCTGCTTGCGTGAGCGGCGGCGTCTGATTACGCACGGCGGTGTGTATCTCGTGTCGCCGTTTCGCCCAGTTGACTGGAGACGCGCATCGCGAGGTGGTCCGTTTAATTATTGAGGAAGAAGTCGTGAATCGGACGGTGACGACTCGGATGTGCGCTGTCTCCTTCCCGTCCTCACGAGTCACTCGGGTACATAAAATCTGGCCTCAAATACCTTCTGTCTTCTGGCGCCGAGGCTGCTGCTTGCTATTCCATTACAGCGGCGGACTCGGTGCTTCTGTGTACGATGTAGTATCTTCCTGCATGACGGTCTTGAGCACCGACTGTACCGGAACTGAACTGAAAGCTACTCCTGTCGGGCCCACTGCGTCTCGCGTACTTATTCACTTCACTTCACTGGAGGTGAACAACATCGCTGTCGTTGCCTCTTTTGTCACGTCGAAAAGCTTCGCGAAGAATCTTCTTAACGTCGGTCATTGGCTCTCGGAATGTAGGCGAGAGCCTTTGATCACGTGTGACAATTGAGAAACACGTGAGCCGGACGGGCGATGCCCTGACGGCTGAATCGACAGCTTCTGCTTACGTGGGGGAGGACGATAGCTTCTCCTGAATGTGCTGACTTCGCGGTCATTGCCTCTTCTGCTCTGCCCGTTGTTTGCCAGAGTGTAACTCTTCTAAGCTAAACGAAGTTTCTCATTAATTTTAAATTTCTACTTCACTTCACCTTGATTTCACTAATTTATTTCCCTATCTTAAGTACCACTCAACAGTATTTACGCCGATCTCCGTGCACTGTTTTAGGAAAGTGTAATGCCGTCACTACACGGACGGTGTTGTGAACGTCAGTCTTGAGCGTGCCAAGTTGAAAGTGCTGCGGAACGCTCTGACTTGTGCATACAGCATGTGCGTGTCAACGTGGTACACGCGACCGCAGCGGCAGCATCTGGGTCACACATCACCCGGTTGTCCGCCCCGGTAGCTGAGTGGTCAGCGTGACAGACGGGTTCGATTCCTGGCTGGGTTGGAGATTTTCTCTGCTCAGGGACTGGGTGTCGTGTTGTCCTAATCGTCATCATTTCATCTCCAAGGACGCGCAAGTGGCGTCAAGTCGAAAGACCTGCACCAGGCGAGCGGTCGGGAGGCCCTCGTCACACGTTTCTCTCTATCACCCACTTTACAAAATGCATGGGCGTAAAATTCTTAAGCTAGCGCTATTAAAACGCGCCTTTCCTCTCTTGTCCACGTGAGAGTCACGTTGTTCTGCGTGTAGTGTCCACGGACATGTTATAAGGCAGAAAGAGAAGCTCCGTAACAAATAGCGCGATTCAAAGTCTTACTTTATATTTGTTCCTATTCAGCAGCAGAATCTTCACAACATGTGAAATAAAAAAGAATTGTTTTACACTTTCTTGTTATATCTTACTGCATGTAGTGCAATCTGTCTTGTAAATTAAACCATTCGAACAAACTCCATCCTCAGATGGAACGTACATATGTAACATCGAATATTAGAGAATATACTTTCTTTTCGGTGCAATAAAAGTATCAGATCCTAACAGAAAAAGCGAAGACTAGTAATAAAAATATTCGGATCCACTGAGGCGCAAACAAGAATCACATTACCAGCTACCTCATCATTTCGCTCTACCGACTGTGACTTTCGAATGGCCATACATTGAATCTGACCGACTGAAAGTTTTAATGGTAGATACGTTATTAACTGACACTGAAATATGACAGATTGTATCAACGACAATGCGTTTCTTATGGATCCTCACTGTGCCCGTTTACAGTCTGTCCCCACTCTGGCTACCCAGCCACGTCACGGGGCGCCTCCACAGGCTGTCTCACGACGCAGTACCGCCCTGCCGCGGCGCGCGCTTTAAATCGGCAGCGACGCCGTCTGCATACACGGCCCGGCAGCGTTAATTTTTAGACAAGTGTTTTAGTACCGTAAAGAATACAAAAGACGATAGCTTCTTCCGAAACATAACGCTATAGAGTAAATAATTTTAACATATGAACGTAAGTCGGGATTTTACCACAAACATGGAACCGAATGCCTGTTCATGTGAATGTACGTTCCTCTACTTCTACCCCATAAAGCGCAATGAAACTGTAGAATTTAAGAATTATTCTCACTTTGTGTTTCTACTAAAGGATAGAGGTTTCCTTTGAAGGATTGCGTTGAAACTTAACAGGTCTTGCAACACGATGAATGTTTAAAAAGTAACAAGAAATTTACAATTTCTTGTGTTGTACTAGTCCGATTTGCACTACATTTTTTGTCACTGCCTTCGTAAACGTACGTGAAAAGTATGTGGACAATGTTATACGCATTGGCTATTTGCTCTATTATCAGCTGTCAAAAAGGATACATGTGTTTTGGTAGCATCAACGATTATTTGTTTTGTGTAAAAACAGATTAGAGAATCTTTCTTACATAAAGAGTATGGAATTTTAGAAAAGTTAAATATTCCTTTTGGCGAGCCTGTTACGAGTAAAACTGGAGTTTTTTGTTTCACGACAATTTGTAGTTTCCGTAATGTCGGCACTATTTTTTGGTTTAGGTAAAAGTCGTCCATCGTTTGTGGAAGGATCGATTTTATGAAATTGTCTACGACGACGGGTTTCCTCCCAAAATTACTAGTTTTCCTTCGTGGCGATCCCTGTAAACCACGCGTTCCTTCCTTAGGCGTGACAGACGTTTGCATAAATTGGAGCCCTTTGCTTGGAACGGGTAACAGTTCTTTTCGTGTCACCTCCTTAACACACGCTGTAACGTAACAGACGATCGAACACTCGTTACATCTACATCTACATCCATTATCTGCAAGCTACCTGACGGTGTGTGGCGGAGGGTACCTTGAGAATCTCTATCAGTTGTCCCTTCTATTCCAGTCTCGTATTGTTCGTGGAAAGAAGGATTGTCGGTATGCCTCTGTGTGACCTCTAATCTCTCTGATTTTATCCTCATGTCTCTTCGCGAGACATACGTAGGAGGGAGCAATATACTGCTTGACTCCTCGGTGAAGGTATGTTCTCGAAACTTCAACAGAAGCCCATACAGAGCTACTGAGCGTCTCTCCTGCAGAGTCTTCGAGTTTATCTGTCATCTCTGTAACGCTTTCGCGATTACTAAATCGTCCTGTAACGAAGCGCGCGGCTCTCCGTTGGATCATCTCTATCTCTTCTATCAACCCTATCTGGTGCGGATCCCACACTGCTGAGCAGTATTGAAGCAGTGGGCGAAAAAGGGTACTGTAACCTACTTCCTTTGTTGTCGGATTGCATTTCCTTAGGATTCTTCCAATGAATCTCAGTCTGGCATCTGCTTTACCGACGATCAACTTCATATGATCATTCCATTTTAAATCACTCCTAATGCGTTCTCCCAGTTGCTGACCTGCTATATTGTAGCTAAATGATAAGGGATTTATCTTTCTATGTATTCGCAGCACATTACACTTGTCCACATTGAGATTCAATTGCCATTCCCTGCACCATGCGTCAATTCGTTGCAGATCCTCCTGCATTTCGGTACAATTTTCCATTGTTAAAACCTCTGGATATACTACAGCGTCATCCGCAAAAAGCCTCAGTGATCTTCCGATGATATCCACAAGGTCATTTATGTATATTGTCAATAGCAACGGTCCTATTACACTCCCCTGCGGCACACCTGAAATCACTCTTACTTCGGAAGACTTCTCTCCATTGAGAATGACATGCTGCGTTCTGTCATGTATGAACTCTTCAATCCAATCACACAATTGGTCTGCTAGTCCGTATGCTCTTACTTTGTTCATTAAACGATTGTGGGGAACTGTATCGAAAGCCTTGCGGAAGTCAAGAAACACGGCATCTACCTGTGAACCCGTGTCTATGCCCTTCTGAGTCTCATGGACGAATAGCGAGAGCTGGGTATCACACGACCGTCTTTTCCGAAACCCGTGCTGATTCCTACAGAGTAGATTTCTAGTCTCCAGAAAAGTCATTATACTCGAACATAATACGTGTTCCAAAATTCTACAACTGATTGACGTTAGAGATATAGGTCTATAGTTCTGCACATTTGTTTGAAGTCCCTTCTTGAAAACGTGGATGACCTGTGCCCTTTTCCAATCGTTCGGAACGCTACACCGCTTCAAGAAGGGGGCAAGTTCCTTCGCGTACTCTGTGTAAAATCGAACTGGTATCCCATAAGGTCCAGCGGCCTTTCCTCTTTTGAGCGATTTTAATTGTTTCTCTATCCCTCTGCCGTCTCTTGCGACATCTACTATTTTGTCATATGTGCGACCGTGTAGAGAAGGAACTACAGTGCAGTCTTCCTCTGTGAATTAGCCATTTAGTAGTTCGGCCTTCAGTCTGTTTCAGTACCATTTTGGTCACAGAGTGTCTGAACATTTCGTTTTGCTCCACCTACTGCTTTGACATAAGACCAAAATTTCTTAGGGTTTTCTGCCAATCAGTACATAGAGCTTTACTTTTGAATTCATTGAATGCCTCTCGCATAGCCCTCCTCACATTACATTTCGCTTCGCGTAATTTTTGTTTGTCTGCAAGGCTTTGGCTATGTTCATGTTTGCTGTGAAGTTCCCTTTGCTTCCGCAGCAGTTTTCAAACTCGGTTGTTGTACCACGGTGGCTCTTTTCCATTTCTTACGATCTTGCTTGGCACATACTCATCTAACGCATATTGTACGATGGTTTTGAACTTTGTCCACTGATCCTCAACACTATCTGTACTTGAGACAAAACTTTTGTGTTGAGCCGTCAGGTACTCTGTAATCTGCTTTTTGTCACTTTTGCTAAACAGAAAAATCTTATTACCTTTTTTAATATTTCTATTTACGGCTGTAATCAGTGATGCAGTAACCGCTTTATGATCGCTAATTCCGTGTTCTGCGTTAACTGGTTCGGGTCTGTTTGTCGCCAGAAGGTCCAATATGTTATCGCCACGAGTCGGTTCTCTGTTTAACTGCTCAAGGTAGTTTTTCAGATAAAGCACTTTAAAAAAATTTCACTGGATTCTTTGTCCCTGCCACCCGTTATAAACGTTTGAGTCTCCCAGTCTAACGGGTGATCAAAAAGTCAGTATAAATTGGAAAAAGTGATAAACCATGGAATAATGTAGATAGAGAGGTAAAAATTGAGACACATGCTTGGAATGACATGGGGATTTATTAGAAAAAACAAATTAACAAAATGTCTGACAGATCTCTTATGCGCGTCGTTTGGTGATGATCGTGTGCTCAGCCGCCACTTTCGTCACGCTTGGCCTCCTAGGTCCCCAGACCTCAGTCCGTGCTATTATTGGCCTTGGGGTTACCTGAAGTCGCAAGTGTATCGTGATCGAGCGACATCTCTAGGGATGCTGAAAGACAACATCCAACGCCAATGCCTCACCACATACTCCGGACATGCTTTACAGTTCTTTTCACAACATTATTCCTCGATTACAATTACTGTTGAGGAATGATGGTGGACATATTGAGCATTTCCTGTAACGAACATCATTTTAGCTTTGTCATGCTATTCTGATCTGATAAAGCGCCACCTGTCGGACATTTTTTGAGCATTTGTATTTTTTTTTTTAATTCTAATCAAATCCCATGTCATTCCAAGCATGTGTGTCAATTTGTACCTCCCTATCTACATTATTCCGTGATTTATTCAGTTTTCAAATTTATACTGACTTCTTGGTCACCTGGTGTATCTGGCAAATTAAAATCTCCACCCAAAACTAGAACATGGTGGGGAAATGTACTCCGCAAATAGCTCCTCTTCGTCTTCTGCAATTTTCTTGCAATGCGACGCTGTTATCCAGCACTTCCAGATACCGAAGTATGTCAGTGACTGATGCTGGCAACAAGGATCTCACGAACAGAAACGACGTATTGTACACCACTGCACGCCGATCTACGCCGCTAGACAAGTAACAGGCAACTGATTTTGGGTGCCCCTGTAGGCCAGTGGCAGGGTTCTCCCGGAAAAGGCCGCTTCCACCACCAAAAGCGCTGCTCGCTCTTGAGTTTACAGACAGACTATACCTTGAAACCAACACCAACTGAAAGCCAGTATGGTGTATGGCGAGTCTGTACTGAAGAAAGATGGCGTGCATATGGCGTACAAGGCGTTCTTCCATCTCTTTGGTCAATGTTCGAACACACTTTCAGAATATCTGTCTTGCTTGATATTGCGCTGCACGTTTGGAAAGACTCCCCAGCGTGCGTTTTCCATGCTATGACGATATAAACTCGGCCTTCTCAAAGCTCTACGTTCGAATGAACAGTCCGGGTGCCGATGGCATAACCGACACGTGCCCTTAGCGCCAGGATGTCACCCAGAACAAGTCCGGCCCAAAGGGCCTCCCCTAAACAGCCGCCAGTTCCGCAAACTGGAAGCTGTATCAAAGTTGTTACCGTATCGTCACAGTCCAACACATGTTAGACTGTGTTGAAATTCAAGTTTTTCTGGATATTAATATAATATGAATGTGCTTGAAGGTCTCTCGGGCATGCAGCTGTAGGCAGTATCTATCTTACCCCTGGTGAGACAAGACTCTACATCCTTACATTTGTCCTCTATCCATCCCTGCTTAGCCATTTTGTACTTCCTGTCGATTTCATTTTTGAGACGTTTGTATTCCTTTTTGCCTGCTTCACTTACTGTATTTTCATATTTTCTCCTTTCTTCAGTTAGATTCAATATCTCTTCTGTTACCCAAGGATTTCTACTAGCCCTCGTCTTTTTACCTACTTGATCCTCTGCTGCCTTCACTATTTCATCTCTGAAAGCTACACATTCTTCTTCTACTGTATTTCTTTCCCCCATTACTGTCAATTGTTCCTTTATGCTCTCACTGAAACTCTGTACAACCTCTTGTTCTTTCTCTTTATCGAGGTCCCATCTCCTTAAATTCCCACCTGTTTGCAGTTTTAATCTACAGGACATAACCAATAGATTGTGGTCAGAGTCCACATTTGCCCCTGGAAATGTCTTACAATTTAAAACCTGGTTCCTTAATCTCTGCCTTACCATTATATAATCTATCTGATACCTTTTAGTATCTCCAGGGTTCTTCCATGTATACAACCTCCTTTCATGATTCTGAAACCAAGTGTTAGCTACGATTAAGTTGTGCTGTGTGCAAAATTCTACCAGGCAGCTTCCTCTTTCATTTCTTAACCCCAATCCATATTCACCTACTACGTTTCCTTCTCTTCCTTTTCCCACTATCGTGTTCCAGTCACGGCGTAGCGTGCCATCATCATCAGATTACTCCTGTTGACTGACGTCCTATGCCGGCGGGCGGTGTGGTATATATACCTGTCGCCTCTCCCCTCCAACGACTCCGCGTATGGACCGAGGGATGTGCAGGCCGCGGTGGTCTTTCAAATTTCAACGCTTTTTTCATCAAAAGTGCAACAATGCTATTTGCTATTAAAGGTTTGAAAGCTACTGGAGTATGGCCCACGGACCAGTCCGTATTCACCGATGCAGATTTCCTGCCGGAAGACAAAACTGACATCGGAATTGAGAGGCCGTCAGATAAAGAGGTTATTGTATCTGGAGCTGAACAGGTAAAAAAGACGACGCCAACAGGTTGGGTGATCAAGCTGGCAGGTTTCAGCGAATTGTAACTATGAACTGCCGCCCAAGAATGACGAAGTTATTGAGGCTAATTGTTCTAGTCCTGCAACTGTTAGATCGTACATTTATGGGTGCACTTAAGACTCACTACAGCGAGAATATTTGGCAGTGGATGCTCCATGAAAGCAAACTTGTTGGATCCTATGATATAGTGTGTTTCTTTGGCAAGGGAAGGAAATACAGTAGAAGGATGAAGTAGTGAAGGCAGCAGAGGATCAAATAGGTAAAAAGACGAGGGCTATTAGAAATCCTTGGATAACAGAAGAGATATTGAATTTAATTGATGAAGGGAGAAAATATAAAAATGCAATAAATGAAGCAGCCAACAAGGTACACAGACGTCTCAAAAATGAGATCGACAGGAAGCGCAAAATGGCTAAGCAGACATGGATGGCTAGAGGACAAATGTAAGGATGTAGAAGCTTATCTCACTAGGGGGTCTTTGGCAAAGTTCTTTTCCTCTCTTTTCTTTAATAATGACTTCTAACTCTTTTTTGTACAGCAAATCAGTTGAAACAATGGTCTTTCCCCTCATCCATTCTCGGGAATACGAACATCAGGGCAACATAAGAACCTCCTGCACTCAGCAAACAGATGACCATTACTAGAGACCCACACTCAGCAGCAGTCAGAGAACAAATTTGGCGTTTACCTCTGCTTGCAGTATCAGTCTGAACTACACTAAGGCCTGTTTTCTAAACGTTCCATACACGATCTTCTGGATACTTATGTTTCCAGAATTCAGCTTATAGCAAGTCGTAGAATGAGTTAACTCTCTCATGCGAAAAGCGTTTTGCTCGAGCATATGATGTTCCAGTTGGCTTTCTAATTGAAAGCTTATCTTGATGACATCGAAGAAAATGGTCAAGACAAGGCCTTCCAGCAATTTCATTTCTGAAGTTTGTTGTAATTCCATTCCCAACTGCAAGTTGGTAGGCCATTTTTCTAACATCCATACTAGTAAAAGCATAGAATTTGGCCTCCATATAGTGTATGTAAACCACTAGTTCTCTTTCCAGGGCAGCTGGTTTTCTTCCAAACTTTTTAGTTTCAACATCTGTCAGGTATTAGCCTCATACACATACTGGCACAGAGTTGTTTTTGGGACAGCGCAATGTTTGCTTTTTTAACTCCCATTATTTTTACTACAACAGCAGACACTGCCTCTCGCATTTTGTTTTTATCCCACACCTGCCTTTTACGGGTTCATTTAGGTGCCAGATTAGTCCTAGGCATCTGAAAACAGAAATAAAAACATTTTACGGTCTGCTTATAATATGGACCCTGAGGTCCACATTACAGTCACTTACACCTTGTAAACTAGTGTAGACAGCTTAAAAATGCAATAATACCATACTTTTAATCGATTTGAAACTGTTGCCAATACTTAGATGCAACCTACTAAGTATTAACCAATAATGGTATGTTAATACACTACTAGAGTTCAGCTAAATATTATTAAGATATTAGGGGGGGGGGGGTGCATATTACCACCACTTACTCTACATGGTAATGCAAAGCAGGTGAAACATTTGGATAAAGGTGTACTTGCATTCACGTTGCTTGTAACAGCAAATCTGTTTGACAGGCTCATTGTCATTGTGAAAGAAAAACTAACAAGCAAAATGAAAACATCCACCATAAGCACGAATCCAGTATTTTGATGAATAAGGACTCAACTAGAAAGGTAGGCAGAGGTTGGAAAGTACCAGCCACAAAATCACTTGAAGTTTACCTTGTGGAAGAAAATATTATCCACTGTAACTCCAAATTAGTGTGCACTGACTGTAAAGTAAGAATTAATAGATATTACTATGCATGTATTGGTTATAGCATTAAGTTAAATACGTGCAAGCATATACATAATGTTTATGAAGTAGAGAGTATAGAAGAAAAACCGTTTGAAATTTCTGAATTACCAGATGTACTACTTACGAATGTTGGAGAGGAAAATTCTGAAGCCAGTTTGTTCCTGTGACACAGAGGTACTGGCAGAAATTGTTTCTGGTATTTCAGTTACTGAAGTTTAGCTGGCCAACAAAATGGTAACTTCACTGAAGGCTAGTGTAGGTGCTGTTCATGCCAGTAGTGGCGTCTCTTTCAATAGCCCACAAAGGAGTCACAAGAGAAAACTTGCAGTACAGAGGAGACTGTTTTGAGCAAAGAAAACAAATTCCTCAAGCTGCATACTCATGGCAGTTCCTGATACAGAAGAAACTGTGAGCACTTCTGGATGAAGGTTTACACCACATTAGCTAGTGTGTTGATCTCAAATTCAGGAATATGATGGCTTTATTCCGTGTCCTGCATCCAGTTTTAGGTTTTCCATTATTTCCCTAGATCAATCAAGGCAAATTCTGGGATGGTTCCTTTGAAAGGCCAAGGCCAATTTTCTCCCCCATCCTTGAAACAGTCAGAGCTTATGCTCTGTCTCTGACGGCCTCACTGTTGACAGAATGTCAGATGTCGATATTCCTTCCTTCTTCACTGGCCTCTGGTGCGGCAGTTCTGCTGACACGTGGGACCACCAGAAACTGCTGCGGCTTGTGCCAGCAGCCTAGAATGCTGGCATCACTGGGTCAGCCCCCTCCCAAGCCGTGCTGGGCAGTGATGACTGTGACTGAGGCTCAGCGCACTGCTGGTGATGGCCACACATTTGACAACTGTCCCAACGTGACAACAGAGTGAGTTGCAATCGTCAACTTGTAATATATATTTATTTTTGATCTAGCTAGATGGGTAACACTAGTGCAACTGTTAAACAGATTAAATATTTTCATATTCTAGCAAGGAATACACTAACATCTGATTGTTCACAATCAATTTTCCTGATAATGTAACTCATTTACCAAAAAATAAATTTGGTGAATAAATAATAATTTCAGTATCAGTACAAACACATGCAGTTGGAATTAGGAATGAGTAATTATGAATTAGCAATATAACCCAACTGAAAGCCTTTCACGTTCCAATTTGCAGTATAATTTTACTTTTTAAAAAAATCCCCCTTTTTGAAAAGTTATCTGTAACCAAATAACTCATATTCCAGAATTTTCTGTTTTTAGCGGGCCATTATTTCCTAAATTTAAGCATATAATTTTGTAGTTCTAATTTACCAGGGCACAAAAGTGGCTGTTTTTATTTGGAAACAAGTAATAATTTCAAACTTGTCATTAATGCTAGTAACACCCTGACACAGATGCTAAGAGAGCAGATACCAAGTCTCACTGCTTGCCTGCTGGCTGCAGATGTTGATTGATTGTCTGAATGAGGAGAGGAACGAAACAGTGACATCATTTGTCCCAAGATCCAAAGTGGCAGAGACTGTGGGAGCAGCAAACCAACAGCACAATCTATTTGATGGCGAAGCAAAACAGGCAAATGAAGATGGAACACTGGGGTAGCAGGAAGAGTAAAGAACTGGAGGGAGGAAGGGGGAGATCATAAGACACCCCAATGGTGCTATGTGTGACATGGTGCTGGAATCACTGCTAACCCACCCCAGTTCGCACTTCATACCATGAGTGCGACACAATGGGGAAAACACCGTGGCGGCGGAGGGGGGGGGGGGGGGGGTGATGAAACAGCACAAAATGGAGAGGAAAACCTGACCAGCATGAAAGCAATGATGCAGGCCTTCCAAACTGACGGCCTCCAATTGTGGAAGACAATTCAGGTACTTAAATCCATGGAACAAACCACTTTTATGATGAAAACCAAGGACAGTTGTAACTATGTAAGGTTGTATGCTACCATCTGTGATAATGGAGAATGGAAGAGTGTGTTTAGTGCAAAAGGCCAAATGGTAGGGGAGTCTCATAAAATGATTATGGAGTAAGAGGCTTAGATTCAACCTTGTATGACCAATACGAAGTTCGCAGAGGATGGTAGATCCCCAGTGGGCCATGTGGCAAGAGTCCCCTTATCGCAATAAGTTTATTAGGCAGGGGGTTGGCCTCCAAGAGTCAGCTCAAGGCTGAGCAAAAAGGAATTGGACATGAGGCTGCAAACCCAGCACCAGAGAGGTCACACAAAAGGGGCACACCCTCCAGCCACAGGATCAGCAGTTCATTACCTGGGATACCCACATGAGTGGGAACCCAAAGAAAGTCAACTGAACAACCAGCATGGTCAAGATTGGTAACGTGGTCTTAGATGTCATAGACCAAGAAGAGGGAGGGAAAACCACTGTCTGATAGCCTCAAGGGCAGTTATCGAGTCTGCACATAACGTGGGTGGGAGAGGACTGTTAAACATACTAAAGAACCTGGTAAATGGCCATTAGCTATGCAGTACACATGCTACATGGGGCAGGTAAGAGATGGTGTTACTTGCCAGCAGAAGGCACATTCCTTGAAATTAGCAGATTTAGAGCCTAGAGCCATTCCATTAAAACACAACAGCAGCCTGAAACTCCCATAAGAGCTGGCAGAACAAACAATGAAACACAGACCCCTCTGAATCTGGGATCAAGGAACTAACCAAGGAGGAGGAGGTTTTTGGAGGGAATGGGGAACAGGACAAAGAGGGAAGATAAAAATCATGGCAAAGGACTGCAAGCTGGAGCCCAACTGTTAAACTCACCTGAAGAGTGAGCAATTTCCTGCTGCTAAAGTATAAAATATAAGGGATGTGTGGGGAAAGAGAAGATGGTGATGGCATAGGAAACAAGAAGCTTAGACTGTTGAACCAGAAGGGCAGTGAGTGGGGGACAATCCCAGCTTCAACCAGGAAACAATACGGTTAGTGCAAAAGGTACTGATGATCAGACAGATACCACAATGGTGGACCTGCTCCAAGAGGATCAGTATGGAAGGAGCAACTGAGCCCTAAATTTGGCTACCATGCCACTCCCCCCCTCCCCACACACACACGTAAATGTCATAAGACGACCCAAGAAATGGAAGTGGTGGACCACAATCAGAAATTGGGTCTCGAGATAGAGCTCCAGTAGGTATCGTACACAATATGGTGACAGAAATGCACCACCCACAATTTAAGAGGAGAAAACTGAAAACTGTGTGAGAAGGTCCATGCAGAAGCATACCACATGGCACCCTGGAACTGTCACTTCACAAAAGCCACCAAGTGTTAAATAACTCAGACACAGAAGTCATCCACATGCAGAGCAGGGGTGACCAACAGTTTGACGGAGGTCACAAGTCCTTTAATAGTGATGAGGAAAAGGATACTTAACACTGAACCCTATGGAATGCCATCCTCCTCAGCAATGGAGTGTCCTCATCCCAGGACTTATGTCCCTTCTTCTCTTTCATAAGTAGAGGAGGACACACGCTAGATGCCAGAGAGGTAAGGGGGGAGAGAGGCTTCTGCTAGTTCTATAGAGAGAGACCAGGCAACCTTCGGGATGCTAGAGCTGACGGTTCCATGGCCAATGTGTACCAGCAGACTCTTGGACTGAGAGGAGGCCCTAATGGCAGCAGACACCAGAGAAGAGGCACTTCTCTGGTGGATGAAAGGAGCAACAGTTGGAGGGGAGGAAGATGTAAGTTGAGGGGAGAGGGAGAGAAGAGTGAGGCATCACTGGGATAAGGTGGGGGAAAGGATGTAACAGAGTCAATAGTAGATTTTTGTAGACACAAGGCGAAGCTGATCGTAAACCCCAATATATTCTTTCCTTCTTACAAACCAGCGACAGTTGTGACAATGAATACATGTGGTCAGTAGAACAAAGGCACACCTGGGCATCCTCATTCATTGCATACAGGATTAATACATGTGTACAAATCATAAACACCAAAAACATTTTAGCAGTGGCAGGACATACATCACAGTGCACAGTGATAAGCCATAACCTTGACCTTGTCTTGGGGGTATCCACTTCAAAGACCAGAATAAAGTGGTCATTATCAGTGTGGTTGTCCTTAGTGCCTTTCTGAATATGATGAACAAAATGAATGCCTTGCCACTCCAGACTGGCCCACGCTTCACCAGTTTGGAAGATGAGGTCTCTATGAAAAAGACACCCTGAAGCATATTCAAAGGCTAGTGAGGAGTAATGGTTTGCCAAACTTGTCTTTGATAGTTTCTACCAAAATAATGGGTTCATGGTGGGAAGGTGTCCTTGTCAGTCTTGATGCAGACCAGGTAATGGGGAAAAGATTTGACCCCAAGCAAGCGAGTCTGACCCTCCTCCCATGAGGGGATAGTTGTAAGTTGAAAAGTCGTTCCTGACTAAAGGTCCGCCAAAGACGGCCGGTTTTTTAAGTCTGATACGTTTGATACACAAAGTGTAGACCCTAATAACACCAAAACCAATCAGGGGCTCTCCCCTTGTGCACTACTCAGCCACACCAAGGGCCAATGCCATAGGGGTTGTTGCTGGGAGTTCCAATGCTCCAGAATGACAAGCCACTACTCATAGGCATACACAGGGAGGTAGCAGCTCGTGTATCAGAACTGTCATCCCTGTTTTCAGAGGACTCCATCAAAAGAGTACATAACACCCCAAGCACACGAAATGACTACTGTGCTAGTGGTACAGCACAAAAAGGACAATGGCTTCAGGTAAAAAATGGAAGAGGTGGTAAGCCCACATGCCAAAGACTTCATGTATGGTGTTGTTCCACAGCTGGCTCACACCATGGAGACAAAATTTAGAGTAGTTCAATCCCCAAAGAGCGACCAAAAATTCCAAAAAGGGAATTGTAAAGCAAGAGGAATGATAGTGTAAGGGATAGCAACAAAAAAAAGATAGCCAGGCCAATGTAAGCAAGGGAAAGGATTGAGGACAGGGATGGATGAGCACGGGAAAGTTAATGCAGTTTTGAAAAGTAGAAAGGATCCAATTACTAGCAGACTCATGTGCACAAAATAATTGTGACCCCCTTCCACTGGGGAATGGGGATGGAGCAGATATAGAAACATGATTCTGTGATGTTAAAGATAAACGAATCTTCATATGTGAGTATTACTGGATTTGCTCCAAGTACCCACTGGCCAACATGCGAACATGTAGTACTGAGGTCAGACTGGCCATCGTGACAGCTCTATTTCTCATGCAGTGAAGTAGACAACACTACCCAGTGCTGTTGGCACTGTTGTAGTCGCATGTTGTATTGCCATGCTAGGTGACACGACAACTCACCATAGAGCACACAACTACACACTGCTTACTCTAGAGCCCTGCAAATTAATATTAAACCGACTGAGCATATACAAATTAAGAGATGACTCACAATTCAATAATGTGCATATCAGAGAATCAGTTTCATACCTAGCGTGAAATGAAATGACAGTATGGCATTTCTGGCCGGGAGATCGTATGCAGGAGAAATCGGCTGCCTACTGCAAGTTTACATCAGTTGATACTGCTTATTTTTGCATCTAAAGAAATGGTAAAATGGTGATAAGCACAACACAACACCCAACCTCTGAGAGGATAAATTCTCAAATTGGCCAGGAATTGCACCTGGAGCCCCTGCACAGCTGTTGGTCTCTCTATCCGACAGCCACAGTGATGGACAGAGCTGGCGTCCAGCACACTCATTTACTGACAGTCCTGTAAGGCATTGTGTATCGGAAGAGGAAAGCAACATTGGGCATATGAATATAGGGATGACTCACAAGGCATTTCAGTATTGTGCTTACACACAATCAGTTGCATATATGGTGTGCTGTTTGGATGCTCTTGCTGCCATGGTATGCCAAAAGCTTATCCCTCACACCCAGTGACAGGTCCTATAAGTAAACACTAAATCAGAATGCAGGCATTGTGTACTGAAACAGGAAAGTAACATTGAGCATATTTGAATTTATAGACGTCTCACAAGACATTTCAGTATAGTGCATATTACATAATTAATCTCATACCTGGTGTGCTGTGTGGAATCTCCAGCTACCTTTTTTAAGCCAAAAGCTTACCCTTCACGCCCAGTAAGTAAACAAACATTAAAACAGACAGGAAGACAAGATGTCCAGCGAGTGAGATCACAGGTGTTTTCTTCGTCCTCTAAAAGAACTTATTTGAGAGGAAATAGTGTCAAATTTAAATTTCCTTTGTTTTGTATATTTGCTGTAGTGTCCATTCTTGTCACAAAACTGAATATTTGCGTCCCCATAGAGATTATTCTTGAAAAAAAAAAAAAAAAAAAAAAACAACTTTGTGTAATCTGAAGTCACGATAATTGTGACCTAATGCGAAATTTTCCATTCCAAAACACAAAAAATTCTATTCAAATTTTCCTGATAGCGGAAAATTCGTTTAAGAAAGGCAGCTACTAGTTTCATCAGTGCCTATTGTTACTATAAAAGTATAATTAAAAGTTTTTTAAATTGTATTTAACTAACACATTTCATATTGTTCACTAGTTAGAGGTGATCTAGGTATAAATTTAAAACCTGACCAAACACTAAAGTAAATTCTCTAAAAGCAAAGTAATTACTAATTCATTCTTCTGTCATTGTATCTCTAAATCATTACAAAAACAACAACAATAGCATGTAAGACCTCCATGTCATTTTTGCATACATATAGCCAATCTCGTGTCCTGGACAAATTTAAAACTTAATTATTCTTTTGAAACTGATCATGAGTGCGAAATGTGGAAGCTGTTATAGCATTGTGAGTAGAGGGAGTTGTTGCTAACCTTGTAGGAAATATTTTCACTGGGGGAGGGAGAGGTGGGGGAGAATCTTGGGAGAACAGAAGAGGCTCTCTCCTGGAACTGCAGAGTATGCAGTAGGAACATTTTGGTTGGGGTACAGGAAAGGAAAATCTGTGTCCTTGTGGCACAGTTGAAGGAAGCAAGGAAGGAACTGATAAGGATCAAGAGAGATAGGGAGGAGGAGGGTGGTTGTGAACTGGCAGCTTGTAGGAGGGTAGGAAGAAAGAGAACATGGTCTGATGTTTTTGGCGTTGATGATAAAACTGTGTGTCTACCACTGCCAGAGCCTCTGGTAGAACACGGAGCAAGAAATGTGCAGCACACTTCAACTGAGGCCAAGAAGCTTAGAAATATACAAAATGTTAGGAAGAAGAAAGTGCTGCTGCTAGGTATTAGGCATGGGTGAGTTGTAGGCCCCGAGTTACAGGAATGTTTAGGGGCAACATACCAGGCCACCAGTATGTTCCAGCCAAATGCAGGGCTAAGTCATGTGATAGAGGACTTAAGGTCTTTACAAAAGAAGACCATGTAGTGATAGTGGGTGGGGCAGGAAACAGTTTACACAGGGATAGGGCACATGACATAGGTGGTGACCTGGGCAAGATAGCTTCCCTGACTTGTGGCAGTACACTTTGTTGAGCTGTTCCGGTGTCACGATTGGCCAAACCTTGATGGAGATGTGAGGCGAATCAATTTGAGGTTAGGGAAGCCAACTTTGCTCACATGCCCGTCGGGACTATCGACAGATGGGGTTTCACTGGGTGTGGCCTATACCTAAACAGGACTGGCAAAGGAAGATTGGTACAGCTGATTCGTGAAAGTATAGAGGGTGGATCTCGGGCCACACATGGTCAAATACCTGTTGTCATCAGTATGAGAAGTAGGTCTTTTTTAGGATAAATCCAGACAACATGTTCCCCTGCCTAAAGGGTGTCTCCAGCAGTTTGAATTAACAGGGCTTGATATCACCAAGATATTAATAATTTTGTGTTTGTATGGATCTCCCAGAGATAGTGTGGACACTGTTTTTCAATAAATTAACAGAATTTCTATATAAAGTCTCAAGTACAAAGCTCAGCACAATTCTGTGTGGGGACATTAAAATCAACATGAATATCATAAATGAATCCAGCAGCACCTTCATAAATATACTTCAAAGTTTTGGCCTCTCCCTATTGGTCAATAGTGCAACAAGGGTTGCTACAATGACTTCATCAGTAATTGACCATGTTGCCACAAATATGGGCAGGGAAAATTGTGATGTAGCTGTAAAAGATCTCGGATTATCAGACCATCTCTGTCAAACAACAACAGTAATATGAGACATGAAATCATCCCGTAAACTACAAGCCTACAAATGACATCCATTGGAAATGAAAATAAAAGATTTTTCAAAGGAACTAGCAAAAAAAAAAAACAAAAAAAAAACGCTGGGATGAAGTGTATAGGGAAACCAATGTGAATAAGAATCCACATTATTTAAATTGAACTTTGAAAAGGCATTTCCAAAAGTATGCATGTCTGTATCAACGTCACACAAAAGTAGATGGATAACAGCAGGTACTAAGAAGTCCTCCCAAACAATTAAATACCTCACTTCCATGGAAAAGAGTCACAATGATCCATAGGAAGGTGCTGATAGCTGCAACAAAATCGTTTAATGACACAGTAATATATAATGCAGGGAATAAAAGCAAAGCAGTCTGGGATGTTATAAAAACGGGAACGGGAACAGGGAGAGGCAAAGAAAGACAGACAGAATAACATATTCCTAAGGGAGGAGGATTAGGTAATAAATAAGCCACAACACTTATCAAAGTATGTAAATGAGCATTTTTCAAGTATTTTAGGGAAGTTACGGCAAGAATTCCCCAAAACAAATATAACCCCTGTAAAAAATGTTGCACTAAATACAATGATGTTACTTCAAATCACAGATAATGAAGCCAGTAAAACTGTTGAAAAACTAAAAAGCCAGTAGGCTTATATGAAGTATCAATGTGTGTACTAAAACAATGCATAGAGGTTGTACAAGGTCCCTTAACACACATAATAAATGAATCCTGTACACCAGGGACATTTCCACAGCAGTTAAAACAGGCAAGAGTTGTGCCTTTGTTTAAGAAAGGTAATGCAGAAAATTACAAGCTGTCACCATTCTCAAAAATAATAGAAGCAATTATGAAAAACAGATTAATGAATTACCTGAATAAATACAATCTTTTAAGTGAATCACAGTTTTGTTTGTGATGTGGCAAAAATACGGAGTCAGCTGTCGTAGAATGCACAAAAGTTGTACTTGATGCTCTTGATAAAGAAGAGTCTGTCAGAGGGTTCCTTTATGATCTTTCTAAGCTCTTTGATGCAGTCGACCACAAGATTCAATTAAATCAATTAGAAGCATTAGGAGAAAGAGTGGTAGCTAAGGACTGGTTTTGATCATACCTAGCAGATAGGGTACAAAGAATAGTGATAACACATACTTCAAATAGAGCTTAACATTTAGTAAAACACTTACCTGAACAAATGTAAGCACATTACACACATCCATGCCCGAGGCAGGATTTCAACCTGCGACCATAGCAGTCGTGCAGTTCTGGACTGAACTGCTCGGCCACCACGGCCGGCGAAAAATACATTAATATGGGGTTTCCGCAAGGTATCAAATGAGGACCAATAGTATTCCTGATGTACATCAATGACTTTCCCAGTAGTGTTACTCATGGTGAAAAAATTCTTTTCACTGATGACAGCAATATTATAGTCAGTGAGAAAACAAGAGAACTCCTCTAAGAGAAAGCAAATGAAACTCTCAAGGAAGTCTACAATTGATTGATTTTTATTGTTGTAGAGACCTCAGAGGCATTACAAAACAGAGAAACTTCTGGTACAAATTGATATTGGATAGTAATTTTAGCCAATTACAGACTTACTCATATATAGAAGCATGTAAAAACTGATCACAAAGTGTGGTCATACCATATTCTTTGCCTCCCTTCAAAATTCATCCGTTTCATAAATGTTGAGTTCAAGAAGAAATTCTTTTACTTTTTTTTTTATTGGAAGATCTGTGATATGTTGGGGTATGGCATTAAAAAATTTTATGGGCTTGTATAAAGAGCACTTTTGTGTTTTTTATAGTTACATCAGAAAGAAACTAGGTCTTGCTTGTTTCTTGTGTTATAATTATGCCGCATGTCATACTGTTGATACTTCGGATAGATTTCCTTGGTATGCATTACACACTATGGTATAAATATTGACAGCAGGGTCATAATCTGTAATTTTTTAAAGCTTGGTCTACAGTGAGCTCTGGGTGCCAAGCTACATATCAGTCTTATTGCCTTATTTTGTAGTTTGAAGACATTAGCTGCCTTGCTTTGATGTCCCCACAGTAAATGTGACTGTGGTTTCTTTTGCTTTAAGTACTGGCACATTTAGACAAAGACACAGCTTCCTTGGAGAAAATATTCCTTTGCTAATGCTGCTTCCCACCTTTTTGAATCAATTGAGATTCCTAGGAAATCAACAGCATTTGAGCTCTGCTCAAGTTCAGTGTTATTATTCCACGATACATACAGGTCTTGATTTTTTTTTTTTTTTTTTTTTTTTTTTTTTGACACAAAGGGAATTAGCTTTACACCAGTTTTCAACTTTGACAGTGCACTGGTCTGCTTAATATTTGACCTTCTGTGCTGTTTCTGCAGTTACACAGACTGCAAGATCATCTGCAAATAAGTAACTCCTAGCTGATGGCCCAACTATGTTACATGATAAGTCATTTATATAAATAATAAATAGAATTGGGCCAAGTACAGAACATGCCCACAAGTAAGTAATCTGATTCTGTACCATTAAAAACCACCTTCTGCACTCTATTACTTAGATAGGATTTTATCAATTCCCGAGCACTTCGTGTAAAGCCATAGAATTGCATTTTGTTCAATAAGATTTCATGAGACACAGTGTCAAAAGCTTTTCATAAATCACAGAGTTTATTATGAACCATGAGCTTGCTTTCTAGTTGCTTCACACACTGTGTTACCAGTGATAAGGCAGATTTAACAGTTCCTAACCCTGATCTGAAGCCAAATTGTCTATCACTGAAGATATAGTTTCCTTCAAAGTATTTTACTATTTAATATAGCTTCTATCACTTTAGACAAGACTGGCACAATTGAAACAGGCCTAAAATTATCACAACTTTGGAGGCTGCCTTTTTTGTGTATTCGAGTGACTTTACTGCCCTGGGGAACTGAGCCTCCAAAATACATGTATTTACTACATGTGTTATCAATTCTGGCAGCTGAACTGAATCACATTTAACATGGCTGAACTTAAACCATAAACGTCATCAGTAAAACTGTTCTTCATTTTCCTCAGTATATAGGTAACATCCTGTACCTTGACAAATTTAAAGCTAAATGTACTTCCAGGTTTTGTGGTGTTTCTCAGGCAGTATTTATGGTCAGTGACTATATTGTAAGTGCCAATCACCTTCTCAGTGAAGGATGTATTTAACTGTGCAGCATTCAGATTGCTGCCTTCAGCCTGTGAAGTCATTTTCCTGTTGCATTGACTGTTAATGATATTATTTTCTGATGTTAGTATTATATCTTCATACACCTAGCTTCCTTTAAGGCCTGTCTTAATCTTTCCTTTTTCACTGTGAGCATGTCTTTAAATACTTGAGAACCTGTACTTTTGTACAGGCATAATATTGATCACACTCCCTCTTGATCTCCAACACCTTTTCACCCTTGACCTTATTTACTCTTAGTGCCTTTTTATTAATTGGTACGTTAATGGGAAACGACATCTTAGCATATACAGAAAGAGTAGATATGAGTTCTTCCACCTTTCTACCTATTGCATGTTCTCGATAAACTTGCAACCAATAACTTTTATCAATAGTAGACTTAAACATATTTAGATTATCATAATTGACCACACATACACTCTTTCCTGCCATGTGCACTGAGTCAGTGGCCAGATACCCAGGTCTTAATTACGTCTGACTTCAGATGCACTAACTCATTTGATACAAATATATTGTCAATACATGTACCAGTACCTTTATAATGAAGCCTTGTTATTTCAGTGGTTGTAATATAAAGACCAAATGAATTTAATAAATTATTTGCATATGAGTTACAGATAGTGGACAACTGAAAATTCAAATTGAAATCTCCACAGACTGTCAGTATTGCCTCACGTGTTCCAATATTTCTACGGAATCCAAACTGACCTTCCCCAAGGTCGGCTTCAACTAGTTTTTCCATTTGTCTGTAAAGAATTGACATTAGTATTTTGCAGCAGTGACTTATTAAACTGATAGTTTGGTAATTTTCTCATCTGTCAACGCTTGCTCTCTTTGGGATTGGAATTATTATACTCTTCTTGAGGTCTGTGGGTATTCCGCCTGTCTCATACACCTTGCTCACCAGATGGTAGAGTTTTGTCAGGACTGGCTCTCCCAAGGCCGTCAGTAGTTCTAATGTAATGTTGTCTACTCCTGGGGCCCTGGTTCGACTCAGGTCTTTCAGTGCTCTGTCAAACTCTTCACACAGTATCATATCTCCCACTTCATATTCATCTACGTTCTCTTCCATTTCCATAATATTGGCCTTGTATAGACCCTCTATATACTCCTTCCACCTTTCTGCTTTCCCTTCTTTGCTTAGAACTGGGTATCCATCTGAGCTCTTGATGTTCATACAAGTGGTTCTCTTTTCTTCAAAGGTCTCTCAAATTTTCCTGTAGGCAGTATCTATCTTACCCCTAGTGAGATCAGCCCCTACAGCCTTACATTTGTCCTCTAGCCATCTTGCACTTCCTGACAATCACATTTTTGAGACGTTTGTATTCCTTTTTGCCTGCATTTTTATGTTTTTTCCTTATCAATTAAATTCAATATTTCTTCTGTTACCCAACGGTTTCTACTAGAACTCTTCTTTTTACATATTTGATCTTCTGCTGCCTTTACTGTTTCATCCCTCAATGCTACCCATTCTTCTTCTACTGTATTTCCTTCCCCCATTGGTGTCAATTGTTCCCTTATGTTCTCCCTGAAACTCTGTACAACCTCTGGTTCTTTCAGTTTATCCAGGTCCCATCTCCTTAAATTCCCACCTTTTTGCAGTTTCTTCAGTTTTAATCTACAGGTCCTAACCAATAGATTGTGGTCAGAGTCCACATCTGCCCCTGGAAATGTCTTACAATGTTTCCTTTCCTCCCTACCGAATTCCATTCACCCATGACTATTAAATTTTCGTCTCCCTTCACTACCTGAATAATTTCTTTTACCTCATCATACATTTTATCAATTTCTTCATCATGTGCAGAGCTAGTTGGCATATAAACTTGTACTACTGTAGTAGCGTTCACTATGCTGTTTGTAGTAGCTTACCCGCATTCCTATTTTCCTATTCATTATTAAACCTACTCCTGCATTACCCCTATTTGATTTTTTGTTTATAACCCTGTATTCAACTCACCAAAAGTCTTGTTCCTCTTGCCACCGAACTTTACTAATTCTCACTATATCTAACTTTAACCAATCCATTTCTCTTTTTAAATTTTCTTACATACCTGCCCGATTAAGGGATCTGACATTACACGCTGCGATCCGTAGAATGCCAGTTTTCTTTCTCCTGATAACGACATCCTCGAGTAGGCCCCTCCTGGAGACTATAATGGGGGACTATTTTACCCAAGAAGACACCATCATTTAACCATACAGTAAAGCTGCATGCCCTCAGGAAAAATTATGGCTGTAGTTTCCCCTTGCTTTCAACTGTTTGCAGTACCAGCACAGCAGGGCCATTTTGATTAGTGTTTCAAGGCCAGATCATTCAATCATCCAGACTGTTGCTCCTGCAACTACTGAAAAGGCTGCTGCCCCTCTTCAGGAACCACACGTTTGTCGGGCCTCTCAACAGATACCCCTCCATTGTGGTTGCTCCTACAGTACGGCTATCTGTATCGCTGATGCACGCAAGCCTCCACACCAATGGCAAGGTCCATGTTTCTTGGGGTGGGGGGGGGGGGGTGTACTTTTCATTAATAATCCAAATTATTAGCATTGAGATTGTTGTGTCTTAACGTATTATTATAATACATTATTAATGTTAGTGTTATTATTATTTTGTTTTCTGTGTAATATTGTTCCTGGTCATGTGTAAGTTAGCGCCTGAAGCATCTAATCTAGTCAGGGTAAATAAGCCATAAATAAATAAGTTTGGGAATTTTGTTGCAAAAACTACAACAGTTAACTGATAAAATTTGTCAAAGTTTCTTCACTCTGAATGCTGTCTGATTTTGTTATCTGTATGTCAACTGCTTTGTGTTCATCAGAGTATCTCAGACTACCATGTAGGCTAAAAACCACCATGTGCACCCCGCAAGTACTTACCTAACTGAGTAGCTGCTTCCTTTGTGTAGTGTACCCTGACCTGTCTAGGAGAGTCCTACAATTATCCACCCAATAATGGAGGTCCAGCCAAGACTGTCAGACTCAACAAAGCCTCTGGCCGAGATTGTCCACTCGGCTCCAGACCTTAGGACCCCAGTCAACTCTGGAAACTGTGGTGCAAATCGTGAGCTGTTCTTGCACTCCATATGAGAGGCCAGCAGCCTCCACCAGTCATCTGAATGAACTGAGGATGACCTCGGAAACCTCGCAAAAGGCACTGTCAGAGCTGATGCCACTCCTCGGAGATGACTGCACCCTGCAAGCTCAATAGCCACAGGCAAAGATGCCCCATCTCGGATGAGGCTCCCTGACAGACCTACTGAGTGCATATTGGCTATCTTTCTGGCTCTGAACAATATTTCCCTAATGTGTCCAACACTTGTGAACCCCTCCTCCGGTGAGCTCGCTCAGATGCCGTCGGAGGAGTGACACACAGACGAGTGGGCGTGGCTGGACATCCAGCCTCCACATGCCTAACCTAGCAGTGCAGTTAGTCGTTCAAGAGAAATGACGACTGTGCTACACACTGCCTGAATTTCCACTTTAAAGTTACAAAAATGTGAGACTTCTTGTATTTAAGAGGTGTAAACTCATGGAATTTAAGAATTAATCTATGAAGAGAACAGAAAAATCTAAAGACATAACTAGCTGTTGTCCACATCTGGAACCAGTGTGTAACTCAACTTTACTTGTTTCTTGTGAAGACAAGATTTAAAAAAGATTGTGCTCTGGGTTGAACTATATTTATTTTTGTCGTTATGAAATTTTGAACTTTATTTACAAGCCAGTCAGTGCCCCATTGTGAATTTACGGAAAAGCTGAATAATGCAGCAATACTGAGCATTAGCTGAAGTTTAGATATATTAGGAACCTGTGCATACTGTCAGTCTTTTAGCCTCCTTCTTTTAGAGAGTCTTTGTACATATGATGGACTACAAGCACACTTTTATAACAACAGCTTAATAATCATATATTTTACTCTTCCATAAAAAAAAATTTAAATAACAATCAGTACTTTTCAGCCATGACTAGAACCCCCCCAAAAAAAGATCTATGCAAAGAGGCATCGGACGTCTCAACAGTGATGACTGACAACTGTGTCATCCTCAGCTAACCAAATTAATTGGAGGGGCACGTGGTCAGCACACCTCTGTCCCAGACCTTGCCAGTTTTTGGCAACGGCGATGCTACTTCTCAGTCGAGTAGCTCCTCAGTTGGCCTTACAAGGACTGCGTGCACCCTTATTGAACCTTGCCCACACAGCACAGTACAGAGAGCTTCACTCACAATGTTTCATCGAGATGTGCGTCGGTTAAAATCACACGTGGTTTCTTACAGGGCTCAGAATTTTTCTGCCAAGCTGGATAACAGACATGTCTAATCCCACAACCATAGTTTTTTATTACAGTCCCAATGTATTTGACTACATTGCTCGCTAACAAATGAATACTTCACTTACCAACATTTACAGGCTTTGTGAAAATTGGCTACATCTTTCAACAGAACTTTGCCCACTTCATCATAGCTTGATGTGAGGAGTAAGAATATCGTGGTCAAAATTTTGTGTTTGCTTCCAATAACAGTATGCTATTAATCACTTAACTTAAACCATATGCTAGTACATTTGTATGTCATCCTGATACCAGGTTCCCACCATATATTTCATTCCCTTGAGAATCAGCTAGCAAATCTCCTTACACTCTATTCGTGCATGGTACGACGTATGACCAGCTGTCTGCTATCCTGAATGGACTCTTCCAAACTGTGACCAACAACCACCTAAACTGACTCGTGTGATGGAATGGGGCATTTACACAACATTTTAAAATATTTCACATTCCAAGCTAAAATTTCAATTGAAACAGGAACTTTCTTTCTGTGGCCATAAAATGATGTAGACCTAACTATGAAGCTATTATAATCGTTACAGGACAACTTTTCAACACTGTCATACAACATACACAAGTTCTTGTGAGTTCATAGTAGAGGTCCACCTTGAGCCGTGCAATTAATTACGAATGAAGCACGGTATTGATATTAAATGTCTGAGTGATAGTCAGTTTAGAGAGTAATTTAAAACAGATTTGTACAATAGCTGGGAATAAGGGGATCTGGCTGAGCTCGTCTGGAAAGCGGCGGTGAGGGGAAACTTTCACTGTGGCAGCCTGGCCCAGTAAGTGTCTTTGTGATCCCTAATGGCACCACCGTGTGTATGGACAAGAGTCAAGACATTCTGCATTGTTCACTCACACAAATATTTTACGTGTTGGAGTGAGCAGTAATGTTTGTGAAAGATGCAATTGACTGCCAAATGCAGAAAATCTGGCTTTGGGATGTGTGCCAGAGATTGCTGTCTTACAGGTGAACTCCCAGCTAGGCCTTTTAAATGCCACCAAACACATAACTCTTACAAAAATTTTGTTTAGGGATTTAAGACCTTTGGACAGTGGTTCATCTTGATGTTTTTCAGAGTGACAGAGAGCTAAAAGGAAGCTGCCTCACTGACACGGGAGAGAGATACGAATAGTGAGGCATGACTTTTTCCAAGGGGTATAGCAGAAATGGAAGCAATGGTTGCCTGAGTAAAACATAGCCCAGGGAAGGGGAGTTGTGCTCTCTGAGGAGCATTTTTCCCAGTCAGAGCTTGGAAGATCCAGAGCACAGCCAGTAAAATTAAGCACATATAGAAAAATTTGGCAATTTGAGGTTTCTCTCCTCACAGTTGCTACACTGTTGTGTAAGGAGACTTGTCAAATATTTGGCCAGCCACAGAAGTGGTCTGCTGCTACTGAATGGTATCAAGGGAACTTCAAGTCATCTTGTAAATACAATCTCAGAGATTCATTCGGAATATTTGTATTGCAAAGTCGTTAACACTCTGCTTCTAAAATCCACAAAAAGTGTGACAAATTACCTCCAATAACTTATTAGTTTCAGTAGTTCTATTCTGTGCTCATAAACCAACTAATCACAATACATGTTCCACAGTCGTAAAACACTCCTTCCCACCCAAACACACAACCTCTCAAAGCTTCCAGAATGAAATTTTCTCTCTGCAGTAAAGTGTACACAGATTTAAAACTATGTGCTGTACTGAGACTCTATCTCAGTACCTTTGCCTTCTGTGGGAAAGTGCTCTACCAACTGAGCCACCTAAGCATGACTCATGACCCATCCTCACAGCTTTACTTCCTCCAGTACCTCATCTCCTACCATCCAAACTTCAGAGAAGCTGTCCTGCAATGCTGGAAGAAAGGATATAGCAAAGACATGGCTTGTCACAGCGTGGGGGATGTTTACAGAATGAAATTTTCTCTCTGCAGTGGAATGTGTGCTGATGTGAAACTTCCTGGCAGATTAAAACTGAGACTCAAACTCAGATCCTTTGCCTTTAGCAGGCAAGTGCTCTCAAAGCTTGTCACAGTTTGGAGCTACCATGTACACAAAGCCATTGCTGCTAATTTTGGCTAACAATAAAAGACAAGCTGCTCCATTACACTGAGTCCAATACATTATTGATAGAGTAGTTTGTATTAGGAAACCTGCAATAAAGTTCTATGCATGCACACGGATTAGCATTTTACTTAAGTGTCAGTGTACACCATTTTCCCAAAACTGCGAAAAAGAGAATAATGTATCATGTAATAAAATGTACTGTAGCCTGTTTGATGCATCAGTCCATTTGTCACAAGCAACTGGAGTTGAGTAAAATAGTGTTAATAGCAGACTAAGTGTGAAACAGTATATTGAAACTTACTTAACATACTTGTAGACAGAGTGTCAGGGACACAGATTATTAATAACAACTTTTTCATTTATGGTCTTGTGCTGGTATGAACTACCAATTTTCTTTTGGTTCCAGCTGTATGGAATTGAATTCTCACAAGCTTTTTGTTGAGTACTCGTAAACCGATGTCAGATGGTAGCTGACTCTCATACCAAACACGACCTCATCCACAGCCATGTTGCCAGCACTATCATGAAGATGGCTGCAGTATAATTGGATAAATAAGATGATCTACTCACCACACTGGTGGCAGCAGAAACTATATGCAAAGGATATAGAAATGTGGAAGCTTTCAGAGCCAATGGCTCTTCCTTCTAGCAGAAGATTTGAAGGGAAAGAAAGAAGACTGGCAAGACTTAAGAAAGGGAGAGAGTTATGGAAAAGTTGCCCAAAACCATAGGTCAGAGGAGACTTACCAGAGAGGATGAGAAGGAAAGACTGATCCTTGGTGCCTGCGCTGGATGAGATTTGAAAACCTGAGAGCTTAACGATGGAAGATGCGGTAATCAGCAAGACACAATTTACTGGAAAAAAAAGGTCATTTGGAGTCAATATGAGCTGAAAGCTAACTGCATTGTACATGATAGGCATATATGGGGAGGGGGAAGATGGTGGAGATGTGTGTGTGTGTGTGGGGGGGGGGGGGGGATAGATGGACTGCAAAATGAAAGGGGAGCAAAGAAAAGGAATAGTTACTGAGAATAAATTCTGACATCACTATGATGCAATTTTACTTTTTTAAGCTGATGTTTCTCATTGATTGTGTAAACAAAACAAACGGATCACATACTTTTGGACATATAAATACAGACTGATTATTGGCTCCAGTGTCCAAGGTTGTTGAATAAGTCAGTTTGCAGTCTGCTTGTTTCTATTAAATCATTGTCCACCCACGTTAGCTGAGTGGTGAGTGTGACATACTGTCGATCTTAAGGGCCTGCATTTGATCCCCAGCTGGATAAGAGATTTTCTCCACTCAGGGACTGGGTGTTGTGTTGTCCAGATAATCACCTATTCATCCCCATCCAAGCACAATTCGCCAAAGTGGTGTGAAATTAATTAGTTTGTTTATTTTCATTCATTTTAGAAAAACATCTGTCTGTCTCTGATTTGATTGTCTTGGCCATGGTTTCTAAATCTGCCTCTACTTGTGTGACACGCCTCGTGATGTCATCATGAGGGGTAACGCACTTTCCTACTTTTGTCATCATGTGCTACTTAAAGGTTTGACATTGATTTCATTATGTTTTGCTAAAACTGTTAGTTTTGAAAACTAGGTGGCCATTTGAGTGATCCTTTTGTTCAAGTCAGTACCAATTTTGGTTTATTTAGCGTCATTACTGTCAAGTTTTTTCTTTATTTCCTGAAATTATTCCGTAAACAGTTTCTCATTGTTCTGTAAACTTGTATTCATCTGCTGAAATTGTTGCATGATTGCACTGATAAATTGTGAGAAATTTACTGTTTGAACATTATCTGCTCCCGGTAAATCGTGAGAATTTACTGCTTGTGATCCACTTTCCATATCTTGCAACTCTATGTTGCTGTCGGTTCCTACAGCTAGATTATTTAGGTTCTGTATTTCATTTACTGTTTCACTTGTTTGAGCAAGTGTAATTTAATTCTATGCTGCTTCATTGGATATGGAACTTGCAGTAGGCAAACTGTTTATGTTATCCATTCTGTGAGTCATGACCGTATCAATAGTAATAAGATTTTTTTTTTTAAACTCGTCTCTACAATGTTTAGCTTGTATGTAATGTTATTCAAACAATGCGTAGAGTTGATCTATTATTGACAATGCCTCTACACGCCATGTTGTCTCCACTGAGCTGTGTATCGGCCATTTTGAAGTAATTATTGTCGTACTTTGGAAAAAAACAAAAAATATACACTCAGCAGTAAAAATCACTTTTTAACTTTAGCAAAACTTCACTATATATTGTGAGTTAATGAAAGATTGTGCCAACAAACAGCCCAAGATGCTATGGGGCAATGTATCACAGGATGGCATTTGGCACCTTTATGATCATCTATGTGTGTCAGAATATACAACTGCGTTGCCATCAGACAGTGGTATGCATTGTAGTGATGTGACAGGACACCCTTCACTGTGACACGTGTTTCATTTGACCTGAATTACAACGATGTCGCATCGTGTGACAAAAATGACCATTTCTTTGAGGGTGTTGCAGTTTCTTCTTTCAGCAGAGTATATGGTATGCATTTCATTGTAACCTTTCTAGTTTAGTAAATAAATCACCTTCCTTGACAAGGATCTCAATATCTGTTTATTGTTGTTACTAAGTATATACTACAGGTCAAAATTATTCGATCACCTATGAAAAAAGCTATGCACTTTATTTTAATAGACAACTACACTCTTCAAACTAAATAGGCTAACAATACAAATATTTTCTCTCTCTCTGTCATTAAGTACCCTTCGTGCTAAGAACAGCTGCGCAGACTGTTGGCATTATGGAGATAATATTTTTGCAGAGATTACAGTCCCATGCATCTGTAATCCATAGATTTTCAACATTAGATGATGCCAGTTCTCTGATCTCTCTGCCATGTTCATCCCAGTGGGTGAGGTGGAGCAGTGGTTAGCACACTGGACTTGCATTCGGGAGGACAACGGTTCAAACCCATGTCCAGCCATCTTGATTTAGGTTTTCTGTGATATCCCTAAATCACTTCAGGCCAATGCCGTGATGGTTCTTGTGAAAGGGCAGAGTGGACTTCCCTCCCCATCCTTCCCTAATCCAAGCTTGTGCTCCGTTTCTAATAACCTTGTTTTCAATGGGACATTAGTGTTTAATCTCCCTTCCTCAAGTTCATCCTGTAAGTATTCGATGGGATTTAAGTGAGGCGGCTGACTTCACCAGATCATATTCTTCAGTTTCCCAAATTTCTTTCCTCTATTGACTTACTATTGGCACAATTTAGAAGTCTGTCTGAGATCATTGTCTTGCTGCAGATCAACCCACAACTAATATGCCTCTTGGCAGATTGAACTGAATTGTTGATCAGTACTGACTTCATACGTTCTCCACGATGTCAATGAGTAAACATTCAGTGAAGGCTTACAAATTTAAAACTCGATTAAGCCTTGGACCATTGCTGTGCCCATTGCAATCAGTTCAACTTCTCTCTATCCATCCATGTAAGTCATGGTCACACAAATGGCATTGCTCTGCTGAGACAAAGGTTGGAGCTTCTCACATATTGTTTACTTTACTATTAATTTTATGTGCAGGAGGAGTCCTCACATTTACTCTGTACACATAGGAACTAATCTTTGCTTTACAGTGTTACTCAGGGTCTTCCAGATTGTCAAACACTTGAGCTGGCACCAGAGCAATGTATACACTACTGTAGGCTTGGTTAGGCCAAATTTTGTTCCTATTGCCTTGCTAGAATAGCCTTTGTGATGCAGAGCTACAATTACAGCACTTTTTTCAATTTCGACCTCCTCCTTCTTCCATCTTATTAGGATGCAATACAGCATGAACTTGAACAAGTATAGAAACTCACTTCTAGATGCACACAGTGTACAAAGGCAGCAAAAGAAATGAGACCTATTTAAATGGAACCCTCTTAGGTAAAGGCCACCAGTGTTGTGGAGACTCACCAGCACCTCTCTGGGTGAAGAATGAGCTTAGTTTTTGCATGTTTTACTATCAAAACAGGTTTATGGTGCAATACTCAAAGTTAAATCCCTGTGTTAACGCAAATCAATAGCTGTGACTGAAAACTTTTCTTCACTTTAGCATCTAAAATTCGCAGACAATGTGTGTGATCATCTGGACCACAGCCCTTGGACACCCAAAAAGATCAAAATGCATCTGACAGCAAGCCATCCGAGTCATTGGCACATCTCAAGGGCCAAAGTAGCATGTACGTGGTTTTATAGTGATCCCAACATAAACTGCTTCCAAACCTCAGAAATGGAATTCTGTGATTGAAATTCAACCTTTGTAAGAGATTAGAATGTATGCCACTTACTACTAGCACAGACATACTGCTATTTTAAGTGTTCTCTCTGTCAAGGTAACTGTAACTGAATTGGCAGAGATGTGACTAAACACAGAAATGATATTGAGTTGCTACAACAAAATCAGGGATCTTCTCTTTATAACAGTATCTAATTTTGTAATACGTTTCTGCTGCTGAATCGTGTTCCATCTGTGTAATACAGTGCCCATGTAGCACCAAAATGTTCCATCTTCAAAATTTGAATTCAGAATATTTTCATGTGCTTTTGGAAGGTGTGAAATGTCACAACTCGTATCCCTAGAAGTGTTGGTATTATAATTGCCAGCCCAGAGACATGGTTATTCATTACAAATGATGGGGGGAAAAGCTGAAATATAAATGAGTAAGTGAACGTACAATTGCTCATTGGATTACACTGTGTCTGTTATTGTTATATTTCCAATTCTTAATTTTCTGCATTCAGTTACAGTTATCATTGTACAACTTGCTACATCGAAGCATGGAAGTCACCCCAAGACAGTTAAGATCACAGGGTACATGGGATTAGTGTCTGAACTGAAATGACTCCAAGCAAGCCACCCTGGGAATTTATTAATACTAAACAGCGTGTACTGCTTGGAGTATCTGACAAATTTTGCAGGGTCAGAAACACAAACATTTTACAGAAAAAGTACAAGATGTGGTGAACATTTTGACTGCAGTCTGGTATATTGAACTGCTATGGGTGAAACAGAGTACAGTACTGCTCAAAGTAGAGGTGCTAGTTCTTGGAGTGCATTTACAGTAACCAGGATGAAATGTTTGTGGCTTTGCTTGCCTGTGTGAGAAGGACTGTTGCTAAAGAAAAAATCCATTTTATTTTGCCAAATGTGTTTAAAAGTAAAAAATAATACATATATTGACTGAATTATAAAGGTAACTAATGATAATGGTGTTTCAGACATTCCAGACTACATCTTGGGTACAGTTACAAGAATTATCAGGTGCTGTGAAAAATGGTATTGGCTGCTAAACATTTAAATGTAATGCTGTGGTAATTTAGGATCAAGAAAGTGCCTTGAAAAAAATGTTTATGTCTCCTTTTTCGTATATTTTTTAAGTTGAAGTGACTGTACATCATGTGGCAATAGCTGAAACAAATTGGCAACAAATTTAAATGAAATGTATACAATTTTTACGGTTCATGTAGAAGATAACATGTTTCATAAACAATGCTGTTTTTAACAATAGTATAATGAATACTATGCCTTATCTTACGATAACATTAGAATAATATTTAAATACCTAAATTTGGGAGTTGTTATAGCCAGTAGTGTCTGCAACACATCAAACAGAGCTTTTCGTTAGCTACCATTGTATGTTCCAGCACCATGTTAACAAGCCTGCCACTCCTATCATACTTTATGTACACCCTATATAAAGTCCAGGAACACTTTCAAGTAATTACTGCACAAGAACTAAACATTGTACAGATATCATACATATTGCAATTTGAAGCGAAACTGTAAAAAAACTTCCAAACAAACGGGGCACTGCTTCATCATGTGGTAGAGGCAGTACATACACCAGATCTTTAATGTGTCCCCACAGAAAAAAGTCACATGGAGTGAGATGTGGTGATTGGGGAACCATTTAGTGAAACACCTGTCCTCTTCTGTAGCAAGGCCGATCCATCGATGCAGCAGCTCTGTGTTCAGACACCCACAAACTTCACGATGAAAATGGGTTGGAGCTCCATCCTGCTGAAAAATAAATGAAGGGTCCAGTTGCATTTGAGGTATCAGCCATTGCTGCAACACATCCAAGTAGGAATATCCAGTAACAGTGCTCTCAGTGAAGAAGAATTGCCTGTACTGTTTTTGGTACGACAAGGCACAAAAAACATTTACTTTTGGGGACTCATGCTCAAATTCAATGCATTCGTGTGGATGCTTTGTAACCCCAGATATGACAATTATGCCTGTTCACTTTCCCATTAGTTTGAAAAGTGGCTTCCCTGCTAAATATTATGTAATCAAAGCCATTACCATCCCCATTCAGTTTTTGCAACTCTGAACAAAACTCAAAGAGAAGCGTTTTGTCATCATCATTGAGTTCCTGCACTAGCTCCAGTTTGAATGATTTCATTGACACCTTCTGTAGCAGGACTTTTCACTATGTCATTGGAGCTATTTTGAGATCATGGGATGCACGACGCACAGATTTTCTCGGACTCCTTATAGATGACTCTCGTATGCACTCCTCATTCACTTCACTCACACTGGGACGTCTGCTTCTCTTTCCCGGGCACAAGCAACCCATCATAACAAATTTGTTGTGCCAGTGGTAAATGGCCTTCCTTGTTGGTGGCTCCTTACCACACTAGCTTTTGTTGGACGCCAACACACAGAAAGCTCACTCCACACCTCAACTCACCATGTTTTTGACTTTTGCTGACTATCCACAAGTTACAAAACTACACTGTGTTGGTATACATTAAAAAAAAAAACTTTCAGTGTCTCTTTGAAATGACATATGTATGATAGCTGCACACTGTTTGGTTCTTTTGCAATGAATAATTGAAAGTGTTCCTGGACTTTATGTACACCTTATATTTTTTGATACATGGAAAAATCATGATATTCTCAACATTAGAAATGTTCATAATGTAACCATATGCATAAATTAATTTGCAAATGAATGTAAAATGACTCATTCCTCATCATTATGATCCATAGAACATGTATCCTACTAACTAAATTGGATTAGATGATGATGCATCACTATTAAATCATTTGCCTGTATTGTCTCTGTCGCCAAAAAGTGTATTATTAAGGGAGATAAGACTATTAGTTTGTTCTTTCAGTTGTCACTTGAAACTGAAAATAACATTGATATGAATGATCATCAAAAAGAAAAGAAACTTTATGGTTCCATGGACCTTTACAAGTCTCAACCAACTATGCAGTATACATGTAGACTGAAGAGATGAATGAAAATTTGAACCCAGATCCTCTGCTCACTGGGCAGATGCACGAACCACTACACCACCCTGGCACAGTGGCTCTGCACTGTTTGCCCCAGCATGCCTCCCTCCTCAGTCCAAAATCCTGTTCACAACTCAGTCCACTTATTTCCCCAAAACACAAAGAGCACCACAGAGCATGTCAAACTGTCATGGAATAGCACCTCAGTTTTGAATGAAATGGGGATTCCTCTCTGGAACCATATAGTTTCATTTAATGAAAGCAGCTATACCTGGGTCTCAGGCAGGACCTCCTGTTTCGTTTGATTCTGAGGTACTATTCCAATACTGTTGGACATGTTCCACACCCAGGAGGATACCGTCTTTTGTGGGTCTGTGGAATAAATAATTAATGTTATCTAGTCTGAGATCCCCTCCTCTTGTGGCAGTTAATTGTATATCACTGGAGCAACAAGGCATTGTGACTAAAAAGGACACACCATTCCCATTTTCTGGAATGGTTGCAAGGCAAATGCACTTACTTGCAGGCCTTTATTATGGATAACAATCTGTTGAAGCATTAAAGAACACAGTTAACATTTCTAAATTGTGACACACTTTATAGACCAGAATTGTCTTCTCTAGGTCTCAACATGAATTTGATGAAGGGTAATTGCCTGAAACTTTACTGATAAAGGCAAAATAGTTCTCTTAATTCACCTCAAAAGCACGATAACCGACCTCGATATCAGATGGAGCAATAAATGAAATATTCGAAAGTGTCATTCATTGGTTCTCAATAAATGGTCTAGCACATCATTTACAAAGAAAAGGCATCTTATTCAGTTTTGTACAAGGAAAGACAAATCATCACTAATAATGAAGCATTACGGAAAAGAAATATGTGAAGACTGATTGTTAAAAATACTTGGGGGTACATAGTGATGAGAACAAGAATTATAAAACTGAGTGCAGCAACATTTGCTCTAAATTTGATTGCCATAAGTGGCAATGACATCACTAGAAAATTTAACTTCCTTCTTTCATTGATGTCATATTTAGAATGGGGGCCTCTGACCCCTCCCCCTACACACACGCACAGTGCCTATCCTCAAACTTCACATAGATAAAGAAATTAGGTAGCCTCACAACACATACACTCTTACAAAGTTTGTTTTGAAGGATCAGCACAATTTCAAAATAATACTAGCATTCATAAATACAATACTAGGAGGAAAACAGTGGGACTTAATCTTGTTGTAGCACAGAAAGAAGCATATCATGCAGCCATAAAAATATTTGACAACCTCCCTTTAATTAACAAGGTGCTGGCTGATAATGAAAGTTGACAAGTGCTATTCCATAGATGAATTTCTGAGAAGGAAACAACAGGTTAGCCACGAGCACTGATGTGCTGCTTCCTGGACTTCGGTAGGCGGGCCGGCCCCGGACTGAATCAGCCCAGCAGGTTAACAAAGAGGGACGGTGTGCCGGCAAGCCTGAATGTGGTTTTTAGGCAGTTTTCCACATCCCACATAGTAAATACTGCTCTGGTCCCCATGTACCACCTCAGTTACACAACTTGCAGACATCTGAAAAACATTCGCGCTATTTCATGGCTTACACTAGACGCAGACAGCTAGGATACATTACTTCTGTCCTGGGGGGTACATGATGGTGACACGAAGGGCATCTGGCAACAACACTCTGTGACACTAACATTGCCAACTCTATAGTAACAGGGTCAACCCCGTATTGAAGTGGGGCAAAGGCCCAAGCAAAAGGTGACATATCTACTAAAGGCAATTTATCACAGTCAACATGAAACTTATTTTGGGCATACATAAGAATGAAAATAGCATACTGCAGTGTGAATGCCTTTCACTTTTAGGCCAAAAGGCAGTTCATATCTGTAAATCAAATCTACAATGAAAATATTCCTTTAAAAAGCACATTTAAATATGGACATGTTCTCATTACATGAACCATGAGCGATTTTCAAAACCAAAAATCTTCTTCTTTCTTTCAAAATAACTTACCTCTTATTGTATAATGCTTGTTATACCATATTTTTATAGTGTAGTATGTGATACCATAGAAAAACTGTAAAGTGGCCACTATAGTACTAATATTCGTTTTCAATATTTTATTCAAACTTCAGGTTTATTATTTAAAATGTTTCAGATCACCATGCCAGAATAAAATGACGTAACTGTGGCATTAACTATCTTTAGAAGTATTCTTTGACGTAAGTGTTACATGCAAAAAAAGAATAATTTTCTTAACAGTCACAAGCAACATGGAAATATCATCGGTGATGGTTGTGTTCCAACTTAAGTACTAGTGATTTCGGCAGGCTTCTTAAAAAATAGTTTACTGTAAACGATCAACATCTTTTTTCCTATTATCTTAGACTGGATGGCTGAAAAGTACTTGGGCTTTTGTCCAAGGAAAGGGTTTTGTAGTGGTTCATCTGCTCTTTTACATCTAGTTGGGACTTCTAGAATGAATTTGTCTCAACATCAGTAAGAGTGTTTCCCATAGCTTTGTACTTGTGTATGGAAATGCATTTTATTTCACATATTTAATGTGAAATCCCTATCTAAGGACCTACAAGATGTACATCGGCGAGCAAGGTTTCTTAGCTGAGTCACTGATTGTAGATCTCATTGTATTCCTCTTTTGTTACAATTGTTGGCCTTTTTCTTAGAAGTTTTCCTATTCTATCAAAAGTGGAGTCAGTGCATAAGTAACTGTGTCCTTTTAATAATAATAATAATTAGTAGTGCTATGCAACATGTTATGAGGGAGCACGGAAGCACAAACAGTTGCTCTGCATTAGAGAAACAGTGTGACTGGAATGGAAATCACTCGACTGGATGTAATGGATTAGTTATCCTTCACACAAAATGTGTATGTGGACACAGATGTATTTTCCTAGGCTTGTATCTTGGCAAATGTTTGATTTCACTTAAATTATTACTAACAAACAGATAGAGGGGCTGGCCAGTACTTACCTCAGCTCAGTACAGCCAATAGAGACACAAAAAACAACCGAAAATTTAAGCTCCTAGCTTTCGGAATAAATGTTCCTTCATCAGGGAGGAGAGAGGGGAAAGAAAGGGAAGAAGGGAAAGTGGATTTAGTTACTCACAACCCAGGTTATGAAGCAGCAGGGAAGGTAGCAAGGATGGAGGCATGGTTGTCAGAGGGAAGCCAAAGATATTCTACTGCAGGTACTGTGCCAGCTTCAATCCAAAGAGGATGCATACAGAAGTAAATAGGTGTATAGTATAAAGATGTAGGATGGGAAGATGCATGAATGGCTAAAGAGGAAAGGGAAAGAGGAGAAGACTGAAAAGTAAATGGGAGTGAGGTTGTTTAACGTAGGTTTAGTCCAGGGGGATGGCGGGATGAAAGGATGTGCTGGAGTGCAAGTTCCCATCTCCGCAGTTCAGATGGACTGGTGTTGGGTGGGAGAAGCCAAATGGCACGTACAGTGTAGCAGGTTCCTAGGTCCCTAGAATTATGCTGGAGGGCATGCTCCGCTACTGGGTATTGGACATCTCCTAGGCGGACAGTTCGTCTGTGTCCGTTCATGCGCTCAGCCAGTTTAGTTGTTGTCATACCGATGTAAAAGGCTGTGCAGTGCAGGCATGTCAGCTGATAAATGACATGTGTAGTCTCACACGTGGCCCTTCCTTGAATTGTGTATGTTTTCCTAGTAGCGGGGCTGGAGTAGGTGGTTGTGGGGGGATGCATGGGGCAGGTTTTGCAGCGGGGTCGGTTACAGGGGTAGGAACCGCTGGGTAGAGAAGGTAGTCTGGGAATATTGCAGGGTTTAACAAGGATGTTACGGAGGTTAGGGGGACGACGAAAGGCAACTCTGGGTGGTGTGGGGAGAATTTTGTCAAGGGATGATCTCATTTCAGGGGTTGACTTGAGAAAGTCATATCCCTGGCGGAGTAATTTATTGATGTATTCGAGGCCAGGATAATATTGGGTGACAAGGGGGATGCTTCTGTGTGGTCTGAGGCTAGGAATATTGTTGTTGGACGGGGAGGAATGTATTGCTCGGGAGATCTGTTTGTGGACAAGGTCTGCAGGATAGTTGCGGGAGAGGAAAGCACTGGTCAGGTTATTGGTGTAATTGTTGAGGGATTCGTCACTGGAGCAGATACGTTTGCCACGAATACCTAGGCTGTAGGGAAGGGAGCGTTTGATGTGGAATGGATGGCAGCTATCAAAGTGAAGGTACTGTTGTTTGTTGGTGGGTTTGATATGGACAGAGGTGTGGATGTGAGCTTCAACAAGATGAAGGTCAACATCCAGGAAGGTGGCTTTGGTTTTGGACAAGGACCAGGTGAAATTCAGATTCGAAAAGGAGTTGAGGTTGGGTAAGGGCTAAGGATTGAAGGTTCTGGAAGTCTAGGAGAGATTGGTGGAAGGAGGAATTGCACCCAGAGATGGGAACTTTTAAGGTAAGTAAGTAAGATCTTTTTTGCGTCACGCGCGAACTTTTTTTCGCTACTCGCTATCTCTGTTTTTGAGCAGCGTGTGTTCTCTTTCCCCTGATCTGGACATACTTGCTTGGTCTGGTCAATTTTTTCCGTATTTTTCTTATTCGGTGGTCTTTCTTTGGTATTTAACGTTACCAACACAATTTCTTTCTTTCTCGCCCTTCCTTCCGTGTTTTATTCCTTCTTATGATTACTATTCTAACTTTAGTTATTTAATTTCCCTACCCACCAGTTACCCACTATGTACCCTAATCCTATACCACATTATTTACATTCATTCCGGAAACATGCATTTACCGTAGCCAAACTGCAATCCCACATACTTTTCCTCCGTTCCTGCTTAACCTTTGGAATTGCCCCTAAAGGACTTACCTTAAAAGTTCCCATCTCTGGGTGCAATTCCTCCTTCCACCAATCTCTCCTGGACTTCCAGAACCTTCAATCCTTAGCCCTTACCCAACTTGTCCTGAACCTCTACACTACTTCATGTAACCACCACTCCCAACAGCTCCTATCTCTCTTCAAAGTCCTGCACCTCTCAAACCCTTGCTTGGAGAACACACTCAGGAACATCATCCTAGAAGCCAGCCGCAAACTTGAGTCCCATGCCACACACCACCTGAAAAAACTATCCACAGTGCTAGTGCAACACCTAAGAAGTGGGGTCCCTCTCCCTATCCCTCACAAACACCAACCACAACAGAACCGTCAACAAACCCCCCTCATAGCCAACAAACCTAGCCTAGCCACCCTACTCAATCTCCCCATCCCAGCACATACCCCACACAGACAAAATCTCAACTATAACCACAGTCAAATGCCACATATCACCAACTCCAATTCAGTTCTAAACCTCTCATCCAGATCCCTCTCTCCTCAAGAGACATCTGTTCTATCAAAAGGCTTAACCTTTAGCCCCACACCTAAATTCAACCACACTGCCCTGGTTAAAGATCTCCTCTCTTTCACCCGGAACCTCAACTGGAAATATCACTTCACAGCCCCCAAATACTAGACCCAGTGTTGAACCTTGTTTAGAACAGTTCCGACCGCCTTCTCAAAGGGATCCTCCTCCCCTCCCCCAAAACCATCCCTTGCAGACGTTTCAGGAATTCCTCACATCCAGTGTTGCCTCCCAGTCCTTCTTGAAGAACATTCCGACAACCCCCAACATCACCCCAGCTGAATCCCGTGCCATTAAACAACTGAAAACAGACCGCTCTATTGTAATCCTTCCGGCGGATAAAGGCTCCACAACTGTGGTACTTGACCGTGTGGAGTATGTGGCAGAAGGACTGCGTCAACTCTCCGACACCTCAACCTACTAAGCTGTTACCCTGGATCCCATTCCCTCCATTCAGACTGAGCTGCAGAAAATCCTAAAAATCCAAGGTCCCTCACAAGGCCTCACAATGGCTTCCATAGACTTACTCACTCCACCTGAGCCACGTACCCCTACCTTCTACCTTCTACCTATTACCCAAAATCCACAAAGAGAACCATCCTGGCCGTCCCATTGTAGCAGGCTTCAAAGCCCCAACAGAACGTATCTCAGCTCTGGTAGACCAACACCTCCAACCTATCACCTGCAGGCTCCCATCCTACATCAAGGACACAAACCACTTCCTAGAACGCCTCAAATCCATTCCCACTCCTCTCCCACCTGAAACCTTTCCTGTCACCATAGATGCTACATCCCTTTACACAAACATCCCACACACCCATGGTCTCTCTGCTCTTGAGCACTACCTCTCCCAACGCCCAACCGAAGATCTTCCAAAAACCTCGTTCCTTATCACACTTACCAACTTCATCCTCACCCATAATTACTTCACTTTTGAAGGCCAGACCTACAAACAAATCAGGGGAACTGCCATGGGAACCAGGATAGCTCCATCCTATGCCAACCTCTTCATGGGCCGCATGGAGGAGGCTTTCCTGAAGACCCAACAGCTGCTTCCCCTGGCCTGGTATAGGTTTATAGATGACATGTTTGTGGTCTGGACTCATGGTGAAGAAACACTCCTTAATTTTCGCCATAACCTCAACTCCTTTTCGAATCTGAATTTCACCTGGTCCTTCTCCAAAACCAAAGCCACCTTCCTGGATGTTGACCTTCATCTTGTTGAAGCTCACATCCACACCTCTGTCCATATCAAACCCACCAACAAACAACAGTACCTTCACTTTGATAGCTGCCATCCATTCCACATCAAACGCTCCCTTCCCTACAGCCTAGGTATTCGTGGCAAACGTATCTGCTCCAGTGACGAATCCCTCAACAATTACACCAATAACCTGACCAGTGCTTTCCTCTCCCGCAACTATCCTGCAGACCTCGTCCACAAACAGATCTCCCGAGCAATACATTCCTCCCCGTCCAACAACAATATTCCTAGCCTCAGACCACACAGAAGCATCCCCCTTGTCACCCAATATTATCCTGGCCTCGAATACATCAATAAATTACTCCGCCAGGGATATGACTTTCTCAAGTCAACCCCTGAAATGAGATCATCCCTTGACAAAATTCTCCCCACACCACCCAGAGTTGCCTTTCGTCGTCCCCCTAACCTCCGTAACATCCTTGTTAAACCCTGCAATATTCCCAGACTACCTTCTCTACCCAGCGGTTCCTACCCCTGTAACCGACCCCGCTGCAAAACCTGCCCCATGCATCCCCCCACAACCACCTACTCCAGCCCCGCTACTAGGAAAACATACACAATTCAAGGAAGGGCCACGTGTGAGACTACACATGTCATTTATCAGCTGACATGCCTGCACTGCACAGCCTTTTACATCGGTATGACAACAACTAAACTGGCTGAGCGCATGAACGGACACAGACGAACTGTCCGCCTAGGAGATGTCCAATACCCAGTAGCGGAGCATGCCCTCCAGCATAATTCTAGGGACCTAGGAACCTGCTACACTGTACGTGCCATTTGGCTTCTCCCACCCAACACCAGTCCCTCTGAACTGCGGAGATGGGAACTTGCACTCCAGCACATCCTTTCATCCCGCCATCCCCCTGGACTAAACCTACGTTAAACAACCTCACTCCCATTTACTTTTCAGTCTTCTCCTCTTTCCCTTTCCTCTTTAGCCATTCATGCATCTTTCCATCCTACATCTTTATACTATACACCTCTTTACTTCTGTATGCATCCTCTTTGGATTGAAGCTGGCACAGTACCTGCAGTAGAATATCTTTGGCTTCCCTCTGACAACCATGCCTCCATCCTTGCTACCTTCCCTGTTGCTTCATAACCTGGGTTGTGAGTAACTAAATCCACTTTCCCTTCTTCCCTTTCTTTCCCCTCTCTCCTCCCTGATGAAGGAACATTTATTCCGAAAGCTAGGAGCTTAAATTTTCGGTTGTTTTTAGTGTCTCTATCGGCTGTACTGAGCTGAGGTAAGTACTGGCCAGCCCCTCTATCTCTTTGTTAGTAATTGTTTCACGTCTTTATATGAGATTTTCCATTAATTAGTTATTTCACTTAAATTGTATGATTATCTAGGTTCTGCTTATCCTGTTTGTTTTGTTCCATTCTGTGTCTCATTTATTTTAAATTCCTGACATGTTTGTTTTTGTGTGTAAGCTCCTCATATAAAATTTTGTTGAGGATTAAGGCAGCAACAAAGTTCAGTAAATAGTCAGCATGAACTAATTCTGTGCAATGGGAACCCCAGAAAAGCAGATGATAAAAGCTCTCAGGTTACAATTGCCTTCCTCATCTTCCAGAAAACACGCTACTTTTGATTTTTGGGTCATGACAAATGTTAACCATCTTGATGAGATCAGTCTCATTGACTGGGTGCACATTTGTCAAACATGGATTTCATGAGCTGGGGACTTGTTAACACGAACAGTCGATTGCTACTCTAAGCTCTGGACATACTTTTGCCTACCATCCAATGACACAGTAATGGAACATTGTACGTCATAGTGCATGGGATTTTGATCTTATTGGCTGAACTGTGAACATTGTAGGAGAAAAATAATTTTGAAAATGCACCATTTGTCAATAAGGGTTGAGGGGAGTGAAACAATCATTACTGAGTAACTGCTATGGAATATGCTGTACTGGGGCAAGCAGGGTTCTGTTTGGGTGGGCCCCAAATAGGCTTGTGATTATCTCACTGTATAAATTTCCAGAGGGTTATTGGTTGACCCTACCACCCCATCAGCAAACAAACATTTAACAGTAAAAATGTGATAGTAACACAGTATCAGGAGAATTATTAAAGAATGTTGCACTAGTTACAGAACACCGATTTGAACCGTTGCCTCATGACTCACACACATGAATGTATCTTCTTCTGCTTCTACACAATGAGCACTGATCCAAAGGAATTGCTGAAGAAATGGTCTTGGATGGTTATTGATTCATTCAAGAGACATACTTGAGGTATAGGGACTTCTGAAATGAAGTTACGCAACAGGCACGGCACCCTTTCAGAAGAGTGGGCATGTTACCAATTTCCTGAGAGACAATTCTGCTGCAGTACGGACAACAGGTTCATCACATTGTGGGAGTGAAATGGCTCTCCAAAGTTGAGGTACAAGGAACAGTAAGTTTCTTGTTAGCCAAACATACAAATTGCACACAAATTCGCCATGGAATTCTTGCAGTGTATGGTGCAATGCAATGTAGCATCCAGTCGTAGTGAAACAGTGCCAACAATTTGATGAAGACCATTCAGTCTTTCCAGCAAGCTCAGTGGATATTTGACAGGAAAGAGATTTTCCATCAAAGAGGAAATTCACACAGCAATCCTCAAATTGTTCCATGACTGAGGCACACGTTTATATTTTCAAGAAACTGAACAGTTTGTGGGATGTTACAATTGTTGTTTACAGGTTTTAGTGACTGTAGTGAAAAGTAGTATCTGCATCACTTTGAATTGTATTGCAGCATACAGTAAAAGTTACTCAGTCTGCCATAGTAACAGGTAACTTTCTTTCTGAAGTCTCATAGTTTCCTGCTGCTTTCACACCTTTCTTTGACAATCATCAGATGTCAGGTTACTCCTGGATGCATCAGTGAATGGAATCCTACTCTGCTGACTGAGTACCCATTCTGTGTTTTCCCGTACCCAACTCCACAGACCAATGCTTTGGGGGAGGGATGCTAGTGCTATCTGAGGCCACATTGATAATGTGGAGACTTGGATTCTGTCTTGACCATAGTTGCCTGATATCCCAGATATCTGGTTGGAAACCCAACTCCCAACTGTACTTTGTTGGGATAGATAAAATTCCTGGTTACATAAAAATGGACAACATTATATAAAATGATGTGGTCTTCACTTCAAATTGCTCATTACCAATTTCTAATGAGGGGCAGTCTTGTATGAGTTACTGACTTAAACTCCTCCTTTTATTAACAGCGCTAAGTGGCCATACTTGACTAAATAGCCATTGTTTTCGAGTAGTGCATCAGAGGTCAATCGTGACAGTGCTTTGTAATTCTCTGCTGAAAAAATTGAATAGGGTTGTGCAGTTTCCTTCCCCTGTGGCAGCCTTAGTCGTCATGATGATCTTATCAAAACATTCGAAAGAGAAATTGTGACGAAGGAAGCTGGGATAATTTTTTAATTTTTACTTCCCCCTTGTTTTGCAATATGCCGCCTTCAAATTTGTTTCTTCACTTTCAACTAATTACCATTAACATATGTGAATTGTAATCTGCATTTTCATAAAAGAGAAAGGCAGCCCCCTCAGGTTGAATTTTGTCTGTGTAAATCATTTTCTAATTTATATTGAGTATCCCTAGTTAGTATCTTTTATTATAGGGCAAAATCAGTCATTTTTATGTAACTTTAATTCCGATGTTGACTTATAAATGGGAAGTTGTGCACTGGCCATACATAACTGTGTATTATTGGGAGGATGTGAAAGTAGAAGACTGTGCATCTGTCGGCTACATCATTTACAGTAGACAGTACTGCACATCCAACCCCTATGTTTTCAGCCAGTATGTAGACACCGAGGACAACAAAGGAACAAAGTAGGCAAACCACAACAAAATGGCAGTTCACTTGCATCACAGTCTAAACTAATGTTGAAAAATGATTTGACTTTGAAGAAAGTGTCTACAGGACTTTCAAACCATTTTCACTGACAGTGAAACAGAGCTCAGTTTCAGAATATCTAGAAGTTATTTCTTGTAGATGGGGATTTGATGTTTGAAGAATGTGTGCAGTTAAAGAACTTTCTCAAGGATGAAGAGAAGAACCTTTCAAGCTGAAATCTGATTAGTGGAAGGAATTTTTTTTCATTGTTATGAAAACTATGACAACTTCTTAAAACTTTTCCGTCTTGTTTCAGATGATGGTGAACACTTGGTGAGCTGAGAGGAACCTTTTCCCAGCAGCAACATTAGAAGCTGAAATAATAATAATAATAATGAAGATGGTTTAGTGATTTACATGTCTCCAGTTTTATTGACGAAGAAGAGAAGATTCTATGAAGGAGATTGAAAAGTGAGCAAAAATCTCAATGAGGTAAAAAAAAAAATACATTGAATTGTAGTCTGTGTGTGTTTAGTCTTGGTTTTTCAAAAAATATCCCGATTTAGTTCAGAAAAAACTTGGTGTCTGGTCTGTACTAATACAGCTGCCTTCTAAATGGGCAGTGCACAGCTCTTTTGCATTTTCTTGTGGGTGCCTATGAGCCACAACTCTTATGCTCTAAACAGGTTGTCGACTCCAGGCTACCACTGGAAGATGGTTTGTCTCACAGTAGTGGTTCTCTGTTTGAATGATGTCACTGTGGTGTATGACAAATTGACAGGCAACATATCATGCTGCTATACACTCACAATGTAGATAAGCCTGAAATGATCCTTCAGAGCATGTTTACAGACAACACAGTTGAAGATTTTAATGAATCTGTCTCACAGAGATTTCTGTTCAATAGTAGATTATGATAAACATTCTGGCCAACAAAGTATCTGATTCCATTAAATTTTCAGCTATGTTTTTTCAATAATTGCAAATCTGCTGTTCAAAAATGGAAGCCTTTTGGATTGATATTTTGTTTGAAATTTCTTTCTGTTTCTTTGATGTTTGAGATTATAAATTTCATGTGTTTCAAATTATTTGGTTATGAAAATGCCTCATAGCACTTCTGTGTCAAATAGAAACTGTTATAATTTTTCATAACCACTAGAACAGTTCCTGAAGTTAATATTGTAAAAATGTACCTTTGATGCTTTGCACCCGTGAGTTGAGTTGTGCTATCGTTGTTAACTTTCTCAATAGTTTTAGTGAGGTTACTGAATGAGAGTAGTTGTCTTGGACTTGATGTCACATGGAACCAAGTGCAGTTTTATCTGTTGGACTGAGTAATGTGAACTCAGTGTATATCATGAACTGTAATTTGCTTTTATACTTCTGCAACTTTGAAATCAGTGACTCTTTTTTAGCCAGTTGCCAAAGCTTTAGAAATGTGGTTTAGCTGTTGATTACATTTGGAGAATTGGGCTTATCAAAAGCTACAATGTTGTTTCATCAGCAAGTCAAGATATTAACTGAAACTATATGACCTAGAGCCCACATAAATTGTACTTCTAAATATATTTGGATGGTGAGCTGAGCCACAAAATACTTCAAATCATGTCGATGATTGTTGATACTGTTTTCTAGGTTATGCAACAAATGTCATTGGAACTCTATCCTACAGTGTCATATCCCAACATTACACTTCAGACAGTTCTGACAAACAAGTGTTACATCGTTTCAATATTTTCTTGTTGTTTGGAGTGAGTAACGGGACTCTTATAATACACAGGAAGAGAGAAGAAATAAAGCTCTTGATATCAGAGGCAGGAAGGGTCTTGGAAGATAAGTTGAATGGAATGGAAGGGATAAAAATCAGAAATTTTTGACATTCCTACCTGGAATTTCCGTTGGTTGTTTTAAAAATGCTAAAATTCCACCAACCGACATATTGCCCCCTGCCAGTGGTGTGGTGTGATGTGATGCAACATGGAGGGGCAGCTGGTCAGCACACCTCTGTCCTAGGATTTTTTTTACTGTGAAACCACTACTACTCGGTCAAGCAGCTCCTCACAAGACTGACTGCATTTTGTACCAGTCACAGTCCCCCCCCCCCCCCCCCCCCCCCCCGAGGAAAAATCGCTGGCAGTTAGTCGAATGGCACAGCTAAGGAGGCAGACAGTGGAATGGGTAGTGTGTTAAAGAGCAGTTCTAAGATGAACATAAGACAAGAATAATGGAATGTAGTCAAGTTGAATCAGGAGATGCGGAATGAATAACGAGGGATGATCAGCGAGTTTGCATTTGAAAGCTGTACGAGGAGGGGTGAAAAAGCTTCTACCCTAACAAATAAAGAGTGAAAGAAATTTCATAATATAAATTTATTTGTATGTATAATACCTGTGTACACCAATACACTTGGAGGCATGCTCAGATAACTTCTGCAAACCATTCAAAGAAAAGATCTTTGATTTCAATTGCAACAAAGCATCAGTCACTGCATCATCATCATCATCCTTTGAGGTATTTTTTTTCGGTTTGGGACAAGGAAAAAGTCTGACCCAGTCAGATCTGGAGAATATGGCAGGTGACACGTTCCACATCATTACGAAAGAATCGTGTTCATGATCCATGGAACAACTAATATAACTAACTAGAATTGGAAGTTTTTCATTGTCCATTATACGAGGTTTGTCCGGAAAATACGTATAAAGGTTGAATAATGTCTTTATGTTACAGGTTGCAGTCACCATCAGGTGAGACTACTGCTGTAATCAATCAAATCAATGCTCAGTTCGAGTCAGAGCACTCTGCGTGAAGGTGGGAGTGTGCAGCAGATTGTGTTCTTAAAGACCGTGGATTGACAGAATGATTGCTGACGAGCTGTCAACCCTCAAAACAATTGTTCACAAAAACTTGAAATGAAGAAATTGTACCGAAGCTCTTGACACCAGAACAGAATGCAAAGAGGGTTGAGTGCTGTAGGGATTGGTTGGAAGCAGAGGAACGAGGTGACTTTCTCAGCCGAGTCATCACTGAAGACGTGTCCTGGTATTAGAAATTTGATGTGGAGCTCAAAGCAAGGAATGGAAACCAGCAGGAGAACCGAGAACAAAAGAGTCGCGAAAATCAAGGTCCAATGTGATGACAGTGTTGATTCTTGGAGCATTGTTCGCAAGGAATTTGTCCCTCCCAGCAAGAGAGTGAACGGAAATTTTTACGTTGAAGTTCTCACACGTCTCGGAGCTCTTGTGGCAAGAGTTTGACCCTTCATCACAAGAATGCGCCCGCACACATGTCGCTCGTTGTGTTTTTGGCCCGAAGCTCAATCACCACTGGATTTAATCCCGTGTGAGTTCTTCATGTTCCCAAAAATGCGTAATGGTGTGGCATTGGGAGATGTGGAAACGACATGGCAACTAAACAACATCACAACTGAAGACTTTCAGCAATGTTATCAACAGTGGAAATGGCGTTGGCAGAAGTGTATCACGTCTCAGGGTGAGCACTTTGAAGGAGACCATATGGTAATACCTGAATAATTGTAAAATAAAGTTATTATGCAACTTTTATATGTATTTTTCGGACAAACCTCGCAGATTAGGAAATGAGACACTGAAGATAATAGAAGTGTTTTGTTATTAGGGTAACAAAATAATTGATTTTGGCTGACACAGAGAGGATGTAAAATGCAGGCTTCACTGTATATCTGAGAAAGAGGAATATGTTAGGAGTGGATGTAAATGTTACGGAGTCTTTTCTGGAGGTATCTACGTGAAGTGTAGCCTTGCTCCGAAACGAGATGTGAACAACAAGCAGTTGAAGCTAGAAAAGGATGGTATCTTTTGAAATGTGTTTCTAGGAAGAAATTTTGATGATTTCGTGGATAAAACATAAGGTAAACTCTGTCCATCGGTACTGGCCGACCACCGTGTCATCGTTTACCAATGACGTCCAGCACACCACTATCCTGCCTGTGTCAGTTTTCTTGTCCTCGAGTTCCTCAGTTGGCATCACAAGGGTGAATGTACACTTTCCCAATCCTCTCACCCAGAAAAATCCCTGGCAGTACAGGGAATCTAAACCTGCGTCCTCGCCATGATAGGCAGCAGCAGTTACAGAGGTAGTCAATAAGTGGATAGATGACTACTACTGGCACTCGACACCCTCTGCACTGCACCTAGAGGTGGCTAATGGAATAATTATGCAGTTGCAAATCAAATTACCAGGGACCTAGTACTGAAAGAAATTTTCAGCACAACATGAGTAAAAGAAGGAACTGGTTGATAAGACATACCCTGATGCATCGAGGAATCATCAATTTGGTGTTGGTGGGATTTGAGTGAGAGGAGGAAAAACTGTTGAAGGGGAAATACAGTAAGCAGGTTCAAATAGATGTAGGCTTGCATAGAGAGCTGCATCAAACCAGTCTTTGGACTGAAGACCACAACAACAAAAACAGTTGGCTGTGTGTAGGAATATTCTGTGGTCAGGAAAGCAATGAGAAATGATTTTCTGATTAAGAAAAGTGCAAACACTATACATTAATGTAGTGTAAAATGTTTCTTGAGCTGTTTATGAAGCCAGAGAAATCTTATATTAGTTCTTTTGGCATGATAAACCTGTACACGATGATTAAACTACACCTACCAATGGGTTTTATGCAACTTGCAATGCCTACAAATGTCATGGGCAAGATTTTCATTTCTCTCACCCACTACATGCAAATTACTAGTCCTACATAAAAAAATGAACAGGATCTTTTTGTGGGAAATTTAATGTAGTCATTTCTTTTTGGGAGGGGAGGGGATACATTTTTACTAGAAGCCATAGTTTTTGAATTATTTAACAAAAAGTACAAGACAGGCATTCAAATGCCTTTTTTCTTGAATGCCACAGAAAGTGTGGTGTCCAACAAAGTACAAAATGTAATGTAGTTAATTTTGATACAAAAAGGTTCTGTTCATTGTTTTTGCAGGACTAACAGTGAGCATGTAGGGAGGAGAGAATATTAAAATCATGGGTGTGGTTCTTGAAGATGTTGCAGGTTCCATAAAACTTTATGGCAGGGGCAGCTGAATAACCCTGTGTATGATCCACAAGATTCAACAACATGCTGATCAAACCTCATGGTCAAACATGGCTGCTGATAGAAAATAGGTGGTTCATATTGGCTTGAGTATCCCCATTATGTGACTGCTGTAAAGAAGAGGATGTGGGGTGTTCTCCGTCAGCTTTTATACCCACACTGGTATGCCAAAAGGCATTAAAATATACAAGGCATGCCAGAAAAGTAAGTACCATTGTGGGAAAGGACTCATGAAAACATTTCTTCAGACCGTAACAGCCACCACTGTTCAGACATTTGTCATAGCAGTAATCCAACTTTTCTATGCCCTTTTCATAGAAAGATAATACCAGTTAAGACCTCCAATACTGATCACACTTGCTTACATCATCATAGGTGTTCAAGCACCTTCATCCTGACTGATGATGAAGTAAAAGTGGTAGTCCGAAGATGTGAGATCAGCACTGATTGGCGGGTGGTCTCACTGTTCCCAAGTGAATTGTTTAGTAAGGATTTCAGTGCCACCAGCAGAAATGAAGCATCATAATGATTCGATTGAGAGTTTTGCATCTTTTGTTTTGAATAGTGTGATGGAGTTCTCTCGGTGTTTTGCAGTATCATACCGCTTTCATGGTTTCAGCTCTGAGAAGGAACTCAACAAGCAGAATGCCTTGTTGGTCGCAGAATCCATTTCACCTGACTTTTTGCACTTGCAACTTCATTATGATTTCTTTTTTGGGGGTGGTGGAGGATTGTCGGACTGTCAGTTCCTTCACTCCATAGATTGTTGATTTTATTTTGGAGTGTCATGAAGACCCCAAGTTTCATCACCAGTCACGATTCTATTTAAGAACTCATCTTCCTTATCACTGTATTCAGTGCTGAAATGTCAAAACTCTGCCAAGGTACATAATTTTGAAAGCATTTTTCAAACGCAATTCACAAAAATTTAAGCAATTTATGACTGAGTCATGCAAAACAGTTTTTGAAATACATTCTTATTGTGAACCATGTGTTTTCTCACCCATACCATCAGTGACAACAGAAGGCTGTCCAACACATGCTTCATCCACTTTCTGACCATAAATGTCTACAAGTTGATGAATTTCAGCTGGCTTAATGTTCTGTGTGTTGGAACTAAACATAACAGACCACACTTCACAGTCACTGGGCTCAGAGGCTGTCCTAAAGATTTTGACTGATCACTAACAAATATAAATACCACAAAATTGAGCTGCAGTGTCAAGACAATGAACCAGAGAAATGTGTGAACCTACAACACAAGTGCTGCAGTGGCAGTAGAATGATTTGGCAATTACTTTCAGGATGCACCTCATACTTAGGACTTCAATGGAAGTGCCTGTCACCTTTTAATGTAAATTTTTGCTTATGATGGTAACTATGTTTAAGCAGTGTGTGTGGCAAGGGGGTAATTAACAGTTGAACTATCTTTGTTTTGTTTATCTCTCTCTAGTCATGACAGGTAATGTGAATCAAGGACAAAGGTACTTTCTGAGTTACCTTAGTCAAGCTCCAACCCTTCTGTCCTGTACAGCTACTTGCTTTTATCCTGAGGTTGTTACTCTCTGGTCAGCAGGTGCTCCTAAAAAAGTTGCATACATTGTGTACAAAAATCTACATTTACAAAGAATTTGTGGGGCCAGACATGTTAGTAATGCTCAAGATATGGTGTGACTATTGGTATAGGGGCAATTCAGAAAATATCACCTGTCTACATTATGGCACAACTGGAATATGCTTGCTCAAATAGTGACAATGCATTCAGCTGAACTGGTAACCAGTGCTTCATATACCAACATCGTCTCCCCCTATAAAAAAAGAAATTTAGAGGCAGTCACATAAAAAAAAGCTTCTTTTCCTCTCCTAAACACTCGAAAATTGTGTGTATGTAGTTTGTTTTCATATACAGGGTGTATTAAAAGAGCTGTCACTGCTTGCATGGTGTTAATTTGCACACAGATTTCTGGTTGTTCCACTGGAAAGCTTACCAAGACATTTACAGCATAAAACTGATACCTGCTTGTATTTTAAAAAATGTACACAGCTCAAAGGTAGTGCAACTGCAGCTCTGTAGAATTACCATGCCTTTCATGCAGTACAACATTTTTAACCTCTGGGATAAGCTACGAAGTAATTACTCGATGCCATACGAAAAAACAAAACAGCCTCACTGCTAATATTTCTCACATACGTAATAGGTGATGGGAACAATGGAACCAACAAAATTAAGAAGACCATTAGCATTTTTTTTAAATTCATCTATCTTTTACAGTAAATTTCAACCATAAATGTTTCGTAGGCACATTACAACATTAACAAACACTGCATTATAAATATAATTTGGGACTTCAGTGTGCAACTATATACATGACCATTTTTATTACTTAAGGGTTAATTTTATCAACTTATAGAAACAGTCATTTTAAGAAACATTTAATCATGCCGATGGTCACCTGTTATCTCCCTGCAGTCTGTCACTGCTACATAGTGTTAAACCATAAGCTAGGTGGAAGACTCACTGGACGAAAAATTGTTAGAACTACCTACATACATTGGTAAAAAGCACTTCTGCTGGTCTCAAAATACTTTATTGTGCGCTTCTGTTCCAAATGACAACTTCACAGCTACAGTAATTTCACCAATAAGGTGGGCTACAAATAGGTTGTAATATTCTGACCTGAGTAGCTCTTCAGCAAATAGAGCTACATAATATGTGCTACTGTTTTTACATGACCACTAATGCTAGTCATGTTTACAATAGAAACAATAATTAGGCCCAATACATTTAAAATTGTATGCCTACAGCCAGAATGTACTACTTGTTGGAAATGAAAATTCATCAAAATACTTGTAGTACACACTGAAATACCTTGCATCCATTCTCTCTTGCTGCAATAAAGCTAAATCTCATAGCCAAAGGCAGTTGTACATTGTTGAGGGGAACTAGAACAGCTAGTAAATGTAACTAAATAATATCTGTATTCATTTGAGTTTGTTTCACCAAGATCCAGATTATGTTGTCACTTATGTCCCCTTGTTCTCACATTAACCGATTAGTTTTCAATTTTGGCCAATTGATACAAGACAGACTTATAACTCCTTCATGTTCATTGTTATTGGCAATAACTTTACTAGCTCTGATGACAATACAAAACTCGATAAACAAGTCAATGCAATCTGTGCCAGCACTTACCTCTTTCAAATTTTGTTTACATTCAGTGCTATTCATTTTGTTCTAAGGCTTGTGTTTAGTATAAATAACCAATGGTGCATCTGTAGGCCATACCAGTTCCAATATTAAAACTGCCTCAATTTGCTCCCATAGATTGCCACTTTACTGATGTGGCATTTAATAAATTAAAAAGAGCATCTCTCTTGAAATATTTACAAACTGAATACTGCTGAACAAGACGTACGTACATTTTGACACAGTTATACAATTGAAAACGTTGACAGATGCTCCAAAAATTTCTTTTGCAACCTGAATACTGAAACATGTTCTAGGAACTACTTTAAAATTCTACACTGGAAGACACTCTGTTTCATTTTTATATTACTGCAGAAAGGCAGGAGCAAGATAAGGTACTTTCAGGTTCCAGTACTGACCATGGTCTTACTGTCATCCAGTTAGAAACATTCACACAATGTTAGTCATAGCAGAAGCACTTCCACTACAATGGTTGTGATGAGTATGCTCCTAAACCCTATTATTCTCATTTACTTTTTTGTGGTTTACATTGTTCACTGATAAACAATGGCATCCTAGCAGACACTGTAGAAATAAACTTCTTTGGACCAAATACATGTTAAATGTTTATTAGTATTTCTGTCACAACAATAGAAGGTAAGTAAGGTTGCTCCACACCAAAATTATAAAATTTTTTACTGCCAACACCAGTTGTTCTGCTCCAAAATCAAACTAAATTTTCAGGTCTTCTGTGTGGTCTGCAAGTTCCTTTATGTTGGGAGCATATGTTTTACTTAATAGACAAGTTTTCTAGAACTTGTGATTTAGTAGAAAGCAAAGAAAAAACTAAAAGGCAATGAAATGAGAAATTAGAATGTGTGAGAATCACTCCAATTAGGCCAGTGGCTATATAATCTTGGTGGTGCACGGAACTGGGTTCTCAAGGCTGAGAAGAGACAGAAAAATGAAGTGAGATGTTTATGTTCCTTTGAAAGATCTAGAGACACTAGGAAGGATTATGTATGCCAATCAAGGACTATTTAAGACCATGACAGTTGGTCCTCTTGACTAGGGGTGTGAGAGAACAAACCACCACAGAAGAAAGGGAAAAATATTGTGAACTGCTATGCCAGATAGACAAATGTGTAAATTCATTAACTGAACACATAACAGGTATTGACTAGTAATAAGTTTCGCCAAAGCCAGTTGTCATTCGTTAGGTCAATACATGCCTAAGATGTCATTTTTCATGAGTAACACTGTGTGAACAAAGAACAGCTCTCAAGCATACTAAACATCAATGACCCGCTGCCTACTGGAATAACAAAGTTTCTTTATGGACCACATTTTGATTACTTTTTGATTACTTGGCAGAAGCAATCTCTAGTTTATAGTGGGCTGTAATGATATCAAGCGTAATATCTCACATCACCTCATAACTTTGGCATTCTGCTGTTTTTAGGGCAGTGCTTAACAAATCAAAGAAGTTCGCCAAGATATGGCACCGTTTTTTATAATACCTGCCACTCTGCTTGTGTCATGTTAATGGAAACTGACAATCATAGCACCCACAATGGTTCAATTTTCACTTTCACAAAAAGAAAACCAGACTGTCTGTGGGTTTGGTGTTCAGCAGGGGGCAAAACCTTGTTAGTGGTCTCGCTGCGAGACTCAAAAGCATTCTAATGCCCGTGCTTACATCACCGGGTTTTGAGAGAACTGTCGGAAGGCAGCAGTGTTATTCTTGGCAGGTCCTGGCAAAAATTACTATTGGGACAGCAAATGCATTAAATCAATAGAAACTGCTGTCAGGTAGAACCACTGTACTCAATAACAACCAGAATCATTTCTATAAGTATCGCATATGAGTGCAGCTTATGGAAACTATATGGACATGAGTTCAAAATCCCTTTCTTATCTGCAGGAATTTACACTAGATTATCACACAACAGCTGTAGGGACCTAGAATAAGTTTATTCATTGAGAATACAGAAAATTGCGACACTCTCATTTCGTTATTTTCAACAGAACAACCAAAGGAAATGGAAAATCTAGCTGAAGAAATTAATAAATTACACCACAAAATTCAATTCATTTCATGTCACTGTAGGAATGAAACATTAACAAAACTTTTATATAAAATTCTGAAATTTCCAGGAAGCCAACAATTACCAGGGTTACCATCCATATCAATATAAAAATGTGTTCTTCAGAAGAATGTTTAATCACATGCGTAATGATCCAATGGATACAAGTGAAATATAAAAAGAAACACAAATTGTAAAATCAGCTGCCTCCAGTTATGAATACATTCCCGCTGTAATACATAAATTAAACCAACCACCCACAAACAGGAAGACCATCTTTGTAATAAGCTGACCTTCCTCAAGGAAGATTTCATGCCTACCTCTTCAAGTTGTATGACATAAAAATAAGCTTCTTCACAAGCAACACAATACTGAAAGCACTAAGCAAGAATATCACAAGTCAGGTATGTCCAAACTTCTGCAATAAACAAACTGGTAGAAGCACAGGGATGCACTCTGTCTTAACATCCAAAACAAATCTGACTTTGCAGAATGAGTTACTGGGCAAGAATTGTGGCAATCAGTGTAGAAAAGAACCAGGCAAGAAATCTGACTTTCTTGAAGGAACTGAAATATCTTTCAACACAGATACAGCACCAGTCTACTTGCTCAATGACAAATCTTGCCTTCACAACTATGAAGGCTTTATATTTCAAAAATAATTAAATTAAAAAAAAACCTGCCCCCCTATCTCTCTTTACATCTTACCTACATTAATATCACTATAAATAATCTTGCATGATATATCTAAGCCTTCTACTCTTGTTTTTAAAAGTAAACTTCATCTACATAGCAAGAGCTGCAAATATTGGAACTTAACTCTATTTTTGGGCATTCATGTTCAGTTTTGATAAAAGTATTTACCCACACACTTTTATTGTCTCTGAGCAAAGTATGTTATATCTTCATAACACGCATCAGTTGTACAGTGCTGGCTAAGTTTAGTAATCGATTGTGCCTCATGGGCATGACTATTGTCTGAAGTAGTGATGGAAGGAATTGACACTGTGAATGCTGCATAGAGGGCTATGTGAGTATCTTTTCTGAGCAGCACATTGCAAATCATACCAGATAAGCTCAATGTTCAAATCTGGGGAGTTTAGTGGCCAGTGGAAGTGTTTAAATTTAGAAGAGTGTTCCAGGAGCCACTTTGTAGCAATTCTGGACCTGCCAACTGTATCATTGTCCTGCTGGAATTGACCGAGTCCATCAGAATTCCCAATGGACAGGATGCTTATGTATGTGTCACCTTTCAGGGTCATACCTAGCCATATACTCCAACTGCATGCCTCCTACATCATTACAGAGCCTCCACCAGCTACAACTGTCCCCTACTGACATGCAGTGTCCATAGATTCAAGAGGTTGTCTCCATGCCTGTACATGTCCAACTGCATGACACAGTTTGAAATGAGACTTGTCCGACCAGGCAATGCGTTTCCACTCATCAACAGTCAAATATCGGTGTTGATGGACCCAGGTGAGGCATAAAGCTTTGTGTCGTTCAGTCATCAAGGGTACACAAGTGGACCTTCCGCTACAAAAGATCATATCGGTGATGGTTCACACTCTGACACTTATCCATGGCCCAACATTGAAATATGCAGAAGGGTTGCACTTCTGTCACTTTGAATGATTCTCTTCAGTTGTTGGTCCTGTTTTTGCAGGATCTTTCTTCGGCTGCAACGATGTCGGAGATCTTATGTTTTACTAGATTCCAGATATTCACTGAATGCTCATGAAAATAACCACTTCATTCTTACGTTGGAGATGCTTTGTCCCATTGCTCATATGCCAACTATAACACCACATTCAAATTCACGTAAATCTTGATAAGCTGCCATTGTAGCAGCACTAAGCAATCTAGCATCTGTGCCAGAAAAATGTTGTCTTATATAGGCATTGCCGACTGCAGTGCCATAATCTGTATGTTTACAAATCTCTGTATTTGAATACGCATGCCAAAGCCAGTTTTGTTGGCAATTCAGAGTATATACATATCCTGTGACAAGATAATGATATGTTACCAATCCACATACTGTGATGGAAGAGGTACATGGCAGGGAATGTGTTGTGTTGTTTGATGGTTGATGGTATTCTGGGACCATTTTATCCTCAGAAAAAAAACCTCTTACCTTGATATGCTCAGGCTGTTACTATGACTGGCTGACTCCCGAGACACAGTCTTTTTCCAGCAGTATGGTGCACTGTGGCAGATGTTGCGGAACAGGTGTTACGAGGTATGCTGATATGGCAGGGGTGGTCCTATTCCCTGGTGTTTTAGGCCAACGGGCATTAGAAACTTGGGCTTGTTTCTATGAGCACATACCAAGGACAGAGTCTAACAAGCAGCTGTCAACCACATCAAAAATTAAATGAACAAAATCATTTCTGTCCTTGCCACAGGTGATGCAGATATAATGTGCTGAATGTGGATCGATACTGGAAATTGTGCCCACCACCACTGGTGCACACATGTTGAAATTGATTAAACTGCATAAAACTTTGTGACAATACCTTAGGTCTAATTTGTTTGCATGCTGTTACACAACATAAGTGTTCTGTAACTTTTGAGACACTCTGTTTATCCTCTGCCCATTGCAGGTTAAAAACCTTATTGTGCTGTCAGAGCCCTTGATATGTTCTCAGAAAGAGGCTAAACCACCACACATTTCAAGTCACCTGCTGTCCAGTTTATGTGGTGTTTGCTCCACTGACAACATATACATTTTTATGCCTCAATAAACTTCTGCAAGGGTCCCACTGCATGCAACTTGCCATCACAATATTTGTTTGAAAACTAGTAGACATGTGTCTGCAGTGATTCCTGTTGTGTTTGAGACTGACTGTCAATGGCAACTTACAATGTTCATCTCGATGACTAACTACGAGTTAGGATCTTAATGTGGCCACATTGTGTGGTACAAGATTCCTTGTAGACAAGCATTTGGGAGAGAATAATCCCATACGAGGAGGGTTGAGGAAAGAGCATGTAAAAGGCACATTATAAAATATGTGATGAGGGGAGGCAAATAACGTGGAGTACCATCTATTGACCCACTTCACTGAGTGGTCAGCATATCTGACTGCCATGCAGTTCATTTCCAGTCATGTCGCACCTTCTCTCTGCTCAGGGAGTGCGTGATATGTTGTCCTTATTATTGATTCATCATCGCCAGCATGAAAGTCACCCACCGTGGTGTCAACAGAAAAGACCTGCAACTTGTCAGCCAAACTTACCCAGCAAGCGACTCCCAGGTATCAATGTCCATATGACCACTTCATTCCACCTAGAGCATTAGAAAGGGAAACGTGCCAAAGAGGAACAGTGACCAAATATGCTAAATGTGTTGTTTGTTTATAGCCCAAGGATACTGTTTCAAAATTTAAAAGCTTTTGTCTACCTTGGTCACCAAAGTCTGAACATTATGGCCTTTCCTCAGAAACATACAGTGATCAGAAGTCCAAAGTAGCAACCGAAGAAAGATATCTTATCAGCGTACTATCAGATATGAGGCTCCTCTGAAATTGTCTATGGAGGTTTTTTACTTTCTCCTACATAAAGGGTGAGATGAACTCCACTGATAAAATTCAATTGGTGGTTCAAAGATGTTTTATGAGTATTTTGGTACAATGGATCTTGGTCTCCTGTGGCTCACTGCAAAGTAATAATGTAATTATGATTTATTTAGTTTATAACCTTCATTTCTTCTGAAAATACACTGTCCAGACACGTTAATGTGACTACCCGTCATAACCTCTTTTTGCAGTGCACACCGTTGCGAGACATGCAGGAGGAGATTCATGGAAATGATCATATGGCATTAATGACTGGCAGACCCCATCCAGGCTCGATCAGTTGCCTACTGCAATTCTTTTCATTTTATGCTGCTTTTGAGACATGCTTGTTGATGACAAGAACAACACAATGCCCACTTTCCAAGGACACAAAAATCCCGTATCAAACTGGGCTCCCCCACGTGGCTGTGAGGTTCTGTATTAACAGGGGTGTGGAGCCATTACGATTTCATTGCCAAGTCCAGGTGTTCTAGGTTTCTCATGTGAGGATCCACGGACAATACACCCTGGCAGGGGGGTTCCCACAGATTCTCAGTTGGTTTAAATCCGAGGACTTTGGTGGTTAGAGGCATGTAATAAACTCGTCCTGTTGCTGTTTGAACCACACATGTACACTGCGAGCTGTGTTGCATTGTACTGCTGGTAAATGTCACTATGCTGAATAAAAACAAACTGTGTGTACGGGTGGACACGGCCCTCGAGGACAGACGGATACATCTGTTGATCCTTTGTGCCTCCCAGAATATCATCACCACCCAGGGAATGCCACAGACTCCCTCCCCTGTTGTGCCCCATTCTGACAGTTGTTGCAGTGTGTTTTGCTTTCAGACATTTAACAATGTGCATGCCAATGGCCATCTGTCATTTGAAAAGCCTCTCGGTTCATCTGGGTGGTCAGTTGTTTAACAGATGCACGTCTCTGCAGCTGACACTCACCCCTGTCATCTGTGGCCCATGACTACACAACAGTATCCACGGCACCAATTCTGAATAGCACCATTTTGCTGAGCACAGTATACTTTAACCACACTGACATGCGAACAGTTTACAGACTTACTCATTCCCAAATGCTTCCACCCTTTCCCCAAAAGCCAATGACAGTGCACATTTTGTCTCCTCCTTACAGTGACAACTGCACTATTTTCTCTGGCTCCCAACATGCTTTGTATACCCTTCACTGCTAGTGGTGTTGTCTGTGAGTGATTACTGCATGTCGATTTTGATTGCAGGCAGTGGTCACATTAATATTATGGACCAGACCGTGTATCTACACAATAAAGGAAAAACCCAGTGTAGCATATCAACTGTATTTTGTCAAAAAATATGCAAGTTTTTTCCACAGAAACGGAAAATTTCTAAATTCGTTCCCCTGTTGAAAAAGAGTGATAATCTTGAAACAGAAAACTGCAGACCTGTCTCACTTCTCCAAACTTTCTCTAAGGTTTTGGTGATACTAATCAAATATAGAGTCACACATTATCTTAATTATGGAATCTGATAAACAGTAATCAGCATGGATTTCTAGCTGGGAGTAGTACCGAAACAGCTGTACTGGAAAAAACCCAAAAGAAATAATTAGTAAATTGGGAGAGGGAAAAAGTGTTGTCAGGATAAATCTAGAGCTCTCAAAAGCCTTTGACACTGTTGACCACAGCATACTTTTGGAAAAGCTTGAAGCTATAGGTATCAGAGGACCGGAACAAAAAGTGGCTTGAGTAGTATCTGGAAAAGAGGATGACGGTGGTTGGAATTACAGCACCAAAAGAAGTGTATTAGGCCCCTTGCTGTTCCCCATTTACATTAATTATATTCATGTGCCAGAGAGAAAAGCTAGAATCAAGTTGTTTTGCTGAAGACACTAGTTTAATTGTTTGTTTTATGGAGCAGTCATTGCACACTATTGTGGACCATGTCCTACAAGATACACAAAAATGGCTCAGTGCAAACAAGCTAACACTGAATGCAAAAAAAAAAAAACTAATTATGTGCAATATGGAAGAATAAGTGAACATGACGACCTACATCTCACTATGGAAGGAAACAACTTGAAAGAGTTCAGTGAGCAAAATTCCTGGGTATGCACATTGATGAGAAGATAAACTGGAAGGACCATGTGGTGAGCTTAGCACTAAAACCCAATTCAGCATGTTTTGTACTTGGAATAATTTCAAGAGTTTGTAGTAATGACTGTACCAGATTAGTATATTTTGGCTATTTCCAGTCAATTGAGGCCTATGGGATAGTATCCTTGAGGAAAAGCAAATTGTTGTTTAAATGAGATTTTCAAATTACAAAAACACCCTATTCAGATAATGACCCAGAGCCGACATCAAACACGTTGTAGGCCCCTTTTTAAAGCATTGGAAATTTTGGCAATTCCATCATTATACATTCTGAAATGTCTGTCGGTGATCAAACAAAATCGCGACAAAGTGAAAAACCAATACAGGTTACCATACACGGCAATGTAAAAATCTCCACTTACAGGCTGTAATAAGGACCCAAAGTCAGAAACATGTATGTAATCAAGGAATCAAAATTTTTAATGCACTACCAAAACATATCAAAGAGCTGGAAAATTAGGATAAATTTAAAAGTGTTATAAAGAACCACATGCTTGACAAATGTTATAACAGCATAAGTGAATAGCTGTGCACAAATGTATAAGGATTTAATTTCATGTGATGAACAAAATTTCATCAGTGAATGTGTCTGGCAAGCCCATAAGAAGATCAATAACCACATGCTTAACAAATTTCACTAAAGTATAAGTGAATAGCTCTGCTCAACTGTAGAAAAATATATGATGTGGCAAATGAAATCACAACTTCAAGGAATAGGTCTGTCCAGCACATAATTTCTTGTGTCATAAAAACAGTTATTTGTTGTATATTGTATTAAAAATGAGATAAATTAATATGAATACAGCACAAATTTGATCATTGGGATGTTGTGGTCTTAAGTCCTGATACTGGTTTGATGCAGCTCTCCATGCTACTCTATCCTGTGCAAGCTGCTTCATCTCCCAGTACCTACATCCTTCTGAATCTGTTTACTGTATTCCTCTCTTGGTCTTCCTCTACGTTTTTACCTTTCCTGCTGCCCTCCAATACTAAATTGGTGATGTCTGAGAACATGTCCTACCAACCGATCCCTTCTTCTACTCAAGCTGTGCCACAAACTCGCCTTCTCCCGAATCGTATCCAATACCTCCTCATTAGTTACATGATCTACCCATCTAATCTTCAGCATTCTTCTGTAGCACCACATTTCGAAAGCTTCTATTCTCTTATTGTCCATGTTTCACTTCCATACCAGGCTACACTCCATACAAATACTTTCAGAAACGACTTCCTGACACATAAATCTATACTCGATGTGAACAAATTTCTCTTCTTCAGAAACGATTTCCTTGCCATTGCCAGTCTACATTTTATATCCTCTCTACTTCTCATCAGTTATTTTGCTCCCCAAATAGCAAAACTCATTTACTACTTTAAGTGTCTCATTTCCTAATATAATTCCCTCAGTATCACCTGACTTAATTCGAGTCCATTCCATTATCCTTGTTTTGCTTTTGTTGATGTTCACCTTATATCCCCCTTTCAAGACACTATTCATTCCGTTCAACTGCTCTTCCAGGTCCTTTGCTGTCTCTGACAGAATTACCACGTCACTGGTGAACCTCAAAGTTTTTATTTCTTCTCCGTGGATTTTAATACCTACTCCAAACTTTTGTTTTACTGCTTGCACAATATACAGACTGAATAACATCGGGGAGAGGCTACAACCCTGTCTCATTCCCTTCCCAACCACTGCTTCCCTTTCATGTCCCTTGAATCTTATAACTGCCATCTTGTTTCTGTACAAACTGTAAATAGCCTTTTGCTCACTGTATTTTACCCCTGCCACCTTTAAAATTTGAAAGAGAGTATTCCAGTCAACATTGTCAAAAGATTTCTCTAAGTCTACAAATGTTAGAAACGTAGGTTTGCCTTTCCTTAATCTACTTTATAAGGTAAGTCGTAGGGTCAGTATTGCCTCATGTGTTCCAATATTTCTACGGAATCCAAACTGATCTTCCCCGAGGTTGGCTTCTAGTTTTTCCATTCATCTGTAAAGAATTTGCGTTAGTACTTTGCAGCTGTGACTTATTAAACTTATAGTTTGGTAATTTTCTCATCTGTCAACGCTTGCTCTCTTTGGGATTGGAATTATTATACTCTTCTTGAGGTCTGAGGGTATTTCGCCTGTCTCATACACCTTGCTCACCAGATGGTAGAGTTTTGTCAGGACTGGCTCTCCCAAGGCTGTCAGTAGTTCTAATGGAAGGTTTCCGACTCAGGTCTTTCACTGCTCTGTCAAACTCTTCATGCAGTATCATAGCTCCCATTTCATCTTCATCTACATCCTCTTGCATTTCCACAATATTGTCCTCAAGTACATCACCCTTGTATAGATCCTCTATATACTCCTTCCAACTTTCAGCTTTCCCTTCTTTGCTTAGAACTGAGTTTCCATCTGAGCTCTTGATATTCATACAAGTGGTTCTCTTTAATTTTCCTGTAGGCAGTATCTATATTACCCCTGGTGAGACAAGCCTCTACATCCTTACATTTGTCCTCTACCCATCTCTGCTTAGCCATTTTGCACATCCTGTCGATCTCATTTTTGAGACATTTGTATACCTTTTTGCCTTCTTCATTTACTGCATTTTTATATTTTCTCCTTTCATCAGTTAGGTTCAATAACTCTTCTGTTACCCAAGGATTTCTAGCAGCCCTCATCTTTTTTCCTACTTTATCCTCTGCTGCCTTCACTACTTCGTTCCTCAAAGCTACCCATTCTTCTTCTACTGTATTACTTTCCCCCATTCCTGTCATTTGTTCCCTTATGGTCTCCTTGAAGCTCTGTACAACCACTGGTTCTTTCAGTTTATCCAGGTCCCATCTCCTTAAATTCCCACCTTTTTGCAGTTTCTTCAGTTTTAATCTACAGGTCATAACCAATAGATTGTGGCCAGAGTCCACATTTGCCCCTGGAAATGTCTTACAATTTAAAACCTGTTTCCTAAATCTCTGTCTTACCATTATATAATGTGAAATATTGCAGTATCTCCAGGTCTCTTCCACATATACAACCTTCTTTCATGATTCTTGAACCCAGTGTTAATCATAGCTAAGTTATGATCTGTGCAAAATTCTACCAGATGGCTTCCTCTTTCATTTCTTCCCCCCCAATCCATATTCACCTACCACGTTTCCTTATTTCCCTTTTCCTACTACCGAATTGCAGTCACCAATGACTATTAAATTTTCGTCTCCTTTCACTATCTGAATAATTTCTTTTACTTCATCATACATTTCTTCGTCATCTGCAGAGCTAGTTGGCATATAAAGTTCTACTACTGTGGTAGGCGTGGGCTTTGTGTCTATCTTGGCCACAATAATGCGTTTACTATGCTGTTTGTAGTAGCTTACCCACACTCCTATTTTTTTTATTCATTATTTAACCTACTCCTGGTTACCCCTAATTCATTTTGTGTTTATAACCCTGTAGTCACCTGACCAAAAGTCTTGTTCCTCCTGCCACCGAACTTCACCAATTCCCGCTATATCTTACTTTAACTTATCCATTTCCCTTTTTAAATTTTCTAACCTACCTGCCCGATTAAGGGATCTGAAATTCCACGCTCCGTTCCGTAGAACGTCAGTTTTCTTTCTCCTGATAACGACATCCTACTGAGTAGAGCTCGCCCAGAGATCCGAATGGGGGATTATTTTACCCCCGAAATGTTTTACCGAAGAGGACGCCATCATCATTTAACCATACAGTAAATGTGCATGCCCTCGGGAAAAATTTCTGCCATAGTTTCCCCTCGCTTTCAGCCATTCGCAGTCCCAGCACAGCAGGGCCGTTTCGGTTCGTGTTACAAGGGCAGATCAGTCAATCATCCATAATGTTGCCCTGCAACTACTAAAAAGGCTGCTGCCCCTCTTTAGGAATCACACCTTTGTCTGGCCTCTCAACAGATACTCCTCCGTTTTGGTTGCCCTATGGTACGTCTATCTGTATCACTGAGGCAAGCAAGCCTCCCCACCAACGGCAAGGTCCATGGTTCGTGGTTCATTGGGATGATGATAAATAAAAGTGGCGAGTGGATGAGTGTGTTATGCATTGCAAGGCAAAACACAGCCAACTGGGCACGGTATAGCAAGAGCCAACGCTGCAGCACACTACTGGAACAGAAACCTTTCATCATTTTCCACTATGGAAGTGTTTAGAGAACGTGAGCTTAAGTCCTAAACGAACATAGTGTGGATGTGTAAGCCCTCAGCCTTCGTGCACTAAATTCTTCTCATCTCAGTACCACAGCCTTCGCCATCGGCGTAACCGTGGAATGCAGTAAGGGGTTGGCTGTTCGACCACAAGAAGCAGCAGCCTGCCCTGAGTTACAAGGGGCTAGCGGAAATTCGCGGGGATTGTCAGCTGCACTGTTTTGCTGCTTTACCTACAACTCAGACTATTGTGGTCGTGACATTTCTTGTACCTATTAAGTGTTGCAACAATGTATTTGTATGATTTCAGCTGTTACAACTGCGACTCTTTGGCATCACGGTAATAGGGTACGGCATTTTTTCGCCTGTTTAACTGCACAGTTTTATTTTTCGCTATCGATTTGCTGTAGTACCTTAGAACATATTCTGAGGTCAAACAGAACGACCTCAACGCGAGCCAGCATGAATTTCGAGAATATAGATCATGCAAAACCCAATTCACTTAAAAAGCACAGTTGTCCTGGTGAGTGAAATGCGTTTCGGAAATCAGTAAACACCGTTTTCCCCCGTCTGCCTTGATCTCTGGTTTTCAGACTGTCGTTCGAGTCGGGTTGCACGTAGTCGATGTTTTCGGAATTCATGCTGCTTAGCAGGGGGAGCTCATTCAGTCTGAGGTACCTCGTTACGCCTGAGTTCAGAATTATAAATTTTCTGCTTGACCAAGATTTCGTGCCACCGTGAAGACCAGCCTAGACTTCAGGGTGGCTCTAATGCCACTCTTGATTCCTTGTGGATGGCTTGGAAGTTAATGCTGATAATCTCTGAGAACTGTACACAGTCGTATGCGTGAATACAAGGTGCGCTGATAAAAAGTAAAACATTTATTAACTGTCGGCTGCTACTTGGTAATCAGCACGTGATTACCGACGCAAAAGGTAATACAGAGTTTGACAGTAGGCGTACAAAAAATATCTCGTGACCAAAGACGTAAGTGTAGTTATGGCGATTCGCTTCTTAAAAGTTTACACAAGTACAGATGGAAATTGTGCTCGAATATCTGATACAAATAAAGCAATATACTGATGTGAGTTGGGCGTTTTACTGCTCTGTAACTGGCAACAGGATCGCGTTTACGTGTATGTTATCTGGGCATCACAACCAATTAAAATAAATCCTCCCCCCCCCCCCCCCCATAAGCATAAAAAAGCAAATGTCGGGCTTGGTAGTCTAGCGATAATGAGCGTGCAGGAACAGTATAAGTCGCGAGTTCGAATCTCGGTGCCTTTCTTTTTTGTATTTTTAAGTGCAGTGTGCCATGTTTTTGGCTAAATATACCACTTAATCTTTTACCCTTGTTTTCGCCTGTCTGTTGCAGATCCTTTGCTTCAGGAACGGGGAGATGTATCAAGTTGAAATTTTTTTCACATACTGAGGTCGTGTTCCCTTCACGGTGTAAAATATACAGACCTAGAGGGCACTTTCTGTTGACCTACACTAATGAAAATTAGCTAGGAGCAAGGTTTTACAGTACACGTAAAGGAAAAATCCGAAAACTGGCAATTTGTTATTATATCACACGGAAATTGTTATCCAACATCGAACTTCAAATTACAACATCAGTAGTTCTGCGTTCATGTTGACTGGGTCCCAATACTAAACGTCAAATATCGCGCAAGGAATGCCAGTATTGTGTTTCAGAATGTAGCCGTCATCAGATATCCATATGCGATTACTGCATGTGCATATGTCGTTCAAAGTTGCATGTGAAGCAAAATTTCGCAGAATAGACGCAGTTAGCCTCAATGCAGAACTTCTAATTACTCTAATAACAGTAATACTTAAATATCTTCAACATTTCGCGGTCCTGTCACCAACTGTATAAACATTAATTTTAATAATGAACAGTCTCAGTTGCACCGTTTATCTAGAATTTACCTGTGTTTCAGTCGGGATAACCCAACCTTCTTCACAGTAACAGTATCTACTGTCTGTCCATAGTGGACATCGCCAAGTTAATACTACTAATTCATAAACTATCGCCAGACTGTAAAACTTATCTGGCACTGCCTCGGCCCCACTTCGCGACCGCGATACGGCAGCCACGAGTGCTGTACTGGATCTCCACTATGAACACACAGTAAACACTGTTATTCTGAAGAAGGTTGAGTTATCCCTACTGAAACCTGGGTAAAGTCTAGGTAAGCGGTGCAACAGAGGCTGTTCATTATTAAAATAATAATACTGGTCGCCTGCTTCCTGCATGACTTTGTCACATTTATACTATTAAAATGAAAACATTCTCGAAAATCTTTTAATCCGTGGGATCGGTATCTTGCCAGGATCAATGTCGATAACGGGTGAAAATAGTCGGGATTCTCTATTCCCGGAACGTATGAACTGTCTACATACATAATTAAGTTTGTATAACATCCTCACCGAGCGAGTCCATTTTTTCGTATATTATGCAATGTACCTTTTTTCTCTCTTGAAAATGTGTCTTAATGACGTGTAAGATTTGGCAGTTCATGGATGACTGACATGCAATGATTCAAACCCATTACATTCTTATGCCTTGTCTTAAATAACAATGCTGCAATGAGACTGAAAATTGAAACCTATTACAGGGTTGCCACAACTTTCCCCCAAGTGAAAGACCTAAATTGTAAATAGAAAAGTAATGACCTCTGTGTTTCTGAACGTGTGAACAAAAATCTTAAGTACTAACATCAAAATGTTGTGTAATGAACTGCTTGTAGATGGAGAAAGGAAGCCCAATGGTAGATATGTTTAATTAAGATCACTGATTTTATTTTCATAAAGCGAAACCCATTTGGTGACGAAAATATGCATTTTCTTGGAGTTGCGAGACACATTCCTGAAAGCAGTGATGGTATTTAAAATAATCTCAGAAAAAAGTAGGCCTCTCGAAATAAATGTACAAGGTGGGGAAGAGGTGTGTCAACCAACACTGTAGGTGACTGCTAATAAAATTATGCTTCTATGTTCGTAATTGTCGGTTATGTCTATTATCTACAGGTATTGTGTGATTCTTTTTCTTTCAATAAATACATGACTTCATAGTGTACAAACTGCCTGCGATTGCCACAAATTTTTTTTTCTTATCGTCCAAATATATAAACTACTTTCGAAGTGCCAAAATATACTATAATAAATAAATTTTGTATCAAACGCCGCACTGTACAATGTACTTGCTGTGAGACAGTCACGATTCACGAAATACATCGCCTGGGGCCGAGGAGGGGCACCACAGTCCTAGGTCCATGGTAGTACCCGCACATTAGTGGCAAACTATGGGCTTTGGATCGGCAGGCCCGATCCGTTAGAGAGACCCACAGAAATGGCCTGCAATTTTTGCCCGCCACGAAAGTCCATTCATGTGGCCAGCCATTCACATGTCACAGTCACCACGTCGATGAAATGAGACCGCGGCGATAACACACGCAACGGGTAACTCGAGCAAATACTCCAAATACTCTGAGAGTAGTCAGCAACTCACCGTAATGATGATCGCTCAGGCACATAGAAAAGACCATCAAACTCTATAACTAAATTTTTGGCTACAGCCTTTGTCAGAAAACGAAAGTTGTTGTGACTTTTTTTTACTGCCAGTTCATTTGTCCAGTTGCGGAAGCTGTCAGGCCTTGACGCCACGCTGCAACACACCACTGCCAGGTGGGCTGCATCGAGCACAGCCCCTGTAAATCAGCAACTGCACAGTCCAGCGAGCTAAGAAAGTTGCAACTCGGTCTGCAGAGGTCCTTCGTGCACACGAGACACTAGAACAGGTGGTGTACACAACCGCGACACTATCACTGCTGCTGCGGACCTTTCGCTGCATCCACCGTGACACGTGCGGCCACTGGAGTGTAAGTGTGCCTCCCGGGCAGTCCCGTCGTAGCCGACAATTGGTGCCCAGCATCGACTCCGACTGCACGCCGCCTTCGCTTCCTGTCCACAGTGTTAACTATACAGACGGCGCTTCTACGAAATCGGCAAAAAATCTCGTACACCATTTAAAGAGTATTATGTCTTTGCAGAAAACTACACTGTCAAAAATTCCCTTTAACTAACAGCTAAAATTAAAAACTTTTCCATTTCTGATGATGGTAATTCCGTATCCTTTAACGTAGTTAATTTACTTGCTAACATTCACATTTATGAGACTATTAAAATTACTGATGAGAATCTTCTCCAACACAAAAACCTAATGTACAAGAAATTAAAGATGTCATTAGGTTATTACTTCTGATACTCTCCTACAACTATTTCCAGTTTAACGCTGAAATTTTTTTTACGACCTTAAGCCTTTGCCGTGCCCATTTGTATAACAAGTACGCTTGCCAACAGTTTTGTTAAACATCACAAAAGGCAGTACTTTAAGAAATTGGTGTGACCTGAGCAATTTTCCAGTCTTTAGGTACGGATCTTTCTGTGAGCGGTTGTATATAATTACTAAACATGGAGCTATTGTATCAGCACACTCAGAGGAACTTGACTGGTATACAATCTGGAACGGAAACCTTGCCTTTAATAAGTGATTTAAGCTGCTTTGCTACACCGAGGATATACACTTCTATGCTTCTCATTTTGGCACTTTCTGTTGACTGGGCTTCATATTCTTTGCTGAAGGAGTTTCGGAAAACCACGTTTCTTAACTCTACTTTAGTGGCACTGTCATCAGTGACTCCACCGTTACTTTCGCGCAGTGAAGGTACTGATTGCGTCTTGACACTGGTGTACTCTATGCATGAACAGAATCTCTGGGTTTTTCGCCAGATTTCGAAACAGAGTTTTGTTGCGGAAATTATCAAGAGCATCTCGCACTGTAGTAACCGCTATATTTAGAACTTCTGCAAAACATTGCCAGTCTTGCGGATTTTGGATTCTTTTAGATTTGGCATGTTTTTTCGTTACTTCTGCAACAGCGATTTCACCCGTTTTGTCCATGGGGGATCAGTACCATCACTTATTAATCTATGTGGTGTATATATATCTCTCAATTGCAATCGATACTATTTCTCTGAAATCATTCCACATCTTTTCTACGCTTACATGATCAGATCGGAAGGAGTGGAGGCTGTTTCCTTAATAATCGTTAAGAGCATTGTCAGCTTTTTTTAAACAGATGTACTTTAAGTTTCTTTTTGATGGTTGTAGGTGTTACACTATTCAGTGTACAGGCAACTGACTTGTGGTCGCTAATCCCTGTATTCGTCATGACACTACCTATTCATCAAGGAATATTTGCTGCTATGAGGTCAAGTACGCTTTCGTAACCATTTATGCTTCGAGTGGGCTCACGAACTAATACTTCAAAATACTCTTTTTAGAAAGCATTCAGTACTATTTCAGGTGACGTTTTAATCCTGCCGCCGGCTTTAAACGTGTAAATTTTCCAGCATATCGAGGATACATTGAAATCACCACCGACTATAATTGTGTGAGTGGGGTACCTTTTGAAATGAGACTTACGTTTTCTTTGAACTGTTCAGCAACTATATCCTCTCACTCGGGGGTCGGTAAAACGATCCAGTTTAGTCCGATTGACAAGTACAGCCTCTACCCAAACTATTTCGCAGGAACTATCTACTTCAGTTTCACTACAAGGTAAACTACTTCTGACAGCAATAAATACTCCAGCACCAAGTATGTTTAATCTATCCCTTCTGAACGTTGTTAGGTCGTTTGAAAAAATTTCGGCTTAACATATTTCCGGCTTTAGCCAGGTTTCCGTACCTATAACTGTTTGAGCTTCAGTGCTTTCTATTAGGGCCTGGAGCTCTGGTTCTTTCCCAACACAGCTACGATAATTTACAACACCGATCGTTTCTACAACCACCTTACTGTGTGTTACCTGCCCCCTTTTAGACAGACGCCATTTCTATGTTTTCCTGAGACCCTCTAACCTAAAAATGCACCCCAGCCGCCCCCACTACCCGTGTAGTGGACTCCTGACCTATTAAGCGGAATCCAGAAACCCACTACCCTATGGCACAAGTCAAGGACTCTGAGGCCTACACAGTCACATAACCGCCTGAGCCTATGATTCATACCTTCCACTCGGCTCTGCACCGAAGGACCACAGTCGGTTCTGTCGAGGATGGTGCAGATTATGAGCTCCGCCTTAAACTCGCTTAACCATATCCGCTAAACAAAACCAGAGAGAATCTCCTCCAATCCAAAGCGACACACGCCATTGGCACCGACTGGAGCCACCACCTGCTGTTGGCTGCGCCCTGTACTCTTCATGGCATCCGGAACACTCTTTACAAATCAGGAATGACTCCCCCACCTTGTGCACACTGCCGTCCTTCCCCTCCTTGGCAGCCATGTTATTAAGGGGGCCCAATTACTCGCCTATTATTGGAGTTCCGAACTACCAGCAAACTCACCTTCTGTGAACGCCCAGAATTTGCGTTCCAAGAAGCTTCCTCTGGAGGCCCTACGATCGGCCCCTCACAAAGTCGTTGGCTGCCTGCCAGGCTTTGGAATGATCTCTCAGTCGACCACAGGTGAGGGATCAACCTCAGCGCTGTAGACCAACATAAATTTAGGCTAATGGCACCAGTGCTGCTCAGAAATCTGCAGTCTGAGAAGACAATTCACAAATGCAAGGGGAAAAGACACAACAATGCTGTAAGCGAATATCAGAGACTTATCTATTATAAAGAACGTTCCTAGATGTAGAAAGCGACCGAAATTGTTAATTCTACTTACGATGTTTTAAAAGAATTAACTGATATGGTAAAATAAACCAAGTCTGCTTTTCTTCATGGTTACGTGACGTTACCTATATATCTGTTTTGTATTTTTATTCGTCCATGCCTTTCGTTTAAGCACTCACTCAAGCTAAACAGGTCTCTGCTGCCAAGTCATTATCACTTGTCATCGATGAAGGGTGAAAAACAAAGGAAAGGGTATTCACTTTCTTTTGCCTGATGGCGGATTTAAGGAGTGGGGATGCATAGCAAAAGCGCATTCTTACGCAACTTTGGTAAAAATAAACGTACGTTTATACCGTAACAGCGTTGCGTACGTGGATTAGGACTCTAGAATCATATTGATCTACTAAGAAGGGCAACCAAATCAGCATCCGCTGAAAAGTGGATAGTAGCACGAGGAGATTTATTTTTACTTTCCAGACATTAATGCAGACTCTAGAAAATTCGAAGCCCAAGGGCCAGGTACAATCGAGTCTGCACAATTCGAAGGATGTAAGAAAAAGTTAGAATAATGAATTCTATTTAACTCGCCTTTATTCCAGATGGAATCAGGAAAAATCGAAATATAATTTCGACTTTTTTTCTATTGTATTCCCAGTTTTCTTACATGTTATTTCCTTTTGTATTTGAAACGGAAGGCACGCACAAATCTTCAAAAATACATAAATTCAGCTTCATTCATTTTTCAATACTGAACAAACTGTTACGAATGGATGCATTTTGTGAACTAAATTTCTTATAAACCACCTTATGCCTTTGGATTTAGCGTGTCACTTCTTATTTGTATCTGAGACTTCGGTTCCCAGACTAACCGTTAATGATTTAGCGTTCCGTTAAGCTATAACCTCCGACAAATACCCTTGCTACCCTGCACTGAGTAAGCCAATTCCATAAGCTTTCAGCAAGAGGCGGGAACTCGCCTCGCCGGTCTGCTTGCTCCCGCCTTTTAACAATTATCAGCAACATTATCTTTCTGCTCGATGATCGTTTGCAGCATGGATAGTGGAATCCCGAAACAATTCGTCACCTACTACTTCTCGAAGCATTCCACAGCGTCGAAACTCGTTTCTGTTTTACGAAAGTCGAAAACTTCCTGGAAGGTATTCTGACGTGAAAACGTCTAGTTTCTCCTTGGTCGGAGTTTCTTATATGACAAAATGGCGTCTGATTTGAATCACTATTAATTACGAGACCGACAGTGCGCAAACAAAGGTTAAGTCCACGTGGTTGTCGCTTATTGCCTGTGTTGGCATATGCGGGTCATTGTTAGGAATCATCTTTGTGAAAAGTTGTAAACTGGTGTAGCTGTAAGCTAGGATTCTCATTCGTGTGTCATTGCGATGAACAGCTTAGGGAGCGCCGCTAGGAGGAATGGAAAATAAAAATATTCGCTGGAATATAAACGAAAATCTATATATTGAGTTTAAACCTACGACACACAGGAAGAGTTCGTCTCAGGACTTGTAAATATGCTCTAAATTACAGAAAACGCGAGGAAAGCCTAAAAAGGGCAGCGCTGAGAGAAGGCGACAGCTCCCTCAGAGTCGGAAAAAAAGGAAGAAATTGCGCAACGCGATAACGTACTCAAAGGCTATATCGTACCCCAGCCACTGAAAAGTCCAAAATTGTGAGTGTGACCACTGTAATAAAGATATTGTTAACTAAATTTCATATTAATATGAAACACATGTTACGATTTTATCCCGACGTTTTCACGAAAACTCTACGGCCCAGACCTGAACTGCACACACAGAAATTTATTTGCAACGGATTAATAATATGCTGTGGTATTTCGTGCACTGTTAAAACAACTGATGAAACAGACAGAATTATCTGGTGTAAGCTAGGCGTTGACTTGTAATTATAGAATGTCTGCGGGTCGTTTTCATATGACAGTCGCCTCGATTAGTGAAGAAGTTACTTCGGTTTTCTCGAGGCATTTGGGAACAGGTTGAAACAAACGATTAACAACCGTCGACTGCATACAGTCGCAAAGGCTGATTTCAAATGTCTTTGGTAACTGTAAAGCTACTTCACCTGGGTAGGGGGGACAGCTACTAGTCGGAGGTAAACACTTCCCCCTCACAGCGTTCTAATGTTGCCGGCTACACTATGCCACTCAGCGTCCGATGTAAACACAGCCGACAACAGGAAGTGTGACAGGACTACCAGACCGAGTTCAGAGCAGGAAACGGCCGGGGTCCCCGGTGGTCTAGTGGTAAGGGGGTCTGGAACGTTCCAGCGCCTCGGCTGGGGCTATTCGCCCCAGCCGGGCCGGGGTTCAATCCCCGGCCGGCGCTGGAATTTTCAGATTTCCGAACACTAGCCTCCACCTCTGCCCTGGCATGTGGCGCATGCCGGGTACCCCCGTGGGGTCCGTGCTTCGGATCCCACGTGGAGCTCACTCCCACACTACAAAATATACCTCATTATGCTGCTGCAATCACTTATTTTAAATTTTAATACGCACACTTTCTTCACCAGACCACATCTGCATATATTTTCCAGGTACTTTCTACATAAAGAAACAGCATAGTATCATGAACATTTGTAGGATTACAACAATGAAATAATATCCTTACTAAAAAAAACTAATACGTTTTATTTTCGTTTTTGTTCTAAATGCTGCTAAGATAACTACAAGAAATTGGAAGCTGTTTTGGTATTTAATAATCAGTAATTAGAAAAATAAATTTGGCTATAATACTGATACATATATTACATATTTACTTAGTGCATTCTCAGTGCAGGAACAGGATAAATTGTTTCAATGTCAAAAGAAATGCAAAATATTATATCAAATTGTTTTTAATTATTCAAGAGTCAAAATGAGATTATGATATGACACAGGTCACTAATGAGGTACTCTCTTTCTTTGTATGAAAGAGGATAATTATCCTGGTTTTATGTGAGCTAAATGTTAAATTAAACAGATAACATTTAACATTTAAAAAACGAATTTTTTGACGATTTTACTGACAGGTCTACATGTTTCATATTATATTTCTGACGGTAGTTAGCTGACATCCTCTCAGGCTCAGCTTTATATGAAAGTATCTTGCAGGTCAGAAAATAAATTTTATTACTACCTCTACAGATTCAGTTGGTCTATTGTTGTTGTACTATTGTTGCATTGCGAGAGAGAGACTGCTACTATAGCTGTTTTCTTTTTCTATTAAATTCCGTGCCATATCTCCATTCTAAATGCTAAAAATCGTGGATAAAACTTTTAGCAATACTATTTCCTTTTCACCACATCGCTGCTAGGTGTCGCTACTGGTCCCTCACACAGTCAGTTGTCTGTAGCGCAGGGCTTCGCTACCAGTGGACTCTAGCGGAGCTGGCGACGACTCACTCTGCTGGGATTTCCTTCCTCATTCCTGAACGAGTACGCCGGCTGAACTACCCGCTAAATCCTCACACTAAACGAGAAGCGTAATAGCACCAATACCAAATAAGGCAACTCGTGGTCAGTGCGAATATTTTCAAACCACCACTATGATAACTCCTAGTTGAAAATACTGATACAAACTATTTGCAGAGGAATGGAGCACCTTACAGAAGCTGATTTAGAGGAAAATTAATTTGGAGGGAACAGCACCCATATTTATAACATCTTTTGATACAGAAAAAACTTTTGACGATGTTGACCAGAATATACAGTTTGAATTTAAGATGCAACCAGGAATAAAATATAGCGAGCGAAGCATTACTTAGAACTCCACCAGAAACGAGACAGCAGCTGTACGAGTTGAAGGACATGAAAGAAAGGAAATACGTGACAAGTGAGTGAGACAGGATTCTAGTCCATTCCCTGATGTTATTCATTCTTTATACAGGGTGTTTCACAAATCATGCTTCACACTACTCAGGGCTGTTCAGGGGACGTAACTGATGAAGTTTTACATAGGAATCTACTTCTGAAAACGTCATCCAGCGACGCTACAGAGCGTCAAAGTTATAGATACCGGTGCCTACAAAAATAGAGGGATCCCACAAAGATGTTACAACCTTTCTAAGATGATGCAGGTGGAAAAATGCATAAATTTGAGATTATGTCCTTGTACCGGAAAATTATAACAGAGAACCTTTCTGTTACCTCAGTATGTACCGTTATCGTTGTTGCTAAGATGTAGGACAGGAAACTTTCAGGTGTGGTGGTACGGAACGAGAGAAGAAAACAATGTGCAGTACACATAGGCTGTTACATGCATACATCAGGAACCATGAGCACTTGTTCATCTTCGCTAGCGTTCTTTGTAGGAACTATATCGCTTCTGTCCGATATTTTGAGAATGATACAATTATTTTTTCCTAAAACCTAGCAGCTGAATAGTGCTTGAAACGATATAAATGGTACTTATGATTTATGGTATGGAGACAGAAACGGTAGTTCACTTTAATGATAACAATATACAGCAAAATTCAGTAATGTTTCTGCAAAATGCCATAACACACAAATCCTGAAACATAATCGGATATTTCGAATGTGGTACGACACCAGCTGTACAGTTTACTGGACAGATACAGAGTTTTCCGAAATTCTAGCACTTTTAGAGGGAACTAAGCGACAATATTTTTAATTTGAACCCCGTACGGAAACGTATACTTTCCGTGCTACAGCCGTTTGAATACATGTTTGCTAGGTGGGTATGCAACAGGGTAGCCATCGTGGGATGGCGGAAGGGGTGGGGGAAGATGCTTACGTCGGATGTCATTCACCGTCAGCCCTGCCACTCTGACAAGGCTCGTGCGTCACTCAAGTGTCTGTCAGTATTAGAGCAATATTGCGGAGTGCACTTTTGCCGAATACACCGATATGATCCTACTGTATGGCGAAGTTCGTCGCCTTTATCAAGCTCGTTCTCAGCAGCGTCCAACTTCACGGCATACGCTTTTCGCCACAACTGCGCAACGACTTTGAGATAATGGTGCGTTCACCGTCAGCACGGGTGACTGCAGTGCTACAAAGAGACGCAGCGCACCTAAGTTTCAAAAGGCCGTATTGTAAAGAAGAGTGTTTCTAAAAACTTATCAAGTTTCCTTTCAATGAGTGGAATTGTGGAACTATCGATGTACTGGGTCACAGCTAATGACTTACTTGTACAAGTGGTCGCGTTACTAACATGTTTTCCGACGGCTGTAGCGAGGAAACGGTGCGTTACAGGAGATGGGTTCCAATTCAGAATACGAGTATTGTGTACTCATTCCCCATCTACACTAGGAGTTTGTAACGGGAATTTCGGAACATCGTGCATGTTTCCGGTATATTGTACAGTTGTTGTTCCACCATAATAGAAATTTCGAATACATTTCATAATTTCTGAGAGCTCATCAGGCGCGACTACCGTGTCCGCAGTATAAAACCCAGGGGGCGTCTTGCGTACGGGGGCTCTGACGCCCACGAGAACAACTGTAGGTAGAGAGCGCAACACGGCTTCTTTGATGGACATTTCACTCTAATGCTGCCAGATGTGTCTATTTTTAGAGGTATCTTGAACCGCCTCGCACCAGCTTTAAGCTCAAAGCCGAATGTCCCAAATTCTGGCCACTGCTAACATTCTGAAATACACTATCCGATCAAAAGTATCCAGACACCTGGTAGTGGACTTCAATATGCGGTATGACCACCTTTTGCCATTACGAGGGGTTAACCTCTGCTGGGAACGCTTTCAGTGTAGACGATATTTTATGCATCACACATGTTGAGAGTTTCATCTGTGTGTACGTACGTGACAATACACTGGCCAACAAGATCTCCACCTCTCTCCCCAATTTTGGAGCTATATGGGATTCTCCTTGCAACCAGGTCGAGATTTTGACGATGTAACAAATCAATTGAACTGAATATGGTACGACATCCGTCAGGAGGACATCCACCAACTTTATCAATGAAGATCAAGTCGAATAGCTGCTTCCTTAAGGGCCAGAGGTGGACCAACGCGTTATGACTTTCTCCTGAATGAGTCACCCAATTTAATAGCAATTGTTATCATTTGTTTGCCTTTACACGTACATCACATCTAACGATTTCCTTCATACTGGGATAATTTATTGGTGGTACTGTTTAGAGTGTAAATATGCAGGGTGTATCAAAAAGAATCAACCGATTTTTTTAAAAAAAGTAACTATTATGTTATTCGACATATGTGCGTGAATAGCGTACTGCTGGAAAGAGCAAACCCTACGGCTTTACATGGTTACCGCTTGGCAGCAGCACTGTCCGACCATTTCAGTCCTAGTAAAAATGGTGTCGCGGCGACAGGAAGCGTTTTGTGTTCTGCATTTTGCGCAGTGTGGGCAGTAATAAGTGTTCGACGTGACTTTCGTACAAGGTACGATGATGATCCTCCTACAGCACAGAGCATTAGATGATGGCATCAACGATTAAGAAAAAGAGAAAGTTTGCGGAAAGGCGAATCGCCGGGCCGTCCCCGAATGCCTGACACAGACGTCAAACGCATCCGCCACAGTTTCACGAGGGGTCCGCAGAAAACCGTTCGCCGTGCAGCTCGACAGCTCTTCACGTCCCCGATGTCCGTCTGGCATCTCTGTGTCGACGTTTATGCATCAAATAATGTTAAATTTAGCTAATGCGAGCTGTTCGTGAGGGCGATAACATCGTGTGAAGTTCCATAATTTCACTCTTGTCAAGGTGGAGGATGGCCGTTTTCTCCCACAGTTAGTGTTTAGTGACGAGGCAACACTCCATTTACACAGAGAGGTGAACTGTCATAATGTGACAATATGAGGTACGGGACAACCACATGAAGGTGTACAACATAAAATAGACTCTCCTAAATTTAATGTATTTTGTACAGTTTAGAGGGAAAATGTGTATGATTCATATTTCTTTGCCGGAAACACTGTTACAGTAAGCATATATCTCGATATGCCTGAAAACTTTCTCTTCCCACAGTTTGATTCGAACGACTTCATTTTCCAATGCGATGGGGCACCGCGACAGTGGCATCTGGAAGTGTGGGAATTTCTAAATCAAACGATTGCTGAACGATGGATCGTTCACACTGGACTAAATCACTCACCCTTAGACTACTAGACTCCAAGGTCACCGCACCCGACTATATGTGATTATATATGTATGGTTTTGTAAGAGACTCTTTATGTACCTACATTACCAACAGCAATAAATGAACTGAGACATCGCGTAACAGCACCTGTGGAAATTGTAACTCCAGACATGCTTGCTGCAGTGTTGGTACAATTTGAACACCGCATTGACATGTTCAGTGCATCTCAACGATGCATATTGAACACCAATGAAAAGGATGAAAATAACTTTTTTAGTTTTCGTACATCAAAGGACAAAATTCATTGTATTCATTGTATATGTTTCTTAGTTCCAGAAATATAGACGGCCCAGGTCGGATGATTGTTTTTGATACACCAGGTATAGATAATGCACTTCAAAACCTCCCAATAATTAGGCCACTACCAAGATGGGAGACAACAAGTAGTCACACATGCGTCTTTGCATGTGTTGGATAAAAAGTGGTAGCACAATGCCATAACATGACGGATGTGAGTCATTCGGTACGCACACTTTCTGTTGCTGACAGATGGTGGGCTGAAGTAGTAAAGTCAGCAGCACAAGTCCTGTTTGAGTCAGTTGCAGTGTGTACTCTCTCAGAGATGGAGAGGCTAGCTCGAGTGCCTTAATAGTATGTTCGGGAAACACGAAAAACGTGCTTGGGTGCAGACTGGAAGGGCACGTGGTCGGAGCGCGCAACAATCTTTCCCTCCAGTGCTGCATTCTACCAACTTACACGACGCCAAACGACGAGCCCTGTGCAGGAGCACCGCATACGTGGCAGCGGGACATACTGGGACATCCACCGTATTCATCCGGTAGAGTCCCCCCAATTATGGCCTGATCACCCAAATGAACGAAGTATTTCGTGGCACGTCTTACAGCAAATGATAAGACACCATATGGCGGTCCTAGCGAGACATCATCACAGATGGATGCACTGACAGTGTATGACATCTTTCATGTGGGTGTGGAAAGTGATCGAGACGCGAGACGGAAATGTGATAAAGTGAATTTTAGTCAATGAAGACTGACATGAATTATAGCCAAACTGCCACTACTTTTCATTCACCTCCATGTAATTACCATACCCGTTTATTTTTACTCATAAAAATTTGTCAGTAATCTTGTATGAAATGTTTTCACAATTTTGGTTTGTTTTCTAGATGTATAGCAATTCGGTAAGAAAAATGGAAGAGTTTGATTTTTACTTACAATACTGCTCTGGCTGCACATTTTTCTGGGATCGGAACTGATGCCCTTAGCGTGAATGTACTTTGGCTTGCACCACAGCACATGTACTTGATGCAAAATATGACGAAATACTCTGCCAATACAGTTCGATTACCGTCTCGTAACTGTTGGACCTGGTGATCTACCGGCACAGCGCGTGCCTGCAAATCGAGAATCTCGGGATCGAATCCCAGATGAACAAATAAATTGTTCTGTCTGCTTTTAATACAGCCTTCACCTCTCAATGATATGAGGAGTCGGTAGAAACAACATGTGGTGCGGATTCCACGTTAAACTGCCGATTCCCTTTCCCCGGTTGGACAACTGGAGTACGTTAATGATAACATGTCTTCAAAGTGCCGTCCAATTGAAAGACTTAAACGAGGGCACTGAAATACGCGAAATTTATTATTATTACACTGTCCAGTCGCAGTAATCTGACCACGTGTTAAAATACCGAATAAACACCTTCTGCAGCACGAGACGCACAGGAATAGAGTCAATGATGTAACGACAGTCATAAGAAGCCATTCCGACCCCAGTACTTGTCATGCTGCGATAGAATTCTATCGATTGAGGATCCGTGGCACAAACTACTCGATCGAGGTGACCTTTCAGATTCTCGATTGGGTTTAAAGGCGGAAAATTTGGTGGTGAGGGCAGTACGGTAAATTCATCCTAGAGCTTTCAGAACCACGCACATACACTGCGAGCTATGTTACACGTGCATCTAGGTGTGTATATGGTTCCCAAGGATAGGTGCGTACTAGGGTTGATCCATTGTGCCTTTCAGAACAACGAGATCACCCAGGGAGTGCCACGAAAACATTGCCCACACCATAACACTCCCTCAGGGTTGCAGGGCGTTTGCTTTCAATCTGTCCGATGGAGCACAAAATGTGATGAATATGGAGAGGCCACCTGTAGCACTCAGTGGACTTTCAGTTGTGGTACCAGCGTGCAAATGCAAGCTTTCAACGCCAATGAAGAGCAGTCAGCGTGGGTGCAGGGACCAGGTGCCCACTGCGGAAGCCCATAAGTTATTGAGGAAACATTGGTGGCAGCCCTCGGTTGGCCTGAGCTGTCAGCTGCACAAAAGTTGCACGTCTTCTCGCCAGCACACACATCTGCAGCTATCGTTCACCTGTGTCGCCTACTGCCCGTAGTCCAACACACTTGCCTTGGAGCCGGATTAGAATACCGAGATTTTGCCACTCACGGTTTACTTTACATACAGTGGCATGTGAAAAGATTACAGATTTTGCCGTTTCGGAAATGCTTCCACCCTTGGGAAGAAAGCCAACGATTATGCCCTGTTGGACGTCACATAAATCGCCCCTTTTACGCATTATGACAACGACTTCACTGTTTCCAGCCTCCTCCCCCCACCCCCATTCATCACCTACTAATGCTATCTCCTGGAGTCTATGGGTTATTACTCGTTGACCTCGAAAATAGGAGTTGGTCATATTAATATGACTGGATCTATTATTATTATTATTATTATTGAAACTTCCTGGCAGATTGAAAATGGGTGCCGCACCGAGACTCGAACTCGGGACCCTTACCTTTCGCGGGCAAGTGCTCTACCAACTGAGCCACCCCAGCACGACTCACGCCCTGTCCTCACAGCTTTACCAGTGCCTCGTCTCCTACCTTGCAAACTTTACAGAAGCTCTCCTGCGAACCTATTATTGTTATTATTTCGTTGTTGTTCAGTTGCCTACAGTAATTTACTTGCTACAGTAAAATTTTCTTTGCCTTTGCTGGAGTTGTCTTTCAAGTTTGCAGGGTCCGGCGCTACTGGACTGCGATATTACTGTTATTTCAAAATGTGCCGTTTGTTACTTTTAAAACTAACAAGGAGAGCCCCCAGCGGTGGGATCGACTTTTTGAATCCAAATAAGCCGTAGTGCAACTTAAGATCCCTGCATCCAGGTGGCCCTCGGATTGAAAGTAACTGACGGAAAAGATTTCAAAATTTTGCCTGATGCTACATAGCGTGAAGGAAGTCGTATTCCACAGTCTGGTTACGTGTCATAATGGTTACGATAGAAGCTTAACCATGCATCGTCAGGTGCTGTAATTTTTTTTAATATCTTTATCGAAATGACTTTGATGTTTATTTGTACTCTATTTATTGGTTTAAATGTAATTTCTTTCGTTCTATTCTTTTGTCACATCGTTTTAGTCACCGTATGAACTTTTCCATTTGTTTAATTTTTCTTCCAATCGGAATTTTTGTGAATGTGTAATTTATTATACCTATCTGTTTGACTATTGAATTACTTCAAAACTCCGATAAATGAATTAAAAAACAAAAGACGAAATAATCTATTTATATTGACTGTGCATTAATGTGAAAAACGTTTTTCTTTGGGAGACGTGCCTTTTTTTGCATGGTAATCGACATACAAATATTTAAAACATAACATAAAATCTTTGTGCACTATGGAAATTATAGTGTAGATGAGGACATAAATGAGAGAATGTTTTCTAAGTAAAATAAAATTCAAGCAAAGTGAGAAATCGATATAATGTACACAGTAACGTAGACGAAAATAGAGGGTAATAAAAACAGGAGACATTAAATCGGAATTGATACATGAAGATAATTAAAAGTTCACAAACAAATATTTCCAGTGGGGAAGGGATGATAAGAAGAAAAACTCGTATATGGGACAGGTCCCACACCATGGAGCAATATTAGAGTATGGGTCGCACCAATAGTTCAAAAAAGATCATCTTTGTGCACTGATTATATTTCTCTTTAATTCTAACAATAAATTACAGTTCGCCAGCACCTTTATCTTTGACTGACACGATGTGATGGTTCCATTTCTTACTTCGTTATCACCAATGTTAAGACTCTCGCTTTTCCCGTTTATGCTTCATCTCATCACTATTGTCTTTGATTTACTCTGACCCCTAATTCTACACTCATTATATTGTATATTTCATTCATCAGATCCTGTAGTAATTCACTTTCACTGACAACGATAATATTATCAGCAAACATTGTCACTGATATCCTTTCAACCCGTATTTCAGTGCGAATCTTGAACCTCTCTCTTATTTTCTTCATTGCTTCTTTGATACAAACATTGAACAGTATAGGCGAATAACTATATCAAAGTCTTACTCTCTTTTTAATCCTTGCACTTCGTTCTTGGTCTTCCACTCTTATTTCCTCTTGGGTCTTGTACTAATATATACCTGTCTCTGCCTAGAGCTATTTTCTTCACAACTTCGATCTTGCACCATTTTACATTGTCGAACGCTTATCCAGGTGTAGAAATCGTATGAGTTTTATTCAGTCCTGCTTCAATTCCGTATCCTTACAATGTGTTACACCGAGGTATTTGTGTGAGCTGACCGATTGAAAATGAGAGTTATTGATGCTGTAGTCATAGGATACTATGATTTTTCGTTTTGTGAACTGCACAATTTTAGGTTTTCGAACATCTAAAGAAAGCTGCAAAAACATCCGGAATTCTGTTTGAGTCTACGTACAAAAATGCATTGTTAGGAAAACAAACTAAACCAAGGAGGGACAAAATATCAGTAACGAACAACGTAGAATCTCTGTGGCTAATCTGGATTAAACTGCTCCATCATCTTCAGCAACAACCAGGGCACAATCCAAGGAGGGATCTACACCCACATGGATATTGTGCAAATCATATCTAAGTGCCAGGCTTAGGGTTTATCGAATCACCTTCACAATTGTCTATTATTCCAACTTCATGTTTTGAACTGCCCAAGGTGTGGTGAAGACTAAAACGAGTCTGTCACGGAAGACTGTATTGAGTGTGATGTCTGCTCCCAACAGTGGCATGAAGAATGCACAGTTTACGAAGGTCATGGTGCATTTTCTTGTCATTGGTGTTAGTGCGTACTCTTGCCAGATGATGCAGCTACGAGCAGTGTCATATATATGACATTTAAGGTTTGGGTTAAACGTTACTCAGCTGTATCTGATAAATGTTGTTCCTAAATAAATGAGCAATGGTTTGCTACTTGTTTGTTTTAACTTTCTCATCAACTAGAAATGACCGACTAAATACTAAGCGCATACTCCTTCGTGAGTTTCCCCTGCAAAGCAAATTAATGAACTCGAATAGTCCGTAGGAAGAATTTTTGTAGTTTCATGACTTTAGGATGGCATGACTGTGATGAGCTAAGAGCGGCTGACAAAAAATAATTGTTTTATTTATAACCTTAATGTTGCAATTGAGAATGGCGTGTCCGGTTGAAGTTTCCACATTAACTGAGCAACGTTCAACGATGCGTTTTCCCTTTCAGAAGACGGAAAACGGCCGAAATATTTTCTCTAACGTTTTTTCAGTATGGTCGAAGCTGTGCGAACGACGGAAATTTTTGATAAATACGTAGGACAGTTCAAAAACAATCTAACTTCAGTGACTAATAAAAAACACCGTGGCCGGCCAATTGAACTGTCTCCTCCTTCGCTTAAAGCCGGCTCTGAAGACATTACTCCTGATGGCCGACGTGTTGCAGTAGAACTGAATAGCAAAATAGCTGCAACAGGTAGTGGCACAGTCCATAACGTCGTCATTGACATGCTCAAATACAGCGAAACAAGTCCAACGTGGGTCCCGAGAGAATTCACACAACACAAGGAAACAAAGAGTGCTATGAACGTGAAGGTGAACCTTTTTCGAACGAGATTTTAACGTGTGATTAAACTTTCGTTCAAAATGGGGAACCCGACTCGAAAAGACAAGGAGTGAAATGGAAGCACACTAGTTCACCTGTCCGAAAGGAATTCAAACTCGAGCATCAGCGAGGAAAGTGATGCTGGCCATCATTTGGATGCCAAAGTAGTTGTATTTTGGTGATTATTTGGAAGATCAGCGTACAGGATGCAGCGCTGACCACTCACACATAGTGATGAGCAAAGTAAAGCCGAAAACGAGAGGAAAGGGTCGCCAATGTCAAAGAAAAGACGTGATACTATTACACAACAACGCTCGCCCAAACATAGCGCAGCTGATCCAAGAAACCACTGGAAGGGAAAAGAAACAGTAATGGGTTGGGAGACTCTGCGTCATTATCGCTACAGTCCAGATTTGACTTTCGTGAATTTTCATTTTCATATTGCTGACATTAAGGAGAATGGAAGCTGTCTGCATTGTACTTGACTGGTAAGAAAAACTTCAAAAGTCAACCTCACTTGTAGAGCATTTATTGCTACCTGTTTGACCCGCTCAAGGACGCATCGCTTGGAAAGGATTCGGCGACAGCGAAGAAGTTAAAACAATTTCAGTTTTACTTACTTCATTCGCATTTATCGCCTTTCTCTTGCCCAGCAGTATTTCGCAAAGGACTGGCAAAAGCGCAAGTTGCAGCCGTATATAACGAGATCAATATACATTTGCCTTCTGAATATTACACCTGTAATGGGTCCAACCTAAGGCAGTTTAAAAAATCGCTGGTGACACTCGTGTACAAGAAGAGTAAAAGAAAGGATGTGCAAAATTACAGACATCGATTTTCTGCAGAATCCTAGAACGTATTCTGAATATGATTATAATAAATTTCCTAGACACCGAAAAGCTTACGTCCAGAAATCAGCACGGTTTTAGAAAGCTCGTGTGAAACGCAGCTTGCCCTTTTCGCACATTATATACTGCGAACCACGGATGAAGGGTCCTAAGCACATTGCACTCTCCTATATTTGAGAAAAGCCTTTGGCACGGTGCTCCACTGCACACTGTTAACCAAAGGCCTCGTATAAGCATACGGAGTCGGTTCCCAGATATGAGAGCGGCTTAAAGTCTACAACAGATACCAGTACGTTCTCGACAGCGAGCGTTGATCAGACACAAGGGTATCGTCAGGAGTGTCCCAGGAAGTGTAACAGACAGCTGTTATACTGTATAGACATAAATGAGGTGACAGGCAGAGTGAACAGCAGTCTGCGGCTGTTGATGATGCTGTCGTGTACGGGAGAGTGTCGTCATTGAGTCACTGTAGGGGGATACGATTAACGGGAAGTGCGGACAACTGAGAAACGCGCAGGAGTCAGTGAGGTACTGAGCCATGCCGACGCCGGTGCCTTAGTTAGCTGCGCTACGTTTTTCGGTTGAGGACCCAGGATACGAAGAGCTTCATCGAGGTGGTCCCACATATTCTCGATTCCGTTAAGCCCGGGAAGCCTGGTGGTCGGTGGAGTACAGCAAACTCATCCTGGTGCTTTTCACACTGCAAGCTGTGTCACAGATTTAGTTGTTCTGCTGGTAGATTCCGAGGGAAAAAAGACTCGATGTAGGTGTGGCAACGGTTCCGACCGATATTTCTGCTCATCCACTGTGCCTTCCAGAACGACGGGAGTGTCACGATAACGTTTGTGAGATCGTAACGATCCTTCCTCCTGTCCTAACCCTGCCGCCGACTGTTGCAGGGTGTTCACTTTCAGGTGAATCGCGCCCTACACGCCAACGTCTGTCTGTCACTTGGAAAGCCCGCAGGTCACCGTTCAGTGGACACCCAGTCGCAGAACTGGCGTGAAAATTCCAGCCTTCGTCGCGGGCGAACAGCAGTCAGCATAGGTGTGTGGACCAGGAGTCTGCTGTGGAGACCCACACATAGCATTTTTCGCTGAGTGGTCTTAGAGGAGACACTGTCGGTAGGCTCTTCTGTTCACGTGCATGGTCAGTTGCTCAGCAGTTGCACGTTATTCACCTGCGGTCTCCTTTAACTCCTGTCCTCTGTGGACCGTGGGGCACCACAACGGCCTCAGCGTCGGCTCTCGACAGCGCCATGCGCGGAGTGCTTTAAATATGGCAACACGCCAACATTTTACGAACTCTGCCGTTTCGAAAATGCATCCACCTGTGGCCCGAAAGGCAATGATCACGTCCTTTTGGATGTCACATAAGTGGCTGAGTTTCCGCGTTACGCATACCCTACACATTAGCGTCGGACACAGGCGGTTATCACGTTAATGTGACTGGAGCGTGTGGTTAGAAAAAGGAAAGGAAAGGAAAAGGAAACAGAAAGGGGAAAGGATGGTAAGCGGTGCCAGGAACACCGGAAATGTGGTAATTATACGAATTGCCTGTACAGGAACTCCGAACGGAATAGGAGCAGCGGCAGTTTAAAAATTGTAAATGGTAGAATCACGGCTCAACAGTAAGTTTCTCGCCCAACCTGACGAAACAGATGTGGAGATGGAGAAACGAATGCATAACTGCTGGGAAACAGTCTGCGGTGAGTAGACAGTGCCTTTTTTCGGAGGGTTTAAAGAGCAATTTCAAGATTTGCGAGATAAAGGTTTAGATTACGTCGCAAGTATAACGAATTGTGAGAAAGACGGCAGTAGTTCAGGGATTCGGCAGCACGAAGATATTTTCAAAGTGACTGAAGTTTTTAAGGAGACATAATAACCCTGTTCCTGACAAATGAATCCTGGTGATCAGTTACGAAGAAGGGGAGAAAATGTTTGAAAATAAAGCTCTTCTTATGGACGGACATTTCAGAGGTGTTGGAAACAACTTGTTGATACCTGAAGCACGGAAGACTAGCTTTTTTACCAGAGGAAAGTCAAAATAATTGTGAAATATTTTTTCTCAACCGAGAAATGTCATAACTTGGTTGTCATTTAAAACTGCATTGCTTTACTTCGAAATGACTGCAAATTAAGCTATGAAAACAGTGTTATCCGAGTCATTTATTTTCCAGTTGTAATTCTCATTTCAAGCAATGCCTGTGGAAGACATACAAGAACTGCGATTAGTGGAGCAATACAGGGATGAAGAAGTAGTTCGTTTGTCTTGCCGCACGTGTGCTGTAGAGTCCATCTTCCACCGGACTGCCTTGATGAAGCATGGAGAGTAACAGCGTAGCAAGTGCTCAGTGGCGTAGACTATTTAATCAGTCAATAGATGGAAAATGCTAGTACACAACCTGAAATGTGGAATTGGTGAAGACAGACAGTCGACCGAAATTATTTCGAAATAAATTCACTCTTAGGTTGGCTTCAGTTGCGTTAGATAATACCTCGATACCTAACACTACTGTATCAAAGTTATCTGCGATCAGAGAATTTATTTCAAAGTGATTTCGGTCAGCTATCTACCGTCATCAATTCGATGCACAGGACCATGAATGCTGTCGAAGTTTGGCATAGCAAACGATACTCAATAAGGCAAAGGTATCTTAACCTACAATTTCTGATCAATACGCTAAAGGAGAATGCAATAAAACCAATACCTGAAATTGAAAAAAATCTGTTGGTCAGCTTCTTCAGTGAAAGAGGTAAAAGATACATATGTGTTGAAAAAGAGTTAAAGATATTTTAAGAATACATAATGACTCGGTGGATCTAAGAAGTTTAAAATTTATATCATTCCTACGATAAAATGTGGAGAGGCGTTCTTATTACAAAACGGCACGCAGAGCCTCCCCATTGTCGCGGCTTCCTTTGCACGTCGGAGAACCCGCAGCTAAAATGTATGTGGTCAGAAACACCGCGTTGGCTCACAGGTCGCCGAGTCCACGGCTGCAGAATCCCATGACACCCTTCAAGAGGCGGCGAGGCATCTTGTACAGTAGTTATTTGAGAGTGAATTTTTTCCTCGCTCCTCAAGAGACGTCATCAAACGGATCTTCCTGCTTCTGGAGTGTCTACGCGACTATGAGGGAATCCCGAAACGTTACATCTTATTTTAGTTCTGCTCTCCGTTCCACACCTTCAAGGACCCACTTGTTTTCTGTGGCACTCGAACACTTGTACTTCTCCGATGTCATTTTCGCGAGGGATTTATGTACTGTGCTTATGCTTTATTGAGAAAACACGGGAATTTTTTAAGTGTATAGGGGTGAAACGATTATCTTAATAACCGATAAAACAACTCCAGATATCGAGTATTACGTACTGGCTGACACTTCATTACAAAATGTTTACGGGCTGTCTGTTATCCCAGTCGCTTCCGTTTATGAAATGTACCGAACACATGAGCTTTCTTCGATAAACAGTTCTGACATGGGTCTTGACAACACGATCGAATTACAGAGGTTCAAATAGTGAGATGCGACTGCGTGCAACTGCATAGGCAGATTTTCAGTACCTGCATATAATTGTAACGGAACTAAAGAGATTATAGCGACACGAACGTCAGCCGGGTAAATAAGTCGTACACTAAGTGGACATCCAGCGGACGCAAGTAAACACTTCCTGTTACACCACGCCACTGCTGCCTCGGTGTAAACACGGAGGACAACAGGAAGTGCTCTACGACCACTAGCTGGACTATGGAGCAAGAAACAGCCAGGGTCCCCGGTGGTCTAGTGGTAAGGGGGTCTGGAACGTTCCAGCGCCTCGGCTGGGGCTATTCGCCCCAGCCGGGCCGGGGTTCAATCCCCGGCCGGCGCTGGAATTTTCAGACTTCCAAACACTAGCCTCCACCTCTGCCTTGGCATGTGGCGCATGCCGGGTACCCCCGTGGGGTCCGTGCTTCGGGTCCCACGTGGAGCTCACTCCCACACTACAAACTAAACCTGATTATGCTGGTGCAAGCATTTTAAATTTTAATTCACACACTTTCTTCACCAGACCACATCCACATATATTTTAAGGTACTTAATATATCTCACTATGGTATCAGTAATATTTGTAGGAAACTATGAAACAAAAACCTTACCAAAAAAATGATTTTTGTTATCCTTCGTGTGCTGAATACTTCTGAGGTAAATACCCAAACATCTGCCATTTTCTTGTAGTTAACAATGAATATTCGAAAAAAGTTTATCATACTGATTCATATATTACATAATGTATTTTACTCATTCTCAGTGCTGAAAAAGCAGTAATTATTTCAAAGTCATAAGAAAATGCAAAATATTGTATCACAAGCCAACAAGGTGTTCTTTTTAGTATCATGATTTACTATGCGATTAATAAATTCTGTATAACAAATCGTTTCATAACAATTGACAATACCTTTTAAAAATACATTGTTTTCACTTATTGCATTTTCAAAAACTAAAACAGGCCTTTTTTCTCAAATTATTCTAGTGTCAAAATGAGATGTTTGATTTTACACAGGTCACTAATGACATAAACTGTTTTTTTTTTTTTTTTTATAAAAACGATATTTCTCGTGGTTTCATGTGAGCTGAATCAAACAGATAACACTTAAAATTAATAAGAGGAATTTCTTGGTGATTTTACTAACACGCCCATATAGTTCATATAATATTTCGATTAATAGTTACATGACTACCTCTCTGCCTCTACTTTTTGTAAAAGTATCTTATAGATCAGAGAAAAAAATTGTATTACTACCTCTCCAGGTTAAGTGCAGTTCAATGAAAGAGATTGTAAAGGCCGTACCGAAGATGCAGAATATTACGTTCTCTGCAAGGCATTTGCCATCAGTAATGAGTGAAACTGTAAAATAGAAAAAAGGGCTGAAAAACGCCTATTACTGTTGTACTATTATATCACTAACGTTGCATTGCATAAACTTACTTACAGTTCTCGTTGCTGTTCAATATTCTTTAACTCACTATACCGTGCGATTATGTTGTTAACATTTAATGTAACAGTAGTCCTGTTCGGAGCCACATATCCATTTTTAATGCTTAAAAGTGTGGACAAAACTATTAGTAATACTAAATTACGAAGAGGGAATGATGAATGTAACATGCTGCATACATTAATGTCGCTCGAGATGTAGTTTGCATTATATGTTACCAGAACAGAACTGTTTTGTAATGTGTGAAATACACAAAAATACGGTAACAGACAAACCGAGCAGTGATGCCGTAATCTGTTTTGTAATAATAGTGTAAAGGAAGAAATAAACAGCAACTAGACATTTAAGTCACTCAAATTTCGCGGCCATTTTGCTGTTCATCACTTCGCTGCTAGATGTCGCTACTAGTTCCTCACACACTCAGTTGTCTGTAGTGCAGGGCTTCGCCACCAGAAGGCTCTATCAGCACCGGCGAGGACTCACTCTGTCGACGTTTGCTGCTTCACTCCTCAACATCTATGCTAACTGACGTGACTGCTAAATTTTCAGACTAAACGAAAAAAATAACACCAACACCAAATAAGGCAAATAGTGATAAGTGCGGATACTATCGAACCATCACTTTCATACGTCCTGGCTGAAAATACTGATCCAAAATATTTACACAGGAATTAGAGGAGACGAGCTAGAGGAAAATCGATTTTGAGAGAACACACTAGCCGCTAGAGATCGGTTGAAGAAATTCAACCCATATTTATAACATCTATAGATGTTACAAAATAACTTCTGACAATTTTGAGCAAAATATACAGTTTGAATTTAAGATGATGCAACCAGCGATAAAATACAGTGAGCGGCATGTTATCTAGAGCTCTGCCAGAAATCAGACAGCAGTTTTAAGACATAAAAGACATAAAGGAAAGCTGGCAGTTGATAGTTGAGAAGAGAGAGTGAGAGAATGAAAGTGAGAGAATGTGTGTGTGTGTGTGTGTGTGTGTGTGTGTGTGTGTGTGAGAGAGAGAGAGAGAGAGAGAGAGAGAGAGAGAGAGAGAGAGAGAGAGAGAGAGAGAGAGAGAGAGAGAGAGAGAGAGAGAGAGAGAGAGAGATAATGGGAGGGGGGGGGGGGGCTTCGGTTCTAGCCCATTCACCCATGTTATTCACTTTGCATACAGAATGTTTCACACGTCGTGGTACACACTTATCGCGTCTGTAGAGGGGACCTACCAGATGAAGTTTTACATAGGAATCGATGTCTGGAAACGTCATCCAGCGACGCTACAGGGTATCGAAGTTACAGGCGCTGGAGTATGTAAAATATGTGTACACAGAAAGATTCAATGAAGATGTTACCAATTTTCTATGATGATGGAGATGGATAAATCTATAAACTTGAGGTTATGTCCCTATAACGGAGAATTGGAAGAGAAGACATTCCTGTTACGTGTGACAGGATCTACCGGTAGTGTTGTAGCTGAGATGTAGGGCAGGAAACTTTCAGAGGTGGTAGTATGGACCGAATGTCCAGTACACATGGGCTGTAAAATGCATACCTTAAGAGCTGTGAGGACTTGTTCATCTTCGCTTGCATAAAACATATCTCCACTGCTGAACAAGTGCTCATAGCTCCTCAGGTATGCATTTTGTAGCCCATGTTTACCGGACATTTTTTCTTACTTTGATCCATACTACCACCTTTGAAAGTTAGCAACAACAGTACTAGTACTTGTATTCCGCCGTCAGAGGTATGTAACTTTCGACTCATTCGTTTCCGGATCATGATACATGATCAAATTGATACATGATCACGGCATCACACTCTACTTACATACATTTGCCGGAGCTGGCGCCTGTATTTTGATGCTCTGTAGCCTCGTTAGATGACGTTTGCATGCATGAGTTACTAGGTAAAATTGCAAGCTCTAGGAATGTTGAACACCTTGTATAAAGAAAGCAACATACGAAACGAACGAGATATTTGGGAAATTAATCGAAGATAAGAAAGAAGAAATAGGAACTGTTTCCAAATCGACCTTTCATTTCGCTGCTGCTGATTTGAAATTTCGTGGCATTTATTCGCTCTGAAGAGGATCGTTCAAACGATGGTCGGAATGTAGTTATTTTAGTTGTTTCACTGTTTTATAATGACATGGCCTAGAACCCAAAATGATTTTCTCCAAGTTGTTTGTAGGAATTCTATCGCTTCTCACCGATATTTTCAGTATGGTACTGGTATTTTTTTTCCTACACCTACCAACTTTAATAGTGCTTGAAATGATGAAAATTGTCTCCATATCAGAAAGTATTAGGTACTGAGACGGTGCTTGGTTTTAATGATAACAATATACAGGAAAATTCAGCCATGTTTCTGCGAAGTTGCATTACGCCGAAATTCTGAAATACATCCGTATATTTCGAATGTCGTACAACAGCTGTAGGTAGGAGACGGGGTACTGCAGAAGTAAAGCTGTTTAGACGGGGCGTGAGTCGTGTTTGGGTAGCTCAGATGGTAGAGCACTCGCCCACGAAAGGCAAAGGTCCCGAGTTCCAGTCTCGGTCCCGCACACAGTTTTAATCTGCCGGGAAGTTTCATATCGGCGCACACTCCACTGCAGAGGGATCTAATTCTGGAAAGAACTGTATAGTTAGTGGAGAGATACAGTATGTTGCAAAATTCCCGTTAAAAACTTCTAGGGAACTGAGTGACGATATTTTGAAGAGGAGCCCATGTATGGAAAGGTATATCCGTGCTACAGCCGTATAAATACACCTTCGCTAATGTGGTATGCAACAGGGTTATAAACACTGGAGGGGGGGGGGGGGTTACTTACAGCTGATCCTATGATGTCATTTGACGGCTGTCTCCTCTCTGACCTGGATCGAGTCTCGTTGATGTGTCTGTGAGTGTTAGAGCAACTTTTCTGAGCACACTTTTGCCGAATACACCGACACGAGTATTCTGTGTGGCCAAAGCGCACAGTACTGGAAGAGCTGCTGGTCGCCTTTATCAAGATCGTTGTCCACAACGTCTGACTCCTCCCCACACGCTTTTCGTTACCATTGCACAACGTCTTCGAGTAAGGGTGCCTTCACCGTCAGCAGGTGCGTCTGTGGTGCCCCGTGGAGACGCAGCGCACGCGAATTGGAAAATATATTTATATGGATATTGTGTCTGTTCTTCCGGACATGTGCGAAAGGACGCTACGAATGTAGTGTGTGGACATACAAAGGTGAGAATGTGGGTCTCGCGGGAGGCGTGCGCGAGACAGTCCCTGTAGTCTCACTATCCTCTGTGCCGTCGGTGGCTCAGATGGATAGAGCGACTGCCATGTAAGCAGGAGATCCCTGGTTCAAGTTCCGGTCGGGGCACACATTTTCACCTGTCTTCGTTGATATCTATCAACGCCCGTCAGCAGCTGAAGGAAATAATATCATTCTAATTTCAAATTGGAAAACGCCCTCCTTTAAAACCAGTGTCTCTGAAGACCGATTTTTTTGATTCTTTGGTTATTAAAGAGTGAAACTGTAGAACAATAGATGTACTCGGTCACATCTACACTGAAATGCCAAAGAAACTATTATAATAATGCGTATTCAAACACAGAGATATGTAAACAGGCTTAATATGGTGCTGCCGCCGGCAACGCCTATGTAAGACATGTGTCTACCGTAGTTGTTAGATCGGTTACTGCTGCTACAATGGCAGGTTATTAAGATTTAAATGACTTTGAACGTGGTTTTATACTTGGCGCAAGACCGATGGGACACAGCATCTACGAGGTAGCGATGAAGTGGGGATTTTCCTGTACGACCATTTCACGAGGGCACCCTGAATATCAGCAATCCAGTAAAACAATAAATCTCCAACATCTCTGCGGCCAGAAAAAAAATCCTGCAAGAATGGAATCTGAAGAGAATCGTTCAGAGTGGCGAAAGTGCAACCCTTCCGAAAATAACTGAAAATTTCAATGCTTGACCATCAACAAGTGTCAGCATGCGAACCATTCATGGAAACATCATCTACATGGGCTTTCAGAGCCGAAGGCCCACTCGTGTACCCTTGCTGACTGCACAGCACAAAGCTTTACGCCTCATTTGGGCCCATCGGTACGAACATTGGACTGTTGATGACTCGAAACATAATCCCTGGTTGGACGTGTCTCATTTCAAAATGTATATACAGTATGAACGTGTATGGGTATGAAGACAACATCATGACTCCATGGACCCCACATGTCAACTGCGGACTGTTCAATCTGGTGGAGGCTCTGTGACGTTGTAGAGCGTGCGCATTCGGAGTGATGTGGGATCCCTGATACGTCTAGATACATCCTGTCTGATCACCTGCATCCATTCGTGTCCATTGTGGATTCCGACGGAAGTGGGTAATTCCAGCAGGACAATGGAGCGGCCCACACAACCACAGTTGCTACAGAGTGGCTGCAGGAACACTCTTCCGAGCCTAAACACTTTCGCTGGCCACCAAACTCCCCAAACATACTGTACGTTTCTAGTAAATTTTATAGCATTAACTAGCATATCTGGAATGCCTTGCAAAGTGTTGATCAGAAGAGATCTCTGCTCCCTCTCACTGTTACGGATTTATGGGCAGCTCTGCAGGTTTCATGGTGTCAGTTCCCTGCAGCGCGACTTCAGCCATCAGTAGAGTCCATGCCACGGCGTGTTGAGGCACTTCTGCGTGCTCGCGGGGACCATAAACGATATTTCTTTGGCTCCTCAATGTAACAAATTACTTGTCAAAGTGACAGCGTTACCAACATGTTTTCAAGTGGTTCTAGTATACGGTACGTCTCGGGAGACAGGTTACAATTTAAAATATGAGTATTATGTACTCAGTCCCCTCTACAAGTTGTAGCAGGTAGTGATGGGAATTTCAGAACATCCTGTACGTTTCCAGCAAACTGTATAGCCGTTGTCGTATTACAATTGGTATCTGCGAATACATTCCATAATTCGTGACAGATCGCGAGGCGCGACTGCAGAAGTCCGTAGCGTTTACCCAGGGGGCGTCTCGGCTACGGCAGCTCTGACGGCTAGTTTGAAGGCCACTTTCAACTAGTGTTGCCAGAGGTGTCTCTTTATAGAGATTCTACGACTCGCCCCACGTAAGCTTTAAGAGGAAGACCAAATGCTCCAACTTCTGGCCTCTGCTAACATTTCGAAATACACTATCCTATCAGTGAGTGTACAGACACCTGTTAGTGGACATTAATATGCAGTGCGTCCACCCTTTGTCTTTATGGCGGCTTGAACTCTGCTCGGGACACTAAGTGAGGTGCCTACCGACAATTTACGCACCACACACGGATATCGTATCTACGTGTTTGTACACGCAAGGCAATACATTGCTCAGCAAGATCGCCATATCTCTCACCAATTTTCAACATCTGGAGCACAATGGGCAGGTTCTTTAAAGCAGGTCGCGATTTTGAGGATGTAACGAACCAACTGAACTGAATTTGGTACGATATCCGTCAGAAGGGTATCCACTAACTTTATCAGTGAATGTCAAGCCTAGTAACTGCCCGCGGAAAGGCCAGAGGTGGCCCAACACGTTATCGACTTATCAATTTGTGAAGCTCTTTGTCTTGAATTAATCATCCAGTTTTTCTTCAACTCTAATCATTCATTTGCCCCTACACGTACAGTCATGCTCAAAACTATCCTAACGCCCGAATTGAATTTCGCCTGATTCACATGCAACCCACATAACGCAACTGTCTAGCCGGTCCCCTTATCGCTCCTTGGTACAGTCGTTTGACTATTGAAAATTGTTCCAACAAATCACCACAAGAAAACACTGTTCTGTATCGCAATAACTCAAGATGTAAAGTAATACCACGATACTACAAATATAACGGAACACCTTATCACAGATAAGACTGCCCTTAAGGCTTGTAGCTCACATTTATTACAATAAATGACATACCTGACATTTTACCACTCTCGTTATTACGTCAGATAGGTAATACACGTAGTAAATTCGTCGTATTCATGATTTCCTCTTCAAAGTAACATACCGTACTTAATATTTAACACAAAATGAGATTAAAAATTGAAGTTATTCACGGGCAACCAGTTGAGAATATGTATGAACTTCAAATGACACGACGAACCGTCTCGTTTTGCATATGGATTCAAACCCAGGTCATGCAGACTAAGCAAAGATTTCTTGCCTGACGGAAACTAACAGTCACTCCTGATTAGGCATACAGAGAGTGATATACCTCGATTTTAGAGAGAGCCGGTTTGCAAATACCAACTTTAAATTACATAGCGCAAGCATTTTTGCCGGACGCGAATTCCTACCAAGCACCTATTGTCCCTGTTAACGAACGACGAGAGATGTTGAATCTTGGTTCTTGACAAGTAACTTACTTGAATTGCCGTGAGGTAAGGCTTTGTGTTGGACAGGGGTTCGAACTCAGAACTTAATCGGATAGATATCGACGCACAGTCAACTGTGACATTTCGGATTTTCTCGGCAGTAGCTAGATGTTTTAACTGAAATGACGAGACGAAACATACATTTTTTTTCCTTCCCAAGACTCCAACCCGGCATCTATCGCTCTTATATTCTAGAGAAAACGAACGTTAAATATGGGTTTGTTGCACCAGCAGCGACATGTGAGCGTGTTTGAACTAGAAATAATATGACGAAGAGTTCAGTGCTCACTGGGAATACAGCTCCACACATCATATCGCTTTTGACTACACACAAAGATACGTCAGCTTCCGAATTTTTGTCCATCTCGGACTAACATCTTGAACTTACAGTGATCTCGCAAATAGTCCTGTGTCTCACTGGGTGTCAAAACGTCACATATCGTTAGTGTTGACAACGAATGAAATTACATTAAACATTAAAATAATTATCCACCAGCAGATAGGTGTTCTCATGCTAGAGCTTGATAATACATAATGAAATCTATAGTGCCGGGCCAGGATTCGAACCCATTCACGCGCAGTATGTGGAGATGTTGAGGAATCTGCAGTTCTGAACAAACAACAAATAGTAGCCGTGCTGTATTCTCACGAAGGGATCAAATTCAGCGTTACGGTCTAAGTTGCATTCCCAGTTTAGAACCGATTTTATCGACATACAGAAGCTCAGATAAAATATGGACTTAATGTCCTTTGAGCGTTATTTAAGCATCACAAGACTGCACATACATGCAATCGATTTCGAGGTGCAAAGTGTTTATCTTACTTTGGTGACAGGTGGGCATAAGAGATTTCCAAAAACTTTTTATCGTACTGAAATAATCTTTTGTCGGAAAGAAACAAGGTAAGTGTTTTATTTGTATATATTTTGTAGGAAACTGTAATCGTGATGGAAGATTATACACCTTAATGTTTGACACAACTGCTAGGAGAAAACGCTGCATCCTAACCAAACCCTGCGGTTCCTCTCCATATCCCCGTAAGACACGAGCAGGGGATTCTCCACGCATACCGCTACACAGCTGTTCCTAGCACACCTGAGATTTGGCAACATCGTCACAAACATTAGGCAACACTGTGACAGTGCAATCACTTCCGCCTATGGTACTGAATTGGCTCACTAAATTTACTTGATATTACCTTTCCATTTGAATGGCTCATGCTGTATAATCCTTACGTAAACTAAGATACTGAGGCAGAAAATTCAATTTTTTGGCTAAAGAAATGCTATTCTTCACATAAGTGGCAACTTTTATTATCTTTCACGATGCGTTATGAGGCTGAGCGACCAATACCATGATGAGAGTGGTGCAAAGGTAGCAGTGTGTCTGTAACCCGGTGGTAGCGCCCATGTCTCGTGTCAGAACGGCTCAATCAGTCGTCAGTTCCAACTGAGGTAGGGACCATCGTGTGCGAGCTTTTTTTTTAAGGAGCTGCGAATTTCCAGAAAAAATTCTGTATCGAAATCGGAAGAAAACCTTTACACATCAAATCTTCTTGGTAGCTCGACTCAGTAAGTTGTGTTAATCGTCATAGATCATGGCGTTCTGACTTCCAAGCTGCTTCGCAATACCAGCGTCTCTGAAGAAATTCGAATCGACCATCAACGATACGAATTTCAATATTGTTCTTCACTTAAGACTCACATTCCAGGCTGATAAGTATGAAGGAAATGAGCCTCTTGATTACTCTATGCTAAACTTCCCTGCAGACATGTGCTGACAGTGTCTCTAGCAACTTACTTTTTCTCTGGGTAGCTTCAAATATGGGCAATTTTTTCGCCTTAAATCCAATTGAATATTCTAAATATCATTTGTGAACAGCGTTCACTTCTCCATTAATTAATTTATGGACCTCAAAACAATCAATTTGCCTTAGTAGCTATAGTGCAGGTTCTGATAGGTATTGACGCAATCTTTTTCATCCATTTACCATAGAAAATCAAAGAAAGAAACCAAACACATTACATTGCATTTACTCCCTGTGCGTTGAGTAACACATATGAATCCATGACAATAATAAATTATTTGAAGAATCTCCTGTGCAAGGAAAGGAACAGAATGTGACGCTTTAATTATAGCGCACTGGACCAAACTATTATTACCAGTGTGACACAAAGCGAAATATATTGTAGATTCGCTTGAAATACACGCATAGCTTCAGCACCGAGAGGAAAGGGGCGATAAAAATTTTGTCGTTGTCTGCTTCCGGTCGCCAGATGTCATACGAGTATTAGCTAGTCTCGCGTTTTACCTCAAGACTACGGCCTTAGTCAAGAATAATGTACTAAGACTGAACTCAAGACTTCCTCTGGGAGGTGCCGCAGTCTGCAATGTTGCAGATCGAGCTTACTGCCGGACACAGGATCCTGAGAGCAGCACGACTGTGTTGTCCACCTTATGTGGACGGCTCGGCGGTCAATGTTTTGCTCTAAGGCTGTATCTACAACACATATTGCATCCTGAACACCTAGAAGAATTAAAAAAAAAACAAAACTAGTTTATGAGAGCAACGTTAACTATGGCGTTCGAAGTATTCATAGTGTTGTGTACGTGTGTGCAAACGCCTTGCAATGCCCACTCAAGGAGGACAAGGATGCAAAGTCTAGCTTCAGTATTATAACTTCGCTACAGTCTGCGGATGAACTCAGACTTAGGTTGATAATTAATTTGAATTTAGCAATACTATACCCATTGGTGTTAAACTCGTTATTAACCAATGATTCCCACAGCTACAGGGACACTACTTGTGATACTTAGGCAGTGCTATCAGACGAAAAGATCAACCTGACACAAACTGTGGGCAGTTTGTTTTACAAACTTCGTACCAGGATAATGAGCTTTTACGTACTTGGGATGTCTGTGAACGTTGCTGCTTGAGACGATTTAAGACGAAAGTAAATTCCTTTAGCAACGACAATGTTTGAAGAAATCGTCTTAACGGGACTAAATCGTGATTTGTAAATCGTTTACCGGCCGTACTCTACCGAATTTCGCTGATTGGAAGGCAAATAGATTACGGAAAAATGTCACAGAAGGAAAAGGGAGAACGAAATGTCTCCCACTGGAAGGTCATGTTGTCTTATTTAAATGATTACAAAATCAGGTAAAACGACCAGTCAGATTGTCAGTATAAGAACATTACTGTTGTCAGTATGATGTAGCACTGCTCAGGGCCTGTAACGATAAAGGGCCCGTTTAGGTCAGTCATATTATATACAGAAGTGGGAGAGAGAGCACCACTAAATTCTACAATCCGAATGCATTGCAGACACACAGAAATTACTGTTACAGTGTACTAATGGAGCCCAATTAGTGAGTGAACTGCGTATTTTCCGGTGAGAGAGAGCACTGGCAAATAATCTTCGCTATATTAGGTTACTTAATCTGGTGTCACTCTGAGCCAGAATTTATGGCCGGCGGCTGAGTGTAAGGTCAGTGGGCCGGATCCGAGTTTTGCAAGTGCGAAATACTTTCCTACATTATAGAAGCGAATATTAAACTGGAACTAATATTCCAAAAATTTTGAACTTGGATAGCTTAGAATGAAAATCTTTTTCTTTATTGCAAAGGAAAACAATTGATTTTCTAAAACATTCTCTGTCATACACAACTTGAAACAGGTCACGTCGACCAAATCATATGGAAAAATTGACAGCGACGTATATCGGCAGGCAGTAAGATCTCTTGGCTTTTGGTTTGGCAGTACTCGACAGCCATTTCTAGGCGCAAGTAATAGAAGAAAGGCAGAGCGTTTTTGTTATCAAGTAACGTCTTCATCGATTACTTTAGTTTTAATGTAATCTATGAGTAATTACTGATGTTTGATATTAACATGAAAAGAATTCTGTAGACAGAGAAAGAACCTCTTCTTGGGAAACTACTTGTATAGTGACCAAAAGGCACGAACTGATATTCAAGTACAGTGTTCCAGCAGCGGCATGAAGAAAATGATAGTAATAATGACGGTAATAATCCAATTATCCGGTAACTTCACACTTCACAGTGGATCTTCACGAACTAAGAAAATATCTGAATTTGTGAACATTTCAAAATGGCTTCACATCGAGCCTATGATGCCTACAAGGGTCTCTACATCCTGATGACATGAGAATAGCATAATCTCCGCTTCAGAAGCTTGTTTCTACTTAAACATTTAATAGACTCGCGTTTTATCCACCGTGACTACTTTTGTAAGCTCAGCACATCATCCGTTGCAGCTCACTCCTGGGGCTGGGAAATATGGGCACAATGGCCTGGTGGAACTATCACAGGAGCAATGCGTGGGTTCAGACATTTACTTTTAAGAAGCACAAACAGATTTACTTTGCGTCTGGTAACCTCAAAAGAAAGACGTTATAATCCAGAATTCGCAATACAAATCACGTTCCATCATTACCAACTGGGCAGAGCCAGGTTACGTTGGGAAATGACATAGCGGAAGTCATCGTAAACAGAAATACAGTCGCCAGTAAACTTACTTACATTGGAAAATTTTCTTTTATTTTATGAACCGATAGCCATTTAAAGGATGGGGCTCTTATTTTACTTGTAATTGATTCAACTAGAGACGTTGAAAAATTTGGTGCTGGACTGTGATTCGAATTCGTTTCTCCTCTTTCGAGGATCTGAATCTCTCGGGACATTATAGTTCAACCATTTCGTCCCTTTTCGCAAGACTGCAACCTTCTCTAGGTCTCCTCCAAAGGTAAGGATGTGGGTCCGAATCCTGATCCAATACAAAAATATTCATAGTTTCAGTTCAAGCCCTATAACGTGCACACCGTCCCGCTAGTGAAAACCAACGTGCGCTTTTAATGTCTATTCATGTGTTGCCAACAATCGCAATAGGTGTCATTATTTCTTGTCAAACACGCACACACCTTACCGTTGGTGAGTAAGCAACTGATATTTAAGCTATATTTGTGGATGCACGGTAGGCGTGTAGTTAGATTGTCGCTTAGGTACAAAAGTTTGTATCCTTAGTTTAGATTCAAACACCTAGCAGCTGGTAAGGAAAACCGATACGTAACATTTGATTTTACTTAATTAACAATACGATTACGTGTTGGGTTCGTATCTCCGTCATATAACTTCACATCATGCACTTAATCTTTAAATGCATGCGCACTTTGTTACTTGAGCTTGGAGGTATATCAGACATCTTTCGTGGTTAGTTAACAGGGACGAAATTGTCTTGTTAGGAGTCCAGGTTTATTACAAAAATTGTCGTCTTTTATTTTCAAGTTTAGATTTCATTACTGGTATTGGCAAAAATTTCGGTAATTCATGACTCTTCATGGATAGCCATCAATATGATATGATTAGATTACATTAGATCAATTTTTGTTTCATAGATCATGAATACGATATTTCGTAATGATGTGTAACGTGTAATTTTAATGAAAGATTTCTTTACATACCATGATTCAATTTCTTTACAACAATTTCTTACTCTCTCTCATTCTTTTTGATTTCTCTCTCTCTCTCTCTCTCTCTCTCTCTCTCTCTCTCTCTCTATCATACACACACACATTCTTTTTTTCTTTATTTGTTTGTTTTGCTCGACTATCGGCGAGGCATGAAAACGTCTCTGAATGAGCTTCTTAGTTTTTAGTACACCTACGAAATAAATATAAAAACAACTGTGAGAGTTACTGATATATGATGCTTAGTTTTCAGTCAGTTCGGAGTATTATTAGTAACCACGCTCCAGTCCCTAAACCTAGTTACAGAAATGCGAATCATACGCATTACGTATTCCAGGCCGTAGCAACCGCGACTTGGAGTCACCAGCTATGGTCACTTCCCAGCCCGCTGTACGATCACATCGGTTCGTCTTCTTTCTGCTGGTACTGTAACTGAGATTTGACAACAAGGCAACGTATGTTTGGCAACTCTGTGATCGACGAGTTCCTTCCTGGTGCGCACGGAATTTATCCTCAAAGTTCACTTGATTTTACCTGTCATTTCCATTGAATAATCTGATTTATTATCACGTTAGGTGTAACAAAAGATTGTAAATTTACGGTTTTCAGCCCAGGAAAGTCGTTGCACGTGGAAATCGCAACTAATCTCGTCCTTTAAATAGCGGTTTACGAGTGCTAGACATTATCGAACTCGTAAGAGTAAGCTAAGACACGTACTTCTACGCCAGCTCTATGGTAATGCGCTGACCTGAGAAATAGCATCTGTTATGGTTCGCACTTCCAGTCTCACTGACTGTAACGTTTTTATCCCTTCTGTGAAAGAGCTACAAGCAGTCAGATAAAACATCGATAAGGAAATCGCAAAAAAATACTTTCGGCTCATAGTGCAATGGTGAAAACTTACAATGCTGCACAACAGGTAACTCCTCTTCCCGCCGCTCACAAGCAAACTTTGGGTTTCTAGGAATACAAAACTTTACTTATGAAATGCGACATTTGCAGTGCACGACGTTTTCAACAAAGAGATGGCACAATACAGTAGCTCAAGTGGAAAGAAACACTTCCTTTTCAAATTTGTGCATCCTACACTGTTGGCTGTTCTGTGTAGGTGGCAGGTACGTGATTTTATTTCGGTGATTACAAAATAAAGTCGAATTTATGCACTGGGTAGTCGAGGCAGCTAGTTCATTGTGATTCGGTCAACCAAGTAAATGAATTTACTGAACCTGCTGCAAATTACTACAGGAAGCCTGTGTGTCAATTCTCATCCAGAGAGGTGCAACGGCGTTACGATAGAAAAATGAGCCACATACTTATAATATGCTTGTATATCTATGGACTGGGTTCGATTCCAACTTCTGTCAATGATTTTAGATAAGGAGAGACAGATTCCATTCTCTTCTGGCTACACCAAGTGAAGAAGATATAATGACATTGTGGTCTGAAATTAACATGAAAAACGATATTCCTTTTCTACAAAGTAGACGTTACGATGAATCACAATAAAGACTGGAGCGGCGACACGTAGAAACCTTTCTTATACTTGTTATTTATTTCTAGTGACGAAACAAACGCTATGTAGGCTCACAGGACATTTAGTCCATATTTTATATGAGCTTCTGTATGTCGATAAAATCGGTTCTGATCTGGGAATGCAACTTAGACCGTACTTAACGCTCAATTTGATCCCTTCGTGAGAATACAGCACGGCTACTATTTGTTGTTTGTTCAGAACTGCAGATTCCTCAACATCTCCACATACTGCGCGTGAATGGGTTCGAATCCTGGCCCGGCACTATAGATTTCATTATGTATTGTCAAGCTCTAGCATGAGAACACCTATCTGCTGGTGGATAATTATTTTAATGTTTAATGTATTTTCATTCGTTGTCAACACTAACGATATGTGACTTTTTGACACCCAGTGAGACACAGAACTATTTGCGAGATCACTGTAAGTTCAAGATGTTAGTCCGAGCTGGACAAAAATTCGGAAGCTGACGTATCTTTGTGTGTAGTCAAAAGCGATATGATGTGTGGAGCTGTATTCCCAGTGAGCACTGAACTCTTCGTCATATTATTTCTAGTTCCAACACGCTCACATGTCGCTGCTGGTGCAACAAACCCATATTTAACGTTCGTTTTCTCTAGAATATAACAGCGATAGATGCCGGGTTGGAGTCTTTCGAAGGAAAAAAAATTATGTTTCGTCTCGTCATTTCAGTTAAAACATCTAGCTACTGCCGAGAAAATCCGAAATGTCACAGTTGATTGTGCGTCGATATCTATCCGATTAAGTTCTGAGTTCGAATCCCTGCCCAATACAATGCCTTACCTCACGGCAATTCAAGTAAGTTACTTGTTAAGAACCAAGATTCAACATCTCTCGTCGTTCGTTAACAGGGACAATAGGTGCTGGGTAGGAATTCGCGTCCGGCAAAAATACTTGCGATATGTAATTTAAAGTTGGAATTTGCAAACTGGCTCTCTCTAAAATCGAGTTATATCACTCTCTGTATGCCTAATCAGGAGTGACTGTTAGTATCTGTCAGGCACGAAATCATTGCTTAGTCTGCATGACCTGAGTTTGCATCCATATGCAGAACGAGACGGTTCGTCGTGTCATTTGAAGTTCATAAATATTCTCAATTAGCTGCTCGTGAATACCTTTAATTTTTAATCTTATTTTGTGTTAAATAATAAGTACGGTATGTTACTTTGAAGAGTAAATCATGAATACGACGAATTTACCACGTGCATTACCTATCTGACGTAATAATGAGAGTGGTAAAATGTCAGGTATGTCATTTATTGTAATAAATGTGAGCTACAAGCCTTAAGGGCAGTCTTATCTGTGATAAGGTGTTCCGTGATATTTGTAGTATCGTGGTATTACTTTGCATCTTGAGTTATTGCGATACAGAACAGTTTTTTCTCGTGGTGACTTGTTGGAACCACTTTCAATAGTCAAACGACTGTACCAAGGATCGATAAGGAGACCTGCTAGACAGTTGCGCTATGTGGGTTGCATGTGAATAAGGCGAAATTCAATTCAGGTCGTTCGGATACTATTGGGCATGAATGAACATCACGTGTATCGATTTCCATCGCGCTGGGGTAAGTCCTCCGGGATACGTTTATTCTCCTTAGTGTGTAAACATATTTGGAGCATGTCATTCAAAAACGTTTGAAACGACATAGACGGGAGCGGGTCGTTGTTAGGAGAGCAGAATGTATTAGACTCGCGGATCATGTTTTGTTATTGGCAGAGAGCGAAAGAAGTATGACTGAAATGTTAAAAGAATTGAACAAGAGACGTGAGTAAACTGGAATGAGAAATAATAAGAAAATCGCAAAATGTCCGGTGATAAGTGCAAGAAAAGCAAGAACAACTATAATGTTAGGCAGGAAGATACACAACAATTTAGTGTTTTTAGATAACTGCGACGTGCTATTATGGACGACATTGGAAGTAATAAGGAGGTGAAAATACGTATAGCAATTGCCAACGAGACGTTTCATAACAGGAGGCTTTTATGTGGGTCCGTTGATAGGGGATAAAATAGGCAGGCACAGTGAGAAATGAGGTGGTGTTGAGTGGGAGAACAGAGAGAAATTTTAAAGGTAGCAGGATGAGCAAACACAATTGGCATGGACACTGAATGAGAAGAGATTGTTTATTGATGGTATGAAGGAAATGGTGAATGCAAGAACAAGAAGAAGAAGAAGAAGAAGAAGAAGAAGACGCAGAACATACCAGGTGGTGGACAGCGTAAGAACAGAAAATAGTTGTGAGAAAACAAGAGGGTAACAAATGATGGGACTGCATGGAGAGCTACATGTGAAGACCTGCCCTAGGGCAGAACACTCATGGTGGTGGTGTTGATGAAGAGGAAACTTATGTAGGACATTTTGCAAAACGCCCATTTTCTTGTAATCCAAATTTAAACTAAACATAGGCAGCTTATAATTTGCAGTCTATAAACGACCGTGAATTGCGTGACAGATGGAACTTGCCAGTATACCAGTTATTAGGACTTATTCCCACTCCACTGACGTATGGAGCGTGCGAACTGTGGCTGCTTAAAAGCCTCTGTGTGTGCTGTGCTTAGTCTCTTCTGGTCTTCACGCTTCCTACAGTTACAATACGTAGGCGGTTTCAGTATATTCCATTCCTACTTTCATCATGTAACGTCAGTTCTAGAAACTTTCTAATTAGGTCTCCTCGCGATACTTTGCTCTTCCACGGGATAGTCTGTGTCTACCATGAACTGTCCGTTAGTCAGTAAGTGGAATAATTGGTTTTCCGACACATGTTGCCATTTAACTGTCGCCCTGTCTCCACGTCAGAGAGACGGAAAGTCTGTGTGCCACATTTGAAGATGAGTCTGTAAAGGTTACAAAACTAGTTAATGGAATTACAAATAGTTCAAAAAGTGAGTTTTTGCAGTTTTCCGTATTTACATTCAATGCACTAGTCACAGGCTCTAGGCGATCCTTAGGGGATATGCTTAGTCGGTTGAGAGCGTGATGTGTCCCTCCGAGATTAATTTCACCTGGGCTTTAAGCGACTCACCGGTCAGCATTTACAGAGCTGCCAACTACATCTCACACCGGGAATATTATCAGGATTGGTTTGCATCGCAGCCTACGGAAGAGAACGCAAATCGAACGAGCATTCGCAGTCATTCCCTCCATTGACTACCATTCGCCTATATTCAACAGTTAAGGATTCCTCCGGAAATATTCCAAGTAGACTTTCTCTGGATATTTTACGTTTCTTTCCAAGCGCGTGCCTGTTCAATTTGATCAGAAACTGTGTGACATTCTCCAACGGGTCAAAAAACCTGTGACCATTCGTGCCGCCCTTCTCTGTATACATTCAGTATCGCCTGGCAGTTGTATCTGATTAGGATCCAAGAATCTCGAGCAATATTGGGGGATGGGTCGCAAGCGTGATTTGTAAGCAATTTCTTTTGTACACTGATTGTATTTTCCTAGAATTCTACCAACGAATTGCAGCCAGCCACCGTATTTCCCTAAGACTGCGACTATGTGACGGTTCCATTTCAAATCTCTAGAAATTTTTACACCCAGGTATTCATGTGGGTTGAGCGATTGCGAATTTGACTCGCTGCACTATACTCGTAGGATAAGGTTATATCGTTTTGTGAACCGAACAATTTTACGTTTCGGGAACATTTAAACTAAGTTGTCATGCTTTGCACTACACTGAAATCTTATGAGGGCGTGACTTCTTTCAAACAGAACTTTATTACAGGCAACTGCATCATTTGCGGAAACACTGAAGTTCCAAATAGACCGCGTAACCACGGCCCCCTTCTCCCCTCCAAATTGCTGTCTGAAAACTGGAAGTCCCATTTGTAAAACACCTTCAGAAGTTCGTTCACATTCCGTATCAGTTAATGTGTTAAAAACTTGACCTGAAGAAACATAACCCTTTGCAGTTGAAGACGCTCAGTTGTAAGAGAAGCTAGTTTTTCGAAAACGTCTCAATATTTATGTACTGAACTAGGTGGTGTACAATTCTATAATTTTCAGGTACATTCGGCGACGTTTGTGGATACTGTCTGACAAATGTGTTGCGAATAAAGTGAGTAGTAAAGAAGTAATAAAGTGAAACATCAAGCCTGATGCTGACACCTTACTGCACGATCAGCGAAAATGTAGAAGTGATAAAAGTCTTTTTCCTTTCATCATTATGTCAGGGATGTCAGAGGGGAAAAAAAGTTTCGCCAAGTTTCGAAATTATGTGTGAAGTTTGTTGGAAGTCGCCACGTGCTGCCTTTCACAAATGCTCGGTGAATATAGTCTCGATAATTTGCGCGCCATGAAATTATGCTGCCTTAGACGAGTACGCAGTTTTTAACTTTTAACGCCCGACTTATTGCGTAAACCTATGCCTTTAAATGAAGGACGGAAGGAGGATTGCATTTAATGTGCTATCGATGTCGAGGTCATTAGAGACGGAGCAGGAGTTGGCACTGCGTCAGGGAAGGGTAAAAGAAGTCCGCCGTTCCCTTTCAAAGGAACCATCCCAGCATTTACTTGGAGCGATTCAGGAAAGTTACGGAAAACGTATCAGGATGGCCGGATGCGGATTTAAACGTCATCCTCCCGAATGCGAGTCTAGTGTACTAGTTGACAGCTCGTCGTGTAGAAGCTAGCGTTGTTGGTGATGGGATTCCGGGTTCGATTCACGGCTGGGTTGCTTTCTCCGCCCGGGAAGTAGGTGTCTGTGGTGTCATCATTTCATCATCATCCGTGAAGGTGGCGAAACTGGACTGTGTAAAGGTTGGGGCTTTGTACAGGCACTGATAACCGTGCAGTTAAGCGCCCCAAAAACCAATCATCATCATCATCATCATCATCATACCATGTAATAACCACTGCGGCAGCTCGTTCGGTATACATTTAAATGAGCAGATTAAGTCAGCATTTTTAGTATTTACATTGACTTCGTTCTTCATAAATGAAAGCAGGAACTATGACAAGACAAAGGAATTGGGATAACGAATGAGAAATACCTGATTGTGCTTCTGTTTGTAGATGACATGATTCACGTTCACGAAATGACCTCCAAAGATCTATATACCACCTGAACGAAATATACAATGAATACAACTTTAAAATTTCTAGTAACAAAACGAAAATAAGTGCACTCCGAGGAAAATACTCAGTCAGTTTAAAACTAGTTTTGGATAATCCTGCTTTAGAACTGGTCTCTTAATCTTTCATTTAGGCTACGCTGTAATATCTGATTTTTACTCTGATACTTAAATTACACAAATTCTAAGCTGTCTGTGACACTATTATCTGAATATTGGGCAATAAAGTACAAAAAGATTGTCCCGAAATTCTATAACGTGGTCGCGGTTCCCGTATTATGCTATGAAAGCGGAAACATGGTTAAAAAAAAAAGCAAAAAAAAAAATCACACGGCAGAGATGAGGTTCCTAAGAAATTCGAAGAGCTGCACAACAAGAAATGATTGGGAATGAAGATAAGAGAAAAATTAAGTATTTTCAACAGAAACTAAAAAATTCAAAAATATCGTGAAGACTGGTGAGAATGCTACGTCCCAGACTTCCCCAAAATATTCTGAACTACAAGCGGAATGGAAGACGTGATATTGAAAGGCCTCGGACATGGAAGCAATTTCGTTTGAGAGACTATCCCGCGCGGCGACTACTGAAGTACTTATACATTATAGAATTCTTAAGTTATACAACCAAAATAAGCAAGTTTTAATGTAGTTTACGTTCACTGATGCAAAAAAAAATTCTTGCTTTTTAAAGTGGGCTATGTTCTTTCTAAGGGTTCAAACTGTCTCCATGCCAAATTTGAACAATATCTGTTAAGCGGTTTGGACTCGAAAACGAAACAGACTGTGTTACAAAGTAGAAAAGCAACTGAGAGAAAGAAGCGGCGTCGGTTTCTGCAGGAGGCGGCCATCATTTTGTAGGACAATGTTCGGGCACGCTCGGTTCAAGTCGTGACTGATTTGATGGGTATATAGGGATGGGGAGCGCCGCATCACGCACCACACTCATCTACATCTATATTTATACTCCGCAAGCCACCCAACGGTGTGTGGCGGAGGGCACTTTACGTGCCACTGTCATTACCTCCCTTTCCTGTTCCAGTCGCGTATGGTTCGCGGGAAGAAAGACTGTCTGAAAGCCTCCGTGCGCTCTCTAATCTCTCTAATTTTACATTCGTGATCTCCTCGGGAGGTATAAGTAGGGGGAAGCAATATATTCGATACCTCATCCAGAAACGAACCCTCTCGAAATCTGGCGAACAAGCTACACCGCGATGAAGAGCGGCTCTCTTGCAGAGTCTGGCACTTGAGTTTGTCAAACATCTCCGTAACGCTATCACGGTTACCAAATAACTCTGTGACGAAACGCGCCGCTCTTCTTTGAATCTTCTGTATCTCCTCCGCAAACCCGATCTGGTACGGATCCCACACTGATGAGCAATACTCAAGTATAGGTCGAACGAGTGTTTTGTAAGCCACCTCCTTTGTTGATGAACTACAGTTTCTAAGGACTCTCCCAATGGATCTAAACCTGGTACCCGCCTTACCAACAGTTAATTTTATATGATCATTCCACTTCAAATCGTTCCGCACGCATACTCCGAGATATTTTACAGAAGTAACTGCTACCAGTGTTTGATCCGCTATCATATAATCATACAATAAAGGATCCTTCTTTCTATGTATTCGCAATACATTACATTTGTATATGTTAAGGGTCAGTTTCCACTCCCTGCACCAAGGGCCTATCCGCTGCAGATCTTCCGGCATTTCGCTACAATTTTCTAATGCTGCAACTTCTGTGTATGCTACAGAATCATCCGCGAAAAACCGCATGGAACTTCCGACACTATCTACTACCTCATTTATATATATTGTGAAAAGTAATGGTCCCATAACACTCCCCTGTGGCACGACAGAGATTATTTTAACGTCTGTAGACGTCTCTCCAGTGATAACAACATGTTGTTAAAACTCTTCAATCCAGCCACAGAGCTGGTCTGATATTCCGTGGGCTCTTACTTTATTTGTCAGGCGACAGTGCGGAACTGTATCGAACGCCTTCCGGAAGTCGAGAAAAATAGCATCTACCTGGGAGCCTGTATCTAATATTTTCTGGGTCTCATGAACAAATAAAGTGAGTTGGGTCTCACACGATGGATGTTTCCGGAATCCATGTTGATTCCTACAGAGTAGATTCTGGGTTTCCAAAAACTACATGATACTCGAGCAAAAAACCTGTTCTAAAATTCTACAACAGATCGACGTCAGAGATATAGGTCTATAGTTTTGCGCATCTGCTCTACGACCCTTCTTGAAGACTCGGACTACCTGTGCTCTTTTCCAATCATTTGGAGCCTTCCGTTCCCCTAGAGACTTGCGGTACACGGCTGTTAGAAGGGAGGGCAAGTTCTTTCGCGTACTGTGTAGAATCGAATTGGTACCCCGTCAGGTCCAGTGGACTTTCCTCTGTTGAGTGATTCCAGTTGCTTTTCTACTCCTTGGACACTTATTTCGATGTCAGCCATTTTCTCGTTTGTGCTAGGATTTAGAGAAGGAACTGCAGTGCGGTCTTCCTCTATGAAACATCTTTGGAAAAAGGTGTTTAGTATTTCAGCTTTACGCCTGTCATCCTCTGTTTCAATGCCATCATCACCCCGGAGTGTCTGGATATGCTGTTTCCAACCACTTACTGATTTAACGTGAGACCAGAACTTTCTAGGATATTCTGTCAAGTCGGTACATAGAATTTTACTTTCGAATTCACTGAACGCTTCACGCATAGCCCTCCTTACTCTAACTTTGACATCGTTTAGCTTCTGTTTGTCTGAGAGGTTTTGGCTGCGTTTATACTTGGAGTGAAGCTGTCTTTGCTTTCGCAGTAGTTTCCTAACTTTGTTGTTGAACCACGGTGGGTTTATCCCGTCCCTCACAGTTTTACTCTACACGTACCTGTCTAAAACGCATTTTACGATTGCCTTGAACTTTTTCCATAAATACTCAACATTGTCAGTGTCAGAACAGAAATTTTCGTTTTGATCTGTTAGGCACACTGAAATCTGCCTTCTATTACCCTTGCTAAACACGTAAGCCTTCCTCCCTCTTTTTATATTCCTATTAACTTCCATATTCAGGGATGTTGCAACAGCCTTATGATCACTAATCCCTGTTCTGCACATACAGAGTCGAAAAGTTCGGGTCTGTTTGTTATCAGTAGGTCCAAAATGTTATCTCCACGAGTCGGTTCTCTGTTTAATTGCCTGAGGTTATTTTCGGATAGCGCACTCAGTATAATGTCACTCGACGCTCTGTCCCTACGACCCATCCTAAACATCTGAGTGTCCCAGTCTATATCTGGTAAATTGAAATATCTACCTAAGACTATAACATGCTGAGAAAATTGATGTGAAATGTATTCCAAATTTTCTCTCAGTTGTTCTGCCACTAATGCTGCTGGGTCGGGAGGTCGGTAAAAGGAGCCAATTATTAACCTAGCTCGGCTGTTGCGTGTAACCTCCACCCATAATAATTCACAGGAACTATCCACTTCCACTTCACTACAGGATAAACTTCTACTAACAGCGACTAACTCTCCACCAACGGTTGCATGCAATCTATCCTTTCTACCTGTCTGTACCTTTGTAAAAATTTCGGCAGAATTTCTCTCTGGTTTCAGCCAGCTTTCTGTACCTATAACGATTTCAGCTTCGGTACTTTCTATCAGCGCTTGAAGTTCCGGTACTTTACCAACGCAGCTTCGACAGTTTACCATTACAATACCGATTGCTGCTTGGTCCCCTCATGTCCTGCTTTGCCCCGAACTCGTTGAGGCTGCCGCCCTTTTTGTACTTGCCCAATGCCATCTAACCTAAAAAACCGCCCAGCCCACGCCACACAACCCCTGCTACCCGTGTAGCCGCTTGTTGCGTGTAGTTGACTCCTGACCTATCCAGCGGAACCCGAAACCCCACCACCCTATGGCTCAAGTCGAGGAATCTGCAGCCCACACGGTCGCAGAACAATCTCAGCCTCTGATTCAGACCCTTTACTCAGCTCTTTACCAAAGGCCCGCAGTCAGTCCTGCCGACGATGCTGCAGATGGTGAGCGGTGAGCTCTGCTTTCATCCGGCTAGCGAGACTGGCAGTCTTCACCAAATCAGATAGCCAGGGAGGGTTTCCTCCGATCCATAGCGACACACATCATTGGTGCCGACATGAGCGAGCACCTGCAAATGGGTGCAACCTGTACCCTTCATGGCATCCGGAAGGACCCTTTCCACATCTGGAATGACTCACCCCGGTATGCACACGGATTGCACATTGGTTTTCTTCCCCTCTCTTGCTGCCATATCCCTAAGGGGCCCCATTACGCGCCTGACGTTGGAGCTCCCAACTACCAGTAAGACCACCCTCTGCGACTGCTCGGATCTTGCAGACTGAGGGGCAACACCTGGAACAGGACAAGCAGCCACGTCAGGCCGAAGATCAGTATCGGCCTGAGACAGCCCCGGACTTGCGCCCTTCTGAGCTCAGCTTGATTCCTGACGTGAAGGTAGCGTTCTCGCTTTCCGCGTCTGGGTTCCCGGGTTCGATTCACGGCGGGGTCAGGGATTTTGTCTGCCTCGTGATGGCTGGGTGTTGTGTGATGTCCTTAGGTTAGTTAGGTTTAAGTAGTTCTAAGTTCTAGGGGACTGATGACCATAGATGTTAAGACCCATAGTGCTCAGAGCCATTTGAACCATTTGTCGAACTTTGGGGTATTCGGTTCGGAGCTGTTATGGAGATACGTCAGACAATAGACCGCTCCATTCGAACTACCTAATCAACTGGCGTAGTTAGGGGTATCTTGCTCTTTCGACATCACTGGCGATGGCTTATATACATGAGCTGTTCAAAAAATATCCGACCTTTTTTAATTGTTGAAATCAACAATGGTATCAGGGCGCGCATGGGCTCATGTTTTCAGGCATATTTAGCACACATACTTGATTTTCTCCACTACTTCGAAACACTTGCAAGTCGTACACGTTGGATTTAGTATTCAGAGCAAAATCACGTCTTTACATCACATTTGGCTCCAAGCTTGGCGATTCTCAAGTTGAAACCATCGTGTGTTTGTGGACAAAGTAATGGGTACTGCAGGGCTAAAGGAGTGGTACAACCATTTCAAAGGTAGCCGCTGATCAATGAAGACAGAAGCCAGTTAAGGTACGCCCGCAATATCCGCAAATCAGGTCGATACTGATCCCGCAATATTGCTGGTGAAGCAGAATGGACGAATCACTATCAGAAAAGTTGCAGTCTAATCTAAAAGCCGTAAAGTCAACTAACTAACTAGGTGTTACAATAACTAACGTCCGCCCGCGGTAGCTGAGTGGTCAGCACGACAGACTGTCAATCCTAGAAGACCGGGTTAGATTCCCGGCTGGGTCGGAGATTTTCTCCGCTCAGGGACAGGGTGTTGTGTTGTACTAATCATCATTTCATCCCCATCGACGTGCAAGTCGCCGAAGTGGCGTCAAATCGAAAGACTTGCACCAGGCGAACGGTCTACCCGATGGGAGGCCCTCGTCACACGCCACTATTATTATACAATAACGAACAACTTAAATTGGAAAGAACACATAGAAAATGTTGCGGTTAAGGCTAACCAAAGACTGCGTATTATTGGCACAACACTTAGAAAACGTAACAGACCTACAAAGGACACTGCCTACACTACGCTTGTCCGTCCTCTTTTAGAATACTGCTGGGAAATGTGGGATCCTTACAAGATAGGACTTACGGAGTAGATCGAAAAAGTCCAAAGAAAGGCAGCACGTCCTCCTATTATCGCGAAATATGAGAGAGTGTGTCACACAAATGATACAGGATTTTGGCTGGACATCATTAAAAGAAAAGCGTTTTTCTTTGCGACGGAATCTTCTCACGAAATTCCAATCACCAACTTTTTCCTCCGAATGCGAAAATATTTTGTTGACACCGACCTACGTAGGGAGAAACGACCACAACGATAAAATAAGGGAAGTCAGAGCTCGTATGGAAAGACACAGGTGATCATTCTTTCCGGGTGCTATGCGAGATTGGAATAATAGAGACTTGTGAAGGTGGTTCGATGAACAATCTGCCAGGCACTTAAATGTGATTTGCAGAGTATCCATGTAGATGCAAGTATAGGTGGTCACATTTTATTATCCCCTGTATGTGCATATCGCTTCACACGGACTTTGTTACCTCTATGTCGATATCTGCATCATTTTCGAAATATGTGAGCTTACTTATATTATCTGTAATGTTAATATACAACATGAACAGTAAGGCTCCCAACACACTCCCTCTGGCACAAGTGGTTACATTTACACGTATAGATGAACTCTCCATTCAGGATGAGATGATGTGTCCTCCCTACAAAAATATTTTATTGGCCGTACTCTATACGGTGCAGGCAAACGGTCAACTACAATTGCTGTTTACTGTGTGGTAACCTCTAGCGTATCAGAAGCAGTTTAGGAACATTTTTTCAAATGAGTATACGCACTCGTATTTCGGCAGGTGCACAGTTTTGCCATTTCAATTTTTGCACGTTCCCCAGATACCTTTTCGAAAATTTCGAGCAAAACAAATAGAAATCTTTATTACATCATGAAACAATGAAGAAGCAAATTCGGGTTTGTTCGCGAGCCCGAAGCAAAATCTAGTACAAGAATCATTGATTTTAACAAAGTAGCTGTCGAAAGGTTTTTTTCTTTGCTAACAAATGTAACTGACAATCACAAACTAATGACTTCTCAAATAACTAATTGTAATGGAACAGGCGTCTCGGTTAATGCTAAAAACCAATCGAACATCGCAGCTTGCAAAGGGAACCGTCCAGTGCGATCGTTAACATCTGCAGAAAGGGGCGAAACTGCAACCAGCCTCATTAGTACGTCAGCAAGCGGAGCTGACATTCCTCCTACGATTATTTTTCCACGAAAGAAGAAGCAGAAATAATTTGAGTTAGGACTGGCAGCAGGAGGTTGCGCTGAGGTCCACAGCACCGCATGGATGGCCACAGAGTCATTCTTTGTATGGTTTCCACAATTAGTGGTATTTTCTAAGGCATCAAAGCACGTCCCAGTTCTCCTTATATCAGATGGCCACTCAGCTCATACCACGAACAATGACGTTATGGACAACGCGAGGGAGAGTGGCGTTTCTTCACCAACACATTGCTCTCACAGACTTCAGCCGCTTGATGTTTGTATTATAAATCCTCGTTGTAGTGATCAGCTTCGAAAATGGCTGCGAAGCCACGCAGGGAAAGTCGTAACTATCTTTCAAATTTCAACGCTTTTTGGTTCAGCTTTCGTCTAAAGCGCAACAGTGAAAACCGCTATTAAAGGTTTCGAAGCTACTGCAATATGGCCCACGGACCCATCCATATTCACGACGCACACTTCCTCCCGGCACACACAACTGACAGCGGACGTGATAGGCCGTCAGATAAAGGGGTTATTATATCTGAACAATTGGAATTGCCTCCACCTAGCACACCAGCTGAAAATGACGACTCAAACGGGCTGGATAATCAAGCGGACGAGGTTTCAGCGATTTGTTACAATGAACTGCCGCCTAAGAATAACAAAGTTATTGGGGCTAATTGTTCTAATCTTGGGTGCTCTTGGATGACAACTGACAACACAACCTCCTCATTTCATATTTCACCTGAGATTCTGATTTTCTTGTCAAAAGTTAACGAAAGCAAGAAAAGAGCGAGACTGGAAAGGGGGAAGAACGTTGTTTTAACTGATTCGCAGTACAAAAAAAGAGTTAAAAGTCATTAATGGGAGAAATAGAAAAAAGAACTTTGACAAAGAAGAAAGAGCAAACAGAAAACTTTTTGCGAAAGAGAATAAAGTTAAGAACTCAAAAAAGAGAGAAAGAGTCTGAAGGTAAATGGAAAAAAGGAGAGAGAATACAATACTAACGAGAGTGATTACGAGGAAAGTTCTGACAGTCAATGTGTATATTGTGGTGGGTTATATTCAAAATCAGTTGGAGGTTGGGTCGCTTGTTCCACGTGCAAAAAATGGACACACGATTCTTGTGCAGGAATAGATAGCGAAGATGATGAGTGTCTCCCCGTGTGTGAATTTTGTAAACAGCCTCAAGAAAAGGATACGATACATGAAAACTGTAGTTTGACATTAATACTCACTTTGAACTAAAAAAAATACCGAGCAAGCCAATATTTTCTGCATTTCCGATAATTTTATACGTTTTTGTAATCACTTGTATTTACCACCCCATTCTACCGCGTGCAAATGATATAAATTTCTGTTTTTGAGTGAGAAAATATTGTTGTTTTATTTTATGGCAATGTTCTTGTATTTTTGTGATTAATACATCATAATGTGTTCATATAAAAATTTGTAGCTCTCTTATTTATCAATTTTGTACATTTAATCAAAGTTTTCAACTGTGTACCCCATTATACCTTGGATACCCCAACGTGTCGGATAAGAAAGATAAAAATACAATCACTACTCGTTTCTTCAACGACAATTTAAGCTGTGTTCTGTGGTTCCTCCCAGAGTTCATCACGATATATTCCGAAAAAAAATCATAGTTAACGAACATTATAAATTGTTCTAGAAACGAAGGCAATCACAGTTAACATTTAATAAGGCCACTGGTATCCTTCGAAATGCAACTAATCAACGTCATGCAGAACGTCGTGGGTCACAGCGGATGGATGGAATCGAAATATGACATTTACCCACGATCGCTTCTTTTTGTCAATTTGTGCCATTAATTTCTCTGCTCCCTAATCTCCCCTTCAGCTATTCGATCAAAGCTTTTTTAGCATTCTTCTACACCACCACATTTCGGAAGTTTCTAGTCGTCTCCTGTTTGGGGAACCAGGCATGTTAACTACTGATTCGCAATATATTTATTCCGAAAGGCAAAAGGAACCCCGAAAACAATGAAAATAATTTTGTTTATTGGTGATTGTACCAGTTTGATTTACACTTAGTGCGAATATGAAAATATTTTAATCCAAATCCTTATTTGAAGGTCCTAAATGTCGGTTTAAATGGCAGCTTGCTATGTAAGACATGCCCACTTGTTTCTCTGTGCCATCTCTTCTTTGAGATGATAAGCCTAGGGACATTTTACCCGTAGCTTTGAGCTTTCACCTATGAATACATTTTCTCTTGTCTCGTAGTCAGTTTACTATTAGCACATTAATATTGTTATTCCCTGTTGCATTTTGCCTACTCCTGCCTTGCCGCGTCTCAGGAGGCGTCTTGTCGGGTCTAGGGAGGGAATTCTCTAACCTAAAAAATACCCCATGTGCACTCCACACGTACTCCGCTACCCTCGTAGCGGCTTCCGGCGTGTAGTGCATGCCTGACCTACACAGGGGGACCCTACATTTCTGCACCCCATTGCGGAGGTCGAGAAATTTGCACCCCAGCTCTCCGCAGAATCGTCTGAGCCTCTGGTTTAAGCCTTCCACTCGGCTCCAAACCAGAGGACCGCGATCGGTTCTGGGAACGATACTACAAATAGTTAGCTCTGATTACACCCCGCGAGCGAGGCTTTCTGCCTTCATAAAATCCGCCAACCGCCTGTACGAAATGAGGATGACCTCTGAACTCAGACGGCAGGAGTCATTGGTGCCGACATCAGCAACAATTTGCAGTCGGGTGCACCCAGTGCTCTCTATCGCCGCCGGTAAGGGCCCCCTCCACATCTCGGATGAGACCCCCCGGCAAGCAGACAGAGTGAACACTGGCCTTCTTCCCCGACCTTTCCGCTATTTCCCTAAGGGGCTCCATCACCAGCCTAACGTTGGAGCTCCCAATAACTAATAAACTCCTCCCCCCGTGTGCCTGCTCGGACCTTGCTGAAAGAGCAGCCACATGTCCATTCACAGGCAGAGCGGGCGATGCCACACGGCCAGCCTCCACATTGACCCTCCGCCTCGTGCGCCGCGAACGCCGCTGAACCCGCCACTCCCCTTGTGGAGAGGGTGGCCCAACTGCGCCCGGTACCCGCGAAGATGTCTCGACAGCAGGGACAGTGGGTGAAGCATCTAACACCTGGGGTGCACCATGCGACGCACCAGACTCCCCACTGCCGCTACACTCCGAGGCAGCAGCCTGAAGACGGCTGACCGCGGCCATCAACACGCTCAGCTGTTCGCGAAGAGTGGCCAGCGTCCGTACACAGCAGTCACACATCCTATCCATCCTAAGGAATCAATTTACCGAAGAGACTTAATCAACTTTTAAGTAGACTGCTAATTCACTAAAGGCGGCTGATTACTGACTAAACTGTGATTGCTAACGACTTCTTGTAGAAAACAATGAAAATAGCACTACCTGTCTCTGGACTGTATTCAAAACAAACACTAGCACTACTGACACTATGGCTGACTACAAGGACTCTCTCTGACTGTATTCAAAACAAACACGAAATCTATGTAACACTATTACTAGCACTCGACAATTAAAGCTTCCTAAAAGCAAAAACACACGGAAGAAGAAGTGACAAGTAAGAAAAATAGAGTTAATACTTAAATTAAGGTAGCTCGCTGCACAGCAGACGTGAAGCAGCCGGCGGTTAGGGCGACACATGAACTTACAACATAAAAGTAATAACAGATAAAAATACATGTTCATGAACCTGAGAGAAAATCTGTCCATAAGTTTAAGCAAACGCTATCAGCAGTACAATGAGAATCAGCTTAATTTTTCAATTAACTCCTTGACAGGATAAAAGGAGTGACCCATGAATAAACACTCCAGTTTCGATTTGAAAGCGCGTGGATTACTGCTAAGATTTTTGAATTCGAGTGGCAGCTTATTGAAAATGGATGCAGCAGTATACTCACACATTTTTGCACAAGAGTTAAGGAAGTCCGAACCAAATGGGGGTTTGATTTCTGCCGAGTATTAACCGAGTGAAAGCTGCTTATTGTTGGAAAAAAACTAATATTGGTAACAAGAAACGACAATAAGGAATATACATATTGAGAGGCCAAGGTCAAAATACCCAGACTCCCTGAACAGAGGTCGACAAGAGGTTCGTGAACTCACACCACTTTTTGCCCGAACCTCCAGTTTCTGAGCCAAAAATATCCTTCTAGAATGGGAAGAATTACCCAAAAACATAATACCATATGACATAAGTGAATGGAAATAGGCAAAGTAGACTAATTTACTTGTCGAAGTATCACTCACTTTCGGTACTGTTCGAATAGTGAAAATGGCAGTATTAAGTCTTTGAGCAAGATCCTGAACGTGGGCTTTCCACAACACCTTACTATTTACTTGAACACCTAGGAATTTGAACCGTTCAGTTTCACTAATCATATGCCCATGCTGTGAGATTTAAACGTCAGGTTTTGTTGAATTGTGTGTTAGAAACTGTAAAAACTGAATCTTACTGTGATTTAACGTTAGTTTATTTTCTATAAGCCATGGACTGAGGTCATGTACTGCACTACTTGAAACGGAGTCAATGTTGCACACAACATCCTTTACTACCAAGCTAGTGTCATCAGCAAACAGAAATATTTTAGAGTTACCCGTAATACTTGAGGGCATATCATTTATATAAATAAGGAACTGGAGCGGCCCCAACACTAATCCCTGAGGAACCCCCTCCCCCTTGACAGTACACCACTCAGATCCCCCATCACACTGTATTACTTTCCCCCATTCCTGCAGATCGTTCCCTAATGCTCTTCCTGAAACACTGTACAACTTCTGATTCTGTCAGTTCTTTCGGGTCCCATCTCCTTAAATTCCCACCTTTTTCCAGTTTCTTCAGTTTTAATCTACAGTTCATAATCAATATATTGTGATCAGAGTCCACATTTTCCCCTGGAAATGTCATACAATTTAAAATCTGGTTCCTAAATCTCTGTCTTACCATTACATAATCTATATGAAATATTGCAGTATCTCCAGGTCTCTTCCACGTATACAATCTTCTTTCATGATTTTTGAACCAAGTGTTAGCTATGATTAAGTTATGCTCTTGGCAAAAACCTTCCAGGCGGCTTCCTCTTTCATTTTTTACCCCCATTCCATATTCACCTACTACGTTTCCTTTTCTTCCATTTCCTACTGTCGAATTCCAGTCACCCATTAATATTAAATTTTCATCTCCCATCACTATCTGAATGATTTCTTTTATCTCATCACACATTCCATCAATTTCATCATCATCTACGGACTACTTTTACGACATTGGTAGGCGTGGGATTCGTGGCTAACTTGGCCACAACAATGCGTTCACTATGCTGTTTGTAGTATCTTACCCACATTCCTATTTTTATTAATTATTAGACCTACTCATGCATTAGCTTCATATTAGCCTTCCTAATACTTAAATCTATATTCGATGTTAACAATGACGCCGGTGGATGGACTATCACAAAATTACTGACCGTCGAGAAAGTCACAAATATAACCGACAAGCTAATGGGCCCTTCACAGGAAAAGGTTTTTCGCCGGAAAACGGGGAAAACTGAAACCCAGCAAATGAGTAAAAAAATGTATATCCACTGGCAAAAAAAAAAAATACTGTACGCACACAACTTACACAAAAATAGTCTGGGATTACTCTATTACGTAACACAGTTTTTGTGATTGTATCTTGCAGCTTTAGTTATTTTTAATTAAAAGAGGCTTTAAAAGGACAGAAAGAACGTGTTGGACTACGCTACAGATCGTTCTGTTAGCACAGTCTTTACTTTGTAATCACTTTCGTTGACTTCGGCAACTCTCAACAGAAATCTCCAACCTAACCGAGACAATGTGCTACAATACAGCCGAGATCATGACAAGAGAATGGGCTACATCACACTCGAAGTAAATTTATATAGGTAAGGATCCCCATGACCTGTGTACATCTATTATAAAAAATCTCCAAGCCACTCTCCTCAAATAGATCGCAATCTTCTCTTGACCATCTGTTACTATTTCAGAATTAAAAACCAGATTCAAAGAAAATTTGGCTACCAGTCACAAAACTAGAAAAATAAAAATAATAAAAGTGAGAACGTGAAACACGTTAGCAATAACCATAAACAGGAGATTTTACAGAAAATAAAATTGAGAAAGGAAATTATTAATATTATCGACCGTTTAGGAAATCTAGGCTACGAAAGGTATGAAACCACATATCGAATAACTGGTGGAAGAGTTAGTGTGTTTTAAGATTAAATCCAAACAACAATTAGAGAAAAATATATCGAAGCAAGGCAACTATTACGAAAAATTGCTAAATCTCGAGACAAATTGTGTCCTTCTGTATTAGATGAAATGTTTTGGCCCCTAGTACGGATGAAACAGTATCTGCAGTATCAACAAGAACTTCGGACATGTGTTTCATATTTCATCCAAGCCTGCAGTCTATAAATATTGAAACAAAATACTAAAACAAAATACCACTACAGGGGAATTACTTACGAAGTAGTTCTTGGTAAAGAAACACAGGACACAATTACGTATGTAGGCTTAATACGAACTACAGCTGTGTTTATAAATCGCTATAGTTGCCTTGGACTAACGACGAGAGAATATCAATATAACCTGTACGCTTTTCAAAGCTGTTATCCATGAAAAAGCTAAACGACGTATCGTGAACAAAATACAATTTAACACCGAAACAATGATATTAGCTGACAATGGGCACAGACTTTAGTCAATGGGCACTTGAAAATTTGTGCCAGACCAGGATTAGCACCCGAGTCCCTGGTTACTAGGGAGAGGCAATAATCACTGTGTCCGAATTACACAGTGGTCAATAGAATAGCACGAACTGCCCGAGCATGCCGTTCGTTATATCCAAATTCTCAATTTATCCATAGACTGCTAATGCAGTGCTCCTTGAACATAATCCTCCTCCCCCTAATTATACAGTACATGGCCAAATAAACAGACACCGAATATATGCAAACTTGGCCTTACGAACATTGCAGACGTCGTCTATGTAACACACGTCAAACTTCAAAGAATTTACCAATTCGTTGCATAGTTTACTATAGACCACAAATCAAGTAACGTAAAAAAAGCACTGCGTCTATTGAGATCATGATTCAGAGTTTAAAAAATAAACTAATAAGTCGCCTACATATTACAGTTGCTGCCGAAAGAGGAGAACCATTATTTTCCCACAAAAGGGAATATAGTTAAAATGACGCTTCTATTTCGATTAGTTTCGGCGGTTACTAAAATTTGCAGTGAAAGTTACATAGTGGACTCTACCCTCCCCCCACAAGAAACGTAGTTATCGTGGCTGGTGTCAGACTTTTGTACACAGTTAGAGAATGTGTGTTAAATGTGGCGCGGGCGGAAACACTAGGCTACGCTACAGGGCAATCTGCTCGCACAACGTTTAGTCGGCATTCATAATCGTTGGCGTAAACAACTCTCAATCAAATTACCACCTTCCAACCTAACTTAGATCTCGGGCTACACTACCAATCGGCCTGTCATCACAACCAAAAATTCATTGAGGGGGGGGGGGGGGGGATTTCCTGTATCTCTCTCTTCAATGTATCTCTACGCAAAACTGCCAGTTTTGTCAGACTCAACTGCAAGATTTACCAATGGTAAACACTTTTGAGACGGCTCGTAATTTTAGAATAGTCCTCTTCGTCTTACTTGGCATAAATTGTTCGCTGGCGACCCAGCAGCTAGCTCCCTCAGTGTCTGCTTCTGCCATCGCACCACGCTAGTCTGCTGTTGTCCTAGCAGACCGAACGCACCGCACATCCGATACCTTCGGAACCACTCACTGGCCAGTTAGCAACTGAGCGGAACACTGTTTACATCGTGAAAGGAAAACTATGCAAAGATGTACACTTAAATGGCACGACTGAGTAGCACACACACAGTAATATCTGAGGAATGTCCTTCGACACGCGCAGAACGAAAGTCTTCTCGCGAACGTACAGCATCTCTGAAAAAAAATCTCGTGACTATATTCCGGCGTTACGGCCAGGTTCTCATACAAATGAGCAAAAAAGGATACATTTGAAATTTTTTTTTGAGACAACGAAAATACATTCGAAGGATCTGTTCGTTAATTACGAGTGATAATACTATGAGCTTAATTTTAGATTTTCAATAAAAAATGGCGCCCGTAATTATGATTTGATCAAGGGCCTGCGAGACTGGAGTACACAGAGTGCGTGCAGTGTGGCACCTGAGATGTTACCTGAATTCAAAAATGGGTAACATCAGTTGATACTACATTATTTCTTTGAAATTGAAAATGGATAACATCAGTCGATAATACATAAAATTTATGGGAGCGCATACCTAACCGCAATGAAACAACCTTAAATTTAACGATACAGTGCTAATTCGAACTTTGAGTTCGATTTTTGGGGGTTTGTGTCACTCCTTATGCCTACACAAAAATTAGTTAATATTAACAAATGTCATATTATAGCTATAAGTTCCTAAGAAAAGTGTTTACTTTTAGGGGTCAGAGGTAGAAGTTAAGAGATCGAACCACTTTTAATTTATACTGCATGCCGTTCTGAGAAAATCGTTACTCGAAAAAAAAGTGTTCAAAGTTTAGGGAAAACATTTAGTTATATTATTACTTCGATTTGCATGAACTGAGTGTTACATATATATTCTTAATGTCGCTGAAAACGAATCTGAAGTCAGATTTTCAATATTCAAAACAGCTAATCCAATACGGAGGGCAAACGATTATGTTTCCACCAATTTTTACCAAAAATGTATTTCCGTTATTTACGTTTAGTCTGCAATTCAAGGAGTATTTATCAACCCTTCCTCTACCTCTGATTGTTCCTAGACAGCAACTTCCTGTTCTTCTTGGCAGGAAAAGCCGATCTGTCTAAGCTGGATATGCAGCACTCGGCAGCCTGCACTTGATATTCGTCCGTATTTTCGGTGAGTATGTTTGCATGCATTCTGCAGTATGAATCATTTTGAGCACGTGCGACACGGGACGAGTTATCATCTACATCTATATGGATACCCTGCAAAACACATTAAAGTTCCTGGCAAAGGGTTCATCGAATCACCTTCACAACTGATAATTAATTGAAACCCTCAGCTGCCGACAGGTGTTGTTGATATACTTCGATGGGGACAGCTGAAAAGTGTGCCCCTACTGGGACTCGAAACCAGGATCTCCTGCTTACATGGCAGACGCCCAATCCATCTGAGCCATCGAGGGCACAAATGAACATCACGACTGCAGGAATTTATCCCTCGCACGCTTCCCGAGAGACTCACATCCCCAAACGTCCACAATCCGATTACGTAATGTACTTAATAGATATTTGTCCATCCACTCACTACTGGCTCACACTAAGGTGAGTTCCGGCAACCTGTGCGCATTCGCACAGACGAAGGTCAATGGCTGGGTAACGTTTAACCATAGATATGAAGATAGTAACTGTTCTCGAAAGAACAGGCGTCACTGACGACCGCCGACCGCGGTGGTCTCGCGGTTCTAGGCGCGCAGTCCGGAACCGTGCGACTGCTACGGTCGCAGGTTCGAATCCTGCCTCGGGCATGGATGTGTGTGATGTCCTTAGGTTAGTTAGGTTTAAGTAGTTCTAAGTTCTAGGGGACTAATAACCACAGCAGTTGAGTCCCATAGTGCTCAGAGCCATTTGAACCACTGACGACCGTGCAGCTCTTCTAGAATACATGACAGACCGGCCGATGTGGCCGAGAGGTTGTAGGAGCTTCAGTCGGGAGCCACGCGACCGCTACGGTCGCAGGTTCAAATCCTGCCTCGAGCATGGATGTGTGTGATGATTTATTAATTTATTTATTTATTTTTTGCTGTAGGTAAAGAAGGATAGCATTGTGAGGAGGGGGAAGGGGGTGGGGGGGGAGTCTTGCATCTCCCACCTTGGAATTCTCAGTACAGAATTTTTATTCATTACGAGATTCTTAGCCACTTGCAGAAGTGATTTCGAGTGATTCTGCAAAACTTTTCCTTTAGCCAATCGTAGCAACTATAGGATTCCGTTCCTGCTGCATGACATGTCTCGGAACTTAAACTGACCAACTCATTTGCATAAAGAGCTAGCTTATCATCCGCTTCTTTACTTGCGTAGACCGTTCATGGTCTGCAAAGAATTTTTTTCTTTAATCGTTTTTTTATGTCTTTTATAAACTGCAACACTTTCTAAACTTTCTAAACTTAGCGCCGTTGAAGCATGGTCTTTTACTGAATGATCAAAAAGCAATGCTGACAGCTGGAGTCCAAGGTTTTTGTTAATCAAGCCGTTTGTATTCTTGTGGTGATATCTCCGTAGAGTCTTTCATTCCCTAACGCATATTTCTTTATATCTAATTGAGAAGTGAAATACAGGTTTTCATAGATGCAGATTTAAAATATTTTAATATAACGCAATAAATATTGCATTAAAATTTTCATCCCCTTATGCTCGAAGTTCCAAAACCAGAAAAACACGTAGTTTTTAAAAATTGTAACACATTAGCCGAATACGAATTGTCAGATATATTTAGCAATCCTTTCATAATGAACCATTTTCTGAAACATATCACACCCTTTAGGGGTTGGGTTTTCAAAAACAATTAAACACGTATTCTTCTATTTAGAGCCGAGGAGCCAAATTCAAATCTTCATCCATTTAATTCTAAAAATGCTTTCATAGTGAAATATTTCATAAAACTTTTCATCCCCTATTTCACTCTGTTAGTGAGTTAAATTTCCAAAAGCAACGAAACACATTTCTTTTACATCCAACCGAGATGTCAAATACCTATTTTCATAGATGTAGCTATAGAAATGCTTCAATAGTTCTTTAATAATTATTTATTTTCAAAAAACCTCACTAATTATTTTATCCCCCAATGGAAGAATTTCGGAAAATGCTAAAACTTGTTTCTTTTTTGTTTCTGACTGAGACACCAAATATCAATTTTCGTAGTTTTGTAGTTATAGCTTCAATAGGGACATAGGGACATATATAAAAAAAAAACTTTCAACCCATATTTCACCCCCTTAGGAGTGAAATTTCGAACAATCTCTTCTTAAATGATGCTTTCAGCGTAAGATTTACACCTTCATCAAATTTCAAGTCCATATACTTTGCAGGTTGGGCTGGAAGGCTATGGGTCAGTGAAACCTGTGCTCCTATTGCACCTTCTTGGAGGTTGTAGTTCCAAAAACAGTGTAACACGTATTTTTCAATAACACAATTTTCATAGATTTCGCTTTAAAAATTCTTTCGCACTGAAATACTTTCATAAAACATTACATCCTATATTCCACCCCTCTTAATGGTTGAATGTATCAAAAACAGGTTTTCATATATTTCATGAAACATTTCATCCTCTATGAAATGGGGTATGGTAGTGACACACCAAAATCACAATAGTAATCCGTTGTAGTTGCTACATATTTTATTACAATCAAAAGCATTATAAAATCACAATCACAATAATAGAGGAGACTGCCTTACAAGGCCAGATCAGTTGGACAAATAATAAATAAGTGGAACGAGACCCGTAAAACTTGAAATTTGAATATGACTAGGTAAATATACTTAGGTAAAGCTTTACTTAAATAGCACAAATGTCCATAAAATTCACAGCAGAACACTCACTACTTGCAATCAGGGGAGAAACAGATTAAGCGTAAGAATACAGATATTTAACGTTCGGCTAGCCAACTTTCCTAAACAAAACTGTATAAAAATGACTAAAACAATTAAGGGGGTCCTTTAATTTTGACCAAACGGACCTTCAAATTTACTTACTCAGTTGATTAATCAACAATATTCTTAGAATGATTACAACTAGAACATGACTATATGACAATACCCTTAAAATAAGGTTGCTTCAATATTTCGCGTGAATTGGCGATAGACGCGAGCAGACCAAGGATTCAAATCAATACAAGAGATCCACGAGGCAGAGAATGACATAGAAATATACTCAACATGGCATTGCAATTGAACTTTGGATGCTATAGTTCAGCACCGGAAAGATGGAATCACGCAAAAGTGACAACATAACCCAGGATGTAAAGGAGAGGACATGGCCTTAAATATCTCTCTGCCGCCGTGGTGCTCTGCTCGCAGTATGCTAGCGTCGACCGCTGCCAATTATCTCTAACAAAACACACATCAAGGGCAGACAATTTTCTGAGACATAAACTACACAACCTTATCTGGAGAACAGGTGAGCAATAGAACTGGACTGAAACCAATGAGCCTCCGTGAGTTACTTGGCCAGTGCCAGCCCTTAAACTTTGATTAATAAGATCGCTAAAAATCATACCGAATTTAAGATGACAAGACTTATCTCCAGGTTCGGCATATTAGTGGAAGAGACAATGAATTGGCGACGCTCTCAGCCGTATGTTCGCGGCAGAGTCTGGGGAAGGCAAGGGCCACGTGGAGCCGGATCTTGGGGTGAATTTCCTTCTCTCCGAGACACCCGGCTTCTTCTGCGACTTAGCCGGCAAAGAGGCCGAGGACCCCGGGTGGGGACCGATTCGGCAGCAGTTGGCGGATGGCGAGGTCTTCGGGGGGTGGGGGTCTTGTGTAAAGGGGAAGACAACCGTGGTAAAGGGAAGGTCTGTGTTCCACAGGAACGAGTTAGCATGGCACTCAGATATTTCCACGATTCGGCGGTAGGGGATCATTTGGGGTTCTACAAGACCTTGAACAGAGTTCGGGAACACATGTTTTGGCCCAACCTATGTGGTGATGGCAGGCGATTTGTTGGCAACTGTGTCCAGTGTAAGCGCGGTAAGCCCGATGTTGGGCCGCACAGGGAAATACTACAGTCGCTTAGGGAGCAGTGTCCTCTGGACCGCGACTCAAAGATCGAAACAACGATCGACGGAAACTGGCGCCAGAAACGCACCAGCTCACTCTATTTCATCCCCTTAGAGGTTGAACTTCCAAAAACACGAAAATACGTATTTTCTTATTTGTAACCTTGAAGTCAAATACCAATTTTCGTAGATGTAGCCTTAAAAATACTTCCATAGTTCATCCATAATTTTTTATCTCAAAATAAAATGTTCATCCACTATTTCACCTCATAGAGGTTAAATTCCCAATAATACTGGAATACATATTTCTTTATTTCTGACCCAGGAACCAGATACAAGATTTCGTCTGCCAAGCTTCAAAATTACCTTAATAGCTACATGTTTCAAAAATCCTTTCATTTCCTGTGTATCCCCCTTAGGTGGAATTTCGAAATATGCAGCATAAGCGGTATAAGATCAACACCCTTTCCAAATCTCAAGGTTTATTTTCCTTGGCGGTCTGGACTGTGTGAATTTCATAGTAATGGCCTCCACACACACACACACACACACACACACACACACACACACACACACACACACACACCACTAACAATGCCACCACCACCTCCTGGGGAAATTTCTGCAGACGCCCTTGTTCCACTGCAGTCATATTTTGCCGACGACCTACATTTAGCAGCGTGGGAGTGATAGTGTCGTGCAACAGACAGTATACTCAGTAGACAACGAACTGTTCGTTGTGAAATCAGCGACATAGGAACCTAGACTGACACAGAAGGTGCTGTAGGTGAAGCACACTAGACTCGTGTCTACCACGGCTTCAAATAGTATCGATTTACTATGAACGGAAGTTCCGAAAAGTGAGCAAGTAATTTTACAGTAAATTCAGTACCGATTGTGAGGATATACGACGAAAACCATTTCTATAATATTTCAGAAATAATGAAACATTCCACTCAAGTCGCGCGGCAGAAAACGCAATGGATATGCTTGCACTTAAGACGGAAGGCCCCACGTGCTTACGCAGGCTTACGACAGATCGCAAAATTCGGCAGTAGGCGTAAGGCAACCTCTTGTGCTGCCATCTGTTATTGATGCCAGGAATCAAGGTCTCAGTAGTACGACCATCCACTGGAGAGTAGTTTGCTTTGTAAGCACTCCGTCTTCAAGCCACGAGTGGCCTACTGGGACGGGACCATCCGACCGCCGTGTCATCATCCGTGGAGGATGCGAACAGGAGGGGCGGGGGTCAGCACACTGTTCTCCCAGTCGTTATGATGGTTTTCTTTGACCGGAGCCGCTACTATTGGGTCGAGTAACTCCTCGATTGGCATCATGAGGCTTAGTGCACCCCGAAAAATGGCAAGAGCGCGTGGCGGACTGGATGATCACCCATCCAAGTGCCTTCAACGCCCGACAACGCACTTAACTTCGGTGATCTCACGTGAACCGATGCAACCTCCGCGGCAAGTCCGTTACTGCAGATATTTTAGAGTAGTTGTTATGTTTCATAATTATCTAGTTTACGGGGAAAATGTAAAAAAGGCGATTGTCACCGAAGCTACAACTAATCTGAATATCTGGTTAGTTATCAAGTGGTCTTATGTGCAAGCCTGATTTTTTCATCCTTTGCGGTGGGAATGATTCAAACCCGTCATGTTCTTCTTATGAGGTGTTCTATTTATTTTGCACACAATGATCGTTTGTAGTTGTGTTGAGTTACCACCTTGATAAATTTTTGGATGGCGCACGTATCATAACTGAGATCTGCGCTTCCGCTTAATGGCTGAAGGTCAATTAGCGTAATGAGTAGTAGCGAATGTTATAGATACATGTTTGTAAATTATTTCAGGTAAATTACCTTAGTAGTGTAATATTATCAGTATACCAGTACAGTATGTGGGCCAATTACGTTAGTCATGGAATACTATCCGTATAAGACTATGTCACCTTGATGTCCCGGACTTTGCTTCAATTTTGGAATCCGCGAAAGAACTGGAAATTTTCCTTTACACAGCTTTCCATGTAATTTCTATTACAGTGATTCAGTCTTGTCTCTCACTCGACTTTTCTGACTGTGAAATAAATTCTATCCCCCAGGTGCTTATTACCACTTCGTGTTTCCATTTGCCGATATTGCGCATAAACACTTACATATCTCAAAGTTGCTATGGACATTGATGGAACGACACACTTTTCTGTGGCGACACTGCAGTTTAGAGATAGAAAAACCGATCAGTTAAAACGGCATGTGTATTTTTGTTCTGAATAACCGATGTCTTTCGGTATTTGTTTGCTCTCGGTTATAACAAGTATCTTTTTATTTTTTCTGATAACCACGTAAAAACAGATATACCAATTAGCCACAGCTGTCGTAGTAAAATTTTTAGTTTTCAAATAAACCTTTTTTAAAAAAGACGAGTAATTTTTATTCGTAAGATTTCCATAGTTCTGAAATACTGCGTTATTACAGAAAAAATGGGAAAAGTGATGTATGCCGCTTTAATAACACTGCTGATAGAAACGAGCAACAAATGAATTTGTCCAACATTGCCGAGACAATACTGTGCCTGTTATACAAGCAGTGCGCGAGAATGGACGCAGTTTCTCGCTGTTGTCGAACGTCAGTTGTAACACAGAATGGCACCATCTGAAAGCCTGGAAGTATTTTACGATATGCAGTACGAGTGAAGCACAATGGTCGATTTGGTCACTTGCGACATCATACAAGGAAAAAAGTTAAAATTTTACAAATCATTCATAGTTCGGGATAAAAATAGAAAGTGCCTGATCTGCTGCCTGTGTCTACGTAGTATGCCGTTATCTGCTTTTAGCCTTTAACAGAGAAATTAAAACGAAAAAGAGAGTTCTCCTGCCGCAGTTTTCACTCTTTATCGCTGGACTATACGTAATGCCCGCATAGTGCTGTGATAACCGATTTCAATATAATTTTTGAGCAGAGTTCTAAAAACTAAAATCAGTAGGATAATACTGGCAGTTTTCTGTAGTATAGAAGCACTCACTATATTTTGAGAGAAGCAGCGAACAGCGGACAAAGTTTTATTGGACTATTTAATTTAAAGAAATTAGAATTATATTAATACCGTCAGTTGCTCACGGGCGTTGATAAATATCAACGTGGACAAGTGAAAATGTGTGCCGCGATCGGGACTCGAACTCGGGATCTCTTGCTAAAATGACAGACGCTCTATCCATCTAGGCCACCGAGGGCACAGTGTATGGTTAGACTGCAGGGACTATCTCGCGCACGCCTCCTGCGAGACTCACATTCTCACCTTGAATGTCCATACACTACAGTCGTAGAGTCCCACACCAACACACTCATTCCTCGTGGAAGACATGCCCATATCCATATAAGTATATGGTTCTGGCAATGCCAGCCATGACCTTCTTCTGTGAAGATGCACAAGTATTCCCCGAACTGCTACGGGACTTGGTAAGAATGTGTTCCACGAGTAATGAGTGTGTTGGTGTGGGACACTACGAATGTAGTGTGTGCATATGCAAGGTGAGAATGTGAGTCTCGCGGGAGGCGTGCGCGAGATAGTACCTGCAGTCACACTATCGTCTGTGCCCTCGGTGGCTCAGATGGGCAGAGCGCCTGCCATGTAAGCAGGAGATCCTGGGTTCGAGTCCCAGACGTGCACACATTGTCACCTGTTCCCGTTGATATTTATCGACACCCGTGAGCAGCTGACGGTATTAATATAATTCTAATTTCGTTCTGGACGGCTGCAGGTCATCATAAATGTATTTGACGTTTTGATTCCATTTCTCAAGAAACTGAGAAAGTAAAATTTTTTAAATCTTTGTTTGATTTCTACGTTTACAAGAGGAAATAATGTAAATAAAAGACTGAAAATCGGTTATTACAAGAACTGGTATTGTGACGGGCTTTAACAATTAGGTTAAAGTGAGGCTGGGAAACTGATAAGAGCCGAAAACCAGTTGTTTCAGCGATAACCGACATTCCCACTGCTGTTGTGAGTGGTAAGATTGACGCGCAAGGACATCTAGAACAGTTTCTCAGAAAGGTTACTGCAACTCTGATGTTCTCAAAATGAACGGGCCAGCCATTGGCGTCCGCGAGGGGGAAGGGGAGGGGGAGGGGAGGAGGTGGGGAGGGGAGGATAGGCAAAAGGGCACTTTCACCCGTCGCCCCTAACCATCCTTGGAATCTGGAGTAAAGAGTTTTTATTCGTTACAGTATACTCATACTCTTCCAGATAAGAATTCTCCACAATACTGCTAAACCTTAGCTTTGACCAGTTGTAGCGCTTATAGAGTTAGGGTCTTGTAGCTTGATGCACCTCGTAACTGACCAGCTGATTTGTACACAGAGTGCCAGTTTCAGAATCATGCACTCCAGCCCCGACGCGCCTTCCCCCCTCCCCACCACTGGAAATATTTCTGCAGTCTCCAGTCTGCCACTGTGCATATATTTTGATAACATCCTGGTTTTAATAGCATCGAAGGAACAGCATTGTGGAGTAAAGGGTAGACCTAGCACAGAACACGCCATTCACAATGAAACGCATCACTTAGTAGATGGTGAAGTACTCTGAAGCTAGCCAGATAGAAACAGAACCTCCTGGCACTGCATCTAACCCAAATTCTAATCTTACACTAATCTCTTGTATGTACCTACCACGCCCTCAAAGAGCCAACGATTTACTATTATCAGAAGTTCCGAAAAATGAGGAAGAAATTGACCCACACATTTTTCCGTTGTTCATTATTTCGATTACCCCATAAAGGGAATGGACTTGTAGCCACAGGTTACACAAGCGATAGATGGTTTAAAATACATAAAAAGAGATGACAATAGGAAACGATTTTTAAAAACACAATGATGCTCGGCTTTTACGATTTTTACAGGAAAAAAATGGATGACAAAGTAAAGGTTTTTCAAAAATACGCTGGTGGACAATATTGGGGATTTTTTTATCTGTATAGATGACTAGCGGAAAAGCTTGGTGTTGACCAGGCATTTATTTACAGCTGTGCGTCCACGTCCGTACTATGCAGCGTCTGGCCTTGTCCTGAGTTTTTATGACGTATCTCCTGAAACATGTGTCGTACAATGATATAATTTTGTAGGTGCATTCAGCGTCATATGCGGATACTGTGTGCAAAATTTATTGCAAATATAGTAGCAAAGAAGTAACAAATTTAAATGTCACGAATGCTGTGATCCCCACACACATGGGTGCAACTAATGTACACAGGATGCTTGGCTCCATCATTATGGCTATCATCACCTGTGGTCGAAATTGGACCAGCTGTGTCGACGTAGTGAAAATATAAATGTGCATAACAAGGTAAACGTCCATTCTTTCCAGCCATCAGACCTGATCTACGATCAAAAATATCATGTAAAAGTGGTAGGGGCCACGGCCTTGCCGCAGTGGATACACCGGTTCCCGTCAGATCACTGAAGTTTAGCACTTTCGGGCGTGGTCGGCACTTGGATGGGTGACCATCCGATCCGCTATGCGCTGTTTCCATTTTTCGGGTTGCACTCAGCCTTGCGATGCCAATTGAGGAACTACTCGACCGAATAGTAGCGGCTCCAGTCAAAGGAAACTACCACAACGAGTGGGAGAGCCAGCTCCTTCTCCACCCTCAGTGAGAATGACGTGGCGGTCGGATGGTCCTGATTGGCCACTTGTGACCTGAACACGGAGTGCTTTTTTAAAGTAGTGCTCCCTACATAAAATTGACAGTCTTGGCTCAGGGACTGTCCACGGTAAATGCTGCATTGGACCTACGAATACTATTAAAATAACGGTTTGAGTTCTCTTTAATTGTCCAATCATCTGAAGTGAGTCCTTATTGAAGTGCGCTGAAAAATATATTTTATGTTAATGGCGGATAAATTTTTTGTTAATGGCGGCAAATTAACTTTACCCTAATGACACACAAGGTCAATGCCGTTCTATCACGTAAAGTATTCTCAGATCGAAATGTTTTGCATTACCAAATCTCCAGTGTAGATTCATCATACCGCAATTATAATTCTCAAAATAATTTGGAGCTACGTTCAATCCATATTTAAATGCATCTTTCAAAACAATACCAGAATTCTCATTAGATCATCATTATCAGTGCCTAGAGTATTCCTATTATTTCGTCTACCAAAAACCGCGTTTCACTATGGCTTTTTCAGTACGCTGTTTTGTTTTCCACTGCTGACAATAGAAACGATCTGGCAGATGTGACATTGTAGATGTCCAGTATGCGTGTCTTAATGCAAATAAACCGTCTGGAACATTTACCCTTGAACCTCCCTAGAATGGGATTTCATGGAACGTTATTACTTTCCTGTGTCCATTTCTATCACACCAGCTGATCGCCACGACTGGGGAGAGTGAGGAGGGGGTGGGGTGAAAGTTGGCAGCACTTTGAGTGGCAGAAACCTCACGTTTCCGTCATTTGTTTTCATAATGACGTAGTGCCAATTCGTCACAATGGACGCTTTTCTCTCGGAAACGTTTACATTCATCGTCTGGATATCAATGTCGCCTTCTGAGGTATGCAGTCGCACCACTCTGTACGAAATAGGTTCTAAGCTGATGCAGTCGACAAGTAATGTCGAAATATATCGTCACATCGAAATATATCGACACCTCGAAATAAATCAACACCTAGAAATAAATCGCCACCCCGATATAAATCACAACCTCGAAATAAATCGACACCATGAAAAAAATCTAAACTTCAAAATAAATCGACACCTCCAAAAGACTGCTACATGGAAATGACTCGATATCCCGAAATATATCGACATCTAGATGCATTTCAGCTTACCATATAGAACTATATCTCGAAACAAGGACCTCTCGAGATAAATCGAGGTATAGAAACATATCGATATATTGAAATATATTGGTACCTCGTAATATAAAGATATCTCTAAAAATACGATATCTAGAAATTTATGGATTACTTGAGATATAGAGGTTCCTTGAAATATATCGATATCTCGATGGTAATTGATATCTGAAGTACACCGATACATTGAAATATATCGATACCTCGAAGTATATAGACAACCCGATTTGTGTCGGTGTATCAAAATAAATCGATATCTCGACATAAACGTGTACTTCGAAACCAATCGATACCTCGAAATAAATGTACTCAATATAGATAGATATCTCGAAATAAATCGACATCTCGATATAATGTGTGCCTCGACATAAGTCAATATATCGAAATGAATCGATAATGGGAAAGAAATGGACGTCTCGAAATAAATCTGTACCCCTAACAAAACGATTCTCGAAATAAATAGATATATCGAAATATATCGCTATCTCGATAAATACCGATATCTAGTGGTCGGATATATGTTTCAAGATGACATGACATATCAGTATCGTTCGATATACATGAAAATACTTTGGATTTTCAATATATCGGTAGATTTCTGGACCTCGGGGAAAAAATCGCCGATCCGACCTCGGTGCAAAAACGCAGACCTAGGGAAAAAACGCCGACCTCGGGGAAAAACGCAGACCTCGAGGGAAAAACGCCGACGTTGGGGTAAAACGCCGACCTCGGGGTAAACCGCCCGCCTCGGGGAAAAACGACGATATCGTGGGAAAACGCCGACCTTCGGAAAACTGCCGACCTCAGAAAAAATCCAGTTCCATTAATTGACACAGACACTAATGTATGTCACCATTAGGTTCTCAAAATGCAACCAAATTCCTGGTATTTATCACCTCACACAAAAAGTGGTCGTGACAGAAAAGTCTCGTTCTTTAGAAAGTTTAGAATGAGATGTTCTAAATATTGCAGTTTATCCATTTACAATAATCTACAAGCACTGCCCAATGAGAAGAGACTGTCAACCACAGCACTTTGAAATAGTGGACAGCCAGGAAGACAGAGGTTGCATTGCTGTTTCTAATCCACTGGTGCTTGAGATTCAGAATCCAGGATTGCCTCGAATAAGAACAGCAGGAATGAATGTCCTGCACCAGTGTAGAACTTATTCTGGAACTCCACAGAAAATCACAAGGCACAATTATATCACATCATTCTCAGAAAACTACAGAAGCCTCTAATGGACGTAACAACGTCGTCACCTCCTTCACCAGTGATAGATCTTAGTAGCTATTGAGTCAAGAGTAGGTGGCCAATTAATAATTTGTTGTTCAAAGCTAACTTCAGTGTATATGGGAATACTCAGTGGACATCTTTAACCATCATACTTTACTGTCTAAGATATATCAACCTCCAAGACTGTAAGTATAAGCAGAGCTTGGTCTTTCCCAATCCGAGATTGTTTAGAATGGGTATCACGGGAATCAGATCCACTGGGCATTTAGAGCACCCTGCTTTAAACAATATGAGCAGGCAATAGACACAGACACAGAATTAGAAATTTCTCTGTGAAGCGGTTACCTTCATCGTCTGCAAACTTATGTTGTGTGCTGCGGTATGCGGAGGCACTAATAGCAACACAGTAGAACACAGAAGAAGCTTCTAGGTTTATGTAAGTAGCCCGTAGGAAACAGTACAATTCAGGTTTTAGTTATCAATTATTGATTTATTAGCCGGCTTTGGTGCAAGAGAAATGACCTACTACCTTAAGATTTGGCATTAAACAAGGTCTGGCAGCCACGTTACACGAGAGAATGTGAAAAGTGTTCATATGAACTAAAGACCTAACAAATCCGCCCGTTTTCACATCTGCTTTTGAATCCACGTAATGCGAGATCGTCAAATTGGCCGTTTTCTCTCTGAAACGGTTACATTTATCGTTTGCAATGCTATGTAGCGTGCTGCGGTTGCGGAGACACTAAAACCACCATAGTAGAACACAGAAGAAGCTTTTAACTTGGTGTAATAGCCAGTAAGAAGCAGTACAAATCAAGTTTTAGTTATCGTTATTGAATTTTTAGCCCGCTTTGGTGCCTTGGACATGAGCTAGGACCTCAAGATTTGGCATGAACGGACGTCTAGCAACCACGTTGCACGGGAGAATGTGAAAAGTTTTCATGTCCAGTAAAAACCTAAGAAACCCGCCCGTTTTCGTCATCTGCTTTCGAATCGACGTAATGCCACATCATCACTTTGGCCGTTTTCTCTCTGAAACGTTTACATTTATCGTGTGCAAAGCTATGTCGCGTGCTGCGGTATGCGGAGACACTAGAAGCACCATAGTAGAACACAGAAGAAGCTTCTAATTTGATGTAACAGCCACTAAGGAGCAGTACAACTCAAGTTTTGGTTATCGATTATTGATTTTTAGCCGGTTTTGGTGCCTTGGACATGGGCTACGACCTTAAGATTTTGCATGAAGGGAAGTCTAGCAGCCGCATTGCACGAGAGAATGTGAAAAGCGTTCATATGTAGTAAAAACCTGAGAAATCCGTCCGTTTTCGTCATTTGTTATCGAACCGACATATAACCAGTTAGTCACATTGGCCGCTCTTCTCTTTGAAACAGTTATATTTATCGTCTGCAAAGCTATGTCGCGTGCTGCGGTATGCGCGAGACACTAAAAGCACCATAGTAGAACACAGAAGAAGCTTCTAAGTTGATGTAATAGCCAGTAACAAACGGTGCAATTCAAGTTTTAGTTATCGATTATTGACCTTTTACCCTTCTTTGGTGCCTTGGACATGAGCTAGGACCTTAAGATTTTACATGAAGCTAAGTCTAGCAGCCGCCTTGCACGGGAGAATGTGAAAAGTGTTCATATATAGTAAAAACCTGAGAGTTCCGTCCGTTTTCGCCATTTGTTATTGAATCGACTTAAAGCCATATCGATACATTGGCCGCTCTTCTCTCTGAAACTGTTACATTTAACGTGTGCAAAGCTATGTCGCATGCTGCGGTATGCGGAGACACTAGAAGCACCATAGTAGAACACAGAAGAAGCTTCTAATTTGATGTAACAGCCACTAAGGAGCAGTACAACTCAAGTTTTGGTTATCGATTATTGATTTTTAGCCGGTTTTGGTGCCTTGGACATGGGCTACGACCTTAAGATTTTGCATGAAGGGAAGTCTAGCAGCCGCATTGCACGAGAAAATGTGAAAAGTGTTCATATATAGTAAAAACCTGAGAAATCCGTCCGTTTTCGCCATTTGTTATCGAATCCACTTAAAGCCTGATCGTTACACTGGCCGGTATTGTCTCTAAAATGGTTACATTTATCGTCTGCAATTCTATGTCGCGTGCTGAGATATGCGGAGACACTAAAAGCGCCATAGTAGAACACACATGAAGTTTCTAAGTTGATGTAGAAGCCAGTAAGATGTAGTACAATTCAAGTTTTAGTTATCGACTATTGACGTTTTAGTCGCCTTTGGTGCCTTGGACATGAGCTAGAACCTTAAGATTTTGCATGGAAGGAGGACTAGCAACCGCGTGCACGGGAGAATGAGAAAAGTGTTCATATGTAGTAAAAACCTGAGAAATCCGTCCGTTTTCGCCATTTGTTATTGAATCGACTTAAAGCCATATCGATACATTGGCCGCTCTTCTCTCTGAAACTGTTACATTTAACGTGTGCAAAGCTATGTCGCGTGCTGCGGTATGCGGAGACACTAGAAGCACCATAGTAGAACACAGAAGAAGCTTCTAATTTGATGTAACAGCCACTAAGGAGCAGTACAACTCAAGTTTTGGTTATCGATTATTGATTTTTAGCCGGTTTTGGTGCCTTGGAAATGGGCTACGACCTTAAGATTTTGCATGAAGGGAAGTCTAGCAGCCGCATTGCACGAGAAAATGTGAAAAGTGTTCATATATAGTAAAAACCTGAGAAATCCGTCCGTTTTCGCCATTTGTTATCGAATCCACTTAAAGCCTGATCGTTACACTGGCCGGTATTGTCTCTAAAATGGTTACATTTATCGTCTGCAATGCTTTGTCGCGTGCTGAGATATGCGGAGACACTAAAAGCACCATAGTAGAACACAGATGAAGGTTCTAAGTTGATGTAATAGCCAGTAAGATGTAGTACAATTTAAGTTTTAGGTATCGATTATTGACTTTTTAGCTGGCTTTGGTGCCTTGGACATGAGCTAGGACCTTAAGATTCTGCATGAAAGAAGGACTAGCAGCCGAGTTGTACGGGAGAATGTGAAAAGTGTTCATATGTAGTAAAAACCTGAGAAATCCGTCCGTTTTCGTCATTTGTTATCGATTCGTCTTAAAGCCAGATCGTTACATTGGCCGCTCTTCTCTCTGAAACGGTTACGTTTATCGTCTCCAAAGCACTGCCGCGTGCTGCGGTATGCGGAGACACTAAAAGCACTATACTAGGACGTAGGGGAAGCTTCTATGTTGATGTAGTAGCCAGTAAGAAGTAGTACAATTCAAGTTTTTGTTATCGATTATTCACTTCTTAGCCAGCTTTGAAACTTGTACATGAAATAGGACCTTAAGATCTTGCATGAAAGGAGGACTAGCAGCCGCGTTGCATGGGAGGATGTGAAAAGTGTTCTTATGTAGTAAAAACCTGAGATATCCGTCTGGTTTCTTCATTTGTTATCAAATCGACTTAAAGCCAGATTGTTACATTGGCCGCTCTTCTCTCTGAACCGGTTTCATTTTCTGTCATCAAAGCTATGTCGCTTCCTGCAGTATGTGAAGACACTAAAAGCACCATAGTAGAACACAGAAGTAGCGTCTAAGTTGATGTAATAGCCAGTGAGAAGTAATACAATTCACGTTTTAGTTATCGATTATTGACTTTTTAGACGACTTTGGCGGCTTTGAACTTGAGCTAGGACCTTAAGTTTTTTCATGATGAAGGACTAGAAGCCGCGTTGCACGGACAAATTTGAAAAGTGTTCATATGTAATAAAAACCTGAGAAATCCGCCCGTTTTCGTCATTTGTTATCGAATCGACTTAAAGCCAGATCGTCACATTGGCCGCTCTTCTCTCTGAAACGGTTACATTTATAGTTTTCAATGCTATGTCGCGTGCTGCGTTATGCGCGAGACACTAAAAGCACCTTACTAGCACACAGAAGAAGATAATAAATTGATGTAATAGCAAGTAAGAAATAGTACAATTCAAGTTTCAATTATCGATTATAGACCTTTTACCCTACTTTAATGCCTTGGACATTAGCTAGGACCTTAAGATTTTGCATGAAGTGAAATCTAGCAGACGCTTTGTACGGAAGTATGTAAAAAGTGTTCATATATATGGTCAAAACCTGAGAAATCCGTCCATTTTCGTCATTTGTTAACGAATCGACTTAAAGCCAGATCGTCACATTGCCCGCTATTCTCTGTCTGAAACGGTCACATTTATCGTCTGCAAAGCTATGTCGCTGGGTGCGGTATGCGGAGACACTAAAAGCACCATAGTTGAAAACAGAATAAGCTTCTAAGTTGATGTTATAGCCAGTAAGATGTAGTACAATTCAAGTTTTAATTATCGATTATTGAATTTTTAGTCTTCCTTGGTGCCTTGGACATGAGCTAGGACCTTACGATTTTGCATGAAAAGAGGATTAGCAGTCGCGTTGCTCGGGACAATGTGAAAAGTGCTCATATGTAGTAACAATCTGAGAAATCCGTCCGTTTTCGTCATTTGTTATTGAATCGACTTAAAGCAAGGACGTTACATTGACCGCTCTTCTCTTTGAAGCGGTTACATTTATCGTCTGCAAAGCTATGTCGCGCGCTGCGGTATGCGGAGACACTAAAAGCACCATAGTAGAACACAGAAGAAGCTTCTAAGTTGATGTATTAGCCAGTAAGAAACACTACAATTCAAGTTTTAGTTATCGACTATTGACCTTTTACCATTCTCTGGTGCCTTGGACATGAGCTAGGACCTTAATATTTTGCATGAAAGGAAGACTAGCAGCCGCGTTGCACGGGAGAATTTGAAAAGTGTTCATATGTAGTAAAAATCTGAGAAATCCGTTTTCTTGTTTTGTTATCGATCGTCTTAAAGCCAGATCGTCACATTGGCGGCTCTTATCTCTGGAACGGTTACATTTATCGTCTGCAAAGCTATGTCGTGTGCTGCGGTATGCGGAGACACTAAAAGCAACATAGTAGAACACAGATCAAGCTTCTAAGTTGATGTAATAGCCAGTAAGAAGTAGTACAATTCAAGCTTTAGTTATCGATTATTGACTTTTTAGCCGGCTTTGGTGGCTTCACCATGAGGTAGGACCTTACGTTTTTGCATGAAAGGGGGAGTAGCAGCCGCATTGCACGGAAGAATGTGAAAAGTGTTCATTTGTAGTAAAAACCTGAGAAATCCGTCCCTTTTCGTCATTTGTTATCAAATCGACTTAAAGCCAGTTCGTCACATTGACCGCTCTTCTCTCTGAAACGGTTACATTTATCGTCTGCAAAGCTATGTCGCGTGCTGCGGTATGCGGAGACACTAAAAGCACCATAGTAGAACACAGAAGATGCTTCTAAGTTCATGTAATAGCAAGTAAGAAGTAGTACAAATCAAGTTTTCGTTATCGATTATTCACTTTTCAGCCGGCTTTGGTGCCTTGTACATGAGCTAGGACCTTACGATTTTGCATGAAAGGAGCACTAGCAGCCGCGTTGCACGGGAGAATGTGAAAAGTGTTCATTTGTAGTAAAAACCTTAGAAATCCGTTTATTTTCGTCATTAGTTATCAAATCGACTTAAAGCCAGATCGTCACGTTGGTCGCTCTGCTCTCTGAAACGGTTACATTTATTGTCCGGAAAGCTATGTCGCGTGATACGGTATGCGGAGAGAGTAGAAGCACTATAGCAGAACACATAAGAAGCTTCTAAGTTGAAGTAATAGCCAGTAAGATTTAGTACAATTCAAGTTTTCGTTATCGATTATTCACTTTTCAGCCTTCTTTGGTGCCTTGGACATGGGCTAGGACCTTACGATTTTGTATGGAAGGAGGATTAGAAGCCGCGTTGCTCGGGACAATGTGAAAAGTGTTCATATGTAGTAAAAACCTGAGAAATCCGTCCGTTTTCGTCATTGTCATCAAATCGACTTAAAGACAGATCGTCACATTGGCCGCTCTTCCCTCTGAAACGGTCACATTTATCGTCTGCAAAGCTATGTCGCGTGCTGCGGTATGCGGAAACACTAAAAGCACCATAGTAGAACACAGAAAAAGCTTCTATGTTGACGTAATAGCCATTAAGAGACAGTTCAATTCAAGTTTTAGTTTTTGATTATTTACCTTTTACCTTTCTTTGAGGCCTTGGTCATGAGCTAGGACCCTACGATTTTGCTAGATGGGAAGTCTAGCAGCCGCGTTGCACGGGAGAATGTGAAAAGTGTTTATATGTAGTAAAAACCTGAAAAATGCGGCCGTTTTCGTTATTTGTTATCTGTTCGACTTAAAATCAGATCGTCACACTGGCCGCTCTTCTCTCTGAAACGGTTACATTTATCGTCTGCAAAGCTATGTCGCGTGCTGCGGTATGGGCGAGACACTAAAAGCACCATAGTAGAACACAGAAGAAGTTTCTAAGTTGAAGCAATAGCCAGTAAGAAGTAGTACAATTCAAGTTTTAGTTGTCGATTATTCACTTTTTAGCCGGCTTTGGTGGCTTGGACATGACCTAGGACCTTAAGATTTTGCATGAAAGGAGGACTAGCAGTCGCGTTGCACGGGAGAATGTAAAAGTGTTCATATGTAGTAAAAACCTGAAAAATCCGTCTGTTTTCGTCATTTGTTATCATATCGACTTAGAGCCAGATCGTCACATTGGGCGCTCTTCTCTCTGAAACGGTTACATTTATCGCCTGCAAAGATATGTCGCGTGCTGCGGTATGCGGAGACACTAAAACCACCATAGTAGAAAGCAGAAGAAGCTTCTAAGTGAAGCAATAGCCAGTAAGAAGTAGTACAATTCAAGTTTTAGTTGTCGATTATTCACTTTTTAGCAGGCTTTGGTGGCTTGGACATGACCTAGGATCTTAAGATTTTACATGAAAGGAGGACTAGCAGCCGCGTATCACGGGAGCATGTGAAAAGTGTTCATATGTAGTAAAAACCTGAGAAATCCGTCCGTTTTCGTCATTTGTTATCGAATCGACTTAAAGCCAGATCGTCACATTGGCCGCTTTTCTCTCTGAGACGGTTACATTTATCGTCTGCAAAGCTATGTCGCGTGCTGTGGTATGCGGAGACACTAAAAGCACCATAGTAGAACACAGAAGAAGCTTCGAAGTTGAAGCAATAGCCAGTAAGATGTAGTACAATTCAAGTTTTAGTTGTCGATTATTCACTGTTTAGCCGGCTTTGGTCGCTTGGACATGACCTACGACCTTAAGATTTTGCATGAAAGGAGGACTAGCAGCCGCGTTGCACGGGAGAATGTGAAAAGTGTTCATATGTAGTAAAAACCTGAGAAATCCGTCCGTTTTCGTCATTTGTTATAGAATCGACTTAAAGCCAGATCGTCACATTGGCCGCTTTTCTCTCTGAGACGGTTACATTTATCGTCTGCAAAGCTATGTCGTGTGCTGCGGTATGCGGAGACACTAAAAGCACCATAGTAGAACACAGAAGAAGCTTCTAAGTTGAAGCAATAGCCAGTAAGAAGTAGTACAATTCAAGTTTTAGTTGTCGATTATTCACTTTTTAGCCGGCTTTGGTGGCTTGGATATGACCTACGACCTTAAGAGTTTCCATGAAAGGAGGACTAGCAGCCGCGTTGCACGGGAGAATGTGAAAAGTGTTCGTATGTAGTAATAACCTGAGAAATCCGTCTGTTTTCGTCATTTGTTATAGAAGCGACTTAAAGCCAGATCGTCACATTGGCCGCTTTTCTCTCTGAGACGGTTACATTTATTGTCTGCAAAGCTATGTACGCGTGCTGCGGTATGCGGACACACTAAAAGCACCATAGTAGAACACAGAAGAAGCTTCTAAGTTGAAGCAATAGCCAGTAAGAAGTAGTATAATTCAAATTTTAGTTGTCGATTATTCACTTTTTAGCCGGCTTTGGTGGCTTGGACATGACCTAGGACCTTACGATTTTGCATGAAAGGAGATATAGCAGCCGCGTTGCACGGGAGAATGCAAAGAGTGTTCATATGTAGTAAAAACCTGAGAAATCCGTCCGTTTTCGTCATTTGTAATCGCATCGACTTAAAGCCAGATCGTCACATTGGCCGCTTTTCTCTCTGAGACGGTTACATTTATCGTCTGCAAAGCTATGTCGCGTGCTGCGGTATGCGGACACACTAAAAGCACCATAGTAGAACACAGAAGAAGTTTCTAAGTTGAAGCAATAGCCAGTAAGAAGTAGTACAATTCAAGTTTTAGTTGTCGATTATTCACTTTTTAGCCGGCTTTGGTGGCTTGGACATGACCTAGGACCTTAAGATTTTGCATGAAAGGAGGACTAGCAGTCGCGTTGCACGGGAGAATGTAAAAGTGTTCATATGTAGTAAAAACCTGAAAAATCCGTCTGTTTTCGTCATTTGTTATCATATCGACTTAGAGCCAGATCGTCACATTGGGCGCTCTTCTCTCTGAAACGGTTACATTTATCGCCTGCAAAGATATGTCGCGTGCTGCGGTATGCGGAGACACTAAAACCACCATAGTAGAAAGCAGAAGAAGCTTCTAAGTGAAGCAATAGCCAGTAAGAAGTAGTACAATTCAAGTTTTAGTTGTCGATTATTCACTTTTTAGCAGGCTTTGGTGGCTTGGACATGACCTAGGATCTTAAGATTTTACATGAAAGGAGGACTAGCAGCCGCGTATCACGGGAGCATGTGAAAAGTGTTCATATGTAGTAAAAACCTGAGAAATCCGTCCGTTTTCGTCATTTGTTATCGAATCGACTTAAAGCCAGATCGTCACATTGGCCGCTTTTCTCTCTGAGACGGTTACATTTATCGTCTGCAAAGCTATGTCGCGTGCTGTGGTATGCGGAGACACTAAAAGCACCATAGTAGAACACAGAAGAAGCTTCGAAGTTGAAGCAATAGCCAGTAAGATGTAGTACAATTCAAGTTTTAGTTGTCGATTATTCACTGTTTAGCCGGCTTTGGTCGCTTGGACATGACCTACGACCTTAAGATTTTGCATGAAAGGAGGACTAGCAGCCGCGTTGCACGGGAGAATGTGAAAAGTGTTCATATGTAGTTAAAACCTGAGAAATCCGTCCGTTTTCGTCATTTGTTATAGAATCGACTTAAAGCCAGATCGTCACATTGGCCGCTTTTCTCTCTGAGACGGTTACATTTATCGTCTGCAAAGCTATGTCGTGTGCTGCGGTATGCGGAGACACTAAAAGCACCATAGTAGAACACAGAAGAAGCTTCTAAGTTGAAGCAATAGCCAGTAAGAAGTAGTACAATTCAAGTTTTAGTTGTCGATTATTCACTTTTTAGCCGGCTTTGGTGGCTTGGATATGACCTACGACCTTAAGAGTTTCCATGAAAGGAGGACTAGCAGCCGCGTTGCACGGGAGAATGTGAAAAGTGTTCGTATGTAGTAATAACCTGAGAAATCCGTCTGTTTTCGTCATTTGTTATAGAAGCGACTTAAAGCCAGATCGTCACATTGGCCGCTTTTCTCTCTGAGACGGTTACATTTATTGTCTGCAAAGCTATGTACGCGTGCTGCGGTATGCGGACACACTAAAAGCACCATAGTAGAACACAGAAGAAGCTTCTAAGTTGAAGCAATAGCCAGTAAGAAGTAGTATAATTCAAATTTTAGTTGTCGATTATTCACTTTTTAGCCGGCTTTGGTGGCTTGGACATGACCTAGGACCTTACGATTTTGCATGAAAGGAGATATAGCAGCCGCGTTGCACGGGAGAATGCAAAGAGTGTTCATATGTAGTAAAAACCTGAGAAATCCGTCCGTTTTCGTCATTTGTAATCGCATCGACTTAAAGCCAGATCGTCACATTGGCCGCTTTTCTCTCTGAGACGGTTACATTTATCGTCTGCAAAGCTATGTCGCGTGCTGCGGTATGCGGACACACTAAAAGAACCATAGTAGAACACAGAAGAAGCTTCGAAGTTGAAGCAATAGCCAGTAAGAAGTAGTACAATTCAAGTTTTAGTTGTCGATTATTCACTTTTTAGCAGGCTTTGGTGGCTTGGACATGACCTAGGATCTTAAGATTTTGCATGAAAGGAGGACTAGCAGCCGCGTTGCACGGGAGAATGTGAAAAGTGTTCATATGTAGTAAAAACCTGAGAAATCCGTCCGTTTTCGTCATTTGTTATGGAATCGACTTAAAGCCAGATCGTCACATTGGCCGCTTTTCTCTCTGAGACGGTTACATTTATCGTCTGCAAAGCTATGTCGCGTGCTGCGGTATGCGGAGACACTAAAAGCACCATAGTAGAACACAGAAGAAACTTCGAAGTTGAAGCAATAGCCAGTAAGATGTAGTACAATTCAAGTTTTAGTTGTCGATTATTCACTGTTTAGCCGGCTTTGGTGGCTTGGATATGACCTAGGACCTTAAGATTTTGCATGAAAGGAGGACTAGCAGTCGCGTTGCACGGGAGAATGTAAAAGTGTTCATATGTAGTAAAAACCTGAAAAATCCGTCTGTTTTCGTCATTTGTTATCATATCGACTTAGAGCCAGATCGTCACATTGGGCGCTCTTCTCTCTGAAACGGTTACATTTATCGCCTGCAAAGATATGTCGCGTGCTGCGGTATGCGGAGACACTAAAACCACCATAGTAGAAAGCAGAAGAAGCTTCTAAGTGAAGCAATAGCCAGTAAGAAGTAGTACAATTCAAGTTTTAGTTGTCGATTATTCACTTTTTAGCAGGCTTTGGTGGCTTGGACATGACCTAGGATCTTAAGATTTTGCATGAAAGGAGGACTAGCAGCCGCGTTGCACGGGAGAATGTGAAAAGTGTTCATATGTAGTAAAAACCTGAGAAATCCGTCCGTTTTCGTCATTTGTTATCGAATCGACTTAAAGCCAGATCGTCACATTGGCCGCTTTTCTCTCTGAGACGGTTACATTTATCGTCTGCAAAGCTATGTCGCGTGCTGCGGTATGCGGAGACACTAAAAGCACCATAGTAGAACACAGAAGAAGCTTCGAAGTTGAAGCAATAGCCAGTAAGATGTAGTACAATTCAAGTTTTAGTTGTCGATTATTCACTGTTTAGCCGGCTTTGGTCGCTTGGACATGACCTACGACCTTAAGATTTTGCATGAAAGGAGGACTAGCAGCCGCGTTGCACGGGAGAATGTGAAAAGTGTTCATATGTAGTTAAAACCTGAGAAATCCGTCCGTTTTCGTCATTTGTTATAGAATCGACTTAAAGCCAGATCGTCACATTGGCCGCTTTTCTCTCTGAGACGGTTACATTTATCGTCTGCAAAGCTATGTCGTGTGCTGCGGTATGCGGAGACACTAAAAGCACCATAGTAGAACACAGAAGAAGCTTCTAAGTTGAAGCAATAGCCAGTAAGAAGTAGTACAATTCAAGTTTTAGTTGTCGATTATTCACTTTTTAGCCGGCTTTGGTGGCTTGGATATGACCTACGACCTTAAGAGTTTCCATGAAAGGAGGACTAGCAGCCGCGTTGCACGGGAGAATGTGAAAAGTGTTCGTATGTAGTAATAACCTGAGAAATCCGTCTGTTTTCGTCATTTGTTATAGAAGCGACTTAAAGCCAGATCGTCACATTGGCCGCTTTTCTCTCTGAGACGGTTACATTTATCGTCTGCAAAGCTATGTCGCGTGCTGCGGTATGCGGACACACTAAAAGCACCATAGTAGAACACAGAAGAAGCTTCTAAGTTGAAGCAATAGCCAGTAAGAAGTAGTATAATTCAAATTTTAGTTGTCGATTATTCACTTTTTAGCCGGCTTTGGTGGCTTGGACATGACCTAGGACCTTACGATTTTGCATGAAAGGAGATATAGCAGCCGCGTTGCACGGGAGAATGCAAAGAGTGTTCATATGTAGTAAAAACCTGAGAAATCCGTCCGTTTTTGTCATTTGTAATCGAATCGACTTAAAGCCAGATCGTCACATTGGCCGCTTTTCTCTCTGAGACGGTTACATTTATCGTCTGCAAAGCTATGTCGCGTGCTGCGGTATGCGGAGACACTAAAAGCACCATAGTAGAACACAGAAGAAGCTTCGAAGTTGAAGCAATAGCCAGTAAGATGTAGTACAATTCAAGTTTTAGTTGTCGATTATTCACTGTTTAGCCGGCTTTGGTCGCTTGGACATGACCTACGACCTTAAGATTTTGCATGAAAGGAGGACTAGCAGCCGCGTTGCACGGGAGAATGTGAAAAGTGTTCATATGTAGTTAAAACCTGAGAAATCCGTCCGTTTTCGTCATTTGTTATAGAATCGACTTAAAGCCAGATCGTCACATTGGCCGCTTTTCTCTCTGAGACGGTTACATTTATCGTCTGCAAAGCTATGTCGTGTGCTGCGGTATGCGGAGACACTAAAAGCACCATAGTAGAACACAGAAGAAGCTTCTAAGTTGAAGCAATAGCCAGTAAGAAGTAGTACAATTCAAGTTTTAGTTGTCGATTATTCACTTTTTAGCCGGCTTTGGTGGCTTGGATATGACCTACGACCTTAAGAGTTTCCATGAAAGGAGGACTAGCAGCCGCGTTGCACGGGAGAATGTGAAAAGTGTTCGTATGTAGTAATAACCTGAGAAATCCGTCTGTTTTCGTCATTTGTTATAGAAGCGACTTAAAGCCAGATCGTCACATTGGCCGCTTTTCTCTCTGAGACGGTTACATTTATCGTCTGCAAAGCTATGTCGCGTGCTGCGGTATGCGGACACACTAAAAGCACCATAGTAGAACACAGAAGAAGCTTCTAAGTTGAAGCAATAGCCAGTAAGAAGTAGTATAATTCAAATTTTAGTTGTCGATTATTCACTTTTTAGCCGGCTTTGGTGGCTTGGACATGACCTAGGACCTTACGATTTTGCATGAAAGGAGATATAGCAGCCGCGTTGCACGGGAGAATGCAAAGAGTGTTCATATGTAGTAAAAACCTGAGAAATCCGTCCGTTTTTGTCATTTGTAATCGAATCGACTTAAAGCCAGATCGTCACATTGGCCGCTTTTCTCTCTGAGACGGTTACATTTATCGTCTGCAAAGCTATGTCGCGTGCTGCGGTATGCGGACACACTAAAAGAACCATAGTAGAACACAGAAGAAGCTTCGAAGTTGAAGCAATAGCCAGTAAGAAGTAGTACAATTCAAGTTTTAGTTGTCGATTATTCACTTTTTAGCAGGCTTTGGTGGCTTGGACATGACCTAGGATCTTAAGATTTTGCATGAAAGGAGGACTAGCAGCCGCGTTGCACGGGAGAATGTGAAAAGTGTTCATATGTAGTAAAAACCTGAGAAATCCGTCCGTTTTCGTCATTTGTTATGGAATCGACTTAAAGCCAGATCGTCACATTGGCCGCTTTTCTCTCTGAGACGGTTACATTTATCGTCTGCAAAGCTATGTCGCGTGCTGCGGTATGCGGAGACACTAAAAGCACCATAGTAGAACACAGAAGAAACTTCGAAGTTGAAGCAATAGCCAGTAAGATGTAGTACAATTCAAGTTTTAGTTGTCGATTATTCACTGTTTAGCCGGCTTTGGTGGCTTGGACATGACCTAGGACCTTTCGATTTTGCATGAAAGGAGATATAGCAGCCGCGTTGCACGGGAGAATGCAAAGAGTGTTCATATGTAGTAAAAACCTGAGAAATCCGTCCGTTTTCGTCATTTGTAATCGAATCGACTTAAAGCCAGATCGTCACATTGGCCGCTTTTCTCTCTGAGACGGTTACATTTATCGTCTGCAAAGCTATGTCGCGTGCTGCGGTATGCGGACACACTAAAAGAACCATAGTAGAACACAGAAGAAGCTTCGAAGTTGAAGCAATAGCCAGTAAGAAGTAGTACAATTCAAGTTTTAGTTGTCGATTATTCACTTTTTAGCAGGCTTTGGTGGCTTGGACATGACCTAGGATCTTAAGATTTTGCATGAAAGGAGGAATAGCAGCCGCGTTGCACGGGAGAATGTGAAAAGTGTTCATATGTAGTAATAACCTGAGAAATCCGTCCGTTTTCTTCATTTGTTAACGAATCGACTTAAAGCCAGATCGTCACATTGGCCGCTTTTCTCTCTGAGACGGTTACATTTATCGTCTGCAAAGCTATGTCGCGTGCTGCGGTATGCGGAGACACTAAAAGCACCATAGTAGAACACAGAAGAAGCTTCGAAGTTGAAGCAATAGCCAGTAAGATGTAGTACAATTCAAGTTTTAGTTGTCGATTATTCACTGTTTAGCCGGCTTTGGTCGCTTGGACATGACCTACGACCTTAAGATTTTGCATGAAAGGAGGACTAGCAGCCGCGTTGCACGGGAGAATGTGAAAAGTGTTCGTATGTAGTAAAAACCTGAGAAATTCGTCTGTTTTCGTCATTTGTTATAGAAGCGACTTAAAGCCAGATCGTCACATTGGCCGCTTTTCTCTCCGAGACAGTTACATTTATTGTCTGCAAAGCTATGTCGCGTGCTGCGGTATGCGGACACACTAAAAGCACCATAGTAGAACACAGAAGAAGCTTCTAAGTTGAAGCAATAGCCAGTAAGAAGTAGTATAATTCAAATTTTAGTTGTCGATTATTCACTTTTTAGCCGGCTTTGGTGGCTTGGACATGACCTAGGACCTTACGATTTTGCATGAAAGGAGATATAGCAGCCGCGTTGCACGGAGAATGCAAAGAGTGTTCATATGTAGTAAAAACCTGAGAAATCCGTCCGTTTTCGTCATTTGTAATCGAATCGACTTAAAGCCAGATCGTCACATTGGCCGCTTTTCTCTCTGAGACGGTTACATTTATCGTCTGCAAAGCTATGTCGCGTGCTGCGGTATGCGGAGACACTAAAAGCACCATAGTAGAACACAGAAGAAGCTTCGAAGTTGCAGCAATAGCCAGTAATTTGTAGTACAATTCAAATTTTAGTTGTCGATTATTCACTTTTTAGCCGGCTTTGGTGGCTTGGACATGACCTCGGACCTTACGATTTTGCATGAAAGGAGATATAGCAGCCGCGTTGCACAGGAGAATGCGAAAAGTGTTCATATGTAGTAAAAACCTGAGAAATCCGTCCGTTTTCGTCATTTGTTATCGAATCGACTTAAAGCCAGATCGTCACATTGGCCGCTTTTCTCTCTGAGACGGTTACATTTATCGTGTGCAAAGCTATGTCGCGTGCTGCGGTATGCGGATACACTAAAAGCACCATAGTAGAACAGAGAAGAAGCTTCTAAGTTGAAGCAATAGCCAGTAAGATGTAGTACAATTCAAGTTTTAGTTGTCGATTATTCACTTTTTAGCCGGCTTTGGTGGCTTGGACATGACCTAGGACCTTAAGATTTTGCATTAAAGGAGGACTAGCAGTCGCGTTGCACGGGAGAATGTGAAAAGTGTTCATATGTAGTAAAAACCTGAAAAATCCGTCTGTTTTCGTCATTTGTTATCATATCGACTTAGAGCCAGATCGTCACATTGGCCGATTTTCTCTCTGAGACGGTTACATTTATCGGCTGCAAAGCTATGTCGCGTGCTGCGGTATGCAGAGACACTAAAAGCACCATAGTAGAACACAGAAGAAGCTTCGAAGTTGAAGCAATAGCCAGTAAGAAGTAGTACAATTAAAGTTTTAGTTGTCGATTATTCACTGTTTAGCCGGCTTTGGTGGCTTGGACATGACCTAGGACCTTAAGATTTTGCATGAAAGAAGGACTAGCAGCCGCATTGCACGGGAGAATGTGAAAAGTGTTCATATGTAGTAAAAACCTGGGAATACCGTCTGTTTTCGTCATCTGTTATCGAATCGACTTAAAGCCAGATCGTCACATTGGCCGCTTTTCTCTCTGAGACGGTTACATTTATTGCCTGCAAAGCTATGTCGCGTGCTGCGGTATGCGGAGACACTAAAAGCACCATAGTAGAACACAGAAGAAGCTTCGAAGTTAAAGCAATAGCCAGTAAGATGTAGTACAATTCAAGTTTTAGTTGTCGATTATTCACTGTTTAGCCGGCTTTGGTCGCTTGGACATGACCTACGACCTTAAGATTTTGCATGAAAGGAGGACTAGCAGCCGCGTTGCACGGTAGAATGTGAAAAGTGTTCATATGTATTTAAAACCTGAGAAATCCGTCGGTTTTCGTCATTTGTTATAGAATCGACTTAAAGCCAGATCGTCACATTGGCCGCTTTTCTCTCTGAGACGGTTACATTTATCGTCTGCAAAGCTATGTCGTGTGCTGCGGTATGCGGAGACACTATTGAGCACCATAGTAGAACACAGAAGAAGCTTCTAAGTTGAAGCAATAGCCAGTAAGAAGTAGTACAATTCAAGTTTTAGTTGTCGATTATTCACTTTTTAGCCGGCTTTGGTGGCTTGGATATGACCTACGACCTTAAGATTTTCCATGAAAGGAGGACTAGCAGCCGCGTTGCACGGGAGAATGTGAAAAGTGTTCGTATGTAGTAAAAACCTGAGAAATTCGTCTGTTTTCGTCATTTGTTATAGAAGCGACTTAAAGCCAGATCGTCACATTGGCCGCTTTTCTCTCTGAGACAGTTACATTTATTGTCTGCAAAGCTATGTCGCGTGCTGCGGTATGCGGACACACTAAAAGCACCATAGTAGAACACAGAAGAAGCTTCTAAGTTGAAGCAATAGCCAGTAAGAAGTAGTATAATTCAAATTTTAGTTGTCGATTATTCACTTTTTAGCCGGCTTTGGTGGCTTGGACATGACCTAGGACCTTACGATTTTGCATGAAAGGAGATATAGCAGCCGCGTTGCACGGGAGAATGCAAAGAGTGTTCATATGTAGTAAAAACCTGAGAAATCCGTCCGTTTTCGTCATTTGTTATCGAATCGACTTAAAGCCAGATCGTCACATTGGCCGCTTTTCTCTCTGAGACGGTTACATTTATCGTCTGCAAAGCTATGTCGCGTGCTGCGGTATGCGGAGACCCAAAACCACCATAGTAGAACACAGAAGAAGCTTCTAAGTTGAAGCAATAGCCAGTAAGAAGTAGTACAATTCAAGTTTTAGTTGTCGATTATTCACTTTTTAGCCGGCTTTGGTGGCTTGGACATGACCAAGGACCTTACGATTTTGCATGAAAGGAGATATAGCAGCCGCGTTGCACGGGAGAATGCGAAAAGTGTTCATATATAGTAAAAACCTGAGAAATCCGTTCGTCTTCGAAATTTGTTATCGAATCGACTTTAAGCCAGATCGCCACATTGGCCACTTTTCTCTCTGAGACGGTTACATTTATCGTCTGCAAAGCTATGTCGCGTGCTGCGGTATGCGGAGACACTAAAAGCACCATAGTAGAACACAGAAGAAGCTTCTAAGTTGAAGAAATAGCCAGTACGAAGTAGTACAATTCAAGTTTTAGTTGTCGATTATTCACTTTTTAGCCGGCATTGGTGGCTTGGACATGACCTAGGACCTTAAGATTTTGCATGAAAGGAGGACTAGCAGCCACGTTGCACGGGAGAATGTGAAAAGTTTTCATATGTAGTAAAAACCTGAGAAATCCGTCCGTTTTTGTCATTTGTTATCGAATCGACTTAAAGAGAAATCGTCACATTGGCCGATTTTCTCTCTGAGACGGTTACATTTATCGGCTGCAAAGCTATGTCGCGTGCTGCGGTATGCAGAGACACTAAAAGCACCATAGTAGAAAGCAGAAGAAGCTTCTAAGTTGAAGCAATAGCCAGTAAGAAGTAGTACAATTCAAGTTTTAGTTGTCGATTATTCACTTTTTAGCCGGCTTTGGTGGCTTGGACATGACCTAGGATCTTAAGATTTTGCATGAAAGGAGGACTAGCAGCCGCGTTGCACGGGAGAATGTGAAAAGTGTTCATATGTAGTAAAACCTGAGAAATCCGTCCGTTTTCGTCATTTGTTATCGAATCGACTTAAAGCCAGATCGTCACATTGGCCGCTTTTCTCTCTGAGACGGTTACATTTATCGTCTGCAAAGCTATGTCGCGTGCTGCGGTATGCGGAGACCCAAAACCACCATAGTAGAACACAGAAGAAGCTTCTAAGTTGAAGCAATAGCCAGTAAGAAGTAGTACAATTCAAGTTTTAGTTGTCGATTATTCACTTTTTAGCCGGCTTTGGTGGCTTGGACATGACCTAGGACCTTAAGATTTTGCATGAAAGGAGGACTAGCAGTCGCGTTGCACGGGAGAATGTAAAAGTGTTCATATGTAGTAAAAACCTGAAAAATCCGTCTGTTTTCGTCATTTGTTATCATATCGACTTAGAGCCAGATCGTCACATTGGCCGATTTTCTCTCTGAGACACTTACATTTATCGGCTGCAAAGCTATGTCGCGTGCTGCGGTATGCAGAGACACTAAAAGCACCATAGTAGAACACAGAAGAAACTTCTAAGTTGAAGCAATAGCCAGTAAGAAGTAGTACAATTGAAGTTTTAGTTGTCGATTATTCACTTTTTAGCCGGCTTTGGTGGCTTGGACATGACCTAGGACCTTAAGATTTTTCATGAAAGGAGGACTAGCAGCCGCGTTGCACGGGAGAATGTGAAAAGTGTTCATATGTAGTAAAAACCTGAGAAATCCGTCCGTTTTCGTCATTTGTTATCGAATCGACTTAAAGCCAGATCGTCACATTGGCCGCTTTTCTCTCTGAGACGGTTACATTTATCGTCTGCAAAGCTATGTCGCGTGCTGCGGTATGCGGAGACACTAAAAGCACCATAGTAGAACACAGAAGAAGCTTCGAAGTTGAAGCAATAGCCAGTAAGATGTAGTACAATTCAAGTTTTAGTTGTGGATTATTCACTGTTTAGCCGGCTTTGGTCGCTTGGACATGACCTACGACCTTAAGATTTTGCATGAAAGGAGGACTAGCAGCCGCGTTGCACGGGAGAATGTGAAAAGTGTTCATATGTAGTAAAAACCTGAGAAATCCGTCCGTTTTCGTCATTTGTTATCGAATCGACTTAAAGCCAGATCGTCACATTGGCCGCTTTTCTCTCTGAGACGGTTACATTTATCGTCTGCAAAGCTATGTCGCGTGCTGCGGTATGCGGAGACACTAAAAGCACCATAGTAGAACACAGAAGAAGCTTCGAAGTTGAAGCAATAGCCAGTAAGATGTAGTACAATTCAAGTTTTAGTTGTCGATTATTCACTGTTTAGCCGGCTTTGGTCGCTTGGACATGACCTACGACCTTAAGATTTTGCATGAAAGGAGGACTAGCAGCCGCGTTGCACGGGAGAATGTGAAAAGTGTTCATATGTAGTTAAAACCTGAGAAATCCGTCGGTTTTCGTCATTTGTTATAGAATCGACTTAAAGCCAGATCGTCACATTGGCCGCTTTTCTCTCTGAGACGGTTACATTTATCGTCTGCAAAGCTATGTCGTGTGCTGCGGTATGCGGAGACACTATTGAGCACCATAGTAGAACACAGAAGAAGCTTCTAAGTTGAAGCAATAGCCAGTAAGAAGTAGTACAATTCAAGTTTTAGTTGTCGATTATTCACTTTTTAGCCGGCTTTGGTGGCTTGGATATGACCTACGACCTTAAGATTTTCCATGAAAGGAGGACTAGCAGCCGCGTTGCACGGGAGAATGTGAAAAGTGTTCGTATGTAGTAAAAACCTGAGAAATTCGTCTGTTTTCGTCATTTGTTATAGAAGCGACTTAAAGCCAGATCGTCACATTGGCCGCTTTTCTCTCTGAGACAGTTACATTTATTGTCTGCAAAGCTATGTCGCGTGCTGCGGTATGCGGACACACTAAAAGCACCATAGTAGAACACAGAAGAAGCTTCTAAGTTGAAGCAATAGCCAGTAAAAAGTAGTATAATTCAATTTTTAGTTGTCGATTATTCACTTTTTAGCCGGCTTTGGTGGCTTGGACATGACCTAGGACCTTATGATTTTGCATAAAAGGAGATATAGCAGCCGCGTTGCACGGGAGAATGCAAAGAGTGTTCATATGTAGTAAAAACCTGAGAAATCCGTCCGTTTTCGTCATTTGTTATCGAATCGACTTAAAGCCAGATCGTCACATTGGCTGCTTTACTCTCTGAGACGGTTACATTTATCGTCTGCAAAGCTATGTCGCGTGCTGCGGTATGCGGATACACTAAAAGCACCATAGTAGAACACAGAAGAAGCTTCTAAGTTGAGGCAATAGCCAGTAAGAAGTAGTACAATTCAAGTTTTAGTTGTCGATTATTCACTGTTTAGCCGGCTTTGGTCGCTTGGACATGACCTACGACCTTAAGATTTTGCATGAAAGGAGGACTAGCAGCCGCGTTGCACGGGAGAATGTGAAAAGTGTTCGTATGTAGTAAAAACCTGAGAAATCCGTTCGTCTTCGAAATTTGTTATCGAATCGACTTTAAGCCAGATCGTCACATTGGCCACTTTTCTCTCTGAGACGGTTACATTTATCGTCTGCAAAGATATGTCGCGTGCTGCGGTATGCGGAGACACTAAAAGCACCATAGTAGAACACAGAAGAAGCTTCTTAAGTTGAGGCAATAGCCAGTAAGAAGTAGTACAATTCAAGTTTTAGTTGTCGATTATTCACTTTTTAGCCGGTATTGGTGGCTTGGACATGACCTAGGACCTTAAGATTTTGCATGAAAGGAGGACTAGCAGCCACGTTGCACGGGAGAATGTGAAAAGTTTTCATATGTAGTAAAAACCTGAGAAATCCGTCCGTTTTCGTCATTTGTTATCGAATCGATTTAAAGAGAAATCGTCACATTGGCCGATTTTCTCTCTGAGACGGTTACATTTATCGGCTGCAAAGCTATGTCGCGTGCTGCGGTATGCAGAGACACTAAAAGCACCATAGTAGAAAGCAGAAGAAGCTTCTAAGTTGAAGCAATAGCCAGTAAGAAGTAGTACAATTCAAGTTTTAGTTGTCGATTATTCACTTTTTAGCCGGCTTTGGTGGCTTGGACATGACCTAGGACCTTAAGATTTTGCATGAAAGGAGGACTAGCAGTCGCGTTGCACGGGAGAATGTAAAAGTGTTCATATGTAGTAAAAACCTGAAAAATCCGTCTGTTTTCGTCATTTGTTATCATATCGACTTAGAGCCAGATCGTCACATTGGCCGATTTTCTCTCTGAGACGGTTACATTTATCGGCTGCAAAGCTATGTCGCGTGCTGCGGTATGCAGAGACACTAAAAGCACCATAGTAGAACACAGAAGAAACTTCTAAGTTGAAGCAATAGCCAGTAAGAAGTAGTACAATTGAAGTTTTAGTTGTCGATTATTCACTTTTTAGCCGGCTTTGGTGGCTTGGACATGACCTAGGACCTTAAGATTTTGCATGAAAGAAGGACTAGCAGCCGCGTTGCACGGGAGAATGTGAAAAGTGTTCATATGTAGTAAAAACCTGGGAATACCGTCTGTTTTCGTTATCTGTTATCGAATCGACTTAAAGCCAGATCGTCACATTGGCCGCTTTTCTCTCTGAGACGGTTACATTTATTGTCTGCAAAGCTATGTCGCGTGCTGCGGTATGCGGACACACTAAAAGCACCATAGTAGAACACAGAAGAAGCTTCTAAGTTGAAGCAATAGCCAGTAAAAAGTAGTATAATTCAATTTTTAGTTGTCGATTATTCACTTTTTAGCCGGCTTTGGTGGCTTGGACATGACCTAGGACCTTAAGATTTTGCATGAAAGGAGATATAGCAGCCGCGTTGCACGGGAGAATGCAAAGAGTGTTCATATGTAGTAAAAACCTGAGAAATCCGTCCGTTTTCGTCATTTGTTATCGAATCGACTTAAAGCCAGATCGTCACATTGGCTGCTTTACTCTCTGAGACGGTTACATTTATCGTCTGCAAAGCTATGTCGCGTGCTGCGGTATGCGGATACACTAAAAGCACCATAGTAGAACACAGAAGAAGCTTCTAAGTTGAGGCAATAGCCAGTAAGAAGTAGTACAATTCAAGTTTTAGTTGTCGATTATTCACTGTTTAGCCGGCTTTGGTCGCTTGGACATGACCTACGACCTTAAGATTTTGCATGAAAGGAGGACTAGCAGCCGCGTTGCACGGGAGAATGTGAAAAGTGTTCGTATGTAGTAAAAACCTGAGAAATCCGTTCGTCTTCGAAATTTGTTATCGAATCGACTTTAAGCCAGATCGTCACATTGGCCACTTTTCTCTCTGAGACGGTTACATTTATCGTCTGCAAAGCTATGTCGCGTGCTGCGGTATGCGGAGACACTAAAAGCACCATAGTAGAACACAGAAGAAGCTTCTTAAGTTGAGGCAATAGCCAGTAAGAAGTAGTACAATTCAAGTTTTAGTTGTCGATTATTCACTTTTTAGCCGGTATTGGTGGCTTGGACATGACCTAGGACCTTAAGATTTTGCATGAAAGGAGGACTAGCAGCCACGTTGCACGGGAGAATGTGAAAAGTTTTCATATGTAGTAAAAACCTGAGAAATCCGTCCGTTTTCGTCATTTGTTATCGAATCGATTTAAAGAGAAATCGTCACATTGGCCGATTTTCTCTCTGAGACGGTTACATTTATCGGCTGCAAAGCTATGTCGCGTGCTGCGGTATGCAGAGACACTAAAAGCACCATAGTAGAAAGCAGAAGAAGCTTCTAAGTTGAAGCAATAGCCAGTAAGAAGTAGTACAATTCAAGTTTTAGTTGTCGATTATTCACTTTTTAGCCGGCTTTGGTGGCTTGGACATGACCTAGGACCTTAAGATTTTGCATGAAAGGAGGACTAGCAGTCGCGTTGCACGGGAGAATGTAAAAGTGTTCATATGTAGTAAAAACCTGAAAAATCCGTCTGTTTTCGTCATTTGTTATCATATCGACTTAGAGCCAGATCGTCACATTGGCCGATTTTCTCTCTGAGACGGTTACATTTATCGGCTGCAAAGCTATGTCGCGTGCTGCGGTATGCAGAGACACTAAAAGCACCATAGTAGAACACAGAAGAAACTTCTAAGTTGAAGCAATAGCCAGTAAGAAGTAGTACAATTGAAGTTTTAGTTGTCGATTATTCACTTTTTAGCCGGCTTTGGTGGCTTGGACATGACCTAGGACCTTAAGATTTTGCATGAAAGAAGGACTAGCAGCCGCGTTGCACGGGAGAATGTGAAAAGTGTTCATATGTAGTAAAAACCTGGGAATACCGTCTGTTTTCGTCATCTGTTATCGAATCGACTTAAAGCCAGATCGTCACATTGGCCGCTTTTCTCTCTGAGACGGTTACATTTATTGTCTGCAAAGCTATGTCGCGTGCTGCGGTATGCGGACACACTAAAAGAACCATAGTAGAACACAGAAGAAGCTTCGAAGTTGAAGCAATAGCCAGTAAGAAGTAGTACAATTCAAGTTTTAGTTGTCGATTATTCACTTTTTAGCAGGCTTTGGTGGCTTGGACATGACCTAGGATCTTAAGATTTTTCATGAAAGGAGGACTAGCAGCCGCGTTGCACGGGAGAATGTGAAAAGTGTTCATATGTAGTAAAAACCTGAGAAATCCGTCCGTTTTCGTCATTTGTTATCGAATCGACTTAAAGCCAGATCGTCACATTGGCCGCTTTTCTCTCTGAGACGGTTACATTTATCGTCTGCAAAGCTATGTCGCGTGCTGCGGTATGCGGAGACACTAAAAGCACCATAGTAGAACACAGAAGAAGCTTCGAAGTTGAAGCAATAGCCAGTAAGATGTAGTACAATTCAAGTTTTAGTTGTCGATTATTCACTGTTTAGCCGGCTTTGGTCGCTTGGACATGACCTACGACCTTAAGATTTTGCATGAAAGGAGGACTAGCAGCCGCGTTGCACGGGAGAATGTGAAAAGTGTTCATATGTAGTTAAAACCTGAGAAATCCGTCCGTTTTCGTCATTTGTTAAGGAATCGACTTAAAGCCAGATCGTCACATTGGCCACTTTTCTCTCTGAGACGGTTACATTTATCGTCTGCAAAGCTATGTCGTGTGCTGCGGTATGCGGAGACACTAAAAGCACCATAGTAGAACACAGAAGAAGCTTCTAAGTTGAAGCAATAGCCAGTAAGAAGTAGTACAATTCAAGTTTTAGTTGTCGATTATTCACTTTTTAGCCGGCTTTGGTGGCTTGGATATGACCTACGACCTTAAGATTTTCCATGAAAGGAGGACTAGCAGCCGCGTTGCACGGGAGAATGTGAAAAGTGTTCGTATGTAGTAAAAACCTGAGAAATCCCTCTGTTTTCGTCATTTGTTATAGAAGCGACTTAAAGCCAGATCGTCACATTGGCCGCTTTTCTCTCTGAGACAGTTACATTTATTGTCTGCAAAGCTATGTCGCGTGCTGCGGTATGCGGACACACTAAAAGCACCATAGTAGAACAAAGAAGAAGCTTCGAAGTTGAAGCAATAGACAGTAAGAAGTAGTATAATTCAAATTTTAGTTGTCGATTATTCACTTTTTAGCCGGCTTTGGTGGCTTGGACATGACCTAGGACCTTACGATTTTGCATGAAAGGAGATATAGCAGCCGCGTTGCACGGGAGAATGCAAAGAGTGTTCATATGTAGTAAAAACCTGAGAAATCCGTCCGTTTTCGTCATTTGTAATCGAATCGACTTAAAGCCAGATCGTCACATTGGCCGCTTTTCTCTCTGAGACGGTTACATTTATCGTCTGCAAAGCTATGTCGCGTGCTGCGGTATGCGGAGACACTAAAAGCACCATAGTAGAACACAGAAGAAGCTTCGAAGTTGAAGCAATAGCCAGTAATTTGTAGTACAATTCAAATTTTAGTTGTCGATTATTCACTTTTTAGCCGGCTTTGGTGGCTTGGACATGACCTCGGACCTTACGATTTTGCATGAAAGGAGATATAGCAGCCGCGTTGCACGGGAGAATGCGAAAAGTGTTCATATGTAGTAAAAACCTGAGAAATCCGTCCGTTTTCGTCATTTGTAATCGAATCGACTTAAAGCCAGATCGTCACATTGGCCGCTTTTCTCTCTGAGACGGTTACATTTATCGTCTGCAAAGCTATGTCGCGTGCTGCGGTATGCGGAGACCCAAAACCACCATAGTAGAACACAGAAGAAGCTTCTAAGTTGAAGCAATAGCCAGTAAGAAGTAGTACAATTCAAGTTTTAGTTGTCGATTATTCACTTTTTAGCCGGCTTTGGTGGCTTGGACATGACCTAGGACCTTAAGATTTTGCATGAAAGGAGGACTAGCAGTCGCGTTGCACGGGAGAATGTAAAAGTGTTCATATGTAGTAAAAACCTGAAAAATCCGTCTGTTTTCGTCATTTGTTATCATATCGACTTAGAGCCAGATCGTCACATTGGCCGATTTTCTCTCTGAGACGGTTACATTTATCGGCTGCAAAGCTATGTCGCGTGCTGCGGTATGCAGAGACACTAAAAGCACCATAGTAGAACACAGAAGAAACTTCTAAGTTGAAGCAATAGCCAGTAAGAAGTAGTACAATTGAAGTTTTAGTTGTCGATTATTCACTTTTTAGCCGGCTTTGGTGGCTTGGACATGACCTAGGACCTTAAGATTTTGCATGAAAGAAGGACTAGCAGCCGCGTTGCACGGGAGAATGTGAAAAGTGTTCATATGTAGTAAAAACCTGGGAATACCGTCTGTTTTCGTCATCTGTTATCGAATCGACTTAAAGCCAGATCGTCACATTGGCCGCTTTTCTCTCTGAGACGGTTACATTTATTGTCTGCAAAGCTATGTCGCGTGCTGCGGTATGCGGACACACTAAAAGAACCATAGTAGAACACAGAAGAAGCTTCGAAGTTGAAGCAATAGCCAGTAAGAAGTAGTACAATTCAAGTTTTAGTTGTCGATTATTCACTTTTTAGCAGGCTTTGGTGGCTTGGACATGACCTAGGATCTTAAGATTTTTCATGAAAGGAGGACTAGCAGCCGCGTTGCACGGGAGAATGTGAAAAGTGTTCATATGTAGTAAAAACCTGAGAAATCCGTCCGTTTTCGTCATTTGTTATCGAATCGACTTAAAGCCAGATCGTCACATTGGCCGCTTTTCTCTCTGAGACGGTTACATTTATCGTCTGCAAAGCTATGTCGCGTGCTGCGGTATGCGGAGACACTAAAAGCACCATAGTAGAACACAGAAGAAGCTTCGAAGTTGAAGCAATAGCCAGTAAGATGTAGTACAATTCAAGTTTTAGTTGTCGATTATTCACTGTTTAGCCGGCTTTGGTCGCTTGGACATGACCTACGACCTTAAGATTTTGCATGAAAGGAGGACTAGCAGCCGCGTTGCACGGGAGAATGTGAAAAGTGTTCATATGTAGTTAAAACCTGAGAAATCCGTCCGTTTTCGTCATTTGTTAAGGAATCGACTTAAAGCCAGATCGTCACATTGGCCACTTTTCTCTCTGAGACGGTTACATTTATCGTCTGCAAAGCTATGTCGTGTGCTGCGGTATGCGGAGACACTAAAAGCACCATAGTAGAACACAGAAGAAGCTTCTAAGTTGAAGCAATAGCCAGTAAGAAGTAGTACAATTCAAGTTTTAGTTGTCGATTATTCACTATTTAGCCGGCTTTGGTGGCTTGGATATGACCTACGACCTTAAGATTTTCCATGAAAGGAGGACTAGCAGCCGCGTTGCACGGGAGAATGTGAAAAGTGTTCGTATGTAGTAAAAACCTGAGAAATCCGTCTGTTTTCGTCATTTGTTATAGAAGCGACTTAAAGCCAGATCGTCACATTGGCCGCTTTTCTCTCTGAGACAGTTACATTTATTGTCTGCAAAGCTATGTCGCGTGCTGCGGTATGCGGACACACTAAAAGCACCATAGTAGAACACAGAAGAAGCTTCTAAGTTGAAGCAATAGCCAGTAAGAAGTAGTATAATTCAAATTTTAGTTGTCGATTATTCACTTTTTAGCCGGCTTTGGTGGCTTGGACATGACCTAGGACCTTACGATTTTGCATGAAAGGAGATATAGCAGCCGCGTTGCACGGGAGAATGCAAAGAGTGTTCATATGTAGTAAAAACCTGAGAAATCCGTCCGTTTTCGTCATTTGTAATCGAATCGACTTAAAGCCAGATCGTCACATTGGCCGCTTTTCTCTCTGAGACGGTTACATTTATCGTCTGCAAAGCTATGTCGCGTGCTGCGGTATGCGGAGACACTAAAAGCACCATAGTAGAACACAGAAGAAGCTTCGAAGTTGAAGCAATAGCCAGTAATTTGTAGTACAATTCAAATTTTAGTTGTCGATTATTCACTTTTTAGCCGGCTTTGGTGGCTTGGACATGACCTCGGACCTTACGATTTTGCATGAAAGGAGATATAGCAGCCGCGTTGCACGGGAGAATGCGAAAAGTGTTCATATGTAGTAAAAACCTGAGAAATCCGTCCGTTTTCGTCATTTGTTATCGAATCGACTTAAAGCCAGATCGTCACATTGGCCGCTTTTCTCTCTGAGACGGTTACATTTATCGTCTGCAAAGCTATGTCGCGTGCTGCGGTATGCGGATACACTAAAAGCACCATAGTAGAACACAGAAGAAGCTTCTAAGTTGAAGCAATAGCCAGTAAGAAGTAGTACAATTCAAGTTTTAGTTGTCGATTATTCTCTTTTTAGCCGGCTTTGGTGGCTTGGACATGACCTAGGACCTAAAGATTTTGCATGAAATTAGGACTGGCAGCCGTGTTGCACGGGAGAATGTGAAAAGTGTTCATATGTAGTAAAAACCTGAGAAATCCGTCGGTTTTCGTCATTTGATATCGAATCGACTTAAAGCCAGATCGTCACATTGGCCGCTTTTCTCTCTGAGACGGTTACATTTATCGTCTGCAAAGCTATGTCGCGTGCTGCGGTATGGGGAGACACTAAAAGCACCATAGTAGAACACAGAAGAAGCTTCTAAGTTGAAGCAATAGCCAGTAAGAAGTAATACAATTCAAGTTTCAGTTGTCGATTATTCACTTTTTAGCCGGATTTGGTGGCTTGGACATGACCTAGGACCTTAAGATCTTGCATGAAAGGAGGACTAGCAGCCGCGTTGCACGGGAGAATTTGAAAAGTGTTCATATGTAGTAAAAACCTGAGAAATCCGTCTGTTTTCGTCATTTGTTATCATATCGACTTAGAGCCAGATCGTAACATTGGCCGCTATTCTCTCTGAAACGGTTACATTTATCGTCTGCAAAGCTATGTCGCGTGCTGCGGTATGCGGAGTCACTAAAAGCACCATAGTAGAACACAGAAGCAGCTTCTAAGTTGAAGCAATAGCCAGTAAGAAGTAGTAGAATTCAAATTTTAGTTGTCGATTATTCACTTTTTAGCCGGCTTTGGTGTCTTGGACATGACCTAGGACCTTAAGATTTTGCATGAAAGGAGGACTAGCAGCCGCGTTGCACGGGAGAATGTGAAAAGTGTTCATATGTAGTAAAAACCTGAGAAATCCGTCTGTTTTCGTCATTGGTTATAGAAGCGACTTAAAGCTAGATCGTCACATTGGCCGCTTTTCTCTCTGAGACGGTTACATTTATCGTCTGCAAAGGTATGTCGCGTGCTGCGGTATGCGGAGACACTAAAAGCACCATAGCAGAACACAGAAGAAGCTTCAAAGTTGAAGCAATTACCAGTAAGAAGTAGTACAATTCAAATTTCAGTTGCCGATTATTCACTTTTTAACCGGCTTTGGTGGCTTGGACATGACCTAGGACCTTACGATTTTGCATGAAAGGTGGACTAGCAGTCGCGTTGCACGGGAGAATGCGAAAAGTGTTCATATGTAGTAAAAACCTGAGAAATCCGTCCGTTTTCGTCATTTGTTATCGAATCGACTTAAAGCCAGATCGTCACATTGGCCGCTTTTCTCTCTAAGACGGTTACATTTATCGTCTGCAAAGCTATGTCGCGTACTGCGTTATGCGGAGACACCAAAAGCACCATTGTAGAACACAGAAGAAGCTTCTAAGTTGAAGCAATAGCCAGTCAGAAGTAGTACAATTCAAGTTTTAGTTGTCGATTGTTCACTTTTTAGCCAGCTTTGGTGGCTTGGACATGACCTAGGACCTTAAGATTTTGCATGAAAGGAGGACTAGCAGCCGCGTTGCACGGGAGAATGTGAAAAGTGTTCATATGTAGTAAAAACCTGGGAATACCGTCTGTTTTCGTCATCTGTTATCGAATCGACTTAAAGCCAGATCGTCACATTGGCCGCTTTTCTCTCTGAGACGGTTACATTTATTGTCTGCAAAGCTATGTCGCGTGCTGCGGTATGCGGACACACTAAAAGAACCATAGTAGAACACAGAAGAAGCTTCGAAGTTGAAGCAATAGCCAGTAAGAAGTAGTACAATTCAAGTTTTAGTTGTCGATTATTCACTTTTTAGCAGGCTTTGGTGGCTTGGACATGACCTAGGATCTTAAGATTTTTCATGAAAGGAGGACTAGCAGCCGCGTTGCACGGGAGAATGTGAAAAGTGTTCATATGTAGTAAAAACCTGAGAAATCCGTCCGTTTTCGTCATTTGTTATCGAATCGACTTAAAGCCAGATCGTCACATTGGCCGCTTTTCTCTCTGAGACGGTTACATTTATCGTCTGCAAAGCTATGTCGCGTGCTGCGGTATGCGGAGACACTAAAAGCACCATAGTAGAACACAGAAGAAGCTTCGAAGTTGAAGCAATAGCCAGTAAGATGTAGTACAATTCAAGTTTTAGTTGTCGATTATTCACTGTTTAGCCGGCTTTGGTCGCTTGGACATGACCTACGACCTTAAGATTTTGCATGAAAGGAGGACTAGCAGCCGCGTTGCACGGGAGAATGTGAAAAGTGTTCATATGTAGTTAAAACCTGAGAAATCCGTCCGTTTTCGTCATTTGTTAAGGAATCGACTTAAAGCCAGATCGTCACATTGGCCACTTTTCTCTCTGAGACGGTTACATTTATCGTCTGCAAAGCTATGTCGTGTGCTGCGGTATGCGGAGACACTAAAAGCACCATAGTAGAACACAGAAGAAGCTTCTAAGTTGAAGCAATAGCCAGTAAGAAGTAGTACAATTCAAGTTTTAGTTGTCGATTATTCACTTTTTAGCCGGCTTTGGTGGCTTGGATATGACCTACGACCTTAAGATTTTCCATGAAAGGAGGACTAGCAGCCGCGTTGCACGGGAGAATGTGAAAAGTGTTCGTATGTAGTAAAAACCTGAGAAATCCCTCTGTTTTCGTCATTTGTTATAGAAGCGACTTAAAGCCAGATCGTCACATTGGCCGCTTTTCTCTCTGAGACAGTTACATTTATTGTCTGCAAAGCTATGTCGCGTGCTGCGGTATGCGGACACACTAAAAGCACCATAGTAGAACAAAGAAGAAGCTTCGAAGTTGAAGCAATAGACAGTAAGAAGTAGTATAATTCAAATTTTAGTTGTCGATTATTCACTTTTTAGCCGGCTTTGGTGGCTTGGACATGACCTAGGACCTTACGATTTTGCATGAAAGGAGATATAGCAGCCGCGTTGCACGGGAGAATGCAAAGAGTGTTCATATGTAGTAAAAACCTGAGAAATCCGTCCGTTTTCGTCATTTGTAATCGAATCGACTTAAAGCCAGATCGTCACATTGGCCGCTTTTCTCTCTGAGACGGTTACATTTATCGTCTGCAAAGCTATGTCGCGTGCTGCGGTATGCGGAGACACTAAAAGCACCATAGTAGAACACAGAAGAAGCTTCGAAGTTGAAGCAATAGCCAGTAATTTGTAGTACAATTCAAATTTTAGTTGTCGATTATTCACTTTTTAGCCGGCTTTGGTGGCTTGGACATGACCTCGGACCTTACGATTTTGCATGAAAGGAGATATAGCAGCCGCGTTGCACGGGAGAATGCGAAAAGTGTTCATATGTAGTAAAAACCTGAGAAATCCGTCCGTTTTCGTCATTTGTAATCGAATCGACTTAAAGCCAGATCGTCACATTGGCCGCTTTTCTCTCTGAGACGGTTACATTTATCGTCTGCAAAGCTATGTCGCGTGCTGCGGTATGCGGAGACCCAAAACCACCATAGTAGAACACAGAAGAAGCTTCTAAGTTGAAGCAATAGCCAGTAAGAAGTAGTACAATTCAAGTTTTAGTTGTCGATTATTCACTTTTTAGCCGGCTTTGGTGGCTTGGACATGACCTAGGACCTTAAGATTTTGCATGAAAGGAGGACTAGCAGTCGCGTTGCACGGGAGAATGTAAAAGTGTTCATATGTAGTAAAAACCTGAAAAATCCGTCTGTTTTCGTCATTTGTTATCATATCGACTTAGAGCCAGATCGTCACATTGGCCGATTTTCTCTCTGAGACGGTTACATTTATCGGCTGCAAAGCTATGTCGCGTGCTGCGGTATGCAGAGACACTAAAAGCACCATAGTAGAACACAGAAGAAACTTCTAAGTTGAAGCAATAGCCAGTAAGAAGTAGTACAATTGAAGTTTTAGTTGTCGATTATTCACTTTTTAGCCGGCTTTGGTGGCTTGGACATGACCTAGGACCTTAAGATTTTGCATGAAAGAAGGACTAGCAGCCGCGTTGCACGGGAGAATGTGAAAAGTGTTCATATGTAGTAAAAACCTGGGAATACCGTCTGTTTTCGTCATCTGTTATCGAATCGACTTAAAGCCAGATCGTCACATTGGCCGCTTTTCTCTCTGAGACGGTTACATTTATTGTCTGCAAAGCTATGTCGCGTGCTGCGGTATGCGGACACACTAAAAGAACCATAGTAGAACACAGAAGAAGCTTCGAAGTTGAAGCAATAGCCAGTAAGAAGTAGTACAATTCAAGTTTTAGTTGTCGATTATTCACTTTTTAGCAGGCTTTGGTGGCTTGGACATGACCTAGGATCTTAAGATTTTTCATGAAAGGAGGACTAGCAGCCGCGTTGCACGGGAGAATGTGAAAAGTGTTCATATGTAGTAAAAACCTGAGAAATCCGTCCGTTTTCGTCATTTGTTATCGAATCGACTTAAAGCCAGATCGTCACATTGGCCGCTTTTCTCTCTGAGACGGTTACATTTATCGTCTGCAAAGAAATGTCGCGTGCTGCGGTATGCGGAGACACTAAAAGCACCATAGTAGAACACAGAAGAAGCTTCGAAGTTGAAGCAATAGCCAGTAAGATGTAGTACAATTCAAGTTTTAGTTGTCGATTATTCACTGTTTAGCCGGCTTTGGTCGCTTGGACATGACCTACGACCTTAAGATTTTGCATGAAAGGAGGACTAGCAGCCGCGTTGCACGGGAGAATGTGAAAAGTGTTCATATGTAGTTAAAACCTGAGAAATCCGTCCGTTTTCGTCATTTGTTAAGGAATCGACTTAAAGCCAGATCGTCACATTGGCCACTTTTCTCTCTGAGACGGTTACATTTATCGTCTGCAAAGCTATGTCGTGTGCTGCGGTATGCGGAGACACTAAAAGCACCATAGTAGAACACAGAAGAAGCTTCTAAGTTGAAGCAATAGCCAGTAAGAAGTAGTACAATTCAAGTTTTAGTTGTCGATTATTCACTATTTAGCCGGCTTTGGTGGCTTGGATATGACCTACGACCTTAAGATTTTCCATGAAAGGAGGACTAGCAGCCGCGTTGCACGGGAGAATGTGAAAAGTGTTCGTATGTAGTAAAAACCTGAGAAATCCGTCTGTTTTCGTCATTTGTTATAGAAGCGACTTAAAGCCAGATCGTCACATTGGCCGCTTTTCTCTCTGAGACAGTTACATTTATTGTCTGCAAAGCTATGTCGCGTGCTGCGGTATGCGGACACACTAAAAGCACCATAGTAGAACACAGAAGAAGCTTCTAAGTTGAAGCAATAGCCAGTAAGAAGTAGTATAATTCAAATTTTAGTTGTCGATTATTCACTTTTTAGCCGGCTTTGGTGGCTTGGACATGACCTAGGACCTTACGATTTTGCATGAAAGGAGATATAGCAGCCGCGTTGCACGGGAGAATGCAAAGAGTGTTCATATGTAGTAAAAACCTGAGAAATCCGTCCGTTTTCGTCATTTGTAATCGAATCGACTTAAAGCCAGATCGTCACATTGGCCGCTTTTCTCTCTGAGACGGTTACATTTATCGTCTGCAAAGCTATGTCGCGTGCTGCGGTATGCGGAGACACTAAAAGCACCATAGTAGAACACAGAAGAAGCTTCGAAGTTGAAGCAATAGCCAGTAATTTGTAGTACAATTCAAATTTTAGTTGTCGATTATTCACTTTTTAGCCGGCTTTGGTGGCTTGGACATGACCTCGGACCTTACGATTTTGCATGAAAGGAGATATAGCAGCCGCGTTGCACGGGAGAATGCGAAAAGTGTTCATATGTAGTAAAAACCTGAGAAATCCGTCCGTTTTCGTCATTTGTTATCGAATCGACTTAAAGCCAGATCGTCACATTGGCCGCTTTTCTCTCTGAGACGGTTACATTTATCGTCTGCAAAGCTATGTCGCGTGCTGCGGTATGCGGATACACTAAAAGCACCATAGTAGAACACAGAAGAAGCTTCTAAGTTGAAGCAATAGCCAGTAAGAAGTAGTACAATTCAAGTTTTAGTTGTCGATTATTCTCTTTTTAGCCGGCTTTGGTGGCTTGGACATGACCTAGGACCTAAAGATTTTGCATGAAATTAGGACTGGCAGCCGTGTTGCACGGGAGAATGTGAAAAGTGTTCATATGTAGTAAAAACCTGAGAAATCCGTCGGTTTTCGTCATTTGATATCGAATCGACTTAAAGCCAGATCGTCACATTGGCCGCTTTTCTCTCTGAGACGGTTACATTTATCGTCTGCAAAGCTATGTCGCGTGCTGCGGTATGGGGAGACACTAAAAGCACCATAGTAGAACACAGAAGAAGCTTCTAAGTTGAAGCAATAGCCAGTAAGAAGTAATACAATTCAAGTTTCAGTTGTCGATTATTCACTTTTTAGCCGGATTTGGTGGCTTGGACATGACCTAGGACCTTAAGATCTTGCATGAAAGGAGGACTAGCAGCCGCGTTGCACGGGAGAATTTGAAAAGTGTTCATATGTAGTAAAAACCTGAGAAATCCGTCTGTTTTCGTCATTTGTTATCATATCGACTTAGAGCCAGATCGTAACATTGGCCGCTATTCTCTCTGAAACGGTTACATTTATCGTCTGCAAAGCTATGTCGCGTGCTGCGGTATGCGGAGTCACTAAAAGCACCATAGTAGAACACAGAAGCAGCTTCTAAGTTGAAGCAATAGCCAGTAAGAAGTAGTAGAATTCAAATTTTAGTTGTCGATTATTCACTTTTTAGCCGGCTTTGGTGTCTTGGACATGACCTAGGACCTTAAGATTTTGCATGAAAGGAGGACTAGCAGCCGCGTTGCACGGGAGAATGTGAAAAGTGTTCATATGTAGTAAAAACCTGAGAAATCCGTCTGTTTTCGTCATTGGTTATAGAAGCGACTTAAAGCTAGATCGTCACATTGGCCGCTTTTCTCTCTGAGACGGTTACATTTATCGTCTGCAAAGCTATGTCGCGTGCTGCGGTATGCGGAGACACTAAAAGCACCATAGCAGAACACAGAAGAAGCTTCAAAGTTGAAGCAATTACCAGTAAGAAGTAGTACAATTCAAATTTCAGTTGCCGATTATTCACTTTTTAACCGGCTTTGGTGGCTTGGACATGACCTAGGACCTTACGATTTTGCATGAAAGGTGGACTAGCAGTCGCGTTGCACGGGAGAATGCGAAAAGTGTTCATATGTAGTAAAAACCTGAGAAATCCGTCCGTTTTCGTCATTTGTTATCGAATCGACTTAAAGCCAGATCGTCACATTGGCCGCTTTTCTCTCTAAGACGGTTACATTTATCGTCTGCAAAGCTATGTCGCGTACTGCGTTATGCGGAGACACCAAAAGCACCATTGTAGAACACAGAAGAAGCTTCTAAGTTGAAGCAATAGCCAGTCAGAAGTAGTACAATTCAAGTTTTAGTTGTCGATTGTTCACTTTTTAGCCAGCTTTGGTGGCTTGGACATGACCTAGGACCTTAAGATTTTGCATGAAAGGAGGACTAGCAGTCGCGTTGCACGGGAGAATGTGAAAAGTGTTCATAAGTAGTAAAAACCTGAAAAATCCGTCTGTTTTCGTCATTTGTTATCATATCGACTTAGAGCCAGATCGTCACATTGGCCGCTCTTCTCTCTGAAACGGTTACATTTATCGCCTGCAAAGCTATGTCGCGTGCAGCAGTATGCGGAGACACTAAAAGCACCATAGTAGAAAACAGAAGAAGCTACTAAGTTGAAGCAATAGCCAGTAAGAAGTAGTACAATTCAAGTTTTAGTTGTCGATTATTCACTTTTTAGCCGGCTTTGGTGGCTTGGACATGACCTAGGACCTTAAGATTTTGCCTGAAAGGAGGACTAGCAGCCGCTTTGCACGGGAGAATGCGAAAAGTGTTCATATGTAGTAAAAACCCGAGAAATCCGTAGGTATTTGCCATTTGTTATCGAATCGACTTAAAGCCAGATCGTCACATTGGCCGCTTTTCTCTCTGAGACGGTTACATTTATCGTCTGCAAAGCTATGTCGCGTGCTGCGGTATGCGGAGACACTACAAGCACCATAGTAGAACACAGAAGAAGCTTCTAAGTTGAAGCAATAGCCAGTAAGAAGTAGTACAATTCATGTTTTAGTTGTCGTTTATTCACTTTTTAGCCGGCTTTGGTGGCTTGGACATGACCTAGGACCTTAAGATTTTGCATGAAAGGAGGACTGGCAGCCGTGTTGCACGGCAGAATGTCAAAAGTGTTCATATGTAGTAAAAACTTGAGAAATCCGTCCGTTTTCGTCATTTGTTATCGAATCGACTTAATGCCAGATCGTCACATTGGCCGCTTTTCTCTCTGAGACGGTTACATTTATCGTCTGCAAAGCTATGTCGCGTGCTGCGGTATGCGGAGACACTAAAAGCACCATAGTAGAACACAGAAGAAGCTTCTAAGTTGAAGCAATAGCCAGTAAGAAGTAGTACAATTCATGTTTTTGTTGTCGTTTATTCACTTTTTAGCCGGCTTTGGTGGCTTGGACATGACCTAGGACCTTAAGATTTTGCCTGAAAGGAGGACTAGCAGCCGCGTTGCACGGGAGAATGCGAAAAGTGTTCATATGTAGTAAAAACCCGAGAAATCCGTAGGTATTTGTCATTTGTTATCGAATCGACTTAAAGCCAGATCGTCACATTGGCCGCTTTTCTCTCTGAGACGGTTACATTTATCGTCTGCAAAGCTATGTCGCGTGCTGCGGTATGGGGAGACACTAAGAGCACCATAGTAGAACACAGAAGAAGCTTCTAAGTTGAAGCAATAGCCAGTAAGAAGTAGTACAATTCAAGTTTTAGTTGTCGATTATTCACTTTTAGCCGGCTTTGGTGTCTTGGACATGACCTAGGACCTTAAGATTTTGCATGAAAGGAGGACTAGCAGCCACGTTGCACGGGAGAATGTGAAAAGTGTTCATATGTATTAAAAACCTGAGAAATCCGTTTGTTTTCGTCATTTGTTATCGAATCGACTTAAAGCCAGATCGTCACATTGGCCGCTTTTTTCTCTGAGACGGTTACATTTATCATCTGCAAAGCTATGTCGCGTGCTGCGGTATGCGGAGACACTAAAAGCACCATAGTAGAACATAGAAGAAGCTTCTAAGTTGAAGCAATAGCCAGTAAGAAGTAGTACAATTCAAATTTTAGTTGCCGATTATTCACTTTTTAGCCGGCTTTGGTGGCTTCGACATGACCTAGGACCTAAAGATTTTGCATGAAAGGAGGATTAGCAGTCGCGTTGCACGGGAGAATGCGAAAAGTGTTCATATGTAGTAAAAACCTGAGAAATCCGTCCGTTTTCGTCATTCGTTATCGAATCGACTTAAAGCCATATCGTCACATTGGCCGCTTTTCTCTCTGAGACGGTTACATTTATCGCCTGCAAAGCTATGTCGCGTGCTGCGGTATGGGGAGACACTAAAAGCACCATAGTAGAACACAGAAGAAGCTTCTAAGTTGAAGCAATAGCCAGTAAGAAGTAGTACAATTCAAGTTGTAGATGTCGATTATTCACTTTTTAGCCGGTTTTGGTGGATTGGACATGACGTAGGACCTTAAGATTTTGCATGAAAGAGGACTAGCAGCCGTGTTGCACGGGAGAATGTGAAAGGTGTTCATATGTAGTAAAAACCTGAGAAATCCGTCTGTTTTCGTCATTTGTTGTCGAATCGACTTAAAGCCAGATCGTCACATTGGCCGCTTTTCTCTGTGAGACGGTTACATTTATCGTCTGCAAAGCTATGTCGCGTGCTGCGGTATGCGGAGACACTAAAAGCACCATTGTAGAACACAGAAGAAGCTTCGAAGTTAAAGCAATAGCCAGTAAGAAATAGTAGAATTCAAGTTTTAGTTGTCGATTATTCACTTTTTAGCCGGCTTTTGTGGCTTGGACATGACCTAGGACCTAAAGATTTTGCATGAAAGGAGGACTGGCAGATGTCTTGCACGGGAGAATGTGAAAAGTGTTCATATGTAGTAAAAACCTGAGAAATCCGTCGGTTTTCGTCATTTGTTATCGAATCGACTTAAAGCCAGATCGTCACATTGGCCGCTTTTCTCTCTGAGACGGTTACATTTATCGTCTGCAAAGCTATGTCGCGTGCTGCGGTATGGGGAGACACTAAAAGCACCATAGTAGAACACAGAAGAAGCTTCTAAGTTGAAGCAATAGCCAGTAAGAAGTAATACAATTCAAGTTTCAGTTGTCGATTATTCACTTTTTAGCCGGATTTGGTGGCTTGGACATGACCTAGGACCTTAAGATCTTGCATGAATGGAGGACTAGCAGCCGCGTTGCACGGGAGAATTTGAAAAGTGTTCGTATGTAGTAAAAACCTGAGAAATCCGTCTGTTTTCGTCATTTGTTATCATATCGACTTAGAGCCAGATCGTCACATTGGCCGCTATTCTCTCTGAAACGGTTACATTTATCGTCTGCAAAGCTATGTCGCGTGCTGCGGTATGCGGAGTCACTAAAAGCACCATAGTAGAACACAGAAGCAGCTTCTAAGTTGAAGCAATAGCCAGTAAGAAGTAGTAGAATTCAAATTTTAGTTGTCGATTATTCACTTTTTAGCCGGCTTTGGTGTCTTGGACATGACCTAGGACCTTAAGATTTTGCATGAAAGGAGGACTAGCAGCCGCGTTGCACGGGAGAATGTGAAAAGTGTTCATATGTAGTAAAAACCTGAGAAATCCGTCTGTTTTCGTCATTGGTTATAGAAGCGACTTAAAGCTAGATCGTCACATTGGCCGCTTTTCTCTCTGAGACGGTTACATTTATCGTCTGCAAAGCTATGTCGCGTGCTGCGGTATGCGGAGACACTAAAAGCACCATAGCAGAACACAGAAGAAGCTTCAAAGTTGAAGCAATTACCAGTAAGAAGTAGTACAATTCAAATTTCAGTTGCCGATTATTCACTTTTTAACCGGCTTTGGTGGCTTGGACATGACCTAGGACCTTACGATTTTGCATGAAAGGTGGACTAGCAGTCGCGTTGCACGGGAGAATGCGAAAAGTGTTCATATGTAGTAAAAACCTGAGAAATCCGTCCGTTTTCGTCATTTGTTATCGAATCGACTTAAAGCCAGATCGTCACATTGGCCGCTTTTCTCTCTAAGACGGTTACATTTATCGTCTGCAAAGCTATGTCGCGTACTGCGTTATGCGGAGACACCAAATGCACCATAGTAGAACACAGAAGAAGCTTCTAAGTTGAAGCAATAGCCAGTCAGAAGTAGTACAATTCAAGTTTTAGTTGTCGATTGTTCACTTTTTAGCCAGCTTTGGTGGCTTGGACATGACCTAGGACCTTAAGATTTTGCATGAAAGGAGGACTAGCAGTCGCGTTGCACGGGAGAATGTGAAAAGTGTTCATAAGTAGTAAAAACCTGAAAAATCCGTCTGTTTTCGTCATTTGTTATCATATCGACTTAGAGCCAGATCGTCACATTGGCCGCTCTTCTCTGTGAAACGGTTACATTTATCCCCTGCAAAGCTATGTCGCGTGCTGCAGTATGCGGAGACACTAAAAGCACCATAGTAGAAAACAGAAGAAGCTACTAAGTTGAAGCAATAGCCAGTAAGAAGTAGTACAATTCAAGTTTTAGTTGTCGATTATTCACTTTTTAGCCGGCTTTGGTGGCTTGGACATGACCTAGGACCTTAAGATCTTGCATGAAAGGAGGACTAGCAGCCGCGTTGCACGGGAGAATTTGAAAAGTGTTCATATGTAGTAAAAACCTGAGAAATCCGTCTGTTTTCGTCATTTATTATCATATCGACTTAGAGCCAGATCGTAACATTGGCCGCTATTCTCTCTGAAACGGTTACATTTATCGTCTGCAAAGCTATGTCGCGTGCTGCGGTATGCGGAGTCACTAAAAGCACCATAGTAGAACACAGAAGCAGCTTCTAAGTTGAAGCAATAGCCAGTAAGAAGTAGTAGAATTCAAATTTTAGTTGTCAATTATTCACTTTTTAGCCGGCTTTGGTGTCTTGGACATGACCTAGGACCTTAAGATTTTGCATGAAAGGAGGACTAGCAGCCGCGTTGCACGGGAGAATGTGAAAAGTGTTCATATGTAGTAAAAACCTGAGAAATCCGTCTGTTTTCGTCATTTGTTATAGAAGCGACTTAAAGCTAGATCGTCACATTGGCCGCTTTTCTCTCTGAGACGGTTACATTTATCGTCTGCAAAGCTATGTCGCGTGCTGCGGTATGCGGCGACACTAAACGCACCATAGCAGAACACAGAAGAAGCTTCAAAGTTGAAGCAATTACCAGTAAGAAGTAGTACAATTCAAATTTCAGTTGCCGATTATTCACTTTTTAGCCGGCTTTGGTGGCTTGGACATGACCTAGGACCTTACGATTTTGCATGAAAGGTGGACTAGCAGTCGCGTTGCACGGGAGAATGCGAAAAGTGTTCATATGTAGTAAAAACCTGAGAAATCCGTCCGTTTTCGTCATTTGTTATCGAATCGACTTAAAGCCAGATCGTCACATTGGCCGCTTTTCTCTCTAAGACGGTTACATTTATCGTCTGCAAAGCTATGTCGCGTACTGCGTTATGCGGAGACACCAAAAGCACCATTGTAGAACACAGAAGAAGCTTCTAAGTTGAAGCAATAGCCAGTCAGAAGTAGTACAATTCAAGTTTTAGTTGTCGATTGTTCACTTTTTAGCCAGCTTTGGTGGCTTGGACATGACCTAGGACCTTAAGATTTTGCATGAAAGGAGGACTAGCAGTCGCGTTGCACGGGAGAATGTGAAAAGTGTTCATAAGTAGTAAAAACCTGAAAAATCCGTCTGTTTTCGTCATTTGTTATCATATCGACTTAGAGCCAGATCGTCACATTGGCCGCTCTTCTCTCTGAAACGGTTACATTTATCGCCTGCAAAGCTATGTCGCGTGCAGCAGTATGCGGAGACACTAAAAGCACCATAGTAGAAAACAGAAGAAGCTACTAAGTTGAAGCAATAGCCAGTAAGAAGTAGTACAATTCATGTTTTAGTTGTCGTTTATTCACTTTTTAGCCGGCTTTGGTGGCTTGGACATGACCTAGGACCTTAAGATTTTGCATGAAAGGAGGACTGGCAGCCGTGTTGCACGGCAGAATGTCAAAAGTGTTCATATGTAGTAAAAACTTGAGAAATCCGTCCGTTTTCGTCATTTGTTATCGAATCGACTTAATGCCAGATCGTCACATTGGCCGCTTTTCTCTCTGAGACGGTTACATTTATCGTCTGCAAAGCTATGTCGCGTGCTGCGGTATGCGGAGACACTAAAAGCACCATAGTAGAACACAGAAGAAGCTTCTAAGTTGAAGCAATAGCCAGTAAGAAGTAGTACAATTCATGTTTTAGTTGTCGTTTATTCACTTTTTAGCCGGCTTTGGTGGCTTGGACATGACCTAGGACCTTAAGATTTTGCCTGAAAGGAGGACTAGCAGCCGCGTTGCACGGGAGAATGCGAAAAGTGTTCATATGTAGTAAAAACCCGAGAAATCCGTAGGTATTTGTCATTTGTTATCGAATCGACTTAAAGCCAGATCGTCACATTGGCCGCTTTTCTCTCTGAGACGGTTACATTTATCGTCTGCAAAGCTATGTCGCGTGCTGCGGTATGGGGAGACACTAAAAGCACCATAGTAGAACACAGAAGAAGCTTCTAAGTTGAAGCAATAGCCAGTAAGAAGTAGTACAATTCAAGTTTTAGTTGTCGATTATTCACTTTTAGCCGGCTTTGGTGTCTTGGACATGACCTAGGACCTTAAGATTTTGCATGAAAGGAGGACTAGCAGCCACGTTGCACGGGAGAATGTGAAAAGTGTTCATATGTATTAAAAACCTGAGAAATCCGTCTGTTTTCGTCATTTGTTATCGAATCGACTTAAAGCCAGATCGTCACATTGGCCGCTTTTTTCTCTGAGACGGTTACATTTATCATCTGCAAAGCTATGCCGCGTGCTGCGGTATGCGGAGACACTAAAAGCACCATAGTAGAACATAGAAGAAGCTTCTAAGTTGAAGCAATAGCCAGTAAGAAGTAGTACAATTCAAATTTTAGTTGCCGATTATTCACTTTTTAGCCGGCTTTGGTGGCTTCGACATGACCTAGGACCTAAAGATTTTGCATGAAAGGAGGATTAGCAGTCGCGTTGCACGGGAGAATGCGAAAAGTGTTCATATGTAGTAAAAACCTGAGAAATCCGTCCGTTTTCGTCATTCGTTATCGAATCGACTTAAAGCCATATCGTCACATTGGCCGCTTTTCTCTCTGAGACGGTTACATTTATCGCCTGCAAAGCTATGTCGCGTGCTGCGGTATGGGGAGACACTAAAAGCACCATAGTAGAACACAGAAGAAGCTTCTAAGTTGAAGCAATAGCCAGTAAGAAGTAGTACAATTCAAGTTGTAGATGTCGATTATTCACTTTTTAGCCGGTTTTGGTGGATTGGACATGACGTAGGACCTTAAGATTTTGCATGAAAGAGGACTAGCAGCCGTGTTGCACGGGAGAATGTGAAAGGTGTTCATATGTAGTAAAAACCTGAGAAATCCGTCTGTTTTCGTCATTTGTTGTCGAATCGACTTAAAGCCAGATCGTCACATTGGCCGCTTTTCTCTGTGAGACGGTTACATTTATCGTCTGCAAAGCTATGTCGCGTGCTGCGGTATGCGGAGACACTAAAAGCACCATTGTAGAACACAGAAGAAGCTTCGAAGTTAAAGCAATAGCCAGTAAGAAATAGTAGAATTCAAGTTTTAGTTGTCGATTATTCACTTTTTAGCCGGCTTTTGTGGCTTGGACATGACCTAGGACCTAAAGATTTTGCATGAAAGGAGGACTGGCAGCCGTCTTGCACGGGAGAATGTGAAAAGTGTTCATATGTAGTAAAAACCTGAGAAATCCGTCGGTTTTCGTCATTTGTTATCGAATCGACTTAAAGCCAGATCGTCACATTGGCCGCTTTTCTCTCTGAGACGGTTACATTTATCGTCTGCAAAGCTATGTCGCGTGCTGCGGTATGGGGAGACACTAAAAGCACCATAGTAGAACACAGAAGAAGCTTCTAAGTTGAAGCAATAGCCAGTAAGAAGTAATACAATTCAAGTTTCAGTTGTCGATTATTCACTTTTTAGCCGGATTTGGTGGCTTGGACATGACCTAGGACCTTAAGATCTTGCATGAATGGAGGACTAGCAGCCGCGTTGCACGGGAGAATTTGAAAAGTGTTCGTATGTAGTAAAAACCTGAGAAATCCGTCTGTTTTCGTCATTTGTTATCATATCGACTTAGAGCCAGATCGTCACATTGGCCGCTATTCTCTCTGAAACGGTTACATTTATCGTCTGCAAAGCTATGTCGCGTGCTGCGGTATGCGGAGTCACTAAAAGCACCATAGTAGAACACAGAAGCAGCTTCTAAGTTGAAGCAATAGCCAGTAAGAAGTAGTAGAATTCAAATTTTAGTTGTCGATTATTCACTTTTTAGCCGGCTTTGGTGTCTTGGACATGACCTAGGACCTTAAGATTTTGCACGAAAGGAGGACTAGCAGCCGCGTTGCACGGGAGAATGTGAAAAGTGTTCATATGTAGTAAAAACCTGAGAAATCCGTCTGTTTTCATCATTTGTTATAGAAGCGTCTTAAAGCTAGATCGTCACATTGGCCGCTTTTCTCTCTGAGACGGTTACATTTATCGTCTGCAAAGCTATGTCGCGTGCTGCGGTATGCGGAGACACTAAAAGCACCATAGCAGAACACAGAAGAAGCTTCAAAGTTGAAGCAATAGCCAGTAAGAAGTAGTACAATTCAAATTTCAGTTGCCGATTATTCACTTTTTAGCCGGCTTTGGTGGCTTGGACATGACCTAGGACCTTACGATTTTGCATGAAAGGAGGACTAGCAGTCGCGTTGCACGGGAGAATGCGAAAAGTGTTCATATGTAGTAAAAACCTGAGAAATCCGTCCGTTTTCGTCATTTGTTATCGAATCGACTTAAAGCCAGATCGTCACATTGGCCGCTTTTCTCTCTAAGACGGTTACATTTATCGTCTGCGAAGCTATGTCGCGTACTGCGGTATGCGGAGACACTAAAAGCACCATAGTAGAACACAGAAGAAGCTTCTAAGTTGAAGCAATAGCCAGTAAGAAGTAGTACAATTCAAGTTTTAGTTGTCGATTGTTCACTTTTTAGCCAGCTTTGGTGGCTTGGACATGACCTAGGACCTTAAGATTTTGCATGAAAGGAGGACTAGCAGCCGCGTTGCACGGGAGAATGTGAAAAGGGTTAATATGTAGAAAAAACCTGAGAAATCCGTCCGTTTTCGTCATTTGTTATCGAATCGACTTAAAGCCATATCGTCACATTGGCCGCTTTTCTCTCTGAGACGGTTACATTTATCGCCTGCAAAGCTATGTCGCGTGCTGCGGTATGGGGAGACACTAAAAGCACCATAGTAGAACACAGAAGAAGATTCTAAGTTGAAGCAATAGCCAGTAAGAAGTAGTACAATTCAAGTTGTAGATGTCGATTATTCACTTTTTAGCCGGCTTTGGTGGATTGGACATGACGTAGGACCTTAAGATTTTGCATGAAAGAGGACTAGCAGCCGTGTTGCACGGGAGAATGTGAAAGGTGTTCATATGTAGTAAAAACCTGAGAAATCCGTCTGTTTTCGTCATTTGTTATCGAATCGACTTAAAGCCAGATCGTCACATTGGCCGCTTTTCTTTGTGAGACGGTTACATTTATCGTCTGCAAAGCCATGTCGCGTGCTGCGGTATGCGGAGACACTAAAAGCACCATAGTAGAACACAGAAGTAGCTTCTAAGTTGAAGCAATAGCCAGTAAGAAGTAGTAGAATTCAAATTTTAGTTGTCGATTATTCACTTTTTAGCCGGCTTTGGTGTCTTGGACATGACCTAGGACCTTAAGATTTTGCATGAAAGGAGGACTAGCAGCCGCGTTGCACGGGAGAATTTGAAAAGTGTTCATATGTAGTAAAAACCTGAGGAATCCGTCTGTTTTCGTCATTTGTTATCATATCGACTTAGAGCCAGGTCGTCACATTGGCCGCTATTCTCTCTGAAACGGTTACATATATCGTCTGCAAAGCTATGTCGCGTGCTGCGGTATGCGGAGTCACTAAAAGCACCATAGTAGAACACAGAAGTAGCTTCTAAGTTGAAGCAATAGCCAGTAAGAAGTAGTAGAATTCAAATTTTAGTTGTCGATTATTCACTTTTTAGCCGGCTTTGGTGTCTTGTACATGACCTAGGACCTTAAGATTTTGCATGAAAGGAGGACTAGCAGCCGCGTTGCACGGGAGAATGTGAAAAGTGTTCATATGTAGTAAAAACCTGAGAAATCCGTCTGTATTCGTCATTTGTTATTGAAGCGACTTAAAGCTAGATCGTCACATTGGCCGCTTTTCTCCCTAAGACGGTTACATTTATCGTCTGCAAAGCTATGTCGCTTACTGCGGTTTGCGGAGACACTAAAAGAACCATAGTAGAACACAGAAGAAGCTTCTAAGTTGAAGCAATAGCCAGTAAGAAGTAGTACAATTCAAGTTTTAGTTGTCGATTGTTCACTTTTTAGCCAGCTTTGGTGGCTTGGACATGACCTAGGACCTTATGATTTTGCATGAAAGGAGGACTAGCAGCCGCGTTGCACGGGAGAATGTGAAAAGTTTTCATATGCACTAAAAACCTGAGAAATCCGTTCGTTTTCGTCATTTGTTATCGAATCGACTTAAAGCCAGATCGTCACATTGGCCGCTCTTCTCTCTGAAACGGTTACATTTATCGTGTGCAAAGCTATATCCTGTGCTGCGGTATGCGGAGACACTAAAAGCACCATAGTAGAACACAGAAGAAGCTTCTATGTTGAAGTAATAGCCAGTAAGAAGTAGTACAATTCAAGTTTTAATTATCGATTATTCACTTTTTAGCCGGCTTTGGTGGCTTGGATATGACATAGGACCTTAAGATTTTGCATGAAAGGAGGACGAGCAGCCGCGTTGCACGGGAGAATGTGAAAAGTGTTCATATGTAGTAAAAACCTGAGAAATCAGTCCGTTTTCGTCATTTGTTATCGAATCGACTTAAAGCCAGATCGTCACATTGGCCGCTTTTCTCTCTGAGACGGTTACATTTATCGTCTGCAAAGCTATGTCGCGTGCTGCGGTATGCGGAAACACTAAAACCACCATAGTAGAACACAGAAGAAGCTTCTAAGTTGAAGTAATATCCAGTAAGAAGTAGTACAATTCAAGTTTAATTTGTCGAGTATTCACTTTTTAGCCGGCTTTGGTTGCTTGGACATGACCTAGGACCTTAAGATTTTGCATGAAAGGAGGACTGGCAGCCGCGTTGCGCGAGAGAATGAGAAAAGTGTTCATATGTAGTAAAAACCTGAGAAATCCGTCGTTTTTCGTCATTTGTTATCGAATCGACTTAAAGCCAGATCGTCACATTGGCTGCTTTTCTCTCTGAGACGGTTACATTTATCGTCTGCAAAGCTATGTCGCGTGCTGCGGTATGCGGAGACACTAAAAGCACCATAGTAGAACACAGATGAAACTTCTAAGTTGAAGTAATAGCCAGTAAGAAGTAGTACAATTCAAGTTTTAGTTGTCGATTATTCACTTTTTAGCCGGCTTTGGTGGCTTGCACATGCCCTAGTACCTTAAGATTTTGCATGAAAAGAGGACTAGCAGCCCCGTTGCACGGGAGAACGTGATAAGTGTTCATATGTAGTAATAACCTTAGGAATCCGTCCGTTTTCGTCATTTGTTATCGAATTGACTTAAAGCCAGATCGTCAAATTGGAAGCTTTTCTATCTGAGACGGTTACATTTATCGTCTGCAAAGCTATGTCGCGTGCTGCGGTATGCGGAAACACTAAAAGCACCATAGTAGAACACAGAAGAAGCTTCTAAGTTGAAGCAATACCCAGTAAGAAGTAGTACAATTCAAGTTTTAGTTGTCGATTATTCACTTTTAGCTTGCTTTGGTGGCTTGGACATGACCTAGAACCTTAAGATTTCATGAAAGGAGGACTAGCAGCCGCGTTGCACGGGAGAATGTGAAAAGTGTTCATATGTAGTAAAAACCTAAGAAATCCGTCGGTTTTCGTCATTTGTTATCGAATCGACTTAAAGCCACATCGTCACATTGGCCGTTCTTCTCTCTGAAACGGTTACACTTATCGTCTGCAAAGCTATGTCGCGTGCTGCGGTATGCGGAAACACTAAAAGCACCATAGTAGAACACAGAAGAAGCTTCTATGTCGAAGTAATAGCCAGTAAGAAGTAGTACAATTGAAGATTTAATTGTCGATTATTCACTTTTTAGCCGGCTTTGGTGGCTTGTACATGACCTAGGACCTTAAGATTTTGCATGATAGGAGGACTAGCAGCCGCGTTGCACGGGAGAATGTGAAAATTGTTCATATGTAGTAAAAACCTGAGAAATTCGTCGGTTTTCGTCATTTGTTATCGAATCGACTTAAAGCCAGATCCTCACATTGGCCGCTCTTCTCTCTTAAACGTTTACATTTATCGTCTACAAAGCTATGTCGCGTGCTGCGGTATAAGGAGACACTAAAGCACCGTAGTAGAACACAGAAGAAGCTTCTAAGTTGAAGTAATAGCCAGTAAGAAGTAGTACAATTGAAGTTTTAGTTGTCGATTATTCACTTTTTAGCCGGCTTTGGTGGCTTGGACATGAGGTGGAACCTTAAGATTTTGCATGAAAGGAAGACTAGCAGCCGCGTTGCACGGGAGAATGTGAAAAGTGTTCATATGTAGGAAAAACCTGAGTAATCCGTCCGTTTTCGTCATTTGTTATCGAATCGAGATTAAAGCCAGATCGTCGCATTGGCCCCTTTGCTCTCTGAGACGGTTACATTTATCGTCTGCAAAGCTATGTCGCGTGCTGCGGTGTGCGGAGACACTAAAAGCACCATAGTAGAACACAGAAGAAGCTTCTAAGTTGAAGCAATAGCCAGTAAGAAGTAGTACAATTCAAGTTTTAGTTGTCGATTATTCACTTTTTAGCCGGCTTTGGTGGCTTGGACATGACCTAGGACGTTAAGATTTTGCATGAAAGGAGGACTGGCAGCCGCGTTGCACGGGAGAATTTGAAAAGTGTTCATATGTAGTAAAAACCTGAGAAATCCGTCCGTTTTCGTCATTTGTTATCGAATCGACTTAAAGCTGTATCGTCACATTGGCCGCTCTTCTGTCTGAAACGGTTACACTTATCGTCTGCAAAGCTATGTCGCGTGCTGCGGTATGCGGAAACACTAAAAGCACCATAGTAGAACACAGAAGAAGCTTCTATGTCGAAGTAATAGCCAGTAAGAAGTAGTACAATTGAAGATTTTGTTGTCAATTATTCACTTTTTAGCCGGCTTTGGTGGCTTGGACATGACCTAGGACCTTAAGATTTTGCATGTAAGGAGGACTAGCAGATGCGTTGCATGGGAGAATGTGAAAAGTGTTCATAAGTAGTAAAAACTTGAGAAATCCGTCCGTTTTCGTCATTTGTTACCGAATCGACTTAAAGCCAGATCGTCACATTGGCCGCTTTTCTCTCTGAGACGGTTACATTTATCGTCTGCAAAGCTATGTCGCGTGCTGCGGTATGCGGATACACTAAAAGCACCGTAGTAGAACACAGAAGAAGCTTCCAAGTTGAAGTAATAGCCAGTAAGAAGTAGTACAATTCAAGTTTTAGTTGTCGATTATTCACTTTTTAGCCGGCTTTGGTGGCTTGGACACGACCTAGGACCTTAAGATTTGCATGAAAGAAATACTTGCAGCCGCCTTGCACGGGAGAATGTGAAATGTGTTCATATGTAGTAAAAACCTGAGAAATCCGTCCGTTTTCGTCATTTGTTATCGACTCGACTTAAAGCCAGATCGTCACATTGGCCGCTCTTTTCTCTGAAACGGTTACATTTATCGTCTACAAAGCTATGTCGCGTGCCGCGATATGCGGAAACACTAAAAGCACCATAGTAGAACATAGAAGAAGCTTCTATGTCGAAGTAATAGCCAGTAAGAAGTAGTACAATTGAAGATTTTGTTGTCAATTATTCACTTTTTAGCCGGCTTTGGTGGCTTGGACATGACCTAGGACCTTAAGATTTTGCATGTAAGGAGGACTAGCAGATGCGTTGCATGGGAGAATGTGAAAATTGTTCATATGTAGGAAAAACCTGAGTAATCCGTCCGTTTTCGTCATTTGTTATCGAATCGAGATTAAAGCCAGATCGTCGCATTGGCCCCTTTTCTCTCTGAGACGGTTACATTTATCGTCTGCAAAGCTATGTCGCGTGCTGCGGTGTGCGGAGACACTAAAAGCACCATAGTAGAACACAGAAGAAGCTTCTAAGTTGAAGCAATAGCAAGTAAGAAGTAGTACAATTCAAGTTTTAGTTGTCGATTATTCACTTTTAAGCCGGCTTTGGTGGCTTGGACATGACCTAGGACGTTAAGATTTAGCATGAAAGGAGGACTGGCAGCCGCGTTGCACGGGAGAATGTGAAAAGTGTTCATATGTAGTAAAAACCTGAGGAATCCGTCCGTTTTCGTCATTTGTTATCGAATCGACTTAAAGCTGGATCGTCACATTGGCCGCTCTTCTGTCTGAAACGGTTACACTTATCGTCTGCAAAGCTATGTCGCGTGCTGCGGTATGCGGAAACACTAAAAGCACCATAGTAGAACACAGAAGAAGCTTCTATGTCGAAGTAATAGCCAGTAAGAAGTAGTACAATTGAAGATTTTGTTGTCAATTATTCACTTTTTAGCCGGCTTTGGTGTCTTGGACATGACCTAGGACCTTAAGATTTTGCATGAAAGGAGGACTAGCAGATGCGTTGCATGGGAGAATGTGAAAAGTGTTCATATGTAGTAAAAACCTGAGAAATCCGTCCGTTTTTGTCATTTGTTACCGAATCGACTTAAAGCCAGATCGTCACATTGGCCGCTTTTCTCTCTGAGACGGTTACATTTATCGTCTGCAAAGCTATGTCGCGTGCTGCGGTATGCGGAGACACTAAAAGCACCGTAGTAGAACACAGAAGAAGCTTCCAAGTTGTAGTAATAGCCAGTAAGAAGTAGTACAATTCAAGTTTTAGTTGTCGATTATTCACTTTTTAGCCGGCTTTGGTGGCTTGGACACGACCTAGGACCTTAAGATTTGCATGAAAGAAATACTTGCAGCCGCCTTGCATGGGAGAATGTGAAATCTGTTCATATGTAGTAAAAACCTGAGAAATCCGTCCGTTTTCGTCATTTGTTATCGACTCGACTTAAAGCCAGATCGTCACATTGGCCGCTCTTTTCTCTGAAACGGTTACATTTATCGTCTACAAAGCTATGTCGCGTGCCGCGATATGCGGAAACACTAAAAGCACCATAGTAGAACATAGAAGAAGCTTCTATGTTGAAGTAATAGCCAGTAAGAAGTAGTACAATTGAAGTTTCTAGTTGTCGATTATTCACTTTTGAGCCGGCTTTGGTGGCTTGGACATGACCTAGGACCTTAAGATTTTGCATGAAAGGAGGACTAGCAGCCGCGTTGCATGGGAGAATGTGAAAAGTGTTCATATGTAGTAAAAACCTGAGAAATCCGTCCGTTTTCGTCATTTGTTAACGAATCGACTTAAAGCCAGATCGTCACATTGGCCGCTTTTCTCTGTGAGTCGGTTACATTCATCGTCTACAAAGCTATGTCGCGTGCTGCGGTATAAGGAGACACTAAAGCACCGTAGTAGAACACAGAAGAAGCTTCTAAGTTGAAGTAATAGCCAGTAAGAAGTAGTACAATTGAAGTTTTAGTTGTCGATTATTCACTTTTTAGCCGGCTTTGGCGGCTTGGACATGACCTAGGACCTTAAGATTTTGCATGAAAGGAGGACTAGCAGCGCGTTGCACGGGAGAATGTGAAAAGGGTTCATATGTAGAAAAAACCTGAGAAATCCGTCCGTTTTCGTCATTTGTTATCGAATCGACTTAAAGCCAGATCGTCACATAGGCCGCTCTTCTCTCTGAGACGGTTACATTTATCGTCTGCAAAGCTATGTCGCGTGCTGCGGTATGCGGAAACACTAAAACCACCATAGTAGAACACAGAAGAAGCTTCTAAGTTGAAGTAATATCCAGTAAGAAGTAGTACAATTCAAGTTTAATTTGTCGATTATTCACTTTTTAGCCGGCTTTGGTGGCTTGGACATGACCTAGGACCTTAAGATTTTGCATGAAAGGAGGACTGGCAACCGCGTTGCACGGGAGAATGTGAAAAGTGTTCATATGTAGTAAAAACCTGAGAAATCCGTCCGTTTTCGTCTTTTGTTATGGAATCGACTTAAAGTCAGATCGTCACATTGGCCGCTCTTCTCTCTGAAACGGTTACACTTATCGTCTGAAAAGCTATGTCGCGTGCGCGGTATGCCGAAACACTAAAAGCACCATAGTAGAACACAGAAGAAGCTTCTAAGTTGAAGTAATAGCCAGTAAGAAGTAGTACAATTCAAGTTTTAGTTGTCGATTATTCACTTTTTAGCCGGCTTTGGTGGCTATGAGATGACCTAGGACCATAAGATTTTGCATGAAAGGAGGACTAGCAGCCGCGTTGCACGGGAGAATGTGAAAAGTGTTCATATGTAGTAAAAACCTGAGAAATTCGTCGGTTTTCGTCATTTGTTATCGAATCGACATAAAGCCAGATCGTCACATTGGCCGCTTTTCTCTCTGAGACGGTTACATTTATCGTCTGCAAAGCTATGTCGCGTGCTGCGGTATGCGGAGACACTAAAAGCACCATAGTAGAACACAGAAGAAGCTTCTAAGTTGAAGCAATAGCCAATAAGAAGTAGTACAATTCAAATTTTAGTTGTCGATTATTCACTTTTTAGCCGGCTTTGGTAGCTTGGACATGACCTAGGACGTTAAGATTTTGCATTAAAGGAGGACTAGCAGCCGCGTTGCATGGGAGAATGTGAAAAGTGTTCATACGTAGTAAAAACCTGAGAAATCCGTCCGTTTTTGTCATTTGTTACCGAATCGACTTAAAGCCAGATCGTCACATTGGCCGCTTTTCTCTCTGAGACGGTTACATTTATCGTCTGCAAAGCTATGTCGCGTGCTGCGGTATGCGGAGACACTAAAAGCACCGTAGTAGGACACAGAAGAAGCTTCCAAGTTGAAGTAATAGCCAGTAAGAAGTAGTACAATTCAAGTTTTAGTTGTCGATTATTCACTTTTTAGCCGGCTTTGGTGGCTTGGACACGACCTAGGACCTTAAGATTTGCATGAAAGAAATACTTGGAGCCGCCATGCACGGGAGAATGTGAAATGTGTTCAAATGTAGTAAAAACCTGAGAAATCCGTCCGTTTTCGTCATTTGTTATCGACTCGACTTAAAGCCAGATCTTCACATTGGCCGCTCTTTTCTCTGAAACGGTTACATTTATCGTCTACAAAGCTATGTCGCGTGCCGCGGTATGCGGAAACACTAAAAGCACCATAGTAGAACATAGAAGAAGCTTCTATGTTGAAGTAATAGCCAGTAAGAAGTATTACAATTCAAGTTTAATTTGTCGATTATTCACTTTTGAGCCGGCTTTGGTGGCTTGGACATGACCCAGGACCTTAAGATTATGCATGAAAGGAGGACTAGCAGCCGCGTTGCATGGGAGAATGTGAAAAGTGTTCATATGTAGTAAAAACCTGAGTAATCCGTCCGTTTTCGTCATTTGTTATCGAAATGACTTAAAGCCAGATCGTCACATTGGCCGCTTTTCTCTTTGAGTAGGTTACATTCATCGTCTGCAAAGCTATGTCCCGTCCTGCGGTATGCGGAGACACTAAAAGCACCATAGTAGAAATCAGAAGAAGCTTCTAAGTTGAAGTAATAGCCAGTAAGAAGTAGTACAATTCAAGCTTTAGTTATCGATTATTCACTTTTTAGTCGGCTTTCGTGGCTTGGACATGACCTAGGACCTTACGATTTTGCATGAAAGGAGGTCTAGCAGCCGCGTTGCATGGGAGAATGTGAAAAGTCTTCATATGTAGTAAAAACCTGAGAACTCCGTCCGTTTTCGTCATTTGTTATCGAATCGAAATAAAGCCAGATCGTCACATTGGCCGCTCTTCTCTCTGAAACGGTTGCATTTATCGTCTGCAAAGCTATGTCGCGTGCTGCAGTATGCGGAAACACTAAAAGCACCATAGTAGAACACAGAAGAAGCTTCTAAGTTGAAGTAATACCTAGTAAGAAGTAGTACAATTCAAGTTTTAGTTGTCGATTATTCACTTTTAAGCCGGCTTTGGTGGCTATGACATGACCTAGGACCATAAGATTTTGCGTGAAAGGAGGACTAGCAGCCGCGATGCACGTGAGAATGTGAAAAGTGTTCATATGTAGGAAAAACCTGAGTAATCCGTCCGTTTTCGTCATTTGTTATCGAATCGAGATTAAAGCCAGATCGTCGCATTGGCCCCTTTTCTCTCTGAGACGGTTACATTTATCGTCTGCAAAGCTATGTCGCGTGCTGCGGTATGCGGAGACACTAAAAGCACCATAGTAGAACACAGAAGAAGCTTCTAAGTTGATGCAATAGCCAGTAAGAAGTAGTACAATTCAAGTTTTAGTTGTCGATTATTCACTTTTTAGCCGGCTTTGGTGGCTTGGACATGACCTAGGACGTTAATATTTTGCATGAAAGGAGGACTGGCAGCCGCGTTGCACGGGAGAATGTGAAAAGTGTTCATATGTAGTAAAAACCTGAGGAATCCGTCCGTTTTCGTCATTTGTTATCGAATCGACTTAAAGCTGGGACGTCACATTGGCCGCTCTTCTGTCTGAAACGGTTACAATTATCGTCTGCAAAGCTATGTCGCGTGCTGCGGTATGCGGAAACACTAAAAGCACCATAGTAGAACACAGAAGAAGCTTCTATGTCGAAGTAATAGCCAGTAAGAAGTAGTACAATTGAAGATTTTGTTGTCAATTATTCACTTTTTAGCCGGCTTTGGTGGCTTGGACATGACCTAGGATCTTAAGATTTTGCATGAAAGGAGGACTAGCAGATGCGTTGCATGGGAGAATGTGAATAGTGTTCATATGTAGTAAAAACCTGAGAAATCCGTCCGTTTTCGTCATTTGTTACCGAATCGACTTAAAGCCAGATCGTCACATTGGCTGCTTTTCTCTCTGAGACGGTTACATTTATCGTCTGCAAAGCTATGTCGCGTGCTGCGGTATGCGGAGACACTAAAAGCACCGTAGTAGAACACAGAAGAAGCTTCCAAGTTGTAGTAATAGCCAGTAAGAAGTAGTACAATTCAAGTTTTAGTTGTCGATTATTCACTTTTTAGCCGGCTTTGGTGGCTTGGACACGACCTAGGACCTTAAGATTTGCATGAAAGAAATACTTGCAGCCGCCTTGCACGGGAGAATGTGAAATGTGTTCATATGTAGTAAAAACCTGAGAAATCCGTCCGTTTTCGTCATTTGTTATCGACTCTACTTAAAGCCAGATCGTCACATTGGCCGCTCTTTTCTCTGAAACGGTTACATTTATCGTCTACAAAGCTATGTCGCGTGCCGCGATATGCGGAAACACTAAAAGCACCATAGTAGAACATAGAAGAAGTTTCTATGTTGAAGTAATAGCCAGTAAGAAGTAGTACAATTGAAGTTTCTAGTTGTCGATTATTCACTTTTGAGCCGGCTTTGGTGGCTTGGACATGACCTAGGACCTTAAGATTTTGCATGAAACGGGGACTAGCAGCCGCGTTGCATGGGAGAATGTGAAAAGTGTTCATATGTAGTAAAAACCTGAGAAATCCGTCCGTTTTCGTCATTTGTTAACGAATCGACTTAAAGCCAGATCGTCACATTGGCCGCTTTTCTCTGTGAGTCGGTTACATTCATCGTCTACAAAGCTATGTCGCGTGCTGCGGTATAAGGAGACACTAATGCACCGTAGTAGAACACAGAAGAAGCTTCTAAGTTGAAGTAATAGCCAGTAAGAAGTAGTACAATTGAAGTTTTAGTCGTCGATTATTCACTTTTTAGCCGGCTTTGGCGGCTTGGACATGACCTAGGACCTTAAGATTTTGCATGAAAGGAGGACTAGCAGCCGCGTTGCACGGGAGAATGTGAAAAGGGTTCATATGTAGAAAAAACCTGAGAAATCCGTCCGTTTTCGTCATTTGTTATCGAATCGACTTAAAGCCAGATCGTCACATAGGCCGCTCTTCTCTCTGAGACGGTTACATTTATCGTCTGCAAAGCTATGTCGCGTGCTGCGTTATGTGGAGACACTATAAGCACCATAGTAGAACACATAAGAAGCTTCTAAGTTGAAGCAATAGTCTGTAAGAAGCAGTACAATTCAAGTTTTGTTTATCGATTATTGATTTTTAGCCGGCTTTGGTGTTTTGGAAATGACCTAGGACCTTAAGATTTTGCATGAAAGGAGGACTAGGAGCCGCGTTGCACGGGAGAATATGAAAAGGGTTCATAAGTAGTAAAAACCTTGAGAATCCGTCCGTTTTCGTCATTTGTTATCCAATCGACTTATAGCCAGATCGTCAAATTGGCCACTTTTCTCTCTGAGACTGTTACATTTATCGTCTGCAAAGCTATGTCGCGTGCTGCGGTATGCGGAGACACTAAAAGCACCATAGTAGAACACAGAAGAAGCTTCTAAGTTGAAGCAATAGCCAGAAAGAAGCAGTACAATTCAAGTTTCGGTTATCGATTATTGATTTTTGGCCGGCTTTGGTGCCTTGGACATAAGGTGGAATCTTAAGATTTTGCATGAAAGGAGGACTAGCTGCCGCGTTGCACGGGAGAATGCGAAAAGTGTTCATATATAGTAAAAACCTGATAAATCCGTCCGTTTTCGTCATTTGTTATCGAATCGACTTAAAGCCAGATCGTCACATTGGCTGCTTTTCTCTCTGAGACGGTTACATTTATCGTCTGCAAAGCTATGTCGCGTGCTGCGGTATGCGGAAACACTAAAAGCACCATAGTAGAACACAGAAGAAGTTTCTAAGTTGAAGTAATAGCCAGTAAGAAGTAGTACAAGTGAAGTTTTAGTTGTCGATTATTCACTTTTTAGCCGGCTTTGGTGACTTGCACATGCCCTAGTACCTTAAGATTTTGCATGAAAAGAGGACTAGCAGCCCCGTTGCACGGGAGAACGTGAAAAGTGTTCATATGTAGTAATAACCTTAGGAATCCGTCCGTTTTCGTCATTTGTTATCGAATCGACTTAAAGCCAGATCGTCAAATTGGAAGCTTTTCTCTCTGAGACGGTTACATTTATCGTCTGCAAAGCTATGTCGCGTGCTGCGGTATGCGGAAACACTAAAAGCACCATAGTAGAACACAGAAGAAGCTTCTAAGTTGAAGTAATAGCCAATAGGAAGTAGTACAATTCAAGTTTTAGTTGTCGATTATTCACTTTTAGCCGGCTTTGGTGGCTTGGACATGACCTAGAACCTTAAGATTTTGCATGAAAGGAGGACTAGCAGCCGCGTTGCACGGGAGAATGTGAAAAGTTTTCATATGCACTAAAAACCTGAAAAATCCGTCCGTTTTCTTCATTAGTTATCGAATCGACTTAAAGCCAGATCGTCACATTGGCCGCTCTTCTCTCTGAAACGGTTACATTTATCGTGTGCAAAGCTATTTCGCGTGCTGCGGTATGCGGAGACACTAAAAGCACCATAGTAGAACACAGAAGAAGCTTCCAAGTTGAAGTAATAGCCAGTAAGAAGTAGTACAATTCAAGTTTTAGTTGTCGATTATTCACTTTTTAGCCGGCTTTGGTGGCTTGGACACGACCTAGGACCTTAAGATTTGCATGAAAGAAATACTTGCAGCCGCCTTGCACGGGAGAATGTGAAATGTGTTCATATGTAGTAAAAACCTGAGAAATCCGTCCGTTTTCGTCACTTGTTATCGACTCGACTTAAAGCCAGATCGTCACATTGGCCGCTCTTTTCTCTGAAACGGTTACATTTATCGTCTACAAAGCTATGTCGCGTGCCGCGATATGCGGAAACACTAAAAGCACCATAGTAGAACATAGAAGAAGCTTCTATGTTGAAGTAATAGCCAGTAAGAAGTAGTACAATTGAAGTTTCTAGTTGTCGATTATTCACTTTTGAGCCGGCTTTGGTGGCTTGGACATGCCCTAGGACCTTAAGATTTTGCATGAAAGGAGGACTAGCAGCCGCGTTGCATGGGAGAATGTGAAAAGTGTTCATATGTAGTAAAAACCTGAGAAATCCGTCCGTTTTCGTCATTTGTTAACGAATCGACTTAAAGCCAGATCGTCACATTGGCCGCTTTTCTCTGTGAATCGGTTACATTCATCGTCTACAAAGCTATGTCGCGTGCTGCGGTATGGGAAAACACTAAAAGCACCATAGTAGAACACAGAAGAAGTTTCTAAGTTGAAGTAATGGCCAGTAAGAAGTAGTACAAGTGAAGTTTTAGTTGTCGATTATTCACTTTTTAGCCGGCTTTGGTGACTTGCACATGCCCTAGTACCTTAAGATTTTGCATGAAAAGAGGACTAGCAGCCCCGTTGCACGGGAGAACGTGAAAAGTGTTCATATGTAGTAATAACCTTAGGAATTCGTCCGGTTTCGTCATTTGTTATCGAATCGACTTAAAGCCAGATCGTCAAATTGGAAGCTTTTCTCTCTGAGACGGTTACATTTATCGTCTGCAAAGCTATGTCGCGTGCTGCGGTATGCGGAAACACTAAAAGCACCATAGTAGAACACAGAAGAAGCTTCTAAGTTGATGTAATAGCCAATAGGAAGTAGTACAATTCAAGTTTTAGTTGTCGATTATTCACTTTTAGCCGGCTTTGGTGGCTTGGACATGACCTAGAACCTTAAGATTTTGCATGAAAGGAGGACTAGCAGCCGCGTTGCACGGGAGAATGTGAAAAGTTTTCATATGCACTAAAAACCTGAAAAATCCGTCCGTTTTCTTCATTTGTTATCGAATCGACTTAAAGCCAGATCGTCACATTGGCCGCTCTTCTATCTGAAACGGTTACATTTATCGTGTGCAAAGCTATTTCGCGTGCTGCGGTATGCGGAGACACTAAAAGCACCATAGTAGAACACAGAAGAAGCTTCTAAGTTGAAGTAATAGCGAGTAAGAAGTAGTACAATTCAAGCTTTAGTTATCGATTATTCACTTTTTATCCGGCTTTCGTGGCTTGGACATGACCTAGGACGTTAAGATTTTGCATGAAAGGAGGACTGGCAGCCGCGTTGCACGGGAGAATGTGAAAAGTGTTCATATGTAGTAAAAACCTGAGGAATCCGTCCGTTTTCGTCATTTGTTATCGAATCGACTTAAAGCTTGATCGTCACATTGGCCGCTCTTCTGTCTGAAACGGTTACACTTATCGTCTGCAAAGCTATGTCGCGTGCTGCGGTATGCGGAAACACTAAAAGCACCATAGTAGAAAACAGAAGAAGCTTCTATGTCGAAGTAATAGCCAGTAAAGAGTAGTACAATTGAAGATTTTGTTGTCAATTATTCACTTTTTAGCCGGCTTTGGTGGCTTGGACATGACCTAGGACCTTAAGATTTTGCATGAAAGGAGGACTAGCAGATGCGTTGCATGGGAGAATGTGAAAAGTGTTCATATGTAGTAAAAACCTGAGAAATCCGTCCGTTTTTGTCATTTGTTACCGAATCGACTTAAAGCCAGATCGTCACATTGGCCGCTTTTCTCTCTGAGACGGTTACATTTATCGTCTGCAAAGCTATGTCGCGTGCTGCGGTATGCGGAGACACTAAAAGCACCGTAGTAGAACACAGAAGAAGCTTCCAAGTAGTAGTAATAGCCAGTAAGAAGTAGTACAATTCAAGTTTTAGTTGTCGATTATTCACTTTTTAGCCGGCTTTGGTGGCTTGGACACGACCTAGGACCTTAAGATTTGCATGAAAGAAATACTTGCAGCCGCCTTGCACGGGAGAATGTGAAATGTGTTCATATGTAGTAAAAACCTGAGAAATCCGTCTGTTTTCGTCATTTGTTATCGACTCGACTTAAAGCCAGATCGTCACATTGGCCGCTCTTTTCTCTGAAACGGTTACATTTATCGTCTACAAAGCTATGTCGCGTACCGCGATATGCGGAAACACTAAAAGCACCATAGTAGAACATAGAAGAAGCTTCTATGTTGAAGTAATAGCCAGCAAGAAGTAGTACAATTGAAGTTTCTAGTTGTCGATTATTCACTTTTGAGCCGGCTTTGGTGGCTTGGACATGACCTAGGACCTTAAGATTTTGCATGAAAGGAGGACTAGCAGCCGCGTTGCATGGGAGAATGTGAAAAGTGTTCATATGTAGTAAAAACCTGAGAAATCAGTCCGTTTTCGTCATTTGTTAACGAATCGACTTAAAGCCAGATCGTCACATTGGCCGCTTTTCTCTGTGAGTCGGTTACATTCATCGTCTACAAAGCTATGTCGCGTGCTGCGGTATAAGGAGACACTAAAGCACCGTAGTAGAACACAGAAGAAGCTTCTAAGTTGAAGTAATAGCCAGTAAGAAGTAGTACAATTGAAGTTTTAGTTGTCGATTATTCACTTTTTAGCCGGCTTTGGCGGCTTGGACATGACCTAGGACCTTAAGATTTTGCATGAAAGGAGGACTAGCAGCCGCGTTGCACGGGAGAATGTGAAAAGGGTTCATATGTAGAAAAAACCTGAGAAATCCGTCCGTTTTCGTCATTTGTTATCGAATCGACTTAAAGCCAGATCGTCACATAGGCCGCTCTTCTCTCTGAGACGGTTACATTTATCGTCTGCAAAGCTATGTCGCGTGCTGCGGTATGCGGAAACACTAAAACCACCATAGTAGAACACAGAAGAAGCTTCTAAGTTGAAGTAATATCCAGTAAGAAGTAGTACAATTCAAGTTTCATTTGTCGATTATTCACTTTTTAGCCGGCTTTGGTGGCTTGGACATGACCTAGGACCTTAAGATTTTGCACGAAAGGAGGACTGGCAACCGCGTTGCACGGGAGAATGTGAAAAGTGTTCATATGTAGTAAAAACCTGAGAAATCCGTCCGTTTTCGTCTTTTGTTATCGAATCGACTTAAAGCCAGATCGTCACATTGGCCGCTCTTCTCTCTGAAACAGTTACACTTATCGTCTGAAAAGCTATGTCGCGTGCGCGGTATGCCGAAACACTAAAAGCACCATAGTAGAACACAGAAGAAGCTTCTAAGTTGAAGTAATAGCCAGTAAGAAGTAGTACAATTCAAGTTTTAGTTGTCGATTATTCACTTTTTAGCCGGCTTTGGTGGCTATGACATGACCTAGGACCATAAGATTTTGCATGAAAGGAGGACTAGCAGCCGCGTTGCACGGGAGAATGTGAAAAGTGTTCATATGTAGTAAAAACCTGATAAATCCGTCGGTTTTCGTCATTTGTTATCGAATCGACATAAAGCCAGATCGTCACATTGGCCGCTTTTCTCTCTGAGACGGTTACATTTATCGTCTGCAAAGCTATGTCGCGTGCTGCGGTATGCGGAGACACTAAAAGCACCATAGTAGAACACAAAAGAAGCTTCTAAGTTGAAGCAATAGCCAATAAGAAATAGTACAATTCAAATTTTAGTTGTCGATTATTCACTTTTTAGCCGGCTTTGGTGGCTTGGACATGACCTAGGACGTTAGGATTTTGCATTACAGGAGGACTAGCAGCCGCGTTGCATGGGAGAATGTGAAAAGTGTTCATACGTAGTAAAAACCTGAGAAATCCGTCCGTTTTCGTCATTTGTTACCGAATCGACTTAAAGCCAGATCGTCACATTGGCCGCTTTTCTCTCTGAGACGGTTACATTTATCGTCTGCAAAGCTATGTCGCGTGCTGCGGTATGCGGAGACACTAAAAGCACCGTAGTAGGACACAGAAGAAGCTTCCAAGTTGAAGTAATAGCCAGTAAGAAGTAGTACAATTCAAGTTTTAGTTGTCGATTATTCACTTTTTAGCCGGCTTTGGTGGCTTGGACACGACCTAGGACCTTAAGATTTGCATGAAAGAAATACTTGCAGCCGCCTTGCACGGGAGAATGTGAAATGTGTTCATATGTAGTAAAAACCTGAGAAATCCGTCCGTTTTCGTCATTTGTTATCGACTCGACTTAAAGCCAGATCGTCACATTGGCCGCTCTTTTCTCTGAAACGGTTACATTTATCGTCTACAAAGCTATGTCGCGTGCCGCGATATGCGGAAACACTAAAAGCACCATAGTAGAACATAGAAGAAGCTTCTATGTTGAAGTAATAGCCAGTAAGAAGTAGTACAATTGAAGTTTCTAGTTGTCGATTATTCACTTTTGAGCCGGCTTTGGTGGCTTGGACATGACCTAGGACCTTAAGATTTTGCATGAAAGGAGGACTAGCAGCCGCGTTGCATGGGAGAATGTGAAAAGTGTTCATATGTAGTAAAAACCTGAGAAATCCGTCCGTTTTCGTCATTTGTTAACGAATCGACTTAAAGCCAGATCGTCACATTGGCCGCTTTTCTCTGTGAGTCGGTTACATTCATCGTCTACAAAGCTATGTCGCGTGCTGCGGTATAAGGAGACACTAAAGCACCGTAGTAGAACACAGAAGAAGCTTCTAAGTTGAAGTAATAGCCAGTAAGAAGTAGTACAATTGAAGTTTTAGTTGTCGATTATTCACTTTTTAGCCGGCTTTGGCGGCTTGGACATGACCTAGGACCTTAAGATTTTGCATGAAAGGAGGACTAGCAGCCGCGTTGCACGGGAGAATGTGAAAAGGGTTCATATGTAGAAAAAACCTGAGAAATCCGTCCGTTTTCGTCATTTGTTATCGAATCGACTTAAAGCCAGATCGTCACATAGGCCGCTCTTCTCTCTGAGACGGTTACATTTATCGTCTGCAAAGCTATGTCGCGTGCTGCGGTATGCGGAAACACTAAAACCACCATAGTAGAACACAGAAGAAGCTTCTAAGTTGAAGTAATATCCAGTAAGAAGTAGTACAATTCAAGTTTAATTTGTCGATTATTCACTTTTTAGCCGGCTTTGGTGGCTTGGACATGACCTAGGACCTTAAGATTTTGCATGAAAGGAGGACTGGCAACCGCGTTGCACGGGAGAATGTGAAAAGTGTTCATATGTAGTAAAAACCTGAGAAATCCGTCCGTTTTCGTCTTTTGTTATCGAATCGACTTAAAGCCAGATCGTCACATTGGCCGCTCTTCTCTCTGAAACGGTTACACTTATCGTCTGAAAAGCTATGTCGCGTGCGCGGTATGCCGAAACACTAAAAGCACCATAGTAGAACACAGAAGAAGCTTCTAAGTTGAAGTAATAGCCAGTAAGAAGTAGTACAATTCAAGTTTTAGTTGTCGATTAGTCACTTTTTAGCCGGCTTTGGTGGCTATGACATGACCTAGGACCATAAGATTTTGCATGAAAGGAGGACTAGCAGCCGCGTTGCACGGGAGAATGTGAAAAGTGTTCATATGTAGTAAAAACCTGAGAAATCCGTCGGTTTTCGTCATTTGTTATCGAATCGACATAAAGCCAGATCGTCACATTGGCCGCTTTTCTCTCTGAGACGGTTACATTTATCGTCTGCAAAGCTATGTCGCGTGCTGCGGTATGCGGAGACACTAAAAGCACCATAGTAGAACACAGAAGAAGCTTCTAAGTTGAAGCAATAGCCAATAAGAAGTAGTACAATTCAAATTTTAGTTGTCGATTATTCACTTTTTAGCCGGCTTTGGTGGCTTGGACATGACCTAGGACGTTAAGATTTTGCATTAAAGGAGGACTAGCAGCCGCGTTGCATGGGAGAATGTGAAAAGTGTTCATACGTAGTAAAAACCTGAGAAATCCGTCCGTTTTCGTCATTTTTTACCGAATCGACTTAAAGCCAGATCGTCACATTGGCCGCTTTTCTCTCTGAGACGGTTACATTTATCGTCTGCAAAGCTATGTCGCGTGCTGCGGTATGCGGAGACACTAAAAGCACCGTAGTAGGACACAGAAGAAGCTTCCAAGTTGAAGTAATAGCCAGTAAGAAGTAGTACAATTCAAGTTTTAGTTGTCGATTATTCACTTTTTAGCCGGCTTTGGTGGCTTGGACACGACCTAGGACCTTAAGATTTGCATGAAAGAAATACTTGCAGCCGCCTTGCACGGGAGAATGTGAAATGTGTTCATATGTAGTAAAAACCTGAGAAATCCGTCTGTTTTCGTCATTTGTTATCGACTCGACTTAAAGCCAGATCGTCACATTGGCCGCTCTTTTCTCTGAAACGGTTACATTTATCGTCTGCAAAGCTATGTCGCGTGCTGCGGTATGCGGAAACACTAAAACCACCATAGTAGAACACAGAAGAAGCTTCTAAGTTGAAGTAATATCCAGTAAGAAGTAGTACAATTCAAGTTTCATTTGTCGATTATTCACTTTTTAGCCGGCTTTGGTGGCTTGGACATGACCTAGGACCTTAAGATTTTGCACGAAAGGAGGACTGGCAACCGCGTTGCACGGGAGAATGTGAAAAGTGTTCATATGTAGTAAAAACCTGAGAAATCCGTCCGTTTTCGTCTTTTGTTATCGAATCGACTTAAAGCCAGATCGTCACATTGGCCGCTCTTCTCTCTGAAACAGTTACACTTATCGTCTGAAAAGCTATGTCGCGTGCGCGGTATGCCGAAACACTAAAAGCACCATAGTAGAACACAGAAGAAGCTTCTAAGTTGAAGTAATAGCCAGTAAGAAGTAGTACAATTCAAGTTTTAGTTGTCGATTATTCACTTTTTAGCCGGCTTTGGTGGCTATGACATGACCTAGGACCATAAGATTTTGCATGAAAGGAGGACTAGCAGCCGCGTTGCACGGGAGAATGTGAAAAGTGTTCATATGTAGTAAAAACCTGATAAATCCGTCGGTTTTCGTCATTTGTTATCGAATCGACATAAAGCCAGATCGTCACATTGGCCGCTTTTCTCTCTGAGACGGTTACATTTATCGTCTGCAAAGCTATGTCGCGTGCTGCGGTATGCGGAGACACTAAAAGCACCATAGTAGAACACAAAAGAAGCTTCTAAGTTGAAGCAATAGCCAATAAGAAATAGTACAATTCAAATTTTAGTTGTCGATTATTCACTTTTTAGCCGGCTTTGGTGGCTTGGACATGACCTAGGACGTTAGGATTTTGCATTACAGGAGGACTAGCAGCCGCGTTGCATGGGAGAATGTGAAAAGTGTTCATACGTAGTAAAAACCTGAGAAATCCGTCCGTTTTCGTCATTTGTTACCGAATCGACTTAAAGCCAGATCGTCACATTGGCCGCTTTTCTCTCTGAGACGGTTACATTTATCGTCTGCAAAGCTATGTCGCGTGCTGCGGTATGCGGAGACACTAAAAGCACCGTAGTAGGACACAGAAGAAGCTTCCAAGTTGAAGTAATAGCCAGTAAGAAGTAGTACAATTCAAGTTTTAGTTGTCGATTATTCACTTTTTAGCCGGCTTTGGTGGCTTGGACACGACCTAGGACCTTAAGATTTGCATGAAAGAAATACTTGCAGCCGCCTTGCACGGGAGAATGTGAAATGTGTTCATATGTAGTAAAAACCTGAGAAATCCGTCCGTTTTCGTCATTTGTTATCGACTCGACTTAAAGCCAGATCGTCACATTGGCCGCTCTTTTCTCTGAAACGGTTACATTTATCGTCTACAAAGCTATGTCGCGTGCCGCGATATGCGGAAACACTAAAAGCACCATAGTAGAACATAGAAGAAGCTTCTATGTTGAAGTAATAGCCAGTAAGAAGTAGTACAATTGAAGTTTCTAGTTGTCGATTATTCACTTTTGAGCCGGCTTTGGTGGCTTGGACATGACCTAGGACCTTAAGATTTTGCATGAAAGGAGGACTAGCAGCCGCGTTGCATGGGAGAATGTGAAAAGTGTTCATATGTAGTAAAAACCTGAGAAATCCGTCCGTTTTCGTCATTTGTTAACGAATCGACTTAAAGCCAGATCGTCACATTGGCCGCTTTTCTCTGTGAGTCGGTTACATTCATCGTCTACAAAGCTATGTCGCGTGCTGCGGTATAAGGAGACACTAAAGCACCGTAGTAGAACACAGAAGAAGCTTCTAAGTTGAAGTAATAGCCAGTAAGAAGTAGTACAATTGAAGTTTTAGTTGTCGATTATTCACTTTTTAGCCGGCTTTGGCGGCTTGGACATGACCTAGGACCTTAAAATTTTGCATGAAAGGAGGACTAGCAGCCGCGTTGCACGGGAGAATGTGAAAAGGGTTCATATGTAGAAAAAACCTGAGAAATCCGTCCGTTTTCGTCATTTGTTATCGAATCGACTTAAAGCCAGATCGTCACATAGGCCGCTCTTCTCTCTGAGACGGTTACATTTATCGTCTGCAAAGCTATGTCGCGTGCTGCGGTATGCGGAAACACTAAAACCACCATAGTAGAACACAGAAGAAGCTTCTAAGTTGAAGTAATATCCAGTAAGAAGTAGTACAATTCAAGTTTAATTTGTCGATTATTCACTTTTTAGCCGGCTTTGGTGGCTTGGACATGACCTAGGACCTTAAGATTTTGCATGAAAGGAGGACTGGCAACCGCGTTGCACGGGAGAATGTGAAAAGTGTTCATATGTAGTAAAAACCTGAGAAATCCGTCCGTTTTCGTCTTTTGTTATCGAATCGACTTAAAGCCAGATCGTCACATTGGCCGCTCTTCTCTCTGAAACGGTTACACTTATCGTCTGAAAAGCTATGTCGCGTGCGCGGTATGCCGAAACACTAAAAGCACCATAGTAGAACACAGAAGAAGCTTCTAAGTTGAAGTAATAGCCAGTAAGAAGTAGTACAATTCAAGTTTTAGTTGTCGATTAGTCACTTTTTAGCCGGCTTTGGTGGCTATGACATGACCTAGGACCATAAGATTTTGCATGAAAGGAGGACTAGCAGCCGCGTTGCACGGGAGAATGTGAAAAGTGTTCATATGTAGTAAAAACCTGAGAAATCCGTCGGTTTTCGTCATTTGTTATCGAATCGACATAAAGCCAGATCGTCACATTGGCCGCTTTTCTCTCTGAGACGGTTACATTTATCGTCTGCAAAGCTATGTCGCGTGCTGCGGTATGCGGAGACACTAAAAGCACCATAGTAGAACACAGAAGAAGCTTCTAAGTTGAAGCAATAGCCAATAAGAAGTAGTACAATTCAAATTTTAGTTGTCGATTATTCACTTTTTAGCCGGCTTTGGTGGCTTGGACATGACCTAGGACGTTAAGATTTTGCATTAAAGGAGGACTAGCAGCCGCGTTGCATGGGAGAATGTGAAAAGTGTTCATACGTAGTAAAAACCTGAGAAATCCGTCCGTTTTCGTCATTTTTTACCGAATCGACTTAAAGCCAGATCGTCACATTGGCCGCTTTTCTCTCTGAGACGGTTACATTTATCGTCTGCACAGCTATGTCGCGAGCTGCGGTATGCGGAGACACTAAAAGCACCGTAGTAGGACACAGAAGAAGCTTCCAAGTTGAAGTAATAGCCAGTAAGAAGTAGTACAATTCAAGTTTTAGTTGTCGATTATTCACTTTTTAGCCGGCTTTGGTGGCTTGGACACGACCTAGGACCTTAAGATTTGCATGAAAGAAATACTTGCAGCCGCCTTGCACGGGAGAATGTGAAATGTGTTCATATGTAGTAAAAACCTGAGAAATCCGTCCGTTTTCGTCATTTGTTATCGACTCGACTTAAAGCCAGATCGTCACATTGGCCGCTCTTTTCTCTGAAACGGTTACATTTATCGTCTACAAAGCTATGTCGCGTGCCGCGATATGCGGAAACACTAAAAGCACCATAGTAGAACATAGAAGAAGCTTCTATGTTGAAGTAATAGCCAGTAAGAAGTAGTACAATTGAAGTTTCTAGTTGTCGATTATTCACTTTTGAGCCGGCTTTGGTGGCTTGGACATGACCTAGGACCTTAAGATTTTGCATGAAAGGAGGACTAGCAGCCGCGTTGCATGGGAGAATGTGAAAAGTGTTCATATGTAGTAAAAACCTGAGAAATCCGTCCGTTTTCGTCATTTGTTAACGAATCGACTTAAAGCCAGATCGTCACATTGGCCGCTTTTCTCTGTGAGTCGGTTACATTCATCGTCTACAAAGCTATGTCGCGTGCTGCGGTATAAGGAGACACTAAAGCACCGTAGTAGAACACAGAAGAAGCTTCTAAGTTGAAGTAATAGCCAGTAAGAAGTAGTACAATTGAAGCTTTAGTTGTCGATTATTCACTTTTTAGCCGGCTTTGGTGGCTTGGACATGACCTAGGACCTTAAGATTTTGCATGAAAGGAGGACTAGCAGCCGCGTTGCACGGGAGAATGTGAAAAGGGTTCATATGTAGTAAAAACCTGAGAAATCCGTCCGTTTTCGTCTTTTGTTATCGAATCGACTTAAAGCCAGATCGTCACATTGGCCGCTCTTCTCTCTGAAACAGTTACACTTATCGTCTGAAAAGCTATGTCGCGTGCGCGGTATGCCGAAACACTAAAAGCACCATAGTAGAACACAGAAGAAGCTTCTAAGTTGAAGTAATAGCCAGTAAGAAGTAGTACAATTCAAGTTTTAGTTGTCGATTATTCACTTTTTAGCCGGCTTTGGTGGCTATGACATGACCTAGGACCATAAGATTTTGCATGAAAGGAGGACTAGCAGCCGCGTTGCACGGGAGAATGTGAAAAGTGTTCATATGTAGTAAAAACCTGAGAAATCCGTCGGTTTTCGTCATTTGTTATCGAATCGACATAAAGCCAGATCGTCACATTGGCCGCTTTTCTCTCTGAGACGGTTACATTTATCGTCTGCAAAGCTATGTCGCGTGCTGCGGTATGCGGAGACACTAAAAGCACCATAGTAGAACACAGAAGAAGCTTCTAAGTTGAAGCAATAGCCAATAAGAAGTAGTACAATTCAAATTTTAGTTGTCGATTATTCACTTTTTAGCCGGCTTTGGTGGCTTGGACATGACCTAGGACGTTAGGATTTTGCATTACAGGAGGACTAGCAGCCGCGTTGCATGGGAGAATGTGAAAAGTGTTCATACGTAGTAAAAACCTGAGAAATCCGTCCGTTTTCGTCATTTGTTACCGAATCGACTTAAAGCCAGATCGTCACATTGGCCGCTTTTCTCTCTGAGACGGTTACATTTATCGTCTGCAAAGCTATGTCTCGTGCTGCGGTATGCGGAGACACTAAAAGCACCGTAGTAGGACACAGAAGAAGCTTCCAAGTTGAAGTAATAGCCAGTAAGAAGTAGTACAATTCAAGTTTTAGTTGTCGATTATTCACTTTTTAGCCGGCTTTGGTGGCTTGGACACGACCTAGGACCTTAAGATTTGCATGAAAGAAATACTTGCAGCCGCCTTGCACGGGAGAATGTGAAATGTGTTCATATGTAGTAAAAACCTGAGAAATCCGTCCGTTTTCGTCATTTGTTATCGACTCGACTTAAAGCCAGATCGTCACATTGGCCGCTCTTTTCTCTGAAACGGTTACATTTATCGTCTACAAAGCTATGTCGCGTGCCGCGATATGCGGAAACACTAAAAGCACCATAGTAGAACATAGAAGAAGCTTCTATGTTGAAGTAATAGCCAGTAAGAAGTAGTACAATTGAAGTTTCTAGTTGTCGATTATTCACTTTTGAGCCGGCTTTGGTGGCTTGGACATGACCTAGGACCTTAAGATTTTGCATGAAAGGAGGACTAGCAGCCGCGTTGCATGGGAGAATGTGAAAAGTGTTCATATGTAGTAAAAACCTGAGAAATCCGTCCGTTTTCGTCATTTGTTAACGAATCGACTTAAAGCCAGATCGTCACATTGGCCGCTTTTCTCTGTGAGTCGGTTACATTCATCGTCTACAAAGCTATGTCGCGTGCTGCGGTATAAGGAGACACTAAAGCACCGTAGTAGAACACAGAAGAAGCTTCTAAGTTGAAGTAATAGCCAGTAAGAAGTAGTACAATTGAAGTTTTAGTTGTCGATTATTCACTTTTTAGCCGGCTTTGGCGGCTTGGACATGACCTAGGACCTTAAGATTTTGCATGAAAGGAGGACTAGCAGCCGCGTTGCACGGGAGAATGTGAAAAGGGTTCATATGTAGAAAAAACCTGAGAAATCCGTCCGTTTTCGTCATTTGTTATCGAATCGACTTAAAGCCAGATCGTCACATAGGCCGCTCTTCTCTCTGAGACGGTTACATTTATCGTCTGCAAAGCTATGTCGCGTGCTGCGGTATGCGGAAACACTAAAACCACCATAGTAGAACACAGAAGAAGCTTCTAAGTTGAAGTAATATCCAGTAAGAAGTAGTACAATTCAAGTTTAATTTGTCGATTATTCACTTTTTAGCCGGCTTTGGTGGCTTGGACATGACCTAGGACCTTAAGATTTTGCATGAAAGGAGGACTGGCAACCGCGTTGCACGGGAGAATGTGAAAAGTGTTCATATGTAGTAAAAACCTGAGAAATCCGTCCGTTTTCGTCTTTTGTTATCGAATCGACTTAAAGCCAGATCGTCACATAGGCCGCTCTTCTCTCTGAAACGGTTACACTTATCGTCTGAAAAGCTATGTCGCGTGCGCGGTATGCCGAAACACTAAAAGCACCATAGTAGAACACAGAAGAAGCTTCTAAGTTGAAGTAATAGCCAGTAAGAAGTAGTACAATTCAAGTTTTAGTTGTCGATTAGTCACTTTTTAGCCGGCTTTGGTGGCTATGACATGACCTAGGACCATAAGATTTTGCATGAAAGGAGGACTAGCAGCCGCGTTGCACGGGAGAATGTGAAAAGTGTTCATATGTAGTAAAAACCTGAGAAATCCGTCGGTTTTCGTCATTTGTTATCGAATCGACATAAAGCCAGATCGTCACATTGGCCGCTTTTCTCTCTGAGACGGTTACATTTATCGTCTGCAAAGCTATGTCGCGTGCTGCGGTATGCGGAGACACTAAAAGCACCATAGTAGAACACAGAAGAAGCTTCTAAGTTGAAGCAATAGCCAATAAGAAGTAGTACAATTCAAATTTTAGTTGTCGATTATTCACTTTTTAGCCGGCTTTGGTGGCTTGGACATGACCTAGGACGTTAAGATTTTGCATTAAAGGAGGACTAGCAGCCGCGTTGCATGGGAGAATGTGAAAAGTGTTCATACGTAGTAAAAACCTGAGAAATCCGTCCGTTTTCGTCATTTTTTACCGAATCGACTTAAAGCCAGATCGTCACATTGGCCGCTTTTCTCTCTGAGACGGTTACATTTATCGTCTGCACAGCTATGTCGCGTGCTGCGGTATGCGGAGACACTAAAAGCACCGTAGTAGGACACAGAAGAAGCTTCCAAGTTGAAGTAATAGCCAGTAAGAAGTAGTACAATTCAAGTTTTAGTTGTCGATTATTCACTTTTTAGCCGGCTTTGGTGGCTTGGACACGACCTAGGACCTTAAGATTTGCATGAAAGAAATACTTGCAGCCGCGTTGCATGGGAGAATGTGAAAAGTGTTCATATGTAGTAAAAACCTGAGAAATCCGTCCGTTTTCGTCATTTGTTAACGAATCGACTTAAAGCCAGATCGTCACATTGGCCGCTTTTCTCTGTGAGTCGGTTACATTCATCGTCTACAAAGCTATGTCGCGTGCTGCGGTATAAGGAGACACTAAAGCACCGTAGTAGAACACAGAAGAAGCTTCTAAGTTGAAGTAATAGCCAGTAAGAAGTAGTACAATTGAAGTTTTAGTTGTCGATTATTCACTTTTTAGCCGGCTTTGGCGGCATGGACATGACCTAGGACCTTAAGATTTTGCATGAAAGGAGGACTAGCAGCCGCGTTGCACGGGAGAATGTGAAAAGGGTTCATATGTAGAAAAAACCTGAGAAATCCGTCCGTTTTCGTCATTTGTTATCGAATCGACTTAAAGCCAGATCGTCACATAGGCCGCTCTTCTCTCTGAGACGGTTACATTTATCGTCTGCAAAGCTATGTCGCGTGCTGCGGTATGCGGAAACACTAAAACCACCATAGTAGAACACAGAAGAAGCTTCTAAGTTGAAGTAATATCCAGTAAGAAGTAGTACAATTCAAGTTTAATTTGTCGATTATTCACTTTTTAGCCGGCTTTGGTGGCTTGGACATCACCTAGGACCTTAAGATTTTGCATGAAAGGAGGACTGGCAACCGCGTTGCACGGGAGAATGTGAAAAGTGTTCATATGTAGTAAAAACCTGAGAAATCCGTCCGTTTTCGTCTTTTGTTATCGAATCGACTTAAAGCCAGATCGTCACATAGGCCGCTCTTCTCTCTGAGACGGTTACATTTATCGTCTGCAAAGCTATGTCGCGTGCTGCGGTATGCGGAAACACTAAAACCACCATAGTAGAACACAGAAGAAGCTTCTAAGTTGAAGTAATATCCAGTAAGAAGTAGTACAATTCAAGTTTAATTTGTCGATTATTCACTTTTTAGCCGGCTTTGGTGGCTTGGACATCACCTAGGACCTTAAGATTTTGCATGAAAGGAGGACTGGCAACCGCGTTGCACGGGAGAATGTGAAAAGTGTTCATATGTAGTAAAAACCTGAGAAATCCGTCCGTTTTCGTCTTTTGTTATCGAATCGACTTAAAGCCAGATCGTCACATTGGCCGCTCTTCTCTCTGAAACGGTTACACTTATCGTCTGAAAAGCTATGTCGCGTGCGCGGTATGCCGAAACACTAAAAGCACCATAGTAGAACACAGAAGAAGCTTCTAAGTTGAAGTAATAGCCAGTAAGAAGTAGTACAATTCAAGTTTTAGTTGTCGATTATTCACTTTTTAGCCGGCTTTGGTGGCTATGACATGACCTAGGACCATAAGATTTTGCATGAAAGGAGGACTAGCAGCCGCGTTGCACGGGAGAATGTGAAAAGTGGTCATATGTAGTAAAAACCTGAGAAATCCGTCGGTTTTCGTCATTTGTTATCGAATCGACATAAAGCCAGATCGTCACATTGGCCGCTTTTCTCTCTGTGAGGGTTACATTTATCGTCTGCAAAGCTATGTCGCGTGCTGCGGTATGCGGAGACACTAAAAGCACCATAGTAGAACACAGAAGAAGCTTCTAAGTAGAAGCAATAGCCAATAAGAAGTAGTACAATTCAAATTTTAGTTGTCGATTATTCACTTTTTAGCCGGCTTTGGTGGCTTGGACATGACCTAGGACGTTAAGATTTTGCATTAAAGGAAGACTAGCAGCCGCGTTGCATGGGAGAATGTGAAAAGTGTTCATACGTAGTAAAAACCAGAGAAATCCGTCCGTTTTCGTCATTTGTTACCGAATCGACTTAAAGCCAGATCGTCACATTGGCCGCTTTTCTCTCTGAGACGGTTACATTTATCGTCTGCACAGCTATGTCGCGTGCTGCGGTATGCGGAGACACTAAAAGCACCGTAGTAGGACACAGAAGAAGCTTCCAAGTTGAAGTAATAGCCAGTAAGAAGTAGTACAATTCAAGTTTTAGTTGTCGATTATTCACTTTTTAGCCGGCTTTGGTGGCTTGGACACGACCTAGGACCTTAAGATTTGCATGAAAGAAATACTTGCAGCCGCCTTGCACGGGAGAATGTGAAATGTGTTCATATGTAGTAAAAACCTGAGAAATCCGTCCGTTTTCGTCATTTGTTATCGACTCGACTTAAAGCCAGATCGTCACATTGGCCGCTCTTTTCTCTGAAACGGTTACATTTATCGTCTACAAAGCTATGTCGCGTGCCGCGATATGCGGAAACACTAAAAACACCATAGTAGAACATAGAAGAAGCTTCTATGTTGAAGTAATAGCCAGTAAGAAGTAGTACAATTGAAGTTTCTAGTTGTCGATTATTCACTTTTGAGCCGGCTTTGGTGGCTTGGACATGACCTAGGACCTTAAGATTTTGCATGAAAGGAGGACTAGCAGCCGCGTTGCATGGGAGAATGTGAAAAGTGTTCATATGTAGTAAAAACCTGAGAAATCCGTCCGTTTTCGTCATTTGTTAACGAATCGACTTAAAGCCAGATCGTCACATTGGCCGCTTTTCTCTGTGAGTCGGTTACATTCATCGTCTACAAAGCTATGTCGCGTGCTGCGGTATAAGGAGACACTAAAGCACCGTAGTAGAACACAGAAGAAGCTTCTAAGTTGAAGTAATAGCCAGTAAGAAGTAGTACAATTGAAGTTTTAGTTGTCGATTATTCACTTTTTAGCCGGCTTTGGCGGCATGGACATGACCTAGGACCTTAAGATTTTGCATGAAAGGAGGACTAGCAGCCGCGTTGCACGGGAGAATGTGAAAAGGGTTCATATGTAGAAAAAACCTGAGAAATCCGTCCGTTTTCGTCATTTGTTATCGAATCGACTTAAAGCCAGATCGTCACATAGGCCGCTCTTCTCTCTGAGACGGTTACATTTATCGTCTGCAAAGCTATGTCGCGTGCTGCGGTATGCGGAAACACTAAAACCACCATAGTAGAACACAGAAGAAGCTTCTAAGTTGAAGTAATATCCAGTAAGAAGTAGTACAATTCAAGTTTAATTTGTCGATTATTCACTTTTTAGCCGGCTTTGGTGGCTTGGACATCACCTAGGACCTTAAGATTTTGCATGAAAGGAGGACTGGCAACCGCGTTGCACGGGAGAATGTGAAAAGTGTTCATATGTAGTAAAAACCTGAGAAATCCGTCCGTTTTCGTCTTTTGTTATCGAATCGACTTAAAGCCAGATCGTCACATTGGCCGCTCTTCTCTCTGAAACGGTTACACTTATCGTCTGAAAAGATATGTCGCGTGCGCGGTATGCCGAAACACTAAAAGCACCATAGTAGAACACAGAAGAAGCTTCTAAGTTGAAGTAATAGCCAGTAAGAAGTAGTACAATTCAAGTTTTAGTTGTCGATTAGTCACTTTTTAGCCGGCTTTGGTGGCTATGACATGACCTAGGACCATAAGATTTTGCATGAAAGGAGGACTAGCAGCCGCGTTGCACGGGAGAATGTGAAAAGTGTTCATATGTAGTAAAAACCTGAGAAATCCGTCGGTTTTCGTCATTTGTTATCGAATCGACATAAAGCCAGATCGTCACATTGGCCGCTTTTCTCTCTGAGACGGTTACATTTATCGTCTGCAAAGCTATGTCGCGTGCTGCGGTATGCGGAGACACTAAAAGCACCATAGTAGAACACAGAAGAAGCTTCTAAGTTGAAGCAATAGCCAATAAGAAGTAGTACAATTCAAATTTTAGTTGTCGATTATTCACTTTTTAGCCGGCTTTGGTGGCTTGGACATCACCTAGGACCTTAAGATTTTGCATGAAAGGAGGACTGGCAACCGCGTTGCACGGGAGAATGTGAAAAGTGTTCATATGTAGTAAAAACCTGAGAAATCCGTCCGTTTTCGTCTTTTGTTATCGAATCGACTTAAAGCCAGATCGTCACATTGGCCGCTCTTCTCTCTGAAACGGTTACACTTATCGTCTGAAAAGATATGTCGCGTGCGCGGTATGCCGAAACACTAAAAGCACCATAGTAGAACACAGAAGAAGCTTCTAAGTTGAAGTAATAGCCAGTAAGAAGTAGTACAATTCAAGTTTTAGTTGTCGATTAGTCACTTTTTAGCCGGCTTTGGTGGCTATGACATGACCTAGGACCATAAGATTTTGCATGAAAGGAGGACTAGCAGCCGCGTTGCACGGGAGAATGTGAAAAGTGTTCATATGTAGTAAAAACCTGAGAAATCCGTCGGTTTTCGTCATTTGTTATCGAATCGACATAAAGCCAGATCGTCACATTGGCCGCTTTTCTCTCTGAGACGGTTACATTTATCGTCTGCAAAGCTATGTCGCGTGCTGCGGTATGCGGAGACACTAAAAGCACCATAGTAGAACACAGAAGAAGCTTCTAAGTTGAAGCAATAGCCAATAAGAAGTAGTACAATTCAAATTTTAGTTGTCGATTATTCACTTTTTAGCCGGCTTTGGTGGCTTGGACATGACCTAGGACGTTAAGATTTTGCATTAAAGGAGGACTAGCAGCCGCGTTGCATGGGAGAATGTGAAAAGTGTTCATACGTAGTAAAAACCTGAGAAATCCGTCCGTTTTCGTCATTTTTTACCGAATCGACTTAAAGCCAGATCGTCACATTGGCCGCTTTTCTCTCTGAGACGGTTACATTTATCGTCTGCACAGCTATGTCGCGTGCTGCGGTATGCGGAGACACTAAAAGCACCGTAGTAGGACACAGAAGAAGCTTCCAAGTTGAAGTAATAGCCAGTAAGAAGTAGTACAATTCAAGTTTTAGTTGTCGATTATTCACTTTTTAGCCGGCTTTGGTGGCTTGGACACGACCTAGGACCTTAAGATTTGCATGAAAGAAATACTTGCAGCCGCCTTGCACGGGAGAATGTGAAATGTGTTCATATGTAGTAAAAACCTGAGAAATCCGTCCGTTTTCGTCATTTGTTATCGACTCGACTTAAAGCCAGATCGTCACATTGGCCGCTCTTTTCTCTGAAACGGTTACATTTATCGTCTACAAAGCTATGTCGCGTGCCGCGATATGCGGAAACACTAAAAACACCATAGTAGAACATAGAAGAAGCTTCTATGTTGAAGTAATAGCCAGTAAGAAGTAGTACAATTGAAGTTTCTAGTTGTCGATTATTCACTTTTGAGCCGGCTTTGGTGGCTTGGACATGACCTAGGACCTTAAGATTTTGCATGAAAGGAGGACTAGCAGCCGCGTTGCATGGGAGAATGTGAAAAGTGTTCATATGTAGTAAAAACCTGAGAAATCCGTCCGTTTTCGTCATTTGTTAACGAATCGACTTAAAGCCAGATCGTCACATTGGCCGCTTTTCTCTGTGAGTCGGTTACATTCATCGTCTACAAAGCTATGTCGCGTGCTGCGGTATAAGGAGACACTAAAGCACCGTAGTAGAACACAGAAGAAGCTTCTAAGTTGAAGTAATAGCCAGTAAGAAGTAGTACAATTGAAGTTTTAGTTGTCGATTATTCACTTTTTAGCCGGCTTTGGCGGCTTGGACATGACCTAGGACCTTAAGATTTTGCATGAAAGGAGGACTAGCAGCCGCGTTGCACGGGAGAATGTGAAAAGGGTTCATATGTAGAAAAAACCTGAGAAATCCGTCCGTTTTCGTCATTTGTTATCGAATCGACTTAAAGCCAGATCGTCACATAGGCCGCTCTTCTCTCTGAGACGGTTACATTTATCGTCTGCAAAGCTATGTCGCGTGCTGCGGTATGCGGAAACACTAAAACCACCATAGTAGAACACAGAAGAAGCTTCTAAGTTGAAGTAATATCCAGTAAGAAGTAGTACAATTCAAGTTTAATTTGTCGATTATTCACTTTTTAGCCGGCTTTGGTGGCTTGGACATCACCTAGGACCTTAAGATTTTGCATGAAAGGAGGACTGGCAACCGCGTTGCACGGGAGAATGTGAAAAGTGTTCATATGTAGTAAAAACCTGAGAAATCCGTCCGTTTTCGTCTTTTGTTATCGAATCGACTTAAAGCCAGATCGTCACATTGGCCGCTCTTCTCTCTGAAACGGTTACACTTATCGTCTGAAAAGCTATGTCGCGTGCGCGGTATGCCGAAACACTAAAAGCACCATAGTAGAACACAGAAGAAGCTTCTAAGTTGAAGTAATAGCCAGTAAGAAGTAGTACAATTCAAGTTTTAGTTGTCGATTATTCACTTTTTAGCCGGCTTTGGTGGCTATGACATGACCTAGGACCATAAGATTTTGCATGAAAGGAGGACTAGCAGCCGCGTTGCACGGGAGAATGTGAAAAGTGGTCATATGTAGTAAAAACCTGAGAAATCCGTCGGTTTTCGTCATTTGTTATCGAATCGACATAAAGCCAGATCGTCACATTGGCCGCTTTTCTCTCTGTGAGGGTTACATTTATCGTCTGCAAAGCTATGTCGCGTGCTGCGGTATGCGGAGACACTAAAAGCACCATAGTAGAACACAGAAGAAGCTTCTAAGTTGAAGCAATAGCCAATAAGAAGTAGTACAATTCAAATTTTAGTTGTCGATTATTCACTTTTTAGCCGGCTTTGGTGGCTTGGACATGACCTAGGACGTTAAGATTTTGCATTAAAGGAAGACTAGCAGCCGCGTTGCATGGGAGAATGTGAAAAGTGTTCATACGTAGTAAAAACCAGAGAAATCCGTCCGTTTTCGTCATTTGTTACCGAATCGACTTAAAGCCAGATCGTCACATTGGCCGCTTTTCTCTCTGAGACGGTTACATTTATCGTCTGCACAGCTATGTCGCGTGCTGCGGTATGCGGAGACACTAAAAGCACCGTAGTAGGACACAGAAGAAGCTTCCAAGTTGAAGTAATAGCCAGTAAGAAGTAGTACAATTCAAGTTTTAGTTGTCGATTATTCACTTTTTAGCCGGCTTTGGTGGCTTGGACACGACCTAGGACCTTAAGATTTGCATGAAAGAAATACTTGCAGCCGCCTTGCACGGGAGAATGTGAAATGTGTTCATATGTAGTAAAAACCTGAGAAATCCGTCCGTTTTCGTCATTTGTTATCGACTCGACTTAAAGCCAGATCGTCACATTGGCCGCTCTTTTCTCTGAAACGGTTACATTTATCGTCTACAAAGCTATGTCGCGTGCCGCGATATGCGGAAACACTAAAAACACCATAGTAGAACATAGAAGAAGCTTCTATGTTGAAGTAATAGCCAGTAAGAAGTAGTACAATTGAAGTTTCTAGTTGTCGATTATTCACTTTTGAGCCGGCTTTGGTGGCTTGGACATGACCTAGGACCTTAAGATTTTGCATGAAAGGAGGACTAGCAGCCGCGTTGCATGGGAGAATGTGAAAAGTGTTCATATGTAGTAAAAACCTGAGAAATCCGTCCGTTTTCGTCATTTGTTAACGAATCGACTTAAAGCCAGATCGTCACATTGGCCGCTTTTCTCTGTGAGTCGGTTACATTCATCGTCTACAAAGCTATGTCGCGTGCTGCGGTATAAGGAGACACTAAAGCACCGTAGTAGAACACAGAAGAAGCTTCTAAGTTGAAGTAATAGCCAGTAAGAAGTAGTACAATTGAAGTTTTAGTTGTCGATTATTCACTTTTTAGCCGGCTTTGGCGGCATGGACATGACCTAGGACCTTAAGATTTTGCATGAAAGGAGGACTAGCAGCCGCGTTGCACGGGAGAATGTGAAAAGGGTTCATATGTAGAAAAAACCTGAGAAATCCGTCCGTTTTCGTCATTTGTTATCGAATCGACTTAAAGCCAGATCGTCACATAGGCCGCTCTTCTCTCTGAGACGGTTACATTTATCGTCTGCAAAGCTATGTCGCGTGCTGCGGTATGCGGAAACACTAAAACCACCATAGTAGAACACAGAAGAAGCTTCTAAGTTGAAGTAATATCCAGTAAGAAGTAGTACAATTCAAGTTTAATTTGTCGATTATTCACTTTTTAGCCGGCTTTGGTGGCTTGGACATCACCTAGGACCTTAAGATTTTGCATGAAAGGAGGACTGGCAACCGCGTTGCACGGGAGAATGTGAAAAGTGTTCATATGTAGTAAAAACCTGAGAAATCCGTCCGTTTTCGTCTTTTGTTATCGAATCGACTTAAAGCCAGATCGTCACATTGGCCGCTCTTCTCTCTGAAACGGTTACACTTATCGTCTGAAAAGATATGTCGCGTGCGCGGTATGCCGAAACACTAAAAGCACCATAGTAGAACACAGAAGAAGCTTCTAAGTTGAAGTAATAGCCAGTAAGAAGTAGTACAATTCAAGTTTTAGTTGTCGATTATTCACTTTTTAGCCGGCTTTGGTGGCTATGACATGACCTAGGACCATAAGATTTTGCATGAAAGGAGGACTAGCAGCCGCGTTGCACGGGAGAATGTGAAAAGTGGTCATATGTAGTAAAAACCTGAGAAATCCGTCGGTTTTCGTCATTTGTTATCGAATCGACATAAAGCCAGATCGTCACATTGGCCGCTTTTCTCTCTGTGAGGGTTTCATTTATCGTCTGCAAAGCTATGTCGCGTGCTGCGGTATGCGGAGACACTAAAAGCACCATAGTAGAACACAGAAGAAGCTTCTAAGTTGAAGCAATAGCCAATAAGAAGTAGTACAATTCAAATTTTAGTTGTCGATTATTCACTTTTTAGCCGGCTTCGGTGGCTTGGACATGACCTAGGACGTTAAGATTTTGCATTAAAGGAGGACTAGCAGCCGCGTTGCATGGGAGAATGTGAAAAGTGTTCATACGTAGTAAAAACCAGAGAAATCCGTCCGTTTTCGTCATTTGTTACCGAATCGACTTAAAGCCAGATCGTCACATTGGCCGCTTTTCTCTCTGAGACGGTTACATTTATCGTCTGCACAGCTATGTCGCGTGCTGCGGTATGCGGAGACACTAAAAGCACCGTAGTAGGACACAGAAGAAGCTTCCAAGTTGAAGTAATAGCCAGTAAGAAGTAGTACAATTCAAGTTTTAGTTGTCGATTATTCACTTTTTAGGCGGCTTTGGTGGCTTGGACACGACCTAGGACCTTAAGATTTGCATGAAAGAAATACTTGGAGCCGCCATGCACGGGAGAATGTGAAATGTGTTCATATGTAGTAAAAACCTGAGAAATCCGTCCGTTTTCGTCATTTGTTATCGACTCGACTTAAAGCCAGATCTTCACATTGGCCGCTCTTTTCTCTGAAACGGTTACATTTATCGTCTACAAAGCTATGTCGCGTGCCGCGGTATGCGGAAACACTAAAAGCACCATAGTAGAACATAGAAGAAGCTTCTATGTTGAAGTAATAGCCAGTAAGAAGTAGTACAATTGAAGTTTCTTGTTGTCGATTATTCACTTTTGAGCCGGCTTTGGTGGCTTGGACATGACCTAGGACGTTAAGATTTTGCATGAAAGGAGGACTGGCAGCCGCGTTGCACGGGAGAATGTGAAAAGTGTTCATATGTAGTAAAAACCTGAGGAATCCGTCCGTTTTCGTCATTTGTTATCGAAATGACTTAAAGCCAGATCGTCACATTGGCCGCTTTTCTCTTTGAGTAGGTTACATTCATCGTCTGCAAAGCTATGTCGCGTCCTGCGGTATGCGGAGACACTAAAAGCACCATAGTAGAAATCAGGAGAAGCTTCTAAGTTGAAGTAATAGCCAGTAAGAAGTAGTACAATTCAAGCTTTAGTTATCGATTATTCACTTTTTAGTCGGCTTTCGTGGCTTGGACATGACCTAGGAGCTTACGATTTTGCATGAAAGGAGGTCTAGCAGCCGCGTTGCATGGGAGAATGTGAAAAGTGTTCATATGTAGTAAAAACCTGAGAACTCCGTCCGTTTTCGTCATTTGTTATCGAATCGAAATAAAGCCAGATCGTCACATTGGCCGCTCTTCTCTCTGAAACGGTTGCATTTATCGTCTGCAAAGCTATGTCGCGTGCTGCAGTATGCGGAAACACTAAAGGCACCATAGTAGAACACAGAAGAAGCTTCTAAGTTGAAGTAATACCCAGTAAGAAGTAGTACAATTCAAGTTTTAGTTGTCGATTATTCACTTTTAAGCCGGCTTTGGTGGCTATGACATGACCTAGGACCATAAGATTTTGCGTGAAAGGAGGACTAGCAGCCGCGATGCACGTGAGAATGTGAAAAGTGTTCATATGTAGGAAAAACCTGAGTAATCCGTCCGTTTTCGTCATTTGTCATCGAATCGAGATTAAAGCCAGATCGTCGCATTGGCCCCTTTTCTCTCTGAGACGGTTACATTTATCGTCTGCAAAGCTATGTCGCGTGCTGCGGTGTGCGGAGACACTAAAAGCACCATAGTAGAACACAGAAGAAGCTTCTAAGTTGAAGCAATAGCCAGTAAGAAGTAGTACAATTCAAGTTTTACTTGTCGATTATTCACTTTTTAGCCGGCTTTGGTGGCTTGGACATGACCTAGGACGTTACGATTTTGCATGAAAGGAGGACTGGCAGCCGCGTTGCACGGGAGAATGTGAAAAGTGTTCATATGTAGTAAAAACCTGAGGAATCCGTCCGTTTTCGTCATTTGTTATCGAATCGACTTAAAGCTGGATCGTCACATTGGCCGCTCTTCTGTCTGAAACGGTTACACTTATCGTCTGCAAAGCTATGTCGCGTGCTGCGGTATGCGGAAACACTAAAAGCACCATAGTAGAACACATAAGAAGCTTCTATGTCGAAGTAATTGCCAGTAAGAAGTAGTACAATTGAAGATTTTGTTGTCAATTATTCACTTTTTAGCCGGCTTTGGTGGCTTGGACATGACCTAGGACCTTAAGATTTTGCATGAAAGGAGGACTAGCAGATGCGTTGCATGGGAGAATGTGAAAAGTGTTCATATGTAGTAAAAACCTGAGAAATCCGTCCGTATTTGTCATTTGTTACCGAATCGACTTAAAGCCAGATCGTGACATTGGCTGCTTTTCACTCTGAGACGGTTACATTTATCGTCTGCAAAGCTATGTCGCGTGCTGCGGTATGCGGAGACACTAAAAGCACCGTAGTAGAACACAGAAGAAGCTTCTAAGTTGAAGTAATACCCAGTAAGAAGTAGTACAATTCAAGTTTTAGTTGTCGATTATTCACTTTTTAGCCGGCTTTGGTGGCTTGGACACGACCTAGGACCTTAAGATTTGCATGAAAGAAATACTTGCAGCCGCCTTGCACGGGAGAATGTGAAATGTGTTCATATGTAGTAAAAACCTGAGAAATCCGTCCGTTTTCGTCATTTGTTATCGACTCGACTTAAAGCCAGATCGTCACATTGGCCGCCCTTTTCTCTGAAACGGTTACATTTATCGTCTACAAAGCTATGTCGCGTGCCGCGATATGCGGAAACACTAAAAGCACCATAGTAGAACATAGAAGAAGCTTCTATGTTGAAGTAATAGCCAGTAAGAAGTAGTACAATTGAAGTTTCTAGTTGTCGATTATTCACTTTTGAGCCGGCTTTGGTGGCTTGGACATGACCTAGGACCTTAAGATTTTGCATGAAACGAGGACTAGCAGCCGCGTTGCATGGGAGAATGTGAAAAGTGTTCATATGTAGTAAAAACCTGAGAAATCCGTCCGTTTTCGTCTTTTGTTAACGAATCGACTTAAAGCCAGATCGTCACATTGGCCGCTTTTCTCTGTGAGTCGGTTACATTCATCGTCTACAAAGCTATGTCGCGTGCTGCGGTATAAGGAGACACTAAAGCACCGTAGTAGAACACAGAAGAAGCTTCTAAGTTGAAGTAATAGCCAGTAAGAAGTAGTACAATTGAAGTTTTAGTTGTCGATTATTCACTTTTTAGCCGGCTTTGGCGGCTTGGACATGACCTAGGACCTTAAGATTTTGCATGAAAGGAGGACTAGCAGCCGCGTTGCACGGGAGAATGTGAAAAGGGTTCATATGTAGAAAAAACCTGAGAAATCCGTCCGTTTTCGTCATTTGTTATCGAATCGACTTAAAGCCAGATCGTCACATAGGCCGCTCTTCTCTCTGAGACGGTTACATTTATCGTCTGCAAAGCTATGTCGCGTGCTGCGTTATGTGGAGACACTAAAAGCACCATAGTAGAACACATAAGAAGCTTCTAAGTTGAAGCAATAGTCAGTAAGAAGCAGTACAATTCAAGTTTTGTTTATCGATTATTGATTTTTAGCCGGCTTTGGTGTTTTGGAAATGACCTAGGACCTTAAGATTTTGCATGAAAGGAGGACTAGCAGCCGCGTTGCACGGGAGAATATGAAAAGGGTTCATAAGTAGTAAAAACCTTGAGAATCCGTCCGTTTTCGTCATTTGTTATCCAATCGACTTATAGCCAGATCGTCAAATTGGCCACTTTTCTCTCTGAGACTGTTACATTTATCGTCTGCAAAGCTATGTCGCGTGCTGCGGTATGCGGAAACACTAAAAGCACCATAGTAGAACACAGAAGAAGCTTCTAAGTTGAAGCAATAGCCAGAAAGAAGCAGTACAATTCAAGTTTCGGTTATCGATTATTGATTTTTGGCCGGCTTTGGTGCCTTGGACATAAGGTGGAATCTTAAGATTTTGCATGAAAGGAGGACTAGCTGCCGCGTTGCACGGGAGAATGCGAAAAGTGTTCATATATAGTAAAAATCTGAGAAATCCGTCCGTTTTCGTCATTTGTTATCGAATCGACTTAAAGCCAGACCGTCACATTGGCTGCTTTTCTCTCTGAGACGGTTACATTTATCGTGTGCAAAGCTATTTCGCGTGCTGCGGTATGCGAAGACACTAAAAGCACCATAGTAGAACACAGAAGAAGCTTCTAAGTTGAAGTAATAGCGAGTAAGAAGTAGTACAATTCAAGCTTTAGTTATCGATTATTCACTTTTAGCAGGCTTTGGTGGCTTGGACATGACCTAGAACCTTAAGATTTTGCATGAAAGGAGGACTAGCAGCCGCGTTGCACGGGAGAATGTGAAAAGTTTTCATATGCACTAAAAACCTGAGAAATCCGTCCGTTTTCTTCATTTGTTATCGAATCGACTTAAAGCCAGATCGTCACATTGGCCGCTCTTCTCTCTGAAACGGTTACATTTATCGTGTGCAAAGCTATTTCGCGTGCTGCGGTATGCGGAGACACTAAAAGCACCATAGTAGAACACAGAAGAAGCTTCTAAGTTGAAGTAATAGCGAGTAAGAAGTAGTACAATTCAAGCTTTAGTTATCGATTATTCACTTTTTAGACGGCTTTCGTGGCTTGGACATGACCTAGGACCTTAAGATTTTGCATGAAAAGAGGTCTAGCAGCCGCGTTGCATGGGAGAATGTGAAAAGTGTTCATATGTAGTAAAAACCTGAGAACTCCGTCCGTTTTCGTCATTTGTTATCGAATCGACTTAAAGCCAGATCGTCACATTGGCCGCTTTTCTCTCTGAAACGATTACACTTATCGTCTGCAAAGCTATGTCGCGTGCTGCGGTATGCCGAAACTCTAAAAGCACCATAGTAGAACACAGAAGAAGCTTCTAAGTTGAAGTAATAGCCAGTAAGAAGTAGTACAATTCAAGTTTTAGTTGTCGATTATTCACTTTTTAGCCGGCTTTGGTGGCTTGGACATGACCTAGGACCTTAAGATTTTGCATGGAAGGAGGACTAGCAGCCGCGTTGCACGGGAGAATGTGAAAATTGTTCATATGTAGTAAAAACCTGAGAAATTCGTCCGTTTTCGTCATTTGTTATCGAATCGACTTAAAGCCAGATCGTGACATTGGCTGCTTTTCTCTCTGAGACGGTTACATTTATCGTCTGCAAAGCTATGTCGCGTGCTGCGGTATGCGGAGACACTAAAAGCACCATAGTAGAACACAGAAGAAGCTTCTAAGTTGAAGTAATAGCCAGTAAGAAGTAGTACAATTGAAGTTTTAGTTGTCGATTATTCACTTTTTAGCCGGCTTTGGTGGCTTGCACATGCCCTAGTACCTTAAGATTTTGCATGAAAAGAGGACTAGCAGCCCCGTTGCACGGGAGAACGTGAAAAGTGTTCATATGTAGTAATATCCTTAGGAATCCGTCCGTTTTCGTCATTTGTTATCGAATCGACTTAAAGCCAGATCGTCAAATTGGAAGCTTTTCTCTCTGAGACGGTTACATTTATCGTCTGCATAGCTATGTCGCGTGCTGCGGTATGCGGAAACACTAAAAGCACCATAGTAGAACACAGAAGAAGCTTCTAAGTTGAAGTAATAGCCAATAGGAAGTAGTACAATTCAAATTTTAGTTGTCGATTATTCAGTTTTAGCCGGCTTTGGTGGCTTGGACATGACCTAGGACTTTAAGATTTTGCATGAAAGGAGGACTAGCAGCCGCGTTGCACGGGAGAATGTCAAAAGTGTTCATATGTAGTACAAACCTGGGAAATCCGTCCGTTTTCGTCATTTGTTATCGAATCGACTTAAAGCCAGATCGTCACATTCCCCGCTCTTCCCTCTGAAACGGTTACATTTATCGTCTACAAAGATATGTCGCGTGCTGCAGTATGCGGAAACACTAAAAGCACCATAGTAGAACACAGAAGAAGCTTCTAAGTTGAAGTAATACCCAGTAAGAAGTAGTACAATTCAAGTTTTAGTTGTCGATTATTCACTTTTTAGCCGGCTTGGGTGGCTTGGACATGACCTAGGACCTTAAGCTTTTGCATGAAAGGAGGACTAGCAGCCGCGTTGCACGGGAGAATGTGAAAAGTGTTCATATGGAGTAAAAACCTGAGAAATCCGTCCGTTTTCGTCATTTGTTATCGAATCGACTTAAAGCCAGATCGTCACATTGGCCGCTCTACTCTCTGAAACGGTTACACTTATCGTCTGAAAAGCTATGTCGCGTGCGCGGTATGCCGAAACACTAAAAGCACCATAGTAGAACACAGAAGAAGCTTCTAAGTTGAAGTAATATACAGTAAGAAGTAGTACAATTGAAGTTTTAGTTGTCGATTATTCACTTTTTAGCCGGCTTTGGCGGCTTGGACATGACCTAGGACCTTAAGATTTTGCATGAAAGGAGGACTAGCAGCCGCGTTGCACGGGAGAATGTGAAAAGGGTTCATATGTAGAAAAAACCTGAGAAATCCGTCCGTTTTCGTCATTTGTTATCGAATCGACTTAAAGCCAGATCGTCACATAGGCCGCTCTTCTCTCTGAGACGGTTACATTTATCGTCTTCAAAGCTATGTTGCGTGCTGCGTTATGTGGAGACACTAAAAGCACCATAGTAGAACACATAAGAAGCTTCTAAGTTGAAGCAATAGTCAGTAAGAAGCAGTAAAATTCAAGTTTTGTTTATCGATTATTGATTTTAAGCCGGCTTTGGTGTTTTGGAAATTACCTAGGACCTTAAGATTTTGCATGAAAGGAGGACTAGCAGCCGCGTTGCACGGGAGAATATGAAAAGGGTTCATAAGTAGTAAAAACCTTGAGAATCCGTCCGTTTTCGTCATTTGTTATATAATCGACTTATAGCCAGTTCGTCAAATTGGCCACTTTTCTCTCTGAGACTGTTACATTTATCGTCTGCAAAGCTATGTCGCGTGCTGCGGTATGTGGAGACACTAAAAGCACCATAGTAGAACACAGAAGAAGCTTCTAAGTTGAAGCAATAGCCAGAAAGAAGCAGTACAATTCAAGTTTCGGTTATCGATTATTGATTTTTGGCCGGCTTTGGTGCCTTGGACATAAGGTGGAATCTTAAGATTTTGCATGAAAGGAGGACTAGCTGCCGCGTTACACGGGAGAATGCGAAAAGTGTTCATATATAGTAAAAACCTGAGAAATCCGTCCGTTTTCGTCATTTGTTATCGATTCGACTTAAAGCCAGATCGTCACATTGGCTGCTTTTCTCTCTGAGACGGTTACATTTATCGTCTGCAAAGCTATGTCGCGTGCTGCGGTATGCGGAAACACTAAAAGCACCATAGTAGAACACAGAAGAAGTTTCTAAGTTGAAGTAATAGCCAGTAAGAAGTAGTACAAGTGAAGTTTTAGTTGTCGATTATTCACTTTTCAGCCGGCTTTGGTGGCTTGCACATGCCCTAGTACCTTACGATTTTGCATGAAAAGTGGACTAGCAGCCCCGTTGCACGGGAGAACGTGAAAAGTGTTCATATGTAGTAATAACCTTAGGAATCCGTCCGTTTTCGTCATTTGTTATCGAATCGACTTAAAGCCAGATCGTCAAATTGGAAGCTTTTCTCTCTGAGACGGTTACATTTATCGTCTGCAAAGCTATGTCGCGTGCTGCGGTATGCGGAAACACTAAAAGCACCATAGTAGAACACTGAAGAAGCTTCTAAGTTGAAGTAATAGCCAATAGGAAGTAGTACAATTCGAGTTTTAGTTGTCGATTATTCACTTTTAGCCGGCTTTGGTGGCTTGGACATGACCTACAACCTTAAGATTTTGCATGAAAGGAGGACTAGCAGCCGCGCTGCACGGGAGAATGTGAAAAGTTTTCATATGCACTAAAAACCTGTGAAATCCGTCCGTTTTCTTCATTTGTTATCGAATCGACTTAAAGCCAGATCGTCACATTGGCCGCTCTTCTCTCTGAAACGGTTACATTTATCGTGTGTAAAGCTATTTCGCGTGCTGCGGTATGCGGAGACACTAAAAGCACCATAGTAGAACACAGAAGAAGCTTCTAAGTTGAAGCAATAGCCAGAAAGAGGCAGTACAATTCAAGTTTCGGTTATCGATTATTGATTTTTGGCCGGCTTTGGTGCCTTGGACATAAGGTGGAATCTTAAGATTTTGCATGAAAGGAGGACTAGCTGCCGCGTTACACGGGAGAATGCGAAAAGTGTTCATATATAGTAAAAACCTGAGAAATCCGTCCGTTTTCGTCATTTGTTATCGAATCGACTTAAAGCCAGATCGTCACATTGGCTGCTTTTCTCTCTGAGACGGTTACATTTATCGTCTGCAAAGCTATGTCGCGTGCTGCGGTATGCGGAAACACTAAAAGCACCATAGTAGAACACAGAAGAAGTTTCTAAGTTGAAGTAATACCCAGTAAGAAGTAGTACAATTCAAGTTTTAGTCGTCGATTATTCACTTTTTAGCCGGCTTTGGTGGCTTGCACATGCCCTAGTACCTTAAGATTTTGCATGAAAAGAGGACTAGCAGCCCCGTTGCACGGGAGAACGTGAAAAGTGTTCATATGTAGTAATAACCTTAGGAATCCGTCCGTTATCGTCATTTGTTATCGAATCGACTTAAAGCCAGATCGTCAAATTGGAAGCTTTTCTCTCTGAGACGGTTACATTTATCGTCTGCAAAGCTATGTCGCGTGCTGCGGTATGCGGAAACACTAAAAGCACCATAGTAGAACACAGAAGAAGCTTCTAAGTTGAAGTAATAGCCAATAGGAAGTAGTACAATTCAAGTTTTAGTTGTCGATTATTCACTTTTAGCCGGCTTTGGTGTCTTGGACATGACCTAGAACCTTAAGATTTTGCATGAAAGGAGGACTAGCAGCCGCGTTGCACGGGAGAATGTGAAAAGTTTTCATATGCACTAAAAACCTGTGAAATCCGTCCGTTTTCTTCATTTGTTATCGAATCGACTTAAAGCCAGATCGTCACATTGGCCGCTCTTCTCTCTGAAACGGTTACATTTATCGTGTGTAAAGCTATTTCGCGTGCTGCGGTATGCGGAGACACTAAAAGCACCATAGTAGAACACAGAAGAAGCTTCTAAGTTGAAGTAATATCCAGTAAGAAGTAGTACAATTGAAGTTTTAGTTGTCGATTATTCACTTTTTAGCCGGCTTTGGCGGCTTGGACATGACCTAGGACCTTAAGATTTTGCATGAAAAGAGGACTAGCAGCTGCGTTGCACGGGAGAATGTGAAAAGGGTTCATATGTAGAAAAATCCTGAGAAATCCGTCCGTTTTCGTCATTTGTTATCGAATCGACTTAAAGCCAGATCGTCACATAGGCCGCTCTTCTCTCTGAGACGGTTACATTTATCGTCTGCAAAGCTATGTCGCGTGCTGCGTTATGTGGAGACACTAAAAGCACCATAGTAGAACACATAAGAAGCTTCTAAGTTGAAGCAATAGTCAGTAAGAAGCAGTACAATTCAAGTTTTGTTTATCGATTATTGATTTTTAGCCGGCTTTGGTGTTTTGGAAATGACCTAGGACCTTAAGATTTTGCATGAAAGGAGGACTAGCAGCCGCGTTGCACGGGAGAATATGAAAAGGGTTCATAAGTAGTAAAAACCTTGAGAATCCGTCCGTTTTCGTCATTTGTTATCCAATCGACTTATAGCCAGTTCGTCAAATTGGCCACTTTTCTCTCTGAGACTGTTACATTTATCGTCTGCAAAGCCATGTCGCGTGCTGCGGTATGTGGAGACACTAAAAGCACCATAGTAGAACACAGAAGAAGCTTCTAAGTTGAAGCAATAGCCAGAAAGAAGCAGTACAATTCAAGTTTCGGTTATCGATTATTGATTTTTGGCCGGCTTTGGTGCCTTGGACATAAGGTGGAATCTTAAGATTTTGCATGAAAGGAGGACTAGCTGCCGCGTTACACGGGAGAATGCGAAAAGTGTTCATATATAGTAAAAACCTGAGAAATCCGTCCGTTTTCGTCATTTGTTATCGATTCGACTTAAAGCCAGATCGTCACATTGGCTGCTTTTCTCTCTGAGACGGTTACATTTATCGTCTGCAAAGCTATGTCGCGTGCTGCGGTATGCGGAAACACTAAAAGCACCATAGTAGAACACAGAAGAAGTTTCTAAGTTGAAGTAATAGCCAGTAAGAAGTAGTACAAGTGAAGTTTTAGTTGTCGATTATTCACTTTTTAGCCGGCTTTGGTGGCTTGCACATGCCCTAGTACCTTACGATTTTGCATGAAAAGAGGACTAGCAGCCCCGTTGCACGGGAGAACGTGAAAAGTGTTCATATGTAGTAATAACCTTAGGAATCCGTCCGTTTTCGTCATTTGTTATCGAATCGACTTAAAGCCAGATCGTCAAATTGGAAGCTTTTCTCTCTGAGACGGTTACATTTATCGTCTGCAAAGCTATGTCGCGTGCTGCGGTATGCGGAAACACTAAAAGCACCATAGTAGAACACAGAAGAAGCTTCTAAGTTGAAGTAATAGCCAATAGGAAGTAGTACAATTCAAGTTTTAGTTGTCGATTATTCACTTTTAGCCGGCTTTGGTGGCTTGGACATGACCTACAACCTTAAGATTTTGCATGAAAGGAGGACTAGCAGCCGCGTTGCACGGGAGAATGTGAAAAGTTTTCATATGCACTAAAAACCTGTGAAATCCGTCCGTTTTCTTCATTTGATATCGAATCGACTTAAAGCCAGATCGTCACATTGGCCGCTCTTCTCTCTGAAACGGTTACATTTATCGTGTGTAAAGCTATTTCGCGTGCTGCGGTATGCGGAGACACTAAAAGCACTATAGTAGAACACAGAAGAAGCTTCTAAGTTGAAGCAATAGCCAGAAAGAAGCAGTACAATTCAAGTTTCGGTTATCGATTATTGATTTTTGGCCGGCTTTGGTGCCTTGGACATAAGGTGGAATCTTAAGATTTTGCATGAAAGGAGGACTAGCTGCCGCGTTACACGGGAGAATGCGAAAAGTGTTCATATATAGTAAAAACCTGAGAAATCCGTCCGTTTTCGTCATTTGTTATCGAATCGACTTAAAGCCAGATCGTCACATTGGCTGCTTTTCTCTCTGAGACGGTTACATTTATCGTCTGCAAAGCTATGTCGCGTGCTGCGGTATGCGGAAACACTAAAAGCACCATAGTAGAACACAGAAGAAGTTTCTAAGTTGAAGTAATACCCAGTAAGAAGTAGTACAATTCAAGTTTTAGTTGTCGATTATTCACTTTTTAGCCGGCTTTGGTGGCTTGCACATGCCCTAGTACCTTAAGATTTTGCATGAAAAGAGGACTAGCAGCCCCGTTGCACGGGAGAACGTGAAAAGTGTTCATATGTAGTAATAACCTTAGGAATCCGTCCGTTTTCGTCATTTGTTATCGAATCGACTTAAAGCCAGATCGTCAAATTGGAAGCTTTTCTCTCTGAGACGGTTACATTTATCGTCTGCAAAGCTATGTCGCGTGCTGCGGTATGCGGAAACACTAAAAGCACCATAGTAGAACACAGAAGAAGCTTCTATGTTGAAGTAATAGCCAATAGGAAGTAGTACAATTCAAGTTTTAGTTGTCGATTATTCACTTTTAGCCGGCTTTGGTGGCTTGGACATGATCTAGAACCTTAAGATTTTGCATGAAAGGAGGACTAGCAGCCGCGTTGCACGGGAGAATGTGAAAAGTTTTCATATGCACTAAAAACCTGTGAAATCCGTCCGTTTTCTTCATTTGTTATCGAATCGACTTAAAGCCAGATCGTCATATTGGCCGCTCTTCTCTCTGAAACGGTTACATTTATTGTGTGTAAAGCTATTTCGCGTGCTGCGGTATGCGGAGACACTAAAAGCACCATAGTAGAACACAGAAGAAGCTTCTAAGTTGAAGTAATATCCAGTAAGAAGTAGTACAATTGAAGTTTTAGTTGTCGATTATTCACTTTTTAGCCGGCTTTGGCGGCTTGGACATGACCTAGGACCTTAAGATTTTGCATGAAAAGAGGACTAGCAGCTGCGTTGCACGGGAGAATGTGAAAAGGGTTCATATGTAGAAAAAACCTGAGAAATCCGTCCGTTTTCGTCATTTGTTATCGAATCGGCTTAAAGCCAGATCGTCACATAGGCCGCTCTTCTCTCTGAGACGGTTACATTTATCGTCTGCAAAGCTATGTCGCGTGCTGCGTTATGTGGAGACACTAAAAGCACCATAGTAGAACACATAAGAAGCTTCTAAGTTGAAGCAATAGTCAGTAAGAAGCAGTACAATTCAAGTTTTGTTTATCGATTATTGATTTTTAGCCGGCTTTGGTGTTTTGGAAATGACCTAGGACCTTAAGATTTTGCATGAAAGGAGGACTAGCAGCCGCGTTGCACGGGAGAATATGAAAAGGGTTCATAAGTAGTAAAAACCTTGAGAATCCGTCCGTTTTCGTCATTTGTTATCCAATCGACTTATAGCCAGTTCGTCAAATTGGCCACTTTTCTCTCTGAGACTGTTACATTTATCGTCTGCAAAGCTATGTCGCGTGCTGCGGTATGTGGAGACACTAAAAGCACCATAGTAGAACACAGAAGAAGCTTCTAAGTTGAAGCAATAGCCAGAAAGAAGCAGTACAATTCAAGTTTCGGTTATCGATTATTGATTTTTGGCCGGCTTTGGTGCCTTGGACATAAGGTGGAATCTTAAGATTTTGCATGAAAGGAGGACTAGCTGCCGCGTTACACGGGAGAATGCGAAAAGTGTTCATATATAGTAAAAACCTGAGAAATCCGTCCGTTTTCGTCATTTGTTATCGAATCGACTTAAAGCCAGATCGTCACATTGGCTGCTTTTCTCTCAGAGACGGTTACATTTATCGTCTGCAAAGCTATGTCGCGTGCTGCGGTATGCGGAACCACTAAAAGCACCATAGTAGAACACAGAAGAAGCTTCTAAGTTGAAGTAATAGCCAATAGGAAGTAGTACAATTCAAGTTTTAGTTGTCGATTATTCACTTTTAGCCGGCTTTGGTGGCTTGGACATGACCTAGAACCTTAAGATTTTGCATGAAAGGAGGACTAGCAGCCGCGTTGCACGGGAGAATGTGAAAAGTTTTCATATGCACTAAAAACCTGTGAAATCCATCCGTTTTCTTCATTTGTTATCGAATCGACTTAAAGCCAGATCCTCACATTGGCCGCTCTTCTCTCTGAAACGTTTACATTTATCGTCTACAAAGTTATGTCGAGTGCTGCGGTATAAGGAGACACTAAAGCACCGTAGTAGAACACAGAAGAAGCTTCTAAGTTGAAGTAATAGCCAGTAAGAAGTAGTACAATTGAAGTTGTAGTTGTCGATTATTCACTTTTTAGCCGGCTTTGGTGGCTTGGACATGACCTAGGACCTTAAGATTTTGCATGATAGGAGGACTAGCAGCCGCGTAGCACGGGAGAATGTGAAAATTGTTCATATGTAGTAAAAACCTGAGAAATTCGTCCGTTTTCGTCATTTGTTATCGAATCGACTTAAAGCCAGATCGTCACATAGGCCGCTCTTCTCTCTGAGACGGTTACATTTATCGTCTACAAAGCTATGTCGCGTGCTGCGGTATAAGGAGACACTAAAGCACCGTAGTAGAACACAGAAGAAGCTTCTAAGTTGAAGTAATAGCCAGTAAGAAGTAGTAAAATTGAAGTTTTAGTTGTCGATTATTCACTTTTTAGCCGGCTTTGGCGGCTTGGACATGACCTAGGACCTTAAGATTTTGCATGAAAGGACGACTAGCAGCCGCGTTGCACGGGAGAATGTGAAAAGGGTTCATATGTAGAAAAAACCTGAGAAATCCGTCCGTTTTCGTCATTTGTTATCGAATCGACTTAAAGCCAGATCGTCACATAGGCCGCTCTTCTCTCTGAGACGGTTACATTTGTCGTCTGCAAAGCTATGTCGCGTGCTGCGTTATGTGGAGACACTAAAAGCACCATAGTAGAACACATAAGAAGCTTCAAAGTTGAAGCAATAGTCAGTAAGAAGCAGTACAATTCAAGATTTGTTTATCGATTATTGATTTTTAGCCGGCTTTGGTGTTTTGGAAATGACCTAGGACCTTAAGATTTTGCATGAAAGGAGGACTAGCAGCCGCGTTGCGCGGGAGAATGCGAAAAGTGTTCATATATAGTAAAAACCTGAGAAATCCGTCCGTTTTCGTCATTTGTTATCGAATCGACTTAAAGCCAGATCGTGACATTGGCTGCTTTTCTCTCTGAGACGGTTACATTTATCGTCTGCAAAGCTATGTCGCGTGCTGCGGTATTCGCTTTTTAGCCGGCTTTGGTGGTTTGCACATGCCCTAGTACCTTATGATTTTGCATGAAAAGAGGACTAGCAGCCCCGTTGCACGGGAGAACGTGAAAAGTGTTCATATGTAGTAATAACCTTAGGAATCCGTCCGTTTTCGTCATTTGTTATCGAATCGACTTAAAGCCAGATCGTCAAATTGGAAGCTTTTCTCTCTGAGACGGTTACATTTATCGTCTGCATAGCTATGTCGCGTGCTGCGGTATGCGGAAACACTAAAAGCACCATAGTAGAACACAGAAGAAGCTTCTAAGTTGAAGTAATAGCCAATAGGAAGTAGTACAATTCAAGTTTTAGTTGTCGATTATTCACTTTTAGCCGGCTTTGGTGGCTTGGACATGACCTAGGACCTTAAGATTTTGCATGAAAGGAGGACTAGCAGCCGCGTTGCACGGGAGAATGTCAAAAGTGTTCATATGTAGTACAAACCTGGGAAATCCGTCCGTTTTCGTCATTTGCTATCGAATCGACTTAAAGCCAGATCGTCACATTCTCCGCTCTTCCCTCTGAAACGGTTACATTTATCGTCTACAAAGATATGTCGCGTGCTGCAGTATGCGGAAACACTAAAAGCACCATAGTAGAACACAGAAGAAGCTTCTAAGTTGAAGTAATATCCAGTAAGAAGTAGTACAATTCAAGTTTAATTTGTCGATTATTCACTTTTTAGCCGGCTTTGGTGGCTTGGACATGTCCTAGGACCTTAAGATTTTGCATGAAAGGAGGACTGGCAGCCGCGTTGCACGGGAGAATGTGAAAAGCGTTCATATGTAGTAAAAACCTGAGAAATCCGTCCGTTTTCGTCTTTTGTTATCGAATCGACTTAAAGCCAGATCGTCACATTGGCCGCTCTACTCTCTGAAACGGTTACACTTATCGTCTGAAAAGCTATGTCGCGTGCGCGGTATGCCGAAACACTAAAAGCACCATAGTAGAACACAGAAGAAGCTTCTAAGTTGAAGTAATAGCCAGTAAGAAGTAGTACAATTCAGGTTTTAGTTGTCGATTATTCACTTTTTAGCCGGCTTTGGTGGCTATGACATGACCTAGGACCATAAGATTTTGCATGAAAGGAGGACTAGCAGCCGCGTTGCACTGGAGAATGTGAAAAGTGTTCATATGTAGTAAAAACCTGAGAAATCCGTCGGTTTTCGTCATTTGTTATTGAATCGACTTAAAGCCAGATCGTCACATTGGCCGCTTTTCTCTCTGAGACGGTTACATTTATCGTCTGCAAAGCTATGTGGCGTACTGCGGTATGCGGAGACACTAAAAGCACCATAGTAGAACACAGAAGAAGCTTCTAAGTTGCAAAATTCCCGTTAAAAACTTCTAGGGAACTGAGTGACGATATTTTGAAGAGGAGCCCATGTATGGAAAGGTATATCCGTGCTACAGCCGTATGAATACACCTTCGCTAATGTGGTATGCAACAGGGTTATAATCACTGGGGGGGAGGGGGGGTTACTTACGTCGGATCGTATGATGTCATTTGACAGCTGTCTCCTCTCTGACCTGGTTCGAGTCTCGTTCATGTTTCTGTGAGTGTTAGAGGAACATTGCTGAGTACACTTTTGCCAAATACACCGACACGAGTATTCTGTGTGGCGAAGCTCACAGTACTGGAAGAGCTGCTGGTCGCGTTTATCAAGATCGTTGTCCACAACGTCTGACTCCTCCCCACACGCTTTTCGTTACCATTGCACAACGTCTTCGAGTAAGGGTGCCTTCAACGTCATCAGGTGCGTGTGTGGTGCCCGTGGAGACGCAGCGCACGCGAATTGGAAAATATATTTATATGGATATGGTGTCTGTTCTTTCGGACATGTCCGAAAGGACGCTACGAATGTAGTGTGTGGACATACAAAGGTGAGAATGTGGGTCTCGCGGGAGGCGTGCGCGAGATAATTCCTGTAGTCTCACTATCCTCTGTGCCGTCGGTGGCTCAGATGGATAGATCGACTGCCATGTAAGCAGGAGATCCCTGGTTCAAGTTCCGGTCGGGGCACACATTTTCACCTGTCTTCGTTGATATCTATCAACGCCCGTCAGCAGCTGAAGGAAATAATATCATTCTAATTTCAAATTGGAAAAGGCCCTCCTGTAAAAACAGTGTCTCTGAAGACCGATTTTTTTGATTCTTTGGTTATTAAAGAGTGAAACTGTAGAACAATAGATGTACTCGGCCACATCTACACTGAAATGCCAAAGAAACTATTATAATAATGCGTATTCAAACACAGAGATATGTAAACAGGCTTAATATGGTGCTGCCGCCGGCAACGCCTATGTAAGACATGTGTCTACCGTAGTTGTTAGATCGGTTACTGCTGCTACAATGGCAGGTTATCAAGATTTAAATGACTTTGAACGTGGTTTTATACTTGGCGCAAGACCGATGGGACACAGCATCTACGAGGTAGCGATGAAGTGGGGATTTTCCTGTACGACCATTTCACGAGGGCACCCTGAATATCAGCAATCCAGTAAAACAATAAATCTCCAACATCTCTGCGGCCAGAAAAAAAATCCTGCAAGAATGGAATCTGAAGAGAATCGTTCAGAGTGGCGAAAGTGCAACCCTTCCGAAAATAACTGAAAATTTCAATGCTTGACCATCAACAAGTATCAGCATGCGAACCATTCATGGAAACATCATCTACATGGGCTTTCAGAGCCGAAGGCCCACTCGTGTACCCTTGCTCGCTGCACAGCACAAAGCTTTACGCCACATTTGGGCCCATCGGTACGAACATTGGACTGTTGATGACTCGAAACATATTGCCTGGTTGGACGTGTCTCATTTCAAAATGTATATACAGTATGGAAGTGTATGGGTATGAATACGACATCATGACTCCATGGACCCTGCATGTCAGCTGGAAACTGTTCAAGCTGGTGGAGGCTCTGTGACGTTGTAGAGCGTGCGCATTCGGAGTTATGTGGGATCCCTGACACGTCTAGATACATTCTGTCTAATCACCTGCATCCATTCGTGTCCATTGTGGATTCCGACGGAAGTGGGTAATTCCAGCAGGACAAAGGAGCGGCCCACACAACCACAATTGCTACAGAGTGGCTGCAGGAACACTCTTCCGAGCTTAAACACTTTCGCTGGCCACCAAACTCCCCAAACATACTGTACGTCTCTAGTAAATTTTATAGCATTAACTACCATATCTGGAATGCCTTGCAAAGTGTTGATCAGAGGAGATCTCTGCTCCCTCTTACTGTTACGGATTTATGGGCAGCTCTGCAGGTTTCATGGTGTCAGTTCCCTGCTGCGCGACTTCAGCCATCAGTAGAGTCCATGCCACGGCGTGTTGAGGCACTTCTGCGTGCTCGCGGGGGCCATAATCGATATTTCTTTGATTCCACAGTGTAACAAATTACTTGTCAATGTGACAGCCTTACCAACATGTTTTCAAATGGTTCTAGTATACGGTACGTCTCGGGAGACGGGTTACAATTTAAAATATGAGTATTATGTACTCAGTCCCCTCTACAAGTTGTAGCAGGTAGTGATGGGAATTTCAGAACATCCTGTACGTTTCCAGCAAACTGTATAGCCGTTGTCGTGTTACAATTGGTATCTGCGAATACATTCCATAATTTGTGACAGATCGTGAGGCGCGACTGCAGACGTCCGTAGCGTTTACCCAGGGGGCGTCTCGGCTACGGCCGCTCTGACGGCCACGAGAATAGCCGGAGGTAGAGAGCGCAGCACGGCTAGTTTGAAGGCCACTTTCAACTAGTGTTGCCAGAGGTGTCTCTTTTTAGAGATTCTACGACTCGCCCCACGTAAGCTTTATCTGCTAACATTTCGAAATACACTATCCTATCAATGAGTGTACAGACACCTATTAGTGGACATTAATATGCAGTGTGTCCAACCTTTGTCTCTATGGCGGCTTGAACTCTGCTCGGGACACTAAGTGAGGTGCCTGCCGACAATTTACGCACCACACACGGAGATCGTATCTACGTGTTTGTACATGCAAGGCAATACATTGCTCAGCAAGATAGTCATATCTCTCACCAATTTTGAACATTTGGAGCACAATGGGCAGGTTCTTTAAAGCAGGTCGCGATTTTGGCGATGTAATGAACCAACTGAACTGAATTTGGTACCATATCCATCAGGAGGGTATCCACTAACTTTATCAGTCAATGTCAAGCCTAGTAACTGCCAGAGGTGGCCCAACACATTATCGACTTATCAATTTGTGAATCTCTTTGTCTTGAATTAATCATCCAGTTTTTCTTCAACTCTAATCATTCATTTGCCCCTACACGTACAGTCATGCTCAAAACTATCCTAACGCCCGAATTGAATTTCGCCTGATTCACATGCAACCCACATAACGCAACTGTCTAGCAGGTCCCCTTATCGCTCCTTGGTACAGTCGTTTGACTATTGAAAATGGTTCCAACAAATCACCACCAGAAAACACTGTTCTGTATCGCAATAACTCAAGATGTAAAGTAATACCACGATACTACAAATATCACGGAACACCTTATCACAGATAAGACTGCCCTTAAGGCTTGTAGCTCACATTTATTACAATAAATGACATACCTGACATTTTACCACTCTCATTATTATTACGTCAGATAGGTAATGCACATTGTAAATTCGTCGAATTCATGATTTACTCTTCAAAGTAACATACCGTACTTATTATTTAACACAAAATAAGATTAAAAATTAAAGGTATTCACGAGCAGCTAATTGAGAATATTTATGAACTTCAAATGACACGACGAACCGTCTCGTTCTGCATATGGATGCAAACTCAGGTCATGCAGACTAAGCAAAGATTTCGTGCCTGACGGAAACTAACAGTCACTCGTGATTAGGCATACAGAGAGTGATATACCTCGATTTTAGACTGAGCCAGTTTGCAAATACCAACTTTAAATTACATAGCGCAAGTATTTTTGCCGGACGCGAATTCCTACCCAGCACCTATTGTCCCTGTTAACGAACGACGAGAGATGTTGAATCTTGGTTGTTAACAAGTAACTTACTTGAATTGCCGTGAGGTAAGGCTTTGTACTGGGCAGGGATTCGAACTCAGAACTTAATCGAATAGATATCGACGCACAAACAACTGTGACATTTCGGATTTTCTCGGCAGTAGCTAGATGTTTTAACTGAAATGACGAGACGAAACATACATTTTTTTCCTTCCCAAGACTCCAACCCGGCATCTATCGCTGTTATATTCTAGAGAAAACGAACGTTAAATATGGGTTTGTTGCACCAGCAGCGACATGTGAGCGTGTTGGAACTAGAAATAATATGACGAAGAGTTCAGTGCTCACTGGGAATACAGCTCCACACATCATATCGCTTTTGACTACACACAAAGATACGTCAGCTTCCGAATTTTTGTCCAGCTCGGCCTAACATCTTGAACTTACAGTGATCTCGCAAATAGTCCTGTGTCTCACTGGGTGTCAAAACGTCACATATCGTTAGTGTTGACAACGAATGAAAATACATTAAACATTAAAATAATTATCCACCAGCAGATAGGTGTTCTCATGCTAGAGCTTGATAATACATAATGAAATCTATAGTGCCGGGCCAGGATTCGAACCCATTCACGCGCAGTATGTGGAGATGTTGAGGAATCTGCAGTTCTGAACAAACAACAAATAGTAGCCGTGCTGTATTCTCACGAAGGGATCAAATTGAGCGTTAAGTACGGTCTAAGTTGCATTCCCAGTTCAGAACCGATTTTATCGACACACAGAAGCTCAGATAAAATATGGACTAAATGTCCTTTGAGCGTTATTTAAGCATCACAAGACTGCACATACATGCAATCGATTTCGAGGTGCAAAGTGTTTATCTTACTTTGGTGACAGGTGGGCATAAGAGATTTCCAAAAACTTTTTATCGTACTGAAATAATCTTTTGTCGCAAAGAAACAAGGTAAGTGTTTTATTTGTATATATTTTGTAGGAAACTGTAATCGTGATGGAAGATTATACACCTTAATGTTTGACACAACTGCTAGGAGAAAACGCTGCATCCTAACCAAACCCTGCGGTTCCTCTCCATATCCCCGTAAGACACGAGCAGGGGATTCTCCACGCATACCGCTACACAGCTGTTCCTAGCACACCTGAGATTTGGCAACATCGTCACAAACATTAGGCAACACTGTGACAATGCAATCACTTCCGCCTATGGTACTGAATTGGCTCACTAAATTTACTTGATATTACCTTTCCATTTGAATGGCTCATGCTGTATAATCCTTACGTAAACTAAGATACTGAGGCAGAAAATTCAATTTTTTGGCTAAAGAAATGCTATTCTTCACATAAGTGGCAACTTTTATTATCTTTCACGATGCGTTATGAGGCTGAGCGACCAATACCATGATGAGAGTGGTGCAAAGGTAGCAGTGTGTCTGTAACCCGGTGGTACCGCCCATGTCTCGTGTCAGAACGGCTCAATCAGTCGTCAGTTCCAACTGAGGTAGGGACCATCGTGTGCGAGCTTTTTTTTTTAAGGAGCTGCGAATTTCCAGAAAAAATTCTGTATCGAAATCGGAAGAAAACCTTTACACATCAAATCTTCTTGGTAGCTCGACTCAGTAAGTTGTGTTAATCGTCATAGATCATGGCGTTCTGACTTCCAAGCTGCTTCGCAATACCAGCGTCTCTGAAGAAATTCGAATCGATCATCAACGATACGAATTTCAATATTGTTCTTCACTTAAGACTCACATTCCAGGGTGATAAGTATGAAGGAAATGAGCCTCTTGATTACTCTATGCTAAACTTTCCTGCAGACATGTGCTGACAGTGTCTCTAGCAACTTACTTTTTCTCTGGGTAGCTTCAAATGTGGCAGTTTTGTCGCCTTAAATCCAATTGAATATTCTAAATATCATTCGTGAACAGCGTTCACTTCTCCATTAATTAATTTATGGACCTCAAAAGAAGCAATTTGCCTTAGTAGCTATAGAGCAGGTTCTGATAGGAATTGACGCAATCTTTTTCATCCATTTACCATAGAAAATCAAAGAAAGAAACCAAACATTACATTGCATTTACTCCCTGTGCCTTGAGTAACACATGTGAATCCATGACAATAATAAATTATTTGAAGAATCTCCTGTGCAAGGAAAAGAACAGAATGGGACGCTTTAATTATAGCGCACTGGATCAGAAACAATGAAATTAATTCTGTGTCACATTGATGTACTGCATTCTAATGTAATAAAATAATCATCAAATAAAAACGGTTTTGTGCCTCCTTTGCTATCAAGAGTGAAACACAAATCGTAGACAGATTTTATGGGTCACTACTCAACAACATTAAAGCATTTTACATGGTTGAGAGTGTGGAGTGGAGCAGATGTTGTCGGCAGAAGGCAGCGCAGTGCCTCAGCCCCCGCCGGTAGGCAGCAAACGGGTCCCAGAGAACTCAGACGCATGCGGTGTTCAGAGGCAGATGCTCGGTAAAGAAATCTTTCGCTAAAACATTGTTGAACCAAACTATTATTACCAGTGTGACACAAAGCGAAATATATTGTAGATTCGCTTGAATTACACGCATAGCTTCAGCACCGAGAGGAAAGGGGCGATAAAAATTTTGTCGTTGTCTGCTTCCGGTCGCCAGACGTCATATTAGCTAGTCTCACGTTTTACCTCAAGACTACGGCCTTAGTCAAGAATAATGTACTAAGACTGAACTCAAGACTTCCTCTGGGAGGTGCCGCAGTCTACAATGTTGCAGATCGAACTTACTGCCGGACACAGTATCCTGAGAGGAGCACGACTGTGTTGTCCACCTTATGTGGACGGCTCGGCGGTCAATGTTTTGCTCTAAGGCTGTATCTACAACACATATTGCATCCTGAACATCTAGAAGAATTAAAATAACAAAAGTAGTTTATGAGAGCAACGTTAACTATGGCGTTCGAAGTATTCATAGTGTTGTGTTCGTGTGTGCAAACGCCTTCCAGTGCCCACTCAAGGAGGACAAGGATACAAAGTCTAGCTTCAGTATTATAAAATCGCTACAGTCTGCGGATAAACTCAGACTTGGGTTGATAATTAATTTGAATATTTAGCAATACTATACCCATTGGTGTTAAACTCGTTATTAACCAATGATTCCCACAGCTACAGGGACACTACTTGTGATACTTAGGCAGTGCTATCAGACGAAAAGATCAACCTGACACAAACTGTGGGAAGTTTGTTTTACAAACTTCGTACCAGGATAATGAGCTTTTACGTATTTGGGATGTCTGTGAACGTTGCTGCTTGAGACGATTTAAGACGAAAGTAAATTCCTTTAGCAACGACAATGTTTGAAGAAACCGTCTTAACGGGACTAAATCGTGATTTGTAAATCGTTTACCGGCCGTACTCTACCGCATTTCGCTGATTGGAAGGCAAATAGATTACGGAAAAATGTCACAGAAGGAAAAGGGAGAACGAAATGTCTCCCACTGGAAGGTCATGTTGTCTTATTTAAATGATTACAAAATCAGGTAAAACGACCAGTCAGATTGTCAGTATAAGAACATTACTGTTGTCAGTATGATGTAGCACTGCTCAGGGCCTGTAACGATAAAGGGCCCGTTTAGGTCAGTCATATTGTATAAAGAAGTGGAAGAGAGAGCACCGCTAAATTCCACAATCCGTATGCATTGCAGACACACAGAAATTACTGTTACAGTGTACTAATGGAGCCCAATTAATGAGAGAACTGCGTATTTTCCGGTGAGAGAGAGCACTGGCAAATAATCTTCGCTAAATTAGGTTACTTAATCTGGTGTCACTCTGAGCCAGAATTTATGGCCGGCGGCTGAGTGTAAGGTCAGTGGGCCGGATCCGAGTTTTGCAAGTGCGAAATACTTTCCTACATTATAGAAGCGAATATTAAACTGGAACTAATATTCCAAAAAATTTGAACTTGGATAGCTTAGAATGAAAATCTTTTTCTTTATTGCAAAGGAAAACAATTGATTTTCTAAAACATTCTCTGTCATACACAACTTGAAACAGGTCACGTCGACCAAATCATATGGAAAAATTGCCAGCGGCGTATATCGGCAGGCAGTAAGATCTCTTGGCTTTTGGTTTGGCAGTACTCGACAGCCATTTCTAGGCGCAAGTAATAGAAGAAAGGCAGAGCGTTATTGTTATCAAGTAACGTCTTCATCGATTACTTTAGTTTTAATGTAATCTATGAGTAATTACTCATAGATATTAACATGAAAAGAATTCTGTAGACAGAGAAAGAACCTCTTCTTGGGAAACTACTTGTATAGTGACCAAAAGGCACGAACTGATATTCAAGTACAGTGTTCCAGCAGCGGCATGAAGAAAATGATAGTAATAATGACGGTAATAATCCAATTATCCGGTAACTTCACACTTCCCAGTGGATCTTCACGAACTAAGAAAATATCGGAATTTGTGAACATTTCAAAATGGCTTCACATCGAGCCTATGATGCCTACAAGGGTCTTTACATCCTGCTGACATGAGAATAGCATAATCTCCGCGTCAGAAGCTTGTTTCTACTTAAACATTTAATAGACTCGCGTTTTATCCACCGTGACTACTTTTGTAAGCTCAGCACATCATCCATTGCAGCTCACTCCTGGGGTTGGGAAATGTGGGCACAGTGGCCTGGTGGAACTATCACAGGAGCAATGCGTGGGTTCAGACATTTACTTTTAAGAAGCACAAACAGATTTACTTTGCGTCTGGTAACCTCAAAAGAAAGACGTTATAATCCAGAATTCGCAATACAAATCACGTTCCATCATTACCAACTGGCAGAGCCAGGTTACGTTGGGAAATGACATAGCGGAAGTCATCGTAAACAGAAATACAGTCGCCAGTAAACTTACTTACATTAGAAAATTTTATTTTATTTTATGAACCGATAGCCATTTAAAGGATGGGGCTCTTATTTTACTTGTAATTGATTGAACTAGAGACGTTGAAAAATTTGGTGCTGGACTGTGATTCGAATTCGTTTCTCCTCTTTCGAGGATCTGAATCTCTCGGGACATTATAGTTCAACCATTTCGTCCCTTTTCGCAAGACTGAAACCTTCTCTAGGTCTCCTCCAAAGGTAAGTATGTGGGTCCGAATCCTGATCCAATACAAAAATATTCATAGTTTCAGTTCAAGCCCTATAACGTGCACACCGTCCCGCTAGTGAAAACCAACGTGCGCTTTTAATGTCTATTCATGTGTTGCCAACAATCGCAATAGGTGTCATTATTTCTTGTCAAACACGCACACACCTTACCGTTGGTGAGTAAGCAACTGATATTTAAGCTATATTTGTGGATGCACGGTAGGCGTGTAGTTAGATTGTCGCTTAGGTACAAAAGTTTGTATCCTTAGTTTAGATTCAAACACCTAGCAGCTGGTAAGAAAAACCGATACGTAAATTTGATTTTACTTAATTAACAATACGATTACGTGTTGGGTTCGTATCTCCGTCATATAACTTCACATCATGCACTTAATCTTTAAATGCATGCGCACTTTGTTACTTGAGCATGGAGATATATCAGACATCTTTCGTGGTTAGTTATCAGGGACGAAATTGTCTTGTTAGGAGTCCCGGTTTATTAAAAAAAAATTGTCTTTTATTTTCAAGTTTAGATTTCATTACTGGTATTGGCAAAATTCATGACTCTTCATGAATAGCCATCAATATGATATGATTAGATTACATTAGATCAATTTTTGTTTCATAGATCATGAATACGATATTTCGTAATGATGTGTAACGTGTAATTTTAATGAAAGATTTCTTTACATACCATGATTCAATTTCTTTACAACAATTTCTTACTCTCTCTCATTCTTTTTGATTTCTCTCTCTCTCTCTCTCTCTCTCTCTCTCTCTCTCTCTCTCTCTCTATCATACACACACACATTCTTTTTTTCTTTATTTGTTTGTTTTGCTCGACTATCGGCGAGGCATGAAAACGTCTCTGAATGAGCTTCTTAGTTTTTAGTACACTTACGAAATAAATATAAAAATAACTGGGAGAGTTACTGATATATGATGCTTAGTTTTCAGTCAGTTCCGAGTATTATTAGTAACCACGCTCCAGTCCCTAAACCTAGTTACAGAAATGCGAATCAGACGCATTACGTATTCCAGGCCGTAGCAACCGCGACTTGGAGACACCAGCTATGGTCACTTCCCAGACCGCTGTACGATCACATCGGTTCGTCTTCTTTCTGCTGGTACTGTAACTGAGATTTGACAACAAGGCAACGTATGTTTGGCAACTCTGTGATCGACCAGTTGCTTCCTGGTGTGCACGGAATTTATCCTCAAAGTTCACTTGATTTTACCTGTCAATTCCATTGAATAATCTGATTTATTATCGCTTTACGTGTAACAAAAGATTGTAAATTTACGGTTTTCAGCCCAGGAAAGTCGTTGCACGTGGAAATCGCAACTAATCTCGTCCTTTAAATAGCGGTTTACGAGTGCTAGACATTATCGATCTCGTAAGAGTAAGCTAAGACACGTACTTCTACGCCAGCTCTATGGTAATGCGCTGACCTGAGAAATAGCATCTGTTATGGTTCGCACTTCCAGTCTCACTGACTGTAACGTTTTTATCCCTTCTGTGAAAGAGCTACTAACAGTCAGATAAAACATCGATAAGGAAATCGCAAAAAAATACTTTCGGCTCATAGTTCAATGGTGAAAACTTACAATGCTGCACAACGGGTAACTCCTCTTCCCGCCGCTGACAAGCAAATTTTGGGTTTCTAGGAATACAAAACTTTACTTATGAAATGCGACATTTGTACTGCACGACGTTTTCAACAAAGAGATGGCGCAATACAGTAGCTCAAGTGGAAAGAAACACTTCCTTTTCAAATTTGTGCATCCTACACTGTTGGCTGTTCTGTGTAGGTGGCAGGTACGTGATTTTATTTCGGTCGAATTTATGCACTGGGTAGTCGAGGCAGCTAGTTCATTGTGATTCGGTCAACCAAGTAAATGAATTTACTGAACCTGCTGCAAATTACTACAGGAAGCCTGTGTGTCAATTCTCAGCCAGTGTGGTGCAACGGCGTTACGATAGAAAAATGAGCCACATACTTATAATATGCTTGAATATCTATGGACTGGGTTCGATTCCAACTTCTGTCAATGATTTTAGATAAGAAGAGACAGATTCCATTCTCTTCTGGCTACACCAAGTGAAGAAGATATAACGACATTGTGGTCTGAAATTGACATGAAAAATGATATTCCTTTTCTACAAAGTAGACGTTAGGATGAATCACAATAAAGACTGGAGCGGCGACACGTAGAAACCTTTCTTATACTTGTTATTTATTTCTAGTGACGAAACAAACGCTATGTAGGCTCACAGGACATTTAGTCCATATTTTATCTGAGCTTCTGTATGTCGATAAAATCGGTTCTGAACTGGGAATGCAACTTAGACCGTACTTAACGCTCAATTTGATCCCTTCGTGAGAATACAGCACGGCTACTATTTGTTGTTTGTTCAGAACTGCAGATTCCTCAACGTCTCCACATACTGCGCGTGAATGGGTTCGAATCCTGGCCCGGCACTATAGATTTCATTATGTATTATCAAGCTCTAGCATGAGAACACCTATCTGCTGGTGGATAATTATTTTAATGTTTAATGTATTTTCATTCGTTGTCAACACTAACGATATGTGACGTTTTTGACACCCAGTGAGACACAGAACTATTTGCGAGATCACTGTAAGTTCAAGATGTTAGGCCGAGCTGGACAAAAATTCGGAAGCTGACGTATCTTTGTGTGTAGTCAAAAGCGATATGATGTGTGGAGCTGTATTCCCAGTGAGCACCGAACTCTTCGTCATATTATTTCTAGTTCCAACACGCTCACATGTCGCTGCTGGTGCAACAAACCCATATTTAACGTTCGTTTTCTCTAGAATATAACAGCGATAGATGCCGGGTTGGGGTCTTGGGAAGGAAAAAAATTAATGTTTCGTCTCGTCATTTCAGTTAAAACATCTAGCTACTGCCGAGAAAATCCGAAATGTCACAGTTGATTGTGCGTCGATATCTGTCCGATTAAGTTCCGAGTTCGAATCCCTGCCCAATACAAAGCCTTACCTCACGGCAATTCACGTAAGTTACTTGTTAAGAACCGAGATTCAACATCTCTCGTCGTTCGTTACAGGGACAATAAATTCGCGTCCGGCAAAAATACTTGCGATATGTAATTTAAAGTTGGAATTTGCAAACTGGCTCTGTCTAAAATCGAGGTATATCACTCTCTGTATGCCTAATCAGGAGTGACAGTCAGTATCCGTCGGGCACGAAATTATTGCTTAGTCTGCATGACCTGAGTTTGCATCCATATGCAGAACGAGACGGTTCGTCGTGTCATTTGAAGTTCATAAATATTCTCAATTAGCTGCTCGTGAATACCTTTAATTTTTAATCTTATTTTGTGTTAAATAATAAGTACGGTATGTTACTTTGAAGAGTAAATCATGAATACGACGAATTTACTACGTGCATTACCTATCTGACGTAATAATGAGAGTGGTAAAATGTCAGGTATGTCATTTATTGTAATAAATGTGAGCTACAAGCCTTAAGGGCAGTCTTATCTGTGATAAGGTGTTCCGTGATATTTGTAGTATCGTGGTATTACTTTACATCTTGAGTTATTGCGATACAGAACAGTTTTTTCTCGTGGTGACTTGTTGGAACCACTTTCAATAGTCAAACGACTGTACCAAGGAGCGATAAGGAGACCTGCTAGACAGTTGCGCTATGTGGGTTGCATGTGAATCAGGCGAATTTCAATTCAGGTCGTTCGGATACTATTGGGCATGAATGAACATCACGTGTATCGATTTCCATCGCGCTGGGGTAAGTCCTCCGGGATACGTTTATTCTCCTTAGTGTGTAAATATATTTGGAGCATGTCATTCAAAAACGTTTGAAACGACATAGACGGGAGCGGGTTGTTGTTAGGAGAGCAGAATGTATTAGACTCGCGGATCATGTGGTGTTATTGGCAGAGAGCGAAAGAAGTATGACTGAAATGTTAAAAGAATTGAACAAGAGGCGTGAGTAAATTGGAATGAGAAATAATAAGAAAATCGCAAAATGTCCGGTGATAGGTGCAAGAAAAGCAAGGACAACTATAATGTTAGGCAGGAAGATACACAACAATTTAGTGTTTTTAGATAACTGCGACGTGCTATTATGGACGACATTGGAAGTAATATGGAGGTGAAAATACGTATAGCAATTGCCAACGAGACGTTTCATAACAGGAGGCTTTTATGTGGATGCGTTGATAGGGGATAAAATAGGCAGGCACAGTGAGAAATGAGGTGGTGTTGAGTGGGAGAACAGAGAGAAATTTTAAAGGTAGCAGGATGAGCAAACACAATTGGCATGGACACTGAATGAGAAGAGATTGTTTATTGATGGTATGGAGGAAACGGTGAATGCAAGAAGAAGAAGAAGAAGAAGAAGAAGACGATGAACATACCAGGTGATGGACAGCGTAAGAACAGAAAATAGTTGTGAGAAAACAAGAGGGTAACAAATGATGGGACTGCATGGAGAGCTACATGTGAAGACCTGTCCTAGGGCAGAACACTCATGGTGGTGGTGTTGATGAAGAGGAGACTTATGTAGGACATTTTGCAAAACGCCCATTTTCTTGTAATCCAAATTTAAACAAAACATAGGCAGCTTATAATTTGTAGTCTATAAATGACCGTGAATTGCGTGACAGATGGAACTTGCCAGTATACCAGTTATTAGGACTTATTCCCACTCCACTGACGTATGGAGCGTGCGAACTGTGGCTGCTTAAAAGCCTCTGTGCGTGCTGTGCTTAGTCTCTTCTGGTCTTCACGCTTCCTAAAGTTACAATACGTAGGCGGTTTAAGTATATTCCATTCCTACTTTCATCATGTAACGTCAGTTCTAGAAACTTTCTAATTAGGTCTCCTCGCGATACTTTGCTCTTCCACGGGATAGTCTGTGTCTACCATGAACTGCCCGTTAGTCAGTAAGTGGAATAATTGGTTTTCCGACACATGTCACCATGTTACTGTCGCCCTGTCTCCACGTCAGAGAGACGGAAATTCTGTGTGCCACATTTGAAGATGAGTCTGTAAAGGTTACAAAACTAGTTAATGGAATTACAAATAGTTCAAAAAGTGAGTTTTTGCAGTTTTCCGTATTTACATTCAATGCACTAGTCACAGGCTCTAGGCGATCCTTAGGGGATATGCTTAGTCGGTTGGGAGCGTGATGTGTCCCTCCGAGATTAATTTCACCTGGGCTTTAAGCGACTCACCGGTCAGCATTTACAGAGCTGCCAACTACATCTCACACCGGGAATATTACCAGGATTAGTTTGCATCGCAGCCTACGGAAGAGAACGCAAATCGAACGAGCATTCGCAGTCATTCCCTCCATTGACCACCATTCGCCTATATTCAACAGTTAAGGATTCCTCCGGAAATATTCCAAGTAGACTTTCTCTGGATATTTTACGTTTGTATCCAAGCGCCTGCCTGTTCAATTTGATCAGAAACTGTGTGACATTTTCCAACGGGTCAAAAAACCTGTGACCATTCGTGCCGCCCTTCTCTGTATACATTCAGTATCGCCGGGCAGTTGTATCTGATTAGGATCCAAGAATCTCGAGCAATATTGGGGGATGGGTCGCAAGCGTGATTTGTAAGCAATTTCTTTTGTACACCGATTGTATTTTCCTAGAATTCTACCAACGAATTGCAGCCAGCCACCGTATTTCCCTAAGACTGCGACTATGTGACGGTTCCATTTCTAATCTCTAGAAATTTTTACACCCAGGTATTCATGTGGGTTGAGCGATTGCGAATTTGACTCGCTGCACTATACTCGTAGGATAAGGTTATATCGTTTTGTGAACCGAACAATTTTACATTTCGGGAACATTTAAACTAAGTTGTCATGCTTTGCACTACACTGAAATCTTATGAGGGCGTGGCTTCTTTCAAACAGAACTTTATTACAGGCAACAGCATCATTTGCGGAAACACTGAAGATCCAAATAGACCGCGTAACCACCGCCCCTTCTCCTCTCCAAATTGCTGTCTCAAAACGGTAAGTCCCATATGTAAACCACCTTCAGAAGTTCGTTCACTTTCCGTATCAGTTAATGTGTTAAAAACTTGACCTGAAGAAACATAACCCTTTTCAGTTGAAGACGCTCTGTTGTAAGAGAAGCTAGTTTTTCGAAAACGTCTCAATATTTATGTACTGAACTAGGTGTTGTACAATTCTATAATTTTCAGGTACATTTGGCGACGTATGTGGATACTGTCTGACAAATGTGTTGCGAATAAAGTGAGTAGTAAAGAAGTAATGAAGTGAAACATCAAGCCTGATGCTGACACTTTACTGCACGAACAGCGAAAATGTAGAAGTGATAAAAGTCTTTTTCCTTTCATCATTCTGTCAGGGATGTCAGAGGGGAAAAAAAGTTTCGCCAAGTTTCGAAATTATGTGTGAAGTTTGTTGGAAGTCGCCACGTGCTGCCTTTCACAAATGCTCGGTGAATATAGTCTCGATAATTTGCGCTCCATGAAATTATGCTGCCTTAGACGAGTACGCAGTTTGTAACTTTTAACGCCCGACTTATTGCGTAAACCTATGCCTTTAAATGAAGGACGGAAGGAGGATTGCATTTAATGTGCTATCGATGTCGAGGTCATTAGAGACGGAGCAGGAGTTGGCAATGCGTCAGGGAAGGGTAAAAGAAGTCCGCCGTTCCCTTTCAAAGGAATCATCCCAGAATTTGCTTGGAGCGATTCAGGAAAGTTACGGAAAAGGTATCAGGATGGCCGGATGCGGATTTAAACGTCATCCTCCCGAATGCGAGTCTAGTGTACTAGTTGACAGCTCGTCGTGTAGAAGCTAGCGTTGCTGGTGATGGGATTCCGGGTTCGATTCACGGCTGGGTTGCGTTCTCCGCCCGGGAAGTAGGTGTCTGTGATGCCATCATTTCATCATCATTCGTGAAGGTGGCGAAACTGGACTGTGTAAAGGTTGGGGCTTTGTACAGGCGCTGATAACCGTGCAGTTAAGCGCCCCAAAAACCAAACATCATGATCATCATCATCATCATCATCATCATCATCATCATCATCATCATACCATGTACTAACCACTGCGGCAGCTCGTTCGGTATACATTTAAATGAGCAGATTAAGTCAGCATTTTTAGTATTTACATTGACTTCGTTCTTCATAAATGAAAGCAGGAACTACGACAAGACAAAAGAATTGGGATAACGAATGAGAAATACCGGATTGTGCTTCTGTTTGTAGATGACATGATTCACGTTCACGAAATGACCTCCAAAGATCTATATACCACCTGAACGAAATATGCAATGAATACAACTTTAAAATTTCTAGTAATAAAACGAAAATAAGTGCACTCCGAGGAAAATACTCAGTCATTTTAAAACTAGTTTTGGATAATCCTGCTTTAGAACTGGTCTCTTAATCTTTCACTTAGGCTACGCTGTAAGATCTGATTTTTACTCTGATACTTAAAATAAATTACACAAATTCTAAGCTGTCTGTGACACTATTATCTGAACATTGGGCAATAAAGTACAAAAAGATTGTTCCGAAATTCTATAACGTGGTCCCGGTTCCTGTATTATGCTATGAAAGCGAAAACATGGTTAAAAAAAAAGCAAAAAAAATCACACGGCAGAGATGAGGTTCCTAAGAAATTCGAAGAGCTGCACAACAAGAAATGATTAGGAATGAAGATACTAGAGAAAAATTAAGTATTTTCAACAGAAACTAAAAAATTCAAAAATATCGTGAAGACTGGTGAGAATGCTACGTCCCAGACTTCCCCAAAATATTATGAACTACAAACGGAATGGAAGACGTGATATTGAAAGGCCTCGGACGTGGGAGCAATTTCGTTTGAGAGACTATCCCGCACGGCGACTACTGAAGTACTTATACATTATAGAATTCTTAAGTTATACAAGCAAAATAAGTAAGTTTTAATGTAGTTTACGTTCACTGATGCAAAAAAAAATTTTTCTTGCTTTTTAAAGTGGGCTATGTTCTTTCTCAGAGTTCAAACTGTCTTCATGCCAAATTTGAACAATATCTGTTAAGCGGTTTGGACTCGAAAACGAAACAGACTGTGTTACAAAGCAGAAAAGCAACTGAGAGAAAGAAGCGGCGTCGGTTTCTGCAGGAGGCGGACATCATTTTGTATGACAATGTTCGGGCACGCTCGGTTCAAGTCGTGACTGATTTGATCGGTATATGGGGATGGGGAGCGCCGCATCACGCACCACACTCATCTACATCTACATTTATACTCCGCAAGCCACCCAACGGTGTGTGGCGGATGGCACTTTACGTGCCACTGTCATTACCTCCCTTTCCTGTTCCAGTCGCGTATGGTTCGCGGGAGGAAAGACTGTCTGAAAGCCCCTGTGCTCTCTCTAATCTCTCTAATTTTACATTCGTAATCTCCTCGGGAGGTATAAGTAGGGGGAAGCAATATATTCGATACCTCATCCAGAAACGCACCCTCTCGAAATCTGGCAAGCAAGCTACACCGCGATGAAGAGCGGCTCTCTTGCAGAGTCTGGCACTTGAGTTTGTCAAACATCTCCGTAACGCTATCACGGTTACCAAATAACCCTGTGACGAAACGCGCCGCTCTTCTTTGAATCTTCTCTATCTCCTCCGCAAACCCGATCTGGTACGGATCCCACACCGATGAGCAATACTCAAGTATAGGTCCAACGAGTGTTTTGTAAGCCACCTCCTTTGTTGATGAACTACAGTTTCTAAGGACTCTCGCAATGGATCTCAACCTGGTACGCGCCTTATCAACAGTTAATTTTATATGATCATTCCACTTCAAAAAGTTCCGCACGCATACTCCGAGATATTTTACAGACGTAACTGATACCAGTGTTTGATCCGCTACCATATAATCATACAATAAAGGATCCTTCTTTCTATGTATTCGCAATACATTACATTTGTATATGTTAAGGGTCAGTTGCCACTCCCTGCACCAAGGGCCTATCCGCTGCAGATCTTCCGGCATTTCGCTACAATTTTCTAATGCTGCAACTTCTGTGTATGCTACAGAATCATCCGCGAAAAACCGCATGGAACTTGCGACACTATCTACTACCTCATTTATATATATTGTGAAAAGTAATGGTCCCATAACACTCCCCTGTGGCACGCCAGAGATTATTTTAACGTCTGGAACAGGACAAGCAGCCACGTCAGGCCGAAGATCAGTATCGGCCTGAGACAGCCCCGGACTTGCGCCCTTCTGAGCTCAGCTTGATTCCTGACGTGAAGGTAGCGTTCTCGCTTTCCGCGTCTGGGTTCCCGGGTTCGATTCACGGCGGGGTCAGGGGTTTTGTCTGCCTCGTGATGGCTGGGTGTTGTGTGATGTCCTTAGGTTAGTTAGGTTTAAGTAGTTCTAAGTTCTAGGGGACTGATGACCATAGATGTTAAGACCCATAGTGCTCAGAGTCATTTGAACCATTTGTCGAACTTTGGGGTATTCGGTTCGGAGCTGTTATGGAGATACGTCAGACAATAGACCGCTCCATTCGAACTACCTATACAACTGCCGTAGTTAGGGGTATCTTGCTCTTTCGACATCACTGGCGATGGATTATATACATGAGCTGTTCAAAAAATATCCGACCTTTTTTAATTGTTGAAATCAACAATGGTATCAGGGCGCGCATGCGCTCATGTTTTCAGGCATATTTAGCACACATACCTGATTTTCTCCACTACTTTGGAACGCTTGCAAGTGGTACACGTTGGATTTAGTATTCTGAGCAAAATGACGTCTTTACATCACATTTGGCTCCAAGCTTGGCAATTCTCAAGTTGAAACCATCGTGTGTTTGTGGACAAAGTAATGGGTACTGCAGGGCTAAAGGAGTGGTACAACCATTTCAAAGGTAGCCGCTAATCAATGAAGACAGAAGCCAGTTAAGGTACGCCCGCAATATCCGCAAATCAGGTCGTTACTGATCCCGCAATATTGCTGGTGAAGCAGAATGGACGAATCACTATCAGAGAAGTTGCAGTCTAATCTAAAAGCCGTAAAGTCAACTAAATAACTAGGTGTTACAATAACTAACGTCCGCCCGCGGTAGCTGAGTGGTCAGCACGACAGACTGTCAATCCTAAAAGACCGGGTTAGATTCCCGGCTGGGTCGGAGATTTTCTCCGCTCAGGGACTGGGTGTTGTGTTGTACTAATCATCATTTCATCCCCATCGACGCGCAAGTCGCCGAAGTGGCGTCAAATCGAAAGACTTGCACCAGGCGAACGGGCTACCCGATGGGAGGCCCTCGTCACACGCCATTATTATTATACAATAACGAACAACTTAAATTGGAAAGAACACATAGAAAATGTTGCGGTTAAGGCTAACCAAAGACTGCGTTTTATTGGCACGACACTTATAAAACGTAACAGACCTACAAAGGAGACTGCCTACACTACGCTTCTCCGTCCTCTTTTAGAATACTGCTGGAAGATGTGGGATCCTTACAAGATAGGACTTACGGAGTAGATCGAAAAAGTCCAAAGAAAGGCAGCACGTTTTCTATTATCGCGAAATATGAGAGAGTGTGTCACACAAATGATACTGGATTTGGGCTGGACATCATTAAAAGAAAAGCGTTTTTCGTTGCGACAGTATCTTCTCACGAAATTCCAATCACCAACTTTTTCCTCCGAATGCGAAAATATTTTGTTGACACCGACCTACGTAGGTAGAAACGACCACAACGATAAAATAAGGGAAGTCAGAGCTCGTATGGAAAGACACAGGTGATCATTCTTTCCGGGTGCTATGCGAGATTGGAATAATAGAGACTTGTGAAGGTGGTTCGATGAACAATCTTCCATGCACTTAAATGTGACTTGCAGAGTATCCATGTAGATGCAAGTATAGGTGGTCACATTTTTACTATCCCCTGTATGTGCATATCGCTTCACACGACCTTTGTTACCTCAATGTCGATATCGGCATCATTTTCGAAATATGTGAGCTTACTTATATTATCTGTAATGTTAATATACAACAGGAACAATAAGGCTCCCAACACACTTCCCTCTGGCACAAGTGGTTACTTTTACACGTATAGATGAACTCTCCATTTAGGATGAGATGATGTGTCCCCCCTACAAAAATATTTTATTGGCCGTACTTTATACGATGCAGGCAAACGGTCAACTACAATTGTTGTTTACTGTGCGGTAACCTCTAGCGTATCAGAAGCGGTGTAGGAACATTTTTTCAAATGAGTATACGCACTCGTATTTCGGCAGGTGCACAGTTTTGCCATTTCAATTTTTGCACGTTTTTACAGACACCTTTTCGAAAATTTCGAGCAAAACAAATCGAAATCTTTATTACATCACGAAACAATGAAGAAGCAAATGCGGGTTTGTTCGCAAGCCCGAAGCATTATCTGGTACAAGAATCATTGATTTTAATAAAGTAGCTGTCGATAGGTTTTTTTCGTTGCTAACAAATGTAACTGACAATCACAAACTAATGACTTCTCAAATAACTAATTGTGATGAAACAGGCGTCTCGGTTAATGCTAAAAACCAATCGAACATCGCAGCTTGCAAAGGGAACCGTCCAGTGCGATCGTTAACCTCTGCAGAAAGGGGCGAAACTGCAACCATCCTCATTAGTACGTCAGCAAGCGGAGCTGACATTCCTCCTACGATTATTTTTCCACTAAAGAAGAAGCAGAAAGAATTTGAGTTAGGACTGACAGCAGGAGGTTGCGCTGAGGTCCACAGCACCGCATGGATGGCCACAGAGTCATTCTTTGTATGGTTTCCACAATTAGTGGTATTTTCTAAGACATCAAAGCACGTCCCAGTTCTCCTTATATCAGATGGCCACTCAGCTCATACCACGAACAATGACGTTATGGACTACGCGAGGGAGAGTGGCGTTTCTTCACCACCACATTGCTCTCACAGACTTCAGCCGCTTGATGTTTGTTTTATAAATCCTCGTTATAGTGATCAGCTTCGAAAATGGCTGCGAAGCCACGCAGGGAAAGTCGTAACTATCTTTCAAATTTCAACGCTTTTTGGTTCAGCTTTCGTCTAAAGCGCAACAATGAAAACCGCTATTAAAGGTTTCGAAGCTACTGCAATATGGCCCACGGACCCATCCATATTCAAGACGCACACTTCCTATCGGCACACACAACTGACAGTGGACGTGATAGGCCGTCAGATGAAGGGGTTATTATATCTGAACAATTGGAATTGCCTCCAACTAGCACACCAGCTGAAGAAGACGACTCAAACGGGCTGGATAATCAAGGGGACGAGGTTTCAGCGAATTGTTACAATGAACTGCCGCCTAAGAATAACAAAGTTATTGGGGCTAATTGTTCTAATCTTGGGTGCTCTTGGATGACAACTGACAACACAACCTCCTCATTTCATATTTCACCTGAGATTCTGATTTTCTTGTCAAAAGTTAACGAAAGCAAGAAAAGAGCGAGACTGAAAAGGGGGAACAACGATGTTTTAACTGATTCGCCGTACAAAAAAGAGTTAAAAGTCATTAATGGGAGAAATAGAAAAAAGAACTTTGACAAAGAAGAAAGAGCAAACAGAAAACTTTTTGCGAAAGAGAATAAAATTAAGAACTCAAAAACGAGAGAAAGAGCCTGAAGATAAATGGAAGAAAGGAGTAAGAATACTATACTAACGAGAGTGATTATGAGGTAAGTTCTGACTGTCAGTGTGTATATTGTGGTGGGTTATATTCAAAATCAGTTGGAGGTTGGGTCGCTTGTTCCACGTGCAAAAAATGGACACACGATTCTTGTGCCGGAATAGATAGCGAAGATGATGAGTGTCTCCCCGTGTGTGAATTTTGTAAACAGCCTCAAGAAAAGGATACGATACATGAAAACTGTAGTTTGACATTAATACTCACTTTAAACTAAAAAAAATACCGAGCAAGCCAATATTTTCTGCATTTCCGATAATTTTATACGTTTTTGTAATCACTTGTATTTACCACCCCATTCTGCCGCGTGCAAATGATATAAATTTCTGTTTTTGAGTGAGAAAATATTGTTGTTTTATTTTATGGCAATGTTCTTATATTTTTGTGATTAATACATCATAATGTGTTCATATAAAAATTTGTAACTCTCTTATTTATCAATTTTGTACATTTAATCAAAGTTTTCAACTGTGTACCCCATTATACCTTGGATTCCCCAACGTGTCGGATAAGAAAGATAAAAATACAATCACTACTCGTTTCTTCAACGACAATTTAAGCTGTGTTCTGTGGTTCCTCCCAGAGTTCATCACGATATATTCCGAAAAAAATCATAGTTAACGAACGTTATAAATTGCTCTAGAAACGAAGGCAATACCAGTTAACATTTAATAAGGCCACTGGTATCCTTCGAAATGCAACTAATCAAAGTAATGCAGAACGTCGTGGGTCACAGCGGATGGGTGGAATCGAAATATGACATTTACCCACGATCGCTTCTTTTTGTCAATTTGTGCCATTAATTTCTCTGCTCCCTAATCTGATTTCGTATCTCCCCATCAGCTATTCGATCAAAACTTTTTTAGCATTCTTCTACACCACCACATTTCGGAAGTTTCTAGTCGTCTCCTGTTTGGGGAACCAGGCATGTTAACTGCTGATTCGCAATATATTCATTCCGAAAGGCAAAAGGAACCCCGAAAACAATGAAAATAATTTTGTTTATTGGTGACTGTACCAGTTTGATTTACACTTAGTGCGAATATGAAAGTATTTTATTCCAAATCCTTATTTGAAGGAACTAAAATGTCGGTTTAAATGGCAGCTTGCTATGTAATACATGCCCACTTGTTTCTCTGTGCCATCTCTTCTTTGAGATGATAAGCCTAGGGACATTTTACCCGTAGTTTTTGAGCTTTCACCTATTGAATACATTTTTTCTTGTCTCGTAGTCAGTTGTTTGCTACAGTAATAACGTTTCTGAACAAAACAAATGCCAAGATCTACCCACAAAGTTTTCGAGAGAAGTTCTAGAAGACTTGCAAGAAATAAAAAAGTAAATATCATGAAACAAATGTTATGTTTTTGTACAGCATGCATACTATTGGAAAGTGAAAGAAACTATGAATTTAAATGAGTGCATGTACGACGTTAAGTGCAATGCAACTTTAAATTTTCCGTAACTTTTCTAACTAAATGTACCTTTCCTCTCAAACCATTTATCCCAGAACCATGGAATTCTAACGGTCAGTTTTCTTACTCGAGGGCATGAAGAGTCGAGGGATATGAAAGGGAAGCAGTGGTTGGGAAGGGAGTGAGACAGGGTTGTAGCCTATCTCCGATGTTATTCAATCTGTTTGCTGAGCAAGCAGTAAAGAAAACAAAAGAAAACTTCGGAGTAGGAATTAAAAACCATGGAGAAGTTGTATTATAATGAACACTATGGTCTTTTTATTTTTGAAATTTGCCTGCAAAACCTCTCTTTCAAAATTTTTCTAAAAATTTCAGTATTAATATATTATTCATGAAAAATTGTCAGCTTGTTGGAAAACAGTGGAAATGCATGTAAGTAATGTTTTGTGTTTTACCGTTAATATAACACAACTTAGAATAAGGATCATATAAATAGATCAGTTAACATGGTGTAGATGGAAGATACGTTCTCACCGTGAATATTGTGTTTAAAAACAAATGAATGTTTTCAAATCAACAGCTCATTTCATGAAGTCATAACTAGAAGTGAATAATCTCCACAAAAATTGGTAAGTTAATTACTTTGGTGCAAGAAAGTCTCCATCATTAAGGAGAACGATGTTTTCAATAACTTGCCGGCAGCCACAAAAAGCTTTACTACTGACAGATTTCAGTTTACGAGGAGCCTAAAGGATTTCTTGCTAACCATCTCTTCCGACACCATTAATGAATTGAATTATTTATTAGAACTAGCGCGCGCGCGCGATTGAGAGTGTGTGTGTGTGTGTGTGTGTGTTAGAGAGAGAGAGAGAGAGAGAGAGAGAGAGAGAGAGAGAGAGAGAGAGAGAGAGAGAGAGAGAGAGAGGGGGGGGGTCAAATAATACGTGTACAATCAGAAGTGTGACTAAATTTTCATTCCTCGTTCATGATCAGTTCATTTGCGGTCTGTGGATAGTAAATTAGCATATTATTTTCCCATTGAGTATCTCCCCATTATGGATCAATTTCAATGGAAAGTACATATAATCTAACCCTCTTGTCTGCCCCACTTCTGTTGAAGGTTACACATGACACAAATACCTTGTTGTTGTTGTTGTTGTTGTCTTCAGTCCACAGACTGGTTTGATGCAGCTCTCCATGCTACTGTATCGTCTGGAAGCTTCATCTCCCAGTACCCACTGCAACCTACATCCTTGTGAATCTGCTTAGTGTATTCATCTCCTGGACTCCCTCCTCGATTTTTACCCTCCACGCTGCCCTCCAATATTAAATTCGTGATCCCTTAATGCCTCAGAACGTGTCCTACCATCCGACCCCATCTTCTAGTCAAGTTGTGCCACAAAGTTCTCTTCTCCCGTATCCTATTCAATACCTCCACATTAGTTATGTGATCTACCCATCTAATCTTCAGCATTCTTCTGTAGCACCACATTTCGAAAGCTTCTATTATCTTCATGTTCAAACTATTTATTGTCCATTATTCACCTCCATACGTGGCTACACTGCATACAAATACTCGGAGAAAAGACTTCCTGATACCTAAAGCTATACTCGATGTTAGCAAATTTTTCTTCTTTAGAAACACTTTTCTTACCATTGACAGTCTACATTTTATATCCTCTCTACTTCGACCGTCATCAGTTATTTTGCTCCCTAAATAGCAAAACTCCTTTACTACTTTAAATGTCTCATTTCCTAATCTAATTCCCTCAGCATCACCCACCTTAATTCGACTACATTCCATTATCCTCGTTTTGCTTTTATTGATGCTGATCTTATATCATCCCTTCAGGACACTTCATTCTGTTCAGCTACTCTTCTAGGTTCTTTGCTGTCTCTGAATTACAAAGTCATCGGCAAACCTGAAGGTTTTAGTTTCTTATCCATGGATTTTAATTTCTACTCAGAATTTTTCTTTTGTTTCCTTTACTGCTTGCTCAATAAACAGATTGAATAACATTGGGGATAGTCTACAACCCTGTCTCATTCCCTTCCCAACCACTGCTTCAATTTCATATCCCTTGACTCTTATAACTGCCACCTGCTTTCTGTACAAATTGTAAATTGAATTCGCTCCCTGTATTTTACCCCTGCCACCTTCAGAATTTGAAAGAGAGTATTCCAGTCAACATTGTCAAAAGATTTCTCTAAGTCTACAAATGTTAGAAACGTAGGTTTGCCTTTCCTTAATCTACTTAATAAGGTAAGTCGTAGGGTCAGTATTGCCTCACATGATCCAGTATTTCTACGGAATCCTAACTGGTCTTCCCTGAGGTCGGCTTCTACCATTTTTTCCATTCGTCTGTAAAGAATTTGCGTTAGTATTTTGCAGCTGTGACTTATTAAACTGATAGTTCGCTAATTTTCACATCTGTCAACACCTGCTTTCTTTGAAATTGGAATTATTTCATTCTTCTTGAAGTCTGACGGTATTTCGGCTGTCTCATGCATCTTGCTCATCAGATGGTAACGTTCTGTCAGAGTTGGGTCTACCAAGGCTGTCAGTAGTTCTAATGGAATGTTGCCTACTCCCGGGATCTTGTTTCGATTAAGGTCTTTCAGTGCTCTGTCAAACTCTTCACGCAGTATGTCATCTCCCATTTCATCTTCATCTACATCCTCTTCCATTTCCATTATATTGTCCTGAAGTACACTGCCCTTGTATAGATCCTCTATATACACCTTCCACCTTTCTGCATTCCCTTCTTTGCTGATAACAGGGTTTCCATCTGAGCTCTTGATATGCATACAAGTGAATCTCGTTTCTCTAAAGGTCTCTTTAATTTTCCTGTAGGCAGTATCTATCTTACCCCTAGTGATATGCGCCTCTACATCCTTACGTTTGTCCTCTAGATATCTCTGCTTAGCCATTTTGCACTTCCTGTCGATCTCATTTTGAGACATTAGTATTTCTTTTTGCCGGCTTAATTTACTGCATTTTTGTATTTTCTCCTTTCATAAATTAAATTCAATATATCTTCTGTTACCCTCTTTCTCTGCGCATGTCAAGTTCCGTAGGCCCAAATTGAGGAGCAAATCTTCAAGGTCATGGAACGTGTCAGTATCTACATCTACATCCGTACTCCGCAAGCCGCCTAACGGTGTGTGGCGGAGGGTACCCTGAGTACCTCTATCCGTTCTCCCTTCTATTCCAGTCTCGTATTGTACGTGGAAAGAAGGATTCTCGGTATGCTTCTGTGTGGGCTCTAATCTCTCTGATTTTATCCTCGTGGTCTCTTCGCGAAATATAAGTAGGAGGGAGCAATACACTGTTTGACTCTTCGGTGAAGGTATGTTCTCGAAACTTCAACAAAAGCCCATGCAAAGCTACGGAGCGTCTCTCCTGCAGAGTCTTCCACTGTAGGTTATCTATCATCTCCGTAACGTTTTCGCGATTACTAAATGATCCTGCAACGAAGCGCGCTGCTCTCCGTTGGATCTTCTCTATCTCTTCTATCAAACCTATCTGGTGTGGATCCCACACTGCTGAGCAGTATTCAAGCAGTGGGCGAACAAGCGTACTGTAACCTACTTCCTTTGTTGTCGGATTGCATTTCCTTAGGATTCTTCCAATGAATCTCAGTCTGGCATCTGCTTTACCGACGATCAACTTTATATGAACATTCCATTTTAAATCACTCCTAATGCGTACTCCCAGATAATTTATGGAATTAACTGCTTCCAGTTGCTGACCTGCTATTTTGTAGCTAAATGATAAGGGACCTATCTTTCTATACATTCGCATCACATTACACTTGTCTACATTGAGATTCAATTGCCATTCCGTGCACCATGCGTCAGTTCGCTGCAGATCCTCCTGCATATCAGTACAATTTTCCATTGTTGCAACCTCTCGATACACCACAGCATCATCTGCAAAAAGCCTCAGAGACTTTCCGATGTCATCCACCAGGTCATTTATGAATATTGTGAATAGCAACGGTCCTATGACACTCCCCTGCGGCACACCTGAAATCACTCTTACTTCGGAAGACTTCTCTCCATTGAGAATGACATGCTGCGTTCTGTTATCTAGGAACTCCTCGATCCAAGCACACAACTGATCTGATAGTCCGTATGCTCTTACTTTGTTCATTAAACGACTGTGGGGAACTGTGTCAAACGCCTTGCGGAAGTCAAGAAACACGGCATCTACCTGTGAACCCGTGTCTAAGTCCCTCTGAGTCTCGTGGACGAATAGCGCGAGCTGGGTTTCACACGGCCGTCTTTTTCGAAACACATGCTGATTCCTACAGAGTACATTTCTAGTCTCCAGAAAAGACATTATACTCGAACATAATACGTGTTCCAAAATTCTACAACTAATCGACGTTAGAGATATAGGTCTATAGTTCTGCACATCTTTTCGACGTCCCTTATTGAAAACGGGGATGACCTGTGCCCTTTTCCAATCCTTTGGAACGCTTCGCTATTCTAGAGACCTACGGTACACCGCTGCAAGAAGGGGGGCAAGTTCCTTCGCGTACTCTGTGTAAAATCGAACTGGTATCCCATCAGGACCAGAGGCCTTTCCTCTTTTGAGCGATTTTAATTGTTTCTCTATCCCCCTGTCGTCTATTTCGATATCTACCATTTTGTCAACTGTGCGACTTCAAGAGAAGGAAGCACAGTGCAGTCTTCCTCTGTGAAACAGCTTTGGAAGAAGACATTTAGTATTTCGGCCTTTAGTCTGTCATCCTCTGTTTCGGTACCATTTTGGCCACAGAGTGTCTGGACATTTTGTATTGATCCACCTACCGCTTTGACATAGGACCAAAATTTCTTACGATTTTCTGCCAAGTCAGTACATAGAACTTTACTTTCGAATTCATTGAAAGCCTCTCGCATAGCCCTCCCCACAATACATTTCGCTTCGCGTAATTTTTGTTTGTCTGCAAGGCTTTGGCTATGTTTATGTTTGCTGTGAAGTTCCCTTTGCTTCCGCAGCAGTTTTCTAACTCGGTCGTCGTACCACGGTGGCTCTTTTCCATCTCTTACGATCTTCCTTGGCACATACTCATCTAACGCATATTGTTCGATGGTTTTGAACTTTGTCCACTGACCCCCAACACTATCTGTACTTGAGACAAAACTTTTGTGTTGAGCCGTCAGGTACTCTGTAATCTGCTTTTTGTCACTTTTGCTAAACAGAAAAATCTTATTACCTTTTTTAATATTTCTATTTACGGCTGAAATCGTCGATGCAGTAACCGCTTTATGATCGCTGATTCCCCGTTCTGCATTAACTGATTCAAATAGTTCGGGTCTGTTTGTCACCAGAAGGTCTAATATATTATCGCCACGAGTCGGTTCACTCTTTAACTGCTCAAGGTAGTTTTCAGATAAAGCACTTAAAAATATTTCACTGGATTCTTTGTCCCTGCCACCCGTTATGAACGTTTGAGTCTCCCAGTCTATATCCAGCAAATTAAAATCTCCACCCATAGCTATAACATGGTGGGGAAATCTACTCGAAATATTTTCCAAATTATTCTTCTGGTGCTGAGCCACAACAGCTGCTGAGCCTGGGGGCCTATAGAGACATCCAATTACCATGTCTGAGCCTGCTTTAACCGTGACCTTCACCCAAATCATTTCTCAATTAGAATCTCCGTCAATTTCCTTCGATACTATTGCACTTCTTATCGCTATAAACACGCCTCCCCCTTTACTGTCCAGCCTTTCTCTGCGATATACATTCTAATCTGAGTTTAGGATTTCATTACTGTTTACATGTGGTTTCAGCCAACTTTCTGTCCCTAGTACTATATGGGCGTTGTGACCGTTTATTAATGAGAGCAATTCTGGGACCTTTCTATAGACGCTCCTGCAGTTTTCTATTAGCACATTAATATTGTTATTCCCTGTTGCATTTTGCGTATTCCTGCCTTGCCGCGTCTCAGGAGGCGTCTTGTCGGGCCTAGGGAGGGAATTCTCTAACCTAAAAAAAAAACCATGTGCACTCCACACGTACTCCGCTACCCTCGTAGCCGCTTCCGGCGTGTAGTGCACGCCTGACCTATTCAGGGGGACCCTACATTTCTCCACCCCATTGCGGAGGTCGAGAAATTTGCACCCCAGCTCTCCGCAGAATCGTCTGAGCCTCTGGTTTAAGCCTTCCACTCGGCTCCAAACCAGAGGACCGCGATCGGTTCTGGGAACGATACTACAAATAGTTAGCTCTGATTCCACCCCGCGAGAGAGGCTTTCTGCCTTCACAAACTCCGCCAACCGCCTGTACGAACTGAGGATGACCTCTGAACCCAGACGGCAGGAGTCATTGGTGCCGACATCAGCAACAATTTGCAGTCGGGTGCACCCAGTGCTCTCTATCGCCGCCGGTAAGACCCCCTCCACATCTCGGATGAGACCCCCCGGCAAGCAGACAGAGTGAACACTGGCCTTCTTCCCCGACCTTTCCGCTATTTCCCTAAGGGGCTCCATCACCAGCCTAACGTTGGAGCTCCCAATAACTAATAAACCCCTCCCCCCGTGTGCCTGCTCGGACCTTGCTGAAGGAGCAGCCACATGTCCATTCACAGGCAGAGCGGGCGATGCCACACGGCCAGCCTCCACATTGACCCTCCGCCTCGTGCGCCGCGAACGCCGCTGAACCCGCCACTCCCCTTGGGGAGAGGGTGGCCCAACCGCGCCCGGTACCCGCGAAGATGTCTCGACAGCAGGGACAGTGGGTGAAGCATCTAACACCTGGGGTGCACCATGCGTTGCACCAGACTCCCCACTGCCGCTACACTCCGAGGCAGCAGCCTGAAGACGGCTGACCGCGGCCATCAACACGCTCAGCTGTTCGCGAAGAGTGGCCAGCGTCTGTACACAGCAGTCACACATCATATCCATCCTAAGGAATCAATTTACTGAAGAGACTTAATGAACTTTTAAGTAGACTGCTAATTCACTAAAGGCGGCTGATTACTGACTAAACTGTGATTGCTAACGGCTTCTTGTAGAAAACAATGAAAATAGCACTACCTGTCTCTGGACTGTATTCAAAACAAACACCAGCACTACTGGCACTATGGCTGACTACAAGGACTCTCTCTGACTGTATTCAAAACAAACACGAAATCTATGTAACTCTATTACTAGCACTCGACAATTAAAGCTTCCTAAAAGCAAAAACACACGGAAGAAGAAGTGACAAGTAAGAAAAATACAGTTAATACTTAAATTAAGGTAGCTCGCTGCACAGCTGACGTGAAGCAGACGGCGGTTAGGGCGACACACGAACTTACAACATAAAAGTAATAACAGATAAAAATACATGTTCATGAACCTGAGAGAAAATCTGTCCATAAGTTTAAGCAAACGCTATCAGCAGTACAATGAGAATCAGCTTAATTTTTCAATTAACTCCTCGACAGAATAGAAGGAGTGACCCATGAGGAAACACTCCAGTTTCGATTTGAAAGCGCGTGGATTACTGCTAAGATTTTTGAATTCGAGTGGCAGCTTATTGAAAATGGATGCAGCAGTATACCGCACACATTTTTGCACAAGAGTTAAGGAAGTCCGAACCAAATGGGGGTTTGATTTCTGCCGAGTATTAACCGAGTGAAAGCTGCTTATTGTTGGAAATAAACTAATATTGGTAACAAGAAACGAGAATAAGGAATATACATATTGAGAGGCCAAGGTCAAAATACCCAGACTCCCTGAACAGAGGTCGACAAGAGGTTCGTGAACTCACACCACTTTTTGCCCGAACCTCCAGTTTCTGAGCCAAAAATATCCTTCTAGAATGGGAAGAGTTACCCAAAAACATAATACCATATGACATAAGTGCATGGAAATAGGCAAAGTAGACTAATTTACTTGTCGAAGTATCACTCACTTTCGGTACCGTTCGAATAGTGAAAATGGCAGTATTAAGTCTTTGAGCAAGATCCTGAACGTGGGCTTTCCACAACACCTTACTAGTTATTTGAGCACCTAGGAATTTGAACAGTTCAGTTTCACTAATCATATGCCCATGCTGTGAGATTAAAACGTCAGGTTTTGTTGAATTGTGTGTTAGAAACTGTAAAAACTGAATCTTACTGTGATTTAACGTTAGTTTATTTTCTGCAAGCCATGGACTGAGGTCATGTTCTGCACTACTTGAAACGGAGTCAATTTGCACACAATATCCTTTACTACCAAGCTAGTGTCATCAGCAAACAGAAATATTTTAGAGTTACCCGTAATACTTGAGGGCATATCATTTATATAAATAAGGAACTGGAGCGGCCCCAACACTGATCCCTGAGGAACCCCCTCCCCCTTGACAGTACACCACTCAGATCCCCCATCACACTGTATTACTTTCCCCCATTCCTGTAGATCGTTCCCTAATGCTCTTCCTGAAACACTGTACAACTTCTGATTCTGTCAGTTCTTTCGGGTCCCATCTCCTTAAATTCCCACCTTTTTCCAGTTTCTTCAGTTTTAATCTACAGTTCATAATCAATATATTGTGATCAGAGTCCACATTTGCCCCTGGAAATGTCATACAATTTAAAATCTGGTTCCTAAACCTCTGTCTTACCATTATATAATCTATATGAAATATTGCAGTATATCCAGGTCTCTTCCACGTATACAACCTTCTTTCATGATTTTTGAACCAAGTGTTAGCTATGATTAAGTTATGCTCTGGGCAAAAACCTACCAGGCGGCTTCCTCTTTCATTTTTTACCCCCATTCCATATTCACCTACTACGTTTCCTTTTCTTCCATTTCCTACTGTCGAATTCCAGTCACCCATTAATATTAAATTTTCATCTCCCATCACTATCTGAATGGTTTCTTTTATCTCATCACACATTCCATCAATTTCATCATCATCTGCGGACTACTTTTACGACTTTGGTAGGCGTGGGATTCGTGGCTATCTTGGCCACAACAATGCGTTCACTATGCTGTTTGTAGTAGCTTACCCACATTCCTATTTTTATTAATTATTAGACCTACTCATGCATTAGCTTCATATTAGCCTTCCTAATACTTAAATCTATATTCGATGTTAACAATGACGCCGGTGGATGGACTATCACGAAATTACTGACCGTCGAGAAAGTCACAAATATAACCGACAAGCTAATGGGCCCTTCACAGGAAAAGGTTTTTCGCCGGAAAACGGGGAAAACTGAAACCCAGCAAATGAGTAAAAAATGTATATTCACTGACAAAAAAAAATAGTGTACGCACACAACTTACACAACAATAGTCTGGGATTACTCTATTACGTAACACAGTTTTTGTGACTGTATCTTGCAGCTTTAGTTATTTTTAATTAAAAGAGGCTTTAAAAGGACAGAAAGAACGTGTTGGACTACGCTACAGATCGTTCTGTTAGCACAGTCTTTACTTTGTAATCACTTTCGTTGACTTCGGCAACTCTCAACAGATATCTCCAACCTAACCGAGACAATGCGCTACGATACAGCCGAGATCATGCCAAGAGAATGGGCTACATCACACTCGTAGTAAATTTATATAGGTAAGGATCCCCATGACCTGTGTACGTCTACTATAAAAAATCTCCAAGCCACTCTCCTCAAATAGTTCGCAATCTTCTCTTGAACTTCTACTGTTACTATTTCAGAATTAAAAACCAGATTCAAAGAAAATTTGGCTACCAGTCACAAAACTAGAAAAATAAAAATAATAAAAGTGAGAACGTGAAACACGTTAGCAATAACCATAAACAGGAGATTTTACAGAAAATAAAATTGAGAAAGGAAATTATTAATATTATCGACCGTTTAGGAACTCTAGGCTACGAAAGGGATGAAACCACATATCGAATAACTGGTAGAAGAGGTAGTGTGTTTTAAGATTAAATCCAAACAAGAATTAGAGAAAAATATATCGAAGCAAGGCCTCTATTACGAAAAATTGCTAAATCTCGAGACAAATTGTGTCCTTCTGTATTAGGTGAAATGTTTTGGCCCCTAGTACGGATGAAACAGTATCTGCAGTATCAACAGGAATTTCGGACATGTGTTTCATATTTCATCCAAGCCTGCAGTCTATAAATATTTAAACAAAATACTAAAACAAAATACCACTACAGGAGAATTACTTACGAAACAGTTCTTGGTAAAGAAACACAGGACACAATTACGTATGTAGGCTTAATACGAACTACAACTGTGTTTATAAATCGCTATAATTGCCTTGGACTAACGACGAGCGAATATCAATATAACCTGTACGCTTTTCAAAGCTGTTATCCATGAAAAAGCTAAACGACGTATCGTGAACAAAATACAATTTAACACCGAAACAATGACATTAGCTGACAATGGGCACAGACTTTAGTCAATGGGCACTGTTGAAAATTTGTGCCAGACCAGGATTAGCACCCGAGTCCCCTGGTTACAAGGGAGAGGCATTGATCACTGTGTCCGAATTACACAGTGGTCAACAGAATAGCACGAACTGCCCGAGAATGCCGTTCGTTAGATCCAAATTCTCAATTTCTCCATAGACTGCTAATGCACTGCTCCTTGAACATAATCCTCCTCCCCTTAATTATACAGTACATGGCCAAAAAAACAGACACCGAATATATGCAAACTTGGCCTTACGAACATTGCAGACGTCGTCTATGTAACACACGTCAAAGTTCAAAGTATTTACCAATTCGTTCCATTGTTTACTATAGACCACAAATCAAGTAACGTAAAAAAAGCACTGCGTCTATTGAGATCATGATTCAGAGTTAAAAAAAAACTAATAAGTCGCCTACATATTACAGTTGCTGCCGAAACAGGAGAACCATTATTTTCCCACAAAAGGAAATGTAGCTAAAATTACGCTTCTATTTCGGTTAGTTTATGCGGTTACTAAAATTTGCAGTGAAAGTTACATAGTGGACTCTACCCTCCCCCAACCAGAAACGTAGTTATCGTGGCTGTTGTGAGACTTTTGTACACAGTTAGAGAAAGTGTGTTAAATGTGGCGCGGACGGAAAAACTAGGCTACGCTACAGGGCAATCTGCTCGCACAACGTTTAGTCGGCATTCATAATCGTTGGCGTAAACAACTCTCAATCAAATTACCACCTTCCAACCTAACTTAGATCTCGGGCTACACTACCAATCGGCCTGTCATCACAACCAAAAATTCAGTGAGGGGGGTGGGGGGATTTCCTGTATCTCTCTCTAATGTATCTCTAGGCAAAACTGCCAGTTTTGTCAGACTCAACAGCAAGATTTACCAATGGTAAACACTTTTGAGACGGCTCGTAATTTTAGAATAGTCCTCTTCGTCTTACTTGGCATAAATTGTTCGCTGGCGTCCCAGCAGCTAGCTCCCTCAGTGTCTGCTTCTGCCATCGCACCACGCTAGTCTGCTGTTGTCCTAGCAGACCGAACGCACCGCACATCCGATACCTTCGGAACCACTCACTGGCCAGTTAGCAACTGAGCGGAACACTGTTTACATCGTGAAAGGAAAACTATGCAAAGATGTACACTTAAATGGCACGACTGAGTAGCACACACAGTAATATCTGAGGAATGTCCTTCGACACGCGCAGAACGAAAGTCTTCTCGCGAACGTACAGCGTCTCTGAAAAAAAATCTCGTGACTATATTCCGGCGTTACGGCCAGGTTCTCATACAAATGAGCAAAAAAGGGTACATTTGAAATTCTTTTTGAGACAATGAAAATACATTCGAAGGATCTTTTTGGGAATTACGAGTGATAATACTATGAGCTTAATTTTAGATTTTCAATAAAAAATGGCGCCCGTAATTATGATTTGATCAAGGGCCTGCGAGACTGGAGTACGCAGAGTGCGTGCAGTGTGGCACCTCAGATGTTACCTGAATTCAAAAATGGGTAACATCAGTTGATACTACATTATTCCTCTGAAATTGAAAATGGATAACATCAGTCGATAAAACATAAAATTTATGGGAGCGCATACCTAACCGCAATGAAACAACCTTAAATTTAACGATACAGTGCTAATTCGAACTTTGAGTTCGATTTTTGGGGGTTTGTTTCACTCCTTATGCCTACACAAAAATTAGTTAATATTAACAAATGTCATATTATAGCTATAAGTTCCTGAGAAAAGTGTTTACTTTTAGGGGTCAGAGGTAGAAGTTAAGAGAACGAACCACTTTTAATTTATGCTGCATGCCGTTCTGAGAAAATAGTTACCCGAAAAAAAGTGTTCAAAGTTTAGGGAAAACATTTAGTTATATTATTACTTCGATTTGCATGAACTGAGTGTTACATATATATCTTTAATGTCGCTGAAAACGAATCTGAAGTCAGATTTTCAATATTCAAAACAGCTAATCCAATACGGAGGGCAAACGATTATGTTTTGACCAATTTTTTCCAAATATGTATTTTCGTTATTTACGTTTAGTCTGCAATTCAAGGAGTATTTATCAACCCTTCCTCTACCTCTGATTGTTCCTAGACAGCAACTTCCTGTTCTTCTTGGCAGGAAAAGCCGATCTGTCAAAGCTGGATATGCAGCACTCGGCAGCCTGCACTTGATATTCGTCCGTATTTTCGGTGAGTATGTTTGCATGCATTCTGCAGTATGAATCATTTTGAGCACGTGCGACACGGGACGAGTTATCATCTACATCTATATGGATACCCTGCAAAACACATTTAAGTGCCTGGCAAAGGGTTCGTTGAATCACCTTCACAACTGATAATTAATTGAAACCCTCAGCTGCCGACAGGTGTTGTTGATATACATCGATGGGGACAGCTGAAAAGTGTGCCCCTACTGGGACTCGAACCCAGGATCTCCTGCTTACATGGCAGACGCCCAATCCATCTGAGCCATCGAGGGCACAAATGAACAGCACGACTGCAGGAATTTATCCCTCGCACGCTTCCCGTGAGACTCACATCCCCTACCGTCCACAATCCGATTACGTGATGTACTTAATAGGTATTTGTCCATCCACTCATTACTGGCTCACACTAAGGTGACGATTCCCATAAGAGTTCCGGCAACCTGTGCGCATTCGCACAGACGAAGGTCAATGGCTGGGTAACGTTTAACCATAGATTTGAAGATAGTAACTGTTCTCGAAAGAACAGGCGCCACTGACGACCGTGCAGCTCTTCTAGAATACATGATAGACCGGCCGATGTGGCCGAGCGGTTGTAGGAGCTTCAGTCGGGAGCCAAGCGACCGCTACGGTCGCATGTTCAAATCCTGCCTCGAGCATGGATGTGTGTGATGTCCTTAATTTAGTTAGGTTTAAGTCGTTCTAAGTTCTAGGAAACTGATGACCTCAGATGTTAAGTCCCAAAGTGCGCAGAGCCATTTGAACCATCAGTCCCTATGTTTACACACTACTTACAGTAACTTATGCTAAGGACAACACACACACAACCATGCCAGAGGGAGGACTCGAACCTGCAACGGGTGGAGCTGCGCGAACCGTGACAAGGCGTTGGAGACATTGCGGGTACCCCGCGCGGCTCACGGCAGCCGTGACACTGCTTCAAACAATGGGCTGCAGAATGTTTTGTAAAGCACGGACTAAAAAAAAAAACCTTTCCGTTCCAAGAATCTAGACAATTACACCTTTAAAAAATGCAACTACAAAGAAATTGAATTTTCGATCGTTTTGAATGAGAACCTGTCCTTATGAAACACCGTTGATCAAATGTCACAGGGATTATATACTCAGGTTTCACATGTGGATTAACACTTTCTAATCAATATCCGGAATGAGCAGGGCTTAAAACTTTGAAGAGTTAAATTTCAAGGGCCGTTATCTTGTATGAAAATAGTTTCACAGTAGAAATCTCTCTAGTTTTATTTATTAATGTATTTATTTATTTTTTGCTGTAGGTAAAGAAGGATAGCATTGTGAGGAGGGGGAAGGCGGGGGGGAGGAATCTTGCATCTCCCACCTTGGAATTCTCAGTACTGAATTTTTATTCATTACGAGATTCTCAGCCACTTGCAGAAGTGATTTCGAGTGATTCTGCAAAACTTTTCCTTTAGCCAATCGTAGCAACTATAGGATTCCGTTCCTGCTGCATGACATGTCTCGGAACTTAAACTCACCAACTCATTTGCATAAAGAGCTAGCTTATCATCCGCTTCTTTACTTGCGTAGACCGTTCATGGTCTGCAAATAATTTTTTTCTTTAATCGTTTTTTTATATCTTTTATAAACTGCAACACTTTCTAAACTTTCTAAACTTAACGCCTTTGAAGCATGGTCTTTTGCTGAATGACCAAAAAGCAATGCTGACAGCTGGAGTCCAAGGTTTTTGTTAATCAAGCCGTTTGTATTCTTGTGGTGATATCTCCGTAGAGTCTTTCATTCCCTAACGCATATCTCTTTATATCTAATTGAGAAGTGAAATACCGGTTTTCATAGATGCAGATTTAAAATATTTTAATTTAACGCAATAAATATTTCATTAAAATTTTCATCCCCTTATGCTCGAAGTTCCAAAACCAGAAAAACACGTAGTTTTTAAAAATTGTAACACATTAGCCGAATACGAATTGTCGGATATATTTAGCAATGCTTTCATAATGAACCATTTTCTGAAACATCTCACACCCTTTAGGGGTTAGGTTTTCAAAAACAATTAAACACGTATTCTTCTATTTAGAGCCGAGGAGCCAAATTCAAATCTTCATCCATTTAATTCTAAAAATTCTTTCATAGTGAAATATTTCATAAAACTTTTCATCCCCTATTTCACTCTATTAGTGAGTTAAATTTCCAAAAGCAACGAAACACATTTCTTTTACATCCAACCGAGATGTCAAATACCTATTTTCATAGAATTAGCTATAGAAATGCTTCAGTAGTTCTTTAATAATTATTTATTTTCAAAAAACCTTCACTAATTATTTTATCCCCCAATGGAAGAATTTCGGAAAATGCTAAAAACCTGTTTCTTTTTTGTTTCTGACTGAGACACCAAATGTCAATTTTCGTAGTTTTGTAGTTATAGCTTCAATAGGGACATAGGGACATATTTAAAAAAAAAACTTTCAACCCATATTTCACCCCCTTAGGAGTGAAATTTCGAACAATCTCTTCTTAAATGATGCTTTCAACGTAAGATTTACACCTTCATCAAATTTCAAGTCCGTATACTTTGCAGGTTGGGCTGGAAGGCTATGGGTCAGTGAAACCTGTGCCCCTATTGCACCTTCTTGGAGGTTGTAGTTCCAAAAACAGTGAAACACGTAGTTTTCAATAACACAATATTCATAGATTTCGCTTTAAAAATTCTTTCGCACTGAAATACTTTCATAAAACATTACATCCTATATTCCACCCCTCTTAATGGTTGAATGTATCAAAAACAGGTTTTCATATATTTCATGAAACATTTCATCCTCTGTGAAATGGGGTATGGTAGTGACACACCAAAATCACAATAGTAAACCGTTGTAGTTGCTACATATTTTATTACAATCAAAAGCATTATAAAATCACAATCACAATAATAGAGGAGACTGCCTTACAAGGCCAGATCAGTTGGACAAATAATAAATAAGTGGAACGAGACCCGTAAAACTTGAAATTTGAATATGACTAGGTAAATATACTTAGGTAAAGCTTTACTTAAATAGCACAAATGTCCATAAAATTCATAGCAGAACTCTCACTACTTGCAATCAGGGGAGAAACAGATTAAGCTTAAGAATACAGATATTTAACGTTCGGCTAGCCAACTTTCCTAAACAAAACTATATAAAAATGACTAAAACAATTAAGGGGGTCCTTTAATTTTGACAAAACGGACCTTCAAATTTACTTACTCAGTTGATTAATCAACAATATTCTTAGAATGATTACAACTAGAACATGACTATATGACAATACCCTTAAAATAAGGTAGCTTCAATATTTCGCGTGAATTGGCGATAGACGCGAGCAGACCAAGGATTCAAATCAATACAAGAGATCCACGAGGCAGAGAATGACATAGAAATATACTCAACTTGGCAATGCAATTGAACTTTGGATGCTATAGTTCAGCACCGGAAAGATGGAATCACGCAAAAGTGACAACATAACCCAAGATGTAAAGGAGAGGACATGGCCTTAAATATCTCTCTGCCGCCGTGGTGCTCTGCTCCCAGTATGCTAGCGTCGACCGCTGCCAATTATCTCTAACAAAACACACATCAAGGGCAGACACTTTTCTGAGACATAAACTACACAACCTTATCTGGAGAACAGATGAGCAATACAACTGGACTGAAACCAATGAGCCTCCGTGAGTTATTTGGCCAGTGCCAGCCCTTAAACTTTGATTAATAAGATCGCTAAAAATCATACCGAAGTTAAGATGACAAGACTTATCTCCAGGTTCGGCATATTAGTGGAAGAGACAATGAATTGGCGACGCTCTCAGCCGTATGTTCGCGGCAGAGTCTGGGGAAGGCAAGGGCCACGTGGAGCCGGATCTTGGGGTGAATTTCCTTCTCTCCGAGACACCCGGCTTGTTCTGCGACTTAGCCGGCAAACAGGCCGAGGACCCCGGGTGGGGACCGATTCGGCAGCAGTTGGCGGATGGCGAGGTCTTCGGGGGGTGGGGGGTCTTGTGTAAAGGGGAAGACAACCGTGGTGAAGGGAAGTTCTGTATTCCACAGGAAAGAGTTAGCATGGCACTCAGATATTTCCACGATTCGGCGGTAGGGGATCATTTGGGGTTCTACAAGACCTTGAACAGAGTTCGGGAACACATGTTTTGGCCCAACCTATATGGCGATGGCAGGCGATTTGTTGGCAACTGTGTCCAGTGTAAGCGCGGTAAGCCCGATGTTGGGCTGCACAGAGAGCTACTACAGTCGCTTAGGGAGCAGTGTCCTCTGGACCACGACTCAAAGATCGAAACAAGGATCGACGGAAACTGGCGCCAGAAACGCACCAGCTCACTCTATTTCATCCCCTTAGGGGTTGAACTTCCAAAAACACGAAAATACGTGTTTTCTTATTTGTAACCTTGAAGTCAAATACCAATTTTCGTAGATTTAGCCCTAAAAATACTTCCATAGTTCTTCCATAACTATTTATCTCAAAATAAAATGTTCATCCACTATTTCACCTCATAGAGGTTAAATTCCCAATAATACTGGAACACATATTTCTTTATTTCTGACCTAGAAACAAGATACAAGTTTTCGTCTGCCTAGCTTCAAAATTACCTTAATAGCTACATGTTTCAAAAATCCTTTCATTTCCTGTGTATCCTCCTTAGAGGTGGAATTTCGAAATATGCAGTATAATCGGTATAAGATCAACACCCTTTCCAAATCTCAAGGTTTATTTTCCTTGGCGGTCTGGACTGTGTGAATTTCATAGTAATGGCCTCCACACACACACACACACACACACACACTAACAATGCCACCACCACCTCCTGGGGAAATTTCTGCAGACGCCCTTGTTCCACTGCAGTCATATTTTGCCGACGACCTACATTTAGCAGCGTGGGAGGGATAGTGTGGTGCAACAGACAGTATACTCAGTAGACAACGAACTGTTCGTTGTGAAATCAGCGACACAGGAACCGAGACTGACACAGAAGGTGCTGAAGGTGAAGCACAATGGACTCGTGTCTACCACGGCTTCAAATAGTATCGATTTACTATGAACGGAAGTTCCGAAAAGTGAGCAAGTAATTTTACAGTAAATTCAGTACCGTTCGTGAGGATATACGACGAAAAACATTTCTATAATATTTCAGAAATAATGAAACATTCCACTCAAGTCGCGCGGCAGAAAACGCAATGGATATGCTTGCACTTAAGACGGAAGGCCCCACGTGCTTACGCAGTCTTACGACAGATCGCAAAATTCGGCAGTAGGCGTAAGGCAACCTCTTGTGCTGCCATCTGTTATTGATGCCAGGAATCAAGGTCTCAGTAGTACGACCATCCACTGGAGAGTAGTTTGCTTTGTAAGCACTCCGTCTTCAGGCCACGAGTGGCCTACTGGGACGGGACCATCCGACCGCCGTGTCATCATCCGTGGAGGATGCGAACAGGAGGGGCGGGGGTCAGCACACTGTTCTCCCGGTCGTTATGATGGTTTCTTTGACCGGAGCCGCTACTATTGGGTCGAGTAGCTCCTCGATTGGCATCATGAGGCTGAGTGCACCCCGAGAAATGGCAAGAGCGCATGGCGGACTGGATGATCACCCATCCAAGTGCCTTCAACGTCCGACAACGCACTTAACTTCGGTGATCTCACGTGAACCGATGCAACCTCCTCGGCAAGTCCGTTGCTGCAGATATTTTAGAGTAGTTGTTACGTTTCATAATTATCTAGTTTACGGGGAAAATGTAAAAAAGGCGATTGTCACCGAAGCTACAACTAATCTGAATTTCTGGTTAGTTATCAAGTGGTCTTGTGTGCGAGCCTGAATTTTTCATCCTTTGCGGTGGGAATGATTCAAACCCGTCATGTTCTTCTTATGAGGTGTTCTATTTATTTTGCACACAATGATCGTTTGTAGTTGTGTTGAGTTACCACCTTGATAAATTTTTGGATGGCGCACGTATCATAACTGAGATCTGCGCTTGCGCTTAATGGCTGAAGGTCAATTAGCGTAATGAGTAGTAGCTAATGTTATAGTAACATGTTTCTAAATTATTTCAGGTAAATTGCCTTAGTAGTGTAATATTATCAGTATACCAGTACAGTATGTGGGCCAATTACGTTAGTCATGGAATACTATCCGTATAACACTATGTCACCTTGATGTCCCGGACTTTGCTTCAATTTTGGAATCCACGAAAGAACTGGAAATTTTCCTTTACACAGCTTTCCATATAATTTCTATTACAGTGATTCAGTCTTGTCTGTCACTCGACTTTTCTGACTGTGAAATAAATTCTATCGCTTAGGTGCTTATTACCTCTTCGTGTTTCCATTTGCCGATATTGCGCATAAACACTTACATATCTCAAAGTTGCTATGGACATTGATGGAACGACACACTTTTCTGTGGCGACACTGCAGTTTAGAGATAGAAAAACCGATCAGTTAAAACGACATGGGTATTTTAGTTCTGAATAACCGATGGCTTTCGGTATTTGTTTGCTCTCGGTTATAACAAGTATCTTTTTATTTTTTCCTGATAACCACGTAAAAACAGATATACCAATTAGCCACAGCTGTCGTAGTAAAATTTTTAGTTTTCAAATAAACCTTTTTTAAAAAAGACGAGTAATTTTTATTCGTAAGATTTCCATAGCTCTGAAATACTGCGTTCTTACAGAAAAAATGGGAAAAGTGATGTATGCCACTTTAATAACACTGCTGATAGAAACGAGCAACAAATGAATTGGTCCAACATTGCCGAGACAATACTGTGCCTGTTATACAAGCAGTGCGCGAGAATGGACGCAGTTTCTCGCTGTTGTCGAACGTCAGTTGTAACACAGAATGGCACCATCTGGAAGCCTGGAAGTATTTTACGATATGCAGTACGAGTGAAGCACAATGGTCGATTTGGTCACTTGCGACATCATACAAGGAAAAAAGTTAAAATTTTACAAATCATTCATAGTTCGGGATAAAAATAGAAAGTGCCTGATCTGCTGCCTGTGTCTACGTAGTATGCCGTTATCTGCTTTTAGCCGTTAACAGAGAAATTAAATCGAAAAAGAGAGTTCTCCTGCCGCAGTTTTCACTCTTTATCGCTGGACTATACGTAATGCCCGCATAGTGCTTTGATAACCGATTTCAATATAATTTTTGAGCAGAGTTCTAAAAACTAAAATCAGTAGGATAATACTGGCAGTTTTCTGTAGTATAGAAGCACTCGCTATATTTTGAGAGAAGCAGCGAACAGCAGACAAAGTTTTATTGGACTATTTAATTTAAAGAAATTAGAATTATATTAATACCGTCAGTTGCTCACGGGCGTTGATAAATATCAACGTGGACAAGTGAAAATGTGTGCCGCGACCGGGACTCGAACCCGGGATCTCTTGCTAAAATAACACACGCTCTATCCATCTAGGCCACCGAGCGCACAATGTATGGTTCGACTGCAGGGACTATCTAGCGCAAGCCTCCTGCGAGACTCACATTCTCACCTTGAATGTCCATACACTACAGTCGTAGAGTCCCACTCCAACACACTCATTCCTCGTGGAAGACATGTCCATATCCATATAAGTATATGTTTCTGGCAATACCAGCCATGACCTTCTTCTGTGAAGATGCACAAGTATTCAGCGAACTGTTACGGGACTTGGTAAGAATTTGTTCCACGAGTAATGAGTGTGTTGGTGTGGGACACTACGAATGTAGTGTGTGGACATGCAAGGTGAGAATGTGAGTCTCGCGGGAGGCGTGCGCGAGATAGTAGCTGCAGTCACACTATTGTTTGTGCCCTCGGTGGCTCAGATGGGCAGAGCGCCTGCCATGTAAGCAGGAGATCCCGGGTTCGAGTACCAGACGTGCACACATTGTCACCTGTACCCGTTGATATATATCGGCACCCGTGAGCAGCTGACGGTATTAATATAATTCTAATTTCGTTCTGGACGGCTGCAGGTCATCATAAATGTATTTGACGTTTTGATTCCATTTATCAAGAAACTGAGAAAGTAAAAAATTTTTTATCTTTGTTTGATTTCTACGTTTACAAGAGGAAATAATGTAAATAAAATACTGAAAATCGGTTATTACAAGAACTGGTATTGTGACGGGCTTTAACAATTAGGTTAAAGTGAGGCTGGGAAACTGATAAGAGCCGAAAACCAGTTGTTTCAGCGATAACCGACATTCCCACTGCTGTTGTGAGTGGTAAGATTGACGCGCATGGACATCTAGAACAGTGTCTCAGAAAGGTTACTGCAACTCTGATGTTCTCAAAATGAACGGGCCAGCCATTGACGTCCGCGAAGGGGAGGGGGGGGGGGGAGGGGAGAGGGAGGGGAGGGGGAGGGAGAGGGAGGGGAGGAGGTGGGGAGGGGAGGATGGGCAAAAGGGCACTTTTACCCATCGCCCCCAACCCTCCGTGGAATCTGGAGTAAAGAGTTTTTATTCGTTACAGTATACTCATACTCTTCCAGATAAGAATTCTCCACAATACTGCTAAACCTTAGCTTTGACCAGTTGTAGCGCTTATACAGTTAGGGTCTTGTAGCTTGATGCACCTCGTAACTGACCAGCTGATTTGTACACAGAGTGCCAGTTTCAGAATCATGCACTCCAGCCCCGACGCGCCTTCCCCCCTCCCCACCACTGGAAATATTTCTGTAGACTCCAGTCTGCCACTGTGCATATATTTTGATAACATCCTGGTTTTAATAGCATCGAAGAACAGCATTGTGGAGTAAAGGGTAGACCTAGCACAGAACACACCATTCACAATGAAACGCATCACTTAGTAGATGGTGAAGTACTCTGAAGCTAGCCAGATAGAAACAGAACCTCTTGGCACTGTATCTAACCCAAATTCTAATCTTACACTAATCTCTTGTATGTACCTACCACACCCTCAAAGAGCCAACGATTTACTATTATTAGAAGTTCCGAGAATTGAGTAAGAAATTGACCCACACTTTTTTCCGTTGTTCATTATTTCGATTACCCCATAAAGGGAATGGACTTGTAGCCACAGGTTACACAAGCGATAGATGGTTTAAAATACATAAAAAGGGATGACAATAGGAAACGATTTTTAAGAACACAATGATGCACGGCTTTTACGATTTTTACAGGAAAAAAATGGATGACAAAATAAAGGTTTTTCAAAAATACGCTGGTGGACAATAATGGGAATTTTTTTTATCTTTATAGATGACTAGCGGAAAAGCTTGGTGTTGACCAGGCATTTATTTACAGCTGTGCGTTCACGTCCGTACTATGCAGCGTCAGGCCTTGTCCTGAGTTTTTATGACGTATCTCCTGAATCATGTGTCGTACAGTGATATAATTTTGTAGGTACATTCAGCGTCATATGCGGATACTGAGTGCAAAATTTCTTGCGAATATAGTAGCAAAGAAGTAACAAATTTAAATGTCACGAATGCTGTGATCCCCACTCTCATGGGTGCAACTAATGTACACAGGATGCTTGGCTCGATCATTATGGCTACCATCACCTGTGGTCGAAATTGGACCAGCTGTGTCGACGTAGTTAAAATATAAATGTGCATAACATGGTAAACGTCCTTTCTTTCCAGCCATCAGACCTGATCTACGATCAAAAATATCATGTAAAAGTGGTAGGGGCAACGGCCTTGCCGCAGTGGATACACCTGTTCCCGTCAGATCTCTGAAGTTTAGCACTTTCGGGCGTGGTCGGCACTTGGATGGGTGACCATCTGGCCCCCTATGCGCTGTTTCCATTTTTCGGGTTGCACTCAGCCTTGCGATGCCAATTGAGGAACTACTCGGCCGAATAGTAGCGGCTCCAGTCAAAGAAAAGTACCACAACGAGTGGGACAGCCAGCTCCTCCTCCACCCTCAGTGAGAATGACGTGGCGGTCGGATGGTCCTGATTGGCCACTTGTGGCCTGAACACGGAGTGCTATTTTAAAGTAGTGCTCCCTACATAAAACTGACAGTCTAGGCTCAGGGACTGTCCACGGTAAATGCTGCAATGGACCTACGAATACTATTAAAATAACGGTTTGAGTTCTCTTTAATTGTCCAATCATCTGAAGTGAGTCCTTATTGAAGTGCGCTGAATAATAGATTTTATGTTAATGGCGGATAAATTTTATCTTAATGGCTGCAAATTAACTTTACCCTAATGACACACAAGGTCAATGCCATTCTATCACGTAAAGTATTCTCAGATCGAAATGTTTTGCATTACCAAATCTCCAATGTAGATTCATCATACCGCAATTATAATTCTCAAAATAATTTGGAGCTACATCCAATGCATATTTAAATGCATCTTTCAAAACAATACCAGAATTCTCATTAGATCATCATTATCAGTGGCTAGAGTATTCCTATTATTTCGTCTACCAAAACCGCGTCTCACTATGGCTTTTTCAGTAAGCTGTTTTGTTTTCCACTGCTGACAATAGAAACGATCTGGCAGATGTGACATTGTAGATGTCCAGTATGCGTGTCTTAATGCAAATAAACCGTCTGAAACATTTACCCTTGAACGTCCCTAGAATGGGATTTCATGGAACGTTATTACTTTCCTGTGTCCATTTCTATCACACCAGCTGATCGCCACGACTGGGGAGAGTGAGGAGGGGGTGGGGTGAAAGTTGGCAGCACTTTGAGTGGCAGAAACCTCACGTTTCCGTCATTTGTTTTCATAATGACGTAGTGCCAATTCGTCACATTGGACGCTTTTCTCTCGGAAACGTTTACATTGATCGTCTGGATATCAATGTCGCCTTCTGAGGTATGCAGTCGCACCACTCTGTACGAAATAGGTTCTAAGCTCATGCAGTCGACAAGTAACGTCGAAATATATCGTCACATCGATATATATCGACACCTCGAAATAAATCAACACCTATAAATAAATCGCCACCCCGAAATAAATCGCAACCTCGAAATAAATCGACACCATGAAAAAAATCGAAACTTCGAAATAAATCGACACCTCCAAAAGACTGCTACATCGAAATTTTTCGATATCCCGAAATATATCGACATCCAGACGCATTTCAGCTTACCAAATAGATCGATATCTCGAAGCACACGTCCTCTCGAGATAAATCGAGGTATAGGAACATATCGATATCTTGAAATATATTGGTACCTCGTAATATAAAGATATCTCTAAAAATACTATATCTAGAAATTTATGGATTACTTGAGTTATAGAGGTTTCTTGAAATATATCGATATATCGAAAGGAATAGATATCTGAAGTACATCGATACACTGAAATATATCGATACCTCGAAATATATAGACAACCCGATTTGTGTCGGTATATCAAAATAAATCGATATCTCGACATAAATGGATACTTCGAAACCAATCGATACCTCGTAAAAAACGGACTCCTCAATATGGATAGATGTCTCGAAATAAATCGACATCTCGATATAATGTGTGCCTCGACATAAGTCAATATATCGAAATGATTCGATAATGGGAAAAAAATGGACGTCTCCAAATAAATCTGTACCCCTAAGAAAATGATTCTCGAAATAAATAGATATCTCGAAATATATCGCTATTCGATAAATACCGATATCTAGTGGTCGGATATATGTTTCAAGATGACATGACATATCAGTATAGTTCGATATACATAAAAATATTTTGGATTTTCAATATATCGGTAGATTTCTGGACCTTGGGGAAAAAATCGCCGATCCGACCTCGGTCCAAAACGCAGACCTAGGGAAAAAACGCCGACCTCGGGGTAAAACGCCGGCCTCGGGGAAAAACGACGACATCGTGGGAAAACGCCGACCTCGGGGAAAAACGCCGCCGTTGGGAAAAAACGCCAAAATCGGGGAAAAACGCCGACCTTGGGATAAACGTCGACCTCTGGAAAAACGCCGACCTTCGGAAAACTGCCGACCTTAGGAAAAATCCAGTTCCATTAATTTACACAGACACTAATGTATGTTACCATTAGGTTCTCAAAATGCAACCAAATTCCTGGTATTTATCACCTCACACAAATAGTGGTCGTGACAGAAAAGTCTCGTTCTTTAGAAAGTTTAGAATAAGATGTTCTAAATATTGCAGTTTATCCATTTACAATAATCTACAAGCACTGCACAATGAGAAGAGACTGTCAACCACAGCACTTTGAAATAGTGGACAGCCAGGAAGACAGAGGTTGCATTGCTGTTTCTAATCCTCTGGTGCTTGAGATTCAGAATCCAGGATTGCCTCGAATGAGAACAGCAGGAATGAATGTACTGCACCAGTGTAGAACTTACTCTGGAAATCCACAGAAAATCACAAGGCACAATTATATCACATCATTCTCAGCAAACTACAGAAGCCTCTAATGGACGTAACAACGTCGTCACCTCCTTCACCAGTGAAAGATCTTAGTAGCTATTGAGTCAAGAGTAGGTGGCCAATTAATAATTTGTTGTTCAAAGCTAATTTCAGTGTATATGGGAATACTCAGTGGACATCTTTAACCATCATATTTTACTGTCTAAGATATGTCAACTTCCCAGACTATAAGTATAAGCAGAGCTTGGTCTTTCCCAATCCCAGATTGTTTAGAATGGGTATCAAGGGCATTTAGAGCAACCTGCTTCAAACAATATGAGCAGGCAGTAGACACAGACACAGAATTTGAAATTTCTCTGTGAAGCGGTTACCTTCATCGTCTGCAAACTTATGCTGTGTGCTGCGGTATGCGGAGGCACTAATAGCAACACAGTAGAACACAAAAGAAGCTTCTAGGTTGATGTAATTAGCCCGTAGGAAACAGTACAATTCAGGTTTTAGTTATCGATTATTGATTTATTAGCCGGCTTTGGTGCCAGTGAAATGACCTACTACCTTGAGATTTGGCATTAAACAAGGTCCGGCAGCCACGTTACACGAGAGAATGTGAAAAGTGTTCACATGTACTAAAAACCTAATAAATCCGCCCGTTTTCACATCTGCTTTTGAATCCACATAATGCCAGATCGTCACATTGGCCGTTTTCTCTCTGAAATGGTTACATTTATCGTTTGCAATGCTATGTAGCGTGCTGCGGTATGCGGAGACACTAAAGGCACCATAGTAGAAAACAGAAGAAGCTTTTAATTTGGTGTAATAGCCAGTAAGAAGCAGTACAATTTAAGTTTTAGTTATCGATTATTGAATTTTTAGCCGGCTTTGGTGCCTTGGACGTGAGCTAGGACCTTAAGATTTGGCATGAAGGGAGGTCTAGCAACCACGTTGCACGGGAGAACGTGAAAAGTTTTCATGTGCAGTAGAAACCTAAAAAATCCGCCCGTTTTCGTCATCTGCTTTCGAATCGGCGTAATGCGAGATCGTCACATTGGCCGTTTTCTCTCTGAAACGGTTACGTTTATCGTGTGCAAAGCTATGTCGCGTGCTGCGGTATGCGGAGACACTAGAAGCACCATAGTAGAACTCAGAAGAAGCTTCTAATTCGATGTAAAAGCCACTAAGAAGCAGTACAACTCAAGTTTTAGTTATAGATTATTGACTTTTTAGCCGGCTTTGGTGCCTTGGACATGAGCTAAGACCTTAAGATTTTGCATGAAAGAAGGACTAGCAGCCGTGTGCACTGGAGTATGTGAAAAGTGTTCATATGTAATAAAAACCTGAGAAATCCGTCCGTTTTCGTCATTTGTTATCGAATCGACTTAAAGCCAGATCGTCACATTGGCGGATCTTCTCTCTGAGACGGTTACACTTGTTGTCTGCAAATCTATGTCGCGTGCTGCGGTATGAGGAGACACTAAAAGCACCATAGTAGAACACAGAAGAAGCTTCCAAGTTGATGTAATAGCAAGTAAGAAGCAGTACAATTCAAGTTTTGGTTATCGATTATTGATTTTTAGCCGGCTTCGGTGCTTTCGACATGAGCTACGACCTTAAGATTTTGCATGAAGGGAAATCTAGCAGCCGCGTTGCACGAGAGAATGTGAAAAGCGTTCATATGTAGTAAAATCCTGAGAAAACCGTCCGTTTTCGTCATTTGTTAACGAACCGACTTATAGCCAGATCGTCGCATTGGCCGCTCTTTTCTTTGAAACGGTTACATTTATCGTCTGCAAAGCTTGGTGGCGTGCTGCGGTATGCGCGAGACACTAAAAGCACCATAGTATAACACAGAAGAAGATTGTAAGTTGATGTTATAGCCAGTAAGAAACGGTGCAATTCAAGTTTTGATTATCGATTATTGACCTTTTACCCTTCTTTGGTGCCTTGGACATGAGCTAGGACCTTAACATTTTACATGAAGCTTAGTCTAGCAGCCGCATTGCAAGGGAGAATGTGAAAAGTGTTCATATATAGTAAAAACCTGAGAAATCCGTCCGTTTTCGCCATTTGGTATGTAATCGACTTAAAGCCATATCGTTACATTGGCCGCTCATCTCTCTGAAACGGTTATATTTATCGTCTCCAAAGCTATGTCCCGTGCTGCGGTATGCGGAGACACTACAAGCTCTATACTAGAACACAGAAGAAGCTTCTAATCTGATGTAATATCCAGTAAGAAGTAATACAATGCAAGTTTTTGTTATCGATTATTCACTTTTTAGCCGGTTTTGGTGCCTTCGACATGAGCTAGGGCATTAAGATTTTGCATGAAAGGAGAACTAGCAGCTGCGTTGCACGGGAGTATGTGAAAAGTGTTCATACGTAGCAAAAACTTGCGATATCCGTCCGTTTTCGTCATTTGTTATCAAATCGACTTAAAGCCATATCGTAACATTGGCCGCTTTTCTCTCTGTAACATATACATTTATCGTTTGCAAAGCTATGTCGCGTGCTGCGGTATGCGGAGACGTTAAAAGCACCATAGTAGAAAACAGAAGAAGCTTCTAAGTTGAGGTAATAGCTTGTAAGAACTAGTACAATCCAAGTTTCACTTATAGATTACTGATTTCATAGCCGGTTTTGGTACCTTGGACACGAGCTAGGACCTTACGATTTTGCAAGGATGGAAGACTAGCAGCTGCAATGCACGGGAGAATATGAAAAGTGTTCATATGTAGTAAAAACCTGAGAAATCAGCCCGTTGTCGTCATTTGTTATCAAATCGACTTAAAGCCGTATCGTTACATTGGCCGCTAAAAGCACTATACTAGAACATAGAGGAAGCTTCTAAGTTGATGTAGAAGCCAGTAAGAAGTAGTACAATTCAAGTTTTTGTTATCGATTATTCACTTTTTGGCCAGCTTTGGTGCCTTGGACATGAGTAGGACCTTAAGATTTTGCATTAAAGGAGGACTAGCAGCCGCGTAGCACGGGAGAATGTGAAAAGTGTTCATATGTGGTAAAAAGCTGAGAAATCCGGCCGTTTTCGTCATTTGTTATCGAGTCGACTTAAAGCAAGGACGTTATATTGGCCGCTCTTCTCTCTGAAACGGTTCATTTATCGCCTTCAAAGCTATGTCGCGTGCTGCGGTATGCGCGAGACACTAAAAGCACCATAGTAGAACACAGAAGAAGCTTCTAAGTTTATGTAATAGCCAGTAAGAAACATTACAATTCTAGTTTTAGTTATCGATTATTGACCTTTTACCCTTCTTTGGTGCCTTTGACATGAGCTACGACCATAAGATTTTGCATGAAGGGAGGACAAGCAGCCGCGTTGCATAGGGAAATGTGAAAATTGTTCATACATAGTGAAAACCTGAGAAATCCGTTCGTTTTCGTCATTTGTTAACGCAATGACTTAAAGCCAGATCGAAACATTGGCGGCTCTTCTATCTGAAACAGTTACATTTATCGTCTGCAAAGGTATGGCGCGTGCTGCGGTATGCGGAGACACTAAAAGCACCATAGTAGAACACTGAAATAGCTTCTAAGTTTGTTTAATAGCCAGTAAGAAGTAGTACAATTCACGTTTTAGTTATCGGTTATTGCTTTTTAGCCTTTTTGGTGCCTTGGGCATGAGCTAGGACCTTAAGATTTTGCATGAAAGGAGGACTAGCAGCCGCGTTGCACGTGAGAATATGAAAAGTGTTCATATGTAGTAAAAACCTGAGAAATCCGTGGTGATCGTCATTTGTTATCAAATCGACTTAAAGCCAGATCGTCACATTGGCCGCTCTTCCCTCAGAAACGGTTACATTTATAGTCTGCAAAGCTATGTCGCGTGCTGCGGTATGCGTGAGACACTAAAAGCACCATAGTAGCACACAGAAGAAGATTCTAAGCTGATGTAATAGCAAGTAAGGAATAGTACAATTTAGGTTTTAGTTATCGATTATTGACCTTTTACCCTTCTTTGGTGCCTTGGACATTAGCTGGGACCTTAAGATTTTGCATGAAGGGAAGTCTAGCAGCCGCTTCGCACGGTAGTATGTAAAAAGTGTTCATATATAGTAAAAACCTGAGAAATCCGTCCGTTTCCGTGATTTGTTAACGCATCGACTTAAAGCCAGATCGCAACATTGGCGGCTCTTCTATCTGAAACAGTTACATTTATCGTCTGCAAAGGTATGTCGCGTGCTGCGGTATGCGGAGACACTAAAAGCACCATAGTAGAACACTGAAATAGCTTCTAAGTTTATGTAATAGCCAGTAAGAAGTAGTACAATTCACGTTTTAGTTATCGATTATTGCTTTTTAGCCTTTTTGGTGCCTTGGGCATGAGCTAGGACCTTAAGATTTTGCATGAAAGGAGGACTAGCAGCCGCGTTGCACGTGATAATGTGAAAAGTGTTCATATGTAGTAAAAACCTGAGAAATCCGGTTATCAAATCGACTTAAAGCCAGATCGTCACATTGGCCGCTCTTCCCTCTTAAACTGTTACATTTATCGTTTGCAAAGCTATGTCGCTGGGTGCCGTATGCGAAGACACTAAAAGCTTATACTAGAACACAGATGAAGTTTCTAATTTGATGTTATAGCCAGTAAGAAGTAGTGCTATTCAAGTTTTCGTTATCTACTATTGACTTTTTAGCCGGCTTTGGTGCCTTGGACGTGAGGTAGGACCATAAGATTTTGCATCAAAGGAGGACTAGTAGCTGCGTTGCCCGGGAGAATGTGAAAAGTGTTCATATGTAGTAAAAACGTGAGAAATCTGTCCGTTTTCGTCATTTGTTATCGAATAGACTTAAAGCCAGGACGTTACATTGTCCGCTCTACCCTCTGAAACGGTTACATTTACCGTCTGCAAAGCTATGTCGCTGGATGCGGTATGCAGAGACACTAAAAGCACCATAGTAGAACACAGATGAAGCTTCTAAGTTGATGTAATAGCCAGTAAGAAGTACTGCGATTCAAATTTTAGTTTTCGATTATTGACTTTTTAGGCGGCTTCGGTGCCTTGGACATGAGCTAATTCCTCAAGATTTTGCATGAAAGAAGGACTAGGAGCCGCGTTGGACGGGAGAATGTGAAAAGTGTTCATATGTAGTAAAAACCAGAGAAATCTGTCTATTTTCGCCATTTGTTATCGAATCGACTTAAATGCAACATCGTCACATTGGCCGCTCTTCTCTCTGAAACGTTTATATTTACCGTCTGCAAAGCTATGTCGCGTGCTGCGGTATGCGGAGACGTTAAAAGCACCATAGTAGAAAACAGAAGAAGCTTCTAAGTTGAGGTAATAGCTTGTAAGAACTAGTACAATCCAAGTTTCACTTATAGATTACTGATTTCATAGCCGGTTTTGGTACCTTGGACACGAGCTAGGACCTTACGATTTTGCAAGGATGGAAGACTAGCAGCTGCGATGCACGGGAGAATATGAAAAGTGTTCATATGTAGTAAAAACCTGAGAAATCAGCCCGTTGTCGTCATTTGTTATCAAATCGACTTAAAGCCGTATCGTTACATTGGCCGCTAAAAGCACTATACTAGAACATAGAGGAAGCTTCTAAGTTGATGTAGAAGCCAGTAAGAAGTAGTACAATTCAAGTTTTTGTTATCGATTATTCACTTTTTGTCCAGCTTTGGTGCCTTGGACATGAGTAGGACCTTAAGATTTTGCATTAAAGGAGGACTAGCAGCCGCGTAGCACGGGAGAATGTGAAAAGTGTTCATATGTGGTAAAAAGCTGAGAAATCCGGCCGTTTTCGTCATTTGTTATCGAGTCGACTTAAAGCAAGGACGTTATATTGGCCGCTCTTCTCTCTGAAACGGTTCATTTATCGCCTTCAAAGCTATGTCGCGTGCTGCGGTATGCGCGAGACACTAAAAGCACCATAGTAGAACACAGAAGAAGCTTCTAAGTTTATGTAATAGCCAGTAAGAAACATTACAATTCTAGTTTTAGTTATCGATTATTGACCTTTTACCCTTCTTTGGTGCCTTTGACATGAGCTACGACCATAAGATTTTGCATGAAGGGAGGACAAGCAGCCGCGTTGCATAGGGAAATGTGAAAATTGTTCATACATAGTGAAAACCTGAGAAATCCGTTCGTTTTCGTCATTTGTTAACGCAATGACTTAAAGCCAGATCGAAACATTGGCGGCTCTTCTCTCTGAAACAGTTACATTTATCGTCTGCAAAGGTATGGCGCGTGCTGCGGTATGCGGAGACACTAAAAGCACCATAGTAGAACACTGAAATAGCTTCTAAGTTTGTTTAATAGCCAGTAAGAAGTAGTACAATTCACGTTTTAGTTATCGGTTATTGCTTTTTAGCCTTTTTGGTGCCTTGGGCATGAGCTAGGACCTTAAGATTTTGCATGAAAGGAGGACTAGCAGCCGCGTTGCACGTGAGAATATGAAAAGTGTTCATATGTAGTAAAAACCTGAGAAATCCGTGGTGATCGTCATTTGTTATCAAATCGACTTAAAGCCAGATCGTCACATTGGCCGCTCTTCCCTCAGAAACGGTTACATTTATAGTCTGCAAAGCTATGTCGCGTGCTGCGGTATGCGTGAGACACTAAAAGCACCATAGTAGCACACAGAAGAAGATTCTAAGCTGATGTAATAGCAAGTAAGGAATAGTACAATTTAGGTTTTAGTTATCGATTATTGACCTTTTACCCTTCTTTGGTGCCTTGGACATTAGCTGGGACCTTAAGATTTTGCATGAAGGGAAGTCTAGCAGCCGCTTCGCACGGTAGTATGTAAAAAGTGTTCATATATAGTAAAAACCTGAGAAATCCGTCCGTTTCCGTGATTTGTTAACGCATCGACTTAAAGCCAGATCGCAACATTGGCGGCTCTTCTATCTGAAACAGTTACATTTATCGTCTGCAAAGGTATGTCGCGTGCTGCGGTATGCGGAGACACTAAAAGCACCATAGTAGAACACTGAAATAGCTTCTAAGTTTATGTAATAGCCAGTAAGAAGTAGTACAATTCACGTTTTAGTTATCGATTATTGCTTTTTAGCCTTTTTGGTGCCTTGGGCATGAGCTAGGACCTTAAGATTTTGCATGAAAGGAGGACTAGCAGCCGCGTTGCACGTGATAATGTGAAAAGTGTTCATATGTAGTAAAAACCTGAGAAATCCGTGGTGTTCGTCATTTGTTATCAAATCGACTTAAAGCCAGATCGTCACATTGGCCGCTCTTCCCTCTTAAACTGTTACATTTATCGTTTGCAAAGCTATGTCGCTGGGTGCCGTATGCGAAGACACTAAAAGCTTATACTAGAACACAGATGAAGTTTCTAATTTGATGTTATAGCCAGTAAGAAGTAGTGCTATTCAAGTTTTCGTTATCTACTATTGACTTTTTAGCCGGCTTTGGTGCCTTGGACGTGAGGTAGGACCATAAGATTTTGCATCAAAGGAGGACTAGTAGCTGCGTTGCCCGGGAGAATGTGAAAAGTGTTCATATGTAGTAAAAACGTGAGAAATCTGTCCGTTTTCGTCATTTGTTATCGAATAGACTTAAAGCCAGGACGTTACATTGTCCGCTCTTCCCTCTGAAACGGTTACATTTACCGTCTGCAAAGCTATGTCGCTGGATGCGGTATGCAGAGACACTAAAAGCACCATAGTAGAACACAGATGAAGCTTCTAAGTTGATGTAATAGCCAGTAAGAAGTACTGCGATTCAAATTTTAGTTTTCGATTATTGACTTTTTAGGCGGCTTCGGTGCCTTGGACATGAGCTAATTCCTCAAGATTTTGCATGAAAGAAGGACTAGGAGCCGCGTTGGACGGGAGAATGTGAAAAGTGTTCATATGTAGTAAAAACCAGAGAAATCTGTCCATTTTCGCCATTTGTTATCGAATCGACTTAAATGCAACATCGTCACATTGGCCGCTCTTCTCTCTGAAACGTTTATATTTACCGTCTGCAAAGCTATGTCGCGTGCTGCGGTATGCGGAGACACTAAAAGCACCATAGTAGAACATAGAAGAAGCTTCTAAGTTGATGTAAGAGCCAGTAAGAAACAATAAAATTCCAGTTTTAGTTATCGATTATTGACCATTTACGTTTCTTTGGTGTCTTGGAAATGAGGTAGGACTTTACGATTTTGCATGTAGAAAAGTGTAAGAGCCGCTTTGCACGGGAGAATGTGAAAAATGTTCATATATAGTAAAAACCTGAGAAATCCCTCCGCTTTCGTCATTTGTTATCGAATCGACTTAAAGCCAGATCGTCACATTGGCGGCTCTTCTCTCTGAAACGGTTACATTTATCGTCTGCAAATCTTTGTCGCGTTGCGGTATGTGGAGCCACTAAAAGCACCATAGTAGAACACTGAAAAAAATTCTAAGTTCATGTAATAGCCAGTAAGAAGTAGTACAATTCACGTTTTAGCTATCGAATTATTGACTTTTTAGCCGGCTTTGGTGCCTTGGGCATGAGCTAGGACCTTACGATTTTGCGTGAAATGAGGACTAGCAGCCGCGTTACACGGGTGAATGTGAAAAGTGTTCATATGTAGTAAAAACCTGAGAAATCCGTCCGTGTTCGTCATTTGTTATCGAATCGACTTAAATCCAGATCGTCACATTGGCCGCTCTTCCCTCTGAAACGGTTACATTTACCGTCTGCAAAGCTATGTCGCTGGGTGCGGTATGCGGAGACACTAAAAGCACCATAGTAGAACACAGATCAAGCTTCTAAGTTGATGTAATAGCCAGTAAGAAGTAGTACAATTTAAGCTTCACTTACCGATTATTGACTTTTTAGCCGGCTTTGTTGCCTTGGCCATGAGCTAGGACCTTTAGATTTTCCATGAAAGGGGGACTAGCAGCCGCGTAGCACGGGAGAATGTGAAAACTGTTCATATGTGGCAAAAAGCTGAGAAATCCGGCCGTTTTCGTCATTTGCTATCGAGCCGACTTAAAGCAAGGACGTTACATTGGCCGCTCTTCTCTTTGAAACGGTTACATTTATCGTCTTCAAAGCTATGTCGCGTGCTGCGGTATGCGCGAGACACTAAAAGCACCATAGTAGAACACAGAAGAAGCTTCTAAGTTGATGTAATAGCCAGTAAGAAGTAGTACACTTCATGTTTATGTTATCGATTATTAACTTTTTAGCCGTCCTTGGTGCCTTGGACATGCGCTAGGACTTAACATTTTGCATTAAAGGAGGACTAGTAGCTGCGTTGCCCGGGAGAATGTGAAAAGTGTTCATATGTAGTAAAAACCTGAGAAATCCGTCCGTGTTCGTCATTTGTTATCGAATCGACTTAAAGCCACATCGTCACATTGGCCGCTCTTCTCTCTGAAACGTTTATATTTACCGTCTGCAGAGCTATGTAGCGTGCTGCGGTATGCGGAGACACTAATAGCACAATAGTAGAACATAGAAGAAGCTTCTAAGTTGATGTAAGAGCCAGTAAGAAACAGTAAAATTCAAGTTTTAGTTATCGATTATTGACCATTTACTTTCCTTTGGTGTGTTGGAAATGAGCTAGGACTTAACGATTTTGCATGTAGGGAAGTGTAAGAGCCGCTTTGCACGGGAGAATGTGAAAAATGTTCATATATAGTAAAAACCTGAGAAAACCCTCCGCTTTCGTCATTTGTTATCGAATCGAGTTAAGGCCAGATCGTCACATTGGCGGCTCTTCTCTCTGAAACGGTTACATTTATCGTCCGCAAAGCTATGTCGCGTTCTGCGGTATGTGGAGACACAAAAAGCACCATAGTAGAACACTGATAAAACTTCTAAGTTTATGTAACAGCCAGTAAGAAGTAGTACAATTCACGTTTTAGCTATCGAATTATTGACTTTTTAGCCGGCTTTGGTGCCTTGGGCATGAGCTAGGACCTTACGATTTGCGTGAAATGAGGACTAGCAGCCGCGTTACATGGGTGAATGTGAAAAGTGTTCATATGTAGTAAAAACCTGAGAAATCCGTCCGTGTTCGTCATTTGTTATCGAATCGACTTAAAGCCAGATCGTCACATTGGCAGCTCTTCCCTCTGAAACGGTTACATTTATCGTCTGCAAAGCGATGTCAAGTGCTGCGGTATGCGGGGACACAAGAAGCACCATAGTAGAACACTGAAAAAGCTTCTAAGTTTATGTAATAGCCAGTAAGAAGTAGTACAATTCACGTTTTAGTTATCGATTATTGACTTTTTAGCCGTCTTTGGTGCCTTGGACATGAGCTAGGACCTTAAGATTTTGCATGAAAGAAAGACTAGCAGCCGCGTTGCACGGGAAAGTGTGAAAAGTGTTCATATGTAGTAAAAACCTGAGAAACCCGTCTGTTTTCGTCATTGTAATCAAATTGACTTAAAGCCAGAACGTCACATTGGCCGCTCTTCTCTCTGAAACGGTTACATTTATCGTCTGCAAAGCAATGTCGCGTGCTGCGGTATGCGGAGACACTAAAATCAGCATAGTAGAACACAGTAGAAGCTTCTAAGTTGATGTAATACGCAGTAAGAAGTAGTACAATTCACGTTTTAGCAATCGATTATTGACTTTTTAGCCGGGTTTGGTGCCTTGGACATGAGGTGGAACCTGAATATTTTGCATGAAAGGAGGACTAGCAGCCGCGTTGGACGGGAAAATGTGAAAAGGGTTCATATGCAGTAAAAACCTGAGAAATCCGTCGGTTATCGTGAATTGTTATCAAATCGACTTAAAGCCAGATCGTTACATTGGCCGCTCTTCCCTCTGAAACCGTTATATTTATTGTCTCCACAGATATGTCGCGAACTACGCTATGCGGAGACACTAAAAGCACTACACTAGAACACAGATGAAGCTTCTAAGTTGATGTTATAGCCAGTAAGAAGTAGTGCAATTCAAGGATTCGTTATCGATTTTTCACTTTTCACCCGGCTTTGGTGCCTTGTACAGCAGTTAGGACCTTAAGATTCTGGATGAAATTAGGACTATTAGCCGCGTTGCATGGGAGAATGTGAGAAGTGTTCATATGTAGTAAAAACCTGAGAAATCCGAGCGTTTTCGTCATTTGTTATCGAATCGACTTAAAGAAAATTCGTCACATAGGCCGCACTTCTGTCTGAAGCGCTTACATTTCTCGTCTGCAAAGCTATGTGGCGTGCTGCGGTATGCGGCGACACTAAAAGCACCATGGTAGAACACAGAAGAAACTTCTAAGTTGATATAATAGCCAGTAAGAAACAGTAAAATTCAAGTTTTAGTTATCGATTATTGACCTTTTACCCTTCTTTGGTGACTTGGACATGAGCTAGGTCCTTAAGATTTTGCATGAAAGGAAGACTAGCAGCCGCGTTGCACGGGAGAATGTGAAAAGTGTTCATACGTAGCAAAAACCTGAGAAATCCGTCCGTTTTCGTCATTTGTTATCGAATCGACTTAAAGCAAGGTTGTTACATTGGATGGTCTTCTCTCAGAAACGGTTACATTTATCTTCTGCAAAGCTATGTCGCGTGCTGCGGTATGCGGAGACATTAACAACACCATAGTAGAACACAGAAGAAACTTCTACGTTGATGTAATAGCCAGTAAGAAGTAGTACAATTCACGTTTTAGTTATCGATTATTGACTTTTTAGCCGGCTTTGGTGCCTTGGACTTGAGCTATGACCTTAAGATTTCGCATGAAAGGAGGACTAGCAGCTGCGTTGCACGGGAAAATGTGAAAAGTGTTGATATGTAGTTATAACATGTGAAATTCGCCCGTTTTCGTCATTTGTTATTAAATCGACTTTAAGCCAGATCGACACATTGGCCGCTCCTCTCTCTGAAACGGGTACATTTATTGTCTGCAAAGCTATGTCGCTTGCTGCAGCATGCGGAGACTCTAAAAGCACCATAGTAGAACACTGAAGATGCTTCTAAGTTTATGTAATATCCAGTAAGAAACATTACAATTCTAGTTTTAGTTATCGATTATTGACCTTTTACCCTTTTTTGGTGCCTTTGACATGAGCTAGGACCATAAGATTTTGCATGAAGGGAGGACAAGCAGCCGCGTTGCATAGGGAAATTTGAAAATAGTCCATACTTAGTGAAAACCTGAGAAATCCGTTTGTTTTCGTCATTTGTTATCAAATCGACTTAAAGCAAGGACGTTACATTGGCCACTCTTCTCTCTGGAACGGTTACATTTATAGTCTACAAACCTATGTCTCGTGCTGCGGTATGCGTGAGACACTAAAAGCACCATAGTAGCACACAGAAGAAGATTCTAAGCTGATGTAATAGCAAGTAAGGAATAGTACAATTTAGGTTTTAGTTATCGATTATTGACCTTTTACCCTTCTTTGGTGCCTTGGACATTAGCTAGGACCTTAAGATTTTGCATGAAGGGAAGTCTAGCAGAAGCTTCGCACGGTAGTATGTAAAAAGTGTTCATATATAGTAAAATCCTGAGAAATCCGTGGTGTTCGTCATTTGTTATCAAATCGACTTAAAGCCAGATCGTCACATTGGCCGCTCTTCCCTCTGAAACTGTTACATTTATCGTTTGCAAAGCTATGTCGCTGGGTGCCGTATGCGGAGACACTAAAAGCTTATACTAGAACACAGATGAAGTTTCTAATTTGATGTTATAGCCAGTAAGAAGTTGTGCAATTCAAGTTTTCGTTATCTACTATTGACTTTTTAGCCGGCTTTGGTGCCTTGGACGTGAGCTAGGACCTTAAGATATTGCATCAAAGGAGGACTAGTAGCTGCGTTGCCCGGGAGAATGTGAAAACTGTATGTATGTAGTAAAAACCTGAGAAATCTGTCCGTTTTCCTCATGTGTTATCGAATCGACTTAAAGCCAGGACGTTACATTGCCCGCTCTTCTCTCTGAAACGGTTACATTTATCGTCTGCAAAGCTATGTCGCGTGCTGCGATATGCGGAGACACTAAAAGCACCATGACAGAACAATGAAAAAGTTTCTACGTTTACGTAATAGCCAGTAAGAAGTAGTACAATTCACGATTAAGTTATCGATTATTGACTTTTTAGCTGCCTTTGCTGCCTTGGACGTGAGCTAGGACCTTAAGATTTTGCATGAAAGGACTACTAGTAGCTGCGTTGCACGGGAAAGTGCGAAAAGTGTTCATATGTAGTAAATATCTAAGATATTCGCCTGTTTTCGTCATTTGTTATCAAATCGACTTTAAGCCTGATCGTCACATTAGCCGCTCTTCTCTCTGAAACGGTTACATTTATCGTCTGCAAAGCTATGTCGCGTGCTGCGGTATGCGGAGACACTAACATCACCATAGTAGAACACAGAAGTAGCTTCTAAGTTGACGTAATACCCAGTAAGAAGTAGTACAATTCACGTTTTAGTTATCGGTTATTGACTTTTCAGCCTTTTTTGGTGCCTTGGGCATGAGCTAGGACCTTAAGATTTTGCATGAAAGGACGACTAGCAGCCTCGTTGCACGGGAGAATGTGAAAAGTGTTCATATGTAGTAAAAACCTGAGAAATCCGTCGGTTTTCGTCATTGTTATCAAATCGTATTAAAGCCAGATCGTCACATTGGCCGCTCTTCCCTTTGAAACGGTTACATTTATCGTCTGCAAAGCTATGTCGCGTGCTGCGGTATGCGGAGACACTAAAAGCACCATAGTAGAACACTGAAAAAACTTCTAAGTTTATGTAATAGCCAGTAAGAAGTAGTACAATTCACGATTTATTTATCGATTATTGACTTTTTAGCTGCCTTTGCTGCCTTGGACGTGAGCTAGGACCTTAAGATTTTGCATCAAAGGAGGACTAGTAGCTGCGTTGCCCGGGAGAATGTGAAAAGTGTTCATATGTAGTAAAAACCTGAGAAATCCGTCCGTGTTCGTCATTTGTTATCGAATCGACTTAAAGCCAGATCGTCACATTGGCCGCTCTACTCTCTGAAACGGTTGTACTTACAGTCTGCAATGCTATGTCGCGTGCTGCGGTATGCGAACACACTAATATGACCATAGTAGAACACAGATGAAGCTTCTAAGTTGATGTAATAGTCAGTATGAGGTAGTACAATTCAAGGTTTAGTTATGGACTATTGACTTTTTATCCTTCTTTGGTGCCTTGGACATGAGCTAGGAACTTAAGATGTTGCATGAAAGGAGGACTAGCAGCCGCGTTGCACGGGAGAATGTGCAAAGTGTTCATATGTAGTAATCACCTGAGAAATCCGTCCGTGTTCGTCTTTTGTTATCGAATCGACTTGAAGGCAGATCGTCACATTGGCCGCTCTTCTCTCTGAAACGTTTATATTTACCGTTTGCAGAGCTATGTAGCGTGCTGCGGTATGCGGAGACACTAGTAGCACAATAGTAGAACATAGAAGAAGCTTCTAAGTTGATGTAAGAGCCAGTAAGAAACAGTAAAATTCAAGTTTTAGTTATCGATTATTGACCATTTACTTTCCTTTGGTGTGTTGGAAATGAGCTAGGACTTAACGATTTTGCATGTAGGGAAGTGTAAGAGCCGCTTTGCACGGGAGAATGTGAAAAATGTTCATATATAGTAAAAACCTGAGAAAACCCTCCGCTTTCGTCATTTGTTATCGAATCGAGTTAAGGCCAGATCGTCACATTGGCGGCTCTTCTCTCTGAAACGGTTACATTTATCGTTTGCAAAGCTATGTCGCGTTCTGCGGTATGTGGAGACACAAAAAGCACCATAGTAGAACACTGATAAAACTTCTAAGTTTATGTAACAGCCAGTAAGAAGTAGTACAATTCACGTTTTAGCTATCGAATTATTGACTTTTTGGCCGGCTTTGGTGCCTTGGGCATGAGCTAGGACCTTACGATTTGCGTGAAATGAGGACTAGCAGCCGCGTTACACGGGTGAATGTGAAAGGTGTTCATATGTAGTAAAAACCTGAGAAATCCGTCCGTGTTCGTCATTTGTTATCGAATCGACTTAAAGCCAGATCGTCACATTGGCAGCTCTTCCCTCTGAAACGGTTACATTTATCGTCTGCAAAGCGATGTCAAGTGCTGCGGTATGCGGGGACACAAGAAGCACCATAGTAGAACACTGAAAAAGCTTCGAAGTTTATGTAATAGCCAGTAAGAAGTAGTACAATTCACGTTTTAGTTATCGATTATTGACTTTTTAGCCGTCTTTGGTGCCTTGGACATGAGCTAGGACCTTAAGATTTTGCATGAAAGAAAGACTAGCAGCCGCGTTGCACGGGAAAGTGTGAAAAGTGTTCATATGTAGTAAAAACCTGAGAAACCCGTCTGTTTTCGTCATTGTAATCAAATTGACTTAAAGCCAGATCGTCACATTGGCCGCTCTTCTCTCTGAAAGGGTTACATTTATCGTCTGCAAAGCAATGTCGCGTGCTGCGGTATGCGGAGACACTAAAATCAGCATAGTAGAACACAGTAGAAGCTTCTAAGTTGATGTAATACGCAGTAAGAAGTAGTACAATTCACGTTTTAGCAATCGATTATTGACTTTTTAGCCGGGTTTGGTGCCTTGGACATGAGGTGGAACCTGAATATTTTGCATGAAAGGAGGACTAGCAGCCGCGTTGGACGGGAAAATGTGAAAAGGGTTCATATGTAGTAAAAACCTGAGAAATCCTTCGGTTATCGTGAATTGTTATCAAATCGACTTAAAGCCAGATCGTTACATTGGCCGCTCTTCCCTCTGAAACCGTTATATTTATTGTCTCCACAGATATGTCGCGAACTACGCTATGCGGAGACACTAAAAGCACTACACTAGAACACAGATGAAGCTTCTAAGTTGATGTTATAGCCAGTAAGAAGTAGTGCAATTCAAGTATTCGTTATCGATTTTTCACTTTTCACCCGGCTTTGGTGCCTTGTACAGCAGTTAGGACCTTAAGATTCTGGATGAAAGGAGGACTATTAGCCGCGTTGCATGGGAGAATGTGAGAAGTGTTCATATGTAGTAAAAACCTGAGAAATCCGAGCGTTTTCGTCATTTGTTATCGAATCGACTTAAAGAAAATTCGTCACATTGGCCGCACTTCTGTCTGAAACGGTTACATTTCTCGTCTGCAAAGCTATGTGGCGTGCTGCGGTATGCGGCGACACTAAAAGCACCATGGTAGAACACAGAAGAAACTTCTAAGTTGATATAATAGCCAGTAAGAAACAGTAAAATTCAAGTTTTAGTTATCGATTATTGACCTTTTACCCTTCTTTGGTGACTTGGACATGAGCTAGGTCCTTAAGATTTTGCATGAAAGGAAGACTAGCAGCCGCGTTGCACGGGAGAATGTGAAAATTGTTCATACGTAGCAAAAACCTGAGAAATCCGTCCGTTTTCGTCATTTGTTATCGAATCGACTTAAAGCAAGGTTGTTACATTGGATGGTCTTCTCTCTGAAACGGTTACATTTATCTTCTGCAAAGCTATGTCGCGTGCTGCGGTATGCGGAGACATTTAAAACACCATAGTAGAATACAGAAGAAACTTCTACGTTGATGTAATAGCCAGTAAGAAGTAGTACAATTCACGTTTTAGTTATCGATTATTGACTTTTTAGCCGGCTTTGGTGCCTTGGACTTGAGCTATGACCTTAAGATTTCGCATGAAAGGAGGACTAGCAGCTGCGTTGCACGGGAAAATGTGAAAAGTGTTGATATGTAGTTATAACATGTGAAATTCGCCCAGTAAGATGTAGTACATTTCCCGTTTAAGTTATCGATTATTGACTTTTTAGCCGGCTTTGTTGCCTTGGACATGACCTAGGACGTTTCGATTTTGCATGAAAGGAGGACTAGCAGCCGCGTTGCTCGGCAGAAGGGAGAAAAGTGTTCATATGTAGTAAAAACCTGAGAAATCCGTACGTTTTCTTCATTTGTTATCGAATCGACTTAAAGCCAGATCGTCACATTGGCCGCACTTCTCTCTGAAACGGTTACGTTTATTGTCTGCAAAGCTATGTCGCGTGCTGCGGTATGTGGAGACACTAAAAGCTCCTTAGTAGAACCCAGATGAAGCTTCTAAGATAATGTAATAGTCAGTAAGAAACAGTACAATTAAAGTTTTAGTTGTCGATTATTCATTTTTTAGCCGGCTTTATTGGCTTGGACATGACCTAGGACCTTAAGATTTAGCATGAATGGAGGATTAGCAGCCGCGTTGCACGGGCGAATGTGAAAAGTGTTCATAAGTAGTAAAAACCTGTGAATTCCGTTCATTTTTGTCATTTGTTACCGAATCGACTTAAAGCCAGATCGTCACATTGGCCGTTCTTCTCTCTGAAACGGTTACATTTATCGCCTGCAAAGCTATGTCACGTGCTGCGGTATCCGGAGACACTAAAAGCAGCATAGTAGAACACAGATGAGGCCCATAAGTTGATGTAATAGCCAGCAAGAAGTAGTACTATTCAAGGTATAGTTATCCATTGCTGACTTTTTACCCTTCTTTGGAGGCTTGGACATGAGGTAGGACCTTAAGATTTTGCATGAAGGGAAGTCTATTAGCCTCGTTGCACGAGAGAAAGTGAAAAGTGTTCATATATAGTAAAAACCTGAGAAATCCGCTCGTTTTCGTTATTTGTTATCGAATCGACTTATTTCCAGATTGTCACATTGGCCGCTCTTCTCCCTGAAACGGTTACATTTATCGTCTGCAAAGCTATGTCGCGTGCATCAGTATCCGGAGACACTAAGAGCACCATACTATAACACAGATGAAGATTATAAGTTGATGTAAAAGCCAGCAAGAAGTAGTACAATTCAAGTTTTAGGTATCGATTATTGACTTTTTACCCCTCTTTGGTGCCTTGGACATGAGCTAGGAACTTAAGATTTTGCACGAAAGGAGGACTAGCAGCCGCGTTGCACGGGAGATTGTGAAAAGTGTTCATATGTAGTAAAAACCTGAGAAATCCGTCCGTTTTCGTCATTTGTTATCGAATCGACTTAAAGCCAGATCGTCACATTGGCCGCTCTTCTCTCTGAAACGGTTGTACTTATCGTCAGCAAAGCTATGGCGCGTGCTGCGGTATGCGGAGACACTAAAAGCACCGTAGTAGAACACAAACGAAGCTTCTAAGTTGATGTAACAGCCAGTAAGAAGTAGTACAATGCAAGTTTAGTTATCGATTATTGCCTTTTAGCCTGTTTTTGTGCCTTGGACATGGGCTAGGACTATACGATTTTGCATGAAAGGAGGACTAGCAGCCGCGTTGCACGGGCGAATGTGAAAAGTGTACATATGTAGTAAAAACCTGGGAAATCCTTCCGTTTTCGTCATTTGTTATCGAATCGACTTGAAGAAAGATCGTCACATTGGCCGATCTTCTCTCTGAAACGGCTACATTTATCGTCTGCAAAGCTATGTCGCGTGCTGCGGTATGCGGAGACACTAAAAGCACCATAGTAGAATACAGACGAAGCTTCTAAGTTAATGTAATAGCCAGTAAGAAGTGGTAGAATTCAAGTTTTAATTATCGATTATTGACTTTTTAACCGGATTTGGTGCCTTGGACTTGAGCTAGGACCTTAAGATTTTGCATGAAAGGAGGACTAGAAGCCACGTTGCATGGCAGAATGTGAAAAGTGTTCATATGTAGTAAAAACCTGAGAAAGTCGAATCGACTTAAATCCAGACTGACACATCGGCCGCTCTTCTCTCTGAAACGGTTACGCTTTGTCGTCTGCAAAGCTATGTCGCGTGCTGCGGTATGCGGAGACACTAAAGCACCTTAGTAGAACACAGATGAAGCTTCTAAGTTGATGTAATAGCCAGTAAGAAGTAGTACAATGCAAGATTTAGTTATCGATTATTGACTTTTTAGCCTGCTTTTGTACCTTGGACATGGGCTAGGACTATACGATTTTGCATGAAAGGAGGACTAGCAACTGCGTGGCAAGGGAGAATGTGAAAAGAGTTCATATCTAGTAAAAACCTGCGAAATCCGTCCGATTTCGCCATTTGTTATCGAGTCGACTTAAAGCCAGATCGTCACATTATCCGCTCCTTCCCCTGAAACGGTTACATTTATAGTCTGCAAAGCTATGTTGCGTGCTGCGGCATGCGCGAGACACTAAAAGCACCATAGTAGACCACAGAAGAAGCTTCTAAGTTCATGTAATAGCCAGTAAGAAACATTACAATTCAAGTTTTAGTTATCGATTATTGAACTTTCACCCTTCTTTTGTGCCTTGGACATGAGCTTGGACCTTAAGAATTTGCATGATAGGAGGACTAGCAGCAGCGTTGCGCGGCAGAATGTGAAAAGTGTTCATATGTAGTAAAAACCTGCGAAATCCGTCCATTTTAGTTATTTGTTATCGAGTCGACTTAAATCCATATTGTCACATTGGCCGCTCTTCTATCGGAAGCGCTTATATTTATCGTCTGCAAAGCTATGTCGCGTGCTGCGGTATGCGGAGATACTGAAAGCACCATAGTAGAGCACAGAAGAATCTTCTAAGTCGATGTAATAGCCAGTAAGAAGTAGTACAATTCAAGTTATAGTTATTGATTATTGACTTTTTAGCCGGCTTTGGTGCCTTGCACATAAGCTAGGACCTTAAGATTTTGAATGAAAGGAGGACTAGCAGCCGCGTTACACGGGAGAATGAAAAAAGTGTTCATATGTATTAAAAACCTGAAAAATCCGTCAGTTTTCGTCATTTGTTATCGAATCGACTTACATCCTGAACGACACATTGGCCGCTCTTCTCTCAGAAACGGTTACGTTTATCGTCAGCAAACCTATGTCCCGTGCTGCGCTATGCGGACACACTAAAACCACCATAGTAGAACACAGATGAAGCTTCTAAGTTGATGTAATAGCCAGTAAGAAACAAAGCAATTCAAGTTTTAGTTACCGATTATTGACTTTCTACCCTTCTTTGGTGTCTTGGACATGAGCTAGGACCTTAAGATTTTGTATGATGGGAAGTCTAGCAGCCCCGTTGCACGGGAGAAAGTGAAAAGTGTTCATATGTAGTAAGAACCTGAGAAATACATTCGTTTCCTCAATTGTTATCGAATCGACTTAAACATAAATCGTTACATTGGGCGCTCTTCTCCCTGAAACGGTTACATTTATCGTCTGCAAAGCTATGAAGGGTGCTGCGCTATACGGAGACACTAAAAGCACCGTAGTAGAAGACAGATGAAGCTTCTAAGTTGATGTAATAACCAGTAAGAAGTAGTACTATTCAAGTTTTAGTTAACGATTATAGACTTTTTAGCTGGATTTGGTGCCCTGGACATGAGCTAGGGTCTTAACATTTTGCATGAAAGGAGAACTAGCAGCCGAGTTGCATGGAAGAATGTGAAAAGTGTTCATATGTAGTAAAAACCTGAGAAATCCGCCCGTTTTCGTAATTTGTTATCGAATCGACTTAACGCCAGATCGTCACATTGGCTGCTCTTTTGTCTGAAACGGTTACATTTTTCGTCTGCAGAGCTATGTCGCGTGCTGCGGTATGCGGAGACACTAAAAGCACCATAGTAGAACACAGATGAAGCTTCTAAGTTGATTTAATAGCCAGTAAGACGTATTATCATTCAAGTTTTACGTATCGATTATTGACTTTTTACCCTTCTTTGGTGCCTTGGACATGAGCTAGGAACTTAAGATTTTGCATGAAAGAAGGACTAGCAGCCGCGTTGCACGGGAGAATGTGAAAAGTGTTCATATGTAGTAAAAACCTGAGTAATCCGTCCGTTTTCGTCATTTGTTATCGAATCGACTAAAAGGCAGATCGTCACATTGGCCGCTCTTCTCTCTGAAACGGTTGTACTTATCGCCTACAAAGCTATGTTGCGTACTTCGGTATGCGGAGACACTAAAAGCACCATAGTAGAACACAGATGAAGCCTTTAAGTTGATGTAATAGCCAGTAAGAAGTAGTTCAATTCAAGTTTTAATTATCGATTATTGATTTTTTAGCTGGCTTTGGTGCCTTGGACATGAGCAAGGACCATAACATTTTGCATGAAAGGAGGACTAGCAGCCGAGTTGCACGGGAGAATGTAAAAAGTGTTCATATGTAGTAAAAACCTTAGAAATCCGTCCGTTTTCTTCATTTGTTTTCGAATCGACTTAAAGCCAGATCGTCACATTGGCCGCTCGTCTCTCTGAAACGGTTGTACTTATCGTCTGTAAAGCTATGTCGCCCCCTGCGGTATGCGGAGACACTAAAAGCATCATAGTAGAACACAGATGAAGCTTCTAAGTTGATGTAATAGCCAGTAAGAAGTATTACAATTCAAGTTTTAGGTATCGATTATTGACTTTTTACCCTCCTTTGGTGCCTTGGACATGAGCTAGGAACTTAAGATTTTGCACGAAAGGAGGACTAGCAGCCGCGTTGCACCGGAGAATGTGAAAAGTGTTCATATGTAGTAAAAACCTGAGATATTCGTCCGTTTTCGTCATTTGTTATCGAATCGACTTAAAGCCAGATCGTCACATTGGCAGCTCCTCTGTATGAAACGGATACATTTATCGTCTCTAAAGCTACGTCGCGTGCTGCGGTATGAGGAGACACTAAAAGCACCATAGTAGAACACAGATGAAGCTTCTAATTTGATGTAATAGCCAGTAAGAAGTAGTACAATTCAAGTTTTAGTTACCGATTATTGACTTTTTAGCTGGCTTTGGTGCCTTGGACATGAGCTAGGACCTTAACATTTTGCATGAAAGGAGGACTAGCAGCCGAGTTGCATGGGAGAATGTGCAAAGTGTTCATATGTAGTAAAAACCTGAGAAATCCGTCCGTTTTCGTAATTTATTATCGAATCGACTTAAAGCCAGATCGTCACATTGGCCGCTCTTATCTCTGAAACGGTTGTACTTATCGTCTGCAAAGCTATGTCGCGTGTTGCGGTATGCGGAGACACTAAAAGCACCATAGTAGAGCACAAATGAATCTTCTAAGTTTATGTAATAGCCAGTAACATGTAGTACAATTCCCGTTTAAGTTATCGATTATTGACTTTTTACCCCTCTTTGGTGCCTTGGAAATGAGCTAGGATCTTAAGATTTTGCACGAAAGGAGGACTAGCAGCCGCGTTGCACGGGAGATTGTGAAAAGTGTTCATATGTAGTAAAAACCTGAGAAATCCGTCCGTTTTCGTCATTTGTTATCGAATCGACTTAAAGCCAGATCGTCACATTGGCCGCTCTTCTCTCTGAAATGGTTGTACTTATCGTCTGCAAAGCTATGTTGCGTGCTGCGGTATGTGGAGACACTAAAAGCACCATAGTAGATCACAGATGAAGCTTCTAAGTTGATGTAATAGCCAGTAAGAAGTAGTACAATTCTAGTTTTAGTTATCGATTATTAACTTTTTAGCTGGCTTTGGTGCCTTGGAAATGAGCTAGGACCTTAACATTTTGCATGAAGGGAGGACTAGCAGCCGCGTTGCACGGGAGAATGTGAAAAGTGTCCATATGTAGTAAAAGCCTGAGAAATCCGTCCGTTTTCGTAATTTGTTATCGAATCGACTTAAAGCCAGATCGTCACATTGGCCGCTCTACTCTCTGAAAAGATTGTACTTACAGTCTGCAATGCTATGTCGCGTGCTGCGGTATGCGAACACACTAAAATGACCATAGTAGAACACAGATGAAGCTTCTAAGTTGATGTAATAGCCAGTAAGAAGTAGTACAATTCAAGTTTTAGTTATCCATTATTGACTTTTTAGCTGGCTTTGGTGCCTTGGAAATGAGCTAGGACCTTAAGATTTTGCATGAAAGGAGGACTAGCAGCCGCGTTGCACGGGAGAATGTGAAAAGTGTTCATATACAGTATAAACCTGGGAAATCCGTCCGTTTTCGTCATTTGTTATCGAATCGACTTAAAGCCAGATAGTCACATTGGAAGCTCTTCTGTCCGAAACGGTTACATTTACCGTCTGCAAGCTATGTCGCGTGCTGCGGTATGCGGAGACACTAAAAGCACCATAGAAGAACACAGATGTAGCTTCTTAGTTAATGTAATAGCGAGTAAGAAGTAGTACAATTCAAGTTTTAGGTATCGATTATTGACTTTTTAGCCTTCTTTGGTTCCTTGGACATGGGCTAGGACCTTAAGATTTTGCATTAAAGGAGGATTAGCAGCCGCGTTGCATGGGAGATTGTGAAAAGTTTTCATATGTAGTAAAAACCTGTGAAATCTGTCCGTTTTGGTCATTTGTAATCGAATCGACTTAAAGCCAGATCGTCACATTGGCCGCTCTTCTCTCTGAAACGGTTGTACTTATCGTCTGCAATGTACGGTCGCGTGCTGCGGTATGCGGACACACCAAAACAACATAGTAGAACACAGATGAAGCTTCTAAGTTGATGTAATGGCCAGTAAGAAGTAGTACAATCCAAGTATTATTTATCGATTATGGACTTTTTAGCTGGCTTTGGTGCCTTGGACATGCGCTAGGACATTAAGATTCTGCATGAAAGGAGGACTAGCAGCCGAGTTGCACGGGAGAATGTGAAAAGTGTGCATATGTAGTAAAAACCTGAGAAATCCGTCCGTGTTCGTCATTTGTTATCGAATCGACTTAAAGCTAGATCGTCACATTGGCGCTCTTCTCTCTGAAATGGTTGTACGTATCGTCTGTAAAGCTATGTTGCGTGCTGCGGTATGTCGAGTCACTAAAAGCACCATAGTAGAACACAGATGAAGCTTCTAAGTTGATGTAATAGCCAGTAAGAAGTAGTACAATTCAAGTTTTAGTTATCGATTATTGACTTTTTATCTGGCTTTGGTGCCTTGGAAATAAGCTAGGACCTTAACATTTTGCATGAAAGGAGGACTAGCAGCCGCGTTGCACGGGAGAATGTGAAAAGTGTTCATATGTAGTAAAAACCTGAGAAATCCGTCCGTTTTCGTAATTTGTTATCGAATCGACTTAAAGCCAGATCGTCACATTGGCCGCTCTACTCTCTGAAACGGTTGTACTTACAGTCTGCAATGCTATGTCGCGTGCTGCGGTATGCGAACACACTAATATGACCATAGTAGAACACAGATGAAGCTTCTAAGTTGATGTAATAGTCAGTATGAGGTACTACAATTCAAGGTTTAGTTATGGACTATTGACTTTTTATCCTTCTTTGGTGCCTTGGACATGAGCTAGGAACTTAAGATGTTGCATGAAAGGAGGACTAGCAGCCGCGTTGCACGGGAGAATGTGCAAAGTGTTCATATGTAGTAATCACCTGAGAAATCCGTCCGTGTTCGTCTTTTGTTATCGAATCGACTTGAAGGCAGATCGTCACATTGGCCGCTCTTCTCTTTGAAACGGTTGTACTTATCGTCTGCAAAGCTATGTCGCGTGCTGCGGTATCCGGAGACACTAAAAGCACCATAGTAGAACACAGATGAAGCTTCTAAGTTGATGTAATAGCCAGTAAGTAGTAGTACAATTCAAGTTCTAGTTATCGATTATTGACTTTTTAGCTGGCTTTAATGCCTTGGACATGTGCTAGGGCGTTAACATTTTGCATGAAAGGAGGAATAGCAGCCGAGTTCCACGGGGCAATGTGAAAAGTGTTCATATGCAGTACAAACATGGGAAATCCGTCCGTTTTCGTCATTTGTTATCGAATCGATTTAAAGCCAGATCGTAACATTGGCCGCTCTTCTCTCTGAAACGGTTGTACTTATCGTCTGCAAAGCTATGTCGCGTGCTGCGGGATGCGGAGACTTTAAAAGTACCATAGTAGAACACAGATGAAGCTTCTAAGTTGATGTAATAGCCAGTAAGAAGTAGCACAATTCAAGTTTTAGTTATCGATTATTGACTTTATAGCTGGCTTTGGTGCCTTGGACATGAGCTAGAACCTAAACACTTTGCATGAAAGGAGGACTAGCAGCTGAGTTGCACGGGAAAATGTGAAAAGTGTTCATATGTAGTAAAAACCTGAGAAATCCGTCCGTTTTCGTCATTTGTTATCGAATCGACGTAAAGCCAGATCGTCACATTGGCCGCTCTTCTCTCTGAAACGGTTGTACTTATCGTCTGCAATGCTATGTCGCGTGCTGCGGTATGCGGACACACTAAGTGCACCATAGTAGAACACAGATGAAGCTTATAAGTTGATGTAATAGCCAGTAAGAAGTAGTACAATTCAAGTTTGAGGTATCGGTTATTGACTTTTTACCCTACTTTGGTTCCTTGGACATGAGCTAGGAACTTAAGATTTAGCATAAGAGGAGGACTAGCAGCCGCGTTGCACGGGAGAATGTGAAAAGTGTTCATATGTAGTTAAAACCTGAAAAATCCGTCCGTTTTTATCGTTTGATATCGAATCGACTTAAAGCCAGATCGTCACATTGGCCGCCCTTCTCTCTGAAACGGTTGTACTTATCGTCTGCAATGCTATGTCGCGTGCTGTGATATGCGGAGACACTAAAAGCACCATAGTAGAAGACTGATGAAGCTTCTAAGTTGATGTAATAGCCAGTAAGAAGTAGTACAATTCAAGTTTTAGGTATCGATTATTGACCTTTTACCCTTCTTTGGTTCCTTGGACATGAGCCAGGAACTTAAGATTTAGCATAAAGGGAGGACTAGCAGCCGCGTTGCATGGGAGAATGTGAAAAGTGTTCATATGTAGTAAAAACATGAGAAATCCGTCCGTTTTCGTTATTTGTTATCGAATCGACTTAAAGCCAGATCGTCACATTGGCCGCTCTTCTGTCTGAAACGGTTATATTTATCGTCTGCAAAGCTATGTCGCGTGCTGCGGTATGCGGAGACACTAAAAGCAGCATAGTACAACACAGATGAAACTTCTAAGTTAATGTAATAGCCAGTGAGAAGTAGTACAATTCAAGTATTAGGTATCAATTATTGACTTTTTAGCTGTCTTTGGTGCCTTGGACATATGCTAGGACCTTAACACTTTGCATGAAAGGAGGATTAGCAGCCGAGTTGCACGGGAGAATGTGAAAAGTGTTCATATGTAGTAAAAACCTGAGAAATCCACCCGTTTTCGTCATTTGTTATCGAATCGACTTAAAGCCAGATCGTCACATTGGCCGCTCTTCTCTCTGAAACGGTTGTACTTATCGTCTGCAAAGCTATGTCGAGTGCTGAGGTATGCGGAGACACTAAAAGCACCATAGTAGAAGACAGATGAAGCTTCTAAGTTGATGTAATAGCCAGTAAGAAGTAGTACTATTCAAGTTTTAGTTAACGATTATTGACTTTTTAGCTGGCTTCGGTGCCCTGGACATGAGCTAGGGTCTTAACATTTTGCATGAAAGGAGAACTAGCAGCCGAGTTGCATGGAAGAATGTGAAAAGTGTTCATATGTAGTAAAAACCTGAGAAATCCATCCGTCTTCGACATTTGTTATCGAATCGACTTTAAGCCAGATCGTCACATTGGCCGCTCTTCTGTCTGAAACGGTTACATATATCGTCTGCAAAGCTATGTCGCGTGATGCGGTATGCGGAGACACTAAAAGCACCTAAGTAGAACACAGATGAAGCTCCTAAGGTGATGTAATAGCCAGTAAGAAGTAGTACAATTCAAGTTTTAGGTATCGATTATTGACTTTTTACCCTTCTTTGGTGCCTTGATCATGAGCTAGGAACTTCAGATTTTGCATGAAAGGAGGACAAGCAGCCGCGTTGCACGGGAGAATGTGAAAAGTGTTCATATGTAGTAAAAACCTGAGAAATCCGTCCGTTTTCGTCATTTGTTATCGAATCGACTTAAAGCCAGATCGTTACATTGGCAGCTCTTTTGTCTGAAACGGTTACATTGATCATCTGCAAAGCTATGTTGCGTGCTGCGCTATGCGGACACACTAAAAGCACCATAGTAGAACACAGATGAAGCTACTAAGTTGATGTAACAGCCAGTAAGAAACAAAGCAATTCAAGTTTTCGTTACCGATTATTGAGTTTTTTCCCTTCTTTGGTGCCTTGGACATGAGCTAGGAACCTAAGATTTTGCATGAAAGGAGGACTAGCAGCCGCGTTGCACGGGAGAATGTGAAAAGTGTTCATATGTAGTAAAAACCTGAGAAATCCGTCAGTTTCGTCATTTGTTATCGAATCGACTAAAAGCCAGATCGTCACATTGGCCGCTCTTCTCTCTGAAACGGTTGTCCTTATCGCCTACAAAGCTATGTCGCGTGCTTCGGTATGCGGAGACACTAAAAGCACCATAGTAGAACACAGATGAAGCCTTTAAGTTGATGTAATAGCCAGTAAGAAGTACTTCAATTCAAGTTTTAATTATCGATTATTGACTTTTTAGCTGGCTTTGGTGCCTTGGACATGAGCAAGGACCATAACATTTTGCATGAAAGGAGGACTAGCAGCCGAGTTGCACGGGAGAATGTAAAAAGTGTTCATATGTAGTAAAAACCTTAGAAATCCGTCCGTTTTCGTCATTTGTTATCGAATCGACTTAAAGCCAGATCATCACATTGGCCGCTCGTCTCTCTGAAACGGTTGTACTTATCGTCTGTAAAGCTATGTCGCGTGCTGCGGTATGCGGAGACACTAAAAGCAGGGTAGTAGAACACAGATGAAGCTTCTAAGTTGATGTAATAGCCAGTAAGAAGTATTACAATTCAAGTTTAAGGTATCGATTATTGACTTTTTACCGTTCTTTGGTGCCTTGGACATGAGATAGGAACTTAAGTTTTTGCACGAAAGGAGGACTAGCAGCCGCGTTGCACGGGAGAATGTGAAAAGTGTTCATATGTAGTAAAAACCTGAGATATTCATCCGTTTTCGTCATTTGTTATCGAATTGACTTAAAGCCAGATCGTCACATTGGCCGCTCTTCTGTATGAAACGGTTACATTTATCGTCTCTAAAGCTATGTCGCGTGCTGCGGTATGAGGAGACACTAAAAGCACCATAGTAGAACACAGATGAAGCTTCTAAATTGATGTAATAGCCAGTAAGAAGTAGTACAAATCTAATTGTAGTTATTGATTATTGACTTTTTAGCTGGCTTTGGTGCCTTGGACATGAGCTAGGAACTTGAGATTTTGCGTGATGGAGGACTAGCAGCCGCGTTGCACGGGAGAATGAGAAAAGTGTTCATATGTAGTAAAAAAGAAATCCTTCAGTTTTCGTCATTTGTTATCGAATCGACTTAAAGCCAGATCGTCACAATGGCCGCTCTTATCTCTGAAACGGTTGTACTTATCGTCTGCAAAGCTATGTCGAGTGCTGCGGTATGCGGAGACACTAAAAGCACCATAGTAGAAAACAGATGAAGCTTCTAAGTTGATGTAATAGCCAGTAAGAAGTAGTACAATTCAAGATTTAGTTATCGATTATTGACTTATTACCCTTCTTTGGTGCCTTGGACATGAGCTAGGAACTTAAGATTTTGCATGAAAGGAGGTCTAGCAGCCGCGTTGCACGGGCGAATGTGAAAAGTGTTCATATGTAGAAAACACCTGAGAAATCCGTCCGTTTTCGTCATTGGTTATCGAATCGACATAAAGCAAGATCGACACATTGGCCGCTCTTCTCTCTGAAACTTTTGCATTTATCTTCTGCAAAGCTATGTCGCGTTCTGCGGTATTCGGAGACACTAAAAGCACCATAGTAGAACACAGATGAAGCTTCTAAGTTGATGTAATAGCCAGTAAGAAGTAGTAGAATTCAAGTTTTAGGTATCGATTATTGACTTTTTACACTTCTTTGGTGCCTTGGACATGAGCTAGGAACTTACGATTTTGCACGAAAGGAGGACAAGAAGCCGCGTTCCACGGGTGAATGTGAAAAGTGTTCATATGTAGTAAAAACCTGAGAAATCCGTCCGTTTTCGTCATTTGTTATGGAATCGACTTAAAGCCAGATGGTCAAATTCGCCACTCTTCTCTCTGAAACGATTGTACTTATCGTCTGCAAAGCTATGTCGCGTGCTGCGGTATGCGGAGACACTAAAAGCACCATAGTAGAACACAGATGAAGCTTCTAAGTTGATGTAATAGCCAGTAAGAAGTAGTACAATTCAAGTTTTAGGTATCGATTACTGAGTTTTTACCCTTCTTTGGAGCTTGGGACATGAGCTAGGAACTTAAGATTTTGCATGAAAGGAGGATTAGCAGCCACGTTGCACGGGAGAATGTGAAAAGTATTCATATGTAGTAAAAACCTGAGAAATCCGTCCGTTTTCGTCATTTGTTAGAGAATCGACTTAAAGCCAGATCGTCACATTGGCCGCTCTTCTCTCTGAAACGGTTACATTACCGTCTACAAACCAATGTCTCGTGCAGCAGTATGTTGAGACACTAAAAGCAACATAGTAGAACACAATGAAACTTCTAAGTTTATGTAATAGCCAGTAAGAAGTAATACAATTCAAGTTTCAGTTACCGATTTTTGGCATTTTCCCCAGCTTTGGTGCCTTGAACATGAGCTAGGACCTTAAGATTCTGCATGAAAAGAGGTCTATCTGCCGCGTTGCACGGGAGAATGTGAAAAGTGTTCATATGTAGTAAAAACCTAAGATATCCGTTCGTTTTCGTCATTTGTTATCGAATGGACTAAAAGCCAGATCGTCACATTGGCCGCTCTTCTCTCTGAAACGGTTGTACGTATCGCCTGCAAAGCTATGTCGCGTGCTTCGGTATGCAGAGACACTAAGAGCACCATAGTAGATGACAGATGAAGCCTTTAAGTTGATGTAATAGCCAGTAAAAAGTAGTTGAATTCAAGTTTTACGTATCGATTATTGACTTTTTACCCTTCTTTGGTGCCTTGGACATGAGCTAGGAACTTAAGATTTTGCATGAAAGAAGGACTAGCAGCCGCGTTGCACGGGAGAGTGTGAAAAGTGTTCATATGTAGTAAAAACCTGAGTAATCCGTCCGTTTTCGTCATTTGTTATCGAATCGACTAAAAGCCAGATCGTCACATTGGCCGCTCTTCTCTCTGAAATGGTTGTACTTATCGCCTACAAAGCTATGTCGCGTGCTTCGGTATGCGGAGACACTAAAAGCACCATAGTAGAACACAGATGAAGCCTTTAAGTTGATGTAATAGCCAGTAAGAAGTAGTTCAATTCAAGTTTTAATTATCGATTATTGACTTTTTAGCTGGCTTTGGTGCCTTGGACATGAGCAAGGACCATATCATTTTGCATGAAAGGAGGACTAGCAGCCGAGTTGCACGGGAGAATGTAAAAAGTGTTCATATGTAGTAAAAACCTTAGAAATCCGTCCGTTTTCGTCATTTGTTATCGAATCGACTTAAAGCCAGATCATCACATTGGCCGCTCGTCTCTCTGAAACGCTTGTACTTATCGTCTCTAAAGCTATGTCGCGTGCTGCGGTATGCGGAGACACTAAAAGCAGGATAGTAGAACACAGATGAAGCTTCTAAGTTGATGTAATAGCCAGTAAGAAGTATTACAATTCAAGTTTTAGGTATCGATTATTGACTTTTTACCCTTCTTTGGTGCCTTGGACATGAGATAGGAACTTAAGATTTTGCACGAAAGGAGGACTAGCAGCCGCGTTGCACGGGAGAATGTGAAAAGTGTTCATATGTAGTAAAAACCTGAGATATTCATCCGTTTTCGTCATTTGTTATCGAATTGACTTAAAGCCAGATCGTCACATTGGCCGCTCTTCTGTATGAAACGGTTACATTTATCGTCTCTAAAGCTATGTCGCGTGCTGCGGTATGAGGAGACACAAAAAGCACCATAGTAGAACACAGATGAAGCTTCTAAATTGATGTAATAGCCAGTAAGAAGTAGTACAATTCTAGTTGTAGTTATGGATTATTGACTTTTTAGCTGGCTTTGGTGCCTTGGACATGAGCTAGGAACTTGAGATTTTGCGTGATGGAGGACTAGCAGCCGCGTTGCACGGGAGAATGTGAAAAGTGTTCATATGTAGTAAAAAACTTAGAAATCCTTCCGTTTTCGTCATTTGTCATCGAATCGACTTAAAGCCAGATCGTCACAATGGCCGCTCTTATCTCTGAAACGGTTGTACTTATCGTCTGCAAAGCTATGTCGAGTGCTGCGGTATGCGGAGACACTAAAAGCATCATAGTAGAACACAGATGAAGCTTCTAAGTTGATGTAATAGCCAGTAAGAAGTAGTACAATTCAAGTTTTAGTTATCGATTATTGACTTATTACCCTTCTTTGGTGCCTTGGACATGAGCTAGGAACTTATGATTTTGCATGAAAGGAGGTCTAGCAGCCGAGTTGCACGGGCGAATGTGAAAAGTGTTCATATGTAGAAAACACCTGAGAAATCCGTCCGTTTTCGTCATTGGTTATCGAATCGACATAAAGCAAGATCGTCACATTGGCCGCTCTTCTCTCTGAAACTTTTGCATTTATCTTCTGCAAAGCTATGTCGCGTTCTGCGGTATTCGGAGACACTAAAAGCACCATAGTAGAACACAGAAGAAGCTTCTAAGTTGATGTAATAGCCAGTAAGAAGTAGCACAATTCAAGTTTTAGGTATCGATTATTGACTTTTTACACTTCTTTGGTGCCTTTGACATGAGCTAGGAACTTACGATTTTGCACGAAAGGAGGACAAGAATCCGCGTTGCACGGGAGAATGTGAAAAGTGTTCATATGTAGTAAAAAACTGAGAAATCCGTCCGTTTTCGTCATTTGTTATGGAATCGACTTAAAGCCAGATGGTCAAATTAGCCGCTCTTCTCTCTGATACGATTGTACTTATCGTCTGCAAAGCTATGTCGCGTGCTGCGGTATGCGGACACACTAAAAGCACCATAGTAGAACACAGATGAAGCTTCTAAGTTTATGTAACAGCCAGTAAGAAGTAGTACAATTCACGATTTAGCTATCGAATTATTGACTTTTTAGCCGGCTTTGGTGCCTTGGGCATGAGCTAGGACCTTACGATTTGCGTGAAATGAGGACTAGCAGCCGCGTTACACGGGTGAATGTGAAAAGTGTTCATATGTAGTAAAAACCTGAGAAATCCGTCCGTGTTCGTCATTTGTTATCGAATCGACTTAAAGCCAGATCGTCACATTGGCAGCTCTTCCCTCTGAAACGGTTACATTTATCGTCTGCAAAGCGATGTCAAGTGCTGCGGTATGCGGGGACACAAGAAGCACCATAGTAGAACACTGAAAAAGCTTCTAAGTTTATGTAATAGCCAGTAAGAAGTAGTACAATTCACGTTTTAGTTATCGATTATTGACTTTTTAGCCGTCTTTGGTGCCTTGGACATGAGCTAGGACCTTAAGATTTTGCATGAAAGAAAGACTAGCAGCCGCGTTGCACGGGAAAGTGTGAAAAGTGTTCATATGTAGTAAAAACCTGAGAAACCCGTCTGTTTTCGTCATTGTAATCAAATTGACTTAAAGCCAGAACGTCACATTGGCCGCTCTTCTCTCTGAAACGGTTACATTTATCGTCTGCAAAGCAATGTCGCGTGCTGCGGTATGCGGAGACACTAAAATCAGCATAGTAGAACACAGTAGAAGCTTCTAAGTTGATGTAATAGCCAGTAAGAAGTAGTACAATTCAAGTTTTAGTTATCGATTATTGACTTATTACCCTTCTTTGGTGCCTTGGACATGAGCTAGGAACTTAAGATTTTGCATGAAAGGAGGTCTAGCAGCCGCGTTGCACGGGCGAATGTGAAAAGTGTTCATATGTAGAAAACACCTGAGAAATCCGTCCGTTTTCGTCATTGGTTATCGAATCGACATAAAGCAAGATCGTCACATTGGCCGCTCTTCTCTCTGAAACTTTTGCATTTATCTTCTGCAAAGCTATGTCGCGTGCTGCGGTATGCGGAGACACTAAAAGCACCATAGTAGAACACAGATGAAGCTTCTAAGTTGATGTAATAGCCAGTAAGAAGTGGCACAATTCAAGTTTTAGGTATCGATTATTGACTTTTTACCCATCTTTGGTGCCTTGGCCATGAGCTAGGAACTTACGATTTTGCACGAAAGGAGGAGAAGAAGCCGCGTTGCACGGGAGAATGTGAAAAGTATTCATATGTAGTAAAAACCTGAGAAATCCGTCCGTTTTCGTCATTTGTTATCGAATCGACTTAAAGCCAGATCGTCACATTGGCAGCTCTTCTCTCTGAATCGATTGTACTTATCGTCTGCAAAGCTATGTCGCGTGCTGCGGTATGCGGAGACACTAAAAGCACCATAATAGAACACAGATGAAACTTCTAAGTTGATGTAATAGCCAGTAAGAAGTAGTACAATTCAAGATTTATGTATCGATGATTGTCCTTTTACTCTTCTTTGGTGCCTTGGACAAGAGCTAGGAACTTAAGATTTTGCATGAACTGAGGTCTAGCAGCCGCGTTGCACGGGCGAATGTGAAAAGTGTTCATATGTAGAAAACACCTGAGAAATCCGTCCGTTTTCGTCATTGGTTATCGAATCGACATAAAGCAAGATCGTCACATTGGCCGCTCTTCTCTCTGAAACTTTTGCATTTATCTTCTGCAAAGCTATGTCGCGTGCTGCGGTATGCGGAGACACTAAAAGCACCATAGTAGAACACAGATGAAGCTTCTAAGTTGATGTAATAGCCAGTAAGAAGTAGCACAATTCAAGTTTTAGGTATCGATTATTGACTTTTTACCCTTTTTTGGTGCCTTGGACATGAGCTAGGAACTTACGATTTTGCACGAAAGGAGGACAAGAAGCCGCGTTGCACGGGAGAATCTGAAAAGTATTCATATGTAGTAAAAACCTGAGAAATCCGTCCGTTTTCGTCATTTGTTATCGAATCGACTTAAAGCCAGATCGTCACATTGGCCGCTCTTCTCTCTGAATCGATTGTACTTATCGTCTGCAAAGCTATGTCGCGTGCTGCGGTATGCGGAGACACTAAAAGCACCATAGTAGAACACAGATGAAACTTCTAAGTTGATGTAATAGCCAATAAGAAGTAGTACAATTCAAGTTTTATGTATCGATGATTGTCTTTTTACTCTTCTTTGGTGCCTTGGACATGAGCTAGGAACTTAAGATTTTGCATGAAAGGAGTACTAGTAGACGAGTTGCACGGGAGAATGTGAAAAGCGTTCATATGTGGTAAAAACGTTAGAAATCCGTCCGTTTTCGTCATTTGTTATCGAATCGACTTAAAGCCAGATCGTCACATTGGCCGCTCTTCTCTCTGAAACGGTTGTACTTATCTTCTGCAAAGCTATGTCGCGAGCTGCGGTATGCGGAGACACTAAAAGCACCATAGTAGAACACAGATGAAGCTTCTAAGTTGATGTAATAGCCAGTAAGAAGTAGTACAATCCAAGATTTAGTTATCGATTCTTGAATTTTTAGCTGGCTTTGGTGCCTTGGACATCAGCTAGGACCTTAACATTTTGCATGAAATGAGGATTAGCAGCCGAGTTGCACGGGAGAATGTGAAAAGTGTTCATATGTAGTAAAAACCTGAGAAATCCGTCCGTTTTCATCATTTGTTATCGAATCGACTTAAAGCCAGATCGTCACATTAGCCGCTCTTCTCTCTGAAACGGTTGTACTTATCGTCTGCAAAGCTATGTCGCGTGCTGCGGTATGCGGACACACTAAAAGCACCACAGTAGAACACAGATGAAGCTTCTAAGTTTATATAATAGCCAGTAAGAAGTAGTACAATTCAAGTTTTAGGTTTTGATTATTGACTTTTTACGCTTCTTTGGAGCCTTGGACATGAGCTAGGAACTTAAGATTTTGCATGAAAGGAGGACTAGCAGCCGCGTTGCACGGGAGAATGTGAAAAGTTTTCATATGCTCTAAAAACCTGAGAAATCCGTCCGTTTTCGTCATTTGTTATCGAATCGACTTAAAGCCAGATTGTCACATTGGCCGCTCTTCTGTCTGAAACTGTTACATTTATCGTCTGCAAAACTATGTCGCGTGCTGCGGTATGCGGAGACACTAAAAGCGCCATAGTGCAAGACAGATGAAGCTTCTAAGTTGATGTAATAGCCAGTAAGAAGTAGTACAATTCATGTTTTAGGTATCGATTATTGACTTTTTACCCCTCTTTGGTGACTTGGACATGAGCTAGGAACTTAAGATTTTGCACGAAAGGAGGACTAGCAGCCGCGTTGCACGGTAGATTGTGAAAAGTGTTCATATGTAGTAAAAACCTGAGAAATCCGTCCGTTTTCGTCATTTGTTATCGAATCGACTTAAAGCCAGATCGTCACATTCGCCGTGCTTCTGTCAGAAACATTTACATTTATCGTCTGCAAATCTATGTCGCGTGCTGCGGTATGCGGAGACACAAAAAGCACCATTGTAGAACACAGATGAAACTTCTAAGTTGATGTAATAGGCAGTAAGAAGTAGTACAATTCAAGTTTTTGCTATCGATTATTGACATTTTAGCTGGCTTTGATGCCTTGGAAATGAGCTAGGACCTTAACATTTTGCATGAAAGGAGAACTAGCAGACGAGTTGCACGTTAGAGTGTGAAATGTGTTCATATGTAGTAAAAACCTGAGAAATCCGTCCGTTTTCGTCATTTGTTATCGAATCGACTTAAAGCCAGATCGTCACATTGGCCGTTCTTCTGTCTGAAACGTTTACATTTATCGTCTGCAAAGATATGTCGCGTGCTGCGGTATGCGAACACACTAAAATCACCATAGTAGAACACAGATGAAGCTTCTAAGTTGATGTAATAGCCAGTAAGAAGTAGTACAATTCAAGTTTTAGTTATCGATTATTGACTTATTACCCTTCTTTGGTGCATTGGACATGAGCTAGGAACCTAAGATTTTGCATGAAAGTAGGACTAGTAGACGAGTTGCACGGGAGAATGTGAAAAGCGTTCATATGTGGTAAAAACGTTAGAAATCCGTCCGTTTTCGTCATTTGTTATCGAATCGACTTAAAGCCAGATCGTCACATTGGCCGCTCTTCTCTCTGAAACGGTTGTACTTATCGTCTGCAAAGCTATGTCGAGTGCTGCGGTATGCGGAGACACTAAAAGCACCATAGTAGAACACAGATGAAACTTCTAAGTTGATGTAATAGCCAGTAAGAAGTAGTACAATTCAAGTTTTAGTTATTGATTATTGACTTATTACCCTTCTTTGGTGCCTTGGACATGAGCTAGGAACTTAAGATTTTGCGTGTAAGGAGGACTAGCAGCCGCGTTGCACGGGAGAATGTGAAAAGTTTTCATATGCTGTAAAAAACTGAGAAATCCGTCCGTTTTCGTCATTTGTTATCGAATCGACGTAAAGCCAGATTGTCACATTGGCCGCTCTTCTGTCTGAAACTGTTACATTTATCGTCTGCAAAACTATGTCGCGTGCTGCGGTATGCGGAGACACTAAAAGCGCCATAGTGCAAGACAGATGAAGCTTCTAAGTTGATGTAATAGCCAGTAAGAAGTAGTACAATTCAAGTTTTAGGTATCGATTATTGACTTTTTACCATTCTTTGGTACCTTGGACATGAGCTAGGAACGTGAGATTTTGCATGCAACATGGACTAGCACCTGCGTTGCACGGGAGAATGTGAAAAGTGTTCATATGTAGTAAAAACCTGAGAAATCCGTCCGTTTTCGTCATTTGTTATCGAATCGACTTAAAGCTAGATCGTCACATTGGCCGCTCTTCTCTCTGAAACTTTTGCATTTATCTTCTGCAAAGCTATGTCGCGTGCTGCGGTATGCGGAGACACTAAAAGCACCATAGTAGAACACAGATGAAGCTTCTAAGTTGATGTAATAGCCAGTAAGAAGTAGCACAATTCAAGTTTTAGGCTTTGATTATTGACTTTTAACGCTTCTTTGGTGCCTTGGACATCAGCTAGGACCTTAACATTTTGCATGAAATGAGTATTAGCAGCCGAGTTGCACGGGAGAATGTGAAAAGTGTTCATATGTAGTAAAATCCTGAGAAATCCGTCCGTTTTCGTCATTTGTTATCGAATCGACTTAAAGCCAGATCGTCACATTAGCTGCTCTTCTCTCGGAAATGCTTGTACTTATCGTCTGCAAAGCTATGTCGACTGCTGCGGTATGCGGAGACACTAAAAGCACCATAGTAGAAAACAGTTGTAGCTTCTATGTTGATGTAACAGCCAGTAAGAAGTAGTACAACTCAAGTTTTAGGTGACGATTATTGACTTTTTACCCTTTATTGTTGCCATGGACATGAGCTAGGAACTTAAGATTTTGCATGTAAGGAGGACTAGCAGCCGCGTTGCACGGGAGAATGTGAAAAGTGTTCATATGTAGTAAAACCTGAGAAATCCGTCCGGTTTCGTCATTTGTTATCGAATCGACTTAAAGCCAGATCGTCACATTGGCCACTCTTCTCTCTGAAACGGTTCTCCTTATCGTCTGCAAAGCTATGTCGCGTGCTGCGGTATGCGGAGACACTAAAAGCACCATAGTAGAACACAGATGAAGCTTCTAAGTTGATGTAATAGCCAGTAAGAACTAGTACAATTCAAGTTTTAGTTACCGATTATTGACTTTTTAGCTGGCTTTGGTGCCTTGGACAAGAGCTAGGACCTTAACATTTTGCATGAAAGGAGGACTAGCAGCCGAGTTGCATGGGAGAATGTGAAAAGTGTTCATATGTAGTAAAAACCTGAGAAATCCGTCCGTTTTAGTCATTTGTTATCGAATCGACTTAAAGCCAGATCGTCACATAGGCCGCTCTTCTCTCTGAAACGGTTGTACTGATCGTCTGCAAAGCTATGTCGCGTGCTGCGGTATGCGGAGACACTAAAAGCACCATAGTAGAACACAGACGAAGCTTCTAAGTTGATGTAATAGCCAGTAAGAAGTTGTACAATTTAAGTTTTAGGTATCGATTATTGACTTTTTACCCTTCTTTGGTGCCTGGGACATGAGCTAGGAACTTAAGATTTTGCATGAAAGGAGTATTAGCAGCCACGTTGTACGGGAGAATGTGAAAAGTATTCATATGTAGTAAAAACCTGAGAAATCCGTCTGTTTTCGTCATGTTATCGAATCGACTTAAAGCCAGATCGTCACATTGGCCGCTCTTCTCTCTGAATCGATTGTACTTATCGTCTGCAAAGCTATGTCGCGTGCTGCGGTATGCGGAGACACTAAAAGCACCATAGTAGAACACAGATGAAACTTCTAAGTTGATGTAATAGCCAGTAAGAAGTAGAACAATTTAAGTTTTATGTATCGATGATTGTCTTTTTACTCTTCTTTGGTGCCTTGGACATGAGCTAGGAACTAAAGATTTTGCATGAAAAGAGGACTAGCAGCCGCGTTGCACGGGAGAATGTGAGAACTGTTCATATGTTGTAAAAACCTGAGAAATTCGTCCGTTTTCGTCATTTGTTATCGAATCGACTTAAAGCCAGATAGTCACATTGGCCGCTCTTCTCTCTGAAACGGTTGTACTTATCGTCTGCAAAGCTATGTCGCGTGCTGCGGTATGCGGACACACTAAAAGCACCACAGTAGAACACAGATGAAGCTTCTAAGTTGATATAATAGCCAGTAAGGAGTAGTACAATTCAAGTTTTAGGTTTTGATTATTGACTTTTAACGCTTCTTTGGAGCCTTGGACATGAGCTAGGAACTTAAGATTTTGCATGAAAGGAGGACTAGCAGCCGCGTTGCACGGGAGAATGTGAAAAGTTTTCATATGCTGTAAAAAACTGAGAAATCCGTCCGTTTTCGTCATTTGTTATCGAATCGACGTAAAGCCAGATTGTCACATTGGCCGCTCTTCTGTCTGAAACTGTTACATTTATCGTCTGCAAAACTATGTCGCGTGCTGCGGTATGCGGAGACACTAAAAGCGCCATAGTGCAAGACAGATGAAGCTTCTAAGTTGATGTAATAGCCAGTAAGAAGTAGTACAATTCAAGTTTTAGGTATCGATTATTGACTTTTTACCATTCTTTGGTACCTTGGACATGAGCTAGGAACGTGAGATTTTGCATGCAACATGGACTAGCACCTGCGTTGCACGGGAGAATGTGAAAAGTGTTCATATGTAGTAAAAACCTGAGAAATCCGTCCGTTTTCGTCATTTGTTATCGAATCGACTTAAAGCTAGATCGTCACATTGGCCGCTCTTCTCTCTGAAATGGTTGTACTTATCGTCTGCAAAGCTATGTTTCGTGCTGCGGTATGTGGAGACACTAAAAGCACCATAGTAGATCACAGATGAAGCTTCTAAGTTGATGTAATAGCCAGTAAGAAGTAGTACAATTCTAGTTTTAGTTATCGATTATTAACTTTTTAGCTGGCTTTGGTGCCTTGGAAATGAGCTAGGACCTTAACATTTTGCATGAAAGGAGGACTAGCAGACGAGTTGCACGGGAGAATGTGAAAAGTGTTCATATGTAGTAAAAACCTGAGAAATCCGTCCGTTTTCGTCATTGGTTATCGAATCGACTTAAAGCCAGATCGTCACATTGGCCGTGCTTCTGTCTGAAACATTTACATTTATCGTCTGCTAATCTATGTCGCGTGCTGCGGTATGCGGAGACACAAAAAGCACCATAGTAGAACACAGATGAAACTTCTAAGTTGATGTAATAGGCAGTAAGAAGTAGTACAATTCAAGTTTTTGCTATCGATTATTGACTTTTTAGCTGGCTTTGGTGCCTTGGAAATGAGCTAGGACCTTAATATTTTGCATGAAAGGAGAACTAGCAGACGAGTTGCACGTTAGAGTGTGAAATGTGTTCATATGTAGTAAAAACCTGAGAATGCCGTCCGTTTTCGTCATTTGTTATCGAATGGACTTAAAGCCAGATCGTCACATTAGCTGCTCTTCTCTCGGAAATGCTTGTACTTATCGTCTGCAATGCTATGTCGACTGCTGCGGTATGCGGAGACACTAAAAGCACCATAGTAGAAAACAGTTGTAGCTTCCATGTTGATGTAACAGCCAGTAAGAAGTAGTACAACTCAAGTTTTAGGTGACGATTATTGACTTTTTACACTTTATTGGTGCCTTGGACATGAGCTAGGAACTTAAGATTTTGCATGTAAGGAGGACTAGCAGCCGCATTGCACGGGAGAATGTGAAAAGTGTTCATATGTAGTAAAACCTGAGAAATCCGTCCGGTTTCGTCATTTGTTATCGAATCGACTTAAAGCCAGATCGTCACATTGGCCACTCTTCTCTCTGAAACGGTTCTCCTTATCGTCTGCAAAGCTATGTCGCGTGCTGCGGTATGCGGAGACACAAAAAGCACCATAGTAGAACACAGATGAAACTTCTAAGTTGATGTAATAGCCAGTAAGAAGTAGTACAATTTAAGTTTTATGTATCGATGATTGTCTTTTTACTCTTCTTTGGTGCCTTGGACATGAGCTAGGAACTAAAGATTTTGCATGAAAAGAGGACTAGCAGCCGCGTTGCACGGGAGAATGTGAGAACTGTTCATATGTTGTAAAAACCTGAGAAATTCGTCCGTTTTCGTCATTTGTTATCGAATCGACTTAAAGCCAGATAGTCACATTGGCCGCTCTTCTCTCTGAAACGGTTGTACTTATCGTCTGCAAAGCTATGTCGCGTGCTGCGGTATGCGGACACACTAAAAGCACCACAGTAGAACACAGATGAAGCTTCTAAGTTGATATAATAGCCAGTAAGGAGTAGTACAATTCAAGTTTTAGGTTTTGATTATTGACTTTTAACGCTTCTTTGGAGCCTTGGACATGAGCTAGGAACTTAAGATTTTGCATGAAAGGAGGACTAGCAGCCGCGTTGCACGGGAGAATGTGAAAAGTTTTCATATGCTGTAAAAAACTGAGAAATCCGTCCGTTTTCGTCATTTGTTATCGAATCGACGTAAAGCCAGATTGTCACATTGGCCGCTCTTCTGTCTGAAACTGTTACATTTATCGTCTGCAAAACTATGTCGCGTGCTGCGGTATGCGGAGACACTAAAAGCGCCATAGTGCAAGACAGATGAAGCTTCTAAGTTGATGTAATAGCCAGTAAGAAGTAGTACAATTCAAGTTTTAGGTATCGATTATTGACTTTTTACCCTTCTTTGGTGCCTTGGACATGAGCTAGGAACGTGAGATTTTGCATGCAAGGAGGACTAGCACCTGCGTTGCACGGGAGAATGTGAAAAGTGTTCATATGTAGTAAAAACCTGAGAAATCCGTCCGTTTTCGTCATTTGTTATCGAATCGACTTAAAGCTAGATCGTCACATTGGCCGCTCTTCTCTCTGAAATGGTTGTACTTATCGTCTGCAAAGCTTTGTTTCGTGCTGCGGTATGTGGAGACACTAAAAGCACCATAGTAGATCACAGATGAAGCTTCTAAGTTGATGTAATAGCCAGTAAGAAGTAGTACAATTCTAGTTTTAGTTATCGATTATTAACTTTTTAGCTGGCTTTGGTGCCTTGGAAATGAGCTAGGACCTTAACATTTTGCATGAAAGGAGGACTAGCAGACGAGTTGCACGGGAGAATGTGAAAAGTGTTCATATGTAGTAAAAACCTGAGAAATCCGTCCGTTTTCGTCATTGGTTATCGAATCGACTTAAAGCCAGATCGTCACATTGGCCGTGCTTCTGTCTGAAACATTTACATTTATCGTCTGCTAATCTATGTCGCGTGCTGCGGTATGCGGAGACACAAAAAGCACCATAGTAGAACACAGATGAAACTTCTAAGTTGATGTAATAGGCAGTAAGAAGTAGTACAATTCAAGTTTTTGCTATCGATTATTGACTTTTTAGCTGGCTTTGGTGCCTTGGAAATGAGCTAGGACCTTAACATTTTGCATGAAAGGAGAACTAGCAGACGAGTTGCACGTTAGAGTGTGAAATGTGTTCATATGTAGTAAAAACCTGAGAAAGCCGTCCGTTTTCGTCATTTGTTATCGAATCGACTTAAAGCCAGATCGTCACATTAGCTGCTCTTCTCTCGGAAATGCTTGTACTTATCGTCTGCAAAGCTATGTCGACTGCTGCGGTATGCGGAGACACAAAAGCACCATAGTAGAAAACAGTTGTAGCTTCTATGTTGATGTAACAGCCAGTAAGAAGTAGTACAACTCAAGTTTTAGGTGACGATTATTGACTTTTTACACTTTATTGGTGCCTTGGACATGAGCTAGGAACTTAAGATTTTGCATGTAAGGAGGACTAGCAGCCGCATTGCACGGGAGAATGTGAAAAGTGTTCATATGTAGTAAAACCTGAGAAATCCGTCCGGTTTCGTCATTTGTTATCGAATCGACTTAAAGCCAGATCGTCACATTGACCACTCTTCTCTCTGAAACGGTTCTCCTTATCGTCAGCAAAGCTATGTCGCGTGCTGCGGTATGCGGAGACACTAAAAGCACCATAGTAGAACACAGATGAAGCTTCTAAGTTGATGTAATAGAAAGTAAGAAGTAGAACAATTCAAGTTTTAGTTATCGATTATTGACTTTTTAGCTGGCTTTGGTGCCTTGGAAATGAGCTAGGACCTTAACATTTTGCATGAAAGGAGGACTAGCAGCCGCGTTGCACGGGAGAATGAGAAAAGTGTTCATATGTAGTAAAAACCTGAGAAATCCGTCCGTTTTCGTAATTTGTTATCGAATCGACTTAAAGCCAGATCGTCACATTGGCTGCTCTACTCTCTGAAACGGTTGTACTTACAGTCTGCAATGCTATGTCGCGTGCTGCGGTATGCGAACACACTAAAATGACCATAGTAGAACACAGATGAAGCTTCTAAGTTGATGTAATAGCCAGTAAGAAGTAGTACAATTCAAGTTTTATTTATCGATTATTGACTTTTAGCTGGCTTTGGTGCCTTGGAAATGAGCTAGGACCTTAACATTTTGCATGAAAGGAGGACTAGCAGCCGCGTTGCACGGGAGAATGTGAAAAGTGTTCATATGCAGTATAAACCTGGGAAATCTGTCCGTTTTCATCATTTGTTATCGAATCGACTTAAAGCCAGATAGTCACATTGGCCGCTCTTCTGTCCGAAACGGTTACATTTACCGTCTGCAAAGCTATGTCGCGTGCTGCGGTATGCGGAGACACTAAAAGCACCATAGTAGAACACAGATGACGCTTCTAAGTTGATGTAATAGCCAGTAAGAAGTAGTACAATTCAAACTTTAGGTATCTATTATTGACTTTTTAGCCTTCTTTGGTTCCTTGGACATGGGCTAGGACATTAAGATTTTGCATTAAAGGAGGATTAGCAACCGCGTTGCATGGGAGATTGTGAAAAGTTTTCATATGTAGTAAAAACCTGTGAAATCTGTCCGTTTTCGTCATTTGTTATCGAATCGACTTAAAGCCAGATCGCCACATTGGCCGCTCTTCTCTCTGAAACGGTTGTACTTTTCGTCTGCAATGTACGGTCGCGTGCTGCGGTATGCGGACACACCAAAACAACATAGTAGAACACAGATGAAGATTCTAAGTTGATGTAATGGCCAGTAAGAAGTAGTACAATTCAAGTATTATTTATCGATTATTGACTTTTTAGCTGGCTTTGGTGCCTTGGAAATGAGCTAGGACCTTAACATTTTGCATGAAAGGAGGACTAGCAGCCGCGTTGCACGGGAGAATGTGAAAAGTGTTCATATGTAGTAGAAACCTGAGAAATCCGTCCGTTTTCGTAATTTGTTATCGAATCGAATTCAAGCCAGATCGTCACATTGGCAGCTTTCTCTCTGAAACGGTTGTACTTATCGTCTGCAATGCTATGCCGCATGCTGCGGTATGCGGACACACTAAATGCACCATAGTAGAACACAGATGAAGCATATAAGTTGATGTAATAGCCAGTAAGAAGTAGTACAATTCAAGTTTGAGGTATCGATTATTGACTTTTTACCCTACTTTGGTTCCTTGGACATGAGCTAGGAACTTAAGATTTAGCATAACAGGAGGACTAGCAGCCGCGTTGCACGGGAGTATGTAAAAAGTGTTCATATGTAGTAAAAACCTGAGAAATCCGTCCGTTTTCGTCGTTTGATATCGAATCGACTTAAAGCCAGATCGTCACATTGGCCGCTCTTCTCTCTGAAACGGTTTTACTTATCGTCTGCAATGCTATGTCGCGTGCTGTGGTATGCGGAGACACTAAAAGCACCATAGTAGAAGACTGATGAAGCTTCTAAGTTGATGTAATAGCCAGTAAGTAGTAGTACAATTCAAGTTTTAGGTATCGATTATTGACCTTTTACCCTTCTTTGGTTCCTTGGACATGAGCCAGGAACTTAAGATTTAGCATAAGGGGAGGACTAGCAGCCGCGTTGCATGGGAGAATGTGAAAAGTGTTCATATGTAGTAAAAACCTGAGAAATCCGTCCGTTTTCGTCATTTGTTATCGAATCGACTTAAAGCCAGATCGTCACATTGGCCGCTCTTCTGTCTGAAACGGTTATATTTATCGTCTGCAAAGCTATGTCGCGTGCTGCGGTATGCGGAGACACTAAAAGCACCATAGTTCAACACAGATGAAGCTTCTAAGTTGATGTAATAGCCAGTAAGAAGTAGTACAATTCGAGTTTTAGTTATCGATTATTGACTTCTTAGCTGTCTTTGGTGCCTTGGACATAAGCTAGGACCTTAACACTTTGCATGAAAGGAGGATTAGCAGCCGAGTTGCACGGGAGAATGTGAAAAGTGTTCATATGTAGTAAAAACCTGAGAAATCCGTCAGTTTCGTCATTTGTTATCGAATCGACTTAAAGCAAGATCGTCACACTGGCCGCTCTTCTCTCTGAAACGGTTGTACTTATCGTCTGCAATGCTATGTCGCGTGCTGCGGTATGCGGAGACACTAAAAGCACCATAGTAGAACACAGATGAAGCTTCTAAGTTGATGTAATAGCCAGTAAGAAGTAGTACAATTCAAGTTTTAGGAATCGATTATTGACTTTTTACCCTTCTTTGGTTCCTTGGACATGAGCCAGGAACATAAGATTTAGCATAAGAGGAGGACTAGCAGCCGCGTTGCACAGGAGAATGTGAAAAGTGTTCATATGTAGTAAAAACCTGAGAAATCCGTCCGTTTTCGTCATTTGTTATCGAATCGACTTAAAGCCAGTTCGTCACATTGGCCGCTCTTCTGTCTGAAACGGTTATATTTATCGTCTGCAAAGCTATGTCGCGTGCTGCGGTATGCTAGGAAATTATGATTTTGCATGAAAGGAGGACTAGCAGAAGCGTCGCAAGGGAGATTGTGAAAAGTGTTCATATGTAGTAAAAACCTGAGAAATCCGTCCGTTTTCGTCATTTGTTATCGAATCGACTTAAAGCCAGATCGTCACATTATCCGCTCTTCTCTCTGAAACGGTTGTACTTATCATCTGCAAAGCTATGTGGCGTGCTGCGGGATAAAGAGACACTAAAAGTAACATAGTAGAACACAGATGAAGCTTCTAAGTTGATGTAATAGCCAGTAAGAAGTAGCACAATTCAAATTTTAGTTATCGATTATTGACTATTTATCAGTTTTTGGTGGCTTGGACATGAGATAGGACCTTAACACTTTGCATGAAAGGAGGTCTAGCAGCACGGGAGAATGTGAAAAGTGTTTATATGTAGTAAAAACCTGAGAAATCCATCCGTTTTCGTCATTTGTTATCGAATCGACTTAAAGCCAGTTTGTCACATTGGCCGCTCTTCTGTCTGAAACGGTTATATTTATCGTCTGCAAAGCTATGTCTCGTGCTGCGGTATGCTAGGAAATTAAGATTTAGCATAAAAGGAGGACTAGCAGCCGCGTTGCACGGGAGAATGTGAAAAGTGTTCATATGTAGTAAAAACATGAGAAATCCGTCCGATTTCGTCGTTTGATATCTAAGCGACTTAAAGCCAGATCGTCACATTGGCCGCTCTTCTCTCTGAAACGGTTGTACTTATCGTCTGCAATGCTATGTCGCGTGCTGTGGTATGCGGAGACACTAAAAGCACCATAGTAGAACACTGATGAAGCTTCTAAGTTGATGTAATAGCCAGTAAGAAGTAGTACAATTCAAGTTTAAGGTATCGATTATTGACCTTTTACCCTTCTTTGGTTACTTGGACATGGGCCAGGAACTTAAGATTTAGCATAAGGGGAGGACTAGCAGCCGAGTTGCACGGGAGAATGTGAAAAGTGTTCACATGTAGTAAAAACCTGAGAAATCCGTCCGTTTTCGTTATTTGTTATCGAATCGACTTAAAGCCAGATCGTCACATTGGCCGCTCTTCTCTCTGAAACGGTTGTACTTATCGTCTGCAATGCTATGTCGCGTGCTGCGGTATGCGGAGACACTAAAAGCACCATAGTAGAACACAGATGAAGCTTCTAAGTTCAAGTAATAGTCACTAAGAAGTAGTACAATTAAGGTTTTCGTTTTCGATTATTGACTTTTTACCCTTCTTTGGTGCCTTGGACATGAGCTAGGAACCTAAGATTTTGCATGAAAGGAGGACTAGCAGCCGCGTTGCACGGGAGAATGTGAAAAGTGTTCATATGTAGTAAAAACCTGAGAAATCCGTCAGTTTCGTCATTTGTTATCGAATCGACTTAAAGCCAGATCGTCACATTGGCCGCTCTTCTCTCTGAAACGGTTGTACTTATCGTCTGCAAAGCTATGTCGCGTGCTGCGGTATGCGGAGACACTAAAAGCACAATGGTAGAACACAGATGAAGCTTCTAAGTTCAAGTAATAGTCACTAAGAAGTAGTACAATTAAGGTTTTCGTTATCGATTATTGACTTTTTTCCCTTCTTTGGTGCCTTGGACATGAGCTAGGAACCTAAGATTTTGCATGAAAGGAGGACTAGCACCCGCGTTGCACGGGAGAATGTGAAAAGTGTTCATATGTACTAAAAACCTGAGAAATCCGTCCGTGTTCGTCATTTGTTATCGAATCGACTTAAAGCCAGATCGTCACATTGGCCGCTCTTCTCTCTGAAACGGTTGTACTTATCGTCTGCAATGCTATGTCGCGTGCTGCGGTATGCGGACACACTAAATGCACCATAGTAGAACACAGATGAAGCTTCTAAGTTGATGTAATAGCCAGTAAGAAGTAGTAAAATTCAAGTTTTAGGTATCGATTATTGACATTTTACCCTACTTTGGTTCCGTGGACATGAGCTAGGAACTTAAGATTTAGCATAATAGGGTGACTAGCAACCGCGTTGCACGGGAGAATGTGAAAAGTGTTCATATGTAGTAAAAACCTGAGAAATCCGTCCGTTTTCGTTATTTGTTATCGAATCGACTTAAAGCCAGATCGTCACATTGGCCGCTCTTCTCTCTGAAACGGTTGTACTTATCGTCTGCAATGCTATGTCGCGTGCTGCGGTATGCGGAGACACTAAAAGCACCATAGTAGAACACAGATGAAGCTTCTAAGTTGATGTAATAGCCAGTAAGAAGTAGTACAATTCAAGTTTTAGGAATCGATTATTGACTTTTTACCCTTCTTTGGTTCCTTGGACATGAGCCAGGAACATAAGATTTAGCATAAGAGGAGGACTAGCAGCCGCGTTGCACAGGAGAATGTGAAAAGTGTTCATATGTAGTAAAAACCTGAGAAATCCGTCCGTTTTCGTCATTTGTTATCGAATCGACTTAAAGCCAGTTCGTCACATTGGCCGCTCTTCTGTCTGAAACGGTTATATTTATCGTCTGCAAAGCTATGTCGCGTGCTGCGGTATGCTAGGAAATTATGATTTTGCATGAAAGGCGGACTAGCAGAAGCGTCGCAAGGGAGATTGTGAAAAGTGTTCATATGTAGTAAAAACCTGAGAAATCCGTCCGTTTTCGTCATTTGTTATCGAATCGACTTAAAGCCAGATCGTCACATTATCCGCTCTTCTCTCTGAAACGGTTGTACTTATCATCTGCAAAGCTATGTGGCGTGCTGCGGGATAAAGAGACACTAAAAGTAACATAGTAGAACACAGATGAAGCTTCTAAGTTGATGTAATAGCCAGTAAGAAGTAGCACAATTCAAATTTTAGTTATCGATTATTGACTATTTATCAGTTTTTGGTGGCTTGGACATGAGATAGGACCTTAACACTTTGCATGAAAGGAGGTCTAGCAGCACGGGAGAATGTGAAAAGTGTTTATATGTAGTAAAAACCTGAGAAATCCATCCGTTTTCGTCATTTGTTATAGAATCGACTTAAAGCCAGTTTGTCACATTGGCCGCTCTTCTGTCTGAAACGGTTATATTTATCGTCTGCAAAGCTATGTCTCGTGCTGCGGTATGCTAGGACATTAAGATTTTGCATGAAACGAGGACTAGCAGAAGCGATGCAAGGGAGAATGTGAAAAGTGTTCATATGTAGTAAAAACCTGAGAAATCCGTCCGTTTTCGTCATTTGTTATCGAATCGACTTAAAGCCAGATCGTCACATTGGCCGCTCTTCTCTCTATAACGATTGTACTTATCGTCTGCAAAACTATGTCGCGTGCTGCGGTATGCTAGGAACTTAAGATTTTGCATGAAAGGAGGACTAGCAGCCGCGTTGCACGGGAGATTGTGAAAAGTGTTCATATGTAGTAAAAACCTGAGAAATCCGTCCGTTTTCTTCATTTGTTATCGAATCGACTTAAAGCCAGATTGTCACATTGGCCGCTCTTCTCACTGAAATGGTTGTACTTATCGTCTGCAAAGCTATGTCGCGTGCTGCGGTATGCGGAGACACTAAAAGCACCATAGTAGAACACAGATGAAGCTTCTAAGTTGTTGTAATATCCAGTATGAAGTAGTACAATTCAAGTTTTAGGTATCGATTATTGACTTTTTAGCTGTCTTTGGTGCCTTGGACATGAGCTATGACCTTAAGATTGTGCCTGAAAGGAGGACTAGCAGACGAGTTGCACGGGAGAATGTGAAAAATGTTCATATGTAGTAAAAACCTGAGAAATCCGTCAGTTTCGTCATTTGTTATCGAATCGACTTAAAGCCAGATCGTCACATTATCCGCTCTTCTCTCTGAAACGGTTGTACTTATCGTCTGCATAGCTATGTAGCGTGCTGCGGTATGCGGAGACACCATAAGCACCGTAGTAGAACACAGATGAAGCTTCTAAGTTCAAGTAAGAGTCACTAAGAAGTAGTACAATTAAGGTTTTCGTTATCGATTATTGACTTTTTACCCTTCTTTGGTGCCTTGGACATGAGCTAGGAACCTTAGATTTTGCATGAAAGGAGGACTAGCGGCCGCGTTGCACGGGAGAATGTGAAAAGTGTTCATATGTAGTAAAAACCTGAGAAATCCGTCTGTGTTCGTCATTTGTTATCGAATCGACTTAAAGCCAGATCGTCATATTGGCCGCTCTTCTCTCTGAAACTGTTGTACTTATCGTCTGCAAAGCTATGTCGCGTGCTGCGGGATGCGGAGACACTCAAAGTACCATAGTAGAACACAGATGAAGCTTCAAAGTTGATGTAATAGCCAGTAAGAAGTAGCACAATTCAAGTTTTAGGTATCGATTATTGACTTTTTAGCAGGCTTTGTTGCCTTGGACATGAGCTAGAACCTTAACACATTGCATGAAAGGAGGACTAGCAGCCGCGTTGCCCGGGAGAATATGAAAAGTGTTCATATGTAGTAAAAACCTGAGAAATCCGACCGTTTTCGTCATTTGTTTTCGAATCGACTTAAAGGCAGATCGTCACATTGGCCGCTCTTGTCTCTGAAACGGTTGTACTTATCGTCTGCAATGCTATGTCGCGTGCTGCGGTATGCGGACACACTAAATGCACCGTAGTGGAACACAGTTGAAGCTTCTAAGTTGATGTAATAGCCAGTAAGAAGTAGTACAATTCAAGTTTTAGGTATCGGTTATCGACATTTTACCATACTTTGGTTCCGTGGACATGAGCTAGGAACTTAAGATTTAGCATAATAGGGTGACTAGCAACCGCGTTGCATGGGAGAATGTGAAAAGTGTTCATATGTAGTAAAAACCTGATAAATCCGTCCGTTTTCGTCATTTGTTTTCGAATCGACTTAAAGCCAGATCGTCACATTGGTCGCTCTTCTCTCTGAAACGGTTGTACTTATCGTCTGCAATGCTATGTCGCGTGCTGCGGTATGCGGAGACACTAAAAGCACCATAGTAGAACACAGATGAAGCTTCTAAGTCGATGTAATAGCCAGGAAGAAGTAGTACAATTCAAGTTTTAGGAATCGATTATTGACTTTTTACCCTCCTTTGGTGCCTTGGACATGAGCTAGGAACGTAAGATTTTGCATGCAAGGAGGACTAGCACCTGCGTTGCACGGGAGAATGTGAAAAGTGTTCATATGTAGTAAAAACCTGAGAAATCCGTCCGTTTTCGTCATTTGTTATCGAATCGACTTAAAGCCAGTTCGTCACATTGGCCGCTCTTCTGTCTGAAACGGTTATATTTATCGTCTGCAAAGCTATGTCGCGTGCTGCGGTATGCTAGGAAATTAAGATTTTGCATGAAAGGAGAACTAGCAGAAGCGTTGCAAGGGAGATTGTGAAAAGTGTTCATATGTAGTAAAAACCTGAGAAATCCTTCCGTTTTCGTCATTTGTTATCGAATCGACTTAAAGCCAGATCGTCACATTATCCGCTCTTCTCTCTGAAAAGGTTGTACTTATCGTCTGCAAAGCTATGTCGCGTGCTGCAGGATGCAGAGACACTAAAAGTAACATAGTTGAACACAGATGAAGCTTCTAAGTTGATGTAATAGCCAGTAAGAAGTAGCACAATTCAAATTTTAGTTATCGATTATTGACTTTTTATCTGTTTTTGGTGGCTTGGACATGAGCTAGGACCTTATCACTTTGCATGAAAGGAGGTCTAGCAGCCGAGTTGCACGGGAGAATGTGAAAAGTGTTTATATGTAGTAAAAACATGAGAAATCCATCCGTTTTCGTTATTTGTTATCGAATCGACTTAAAGCCAGATCGTCACATTGGCCGCTTTTCTCTCTGAGACGGTTACATTTATCATCTGCAAAGCTATGTCGCGTGCTGCGGTATGCGGAGACACTAATGAAAAAAGGACTCGCAGCCGCGTTGCAAGGGAGAATGTGAAAAGTGTTCATATGTAGTAAAAACCTGAGAAATCCGTCCGTTTTCGTCATTTGTTATACAATCGACTTAAAGCCAGATCGTCACATTGGCCGCTCTTCTGTCTGAATCGGTTACATTTGTCGTCTGCAAAGCTAATTCGCGTGCTGCGATATGCGGAGACAATAAAAGCACCATAGTAGAACACAGATGAAGCTTCTAAGTTGATGTAATAGCCAGTAAGAAGTAGTACAATTCAAGTTTTAGGAATCGATTATTGACTTTTTACCCTTCTTTGGTTCCTTGGACATGAGCCAGGAACATAAGATTTAGCATAAGAGGAGGACTAGCAGCCGCGTTGCACAGGAGAATGTGAAAAGTGTTCATATGTAGTAAAAACCTGAGAAATCCGTCCGTTTTCGTCATTTGTTATCGAATCGACTTAAAGCCAGTTCGTCACATTGGCCGCTCTTCTGTCTGAAACGGTTATATTTATCGTCTGCAAAGCTATGTCGCGTGCTGCGGTATGCTAGGAAATTATGATTTTGCATGAAAGGAGGACTAGCAGAAGCGTCGCAAGGGAGATTGTGAAAAGTGTTCATATGTAGTAAAAACCTGAGAAATCCGTCCGTTTTCGTCATTTGTTATCGAATCGACTTAAAGCCAGATCGTCACATTATCCGCTCTTCTCTCTGAAACGGTTGTACTTATCATCTGCAAAGCTATGTGGCGTGCTGCGGGATAAAGAGACACTAAAAGTAACATAGTAGAACACAGATGAAGCTTCTAAGTTGATGTAATAGCCAGTAAGAAGTAGCACAATTCAAATTTTAGTTATCGATTATTGACTATTTATCAGTTTTTGGTGGCTTGGACATGAGATAGGACCTTAACACTTTGCATGAAAGGAGGTCTAGCAGCACGGGAGAATGTGAAAAGTGTTTATATGTAGTAAAAACCTGAGAAATCTATCCGTTTTCGTCATTTGTTATCGAATCGACTTAAAGCCAGTTTGTCACATTGGCCGCTCTTCTGTCTGAAACGGTTATATTTGTCGTCTGCAAAGCTATGTCGCGTGCTGCGGTATGCTAGGAAATTAAGATTTTGCATGAAACGAGGACTAGCAGAAGCGATGCAAGGGAGATTGTGAAAAGTGTTCATATGTAGTAAAAACCTGAGAAATCCGTCCGTTTTCGTCATTTGTTATCGAATCGACTTAAAGCCAGATCGTCACATTGGCCGCTCTTCTCTCTATAACGATTGTACTTATCGTCTGCAAAACTATGTCGCGTGCTGCGGTATGCTAGAAACTTAAGATTTTGCATGAAAGGAGGACTAGCAGCCGCGTTGCACGGGAGATTGTGAAAAGTGTTCATATGTAGTAAAAACCTGAGAAATCCGTCCGTTTTCTTCATTTGTTATCGAATCGACTTAAAGCCAGATTGTCACATTGGCCGCTCTTCTCACTGAAATGGTTGTACTTATCGTCTGCAAAGCTATGTCGCGTGCTGCGGTATGCGGAGACACTAAAAGCACCATAGTAGAACACAGATGAAGCTTCTAAGTTGTAATATCCAGTATGAAGTAGTACAATTCAAGTTTTAGGTATCGATTATTGACTTTTTAGCTGTCTTTGGTGCCTTGGACATGAGCTATGACCTTAAGATTCTGCCTGAAAGGAGGACTAGCAGACGAGTTGCACGGGAGAATGTGAAAAATGTTCATATGTAGTAAAAACCTTAGAAATCCGTCAGTTTCGTCATTTGTTATCGAATCGACTTAAAGCCAGATCGTCACATTATCCGCTCTTCTCTCTGAAACGGTTGTACTTATCGTCTACATAGCTATGTAGCGTGCTGCGGTATGCGGAGACACCATAAGCACCGTAGTAGAACACAGATGAAGCTTCTAAGTTCAAGTAAGAGTCACTAAGAAGTAGTACAATTAAGGTTTTCGTTATCGATTATTGCCTTTTTACCCTTCTTTGGTGCCTTGGACATGAGCTAGGAACCTTAGATTTTGCATGAAAGGAGGACTAGCAGCCTCGTTGCACGGGAGAATGTGAAAAGTGTTCATATGTAGTAAAAACCTGAGAAATCCGTCCGTGTTCGTCATTTGTTATCGAATCGACTTAAAGCCAGATCGTCATATTGGCCGCTCTTCTCTCTGAAACTGTTGTACTTATCGTCTGCAAAGCTATGTCGCGTGCTGCGGGATGCGGAGACACTCAATGTACCATAGTAGAACACAGATGAAGCTTCAAAGTTGATGTAATAGCCAGTAAGAAGTAGCACAATTCAAGTTTTAGGTATTGATTATTGACTTTGTAGCAGGCTTTGTTGCCTTGGACATGAGCTAGAACCTTAACACATTGCATGAAAGGAGGACTAGCAGCCGCGTTGCCCGGGAGAATATGAAAAGTGTTCATTTGTAGTAAAAACCTGAGAAATCCGACCGTTTTCGTCATTTGTTTTCGAATCGACTTAAAGCCAGATCGTCACATTGGCCGCTCTTGTCTCTGAAACGGTTGTACTTATCGTCTGCAATGCTATGTCGCGTGCTGCGGTATGCGGACACACTAAATGCACCATAGTAGAACACAGTTGAAGCTTCTAAGTTGATGTAATAGCCAGTAAGAAGTAGTACAATTCAAGTTTTAGGTATCGATTATCGACATTTTACCCTACTTTGGTTCCGTGGACATGAGCTAGGAACTTAAGATTTAGCATAATAGGGTGACTAGCAACCGCGTTGCATGGGAGAATGTGAAAAGTGTTCATATGTAGTAAAAACCTGAGAAATCCGTCCGTTTTCGTCATTTGTTTTCGAATCGACTTAAAGCCAGATCGTCACATTATCCGCTCTTCTCTCTGAAAAGGTTGTACTTATCGTCTGCAAAGCTATGTCGCGTGCTGCAGGATGCAGAGACACTAAAAGTAACATAGTTGAACACAGATGAAGCTTCTAAGTTGATGTAGTAGCCAGTAAGAAGTAGCACAATTCAAATTTTAGTTATCGATTATTGACTTTTTATCTGTTTTTGGAGGCTTGGACATGAGCTAGGACCTTATCACTTTGCATGAAAGGAGGTCTAGCAGCCGAGTTGCACGGGAGAATGTGAAAAGTGTTTATATGTAGTAAAAACATGAGATATCCATCCGTTTTCGTTATTTGTTATCGAATCGACTTAAAGCCAGATCGTCACATTGGCCGCTTTTCTCTCTGAGACGGTTACATTTATCATCTGCAAAGCTATGTCGCGTGCTGCGGTATGCGGAGACACTAATGAAAAAAGGACTCGCAGCCGCGTTGCAAGGGAGAATGTGAAAAGTGTTCATATGTAGTGAAAACCTGAGAAATACGTCCGTTTTCGTCATTTGTTATACAATCGACTTAAAGCCAGATCGTCACATTGGCCGCTCTTCTGTCTGAATCGGTTACATTTGTCGTCTGCAAAGCTAATTCGCGTGCTGCGATATGCGGAGACAATAAAAGCACCATAGTAGAACACAGAAGAAGCTTCTAAGTTGAAACAATAGCCAGTAAGAAGCGGTACAATTCAAGTTTTGATTATCGATAATTGATTTTTAGATGGCTTTGGTGCCTTGGACATGAGGTGGAACCTTAAGATTTTTGCATGAAAGGAGGACTAGCTGCCGCGTTGCACGGGAGAATGTGAAAAGGGTTCATATGTAGTAAAAACCTGATAAATCCGTCCGTTTTCGTCATTTGTTATCGAATCGACTTCAAGCCAGATCGTCACATTGGCCGCTTTTCTCTCTGAGACGGTTACATTTATCGTCTGCAAAGCTATGTCGCGTGCTGCGGTATGCGTAGACACTAAAAGCACCATAGTAGAACACAGAAGAAGCTTCTAAGTTGAAGCAATAGCCAGTAAGAAGCAGTACAATTCAAGTTTTGGTTGTCAATTATTGATTTTCTGCCGGCTTTGGTGACTTGGACATAAGGTGGAATCTTAAGATTTTGCATGAAAGGAGGACTAGCTGCCGCGTTGCACGGGAGAATGTGAAAAGGGTTCATATGTAGTAAAAACCTGATAAATCCGTCCGTTTTCGACATATGTTATCGAATCGACTTAACGCCAGATCGTCACATTGGCCGCTTTTCTCTCTGAGGCGGTTACATTTATCGTCTGCAAAGCTATGTCGCGTGCTGCGGTATGCGGAGACACTAAAAGCACCTTAGTAGAACACAGAAGAAGCTTCTAAGTTGAAGCAATAGCCAGTAAGAAGCAGTACAATTCAAGTTTTGGTTATCGATAATTGATTTTTAGCCGGCTTTGGTGCCTTGGACATGAGGTGGAACCTTAAGATTTTGCATGAAAGGAGGACTAGCTGCCGCGTTGCACGGGAGAATGTGAAAAGGGTTCATATGTAGTAAAAACCTGAGAAATCCGTCTGTTTTCGTCATTTGTTATCGAATCGACTTAAAGCCAGATCGTCACATTGGCCTCTCTTCTCTCTGAGACGGTTACATTAATCGTCTGCAAAGCAAAGTCGCGTGTTGCGGAATACGGAGACTCTAAAAGAACCATAGTAGAACACAGAAGAAGCTTCTAAGTTGAAGCAATAGCCAGTAAGCAGCAGTACAATTAAAGTTTTGGTTATCGATTATTGATTTTTAGCCGGCCTTGGTTCTTTGGACATTAGGTGGAACCTGAAGATTTTGCTTGAAAGGAGGACTAGCAGCCCCGTTGCACAGGAGAATGTGAAAAGTAAAAACCTGAGAAATCAGTCCGTTTTCGTCATTTGTTATCGAATCGACTTAAAGCCAGATCGTCACATTGGCCGCTTTTCTCTCTGAGACGGTTACATTTATCGTCTGCAAAGCTATGTCGCGTGCTGCGTTATGCGGAAACACTAAAAGCACCATAGTAGAACACAGAAGAAGCTTCTAAGTTGAAGCAATAGTCCGTAAGAAGCAGTACAATTCAAGTTTTGGTTATCGATAATTGATTTTTAGCCGGCTTTGGTGCCTTTGATATGAGGTGGAACCTTAAGATTTTGCATGAAAGGAGGACTAGCAGCCGCGGTGCACGGGAGAATGTGAAAAGGGTTCATATGTAGTGAAAATGTGAGAAATCCGTCCGTTTTCGTCATTTATTATCGAATCGAATTAAAGCCAGATCGTCACACTGGCCGCTCTTCTCTCTGAAACGGTTACATTTATCGTGTGCAAAGCTATGTCGCGTGCTGCGGTATGCGGAGACACTAAAAGGACCATAGTAGAACACAGAAGAAGAGAAGAAGCTTCTAAGTTGAAGCAATAGCCAGTAAAAAGTAGTACAATTCAAGTTTTAGTTGTCGATTATTCACTTTTTAGCCGGCTTTGGTGGCTTGGACATGACCTAGGACCTTAAGATTTTGCATGAAATGAGGACTAGCAGCCCCGTTGCACGGGAGAATGTGAAAAGGGTTCATATGTAGTAAAAACCTGAGAAATCCGTCCGTTTTCGACATATGTTATCGAATCGACTTAACGCCAGATCGTCACATTGGCCGCTTTTCTCTCTGAGACGGTTACATTTATCGTCTGCAAAGCTATGTCGCGTGCTGCGGTATGCAGAGACACTAAAAGCACCATAGTAGAACACAGAAGAAGCTTCTAAGTTGAAGCAATAGCCAGTAAGCAGCAGTACAATTAAAGTTTTGGTTATCGATTATTGGTTTTTAGCCGGCTTTGGCTCTTTGGACATGAGGTGGAACCTGAAGATTTTGCTTGAAAGGAGGACTAGCAGCCCCGTTGCACAGGAGAATGTGAAAAGTAAAAACCTGAGAAATCCGTCCGTTTTGGTCATTTGTTTTCGAATCGACTTAATGCCAGATGTTCACATTGGCCGCTTTTCTCTCTGAGACTGTTACATTTATAGTCTGCAAAGCTATGTCGCGTGCTACGGTATGCGGAAACACTAAAAGCACCATAGTACAACACATAAGAAGTTTCTAAGTTGAAGCAATAGTCAGTAAGAAGTAGTACAATTCAAGTTTTGGTTATCGATTATTGACTTTTAGCCGGCTTTGGTGGCTTGGACATGACCTAGGACCTTAAGATTTTGCATGAAAGGAGGACTAGCAGCCGCGTTGCACGGGAGAATGTGAAAATGGTTCATATGTAGTAAAACCCTGAGAAATCCGTCCGTTTTCTTCATTTGCTATCGAATCGACTTAAAGCCAGATCGTCACATTGGCCGCTTTTCTCTCTGAGACGGTTACATTTATCGTCTGCTAAGATATGTCGCGTGCTGCGGTAAGAGGAAACACTAAAAGCTCCATAGTAGAACAAAGAAGAAGCTTCTAAGTTGAAGTAATAGCCAGAAAGATGTAGTACAATTCAAGTTTTAGTTGTCGATTATTCACTTTTTAGCCGCCTTTGGTGGCTTGGACATGACCTAGGAGCTTAAGATTTTGCATGAAAGGAGGACTAGCAGCCGCGTTGCACGGGAGAATGTGAAAAGGGTTCATATGTAGTAAATACCTGAGAAATCCGTCCGTTTTCGTCTTTGTTATCGAATCGACTTAAAGCCAGATCGTCACACTGGCCGCTCTTCTCTCTGAATCAGTTACATTTATCGTCTGCAAAGCTATGTCGCGTGCTGCGGTATGCGGAGACACTAAAACACCATAGTAGAACACATAAGAAGTTTCTAAGTTGAAGCAATAGTCAGTAAGAAGTAGTACAATTCAAGATTTAGTTGTCGATTATTGACTTTTAGCCGGCTTTGGTGGCTTGGATATGACCTAGGACCTTAAGATTTTGCATGAAAGGAGGACTAGCAGCCGCGTTGCAAGGAAGAATGTGAAAATGGTTCATATGTAGTAAAAACCTGAGAAATCCGTCCGTTTTCTTCATTTGCTATCGAATCGACTTAAAGCCAGATCGTCACATTGGCCGCATTTCTCTCTGAGACGGTTACATTTATCGTCTGCTAAGATATGTCTCGTGCTGCGGTAAGCGGAAACACTAAAAGCTCCATAGTAGAACACAGAAGAAGCTTCTAAGTTGAAGTAATAGCCAGTAAGATGTAGTACAATTCAAGTTTTAGTTGTCGATTATTCACTTTTTAGCCGGCTTTGGTGGCTTGGACATGTCCTAGGACCTTAAGATTTTGCATGAAAGGAGGACTAGCAGTCGCGTTGCGCGGGAGAATGTGAAAAGGGTTCATATGTAGTAAAAACCTGAGAAATCCGTCCGTTATCGTCATTTGTTATCGAATCGACTTCAAGCCAGATCGTCACATTGGCCGCTTTTCTCTCTGAGCCGGTTACATTTATCCTCTGCAAAGCTATGTCGCGTGCTGCGGTATGCAGAGACACTAAAAGCACCATAGTAGAACACAGAAGAAGCTTCTAAGTTGAAGCAATAGCCAGTAAGAAGCAGTACAATTAAAGTTTAAGTTATCGATTATTGATTTTTAGCCGGCTTTGGTGCCTTGGACATGAGGTGGAACCTTAAGATTTTGCATGAAAGGAGGACTAGCAGCCGCGTTGCACGGGAGAATGTGAAAAGGGATCATATGTAGTAAAAACGTGAGAAATCCGTCTGTTTTCGTCATTTGTTATCGAATCGACTTAAAGCCAGATCGTCACATTGGCCTCTCTTCTCTCTGAGACGGTTACATTTATCGTCTGCAAAGCAATGTCGCGTGTTGCGGTATACGGAAATTCTAAAAGCACCATAGTAGAACACAGAAAAAGCTTCTAAGTTGAAGCAATAGCCAGTAAGCAGCAGTACAATTAAAGTTTTGGTTACCGATTATTGATTTTTAGCCGGCTTTGGTTCTTTGGACATGAGGTGGAACCTGAAGATTTTGCTTGAAAGGAGGACTAGCAGCCCCGTTGCACAGGAGAATGTGAAAATGGTTCATATGTTGTAAAAACCTGACAAATCCGTCCGTTTTCTTCATTTGCTATCGAATCGACTTAAAGCCAGATCGTCACACTGGCCGCTCTTCTCTCTGAAACGGTTACATTTATCGTGTGCAAAGCTATGTCGCGTGCTGCGGTATGCGGAAACACTAAAAGCACCATAGTAGAACACATAAGAAGTTTCTAAGTCGAAGCAATAGTCAGTAAGAAGCAGTACAATTCAAGTTTTGGTTATCGATTATTGACTTTTAGCCGGCTTTGGTGGCTTGGAAATGACCTAGGACCTTAAGATGTTGCATGAAAGGAGGACTAGCAGCCGCGTTGCACGGGAGAATGTGAAAAGGGTTCATATGTAGTAAAAACCTGAGAAATCCGTCCGTTTTCGTCATTTGTTATCGAATCGACTTAAAGCCAGATCGTCACATTGGCCGCTTTTCTCTCTGAGACGGTTACATTTATCGACTGCAAAGCTGTGTTGCGTGCTGCGGTATGCAGAGACACTAAAAGCACCATAGTAGAACACAGAAGAAGCTTCTAAGTTAAAGCAATAGTCCGTAAGAAGCAGTACAATTCAAGTATTGGTTATCGATAATTGATTTTTAGCAGGCTTTGGTGCCTTGGACATGAGGTGGAACCTTAAGATTTTGCATGAAAGGAGGACTAGCAGCCGCGTTGCACGGGAGAATGTGAAAAGGGTTCATATGTAGTGAAAACCTGAGAAATCCGTCCGCTTTCGTCATTTGTTATCGAATCGACTTAAAGCCAGATCGTCACATTGGCCGCTCTTCTCTCTGAAACGGTTACATTTATCGTGTGCAAAGCTATGTCGCGTGCTGCGGTATGTGGAGACACTAAAAGCACCATAGTAGAACACAGAAGAAGCTTCTAAGTTGAAGCAATAGCCAGTAAGAAGTAGTACAATTCAAGTTTTAGTTGTCGATTATTCACTTTTTAGCCGGCTTTGGTAGCTTGGACATGACCTAGGACCTTAAGATTTTGCATGAAAGGAGGACTAGCAGCCCCGTTGCACGGGAGAATGTGAAAAGGGTTCATATGTAGTGAAAACCTGAGAAATCCGTCCGCTTTCGTCATTTGTTATCGAATCGACTTAAAGCCAGATCGTCACATTGGCCGCTCTTCTCTCTGAAACGGTTACATTTATCGTGTGCAAAGCTATGTCGCGTGCTGCGGTATGCGGAGACACTAAAAGCACCATAGTAGAACACAGAAGAAGAGAAGAAGCTTCTAAGTTGAAGCAATAGCTAGTAAGAAGTAGTACAATTCAAGTTTTAGTTCTCGATTATTCACTTTTTAGCCGGCTTGGTGGCTTGGACATGACCTATGACCTTAAGATTTTGCATGAAAGGAGGACTAGCAGCCGCGTTGCACGGGAGAATGTGAAAATTGTCATATGTAATAAAAACCTGAGAAATCCGTCCGTTTTCGTCATTTGTTATCGAATCGACTTAAAGCCAGATCGTCACGTTGGCCGCTCTTCTCTCTGAGACGGTTACATTCATCGACTGCAAAGCTATGTCGCGTGCTGCGGTATGTGGAGACACTAAAAGCACCATAGTAGAACACAGAAGAAGCTTCTAAGTTGAAGCAATAGCCAGTAAGAAGTAGTACAATTCAAGTTTTAGTTGTCGATTATTCACTTTTTAGCCGGCTTTGGTAGCTTGGACATGACCTAGGACCTTAAGATTTTGCATGAAAGGAGGACTAGCAGCCCCGTTGCACGGGAGAACGTAAAAAGTGTTCATATGTAGTAAAAACCTGAGAAATCCGTCCGTTTTCGTCATTTGTTATCGAATCGACTTAAAGCCAGATCGTCACATTGGCCGCTTTTCTCTTTGAGACGGTTACATTTATCGTCTGCAAAGCTATGTCGCGTGCTGCGGTATGCCGAAACACTAAAAGCACCATAGTAGAACACAGATGAAGCTTCTAAGTTGAAGCAATAGCCAGTAAGAAGCAGTACAATTAAAGTTTTGGTTATCGATTATTGATTTTTAGCCGGCCTTGGTTCTTTGGACATGAGGTGGAACCTGAAGATTTTGCTTGAAAGGAGGACTAGCAGCCCCGTTGCACAGGAGAATGTGTAAAGTAAAAACCTGAGAAATCAGTCCGTTTTCGTCATTTGTTATCGAATCGACTTCAAGCCAGATCGTCACATTGGCCGCTTTTCTCTCTGAGCCGGTTACATTTATCGTCTGCAAAGCTATGTCGCGTGCTGCGGTATGCCGAAACACTAAAAGCACCATAGTAGAACACAGATGAAGCTTCTAAGTGTAAGCAATAGCCAGTAAGAAGCAGTACAATTAAAGTTTTGGTTATCGATTATTGATTTTTAGCCGGCCTTGGTTCTTTGGACATGAGGTGGAACCTGAAGAATTTGCTTGAAAGGAGGACTAGCAGCCCCGTTGCACAGGAGAATGTGTAAAGTAAAAACCTGAGAAATCAGTCCGTTTTCGTCATTTGTTATCGAATCGACTTCAAGCCAGATCGTCACATTGGCCGCTTTTCTCTCTGAGCCGGTTACATTTATCGTCTGCAAAGCTATGTCGCGTGCTGCGGTATGCAGAGACACTAAAAGCACCATAGTAGAACACAGAAGAAGCTTCTAAGTTGAAGCAATAGCCAGTAAGAAGCAGTACAATTCAAGTTTTGGTTGTCAATTATTGATTTTTGGCCGGCTTTGGTGCGTTGGACATAAGGTGGAATCTTAAGATTTTGCATGAAAGGAGGACTAGCTGCCGCGTTGCACGGGAGAATGTGAAAAGGGTTCATATGTAGTAAAAACCTGAGAAATCCGTCCGTTTTCGTCTTTGTTATCGAATCGACTTAAAGCCAGATCGTCACATTGGCCGCTCTTCTCTCTGAATCGGTTACATTTATCGTCTGCAAAGCTATGTCGCGTGCTGCGGTATGCGGAGACACTAAAAGCACCATAGTAGAACACAGAAGAAGCTTCTAAGTTGAAGCAATAGCCAGTAAGAAGTAGTACAATTCAAGTTTTGGTTGTCGATTATTCACTTTTTAGCCGGCTTTGGTGGCTTGGACATGACCTAGGACCTTAAGATTTTGCATGAAAGGAGGACCAGCAGTCGCGTTGCACGGGAGAATGTGAAAAGGGTTCATATGTAGTAAAAACCTGAGAAATCAGTCCGTTATCGTCATTTGTTATCGAATCGAATTCAAGCCAGATCGTCACATTGGCCGCTTTTCTCCCTGAGCCGGTTACATTTATCGTCTGCAAAGCTATGTCGCGTGCTGCGGTATGCAGAGACACTAAAAGCACCATAGTAGAACACAGAAGAAGCTTCTAAGTTGAAGCAATAGCCAGTAAGAAGCAGTACAATTAAAGTTTTATTTATCGATTATTGATTTATAGCCGGCCTTGGTCCTTTGGACATGAGGTGGAACCTTAAGATTTTGCATGAAAGGAGGACTAGCAGCCGCGTTGCACGGGAGAATGTGAAAAGGGATCATATGTAGTAAAAACGTGAGAAATCCGTCTGTTTTCGTCATTTGTTATCGAATCGACTTAAAGCCAGATCGTCACATTGGCCTCTCTTCTCTCTGAGACGGTTACATTTATCGTCTGCAAAGCAATGTCGCGTGTTGCGGTATACGGAAATTCTAAAAGCACCATAGTAGAACACAGAAAAAGCTTCTAAGTTGAAGCAATAGCCAGTAAGCAGCAGTACAATTAAAGTTTTGGTTATCGATTATTGATTTTTAGCCGGCTTTGGTTCTTTGGACATGAGGTGGAACCTGAAGATTTTGCTTGAAAGGAGGACTAGCAGCCCCGTTGCACAGGAGAATGTGAAAATGGTTCATATGTTGTAAAAACCTGACAAATCCGTCCGTTTTCTTCATTTGCTATCGAATCGACTTAAAGCCAGATCGTCCCACTGGCCGCTCTTCTTTCTGAAACGGTTACATTTATCGTGTGCAAAGCTATGTCGCGTGCTGCGGTATGCGGAAACACTAAAAGCACCATAGTAGAACACATAAGAAGTTTCTAAGTCGAAGCAATAGTCAGTAAGAAGCAGTACAATTCAAGTTTTGGTTATCGATTATTGACTTTTAGCCGGCTTTGGTGGCTTGGAAATGACCTAGGACCTTAAGATGTTGCATGAAAGGAGGACTAGCAGCCGCGTTGCCCGGGAGAATGTGAAAAGGGTTCATATGTAGTAAAAACCTGAGAAATCCGTCCGTTTTCGTCATTTGTTATCGAATCGACTTAAAGCCAGATCGTCACATTGGCCGCTTTTCTCTCTGAGACGGTTACATTTATCGACTGCAAAGCTGTGTTGCGTGCTGCGGTATGCAGAGACACTAAAAGCACCATAGTAGAACACAGAAGAAGCTTCTAAGTTAAAGCAATAGTCCGTAAGAAGCAGTACAATTCAAGTATTGGTTATCGATAATTGATTTTTAGCAGGCTTTGGTGCCTTGGACATGAGGTGGAACCTTAAGATTTTGCATGAAAGGAGGACTAGCAGCCGCGTTGCACGGGAGAATGTGAAAAGGGTTCATATGTAGTGAAAACCTGAGAAATCCGTCCGCTTTCGTCATTTGTTATCGAATCGACTTAAAGCCAGATCGTCACATTGGCCGCTCTTCTCTCTGAAACGGTTACATTTATCGTGTGCAAAGCTATGTCGCGTGCTGCGGTATGCGGAGACACTAAAAGCACCATAGTAGAACACAGAAGAAGAGAAGAAGCTTCTAAGTTGAAGCAATAGCTAGTAAGAAGTAGTACAATTCAAGTTTTAGTTCTCGATTATTCACTTTTTAGCCGGCTTGGTGGCTTGGACATGACCTATGACCTTAAGATTTTGCATGAAAGGAGGACTAGCAGCCGCGTTGCACGGGAGAATGTGAAAATTGTCATATGTAATAAAAACCTGAGAAATCCGTCCGTTTTCGTCATTTGTTATCGAATCGACTTAAAGCCAGATCGTCACGTTGGCCGCTCTTCTCTCTGAGACGGTTACATTCATCGACTGCAAAGCTATGTCGCGTGCTGCGGTATGTGGAGACACTAAAAGCACCATAGTAGAACACAGAAGAAGCTTCTAAGTTGAAGCAATAGCCAGTAAGAAGTAGTACAATTCAAGTTTTAGTTGTCGATTATTCACTTTTTAGCCGGCTTTGGTAGCTTGGACATGACCTAGGACCTTAAGATTTTGCATGAAAGGAGGACTAGCAGCCCCGTTGCACGGGAGAACGTAAAAAGTGTTCATATGTAGTAAAAACCTGAGAAATCCGTCCGTTTTCGTCATTTGTTATCGAATCGACTTAAAGCCAGATCGTCACATTGGCCGCTTTTCTCTTTGAGACGGTTACATTTATCGTCTGCAAAGCTATGTCGCGTGCTGCGGTATGCCGAAACACTAAAAGCACCATAGTAGAACACAGATGAAGCTTCTAAGTTGAAGCAATAGCCAGTAAGAAGCAGTACAATTAAAGTTTTGGTTATCGATTATTGATTTTTAGCCGGCCTTGGTTCTTTGGACATGAGGTGGAACCTGAAGATTTTGCTTGAAAGGAGGACTAGCAGCCCCGTTGCACAGGAGAATGTGTAAAGTAAAAACCTGAGAAATCAGTCCGTTTTCGTCATTTGTTATCGAATCGACTTCAAGCCAGATCGTCACATTGGCCGCTTTTCTCTCTGAGCCGGTTACATTTATCGTCTGCAAAGCTATGTCGCGTGCTGCGGTATGCCGAAACACTAAAAGCACCATAGTAGAACACAGATGAAGCTTCTAAGTGTAAGCAATAGCCAGTAAGAAGCAGTACAATTAAAGTTTTGGTTATCGATTATTGATTTTTAGCCGGCCTTGGTTCTTTGGACATGAGGTGGAACCTGAAGAATTTGCTTGAAAGGAGGACTAGCAGCCCCGTTGCACAGGAGAATGTGTAAAGTAAAAACCTGAGAAATCAGTCCGTTTTCGTCATTTGTTATCGAATCGACTTCAAGCCAGATCGTCACATTGGCCGCTTTTCTCTCTGAGCCGGTTACATTTATCGTCTGCAAAGCTATGTCGCGTGCTGCGGTATGCAGAGACACTAAAAGCACCATAGTAGAACACAGAAGAAGCTTCTAAGTTGAAGCAATAGCCAGTAAGAAGCAGTACAATTCAAGTTTTGGTTGTCAATTATTGATTTTTGGCCGGCTTTGGTGCGTTGGACATAAGGTGGAATCTTAAGATTTTGCATGAAAGGAGGACTAGCTGCCGCGTTGCACGGGAGAATGTGAAAAGGGTTCATATGTAGTAAAAACCTGAGAAATCCGTCCGTTTTCGTCATTTGTTATCGAATCGACTTAAAGCGAGATCGTCACATTGGCCGCTTTCCTCTCTGAGTCGGTTACATTTATCGTCTGCAAAGCTATGTCGCGTGCTTGCGGTATGCGGAGACACTAAAAGCACCATATTAGAACACAGAAGAAGCTTCTAAGTTGAAGCAATAGCCAGTAAGAAGCAGTACAATTCAAGTTTTGGTTATAAATTATTGATTTTTGTCCGGCTTTGTTGCCTTGGACATAAGGTGGAATCTTAAGATTTTGCATGAAAGGAGGACTAGCAGCCGCGTTGCACGGGAGAATGTGAAAAGGGTTCATATGTAGTAAAAACCTGAGAAATCCGTCCGTTTTCGTCTTTGTTATCGGATCGACTTAAAGCCAGATCGTCACATTGGCCGCTCTTCTCTCTGAATCGGTTACATTTATCGTCTGCAAAGCTATGTCGCGTGCTGCGGTATGCGGAGACACTAAAAGCACCATAGTAGAACACAGAAGAAGCTTCTAAGTTGAAGCAATAGCCAGTAAGAAGTAGTACAATTCAAGTTTTGGTTGTCGATTATTTACTTTTTAGCCGGCTTTGGTGGCTTGGACATGACCTAGGACCGTAAGATTTTGCATGAAAGGAGGACTAGCAGTCACGTTGCACGGGAGAATGTGAAAAGGGTTCATATGTAGTAAAAACCTGAGAAATCCGTCCGTTATCGTCATTTGTTATCGAATCGAATTCAAGCCAGATCGTCACATTGGCCGCTTTTCTCTCTGAGACGGTTACATTTATCGTCTGCAAAGCTATGTCGCGTGCTGCGGTATGCAGAGACACTAAAAGCACCATAGTAGAACACACAAGAAGCTTCTAGGTTGAAGCAATAGCCAGTAAGAAGCAGTACAATTAAAGTTTTATTATCGATTATTGATTTATAGCCGGCCTTCGTCCTTTGGACATGAGGTGGAACCTGAAGATTTTGCTTGAAAGGAGGACTAGCAGCCCCGTTGCACAGGAGAATGTGAAAAGTAAAAACCTGAGAAATCAGTCCGTTTTCGTCATTTGTTATCGAATCGACTTAAAGCCAGATCGTCACATTGGCCGCTTTTCTCTCTGAGACGGTAACATTTATCGTCTGCAAAGGTATGTCGCGTGCTGCGGTATGCGGAGACTCTAAAAGCACCATAGTAGAACACAGAAGAAGCTCCTAAGTTGAAGCAATAGCCAGTAAGAAGCAGTACAATTCAAGTTTTGGTTATCGATTATTGATTTTTAGCGGCTTTGATGCCTTGGACATGAGGTGGAACCTTAAGTTTTTGCATGAAAGGAGGACTAGCAGCCGTGTTGCACGGGAGAATGTGAAAAGGGGTCATATGTAGTAAAAACCTGAGAAATCCGTCCGTTATCGTCATTTGTTATCGAATCGACTTCAAGCCAGATCGTCATATTGGCCGCTTTTCTCCCTGAGACGGTTACATTTATCGTCTGCAAAGCTATGTTGCGTGCTGCGGTATGCAGAGACACTAAAAGCACCATAGTAGAACACAGAAGAAGCTTCTAAGTTGAAGTAATAGCCAGTAAGAAGTAGTACAATTCAAGTTTTAGTTGTCGATTATTCACTTTTTAGCCGGCTTTGGTGGCTTGGACATGACCTAGGACCTTAAGATTTTGCATGAAAGGAGGACTTGCGGCCGTGTTGCAAGGGAGAATGTGAAAAGTGTTCATATGTAGTAAAAACCTGAGAAATCCGTCCGTTTTGGTCATTTGTTTTCGAATCGACTTAATGCCAGATGTTCACATTGGCCGCTTTTCTCTCTGAGACGGTTACATTTATAGTCTGCGAAGCTATGTCGCGTGCTACGATATGCGGAAACACTAAAAGCACCATAGTAGAACACAGAAGAAGCTTCTAAGTTGAAGCAATAGTCCGTAAGAAGCAGTACAATTCAAGTTTTGGTTATCGGTAATTGATTTTTAGCCGGCTCTGGTGCCTTTGATATGAGGATGAACCTTAAGATTTTGCATGAAAGGAGGACTAGCAGCCGCGTTGCACGGGAGAATGTGAAAAGGGTTCATATGTAGTGAAAACCTGAGAAATCCGTCCGTTTTCGTCATTTGTTATCGAATCGACTTAAAGCCAAATCGTCACACTCTCCGCTCTTCTCTCTGAAACGGTTACATTTATTGTGTGCAAAGCTATGTCGCGTGCTGCGGTATGCGGAGACACTAAAAGCACCATAGTAGAACACAGAAGAAGAGAAGAAGCTTCTAAGTTGAAGCAATAGCCAGTAAGAAGTAGTACAATTCAAGTTTTAGTTGTCGATTATTCACTTTTTAGCCGGCTTTGGTGGCTTGGACATGACCTAGGACCTTAAGATTTTGCATGAAAGGAGGAATAGCAGCCGCGTTGCACGGGAGAATGTGAAAAGTTTCCATATGTAGTAAAAACCTGAGAAATCCGTCCGTTATCGTCATTTGTTATCGAATCGACTTCAAGCCAGATCGTCACATTGGCCGCTTTTCTCTCTGAGACGGTTACATTCATCGCCTGCAAAGCTATGTTGCGTGCTGCGGTATGCAGAGACACTAAAAGCACCATAGTAGAACACAGAAGAAGCTTCTAAGTAGATGTAATAGCCAGTAAGAGGTAGTACAATTCAAGTTGTAGTTGTCGATTATTCACTTTTTAGCCGGCTTTGGTGGCTTGGACAAGACCTAGGATATTAAGATTTTGCATGAAAGGAGGACTTGCTGCCGTGTTGCACGGGAGAATGTGAAAAGTGTTCATATGTAGTAAAAACCTGAGAAATCCATCCGTTTTCGTCATTTTTTATCGAATCGACTTAATGCCAGATGTTCACATTGGCCGCTTTTCTCTCTGAGACGGTTACATTTATAGTCTGCAAAGCTGTGTTGCGTGCTGCGGTATGCAGAGACACTAAAAGCACCATAGTAAAACACAGAAGAAGCTTCTAAGTTGAAGCAATAGCCAGTAAGAAGCAGTACAATTCAAGTTTTGGTTATCGATAATTGATTTTTAGCCAGCTTGGTGGCTTGGACATGACCTATGACCTTAAGATTTTGCATGAAAGGAGGCCTAGCAGCCGCGTTGCACGGGAGAATGTGAAAATTGTCATATGTAATAAAAACCTGGGAAGTCCGTCCGTTTTCGTCATTTGTTATCGAATCGACTTAAAGCCAGATCGTCACATTGGCCGCTCTTCTCTCTGAGACGGTTACATTCATCGACTGCAAAGCTATGTCGCGTGCTGCGGAATGTGGAGACACTAAAAGCACCATAGTAGAACACAGAAGAAGCTTCTAAGTTGAAGCAATAGCCAGTAAGAAGTAGTACAATTCAAGTTTTAGTTGTCGATTATTCACTTTTTAGCCGGCTTTGGTAGCTTGGACATGACCTAGGACCTTAAGATTTTGCATGAAAGGAGGACTAGCAGCCCCGTTGCACGGGAGAATGTGAAAAGTGTTCATATGTAGTAAAAACCTGAGAAATCCGTCCGTTTTCGTCATTTGTTATCGAATCGACTTAAAGCCAGATCGTCACATTGGCCGCTTTTCTCTTTGAGACGGTTACATTTATCGTCTGCAAAGCTATGTCGCGTACTGCGGTATGCGGAGATACTAAAAGCACCATAGTAGAACACAGAAGAGTCTTCTAAGTTGAAGCAATAGCCAGTAAGGAGCAGTACAATTCAAGTTTTGGTTATCGATTATTGATTTTTAGCCGGCTTTGGTGCCTTGGACATGAGGTGGAACCTTAACATTTTGCATGAAAGGAGGACTAGCAGCCGCGTTGCACGGGAGAATGTGAAAATTGTCATATGTAATAAAGACCTGAGAAATCCGTCCGTTTTCGTCATTTGTTATCGAATCGACTTATAGCCAGATCGTCACTTTGGCCGCTCTTCTCTCTGAAACGGTTACATTTATCGTGTGCAAAGCTATGTCGCGTGCTGCTGTATGCTGAGACACTAAAAGCACCATAGTAGAACACAGAAGAAGAGAAGAAGCTTCTAAGTTGAAGCAATAGCCAGTAAGAAGTAGTACAATTCAAGTTTTAGTTGTCGATGATTCACTTTTTAGCCGGCTTTGGTGGCTTGGACATGACCTAGGACCTTAAGATTTTGCATGAAAGGAGGACTAGCAGCCGCGTTGCACGGGAGAATGTGAAAATTGTTCATATGTAATAAAAACCTGAGAAATCCTTCCGTTTTCGTCATTTGTTATCGAATCGACTTAAAGCCAGATCGTCACATTGGCCGCTCTTCTCTCTGAGACGGTTACATTTATCGTCTGCAAAGCTATGTCGCGTGCTGCGGTATGCGGAGACACTAAAAGCACCATAGTAGAACACAGAAGAATCTTCTAAGTTGAAGCAATACTCAGTAAGAAGCAGTACAATTCAAGATTTGGTTATCGATTGTTGATTTTTAGCTGGCCTTGGTGCCTTGGACATGATGTGGAACCTTAAGATTTTGCATGAAAGGAGGACTAGCAGCCGCGTTGCACGGGAGAATGTAAAAAGGGTTCATTAGTTGTAAAAACCTGAGAAATCCGTCCGTTCTCGTCATTTGTTATTGAATCGACGTAAAGCCAGATCGTCACATTGGCCGCTCTTCTCTCTGAAACGGTTACATTCATCGTTTGCAAAGCTATGTCGCGTGCTGCGGTATGCGGAGACACTAAAAGCACCATAGAAGAACACAGAAGAAGCTTCTAAGTTGAAGCAATAGCCAGTAAGAAGCAGTACAATTCAAGTTTTGGTTATCGATAATTGATTTTTAGCCAGCTTGGTGGCTTGGACATGACCTATGACCTTAAGATTTTGCATGAAAGGAGGCCTAGCAGCCGCGTTGCACGGGAGAATGGGAAATTGTTCATATGTAATAAAAACCCGAGAAATCCGTCCGTTTTCGTCATTTGTTATCGAATCGACTTAAAGCCAGATCGTCACATTGGCCGCTCTTCTCTCTGAGACGGTTACATTCATCGACTGCAAAGCTATGTCGCGTGCTGCGGTATGTGGAGACTCTAAAAGCACCATAGTAGAACACAGAAGAAGCTTCTAAGTTGAAGCAATAGCCAGTAAGAAGTAGTACAATTCAAGTTTTAGTTGTCGATTATTCACTTTTTAGCCGGCTTTGGTAGCTTGGACATGACCTAGAACCTTAAGATTTTGCATGAAAGGAGGACTAGCAGCCCCGTTGCACGGGAGAATGTGAAAATTGTTCATATGTAGTAAAAACCTGAGAAATCCGTCCGTTTTCGTCATTTGTTATCGAATCGACTTAAAGCCAGATCGTCACATAGGCCGCTTTTCTCTTTGAGACGGTTACATTTATCGTATGCAAGGCTATGTCGCGTTCTGCGGTATGCGGAGATACTAAAAGCACCATAGTAGAACACAGAAGAGTCTTCTAAGTTGAAGCAATAGCCAGTAAGAAGCAGTACAATTCAAGTTTTGGTTATCGATTATTGATTTTTAGCCGGCTTTGGTGCCTTGGATATGAGGTGGAACCTTAACATTTTGCATGATAGGAGAACTAGCAGCCGCGTTGCACGGGAGAATGTAAAAATTGTCATATGTAAGAAAGACCTGAGAAATCCGTCCGTTTTCGTCATTTGTTATCGAATCGACTTAAAGCCAGATCGTCACTTTGGCCGCTCTTCTCTCTGAAACGGTTACATTTATCGTGTGCAAAGCTATGTCGCGTGCTGCTGTATGCTGAGACACTAAAAGCACCATAGTAGAACACAGAAGAAGAGAAGAAGCTTCTAAGTTGAAGCAATAGCCAGTAAGAAGTAGTACAATTCAAGTTTTAGTTGTCGATGATTCACTTTTTAGCCGGCTTTGGTGGCTTGGACATAACCTAGGACCTTAAGATTTTGCATGAAAGGAGGACTAGCAGCCGCGTTGCACGGGAGAATGTGAAAATTGTTCATATGTAATAAAAACCTGAGAAATCCTTCCGTTTTCGTCATTTGTTATCGAATCGACTTCAAGCCAGATCATCACATTGGCCGCTCTTCTCTCTGAGACGGTTACATTTATCGTCTGCAAAGCTATGTCGCGTGCTGCGGTATGCGGAGACACTAAAAGCACCATAGTAGAACACAGAAGAATCTTCTAAGTTGAAGCAATACTCAGTAAGAAGCAGTACAATTCAAGATTTGGTTATCGATTGTTGATTTTTAGCTGGCCTTGGTGCCTTGGACATGATGTGGAACCTTAAGATTTTGCATGAAAGGAGGACTAGCAGCCGCGTTGCACGGGAGAGTGTAAAAAGGGTTCATTAGTTGTAAAAACCTGAGAAATCCGTCCGTTTTCGTCATTTGTTATTGAATCGACGTAAAGCCAGATCGTCACATTGGCCGCTCTTCTCTCTGAAACGGTTACATTCATCGTCTGCAAAGCTATGTCGCGTGCTGCGGTATGCGGAGACACTAAAAGCACCATAGTAGAACACAGAAGAAGCTTCTAAGTTGAAGCAATAGCCAGTAAGAAGTAGTACAATTCAAGTTTTAGTTGTCGATTATTCAATTTTAGCTGGCTTTGGTGGCTTGGACATGACCTAGGACCTTACGATTTTGCATGAAAGGAGGACTAGCATCCGCGTTGCACGGGAGAATGTGAAACTTGTTCATATGTAATAAAAACCTGAGAAATCCGTCCGTTTTCGTCATTTGTTATCGAATCGACTTAAAGCCAGATCGTCACATTGGCCGCTCTTCACTATGAGACGGTTACATTTATCGTCTGCAAAGCTATGTCGCGTGCTACGGTATGCGGAGACACTAAAAGCACCATAGTAGAACACAGAAGAAGCTTCTAAGTTGAAGCAATAGTCCGTAAGAAGCAATACAGTTCAAGTTTTGGTTATCGATTATTGATTTTTAGCGGCTTTGATGCCTTGGACATGAGGTGGAACCTTAAGTTTTTGCATGAAAGGAGGACTAGCAGCCGTGTTGCACGGGAGAATGTGAAAAGGGGTCATATGTAGTAAAAACCTGAGAAATCCGTCCGTTATCGTCATTTGTTATCGAATCGACTTCAAGCCAGATCGTCAAATTGGCCGCTTTTCTCCCTGAGACGGTTACATTTATCGTCTGCAAAGCTATGTTGCGTGCTGCGGTATGCAGAGACACTAAAAGCACCATAGTAGAACACAGAAGAAGCTTCTAAGTTGAAGTAATAGCCAGTAAGAAGTAGTACAATTCAAGTTTTAGTTGTCGATTATTCACTTTTTAGCTGGCTTTGGTGGCTTGGACATGACCTAGGACCTTAAGACTTTGCATGAAAGGAGGACTTGCGGCCGTGTTGCAAGGAAGAATGTAAAAAGTGTTCATATGTAGTAAAAAGCTGAGAAATCCGTCCGTTTTGGTCATTTGTTTTCGAATCGACTTAAAGCCAGATCGTCACACTCTCCGCTCTTCTCTCTGAAACGGTTACATTTATTGTGTGCAAAGCTATGTCGCGTGCTGCGGTATGCGGAGACACTAAAAGCACCATAGTAGAACACAGAAGAAGAGAAGAAGCTTCTAAGTTGAAGCAATAGCCAGTAAGAAGTAGTACAATTCAAGTTTTAGTTGTCGATTATTCACTTTTTAGCCGGCTTTGGTGGCTTGGACATGACCTAGGACCTTAAGATTTTGCATGAAAGGAGGACTAGCAGCCGCGTTGCACGGGAGAATGTGAAAAGTTTTCATATGTAGTAAAAACCTGAGAAATCCGTCCGTTATCGTCATTTGTTATCGAATCGACTTCAAGCCAGATCGTCACATTGGCCGCTTTTCTCTCTGAGACGGTTACATTCATCGCCTGCAAAGCTATGTTGCGTGCTGCGGTATGCAGAGACACTAAAAGCACCATAGTAGAACACAGAAGAAGCTTCTAAGTAGATGTAATAGCCAGTAAGAGGTAGTACAATTCAAGTTGTAGTTGTCGATTATTCACTTTTTAGCCGGCTTTGGTGGCTTGGACAAGACCTAGGATATTAAGATTTTGCATGAAAGGAGGACTTGCTGCCGTGTTGCACGGGAGAATGTGAAAAGTGTTCATATGTAGTAAAAACCTGAGAAATCCATCCGTTTTCGTCATTTTTTATCGAATCGACTTAATGCCAGATGTTCACATTGGCCGCTTTTCTCTCTGAGACGGTTACATTTATAGTCTGCAAAGCTGTGTTGCGTGCTGCGGTATGCAGAGACACTAAAAGCACCATAGTAGAACACAGAAGAAGCTTCTAAGTTGAAGCAATAGCCAGTAAGAAGCAGTACAATTCAAGTTTTGGTTATCGATAATTGATTTTTAGCCAGCTTGGTGGCTTGGACATGACCTATGACCTTAAGATTTTGCATGAAAGGAGGCCTAGCAGCCGCGTTGCACGGGAGAATGTGAAAATTGTCATATGTAATAAAAACCTGGGAAGTCCGTCCGTTTTCGTCATTTGTTATCGAATCGACTTAAAGCCAGATCGTCACATTGGCCGCTCTTCTCTCTGAGACGGTTACATTCATCGACTGCAAAGCTATGTCGCGTGCTGCGGTATGTGGAGACACTAAAAGCACCATAGTAGAACACAGAAGAAGCTTCTAAGTTGAAGCAATAGCCAGTAAGAAGTAGTACAATTCAAGTTTTAGTTGTCGATTATTCACTTTTTAGCCGGCTTTGGTAGCTTGGACATGACCTAGGACCTTAAGATTTTGCATGAAAGGAGGACTAGCAGCCCCGTTGCACGGGAGAATGTGAAAAGTGTTCATATGTAGTAAAAACCTGAGAAATCCGTCCGTTTTCGTCATTTGTTATCGAATCGACTTAAAGCCAGATCGTCACATTGGCCGCTTTTCTCTTTGAGACGGTTACATTTATCGTCTGCAAAGCTATGTCGCGTACTGCGGTATGCGGAGATACTAAAAGCACCATAGTAGAACACAGAAGAGTCTTCTAAGTTGAAGCAATAGCCAGTAAGGAGCAGTACAATTCAAGTTTTGGTTATCGATTATTGATTTTTAGCCGGCTTTGGTGCCTTGGACATGAGGTGGAACCTTAACATTTTGCATGAAAGGAGGACTAGCAGCCGCGTTGCACGGGAGAATGTGAAAATTGTCATATGTAATAAAGACCTGAGAAATCCGTCCGTTTTCGTCATTTGTTATCGAATCGACTTATAGCCAGATCGTCACTTTGGCCGCTCTTCTCTCTGAAACGGTTACATTTATCGTGTGCAAAGCTATGTCGCGTGCTGCTGTATGCTGAGACACTAAAAGCACCATAGTAGAACACAGAAGAAGAGAAGAAGCTTCTAAGTTGAAGCAATAGCCAGTAAGAAGTAGTACAATTCAAGTTTTAGTTGTCGATGATTCACTTTTTAGCCGGCTTTGGTGGCTTGGACATGACCTAGGACCTTAAGATTTTGCATGAAAGGAGGACTAGCAGCCGCGTTGCACGGGAGAATGTGAAAATTGTTCATATGTAATAAAAACCTGAGAAATCCTTCCGTTTTCGTCATTTGTTATCGAATCGACTTAAAGCCAGATCGTCACATTGGCCGCTCTTCTCTCTGAGACGGTTACATTTATCGTCTGCAAAGCTATGTCGCGTGCTGCGGTATGCGGAGACACTAAAAGCACCATAGTAGAACACAGAAGAATCTTCTAAGTTGAAGCAATACTCAGTAAGAAGCAGTACAATTCAAGATTTGGTTATCGATTGTTGATTTTTAGCTGGCCTTGGTGCCTTGGACATGATGTGGAACCTTAAGATTTTGCATGAAAGGAGGACTAGCAGCCGCGTTGCACGGGAGAATGTAAAAAGGGTTCATTAGTTGTAAAAACCTGAGAAATCCGTCCGTTTTCGTCATTTGTTATTGAATCGACGTAAAGCCAGATCGTCACATTGGCCGCTCTTCTCTCTGAATCGGTTACATTCATCGTTCGCAAAGCTATGTCGCGTGCTGCGGTATGCGGAGACACTAAAAGCACCATAGTAGAACACAGAAGAAGCTTCTAAGTTGAAGCAATAGCCAGTAAGAAGCAGTACAATTCAAGTTTTGGTTATCGATAATTGATTTTTAGCCAGCTTGGTGGCTTGGACATGACCTATGACCTTAAGATTTTGCATGAAAGGAGGCCTAGCAGCCGCGTTGCACGGGAGAATGGGAAATTGTTCATATGTAATAAAAACCCGAGAAATCCGTCCGTTTTCGTCATTTGTTATCCAATCGACTTAAAGCCAGATCGTCACATTGGCCGCTCTTCTCTCTGAGACGGTTACATTCATCGACTGCAAAGCTATGTCGCGTGCTGCGGTATGTGGAGACTCTAAAAGCACCATAGTAGAACACAGAAGAAGCTTCTAAGTTGAAGCAATAGCTAGTAAGAAGTAGTACAATTCAAGTTTTAGTTGTCGATTATTCACTTTTTAGCCGGCTTTGGTAGCTTGGACATGACCTAGAACCTTAAGATTTTGCATGAAAGGAGGACTAGCAGCCCCGTTGCACGGGAGAATGTGACAATTGTTCATATGTAGTAAAAACCTGAGAAATCCGTCCGTTTTCGTCATTTGTTATCGAATCGACTTAAAGCCAGATCGTCACATAGGCCGCTTTTCTCTTTGAGACGGTTACATTTATCGTATGCAAGGCTATGTCGCGTTCTGCGGTATGCGGAGATACTAAAAGCACCATAGTAGAACACAGAAGAGTCTTCTAAGTTGAAGCAATAGGCAGTAAGAAGCAGTACAATTCAAGTTTTGGTTATCGATTATTGATTTTTAGCCGGCTTTGGTGCCTTGGATATGAGGTGGAACCTTAACATTTTGCATGAAAGGAGGACTAGCAGCCGCGTTGCACGGGAGAATGTGAAAATTGTCATATGTAAGAAAGACCTGAGAAATCCGTCCGTTTTCGTCATTTGTTATCGAATCGACTTAAAGCCAGATCGTCACTTTGGCCGCTCTTCTCTCTGAAACGGTTACATTTATCGTGTGGAAAGCTATGTCGCGTGCTGCTGTATGCTGAGACACTAAAAGCACCATAGTAGAACACAGAAGAAGAGAAGAAGCTTCTAAGTTGAAGCAATAGCCAGTAAGAAGTAGTACAATTCAAGTTTTAGTTGTCGATGATTCACTTTTTAGCCGGCTTTGGTGGCTTGGACATAACCTAGGACCTTAAGATTTTGCATGAAAGTAGGACTAGCAGCCGCGTTGCACGGGAGAATGTGAAAATTGTTCATATGTAATAAAAACCTGAGAAATCCTTCCGTTTTCGTCATTTGTTATCGAATCGACTTAAAGCCAGATCATCACATTGGCCGCTCTTCTCTCTGAGACGGTTACATTTATCGTCTGCAAAGCTATGTCGCGTGCTGCGGTATGCGGAGACACTAAAAGCACCATAGTAGAACACAGAAGAAGCTTCTAAGTTGAAGCAATAGCCAGTAAGAAGTAGTACAATTCAAGTTTTAGTTGTCGATTATTCAATTTTAGCCGGCTTTGGTGGCTTGGACATGACCTAGGACCTTACGATTTTGCATGAAAGGAGGACTAGCATCCGCGTTGCACGGGAGAATGTGAAACTTGTTCATATGTAATAAAAACCTGAGAAATCCGTCCGTTTTCGTCATTTGTTATCGAATCGACTTAAAGCCAGATCGTCACATTGGCCGCTCTTCACTATGAGACGGTTACATTTATCGTCTGCAAAGCTATGTCGCGTGCTACGGTATGCGGAGACACTAAAAGCACCATAGTAGAACACAGAAGAAGCTTCTAAGTTGAAGCAATAGTCCGTAAGAAGCAATACAGTTCAAGTTTTGGTTATCGATAATTGATTTTTAGCCGGCTTTGGTGCCTTGGACATGAGGTGGTACCTTAAGATTTTGCATGAAGGGAGGACTAGCAGCCGCGTTGCACGGGAGAATGTGAAAAGGGTTCATATGTAGTGAAAACCTGAGAAATCCGTCCGCTTTCGTCATTTGTTATCGAATCGACTTAAAGCCAGATCGTCACATTGGCCGCTCTTCTCTCTGAAACGGTTACATTTATCGTGTGCAAAGCTATGTCGCGTGCTGCGGTATGCGGAGACACTAAAAGCACCATAGTCGAACACAGAAGAAGAGAAGAAGCTTCTAAGTTGAAGCAATAGCTAGTAAGAAGTAGTACAATTCAAGTTTTAGTTCTCGATTATTCACTTTTTAGCCGGCTTGGTGGCTTGGACATGACCTATGACCTTAAGATTTTGCATGAAAGGAGGACTAGCAGCCGCGTTGCACGGGAGAATGTGAAAATTGTCATATGTAATAAAAACCTGAGAAATCCGTCCGTTTTCGTCATTTGTTATCGAATCGACTTAAAGCCAGATCGTCACGTTGGCCGCTCTTCTCTCTGAGACGGTTACATTCATCGACTGCAAAGCTATGTCGCGTGCTGCGGTATGTGGAGACACTAAAATCACCATAGTAGAACACAGAAGAAGCTTCTAAGTTGAAGCAATAGCCAGTAAGAAGTAGTACAATTCAAGTTTTAGTTGTGGATTATTCACTTTTTAGCCGGCTTTGGTAGCTTGGACATGACCTAGGACCTTAAGATTTTGCATGAAAGGAGGACTAGCAGCCCCGTTGCACGGGAGAACGTAAAAAGTGTTCATATGTAGTAAAAACCTGAGAAATCCGTCCGTTTTCGTCATTTGTTATCGAATCGACTTAAAGCCAGATCGTCACATTGGCCGCTTTTCTCTTTGAGACGGTTACATTTATCGTCTGCAAAGCTATGTCGCGTGCTGCGGTATGCGGAGACACTAAAAGCACCATAGTAGAACACAGATGAAGCTTCTAAGTTGAAGCAATAGCCAGTAAGAAGCAGTACAATTAAAGTTTTGGTTATCGATTATTGATTTTTAGCCGGCCTTGGTTCTTTGGACATGAGGTGGAACCTGAAGATTTTGCTTGAAAGGAGGACTAGCAGCCCCGTTGCACAGGAGAATGTGTAAAGTAAAAACCTGAGAAATCAGTCCGTTTTCGTCATTTGTTATCGAATCGACTTCAAGCCAGATCGTCACATTGGCCGCTTTTCTCTCTGAGCCGGTTACATTTATCGTCTGCAAAGCTATGTCGCGTGCTGCGGTATGCCGAAACACTAAAAGCACCATAGTAGAACACAGATGAAGCTTCTAAGTTGAAGCAATAGCCAGTAAGAAGCAGTACAATTAAAGTTTTGGTTATCGATTATTGATTTTTAGCCGGCCTTGGTTCTTTGGACATGAGGTGGAACCTGAAGATTTTGCTTGAAAGGAGGACTAGCAGCCCCGTTGCACAGGAGAATGTGTAAAGTAAAAACCTGAGAAATCAGTCCGTTTTCGTCATTTGTTATCGAATCGACTTCAAGCCAGATCGTCACATTGGCCGCTTTTCTCTCTGAGCCGGTTACATTTATCGTCTGCAAAGCTATGTCGCGTGCTGCGGTATGCAGAGACACTAAAAGCACCATAGTAGAACACAGAAGAAGCTTCTAAGTTGAAGCAATAGCCAGTAAGAAGCAGTACAATTCAAGTTTTGGTTGTCAATTATTGATTTTTGGCCGGCTTTGGTGCCTTGGACATAAGGTGGAATCTTAAGATTTTGCATGAAAGGAGGACTAGCTGCCGCGTTGCACGGGAGAATGTGAAAAGGGTTCATATGTAGTAAAAACCTGAGAAATCCGTCCGTTTTCGTCTTTGTTATCGAATCGACTTAAAGCCAGATCGTCACATTGGCCGCTCTTCTCTCTGAATCGGTTACATTTATCGTCTGCAAAGCTATGTCGCGTGCTGCGGTATGCGGAGACACTAAAAGCACCATAGTAGAACACAGAAGAAGCTTCTAAGTTGAAGCAATAGCCAGTAAGAAGTAGTACAATTCAAGTTTTGGTTGTCGATTATTCACTTTTTAGCCGGCTTTGGTGGCTTGGACATGACCTAGGACCTTAAGATTTTGCATGAAAGCAGGACCAGCAGTCGCGTTGCACGGGAGAATGTGAAAAGGGTTCATATGTAGTAAAAACCTGAGAAATCCGTCCGTTATCGTCATTTGTTATCGAATCGAATTCAAGCCAGATCGTCACATTGGCCGCTTTTCTCTCTGAGCCGGTTACATTTATCGTCTGCAAAGCTATGTCGCGTGCTGCGGTATGCAGAGACACTAAAAGCACCATAGTAGAACACAGAAGAAGCTTCTAAGTTGAAGCAATAGCCAGTAAGAAGCAGTACAATTAAAGTTTTATTTATCGATTATTGATTTATAGCCGGCCTTGGTCCTTTGGACATGAGGTGGAACCTGAAGATTTTGCTTGAAAGGAGGACTAGCAGCCCCGTTGCACAGGAGAATGTGAAAAGTAAAAACCTGAGAAATCAGTCCGTTTTCGTCATTTGTTATCGAATCGACTTGAAGCCAGATCGGCACATTGGCCGCTTTTCTCTCTGAGACGGTTACATTTATCGTCTGCAAAGCTATGTCGCGTGCTGCGGTATGCGGAGACACTAAAAGCACCATAGTAGAACACAGAAGAAGATTCTAAGTTGAAGCAATAGCCAGTAAGGAGTAGTACAATTCAAGTTTTGGTTGTCGATTATTCACTTTTTAGCCGGCTTTGGTGGCTTGGACATGACCTAGGACCTTAAGATTTTGCATGAAAGGAGGACTAGCAGCCGCGTTGCACGGGAGAATGTGAAAAGTGTTCATATGTAGTAAAATACTGAGAAATCCGTCCGTTATAGTCATTTGTTATCGAATCGACTTCAAGCCAGATCGTCACATTGGCCGCTTTTCTCTCTGAGCCGGTTACATTTACCGTCTGCAAAGCTATGTCGCGTGCTGCGGTATGCAGAGACACTAAAAGCACCATAGTAGAACACAGAAGAAGCTTCTAAGTTGAAGTAATAGCCAGTAAGAAGTAGTACAATTGAAGTTTTAGTTGTCGATTATTCACTTTTTAGCCGGCTTTGGTGGCTTGGACATGACCTAGGACCTTAAGATTTTGCATGAAATGAGGATTAGCAGCCCCGTTGCACGGGAGAATGTGAAAAGGGTTCATATGTAGTAAAAACCTGAGAAATCCGTCCGTTTTCGACATATGTTATCGAATCGACTTAACGCCAGATCGTCACATTGGCCGCTTTTCTCTCTGAGACGGTTACATTTATCGTCTGCAAAGCTATGTCGCGTGCTGCGGTATGCGGAGACACTAAAAGCACCATAGTAGAACACAGAGGAAGCTTCTAAGTTGAAGCAATAGCCACTAAGAAGCAGTACAATTCAAGTTTTGGTTGTCAATTATTGATTTTTGGCCGGCTTTGGTGCCTTGGACATAAGGTGGAATCTTAAGATTTTGCATGAAAGGAGGACTAGCTGCCGCGTTGCACGGGAGAATGTGAAAAGGGTTCATATGTAGTAAAAACCTGAGAAATCCGTCCGTTTTCGTCTTTGTTATCGAATCGACTTAAAGCCAGATCGTCACATTGGCCGCTCTTCTCTCTGAATCGGTTACATTTATCGTCTGCAAAGCTATGTCGCGTGCTGCGGTATGCGGAGACACTAAAAGCACCATAGTAGAACACAGAAGAAGCTTCTAAGTTGAAGCAATAGCCAGTAAGAAGTAGTACAATTCAAGTTTTGGTTGTCGATTATTCACTTTTTAGCCGGCTTTGGTGGCTTGGACATGACCTAGGACCTTAAGATTTTGCATGAAAGGAGGACTAGCAGTCGCGTTGCACGGGAGAATGTGAAAAGGGTTCATATGTAGTAAAAACCTGAGAAATCCGTCCGTTATCGTCATTTGTTATCGAATCGAATTCAAGCCAGATCGTCACATTGGTCGCTTTTCTCTCTGAGCCGGTTACATTTATCGTCTGCAAAGCAATGTCGCGTGCTGCGGTATGCAGAGACACTAAAAGCACCATAGTAGAACACAGAAGAAGCTTCTAAGTTGAAGCAATAGCCAGTAAGAAGCAGTACAATTAAAGTTTTATTTATCGATTATTGATTTATAGCCGGCCTTGGTCCTTTGGACATGAGGTGGAACCTGAAGATTTTGCTTGAAAGGAGGACTAGCAGCCCCGTTGCACAGGAGAATGTGAAAAGTAAAAACCTGAGAAATCAGTCCGTTTTCGTCATTTGTTATCGAATCGACTTGAAGCCAGATCGGCACATTGGCCGCTTTTCTCTCTGAGACGGTTACATTTATCGTCTGCAAAGCTATGTCGCGTGCTGCGGTATGCGGAGACACTAAAAGCACCATAGTAGAACACAGAAGAAGATTCTAAGTTGAAGCAATAGCCAGTAAGGAGTAGTACAATTCAAGTTTTGGTTGTCGATTATTCACTTTTTAGCCGGCTTTGGTGGCTTGGACATGACCTAGGACCTTAAGATTTTGCATGAAAGGAGGACTAGCAGCCGCGTTGCACGGGAGAATGTGAAAAGTGTTAATATGTAGTAAAATACTGAGAAATCCGTCCGTTATAGTCATTTGTTATCGAATCGACTTCAAGCCAGATCGTCACATTGGCCGCTTTTCTCTCTGAGCCGGTTACATTTACCGTCTGCAAAGCTATGTCGCGTGCTGCGGTATGCAGAGACACTAAAAGCACCATAGTAGAACACAGAAGAAGCTTCTAAGTTGAAGTAATAGCCAGTAAGAAGTAGTACAATTGAAGTTTTAGTTGTCGATTATTCACTTTTTAGCCGGCTTTGGTGGCTTGGACATGACCTAGGACCTTAAGATTTTGCATGAAATGAGGATTAGCAGCCCCGTTGCACGGGAGAATGTGAAAAGGGTTCATATGTAGTAAAAACCTGAGAAATCCGTCCGTTTTCGACATATGTTATCGAATCGACTTAACGCCAGATCGTCACATTGGCCGCTTTTCTCTCTGAGCCGGTTACATTTATCGTCTGCAAAGCTATGTCGCGTGCTGCGGTATGCGGAGACACTAAAAGCACCATAGTAGAACACAGAGGAAGCTTCTAAGTTGAAGCAATAGCCACTAAGAAGCAGTACAATTCAAGTTTTGGTTGTCAATTATTGATTTTTGGCCGGCTTTGGTGCCTTGGACATAAGGTGGAATCTTAAGATTTTGCATGAAAGGAGGACTAGCTGCCGCGTTGCACGGGAGAATGTGAAAAGGGTTCATATGTAGTAAAAACCTGAGAAATCCGTCCGTTTTCGTCTTTGTTATCGAATCGACTTAAAGCCAGATCGTCACATTGGCCGCTCTTCTCTCTGAATCGGTTACATTTATCGTCTGCAAAGCTATGCCGCGTGCTGCGGTATGCGGAGACACTAAAAGCACCATAGTAGAACACAGAAGAAGCTTCTAAGTTGAAGCAATAGCCAGTAAGAAGTAGTACAATTCAAGTTTTGGTTGTCGATTATTCACTTTTTAGCCGGCTTTGGTGGCTTGGACATGACCTAGGACCTTAAGATTTTGCATGAAAGGAGGACTAGCAGTCGCGTTGCACGGGAGAATGTGAAAAGGGTTCATATGTAGTAAAAACCTGAGAAATCCGTCCGTTATCGTCATTTGTTATCGAATCGAATTCAAGCCAGATCGTCACATTGGTCGCTTTTCTCTCTGAGCCGGTTACATTTATCGTCTGCAAAGCAATGTCGCGTGCTGCGGTATGCAGAGACACTAAAAGCACCATAGTAGAACACAGAAGAAGCTTCTAAGTTGAAGCAATAGCCAGTAAGAAGCAGTACAATTAAAGTTTTATTTATCGATTATTGATTTATAGCCGGCCTTGGTCCTTTGGACATGAGGTGGAACCTGAAGATTTTGCTTGAAAGGAGGACTAGCAGCCCCGTTGCACAGGAGAATGTGAAAAGTAAAAACCTGAGAAATAAGTCCGTTTTCGTCATTTGTTATCGAATCGACTTAAAGCCAGATCGTCACATTGGCCGCTTTTCTCTCTGAGACGGTTACATTTATCGTCTGCAAAGCTATGTCGCGTGCTGCGATATGCGGAGACACTAAAAGCACCATAGTAGAACACAGAAGAAGCTTCTAAGTTGAAGCAATAGCCAGTAAGAAGCAGTACAATTCAAGTTTTGATTATCGATAATTGATTTTTAGATGGCTTTGGCGCCTTGGACATGAGGTGGAACCTTAAGATTTTGCATGAAAGGAGGACTAGCAGTCGCGTTGCACGGGAGAATGTGAAAAGGGTTCATATGTAGTAAAAACCTGAGAAATCCGTCCGTTTTCGTCATTTGTTATCGAATCGACTTTAAGCCAGATCGTCACATTGGCCGCTCTTCTCTCTGAGACGGTTACATTTATCGTCTGCAAAGCAATGTCGCGTGCTTGCGGTATGCGGAGACACTAAAAGCACCATAGTAGAACACAGAAGAAGCTTCTAAGTTCAAGCAATAGCAAGTAAGAAGCAGTACAATTCAAGTTTTGGTTGTCAATTATTGATTTTTGGCCGGCTTTGGTGCCTTGGACATAAGGTGGATTCTTAAGATTTTTGCATGAAAGGAGGACTAGCTGCCGCGTTGCACGGGAGAATGTGAAAAGGGTTCATATGTAGTAAAAACCTGAGAAATCCGTCCGTTTTCGTCTTTGTTATCGAATCGACTTAAAGCCAGATCGTCACATTGGCCGCTCTTCTCTCTGAATCGGCTACATTTATCGTCTGCAAAGCTATGTCGCGTGCTGCGGTATGCGGAGACACTAAAAGCACCATAGTAGAACACAGAAGAAGCTTCTAAGTTGAAGCAATAGCCAGTAAGAAGTAGTACAATTCAAGTTTTGGTAGTCGATTATTCACTTTTTAGCCGGCTTTGTTGGCTTGGACATGACCTAGGACCTTAAGATTTTGCATGAAAGGAGGACTAGCAGTCGCGTTGCACGGGAGAATGTGAAAAGGGTTCATAAGTAGTAAAAACCTGAGAAATCCGTCCGTTTTCGTCATTTGATATCGAATCGACTTAAAGCCAGATCGTCACATTGGCAGCTTTTCTCTCTGAGATGGTTACATTTATCGTCTGCAAAGCTATGTCGCGTGCTGCGGTATGCGGAGACACTAAGAGCACCATAGTAGAACACAGAAGAAGCTTCTAAGTTGAAGCAAGAGCCAGTAAGAAGCAGTACAATTCAAGTTTTGGTTATCGATTATTGATTTTTGGCCGGCTTTGGTGCCTTGGACACAAGGTGGAATCTTAAGATTTTGCATGAAAGGAGGACTAGCAGCCGCGTTGTACGGGAGAATGTGAAAAGGGTTCATATGTAGTAAAAACCTGAGAAATCCGTCCGTTTTCGTCTTTGTTATCGGATCGACTTAAAGCCAGATCGTCACATTGGCCGCTCTTCTCTCTGAATCGGTTATATTTATCGTCTGCAAAGCTATGTCGCGTGCTGCGGTATGCGGAGACACTAAAAGCACCATAGTAGAACACAGAAGAAGCTTCTAAGTTGAAGCAATAGCCAGTAAGAAGTAGTACAATTCAAGTTTTGGTTGTCGATTATTTACTTTTTAGCCGGCTTTGGTGGCTTGGACATGACCTAGGACCTTAAGATTTTGCATGAAAGGAGGACTAGCAGTCGCGTTGCACGGGAGAATGTGAAAAGGGTTCATATGTAGTAAAAACCTGAGAAATCCGTCCGTTATCGTCATTTGTTATCGAATCGAATTCAAGCCAGATCGTCACATTGGCCGCTTTTCTCTCTGAGACGGTTACATTTATCGTCTGCAAAGCTATGTCGCGTGCTGCGGTATGCAGAGACACTAAAAGCACCATAGTAGAACACACAAGAAGCTTCTAGGTTGAAGCAATAGCCAGTTAGAAGCAGTACAATTAAAGTTTTATTTATCGATTATTGATTTATAGCCGGCCTTCGTCCTTTGGACATGAGGTGGAACCTGAAGATTTTGCTTGAAAGGAGGACTAGCAGCCCCGTTGCACAGGAGAATGTGAAAAGTAAAAACCTGAGAAATCAGTCCGTTTTCGTCATTTGTTATCGAATCGACTTAAAGCCAGATCGTCACATTGGCCGCTTTTCTCTCTGAGACGGTTACATTTATCGTCTGCAAAGGTATGTCGCGTGCTGCGGTATGCGGAGACTCTAAAAGCACCATAGTAGAACACAGAAGAAGCTCCTAAGTTGAAGCAATAGCCAGTAAGAAGCAGTACAATTCAAGTTTTGGTTATCGATTATTGATTTTTAGCGGCTTTGATGGCTTGGACATGAGGTGGAACCTTAAGTTTTTGCATGAAAGGAGGACTAGCAGCCGCGTTGCACGGGAGAATGTGAAAAGGGGTCATATGTAGTAAAAACCTGAGAAATCCGTCCGTTATCGTCATTTGTTATCGAATCGACTTCAAGCCAGATCGTCACATTGGCCGCTTTTCTCCCTGAGACGGTTACATTTATCGTCTGCAAAGCTATGTTGCGTGCTACGATATGCGGAAACACTAAAAGCACCATAGTAGAACACAGAAGAAGCTTCTAAGTTGAAGCAATAGTCCGTAAGAAGCAGTACAATTCAAGTTTTGGTTATCGGTAATTGATTTTTAGCCGGCTCTGGTGCCTTTGATATGAGGATGAACCTTAAGATTTTGCATGAAAGGAGGACTAGCAGCCGCGTTGCACGGGAGAATGTGAAAAGGGTTCATATGTAGTGAAAACCTGAGAAATCCGTCCGTTTTCGTCATTTGTTATCGAATCGACTTAAAGCCAGATCGTAACACTCTCCGCTCTTCTCTCTGAAACGGTTACATTTATTGTGTGCAAAGCTATGTCGCGTACTGCGGTATGCGGAGATACTAAAAGCACCATAGTAGAACACAGAAGAAGAGAAGAAGCTTCTAAGTTGAAGCAATAGCCAGTAAGAAGTAGTACAATTCAAGTTTTAGTTGTCGATGATTCACTTTTTTGCCGGCTTTGGTGGCTTGGACATGACCTAGGACCTTAAGATTTTGCATGAAAGGAGGACTAGCAGCCGCGTTGCACGGGAGAATGTGAAAATTGTTCATATGTAATAAAAACCTGAGAAATCCTTCCGTTTTCGTCATTTGTTATCGAATCGACTTAAAGCCAGATCGTCACATTGGCCGCTCTTCTCTCTGAGACGGTTACATTTATCGTCTGCAAAGCTATGTCGCGTGCTGCGGTATGCGGAGACACTAAAAGCACCATAGTAGAACACAGAAGAATCTTCTAAGTTGAAGCAATACTCAGTAAGAAGCAGTACAATTCAAGATTTGGTTATCGATTGTTGATTTTTAGCTGGCCTTGGTGCCTTGGACATGATGTGGAACCTTAAGATTTTGCATGAAAGGAGGACTAGCAGCCGCGTTGCACGGGAGAATGTAAAAAGTGTTCATTAGTTGTAAAAACCTGAGAAATCCGTCCGTTCTCGTCATTTGTTATTGAATCGACGTAAAGCCAGATCGTCACATTGGCCGCTCTTCTCTCTGAAACGGTTACATTCATCGTTTGCAAAGCTATGTCGCGTGCTGCGGTATGCGGAGACACTAAAAGCACCATAGTAGAACACAGAAGAAGCTTCTAAGTTGAAGCAATAGCCAGTAAGAAGCAGTACAATTCAAGTTTTGGTTATCGATAATTGATTTTTAGCCAGCTTGGTGGCTTGGACATGACCTATGACCTTAAGATTTTGCATGAAAGGAGGCCTAGCAGCCGCGTTGCACGGGAGAATGGGAAATTGTTCATATGTAATAAAAACCCGAGAAATCCGTCCGTTTTCGTCATTTGTTATCGAATCGACTTAAAGCCAGATCGTCACATTGGCCGCTCTTCTCTCTGAGACGGTTACATTCATCGACTGCAAAGCTATGTCGCGTGCTGCGGTATGTGGAGACTCTAAAAGCACCATAGTAGAACACAGAAGAAGCTTCTAAGTTGAAGCAATAGCCAGTAAGAAGTAGTACAATTCAAGTTTTAGTTGTCGATTATTCACTTTTTAGCCGGCTTTGGTAGCTTGGACATGACCTAGAACCTTAAGATTTTGCATGAGAGGAGGACTAGCAGCCCCGTTGCACGGGAGAATGTGAAAAGTGTTCATATGTAGTAAAAACCTGAGAAATCCGTCCGTTTTCGTCATTTGTTATCGAATCGACTTAAAGCCCGATCGTCACATAGGCCGCTTTTCTCTTTGAGACGGTTACATTTATCGTATGCAAGGCTATGTCGCGTTCTGCGGTATGCGGAGATACTAAAAGCACCATAGTAGAACACAGAAGAGTCTTCTAAGTTGAAGCAATAGCCAGTAAGAAGCAGTACAATTCAAGTTTTGGTTATCGATTATTGATTTTTAGCCGGCTTCGGTGCCTTGGATATGAGGTGGAACCTTAACATTTTGCATGAAAGGAGGACTAGCAGCCGCGTTGCACGGGAGAATGTGAAAATTGTCATATGTAAGAAAGACCTGAGAAATCCGTCCGTTTTCGTCATTTGTTATCGAATCGACTTAAAGCCAGATCGTCACTTTGGCCGCTCTTCTCTCTGAAACGGTTACATTTATCGTGTGCAAAGCTATGTCGCGTGCTGCTGTATGCTGAGACACTAAAAGCACCATAGTAGAACACAGAAGAAGAGAAGAAGCTTCTAAGTTGAAGCAATAGCCAGTAAGAAGTAGTACAATTCAAGTTTTAGTTGTCGATGATTCACTTTTTAGCCGGCTTTGGTGGCTTGGACATAACCTAGGACCTTAAGATTTTGCATGAAAGGAGGACTAGCAGCCGCGTTGCACGGGAGAATGTGAAAATTATTCATATGTAATAAAAACCTGAGAAATCCTTCCGTTTTCGTCATTTGTTATCGAATCGACTTAAAGCCAGATCATCACATTGGCCGCTCTTCTCTCTGAGACGGTTACATTTATCGTCTGAAAAGCTATGTCGCGTGCTGCGGTATGCGGAGACACTAAAAGCACCATAGTAGAACACAGAAGAATCTTCTAAGTTGAAGCAATACTCAGTAAGAAGCAGTACAATTCAAGATTTGGTTATCGATTGTTGATTTTTAGCTGGCCTTGGTGCCTTGGACATGATGTGGAACCTTAAGATTTTGCATGAAAGGAGGACTAGCAGCCGCGTTGCACGGGAGAATGTAAAAAGGGTTCATTAGTTGTAAAAACCTGAGAAATCCGTCCGTTTTCGTCATTTGTTATTGAATCGACGTAAAGCCAGATCGTCACATTGGCCGCTCTTCTCTCTGAAACGGTTACATTCATCGTCTGCAAAGCTATGTCGCGTGCTGCGGTATGCGGAGACACTAAAAGCACCATAGTAGAACACAGAAGAAGCTTCTAAGTTGAAGCAATAGCCAGTAAAAAGTAGTACAATTCAAGTTTTAGTTGTCGATTATTCAATTTTAGCCGGCTTTGGTGGCTTGGACATGACCTAGGACCTTACGATTTTGCATGAAAGGAGGACTAGCATCCGCGTTGCACGGGAGAATGTGAAACTTGTTCATATGTAATAAAAGCCTGAGAAATCCGTCCGTTTTCGTCATTTGTTATCGAATCGACTTAAAGCCATATCGTCACATTGGCCGCTCTTCACTATGAGACGGTTACATTTATCGTCTGCAAAGCTATGTCGCGTGCTACGGTATGCGGAGACACTAAAAGCACCATAGTAGAACACAGAAGAAGCTTCTAAGTTGAAGCAATAGTCCGTAAGAAGCAATACAGTTCAAGTTTTGGTTATCGATAATTGATTTTTAGCCGGCTTTGGTGCCTTGGACATGAGGTGGTACCTTATGATTTTGCATGAAAGGAGGACTAGCAGCCGCGTTGCACGGGAGATTGTGAAAAGGGTTCGTATGTAATAAAAACCTGAGAAATCCGTCCGTTTTCGTCATTTGTTATCGAATCGACTTAAAGCCAGATTGTCACATTGGCCACTCTTCTTTCTGAATCGGTTACATTTATCGTCTGCAAAGCTATGTCGCGTGCTGCGGTATGCGGAGACACTAAAAGCACCATAGTAGAACACAGAAGAAGCTTCTAAGTTGAAGCAATAGCCAGTAAGAAGTAGTACAATTCAAGTTTTAGTTGTCGATTATTCAGTTTTTAGCCGGCTTTGGTGGCTTGGACATGACCTAGGACCTTAAGATTTTGCATGAAAGGAGGACTAGCAGCCGCGTTGCACGGGAGAATGTGTAAAGTGTTCATATGTACTAAAAACCTCAGAAATCCGTCCGTTTTCGTCATTTGTTATCGTATCGACTTAAAGCCAGATCGTCACATTGGCCGCTTTTCTCTCTGAGACGGTTACATTTATCGTCTGCAAAGCTATGTCGCGTGCTGCGGTATGCGGAGACACTAAAAGCACCATAGTAGAACACAGAAGAAGCTTCAAAATTGAAGCAATAGCCATAAGAAGCAGTAGAATTCAAGTTTTGGTTATCGATTATTGATTTTTAGCCGGCTTTGGTGCCTTGGACATGAGGTGGAATCTTAAGATTTTGCATCAAGGGAGGACTAGCAGCTGCGTTGCACGGGAGAATGTGAAAAGTGTTCATATGTAGTAAAAACCTGAGAAATCCGTCCGTTTTCGTCATTTGTTATCGAATCGACTTAAAGCCAGATCGTCACATTGGCCACTCGTCTTTCTGAATCGGTTACATTTATCGTCTGCAAAGCTATGTCGCGTGCTGCGGTATGCGGAGACACTAAAAGCACCATAGTAGAACACAGAAGAAGCTTCTAAGTTGAAGCAATAGCCAGTAAGAAGCAGTACAATTCAAGTTTTAGTTGTGGATTATTCACTTTTTAGCCGGCTTTGGTGGCTTGGACATGACCTAGGACCTTAAGATTTTGCATGAAAGGAGGACTAGCATCCGCGTTGCACGGGAGAATGGGAAATTGTTCATATGTAATAAAAACCCGAGAAATCCGTCCGTTTTCGTCATTTGTTATCGAATCGTCTTAAAGCCAGATCGTCACATTGGCCGCTCTTCACTATGAGACGGTTACATTTATCGTCTGCAAAGCTATGTCGCGTGCTGCGGTATGCGGAGACACTAAAAGAACCATAGTAGAAGACAGAAGAAGCTTCTAAGTTGAAGCAATAGCCAGTAAGAAGTAGTAAATTCAAGATTTATTTGTCGATTATTCACTTTTAGCCGGCTTTGGTGGCTTGGACATGGCCTAGGACCTTAAGATTTTGCATGAAAGGAGGACTAGCAGCCGCGTTGCACGGGAGAATGTGAAAAGGGTTCGTATATAATAAAAACCTGAGAAATCCGTCCGGTTTCGTCATTTGTATCGAATCGACTTAAAGCCAGATCGTCACATTGGCCGGTCTTCTCTCTGAAACGGTTACATTTATCGTGTGCAAATCTATGTCGCGTGCTGCGGTATGCGGAGACACTAAAAGCACCATAGTAGAACACAGAAGAAGAGAAGAAGCTTCTAAGTTGAAGCAATAGCCAGTAAGAAGTAGTACAATTCAAGTTTTAGTTGTCGATTATTCACTTTTTAGCCGGCTTTGGTGTCTTGGACATGACCTAGGACCTTAAGATTTTGCATGAAAGGAGGACTAGCGGCCGCGTTGCACGGGAGAATGTGAAAATAGTTCATATGTAATAAAAACCTGAGAAATCCGTCTGTTTTCGTCATTTGTTATCGAATCGACTTAAAGCCAGATCGTCACATTGGCCGCTCTTCTCTCTGAATCGGTTACATATATAGTCTGCAAAGCTATGTCGCGTGCTGCGGTATGCGGAAACACTAAAAGCACCATAGTAGAACACAGAATAAGCTTCTAAGTTGAAGCAATAGTCCGTAAGAAGCAATACAATTCAAGTTTTGGTTATCGATAATTGATTTTTAGCCGGCTTTGGTGCCTTGGACATGAGGTGGAACCTTAAGATTTTGCATGAAAGGAGGACTAGCAGCCGCGTTATACGGGAGAATGTGAAAAGGGTTCGTATGTAATAAACACCTGAGAAATCCGTCCGGTTTCGTCATTTGTTATCGAATCGACTTAAAGCCAGGTCGTCACATTGGCCGCTTTTCTCTCGTAGACGGTTACATTTATCGTCTGCAAAGCTATGTCGCGTGCTACGGTATGCGGAGACACTAAAAGCACCATAGTAGAACACAGAAGAAGCTTCTAAGTTGAAGCAATAGCCAGTAAGAAGCAGTACAATTCAAGATTTGGTTATCGATCATTGATTTTTAGCCGGCTTTGGTGCCTTGGACATAAGGTGGAACCTTAAGATTTGGCATTAAAGGAGGACTAGCAGCCGCGTTGCACGGGAGAATGTGAAAATGGTTCATATGTAGTAAAAACCTGAGAAATCCATCTGTTTTCGTCATTTGTTATCGAATCGACTTAAAGCCAGATCGTCACATTGGCCGCTCTTCTCTCTGAATCGGTTACATATATCGTCTGCAAAGCTATGTCGCGTGCTGCGGTATGCGGAAACACTAAAAGCACCATAGTAGAACACAGAATAAGCTTCTAAGTTGAAGCAATAGTCCGTAAGAAGCAATACAATTCAAGTTTTGGTTATCGATAATTGATTTTTAGCCGGCTTTGGTGCCTTGGACATGAGGTGGAACCTTAAGATTTTGCATGAAAGGAGGACTAGCAGCCGCGTTGCACGGGAGAATGTGAAAAGGGTTCGTATGTAATAAACACCTGAGAAATCCGTCCGGTTTCGTCATTTGTTATCGAATCGACTTAAAGCCAGATCGTCACATTGGCCGCTTTTCTCTCTGAGACGGTTACATTTATCGTCTGCAAAGCTATGTCGCGTGCTGCGGTATGTGGAGACACTAAAAGCACCATAGTAGAACACAGAAGAAGCTTCTAAGTTGAAGTAATAGCCAGTAAGAAGTAGTACAATTCAAGTTTTAGTTGTCGATTATTTAGTTTTTAGCCGGCTTTGGTGGCTTGGACATGACCTAGGACCTTAAGATTTTGCATGTAAGGAGGACTAGCAGCCGCGTTGCACGGGAGAATGTGTAAAGTGTTCAAATGTAATAGAAACCTGAGAAATCCCTCCGTTTTCGTCATTTGTTATCGAATCGACTTCAAGCCAGATCGTTACATTGCCCGCTTTTCTCACTGAGCCGGTTACATTTATCGTCTGCAAAGCTATGTCGCGAGCTGCGGTATGCAGAGACACTAAAAGCACCATAGTAGAACACAGAAGAAGCTTCTAAGTTGAACCAATAGCCAGTAAGAAGCAGTACTATTAAAGTTTGGTTATCGATTATTGATTTTTAGCCGGCCTTGGTTCTTTGGACATGAGGTGGAACCTGAAGATTTTGCTTGAAAGGAGGACTAGCAGCCCCGTTGCACAGGAGAATGTGAAAAGTAAAAACCTGAGAAATCAGTCCGTTTTCGTCATTTGTTATCGAATCGACTTAAAGCCAGATCGTCACATTGGCCGCTTTTCTCTCTGAGACGGTTACATTTATCGTTTGCAAAGCTATGTCGCGTACTGCGGTATGCGGAGACACTAAAAGCACCATAGTAGAACACAGAAGAAGCTTCTAAGTTGAAGTAATAGCCAGTAAGACGTAGTAGAATTCAAGTTTTAATGTCGATTATTCACTTTTTAGCCGGCTTCGGTGGCTTGGGCATGACCTAGGACCTTAAGATTTTGCATGAAAGGAGGACTTGCAGCCGCGTTGCACGGGAGAATGTGCAAAGTGTTCATATGTAGTAAAAACCTGAGAAATCAATCCGTTTTCGTCATTTGTTATCGAATCGACTTAAAGCCAGATCTTCACATTGGCCGCTTTTCTCTCTGAGACGGTTACATTTATCGTCTTCAAAGCTATGTCGCGTGCTGCGGTATGCGGAGACACTAAAAGCACCATAGTAGAACACAGAAAAATCTTCTAAGTTGAAGCAATAGCCAGTAAGAAGCAGTACAATTCAAGTTTTGGTTATCGATTATTGATTTTTAGCCTGCTTTGGTGCCTTGGACATGAGGAGGAACCTTAACATTTTGCATGAAAGGAGGACTAGCAGCCGCGTTGCACGGGAGAATGAGAAAAGTGTTCATATGTAGTAAAAACCTGAGAAATCCGTCCGTTTTCGTCATTTGTTATCGAATCGACTTAAAGCCAGATCGTCACATTTGCCGCTCTTCACTGTGAGACGGTTACATTTATCGTCTGCAAAGCTATGTCGCGTGCTGCGGTATGCGGAGACACTAAAAGCACCATAGTAGAACACAGAAGAATCTTCTAAGTTGAAGCAATACTCAGTAAGAAGCAGTACAATTCAAGATTTGGTTATCGATTGTTGATTTTTAGCTGGCCTTGTTGCCTTGGACATGAGGTGGAACCTTAAGATTTTGCATGAAAGGAGGACTAGCAGCCGCGTTGCACGGGAGAATGTAAAAAAGGGTTCATATGTAGTAAAAACTTGAGAAATCCGTCCGTTTTGTCATTTGTTATCGAATCTACTTAAAGCCTGGTCGTCACATTTGCCGCTTTTCTCTCTGAGACGGTTACATTTATCGTCTGCAAAGCTATGTCGCGTGCTGCGGTATGCGGAAACACTAAAAGCACCATAGTAGAACACAGAAGAAGCTTCTAAGTTGAAGCAATAGTCCGTAAGAAGCAATACAATTCAAGTTTTGGTTATCGATAATTGATTTTTAGCCGGCTTTGGTGCCTTGGACATGAGGTGGAACCTTAAGATTTTGCATGAAAGGAGGACTAGCAGCCGCGTTGCACGGGAGAATGTGAAAAGGTTTCATATGTAGTGAAAACCTGAGAAATCCGACCGTTTTCGTCATTTGTTATCGAATCGACTTAAAGCCAGATCGTCACATTGGCCACTCTTCTTTCTGAATCGGTTACATTTATCGTCTGCAAAGCTATGTCGCGTGCTGCGGTATGCGGAGACACTAAAAGCACCATAGTAGAACACAGAAGAAGCTTCTAAGTTGAAGCAATAGCCAGTAAGAAGTAGTACAATTCAAGTTTTAGTTGTGGATTATTCACTTTTTAGCCCACTTTGGTGGCTTGGACATGACCTAGGACCTTAAGATTTTGCATGAAAGGAGGACTAGCATCCACGTTGCACGGGAGAATGTGAAATTTGTTCATATGTAAAAAAACCTGAGAAATCCGTCCGTTTTCGTCATTTGTTATCGAATCGACAAAGGCAGATCGTCACATTGGCCGCTCTTCACTATGAGACGGTTAGATTTATCGTCTGCAAAGCTATGTCGCGTGCTGCAGTATGCGGAGACACTAAAAGCACCATAGTAGAACACAGATGAAGCTTCTAAGTTGAAGCAATAGCCAGTAAGAAGTAGTAAATTCAAGTTTTAATTGTCGATTAATCACTTTTTAGCCGGCTTTGGTGGCTTGGACATGACCTAGGACCTTAAGATTTTGCATGAAAGGAGGTCTAGCAGCCACGTTGCACGGGGGAATGTGAAAATTGTTCATATGTAATAAAAGCCTGAGAAATCCGACCGTTTTCGTCATTTGTTGTCGAATCGACTTAAAGCCAGATCGTCACATTGGCCGCTCTTCCCTCTGAGACGGTTACATTTATCGTCTGCAAAGCAATGTCGCGTGCTGCGGTATGTGGAGACACTAAAAGCACCATAGTAGAACACAGAAGAAGCTTCTAAGTTGAAGCAATAGCCAGTAAGAAGTAGTACTATTCAAGTTTTAGTTGTCGATTATTCACTTTTTAGCCGGCTTTGGTGGCTTGGACATGACCTAGGACCTTAGGATTTTGCATGAAAGGAGGACTAGCAGCCCCGTTGCATCGGAGAACGTGAAAAGTGTTCATATGTAGTAAAAAACTGAGAAATCCATCCGTTTTCGTCATTTGTTATCGAATCGACTTAAAGCCAGATCGTCATATTGGCCGCTTTTCTCTCTGAGACGGTTGTACTTATCGTCTGCAAAGCTATGTCGCGTGCTGCGGTATGCGGAGACACTAAAAGCACCATAGTAGAGCACAGAAGAAGAGAAGAAGCTTCTAAGTTGAAGCAATAGCCAGTAAGAAGTAGTACAATTCAAGTTTTAGTTGTCTATTATTCACTTTTTAGCCGGCTTTGGTGGCTTGGACATGACCTAGGACCTTAAGATTTTGCATGAAAGGAGTGCTAGCAGCCGCGTTGCACGGGAGAATGTGAAAATTGTTCATATGTAATAGAAACCTGAGAAATCCGTCCGTTTTCGTCATTTGTTATCGAATCGACTTAAAGCCAGATTGTCACATTGGCCGCTCTTCTCTCTGAGACGGTTACATTTATCGTCTGCAAAGCTATGTCGCGTGCTGCGGTGTGTGGAGACACTAAAAGCACCATAGTAGAACACAGAAGAAGCTTCTAAGTTGAAGCAATATCCAGTAAGAAGTAGTACAATTCAAGTTTTAGGTGTCGATTATTCACTTTTTAGCCGGCTTTGGTGGCTTGGACATGACCTAGGACCTTAAGATTTTGCATGAATGGAGGACTAGCAGCCCCGTTGCATTGGAGAATGTGAAAAGTGTTCATATGTAGTAAAAACCTGAGAAATCAATCCGTTTTCGTCATTTGTTATCGAATCGACTTAAAGCCAGATCGTCACATTGGCCGCTTTTCTCTCTGAGACAGTTACATTTATCGTCTTCAAAGCTATGTCGCGTGCTGCCTTATGCGTAGACACTAAAAGCACCATAGTAGAACACAGAAGAAGCTTCTAAGTTGAAGCAATGGCCAGTAAGAAGTAGTAAATTCAAGTTTTAATTGTCGATTAATCACTTTTTAGCCGGCTTTGGTGGCTTGGACATGAGGAGGAACCTTAACATTTTGCATGAAAAGAGGACTAGCAGCCGCGTTGCACGGGAGAATGAGAAAAGTGTTCATATGTAGTAAAAACCTGAGAAATCCGTCCGTTTTCGTCATTTGTTATCGAATCGACTTAAAGCCTGATCGTCACGTTGGCCGCTTTTCTCTCTGAGACGGTGACATTTATCGTCTGCAAAGCTATGTCGCGTACTGCGGTACGCGGAGATACTAAAAGCACCATAGTAGAACACAGAAGAATCTTCTAAGTTGAAGCAATAGCCAGTATGAAGCAGTACAATTCAAGTTTTGGTTATCGATTATTGATTTTTAGCCGGCTTTGGTGCCTTGGACATGAGGAGGAACCTTAACATTTTGCATGAAAGGAGCACTAGCAGTCGCGTTGCACGGGAAAATGAGAAAAGTGTTCATATGTAGTAAAAACCTGAGAAATCCGTCCGTTTTCGTCATTTGTTATCGACTCGATTTAAAGCCAGATCGTCATATTGGCCGCTTTTCTCTCTGAGACGGTTGTACTTATCGTCTGCAAAGCTATGTCGCGTGCTGCGGTATGCGGAGACACTAAAAGCACCATAGTAGAACACAGAAGAATCTTCTAAGTTGAAGCAATACTCAGTAAGAAGCAGTACAATTCAAGATTTGGTTATCGATTGTTGATTTTTAGCTGGCCTTGGTGCCTTGAACATGAGGTGAAACCTTAAGGTTTTGCATGAAAGGAAGACTAGCAGCCGCGTTGCACGGGAGAATGTAAAAAGGTTTCATATGTAGTAAAAACCTGAGAAATCCGTCCGTTTTCGTCATTTGTTATCGAATCGACTTAAAGCCTGGTCGTCACATTGGCCGCTTTTCTCTCTGAGACGGTTACATTTATCGTCTGCAAAGCTATGTCGCGTGCTGCGGTATGCGGAGACACTAAAAGCACCATAGTAGAGCACAGAAGAAGAGAAGAAGCTTCTAAGTTGAAGCAATAGCCAGTAAGAAGTAGTACAATTCAAGTTTTAGTTGTCTATTATTCACTTTTTAGCCGGCTTTGGTGGCTTGGACATGACCTAGGACCTTAAGATTTTGCATGAAAAGAGTGCTAGCAGCCGCGTTGCACGGGAGAATGAGAAAAGTATTCATATGTAGTAATATCCTGAGAAATCCGTCCGTTTTCGTCATTTGTTATCGAATCGACTTAAAGCCAGATTGTCACATTGGCCGCTCTTCTCTCTGAGTCGGTTACATTTATCGTCTGCAAAGCTATGTCGCGTGCTGCGGTGTGTGGAGACACTAAAAGCACCATAGTAGAACACGGAAGAAGCTTCTAAGTTGAAGCAATGGCCAGTAAGAAGTAGTAAATTCAAGTTTTAATTGTCGATTAATCACTTTTTAGCCGGCTTTGGTGGCTTGGACATGAGGAGGAACCTTAACATTTTGCATGAAAAGAGGACTAGCAGCCGCGTTGCACGGGAGAATGAGAAAAGTATTCATATGTAGTAATATCCTGAGAAATCCGTCCGTTTTCGTCATTTGTTATCGAATCGACTTAAAGCCAGATCGTCACATTGGCCACTCTTCTTTCTGAATCGGTTACATTTATCGTCTGCAAAGCTATGTCGCGTGCTGCGGTATGCGGAGACACTAAAAGCACCATAGTAGAACACAGAAGAAGCTTCTAAGTTGAAGCAATAGCCAGTAGGAAGTAGTACAATTCAAGTTTTAGTTGTGGTTTATTCACTTTTTAGCCCGCTTTGGTGGCTTGGACATGACCTAGGACCTTAAGATTTTGCATGAAAGGAGGACCAGCATCCGCGTTGCACGGGAGAATGTGAAAATTGTTCATATGTAATAAAAACCTGAGAAATCCGTCCGTTTTCGTCATTTGTTATCGAATCGACAAAGCCAGATCGTCACATTGGCCGCTCTTCACTATGAGACGGTTAGATTTATCGTCTGCAAAGCTATGTCGCGTGCTGCAGTATGCGGAGACACTAAATGCACCATAGTAGAACACAGATGAAGCTTCTAAGTTGAAGCAATAGCCAGTAAGAAGTAGTAAATTCAAGTTTTAATTGTCGATTATTCACTTTTTAGCCGGCTTTGGTGGCTTGGACATGACCTAGGACCTTAAGATTTTGAATGAAAGGAGGTCTAGCAGCCACGTTGCACGGGAGAATGTGAAAATTGTTCATATGTTATAAAGACCTGAGAAATCCGTCCGTTTTCGTCATTTGTTATCGAATCGACTTAAAGCCTGATCGTCACATTGACCGCTTTTCTCTCTGAGACGGTGACATTTATCGTCTGCAAAGCTATGTCGCGTGCTGCGGTATGCGGAGACACTAAAAGCACCATAGCAGAACACAGAAGAATCTTCTAAGTTGAAGTAATACTCAGTAAGAAGCATTACAATTCAAGATTTGATTATCGATTGTTGATTTTTAGCTGGCCTTGGTGCCTTGGACGTAAGGTGGAACCTTAAGATTTTGCATGAAAGGAGGACTAGCAGCCGCGTTCCACAGGAGAATGTAAAAAGGGTTCATATGTAGTAAAAACCTGAGAAATCCGTCCGTTTTCGTCATTTTTTATCGAATCGACATAAAGCCTGATCGTCACATTGGATGCTTTTCTCTCTGAGACGGTGACATTTATCGTCTACAAAGCTATGTCGCGTACTGCGGTATGCGGAGATACTAAAATCACCATAGTAGAACACAGAAGAAGCTTCTAAGTTGAAGCAATAGCCAGTAAGATGTAGTACAATTCATGTTTTAGTTGTGGATTATTCACGTTTTAGCCGGCTTTGGTGGCTTGGACATGACCTAGGACCTTAAGATTTTGCATGAAAGGAGGACTAGCAGCCGCGTTGCACGGGTGAATGTGAAAATTGTTCATATGTAATAAAAACCTGAGAAATCCGTCCGTTTTCGTCATTTGTTATCGAATCGACTTAAAGCCAGATCGTCACATTGGCCGCTCTTCTCTCTGAGACGGTTACATTTATCGTCTACAAAGCTATGTCGCGTGCTGCGGTATGCGGAGACACTAAAAGCACCATAGCAGAACACAGAAGAAGCTTGTAAGTTGAAGCAATAGCCAGCAAGAAGTAGTACAATTCAAGTTTTAGTTGTCGATTATTCACTTTTTAGCCGGCTTTGGTGGCTTGGACATGACCTAGGACCTTAAGATTTTGCATGAAAGGAGGACTAGCAGCCGCGTAGCACGGGAGAATGTGAAAAGTGTTCATATGTAGTAAAAACCTGAGAAATCCGTCCGTTTTCGTCATTTGTTGTCGAATCGACTTAAAGCCAGATCGCCACATTGGCCGCTTTTCTCTCTGAGACGGTTACATTTATCGTCTGCAAAGCTATGTCGCGTGCTGCGGTATGCGGAGACACTAAAAGCACCATAGGAGAACACAGAAGAAGCTTCTAAGTTGAAGTAATAGCCAGTAAGAAGTAGTACAATTCAAGATTTAGTTGTCGATTATTCACTTTTTAGCCGGCTTTGGTGGCTTGGACATGTCCTAGGACCTTAAGATTTTGCATGAAAGGAGGACTTGCTGCCTCGTTGCACGGGAAAATGTAAAAAGTGTTCATATGTAGTAAAAACCTGAGAAATCCGTCCGTTTTAGTCATTTGTTATCGAATCGACTTAAAGCCAGTTCGTCACATTGGCCGCTTTTCTTCCTGAAACGGTTACATTAATCGTCTGCAAAGCTATGTCACGTGCTGCGGTATGCGGAGACACAAAAGCACCATAGTAGAACACAGAAGAAGCTTCTAAGTTGAAGCAATAACCAGTAAGAAGTAGTACAATTCAAGTTTTAGTTGTCGATTATTCTCTTTTTAGCCGGCTTTATTAGCTTGGACATGACCTAGTACCTTACGATTTTGCATGAAAGGAGGACTAGCAGCCGCGTTGCACTGGAGAATGTGTAAAGTGTTCATATGTACTAAAAACCTGAGAAATCCGTTCGTTTTGGTCATTTGTTATCGAATCGTCTTAAAGTCAGTTCGTCAGATTGGCCGCTCTTCTCTATGAAACGGTTACTTTTATCGTCTGCAAAGCTATGTCGCGTGCTGCGGTATGCGGAAACACTAAAAGCACCATAGGAGAACACAGAAGAAGCTTCTAAGTTGAAGTAATAGCCAGTAAGAAGTAGTACAATTCAATTTTTAGGCGTCGATTATTCACTTTTTAGCTCGCTTTGGTGGCTTGGACATGACCTAGGACCTTAAGATTTTGCATGAAAGGAGGACTAGCATCCGCGTTGCACGGGGGAATGTGAAAATTGTTCATATGTAATAAAAACCTGAGAAATCCGTCCGTTTTCTTTATTTGTTATCGAATCGTCTTAAAGCCAGATCGTCACATTGGCCGCTCTTCACTATGAGACGGTTACATTTATCGTCTGCAAAGCTATGTCGCGTGCTGCGGTATGCGGAGACACTAAAAGCACCATAGTAGAAGACAGAAGAAGCTACTAATGTGAAGCAATAGCCAGTAAGAAGTAGTAAATTCAAGTTTTAATTCTCGATTAATCACTTTTTAGCCGGCTTTGGTGGCTTGGACATGACCTAGGACCTTAAGATTTTGCATGAAAGGAGGACTAGCAGCCGCGTTGCACGGGAGAATGTGAAAAGTGTTCATATGTAGTAAAAACCTGAGAAATCCGTCCGTTTTCGTCATTTGTTATCGAATCGATTTAAAGCCAGATCGTCACATTGGCCGCTTTTCTCTCTGAGACGGTTACATTTATCGTCTGCAAAGCTATGTCGCGTGCTGCGGTATGCGGAAACACTAAAATCACCATAGTAGAACACAGAAGAAGAGAAGAAGCTTCTAAGTTGAAGCAATAGCCAGTAAGATGTAGTACAATTCAAGTTTTAGTTTTCGATTATTCACTTTTTAGCCGGCTTTGGTGGCTTGGACATGACCTAGGACCTTAAGATTTTGCAAGAAAGGAGGACTAGCAGCCGCGTTGCACGGGAGAATGTGAAAAGTGTTCATAAAAAGTAAAAACCTGAGAAATCCGTCCCTTTTCGTCATTTGTTATCGAATCGACTTAAAGCCAGATCGTCACATTGGCCGCTCCTCTCTCTGAAACGGTTACATTTATCGTCTGCAAAGCTATGTCGCGTGCTGCGGTATGCGGACACACTAAAAGCACCATAGTAGAACACAGAAGAAGCTTCTAAGTTGAAGCAATAGCCAGTAAGAAGTAGTACAATTGAAGTTTTAGTTGTGGATTATTCACTTTTTAGCCGGCTTTGGTGGCTTGGACATGACCTAGGACCTTAAGATTTTGCATGAAAGGAGGACTAGCATCCGCGTTGCACGGGGGAATGTGAAAATTGTTCATATGTAATAAAAACCTGAGAAATCCGTCCGTTTTCGTCATTTGTTATCGAATCGACTTAAAGCCAGATCGTCACGTTGGCCGCTCTTCACTATGAGACGGTTACATTTATCGTCTGCAAAGCTATGTCGCGTGATGCAGTATGCGGAGACACTAAAAGCACCATAGTTAAAGACAGAAGAAGCTTCTAAATTGAAGCAATAGCCAGTAAGAAGTAGTAAATTCAAGTTTTAATTGTCGATAAATCACGTTTTAGCCGGCTTTGGTGGCTTGGACATGACCTAGGACCTTAAGATTTTGCATGAAAGGAGGAATAGCAGCCGCGTTGCACGGGAGAATGTGAAAATTGTTCATATGTAATAAAAACCTGAGAAATCCGTCCGTTTTCGTCATTTGTTATCGAATGGACTTAAAGCCAGATCGTCACATTGGCCGCTTTTCTCTCTGAGACGGTTACATTTATCGTCTGCAAAGCTATGTCGCGTGCTGCGGTATGCCGAGACTCTAAAAGCACCATAGTAGAACACAGAGGAAGCTTCTAAGATGAAGCAATAGCCAGAAGAAGCAGTACAACTCAAGTTCTGGTTATCGATTATTGATTTTTAGCCGGCTTTGGTGCCTTGGACATGAGGTGGAACCTTAAGATTTTGCATGAAAGGAGGACTAGCAGCCGCGTTGCATGGGAGAATGTGAAAAGGGTTCTTATGTAGTAAAAAAATGAGAAATCCGTCCGCTTTCGTCGTTTGTTATCGAATCGACTTAAAGCCAGATCTTCACATTGGCCGCTTTTCTCTCTGAGACGGTTACATTTATCGTCTGCAAAGCTATGTCGCGTGCTGCGATATGCGGAGACACAAAAAGCACCATAGTAGAACACAGACGAAGCTTCTAAATTGAAGCAATAGCCAGTAAGAAGCAGTACAATTCAAGTTTTGGTTATCGATCATTGATTTTTAGCCGGCTTTGGTGCCTTGGACATAAGGTGCAACCTTAAGATTTGGCATGAAAGGAGGACTAGGAGCCGCGTTGCACGGGAGAATGTGAAAAGGGTTCATATGTGGTAAAAACCTGAGAAATCCGTCTGTTTTCGTCATTTGTTATCGAATCGACTTAAAGCCAGATCGTAACATTGGCCGCTCTTCTCTCTGAATCGGTTACATTTATCGTCTGCAAAGCCTTGTCGCGTGCTGCGGTATGCGGAGACACTAAAAGCACCATAGCAGAACACAGAAGAAGCTTGTAAGTTGAAGCAATAGCCAGCAAGAAGTAGTACAATTCAAGTTTTAGTTGTCGATTATTCACTTTTTAGCCGGCTTTGGTGGCTTGAACATGACCTAGGACCTTAAGATTTTGCATGAAAGGAGGACTAGCATCCGCGTTGCACGGGAGAATGTGAAAATTGTTCATATGTAATAAAAACCTGAGAAATCCGTCCGTTTTCGTCATTTGTTATCGAATCGACAAAGGCAGATCGTCACATTGGCCGCTCTTCACTATGAGACGGTTAGATTTATCGTCTGCAAAGCTATGTCGCGTGCTGCAGTATGCGGAGACACTAAAAGCACCATAGTAGAACACAGATGAAGCTTCTAAGTTGAAGCAATAGCCAGTAAGAAGTAGTAAATTCAAGTTTTAATTGTCGATTAATCACTTTTTAGCCGGCTTTGGTGGCTTGGACATGACCTAGGACCTTAAGATTTTGCATGAAAGGAGGTCTAGCAGCCACGTTGCACGGGGGAATGTGAAAATTGTTCATATGTAATAAAAGCCTGAGAAATCCGACCGTTTTCGTCATTTGTTGTCGAATCGACTTCAAGCCAGATCGTCACATTGGCCGCTCTTCTCTCTGAGACGGTTACATTTATCGTCTGCAAAGCAATGTCGCGTGCTGCGGTATGTGGAGACACTAAAAGCACCATAGTAGAACACAGAAGAAGCTTCTAAGTTGAAGCAATAGCCAGTAAGAAGTAGTACTATTCAAGTTTTAGTTGTCGATTATTCACTTTTTAGCCGGCTTGGTGGCTTGGACATGACCTAGGACCTTAGGATTTTGCATGAAAGGAGGACTAGCAGCCCCGTTGCATGGGAGAACGTGAAAAGTGTTCATATGTAGTAAAAAACTGAGAAATCCATCCGTTTTCGTCATTTGTTATCGAATCGACTTAAAGCCAGATCGTCATATTGGCCGCTTTTCTCTCTGAGACGGTTACATTTATCGTCTGCAAAGCTATTTCGCGTGCTGCGGTATTCGGAGACACTAAAAGCACTATAGTAGAACACAGAAGAATCTTCTAAGTTGAAGCAATACTCAGTAAGAAGCATTACAATTCAAGATTTGGTTATCGATTGTTGATTTTTAGCTGGCCTTGGTGCCTTGGACATGAGGTGGAACCTTAAGATTTTGTATGAAAGGAGGACTAGCAGCCGCGTTGCACGGGAGAATGTAAAAAGGGTTCATATGTAGTAAAAGCCTGAGAAATCCGTCCGTTTTCGTCATTTGTTATCGAATCGACTTAAAGCCTGATCGTCACGTTGGCCGCTTTTCTCTCTGAGACGGTGACATTTATCGTCTGCAGAGCTATGTCGCGTACTGCGGTACGCGGAGATACTAAAAGCACCATAGTAGAACACAGAAGAATCTTCTAAGTTGAAGCAATAGCCAGTATGAAGCAGTACAATTCAAGTTTTGGTTATCGATTATTGATTTTTAGCCGGCTTTGGTGCCTTGGACATGAGGAGGAACCTTAACATTTTGCATGAAACGAGCACTAGCAGTCGCGTTGCACGGGAAAATGAGAAAAGTGTTCATATGTAGTAAAAACCTGAGAAATCCGTCCGTTTTCGTCATTTGTTATCGAATCGATTTAAAGCCAGATCGTCACATTCGCCGCTTTTCTCTCTGAGAAGGTTACATTTATCGTCTGCAAAGCTATGTCGCGTGCTGCGGTATGCGGAGACACTAAAAGCACCATAGTAGAACACAGAAGAATCTTCTAAGTTGAAGCAATACTCAGTAAGAAGCAGTACAATTCAAGATTTGGTTATCGATTGTTGATTTTTAGCTGGCCTTGGTGCCTTGAACATGAGGTGAAACCTTAAGGTTTTGCATGAAAGGAGGACTAGCAGCCGCGTTGCACGGGAGAATGTAAAAAGGTTTCATATGTAGTAAAAACCTGAGAAATCCGTCCGTTTTCGTCATTTGTTATCGAATCGACTTAAAGCCTGGTCGTCACATTGGCCGCTTTTCTCTCTGAGACGGTTACATTTATCGACTGCAAAGCTATGTCGCGTGCTGCGGTATGCGGAGACACTAAAAGCACCATAGTAGAGCACAGAAGAAGAGAAGAAGCTTCTAAGTTGAAGCAATAGCCAGTAAGAAGTAGTACAATTCAAGTTTTAGTTGTCTATTATTCACTTTTTAGCCGGCTTTGGTGGCTTGGACATTACCTAGGACCTTAAGATTTTGCATGAAAGGAGTACTAGCAGCCGCGTTGCACGGGAGAATGTGAAAATTGTTCATATGTAATAGAAACCTGAGAAATCCGTCCGTTTTCGTCATTTGTTATCGAATCGACTTAAAGCCAGATTGTCACATTGGCTGCTCTTCTCTCTGAGACGGTTACATTTATCGTCTGCAAAGCTATGTCGCGTGCTGCGGTGTGTGGAGACACTAAAAGCACCATAGTAGAACACAGAAGAAGCTTCTAAGTTGAAGCAATATCCAGTAAGAAGTAGTACAATTCAAGTTTTAGTTGTCGATTATTCACTTTTTAGCCGGCTTTGGTGGCTTGGACATGACCTAGGACCTTAAGATTTTGCATGAATGGAGGACTAGCAGCCCCGTTGCATGGGAGAATGTGAAAAGTGTTCATATGTAGTAAAAACCTGAGAAATCAAACCGTTTTCGTCATTTGTTATCAAATCGACTTAAAGCCAGATCGTCACATTGGCCGCTTTTCTCTCTGAGACAGTTACATTTATCGTCTTCAAAGCTATGTCGCGTGCTGCCTTATGCGTAGACACTAAAAGCACCATAGTAGAACACAGAAGAAGCTTCTAAGTTGAAGCAATGGCCAGTAAGAAGTAGTAAATTCAAGTTTTAATTGTCGATTAATCACTTTTTAGCCGGCTTTGGTGGCTTGGACATGAGGAGGAACCTTAACATTTTGCATGAAAGGAGGACTAGCAGCCGCGTTGCACGGGAGAATGAGAAAAGTGTTCATATGTAGTAATATCCTGAGAAATCCGTCCGTTTTCGTCATTTGTTATCGAATCGACTTAAAGCCAGATCGTCACATTGGCCACTCTTCTTTCTGAATCGGTTACATTTATCGTCTGCAAAGCTATGTCGCGTGCTGCGGTATGCGGAGACACTAAAAGCACCATAGTAGAACACAGAAGAAGCTTCTAAGTTGAAGCAATAGCCAGTAGGAAGTAGTACAATTCAAGTTTTAGTTGTGGTTTATTCACTTTTTAGCCCGCTTTGGTGGCTTGGACATGACCTAGGACCTTAAGATTTTGCATGAAAGGAGGACTAGCATCCGCGTTGCACGGGAGAATGTGAAAATTGTTCATATGTAATAAAAACCTGAGAAATCCGTCCGTTTTCGTCATTTGTTATCGAATCGACAAAGCCAGATCGTCACATTGGCCGCTCTTCACTATGAGACGGTTAGATTTATCGTCTGCAAAGCTATGTCGCGTGCTGCAGTATGCGGAGACATAAATGCACCATAGTAGAACACAGATGAAGCTTCTAAGTTGAAGCAATAGCCAGTAAGAAGTAGTAAATTCAAGTTTTAATTGTCGATTAATCACTTTTTAGCCGGCTTTGGTGGCTTGGACATGACCTAGGACCTTAAGATTTTGAATGAAAGGAGGTCTAGCAGCCACGTTGCACGGGAGAATGTGAAAATTGTTCATATGTTATAAAAACCTGAGAAATCCGTCCGTTTTCGTCATTTGTTATCGAATCGACTTAAATCCTGATCGTCACATTGACCGCTTTTCTCTCTGAGACGGTGACATTTATCGTCTGCAAAGCTATGTCGCGTGCTGCGGTATGCGGAGACACTAAAAGCACCATAGCAGAACACAGAAGAATCTTCTAAGTTGAAGCAATACTCAGTAAGAAGCATTACAATTCAAGATTTGATTATCGATTGTTGATTTTTAGCTGGACTTGGTGCCTTGGACGTAAGGTGGAACCTTAAGATTTTGCATGAAAGGAGGACTAGAAGCCGCGTTGCACGGGAGAATGTAAAAAGGGTTCATATGTAGTAAAAACCTGAGAAATCCGTCCGTTTTCGTCATTTTTTATCGAATCGATATAAAGCCTGACCGTCACATTGGCCGCTTTTCTCTCTGAGACGGTTACATTTATCGTCTGCAAAGCTATGTCGCGTGCTGCGGTATGCGGAGACACTAAAAGCACCATAGTAGAGCACAGAAGAAGAGAAGAAGCTTCTAAGTTGAAGCAATAGCCAGTAAGAAGTAGTACAATTCAAGTTTTAGTTGTCTATTATTCACTTTTTAGCCGGCTTTGGTGGCTTGGACATGACCTAGGACCTTAAGATTTTGCATGAAAGGAGTACTAGCAGCCGCGTTGCACGGGAGAATGTGAAAATTGTTCATATGTAATAGAAACCTGAGAAATCCGTCCGTTTTCGTCATTTGTTATCGAATCGACTTAAAGCCAGATTGTCACATTGGCCGCTCTTCTCTCTGAGACGGTTACATTTATCGTCTGCAAAGCTATGTCGCGTGCTGCGGTGTGTGGAGACACTAAAAGCACCATAGTAGAACACAGAAGAAGCTTCTAAGTTGAAGCAATATCCAGTAAGAAGTAGTACAATTCAAGTTTTAGTTGTCGATTATTCATTTTTTAGCCGGCTTTGGTGGCTTGGACATGACCTAGAACCTTAAGATTTTGCATGAATGGAGGGTTAGCAGCCCCGTTGCATAGGAGAATGTGAAAAGTGTTCATATGTAGTAAAAACCTGAGAAATCAAACCGTTTTCGTCATTTGTTATCAAATCGACTTAAAGCCAGATCGTCACATTGGCCGCTTTTCTCTCTGAGACAGTTACATTTATCGTCTTCAAAGCTATGTCGCGTGCTGCCTTATGCGTAGACACTAAAAGCACCATAGTAGAACACAGAAGAAGCTTCTAAGTTGAAGCAATGGCCAGTAAGAAGTAGTAAATTCAAGTTTTAATTGTCGATTAATCACTTTTTAGCCGGCTTTGGTGGCTTGGACATGAGGAGGAACCTTAACATTTTGCACGAAAGGAGGACTAGCAGCCGCGTTGCACGGGAGAATGAGAAAAGTGTTCATATGTAGTAATATCCTGAGAAATCCGTCCGTTTTCGTCATTTGTTATCGAATCGACTTAAAGCCAGATCGTCACATTGGCCACTCTTCTTTCTGAATCGGTTACATTTATCGTCTGCAAAGCTATGTCGCGTGCTGCAGTATGCGGAGACATAAATGCACCATAGTAGAACACAGATGAAGCTTCTAAGTTGAAGCAATAGCCAGTAAGAAGTAGTAAATTCAAGTTTTAATTGTCGATTAATCACTTTTTAGCCGGCTTTGGTGGCTTGGACATGACCTAGGACCTTAAGATTTTGAATGAAAGGAGGTCTAGCAGCCACGTTGCACGGGAGAATGTGAAAATTGTTCATATATTATAAAAACCTGAGAAATCCGTCCGTTTTCGTCATTTGTTATCGAATCGACTTAATGCCTGATCGTCACATTGACCGCTTTTCTCTCTGAGACGGTGACATTTATCGTCTGCAAAGCTATGTCGCGTGCTGCGGTATGCGGAGACACTAAAAGCACCATAGCAGAACACAGAAGAATCTTCTAAGTTGAAGCAATACTCAGTAAGAAGCATTACAATTCAAGATTTGATTATCGATTGTTGATTTTTAGCTGGACTTGGTGCCTTGGACGTAAGGTGGAACCTTAAGATTTTGCATGAAAGGAGGACTAGAAGCCGCGTTGCACGGGAGAATGTAAAAAGGGTTCATATGTAGTAAAAACCTGAGAAATCCGTCCGTTTTCGTCATTTTTTATCGAATCGACATAAAGCCTGACCGTCACATTGGCCGCTTTTCTCTCTGAGACGGTGACATTTATCGTCTACAAAGCTATGTCGCGTACTGCGGTATGCGGAGATACTAAAAGCACCATAGTAGAACACAGAAGAAGCTTCTAAGTTGAAGCAATAGCCAGTAAGATGTAGTACAATTCATGTTTTAGTTGTGGATTATTCACGTTTTAGCCGGCTTTGGTGGCTTGGACATGACCTAGGACCTTAAGATTTTGCATGAAAGGAGGACTAGCAGCCGCGTTGCACGGGAGAATGTGAAAATTGTTCATATGTAATAAAAACCTGAGAAATCCGTCCGTTTTCGTCATTTGTTATCGAATCGACTTAAAGCCAGATCGTCACATTGGCCGCTCTTCTCTCTTTGACGGTTACATTTATCGTCTACAAAGCTATGTCGCGTGCTGCGGTATGCGGAGACACTAAAAGCACCATAGCAGAACACAGAAGAAGCTTGTAAGTTGAAGCAATAGCCAGCAAGAAGTAGTACAATTCAAGATTTAGTTGTCGATTATTCACTTTTTAGCCGGCTTTGGTGGCTTGGACATGACCTAGGACCTTAAGATTTTGCATGAAAGGAGGACTAGCAGCCGCGTAGCACGGGAGAATGTGAAAAGTGTTCATATGTAGTAAAAACCTGAGAAATCCGTCCGTTTTCGTCATTTGTTATCGAATCGACTTAAAGCCAGATCGTCACATTGGCCGCTTTTCTCTCTGAGACGGTTACATTTATCGTCTGCAAAGCTATGTCGCGTGCTGCGGTATGCGGAGACACTAAAAGCACCATAGGAGAACACAGAAGAAGCTTCTAAGTTGAAGTAATAGCCAGTAAGAAGTAGTACAATTCAAGTTTTAGTTGTCGATTATTCACTTTTTAGCCGGCTTTGGTGGCTTGGACATGTCCTAGGACCTTAAGATTTTGCATGAAAGGAGGACTTGCAGCCTCGTTGCACGGGAAAATGTGAAAAGTAATCATATGTAGTAAAAACCTGAGAAATCCGTCCGTTTTAGTCATTTGTTATCGAATCGACTTAAAGCCAGTTCGTCACATTGGCCGCTTTTCTCCCTGAAACGGTTACATTAATCGTCTGCAAAGCTATGTCACGTGCTGCGGTATGCGGAGACACTAAAAGCACCATAGTAGAACACAGAAGAAGCTTCTAAGTTGAAGCAATAACCAGTAAGAAGTAGTACAATTCAAGTTTTAGTTGTGGATTATTCTCTTTTTAGCCGGCTTTATTAGCTTGGACATGACCTAGTACCTTACGATTTTGCATGAAAGGAGGACTTGCAGCCTCGTTGCACGGGAAAATGTGAAAAGTGTTCATATGTAGTAAAAACCTGAGAAATCCGTTCGTTTTGGTCATTTGTTATCGAATCGTCTTAAAGTCAGTTCGTTAGATTGGCCGCTCTTCTCTATGAAACGGTTACTTTTATCGTCTGCAAAGCTATGTCGCGTGCTGCGGTATGCGGAAACACTAAAAGCACCATAGGAGAACACAGAAGAAGCTTCTAAGTTGAAGTAATAGCCAGTAAGAAGTAGTAAATTCAATTTTTAGGCGTCGATTATTCACTTTTTAGCTCGCTTTGGTGGCTTGGACATGACCTAGGACCTTAAGATTTTGCATGAAAGGAGGACTAGCATCCGCGTTGCACGGGGGAATGTGAAAATTGTTCATATGTAATAAAAACCTGAGAAATCCGTTTTCTTCATTTGTTATCGAATCGTCTTAAAGCCAGATCGTCACATTGGCCGCTCTTCACTATGAGACGGTTGCATTTATCGTCTGCAAAGCTATGTCGCGTGCTGCGGTATGCGGAGACACTAAAAGCACCATAGTAGAAGACAGAAGAAGCTTCTAATGTGAAGCAATAGCCAGTAAGAAGTAGTAAATTCAAGTTTTAATTCTCGATTAATCACTTTTTAGCCGGCTTTGGTGGCTTGGACATGACCTAGGACCTTAAGATTTTGCATGAAAGGAGGACTAGCAGCCGCGTTGCACGGGAGAATGTGAAAAGTGTTCATATGTAGTAAAAACCTGAGAAATCCGTCCGTTTTCGTCATTTGTTATCGAATCGATTTAAAGCCAGATCGTCACATTGGCCGCTTTTCTCTCTGAGACGGTTACATTTATCGTCTGCAAAGCTATGTCGCGTGCTGCGGTATGCGGAAACACTAAAATCACCATAGTAGAACACAGAAGAAGAGAAGAAGCTTCTAAGTTGAAGCAATAGCCAGTAAGATGTAGTACAATTCAAGTTTTAGTTTTCGATTATTCACTTTTTAGCCGGCTTTGGTGGCTTGGACATGACCTAGGACCTTAAGATTTTGCAAGAAAGGAGGACTAGCAGCCGCGTTGCACGGGAGAATGTGGAAAGTGTTCATAAAAAGTAAAAACCTGAGAAATCCGTCCCTTTTCGTCATTTGTTATCGAATCGACTTAAAGCCAGATCGTCACATTGGCCGCTCCTCTCTCTGAAACGGTTACATTTATCGTCTGCAAAGCTATGTCGCGTGCTGCGGTATGCGGAGACATTAAAAGCACCATAGTAGAACACAGAAGAAGCTTCTAAGTTGAAGCAATAGCCAGTAAGAAGTAGTACAATTGAAGTTTTAGTTGTGGATTATTCACTTTTTAGCCGGCTTTGGTGGCTTGTTTATGACCTAGGACCTTAAGATTTTGCATGAAAGGAGGACTAGCATCCGCGTTGCACGGGGGAATGTGAAAATTGTTCATATGTAATAAAAACCTGAGAAATCCGTCCGTTTTCGTCATTTGTTATCGAATCGACTTAAAGCCAGATCGTCACATTGGCCGCTCTTCACTATGAGACGGTTACATTTATCGTCTGCAAAGCTATGTCGCGTGATGCAGTATGCGGAGACACTAAAAGCACCATAGTTAAAGACAGAAAAAGCTTCTAAATTGAAGCAATAGCCAGTAAGAAGTAGTAAATTCAAGTTTTAATTGTCGATAAATCACGTTTTAGCCGGCTTTGGTGGCTTGGACATGACCTAGGACCTTAAGATTTTGCATGAAAGGAGGAATAGCAGCCGCGTTGCACGGGAGAATGTGAAAATTGTTCATATGTAATAAAAACCTGAGAAATCCGTCCGCTTTCGTCATTTGTTATCGAATGGACTTAAAGTCAGATCGTCACATTGGCCGCTCTTCTCTCTGAGACGGTTACATTTATCGTCTGCAAAGCTATGTCGCGTGCTGCGGTATGTGGAGACACTAAAAGCACCATAGTAGAACACAGAAGAAGCTTCTAAGTTGAAGCAAAACTCAGTAAGTAGCAGTACAATTCAAGATTTGGTTATCGATTGTTGATTTTTAGCTGGCCTTGGTGCCTTGGACATGAGGTGGAACCTTAAGATTTTGCATGAAAGGAGGACTAGCAGCCGCGTTGGACGGGAGAATGTAAAAAGGGTTCATATGTAGTAAAAACCTGAGAAATCCGTCCGTTTTCGTCTTTTGTTATCGAATCGACTTAAAGCCAGATCGTCACATTGGCCGCTTTTCTCTCTGAGACGGTTACATTTATCGTCTGCAAAGCTATGTCGCGTGCTGCGGTATGCCGAGACTCTAAAAGCACCATAGTAGAACACAGAAGAAGCTTCTAAGATGAAGCAATAGCCAGAAGAAGCAGTACAACTCAAGTTTTGGTTATCGATTATTGATTTTTAGCCGGCTTTGGTGCCTTGGACATGAGGTAGAACCTTATGATTTTGCATGAAAGGAGGACTAGCAGCCGCGTTGCATGGGAGAATGTGAAAAGGGTTCTTATGTAGTAAAAAAATGAGAAATCCGTCCGCTTTCGTCGTTTGTTATCGAATCGACTTAAAGCCAGATCTTCACATTGGCCGCTTTTCTCTCTGAGACGGTTACATTTATCGTCTGCAAAGCTATGTCGCGTGCTGCGATATGCGGAGACACTAAAAGCACCATAGTAGAACACAGAAGAAGCTTTTAAGTTGAAGCAATAGCCAGTAAGAAGCAGTACAATTCAAGTTTTGGTTATCGATCATTGATTTTTAGCCGGCTTTGGTGCCTTGGACATAAGGTGCAACCTTAAGATTTGGCATGAAAGGAGGACTAGGAGCCGCGTTGCACGGGAGAATGTGAAAAGGGTTCATATGTAGTAAAAACCTGAGAAATCCGTCCGTTTTCGTCATTTGTTATCGAATCGACTTAAAGCCAGATCGTAACATTGGCCGCTCTTCTCTCTGAATCGGTTACATTTATCGTCTGCAAAGCCTTGTCGCGTGCTGCGGTATGCGGAGACACTAAAAGCACCATAGCAGAACACAGAAGAAGCTTGTAAGTTGAAGCAAATAGCCAGCAAGAAGTAGTACAATTCAAGTTTTAGTTGTCGATTATTCACTTTTTAGCCGGCTTTGGTGGCTTGAACATGACCTAGGACCTTAAGATTTTGCATGAAAGAAGGACTAGCATCCGCATTGCACGGGAGAATGTGAAAATTGTTCATATGTAATAAAAACCTGAGAAATCCGTCCGTTTTCGTCATTTGTTATCTAATCGACAAAGCCAGATCGTCACATTGGCCGCTCTTCACTATGAGACGGTTAGATTTATCGTCTGCAAAGCTATGTCGCGTGCTGCAGTATGCGGAGACACTAAATGCACCATAGTAGAACACAGATGAAGCTTCTAAGTTGAAGCAATAGCCAGTAAGAAGTAGTAAATTCAAGTTTTAATTGTCGATTAATCACTTTTTAGCCGGCTTTGGTGGCTTGGACATGACCTAGGACCTTAAGATTTTGCATGAAAGGAGGTCTAGCAGCCACGTTGCACGGGAGAATGTGAAAATTGTTCATATGTTATAAAAACCTGAGAAATCCGTCCGTTTTCGTCATTTGTTATCGAATCGACTTAAAGCCTGATCGTCACATTGGCCGCTTTTCTCTCTGAGACGGTGACATTTATCGTCTGCAAAGCTATGTCGCGTGCTGCGGTATGCGGAGACACTAAAAGCACCATAGCAGAACACAGAAGAATCTTCTAAGTTGAAGCAATACTCAGTAAGAAGCATTACAATTCAAGATTTGATTATCGATTGTTGATTTTTAGCTGGCCTTGGTGCCTTGGACGTAAGGTGGAACCTTAAGATTTTGCATGAAAGGAGCACTAGCAGCCGCGTTGCACGGGAGAAAGTAAAAAGGGTTCATATGTAGTAAAAACCTGAGAAATCCGTCCGTTTTCGTCATTTTTTATCGAATCGACATAAAGCCTGATCGTCACATTTGCCGCTTTTCTCTCTGAGACGGTGACATTTATCGTCTACAAAGCTATGTCGCGTACTGCGGTATGCGGAGACACTAAAAGCACCATAGTAGAACACAGAAGAAGCTTCTAAGTTGAAGCAATAGCCAGTAAGATGTAGTACAATTCATGTTTTAGTTGTGGATTATTCACTTTTTAGCCGGCTTTGGTGGCTTGGACATGACCTAGGACCTTAAGATTTTGCATGAAAGGAGGACTAGCATCCGCGTTGCACGGGAGAATGTGAAAAGTGTTCATATGAAGTAAAAACCTGAGAAATCCGTCCGTTTTCGTCATTTGTTATCGAATCGACTAAAAGCCAGATCGTCACATTGGCTGCTCTTCACTATGAGACGGTTACATTTATCGTCTGCAAAGCTATGTCGCGTGCTGCAGTATGCGGAGACACTAAAAACACCATAGTTGAAGACAGAAGAAGCTTCTAAATTGAAGCAATAGCCAGTAAGAAGTAGTAAATTCAAGTTTTAATTGTCGATAAATCACGTTTTAGCCGGCTTTGGTGGCTTGGACATGACCTAGGACCTTAAGATTTTGCATGAAAGGAGGACTAGCAGCCGCGTTGCACGGGAGAATGTGAAAATTGTTCATATGTAATAAAAACCTGAGAAATCCGTCCGTTTTCGTCATTTGTTATCGAATCGACTTAAAGCCAGATCGTCACATTGGCCGCTCTTCACTATGAGACGGTTACATTTATCGTCTGCAAAGCTATGTCGCGTGATGCAGTATGCGGAGACACTAAAAGCACCATAGTTAAAGACAGAAGAAGCTTCTAAATTGAAGCAATAGCCAGTAAGAAGTAGTAAATTCAAGTTTTAATTGTCGATAAATCACGTTTTAGCCGGCTTTGGTGGCTTGGACATGAACTAGGACCTTAAGATTTTGCATGAAAGGAGGAATAGCAGCCGCGTTGCACGGGAGAATGTGAAAATTGTTCATATGTAATAAAAACCTGAGAAATCCGTCCGCTTTCGTCATTTGTTATCGAATGGACTTAAAGTCAGATCGTCACATTGGCCGCTCTTCTCTCTGAGACGGTTACATTTATCGTCTGCAAAGCTATGTCGCGTGCTGCGGTATGTGGAGACACTAAAAGCACCATAGTAGAACACAGAAGAAGCTTCTAAGTTGAAGCAAAACTCAGTAAGTAGCAGTACAATTCAAGATTTGGTTATCGATTGTTGATTTTTAGCTGGCCTTGGTGCCTTGGACATGAGGTGGAACCTTAAGATTTTGCATGAAAGGAGGACTAGCAGCCGCGTTGGACGGGAGAATGTAAAAAGGGTTCATATGTAGTAAAAACCTGAGAAATCCGTCCGTTTTCGTCTTTTGTTATCGAATCGACTTAAAGCCAGATCGTCACATTGGCCGCTTTTCTCTCTGAGACGGTTACATTTATCGTCTGCAAAGCTATGTCGCGTGCTGCGGTATGCCGAGACTCTAAAAGCACCATAGTAGAACACAGAAGAAGCTTCTAAGATGAAGCAATAGCCAGAAGAAGCAGTACAACTCAAGTTTTGGTTATCGATTATTGATTTTTAGCCGGCTTTGGTGCCTTGGACATGAGGTAGAACCTTAAGATTTCGCATGAAAGGAGGACTAGCAGCCGCGTTGCATGGGAGAAAGTGAAAAGGGTTCTTATGTAGTAAAAAAATGAGAAATCCGTCCGCTTTCGTCGTTTGTTATCGAATCGACTTAAAGCCAGATCTTCACATTGGCCGCTTTTCTCTCTGAGACGGTTACATTTATCGTCTGCAAAGCTATGTCGCGTGCTGCGATATGCGGAGACACTAAAAGCACCATAGTAGAACACAGAAGAAGCTTTTAAGTTGAAGCAATAGCCAGTAAGAAGCAGTACAATTCAAGTTTTGGTTATCGATCATTGATTTTTAGCCGGCTTTGGTGCCTTGGACATAAGGTGCAACCTTAAGATTTGGCATGAAAGGAGGACTAGGAGCCGCGTTGCACGGGAGAATGTGAAAAGGGTTCATATGTAGTAAAAACCTGAGAAATCCGTCCGTTTTCGTCATTTGTTATCGAATCGACTTAAAGCCAGATCGTAACATTGGCCGCTCTTCTCTCTGAATCGGTTACATTTATCGTCTGCAAAGCCTTGTCGCGTGCTGCGGTATGCGGAGACACTAAAAGCACCATAGCAGAACACAGAAGAAGCTTGTAAGTTGAAGCAAATAGCCAGCAAGAAGTAGTACAATTCAAGTTTTAGTTGTCGATTATTCACTTTTTAGCCGGCTTTGGTGGCTTGAACATGACCTAGGACCTTAAGATTTTGCATGAAAGAAGGACTAGCATCCGCATTGCACGGGAGAATGTGAAAATTGTTCATATGTAATAAAAACCTGAGAAATCCGTCCGTTTTCGTCATTTGTTATCTAATCGACAAAGCCAGATCGTCACATTGGCCGCTCTTCACTATGAGACGGTTAGATTTATCGTCTGCAAAGCTATGTCGCGTGCTGCAGTATGCGGAGACACTAAATGCACCATAGTAGAACACAGATGAAGCTTCTAAGTTGAAGCAATAGCCAGTAAGAAGTAGTAAATTCAAGTTTTAATTGTCGATTAATCACTTTTTAGCCGGCTTTGGTGGCTTGGACATGACCTAGGACCTTAAGATTTTGCATGAAAGGAGGTCTAGCAGCCACGTTGCACGGGAGAATGTGAAAATTGTTCATATGTTATAAAAACCTGAGAAATCCGTCCGTTTTCGTCATTTGTTATCGAATCGACTTAAAGCCTGATCGTCACATTGGCCGCTTTTCTCTCTGAGACGGTGACATTTATCGTCTGCAAAGCTATGTCGCGTGCTGCGGTATGCGGAGACACTAAAAGCACCATAGCAGAACACAGAAGAATCTTCTAAGTTGAAGCAATACTCAGTAAGAAGCATTACAATTCAAGATTTGATTATCGATTGTTGATTTTTAGCTGGCCTTGGTGCCTTGGACGTAAGGTGGAACCTTAAGATTTTGCATGAAAGGAGCACTAGCAGCCGCGTTGCACGGGAGAAAGTAAAAAGGGTTCATATGTAGTAAAAACCTGAGAAATCCGTCCGTTTTCGTCATTTTTTATCGAATCGACATAAAGCCTGATCGTCACATTTGCCGCTTTTCTCTCTGAGACGGTGACATTTATCGTTTACAAAGCTATGTCGCGTACTGCGGTATGCGGAGACACTAAAAGCACCATAGTAGAACACAGAAGAAGCTTCTAAGTTGAAGCAATAGCCAGTAAGATGTAGTACAATTCATGTTTTAGTTGTGGATTATTCACTTTTTAGCCGGCTTTGGTGGCTTGGACATGACCTAGGACCTTAAGATTTTGCATGAAAGGAGGACTAGCATCCGCGTTGCACGGGAGAATGTGAAAAGTGTTCATATGAAGTAAAAACCTGAGAAATCCGTCCGTTTTCGTCATTTGTTATCGAATCGACTAAAAGCCAGATCGTCACATTGGCTGCTCTTCACTATGAGACGGTTACATTTATCGTCTGCAAAGCTATGTCGCGTGCTGCAGTATGCGGAGACACTAAAAACACCATAGTTGAAGACAGAAGAAGCTTCTAAATTGAAGCAATAGCCAGTAAGAAGTAGTAAATTCAAGTTTTAATTGTCGATAAATCACGTTTTAGCCGGCTTTGGTGGCTTGGACATGACCTAGGACCTTAAGATTTTGCATGAAAGGAGGACTAGCAGCCGCGTTGCACGGGAGAATGTGAAAATTGTTCATATGTAATAAAAACCTGAGAAATTCGTCCGTTTTCGTCATTTGTTATCGAATCGACTTAAAGCCAGATCGTCACATTGGCCGCTCTTCTCTCTGAGACGGTTACATTTATCGTCTGCAAAGCTATGTCGCGTGCTGCGGTATGCGGAGACACTAAAAGCACCATAGTAGAACACAGAAGAAGCTTCTAAGTTGAAGCAATAGCCAGTAAGAAGCAGTACAATTCAAGTTTTGGTTATCGATCATTGATTTTTAGCCGGCTTTGGTGCCTTGGACATAAGGTGGAACCTTAAGATTTGGCATGAAAGAGGACTAGGAGCCGCGTTGCACGGGAGAATGTGAAAAGGGTTCATATGTAGTAAAAACCTGAGAAATCCGTCTGTTTTCGTCATTTGTTATCGAATCGACTTAAAGCCAGATCGTAACATTGGCCGCTCCTCTCTGAATCGGTTACATTTATCGTCTGCAAAGCTATGTCGCGTGCTGCGGTATGCGGAGACACTAAAAGCACCATAGGAGAACACAGAAGAAGCTTGTAAGTTGAAGCAATAGCCAGCAAGAAGTAGTACAATTCAAGTTTTAGTTGTCGATTATTCACTTTTTAGCCGGCTTTGGTGGCTTGGACATGTCCTAGGACCTTAAGATTTTGCATGAAAGGAGGACTTGCAGCCTCGTTGCACGGGAAAATGTGAAAAGTGTTCATATGTAGTAAAAACCTGAGAAATCCGTCCTTTTTAGTCATTTGTTATCGAATCGACTTAAAGCCAGTTCGTCACATTGGCCGCTTTTCTCCCTGAAACGGTTACATTAATCGTCTGCAAAGCTATGTCACGTGCTGCGGTATGCGGAGACACTAAAAGCACCATAGTAGAACACAGAAGAAGCTTCTAAGTTGAAGCAATAACCAGTAAGAAGTAGTACAATTCAAGTTTTAGTTGTCGATTATTCTCTTTTTAGCCGGCTTTATTAGCTTGGACATGACCTAGTACCTTACGATTTTGCATGAAAGGAGGACTAGCAGCCGCGTTGCACTGGAGAATGTGTAAAGTGTTCATATGTACTAAAAACCTGAGAAATCCGTTCGTTTTCGTCATTTGTTATCGAATCGTCTTAAAGTCAGTACGTGAGATTGGCCGCTCTTCTCTATGAAACGGTTACTTATATCGTCTGCAAAGCTATGTCGCGTGCTGCGGTATGCGGAAACACTAAAAGCACCATAGGAGAACACAGAAGAAGCTTCTAAGTTGAAGTAATAGCCAGTAAGAAGTAGTACAATTCAATTTTTAGGCGTCGATTATTCACTTTTTAGCTCGCTTTGGTGGCTTGGACATGACCTAGGACCTTAAGATTTTGCATGAAAGGAGGACTAGCATCCGCGTTGCACGGGGGAATGTGAAAATTGTTCATATGTAATAAAAACCTGAGAAATCCGTCCGTTTTCTTCATTTGTTATCGAATCGTCTTAAAGCCAGATCGTCACATTGGCCGCTCTTCACTATGAGACGGTTACATTTATCGTCTGCAAAGCTATGTCGCGTGCTGCGGTATGTGGAGACACTAAAAGCACCATAGTAGAACACAGAAGAAGCTTCTAAGTTGAAGCAAAACTCAGTAAGTAGCAGTACAATTCAAGATTTGGTTATCGATTGTTGATTTTTAGCTGGCCTTGGTGCCTTGGACATGAGGTGGAACCTTAAGATTTTGCATGAAAGGAGGACTAGCAGCCGCGTTGGACGGGAGAATGTAAAAAGGGTTCATATGTAGTAAAAACCTGAGAAATCCGTCCGTTTTCGTCTTTTGTTATCGAATCGACTTAAAGCCAGATCGTCACATTGGCCGCTTTTCTCTCTGAGACGGTTACATTTATCGTCTGCAAAGCTATGTCGCGTGCTGCGGTATGCCGAGACTCTAAAAGCACCATAGTAGAACACAGAAGAAGCTTCTAAGATGAAGCAATAGCCAGAAGAAGCAGTACAACTCAAGTTTTGGTTATCGATTATTGATTTTTAGCCGGCTTTGGTGCCTTGGACATGAGGTAGAACCTTAAGATTTTGCATGAAAGGAGGACTAGCAGCCGCGTTGCATGGGAGAATGTGAAAAGGGTTCTTATGTAGTAAAAAAATGAGAAATCCGTCCGCTTTCGTCGTTTGTTATCGAATCGACTTAAAGCCAGATCTTCACATTGGCCGCTTTTCTCTCTGAGACGGTTACATTTATCGTCTGCAAAGCTATGTCACGTGCTGCGATATGCGGAGACACTAAAAGCACCATAGTAGAACACAGAAGAAGCTTTTAAGTTGAAGCAATAGCCAGTAAGAAGCAGTACAATTCAAGTTTTGGTTATCGATCATTGATTTTTAGCCGGCTTTGGTGCCTTGGACATAAGGTGCAACCTTAAGATTTGGCATGAAAGGAGGACTAGGAGCCGCGTTGCACGGGAGAATGTGAAAAGGGTTCATATGTAGTAAAAACCTGAGAAATCCGTCCGTTTTCGTCATTTGTTATCGAATCGACTTAAAGCCAGATCGTAACATTGGCCGCTCTTCTCTCTGAATCGGTTACATTTATCGTCTGCAAAGCCTTGTCGCGTGCTGCGGTATGCGGAGACACTAAAAGCACCATAGCAGAACACAGAAGAAGCTTGTAAGTTGAAGCAAATAGCCAGCAAGAAGTAGTACAATTCAAGTTTTAGTTGTCGATTATTCACTTTTTAGCCGGCTTTGGTGGCTTGAACATGACCTAGGACCTTAAGATTTTGCATGAAAGAAGGACTAGCATCCGCATTGCACGGGAGAATGTGAAAATTGTTCATATGTAATAAAAACCTGAGAAATCCGTCCGTTTTCGTCATTTGTTATCTAATCGACAAAGCCAGATCGTCACATTGGCCGCTCTTCACTATGAGACGGTTAGATTTATCGTCTGCAAAGCTATGTCGCGTGCTGCAGTATGCGGAGACACTAAATGCACCATAGTAGAACACAGATGAAGCTTCTAAGTTGAAGCAATAGCCAGTAAGAAGTAGTAAATTCAAGTTTTAATTGTCGATTAATCACTTTTTAGCCGGCTTTGGTGGCTTGGACATGACCTAGGACCTTAAGATTTTGCATGAAAGGAGGTCTAGCAGCCACGTTGCACGGGAGAATGTGAAAATTGTTCATATGTTATAAAAACCTGAGAAATCCGTCCGTTTTCGTCATTTGTTATCGAATCGACTTAAAGCCTGATCGTCACATTGGCCGCTTTTCTCTCTGAGACGGTGACATTTATCGTCTGCAAAGCTATGTCGCGTGCTGCGGTATGCGGAGACACTAAAAGCACCATAGCAGAACACAGAAGAATCTTCTAAGTTGAAGCAATACTCAGTAAGAAGCATTACAATTCAAGATTTGATTATCGATTGTTGATTTTTAGCTGGCCTTGGTGCCTTGGACGTAAGGTGGAACCTTAAGATTTTGCATGAAAGGAGCACTAGCAGCCGCGTTGCACGGGAGAAAGTAAAAAGGGTTCATATGTAGTAAAAACCTGAGAAATCCGTCCGTTTTCGTCATTTTTTATCGAATCGACATAAAGCCTGATCGTCACATTTGCCGCTTTTCTCTCTGAGACGGTGACATTTATCGTTTACAAAGCTATGTCGCGTACTGCGGTATGCGGAGACACTAAAAGCACCATAGTAGAACACAGAAGAAGCTTCTAAGTTGAAGCAATAGCCAGTAAGATGTAGTACAATTCATGTTTTAGTTGTGGATTATTCACTTTTTAGCCGGCTTTGGTGGCTTGGATATGACCTAGGACCTTAAGATTTTGCATGAAAGGAGGACTAGCATCCGCGTTGCACGGGAGAATGTGAAAAGTGTTCATATGAAGTAAAAACCTGAGAAATCCGTCCGTTTTCGTCATTTGTTATCGAATCGACTAAAAGCCAGATCGTCACATTGGCTGCTCTTCACTATGAGACGGTTACATTTATCGTCTGCAAAGCTATGTCGCGTGCTGCAGTATGCGGAGACACTAAAAACACCATAGTTGAAGACAGAAGAAGCTTCTAAATTGAAGCAATAGCCAGTAAGAAGTAGTAAATTCAAGTTTTAATTGTCGATAAATCACGTTTTAGCCGGCTTTGGTGGCTTGGACATGACCTAGGACCTTAAGATTTTGCATGAAAGGAGGACTAGCAGCCGCGTTGCACGGGAGAATGTGAAAATTGTTCATATGTAATAAAAACCTGAGAAATTCGTCCGTTTTCGTCATTTGTTATCGAATCGACTTAAAGCCAGATCGTAACATTGGCCGCTCTTCTCTCTGAATCGGTTACATTTATCGTCTGCAAAGCTATGTCGCGTGCTGCGGTATGCGGAGACACTAAAAGCACCATAGGAGAACACAGAAGAAGCTTGTAAGTTGAAGCAATAGCCAGCAAGAAGTAGTACAATTCAAGTTTTAGTTGTCGATTATTCACTTTTTAGCCGGCTTTGGTGGCTTGGACATGTCCTAGGACCTTAAGATTTTGCATGAAAGGAGGACTTGCAGCCTCGTTGCACGGGAAAATGTGAAAAGTGTTCATATGTAGTAAAAACCTGAGAAATCCGTCCTTTTTAGTCATTTGTTATCGAATCGACTTAAAGCCAGTTCGTCACATTGGCCGCTTTTCTCCCTGAAACGGTTACATTAATCGTCTGCAAAGCTATGTCACGTGCTGCGGTATGCGGAGACACTAAAAGCACCATAGTAGAACACAGAAGAAGCTTCTAAGTTGAAGCAATAACCAGTAAGAAGTAGTACAATTCAAGTTTTAGTTGTCGATTATTCTCTTTTTAGCCGGCTTTATTAGCTTGGACATGACCTAGTACCTTACGATTTTGCATGAAAGGAGGACTAGCAGCCGCGTTGCACTGGAGAATGTGTAAAGTGTTCATATGTACTAAAAACCTGAGAAATCCGTTCGTTTTGGTCATTTGTTATCGAATCGTCTTAAAGTCAGTTCGTGAGATTGGCCGCTCTTCTCTATGAAACGGTTACTTATATCGTCTGCAAAGCTATGTCGCGTGCTGCGGTATGCGGAAACACTAAAAGCACCATAGGAGAACACAGAAGAAGCTTCTAAGTTGAAGTAATAGCCAGTAAGAAGTAGTACAATTCAATTTTTAGGCGTCGATTATTCACTTTTTAGCTCGCTTTGGTGGCTTGGACATGACCTAGGACCTTAAGATTTTGCATGAAAGGAGGACTAGCATCCGCGTTGCACGGGGGAATGTGAAAATTGTTCATATGTAATAAAAACCTGAGAAATCCGTCCGTTTTCTTCATTTGTTATCGAATCGTCTTAAAGCCAGATCGTCACATTGGCCGCTCTTCACTATGAGACGGTTACATTTATCGTCTGCAAAGCTATGTCGCGTGCTGCGGTATGCGGAGACACTAAAAGCACCATAGTAGAAGACAGAAGAAGCTTCTAATGTGAAGCAATAGCCAGTAAGAAGTAGTAAATTCGTTTTAATTCTCGATTAATCACTTTTTAGCCGGCTTTGGTGGCTTGGACATGACCTAGGACCTTAAGATTTTGCATGAAAGGAGGACTAGCAGCCGCGTTGCACGGGAGAATGTGAAAAGTGTTCATATGTAGTAAAAACCTGAGAAATCCGTCCGTTTTCGTCATTTGTTATCAAATCGACTTAAAGCCAGATCGTCACATTGGCCGCCCCTCTCTCTGAAACGGTTACATTTATCGTCTGCAAAGCTATGTCGCGTGCTGCGGTATGCGGAGACACTAAAAGCACCATAGTAGAACACAGAAGAAGCTTCTAAGTTGAAGCAATAGCCAGTAAGAAGTAGTACAATTGAAGTTTTAGTTGTGGATTATTCACTTTTTAGCCGGCTTTGGTGGCTTGGACATGACCTAGGACCTTAAGATTTTGCATGAATGGAGGACTAGCATCCGCGTTGCACGGGGGAATGTGAAAATTGTTCATATGTAATAAAAACCTGAGAAATCCGTCCGTTTTCGTCATTTGTTATCGAATCGACTTAAAGCCAGATCGTCACATTGGCCGCTCTTCACTCTGAGACGGTTACATTTATCGTCTGCAAAGCTATGTCGCGTGATGCAGTATGCGGAGACACTAAAAGCACCATAGTTAAAGACAGAAGAAGCTTCTAAATTGAAGCAATAGCCAGTAAGAAGTAGTAAATTCAAGTTTTAATTGTCGATAAATCACGTTTTAGCCGGCTTTGGTGGCTTGGACATGACCTAGGACCTTAAGATTTTGCATGAAGGGAGGAATAGCAGCCGCGTTGCACGGGAGAATGTGAAAATTGTTCATATGTAATAAAAACCTGAGAAATCCGTCCGTTTTCGTCATTTGTTATCGAATGGACTTAAAGTCAGATCGTCACATTGGCCGCTCTACTCTCTGAGACGGTTACATTTATCGTCTGCAAAGCTATGTCGCGTGCTGCGGTATGTGGAGACACTAAAAGCACCATAGTAGAACACAGAAGAAGCTTCTAAGTTGAAGCAATACTCAGTAAGTAGCAGTACAATTCAAGATTTGGTTATCGATTGTTGATTTTTAGCTGGCCTTGGTGCCTTGGACATGAGGTGGAACCTTAAGATTTTGCATGAAAGGAGGACTAGCAGCCGCGTTGGACGGGAGAATGTAAAAAGCGTTCATATGTAGTAAAAACCTGAGAAATCCGTCCGTTTTCGTCTTTTGTTATCGAATCGACTCAAAGCCAGATCGTCACATTGGCCGCTTTTCTCTCTGAGACGGTTACATTTATCGTCTGCAAAGCTATGTCGCGTGCTGCGGTATGCGGAGACACTAAAAGCACCATAGTAGAACACAGAAGAAGCTTCTAAGTTGAAGCAATAGCCAGTAAGAAGTAGTACAATTGAAGTTTTAGTTGTGGATTATTCACTTTTTAGCCGGCTTTGGTGGCTTGGACATGACCTAGGACCTTAAGATTTTGCGTGAAATTAGGACTAGCGTCCGCGTTGCACGGGAGAATGTGAAAATTGTTCATATGTAATAAAAACCTGAGAAATCCGTCCGTTTTCGTCATTTGTTATCGAATCGACTTAAAGCCAGATCGTCACATTGGCCGCTCTTCACTATGAGACGGTTACATTTATCGTCTGCAAAGCTATGTCGCGTGATGCAGTATGCGGAGACACTAAAAGCACCATAGTTGAAGACAGAAGAAGCTACTAAATTGAAGCAATAGCCAGTAAGAAGTAGTAAATTCAAGTTTTAATTGTCGATAAATCACGTTTTAGCCGGCTTTGGTGGCTTGGACATGACCTAGGACCTTAAGATTTTGCATGAAAGGAGGAATAGCAGCCGCGTTGCACGGGAGAATGTAAAAATTTTTCATATGTAATAAAAACCTGAGAAATCCGTCCGTTTTCGTCATTTGTTATCGAATGGACTTAAAGCCAGATCGTCACATTGGCCGCTCTTCTCTCTGAGACGGTTACATTTATCGTCTGCAAAGCTATGTCGCGTGCTGCGGTATGTGGAGACACTAAAAGCACCATAGTAGAACACAGAAGAAGAGAAGAAGCTTCTAAGTTGAAGCAATAGCCAGTAAGAAGTAGTACAATTCAAGTTTTAATTGTCGATTATTCACTTTTTAGCCGGCTTTGGTGGCTTGGACATGACCTAGGACCTTAAGATTTTGCATGAAAGGAGGACTAGCAGCCGCGTTGCATGGGAGAATGTGAAAAGGGTTCTTATGTAGTAAAAAAATGAGAAATCCGTCCGCTTTCGTCGTTTGTTATCGAATCGACTTAAAGCCAGATCGTCACATTGGCCGCTTTTCTCTCTGAGACGGTTACATTTATCGTCTGCAAAGCTATGTCGCGTGCTGCGATATGCGGAGACACTAAAAGCACCATAGTAGAACACAGAAGAAGCTTCTAAGTTGAAGCAATAGCCAGTAAGAAGCAGTACAATTCAAGTTTTGGTTATCGATCATTGATTTTTAGCCGGCTTTGGTGCCTTGGACATAAGGTGCAACCTTAAGATTTGGCATGAAAGGAGGACTAGGAGCCGCGTTGCACGGGAGAATGTGAAAAGTGTTCATATGTAGTAAAAACCTGAGAAATCCGTCTGTTTTCGTCATTTGTTATCGAATCGACTTAAAGCCAGATCGTAACATTGGCCGCTCTTCTCTCTGAATCGGTTACATTTATCGTCTGCAAAGCCATGTCGCGTGCTGCGGTATGCGGAGACACTAAAAGCACCATAGCAGAACACAGAAGAAGCATGTAAGTTGAAGCAATAGCCAGCAAGAAGTAGTACAATTCAAGTTTTAGTTGTCGATTATTCACTTTTTAGCCGGCTTTGGTGGCTTGGACATGACCTAGGACCTTAAGATTTTGCATGAAAGGAGGACTAGCAGCCGCGTAGCACGGGAGAATGTGAAAAGTGTTCATATGTAGTAAAAACCTGAGAAATCCGTCCGTTTTCGTCATTTGTTATCGAATCGACTTAAAGCCAGATCGTCACATTGGCCGCTTTTCTCTCTGAGACGGTTACATTTATCGTCTGCAAAGCTATGTCGCGTGCTGAGGTATGCGGAGACACTAAAAGCACCATAGGAGAACACAGAAGAAGCTTCTAAGTTGAAGTAATAGCCAGTAAGAAGTAGTACAATTCAAGTTCTAGTTGTCGATTATTCACTTTTCAGCCGGCTTTGGTGGCTTGGACATGTCCTAGGACCTTAAGATTTTGCATGAAAGGAGGACTTGCAGCCTCGTTGCACGGGAAAATGTGAAAAGTGTTCATATGTAGTAAAAACCTGAGAAATCCGTCCGTTTTAGTCATTTGTTATCGAATCGACTTAAAGCCAGATCGTCACATTGGCCGCTTTTCTCCCTGAAACGGTTACATTAATTGTCTGCAAAGCTATGTCACGTGCTGCGGTATGCGGAGACACTAAAAGCACCATAGTAGAAGACAGAAGAGGCTTCTAATGTGAAGCAATAGCCAGTAAGAAGTAGTAAATTCAAGTTTTAGTTGTCGATTATTCACTTTTTAGCCGGCTTTGGTGGCTTGGACATGACCTAGGACCTTAAGATTTTGCAGGAAAGGAGGACTAGCAGCCGCGTTGCACGGGAGAATGTGAAAAGTGTTCATAAGAAGTAAAAACCTGAGAAATCCGTCCCTTTTCGTCATTTGTTATCGAATCGACTTAAAGCCAGATCGTCACATTGGCCGCCCCTCTCTCTGAAACGGTTACATTTATCGTCTGCAAAGCTATGTCGCGTGCTGCGGTATGCGGAGACACTAAAAGCACCATAGTAGAACACAGAAGAAGCTTCTAAGTTGAAGCAATAGCCAGTAAGAAGTAGTACAATTCAAGTTTTAGTTGTGGATTATTCACTTTTTAGCCGGCTTTGGTGGCTTGGACATGACCTAGGACCTTCAGATTTTGCATGAAAGGAGGACTAGCAGCCGCGTTGCACGGGAGAATGTGAAAAGTGTTCGTATGTAGTAAAAACCTGAGAAATTCGTCCGTTTTCATCATTTGTTATCGAATCGACTAAAAGCCAGATCGTCACATTGGCCGCTCTTCACTATGAGACGGTTACATTTATCGTCTGCAAAGCTATGTCGCGTGATGCAGTATGCGGAGACACTAAAAGCACCATAGTTAAAGACAGAAGAAGCTTCTAAATTGAAGCAATAGCCAGTAAGAAGTAGTAAATTCAAGTTTTAATTGTCGATAAATCACGTTTAGCCGGCTTTGGTGGCTTGGACATGAGCTAGGACCTTAAGATTTTGCATGAAAGGAGGAATAGCAGCCGCGTTGCACGGGAGAATGTGAAAATTGTTCATATGTAATAAAAACCTGAGAAATCCGTCCGTTTTCGTCATTTGTTATCGAATGGACTTAAAGTCAGATCGTCACATTGGCCGCTCTTCTCTCTGAGACGGTTACATTTATCGTCTGCAAAGCTATGTCGCGTGCTGCGGTATGTGGAGACACTAAAAGCACCATAGTAGAACACAGAAGAAGCTTCTAAGTTGAAGCAATACTCAGTAAGTAGCAGTACAATTCAAGATTTGGTTATCGATTGTTGATTTTTAGCTGGCCCTGGTGCCTTGGACATGAGGTGAAACCTTAAGATTTTGCATGAAAGGAGGACTAGCAGCCGCGTTGGACGGGAGAATTTAAAAAGGGTTCATATGTAGTAAAAACCTGAGAAATCCGTCCGTTTTCGTCTTTTGTTATCGAATCGACTTAAAGCCAGATCGTCACATTGGCCGCTTTTCTCTCTGAGACGGTTACATTTATCGTCTGCAAAGCTATGTCGCGTGCTGCGGTATGCGGAGACACTAAAAGCACCATAGTAGAACACAGAAGAAGCTTCTAAGTTGAAGCAATAGCCAGTAAGAAGTAGTACAATTGAAGTTTTAGTTGTGGATTATTCACTTTTTAGCCGGCTTTGGTGGCTTGGACATGACCTAGGACCTTAAGATTTTGCATGAAAGGAGGACTAGCATCCGCGTTGCACGGGAGAATGTGAAAATTGTTCATATGTAATAAAAACCTGAGAAATCCGTCCGTTTTCGTCATTTGTTATCGAATCGACTTAAAGCCAGATCGTCACATTGGCCGCTCTTCACTATGAGACGGTTACATTTATCGTCTGCAAAGCTATGTCGCGTGATGCAGTATGCGGAGACACTAAAAGCACCATAGTTGAAGACAGAAGAAGCTACTAAATTGAAGCAATAGCCAGTAAGCAGTAGTAAATTCTAGTTTTAATTGTCGATAAATCACGTTTTAGCCGGCTTTGGTGGCTTGGACATGACCTAGGACCTCAAGATTTTGCATGAAAGGAGGAATAGCAGCCGCGTTGCACGGGAGAATGTAAAAATTGTTCATATGTAATAAAAACCTGAGAAATCCGTCCGTTTTCGTCATTTGTTATCGAATGGACTTAAAGCCAGATCGTCACATTGGCCGCTCTTCTCTCTGAGACGGTTACATTTATCGTCTGCAAAGCTATGTCGCGTGCTGCGGTATGTGGAGACACTAAAAGCACCATAGTAGAACACAGAAGAAGAGAAGAAGCTTCTAAGTTGAAGCAATAGCCAGTAAGAAGTAGTACAATTCAAGTTTTAATTGTCGATTATTCACTTTTTAGCCGGCTTTGGTGGCTTAAACATGACCTAGGACCTTAAGATTTTGCATGAAAGGAGGACTAGCAGCCGCGTTGCATGGGAGAATGTGAAAAGGGTTCTTATGTAGTAAAAAAATGAGAAATCCGTCCGCTTTCGTCGTTTGTTATCGAATCGACTTAAAGCCAGATCGTCACATTGGCCGCTTTTCTCTCTGAGACGGTTACATTTATCGTCTGCAAAGCTATGTCGCGTGCTGCGATATGCGGAGACACTAAAAGCACCATAGTAGAACACAGAAGAAGCTTCTAAGTTGAAGCAATAGCCAGTAAGAAGCAGTACAATTCAAGTTTTGGTTATCGATCATTGATTTTTAGCCGGCTTTGGTGCCTTGGACATAAGGTGCAACCTTAAGATTTGGCATGAAAGGAGGACTAGGAGCCGCGTTGCACGGGAGAATGTGAAAAGGGTTCATATGTAGTAAAAACCTGAGAAATCCGTCTGTTTTCGTCATTTGTTATCGAATCGACTTAAAGCCAGATCGTAACATTGGCCGCTCTTCTCTCTGAATCGGTTACATTTATCGTCTGCAAAGCCATGTCGCGTGCTGCGGTATGCGGAGACACTAAAAGCACCATAGTAGAAGACAGAAGAAGCTTCTAATGTGAAGCAATAGCCAGTAAGAAGTAGTAAATTCAAGTTTTAGTTGTCAATTATTCACTTTTTAGCCGGCTTTGGTGGCTTGGACATGACCAAGGACCTTAAGATTTTGCAGGAAAGGAGGACTAGCAGCCGCGTTGCACGGGAGAATGTGAAAAGTGTTCATAAGAAGTAAAAACCTGAGGAATCCGTCCCTTTTCGTCATTTGTTATCGAATCGACTTAAAGCCAGATCGTCACATTGGCCGCTCCTCTCTCTGAAACGGTTACATTTATCGTCTGCAAAGCTATGTCGCGTGCTGCGGTATGCGGAGACACTAAAAGCACCATAGTAGAACACAGAAGAAGCTTCTAAGTTGAAGCAATAGCCAGTAAGAAGTAGTACAATTCAAGTTTTAGTTGTGGATTATTCACTTTTTAGCCGGCTTTGGTGGCTTGGACATGACCTAGGACCTTCAGATTTTGCATGAAAGGAGGACTAGCAGCCGCGTTGCACGGGAGAATGTGAAAAGTGTTCGTATGTAGTACAAACCTGAGAAATTCGTCCGTTTTCATCATTTGTTATCGAATCGACTTAAAGCCAGATCGTCACATTGGCCACTTTTCTCTCTGAGACGGTTACATTTATCGTCTGCAAAGCTATGTCGCGTGCTGCGGTATGCGGAGACACTAAAAGCACCATAGTAGAACACAGAAGAAGCTTCTAAGTTGAAGCAAAAGCCAGTAAGAAGTAGTACAATTCAAGCTTTAGTTGTATATTATTCACTTTTTAGCAGGCTTTGGGGGCTTGGACATGACCTAGGACCTTAAGATTTTGCATGAAAGGAGGACTAGCAGCCGCGTTGCACGGAAGAATGTGAAAAGGGTTCATATGTAGTAAAAACTTGAGAAATCCGTCCGTTTTCGTCATTTGTTATCGAATCGACTTAAAGCCAGATCGTCACATTGGCCGCTTTTCTCTCTGAGACGGTTACATTTATCGTCTGCAAAGCTATGTCGCGTGCTGCGGTATGCGGAGACACTAAAAGCACCATAGGAGAACACAGAAGAAGCTTCTAAGTTGAAGTAATAGCCAGTAAGAAGTAGTACAATTCAAGTTTTAGTTGTCGATTATTCACTTTTTAGCCGGCTTTGGTGGCTTGGACATGTCCTAGGACCTTAAGATTTTGCATGAAAGGAGGACTTGCAGCCTCGTTGCACGGGAAAATGTGAAAAGTGTTCATATGTAGTAAAAACCTGAGAAATCCGTCCGTTTTAGTCATTTGTTATCGAATCGACTTAAAGCCAGTTCGTCACATTGGCCGCTTTTTCTCCCTGAAACGGTTACATTAATCGTCTGCAAAGCTATGTCACGTGCTGCGGTATGCGGAGACACTAAAAGCACCATAGTAGAACACAGAAGAAGCTTCTAAGTTGAAGCAATAACCAGTAAGAAGTAGTACAATTCAAGTTTTAGTTGTCGATTATTCTCTTTTTAGCCGGCTTTATTAGCTTGGACATGACCTAGTACCTTACGATTTTGCATGAAAGGAGGACTAGCAGCCGCGTAGCACTGGAGAATGTGTAAAGTGTTCATATGTACTAAAAACCTGAGAAATCCGTTCGTTTTGGTCATTTGTTATCGAATCGTCTTAAAGTCAGTTCGTCAGATTGGCCGCTCTTCTCTATGATACGGTTACTTTTATCGTCTGCAAAGCTATGTCGCGTGCTGCGGTATGCGGAAACACTAAAAGCACCATAGGAGAACACAGAAGAAGCTTCTAAGTTGAAGTAATAGCCAGTAAGAAGTAGTACAATTCAATTTTTAGGCGTCGATTATTCACTTTTTAGCTCGCTTTGGTGGCTTGGACATGACCTAGGACCTTAAGATTTTGCATGAAAGGAGGACTAGCATCCGCGTTGCACGGGGGAATGTGAAAATTGTTCATATGTAATAAAAACCTGAGAAATCCGTCCGTTTTCTTCATTTGTTATCGAATCGTCTTAAAGCCAGATCGTCACATTGGCCGCTCTTCACTATGAGACGGTTACATTTATCGTCTGCAAAGCTATGTCGCGTACTGCGGTATGCGGAGACACTAAAAGCACCATAGTAGAAGACAGAAGAAGCTTCTAATGTGAAGCAATAGCCAGTAAGAAGTAGTAAATTCAAGTTTTAATTCTCGATTAATCACTTTTTAGAAGGCTTTGGTGGCTTGGACATGACCTAGGACCTTAAGATTTTGCATGAAAGGAGGACTAGCAGCCGCGTTGCACGGGAGAATGTGAAAAGTGTTCATATGTAGTAAAAACCTGAGAAATCCGTCCGTTTTCGTCATTTGTTATCGAATCGATTTAAAGCCAGATCGTCACATTGGCCGCTTTTCTCTCTGAGACGGTTACATTTATCGTCTGCAAAGCTATGTCGCGTGCTGCGGTATGCGGAAACACTAAAATCACCATAGTAGAACACAGAAGAAGAGAAGAAGCTTCTAAGTTGAAGCAATAGCCAGTAAGATGTAGTACAATTCAAGTTTTGGTTTCGATTATTCACTTTTTAGCCGGCTTTGGTGGCTTGGACATGACCTAGGACCTTAAGATTTTGCAAGAAAGGAGGACTAGCAGCCGCGTTTCACGGGAGAATGTGAAAAGTGTTCATAAAAAGTAAAAACCTGAGAAATCCGTCCCTTTTCGTCATTTGTTATCGAATCGACTTAAAGCCAGATCGTCACATTGGCCGCTCCTCTCTCTGAGACGGTTACATTTATCGTCTGCAAAGCTATGTCGCGTGATGCAGTATGCGGAGGACACTAAAAGCACCATAGTTGAAGACAGAAGAAGCTACTAAATTGAAGCAATAGCCAGTAAGAAGTAGTAAATTCAAGTTTTAATTGTCGATAAATCACGTTTTAGCCGGCTTTGGTGGCTTGGACATGACCTAGGACCTTAAGATTTTGCATGAAAGGAGGAATAGCAGCCGCGTTGCACGGGAGAATGTAAAAATTTTTCATATGTAATAAAAACCTGAGAAATCCGTCCGTTTTCGTCATTTGTTATCGAATGGACTTAAAGCCAGATCGTCACATTGGCCGCTCTTCTCTCTGAGACGGTTACATTTATCGTCTGCAAAGCTATGTCGCGTGCTGCGGTATGTGGAGACACTAAAAGCACCATAGTAGAACACAGAAGAAGAGAAGAAGCTTCTAAGTTGAAGCAATAGCCAGTAAGAAGTAGTACAATTCAAGTTTTAATTGTCGATTATTCACTTTTTTAGCCGGCTTTGGTGGCTTGGACATGACCTAGGACCTTAAGATTTTGCATGAAAGGAGGACTAGCAGCCGCGTTGCATGGGAGAATGTGAAAAGGGTTCTTATGTAGTAAAAAATGAGAAATCCGTCCGCTTTCGTCGTTTGTTATCGAATCGACTTAAAGCCAGATCGTCACATTGGCCGCTTTTCTCTCTGAGACGGTTACATTTATCGTCTGCAAAGCTATGTCGCGTGCTGCGATATGCGGAGACACTAAAAGCACCATAGTAGAACACAGAAGAAGCTTCTAAGTTGAAGCAATAGCCAGTAAGAAGCAGTACAATTCAAGTTTTGGTTATCGATCATTGATTTTTAGCCGGCTTTGGTGCCTTGGACATAAGGTGCAACCTTAAGATTTGGCATGAAAGGAGGACTAGGAGCCGCGTTGCACGGGAGAATGTGAAAAGTGTTCATATGTAGTAAAAACCTGAGAAATCCGTCTGTTTTCGTCATTTGTTATCGAATCGACTTAAAGCCAGATCGTAACATTGGCCGCTCTTCTCTCTGAATCGGTTACATTTATCGTCTGCAAAGCCATGTCGCGTGCTGCGGTATGCGGAGACACTAAAAGCACCATAGCAGAACACAGAAGAAGCATGTAAGTTGAAGCAATAGCCAGCAAGAAGTAGTACAATTCAAGTTTTAGTTGTCGATTATTCACTTTTTAGCCGGCTTTGGTGGCTTGGACATGACCTAGGACCTTAAGATTTTGCATGAAAGGAGGACTAGCAGCCGCGTAGCACGGGAGAATGTGAAAAGTGTTCATATGTAGTAAAAACCTGAGAAATCCGTCCGTTTTCGTCATTTGTTATCGAATCGACTTAAAGCCAGATCGTCACATTGGCCGCTTTTCTCTCTGAGACGGTTACATTTATCGTCTGCAAAGCTATGTCGCGTGCTGAGGTATGCGGAGACACTAAAAGCACCATAGGAGAACACAGAAGAAGCTTCTAAGTTGAAGTAATAGCCAGTAAGAAGTAGTACAATTCAAGTTCTAGTTGTCGATTATTCACTTTTCAGCCGGCTTTGGTGGCTTGGACATGTCCTAGGACCTTAAGATTTTGCATGAAAGGAGGACTTGCAGCCTCGTTGCACGGGAAAATGTGAAAAGTGTTCATATGTAGTAAAAACCTGAGAAATCCGTCCGTTTTAGTCATTTGTTATCGAATCGACCTTAAAGCCAGATCGTCACATTGGCCGCTTTTCTTCCCTGAAACGGTTACATTAATCGTCTGCAAAGCTATGTCACGTGCTGCGGTATGCGGAGACACTAAAAGCACCATAGTAGAAGACAGAAGAGGCTTCTAATGTGAAGCAATAGCCAGTAAGAAGTAGTAAATTCAAGTTTTAGTTGTCGATTATTCACTTTTTAGCCGGCTTTGGTGGCTTGGACATGACCTAGGACCTTAAGATTTTGCAGGAAAGGAGGACTAGCAGCCGCGTTGCACGGGAGAATGTGAAAAGTGTTCATAAGAAGTAAAAACCTGAGAAATCCGTCCCTTTTCGTCATTTGTTATCGAATCGACTTAAGCCAGATCGTCACATTGGCCGCCCCTCTCTGAAACGGTTACATTTATCGTCTGCAAAGCTATGTCGCGTGCTGCGGTATGCGGAGACACTAAAAGCACCATAGTAGAACACAGAAGAAGCTTCTAAGTTGAAGCAATAGCCAGTAAGAAGTAGTACAATTCAAGTTTTAGTTGTGGATTATTCACTTTTTAGCCGGCTTTGGTGGCTTGGACATGACCTAGGACCTTCAGATTTTGCATGAAAGGAGGACTAGCAGCCGCGTTGCACGGGAGAATGTGAAAAGTGTTCGTATGTAGTAAAAACCTGAGAAATTCGTCCGTTTTCATCATTTGTTATCGAATCGACTAAAAGCCAGATCGTCACATTGGCCGCTCTTCACTATGAGACGGTTACATTTATCGTCTGCAAAGCTATGTCGCGTGATGCAGTATGCGGAGACACTAAAAGCACCATAGTTAAAGACAGAAGAAGCTTCTAAATTGAAGCAATAGCCAGTAAGAAGTAGTAAATTCAAGTTTTTAATTGTCGATAAATCACGTTTAGCCGGCTTTGGTGGCTTGACATGAGCTAGGACCTTAAGATTTTGCATGAAAGGAGGAATAGCAGCCGCGTTGCACGGGAGAATGTGAAAATTGTTCATATGTAATAAAAACCTGAGAAATCCGTCCGTTTTCGTCATTTGTTATCGAATGGACTTAAAGTCAGATCGTCACATTGGCCGCTCTTCTCTCTGAGACGGTTACATTTATCGTCTGCAAAGCTATGTCGCGTGCTGCGGTATGTGGAGACACTAAAAGCACCATAGTAGAACACAGAAGAAGCTTCTAAGTTGAAGCAATACTCAGTAAGTAGCAGTACAATTCAAGATTTGGTTATCGATTGTTGATTTTTAGCTGGCCCTGGTGCCTTGGACATGAGGTGAAACCTTAAGATTTTGCATGAAAGGAGGACTAGCAGCCGCGTTGGACGGGAGAATTTAAAAAGGGTTCATATGTAGTAAAAACCTGAGAAATCCGTCCGTTTTCGTCTTTTGTTATCGAATCGACTTAAAGCCAGATCGTCACATTGGCCGCTTTTCTCTCTGAGACGGTTACATTTATCGTCTGCAAAGCTATGTCGCGTGCTGCGGTATGCGGAGACACTAAAAGCACCATAGTAGAACACAGAAGAAGCTTCTAAGTTGAAGCAATAGCCAGTAAGAAGTAGTACAATTGAAGTTTTAGTTGTGGATTATTCACTTTTTAGGCCGGCTTTGGTGGCTTGGACATGACCTAGGACCTTAAGATTTTGCATGAAAGGAGGACTAGCATCCGCGTTGCACGGGAGAATGTGAAAATTGTTCATATGTAATAAAAACCTGAGAAATCCGTCCGTTTTCGTCATTTGTTATCGAATCGACTTAAAGCCAGATCGTCACATTGGCCGCTCTTCACTATGAGACGGTTACATTTATCGTCTGCAAAGCTATGTCGCGTGATGCAGTATGCGGAGACACTAAAAGCACCATAGTTGAAGACAGAAGAAGCTACTAAATTGAAGCAATAGCCAGTAAGCAGTAGTAAATTCTAGTTTTAATTGTCGATAAATCACGTTTTAGCCGGCTTTGGTGGCTTGGACATGACCTAGGACCTCAAGATTTTGCATGAAAGGAGGAATAGCAGCCGCGTTGCACGGGAGAATGTAAAAATTGTTCATATTAAAAAAAACCTGAGAAATCCGTCCGTTTTCGTCATTTGTTATCGAATGGACTTAAAGCCAGATCGTCACATTGGCCGCTCTTCTCTCTGAGACGGTTACATTTATCGTCTGCAAAGCTATGTCGCGTGCTGCGGTATGTGGAGACACTAAAAGCACCATAGTAGAACACAGAAGAAGAGAAGAAGCTTCTAAGTTGAAGCAATAGCCAGTAAGAAGTAGTACAATTCAAGTTTTAATTGTCGATTATTCACTTTTTAGCCGGCTTTGGTGGCTTAAACATGACCTAGGACCTTAAGATTTTGCATGAAAGGAGGACTAGCAGCCGCGTTGCATGGGAGAATGTGAAAAGGGTTCTTATGTAGTAAAAAAATGAGAAATCCGTCCGCTTTCGGTCGTTTGTTATCGAATCGACTTAAAGCCAGATCGTCACATTGGCCGCTTTTCTCTCTGAGACGGTTACATTTATCGTCTGCAAAGCTATGTCGCGTGCTGCGATATGCGGAGACACTAAAAGCACCATAGTAGAACACAGAAGAAGCTTCTAAGTTGAAGCAATAGCCAGTAAGAAGCAGTACAATTCAAGTTTTGGTTATCGATCATTGATTTTTAGCCGGCTTTGGTGCCTTGGACATAAGGTGCAACCTTAAGATTTGCATGAAAGGAGGACTAGGAGCCGCGTTGCACGGGAGAATGTGAAAAGGGTTCATATGTAGTAAAAACCTGAGAAATCCGTCTGTTTTCGTCATTTGTTATCGAACACGCGATCTAGTGTATCGTAACATTGGCCGCTCTTCTCTCTGAATCGGTTACATTTATCGTCTGCAAAGCCATGTCGCGTGCTGCGGTATGCGGAGACACTAAAAGCACCATAGTAGAAGACAGAAGAAGCTTCTAATGTGAAGCAATAGCCAGTAAGAAGTAGTAAATTCAAGTTTTAGTTGTCAATTATTCACTTTTTAGCCGGCTTTGGTGGCTTAACACGCGATCTAGTGTTTAAGATTTTGCAGGAAAGGAGGACTAGCAGCCGCGTTGCACGGGAGAATGTGAAAAGTGTTCATAAGAAGTAAAAACCTGAGGAATCCGTCCCTTTTCGTCATTTGTTATCGAATCGACTTAAAGCCAGATCGTCACATTGGCCGCTCCTCTCTCTGAAACGGTTACATTTATCGTCTGCAAAGCTATGTCGCGTGCTGCGGTATGCGGAGACACTAAAAGCACCATAGTAGAACACAGAAGAAGCTTCTAAGTTGAAGCAATAGCCAGTAAGAAGTAGTACAATTCAAGTTTTAGTTGTGGATTATTCACTTTTTAGCCGGCTTTGGTGGCTTGGACATGACCTAGGACCTTCAGATTTTGCATGAAAGGAGGACTAGCAGCCGCGTTGCACGGGAGAATGTGAAAAGTGTTCGTATGTAGTACAAACCTGAGAAATTCGTCCGTTTTCATCATTTGTTATCGAATCGACTTAAAGCCAGATCGTCACATTGGCCACTTTTCTCTCTGAGACGGTTACATTTATCGTCTGCAAAGCTATGTCGCGTGCTGCGGTATGCGGAGACACTAAAAGCACCATAGTAGAACACAGAAGAAGCTTCTAAGTTGAAGCAAAAGCCAGTAAGAAGTAGTACAATTCAAGCTTTAGTTGTATATTATTCACTTTTTAGCAGGCTTTGGGGGCTTGGACATGACCTAGGACCTTAAGATTTTGCATGAAAGGAGGACTAGCAGCCGCGTTGCACGGAAGAATGTGAAAAGGGTTCATATGTAGTAAAAACTTGAGAAATCCGTCCGTTTTCGTCATTTGTTATCGAATCGACTTAAAGCCAGATCGTCACATTGGCCGCTTTTCTCTCTGAGACGGTTACATTTATCGTCTGCAAAGCTATGTCGCGTGCTGCGGTATGCGGAGACACTAAAAGCACCATAGGAGAACACAGAAGAAGCTTCTAAGTTGAAGTAATAGCCAGTAAGAAGTAGTACAATTCAAGTTTTAGTTGTCGATTATTCACTTTTTAGCCGGCTTTGGTGGCTTGGACATGTCCTAGGACCTTAAGATTTTGCATGAAAGGAGGACTTGCAGCCTCGTTGCACGGGAAAATGTGAAAAGTGTTCATATGTAGTAAAAACCTGAGAAATCCGTCCGTTTTAGTCATTTGTTATCGAATCGACTTAAAGCCAGTTCGTCACATTGGCCGCTTTTCTCCCTGAAACGGTTACATTAATCGTCTGCAAAGCTATGTCACGTGCTGCGGTATGCGGAGACACTAAAAGCACCATAGTAGAACACAGAAGAAGCTTCTAAGTTGAAGCAATAACCAGTAAGAAGTAGTACAATTCAAGTTTTAGTTGTCGATTATTCTCTTTTTAGCCGGCTTTATTAGCTTGGACATGACCTAGTACCTTACGATTTTGCATGAAAGGAGGACTAGCAGCCGCGTAGCACTGGAGAATGTGTAAAGTGTTCATATGTACTAAAAACCTGAGAAATCCGTTCGTTTTGGTCATTTGTTATCGAATCGTCTTAAAGTCAGTTCGTCAGATTGGCCGCTCTTCTCTATGATACGGTTACTTTTATCGTCTGCAAAGCTATGTCGCGTGCTGCGGTATGCGGAAACACTAAAAGCACCATAGGAGAACACAGAAGAAGCTTCTAAGTTGAAGTAATAGCCAGTAAGAAGTAGTACAATTCAATTTTTAGGCGTCGATTATTCACTTTTTAGCTCGCTTTGGTGGCTTGGACATGACCTAGGACCTTAAGATTTTGCATGAAAGGAGGACTAGCATCCGCGTTGCACGGGGGAATGTGAAAATTGTTCATATGTAATAAAAACCTGAGAAATCCGTCCGTTTTCTTCATTTGTTATCGAATCGTCTTAAAGCCAGATCGTCACATTGGCCGCTCTTCACTATGAGACGGTTACATTTATCGTCTGCAAAGCTATGTCGCGTGCTGCGGTATGCGGAGACACTAAAAGCACCATAGTAGAAGACAGAAGAAGCTTCTAATGTGAAGCAATAGCCAGTAAGAAGTAGTAAATTCAAGTTTTAATTCTCGATTAATCACTTTTTAGAAGGCTTTGGTGGCTTGGACATGACCTAGGACCTTAAGATTTTGCATGAAAGGAGGACTAGCAGCCGCGTTGCACGGGAGAATGTGAAAAGTGTTCATATGTAGTAAAAACCTGAGAAATCCGTCCGTTTTCGTCATTTGTTATCGAATCGATTTAAAGCCAGATCGTCACATTGGCCGCTTTTCTCTCTGAGACGGTTACATTTATCGTCTGCAAAGCTATGTCGCGTGCTGCGGTATGCGGAAACACTAAAATCACCATAGTAGAACACAGAAGAAGAGAAGAAGCTTCTAAGTTGAAGCAATAGCCAGTAAGATGTAGTACAATTCAAGTTTTGGTTTTCGATTATTCACTTTTTAGCCGGCTTTGGTGGCTTGGACATGACCTAGGACCTTAAGATTTTGCAAGAAAGGAGGACTAGCAGCCGCGTTTCACGGGAGAATGTGAAAAGTGTTCATAAAAAGTAAAAACCTGAGAAATCCGTCCCTTTTCGTCATTTGTTATCGAATCGACTTAAAGCCAGATCGTCACATTGGCCGCTCCTCTCTCTGAAACGGTTACATTTATCGTCTGCAAAGCTATGTCGCGTGCTGCGGTATGCGGAGACACTAAAAGCACCATAGTAGAACACAGAAGAAGCTTCTAAGTTGAAGCAATAGCCAGTAAGAAGTAGTACAATTGAAGTTTTAGTTGTGGATTATTCACTTTTTAGCCGGCTTTGGTGGCTTGGACATGACCTAGGACCTTAAGATTTTGCATGAAAGGAGGACTAGCATCCGCGTTGCACGGGGGAATGTGAAAATTGTTCATATGTAATAAAAATCTGAGAAATCCGTCCGTTTTCGTCATTTGTTATCGAATCGACTTAAAGCCAGATCGTCACATTGGCCGCTCTTCACTATGAGACGGTTACATTTATCGTCTGCAAAGCTATGTCGCGTGATGCAGTATGCGGAGACACTAAAAGCACCATAGTTAAAGACAGAAGAAGCTTCTAAATTGAAGCAATAGCCAGTAAGAAGTAGTAAATTCAAGTTTTAATTGTCGATAAATCACGTTTTAGCCGGCTTTGGTGGCTTGGACATGACCTAGGACCTTAAGATTTTGCATGAAAGGAGGAATAGCAGCCGCGTTGCACGGGAGAATGTGAAAATTGTTCATATGTAATAAAAACCTGAGAAGTCCGTCCGTTTTCGTCATTTGTTATCGAATGGACTTAAAGTCAGATCGTCACATTGGCCGCTCTTCTCTCTGAGACGGTTACATTTATCGTCTGCAAAGCTATGTCGCGTGCTGCGGTATGTGGAGACACTAAAAGCACCATAGTAGAACACAGAAGAAGCTTCTAAGTTGAAGCAATACTCAGTAAGTAGCAGTACAATTCAAGATTTGGTTATCGATTGTTGATTTTTAGCTGGCCTTGGTGCCTTGGACATGAGGTGGAACCTTAAGATTTTGCATGAAAGGAGGACTAGCAGCCGCGTTGGACGGGAGAATGTAAAAAGGGTTCATATGTAGTAAAAACCTGAGAAATCCGTCCGTTTTCGTCTTTTGTTATCGAATCGACTTAAAGCCAGATCGTCACATTGGCCGCTTTTCTCTCTGAGACGGTTACATTTATCGTCTGATAAGCTATGTCGCGTGCTGCGGTATGCGGAGACACTAAAAGCACCATAGTAGAACACAGAAGAAGCTTCTAAGTTGAAGCAATAGCCAGTAAGAAGTAGTACAATTCAAGTTTTAGTTGTGGATTATTCACTTTTTAGCCGGCTTTGGTGGCTTGGACATGACCTAGGACCTTAAGATTTTGCATGAAAGGAGGACTAGCATCCGCGTTGCACGGGAGAATGTGAAAATTGTTCATATGTAGTAAAAACCTGAGAAATCCGTCCGTTTTCGTCATTTGTTATCGAATCGACTTAAAGCCAGATCGTCACATTGGCCGCTCTTCACTATGAGACGGTTACATTTATCGTCTGCAAAGCTATGTCGCGTGATGCAGTATGCGGAGACACTAAAAGCACCATAGTTGAAGACAGAAGAAGCTACTAAATTGAAGCAATAGCCAGTAAGAAGTAGTAAATTCAAGTTTTAATTGTCGATAAATCACGTTTTAGCCGGCTTTGGTGGCTTGGACATGACCTAGGACCTTAAGATTTTGCATGAAAGGAGGACTAGCGCCGCGTTGCATGGGAGAATGTGAAAAGGGTTCTTATGTAGTAAAAAAATGAGAAATCCGTCCGCTTTCGTCGTTTGTTATCGAATCGACTTAAAGCCAGATCGTCACATTGGCCGCTTTTCTCTCTGAGACGGTTACATTTATCGTCTGCAAAGCTATGTCGCGTGCTGCGATATGCGGAGACACTAAAAGCACCATAGTAGAACACAGAAGAAGCTTCTAAGTTGAAGCAATAGCCAGTAAGAAGCAGTACAATTCAAGTTTTGGTTATCGATCATTGATTTTTAGCCGGCTTTGGTGCCTTGGACATAAGGTGCAACCTTAAGATTTGGCATGGAAGGAGGACTAGGAGCCGCGTTGCACGGGAGAATGTGAAAAGGGTTCATATGTAGTAAAAACCTGAGAAATCCGTCTGTTTTCGTCATTTGTTATCGAATCGACTTAAAGCCAGATCGTAACATTGGCCGCTCTTCACTCTGAATCGGTTACATTTATCGTCTGCAAAGCCATGTCGCGTGCTGCGGTATGCGGAGACACTAAAAGCACCATAGCAGAACACAGAAGAAGCTTGTAAGTTGAAGCAATAGCCAGCAAGAAGTAGTACAATTCAAGTTTTAGTTGTCGATTATTCACTTTTTAGCCGGCTTTGGTGGCTTGGACATGACCTAGGACCTTAAGATTTTGCATGAAAGGAGGACTAGCAGCCGCGTAGCACGGGAGAATGTGAAAAGTGTTCATATGTAGTAAAAACCTGAGAAATCCGTCCGTTTTCGTCATTTGTTATCGAATCGACTTAAAGCCAGATCGTCACATTGGCCGCTTTTCTCTCTGAGACGGTTACATTTATCGTCTGCAAAGCTATGTCGCGTGCTGAGGTATGCGGAGACACTAAAAGCACCATAGGAGAACACAGAAGAAGCTTCTAAGTTGAAGTAATAGCCAGTAAGAAGTAGTACAATTCAAGTTCTAGTTGTCGATTATTCACTTTTTAGCCGGCTTTGGTGGCTTGGACATGTCCTAGGACCTTAAGATTTTGCATGAAAGGAGGACTTGCAGCCTCGTTGCACGGGAAAATGTGAAAAGTGTTCATATGTAGTAAAAACCTGAGAAATCCGTCCGTTTTAGTCATTTGTTATCGAATCGACTTAAAGCCAGATCGTCACATTGGCCGCTTTTCTCCCTGAAACGGTTACATTAATCGTCTGCAAAGGTATGTCACGTGCTGCGGTATGCGGAGACACTAAAAGCACCATAGTAGAAGACAGAATAAGCTTCTAATGTGAAGCAATAGCCAGTAAGAAGTAGTAAATTCAAGTTTTAGTTGTCGATTATTCACTTTTTAGCCGGCTTTGGTGGCTTGGACATGACCTAGGACCTTAAGATTTTGCAGGAAAGGAGGACTAGCAGCCGCGTTGCACGGGAGAATGTGAAAAGTGTTCATAAGAAGTAAAAACCTGAGAAATCCGTCCCTTTTCGTCATTTGTTATCGAATCGACTTAAAGCCAGATCGTCACATTGGCCGCTCCTCTCTCTGAAACGGTTACATTTATCGTCTGCAAAGCTATGTCGCGTGCTGCGGTATGCGGAGACACTAAAAGCACCATAGTAGAACACAGAAGAAGCTTCTAAGTTGAAGCAATAGCCAGTAAGAAGTAGTACAATTCAAGTTTTAGTTGTGGATTATTCACTTTTTAGGCGGCTTTGGTGGCTTGGACATGACCTAGGACCATAAGATTTTGCATGAAAGGAGGACTAGCAGCCGCGTTGCACGGGAGAATGTGAAAAGTGTTCGTATGTAGTAAAAACCTGAGAAATTCGTCCGTTTTCATCATTTGTTATCGAATCGACTTAAAGCCAAATCGTCACATTGGCCACTTTTCTCTCTGAGACGGTTACATTTATCGTCTGCAAAGCTATGTCGCGTGATGCAGTATGCGGAGACACTAAAAGCACCATAGTTAAAGACAGAAGAAGCTTCTAAATTGAAGCAATAGCCAGTAAGAAGTAGTAAATTCAAGTTTTAATTGTCGATAAATCACGTTTTAGCCGGCTTTGGTGGCTTGGACATGACCTAGGACCTTAAGAGTTTGCATGAAAGGAGGAATAGCAGCCGCGTTGCACGGGAGAATGTGAAAATTGTTCATATGTAATAAAAACCTGAGAAATCCGTCCGTTTTCGTCATTTGTTATCGAATGGACTTAAAGTCAGATCGTCACATTGGCCGCTCTTCTCTCTGAGACGGTTACATTTATCGTCTGCAAAGCTATGTCGCGTGCTGCGGTATGTGGAGACACTAAAAGCACCATAGTAGAACACAGAAGAAGCTTCTAAGTTGAAGCAATACTCAGTAAGTAGCAGTACAATTCAAGATTTGGTTATCGATTGTTGATTTTTAGCTGGCCTTGGTGCCTTGGACATGAGGTGGAACCTTAAGATTATGCATGAAAGGAGGACTAGCAGCCGCGTTGGACGGGAGAATGTAAAAAGGGTTCATATGTAGTAAAAACCTGAGAAATCCGTCCGTTTTCGTCTTTTGTTATCGAATCGACTTAAAGCCAGATCGTCACATTGGCCGCTTTTCTCTCTGAGACGGTTACATTTATAGTCTGCAAAGCTATGTCGCGTGCTGCGGTATGCGGAGACACTAAAAGCACCATAGTAGAACACAGAAGAAGCTTCTAAGTTGAAGCAATAGCCAGTAAGAAGTAGTACAATTGAAGTTTTAGTTGTGGATTATTCACTTTTTAGCCGGCTTTGGTGGCTTGGACATGACCTAGGACCTTAAGATTTTGCATGAAAGGAGGACTAGCATCCGCGTTGCACGGGAGAATGTGAAAATTGTTCATATGTAGTAAAAACCTGAGAAATCCGTCCGTTTTCGTCATTTGTTATCGAATCGACTTAAAGCCAGATCGTCACATTGGCCACTCTTCACTATGAGACGGTTACATTTATCGTCTGCAAAGCTATGTCGCGTGATGCAGTATGCGGAGACACTAAAAGCACCATAGTTGAAGACAGAAGAAGCTACTAAATTGAAGCAATAGCCAGTAAGAAGTAGTAAATTCAAGTTTTAATTGTCGATAAATCACGTTTTAGCCGGCTTTGGTGGCTTGGACATGACCTAGGACCTTAAGATTTTGCATGAAAGGAGGACTAGCAGCCGCGTTGCATGGGAGAATGTGAAAAGGGTTCTTATGTAGTAAAAAAATGAGAAATCCGTCCGCTTTCGTCGTTTGTTATCGAATCGACTTAAAGCCAGATCGTCACATTGGCCGCTTTTCTCTCTGAGACGGTTACATTTATCGACTGCAAAGCTATGTCGCGTGCTGCGATATGCGGAGACACTAAAAGCACCATAGTAGAACACAGAAGAAGCTTCTAAGTTGAAGCAATAGCCAGTAAGAAGCAGTACAATTCAAGTTTTGGTTATCGATCATTGATTTTTAGCCGGCTTTGGTGCCTTGGACATAAGGTGCAATCTTAAGATTTGGCATGAAAGGAGGACTAGCAGCCGCGTTGCACGGGAGAATGTGAAAAGGGTTCATATGTAGTAAAAACCTGAGAAATCCGTCTGTTTTCGTCATTTGTTATCGAATCGACTTAAAGCCAGATCGTAACATTGGCCGCTCTTCTCTCTGAATCGGTTACATTTATCGTCTACAAAGCCATGTCGCGTGCTGCGGTATGCGGAGACACTAAAAGCACCATAGCAGAACACAGAAGAAGCTTGTAAGTTGAAGCAATAGCCAGCAAGAAGTAGTACAATTCAAGTTTTAGTTGTCGATTATTCACTTTTTAGCCGGCTTTGGTGGCTTGGACATGACCTAGGACCTTAAGATTTTGCATGAAAGGAAGACTAGCAGCCGCGTAGCACGGGAGAATGTGAAAAGTGTTCATATGTAGTAAAAACCTGAGAAATCCGTCCGTTTTCGTCATTTGTTATCGAATCGACTTAAAGCCAGATCGTCACATTGGCCGCTTTTCTCTCTGAGACGGTTACATTTATCGTCTGCAAAGCTATGTCGCGTGCTGAGGTATGCGGAGACACTAAAAGCACCATAGGAGAACACAGAAGAAGCTTCTAAGTTGAAGTAATAGCCAGTAAGAAGTAGTACAATTCAAGTTCTAGTTGTCGATTATTCACTTTTTAGCCGGCTTTGGTGGCTTGGACATGTCCTAGGACCTTAAGATTTTGCATGAAAGGAGGACTTGCAGCCTCGTTGCACGGGAAAATGTGAAAAGTGTTCATATGTAGTAAAAACCTGAGAAATCCGTCCGTTTTAGTCATTTGTTATCGAATCGACTTAAAGCCAGATCGTCACATTGGCCGCTTTTCTCCCTGAAACGGTTACATTAATCGTCTGCAAAGCTATGTCACGTGCTGCGGTATGCGGAGACACTAAAAGCACCATAGTAGAAGACAGAAGAAGCTTCTAATGTGAAGCAATAGCCAGTAAGAAGTAGTAAATTCAAGTTTTAGTTGTCGATTATTCACTTTTTAGCCGGCTTTGGTGGCTTGGACATGACCTAGGACCTTAAGATTTTGCAGGAAAGGAGGACTAGCAGCCGCGTTGCACGGGAGAATGTGAAAAGTGTTCGATTGTAGTAAAAACCTGAGAAATTCGTCCGTTTTCATCATTTGTTATCGAATCGACTTAAAGCCAGATCGTCACATTGGCCGCTCTTCTCTCTGAATGGGTTACATTTATCGTCTGCAAAGCTATGTCGCGTGCTGCGGTATGCGGAGACACTAAAAGCACCATAGTAGAACACAGAAGAAGCTTGTAAGTTGAAGCAATAGCCAGCAAGAAGTAGTACAATTCAAGTTTTAGTTGTCGATTATTCACTTTTTAGCCGGCTTTGGTGGCTTGGACATGACCTAGGACCTTAAGATTTTGCATGAAAGGAGGACTAGAAGCCGCGTTGCACGGGAGAATGTGAAAAGTGTTCATATGAAGTAAAAACCTGAGAAATCCGTCCCTTTTCGTCATTTGTTATCGAATCGACTTAAAGCCAGATCGTCACATTGGCCGCTTTTCTCTCTGAAACGGTTACATTTATCGTCTGCAAAGCTATGTCGCGTGCTGCGGTATGCGGAGACACTAAAAGCACCATAGGAGAACACAGAAGAAGCTTCTAAGTTGAAGCAATAGCCTGTAAGAACTAGTACAATTCAATTTTTAGGCGTCGATTATTCACTTTTTAGCCTTCTTTGGAGGCTTAGACATGACCTAGGACCTTACGATTTTGCATGAAAGGAGAACTAGCAGCCGCGTTGCACGTGAGAATGTGAAAAGTGTTCATATGTAGTAAAAACCTGAGAAATCCGTCCGTTTTCGTCATTTGTTATCGAATCGACTTAAAGCCAGATCGTCACATTGGCCGCTTTTCTCTCTGAGACGGTTACATTTATCGTCTGCAAAGCTATGTCGCGTGCTGCGGTATGCGGGTACACTAAAAGCACCATAGCAGAACACAGAAGAAGCTTGTAAGTTGAAGCAATAGCCAGCAAGAAGTGGTACAATTCAAGTTTTAGTTGTCGATTATTCACTTTTTAGCCGGCTTTGGTGGCTTGGACATGACCTAGGACCTTAAGATTTTGCATGAAAGGAGGACTAGCAGCCGCGTAGCACGGGAGAATGTGAAAAGTGTTCATATGTAGTAAAAACCTGAGAAATCCGTCCGTTTTCGTCATTTGTTATCGAATCGACTTAAAGCCAGATCGTCACATTGGCCGCTTTTCTCTCTGAGACGGTTACATTTATCGTCTGCAAAGCTATGTCGCGTGCTGAGGTATGCGGAGACACTAAAAGCACCATAGGAGAACACAGAAGAAGCTTCTAAGTTGAAGTAATAGCCAGTAAGAAGTAGTACAATTCAAGTTCTAGTTGTCGATTATTCACTTTTTAGCCGGCTTTGGTGGCTTGGACATGTCCTAGGACCTTAAGATTTTGCATGAAAGGAGGACTTGCAGCCTCGTTGCACGGGAAAATGTGAAAAGTGTTCATATGTAGTAAAAACCTGAGAAATCCGTCCGTTTTAGTCATTTGTTATCGAATCGACTTAAAGCCAGATCGTCACATTGGCCGCTTTTCTCCCTGAAACGGTTACATTAATCGTCTGCAAAGCTATGTCACGTGCTGCGGTATGCGGAGACACTAAAAGCACCATAGTAGAAGACAGAAGAAGCTTCTAATGTGAAGCAATAGCCAGTAAGAAGTAGTAAATTCAAGTTTTAGTTGTCGATTATTCACTTTTTAGCCGGCTTTGGTGGCTTGGACATGACCTAGGACCTTAAGATTTTGCAGGAAAGGAGGACTAGCAGCCGCGTTGCACGGGAGAATGTGAAAAGTGTTCGATTGTAGTAAAAACCTGAGAAATTCGTCCGTTTTCATCATTTGTTATCGAATCGACTTAAAGCCAGATCGTCACATTGGCCGCTCTTCTCTCTGAATGGGTTACATTTATCGTCTGCAAAGCTATGTCGCGTGCTGCGGTATGCGGAGACACTAAAAGCACCATAGTAGAACACAGAAGAAGCTTGTAAGTTGAAGCAATAGCCAGCAAGAAGTAGTACAATTCAAGTTTTAGTTGTCGATTATTCACTTTTTAGCCGGCTTTGGTGGCTTGGACATGACCTAGGACCTTAAGATTTTGCATGAAAGGAGGACTAGAAGCCGCGTTGCACGGGAGAATGTGAAAAGTGTTCATATGAAGTAAAAACCTGAGAAATCCGTCCCTTTTCGTCATTTGTTATCGAATCGACTTAAAGCCAGATCGTCACATTGGCCGCTTTTCTCTCTGAAACGGTTACATTTATCGTCTGCAAAGCTATGTCGCGTGCTGCGGTATGCGGAGACACTAAAAGCACCATAGGAGAACACAGAAGAAGCTTCTAAGTTGAAGCAATAGCCTGTAAGAACTAGTACAATTCAATTTTTAGGCGTCGATTATTCACTTTTTAGCCTTCTTTGGAGGCTTAGACATGACCTAGGACCTTACGATTTTGCATGAAAGGAGAACTAGCAGCCGCGTTGCACGTGAGAATGTGAAAAGTGTTCATATGTAGTAAAAACCTGAGAAATCCGTCCGTTTTCGTCATTTGTTATCGAATCGACTTAAAGCCAGATCGTCACATTGGCCGCTTTTCTCTCTGAGACGGTTACATTTATCGTCTGCAAAGCTATGTCGCGTGCTGCGGTATGCGGGTACACTAAAAGCACCAAAGTAGAACACAGAAGAAGCTTCTAAGTTGAAGCAATAGCCATAAGAAGCAGTACAATTCAAGTCTTGGTTATCGATTATTGATTTTTAGAAGGCTTTGGTGCCTTGGACATGAGGTGGAACCTTAAGATTTTGCGTGAAGGGAGGACTAGCCGCTGCGTTGCACGGGAGAATGTGAAAAGTGTTCATATGTAGTAAAAACCTGAGAAATCCGTCCGTTTTCGTCATCTGTTATCGAATCGACTTAAAGCCAGATCGTCACATTGGCCGCTCTTCTCTCTGAGACGGTTACATTTATCGTCTGCAAAGCTATGTCGCGTGCTGCGGTGTGTGGAGACACTAAAAGCACCATAGTAGAACACAGAAGAAGCTTCTAAGTTGAAGCAATAGCCAGTAAGAAGTAGTACAATTCAAGTTTTAGTTGTCGATTCTTCACATTTTAGCCGGCTTTGGTGGCTTGGACATGACCTAGGACCTTAATATTTTGCATGAAAGGAGGACTAGCAGCTGCGGTGCACGGGAGAATGAGAAAAGTGTTCATATGTAGTAAAAACCTGAGAAATCCGTCCGTTTTCGTCATTTGTTATCGAATCGACTTAAAGCCAGATCATCACATTGGCCGCTCTTCTCTCTGAATCGGTTACATTTATCGTCTGCAAAGCTATGTCGCGTGCTGCGGTATGCGGAGACACTAAAAGCACCATAGTAGAACACAGAAGAAGCTTGTAAGTTGAAACAATAGCCAGCAAGAAGTAGTACAATTCAAGTTTTAGTTGTCGATTATTCACTTTTTAGCCGGCTTTGGTGGCTTGGACATGACCTAGGACCTTAAGATTTTCCACGAAAGGAGGACTAGCAGCCGTGTTGCACGGGAGAATGTGAAAATTGTTCATATGTAATAGAAACCTGAGAAATCCGTCCGTTTTCGTCATCTGTTATCGAATCGACTTAAAGCCAGATCGTCACATTGGCCGCTCTTCTCTCTGAGACGGTTACATTTATCGTCTGCAAAGCTATGTCGCGTGCTGCGGTGTGTGGAGACACTAAAAGCACCATAGTAGAACACAGAAGAAGCTTCTAAGTTGAAGCAGTAGCCAGCAAGAAGTAGTACAATTCAAGTTTTAGTTGTCGATTATTCACTTTTTAGCCGGCTTTGGTGGCTTGGACATGACCTAGGACCATAAGATTTTGCATGAAAGGAGGACTAGCAGCCGCGTTGCACGGGAGAATGTGAAAAGGGTTCATATGTAGTAAAAACCTGAGAAATCCGTCCGTTTTCGTCATTTGTTATCAAATCGACTTAAAGCCAGATCGTCACATTGGCCGCTCTTCTCTCTGAAACGGTTACATTTATCGTCTGCAAAGCTATGTCGCGTGCTGCGGTATGCGGAGACACTAAAAGCACCATAGTAGAACACAGAAGAAGCTTCTAAGTTGAAGCAGTAGCCAGCAAGAAGTAGTACAATTCAAGTTTTAGTTGTCGATTATTCACTTTTTAGCCGGCTTTGGTGGCTTGGACATGACCTAGGACATTAAGATTTTGCATGAAGGGAGGACTAGCAGCCGCGTTGCACGGGAGAATGTGAAAAGTGTTCATATGAAGTAAAAACCTGAGAAATCCGTCCCTTTTCGTCATTTGTTATCGAATCGACTTCAAGCCAGATCGTCACATTGGCCGCTTTTCTCTCTGAAACGGTTACATTTATCGTCTGCAAAGCTATGTCGCGTGCTGAGGTATGCGGAGACACTAAAAGCACCATAGTAGAACACAGAACAAGCTTCTAAGTTGAAGCAATAGCCAAAAAGAAGTAGTACAATTCAAGTTTTAGTTGTCGATTATTCACTTTTTAGCCGGCTTTATTGGCTTGGACATGACCTAGGACCTTAAGATTTTGCATGAAAATAGGACTAGCAGCCGCGTTGCACGGGAGAATGTGAAAAGTGTTCGATTGTAGTAAAAACCTGAGAAATTCGTCCGTTTTCATCATTTGTTATCGAATCGACTTAAAGCCAGATCGTCACATTGGCCGCTCTTCTCTCTGAATGGGTTACATTTATCGTCTGCAAAGCTATGTCGCGTGCTGCGGTATGCGGAGACACTAAAAGCACCATAGTAGAACACAGAAGAAGCTTGTAAGTTGAAGCAATAGCCAGCAAGAAGTAGTACAATTCAAGTTTTAGTTGTCGATTATTCACTTTTTAGCCGGCTTTGGTGGCTTGGACATGACCTAGGACCTTAAGATTTTGCATGAAAGGAGGACTAGAAGCCGCGTTGCACGGGAGAATGTGAAAAGTGTTCATATGAAGTAAAAACCTGAGAAATCCGTCCCTTTTCGTCATTTGTTATCGAATCGACTTAAAGCCAGATCGTCACATTGGCCGCTTTTCTCTCTGAAACGGTTACATTTATCGTCTGCAAAGCTATGTCGCGTGCTGCGGTATGCGGAGACACTAAAAGCACCATAGGAGAACACAGAAGAAGCTTCTAAGTTGAAGCAATAGCCTGTAAGAACTAGTACAATTCAATTTTTAGGCGTCGATTATTCACTTTTTAGCCTTCTTTGGAGGCTTAGACATGACCTAGGACCTTACGATTTTGCATGAAAGGAGAACTAGCAGCCGCGTTGCACGTGAGAATGTGAAAAGTGTTCATATGTAGTAAAAACCTGAGAAATCCGTCCGTTTTCGTCATTTGTTATCGAATCGACTTAAAGCCAGATCGTCACATTGGCCGCTTTTCTCTCTGAGACGGTTACATTTATCGTCTGCAAAGCTATGTCGCGTGCTGCGGTATGCGGGTACACTAAAAGCACCATAGTAGAACACAGAAGAAGCTTCTAAGTTGAAGCAATAGCCATAAGAAGCAGTACAATTCAAGTCTTGGTTATCGATTATTGATTTTTAGAAGGCTTTGGTGCCTTGGACATGAGGTGGAACCTTAAGATTTTGCGTGAAGGGAGGACTAGCCGCTGCGTTGCACGGGAGAATGTGAAAAGTGTTCATATGTAGTAAAAACCTGAGAAATCCGTCCGTTTTCGTCATCTGTTATCGAATCGACTTAAAGCCAGATCGTCACATTGGCCGCTCTTCTCTCTGAGACGGTTACATTTATCGTCTGCAAAGCTATGTCGCGTGCTGCGGTGTGTGGAGACACTAAAAGCACCATAGTAGAACACAGAAGAAGCTTCTAAGTTGAAGCAATAGCCAGTAAGAAGTAGTACAATTCAAGTTTTAGTTGTCGATTCTTCACATTTTAGCCGGCTTTGGTGGCTTGGACATGACCTAGGACCTTAATATTTTGCATGAAAGGAGGACTAGCAGCTGCGGTGCACGGGAGAATGAGAAAAGTGTTCATATGTAGTAAAAACCTGAGAAATCCGTCCGTTTTCGTCATTTGTTATCGAATCGACTTAAAGCCAGATCATCACATTGGCCGCTCTTCTCTCTGAATCGGTTACATTTATCGTCTGCAAAGCTATGTCGCGTGCTGCGGTATGCGGAGACACTAAAAGCACCATAGTAGAACACAGAAGAAGCTTGTAAGTTGAAACAATAGCCAGCAAGAAGTAGTACAATTCAAGTTTTAGTTGTCGATTATTCACTTTTTAGCCGGCTTTGGTGGCTTGGACATGACCTAGGACCTTAAGATTTTCCACGAAAGGAGGACTAGCAGCCGTGTTGCACGGGAGAATGTGAAAAATGTTCATATGTAATAGAAACCTGAGAAATCCGTCCGTTTTCGTCATCTGTTATCGAATCGACTTAAAGCCAGATCGTCACATTGGCCGCTCTTCTCTCTGAGACGGTTACATTTATCGTCTGCAAAGCTATGTCGCGTGCTGCGGTGTGTGGAGACACTAAAAGCACCATAGTAGAACACAGAAGAAGCTTCTAAGTTGAAGCAGTAGCCAGCAAGAAGTAGTACAATTCAAGTTTTAGTTGTCGATTATTCACTTTTTAGCCGGCTTTGGTGGCTTGGACATGACCTAGGACCATAAGATTTTGCATGAAAGGAGGACTAGCAGCCGCGTTGCACGGGAGAATGTGAAAAGGGTTCATATGTAGTAAAAACCTGAGAAATCCGTCCGTTTTCGTCATTTGTTATCAAATCGACTTAAAGCCAGATCGTCACATTGGCCGCTCTTCTCTCTGAAACGGTTACATTTATCGTCTGCAAAGCTATGTCGCGTGCTGCGGTATGCGGAGACACTAAAAGCACCATAGTAGAACACAGAAGAAGCTTCTAAGTTGAAGCAGTAGCCAGCAAGAAGTAGTACAATTCAAGTTTTAGTTGTCGATTATTCACTTTTTAGCCGGCTTTGGTGGCTTGGACATGACCTAGGACATTAAGATTTTGCATGAAGGGAGGACTAGCAGCCGCGTTGCACGGGAGAATGTGAAAAGTGTTCATATGAAGTAAAAACCTGAGAAATCCGTCCCTTTTCGTCATTTGTTATCGAATCGACTTCAAGCCAGATCGTCACTTTGGCCGCTTTTCTCTCTGAAACGGTTACATTTATCGTCTGCAAAGCTATGTCGCGTGCTGAGGTATGCGGAGACACTAAAAGCACCATAGTAGAACACAGAACAAGCTTCTAAGTTGAAGCAATAGCCAAAAAGAAGTAGTACAATTCAAGTTTTAGTTGTCGATTATTCACTTTTTAGCCGGCTTTATTGGCTTGGACATGACCTAGGACCTTAAGATTTTGCATGAAAGGAGGACTAGCAGCCGCGTTGCACGGGAGAATGTGAAAAGTGTTCATATGTAGTAAAAACCTGAGAAATCCGTCCGTTTTCGTCATTTGTTATCGAATCGACTTAAATCCAGATCGTCACATTCGCCGCTTTTCTCTCTGAGACGGTTACATTTATCGTCTGCAAAGCTATGTCGCGTGCTGCGGTATGCGGAGACACTAAAAGCACCATAGGAGAACACAGAAGAAGCTTCTAAGTTGAAGCAATAGCCAGTAAGAACTAGTACAATTCAATTTTTAGGCGTCGATTATTCACTTTTTAGCCTTCTTTGGAGGCTTGGACATGACCTAGGACCTTACGATTTTGCATGAAAGGAGGACTAGCAGCCGCGTTGCACGGGAGAATGTGAAAAGTGTTCATAAGAAGTAAAAACCTGAGAAATCCGTCCGTTTTCGGTATTTGTTATCGAATCGACTTAAAGCCAGAACGTCACATTGGCCGCTTTTCTCTCTGAGACGGTTACATTTATCGTCTGCAAAGCTATGTCGCGTGCTGCGGTATGCGGAGACACTAAAAGCACCATAGTAGAACACAGAAGAAGCTTCTAAGTTGAAGCAATAGCCAGTAAGAAGTAGTACAATTCAAGTTTTAGTTTTATATTAATCACTTTTTAGCCGGCTTTGGTGGCTTGGACATGACCTAGGACCATAAGATTTCGCATGAAAGGAGGACTAGCAGCCGCGTTGCACGGGAGAATGTAAAAAGTGTTCATATGTCGTAAAAACCTGAGAAATCCGTCAGTTTCCGTCATTTGTTATGGAATCGACTTAAAGCCAGACCGTCACATTGGCCGCTTTTCTCCCTGAAATGGTTACATTTATCGTCTGCAAAGCTATGTCACGTGCTGCGGTATGCGGAGACACTAAAAGTACCATAGTAGAACACAGAAGAAGCTTCTAAGTTGAAGCGATAACCAGTAAGAAGTAGTACAATTCAAGTTTTAGTTGTCGATTATTCACTTTTTAGCCGGCTTTGGTGGCTTGGACATGACCTAGGACCTTAAGATTTTCCACGAAAGGAGGACTAGCAGCCGTGTTGCACGGGAGAATGTGAAAATTGTTCATATGTAATAGAAACCTGAGAAATCCGTCCGTTTTCGTCATCTGTTATCGAATCGACTTAAAGCCAGATCGTCACATTGGCCGCTCTTCTCTCTGAGACGGTTACATTTATCGTCTGCAAAGCTATGTCGCGTGCTGCGGTGTGTGGAGACACTAAAAGCACCATAGTAGAACACAGAAGAAGCTTCTAAGTTGAAGCAGTAGCCAGCAAGAAGTAGTACAATTCAAGTTTTAGTTGTCGATTATTCACTTTTTAGCCGGCTTTGGTGGCTTGGACATGACCTAGGACCATAAGATTTTGCATGAAAGGAGGACTAGCAGCCGCGTTGCACGGGAGAATGTGAAAAGGGTTCATATGTAGTAAAAACCTGAGAAATCCGTCCGTTTTCGTCATTTGTTATCAAATCGACTTAAAGCCAGATCGTCACATTGGCCGCTCTTCTCTCTGAAACGGTTACATTTATCGTCTGCAAAGCTATGTCGCGTGCTGCGGTATGCGGAGACACTAAAAGCACCATAGTAGAACACAGAAGAAGCTTCTAAGTTGAAGCAATAGCCAGTAAGAAGTAGTACAATTCAAGTTTTAGTTGTTTATTATTCACTTTTTAGCCGGCTTTGGTGGCTTGGACATGACCTAGGACCTTAAGATTTTGCATGAAAGGAGGACTAGCAGCCGCGTTGCACGGGAGAATGTGAAAAGTGTTCATATGTAGTAAAAACCTGAGAAATCCGTCCGTTTTCGTCATTTGTTATCGAATCGACTTCAAGCCAGATCGTCACATTGGCCGCTTTTCTCTCTGAAACGGTTACATTTATCGTCTGCAAAGCTATGTCGCGTGCTGCGGTATGCGGAGACACTAAAGGCACCATAGTAGAACACAGAAGAAGCCTCTAAGTTGAAGTAATAGCCAGTAAGAAGTAGTACAATTCAAGTTTTGGTTATCGATCATTGAATTTTAGCCGGCTTTGGTGCCTTGGACATAAGGTGGACCCTTAAGATTTTGCATGAAAGCAGGACTAGCAGCCGCGTTGCACGGGAGAATGTGAAAAGTGTTCATAAGAAGTAAAAACCTGAGAAAACCGTCCGTTTTCGTCATTTGTTATCGAATCGTTTTAAAGTCAGTTCGTCAGATTGGCCGCTCTTCTCTATGAAACGGTTTCTTTTATCGTCTGCAAAGCTATGTCGCGTGCTGCGGTATGCGGAGAGCCTAAAAGCGCAATAGGAGAACACAGAAGAAGCTTCTAAATTGAAGTAATAGCCAGTAAGAAGTAGTGCAATTCAAGTTTTAGTTGTCGATTATTCACTTTTCAGGTGGCTTTGGTGGCTTAGACATGACCTAGGACCTTAAGATTTTGCATGAAAGGAGGACTTGCAGCCGCGTTGCACGGGAGAATGTGAAAAGTGTTCATATGTAGTAATAACCTGAGAAATCCGTCCGTTTTCGTCATTTGTTATCGAATCGACTTAAAGCCAGATCGTCACATTGGCCGCTTTTCTTTCTGAAACAGTTACATTTATCGTCTGCAAAGCTATGTCGCGTACTGAGGTATGCGGAGACACTAAAAGCACCATAGTAGAACACAGAAGAAGCTTCTAAGTTGAAGCAATAGCCAGTAGGAAGTAGTACAATTCAAGATTTAGTTGTCGATTATTCACTTTTTAGCCGGCTTTATTGGCTTGGACATGACCTTGTACTTTAAGATTTTGCATGAAAGGAGGACTAGCAGCCGCGTTGCACGGGAGAATGTGAAAAGTGTTCATATGTAGTAAAAACCTGGGAAATCCGTCCGTTTCCGTCATTTGTTATGGAAGCGACTTAAAGCCAGACCGTCACATTGGCCGCTTTTCTCCCTGAAATGGTTACATTTATCGTCTGCAAAGCTATGTCACGTGCTGCGGTATGCGGAGACTCTAAAAACACCATAGTAGAACACAGAAGAAGCTTCTACGTTGAAGCAATAGCCAGTAAGAAGTAGTACAATTCAAGTTTTAGTTGTCGATTATTCACTTTTTAGCCGGCTTTATTGGCTTGGACATGACCTAGTACCTTAAGATTTTGCATGAAAGGAGGAATAGCAGCCGCGTTGCACGGGAGAATGTGTAAAGTGTTCATATGTACTAAAAACCTGCGAATCCCGTCCGTTTTCGTCATTTGTTATCGAATCGATTTAAAGCCAGTTCGTCAGATTGTCCGCTCTTCTCTATGAAACGGTTACTTTTATCGTCTGCAAAGCTATGTCACGTGCTGCGGTATGCGGAGACACTAAAAGCACCATAGGAGAACACAGAAGAAGCTTGTAAGTTGAAGTAATAGCCAGTAAGAAGTAGTACAATTCATGTTTTAGTTGACGATTATTCACTTTTCAGCCGGCTTTGGTGGCATAGACATGACCTCGGACCTTAAGATTTTGCATGAAAGGAGGACTAGCAGCCGCGTTGCACGGGAGAATGTGAAAAGTGTTCATATGTAGTAAAAACCTGAGAAATCCGTCCGTTTTCGTCATTTGTTATCGAATCGACTTAAAACCAGATCGTCACATTGGCCGCTTTTCTTTGTGAAACAGTTACATTTATCGTCTGCAAAGCTATGTCGCGTGCTGCGGTATGCGGAGACACTAAAAGCACCATAGTAGAACACAGAAGAAGCTTCTAAGTTGAAGCAGTAGCCAGCAAGAAGTAGTACAATTCAAGTTTTAGTTGTCGATTATTCACTTTTTAGCCGGCTTTGGTGGCTTGGACATGACCTAGGACATTAAGATTTTGCATGAAAGGAGGACTAGCAGCTGCGTTGCACGGGAGAATGTGAAAAGTATTCATATGAAGTAAAAACCTGAGAAATCCGTCCCTTTTCGTCATTTGTTATCGAATCGACTTCAAGCCAGATCGTCACATTGGCCGCTTTTCTCTCTGAGACGGTTACATTTATCGTCTGCAAAGCTATGTCGCGTGATGCGGTATGCGGAGACACTAAAAGCACCATAGTAGAACACAGAACAAGCTTCTAAGTTGAAGCAGTAGCCAGCAAGAAGTAGTACAATTCAAGTTTTAGTTGTCGATTATTCACTTTTTAGCCGGCTTTGGTGGCTTGGACATGACCTAGGACATTAAGATTTTGCATGAAAGGAGGACTAGCAGCCGCGTTGCACGGGAGAATGTGAAAAGTATTCATATGTAGTAAAAACCTGAGAAATCCGTCCGTTTTCGTCATTTGTTATCGAATCGACTTAAAACCAGATCGTCACATTGGCCGCTTTTCTTTGTGAAACAGTTACATTTATCGTCTGCAAAGCTATGTCGCGTGCTGCGGTATGCGGAGACACTAAAAGCACCATAGTAGAACACAGAAGAAGCTTGTAAGTTGAAACAATAGCCAGCAAGAAGTAGTACAATTCAAGTTTTAGTTGTCGATTATTCACTTTTTAGCCGGCTTTGGTGGCTTGGACATGACCTAGGACCTTAAGATTTTCCACGAAAGGAGGACTAGCAGCCGTGTTGCACGGGAGAATGTGAAAATTGTTCATATGTAATAGAAACCTGAGAAATCCGTCCGTTTTCGTCATCTGTTATCGAATCGACTTAAAGCCAGATCGTCACATTGGCCGCTCTTCTCTCTGAGACGGTTACATTTATCGTCTGCAAAGCTATGTCGCGTGCTGCGGTGTGTGGAGACACTAAAAGCACCATAGTAGAACACAGAAGAAGCTTCTAAGTTGAAGCAGTAGCCAGCAAGAAGTAGTACAATTCAAGTTTTAGTTGTCGATTATTCACTTTTTAGCCGGCTTTGGTGGCTTGGACATGACCTAGGACCATAAGATTTTGCATGAAAGGAGGACTAGCAGCCGCGTTGCACGGGAGAATGTGAAAAGGGTTCATATGTAGTAAAAACCTGAGAAATCCGTCCGTTTTCGTCATTTGTTATCGAATCGACTTAAAGCCAGATCGTCACATTGGCCGCTCTTCTCTCTGAATGGGTTACATTTATCGTCTGCAAAGCTATGTCGCGTGCTGCGGTATGCGGAGACACTAAAAGCACCATAGTAGAACACAGAAGAAGCTTCTAAGTTGAAGCAGTAGCCAGCAAGAAGTAGTACAATTCAAGTTTTAGTTGTCGATTATTCACTTTTTAGCCGGCTTTGGTGGCTTGGACATGACCTAGGACATTAAGATTTTGCATAAAAGGAGGACTAGCAGCCGCGTTGCACGGGAGAATGTGAAAAGTGTTCATATGAAGTAAAAACCTGAGAAATCCGTCCCTTTTCGTCATTTGTTATCGAATCGACTTCAAGCCAGATCGTCACATTGGCCGCTTTTCTCTCTGAAACGGTTACATTTATCGTCTGCAAAGCTATGTCGCGTGCTGTGGTATGCGGAGACACTAAAAGCACCATAGTAGAACACAGAACAAGCTTCTAAGTTGAAGCAATAGCCAAAAAGAAGTAGAACAATTCAAGTTTTAGTTGTCGATTATTCACTTTTTAGCCGGCTTTATTGGCTTGGACATGACCTAGGACCTTAAGATTTTGCATGAAAGGAGGACTAGCAGCCGCGTTGCACGGGAGAATGTGAAAAGTGTTCATATGTAGTAAAAACCTGAGAAATCCGTCCGTTTTCGTCATTTGTTATCGAATCGACTTAAATCCAGATCGTCACATTCGACGCTTTTCTCTCTGAGACGGTTACATTTATCGTCTGCAAAGCTATGTCGCGTGCTGCGGTATGCGGAACACTAAAAGCACCATAGGAGAACACAGAAGTAGCTTCTAAGTTGAAGCAATAGCCAGTAAGAACCAGTACAATTCAATTTTTAGGCGTCGATTATTCACTTTTTAGCCTTCTTTGGAGGCTTGGACATGACCTAGGACCTTACGATTTTGCATGAAAGGAGGACTAGCAGCCGCGTTGCACGGGAGAATGTGAAAAGTGTTCATAAGAAGTAAAAACCTGAGAAATCCGTCCGTTTTCGGTATTTGTTATCGAATCGACTTAAAGCCAGAACGTCACATTGGCCGCTTTTCTCTCTGAGACGGTTACATTTATCGTCTGCAAAGCTATGTCGCGTGCTGCGGTATGCGGAGACACTAAAAGCACCATAGTAGAACACAGAAGAAGCTTCTAAGTTGAAGCAATAGCCAGTAAGAAGTAGTACAATTCAAGTTTTAGTTTTATATTATTCACTTTTTAGCCGGCTTTGGTGGCTTGGACATGACCTAGGACCATAAGATTTCGCATGAAAGGAGGACTAGCAGCCGCGTTGCACGGGAGAATGTAAAAAGTGTTCATATGTAGTAAAAACCTGAGAAATCCGTCAGTTTTCTTCATTTGTTATCGAATCGTCTTAAAGCCAGATCGTCACATTGGCCGCTCTTCACTATGAGACGGTTACATTTATCGTCTGCAAAGCTATGTCGCGTGCTGCGGTATGCGGAGACACTAAAAGCACCATAGTAGAAGACAGAAGAAGCTTCTAATGTGAAGCAATAGCCAGTAAGAAGTAGTAAATTCAAGTTTTAATTCTCGATTAATCACTTTTTAGAAGGCTTTGGTGGCTTGGACATGACCTATAACCTTAAGATTTTGCATGAAAGGAGGACTAGCAGCCGCGTTGCACGGGAGAATGTGAAAAGTGTTCATATGTAGTAAAAACCTGAGAAATCCGTCCGTTTTCGTCATTTGTTATCGAATCGATTTAAAGCCAGATCGTCACATTGGCCGCTTTTCTCTCTGAGACGGTTACATTTATCGTCTGCAAAGCTATGTCGCGTGCTGCGGTATGCGGAAACACTAAAATCACCATAGTAGAACACAGAAGAAGAGAAGAAGCTTCTAAGTTGAAGCAATAGCCAGTAAGAACTAGTACAATTCAATTTTTAGGCGTCGATTATTCACTTTTTAGCCTTCTTTGGAGGCTTGGACATGACCTAGTACCTTAAGATTTTGCATGAAAGGAGGACTAGCAGCCGCGTTGCACGGGAGAATGTGTAAAGTGTTCATATGTACTAAAAACCTGAGAATTCCGTCCTTTTTCGTCATTTGTTATCGAATCGACTTAAAGCCAGTTCGTCAGATTGTCCGCTCTTCTCTATGAAACGGTTACTTTTATCGTCTGCAAAGCTATGTCGCGTGCTGCGGTATGCGGAGACACTAAAAGCACCATAGGAGAACACAGAAGAAGCTTGTAAGTTGAAGTAATAGCCAGTAAGAAATAGTACAATTCATGTTTTAGTTGTCGATTATTCACTTTTTAGCCGGCTTTGGTGGCTTGGACGTGACCTAGGACCTTAAGATTTTGCATGAAAGGAGGACTAGCAGCCGCGTTGCACGGGAGAATGAGAAAAGTGTTCATATGTAGTAAAAACCTGAGAAATCCGTCCGTTTCCGTCATTTGTTACCGAATTGACTTAAAGCCAGATCGTCACATTGGCCACTCTTCTTGCCGAATCGGTTACATTTATCGTCTGCAAAGCTATGTCGCGTGCTGCGGTATGCGGAGACACTAAAAGCACCATAGTAGAACACAGAAGAAGCCTCTAAGTTGAATTAATAGCCAGTAAGAAGTAGTACAATTCAAGTTTTGGTTATCGATCATTGAATTTTAGCCGGCTTTGGTGCCTTGGACATAAGGTGGACCCTTAAGATTTTGCATGAAAGCAGGACTAGCAGCCGCGTTGCACGGGAGAATGTGAAAAGTGTTCATAAGAAGTAAAAACCTGAGAAAACCGTCCGTTTTCGTCATTTGTTATCGAATCGTTTTAAAGCCAGTTCGTCAGATTGGCCGCTCTTCTCTATGAAACGGTTTCTTTTATCGTCTGCAAAGCTATGTCGCGTGCTGCGGTATGCGGAGACACTAAAAGCACCATAGTAGAACACAGAAGAAGCTTCTAAGTTGAAGCAGTAGCCAGCAAGAAGTAGTACAATTCAAGTTTTAGTTGTCGATTATTCACTTTTTAGCCGGCTTTGGTGGCTTGGACATGACCTAGGACATTAAGATTTTGCATAAAAGGAGGACTAGCAGCCGCGTTGCACGGGAGAATGTGAAAAGTGTTCATATGAAGTAAAAACCTGAGAAATCCGTCCCTTTTCGTCATTTGTTATCGAATCGACTTCAAGCCAGATCGTCACATTGGCCGCTTTCCTCTCTGAAACGGTTACATTTATCGTCTGCAAAGCTATGTCGCGTGCTGTGGTATGCGGAGACACTAAAAGCACCATAGTAGAACACAGAACAAGCTTCTAAGTTGAAGCAATAGCCAAAAAGAAGTAGTACAATTCAAGTTTTAGTTGTCGATTATTCACTTTTTAGCCGGCTTTATTGGCTTGGACATGACCTAGGACCTTAAGATTTTGCATGAAAGGAGGACTAGCAGCCGCGTTGCACGGGAGAATGTGAAAAGTGTTCATATGTAGTAAAAACCTGAGAAATCCGTCCGTTTTCGTCATTTGTTATCGAATCGACTTAAATCCAGATCGTCACATTCGCCGCTTTTCTCTCTGAGACGGTTACATTTATCGTCTGCAAAGCTATGTCGCGTGCTGCGGTATGCGGAACACTAAAAGCACCATAGGAGAACACAGAAGTAGCTTCTAAGTTGAAGCAATAGCCAGTAAGAACCAGTACAATTCAATTTTTAGGCGTCGATTATTCACTTTTTAGCCTTCTTTGGAGGCTTGGACATGACCTAGGACCTTACGATTTTGCATGAAAGGAGGACTAGCAGCCGCGTTGCACGGGAGAATGTGAAAAGTGTTCATAAGAAGTAAAAACCTGAGAAATCCGTCCGTTTTCGGTATTTGTTATCGAATCGACTTAAAGCCAGAACGTCACATTGGCCGCTTTTCTCTCTGAGACGGTTACATTTATCGTCTGCAAAGCTATGTCGCGTGCTGCGGTATGCGGAGACACTAAAAGCACCATAGTAGAACACAGAAGAAGCTTCTAAGTTGAAGCAATAGCCAGTAAGAAGTAGTACAATTCAAGTTTTAGTTTTATATTATTCACTTTTTAGCCGGCTTTGGTGGCTTGGACATGACCTAGGACCATAAGATTTCGCATGAAAGGAGGACTAGCAGCCGCGTTGCACGGGAGAATGTAAAAAGTGTTCATATGTAGTAAAAACCTGAGAAATCCGTCAGTTTTCTTCATTTGTTATCGATTCGTCTTAAAGCCAGATCGTCACATTGGCCGCTCTTCACTATGAGACGGTTACATTTATCGTCTGCAAAGCTATGTCGCGTGCTGCGGTATGCGGAGACACTAAAAGCACCATAGTAGAAGACAGAAGAAGCTTCTAATGTGAAGCAATAGCCAGTAAGAAGTAGTAAATTCAAGTTTTAATTCTCGATTAATCACTTTTTAGAAGGCTTTGGTGGCTTGGACATGACCTAGGACCTTAAGATTTTGCATGAAAGGAGGACTAGCAGCCGCGTTGCACGGGAGAATGTGAAAAGTGTTCATATGTAGTAAAAACCTGAGAAATCCGTCCGTTTTCGTCATTTGTTATCGAATCGATTTAAAGCCAGATCGTCACATTGGCCGCTTTTCTCTCTGAGACGGTTACATTTATCGTCTGCAAAGCTATGTCGCGTGCTGCGGTATGCGGAGACACTAAAAGCACCATAGTAGAACACAGAAGAAGCCTCTAAGTTGAATTAATAGCCAGTAAGAAGTAGTACAACTCAAGTTTTGGTTATCGATCATTGAATTTTAGCCGGCTTTGGTGCCTTGGACATAAGGTGGACCCTTAAGATTTTGCATGAAAGCAGGACTAGCAGCCGCGTTGCACGGGAGAATGTGAAAAGTGTTCATAAGAAGTAAAAACCTGAGAAAACCGTCCGTTTTCGTCATTTGTTATCGAATCGTTTTAAAGCCAGTTCGTCAGATTGGCCGCTCTTCTCTATGAAACGGTTTCTTTTATCGTCTGCAAAGCTATGTCGCGTGCTGCGGTATGCGGAGACACTAAAAGCACCATAGTAGAACACAGAAGAAGCTTCTAAGTTGAAGCAGTAGCCAGCAAGAAGTAGTACAATTCAAGTTTTAGTTGTCGATTATTCACTTTTTAGCCAGCTTTGGTGGCTTGGACATGACCTAGGACATTAAGATTTTGCATAAAAGGAGGACTAGCAGCCGCGTTGCACGGGAGAATGTGAAAAGTGTTCATATGAAGTAAAAACCTGAGAAATCCGTCCCTTTTCGTCATTTGTTATCGAATCGACTTCAAGCCAGATCGTCACATTGGCCGCTTTTCTCTCTGAAACGGTTACATTTATCGTCTGCAAAGCTATGTCGCGTGCTGTGGTATGCGGAGACACTAAAAGCACCATAGTAGAACACAGAACAAGCTTCTAAGTTGAAGCAATAGCCAAAAAGAAGTAGTACAATTCAAGTTTTAGTTGTCGATTATTCACTTTTTAGCCGGCTTTATTGGCTTGGACATGACCTAGGACCTTAAGATTTTGCATGAAAGGAGGACTAGCAGCCGCGTTGCACGGGAGAATGTGAAAAGTGTTCATATGTAGTAAAAACCTGAGAAATCCGTCCGTTTTCGTCATTTGTTATCGAATCGACTTAAATCCAGATCGTCACATTCGCCGCTTTTCTCTCTGAGACGGTTACATTTATCGTCTGCAAAGCTATGTCGCGTGCTGCGGTATGCGGAACACTAAAAGCACCATAGGAGAACACAGAAGTAGCTTCTAAGTTGAAGCAATAGCCAGTAAGAACCAGTAAAATTCAATTTTTAGGCGTCGATTATTCACTTTTTAGCCGGCTTTGGTGGCTTGGACATGACCTAGGACCATAAGATTTCGCATGAAAGGAGGACTAGCAGCCGCGTTGCACGGGAGAATGTAAAAAGTGTTCATATGTAGTAAAAACCTGAGAAATCCGTCAGTTTTCTTCATTTGTTATCGAATCGTCTTAAAGCCAGATCGTCACATTGGCCGCTCTTCACTATGAGACGGTTACATTTATCGTCTGCAAAGCTATGTCGCGTGCTGCGGTATGCGGAGACACTAAAAGCACCATAGTAGAAGACAGAAGAAGCTTCTAATGTGAAGCAATAGCCAGTAAGAAGTAGTAAATTCAAGTTTTAATTCTCGATTAATCACTTTTTAGAAGGCTTTGGTGGCTTGGACATGACCTAGGACCTTAAGATTTTGCATGAAAGGAGGACTAGCAGCCGCGTTGCACGGGAGAATGTGAAAAGTGTTCATATGTAGTAAAAACCTGAGAAATCCGTCCGTTTTCGTCATTTGTTATCGAATCGATTTAAAGCCAGATCGTCACATTGGCCGCTTTTCTCTCTGAGACGGTTACATTTATCGTCTGCAAAGCTATGTCGCGTGCTGCGGTATGCGGAAACACTAAAATCACCATAGTAGAACACAGAAGAAGAGAAGAAGCTTCTAAGTTGAAGCAATAGCCAGTAAGAACTAGTACAATTCAATTTTTAGGCGTCGATTATTCACTTTTTAGCCTTCTTTGGAGGCTTGGACATGACCTAGTACCTTAAGATTTTGCATGAAAGGAGGACTAGCAGCCGCGTTGCACGGGAGAATGTGTAAAGTGTTCATATGTACTAAAAACCTGAGAATTCCGTCCTTTTTCGTCATTTGTTATCGAATCGACTTAAAGCCAGTTCGTCAGATTGTCCGCTCTTCTCTATGAAACGGTTACTTTTATCGTCTGCAAAGCTATGTCGCGTGCTGCGGTATGCGGAGACACTAAAAGCACCATAGGAGAACACAGAAGAAGCTTGTAAGTTGAAGTAATAGCCAGTAAGAAATAGTACAATTCATGTTTTAGTTGTCGATTATTCACTTTTTAGCCGGCTTTGGTGGCTTGGACGTGACCTAGGACCTTAAGATTTTGCATGAAAGGAGGACTAGCAGCCGCGTTGCACGGGAGAATGAGAAAAGTGTTCATATGTAGTAAAAACCTGAGAAATCCGTCCGTTTCCGTCATTTGTTACCGAATTGACTTAAAGCCAGATCGTCACATTGGCCACTCTTCTTGCCGAATCGGTTACATTTATCGTCTGCAAAGCTATGTCGCGTGCTGCGGTATGCGGAGACACTAAAAGCACCATAGTAGAACACAGAAGAAGCCTCTAAGTTGAATTAATAGCCAGTAAGAAGTAGTACAATTCAAGTTTTGGTTATCGATCATTGAATTTTAGCCGGCTTTGGTGCCTTGGACATAAGGTGGACCCTTAAGATTTTGCATGAAAGCAGGACTAGCAGCCGCGTTGCACGGGAGAATGTGAAAAGTGTTCATAAGAAGTAAAAACCTGAGAAAACCGTCCGTTTTCGTCATTTGTTATCGAATCGTTTTAAAGCCAGTTCGTCAGATTGGCCGCTCTTCTCTATGAAACGGTTTCTTTTATCGTCTGCAAAGCTATGTCGCGTGCTGCGGTATGCGGAGAGCCTAAAAGCGCAATAGGAGAACACAGAAGAAGCTTCTAAATTGAAGTAATAGCCAGTAAGAAGTAGTGCAATTCAAGTTTTAGTTGTCGATTATTCACTTTTCAGGTGGCTTTGGTGGCTTAGACATGACCTAGGACCTTAAGATTTTGCATGAAAGGAGGACTTGCAGCCGCGTTGCACGGGAGAATGTGAAAAGTGTTCATATGTAGTAATAACCTGAGAAATCCGTCCGTTTTCGTCATTTGTTATCGAATCGACTTAAAGCCAGATCGTCACATTGGCCGCTTTTCTTTCTGAAACAGTTACATTTATCGTCTGCAAAGCTATGTCGCGTACTGAGGTATGCGGAGACACTAAAAGCACCATAGTAGAACACAGAAGAAGCTTCTAAGTTGAAGCAATAGCCAGTAGGAAGTAGTACAATTCAAGATTTAGTTGTCGATTATTCACTTTTTAGCCGGCTTTATTGGCTTGGACATGACCTTGTACTTTAAGATTTTGCATGAAAGGAGGACTAGCAGCCGCGTTGCACGGGAGAATGTGAAAAGTGTTCATATGTAGTAAAAACCTGGGAAATCCGTCCGTTTCCGTCATTTGTTATGGAATCGACTTAAAGCCAGACCGTCACATTGGCCGCTTTTCTCCCTGAAATGGTTACATTTATCGTCTGCAAAGCTATGTCACGTGCTGCGGTATGCGGAGACTCTAAAAACACCATAGTAGAACACAGAAGAAGCTTCTAAGTTGAAGCAATAACCAGTAAGAAGTAGTACAATTCAAGTTTTAGTTGTCGATTATTCACTTTTTAGCCGGCTTTATTGGCTTGGACATGACCTAGTACCTTAAGATTTTGCATGAAAGGAGGAATAGCAGCCGCGTTGCACGGGAGAATGTGTAAAGTGTTCATATGTACTAAAAACCTGAGAATTCCGTCCGTTTTCGTCATTTGTTATCGAATCGATTTAAAGCCAGTTCGTCAGATTGTCCGCTCTTCTCTATGAAACGGTTACTTTTATCGTCTGCAAAGCTATGTCACGTGCTGCGGTATGCGGAGACACTAAAAGCACCATAGGAGAACACAGAAGAAGCTTGTAAGTTGAAGTAATAGCCAGTAAGAAGTAGTACAATTCATGTTTTAGTTGTCGATTATTCACTTTTCAGCCGGCTTTGGTGGCATAGACATGACCTAGGACCTTAAGATTTTGCATGAAAGGAGGACTAGCAGCCGCGTTGCACGGGAGAGTGTGAAAAGTGTTCATATGTAGTAAAAACCTGAGAAATCCGTCCGTTTTCGTCATTTGTTATCGAATCGACTTAAAGCCAGATCGTCACATTGGCCGCTTTTCTTTGTGAAACAGTTACATTTATCGTCTGCAAAGCTATGTCGCGTGCTGCGGTATGCGGAGACACTAAAAGCACCATAGTAGAACACAGAAGAAGCTTCTAAGTTGAAGCAATAGCCAGTAAGAAGTAGTACAATTCAAGTTTTAGTTGTCGATTATTCACTTTTTAGCCGGCTTTATAGGCTTGGACATGACCTAGTACCTTAAGATTTTGCATGAAAGGAGGACTAGCAGCCGCGTAGCACGGGAGAACGTGAAAAGTGTTCATATGTAGTAAAAACCTGAGAAATCCGTCCGTTTCCGTCATTTGTTATCGAATCGACTTAAAGCCAGATCGTCACATTGGCCGCTTTTCTCCCTGAAACGGTTACATTTATCATCTGCAAAGCTATGTCACGTGCTGCGGTATGCGAAGACACTAAAAGCACCATAGTAGAACACAGAAGAAGCTTCTAAGTTGAAGGAATAACCAGTAACAAGTAGTACAATTCAAGTTTTAGTTGTCGATTATTCACTTTTTCCCGGCTTTATTGGCTTGGACATGACCTAGTACTTTAAGATTTTGCATGAAAGGAGGACTAGCAGTCGCGTTGCACGGGAGAATGTGAAAAGTGTTCATATGTAGTAAAAACCTGAGAAATCCGTCCGTTTCCGTCATTTGTTATCGAATCGACTTAAAGCCAGTTCGTCAGATTGGCCGCTCTTCTCTATGAAACGGTTTCTTTTATCGTCTGCAAAGCTATGTCGCGTGCTGCGGTATGCGGAGAGCCTGAAAGCATAATAGGAGAACACAGAAGAAGCTTCTAAATTGAAGTAATAGCCAGTAAGAAGTAGTACTATTCAAGTTTTAGTTGTCGATTATTCACTTTTCAGCCGGCTTTGGTGGTTTAGACATGACCTAGTACCTTAAGATTTTGCATGAAAGGAGGACTAGCAGCCGCGTTGCACGGGAGAATGTGAAAAGTGTTCATATGTAGTAAAAACCTGAGAAATCCGTCCGTTTTCGTCATTTGTTATCGAATCGATTTAAAGCCAGATCGTCACATTGGCCGCTTTTCTCTCTGAGACGGTTACATTTATCGTCTGCAAAGCTATGTCGCGTGCTGCGGTATGCGGAAACACTAAAATCACCATAGTAGAACACAGAAGAAGAGAAGAAGCTTCTAAGTTGAAGCAATAGCCAGTAAGAACTAGTACAATTCAATTTTTAGGCGTCGATTATTCACTTTTTAGCCTTCTTTGGAGGCTTGGACATGACCTAGTACCTTAAGATTTTGCATGAAAGGAGGACTAGCAGCCGCGTTGCACGGGAGAATGTGTAAAGTGTTCATATGTACTAAAAACCTGAGAATTCCGTCCTTTTTCGTCATTTGTTATCGAATCGACTTAAAGCCAGTTCGTCAGATTGTCCGCTCTTCTCTATGAAACGGTTACTTTTATCGTCTGCAAAGCTATGTCGCGTGCTGCGGTATGCGGAGACACTAAAAGCACCATAGGAGAACACAGAAGAAGCTTGTAAGTTGAAGTAATAGCCAGTAAGAAATAGTACAATTCATGTTTTAGTTGTCGATTATTCACTTTTTAGCCGGCTTTGGTGGCTTGGACGTGACCTAGGACCTTAAGATTTTGCATGAAAGGAGGACTAGCAGCCGCGTTGCACGGGAGAATGAGAAAAGTGTTCATATGTAGTAAAAACCTGAGAAATCCGTCCGTTTCCGTCATTTGTTACCGAATTGACTTAAAGCCAGATCGTCACATTGGCCACTCTTCTTGCCGAATCGGTTACATTTATCGTCTGCAAAGCTATGTCGCGTGCTGCGGTATGCGGAGACACTAAAAGCACCATAGTAGAACACAGAAGAAGCCTCTAAGTTGAATTAATAGCCAGTAAGAAGTAGTACAATTCAAGTTTTGGTTATCGATCATTGAATTTTAGCCGGCTTTGGTGCCTTGGACATAAGGTGGACCCTTAAGATTTTGCATGAAAGCAGGACTAGCAGCCGCGTTGCACGGGAGAATGTGAAAAGTGTTCATATGTAGTAAAAACCTGAGAAATCCGTCCGTTTCCGTCATTTGTTATCGAATCGTTTTAAAGCCAGTTCGTCAGATTGGCCGCTCTTCTCTATGAAACGGTTTCTTTTATCGTCTGCAAAGCTATGTCGCGTGCTGCGGTATGCGGAGAGCCTAAAAGCGCAATAGGAGAACACAGAAGAAGCTTCTAAATTGAAGTAATAGCCAGTAAGAAGTAGTGCAATTCAAGTTTTAGTTGTCGATTATTCACTTTTCAGGTGGCTTTGGTGGCTTAGACATGACCTAGGACCTTAAGATTTTGCATGAAAGGAGGACTTGCAGCCGCGTTGCACGGGAGAATGTGAAAAGTGTTCATATGTAGTAATAACCTGAGAAATCCGTCCGTTTTCGTCATTTGTTATCGAATCGACTTAAAGCCAGATCGTCACATTGGCCGCTTTTCTTTCTGAAACAGTTACATTTATCGTCTGCAAAGCTATGTCGCGTACTGAGGTATGCGGAGACACTAAAAGCACCATAGTAGAACACAGAAGAAGCTTCTAAGTTGAAGCAATAGCCAGTAGGAAGTAGTACAATTCAAGATTTAGTTGTCGATTATTCACTTTTTAGCCGGCTTTATTGGCTTGGACATGACCTTGTACTTTAAGATTTTGCATGAAAGGAGGACTAGCAGCCGCGTTGCACGGGAGAATGTGAAAAGTGTTCATATGTAGTAAAAACCTGGGAAATCCGTCCGTTTCCGTCATTTGTTATGGAATCGACTTAAAGCCAGACCGTCACATTGGCCGCTTTTCTCCCTGAAATGGTTACATTTATCGTCTGCAAAGCTATGTCACGTGCTGCGGTATGCGGAGACTCTAAAAACACCATAGTAGAACACAGAAGAAGCTTCTAAGTTGAAGCAATAACCAGTAAGAAGTAGTACAATTCAAGTTTTAGTTGTCGATTATTCACTTTTTAGCCGGCTTTATTGGCTTGGACATGACCTAGTACCTTAAGATTTTGCATGAAAGGAGGAATAGCAGCCGCGTTGCACGGGAGAATGTGTAAAGTGTTCATATGTACTAAAAACCTGAGAATTCCGTCCGTTTTCGTCATTTGTTATCGAATCGATTTAAAGCCAGTTCGTCAGATTGTCCGCTCTTCTCTATGAAACGGTTACTTTTATCGTCTGCAAAGCTATGTCACGTGCTGCGGTATGCGGAGACACTAAAAGCACCATAGGAGAACACAGAAGAAGCTTGTAAGTTGAAGTAATAGCCAGTAAGAAGTAGTACAATTCATGTTTTAGTTGTCGATTATTCACTTTTCAGCCGGCTTTGGTGGCATAGACATGACCTAGGACCTTAAGATTTTGCATGAAAGGAGGACTAGCAGCCGCGTTGCACGGGAGAGTGTGAAAAGTGTTCATATGTAGTAAAAACCTGAGAAATCCGTCCGTTTTCGTCATTTGTTATCGAATCGACTTAAAGCCAGATCGTCACATTGGCCGCTTTTCTTTGTGAAACAGTTACATTTATCGTCTGCAAAGCTATGTCGCGTGCTGCGGTATGCGGAGACACTAAAAGCACCATAGTAGAACACAGAAGAAGCTTCTAAGTTGAAGCAATAGCCAGTAAGAAGTAGTACAATTCAAGTTTTAGTTGTCGATTATTCACTTTTTAGCCGGCTTTATAGGCTTGGACATGACCTAGTACCTTAAGATTTTGCATGAAAGGAGGACTAGCAGCCGCGTAGCACGGGAGAACGTGAAAAGTGTTCATATGTAGTAAAAACCTGAGAAATCCGTCCGTTTCCGTCATTTGTTATCGAATCGACTTAAAGCCAGATCGTCACATTGGCCGCTTTTCTCCCTGAAACGGTTACATTTATCATCTGCAAAGCTGTGTCACGTGCTGCGGTATGCGAAGACACTAAAAGCACCATAGTAGAACACAGAAGAAGCTTCTAAGTTGAAGGAATAACCAGTAACAAGTAGTACAATTCAAGTTTTAGTTGTCGATTATTCACTTTTTACCCGGCTTTATTGGCTTGGACATGACCTAGTACTTTAAGATTTTGCATGAAAGGAGGACTAGCAGTCGCGTTGCACGGGAGAATGTGAAAAGTGTTCATATGTAGTAAAAACCTGAGAAATCCGTCCGTTTCCGTCATTTGTTATCGAATCGACTTAAAGCCAGTTCGTCAGATTGGCCGCTCTTCTCTATGAAACGGTTTCTTTTATCGTCTGCAAAGCTATGTCGCGTGCTGCGGTATGCGGAGAGCCTGAAAGCATAATAGGAGAACACAGAAGAAGCTTCTAAATTGAAGTAATAGCCAGTAAGAAGTAGTACTATTCAAGTTTTAGTTGTCGATTACTCACTTTTCAGCCGGCTTTGGTGGTTTAGACATGACCTAGTACCTTAAGATTTTGCATGAAAGGAGGACTAGCAGCCGCGTTGCACGGGAGAATGTGAAAAGTGTTCATATGTAGTAAAAACCTGAGAAATCAGTCCGTTTTCGTCATTTGTTATCGTATCGACTTAAAGCCAGATCGTCACATTGGCCGCTTTTCTCTCTGAGACGGTTACATTTATCGTCTGCAAAGCTATGACGCGTGCTGCGGTATGCGGATACACTAAAAGCACCATAGTAGAACACAGAAGAAGCCTCTAAGTTGAAGTAATAGCCAGTAAGATGTAGTACAATTCAATTTTTAGGCGTCGATTATTCACTTTTTAGCCGGCTTTATTGGCTTGGACATGACCTAGTACCTTAAGATTTTGCATGAAAGGAGGAATAGCAGCCGCGTTGCACAGGAGAATGTGTAAAGTGTTCATATGTACTAAAAACCTGAGAATTCCGTCCGTTTTCGTCATTTGTTATCGAATCGATTTGAAGTCAGTTCGTCAGATTGTCCGCTCTTCTCTATGAAACGGTTACTTTTATCGTCTGCAAAGCTATGTCGCGTGCTGCGGTATGCGGAGACACTAAAAGCACCATAGTAGAACACAGAAGAAGCCTCTAAGTTGAAGCAATAGAAAGTAAGAAGCAGTACAATTCAAGTTTTGGTTATCGATCATTGATTTTTAGCCGGCTTTGGTGCCTTGGACATAAGGTGGACCCTTAAGATTTTGCATGAAAGGAGGACTAGCAGCCGCGTTGCACGGGAGAATGTGAAAAGGGTTCATATGTAGTAAAAACCTGAGAAATCCGTCCGTTTCCGTCATTTGTTATCGAATCGACTTAAAGATAGACCGCCACATTGGCCGCTTTTCTCCCTGAAACGGTTACATTTATCGTCTGCAAAGCTATGTCACGTGGTTCGGTATGCGGAGACACTAAAAGCACCATAGTAGAACACAGAAGAAGCTTCTAAGTTGAAGCAATAGCCAGTAGGAAGTAGTACAATTCAAGATTTAGTTGTCGATTATTCACTTTTTAGCCGGCTTTATTGGCTTGGACATGACCTAGTACTTTAAGATTTTGCATGAAAGGAGGACTAGCAGCCGCGTTGCACGGGAGAATGAGAAAAGTGTTCATATGTAGTAAAAACCTGAGAAATCCGTCCGTTTCCGTCATTTGTTACCGAATTGACTTAAAGCCAGATCGTCACATTGGCCACTCTTCTTTCCGAATCGGTTACATTTATCGTCTGCAAAGCTATGTCGCGTGCTGCGGTATGCGGAGACACTAAAAGCACCATAGTAGAACACAGAAGAAGCTTCTAAGTTGAAGCAATAGCCAGTTAGAAGTAGTACAATGCAAGTTTCAGTTGTATATTATTCACTTTTTAGCCGGCTTTGGTGGCTTGGACATGACCTAGGACTTTAAGATTTTGCATGAAAGGAGGACTAGCAGCCGCGTTGCACGGGAGAATGTGAAAAGTGTTCGTATGTAGTAAAACCCTGAGAAATCCGTCCGTTTTCGTCATTTGTTATCGAATCGACTTAAAGCCAGATCGTCACATTGGCCGCTTTTTTCTCTGAGACGGTTACATTTTTCGTCTGCAAAGCTATGTCGCGTGCTGCGGTATGCGGAGACACTAAAAGCACCATAGTAGAACACAGAACAAGCTTCTAAGTTGAAGCAATAGTCAGTAAGAAGTAGTACAATTCAAGTTTTAGTTGTCGATTAATCACTTTTTAGCTGGCTTTGGTGGCTTGGACATGACCTAGGACATTAAGATTATGCATGAAAGGAGGACTAGCAGCCGCGGTGCACGGGAGAATGAGAAAAGTGTTCATATGTACTAAAAACCTGAGAATTCCGTCCGTTTTCGTCATTTGTTATCGAATCGATTTAAAGCCAGTTCGTCAGATTGTCCGCTCTTCTCTATGAAACGGTTACTTTTATCGTCTGCAAAGCTATGTCACGTGCTGCGGTATGCGGAGACACTAAAAGCACCATAGGAGAACACAGAAGAAGCTTGTAAGTTGAAGTAATAGCCAGTAAGAAGTAGTACAATTCATGTTTTAGTTGACGATTATTCACTTTTCAGGTGGCTTTGGTGGCATAGACATGACCTAGGACCTTAAGATTTTGCATGAAAGGAGGACTAGCAACCGCGTTGCACGGGAGAATGTGAAAAGTGTTTATATGTAGTAAAAACCTGAGAAATCCGTCCGTTTTCGTCATTTGTTATCGAATCGACTTAAGGCCAGATCGTCACATTGGCCGCTTTTCTTTGTGAAACAGTTACATTTATCGTCTGCAAAGCTATGTCGCGTGCTGCGGTATGCGGAGACACTAAAAGCACCATAGTAGAACACAGAAGAAGCTTCTAAGTTGAAGCAATAGCCAGTAGGAAGTAGTACAATTCAAGATTTAGTTGTCGATTATTCACTTTTTAACCGGCTTTATTGGCTTGGACATGACCTTGTACTTTAAGATTTTGCATGAAATGAGGACTAGCAGCCGCGTTGCACGGGAGAATGTGAAAAGTGTTCATATGTAGTAAAAACCTGGGAAATCCGTCCGTTTCCGTCATTTGTTATGGAATCGACTTAAAGCCAGACCGTCACATTGGCCGCTTTTCTCCCTGAAATGGTTACATTTATCGTCTGCAAAGCTATGTCACGTGCTGCGGTATGCGGAGACTCTAAAAACACCATAGTAGAACACAGAAGAAGCTTCTAAGTTGAAGCAATAACCAGTAAGAAGTAGTACAATTCAAGTTTTAGTTGTCGATTATTCACTTTTTAGCCGGCTTTATTGGCTTGGACATGACCTAGTACCTTAAGATTTTGCATGAAAGGAGGAATAGCAGCCGCGTTGCACGGGAGAATGTGTAAAGTGTTCATATGTACTAAAAACCTGAGAATTCCGTCCGTTTTCGTCATTTGTTATCGAATCGATTTAAAGCCAGTTCGTCAGATTGTCCGCTCTTCTCTATGAAACGGTTACTTTTATCGTCTGCAAAGCTATGTCACGTGCTGCGGTATGCGGAGACACTAAAAGCACCATAGGAGAACACAGAAGAAGCTTGTAAGTTGAAGTAATAGCCAGTAAGAAGTAGTACAATTCATGTTTTAGTTGTCGATTATTCACTTTTCAGCCGGCTTTGGTGGCATAGACATGACCTAGGACCTTAAGATTTTGCATGAAAGGAGGACTAGCAGCCGCGTTGCACGGGAGAGTGTGAAAAGTGTTCATATGTAGTAAAAACCTGAGAAATCCGTCCGTTTTCGTCATTTGTTATCGAATCGACTTAAAGCCAGATCGTCACATTGGCCGCTTTTCTTTGTGAAACAGTTACATTTATCGTCTGCAAAGCTATGTCGCGTGCTGCGGTATGCGGAGACACTAAAAGCACCATAGTAGAACACAGAAGAAGCTTCTAAGTTGAAGCAATAGCCAGTAAGAAGTAGTACAATTCAAGTTTTAGTTGTCGATTATTCACTTTTTAGCCGGCTTTATAGGCTTGGACATGACCTAGTACCTTAAGATTTTGCATGAAAGGAGGACTAGCAGCCGCGTAGCACGGGAGAACGTGAAAAGTGTTCATATGTAGTAAAAACCTGAGAAATCCGTCCGTTTCCGTCATTTGTTATCGAATCGACTTAAAGCCAGATCGTCACATTGGCCGCTTTTCTCCCTGAAACGGTTACATTTATCATCTGCAAAGCTATTTCACGTGCTGCGGTATGCGAAGACACTAAAAGCACCATAGTAGAACACAGAAGAAGCTTCTAAGTTGAAGGAATAACCAGTAACAAGTAGTACAATTCAAGTTTTAGTTGTCGATTATTCACTTTTTACCCGGCTTTATTGGCTTGGACATGACCTAGTACTTTAAGATTTTGCATGAAAGGAGGACTAGCAGTCGCGTTGCACGGGAGAATGTGAAAAGTGTTCATATGTAGTAAAAACCTGAGAAATCCGTCCGTTTCCGTCATTTGTTATCGAATCGACTTAAAGCCAGTTCGTCAGATTGGCCGCTCTTCTCTATGAAACGGTTTCTTTTATCGTCTGCAAAGCTATGTCGCGTGCTGCGGTATGCGGAGAGCCTGAAAGCATAATAGGAGAACACAGAAGAAGCTTCTAAATTGAAGTAATAGCCAGTAAGAAGTAGTACTATTCAAGTTTTAGTTGTCGATTATTCACTTTTCAGCCGGCTTTGGTGGTTTAGACATGACCTAGTACCTTAAGATTTTGCATGAAAGGAGGACTAGCAGCCGCGTTGCACGGGAGAATGTGAAAAGTGTTCATATGTAGTAAAAACCTGAGAAATCAGTCCGTTTTCGTCATTTGTTATCGTATCGACTTAAAGCCAGATCGTCACATTGGCCGCTTTTCTCTCTGAGACGGTTACATTTATCGTCTGCAAAGCTATGACGCGTGCTGCGGTATGCGGATACACTAAAAGCACCATAGTAGAACACAGAAGAAGCCTCTAAGTTGAAGTAATAGCCAGTAAGATGTAGTACAATTCAATTTTTAGGCGTCGATTATTCACTTTTTAGCCGGCTTTATTGGCTTGGACATGACCTAGTACCTTAAGATTTTGCATGAAAGGAGGAATAGCAGCCGCGTTGCACAGGAGAATGTGTAAAGTGTTCATATGTACTAAAAACCTGAGAATTCCGTCCGTTTTCGTCATTTGTTATCGAATCGATTTGAAGTCAGTTCGTCAGATTGTCCGCTCTTCTCTATGAAACGGTTACTTTTATCGTCTGCAAAGCTATGTCGCGTGCTGCGGTATGCGGAGACACTAAAAGCACCATAGTAGAACACAGAAGAAGCCTCTAAGTTGAAGCAATAGAAAGTAAGAAGCAGTACAATTCAAGTTTTGGTTATCGATCATTGATTTTTAGCCGGCTTTGGTGCCTTGGACATAAGGTGGACCCTTAAGATTTTGCATGAAAGGAGGACTAGCAGCCGCGTTGCACGGGAGAATGTGAAAAGGGTTCATATGTAGTAAAAACCTGAGAAATCCGTCCGTTTCCGTCATTTGTTATCGAATCGACTTAAAGATAGACCGCCACATTGGCCGCTTTTCTCCCTGAAACGGTTACATTTATCGTCTGCAAAGCTATGTCACGTGGTTCGGTATGCGGAGACACTAAAAGCACCATAGTAGAACACAGAAGAAGCTTCTAAGTTGAAGCAATAGCCAGTAGGAAGTAGTACAATTCAAGATTTAGTTGTCGATTATTCACTTTTTAGCCGGCTTTATTGGCTTGGACATGACCTAGTACTTTACGATTTTGCATGAAAGGAGGACTAGCAGCCGCGTTGCACGGGAGAATGAGAAAAGTGTTCATATGTAGTAAAAACCTGAGAAATCCGTCCGTTTCCGTCATTTGTTACCGAATTGACTTAAAGCCAGATCGTCACATTGGCCACTCTTCTTTCCGAATCGGTTACATTTATCGTCTGCAAAGCTATGTCGCGTGCTGCGGTATGCGGAGACACTAAAAGCACCATAGTAGAACACAGAAGAAGCTTCTAAGTTGAAGCAATAGCCAGTTAGAAGTAGTACAATGCAAGTTTTAGTTGTATATTATTCACTTTTTAGCCGGCTTTGGTGGCTTGGACATGACCTAGGACTTTAAGATTTTGCATGAAAGGAGGACTAGCAGCCGCGTTGCACGGGAGAATGTGAAAAGTGTTCGTATGTAGTAAAACCCTGAGAAATCCGTCCGTTTTCGTCATTTGTTATCGAATCGACTTAAAGCCAGATCGTCACATTGGCCGCTTTTTTCTCTGAGACGGTTACATTTTTCGTCTGCAAAGCTATGTCGCGTGCTGCGGTATGCGGAGACACTAAAAGCACCATAGTAGAACACAGAACAAGCTTCTAAGTTGAAGCAATAGTCAGTAAGAAGTAGTACAATTCAAGTTTTAGTTGTCGATTAATCACTTTTTAGCTGGCTTTGGTGGCTTGGACATGACCTAGGACATTAAGATTATGCATGAAAGGAGGACTAGCAGCCGCGGTGCACGGGAGAATGAGAAAAGTGATCATATGTACTAAAAACCTGAGAATTCCGTCCGTTTTCGTCATTTGTTATCGAATCGATTTAAAGCCAGTTCGTCAGATTGTCCGCTCTTCTCTATGAAACGGTTACTTTTATCGTCTGCAAAGCTATGTCACGTGCTGCGGTATGCGGAGACACTAAAAGCACCATAGGAGAACACAGAAGAAGCTTGTAAGTTGAAGTAATAGCCAGTAAGAAGTAGTACAATTCATGTTTTAGTTGACGATTATTCACTTTTCAGCCGGCTTTGGTGGCATAGACATGACCTAGGACCTTAAGATTTTGCATGAAAGGAGGACTAGCAGCCGCGTAGCACGGGAGAATGTGAAAAGTGTTTATATGTAGTAAAAACCTGAGAAATCCGTCCGTTTTCGTCATTTGTTATCGAATCGACTTAAAGCCAGATCGTCACATTGGCCGCTTTTCTTTGTGAAACAGTTACATTTATCGTCTGCAAAGCTATGTCGCGTGCTGCGGTATGCGGAGACACTAAAAGCACCATAGTAGAACACAGAAGAAGCTTCTAAGTTGAAGCAATAGCCAGTAAGAAGTAGTACAATTCAAGTTTTAGTTGTCGATTATTCACTTTTTAGCCGGCTTTATAGTCTTGGACATGACCTAGTACCTTAAGATTTTGCATGAAAGGAGGACTAGAAGCCGCGTAGCACGGGAGAACGTGAAAAGTGTTCATATGTAGTAAAAACCTGAGAAATCCGTCCGTTTCCGTCATTTGTTATCGAATCGACTTAAAGCCAGATCGTCACATTGGCCGCTTTTCTCCCTGAAACGGTTACATTTATCATCTGCAAAGCTATGTCACGTGCTGCGGTATGCGAAGACACTAAAAGCACCATAGTAGAACACAGAAGAAGCTTCTAAGTTGAAGCAATAACCAGTAACAAGTAGTACAATTCAAGTTTTAGTTGTCGATTATTCACTTTTTACCCGGCTTTATTGGCTTGGACATAACTTAGTACATTAAGATTTTGCATGAAAGGAGGACTAGCAGCCGCGTTGCACGGGAGAATGTGAAAAGTGTTCATATGTACTAAAAACCTGAGAAATCCGTCCGTTTTCGTCATTTGTTATCGAATCGACTTAAAGCCAGTTCGTCAGATTGGCCGCTCTTCTCTATGAAACGGTTTCTTTTATCGTCTGCAAAGCTATGTCGCGTGCTGCGGTATGCGGAGAGCCTGAAAGCATAATAGGAGAACACAGAAGAAGCTTCTAAGTTGAAGCGATAACCAGTAAGAAGTAGTACAATTCAAGTTTTAGTTGTCGATTATTCACTTTTCAGCCGGCTTTGGTGGCTTGGACATGACCTAGGACCTTAAGATTTTGCATGAAAGGAGGACTAGCAGCCGCGGTGCACGGGAGAATGAGAAAAGTGTTCGTATGTAGTAAAAACCTGAGAAATCCGTCCGTTTTCGTCATTTGTTATCGAATCGACTTAAAGCCAGATCGTCACATTGGCCGCTTTTTTCTCTGAGACGGTTACATTTTTCGTCTGCAAAGCTATGTCGCGTGCTGCGGTATGCGGAGACACTAAAAGCACCATAGTAGAACACAGAACAAGCTTCTAAGTTGAAGCAATAGTCAGTAAGAAGTAGTACAATTCAAGTTTTAGTTGTCGATTAATCACTTTTTAGCTGGCTTTGGTGGCTTGGACATGACCTAGGACATTAAGATTATGCATGAAAGGAGGACTAGCAGCCGCGTTGCACGGGAGAATGTGAAAAGTGTTCATAAGAAGTAAAAACCTGAGAAAACCGTCCGTTTTCGTCATTTGTTATCGAATCGTTTTAAAGCCAGTTCGTCAGATTGGCCGCTCTTCTCTATGAAACGGTTTCTTTTATCGTCTGCAAAGCTATGTCGCGTGCTGCGGTATGCGGAGAGCCTAAAAGCGCAATAGGAGAACACAGAAGAATCTTCTAAATTGAAGTAATAGCCAGTAAGAAGTAGTACAATTCAAGTTTTAGTTGTCGATTATTCACTTTTCAGGCGGCTTTGGTGGCTTAGACATGACCTAGGACCTTAAGATTTTGCATGAAAGGAGGACTAGCAGCCGCGTAGCACGGGAGAACGTGAAAAGTGTTCATATGTAGTAAAAACCTGAGAAATCCGTCCGTTTCCGTCATTTGTTATCGAATCGACTTAAAGCCAGATCGTCACTTTGGCCGCTTTTCTCCCTGAAACGGTTACATTTATCATCTGCTAAGCTATGTCGCGTGCTGCGGTATGCGAAGACACTAAAAGCACCATAGTAGAACACAGAAGAAGCTTCTAAGTTGAAGGAATAAATAGTAACAAGTAGTACAATTCAAGTTTTAGTTGTCGATTATTCACTTTTTACCCGGCTTTATTGGCTTGGACATGACTTAGTACCTTAAGATTTTTCATGAAAGGAGGACTAGCAGCCGCGTTGCACGGGAGAATGTGAAAAGTGTTCATATGTAGTAAAAACCTGAGAAATCCGTCCGTTTTCGTCATTTGTTATCGAATCGACTTAAAGCCAGATCGTCACATTGGCCGCTTTTCTTTCTGAAACAGTTACATTTATCGTCTGCAAAGCTATGTCGCGTGCTGAGGTATGCGGAGACACTAAAAGCACCATAGTAGAACACAGAAGAAGCTTCTAAGTTGAAGCAATAGGCAGTAGGAAGTAGTACAATTCAAGATTTAGTTGTCGATTATTCACTTTTTAGCCGGCTTTATTGGCTTGTACATGACCTAGTACCTTAAGATTTTGCATGAAAGGAGGACTAGCAGCCGCGTTGCACGGGAGAATGTGAAAACTGTTCATATGTAGTAAAAACCTCAGAAATCCGTCCGTGTCCGTCATTTGTTATGGAATCGACTTAAAGCCAGACCGTCACATTGGCCGCTTTTCTCCCTGAAATGGTTAAATTTATCGTCTGCAAAGCTATGTCACGTGCTGCGGTATGCGGACACACTAAAAGCACCATAGTAGAACACAGAAGAAGCTTCTAAGTTGAAGCAATAACCAGTAAGAAGTAGTACAATTCAAGTTTTAGTTGTCGATTATTCACTTTTTAGCCGGCTTTATTGGCTTGGACATGACCTAGTACCTTAAGATTTTGCATGAAAGGAGGACTAGCAGCCGCGTTGCACGGGAGAATGTGTAAAGTGTTCATATGTACTAAAAACCTGAGAATTCCGTCCGTTTTCGTCATTTGTTATCGAATCGATTTAAAGCCAGTTCGTCAGATTGTCCGCTCTTCTCTATGAAACGGTTACTTTTATCGTCTGCAAAGCTATGTCACGTGCTGCGGTATGCGGAGACACTAAAAGCACCATAGGAGAACACAGAAGAAGCTTGTAAGTTGAAGTAATAGCCAGTAAGAAGTAGTACAATTCATCTTTTAGTTGTCGATAATTCACTTTTCAGCCGGCTTTGGTGGCATAGACATGACCTAGGACCTTAAGATTTTGCATGAAAGGAGGACGTGCAGCCGCGTTGCACGGGAGAATGTGAAAAGTGTTCATATGTAGTAAAAACCTGAGAAATCCGTCCGTTTTCGTCATTTGTTATCGAATCGACTTAAAGCCAGATCGTTACATTGGCCGCTTTTCTTTGTGAAACAGTTACATTTATCGTCTGCAAAGCTATATCGCGTGCTGCGGTATGCGGAGACACTAAAAGCACCATAGTAGAACACAGAAGAAGCTTCTAAGTTGAAGCAATAGCCAGTAAGAAGTAGTACAATTCAAGTTTTAGTTGTCGATTATTCACTTTTTAGCCGGCGTTATAGGCTTGGACATGACCTAGTACCTTAAGATTATGCATGAAAGGAGGACTAGCAGCCGTGTTGCACGGGAGAATGTGAAAAGTGTTCATAAGAAGTAAAAACCTGAGAAATCCGCAGCTTTTCGTCATTTTCATCGAATCGACTTAAAGCCAGATCGTCACATTGGCCGCTCCTCTCTCTGAAATGGTTACATTTATCGTCTGCAAAGCTATGTCACGTGCTGCGGTGTGCGGAGACACTAAAAGCACCATAGTAGAACACAGAAGAAGCTTCTAAGTTGAAGCAGTAGCCATTAAGAAGTAGTACAATTCAAGTTTTAGTTGTCGATTATTCACTTTTTATCCGGCTTTGGTGGCTTAGACATGACCTAGGACCTTAAGATTTTGCATGAAAGGAGGACTAGCAGCCGCGTAGCACGGGAGAACGTGAAAAGTGTTCATATGTAGTGAAAACCTGAGAAATCCGTCCGTTTCCGTCATTTGTTATCGAATCGACTTAAAGCCAGATCGTCACATTGGCCGCTTTTCTCCCTGAAACGGTTACATTTATCATCTGCAAAGCTATGTCACGTGCTGCGGTATGCGAAGACACTAAAAGCACCAGAGTAGAACACAGAAGAAGCCTCTAAGTTGAAGTAATAGCCAGTAAGAAGTAGTACAATTCAAGTTTTGGTTATCGATCATTGAATTTTAGCCGGCTTTGGTGCCTTGGACATAAGGTGGACCCTTAAGATTTTGCATGAAAGGAGGACTAGCAGCCGCGTTGCACGGGAGAATGTGAAAAGTGTTCATAAGAAGTAAAAACCTGAGAAAACCGTCCGTTTTCGTCATTTGTTATCGAATCGTTTTAAAGCCAGTTCGTCAGATTGGCCGCTCTTCTCTATGAAACGGTTTCTTTTATCGTCTGCAAATCTATGTCGCGTGCTGCGGTATGCGGAGGGTCTAAAAGCGAAATAGGAGAACACAGAAGAAGCTTCTAAATTGAAGTAATAGCCAGTAAGAAGTAGTACAATTCAAGTTTTAGTTGTCGATTATTCACTTTTCAGGCGGCTTTGGTGGCTTAGACATGACCTAAGACCTTAAGATTTTGCATGAAAGGAGGACTTGCAGCCGCGTTGCACGGGAGAATGTGAAAAGTGTTCATATGTAGTAAAAACCTGAGAAATCCGTCCGTTTTCGTCATTTGTTATCGAATCGACTTAAAGCCAGATCGTCACATTGGCCGCTTTTCTTTCTGAAACAGTTACATTTATCGTCTGCAAAGCTATGTCGCGTGCTGAGGTATGCGGAGACACTAAAAGCACCATAGTAGAACACATAAGAAGCTTCTAAGTTGAGGCAATAGCCAGTAGGAAGTAGTACAATTCAAGATTTAGTTGTCGATTATTCACTTTTTAGCCGGCTTTATTGGCTTGGACATGACCTAGTACCTTAAGATTTTGCATGAAAGGAGGACTAGCAGCCGCGTTGCACGGGAGAATGTGAAAAGTGTTCATATGTAGTAAAAACCTGAGAAATCCGTCCGTTTCCGTCATTTGTTATGGAATCGACTTAAAGCCAGACCGTCACATTGGCCGCTTTTCTCCCTGAAATGGTTACATTTATCGTCTGCAAAGCTATGTCACGTGCTGCGGTATGCGGAGACACTAAAAGCACCATAGGAGAACGCAGAAGAAGCTTGTAATTTGAAGTAATAGACAGTAAGAAGTAGTACAATTCATTTTTTAGTTGTCGATTATTCACTTTTCAGCCGGCTTTGGTGGCATAGACATGACCTAGGACCATAAGATTTTGCATGAAAGGAGGACGTGCAGCCGCGTTGCACGGGAGAATGTGAAAAGTGTTCATATGTAGTAAAAACCTGAGAAATCCGTCCGTTTTCGTCATTTGTTATCGAATCGACTTAAAGCCAGATCGTCACATTGGCCGCTTTTCTTTCTGAAACAGTTACATTTATCGTCTGCAAAGCTATGTCGCGTGCTGAGGTATGCGGAGACACTAAAAGCACCATAGTAGAACACAGAAGAAGCTTCTAAGTTGAAACAATAGCCAGTAGGAAGAAGTACAATTCAAGATTTAGTTGTCGATTATTCACTTTTTAGCCGGCTTTATTGGCTTGTACATGACCTAGTACCTTAAGATTTTGCATGAAAGGAGGACTAGCAGCCGCGTTGCACGGGAGAATGTGAAAAGTGTTCATATGTAGTAAAAACCTGAGAAATCCGTCCGTGTCCGTCATTTGTTATGGAATTGGCTTAAAGCCAGACCGTCACATTGGCCGCTTTTCTCCCTGAAATGGTTAAATTTATCGTCTGCAAAGCAATGTCACGTGCTGCGGTATGCGGAGACACTAAAAGCACCATAGTAGAACACAGAAGAAGCTTCTAAGTTGAAGCAATAACCAGTAAGAAGTAGTACAATTCAAGTTTTAGTTGTCGATTATTCACTTTTTAGCCGGCTTTATTGGCTTGGACATGACCTAGTACCTTAAGATTTTGCATGAAAGGAGGATTAGCAGCCGCGTTGCACGGGAGAATGTGAAAAGTGTTCATATGTAGTAAAAACCTGAGAAATCCGTCCGTTTCCGTCATTTGTTATGGAATCGACTTAAAGCCAGACCGTCACATTGGCCGCTTTTCTCCCTGAAATGGTTACATTTATCGTCTGCAAAGCTATGTCACGTGCTGCGGTATGCGGAGACACTAAAAGCACCATAGGAGAACACAGAAGAAGCTTGTAATTTGAAGTAATAGCCAGTAAGAAGTAGTACAATTCATGTTTTAGTTGTCGATTATTCACTTTTCAGCCGGCTTTGGTGGCATAGACATGACCTAGGACCATAAGATTTTGCATGAAAGGAGGACGTGCAGCCGCGTTGCACGGGAGAATGTGAAAAGTGTTCATATGTAGTAAAAACCTGAGAAATCCGTCCGTTTTCGTCATTTGTTATCGAATCGACTTAAAGCCAGATCGTCACATTGGCCGCTTTTCTTTCTGAAACAGTTACATTTATCGTCTGCAAAGCTATGTCGCGTGCTGAGGTATGCGGAGACACTAAAAGCACCATAGTAGAACACAGAAGAAGCTTCTAAGTTGAAACAATAGCCAGTAGGAAGAAGTACAATTCAAGATTTAGTTGTCGATTATTCACTTTTTAGCCGGCTTTATTGGCTTGTACATGACCTAGTACCTTAAGATTTTGCATGAAAGGAGGACTAGCAGCCGCGTTGCACGGGAGAATGTGAAAAGTGTTCATATGTAGTAAAAACCTGAGAAATCCGTCCGTGTCCGTCATTTGTTATGGAATTGGCTTAAAGCCAGACCGTCACATTGGCCGCTTTTCTCCCTGAAATGGTTAAATTTATCGTCTGCAAAGCAATGTCACGTGCTGCGGTATGCGGAGACACTAAAAGCACCATAGTAGAACACAGAAGAAGCTTATAAGTTGAAGCAATAACCAGTAAGAAGTAGTACAATTCAAGTTTTAGTTGTCGATTATTCACTTTTTAGCCGGCTTTATTGGCTTGGACATGACCTAGTACCTTAAGATTTTGCATGAAAGGAGGATTAGCAGCCGCGTTGCACGGGAGAATGTGAAAAGTGTTCATATGTAGTAAAAACCTGAGAAATCCGTCCGTGTCCGTCATTTGTTATGGAATTGGCTTAAAGCCAGACCGTCACATTGGCCGCTTTTCTCCCTGAAATGGTTAAATTTATCGTCTGCAAAGCTATGTCACGTGCTGCGGTATGCGGAGACACTAAAAGCACCATAGTAGAACACAGAAGAAGCTTCTAAGTTGAAGCAATAACCAGTAAGAAGTAGTACAATTCAAGTTTTAGTTGTCGATTATTCACTTTTTAGCCCGCTTTATTGGCTTGGACATGACCTAGTACCTTAAGATTTTGCATGAAAGGAGGATTAGCAGCCGCGTTGCACGGGAGAATGTGTAAAGTGTTCGTATGTACTAAAAACCTGAGAATTCCGTCCGTTTTCGTCATTTGTTATCGAATCGATTTAAAGCCAGTTCGTCAGATTGTCCGCTCTTCTCTATGAAACGGTTACTTTTATCGTCTGCAAAGCTATGTCACGTGCTGCGGTATGCGGAGACACTAAAAGCACCATAGGAGAACACAGAAGAAGCTTGTAAGTTGAAGTAATAGCCAGTAAGAAGTAGTACAATTCATGTTTTAGTTGTCGATTATTCTCTTTTCAGCCGGCTTTTGTGGCATAGACATGACCTAGAACCTTAAGATTTTGCATGAAAGGAGGACGTGCAGCCGCGTTGCACGGGAGAATGTGAAAAGTGTTCATATGTAGTAAAAACCTGAGAAATCCGTCCGTTTTCGTCATTTGTTATCGAATCGACTTAAAGCCAGATCGTCACATTGGCCGCTTTTCTTTGTGAAACAGTTACATTTATCGTCTGCAAAGCTAAATCGCGTGCTGCGGTATGCGGAGACACTAAGAGCACCATAGTAGAACACAGAAGAAGCTTCTAAGTTGAAGCAATAGCCAGTAAGAAGTAGTACAATTCAAGTTTTAGTTGTCGATTATTCACTTTTTGGCCGGCTTTATAGGCTTGGACATGACCTAGTACCTTAAGATTTTGCATGAAAGGAGGACTAGCAGCCGTGTTGCACGGGAGAATTGGAAAACTGTTCATAAGAAGTAAAAACGTGAGAAATCCGTAGCTTTTCGTCATTTGTTATCGAATCGACTTAAAGCCAGATCGTCACATTGGCCGCTTTTCTCTCTGAGACGGTTACATTTATCGTCTGCAAAGCTATGTCGCGTGCTGCGGTATGCGGAGACACTAAAAGCACCATAGTAGAACACAGAAGAAGCTTCTAAGTTGAAGCAATGGCCAGTAAGAAGTAGTAAAATTCAAGTTTCAGTTGTCGATTCTTCACATTTTAGGCAGCTTTGGTGGCTTGTACATGACCTAGGACCTTAATATTTTGCATGAAAGGAGGACTAGCAGCCGCAGTGCACGGGAGAATGAGAAAAGTGTTCATATGTAGTAAAAACCTGAGAAATCCGTCCGTTTTCGTCATTTGTTATCGAATCGACTTAAAGCCAGATTGTCACATTGGCCGCTTTTCTCTCTGAGACGGTTACATTTATCGTCTGCAAAGCTATGTCGCGTGTTGCGGTATGCGGATACACTAAAAGCACCATAGTAGAACACAGAAGAAGCTTCTAAGTTGTAGCAATGGCCAGTAAGAAGTAGTAAAATTCAAGTTTTGGTTATCGATTATTCATTTTTAGCCGGCTTTGCTACCTTGGACATGAGGTGGGACCTTAAGATTTTGCAACGAAGGAGGACTAGCAGCTACGTTGCACGGTAGAATGTGAAAAGTGTTCATATGTAGTAAAAACCTGAGAAATCCATCCGATTTAGTCATTTGTTATCGAATCGACTTAAAGCCAGATAGTCACATTGGCCGCTTTTCTCTCTGAGACGGTTACATTTATCGTCTGCAAAGCTATGTCGCGTGCTGCGGTATGCGGAGACACTAAAAGCACCATAGTAGAACACAGAAGAAGCTTCTAAGTTGAAGCAATAGCCATAAGAAGCAGTAAAATTCAAGTTTTGATTATCGATTATTGATATTTAGCCGGCTTTGGTGCCTTGGACATGAGGTGGAACCTTAAGATTTTGCATGAAAGGAGGAATAGCAGCTGCGTTGCACGGGAGAATGTGAAAAGGGTTCATATGTAGTAAAAACCTGAGAAATCCGTCCGTTTTCGTCATTTGTTATCGAATCGACTTAAAGCCAGATCGCCACATTTGCCGCTTTTCTCTCTGAGACGGTTACATTTATCGTCTGCAAAGCAATGTCGCGTGCTGCGGTATGCGGAGACACTAAAAGCACCACAGTAGAACACAGAAGAAGCCTCTAAGTTGAAGCAATACAAAGTAAGAAGCAGAACAATTCAAGTTTTGGTTATCGATCATTGATTTTTAGCCGGCTTTATTGCCTTGGACATAAGGTGGAACCTTAAGATTTTGCATTAAAGGAGGACTAGCAGCCGCGTTGCACGGGAGAAAGTGAAAAGGGTTCATATGTAGTAAAAACCTGAGAAATCCGTCCGTATTCGTCATTTGTTATCGAATCGACTTAAAGCCAGAACGTCACATTGGCTGCTCTTCTCTCTGAATCGGTTACATTTATCGTCTGCAAAGCTATGTCGCGTGCTTCGGTATGCGGAGACACTAAAAGCACCATAGTAGAACACAGAAGAAACTTGTATGTTGAAACGATAGCCAGCAAGATGTAGTACAATTCAAGTTTTACTTGTCGATTATTCACTTTTTAGCCGGCTTTTGTGGCTTGGACATGACCTAGGACCTTAAGATTTTGCATGAAAGGAGGACTAGCAGCCGCGTTGCACGGGAGAATGTGAAAAGTGTTCATAAGAAGTAAAAACCTGAGAAATCCGTCCCTTTTCGTCATTTGTTATCAAATCGACTTAATGCCAGGTCGTCACATTGGGCGCTCCTCTCTCTGAAACGGTTACATTTATCGTCTGCAAAGCTATGTCGCGTGCTGCGGTATGCGGAGACACTAAAAGCACCATAGTAGAACACAGAAGAAACTTCTAAGCTGAAGCAATAGCCAGTAAGATGTAGTACAATTCAAGTTTTAGTTGTGGATTATTCAATTTTTAGCCGGCTTTGGTGGCTTGGACATGACCTAGGACCTTAAGATTTTGCATGAAAGGAGGACTAGCAGCCGCGTTGCACTGGAGAATGTGAAAAGTGTTCATATGTAGTAAAAACCTGAGAAATTCGTCCGTTTTCGTCATTTGTTATCGAATCGACTTAAAGCCAGTTCGTCACATTGGCCGCTTTTTTCTCTGAGACGGTTACATTTTTCGTCTGCAAAGCTATGTCGCGTGCTGCGGTATGCGGAGACACTAAAAGCACAATAGGAAAACACAGAAGAAGCTTCTAAATTGAAGTAATAGCCAGTAAGAAGTAGTACAATTCAAGTTTTAGTTGTGGATTATTCAATTTTTAGCCGGCTTTGGTGGCTTGGACATGACCTAGGACCTTAAGATTTTGCATGAAAGGAGGACTAGCAGCCGCGTTGCACGGGAGAATGTGAAAAGTGTTCATAAGAAGTAAAAACCTGAGAAATCCGTCCCTTTTCGTCATTTGTTATCAAATCGACTTAATGCCAGATCGTCACATTGGGCGCTCCTCTCTCTGAAACGGTTACATTTATCGTCTGCAAAGCTATGTCGCGTGCTGCGGTATGCGGAGACACTAAAAGCACCATAGTAGAACACAGAAGAAGCTTCTACGTTGAAGCAATAGCCAGTAAGAGGTAGTACAATTCAAGTTTTAGTTGTCGATTATTCACTTCTTAGCCGGCTTTGGTGGCTTGGACATGACCTAGGACCTTATGACTTTGCATGAAAGGAGGACTAGCACCTGCGTTGTACGGGAGAATGTGAAAAGTGTTCGTATGTAGTAAAAACCTGAGAAATCCGTCCGTTTTCGTCATTTGTTATCGAATCGACTTAAAGCCAGTTCGTCAGATTGGCCGCTCTTCTCTATGAAACGGTTACTTTTATCGTCTGCAAAGCTATGTCGCGTGCTGCGGTATGCGGAGACACTAAAAGCACAATAGGAGAACAATGAAGAAGCTTCTAAATTGAAGTAATAGCCAGAAAGAAGTAGTACAATTCAATTTTAGTTGTCGATTATTCACTTTTCAGCCGGCTTTGGTGGCTTAGACATGACCTAGGACCTTAAGATTTTGCATGAAAGGTGGACTTGCAGCCGCGTTGCACGGGAGAATGTGAAAAATGTTCATATGTAGTAAAAACCTGAGAAATCCGTCCGTTTTCGTCATTTGTTATCGAATCGACTTAAAGCTAGTTCGTCAGATTGTCCGCTCTTCTCTATGAAACGGTTGCTTTTATCGTCTGCAAAGCTATGTCGCGTGCTGCGGTATGCGGAGACACTAAAAGCACCATAGTAGAACACAGAAGAAGCTTCTAAGTTGAAGCAATAGCCAGTAAGAAGTAGTACAATTCAAGTTTTAGTTGTCGATTATTCACTTTTTAGCCGGCTTTATTGGCTTGGACATGACCTAGTACCTTGAGATTTAGCATGAAAGGAGGACTAGCCGCCGCGTTGCACGGGAGAATGTGAAAAGTGTTCATATGTAGTAAAAACCTGAGAAATCCGTCCGTTTTCGTCATTTGTTATCGTATCGACTTAAATCCAGATCGTCACATTGGCCGATTTTCTCTCTGAGACGGTTACATTTATCGTTTGCAAAGCTATGACGCGTGCTGCGGTGTGCGGAGACACTAAAAGCACCATAGTAGAACACAGAAGAAACTTCTAAGTTGAAGTAATAGCCAGTAAGAAGTAGTAAATTCAAGTTTTAATTGTCGATTAATCCTTTTTAGCCGGCTTTGGTGGCTTGGACATGACCTAGGACCTTAAGATTTTGCATGAAAGGAGGACTAGCAGCCGCGTTGCACGGGAGAATGTGAAAAGTGTTCATATGTAGTAAAAACCTGAGAAATCCGTCCGTTTTCGTCATTTGTTATCGAATCGACTTAAAGCCAGATCGTCACATTGGCCGCTTTTCTTTGTGAAACAGTTACATTTATAGTCTGCAAAGCTATGTCGCGTGCTGCGGTATGCGGAGACACTAAAAGCACCATAGTAGAACACAGAAGAAGCTTCTAAGTTGAAGCAATAGCCATAAGAAGCAGTACAATTCAAGTTTTGGTTATCGATTATTGGTTTTTAGCCGGCTTTGGTGCCTTGGCCATGAGGTGGAACCTTACGATTTTGCATGAATTGAGGACTAGCAGCTGCGTTGCACGGAAGAATGTGAAAAGTGTTCATATGTAGTAAAAAAATGAGAAATCCGTCCGTTTTCGTCATTTGTTATCGAATCTACTTAAAGCCAGATCGTCACATTGGCCGCTCTTCTCTCTGAATCGGTTACATTTATCATCTGCAAAGCTATGTCGCGTGCTGCGGTATGCGGAGACACTAAAAGCACCATAGGAGAACACAGAAGAGGCTTCTAAATCGAAGTAATAGCCAGTAAGAAGTAGTACAATTCAAGTTTTAGTTGTCGATTATTCACTTTTCAGCCGGCTTTGGTGGCTTAGACATGACCTAGTACCTTAAGATTTTGCGTGAAAGGAGGACTTGCAGCCGCGTTGCACGGGAGAATGTGAAAAGTGTTCATATGTAGTAAAAACCTGAGAAATCCGTCCGTTTTCGTCATTTGTTATCGAATCGACTTAAAGCCAGATCGTCACATTGGCCGCTTTTCTTTCTGAAACAGTTACATTTATCTTCTGCAAAGCTATGTCGCGTGCTGAGGTACGCGGAGACACTAAAAGCACCATAGTAGAAAACAGAAGAAGCTTCTAAGTTGAAGCAATAGCCAGTAGGAAGTAGTACAATTAAAGATTTAGTTGTCGATTATTCACTTTTTAGCCGGCTTTATTGGCTTGGACATGACCTAGTACCTTAAGATTTTGCATGACAGGAGGACTAGCCGCCGCGTTGCACGGGAGAATGTGAAAAGTGTTCATATGTAGTAAAAACCTGAGAAATCCGTCCGTTTTCGTCATTTGTTATCGAATCTACTTAAAGCCAGATCGTCACATTGGCCGCTTTTCTCTCTGAGACGGTTACATTTATCGTCTGCAAAGCTATGACGCGTGCTGCGGTGTGCGGAGACACTAAAAGCACCATAGTAGAACACAGAAGAAGCTTCTAAGTTGAAGTAATAGCCAGTAAGAAGTAGTACAATTCAATTTTTAGTTTTCGATTATTCACTTTTTAGCCGGCTTTGGTGGCTTGGACATGACCTAGGACCTTAAGATTTTGCATGAAAGGAGGACTAGCAGCCGCGATGCACGGGAGAATGTGAAAAGTGTTCATATGTAGTAAAAACCTGAGAAATCCGTCCGTTTTCGTCATTTGTTATCGAATCGACTTCAAGCCAGATCGTCACATTGGCCGCTTTTCTCTCTGAGACGGTTACATTTATCGTCTGCAAAGCTATGTCGCGTGCTGCGGTATGCGGAGACACTAAAAGCACCATAGTAGAACACAGAAGAAGCTTCTAAGTTGAAGCAATAGCCATAAGAAGCAGTACAGTTCAAGTTTGGGTTATCGATTATTGATTTTTAGCCGGCTTTGGTGCCTTGGACATGAGGTGGAACCTTAAGATTTTGCATGAATTGAGGACTAGCAGCTGCGTTGCACGGAAGAATGTGAAAAGTGTTCATATGTAGTAAAAACCTGAGAAATCCGTCCGTTTTCGTCATTTGTTATCGAATCTACTTAAAGCCAGATCGTCACATTGGCCGCTCTTCTCTCTGAATCGGTTACATTTATCGTCTGCAAAGCTATGTCGCGTACTGCGGTATGAGGAGACACTAAAAGCACCATAGGAAAACACAGAAGAAGCTTTTAAATTGAAGTAATAGCCAGTAAGAAGTAGTACAATTCAAGTTTTAGTTGTCGATTATTCACTTTTCAGCCGGCTTTGGTGGCTTAGACATGACCTAGGACCTTAAGATTTTGCATGAAAGGAGGACTTGCAGCCGCGTTGCACGGGTGAATGTGAAAAGTGTTCATATGTAGTAAAAACCTGAGAAATCCGTCCGTTTCCGTCATTTGTTATCGAATCGACTTAAAGATAGACCGTCACATTGGCCGCTTTTCTCCCTGAAACGGTTACATTTATCGTCTGCAAAGCTATGTCACGGGCTTCGGAATGCGAAGACACTAAAAGCACCATAGTAGAACACAGAAGAAGCTTCTAAGTTGAAGTAATAGCCAGTAAGAGGTAGTACAATTCAATTTTTAGTTGTCGATTATTCACTTTTTAGCCGGCTTTGGTGGCTTGGACATGATCTAGGACCTTAAGATTTTGCATGAAAGGAGGACTAGCAGCCGCGATGCACGGGAGAATGTGAAAAGTGTTCATATGTAGCAAAAACCTGAGAAATCCGTCCGTTTTCGTCATTTGTTATCGAATCGACTTCAAGCCAGATCGTCACATTGGCCGCTCTTCTCTCTGAGACGGTTACATTTATCGTCTGCAAAGCTATGTCGCGTGTTGAGGTATGCGGAGACACTAAAAGCACCATAGTAGAAAACAGAAGAAGCTTCTAAGTTGAAGCAATAGCCAGTAGGAAGTAGTACAATTAAAGATTTAGTTGTCGATTATTCACTTTTTAGCCGGCTTTATTGGCTTGGACATGACCTAGTACCTTAAGATTTTGCATGAAAGGAGGACTAGCAGCCGCGTTGCACGGTAGAATGTGAAAAGTGTTCATATGTAGTAAAAACCTGAGAAATCCGTCCGTTTCCGTCATTTGTTATCGAATCGACTTAAAGATAGACCGTCACATTGGCCGCTTTTCTCCCTGAAACGGTTACATTTATCGTCTGCAAAGCTATGTCACGTGGTTCGGTATGCGGAGACACTAAAAGCACCATAGTAGAACACAGAAGAAGCTTCTAAGTTGAAGCAATAACCAGTAAGAAGTAGTACAATTCAAGTTTTACTTGTCGATTATTCACTTTATAGCCGGCTTTATTGGCTTGGACATGACCTAGTACCTTAAGATTTTGCATGAAAGGAGGACTAGCAGCCGCGTTGCACGGGAGAATGTGAAAAGTGTTCATATGTAGTAAAAACCTGAGAAATCCGTCCGTTTTCGTCATTTGTTATCGAATCGAATTAAAGCCAGATCGTCACATTGGCCGCTTTTCTCTCTGAGGCGGTTATATTTATCGTCTGCAAAGCTATGTCGCGTGCTGCAGTATGCGGAGACACTAAAAGCACCATAGTAGAACACAGAAGAAGCTTCTAAGTTGAAGCAATAGCCATAAGAAGCAGTACAATTCAAGTTTTGGTTATCGATTATTGATTTTTAGCCGGCTTTGGTGCCTTGGACATGAGGTGGAACCTTAAGATTTTGCATGAATTGAGGACTAGCAGCTGCGTTGCACGGGAGAATGTGAAAAGTGTTCATATGTAGTAAAAACCTGAGAAATCCGTCCGTTTTCGTCATTTGTTATCGAATCTACTTAAAGCCAGATCGTCACATTGGCCGCTCTTCTCTCTGAAACGGTTACATTTATCGTCTGCAAAGCTATGTCGCGTGCTGCGGTATGCGGAGACACTAAAAGCACCATAGTAGAACACAGAAGTAGCTTCTAAGTTGAAGCAATAGCCAGTAAGAAGTAGTACAATTCAAGTTTTAGTTGTGGATTCTTCACATTTTAGCCGTCTTTGGTGGCTTGGACATGACCCAGGACCTTAAGATTTTGCATGAAAGGAGGACTAGCAGCCGCGGTGCACAGGAGAATGAGAAAAGTGTTCATATGTAGTAGAAACCTGAGAAATCCGTCCGTGTTCGTAATTTGTTATCGAATCGACTTAAAGCCAGATCGTCACATTGGCCGCTTTTCTTTCTGAAACAGTTACATTTATCGTCTGCAAAGCTATGTCACGTGCTGCCGTATGCGGAGACACTAAAACCACCATAGTAGAACACAGAAGAAGCTTCTAAGTTGAAGCAATAGCCAAAAAGAAGTAGTACAATTCAAGTTTTAGTTGTCGATTATTCACTTTTTAGCCGGCCTTATTGGCTTGGACATGACCTCGTACCTTAAGATTTTACATGAAAGGAGGACTAGCAGCCGCGTTGTACGGGAGAATGTGAAAAGTGTTCATATGTAGTAAAAACCTGAGAAATCCTTCCGCTTTCGTCATTTGTTATCGAATTGACTTAAAGCCTGATCGTCACTTTGGCTGCTTGTCTCTCTGAGACGGATACATTTATCGTCTGCAAAGCTATGTCGCGTGCTGCGGTATGTGGAGACACTAAAAGCACCACAGTAGAACACAGAAGAAGCTTCTAAGTTGAAGCAATAGCCATAAGAAGCAGTACAATTCAAGTTTTGGTTATCGATTATTGATTTTTAGCCGGCTTTGGTGCCTTGGACATGAGGTGGAACCTTAAGATTTTTCATGAATTGAGGACTAGCAGCTGCGTTGCACGGGAGAATGTGAATAGTGTTCATATGTAGTAAAAACCTCAGAAATCCGTCCGTTTTCGTCATTTGTTATCGAATCTACTTAAAGCCAGATCGTCACATAGGCCGCTCTTCTCTCAGAATCGGTTACATTTATCGTCTGCAAAGCTATGTCGCGTGCTGCGGTATGCGGAGACACTAAAAGCACCATAGTAGAACACAGAAGAAGCTTCTAAGTTGAAGCAATAGCCAGTAAGAAGTAGTACAATCAAGTTTTAGTTGTGGATTCTTCACATTTTAGCCGTCTTTGGTGGCTTGGACATGACCTAGGACCTTAATATTTTGCATGAAAGGAGGACTAGCAGCCGCGGTGCACGGGAGAGTGAGAAAAGTGTTCATATGTAGTAGAAACCTGAGAAATCCGTCCGTGTTCGTAATTTGTTATCGAATCGACTTAAAGCCAGATCGTCACATTGGCCGCTTTTCTTTCTGAAACAGTTACATTTATCGTCTGCAAAGCTATGTCACGTGCTGCGGTATGCGGAGACACTAAAAGCACCATAGTGGAACACAGAAGAAGCTCATAAGTTGAAGCAATAGCCAGTAAGAAGTAGTACAATTCAAGTTTTAGTTGTCGATTATTCACTTTTTAGCCGGCTTTATTGGCTTGGACATGACCTAGTACCTTAAGATTTTGCATGAAAGGAGGACTTGCAGCCGCGTTGCACGGAAGAATGTGAAAAGGGTTCATATGTAGTAAAAACCTGAGAAATCCGTCCGTATTCGTCATTTGTTATCGAATCGACTTAAAGCCAGATCGTCACATTGGTCGTTTTTCTTTCTGAAACAGTTACATTTATCGTCTGCAAAGCTATGTAACGTGCTGCCGTATGCGGAGACACTAAAAGCACCATAGTAGAACACAGAAGAAGCTTCTAAGTTGAAGCAATAGCCAGTAAGAAGTAGTACAATTCAAGTTTTAGTTGTCGATTATTCACTTTTTAGCCGGCTTTATTGGCTTGGACATGACCTAGTACCTTAAGATTTTGCATGAAAGGAGGACTAGCAGCCGCGTTGCACGGGAGAATGTGAAAAGTGTTCATATGTTGTAAAACCCTGAGAAATCCTTCCGTTTTCGTCATTTGTTATCGAATCTACTTAAAGCCAGATGATCACATTGGCCGCTCTTCTCTCTGAATCGGTTACATTTATCGTCTGCAAAGCTATGTCGCGTGCTGCGGTATGCGGAGACACTAAAAGCACCATAGTAGAACACAGAAGAAGCTTCTAAGTTGAAGCAATAGCCAGTAAGAAGTAGTACAATTCAAGTTTTAGTTATCGATTATTCCCTTTTGGACGGCTTTGGTATCTTGGACATGACCTAGGACCCTAAGATTTTGCATGAAAGGAGGTCTAGCAGCCGCATTGCATGGGAGAATGTGAAAGGTGTTCATATGTAGTAAAAACCTGAGAAATCCGTCCGTTTTCGTCATTTGTTATCGAATCGACTTAAAGCCAGATCGTCACATTGGTCGTTTTTCTTTCTGAAACAGTTACATTTATCGTCTGCAAAGCTATGTAACGTGCTGCCGTATGCGGAGACACTAAAAGCACCATAGTAGAACACAGAAGAAGCTTCTAAGTTGAAGCAATAGCCAGTAAGAAGTAGTACAATTCAAGTTTTAGTTGTCGATTATTCACTTTTTAGCCGGCTTTATTGGCTTGGACATGACCTAGTACCTTAAGATTTTGCATGAAAGGAGGACTAGCAGCCGCGTTGCACGGGAGAATGTGAAAAGTGTTCATATGTTGTAAAACCCTGAGAAATCCTTCCGTTTTCGTCATTTGTTATCGAATCTACTTAAAGCCAGATGATCACATTGTCCGCTCTTCTCTCTGAAACGGTTACATTTATCGTCCACAAAGCTATGTCGCGTGCTGCGGTATGCGGAAACACAAAAAGCACCATAGTAGAACACAGAAGAAGCTTCTATGTTGAAGTAATAGCCAGTAAGGAGTAGTACAATTGAAGTTTTAGATGTCGATTATTCACTTTTTAGCCGGCTTTGGTTGCTTGGGCATGACCTAGGACCTTAAGATTTTGCATTATAGGAGGACTAGCAGCCGCGTTGCACGGGAGAATGTGAAAAGTGTTCATATGTAGTAAAAACCTGAGAAATCCGTCCGTTTTCGTCATTTGTTATCGAATCGACTTAAAGCCAGATCGTCACATTGGCCGCTTTTTTCTCTGAGACGGTTACATTTATCGTCTGCAAAGCTATGTCGCATGCTGCGGTACGCGGAGACACTAAAAGCACCATAGTAGAACAAAGAAGAAGCTTCTAAATTGAAGTAATAGCCAGTAAGAAGTAGTACAAATCAAGTTTCAGTTATCGATTATTCCCTTTTGGCCGGCTTTGGTGGCTTGGACATGACCTAGGACCTTAAGATTTTGCATGAAAGGAGGACTAGCCGCCGCGTTGCACGGGAGAATGTGAAAAATGTTCATATGTAGTAAAAACCTGAGAAATCCGTCCGTTTTCGTCATTTGTTATCAAATCGACTTCAAGCCAGATCGTCACATTGGCCGCAGTTCTGTCTGAAACGGTTACATTTATCGTCTGCAAAGCTATGTCGCGTGCTGAGGTATGCGGAGACACTAAAAGCACCATAGTAGAACACAGAAGAAGCTTCTAAGTTGAAGCAATAGCCAGTAGGAAGCAGTACTATTAAAGATTTAGTTGTCGATTATTCACTTTTTAGCCGGCTTTATTGGCTTGGACATGACCTAGTACCTTAAGATTTTGCATGAAAGGAGGACTAGCAGCCGCGTTGCACGGGAGAATGTGAAAAGTGTTCACATGTAGTAAAAACCTGAGAAATCCGTCCGTTTCCGTCATTTGTTATCGAATCGACTTAAAGCCAGACCGTCACATTGGCCGCTTTTCTCCCTGAAACGGTTACATTTATCGTCTGCAAAGCTATGTCACGTGCTGCGTTATGCGGAGACACTAAAAGCACCATAGTAGAACACAGAAGAAGCTTCTAAGTTGAAGCAATAACCAGTAAGAAGTAGTACAATTCAAGTTTTAGTTGTCGATTATTCACTTTTTAGCCGGCTTTATTGGCTTGGACATGACTTAGTACCTTAAGATTTTCATGAAAGGAGGACTAGCAGCCGCGTTGCACGGGAGAATGTGAAAAGTGTTCATAAGTAGTAAAAACCTGAGAAATCCGTCCGTTTTCGTCATTTGTTATCGAATCGACTTAAAGCCAGATCGTAACATTGGCCGCTTTTCTCTCTGAGACGGTTACATTTATCGTCTGCAAAGCTATGTCGCGTGCTGCGGTATGCGGAGACACTAAAAGCACCATAGTAGAACACAGAAGAAGCTTCTAAGTTGAAGCAATAGCCATAAGAAGCAGTACAATTCAAGTTTTGGTTATCGATTATTGATTTTTAGCCGGCTTGGTGCCTTGGACATGAGGTGGAACCTTAAGATTTTGCATGAATTGAGGACTAGCAGCTGCGTTGCACGGGAGAATGTGAAAAGTGTTCATATGTTGTAAAAACCTGAGAAATCCGTCCGTTTTCGTCATTTGTTATCGAATCTACTTAAAGCCAGATCGTCACATTGGCCGCAGTTCTGTCTGAAACGGTTACATTTATCGTCTGCAAAGCTATGTCGCGTGCTGCGGTATGCGGAGACACTAAAAGCACCATAGTAGAACACGGAAGAAGCTTCTAAGTTGAAGCAATAGCCAGTAAGAAGTAGTACAATTCAAGTTTTAGTTGTGGATTTTTCACATTTTAGCCGTCTTTGGTGGCTTGGACATGACCTAGGTCCTTAATATTGTGCATGAAAGGAGGACTAGCAGCCGCGTTCAACGGGAAAATGAGAAAAGTGTTCATATGTAGTAGAAACCTGAGAAATCCGTCCGTTTTCGTAATTTGTTATCGAATCGACTTAAAGCCAGATCGTCACATTGTCCGCTTTTCTTTCTGAAACAGTTACATTTATCGTCTGCAAAGCTATGTCGCGTGCTGAGGTATGCGGAGACACTAAAAGCACCATAGTAGAACACAGAAGAAGCTTCTAAGTTGAAGCAATAGCCAGTAGGAAGCAGTACTATTAAAGATTTAGTTGTCGATTATTCACTTTTTAGCCGGCTTTATTGGCTTGGACATGACCTAGTACCTTAAGATTTTGCATGAAAGGAGGACTAGCAGCCGCGTTGCACGGGAGAATGTGAAAGTGTTCACATGTAGTAAAAACCTGAGAAATCCGTCCGTTTTCGTCATTTGTTATCGAATCGACTTAAAGCCAGATCGTGACATCGGCCGTTTTTCTTTCTGAAACAGTTACATTTATCGTCTGCAAAGCTATGTCACGTGCTGCGGTATGCGGAGACAATAAAAGCACCATAGTAGAACACAGAAGAAGCTCCTAAGTTGAAGCAATAGCCAGTAAGAAGTAGTACAATTCAAGTTTTAGTTGTCGATTATTCACTTTTTAGCCGGCTTTATTGGCTTGGACATGACCTAGTACCTTAAGATTTTGCATGAAAGGAGGAATAGCAGCCGCGTTGCACGGGAGAATGTGAAAAATGTTCATATGTAGTAAAAACCTGAGAAATCCGTCCGTTTTCGTCATTTGTTATCGAATCGACTTAAAGCCAGATCGTCACTTTGGCCGCTTTTCTCTCTGAGACGGTTACATTTATCGTCTGCAAAGCTATGTCGCGTGCTGCGGTATGTGGAGACACTAAAAGCACCATAGTAGAACACAGAAGAAGCTTCTAAGTTGTAGCAATAGCCATAAGAAGCAGTACAATTCAAGTTTTGGTTATCGATTATTGATTTTTAGCCGGCTTTGGTGCCTTGGACATGGGGTGGAACCTTACGATTTTGCATGAAGAGAGGACTAGCAGCTGCGTTGCACGGTAGAATGTGAAAAGTGTTCATATGTAGTAAAAACCTGAGAAATCCGTCCGTTTTCGTCATTTGTTATCGAATCTACTTAAAGACAGATCGTCACATTGGCCGCTCTTCTCTCTGAATCGGTTACATTTATCGTCTGCAAAGCTATGTCGCGTGCTGCGGTATGCGGAGACACTAAAAGCACCATAGTAGAACACGGAAGAAGCTTCTAAGTTGAAGCAATAGCCAGTAAGAAGTAGTACAATTCAAGTTTTAGTTGTGGATTTTTCACATTTTAGCCGTCTTTGGTGGCTTGGACATGACCTAGGTCCTTAATATTGTGCATGAAAGGAGGACTAGCAGCCGCGTTCAACGGGAAAATGAGAAAAGTGTTCATATGTAGTAGAAACCTGAGAAATCCGTCCGTTTTCGTAATTTGTTATCGAATCGACTTAAAGCTAGATCGTCACATTGTCCGCTTTTCTTTCTGAAACAGTTACATTTATCGTCTGCAAAGCTATGTCGCGTGCTGAGGTATGCGGAGACACTAAAAGCACCATAGTAGAACACAGAAGAAGCTTCTAAGTTGAAGCAATAGCCAGTAGGAAGCAGTACTATTAAAGATTTAGTTGTCGATTATTCACTTTTTAGCCGGCTTTATTGGCTTGGACATGACCTAGTACCTTAAGATTTTGCATGAAAGGAGGACTAGCAGCCGCGTTGCACGGGAGAATGTGAAAAGTGTTCACATGTAGTAAAAACCTGAGAAATCCGTCCGTTTTCGTCATTTGTTATCGAATCGACTTAAAGCCAGATCGTGACATCGGCCGTTTTTCTTTCTGAAACAGTTACATTTATCGTCTGCAAAGCTATGTCACGTGCTGCGGTATGCGGAGACAATAAAAGCACCATAGTAGAACACAGAAGAAGCTCCTAAGTTGAAGCAATAGCGAGTAAGAAGTAGTACAATTCAAGTTTTAGTTGTCGATTATTCACTTTTTAGCCGGCTTTATTGGCTTGGACATGACCTAGTACCTTAAGATTTTGCATGAAAGGAGGAATAGCAGCCGCGTTGCACGGGAGAATGTGAAAAATGTTCATATGTAGTAAAAACCTGAGAAATCCGTCCGTTTTCGTCATTTGTTATCGAATCGACTTAAAGCCAGATCGTCACATTGGCCGCTTTTCTCTCTGAGACGGTTACATTTATCGTCTGTAAAGCTATGTCGCGTGCTGCGGTATGCGGAGACACTACAAGCACCATAGTAGAACACAGAAGAAGCTTCTAAGTTGAAGCAATAGGCATAAGAAGCAGTACAATTCTAGTTTTGGTTATCGATTATTGATTTTTAGCCGGCTTTTGTGCCTTGGACATGAGGTGGAACCTTAAGATTTTGCATGAAGAGAGGACTAGCAGCTGCGTTGCACGGAAGAATGTGAAAAGGGTTCATACGTAGTAAAAACCTGAGAAATCCGTCCGTTTCCGTCATTTGTTATAGAATCGACTTAAAGCCAGATCGTCACATTGGCCGTTTTTCTTTCTGAAACAGTTACATTTATCGTCTGCAAAGCTATGTCACGTGCTGCCGTATGCGGAGACACTAAAAGCACCATAGTAGAACACAGAAGAAGCTTCTAAGTTGAAGCAATAGCCAGTAAGTAGTAGTACAATTCAAGTTTTAGTTGTCGATTATTCACTTTTTAGCCGGCTTTATTGGTTTGGACATGACCTAGTACCTTAAGATTTTGCATGAAAGGAGGACTAGCAGCCGCGTTGCACGGGAGAATGTGAAAAGTGTTCATATGTAGTAAAAACCTGAGAAATCCGTCCGTTTTCGTCATTTGTTATGGAATCGACTTAAAGCCAGATCGTCACTTTGGCCGCTTTTCTCTCTGAGACGGTTACATTTATCGTCTGCAAAGCTATGTCGCGTGCTGCGGTATGTGGAGACACTAAAAGCACCATAGTAGAACACAGAAGAAGCTTCTAAGTTGAAGCAATAGCCAGTAAGAAGTAGTACAATTCAAGTTTTAGTTGTGGATTTTTCACATTTTAGCCGTCTTTGGTGGCTTGGACATGACCTAGGTCCTTAATATTGTGCATGAAAGGAGGACTAGCAGCCGCGTTCAACGGTAAAATGAGAAAAGTGTTCATATGTAGTAGAAACCTGAGAAATCCGTCCGTTTTCGTAATTTGTTATCGAATCGACTTAAAGCCAGATCGTCACATTGGCCGCTTTTCTTTCTGAAACAGTTACATTTATCGTCTGCAAAGCTATGTCGCGTGCTGCGGTATGCGGAGACACTAAAAGCACCATAGGAGAACACAGAAGAAGCTTGTAAGTTGAAGTAATAGCCAGTAAGAAGTAGTACAATTCAAGTTTTAGTTGTCGATTATTCACTTTTCAGCCGGCTTTGGTGGCTTAGACATGACCTAGGACCTTAAGATTTTGCATGAAAAGAGGACTTGCAGCCGCGTTGCACGGGAGAATGTGAAAAGTGTTCATATGTAGTAAAAACCAGAGAAATCCGTCCGTTTTCGTTATTTGTTATCGAATCGACTTAAAGCCAGATCGTCATATTGGCCGCTTTTCTTTCTGAAACAGTTACATTTATCGTCTGCAAAGCTATGTCACGTGCTGCGGTATGCGGAGACACTAAAAGCACCATAGCAGAACAAAGAAGAAGCTTCTAAGTTGAAGCAATAGCCAGTAAGAAGTAGTACAATTCAAGTTTCAGTTGTCGATTATTCACTTTTAGCCGGCTTTATTGGGTTGGACATGACCTATTACCTTAAGATTATGCATGAAAGGAGGACTAGCAGCCGCGTTGCACGGGAGAATGTGAAAAGTGTTCATATGTAGTAAAAACCTAAAAAATACGTCCGTTTTCGTCATTTGTTATCGAATCGACTTAAAGCCAGATCGTCACATTGTTCGCTTTTCTCTCTGAGACGGTTACATTTATCGTCTGCAAAGCTATGTCGCGTGCTGCGGTATGCGGAGACACTAAAAGCACAATAGTAGAACACAGAAGAAGCTTCTAAGTTGAAGCAATAACCAGTAAGAAGTAGTACAATTCAAGTTTTGGTTATCGATTATTGATTTTTAGCCGGCTTTGGTGCCTTGGACATGAGGTGGAACCTTAAGACTTTGCATGGTAGGAGGACTAGCAGCTGCGTTGCACGGGAGAATGTGAAAAGGGTTCATATGTAGTAAAAACCTGAGAAATCCGTCCGTTTTCGTCATTTGTTATCGAATCTACTTAAAGCCAGATCGTCACATTGGCCGCTCTTCTCTCTGAATCGGTTACATTTATCGTCTGCAAAGCTATGTCGCGTGCTGCGGTATGCGGAGACACTAAAAGCACCATAGTAGAACAAAGAAGAAGCTTCTAAGTTGAAGCAATAGCCAGTAAGATGTAGTACAATTCAAGTTTTAGTTGTCGATTATTCACATTTAACTGTCTTTGGTGGCTTGGACATGACCTAGGACCTTAATATTTTGAATGAAACGAGGACTAGCAGCCGCGGTGCACGGGAGAATGTGAAAAGTGTTCATGTGTAGTAAAAACCTAAGAAATCCGTCCGGTTTCGTAATTTGTTATCGAATCGACTTACAGCCAGATCGTCACATTGGCCGCTTTTCTCTCTGAGACGGTTACATTTATCGTCTGCAAAGATATGTCGCGTGCTGCGGTATGCGGAGACACTAAAGGCACCATAGTAGAACACAGAAGAAGCTTCTAAGTTGAAGCAATGGCCAGTAAGAAGTAGTACAATTCAAGTTTTGGTTATCGATTATTGATTTTTAGCCGGCTTTGGTGCCTTGGACATGAGGTGGAACCTTACGTTTTTGCATGAAAGGAGGACTAGCAGCTGCGTTGCACGGGAGAATGTGAAAAGGGTTCATAAGTAGTAAAAACCTGAGAAATCCGTCCGTTTTCGTCATTTGTTATCGAATCGACTTGAAGCCAGATCGTCACATTGGCCGCTCTTCTCTCTGAAACGGTTACATTTATCGTCTGCAAAGCTATGTCGCGTGCTGCGGTATGCGGAGACACTAAAAGCACCATAGGAGAACACAGAAGAAGCTTATAAGTTCAAGTAATAGCCAGTAAGAAGTAGTACAAATCAAGTTTTAGTTGTCGATTATTCACTTTTCTGCCGGCTTTGGTAGCTTAGACATGACCTAGGACCTTAAGGTTTTGCATGAAAGGAGGACTTGCAGCCGCGTTGCACGGGAGAATGTGAAAAGTGTTCATATGTAGTAAAAACCTGAGAAATCCGTCCGTTTTCGTCATTTGTTATCGAATCGACTTCAAGCCAGATCGTCACATTGGCCGCTTTTCTCTCTGAGACGGTTACATGTATAGTCTGCATAGCTATGTCGCGTGCTGCGGTATGCGGAGACACTAAAAGCACCATAGTAGAACACAGAAGAAGCTTCTAAGTCGAAGCAATAGCCAGTAAGAAGTAGTACAATTCAAGTTTTAGTTGTCGATTATTCACTTTTAGCCGGCTTTATTGGCTTGGACATGACCTAGTACCTTAAGATTTTGCATGAAAGGAGGACTAGCAGCCGCGTTGCACGGGAGAATGTGAAAAGGGTCCATATGTAGTAAAAACCTGAGAAATACGTCCGTTTTCGTCATTTGTTATCGAATCGACTTAACGCCAGATCGTCACATTGGCCGCTTTTCTCTCTGAGACGGTTACATTTATCGTCTGCAAAGCTATGTCGCGTGCTGCGGTATGCGGAGACACTAAAAGCACCATAGTAGAACACAGAAGAAGCTTCTAAGTTGAAGCAATAGCCAGTAAGAAGCAGTAGAATTCAAGTTTTGGTTATCGATTATTGATTTTTAGCCGGCTATGGTGCACTGGACATGAGGTGGAACCTTAAGATTTTGCATGAAACGAGGACTAGCAGCCGCGTTGCACGGTAGAATGTGAAAAGTGTTCATATGTAGTAAAAACCTGAGAAATCCGTCCGTTTTCGTCATTTGTTATGGAATCTACTTAAAGAGAGATCGTCACATTGGCCGCTCTTCTCTCTGAGTCGGTTACATTTATCGTCTGCAAAGCTATGTCGCGTGCTGCGGTATGCGGAGACACTAAAAGCACCATAGTAGAACACAGAAGAAGCTTCTAAGTTGAAGCAATAGCCAGTAAGATGTAGTACAATTCAAGTTTTAGTTGTCGATTATTCACATTTTAGCCGCCTTTGGTGGCTTGGACATGACCTAGGACCTTAATATTTTGAATGAAAGGAGGACTAGCAGCCGCGGTGCACGGGAGAATGAGATAAGTGTTCATATGTACTAAAAACCTAAGAAATCCGTCTGGTTTCGTAATTTGTTATCGAATCGACTTAAAGCCAGATCGTCACATTGGCCGCTCTTCTCACTGAATCGGTTACATTTATCGTCTGCAAAGCTATGTCGCGTGCTGCGGTATGCGGAGACACAAAAAGCACCATGGTAGAACACAGAAGAAGCTTCTAAGTTGAAGCAATAGCCATAAGAAGCAGTGCAATTCAAGTTTTGGTTATCGATTATTGATTTTTAGCCGGCTTTGGTGCCTTGGACATGAGGAGGAACCTTAAGATTTTGCATGGAACTAGGACTAGCAGCTGCGTTGCACGGGAGAATGTGAAAAGGGTTCATATGTAGTAAAAACCTGAGAAATCCGTCCGTTTTCGTCACTTGTTATCGAATCTACTTAAAGAGAGATCGTCACATTCGCCGCTCTTCTCTCTGAATCGGTTACATTTATCGTCAGCAAAGCTATGTCGCGTGCTGCGGTATGCGGAGACACTAGAAGCACCATAGTAGAACACAGAAGAAGCTTCTAAGTTGAAGCAATAGCCAGTAAGATGTAGTACAATTCAAGTTTTAGTTGTCGATTATTCACATTTTAGCCGCCTTTGGTGGCTTGGACATGACGTAGGACCTAAATAATTTGCATGAAAGGAGGACTAGCAGCCGCGGTGCACGGTAGAATGTGAAAAGTGTTCATATGTAGTAAAAACCTGAGAAATCCGTCCGTTTTCGTCATTTGATATCGAATCGACTTAATGCCAGATCGTCACATTGGCCGCTTTTTTCTCTGAGACGGTTACATTTATCGTCTGCAAAGCTATGTCGCGTGCTGCGGTATGCGGAGACACTAAAAGCACCATGGTAGAACACAGAAGAAGCTTCTAAGTTGAAGCAATAGCCATAAGAAGCAGTGCAATTCAAGTTTTGGTTATCGATTATTGATTTTTAGCCGGCTTTGGTGCCTTGGACATGAGGTGGAACCTTAAGATTTTGCATGGAACTAGGACTAGCAGCTGCGTTGCACGGGAGAATGTGAAAAGGGTTCATATGTAGTAAAAACCTGAGAAATCTGTCCGGTTTCGTCATTTGTTATCGAATCGACTTAAAGCCAGATCGTCACATTGGCCGCTTTTCTCTCTGAGACGGTTACATTTATCGTCTGCAAAGCTATGTCGCGTGCTGCGGTATGCGGAGACACTAAAAGCAGCATAGGAGAACACAGGAAAAGCTTCTAAGTTGAAGTAGTAGCCAGTAAGAAGTAGTACAATTCAAGTTTTAGTTGTCGATTATACACTCTTCAGCCGGCTTTGGTGCCTTAGACAACCTAGGACCTTAAGATTTTGCATGAAACGAGGACGTGCAGCCGCGTTGCACGGGAGAATGTGAAAAGTGTTCATATGTAGTAAAAACCTGAGAAATCCGTCCGTTTTCGTCATTTGTTATCGAATCGACTTAAAGCCAGATCGCCACATTGGCCGCTTTTCTTTCTGAAACAGTTACATTTATCGTCTGCAAAGCTATGTCACGTGCTGCGGTATGCGGAGACACTAAAAGCACCATAGTAGAACACAGAAGAAGCTCCTAAGTTGAAGCAATAGCCAGTAAGAAGTAGTACAATTCAAGTTTTAGTTGTCGATTATTCACTTTTTAGCCGGCTTTATTGGCTTGGACATGACCTAGTACATTAAGATTTTGCATGAAAGGAGGACTAGCAGCCGCGTTGCACAGGAGAATGTGAAAAGGGTTCATATGTAGTAAAAACCTGAGAAATACGTCCGTTTTCGTCATTTGTTATCGAATCGACTTAAGGCCAGATCGTCACATGGCCGCTTTTCTCTCTGTGACCGTTACATTTATCGTCTGCAAAGCTATGTCGCGTGCTGCGGTATGCGGAGACACTAAAAGCACCATAGTAGAACACAGAAGAAGCTTCTAAGTTGAGGCAATAGCCAGTAAGACGCAGTACAATTCAAGTTGTGGTTATCGATAATTGATTTTTAGCCGGCTATTGTGCACTGGACATGAGGTGGAACCTTAAGATTTTGCATGAAAGGAGGACTAGCAGCCGCGTTGCACGGGAGAATGTGAAAAGGATTCATATGTAGTAAAAACCTGAGAAATCCGTCCGTTATCCTCATTTGTTATCGAATCGACTTAAAGCCAGATCGTCACATTGGCCGCTCTTCTCACTGAATCGGTTACATTTATCGTCTGCAAAGCTATGTCGCGTGCAGCGGTATGCGGAGACACTAAAAGGACCATAGTAGAACACAGAAGAAGCTTTTAAGTTGAAGCAATAGCCAGTAAGAAGTAGTACAATTCAAGTTTTAGTTGTCGATTATTCACTTTTTAGCCGGCTTTGGTTGCTTGGACATGACGTAGGACCTAAATATTTTGCATGAATGGAGGACTAGCAGCCGCGTTGCACGGGAGAATGTGAAAAGTGTTCATATGTAGTAAAAACCTGAGAAATCCGTCCGTGTTCGTCATTTTTTATCGAATCGACTTAAAGCCAGATCGTCACATTGGCCGCTTTTCTCTCTGAGACGGTTACATTTATCGTCTGCAAAGCTATGTCGCGTGCTGCGGTATGCGGAGACACTAAAAGCACCATAGTAGAACACAGAAGAAGCTTCTAAGTTGAAGCAATAGCCTGTAAGAAGTAGTACAATTCAAGTTTTAGTTGTCCATTATTCGCTTTTTAGCCGGCTTTGGTGGCTTGGACATGACCTAGGACCTTAAGATTTTGCATGAAAGGAGGAGTAGCAGCCGCGTTGCACGGGAGAATGTGAAAAGTGTTCATATGTAGTAAAAACCTGAGAAATCCGTCCGTGTTCGCCATTTGTTATCGAATCGACTTAAAGCCAGATCGTCACATTGGCCGCTCTTCTGTCTGAAACGGTTACATTTATCGTCTGAAAAGCTATGTCGCGTGCTGCGGTATGCGGAGACACTAAAAGCACCATAGTAGAACACAGAAGAAGCTTCAAAGTGGAAGCAATAGCCAGTAAGTTGTAGTACAATTCAATTTTTAGTTGTCGATTATTCACTTTTTAGCCGGCTTTGGTGGCTTGGACATGACCTAGGACCTTAAGATTTTCCATGAAAAAAGGACTAGCAGCCGCGTTTCACGGGAGAATGTGAAAAGTGTTCATATGTGGTAAAAACCTGAGAAATCCGTCCGTTTTCCTCATTTGTTATCGAATCCACTTAAAGCCGGATCGTCACATTGGCCGCTCTTCTCACTGAATCGGTTACATTTATCGTCTGCAAATCTATGTCGCGTGCTGCGGTATGCGGAGACACTAAGAGCACCATAGTAGAACACAGAAGAAGCTTCTAAGTTGAAGCAATAGCCAGTAAGAAGTAGTACAATTCAAGTTTTAGTTGTCGATTATTCACTTTTTAGCCGGCTTTGGTGGCTTGGACATGACGTAGGACCTAAATAATTTGCATGAAAGGAGGACTAGCAGCCGCGTTGCACGGGAGAATGTGAAAAGTGTTCATATGTACTAAAATCCTGAGAAATCCGTCCGTGTTCGTCATTTGTTATCGAATCGACTTAAAGCCAGATCGTCACATTGGCCGCTCTTCTGTCTGAAACGGCTACATTTATCGTCTGCAAAACTATGTCGCTCGCTGCGGTATGTGGAGACACTAATAGCACCATAGTAGAACACAGAAGAAGCTTCTAAGTTGAAGTAATAGTCAGTAAGAAGTAGTACAATTCAAGTTTTAGTTGTCGATTATTCACTTTTTAGCCGGCTTTGGTTGCTTGGACATGACCTAGGACCTTAAGATTTTGCATGAGACTAGGACTAGCAGCCGCGTTGCACGGGAGAATGAGAAAAGTTTTCATATGTAGTAAAAACCTGAGAAATCCGTCCGTTTTCGTCATTTGTTATTGAATCGACTTAAAGCCAAATCGTCACATTGGTCGCTTTTCTCTCTGAGACGGTTACATTTACCGTCTGCAAAGCTATGTCGCGTGCAGCGGTATGCGGAGACACTAAAAGCACCATAGTAGAACACAGAAGAAGCTTCTAAGTTGAAGCAATAGCCAGTAAGAAGCAGTAGAATTCAAGTTTTGGTTATCGATTATTGATTTTTAGCCGGCTATGGTGCACTGGACATGAGGTGGAACCTTAAGATTTTGCATGAAACGAGGACTAGCAGCCGCGTTGCACGGGAGAATGTGAAAAGGATTCATATGTAGTAAAAACCTGAGAAATCCGTCCGTTTTCCTCATTTGTAATCCAATCGACTTAAAGCCAGATCGTCACATTGGCCGCTCTTCTCACTGAATCGGTTACATTTATCGTCTGCAAAGCTATGTCGCGTGCTGCGGTATGCGGAGACACTAAAAGCACCATCGTAGAACACAGAAGAAGCTTCTAAGTTGAAGCAATAGTCAGTAAGAAGTAGTACAATTCAAGTTTTAGTTGTCGATTATTCACTTTTTAGCCGGCTTTGGTGGCTTGGACATGACCTAGGACCTTAAGATTTTGCATGAAAGGAGGACTAGCAGCCGCGTTGCACGGGAGAATGTGAATAGTTTTCATATGTAGTAAAATCCTGAGAAATCCGTCCGTTTTCTTCATTTGTTATCGAATCGACTTAAAGCCAAATCGTCACATTGGTCGCTTTTCTCTCTGAGACGGTTACATTTATCGTCTGCAAAGCTATGTCGCGTACTGCGGTATGCGGAGACACTAAAAGCACCATAGTAGAACACAGAAGAAGCTTCTAAGTTGAAGCAAAGCCAGTAAGAAGTAGTACAATTCAAGTTTTAGTTGTCGATTATTCACTTTTTAGCTGGCTTTGGTGGCTTGGACATGACCTAGGACCTTAAGATTTTGCATGAAAGGAGGACTAGCAGCCGCGTTGCACGGGAGAATGTGAAAAGTGTTCATATGTAGTAAAAACCTGAGAAATCCGTTTTCCTCATTTGTTATCGAATCGACTTAAAGCCAGATCGTCACATTGGCCGATTTTCTCTCTGAGACGGTTACATTTATCGTCTGCAAAGCTATGTCGCGTGCTGCGGTATGCGGAGACACTAAAAGCACCATAGTAGAACACAGAAGATGCTTCTAAGTTGAAGCAATAGCCAGTAAGAAGTAGTACAATTCAAGTTTTAGTTGTCGATTATTCACTTTTTAGCCGGCTTTGGTGGCTTGGACATGACCTAGGAACTTAAGATTTTGAATGAAAGGAGGACTAGCAGCCGCGTTGCACGGGAGAATGTGAAATGTGTTCATATGTAGTAAAAACCTGAGAAATCCGTCCGTTTTCGTCATTTGTTATCGAATCGACTTAAAGCCAGGTCGTCCCATTGGCCGCTCTTCTGTCTGAAACGGTTACATTTATCGTCTGCAAAGCTATGTCGCGTGCTGCGGTATGCGGAGACACTAAAAGCACCATAGTAGAACACAGAAGAAGCTTCTAAGTTGAAGCAATAGTCAGTAATAAGTAGTAAAATTCAAGTTTTAGTTGTCGATTATTCACTTTTTAGCCTGCTTTGGTGGCTTGGACGTGACCTAGGACCTTAAGATTTTGCATGAGAGGAGGACTTGCAGCCGCGTTGCACGGGAGAATGTGAAAAGTGTTCATATGTAGTAAAAACCTGAGAAATCCGTCCGTTTTCGTCATTTGGTATCGAATCGACTTAAAGCCAGATCGTCACATTGGCCGCTCTTCTGTCTGAAACGGTTACATTTATCGTCTGCAAAACTATGTCGCTCGCTGCGGTAAGCGGAGACGCTAATAGCACCATAGTAGAACACAGAAGAAGCTTCTAAGTTGAAGTAATAGTCAGTAAGAAGTAGTACAATTCAAGTTTAAGTTGTCGATTATTCACTTTTTAGCCGGCTTTGGTGGCTTGGACATGACCTAGGACCTTAAGATTTTGCATGAGACTAGGACTAGCAGCCGCGTTGCACGGGAGAATGTGAAAAGTTTTCATATGTAGTAAAAACCTGAGAAATCCGTCCGTTTTCGTCATTTGTTATTGAATCGACTTAAAGCCAAATCGTCACATTGGTCGCTTTTCTCTCTGAGACGGTTACATTTATCGTCTGCAAAGCTATGTCGCGTGCAGCGGTATGCGGAGACACTAAAAGCACCATAGTAGAACACAGAAGAAGCTTCTAAGTTGAAGCAATAGCCAGTAAGAAGCAGTACAATTCAAGTTTTGGTTATCGATTATTGATTTTTAGCCGGCTATGGTGCACTGGACATGAGGTGGAACCTTAAGATTTTGCATGAAAGGAGGACTAGCAGCCGCGTTGCACGGGAGAATGTGAAAAGGATTCATATGTAGTAAAAACCTGAGAAATCCGTCCGTTTTCCTCATTTGTTATCCAATCGACTTAAAGCCAGATCGTCACATTGGCCGCTCTTCTCACTGAATCGGTTGTATTTATCGTCTGCAAAGCTATGTCGCGTGCTGCGGTATGCGGAGACACTAAAAGCACCGTAGTAGAACACTGAAGAAGCTTCTAAGTTGAAGCAATAGTCAGTAAGAAGTAGTACAATTCAAGTTTTAGTTGTCGATTATTCACTTTTTAGCCCGCTTTGGTGGCTTGGACATGACCTAGGTCCTTAAGATTTTGCATGAAAGGAGGACTAGCAGCCGCGTTGCACGGGAGAATGTGAAAAGTTTTCATATGTAGTAAAATCCTAAGAAATCCGTCCGTTTTCTTCATTTGTTATCGAATCGACTTAAAGCCAAATCGTCACATTGGTCGCTTTTCTCTCTGACACGGTTACATTTATCGTCTGCAAAGCTATGTCGCGTACTGCGGTATGCGGAGACACTAAAAGCACCATAGTAGAACACAGAAGAAGCTTCTAAGTTGAAGCAAAGCCAGTAAGAAGTAGTACAATTCAAGTTTTAGTGGTCGATTATTCACTTTTTAGCTGGCTTTGGTGGCTTGGACATGACCTAGGACCTTAAGATTTTGCATGAGAGGAGGACTAGCAGCCGCGTTGCACGGGAGAATGTGAGATGTGTTCAGATGTAGTAAAAACCTGAGAAATCCGTCCGTTTTCGTCATTTGTTATCGAATCGACTTAAAGCCAGAATGTCACGTTGGCCGCTCTTCTGTCTGAAACGGTTACATTTATCGTCTGCAAAGCTATGTCGCGTGCTGCGGTATGCGGAGACACTAAAACCACCATAGTAGAACACAGAAGATGCTTCTAAGATGAAGCAATAGTCAGTAATAAGTAGTAAAATTCAAGTTTTAGTTGTCGATTATTCACTTTTTAGCAGGCTTTGCTGGCTTGGACATGACCTAGGAACTTAAGATTTTGCATGAAAGGAGGACTAGCAGCCGCGTTGCACGGGAGAATGTGAAATGTGTTCATATGTAGTAAAAATCTGAGAAATCCGTCCGTTTTCGTCATTTGTTATCGAATCGACTTAAAGAAAGATCGTCACATTGGCCGCTTTTCTCTCTGAGACGGTTACATTTATCGTCTGCAAAGCTATTTCACGTGCTGCGGTATGCGGAGACACTAAAAGCACCGTAGTAGAACACAGAAGAAGCTTCTAAGTTGAAGCAATAGCCAGTAAGAAGTAGAACAATTCAAGTTTTAGGTATCGATTATTCACGTTTTAGCCTGCTTTGGTGGCTTGGACGTGACCTAGGACCTTAAAATTTTGCATGAGAGGAGGACTTGCAGCCGCGTTGCACGGGAGAATGTGAAAAGTGTTCATATGTAGTAAAAACCTGAGAAATCCGTCCGTTTTCGTCATTTGTTATCGAATCGACTTAAAGCCAGAATGTCACGTTGGCCGCTCTTCTGTCTGAAACGGTTACATTTATCGTCTGCAAAGCTATGTCGCGTGCTGCGGTATGCGGAGACACTAAAAGCACCATAGTAGAACACAGAAGAAGCTTCTAAGTTGAAGCAATAGCCAGTAAGATGTAGTACAATTCAAGTTTTAGTTGTCGATTATTCACATTTTAGCCGCCTTTGGTGGCTTGGACATGACCTAGGACCTTAATATTTTGAATGAAAGGAGGACTAGCAGCCGCGGTGCACGGGAGAATGAGAAAAGTGTTCATATGTACTAAAAACCTAAGAAATCCGTCCGGGTTCGTAATTTGTTATCGAATCGACTTAAAGCCAGATCGTCACATTGGCCGCTTTTCTCTCTGAGACGGTTACATTTATCGTCTGCAAAGCTATGTCGCGTGCTGCGGTATGCGGCGACACTAAAAGCAGCATAGGAGAACACAGAAGAAGCTCCTAAGTTGAAGCAATGGCCAGTAAGAAGTAGTACAATTCAAGTTTTAGTTGTCTATTATTCACTTTTTAGCCGGCTTTATTGGCTTGGACATGACCTAGTACATTAAGATTTTGCATGAAAGGAGGACTAGCAGCCGCGTTGCACGGGAGAATGTGAAAAGGGTTCATATGTAGTAAAAACCTGAGAAATACGTCCGTTTTCGTCATTTGTTATCGAATCGACTTAAAGCCAGATCGTCACATTGGCCGCTCTTCTGTCTGAAACGGTTACATTTATCGTCTGCAAAACTATGTCGCTCGCTGCGGTATGCGGAGACACTAATAGCACCATAGTAGAACACAGAAGAAGCTTCTAAGTTGAAGTAATAGTCAGTAAGAAGTAGTACAATTCAAGTTTTAGTTGTCGATTATTCACTATTTAGCCGGCTTTGGTGGCTTGGACATGACCTAGGACCTTAAGATTTTGCATGAGACTAGGACTAGCAGCCGCGTTGCACGGGAGAATGTGAAAAGTGTTCATATGTGGTAAAAACCTGAAAAATCCGTCCGTTTTCCTCATTTGTTATCGAATCCACTTAAAGCCGGATCGTCACATTGGCCGCTCTTCTCACTGAATCGGTTACATTTATCGTCAGCAAATCTATGTCGCGTGCTGCGGTATGCGGAGACACTAAAAGCACCATAGTAGAACACAGAAGAAACTTCTAAGTTGAAGCAATAGCCAGTAAGAAGTAGTACAATTCAAGTTTTAGTTGTCGATTATTCACTTTTTAGCCGGCTTTGGTGGCTTGGACATGACGTAGGACCTAAATAATTTGCATGAAAGGAGGACTAGCAGCCGCGTTACACGGGAGAATGTGAAAAGTGTTCATATGTACTAAAATCCTGAGAAATCCGTCCGTTTTCCTCATTTGTTATCCAATCGACTTAAAGCCAGATCGTCACATTGGCCGCTTTTCTCTCTGAGACGGTTACATTTATCGTCTGCAAAGCTATGTCGCGTGCTGCGGTATGCGGTGACACTAAAAGCAGCATAGGAGAACACAGAAGAAGCTTCTAAGTTGAAGCAATAGCCAGTAAGAAGTAGTACAATTCAAGTTTTAGTTGTCGATTTTTCACTTTTCAGCCGGCTTTGGTGGCTTAGACATAACCTAGGACCTTACGATTTTGCATGAAACGAGGACTTGCAGCCGCGTTGCACGGGAGAATGTGAAAAGTGTTCATATGTAGTAAAAACCTGAGATATCCGTCCATTTTCGTCATTTGTTATCGAATCGACTTAAAGCCAGATCGCCACATTGGCCGCTTTTCTTTCTGAAACAGTTACATTTATCGTCTGCAAAGCTATGTCACGTGCTGCGGTATGCGGAGACACTAAAAGCACCATAGTAGATCACAGAAGAAGCTCCTAAGTTGAAGCAATAGCCAGTAAGAAGTAGTACAATTCAAGTTTTAGTTGTCGATTATTCACTTTTTAGCCGGCTTTATTGGCTTGGACATGACCTAGTACATTAAGATTTTGCATGAAAGGAGGACTAGCAGCCGCGTTGCACGGGAGAATGTGAAAAGGGTTCATATGTAGTAAAAACCTGAGAAATACGTCCGTTTTCGTCATTTGTTATCGAATCGACTTAAAGCCAGATCGTCACATTGGCCGCTCTTCTGTCTGAAACGGTTACATTTATCGTCTGCAAAACTATGTCGCTCGGTGCGGTATGCGGAGACATTAATAGCACCATAGTAGAACACAGAAGAAGCTTCTAAGTTGAAGTAATAGTCAGTAAGAAGTAGTACAATTCAAGTTTTAGTTGTCGATTATTCACTTTTTAGCCGGCTTTGGTGGCTTGGACATGACCTAGGACCATAAGATTTTGCATGAGACTAGGACTAGCAGCCGCGTTGCACGGCAGAATGTGAAAAGTGTTCATATGTGGTAAAAACCTGAGAAATCCGTCCGTTTTCCTCATTTGTTATCGAATCCACTTAAAGCCGGATCGTCACATTGGCCGCTCTTCTCACTGAATCGGTTACATTTATCGTCTGCAAATCTATGTCGCGTGCTGCGGTATGCGGAGACACTAAAAGCACCATAGTAGAACACAGAAGAAGCTTCTAAGTTGAAGCAATAGCCAGTAAGAAGTAGTACAATTCAAGTTTTAGTTGTCGATTATTCACTTTTTAGCCGGCTTTATTGGCTTGGACATGTCCTAGTACATTAAGATTTTGCATGAAAGGAGGACTAGCAGCCGCGTTGCACGGGAGAATGTGAAAAGGGTTCATATGTAGTAAAAACCTGAGAAATACGTCCGTTTTCGTCATTTGTTATCGAATCGACTTAAAGAAAGATCGTCACATTGGCCGCTTTTCTCTCTGAGACGGTTACATTTATCGTCTGCAAAGCTATTTCGCGTGCTGCGGTATGCGGAGACACTAAAAGCACCGTAGTAGAACACAGAAGAAGCTTCTAAGTTGAAGCAATAGCCAGTAAGAAGTAGAACAATTCAAGTTTTAGGTATCGATTATTCACGTTTTAGCCTGCTTTGGTGGCTTGGACGTGACCTAGGACCTTAAGATTTTGCATGAGAGGAGGACTTGCAGCCGCGTTGCACGGGAGAATGTGAAAAGTGTTCATATGTAGTAAAAACCTGAGAAATCCGTCCGTTTTCGTCGTTTGTTATCGAATCGACTTAAAGCCAGATCGTCACATTGGCCGCTCTTCTGTCTGAAACGGTTACATTTATCGTCTGCAAAACTATGTCGCTCGCTGCGGTATGCGGAGACACTAATAGCACCATAGTAGAACACAGAAGAAGCTTCTAAGTTGAAGTAATAGTCAGTAAGAAGTAGTACAATTCAAGTTTTAGTTGTCGATTATTCACTTTTTAGCCGGCTTTGGTGGCTTGGACATGACCTAGGACCTTAAGATTTTGCATGAGACTAGGACTAGCAGCCGCGTTGCACGGGAGAATGTGAAAAGTTTTCATATGTAGTAAAAACCTGAGAAATCCGTCCGTTTTCGTCATTTGTTATTGAATCGACTTAAAGCCAAATCGTCACATTGGTCGCTTTTCTCTCTGAGACGGTTACATTTATCGTCTGCAAAGCTATGTCGCGTGCAGCGGTATGCGGAGACACTAAAAGCACCATAGTAAAACACAGAAGAAGCTTCTAATTTGAAGCAATAGCCAGTAAGAAGCAGTACAATTCAAGTTTTGGTTATAGATTATTGATTTTTAGCCGGCTATGGTGCACTGGACATGAGGTGGAACCTTAAGATTTTGCATGAAAGGAGGACTAGCAGCCGCGTTGCACGGGAGAATGTGAAAAGGATTCATATGTAGTAAAAACCTGAGAAATCCGTCCGTTTTCCTCATTTGTTATCCAATCGACTTAAAGCCAGATCGTCACATTGGCCGCTCTTCTCACTGAATCGGTTGTATTTATCGTCTGCAAAGCTATGTCGCGTGCTGCGGTATGCGGAGACACTAAAAGCACCATAGTAGAACACAGAAGAAGCTTCTAAGTTGAAGTAATAGTCAGTAAGAAGTAGTACAATTCAAGTTTTAGTTGTCGATTATTCACTTTTTAGCCGGCTTTGGTGGCTTGGACATGACCTAGGACCTTAAGATCTTGCATGAGACTAGGACTAGCAGCCGCGTTGCACGGGAGAATGTGAAAAGTGTTCATATGTGGTAAAAACCTGAAAAATCCGTCCGTTTTCCTCATTTGTTATCGAATCCACTTAAAGCCGGATCGTCACATTGGCCGCTCTTCTCACTGAATCGGTTACATTTATCGTCTGCAAATCTATGTCGCGTGCTGCGGTATGCGGAGACACTAAAAGCACCATAGTAGAACACAGAAGAAGCTTCTAAGTTGAAGCAATAGCCAGTAAGAAGTAGTACAATTCAAGTTTTAGTTGTCGATTATTCACTTTTTAGCCGGCTTTGGTGGCTTGGACATGACGTAGGACCTAAATAATTTGCATGAAAGGAGGACTAGCAGCCGCGTTACACGGGAGAATGTGAAAAGTGTTCATATGTACTAAAATCCTGAGAAATCCGTCCGTTTTCCTCATTTGTTATCCAATCGACTTAAAGCCAGATCGTCACATTGGCCGCTTTTCTCTCTGAGACGGTTACATTTATCGTCTGCAAAGCTATGTCGCGTGCTGCGGTATGCGGTGACACTAAAAGCTGCATAGGAGAACACAGAAGAAGCTTCTAAGTTGAAGCAATAGCCAGTAAGAAGTAGTACAATTCAAGTTTTAGTTGTCGATTATTCACTTTTCAGCCGGCTTTGGTGGCTTAGACATAACCTAGGACCTTACGATTTTGCATGAAACGAGGACTTGCAGCCGCGTTGCACGGGAGAATGTGAAAAGTGTTCATATGTAGTAAAATCCTGAGATATCCGTCCATTTTCGTCATTTGTTATCGAATCGACTTAAAGCCAGATCGCCACATTGGCCGCTTTTCTTTCTGAAACAGTTACATTTATCGTCTGCAAAGCTATGTCACGTGCTGCGGTATGCTGAGACACTAAAAGCACCATAGTAGAACACAGAAGAAGCTCCTAAGTTGAAGCAATAGCCAGTAAGAAGTAGTACAATTCAAGTTTCAGTTGTCGATTATTCACTTTTAGCCGGCTTTATTGGCTTGGACATGACCTAGTACATTAAGATTTTGCATGAAAGGAGGACTAGCAGCCGCGTTGCACGGGAGAATGTGAAAAGGGTTCATATGTAGTAAAAACCTGAGAAATACGTCCGTTTTCGTCATTTGTTATCGAATCGACTTAAAGCCAGATCGTCACATTGGCCGCTCTTCTGTCTGAAACGGTTACATTTATCGTCTGCAAAACTATGTCGCTCGCTGCGGTATGCGGAGACACTAATAGCACCATAGTAGAACACAGAAGAAGCTTCTAAGTTGAAGTAATAGTCAGTAAGAAGTAGTACAATTCAAGTTTTAGTTGTCGATTATTCACTTTTTAGCCGCCTTTGGTGGCTTGGACATGACCTAGGACCATATGATTTTCCATGAGACTAGGACTAGCAGCCGCGTTGCACGGGAGAATGTGAAAAGTGTTCATATGTGGTAAAAACCTGAGAAATCCGTCCGTTTTCCTCATTTGTTATCGAATCCACTTAAAGCCGGATCGTCACATTGGCCGCTCTTCTCACTGAATCGGTTACATTTACGTCTGCAAATCTATGTCGCGTGCTGCGGTATGCGGAGACACTAAAAGCACCATAGTAGAACACAGAAGAAGCTTCTAAGTTGAAGCAATAGCCAGTAAGAAGTAGTACAATTCAAGTTTTAGTTGTCGATTATTCACTTTTTAGCCGGCTTTATTGGATTGGACATGTCCTAGTACATTAAGATTTTGCATGAAAGGAGGACTAGCAGCCGCGTTGCACGGGAGAATGTGAAAAGGGTTCATATGTAGTAAAAACCTGAGAAATACGTCCGTTTTCGTCATTTGTTATCGAATCGACTTAAAGAAAGATCGTCACATTGGCCGCTTTTCTCTCTGAGACGGTTACATTTATCGTCTGCAAAGCTATTTCGCGTGCTGCGGTATGCGGAGACACTAAAAGCACCGTAGTAGAACACAGAAGAAGCTTCTAAGTTGAAGCAATAGCCAGTAAAAAGTAGAACAATTCAAGTTTTAGGTATCGATTATTCACGTTTTAGCCTGCTTTGGTGGCTTGGACGTGACCTAGGACCTTAAGATTTTGCATGAGAGGAGGACTTGCAGCCGCGTTGCACGGGAGAATGTGAAAAGTGTTCATATGTAGTAAAAACCTGAGAAATCCGTCCGTTTTCGTCGTTTGTTATCGAATCGACTTAAAGCCAGATCGTCACATTGGCCGCTCTTCTGTCTGAAACGGTTACATTTATCGTCTGCAAAACTATGGCGCTCGCTGCGGTATGCGGAGACACTAATAGCACCATAGTAGAACACAGAAGAAGCTTCTAAGTTGAAGTAATAGTCAGTAAGAAGTAGTACAATTCAAGTTTTAGTTGTCGATTATTCAGTTTTTAGCCGGCTTTGGTGGCTTGGACATGACCTAGGACCTTAAGATTTTGCATGAGACTAGGACTAGCAGCCGCGTTGCACGGGAGAATGTGAAAAGTTTTCATATGTAGTAAAAACCTGAGAAATCCGTCCGTTTTCGTCATTTGTTATTGAATCGACTTAAAGCCAAATCGTCACATTGGTCGCTTTTCTCTCTGAGACGGTTACATTTATCGTCTGCAAAGCTATGTCGCGTGCAGCGGTATGCGGAGACACTAAAAGCACCATAGTAAAACACAGAAGAAACTTCTAATTTGAAGCAATAGCCAGTAAGAAGCAGTACAATTCAAGTTTTGGTTATAGATTATTGATTTTTAGCCGGCTATGGTGCACTGGACATGAGGTGGAACCTTAAGATTTTGCATGAAAGGAGGACTAGCAGCCGCGTTGCACGGGAGAATGTGAAAAGGATTCATATGTAGTAAAAACCTGAGAAATCCGTCCGTTTTCCTCATTTGTTATCCAATCGACTTAAAGCCAGATCGTCACATTGGCCGCTCTTCTCACTGAATCGGTTGTATTTATCGTCTGCAAAGCTATGTCGCGTGCTGCGGTATGCGGAGACACTAAAAGCACCATAGTAGAACACAGAAGAAGCTCCTAAGTTGAAGCAATGGCCAGTAAGAAGAAGTACAATTCAAGTTTTAGTTGTCGATTATTCAGTTTTTAGCCGGCTTTGGTGGCTTGGACATGACCTAGGACCTTAAGATTTTGCATGAGACTAGGACTAGCAGCCGCGTTGCACGGGAGAATGTGAAAAGTTTTCATATGTAGTAAAAACCTGAGAAATCCGTCCGTTTTCGTCATTTGTTATTGAATCGACTTAAAGCCAAATCGTCACATTGGTCGCTTTTCTCTCTGAGACGGTTACATCTATCGTCTGCAAAGCTATGTCGCGTGCAGCGGTATGCGGAGACACTAAAAGCACCATAGTAGAACACAGAAGAAGCTTCTACGTTGAAGCAATAGCCAGTAAGAAGTAGTACAATTCAAGTTTTAGTTGTCGATTATTCACTTTTTAGCCGGCTTTATTGGATTGGACATGTCCTAGTACATTAAGATTTTGCATGAAAGGAGGACTAGCAGCCGCGTTGCACGGGAGAATGTGAAAAGGGTTCATATGTAGTAAAAACCTGAGAAATACGTCCGTTTTCGTCATTTGTTATCGAATCGACTTAAAGAAAGATCGTCACATTGGCCGCTTTTCTCTCTGAGACGGTTACATTTATCGTCTGCAAAGCAATTTCGCGTGCTGCGGTATGCGGAGACACTAAAAGCACCGTAGTAGAACACAGAAGAAGCTTCTAAGTTGAAGCAATAGCCAGTAAAAAGTAGAACAATTCAAGTTTTAGGTATCGATTATTCACGTTTTAGCCTGCTTTGGTGGCTTGGACGTGACCTAGGACCTTAAGATTTTGCATGAGAGGAGGACTTGCAGCCGCGTTGCACGGGAGAATGTGAAAAGTGTTCATATGTAGTAAAAACCTGAGAAATCCGTCCGTTTTCCTCATTTGTTATCGAATCCACTTAAAGCCGGATCGTCACATTGGCCGCTCTTCTCACTGAATCGGTTACATTTATCGTCTGCAAATCTATGTCGCGTGCTGCGGTATGCGGAGACACTAAAAGCACCATAGTAGAACACAGAAGAAGCTTCTAAGTTGAAGCAATAGCCAGTAAGAAGTAGTACAATTCAAGTTTTAGTTGTCGATTATTCACTTTTTAGCCGGCTTTGGTGGCTTGGACATGACGTAGGACCTAAATAATTTGCATGAAAGGAGGACTAGCAGCCGCGTTAAACGGGAGAATGTGAAAAGTGTTCATATGTACTAAAATCCTGAGAAATCCGTCCGTTTTCCTCATTTGTTATCCAATCGACTTAAAGCCAGATCGTCACATTGGCCGCTTTTCTCTCTGAGACGGTTACATTTATCGTCTGCAAAGCTATGTCGCGTGCTGCGGTATGCGGTGACACTAAAAGCTGCATAGGAGAACACAGAAGAAGCTTCTAAGTTGAAGCAATAGCCAGTAAGAAGTAGTACAATTCAAGTTTTAGTTGTCGATTATTCACTTTTCAGCCGGCTTTGGTGGCTTAGACATAACCTAGGACCTTACGATTTTGCATGAAACGAGGACTTGCAGCCGCGTTGCACGGGAGAATGTGAAAAGTGTTCATATGTAGTAAAAACCTGAGATATCCGTCCATTTTCGTCATTTGTTATCGAATCGACTTAAAGCCAGATCGCCACATTGGCCGCTTTTCTTTCTGAAACAGTTACATTTATCGTCTGCAAAGCTATGTCACGTGCTGCGGTATGCGGAGACACTAAAAGCACCATAGTAGAACACAGAAGAAGCTCCTAAGTTGAAGCAATAGCCAGTAAGAAGTAGTACAATTCAAGTTTTAGTTGTCGATTATTCACTTTTAGCCGGCTTTATTGGCTTGGACATGACCTAGTACATTAAGATTTTGCATGAAAGGAGGACTAGCAGCCGCGTTGCACGGGAGAATGTGAAAAGGGTTCATATGTAGTAAAAACCTGAGAAATACGTCCGTTTTCGTCATTTGTTATCGAATCGACTTAAAGCCAGATCGTCACATTGGCCGCTCTTCTGTCTGAAACGGTTACATTTATCGTCTGCAAAACTATGTCGCTCGCTGCGGTATGCGGAGACACTAATAGCACCATAGTAGAACACAGAAGAAGCTTCTAAGTTGAAGTAATAGTTAGTAAGAAGTAGTACAATTCAAGTTTTAGTTGTCGATTATTCACTTTTTAGCCGGCTTTGGTGGCTTGGACATGACCTAGGACCATAAGATTTTGCATGAGACTAGGACTAGCAGCCGCGTTGCACGGGAGAATGTGAAAAGTGTTCATATGTGGTAAAAACCTGAAAAATCCGTCCGTTTTCCTCATTTGTTATCGAATCCACTTAAACCCGGATCGTCACATTGGCCGCTCTTCTCACTGAATCGGTTACATTTACGTCTGCAAATCTATGTCGCGTGCTGCGGTATGCGGAGACACTAAAAGCACCATAGTAGAACACAGAAGAAGCTTCTAAGTTGAAGCAATAGCCAGTAAGAAGTAGTACAATTCAAGTTTTAGTTGTCGATTATTCACTTTTTAGCCGGCTTTTTTTGGCTTGGACATGTCCTAGTACATTAAGATTTTGCATGAAAGGAGGACTAGCAGCCGCGTTGCACGGGAGAATGTGAAAAGGGTTCATATGTAGTAAAAACCTGAGAAATACGTCCGTTTTCGTCATTTGTTATTGAATCGACTTAAAGCCAAATCGTCACATTGGTCGCTTTTCTCTCTGAGACGGTTACATTTATCGTCTGCAAAGCTATGTCGCGTGCAGCGGTATGCGGAGACACTAAAAGCACCATAGTAGAACACAGAAGAAGCTTCTAAGTTGAAGCAATAGCCAGTAAGAAGCAGTACAATTCAAGTTTTGGTTATAGATTATTGATTTTTAGCCGGCTATGGTGCACTGGACATGAGGTGGAACCTTAAGATTTTGCATGAAAGGAGGACTAGCAGCCGCGTTGCACGGGAGAATGTGAAAAGGATTCATATGTAGTAAAAACCTGAGAAATCCGTCCGTTTTCCTCATTTGTTATCCAATCGACTTAAAGCCAGATCGTCACATTGGCCGCTCTTCTCACTGAATCGGTTGTATTTATCGTCTGCAAAGCTATGTCGCGTGCTGCGGTATGCGGAGACACTAAAAGCACCATAGTAGAACACAGAAGAAGCTCCTAAGTTGAAGCAATAGCCAGTAAGAAGTAGTACAATTCAAGTTTTAGTTGTCGATTATTCACTTTTTAGCCGGCTTTATTGTCTTGGACATGACCTAGTACATTAAGATTTTGCATGAAAGGAGGACTAGCAGCCGCGTTGCACGGGAGAATGTGAAAAGTGTTCATATGTAGTAAAAACCTGAGAAATACGTCCGTTTTCGTCATTTGTTATCGAATCGACTTAAAGCCAGATCGTCACATTGGCCGCTCTTCTGTCTGAAACGGTTACATTTATCGTCTGCAAAACTATGTCGCTCGCTGCGGTATGCGGAGACACTAATAGCACCATAGTAGAACACAGAAGAAGCTTCTAAGTTGAAGTAATAGTCAGTAAGAAGTAGTACAATTCAAGTTTTAGTTGTCGATTATTCACTTTTTAGCCGGCTTTGGTGGCTTGGACATGACCTAGGACCTTAAGATTTTGCATGAGACTAGGACTAGCAGCCGCGTTGCACGAGAGAATGTGAAAAGTGTTCATATGTGGTAAAAACCTGAGAAATCCGTCCGTTTTCCTCATTTGTTATCGAATCCACTTAAAGCCGGATCGTCACATTGGCCGCTCTTCTCACTGAATCGGTTACATTTATCGTCTGCAAATCTATGTCGCGTGCTGCGGTATGCGGAGACACTAAAAGCACCATAGTAGAACACAGAAGAAGCTTCTAAGTTGAAGCAATAGCCAGTAAGAAGTAGTACAATTCAAGTTTTAGTTGTCGATTATTCACTTTTTAGCCGGCTTTATTGGCTTGGACATGTCCTAGTACGTTAAGATTTTGCATGAAAGGAGGACTAGCAGCCGCGTTGCACGGGAGAATGTGAAAAGGGTTCATATGTAGTAAAAACCTGAGAAATACGTCCGTTTTCGTCATTTGTTATCGAATCGACTTAAAGAAAGATCGTCACATTGGGCGCTTTTCTCTCTGAGACGGTTACATTTATCGTCTGCAAAGCTATTTCGCGTGCTGCGGTATGCGGAGACACTAAAAGCACCGTAGTAGAACACAGAAGAAGCTTCTAAGTTGAAGCAATAGCCAGTAAGAAGTAGAACAATTCAAGTTTTAGGTATCGATTATTCACGTTTTAGCCTGCTTTGGTGGCTTGGACGTGACCTAGGACCTTAAGATTTTGCATGAGAGGAGGACTTGCAGCCGCGTTGCACGGGAGAATGTGAAAAGTGTTCATATGTAGTAAAAACCTGAGAAATCCGTCCGTTTTCGTCATTTGTTATCGAAACGACTTAAAGCCAGATCGTCACATTGGCCGCTTTTCTGTCTGAAACGGTTACATTTATCGTCTGCAAAACTATGTCGCTCGCTGCGGTATGCGGAGACACTAATAGCACCATAGTAGAACACAGAAGAAGCTTCTAAGTTGAAGTAATAGTCAGTAAGAAGTAGTACAATTCAAGTTTTAGTTGTCGATTATTCACTTTTTAGCCGGCTTTGGTGGCTTGGACATGACCTAGGACCTTAAGATTTTGCATGAGACTAGGACTAGCAGCCGCGTTGCACGGGAGAATGTGAAAAGTTTTCATATGTAGTAAAAACCTGAGAAATCCGTCCGTTTTCGTCATTTATTATCGAATCGACTTAAAGCCAGATCGTCACATATCCGCTTTTCTCTCTGAGACGGTTACATTTATCGTCTGCAAAGCTATGTCGCGTGCTGCGGTATGCGGAGACACTAAAAGCACCATAGTAGAACACAGAAGAAGCTTCTAAGTTGAAGCAATAGCCAGTAAGAAGCAGTACAATTCAAGTTTTGGTTATCGATTATTGATTTTTAGCCGGCTATGGTGCACTGGACATGAGGTGGAACCTTAAGATTTTGCATGAAAGGAGGACTAGCAGCCGCGTTGCACGGGAGAATGTGAAAAGGATTCATATGTAGTAAAAACCTGAGAAATCCGTCCGTTTTCCTCATTTGTTATCCAATCGACTTAAAGCCAGATCGTCACATTGGCCGCTCTTCTCACTGAATCGGTTGTATTTATCGTCTGCAAAGCTATGTCGCGTGCTGCGGTATGCGGAGACACTAAAAGCACCATAGTAGAACACAGAAGAAGCTCCTAAGTTGAAGCAATAGCCAGTAAGAAGTAGTACAATTCAAGTTTTAGTTGTCGATTATTCACTTTTTGGCCGGCTTTATTGGCTTGGACATGACCTAGTACATTAAGATTTTGCATGAAAGGAGGACTAGCAGCCGCGTTGCACGGGAGAATGTGAAAAGGGTTCATATGTAGTAAAAACCTGAGAAATACGTCCGTTTTCGTCATTTGTTATCGAATCGACTTAAAGCCAGATCGTCACATTGGCCGCTCTTCTGTCTGAAACGGTTACATTTATCGTCTGCAAAACTATGTCGCTCGCTGCGGTATGCGGAGACACTAATAGCACCATAGTAGAACACAGAAGAAGCTTCTAAGTTGAAGTAATAGTCAGTAAGAAGTAGTACAATTCAAGTTTTAGTTGTCGATTATTCACTTTTTAGCCGGCTTTGGTGGCTTGGACATGACCTAGGACCTTATGATTTTGCATGAGACTAGGACTAGCAGCCGCGTTGCACGGGAGAATGTGAAAAGTGTTCATATGTGGTAAAAACCTGAGAAATCCGTCCGTTTTCCTCATTTGTTATCGAATCCACTTAAAGCCGGATCGTCACATTGGCCGCTCTTCTCACTGAATCGGTTACATTTATCGTCTGCAAATCTATGTCGCGTGCTGCGGTATGCGGAGACACTAAAAGCACCATAGTAGAACACAGAAGAAGCTTCTAAGTTGAAGCAATAGCCAGTAAGAAGTAGTACAATTCAAGTTTTAGTTGTCGATTATTCACTTTTTAGCCGGCTTTGGTGGCTTGGACATGACGTAGGACCTTAATAATTTGCATGAAAGGAGGACTAGCAGCCGCGTTGCACGGGAGAATGTGAAAAGTGTTCATATGTACTAAAATCCTGAGAAATCCGTCCGTTTTCCTCATTTGTTATCCAATCGACTTAAAGCCAGATCGTCACATTGGCCGCTTTTCTCTCTGAGACGGTTACATTTATCGTCTGCAAAGCTATGTCGCGTGCTGCGGTATGCGGTGACACTAAAAGCAGCATAGGAGAACACAGAAGAAGCTCCCAAGTTGAAGCAATAGCCTGTAAGAAGTAGTACAATTCAAGTTTTAGTTGTCGATTATTCACTTTTCAGCCGGCTTTGGTGGCTTAGACATAACCTAGGACCTTACGATTTTGCATGAAACGAGGACTTGCAGCCGCGTTGCACGGGAGAATGTGAAAAGTGTTCATATGTAGTAAAAACCTGAGAAATCCGTCCGTTTTCGTCATTTGTTATCGAATCGACTTAAAGCCAGATCGTCACATTGGCCGCTCTTCTGTCTGAAACGGTTACATTTATCGTCTGCAAAACTATGTCGCTCGCTGCGGTATGCGGAGACACTAATAGCACCATAGTAGAACACAGAAGAAGCTTCTAAGTTGAAGTAATAGTCAGTAAGAAGTAGTACAATTCAAGTTTTAGTTGTCGATTATTCAGTTTTTAGCCGGCTTTGGTGGCTTGGACATGACCTAGGACCTTAAGATTTTGCATGAGACTAGGACTAGCAGCCGCGTTGCACGGGAGAATGTGAAAAGTTTTCATATGTAGTAAAAACCTGAGAAATCCGTCCGTTTTCGTCATTTGTTATTGAATCGACTTAAAGCCAAATCGTCACATTGGTCGCTTTTCTCTCTGAGACGGTTACATCTATCGTCTGCAAAGCTATGTCGCGTGCAGCGGTATGCGGAGACACTAAAAGCACCATAGTAGAACACAGAAGAAGCTTCTAAGTTGAAGCAATAGCCAGTAAGAAGTAGTACAATTCAAGTTTTAGTTGTCGATTATTCACTTTTTAGCCGGCTTTATTGGATTGGACATGTCCTAGTACATTAAGATTTTGCATGAAAGGAGGACTAGCAGCCGCGTTGCACGGGAGAATGTGAAAAGGGTTCATATGTAGTAAAAACCTGAGAAATACGTCCGTTTTCGTCATTTGTTATCGAATCGACTTAAAGAAAGATCGTCACATTGGCCGCTTTTCTCTCTGAGACGGTTACATTTATCGTCTGCAAAGCAATTTCGCGTGCTGCGGTATGCGGAGACACTAAAAGCACCGTAGTAGAACACAGAAGAAGCTTCTAAGTTGAAGCAATAGCCAGTAAAAAGTAGAACAATTCAAGTTTTAGGTATCGATTATTCACGTTTTAGCCTGCTTTGGTGGCTTGGACGTGACCTAGGACCTTAAGATTTTGCATGAGAGGAGGACTTGCAGCCGCGTTGCACGGGAGAATGTGAAAAGTGTTCATATGTAGTAAAAACCTGAGAAATCCGTCCGTTTTCCTCATTTGTTATCGAATCCACTTAAAGCCGGATCGTCACATTGGCCGCTCTTCTCACTGAATCGGTTACATTTATCGTCTGCAAATCTATGTCGCGTGCTGCGGTATGCGGAGACACTAAAAGCACCATAGTAGAACACAGAAGAAGCTTCTAAGTTGAAGCAATAGCCAGTAAGAAGTAGTACAATTCAAGTTTTAGTTGTCGATTATTCACTTTTTAGCCGGCTTTGGTGGCTTGGACATGACGTAGGACCTAAATAATTTGCATGAAAGGAGGACTAGCAGCCGCGTTAAACGGGAGAATGTGAAAAGTGTTCATATGTACTAAAATCCTGAGAAATCCGTCCGTTTTCCTCATTTGTTATCCAATCGACTTAAAGCCAGATCGTCACATTGGCCGCTTTTCTCTCTGAGACGGTTACATTTATCGTCTGCAAAGCTATGTCGCGTGCTGCGGTATGCGGTGACACTAAAAGCTGCATAGGAGAACACAGAAGAAGCTTCTAAGTTGAAGCAATAGCCAGTAAGAAGTAGTACAATTCAAGTTTTAGTTGTCGATTATTCACTTTTCAGCCGGCTTTGGTGGCTTAGACATAACCTAGGACCTTACGATTTTGCATGAAACGAGGACTTGCAGCCGCGTTGCACGGGAGAATGTGAAAAGTGTTCATATGTAGTAAAAACCTGAGATATCCGTCCATTTTCGTCATTTGTTATCGAATCGACTTAAAGCCAGATCGCCACATTGGCCGCTTTTCTTTCTGAAACAGTTACATTTATCGTCTGCAAAGCTATGTCACGTGCTGCGGTATGCGGAGACACTAAAAGCACCATAGTAGAACACAGAAGAAGCTCCTAAGTTGAAGCAATAGCCAGTAAGAAGTAGTACAATTCAAGTTTTAGTTGTCGATTATTCACTTTTAGCCGGCTTTATTGGCTTGGACATGACCTAGTACATTAAGATTTTGCATGAAAGGAGGACTAGCAGCCGCGTTGCACGGGAGAATGTGAAAAGGGTTCATATGTAGTAAAAACCTGAGAAATACGTCCGTTTTCGTCATTTGTTATCGAATCGACTTAAAGCCAGATCGTCACATTGGCCGCTCTTCTGTCTGAAACGGTTACATTTATCGTCTGCAAAACTATGTCGCTCGCTGCGGTATGCGGAGACACTAATAGCACCATAGTAGAACACAGAAGAAGCTTCTAAGTTGAAGTAATAGTTAGTAAGAAGTAGTACAATTCAAGTTTTAGTTGTCGATTATTCACTTTTTAGCCGGCTTTGGTGGCTTGGACATGACCTAGGACCATAAGATTTTGCATGAGACTAGGACTAGCAGCCGCGTTGCACGGGAGAATGTGAAAAGTGTTCATATGTGGTAAAAACCTGAAAAATCCGTCCGTTTTCCTCATTTGTTATCGAATCCACTTAAACCCGGATCGTCACATTGGCCGCTCTTCTCACTGAATCGGTTACATTTACGTCTGCAAATCTATGTCGCGTGCTGCGGTATGCGGAGACACTAAAAGCACCATAGTAGAACACAGAAGAAGCTTCTAAGTTGAAGCAATAGCCAGTAAGAAGTAGTACAATTCAAGTTTTAGTTGTCGATTATTCACTTTTTAGCCGGCTTTTTTTGGCTTGGACATGTCCTAGTACATTAAGATTTTGCATGAAAGGAGGACTAGCAGCCGCGTTGCACGGGAGAATGTGAAAAGGGTTCATATGTAGTAAAAACCTGAGAAATACGTCCGTTTTCGTCATTTGTTATTGAATCGACTTAAAGCCAAATCGTCACATTGGTCGCTTTTCTCTCTGAGACGGTTACATTTATCGTCTGCAAAGCTATGTCGCGTGCAGCGGTATGCGGAGACACTAAAAGCACCATAGTAGAACACAGAAGAAGCTTCTAAGTTGAAGCAATAGCCAGTAAGAAGCAGTACAATTCAAGTTTTGGTTATAGATTATTGATTTTTAGCCGGCTATGGTGCACTGGACATGAGGTGGAACCTTAAGATTTTGCATGAAAGGAGGACTAGCAGCCGCGTTGCACGGGAGAATGTGAAAAGGATTCATATGTAGTAAAAACCTGAGAAATCCGTCCGTTTTCCTCATTTGTTATCCAATCGACTTAAAGCCAGATCGTCACATTGGCCGCTCTTCTCACTGAATCGGTTGTATTTATCGTCTGCAAAGCTATGTCGCGTGCTGCGGTATGCGGAGACACTAAAAGCACCATAGTAGAACACAGAAGAAGCTCCTAAGTTGAAGCAATAGCCAGTAAGAAGTAGTACAATTCAAGTTTTAGTTGTCGATTATTCACTTTTTAGCCGGCTTTATTGTCTTGGACATGACCTAGTACATTAAGATTTTGCATGAAAGGAGGACTAGCAGCCGCGTTGCACGGGAGAATGTGAAAAGTGTTCATATGTAGTAAAAACCTGAGAAATACGTCCGTTTTCGTCATTTGTTATCGAATCGACTTAAAGCCAGATCGTCACATTGGCCGCTCTTCTGTCTGAAACGGTTACATTTATCGTCTGCAAAACTATGTCGCTCGCTGCGGTATGCGGAGACACTAATAGCACCATAGTAGAACACAGAAGAAGCTTCTAAGTTGAAGTAATAGTCAGTAAGAAGTAGTACAATTCAAGTTTTAGTTGTCGATTATTCACTTTTTAGCCGGCTTTGGTGGCTTGGACATGACCTAGGACCTTAAGATTTTGCATGAGACTAGGACTAGCAGCCGCGTTGCACGGGAGAATGTGAAAAGTGTTCATATGTGGTAAAAACCTGAGAAATCCGTCCGTTTTCCTCATTTGTTATCGAATCCACTTAAAGCCGGATCGTCACATTGGCCGCTCTTCTCACTGAATCGGTTACATTTATCGTCTGCAAATCTATGTCGCGTGCTGCGGTATGCGGAGACACTAAAAGCACCATAGTAGAACACAGAAGAAGCTTCTAAGTTGAAGCAATAGCCAGTAAGAAGTAGTACAATTCAAGTTTTAGTTGTCGATTATTCACTTTTTAGCCGGCTTTATTGGCTTGGACATGTCCTAGTACGTTAAGATTTTGCATGAAAGGAGGACTAGCAGCCGCGTTGCACGGGAGAATGTGAAAAGGGTTCATATGTAGTAAAAACCTGAGAAATACGTCCGTTTTCGTCATTTGTTATCGAATCGACTTAAAGAAAGATCGTCACATTGGGCGCTTTTCTCTCTGAGACGGTTACATTTATCGTCTGCAAAGCTATTTCGCGTGCTGCGGTATGCGGAGACACTAAAAGCACCGTAGTAGAACACAGAAGAAGCTTCTAAGTTGAAGCAATAGCCAGTAAGAAGTAGAACAATTCAAGTTTTAGGTATCGATTATTCACGTTTTAGCCTGCTTTGGTGGCTTGGACGTGACCTAGGACCTTAAGATTTTGCATGAGAGGAGGACTTGCAGCCGCGTTGCACGGGAGAATGTGAAAAGTGTTCATATGTAGTAAAAACCTGAGAAATCCGTCCGTTTTCGTCATTTGTTATCGAAACGACTTAAAGCCAGATCGTCACATTGGCCGCTTTTCTGTCTGAAACGGTTACATTTATCGTCTGCAAAACTATGTCGCTCGCTGCGGTATGCGGAGACACTAATAGCACCATAGTAGAACACAGAAGAAGCTTCTAAGTTGAAGTAATAGTCAGTAAGAAGTAGTACAATTCAAGTTTTAGTTGTCGATTATTCACTTTTTAGCCGGCTTTGGTGGCTTGGACATGACCTAGGACCTTAAGATTTTGCATGAGACTAGGACTAGCAGCCGCGTTGCACGGGAGAATGTGAAAAGTTTTCATATGTAGTAAAAACCTGAGAAATCCGTCCGTTTTCGTCATTTATTATCGAATCGACTTAAAGCCAGATCGTCACATATCCGCTTTTCTCTCTGAGACGGTTACATTTATCGTCTGCAAAGCTATGTCGCGTGCTGCGGTATGCGGAGACACTAAAAGCACCATAGTAGAACACAGAAGAAGCTTCTAAGTTGAAGCAATAGCCAGTAAGAAGCAGTACAATTCAAGTTTTGGTTATCGATTATTGATTTTTAGCCGGCTATGGTGCACTGGACATGAGGTGGAACCTTAAGATTTTGCATGAAAGGAGGACTAGCAGCCGCGTTGCACGGGAGAATGTGAAAAGGATTCATATGTAGTAAAAACCTGAGAAATCCGTCCGTTTTCCTCATTTGTTATCCAATCGACTTAAAGCCAGATCGTCACATTGGCCGCTCTTCTCACTGAATCGGTTGTATTTATCGTCTGCAAAGCTATGTCGCGTGCTGCGGTATGCGGAGACACTAAAAGCACCATAGTAGAACACAGAAGAAGCTCCTAAGTTGAAGCAATAGCCAGTAAGAAGTAGTACAATTCAAGTTTTAGTTGTCGATTATTCACTTTTTGGCCGGCTTTATTGGCTTGGACATGACCTAGTACATTAAGATTTTGCATGAAAGGAGGACTAGCAGCCGCGTTGCACGGGAGAATGTGAAAAGGGTTCATATGTAGTAAAAACCTGAGAAATACGTCCGTTTTCGTCATTTGTTATCGAATCGACTTAAAGCCAGATCGTCACATTGGCCGCTCTTCTGTCTGAAACGGTTACATTTATCGTCTGCAAAACTATGTCGCTCGCTGCGGTATGCGGAGACACTAATAGCACCATAGTAGAACACAGAAGAAGCTTCTAAGTTGAAGTAATAGTCAGTAAGAAGTAGTACAATTCAAGTTTTAGTTGTCGATTATTCACTTTTTAGCCGGCTTTGGTGGCTTGGACATGACCTAGGACCTTATGATTTTGCATGAGACTAGGACTAGCAGCCGCGTTGCACGGGAGAATGTGAAAAGTGTTCATATGTGGTAAAAACCTGAGAAATCCGTCCGTTTTCCTCATTTGTTATCGAATCCACTTAAAGCCGGATCGTCACATTGGCCGCTCTTCTCACTGAATCGGTTACATTTATCGTCTGCAAATCTATGTCGCGTGCTGCGGTATGCGGAGACACTAAAAGCACCATAGTAGAACACAGAAGAAGCTTCTAAGTTGAAGCAATAGCCAGTAAGAAGTAGTACAATTCAAGTTTTAGTTGTCGATTATTCACTTTTTAGCCGGCTTTGGTGGCTTGGACATGACGTAGGACCTTAATAATTTGCATGAAAGGAGGACTAGCAGCCGCGTTGCACGGGAGAATGTGAAAAGTGTTCATATGTACTAAAATCCTGAGAAATCCGTCCGTTTTCCTCATTTGTTATCCAATCGACTTAAAGCCAGATCGTCACATTGGCCGCTTTTCTCTCTGAGACGGTTACATTTATCGTCTGCAAAGCTATGTCGCGTGCTGCGGTATGCGGTGACACTAAAAGCAGCATAGGAGAACACAGAAGAAGCTCCCAAGTTGAAGCAATAGCCTGTAAGAAGTAGTACAATTCAAGTTTTAGTTGTCGATTATTCACTTTTCAGCCGGCTTTGGTGGCTTAGACATAACCTAGGACCTTACGATTTTGCATGAAACGAGGACTTGCAGCCGCGTTGCACGGGAGAATGTGAAAAGTGTTCATATGTAGTAAAAACCTGAGAAATCCGTCCGTTTTCGTCATTTGTTATCGAATCGACTTAAAGCCAGATCGTCACATTGGCCGCTCTTCTGTCTGAAACGGTTACATTTATCGTCTGCAAAACTATGTCGCTCGCTGCGGTATGCGGAGACACTAATAGCACCATAGTAGAACACAGAAGAAGCTTCTAAGTTGAAGTAATAGTCAGTAAGAAGTAGTACAATTCAAGTTTTAGTTGTCGATTATTCACTTTTTAGCCGGCTTTGGTGGCTTGGACATGACCTAGGACCTTAAGATTTTGCATGAGACTAGGACTAGCAGCCGCATTGCACGGGAGAATGTGAAAAGTGTTCATGTGTGGTAAAAACCTGAGAAATCCGTCCGTTTTCCTCATTTGTTATCGAATCCACTTAAAGCCGGATCGTCACATTGGCCGCTCTTCTCACTGAATCGGTTACATTTATCGTCTGCAAATCTATGTCGCGTGCTGCGGTATGCGGAGACACTAAAAGCACCATAGTAGAACACAGAAGAAGCTTCTAAGTTGAAGCAATAGCCAGTAAGAAGTAGTACAATTCAAGTTTTAGGTGTCGATTATTCACTTTTTAGCCGGCTTTATTGGCTTGGACATGTCCTAGTACATTAAGATTTTGCATGAAAGGAGGACTAGCAGCCGCGTTGCACGGGAGAATTTGAAAAGGGTTCATATGTAGTAAAAACCTGAGAAATACGTCCGTTTTCGTCATTTGTTATCGAATCGACTTAAAGAAAGATCGTCACATTGGCCGCATTTCTCTCTGAGACGGTTACATTTATCGTCTGCAAAGCTATTTCGCGTGCTGCGGTATGCGCAGACACTAAAAGCACCGTAGTAGAACACAGAAGAAGCTTCTAAGTTGAAGCAATAGCCAGTAAGAAGTAGAACAATTCAAGTTTTAGGTATCGATTATTCACGTTTTAGCCTGCTTTGGTGGCTTGGACGTGACCTAGGACCTTAAGATTTTGCATGAGAGGAGGACTTGCAGCCGCGTTGCACGGGAGAATGTGAAAAGTGTTCATATGTAGTAAAAACCTGAGAAATCCGTCCGTTTTCGTCATTTGTTATCGGATCGACTTAAAGCCAGATCGTCACATTGGCCGCTCTTCTGTCTGAAACGGTTACATTTATCGTCTGCAAAACTATGTCGCTCGCTGCGGTATGCGGAGACACTAATAGCACCATAGTAGAGCACAGAAGAAGCTTCTAAGTTGAAGTAATAGTCAGTAAGAAGTAGTACAATTCAAGTTTTAGTTGTCGTTTGTTCACTTTTTAGCCGGCTTTGGTGGCTTGGACATGACCTAGGATCTCAAGATTTTGCATGAGACTAGGACTAGCAGCCGCGTTGCACGGGAGAATGTGAAAAGTGTTCATATGTAGTAAAAACCTGAGAAATCCGTCCGTTTTCGTCATTTGTTATCGAATCGACTTAAAGCCAGATCGCCACATTGGCCGCTTTTCTTTCTGAAACAGTTACATTTATCGTCTGCAAAGCTATGTCACGTGCTGCGGTATGCGGAGACACTAAAAGCACCATAGTAGAACACAGAAGAAGCTCCTAAGTTGAAGCAATAGCCAGTAAGAAGTAGTACAATTCAAGTTTTAGTTGTCGATTATTCACTTTTTAGCCGGCTTTATTGGCTTGGACATGACCTAGTACAATAAGATTTTGCATGAAAGGAGGACTAGCAGCCGCGTTGCACGGGAGAATGTGAAAAGGGTTCATATGTAGTAAAAACCTGAGAAATCCGTCCGTTTTCCTCATTTGTTATCGAATCCACTTAAAGCTGGATCGTCACATTGGCCGCTCTTCTCACTGAATCGGTTACATTTATCGTCTGCAAAGCTATTTCGCGTGCTGCGGTATGCGGAGACACTAAAAGCACCGTAGTAGAACACAGAAGAAGCTTCTAAGTTGAAGCAATAGCCAGTAAGAAGTAGTACAATTCAAGTTTTAGTTGTCGATTATTCACTTTTTAGCCGGCTTTATTGGCTTGGACATGACCTAGTACAATAAGATTTTGCATGAAAGGAGGACTAGCAGCCGCGTTGCACGGGAGAATGTGAAAAGGGTTCATATGTAGTAAAAACCTGAGAAATCCGTCCGTTTTCCTCATTTGTTATCGAATCCACTTAAAGCTGGATCGTCACATTGGCCGCTCTTCTCACTGAATCGGTTACATTTATCGTCTGCAAAGCTATTTCGCGTGCTGCGGTATGCGGAGACACTAAAAGCACCGTAGTAGAACACAGAAGAAGCTTCTAAGTTGAAGCAATAGCCAGTAAGAAGCAGTACAATTCAAGTTTTGGTTATAGATTATTGATTTTTAGCCGGCTATGGTGCACTGCACATGAGGTGGAACCTTAAGATTTTGCATGAAAGGAGGACTAGCAGCCGCGTTGCACGGGAGAATGTGAAAAGGATTCATATGTAGTAAAAACCTGAGAAATCCGTCCGTTTTCCTCATTTGTTATCCAATCGACTTAAAGCCAGATCGTCACATTGGCCGCTCTTCTCACTGAATCGGTTGTATTTATCGTCTGCAAAGCTATGTCGCGTGCTGCGGTATGCGGAGACACTAAAAGCACCATAGTAGAACACAGAAGAAGCTTCTAAGTTGAAGCAATAGCCAGTAAGAAGCAGTACAATTCAAGTTTTGGTTATCGATTATTGATTTTTAGCCGGCTATGGTGCACTGGACATGAGGTGGAACCTTAAGATTTTGCATGAAAGGAGCACTAGCAGACGCGTTGCACGGGAGAATGTGAAAAGGATTCATATGTAGTAAAAACCTGAGAAATCCGTCCGTTTTCGTCATTTGTTATCGAATCGACTTAAAGCCAGGTCGTCACATTTGCCGCTCTTCTGTCTGAAACGGCTACATTTATCGTCTGCAAAGCTATGTCGCGTACTGCGGTATGCGGAGACACTAAAAGCACCATAGTAGAACACAGAAGATGCTTCTAAGTTGAAGCAATAGCCAGTAAGAAGTAGTACAATTCAAGTTTTAGTTGTCGATTATTCACTTTTTAGCCGGCTTTGGTGGCTTGGACATGACCTAGGACCTTCAGATTTTGCATGAAAGGAGGACTTGCAGCCGCGTTGCACGGGAGAATGTGAAAAGTGTTCATATGTAGTAAAAACCTGAGAAATCCGTCCGTTTACCTCATTTGTTATCGAATCGACTTAAAGCCAGATCGTCACATTGGCCGTTTTTCTCTCTGAGACGGTTACATTTATCGTCTGCAAAGCTATGTCGCGTGCTGCGGTATGCGGAGACACTAAAAGCACCATAGTAGAACACAGAAGATGCTTCTAAGTTGAAGCAATAGCCAGTAAGAAGTAGTACAATTCAAGTTTTAGTTGTCGATTATTCACTTTTTAGCCGGCTTTGGTGGCTTGGACATGACCTAGGAAATTAAGATTTTGAATGAAAGGAGGACTAGCAGCCGCGTTGCACGGGAGAATGTGAAAAGTGTTCATATGTAGTAAAAACCTGAGAAATCCGTCCGTTTTCGTCATTTGTTATCGAATCGACTTAAAGCCAGGTCGTCACATTTGCCGCTCTTCTGTCTGAAACGGTTACATTTATCGTCTGCAAAGCTATGTCGCGTGCTGCGGTATGCGGAGACACGAAAAGCACCATAGTAGAACACAGAAGAAGCTTCTAAGTTGAAGCAATAGTCAGTAATAAGTAGTAAAATTCAAGTTTTAGTTGTCGATTATTCACTTTTTAGCCGGCTTTGCTGGCTTGGACATGACCTAGGAACTTAAGATTTTGCATGAAAGGAGGACTAGCAGTCGCGTTGCACGGGAGAATGTGAAATGTGTTCATATGTAGTAAAAATCTGAGAAATCCGTCCCTTTTCGTCATTTGTTATCGAATCGACTTAAAGAAAGATCGTCACATTGGCCGCTTTTCTCTCTGAGACGGTTACATTTATCGTCTGCAAAGCTATTTCGCGTGCTGCGGTATGCGGAGACACTAAAAGCACCATAGTAGAACACAGAAGAAGCTTCTAAGTTAAAGCAATAGCCAGTAAGAAGTTGTACAATTCAAGTTTTAGTTGTCGATTATTCACTTTTTAGCCGGCTTTGGTGGCTTGGACATGATCTAGGAACTTAAGATTATGCATGAAAGGAGAACTAGCAGCTGCGTTGCACGGGAGAATGTGAAAAGTGTTCATATATAGTAAAAACCTGAGAAATCCGTCCGTTTTCGTCATTTGTTATCGAATCCACTTAAAGCCAGAATGTCACGTTGGCCGCTCTTCTGTCTGACACGGTTACATTTATCGTCTGCAAAGCTATGTCGCGTGCTGCGGTATGCGGAGACACTAGAAGCACCATAGTAGAACACAGAAGAAGCTTCTAAGTTGAAGCAATAGCCAGTAAGATGTAGTACAATTCAAGTTTTAGTTGTCGATTATTCACATTTTAGCCGCCTTTGGTGGCTTGGACATGACCTAGGACCTTAATATTTTGAATGAAAGGAGGACTAGCAGCCGCGGTGCACGGGAGAATGAGAAAAGTGTTCATATGTACTAAAAACCTAAGAAATCCGTCCGGTTTCGTAATTTGTTATCGAATCGACTTAAAGCCAGATCGTCACATTGGCCGCTTTTCTCTCTGAGACGGTTACATTTATCGTCTGCAAAGCTATGTCGCGTGCTGCGGTATGCGGTGACACTAAAAGCAGCATAGGAGAACACAGAAGAAGCTCCTAAGTTGAAGCAATAGCCAGTAAGATGTAGTACAATTCAAGTTTTAGTTGTCGATTATTCACTTTTCAGCCGGCTTTGGTGGCTTAGACATAACCTAGGACCTTACGATTTTGCATGAAACGAGGACTTGCAGCCGCGTTGCACGGGAGAATGTGAAAAGTGTTCATATGTAGTAAAAACCTGAGAAATCCGTCCGTTTTCGTCATTTGTTATCGAATCGACTTAAAGCCAGATCGCCACATTGGCCGCTTTTTTTTCTGAAACAGTTACATTTATCGTCTGCAAAGCTATGTCACGTGCTGCGGTATGCGGAGACACTAAAAGCACCATAGTAGAACACAGAAGAAGCTCCTAAGTTGAAGCAATAGCCAGTAAGAAGTAGTACAATTCAAGTTGTAGTTGTCGATTATTCACTTTTTAGCCGGCTTTATTGGCTTGGACATGACCTAGTACATTACGATTTTGCATGAAAGGAGGACTAGCAGCCGCGTTGCACGGGAGAATGTGAAAAGGGTTCATATGTAGTAAAAACCTGAGAAATACGTCCGTTTTCGTCATTTGTTATCGAATCGACTTAAGGCCAGATCGTCACATGGCCGCTTTTCTCTCTGTGACCGTTACATTTATCGTCTGCAAAGCTATGTCGCGTGCTGCGGTATGCGGAGACACTAAAAGCACCATAGTAGAACACAGAAGAAGCTTCTAAGTTGAAGCAATAGCCAGTAAGAAGCAGTACAATTCAAGTTTTGGTTATCGATAATTGATTTTTAGCCGGCTATTGTGCACTGGACATGAGGTGGAACCTTAAGATTTTGCATGAAAGAAGGACTAGCAGCCGCGTTGCACGGGAGAATGTGAAAAGGATTCATATGTAGTAAAAACCTGAGAAATCCGTCCGTAATCCTCATTTGTTATCGAATCGACTTAAAGCCAGATCGTCACATTGGCCGCTCTTCTCACTGAATCGGTTACATTTATCGTCTGCAAAGCTATGTCGCGTGCAGCGGTATGCGGAGACACTAAACCACCATAGTAGAACACAGAAGAAGCTTTTAAGTTGAAGCAATAGCCAGTAAGAAGTAGTACAATTCAAGTTTTAGTTGTCGATTATTCACTTTTTAGCCGGCTTTGGTGGCTTGGACATGACGTAGGACCTAAATATTTTGCATGAATGGAGGACTAGCAGCCGCGTTGCACGGGAGAATGTGAAAAGTGTTCATATGTAGTAAAAACCTGAGAAATCCGTCCGTGTTCGTCATTTGTTATCGAATCGACTTAAAGCCAGATCGTCACATTTGCCGCTTTTCTCTCTGAGACGGTTACATTTATCGTCTGCAAAGCTATGTCGCGTGCTGCGGTATGCGGAGACACTAAAAGCACTATAGTAGAACACAGAAGAAGCTTCTAAGTTGAAGTAATAGCCAGTAGGAAATAGTACAATTCAAGTTTTAGTTGTGGATTATTCACTTTTGAGCCGGCTTTGGTTGCTTGGACATGATCTAGGACCTTAAGAGTTTGCATGAAAGGAGGACTAGCAGCCGCGTTGCACGGGAGAATGTAAAAGTGTTCATATGTAGTAAAAAACTGAGAAATCCGTCCGTTTTCGTCATTTATTATCGAATCGACTTAAAGCCAGATCGTCACATATCCGCTTTTCTCTCTGAGACGGTTACATTTATCGTCTGCAAAGCTATGTCGCGTGCTGCGGTATGCGGAGACACTAAAAGCACCATAGTAGAACACAGAAGTAGCTTCTAAGTTGAAGCAATAGCCAGTAAGAAGCAGTACAATTCAAGTTTTGGTTATAGATTATTGATTTTTAGCCGGCTTTGGTGCCCTGGACATGAGGTGGAACCTTAAGATTTTGCATGAATGGAGGACTAGCTGCCGCGTTGCACGGGAGAATGTGAAAAGGGTTCATATGTAGTAAAAACCTGAGAAATCCGTCCGTTTTCGTCATTCGTTATCGAATCGACTTAAAGCCAGATCGTCACATTGGCCGCATTTCTCTCTGAGACGGTTACATTTATCGTCTGCAAAGCTATGTCGCGTGCACTTGCAGCCGCGTTGCACGGGAGAATTTGAAAATTGTTCATATGTAGTCACATTGGCCGCATTTCTCTCTGAGACGGTTACATTTATCGTCTGCAAAGCTATGTCGCGTGCTGCGGTATGCGGAGACACTAGAAGCACCATAGTAGAACAGAGAAGAAGCTTCTAAGTTGAAGTAATAGCCAGTAAGAAGCAGTACAATTCAAGTTTTGGTTATCGATTATTGATTTTTAGCCGGCTTTGGTGCCTTGGACATGAGGTGGAACCTTAAGATTTTGCATGAAAGGAGGACTAGCAGCCGCGTTGCACGGGAGAATGTAAAAAGTGTTCATATGTAATAAAAACATGAGAAATCCATCGGTTTTCGTCATTTGTTATCGAATCGACTTAAAGCCAGATCGTCACATTGGCTGCTTTTCTCTCTGAGACGGTTACATTTATCGTCTGCAAAGCTATGTCGCGTGCTGCGGTATGCGGAGACACTAAAAGCACCATAGTAGACCACAGAAGAAGCTTCTAATTTGAAACAATAGCTAGTAAGAAGTAGTACAATTCAAGTTTTAGTTGTTGATTATTCACTTTTTAGCCGGCTTTCGTGGCTTGGACATGACCTAGGACCTTAAGATTTTGCATGAAAGGAGGACTAGCAGCCGCGTTGCCCGGGAGAATGTGAAAAGTGTTCATATGTAGTAAAAACCTGAGAAATCCGTCCGTTTTCGTCATTCGTTATCGAATCGACTTAAAGCCAGATCGTCACATTGGCCGCATTTCTCTTTGAGACGGTTACATTTATCGTCTGCAAAGCTATGTCGCGTGCTGCGGTATGCGGAGACACTAGAAGCACCATAGTAGAACAGAGAAGAAGCTTCTAAGTTGAAGTAATAGCCAGTAAGAAGCAGTACAATTCAAGTTTTGGTTATCGATTATTGATTTTTAGCCGGCTTTGGTGCCTTGGACATGAGGTGGAACCTTAAGATTTTGCATGAAAGGAGGACTAGCAGCCGCGTTGCACGGGAGAATGTAAAAAGTGTTCATATGTAATAAAAACATGAGAAAGCCATCGGTTTTCGTCATTTGTTATCGAATCGACTTAAAGCCATATCGTCACTTTGGCCGCTTTTCTCTCTGAGACGGTTACATTTATCGTCTGCAAAGCTATGTCGCGTGCTGCGGTATGCGGAGACACTAAAAGCACCATAGTAGACCACAGAAGAAGCTTCTAATTTGAAACAATAGCTAGTAAGAAGTAGTACAATTCAAGTTTTAGTTGTTGATTATTCACTTTTTAGCCGGCTTTCGTGGCTTGGACATGACCTAGGACCTTAAGATTTTGCATGAAAGGAGGACTAGCAGCCGCGTTGCCCGGGAGAATGTGAAAAGTGTTCATATGTAGTAAAAACCTGAGAAATCCGTCCGTGTTCGTCATTTGTTATCGAATCGACTTAAAGCCAGATCGTCACATTGGCCGCTTTTCTCTCTGAGACGGTTACATTTATCGTCTGCAAAGCTATGTCGCGTGCTGCGGTATGCGGAGACACTAAAAGCACTATAGTAGAACACAGAAGAAGCTTCTAAGTTGAAGTAATAGCCAGTAGGAAATAGTACAATTCAAGTTTTAGTTGTGGATTATTCACTTTTGAGCCGGCTTTGGTTGCTTGGACATGATCTAGGACCTTAAGAGTTTGCATGAAAGGAGGACTAGCAGCCGCGTTGCACGGGAGAATGTAAAAGTGTTCATATGTAGTAAAAAACTGAGAAATCCGTCCGTTTTCGTCATTTATTATCGAATCGACTTAAAGCCAGATCGTCACATATCCGCTTTTCTCTCTGAGACGGTTACATTTATCGTCTGCAAAGCTATGTCGCGTGCTGCGGTATGCGGAGACACTAAAAGCACCATAGTAGAACACAGAAGTAGCTTCTAAGTTGAAGCAATAGCCAGTAAGAAGCAGTACAATTCAAGTTTTGGTTATAGATTATTGATTTTTAGCCGGCTTTGGTGCCCTGGACATGAGGTGGAATCTTAAGATTTTGCATGAAAGGAGGACTAGCTGCCGCGTTGCGCGGGAGAATGTGAAAAGGGTTCATATGTAGTAAAAACCTGAGAAATCCGTCCGTTTTCGTCATTCGTTATCGAATCGACTTAAAGCCAGATCGTCACATTGGCCGCATTTCTCTCTGAGACGGTTACATTTATCGTCTGCAAAGCTATGTCGCGTGCTGCGGTATGCGGAGACACTAGAAGCACCATAGTAGAACAGAGAAGAAGCTTCTAAGTTGAAGTAATAGCCAGTAAGAAGCAGTACAATTCAAGTTTTGGTTATCGATTATTGATTTTTAGCCGGCTTTGGTGCCTTGGACATGAGGTGGAACCTTAAGATTTTGCATGAAAGGAGGACTAGCAGCCGCGTTGCACGGGAGAATGTAAAAAGTGTTCATATGTAATAAAAACATGAGAAATCCATCGGTTTTCGTCATTTGTTATCGAATCGACTTAAAGCCAGATCGTTACATTGGCTGCTTTTCTCTCTGAGACGGTTACATTTATCGTCTGCAAAGCTATGTCGCGTGCTGCGGTATGCGGAGACACTAAAAGCACTATAGTAGAACACAGAAGAAGCTTCTAAGTTGAAGTAATAGCCAGTAGGAAATAGTACAATTCAAGTTTTAGTTGTGGATTATTCACTTTTGAGCCGGCTTTGGTTGCTTGGACATGATCTAGGACCTTAAGAGTTTGCATGAAAGGAGGACTAGCAGCCGCGTTGCACGGGAGAATGTAAAAGTGTTCATATGTAGTAAAAAACTGAGAAATCCGTCCGTTTTCGTCATTTATTATCGAATCGACTTAAAGCCAGATCGTCACATATCCGCTTTTCACTCTGAGACGGTTACATTTATCGTCTGCAAAGCTATGTCGCGTGCTGCGGTATGCGGAGACACTAAAAGCACCATAGTAGAACACAGAAGTAGCTTCTAAGTTGAAGCAATAGCCAGTAAGAAGCAGTACAATTCAAGTTTTGGTTATAGATTATTGATTTTTAGCCGGCTTTGGTGCCCTGGACATGAGGTGGAACCTTAAGATTTTGCATGAATGGAGGACTAGCTGCCGCGTTGCACGGGAGAATGTGAAAAGGGTTCATATGTAGTAAAAACCTGAGAAATCCGTCCGTTTTCGTCATTCGTTATCGAATCGACTTAAAGCCAGATCGTCACATTGGCCGCATTTCTCTCTGAGACGGTTACATTTATCGTCTGCAAAGCTATGTCGCGTGCTGCGGTATGCGGAGACACTAGAAGCACCATAGTAGAACAGAGAAGAAGCTTCTAAGTTGAAGTAATAGACAGTAAGAAGCAGTACAATTCAAGTTTTGGTTATCGATTATTGTTTTTAGCCGGCTTTGGTGCCTTGGACATGAGGTGGAACCTTAAGATTTTGCATGAAAGGAGGACTAGCAGCCGCGTTGCACGGGAGAATGTAAAAAGTGTTCATATGTAATAAAAACATGAGAAATCCATCGGTTTTCGTCATTTGTTATCGAATCGACTTAAAGCCATATCGTCACATTGGCCGCTTTTCTCTCTGAGACGGTTACATTTATCGTCTGCAAAGCTATGTCGCGTGCTGCGGTATGCGGAGACACTAAAAGCACCATAGTAGACCACAGAAGAAGCTTCTAATTTCAAACAATAGCTAGTAAGAAGTAGTACAATTCAAGTTTTAGTTGTCGATTATTCACTTTTTAGCCGGCTTTGGTGGCTTGGACATGACCTAGGACCTTAAGATTTTGCATGAAAGGAGGACTAGCAGCCGCGTTGCACGGCAGAATGTGAAAAGCGTTCATATGTAGTAAAAACCTGAGTTATCCGTCCGTTTTCGTCATTTGTTATCGAATCGACTTAAAGCCAGATCGTCACATTGGCCGCTTTTCTCTCTGAGACGGTTACGTTTATCGTCTGAAAAGCTATGTCGCGTGCTGCGGTATGCGGAGACACTAAAAGCACCATAGTGGAACACAGAAGAAGCTTCTAAGTTGAAGTAATAGCCAGTAAGAAGTAGTACAATTCAAGTTTTAGTTGTCGATTATTCACTTTTTAGCCGGCTTTGGTGGCTTGGACATGAACTACGACCTTAAGATTTTGCATGAAAGGAGGACTTGCAGCCGCGTTGCACGGGAGAATGTGAAAAGTGTTCATATGTAGTAAAAACCTGAGAAATCCGTCCGTTTTCGTCATTTGTTATCGAATCGACTTAACGCCAGATCGTCACACTGGCCGCTCTTCTCTCTGAAACGGTTACATTTATCGTCTGCAAAGCTATGACGCGTGCTGCGGTATGCGGAGACACTAAAAGCACCATAGCAGAACACAGAAGAAGCTTCTAAGTTGAAGTAATAGCCAGTAAGAAGTAGTACAATTCAAGTTTTAGTTGTCGATTATTCACTTTTTAGCCGGCTTTATTGGCTTTGACATGACCTAGTACATTAAGATTTTGCATGAACGGAGGACTAGCAGCCGCGTTGCACGGGAGAATGTGAAAAGGGTCCATATGTAGTAAAAACCTGAGAAATACGTCCGTTTTCGTCATTTGTTATCGAATCGACTTAAGGCCAGATCGTCACATGGCCGCTTTTCTCTCTGTGACCGTTACATTTATCGTCTGCAAAGCTATGTCGCGTGCTGCGGTATGCGGAGACACTAAAAGCACCATAATAGAACACAGAAGAAGCTTCTAAGTTGAAGCAATAGCCAGTAAGAAGCAGTACTATTCAAGTTTTGGTTATCGATAATTGATTTTTAGCCGGCTATTGTGCAATGGACATGAGGTGGAACCTTAAGATTTTGCATGAAAGGAGGACTAGAGGCCGCGTTGCACGGGAGAATGTGAAAAGGATTCATATGTAGTAAAAACCTGAGAAATCCGTCCGTTATCCTCATTTGTTATCGAATCGACTTAAAGCCAGATCGTCACATTGGCCGCTCTTCTCACTGAATCGGTTACATTTATCGTCTGCAAAGCTATGTCGCGTGCAGCGGTATGCGGAGACACTAAAAGCACCATAGTAGAACACAGAAGAAGCTTTTAAGTTGAAGCAATAGCCAGTAAGAAGTAGTACAATTCAAGTTTTAGTTGTCGATTATTCACTTTTTAGCCGGCTTTGGTGGCTTGGACATGACCTAGGACCTAAATATTTTGCATGAATGGAGGACTAGCAGCCGCGTTGCACGGGAGAATGGGAAAAGTGTTCATATGTAGTAAAAACCTGAGAAATCCGTCCGTGTTCGTCATTTGTTATCGAATCGACTTAAAGCCAGATCGTCACATTGGCCGCTTTTCTCTCTGAGACGGTTACATTTATCGTCTGCAAAGCTATGTCGCGTGCTGCGGTATGCGGAGACACTAAAAGCACTATAGTAGAACACAGAAGAAGCTTCTAAGTTGAAGTAATAGCCAGTAGGAAATAGTACAATTCAAGTTTTAGTTGTGGATTATTCACTTTTGAGCCGGCTTTGGTTGCTTGGACATGATCTAGGACCTTAAGAGTTTGCATGAAAGGAGGACTAGCAGCCGCGTTGCACGGAAGAATGTAAAAGTGTTCATATGTAGTAAAAACCTGAGAAATCCGTCCGTTTTCGTCATTTATTATCGAATCGACTTAAAGCCAGATCGTCACATATCCGCTTTTCTCTCTGAGACGGTTACATTTATCGTCTGCAAAGCTATGTCGCGTGCTGCGGTATGCGGAGACACTAAAAGCACCATAGTAGAACACAGAAGTAGCTTCTAAGTTGAAGCAATAGCCAGTAAGAAACAGTACAATTCAAGTTTTGGTAATCGATTATTGATTTTTAGCCGGCTTTGGTGCCCTGGACATGAGGTGGAACCTTAAGATTTTGCATGAAAGGAGGACTAGCTGCCGCGTTGCACGGGAGAATGTGAAAAGGGTTCATATGTAGTAAAAACCTGAGAAATCCGTCCGTTTTCGTCATTCGTTATCGAATCGACTTAAAGCCAGATCGTCACATTGGCCGCATTTCTCTCTGAGACGGTTACATTTATCGTCTGCAAAGCTATGTCGCGTGCTGCGGTATGCGGAGACACTAGAAGCACCATAGTAGAACAGAGAAGAAGCTTCTAAGTTGAAGTAATAGCCAGTAAGAAGCAGTACAATTCAAATTTTGGTTATCGATTATTGATTTTTAGCCGGCTTTGGTGCCTTGGACATGAGGTGGAACCTTAAGATTTTGCATGAAAGGAGGACTAGCAGCCGCGTTGCACGGGAGAATGTAAACAGTGTTCATATGTAATAAAAACATGAGAAATCCATCGGTTTTCGTCATTTGTTATCGAATCGACTTAAAGCCATATCGTCACATTGGCCGCTTTTCTCTCTGAGACGGTTACATTTATCGTCTGCAAAGCTATGTCGCGTGCTGCGGTATGCGGAGACACTAAAAGCACCATAGTAGACCACAGAAGAAGCTTCTAATTCGAAACAATAGCTAGTAAGAAGTAGTACAATTCAAGTTTTAGTTGTCGATTATTCACTTTTTAGCCGGCTTTGGTTTCTTGGACATGACCTAGGACCTTACGATTTTGCATGAAAGGAGGACTAGCAGCCGCGTTGCACGGCAGAATGTGAAAAGCGTTCATATGTAGTAAAAACCTGAGTTATCCGTCCGTTTTCGTCATTTGTTATCGAATCGACTTAAAGCCAGATCGTCACATTGGCCGCTTTTCTCTCTGAGGCGGTTACATTTATCGTCTGCAAAGCTATTTCGCGTGCTGCGGTATGCGGAGACACTAAAAGCACCATAGCAGAACACAGAAGAAGCTTCTAAGTTGAAGTAATAGCCAGTAAGAAGTAGTACAATTCAAGTTTTAGTTGTCGATTATTCACTTTTTAGCCGGCTTTATTGGCTTGGACATGACCTAGTACATTAAGATTTTGCATGAAAGGAGGACTAGCAGCCGCGTTGCACGGGAGAATGTGAAAAGGGTTCATATGTAGTAAAAACCTGAGAAATACGTCCGTTTTCGTCATTTGTTATCGAATCGACTTAAGGCCAGATCGTCACATGGCCGCTTTTCTCTCTGTGACCGTTACATTTATCGTCTGCAAAGCTATGTCGCGTGCTGCGGTATGCGGAGACACTAAAAGCACCATAATAGAACACAGAAGAAGCTTCTAAGTTGAAGCAATAGCCAGTAAGAAGCAGTACAATTCAAGTTTTGGTTATCGATAATTGATTTTTAGCCGGCTATTGTGCACTGGACATGAGGTGGAACCTTAAGATTTTGCATGAAAGGAGGACTAGCAGCCGCGTTGCACGGGAGAATGTGAAAAGGATTCATATGTAGTAAAAACCTGAGAAATCCGTCCGTTATCCTCATTTGTTATCGAATCGACTTAAAGCCAGATCGTCACATTGGCCGCTCTTCTCACTGAATCGGTTACATTTATCGTCTGCAAAGCTATGTCGCGTGCAGCGGTATGCGGAGACACTAAAAGCACCATAGTAGAACACAGAAGAAGCTTTTAAGTTGAAGCAATAGCCAGTAAGAAGTAGTACAATTCAAGTTTTAGTTGTCGATTATTCACTTTTTAGCCGGCTTTGGTGGCTTGGACATGACCTAGGACCTAAATATTTTGCATGAATGGAGGACTAGCAGCCGCGTTGCACGGGAGAATGGGAAAAGTGTTCATATGTAGTAAAAACCTGAGAAATCCGTCCGTGTTCGTCATTTGTTATCGAATCGACTTAAAGCCAGATCGTCACATTGGCCGCTTTTCTCTCTGAGACGGTTACATTTATCGTCTGCAAAGCTATGTCGCGTGCTGCGGTATGCGGAGACACTAAAAGCACTATAGTAGAACACAGAAGAAGCTTCTAAGTTGAAGTAATAGCCAGTAGGAAATAGTACAATTCAAGTTTTAGTTGTGGATTATTCACTTTTGTGCCGGCTTTGGTTGCTTGGACATGATCTAGGACCTTAAGAGTTTGCATGAAAGGAGGACTAGCAGCCGCGTTGCACGGAAGAATGTAAAAGTGTTCATATGTAGTAAAAACCTGAGAAATCCGTCCGTTTTCGTCATTTATTATCGAATCGACTTAAAGCCAGATCGTCACATATCCGCTTTTCTCTCTGAGACGGTTACATTTATCGTCTGCAAAGCTATGTCGCGTGCTGCGGTATGCGGAGACACTAAAAGCACCATAGTAGAACACAGAAGTAGCTTCTAAGTTGAAGCAATAGCCAGTAAGAAACAGTACAATTCAAGTTTTGGTTATCGATTATTGATTTTTAGCCGGCTTTGGTGCCCTGGACATGAGGTGGAACCTTAAGATTTTGCATGAATGGAGGACTAGCTGCCGCGTTGCACGGGAGAATGTGAAAAGGGTTCATATGTAGTAAAAACCTGAGAAATCCGTCCGTTTTCGTCATTCGTTATCGAATCGACTTAAAGCCAGATCGTCACATTGGCCGCATTTCTCTCTGAGACGGTTACATTTATCGTCTGCAAAGCTATGTCGCGTGCTGCGGTATGCGGAGACACTAAAAGCACCATAGTAGAACACAGAAGTAGCTTCTAAGTTGAAGCAATAGCCAGTCAGAAGCAGTACAATCCAAGTTTTGGTTATCGATTATTGATTTTTAGCCGGCTTTGGTGCCCTGGACATGAGGTGGAACCTTAAGATTTTGCATGAAAGGAGGACTAGCTGCCGCGTTGCACGGGAGAATGTGAAAAGTGTTCATATGTAGTAAAAACCTGAGGAATCCGTCCGTTTTCGTCATTCGTTATCGAATCGACTTAAAGCCAGATCGTCACATTGGCTGCATTTCTCTCTGAGACGGTTACATTTATCGTCTGCAAAGCTATGTCGCGTGCTGCGGTATGCGGAGACACTAGAAGCACCATAGTAGAACAGTGAAGAAGCTTCTAAGTTGAAGTAATAGCCAGTAAGAAGCAGTACAATTCAAGTTTTGGTTATCGATTATTGATTTTTAGCCGGCTTTGGTGCCTTGGACATGAGGTGGAACCTTAAGATTTTGCATGAAAGGAGGACTAGCAGCCGCGTTGCACGGGAGAATGTAAAAAGTGTTCATATGTAATAAAAACATGAGAAATCCATCGGTTTTCGTCATTTGTTATCGAATCGACTTAAAGCCATATCGTCACATTGGCCGCTTTTCTCTCTGAGACGGTTACATTTATCGTCTGCAAAGCTATGTCGCGTGCTGCGGTATGCGGAGACACTAAAAGCACCATAGTAGACCACAGAAGAAGCTTCTAATTTGAAACAATAGCTAGTAAGAAGTAGTACAATTCAAGTTTTAGTTGTCGATTATTCACTTTTTAGCCGGCTTTGGTGGCTTGGACATGACCTAGGACCTTAAGATTTAGCATGAAAGGAGGACTAGCAGCCGCGTTGCACGGCAGAATGTGAAAAGCGTTCATATGTAGTAAAAACCTGAGTTATCCGTCCGTTTTCGTCATTTGTTATCGAATCGACTTAAAGCCAGATCGTCACATTGGTTGCTTTTCTCTCTGAGACGGTTACGTTTATCGTCTGCAAAGCTATGTCGAGTGCTGCGGTATGCGGAGACACTAAAAGCACCATAGTAGAACACAGAAGAAGCTTCTAAGTTGAAGTAATAGCCAGAAAGAAGTAGTACAATTCAAGTTTTAGTTGTCGATTATTCACTTTTTAGCCGGCTTTGGTGGCTTGGACATGAACTACGACCTTAAGATTTAGCATGAAAGGAGGACTTGCAGCCGCGTTGCACGGGAGAATGTGAAAAGTGTTCATATGTAGTAAAAACCTGAGAAATCCGTCCGTTTTCGTCATTTGTTATCGAATCGACTTAACGCCAGATCGTCACATTGGCCGCTCTTCTCTCTGAAACGGTTACGTTTATCGTCTGCAAAGCTATGTCGCGTGCTGCGGTATGCGGAGACACTAAAAGCACCATAGTAGAACACAGAAGAAGCTTCTAAGTTGAAGTAATAGCCAGTAAGAAGTAGTACAATTCAAGTTTTAGTTGTCGATTATTCACTTTTTAGCCGGATTTGGTGGGTTGGACATGAGGTGGAACCTTAAGATGTTGCATGAAAGAAGGACTAGCAGCCGCGTTGCGCGGGAGAATGTGAAAAGTGTTCATATGTAGTACAAACCTGAGAATTCCGTCCGTTTTCGTCATTTGTTATCAAATCGACTTAAAGCCAGATCGTCACATTGGCCGCAGTTGTCTGAAACGGTTACATTTATCGTCTGCAAAGCTATGTCGCGTTCTGCGGTATGCCGAAACACTAAAAGCACCATAGAACACAGAAGAAGCTTCTTAGTTGAAGTAATAGCCAGTAAGAAGTAGTACAATTCAAGTTTTAGTTGTCGATTATTCACTTTTTAGCCGGCTTTGGTGGCTATGAGATGACCTAGGACCATAAGATTTTGCATGAAAGGAGGTCTAGCAGCCGCGTTGCATGGGAGAATGTGAAAAGTGTTCATATGTAGTAAAAGCCTGAGAAATCCGTCTGTTTTCGTCATTTGTTATCGATTCGACTTAAAGCCAGATCGTCACATTAGCCGCTTTTCTCTCTGAGACGGTTACGTTTATCGTCTGCAAAGCTATGTCGCGTGCTGCGGTATGCGGAGACACTAGAAGCACCATAGTAGAACACAGAAGAAGCTTCAAAGTTGAAGCAATAGCCAGTAAGAAGTAGCACAATTCAAGTTTTAGTTGTCGATTATTAACTTTTTAGCCGGCTTTGGTGGCTTGGACATGACCTAGGACCTTACGATTTTGCATGAAAAAAGGACTAGTAACCGCGTTGCACGGGAGAATGTGAAAAGTGTTCATATGTAGTAAAAACCTGAGAAATCCGTCCGTTTTCGTCATTTGTTATCGAATCGACTTAATGCCAGATCGTCACATTGGCCGCTTTTACCTCTGAGACGGTTACATTTATCGTCTGCAAAGCTATGTCGCGTGCTGCAATATGCGGAGACACTAAAAGCACCATAGAACACAGAAGAAGCTTCTAAGTTGATGTAATAGCCAGTTAGAAGTAGTAAAATTCAAATTTTAGTTGTCGATTATTCACTTTTTAGCCGGCTTTGGTGGCTTGGACATGACCTAGGACCTTAAGATTTTTCATGAAAGGAGGACTTGCAGCCGCGTTGCACGGGAAAATGTGAAAATTGTTAATATGTAGTAAAAACCTGAGAAATCCGTCCGTTTTCGTCATTTGTTATCGAATCGACTTAAAGCCAGATCGTCACATTGGCCGCTTTTCTCTCTGAGACGGTTACATTTATCGTCTGCAAAGCTATGTCGCGTGCTGCGGTATGCGGAGACACTAAAAGCACTGTAGTAGACTACAGAAGAAGCTTCTAAGTTGATGTAATAGCCACTAAGAAGTAGAACAATTCAAGCTTTAGGTATCGATTATTGACTTTTTACCCCTCTTTGGTGCCTTGGACATGAGCTAGGACCTTAATATCCTGCATGAAAGGAGGACTAGTAGCCGGGTTGCACGGGAGAATGTGAAAAGTGTTCATATGTAGTAAAAACCTGAGGAATCCGTCCGTTTTCGTCTTTTGTTATCGAATCGACTTAAAGCCAGATCGTCACATTGGCCGCTCTTCTCTCTGAAACGGTTGCATTTATCGTCTGCAAAGCTATGTCGCGTCCTGCGGTATGCGGAGACACTAAAAGCACCATAGTAGAACACAGAAGAAGCTTCAAAGTTGAAGCAATAGCCAGTAAGAAGTAGCACAATTCAAGTTTTAGTTGTCGATTATTCACTTTTTAGCCTGCTTTGGTGGCTTGGACATGACCTAGGACCTTAAGATTTTGCATGAAAGGAGGACTAGCAGCCGCGTTGCACGGGAGAATGTGAAAAGTGTTCATATGTTGTACAAACCTGAGAATTCCGTCCGTTTTCGTCATTTGTTATCAAATCGACTTAAGGCCAGATCGTCACATTGGCCGCAGTTGTCTGAAACGGTTACATTTATCGTCTGCAAAGCTATGTCGCGTTCTGCGGTATGCCGAAACACTAAAAGCACCATAGAACACAGAAGAAGCTTCTTAGTTGAAGTAATAGCCAGTAAGAAGTAGTACAATTCAAGTTTTAGTTGTCGATTATTCACTTTTTAGCCGGCTTTGGTGGCTATGACATGACCTAGGACCATAAGATTTTGCATGAAAGGAGGTCTAGCAGCCGCGTTGCATGGGAGAATGTGAAAAGTGTTCATATGTAGTAAAAGCCTGAGAAATCCGTCCGTTTCCGTCATTTGTTATCGATTCGACTTAAAGCCAGATCGTCACATTGGCCGCTTTTCTCTCTGAGACGGTTACATTTATCGTCTGCAAAGCTATGTCGCGTGCTGCGGTATGCGGAGACACTAAAAGCACCATAGTAGAACACAGAAGAAGCTTCAAAGTTGAAGCAATAGCCAGTAAGAAGTTGCACAATTCAAGTTTTTGTTGTCGATTATTAACTTTTTAGCCGGCTTTGGTGGCTTGGACATGACCTAGGACCTTACGATTTTGTATGAAAAAAGGACTAGTAACCGCGTTGCACGGGAGAATGTGAAAAGTGTTCATATGTAGTAAAAACTTGAAAAATCCGTCCGTTTCCGTAAGTTGTTATCGAATCGACTTAAAGCCAGATCGTCACACTGGACGTTCTTCTCTCTGAGACGGTTACATTTATCGTCTGCAAAGCTATGTCGCGTGCTGCGTTATGCGGAGACACTAAAAGCACCATACTAGAACACAGAAGAAGCTTCAAAGTTGAAGCAATAGCCAGTAAGAAGTAGTACAATTCAAGTTTTAGTTGGCGATTATTCACTTTTTAGCCTGCTTTGGTGGCTTGGACATGACCTCGGACCTTAAGATTTTGCATGAAAGGAGGACTAGCAGCCGCGTTGTACGGGAGACTGTGAAAAGTGTTCATATGTAGTAAAAACCTGAGAAATCCGTCCGTTTTCGTCATTTGTTATCGAATCGACTTAAAGCCAGATCGTCACATTGGCCGCTTTTACCTCTGAGACGGTTACATTTACCGTCTGCAAAGCTATGTCGCGTGCTGCAATATGCGGAGACACTAAAAGCACCATAGAACACAAAAGAAGCTTCTAAGTTGATGTAATAGCCAGTTAGAAGTAGTAAAATTCAAATTTTAGTTGTCGATTATTCACTTTTTAGCCGGCTTTGGTGGCTTGGACATGACCTAGGACCTTAAGATTTTATATGAAAGGAGGACTTGCAGCCGCGTTGCACGGGAGAATGTGAAAATTGTTCATATGTAGTAAAAACCTGATAAATCCGTCCGTTTTCGTCATTTGTTATCGAATCGACTTAAAGCCAGATCGTCACATTGGCCGCTTTTCTCTCTGAGACGGTTACATTTATCGTCTGCAAAGCTATGTCGCGTGCTGTGGTATGCGGAGACACTAAAAGCACCGTAGTAGAACACAGAAGAAGCTTCTAAGTTGATGTAATAGCCACTAAGAAGTAGAACAATTCAAGCTTTAGGTATCGATTATTGACTTTTTACCCCTCTTTGGTGTCTTGGACATGAGCTAGGACCTTAATATCCTGCATGAAAGGAGGACTAGTAGCCGGGTTGCACGGGAGAATGTGAAAAGTGTTCATATGTAGTACAAACCTGAGGAATCCGTCCGTCTTCGTCTTTTGTTATCGAATCGACTTAAAGCCAGATCGTCACATTGGCCGCTCTTCTCTCTGAAACGGTTGCATTTATCGTCTGCAAAGCTATGTCGCGTCCTGCGGTATGCGGAGACACTAAAAGCACCATAGTAGAACACAGAAGAAGCTTCAAAGTTGAAGCAATAGCCAGTAAGAAGTAGCACAATTCAAGTTTTAGTTGTCGATTATTCACTTTTTAGCCTGCTTTGGTGGCTTGGACATGACCTAGGACCTTAAGATTTTGCATGAAAGGAGGACTAGCAGCCGCGTTGCACGGGAGAATGTGAAAAGGGTTCATATGTAGTAAAAACCTGAGATATACGTCCGTTTTCGTCATTTGTTATCGAATCGACATAAGGCCAGATCGTCACATGGCCGCTTTTCTCTCTGTGACCGTTACATTTATCGTCTGCAAAGCTATGTCGCGTGCTGCGGTATGCGGAGACACTAAAAGCACCATAATAGAACACAGAAGAAGCTTCTAAGTTGAAGCAATAGCCAGTAAGAAGCAGTACAATTCAAGTTTTGGTTATCGATAATTGATTTTTAGCCGGCTATTGTGCACTGGACATGAGGTGGAACCTTAAGATTTTGCATGAAAGGAGGACTAGCAGCCGCGTTGCACGGGAGAATGTGAAAAGGATTCATATGTAGTAAAAACCTGAGAAATCCGTCCGTTATCCTCATTTGTTATCGAATCGACTTAAAGCCAGATCGTCACATTGGCCGCTCTTCTCACTGAATCGGTTACATTTATCGTCTGCAAAGCTATGTCGCGTGCAGCGGTATGCGGAGACACTAAAAGCACCATAGTAGAACACAGAAGAAGCTTTTAAGTTGAAGCAATAGCCAGTAAGAAGTAGTACAATTCAAGTTTTAGTTGTCGATTATTCACTTTTTAGCCGGCTTTGGTGGCTTGGACATGACGTAGGACCTAAATATTTTGCATGAATGGAGGACTAGCAGCCGCGTTGCACGGGAGAATGTGAAAAGTGTTCATATGTAGTAAAAACCTGAGAAATCCGTCCGTGTTCGTCATTTGTTATCGAATCGACTTAAAGCCAGATCGTCACATTGGCCGCTTTTCTCTCTGAGACGGTTACATTTATCGTCTGCAAACCTATGTCGCGTGCTGCGGTATGCGGAGACACTAAAAGCACTATAGTAGAACACAGAAGAAGCTTCTAAGTTGAAGTAATAGCCAGTAGGAAATAGTACAATTCAAGTTTTAGATGTGGATTATTCACTTTTGAGCCGGCTTTGGTTGCTTGGACATGATCTAGGACCTTAAGAGTTTGCATGAAGGGAGGACTAGCAGCCGCGTTGCACGGGAGAATGTAAAAGTGTTCATATGTAGTAAAAAACTGAGAAATCCGTCCGTTTTCGTCATTTATTATCGAATCGACTTAAAGCCAGATCGTCACATATCCGCTTTTCTCTCTGAGACGGTTACATTTATCGTCTGCAAAGCTATGTCGCGTGCTACGGTATGCGGAGACACTAAAAGCACCATAGTAGAACACAGAAGTAGCTTCTAAGTTGAAGCAATAGCCAGTAAGAAGCAGTACAATTCAAGTTTTGGTTATAGATTATTGATTTTTAGCCGGCTTTGGTGCCCTGGACATGAGGTGGAACCTTAAGATTTTGCATGAATGGAGGACTAGCTGCCGCGTTGCACGGGAGAATGTGAAAAGGGTTCATATGTAGTAAAAACCTGAGAAATCCGTCCGTTTTCGTCATTCGTTATCGAATCGACTTAAAGCCAGATCGTCACATTGGCCGCATTTCTCTCTGAGACGGTTACATTTATCGTCTGCAAAGCTATGTCGCGTGCTGCGGTATGCGGAGACACTAAAAGCACCATAGTAGAACACAGAAGTAGCTTCTAAGTTGAAGCAATAGCCAGTCAGAAGCAGTACAATCCAAGTTTTGGTTATCGATTATTGATTTTTAGCCGGCTTTGGTGCCCTGGACATGAGGTGGAACCTTAAGATTTTGCATGAAAGGAGGACTAGCTGCCGCGTTGCACGGGAGAATGTGAAAAGGGTTCATATGTAGTAAAAACCTGAGAAATCCGTCCGTTTTCGTCATTCGTTATCGAATCGACTTAAAGCCAGATCGTCACATTGGCCGCATTTCTCTCTGAGACGGTTACATTTATCGTCTGCAAAGCTATGTCGCGTGCTGCGGTATGCGGAGACACTAGAAGCACCATAGTAGAACAGAGAAGAAGCTTCTAAGTTGAAGTAATAGCCAGTAAGAAGCAGTACAATTCAAGTTTTGGTTATCGATTATTGATTTTTAGCCGGCTTTGGTGCCTTGGACATGAGGTGGAACATTAAGATTTTGCATGAAAGGAGGACTAGCAGCCGCGTTGCACGGGAGAATGTAAAAAGTGTTCATATGTAATAAAAACATGAGAAATCCATCGGTTTTCGTCATTTATTATCGAATCGACTTAAAGCTATATCGTCACATTGGCCGCTTTTCTCTCTGAGACGGTTACATTTATCGTCTGCAAAGCTATGTCGCGTGCTGCGGTATGCGGAGACACTAAAAGCACCATAGTAGACCACAGAAGAAGCTTCTAATTTGAAACAATAGCTAGTAAGAAGTAGTACAATTCAAGTTTTAGTTGTCGATTATTCACTTTTTAGCCGGCTTTGGTGGCTTGGACATGACCTAGGACCTTAAGATTTTGCATGAAAGGAGGACTAGCAGCCGCGTTGCACGGCAGAATGTGAAAAGCGTTCATATGTAGTAAAAACCTGAGTTATCCGTCCGTTTTCGTCATTTGTTATCGAATCGACTTAAAGCCAGATCGTCACATTGGCCGCTTTTCTCTCTGAGACGGTTACGTTTATCGTCTGCAAAGCTATGTCGCGTGCTGCGGTATGCGGAGACACTAAAAGCACCATAGTGGAACACAGAAGAAGCTTCTAAGTTGAAGTAATAGCCAGTAATAAGTAGTACAATTCAAGTTTTAGTTGTCGATTATTCACTTTTTAGCCGGCTTTGGTGGCTTGGACATGAACTACGACCTTAAGATTTTGCATGAAAGGAGGACTTGCAGCCGCGTTGCACGGGAGAATGTGAAAAGTGTTCATATGTAGTAAAAACCTGAGAAATCCGTCCGTTTTCGTCATTTGTTATCGAATCGACTTAACGCCAGATCGTCACATTGGCCGCTCTTCTCTCTGAAACGGTTACATTTATCGTCTGCAAAGCTATGACGCGTGCTGCGGTATGCGGAGACACTAAAAGCACCATAGCAGAACACAGAAGAAGCTTCTAAGTTGAAGTAATAGCCAGTAAGAAGTAGTACAATTCAAGTTTTAGTTGTCGATTATTCACTTTTTAGCCGGCTTTATTGGCTTGGACATGACCTAGTACATTAAGATTTTGCATGAAAGGAGGACTAGCAGCCGCGTTGCACGGGAGAATGTGAAAAGGGTTCATATGTAGTAAAAACCTGAGAAATACGTCCGTTTTCGTCATTTGTTATCGAATCGACTTAAGGCCAGATCGTCACATGGCCGCTTTTCTCTCTGTGACCGTTACATTTATCGTCTGCAAAGCTATGTCGCGTGCTGCGGTATGCGGAGACACTAAAAGCACCATAATAGAACACAGAAGAAGCTTCTAAGTTGAAGCAATAGCCAGTAAGAAGCAGTACAATTCAAGTTTTGGTTATCGATTATTGATTTTTAGCCGGCTTTGGTGCCCTGGACATGAGGTGGAACCTTAAGATTTTGCATGAAAGGAGGACTAGATGCCGCGTTGCACGGGAGAATGTGAAAAGGGTTCATATGTAGTAAAAACCTGAGAAATCCGTCCGTTTTCGTCATTCGTTATCGAATCGACTTAAAGCCAGATCGTCACATTGGCCGCATTTCTCTCTTAGACGGTTACATTTATCGTCTGCAAAGCTATGTCGCGTGCTGCGGTATGCGGAGACACTAGAAGCACCATAGTAGAACAGAGAAGAAGCTTCTAAGTTGAAGTAATAGCCAGTAAGAAGCAGTACAATTCAAGTTTTGGTTATCGATTATTGATTTTTAGCCGGCTTTGGTGCCTTGGACATGAGGTGGAACCTTAATATTTTGCATGAAAGGAGGACTAGCAGCCGCGTTGCACGGGAGAATGTAAAAAGTGTTCATATGTAATAAAAACATGAGAAATCCATCGGTTTTCGTCATTTGTTATCGAATCGACTTAAAGCCATATCGTCACATTGGCCGCTTTTCTCTCTGAGACGGTTACATTTATCGTCTGCAAAGCTATGTCGCGTGCTGCGGTATGCGGAGACACTAAAAGCACCATAGTAGAACACAGAAGAAGCTTCTAATTTGAAACAATAGCTAGTAAGAAGTAGTACAATTCAAGTTTTAGTTGTCGATTATTCACTTTTTAGCCGGCTTTGGTGGCTTGGACATGACCTAGGACCTTAAGATTTTGCATGAAAGGAGGACTAGCAGCCGCGTTGCACGGCAGAATGTGAAAAGCGTTCATATGTAGTAAAAACCTGAGAAATCCGTCCGTTTTCGTCATTTGTTATCGAATCGACTTAACGCCAGATCGTCACATTGGCCGCTCTTCTCTCTGAAACGGTTACATTTATCGTCTGCAAAGCTATGACGCGTGCTGCGGTATGCGGAGACACTAAAAGCACCATAGCAGAACACAGAAGAAGCTTCTAAGTTGAAGTAATAGCCAGTAAGAAGTAGTACAATTCAAGTTTTAGTTGTCGATTATTCACTTTTTAGCCGGCTTTATTGGCTTGGACATGACCTAGTACATTAAGATTTTGCATGAAAGGAGGACTAGCAGCCGCGTTGCACGGGAGAATGTGAAAAGTGTTCATATGTAGTACAAACCTGAGAAATCCGTCCGTTTTCGTCATTTGTTATCGAATCGACTTAAAGCCAGATCGTCACATTGGCCGCATTTCTCTCTGAGACGGTTACAATTATCGTCTGCAAAGCTATGTCGCGTGCTGCGGTATGCGGAGACACTAAAAGCACCATAGTAGAACACAGAAGTAGCTTCTAAGTTGAAGCAATAGCCAGTCAGAAGCAGTACAATCCAAGTTTTGGTTATCGATTATTGATTTTTAGCCGGCTTTGGTGCCCTGGACATGAGGTGGAACCTTAAGATTTTGCATGAAAGGAGTACTAGCTGCCGCGTTGCACGGGAGAATGTGAAAAGGGTTCATATGTAGTAAAAACATGAGGAATCCGTCCGTTTTCGTCATTCGTTATCGAATCGACTTAAAGCCAGGTCGTCACATTGGCCGCATTTCTCTCTGAGACGGTTACATTTATCGTCTGCAAAGCTATGTCGCGTGCTGCGGTATGCGGAGACACTAGAAGCACCATAGTAGAACAGAGAAGAAGCTTCTAAGTTGAAGTAATAGCCAGTAAGAAGCAGTACAATTCAAGTTTTGGTTATCGATTATTGATTTTTAGCCGGCTTTGGTGCCTTGGACATGAGGTGGAACCTTAAGATTTTGCATGAAAGGAGGACTAGCAGCCGCGTTGCACGGGAGAATGTAAAAATTGTTCATATGTAATAAAAACATGAGAAATCCATCGGTTTTCGTCATTTGTTATCGAATCGACTTAAAGCCATATCGTCACATTGGCCGCTTTTCTCTCTGAGACGGTTACATTTATCGTCTGCAAAGCTATGTCGCGTGCTGCGGTATGCGGAGACACTAAAAGCACCATAGTAGACCACAGAAGAAGCTTCTAATTTGAAACAATAGCTAGTAAGAAGTAGTACAATTCAAGTTTTAGTTGTCGATTATTCACTTTTTAGCCGGCTTTGGTGGCTTGGACATGACCTAGGACCTTAAGATTTAGCATGAAAGGAGGACTAGCAGCCGCGTTGCACGGCAGAATGTGAAAAGCGTTCATATGTAGTAAAAACCTGAGTTATCCGTCCGTTTTCGTCATTTGTTATCGAATCGACTTAAAGCCAGATCGTCACATTGGTTGCTTTTCTCTCTGAGACGGTTACGTTTATCGTCTGCAAAGCTATGTCGCGTTCTGCGGTATGCGGAGACACTAAAAGCACCATAGTAGAACACAGAAGAAGCTTCTAAGTTGAAGTAATAGCCAGTAAGAAGTAGTACAATTCAAGTTTTAGTTGTCGATTATTCACTTTTTAGCCGGCTTTGGTGGCTTGGACATGAACTACGACCTTAAGATTTTGCATGAAAGGAGGACTTGCAGCCGCGTTGCACGGGAGAATGTGAAAAGTGTTCATATGTAGTAAAAACCTGATAAATCCGTCCGTTTTCGTCATTTGTTATCGAATCGACTTAACGCCAGATCGTCACATTGGCCGCTCTTCTCTCTGAAACGGTTACATTTATCGTCTGCAAAGCTATGACGCGTGCTGCGGTATGCGGAGACACTAAAAGCACCATAGCAGAACACAGAAGAAGCTTCTAAGTTGAAGTAATAGCCAGTAAGAAGTAGTGCAATTCAAGTTTTAGTTGTCGATTATTCACTTTTTAGCCGGATTTGGTGGGTTGGACATGAGGTGGAACCTTAAGATGTTGCATGAAAGGAGGACTAGCAGCCGCGTTGCACGGGAGAAAGTGAAAAGTGTTCATATGTAGTACAAACCTGAGAATTCCGTCCGTTTTCGTCATTTGTTATCAAATCGACTTAAAGCCAGATCGTCACATTGGCCGCAGTTGTCTGAAACGGTTACATTTATCGTCTGCAAAGCTATGTCGCGTTCTGCGGTATGCCGAAACACTAAAAGCACCATAGAACACAGAAGAAGCGTCTTAGTTGAAGTAATAGCCAGTAAGAAGTAGTACAATTCAAGTTTTAGTTGTCGATTATTCACTTTTTAGCCGGCTTTGGTGGCTATGAGATGACCTAGGACCATAAGATTTTGCATGAAAGGAGGTCTAGCAGCCGCGTTGCATGGGAGAATGTGAAAAGTGTTCATATGTAGTAAAAGCCTGAGAAATCCGTCTGTTTTCGTCATTTGTTATCGATTCGACTTAAAGCCAGATCGTCACATTAGCCGCTTTTCTCTCTGAGACGGTTACGTTTATCGTCTGCAAAGCTATGTCGCGTGCTGCGGTATGCGGAGACACTAAAAGCACCATAGTAGAACACAGAAGAAGCTTCAAAGTTGAAGCAATAGCCAGTAAGAAGTAGCACAATTCAAGTTTTAGTTGTCGATTATTAACTTTTTAGCCGGCTTTGGTGGCTTGGACATGACCTAGGACCTTACGATTTTTCATGAAAAAAGGACTAGTAACCGCGTTGCACGGGAGAATGTGAAAAGTGTTCATATGTAGTAAAAACCTGAGAAATCCGTCCGTTTTCGTCATTTGTTATCGAATCGACTTAAAGCCAGATCGTCACATTGGACGCTTTTACCTCTGAGACGGTTACATTTATCGTCTGCAAAGCTATGTCACGTGCTGCAATATGCGGAGACACTAAAAGCACCATAGAACACAGAAGAAGCTTCTAAGTTGATGTAATAGCCAGTAAGAAGCAGTACAATTCAAGTTTTGGTTATCGATTATTGATTTTTAGCCGGCTTTGGTGCCTTGGACATGAGGTGGAACCTTAATATTTTGCATGAAAGGAGGACTAGCAGCCGCGTTGCACGGGAGAATGTAAAAAGTGTTCATATGTAATAAAAACATGAGAAATCCATCGGTTTTCGTCATTTGTTATCGAATCGACTTAAAGCCATATCGTCACATTGGCCGCTTTTCTCTCTGAGACGGTTACATTTATCGTCTGCAAAGCTATGTCGCGTGCTGCGGTATGCGGAGACACTAAAAGCACCATAGTAGAACACAGAAGAAGCTTCTAATTTGAAACAATAGCTAGTAAGAAGTAGTACAATTCAAGTTTTAGTTGTCGATTATTCACTTTTTAGCCGGCTTTGGTGGCTTGGACATGACCTAGGACCTTAAGATTTTGCATGAAAGGAGGACTAGCAGCCGCGTTGCACGGCAGAATGTGAAAAGCGTTCATATGTAGTAAAAACCTGAGAAATCCGTCCGTTTTCGTCATTTGTTATCGAATCGACTTAACGCCAGATCGTCACATTGGCCGCTCTTCTCTCTGAAACGGTTACATTTATCGTCTGCAAAGCTATGACGCGTGCTGCGGTATGCGGAGACACTAAAAGCACCATAGCAGAACACAGAAGAAGCTTCTAAGTTGAAGTAATAGCCAGTAAGAAGTAGTACAATTCAAGTTTTAGTTGTCGATTATTCACTTTTTAGCCGGCTTTATTGGCTTGGACATGACCTAGTACATTAAGATTTTGCATGAAAGGAGGACTAGCAGCCGCGTTGCACGGGAGAATGTGAAAAGTGTTCATATGTAGTACAAACCTGAGAAATCCGTCCGTTTTCGTCATTTGTTATCGAATCGACTTAAAGCCAGATCGTCACATTGGCCGCATTTCTCTCTGAGACGGTTACAATTATCGTCTGCAAAGCTATGTCGCGTGCTGCGGTATGCGGAGACACTAAAAGCACCATAGTAGAACACAGAAGTAGCTTCTAAGTTGAAGCAATAGCCAGTCAGAAGCAGTACAATCCAAGTTTTGGTTATCGATTATTGATTTTTAGCCGGCTTTGGTGCCCTGGACATGAGGTGGAACCTTAAGATTTTGCATGAAAGGAGTACTAGCTGCCGCGTTGCACGGGAGAATGTGAAAAGGGTTCATATGTAGTAAAAACATGAGGAATCCGTCCGTTTTCGTCATTCGTTATCGAATCGACTTAAAGCCAGGTCGTCACATTGGCCGCATTTCTCTCTGAGACGGTTACATTTATCGTCTGCAAAGCTATGTCGCGTGCTGCGGTATGCGGAGACACTAGAAGCACCATAGTAGAACAGAGAAGAAGCTTCTAAGTTGAAGTAATAGCCAGTAAGAAGCAGTACAATTCAAGTTTTGGTTATCGATTATTGATTTTTAGCCGGCTTTGGTGCCTTGGACATGAGGTGGAACCTTAAGATTTTGCATGAAAGGAGGACTAGCAGCCGCGTTGCACGGGAGAATGTAAAAATTGTTCATATGTAATAAAAACATGAGAAATCCATCGGTTTTCGTCATTTGTTATCGAATCGACTTAAAGCCATATCGTCACATTGGCCGCTTTTCTCTCTGAGACGGTTACATTTATCGTCTGCAAAGCTATGTCGCGTGCTGCGGTATGCGGAGACACTAAAAGCACCATAGTAGACCACAGAAGAAGCTTCTAATTTGAAACAATAGCTAGTAAGAAGTAGTACAATTCAAGTTTTAGTTGTCGATTATTCACTTTTTAGCCGGCTTTGGTGGCTTGGACATGACCTAGGACCTTAAGATTTAGCATGAAAGGAGGACTAGCAGCCGCGTTGCACGGCAGAATGTGAAAAGCGTTCATATGTAGTAAAAACCTGAGTTATCCGTCCGTTTTCGTCATTTGTTATCGAATCGACTTAAAGCCAGATCGTCACATTGGTTGCTTTTCTCTCTGAGACGGTTACGTTTATCGTCTGCAAAGCTATGTCGCGTTCTGCGGTATGCGGAGACACTAAAAGCACCATAGTAGAACACAGAAGAAGCTTCTAAGTTGAAGTAATAGCCAGTAAGAAGTAGTACAATTCAAGTTTTAGTTGTCGATTATTCACTTTTTAGCCGGCTTTGGTGGCTTGGACATGAACTACGACCTTAAGATTTTGCATGAAAGGAGGACTTGCAGCCGCGTTGCACGGGAGAATGTGAAAAGTGTTCATATGTAGTAAAAACCTGATAAATCCGTCCGTTTTCGTCATTTGTTATCGAATCGACTTAACGCCAGATCGTCACATTGGCCGCTCTTCTCTCTGAAACGGTTACATTTATCGTCTGCAAAGCTATGACGCGTGCTGCGGTATGCGGAGACACTAAAAGCACCATAGCAGAACACAGAAGAAGCTTCTAAGTTGAAGTAATAGCCAGTAAGAAGTAGTGCAATTCAAGTTTTAGTTGTCGATTATTCACTTTTTAGCCGGATTTGGTGGGTTGGACATGAGGTGGAACCTTAAGATGTTGCATGAAAGGAGGACTAGCAGCCGCGTTGCACGGGAGAAAGTGAAAAGTGTTCATATGTAGTACAAACCTGAGAATTCCGTCCGTTTTCGTCATTTGTTATCAAATCGACTTAAAGCCAGATCGTCACATTGGCCGCAGTTGTCTGAAACGGTTACATTTATCGTCTGCAAAGCTATGTCGCGTTCTGCGGTATGCCGAAACACTAAAAGCACCATAGAACACAGAAGAAGCGTCTTAGTTGAAGTAATAGCCAGTAAGAAGTAGTAAAATTCAAGTTTTAGTTGTCGATTATTCACTTTTTAGCCGGCTTTGGTGGCTATGAGATGACCTAGGACCATAAGATTTTGCATGAAAGGAGGTCTAGCAGCCGCGTTGCATGGGAGAATGTGAAAAGTGTTCATATGTAGTAAAAGCCTGAGAAATCCGTCTGTTTTCGTCATTTGTTATCGATTCGACTTAAAGCCAGATCGTCACATTAGCCGCTTTTCTCTCTGAGACGGTTACGTTTATCGTCTGCAAAGCTATGTCGCGTGCTGCGGTATGCGGAGACACTAAAAGCACCATAGTAGAACACAGAAGAAGCTTCAAAGTTGAAGCAATAGCCAGTAAGAAGTAGCACAATTCAAGTTTTAGTTGTCGATTATTAACTTTTTAGCCGGCTTTGGTGGCTTGGACATGACCTAGGACCTTACGATTTTTCATGAAAAAAGGACTAGTAACCGCGTTGCACGGGAGAATGTGAAAAGTGTTCATATGTAGTAAAAACCTGAGAAATCCGTCCGTTTTCGTCATTTGTTATCGAATCGACTTAAAGCCAGATCGTCACATTGGCCGCTTTTACCTCTGAGACGGTTACATTTATCGTCTGCAAAGCTATGTCACGTGCTGCAATATGCGGAGACACTAAAAGCACCATAGAACACAGAAGAAGCTTCTAAGTTGATGTAATAGCCAGTTAGAAGTAGTAAAATTCAAATTTTAGTTGTCGATTATTCACTTTTTAGCCGGCTTTGGTGGCTTGGACATGACCTAGGACCTTAAGATTTTTCATGAAAGGAGGATTTGCAGCCGCGTTGCACGGGAGAATGTGCAAATTGTTCATATGTAGTAAAAACCTGAGAAATCCGTCCGTTTTCGTCATTTGTTATCGAATCGACTTAAAGCCAGATCGTCACATTGGCCGCTTTTCTCTCTGAGACGGTTACATTTATCGTCTGCAAAGCTATGTCGCGTGCTGCGGTATGCGGAGACACTAAAAGCACCGTAGTAGAACACAGAAGAAGCTTCTAAGTTGATGTAATAGCCACTAAGAAGTAGAACAATTCAAGCTTTAGGTATCGATTATTGACTTTTTACCCCTCTTTGGTGCCTTGGACATGAGGTAGGACCTTAATATCCTGCATGAAAGGAGGACTAGTAGCCGGGTTGCACGGGAGAATGTGAAAAGTGTTCATATGTAGTAAAAACCTGAGGAATCCGTCCGTTTTCGTCTTTTGTTATCGAATCGACTTAAAGCCAGATCGTCACATTGGCCGCTCTTCTCTCTGAAACGGTTGCATTTATCGTCTGCAAAGCTATGTCGCGTCCTGCGGTATGCGGAGTCACTAAAAGCACCATAGTAGAACACAGAAGAAGCTTCAAAGTTGAAGCAATAGCCAGTAAGAAATAGCACAATTCAAGTTTTAGTTGTCGATTATTCACTTTTTAGCCTGCTTTGGTGGCTTGGACATGACCTAGGACCTTAAGATTTTGCATGAAAGGAGGACTAGCAGCCGCGTTGCACGGCAGAATGTGAAAACTGTTCATATGTTGTACAAACCTGAGAATTCCGTCCGTTTTCGTCATTTGTTATCAAATCGACTTAAAGCCAGATCGTCACATTGGCCGCAGTTGTCTGAAACGGTTACATTTATCGTCTGCAAAGCTATGTCGCGTTCTGCGGTATGCCGAAACACTAAAAGCACCATAGAACACAGAAGAAGCTTCTTAGTTGAAGTAATAGCCAGTAAGAAGTAGTACAATTCAAGTTTTAGTTGTCGATTATTCACTTTTTAGCCGGCTTTGGTGGCTATGACATGACCTAAGACCATAAGATTTTGCATGAAAGGAGGTCTAGCAGCCGCGTTGCATGGGAGAATGTGAAAAGTGTTCATATGTAGTAAAAGCCTGAGAAATCCGTCCGTTTCCGTCATTTGTTATCGATTCGACTTAAAGCCAGATCGTCACATTGGCCGCTTTTCTCTCTGAGACGGTTACATTTATCGTCTGCAAAGCTATGTCGCGTGCTGCGGTATGCGGAGACACTAAAAGCACCATAGTAGAACACAGAAGAAGCTTCAAAGTTGAAGCAATAGCCAGTAAGAAGTTGCACAATTCAAGTTTTAGTTGTCGATTATTAACTTTTTAGCCGGCTTTGGTGGCTTGGACATGACCTAGGACCTTACGATTTTGCATGAAAAAAGGACTAGTAACCGCGTTGCACGGGAGAATGTGAAAAGTGTTCATATGTCGTAAAAACTTGAAAAATCCGTCCGTTTCCGTAAGTTGTTATCGAATCGACTTAAAGCCAGATCGTCACACTGGCCGTTCTTCTCTCTGAAACGGTTACATTTATCGTCTGCAAAGCTATGTCGCGTGCTGCGGTATGTCGAAACACTAAAAGCACCATAGTAGAACACAGAAGAAGCTTGTAAGTTGAAGTAATAGCCAGTAAGAAGTAGTACAATTCAAGTTTTAGTTGTCGATTATTCACTTTTTAACAGGCTTTGGTGGCTATGACATGACCTAGGACCATAAGATTTTGCATGAAAGGAGGATTAGCAGCCGCGTTGCATGGGAGAATGTGAAATGTGTTCATATGTAGTAAAAACCTGAGAAATCCGTCCGTTTTCGTCATTTGTTATCGATTCGACTTAAAGCCAGATCGTCACATTGGCCGCTTTTCTCTCTGAGACGGTTACATTTATCGTCTGCAAAGCTATGTCGCGTGCTGCGTTATGCGGAGACACTAAAAGCACCATACTAGAACACAGAAGAAGCTTCAAAGTTGAAGCAATAGCCAGTAAGAAGTAGTACAATTCAAGTTTTAGTTGTCGATTATTCACTTTTTAGCCTGCTTTGGTGGCTTGGACATGACCTAGGACCTTAAGATTTTGCATGAAAGGAGGACTAGCAGCCGCGTTGTACGGGAGAATGTGAAAAGTGTTCATATGTAGTAAGAACCTGAGAAATCCGTCCGTTTTCGTCATTTGTTATCGAATCGACTTAAAGCCAGATCGTCACATTGGCCGCTTTTACCTCTGAGACGGTTACATTTATCGTCTGCAAAGCTATGTCGCGTGCTGCAATATGCGGAGACACTAAAAGCACCATAGAACACAGAAGAAGCTTCTAAGTTGATGTAATAGCCAGTTAGAAGTAGTAAAATTCAAATTTTAGTTGTCGATTATTCACTTTTTAGCCGGCTTTGGTGGCTTGGACATGACCTAGGACCTTAAGATTTTTCATGAGAGGAAGACTTGCAGCCGCGTTTCACGGGAGAATGTGAAAATTGTTCATATGTAGTAAAAACCTGATAAATCCGTCCGTTTTCGTCATTTGTTATCGAATCGACTTAAAGCCAGATCGTCACATTGGCCGCTTTTCTCTCTGAGACGGTTACATTTATCGTCTGCAAAGCTATGTCGCGTGCTGCGGTATGCGGAGACACTAAAAGCACCGTAGTAGAACACAGAAGAAGCTTCTAAGTTGATGTAATAGCCACTAAGAAGTAGAACAATTCAAGCTTTAGGTATCGATTATTGACATTTTACCCCTCTTTGGTGTCCTGGACATGAGCTAGGACCTTAATATCCTGCATGAAAGGAGGACTAGTAGCCGGGTTGCACGGGAGAATGTGAAAAGTGTTCATATGTAGTAAAAACCTGAGGAATCCGTCCGTTTTCGTCTATTGTTATCGAATCGACTTAAAGCCAGATCGTCACATTGGCCGCTCTTCTCTCTGAAACGGTTGCATTTATCGTCTGCAAAGCTATGTCGCGTCCTGCGGTATGCGGAGACACTAAAAGCACCATAGTAGAACACAGAAGAAGCTTCAAAGTTGAAGCAATAGCCAGTAAGAAGTAGCACAATTAGAGTTTTAGTTGTCGATTATTCACTTTTTAGCCTGCTTTGGTGGCTTGGACATGACCTAGGACCTTAAGATTTTTCATGAAAGGAGGACTTGCTGCCGCGTTGCACGGGAGAATGTGAAAATTGTTCATATGTAGTAAAAACCTGAGAAATCCGTCCGTTTTCGTCATTTGTTATCGAATCGACTTAAAGCCAGATCGTCACATTGGCCGCTTTTCTCTCTGAGACGGTTACATTTATCGTCTGCAAAGCTATGTCGCGTGCTGCGGTATGCGGAAACACTAAAAGCACCGTAGTAGAACACAGAAGAAGCTTCTAAGTTGATGTAATAGCCACTAAGAAGTAGAACAAGTCAAGCTTTAGGTATCGATTATTGACTTTTTACCCTTCTTTGGTGCCTTGGACATGAGCTAGGACCTTAATATCCTGCATGAAAGGAGGACTAGTAGCCGGGTTGCACGGGAGAATGTGAAAAGTGTTCATATGTAGTAAAAACCTGAGGAATCCGTCCGTTTTCGTCTTTTGTTATCGAATCGACTTAAAGCCAGATCGTCACATTGGCCGCTCTTCTCTCTGAAACGGTTGCATTTATCGTCTGCAAAGCTATGTCGCGTCCTGCGGTATGCGGAGACACTAAAAGCATCATAGTAGAACACAGAAGAAGCTTCTAAGTTGAAGTAATAGCCATTAAGAAGTAGTACAATTCAAGTTTTAGTTGTCGATTATTCACCTTTTAGCCGGCTTTGGTGGCTATGACATGACCTAGGACCATAAGATTTTGCATGAAAGGAGGTCTAGCAGCCGCGTTGCACGGGAGAATGTGAAAAGTTTTCATATGTAGTAAAAACCTGAGAAATTAGTCCGTTTTCGTAATTTGTTATCAAATCGACTTAAAGCCAGATCGTCACATTGGCCGCTTTTCTCTCTGAGACGGTTACATTTATCGTCTGCAAACCTATGTCGCGTGCTGCGGTATGCGGAGACACTAAAAGCACCATAGTAGAACACAAAAGAAGCTTCTAAGTTGAAGTAATAGCCAGTAAGAAGTAGTACAATTCAAGATTTAGTTGTCGATTATTCACTTTTTAGCCGGCTTTGGTGGCTTGGACATGACCTAGGACCTTAAGATTTTGCATGAAAGGAGGACTAGCAGCCGCGTTGCATGGGAGTATATGAAAAGTGTTCATATGTAGTAAAAACCTGAGAATTCCGTCAGTTTTCGTCATTTGTTATCGAATCGACTTAAAGCCAGATCGTCACATTGGCCGCTTTTCTCTCTGAGACGGTTACATTTATCGTCTGCAAAGCTATGTCGCGTGCTGCGGTATGCGGAGACACTAAAAGCACCGTAGTAGAACACAGAAGAAGCTTCTAAGTTGATGTAATAGCCACTAAGAAGTAGAACAATTCAAGCTTTAGGTATCGATTATTGACATTTTACCCCTCTTTGGTGTCTTGGACATGAGCTAGGACCTTAATATCCTGCATGAAAGGAGGACTAGTAGCCGGGTTGCACGGGAGAATGTGAAAAGTGTTCATATGTAGTAAAAACCTGAGGAATCCGTCCGTTTTCGTCTTTTGTTATCGAATCGACTTAAAGCCAGATCGTCACATTCGCCGCTCTTCTCTCTGAAACGGTTGCATTTATCGTCTGCAAAGCTATGTCGCGTCCTGCGGTATGCGGAGACACTAAAAGCACCATAGTAGAACACAGAAGAAGCTTCAAAGTTGAAGCAATAGCCAGTAAGAAGTAGCACAATTAAAGTTTTAGTTGTCGATTATTCACTTTTTAGCCTGCTTTGGTGGCTTGGACATGACCTAGGACCTTAAGATTTTGCATGAAAGGAGGACTAGCAGCCGCGTTGTACGGGAGAATGTGAAAAGTGTTCATATGTAGTAAGAACCTGAGAAATCCGTCCGTTTTCGTCATTTGTTATCGAATCGACTTAAAGCCAGATCGTCACATTGGCCGCTTTTACCTCTGAGACGGTTACATTTATCGTCTGCAAAGCTATGTCGCGTGCTGCAATATGCGGAGACACTAAAAGCACCATAGAACACAGAAGAAGCTTCTAAGTTGATGTAATAGCCAGTTAGAAGTAGTAAAATTCAAATTTTAGTTGTCGATTATTCACTTTTTAGCCGGCTTTGGTGGCTTGGACATGACCTAGGACCTTAAGATTTTTCATGAGAGGAGGACTTGCAGCCGCGTTGCACGGGAGAATGTGAAAATTGTTCATATGTAGTAAAAACCTGATAAATCCGTCCGTTTTCGTCATTTGTTATCGAATCGACTTAAAGCCAGATCGTCACATTGGCCGCTTTTCTCTCTGAGACGGTTACATTTATCGTCTGCAAAGCTATGTCGCGTGCTGCGGTATGCGGAGACACTAAAAGCACCGTAGTAGAACACAGAAGAAGCTTCTAAGTTGATGTAATAGCCACTAAGAAGTAGAACAATTCAAGCTTTAGGTATCGATTATTGACATTTTACCCCTCTTTGGTGTCTTGGACATGAGCTAGGACCTTAATATCCTGCATGAAAGGAGGACTAGTAGCCGGGTTGCACGGGAGAATGTGAAAAGTGTTCATATGTAGTAAAAACCTGAGGAATCCGTCCGTTTTCGTCTATTGTTATCGAATCGACTTAAAGCCAGATCGTCACATTGGCCGCTCTTCTCTCTGAAACGGTTGCATTTATCGTCTGCAAAGCTATGTCGCGTCCTGCGGTATGCGGAGACACTAAAAGCACCATAGTAGAACACAGAAGAAGCTTCAAAGTTGAAGCAATAGCCAGTAAGAAGTAGCACAATTAGAGTTTTAGTTGTCGATTATTCACTTTTTAGCCTGCTTTGGTGGCTTGGACATGACCTAGGACCTTAAGATTTTGCATGAAAGGAGGACTAGCAGCCGCGTTGTACGGGAGAATGTGAAAAGTGTTCATATGTAGTAAAAACCTGAGAAATCCGTCCGTTTTCGTCATTTGTTATCGAATCGACTTAAAGCCAGATCGTTACATTGGCCGCTTTTACCTCTGAGACGGTTACATTTATCGTCTGCAAAGCTATGTCGCGTGCTGCAATATGCGGAGACACTAAAAGCACCATAGAACACAGAAGAAGCTTCTAAGTTGATGTAATAGCCAGTTAGAAGTAGTAAAATTCAAATTTTAGTTGTCGATTATTCACTTTTTAGCCGGCTTTGGTGGCTTGGACATGACCTAGGACCTTAAGATTTTTCATGAAAGGAGGACTTGCTGCCGCGTTGCACGGGAGAATGTGAAAATTGTTCATATGTAGTAAAAACCTGAGAAATCCGTCCGTTTTCGTCATTTGTTATCGAATCGACTTAAAGCCAGATCGTCACATTGGCCGCTTTTCTCTCTGAGACGGTTACATTTATCGTCTGCAAAGCTATGTCGCGTGCTGCGGTATGCGGAGACACTAAAAGCACCGTAGTAGAACACAGAAGAAGCTTCTAAGTTGATGTAATAGCCACTAAGAAGTAGAACAAGTCAAGCTTTAGATATCGATTATTGACTTTTTACCCTTCTTTGGTGCCTTGGACATGAGCTAGGACCTTAATATCCTGCATGAAAGGAGGACTAGTAGCCGGGTTGCACGGGAGAATGTGAAAAGTGTTCATATGTAGTAAAAACCTGAGGAATCCGTCCGTTTTCGTCTTTTGTTATCGAATCGACTTAAAGCCAGATCGTCACATTGGCCGCTCTTCTCTCTGAAACGGTTGCATTTATCGTCTGCAAAGCTATGTCGCGTCCTGCGGTATGCGGAGACACTAAAAGCATCATAGTAGAACACAGAAGAAGCTTCTAAGTTGAAGTAATAGCCATTAAGAAGTAGTACAATTCAAGTTTTAGTTGTCGATTATTCACCTTTTAGCCGGCTTTGGTGGCTATGACATGACCTAGGACCATAAGATTTTGCATGAAAGGAGGTCTAGCAGCCGCGTTGCACGGGAGAATGTGAAAAGTTTTCATATGTAGTAAAAACCTGAGAAATTAGTCCGTTTTCGTAATTTGTTATCAAATCGACTTAAAGCCAGATCGTCACATTGGCCGCTTTTCTCTCTGAGACGGTTACATTTATCGTCTGCAAACCTATGTCGCGTGCTGCGGTATGCGGAGACACTAAAAGCACCATAGTAGAACACAAAAGAAGCTTCTAAGTTGAAGTAATAGCCAGTAAGAAGTAGTACAATTCAAGATTTAGTTGTCGATTATTCACTTTTTAGCCGGCTTTGGTGGCTTGGACATGACCTAGGACCTTAAGATTTTGCATGAAAGGAGGACTAGCAGCCGCGTTGCATGGGAGTATATGAAAAGTGTTCATATGTAGTAAAAACCTGAGAATTCCGTACGTTTTCGTCATTTGTTATCGAATCGACTTAAAGCCAGATCGTCACATTGGCCGCTTTTCTCTCTGAGACGGTTACATTTATCGTCTGCAAAGCTATGTCGCGTGCTGCGGTATGCGGAGACACTAAAAGCACCGTAGTAGAACACAGAAGAAGCTTCTAAGTTGATGTAATAGCCACTAAGAAGTAGAACAATTCAAGCTTTAGGTATCGATTATTGACATTTTACCCCTCTTTGGTGTCTTGGACATGAGCTAGGACCTTAATATCCTGCATGAAAGGAGGACTAGTAGCCGGGTTGCACGGGAGAATGTGAAAAGTGTTCATATGTAGTAAAAACCTGAGGAATCCGTCCGTTTTCGTCTTTTGTTATCGAATCGACTTAAAGCCAGATCGTCACATTGGCCGCTCTTCTCTCTGAAACGGTTGCATTTATCGTCTGCAAAGCTATGTCGCGTCCTGCGGGATGCGGAGACACTAAAAGCACCATAGTAGAACACAGAAGAAGCTTCAAAGTTGAAGCAATAGCCAGTAAGAAGTAGCACAATTAAAGTTTTAGTTGTCGATTATTCCCTTTTTAGCCTGCTTTGTTGGCTTGGACATGACCTAGGACCTTAAGATTTTGCATGAAAGGAGGACTAGCTGCCGCGTTGTACGGGAGAATGTGAAAAGTGTTCATATGTAGTAAAAACCTGAGAAATCCGTCCGTTTTCGTCATTTGTTATCGAATCGACTTAAAGCAAGATCGTTACATTGGCCGCTTTTACCTCTGAGGCGGTTACATTTATCGTCTGCAAAGCTATGTCGCGTGCTGCAATATGCGGAGACACTAAAAGCACCATAGAACACAGAAGAAGCTTCTAAGTTGATGTAATAGCCAGTTAGAAGTAGTAAAATTCAAATTTTAGTTGTCGATTATTCACTTTTTAGCCGGCTTTGGTGGCTTGGACATGACCTAGGACCTTAATATTTTGCATGAAAGGAGGACTAGCAGCCGCGTTGCATGGGAGTATATGAAAAGTGTTCATATGTAGTAAAAACCTGAGAATTCCGTCCGTTTTCGTCATTTGTTATCGAATCGACTTAAAGCCAGATCGTCACATTGGCCGCTTTTCTCTCAGAGACGGTTACATTTATCGTCTGCAAAGCTATGTCGCGTGCTGCGGTATGCGGAGACACTAAAAGCACCGTAGTAGAACACAGAAGAAGCTTCTAAGTTGATGTAATAGCCACTAAGAAGTAGAACAATTCAAGCTTTAGGTATCGATTATTGACATTTTACCCCTCTTCGGTGTCTTGGACATGAGCTAGGACCTTAATATCCTGCATGAAAGGAGGACTAGTAGCCGGGTTGCACGGGAGAATGTGAAAAGTGTTCATATGTAGTAAAAACCTGAGGAATCCGTCCGTTTTCGTCTTTTGTTATCGAATCGACTTAAAGCCAGATCGTCACATTGGCCGCTCTTCTCTCTGAAACGGTTGCATTTATCGTCTGCAAAGCTATGTCGCGTCCTGCGGTATGCGGAGACACTCAAAGCATCATAGTAGAACACAGAAGAAGCTTCTAAGTTGAAGTAATAGCCATTAAGAAGTAGTACAATTCAAGTTTTAGTTGTCGATTATTCACCTTTTAGCCGGCTTTGGTTGCTATGACATGACCTAGGACCATAACATTTTGCATGAAAGGAGGTCTAGCAGCCGCGTTGCACGGGAGAATGTGAAAAGTTTTCATATGTAGTAAAAACCTGAGAAATTAGTCCTTTTTCGTAATTTGTTATCAAATCACCTTAAAGCCAGATCGTCAAATTGGCCGCTTTTCTCTCTGAGACGGTTACATTTATCGTCTGCAAACCTATGTCGCGTGCTGCGCAATGCGGAGACACTAAAAGCACCATAGTAGAACACAAAAGAAGCTTCTAAGTTGAAGTAATAGCCAGTAAGAAGTAGTACAATTCAAGATTTAGTTGTCGATTATTCACTTTTTAGCCGGCTTTGGTGGCTTGGACATGACCTAGGACCTTAAGATTTTGCATGAAAGGAGGACTAGCAGCCGCGTTGCATGGGAGTATATGAAAAGTGTTCATATGTAGTAAAAACCTGAGAATTCCGTCCGTTTTCGTCATTTGTTATCGAATCGACTTAAAGCCAGATCGTCACATTGGCCGCTTTTCCCTCTGAGACGGTTAAATTTATCGTCTGCAAAGCTATGTCGCGTGCTGCGGTATGCGGAGACACTAAAAGCACCATAGTAGAACACAGAAGAAGCTTCTACGTTGAAGTAATAGCCAGTAAGAAGTAGTACAATTCAAGTTTTAGTTGTCGATTATGCACTTTTTAGCCGGCCTAGGTGGCTTGGACATGACCTAGGACCATAAGATTTTGCATGAAAGGAGGACTAGCAGCCGCGTTGCACGGGAGAATGTGAAAAGTGTTCATATGTAGTAAAAACCTGAGAAAGCCGTCCCTTTTCGTCATTTGTTATCGAATCGACTTAAAGCCAGATCGCCATATTGGCCGCTCTTCCCTCTGAGACGGTTACATTTATCGTCTGCAAAGCTATGTCGCCTGCTGCGGTATGCGGAAACACTAAAAGCACCATAGTAGAACACAGATGAAGCTTCTAAGTTGATGAAATAGCCACGAAGAAGTAGTACAATTCAAGTTTTGGTATCGATTATTGACTTTTTCCCTTCTTTGGTGTCTTGGACATGAGCTAGGACGTTAATATCCTGCACGAAAGGAGTACTAGCAGCCGCGTTGCACGGGAGAATGTGAAAAGTGTTCATATGTAGTAAAAACCTGAGAACTCCGTCCGTTTTAGTCATTTGTTATCGAACCGACTTAAAGCGTGATCGTCACATTAGCCGCTCTTCTCTCTGAAACGGTTACATTTATCGTCTGCAAAGCTATGTAGCGTGCTGCGGTATGCGGAGACACTAAAAGAACCATAGTAGAGCACAGAAGAAGCTTCTAAGTTGAAGTAATAGCCAGTAAGAAGTAGTACAATTCAAGTTTTAGTTGTCGATTATTAACTTTTTAGCCGGCTTTGGTGGCTTGGAAATGACCTAGGACCTTAAGATTTTGCATGAAAAAAGGACTAGTAACCGCGTTGCACGGGAGAATGTGAAAAGTGTTCATATGTAGTAAAAACCTGAAAAATCCGTCCGTTTCCGTAAGTTGTTATCGAATCGACTTAAAGCCAGATCGTCACATTGGCCGTTCTTCTCTCTGAAACGGTTACATTTATCGTCTGCAAAGCTATGTCGCGTGCTGCAATATGCGGAGACACTAAAAGCACCATAGAACACAGAAGAAGCTTCTAAGTTGATGTAATAGCCAGTTAGAAGTAGTAAAATTCAAATTTTAGTTGTCGATTATTCACTTTTTAGCCGGCGTTGGTGGCTTGGACATGACCTAGGACCTTAAGATTTTTCATGAAAGGAGGACTTGCAGCCGCGTTGCACGGGAGAATGTGAAAAGTGTTCATATGTAGTAAAAACCTGAGGAATCCGTCCGTTTTCGTCATTTGTTATCGAATCGACTTAAAGCCAGATCGTCACATTGGCCGCTTTTCTCTCTGAGACGGTTACATTTATCGTCTGCAAAGCTATGTCGCGTGCTGCTGTATGCGGAGACACTAAAAGCACCGTAGTAGAACACAGAAGAAGCTTCTAAGATGATGTAATAGCCACTAAGAAGTAGAACAATTCAAGCTTTAGGTATCGATTATTGACTTTTTACCCTTCTTTGGTGCCTTGGACATGAGCTAGTACCTTAATATCCTGCATGAAAGGAGGACTAGTAGCCGGGTTGCACGGGAGAATGTGAAATGTGTTCATATGTAGTAAAAACCTGAGGAATCCGTCCGTTTTCGTCTTTTGTTATCAAATCGACTTAAAGGCAGATCGTCACATTGGCCGCTCTTCTCTCTGAAACGGTTGCATTTATCGTCTGCAAAGCTATGTCGCGTCCTGCGGTATGCGGAGACACTAAAAGCACCATAGTAGAACACAGAAGAAGCTTCTAAGTTGAAGCAATAGCCAGTAAGATGTAGTACAATTCAAGTTTTAGTTGTCGATTATTCACTTTTTAGCCTGCTTTGGTGGCTTGGACATGACCTAGGACCTTAAGATTTTGCATGAAAGGAGGACTAGCAGCCGCGTTGTACGGGAGAATGTGAAAAGTGTTCATATGTAGTAAAAACCTGAGAAATCCGTCCGTTTTCGTCATTTGGTATCGAATCGACTTAAAGCCAGATCGTCACATTGGCCGTTTTTACCTCTGAGACGGTTACATTTATCGTCTGCAAAGCTATGTCGCGTGCTGCGGTATGCGGAGACACTAAAAGCACCATAGAACACAGAAGAAGCTTCTAAGTTGATGTAATAGCCAGTTAGAAGTAGTAAAATTCAAATTTTAGTTGTCGATTATTCACTTTTTAGCCGGCTTTGGTGGCTTGGACATGACCTAGAACCTTAAGATTTTTCATGAAAGGAGGACTTGCAGCCGCGTTGCACGGGAGAATGTGAAAATTGTTCATATGTAGTAAAAACCTGAGAAATCCGTCCGTTTTCGTCATTTGTTATCGAATCGACTTAAAGCCAGATCGTCACACTGGCCGCTTTTCTCTCTGAGGCGGTTACATTTATCGTCTGCAAAGCTATGTCGCGTGCTGCGGTATGCGGAGACACTAAAAGCACCGTAGTAGAACACAGAAGAAGCTTCTAAGTTGATGTAATAGCCACTAAGAAGTAGAACAAGTCAAGCTTTAGGTATCGATTATTGACTTTTTACCCTTCTTTGGTGCCTTAGACATGAGCTAGGACCTTAATATCCAGCAAGAAAGGAGGACTAGTAGCCGGGTTGCACGGGAGAATGTGATAAGTGTTCATATGTAGTAAAAACCTGAGAAATCCGTCCGTTTTCGTCTTTTGTTATCGAATCGACTTAAAGCCAGATCGTCACATTGGCCGCTTTTCTCTCTGAGACGGTTACATTTATCGTCTGCAAAGCTATGTCGCGTGCTGCGGTATGCGGAGACACTAAAAGCACCATAGTAGAACACAGAAGAAGCTTCAAAGTTGAAGCAATAGCCAGTAAGAAGTAGCACAATTCAAGTTTTAGTTGTCGATTATTAACTTTTTAGCCGGCTTTGGTGGCTTGGACATGACCTAGGACCTTAAGATTTTGCATGAAAAAAGGACTAGTAACTGCGTTGCACGGGAGAATGTGAAAAGTGTTCATATGTAGTAAAAACCTGAAAAATCCGTCCGTTTCCGTAAGTTGTTATTGAATCGACTTAAAGCCAGATCGTCACATTGGCCGTTCTTCTCTCTGAAACGGTTACATTTATCGTCTGCAAAGCTATGTCGCGTGCTGCGGTATGTCGAAACACTAAAAGCACCATAGTAGAACACCGAAGAAGCTTGTAAGTTGAAGTAATAGCCAGTAAGAAGTAGTACAATTCAAGTTTTAGTTGTCGATTATTCACTTTTTAACCGGCTCTGTCGGCTATGACATGACCTAGGACCATAAGATTTTGCATGAAAGGAGGACTAGCAGCCGCGTTGCACGGGAGAATGTGAAAAGTTTTCATATGTAGTAAAAACCTGAGAAATTAGTCCGTTTTCGTAATTTGTTATCGAATCGACTTAAAGCCAGATCGTTACGTTGGCCGCTTTTACCTCTGAGACGGTTACATTTATCGTCTGCAAAGCTATGTCGCGTGCTGCAATATGCGGAGACACTAAAAGCACCATAGAACACAGAAGAAGCTTCTAAGGTGATGTAATAGCCAGTTAGAAGTAGTAAAATTCAAATTTTAGTTGTCGATTATTCGCTTTTTAGCCGGCGTTGGTGGCTTGGACATGACCTAGGACCTTAAGATTTTTCATGAAAGGAGGACTTGCTGCCGCGTTGCACGGGAGAATGTGAAAATTGTTCATATGTAGTAAAAACCTGAGAAATCCGTCCGTTTTCGTCATTTGTTATCGAATCGACTTAAAGCCAGATCGTCACATTGGCCGCTTTTCTCTCTGAGACTTTTACATTTATCGTCTGCAAAGCTATGTCGCGTGCTGCGGTATGCGGAGACACTAAAAGCACCGTAGTAGAACACAGAAGAAGCTTCTAAGTTGATGTAATAGCCACTAAGAAGTAGAACAAGTCAAGCTTTAGGTATCGATTATTGACTTTTTACCCCTCTTTGGTGCCTTGGACATGAGCTAGGACCTTAATATCCTGCATGAAAGGAGGACTAGTAGCCGGGTTGCACGGGAGAATGTGAAAAGTGTTCATATGTAGTAAAAACCTGAGGAATCCGTCCGTTTTCGTCTTTTGTTATCGAATCGACTTAAAGCCAGATCGTCACATTGGCCGCTCTTCTCTCTGAAACGGTTGCATTTATCGTCTGCAAAGCTATGTCGCGTCCTGCGGTATGCGGAGACACTAAAAGCATCATAGTAGAACACAGAAGAAGCTTCTAAGTTGAAGTAATAGCCATTAAGAAGTAGTGCAATTCAAGTTTTAGTTGTCGATTATTCAACTTTTAGCCGGCTTTGGTGGCTATGACGTGACCTAGGACCATAAGATTTTGCATGAAAGGAGGTCTAGCAGCCGCGTTGCACGGGAGAATGTGAAAAGTTTTCATATGTAGTAAAAACCTGAGAAATTAGTCCGTTTTCGTAATTTGTTATCAAATCGACTTAAAGCCAGATCGTCACATTGGCCGCTTTTCTCTCTGAGACGGTTACATTTATCGTCTGCAAACCTATGTCGCGTGCTGCGGTATGCGGAGACACTAAAAGCACCATAGTAGAACACAAAAGAAGCTTCTAAGTTGAAGTAATAGCCAGTAAGAAGTAGTACAATTCAAGATTTAGTTGTCGATTATTCACTTTTTAGCCGGCTTTGGTGGCTTGGACATGACCTAGGACCTTAAGATTTTGCATGAAAGGAGGACTAGCAGCCGCGTTGCATGGGAGTATATGAAAAGTGTTCAAATGTAGTAAAAACCTGAGAATTCCGTCCGTTTTCGTCATTTGTTATCGAATCGACTTAAAGCCAGATCGTCACATTGGCCGCTTTTCCCTCTGAGACGGTTAAATTTATCGTCTGCAAAGCTATGTCGCGTGCTGCGGTATGCGGAGACACTAAAAGCACCATAGTAGAACACAGAAGAAGCTTCTACGTTGAAGTAATAGCCAGTAAGAAGTAGTACAATTCAAGTTTTAGTTGTCGATTATGCACTTTTTAGCCGGCCTTGGTGGCTTGGACATGACCTAGGACCATAAGATTTTGCATGAAAGGAGGACTAGCAGCCGCGTTGCACGGGAGAATGTGAAAAAAGTTCATATGTAGTAAAAACCTGAGAAAGCCGTCCCTTTTCGTCATTTGTTATCGAATCGACTTAAAGCCAGATCGTCACATTGGCTGCATTTCTCTCTGAGACGGTTACATTTATCGTCTGCAAAGCTATGTTGCGTGCTGCGGATTGCGGAGACACTAAAATCACCGTAGTAGAACACAGAAGAAGCTTCTAAGTTGAAGTAATAGCCAGTAAGAAGTAGTACAATTCAAGTTTTAGTTGTCGATTATTCACTTTTTAGCCTGCTTTGGTGGCTTGGACATGACCTAGGACCTTAAGATTTTGCATGAAAGGAGGATTAGCAGACGCGTTGCACGGGAGAATGTGAAAAGTCCTCATATGTAGTAAAAACCTGAGAAATCGGTCCGTTTTCGTCATTTGTTATCGAATCGACTTAAAGCCAGATCGCCATATTGGCCGCTCTTCCCTCTGAGACGGTTACATTTATCGTCTGCAAAGCTATGTCGCCTGCTGCGGTATGCGGAAACACTATAAGCACCATAGTAGAACACAGATGAAGCTTCTAAGTTGATGAAATAGCCACTAAGAAGTAGTACAATTCAAGTTTTGGTATCGATTATTGACTTTTTCCCTTCTTTGGTGTCTTGGACATGAGCTAGGTCGTTAATATCCTGCACGAAAGGAGGACTAGCAGCCGCGTTGCACGGGAGAATGTGAAAAGTGTTCATATGTAGTAAAAACCTGAGAACTCCGTCCGTTTTAGTCATTTGTTATCGAACCGACTTAAAGCGTGATCGTCACATTAGCCGCTCTTCTCTCTGAAACGGTTACATTTATCGTCTGCAAAGCTATGTAGCGTGCTGCGGTATGCGGAGACACTAAAAGAACCATAGTAGAGCACAGAAGAAGCTTCTAAGTTGAAGTAATAGCCAGTAAGAAGTAGTACAATTCAAGTTGTAGTTGTCGATTATTAACTTTTTAGCCTTCTTTGGTGGCTTGGAAATGACCTAGGACCTTAAGATTTTGCATGAAAAAAGGACTAGTAACCGCGTTGCACGGGAGAATGTGAAAAGTGTTCATATGTAGTAAAAACCTGAAAAATCCGTCCGTTTCCGTAAGTTGTTATCGAATCGACTTAAAGCCAGATCGTCACATTGGCCGTTCTTCTCTCTGAAACGGTTACATTTATCGTCTGCAAAGCTATGTCGCGTGCTGCAATATGCGGAGACACTAAAAGCACCATAGAAAACAGAAGAAGCTTCTAAGTTGATGTAATAGCCAGTTAGAAGTAGTAAAATTCAAATTTTAGTTGTCGATTATTCACTTTTTAGCCGGCGTTGGTGGCTTGGGCATGACCTAGGACCTTAAGATTTTTCATGAAAGGAGGACTTGCAGCCGCGTTGCACGGGAGAATGTGAAAAGTGTTCATATGTAGTAAAAACCTGAGGAATCCGTCCGTTTTCGTCATTTGTTATCGAATCGACTTAAAGCCAGATCGTCACATTGGCCGCTTTTCTCTCTGAGACGGTCACATTTATCGTCTGCAAAGCTATGTCGCGTGCTGCGGTATGTCGAAACACTAAAAGCACCATAGTAGAACACCGAAGAAGCTTGTAAGTTGAAGTAATAGCCAGTAAGAAGTAGTACAATTCAAGTTTTAGTTGTCGATTATTCACTTTTTAACCGGCTCTGTCGGCTATGACATGACCTAGGACCATAAGATTTTGCATGAAAGGAGGATTAGCAGCCGCGTTGCATGGGAGAATGTGAAAAGTGTTCATATGTAGTAAAAACCTGAGAAATCCGTCCGTTTTCGTCATTTGTTATCGATTCGACTTAAAGCCAGATCGTCACATTGGCCGCTTTTCTCTCTCAGACGGTTACATTTATCGTCTGCAAAGCTATGTCGCGTGCTGCGGTATGCGGAGACACTAAAAGCACCGTAGTAGAACACAGAAGAAGCTTCTAAGTTGATGTAATAGCCACTAAGAAGTAGAACAATTCAAGCTTTAGGTATCGATTATTGACATTTTACCCCTCTTTGGTGTCTTGGACATGAGCTAGGACCTTAATATCCTGCATGAAAGGAGGACTAGTAGCCGGGTTGCACGGGAGAATGTGAAAAGTGTTCATATGTAGTAAAAACCTGAGAAATCCGTCCGTTTTCGTCATTTGTTATCGAATCGACTTAAAGCCAGATCGTCACATTGGCCGCTTTTACCTCTGAGACGGTTACATTTATCGTCTGCAAAGCTATGTCGCGTGCTGCAATATGCGGAGACACTAAAAGCACCATAGAACACAGAAGAAGCTTCTAAGTTGATGTAATAGCCAGTTAGAAGTAGTAAAATTCAAATTTTAGTTGTCGATTATTCACTTTTTAGCCGGCTTTGGTGGCTTGGACATGACCTAGGACCTTAAGATTTTTCATGAAAGGAGGACTTGCAGCCGCGTTGCACGGGAGAATGTGAAAATTGTTCATATGTAGTAAAAACCTGAGAAATCCGTCCGTTTTCGTCATTTGTTATCGAATCGACTTGAAGCCAGATCGTCACATTGGCCGCTTTTCTCTCTGAGACGGTTACATTTATCGTCTGCAAAGCTATGTCGCGTGCTGCGGTATGCGGAGACACTAGAAGCACCATAGTAGAACAGAGAAGAAGCTTCTAAGTTGAAGTAATAGCCAGTAAGAAGCAGTACAATTCAAGTTTTGGTTATCGATTATTGATTTTTAGCCGGCTTTGGTGCCTTGGACATGAGGTGGAACCTTAAGATTTTGCATGAAAGGAGGACTAGCAGCCGCGTTGCACGGGAGAATGTAAAAAGTGTTCATATGTAATAAAAACATGAGAAATCCATCGGTTTTCGTCATTTGTTATCGAATCGACTTAAAGCCAGATCGTCACATTGGCAGCTCTTCTCTCTGAAACGGTAGCATTTATCGTCTGCAAAGCTATGTCGCGTCCTGCGGTAAGCGGAGACACTAAAAGCACCATAGTAGAACACAGAAGAAGCTTCTAAGTTGAAGCAATAGCCAGTAAGAAGTAGTACAATTCAAGTTTTAGTTGTCGATTATTCACTTTTTAGCCTGCTTTGGTGGCTTGGACATGACCTAGGACCTTAAGATTTTGCATGAAACGAGGACTAGCAGCCGCGTTGCACGGCAGAATGTGAAAACTGTTCATATGTTGTACAAACCTGAGAATTCCGTCCGTTTTCGTCATTTGTTATCAAATCGACTTAAAGCCAGATCGTCACATTGGCCGCAGTTGTCTGAAACGGTTACATTTATCGTCTGCAAAGCTATGTCGCGTTCTGCGGTATGCCGAAACACTAAAAGCACCATAGAACACAGAAGAAGCTTCTTAGTTTTAAGTAATAGCCAGTAAGAAGTAGTACAATTCAAGTTTTAGTTGTCGATTATTCACTTTTTAGCCGGCTTTGGTGGCTATGACATGACCTAGGACCATAAGATTTTGCATGAAAGGAGGTCTAGCAGCCGCGTTGCATGGGAGAATGTGAAAAGTGTTCATATGTAGTAAAAGCCTGAGAAATCCGTCCGTTTCCGTCATTTGTTATCGATTCGACTTAAAGCCAGATCGTCACATTGGCCGCTTTTCTCTCTGAGACGGTTACATTTATCGTCTGCTAAGCTATGTCGCGTGCTGCGGTATGCGGAGACACTAAAAGCACCATAGTAGAACACAGAAGAAGCTTCAAAGTTGAAGCAATAGCCAGTAAGAAGTTGCACAATTCAAGTTTTAGTTGTCGATTATTAACATTTTAGCCGGCTTTGGTGGCTTGGACATGACCTAGGACCTTACGATTTTGCATGAAAAAAGGACTAGTAACCGCGTTGCACGGGAGAATGTGAAAAGTGTTCATATGTAGTAAAAACTTGAAAAATCCGTCCGTTTCCGTAAGTTGTTATCGAATCGACTTAAAGCCAGATCGTCACACTGGCCGTTCTTCTCTCTGAAACGGTTACATTTATCGTCTGCAAAGCTATGTCGCGTGCTGCGGTATGTCGAAACACTAAAAGCACCATAGTAGAACACAGAAGAAGCTTGTAAGTTGAAGTAATAGCCAGTAAGAAGTAGTACAATTCAAGTTTTAGTTGTCGATTATTCACTTTTTAACAGGCTTTGGTGGCTATGACATGACCTAGGACCATAAGATTTTGCATGAAAGGAGGATTAGCAGCCGCGTTGCATGGGAGAATGTGAAATGTGTTCATATGTAGTAAAAACCTGAGAAATCCGTCCGTTTTCGTCATTTGTTATCGATTCGACTTAAAGCCAGATCGTCACATTGGCCGCTTTTCTCTCTGAGACGGTTACATTTATCGTCTGCAAAGCTATGTCGCGTGCTGCGTTATGCGGAGACACTAAAAGCACCATACTAGAACACAGAAGAAGCTTCAAAGTTGAAGCAATAGCCAGTAAGAAGTAGTACAATTCAAGTTTTAGTTGTCGATTATTCACTTTTTAGCCTGCTTTGGTGGCTTGGACATGACCTAGGACCTTAAGATTTTGCATGAAAGGAGGACTAGCAGCCGCGTTGTACGGGAGAATGTGAAAAGTGTTCATATGTAGTAAGAACCTGAGAAATCCGTCCGTTTTCGTCATTTGTTATCGAATCGACTTAAAGCCAGATCGTCACATTGGCCGCTTTTACCTCTGAGACGGTTACATTTATCGTCTGCAAAGCTATGTCGCGTGCTGCAATATGCGGAGACACTAAAAGCACCATAGAACACAGAAGAAGCTTCTAAGTTGATGTAATAGCCAGTTAGAAGTAGTAAAATTCAAATTTTAGTTGTCGATTATTCACTTTTTAGCCGGCTTTGGTGGCTTGGACATGACCTAGGACCTTAAGATTTTTCATGAGAGGAGGACTTGCAGCCGCGTTGCACGGGAGAATGTGAAAATTGTTCATATGTAGTAAAAACCTGATAAATCCGTCCGTTTTCGTCATTTGTTATCGAATCGACTTAAAGCCAGATCGTCACATTGGCGGCTTTTCTCTCTGAGACGGTTACATTTATCGTCTGCAAAGCTATGTCGCGTGCTGCGGTATGCGGAGACACTAAAAGCACCGTAGTAGAACACAGAAGAAGCTTCTAAGTTGATGTAATAGCCACTAAGAAGTAGAACAATTCAAGCTTTAGGTATCGATTATTGACATTTTACCCCTCTTTGGTGTCTTGGACATGAGCTAGGACCTTAATATCCTGCATGAAAGGAGGACTAGTAGCCGGGTTGCACGGGAGAATGTGAAAAGTGTTCATATGTAGTAAAAACCTGAGGAATCCGTCCGTTTTCGTCTTTTGTTATCGAATCGACTTAAAGCCAGATCGTCACATTGGCCGCTCTTCTCTCTGAAACGGTTGCATTTATCGTCTGCAAAGCTATGTCGCGTCCTGCGGTATGCGGAGACACTAAAAGCACCATAGTAGAACACAGAAGAAGCTTCAAAGTTGAAGCAATAGCCAGTAAGAAGTAGCACAATTAAAGTTTTAGTTGTCGATTATTCACTTTTTAGCCTGCTTTGGTGGCTTGGACATGACCTAGGACCTTAAGATTTTGCATGAAAGGAGGACTAGCAGCCGCGTTGTACGGGAGAATGTGAAAAGTGTTCATATGTAGTAAAAACCTGATAAATCCGTCCGTTTTCGTCATTTGTTATCGAATCGACTTAAAGCCAGATCGTCACATTGGCCGCTTTTCTCTCTGAGACGGTTACATTTATCGTCTGCAAAGCTATGTCGCGTGCTGCAATATGCGGAGACACTAAAAGCACCATAGAACACAGAAGAAGCTTCTAAGTTGATGTAATAGCCAGTTAGAAGTAGTAAAATTCAAATTTTAGTTGTCGATTATTCACTTTTTAGCCGGCGTTGGTGGCTTGGACATGACCTAGGACCTTAAGATTTTTCATGAAAGGAGGACTTGCTGCCGCGTTGCACGGGAGAATGTGAAAATTGTTCATATGTAGTAAAAACCAGAGAAATCCGTCCGTTTTCGTCATTTGTTATCGAATCGACTTAAAGCCAGATCGTTACATTGGCCGCTTTTACCTCTGAGACGGTTACATTTATCGTCTGCAAAGCTATGTCGCGTGCTGCAATATGCGGAGACACTAAAAGCACCATAGAACACAGAAGAAGCTTCTAAGTTGATGTAATAGCCAGTTAGAAGTAGTAAAATTCAAATTTTAGTTGTCGATTATTCACTTTTTAGCCGGCTTTGGTGGCTTGGACATGACCTAGGACCTTAAGATTTTGCATGAAAGGAGGACTAGCAGCCGCGTTGCATGGGAGTATATGAAAAGTGTTCATATGTAGTAAAAACCTGAGAATTCCGTCCGTTTTCGTCATTTGTTATCGAATCGACTTAAAGCCAGATCGTCACATTGGCCGCTTTTCTCTCTGAGACGGTTACATTTATCGTCTGCAAAGCTATGTCGCGTGCTGCGGTATGCGGAGACACTAAAAGCACCGTAGTAGAACACAGAAGAAGCTTCTAAGTTGATGTAATAGCCACTAAGAAGTAGAACAATTCAAGCTTTAGGTATCGATTATTGACATTTTACCCCTCTTTGGTGTCTTGGACATGAGCTAGGACCTTAATATCCTGCATGAAAGGAGGACTAGTAGCCGGGTTGCACGGGAGAATGTGAAAAGTGTTCATATGTAGTAAAAACCTGAGGAATCCGTCCGTTTTCGTCTTTTGTTATCGAATCGACTTAAAGCCAGATCGTCACATTGGCCGCTCTTCTCTCTGAAACGGTTGCATTTATCGTCTGCAAAGCTATGTCGCGTCCTGCGGTATGCGGAGACACTAAAAGCACCATAGTAGAACACAGAAGAAGCTTCAAAGTTGAAGCAATAGCCAGTAAGAAGTAGCACAATTAAAGTTTTAGTTGTCGATTATTCACTTTTTAGCCTGCTTTGTTGGCTTGGACATGACCTAGGACCTTAAGATTTTGCATGAAAGGAGGACTAGCTGCCGCGTTGTACGGGAGAATGTGAAAAGTGTTCATATGTAGTAAAAACCTGAGAAATCCGTCCGTTTTCGTCATTTGTTATCGAATCGACTTAAAGCCAGATCGTTACATTGGCCGCTTTTACCTCTGAGACGGTTACATTTATCGTCTGCAAAGCTATGTCGCGTGCTGCAATATGCGGAGACACTAAAAGCACCATAGAACACAGAAGAAGCTTCTAAGTTGATGTAATAGCCAGTTAGAAGTAGTAAAATTCAAATTTTAGTTGTCGATTATTCACTTTTTAGCCGGCTTGGGTGGCTTGGACATGACCTAGGACCTTAAGATTTTGCATGAAAGGAGGACTAGCAGCCGCGTTGCATGGGAGTATATGAAAAGTGTTCATATGTAGTAAAAACCTGAGAATTCCGTCCGTTTTCGTCATTTGTTATCGAATCGACTTAAAGCCAGATCGTCACATTGGCCGCTTTTCTCTCTGAGACGGTTACATTTATCGTCTGCAAAGCTATGTCGCGTGCTGCGGTATGCGGAGACACTAAAAGCACCGTAGTAGAACACAGAAGAAGCTTCTAAGTTGATGTAATAGCCACTAAGAAGTAGAACAATTCAAGCTTTAGGTATCGATTATTGACATTTTACCCCTCTTTGGTGTCTTGGACATGAGCTAGGACCTTAATATCCTGCATGAAAGGAGTACTAGTAGCCGGGTTGCACGGGAGAATGTGAAAAGTGTTCATATGTAGTAAAAACCTGAGGAATCCGTCCGTTTTCGTCTTTTGTTATCGAATCGACTTAAAGCCAGATCGTCACATTGGCCGCTCTTCTCTCTGAAACGGTTGCATTTATCGTCTGCAAAGCTATGTCGCGTCCTGCGGTATGCGGAGACACTAAAAGCACCATAGTAGAACACAGAAGAAGCTTCAAAGTTGAAGCAATAGCCAGTAAGAAGTAGCACAATTAAAGTTTTAGTTGTCGATTATTCACTTTTTAGCCTGCTTTGTTGGCTTGGACATGACCTAGGACCTTAAGATTTTGCATGAAAGGAGGACTAGCTGCCGCGTTGTACGGGAGAATGTGAAAAGTGTTCATATGTAGTAAAAACCTGAGAAATCCGTCCGTTTTCGTCATTTGTTATCGAATCGACTTAAAGCCAGATCGTTACATTGGCCGCTTTTACCTCTGAGACGGTTACATTTATCGTCTGCAAAGCTATGTCGCGTGCTGCAATATGCGGAGACACTAAAAGCACCATAGAACACAGAAGAAGCTTCTAAGTTGATGTAATAGCCAGTTAGAAGTAGTAAAATTCAAATTTTAGTTGTCGATTATTCACTTTTTAGCCGGCTTTGGTGGCTTGGACATGACCTAGGACCTTAAGATTTTGCATGAAAGGAGGACTAGCAGCCGCGTTGCATGGGAGTATATGAAAAGTGTTCATATGTAGTAAAAACCTGAGAATTCCGTCCGTTTTCGTCATTTGTTATCGAATCGACTTAAAGCCAGATCGTCACATTGGCCGCTTTTCTCTCAGAGACGGTTACATTTATCGTCTGCAAAGCTATGTCGCGTGCTGCGGTATGCGGAGACACTAAAAGCACCGTAGTAGAACACAGAAGAAGCTTCTAAGTTGATGTAATAGCCACTAAGAAGTAGAACAATTCAAGCTTTAGGTATCGATTATTGACATTTTACCCCTCTTCGGTGTCTTGGACATGAGCTAGGACCTTAATATCCTGCATGAAAGGAGGACTAGTAGCCGGGTTGCACGGGAGAATGTGAAAAGTATTCATATGTAGTAAAAACCTGAGGAATCCGTCCGTTTTCGTCTTTTGTTATCGAATCGACTTAAAGCCAGATCGTCACATTGGCCGCTCTTCTCTCTGAAACGGTTGCATTTATCGTCTGCAAAGCTATGTCGCGTCCTGCGGTATGCGGAGACACTAAAAGCATCATAGTAGAACACAGAAGAAGCTTCTAAGTTGAAGTAATAGCCATTAAGAAGTAGTACAATTCAAGTTTTAGTTGTCGATTATTCACCTTTTAGCCGGCTTTGGTGGCTATGACATGACCTAGGACCATAAGATTTTGCATGAAAGGAGGTCTAGCAGCCGCGTTGCACGGGAGAATGTGAAACGTTTTCATATGTAGTAAAAACCTGAGAAATTAGTCCGTTTTCGTAATTTGTTATCAAATCACCTTAAAGCCAGATCGTCAAATTGGCCGCTTTTCTCTCTGAGACGGTTACATTTATCGTCTGCAAACCTATGTCGCGTGCTGCGGTATGCGGAGACACTAAAAGCACCATAGTAGAACACAAAAGAAGCTTCTAAGTTGAAGTAATAGCCAGTAAGAAGTAGTACAATTCAAGATTTAGTTGTCGATTATTCACGTTTTAGCCGGCTTTGGTGGCTTGGACATGACCTAGGACCTTAAGATTTTGCATGAAAGGAGGACTAGCAGCCGCGTTGCATGGGAGTATATGAAAAGTGTTCATATGTAGTAAAAACCTGAGAATTCCGTCCGTTTTCGTCATTTGTTATCGAATCGACTTAAAGCCAGATCGTCACACTGGCCGCTTTTCCCTCTGAGACGGTTAAATTTATCGTCTGCAAAGCTATGTCGCGTGCTGCGGTATGCGGAGACACTAAAAGCACCATAGTAGAACACAGAAGAAGCTTCTACGTTGAAGTAATAGCCAGTAAGAAGTAGTACAATTCAAGTTTTAGTTGTCGATTATGCACTTTTTAGCCGGCCTTGGTGGCTTGGACATGACCTAGGACCATAAGATTTTGCATGAAAGGAGGACTAGCAGCCGCGTTGCACGGGAGAATGTGAAAAGTGTTCATATGTAGTAAAAACCTGAGAAAGCCGTCCCTTTTCGTCATTTGTTATCGAATCGACTTAAAGCCAGATCGTCACATTAGCTGCATTTCTCTCTGAGACGGTTACATTTATCGTCTGCAAAGCTATGTCGCGTGCTGCGGATTGCGGAGACACTAAAATCACCGTAGTAGAACACAGAAGAAGCTTCTAAGTTGAAGTAATAGCCAGTAAGAAGTAGTACAATTCAAGTTTTAGTTGTCGATTATTCACTTTTTAGCCTGCTTTGGTGGCTTGGACATGACCTAGGACCTTAAGATTTTGCATGAAAGGAGGATTAGCAGCCGCGTTGCACGGGAGAATGTGAAAAGTCCTCATATGTAGTAAAAACCTGAGAAATCGGTCCGTTTTCGTCATTTGTTATCGAATCGACTTAAAGCCAGATCGCCATATTGGCCGCTCTTCCCTCTGAGACGGTTACATTTATCGTCTGCAAAGCTATGTCGCCTGCTGCGGTATGCGGAAACACTAAAAGCACCATAGTAGAACACAGATGAAGCTTCTAAGTTGATGAAATAGCCACGAAGAAGTAGTACAATTCAAGTTTTGGTATCGATTATTGACTTTTTCCCTTCTTTGGTGTCTTGGACATGAGCTAGGACGTTAATATCCCGCACGAAAGGAGTACTAGCAGCCGCGTTGCACGGGAGAATGTGAAAAGTGTTCATATGTAGTAAAAACCTGAGAACTCCGTCCGTTTTAGTCATTTGTTATCGAACCGACTTAAAGCGTGATCGTCACATTAGCCGCTCTTCTCTCTGAAACGGTTACATTTATCGTCTGCAAAGCTATGTAGCGTGCTGCGGTATGCGGAGACACTAAAAGAACCATAGTAGAGCACAGAAGAAGCTTCTAAGTTGAAGTAATAGCCAGTAAGAAGTAGTACAATTCAAGTTTTAGTTGTCGATTATTAACTTTTTAGCCGGCTTTGGTGGCTTGGAAATGACCTAGGACCTTAAGATTTTGCATGAAAAAAGGACTAGTAACCGCGTTGCACGGGAGAATGTGAAAAGTGTTCATATGTAGTAAAAACCTGAAAAATCCGTCCGTTTCCGTAAGTTGTTATCGAATCGACTTAAAGCCAGATCGTCACATTGGCCGTTCTTCTCTCTGAAACGGTTACATTTATCGTCTGCAAAGCTATGTCGCGTGCTGCAATATGCGGAGACACTAAAAGCACCATAGAACACAGAAGAAGCTTCTAAGTTGATGTAATAGCCAGTTAGAAGTAGTAAAATTCAAATTTTAGTTGTCGATTAGTCACTTTTTAGCCGGCGTTGGTGGCTTGGACATGACCTAGGACCTTAAGATTTTTCATGAAAGGAGGACTTGCAGCCGCGTTGCACGGGAGAATGTGAAAAGTGTTCATATGTAGTAAAAACCTGAGGAATCCGTCCGTTTTCGTCATTTGTTATCGAATCGACTTAAAGCCAGATCGTCACATTGGCCGCTTTTCTCTCTGAGACGGTTACATTTATCGTCTGCAAAGCTATGTCGCGTGCTGCTGTATGCGGAGACACTAAAAGCACCGTAGTAGAACACAGAAGAAGCTTCTAAGATGATGTAATAGCCACTAAGAAGTAGAACAATTCAAGCTTTAGGTATCGATTATTGACTTTTTACCCTTCTTTGGTGCCTTGGACATGAGCTAGTACCTTAATATCCTGCATGAAAGGAGGACTAGTAGCCGGGTTGCACGGGAGAATGTGAAATGTGTTCATATGTAGTAAAAACCTGAGGAATCCGTCCGTTTTCGTCTTTTGTTATCAAATCGACTTAAAGGCAGATCGTCACATTGGCCGCTCTTCTCTCTGAATCGGTTGCATTTATCGTCTGCAAAGCTATGTCGCGTCCTGCGGTATGCGGAGACACTAAAAGCACCATAGTAGAACACAGAAGAAGCTTCTAAGTTGAAGCAATAGCCAGTAAGAAGTAGTACAATTCAAGTTTTAGTTGTCGATTATTCACTTTTTAGCCTGCTTTGGTGGCTTGGACATGACCTACGACCTTATGATTTTGCATGAAAGGAGGACTAGCAGCCGCGTTGTACGGGAGAATGTGAAAAGTGTTCATATGTAGTAAAAACCTGAGAAATCCGTCCGTTTTCGTCATTTGGTATCGAATCGACTTAAAGCCAGATCGTCACATTGGCCGTTTTTACCTCTGAGACGGTTACATTTATCGTCTGCAAAGCTATGTCGCGTGCTGCGGTATGCGGAGACACTAAAAGCACCATAGAACACAGAAGAAGCTTCTAAGTTGATGTAATAGCCAGTTAGAAGTAGTAAAATTCAAATTTTAGTTGTCGATTATTCACTTTTTAGCCGGCTTTGGTGGCTTGGACATGACCTAGAACCTTAAGATTTTTCATGAAAGGAGGACTTGCAGCCGCGTTGCACGGGAGAATGTGAAAATTGTTCATATGTAGTAAAAACCTGAGAAATCCGTCCGTTTTCGTCATTTGTTATCGAATCGACTTAAAGCCAGATCGTCACATTGGCCGCTTTTCTCTCTGAGACGGTTACATTTATCGTCTGCAAAGCTATGTCGCGTGCTGCGGTATGCGGAGACACTAAAAGCACCGTAGTAGAACACAGAAGAAGCTTCTAAGTTGATGTAATAGCCACTAAGAAGTAGAACAAGTCAAGCTTTAGGTATCGATTATTGACTTTTTACCCTTCTTTGGTGCCTTAGACATGAGCTAGGACCTTAATATCCAGCATGAAAGGAGGACTAGTAGCCGGGTTGCACGGGAGAATGTGAAAAGTGTTCATATGTAGTAAAAACCTGAGAAATCCGTCCGTTTTCGTCTTTTGTTATCGAATCGACTTAAAGCCAGATCGTCACATTGGCCGCTTTTCTCTCTGAGACGGTTACATTTATCGTCTGCAAAGCTATGTCGCGTGCTGCGGTATGCGGAGACACTAAAAGCACCATAGTAGAACACAGAAGAAGCTTCAAAGTTGAAGCAATAGCCAGTAAGAAGTAGCACAATTCATGTTTTAGTTGTCGATTATTAACTTTTTAGCCGGCTTTGGTGGCTTGGACATGACCTAGGACCTTAAGATTTTGCATGAAAAAAGGACTAGTAACTGCGTTGCACGGGAGAATGTGAAAAGTGTTCATATGTAGTAAAAACCTGAAAAATCCGTCCGTTTCCGTAAGTTGTTATCGAATCGACTTAAAGCCAGATCGTCACATTGGCCGTTCTTCTCTCTGAAACGGTTACATTTATCGTCTGCAAAGCTATGTCGCGTGCTGCGGTATGTCGAAACACTAAAAGCACCATAGTAGAACACCGAAGAAGCTTGTAAGTTGAAGTAATAGCCAGTAAGAAGTAGTACAATTCAAGTTTTAGTTGTCGATTATTCACTTTTTAACCGGCTCTGTCGGCTATGACATGACCTAGGACCATAAGATTTTGCATGAAAGGAGGATTAGCAGCCGCGTTGCATGGGAGAATGTGAAATGTGTTCATATGTAGTAAAAACCTGAGAAATCCGTCCGTTTTCGTCATTTGTTATCGAATCGACTTAAAGCCAGATCGTCACATTGGCCGCTTTTCTCTCTCAGACAGTTACATTTATCGTCTGCAAAGCTATGTCGCGTGCTGCGGTATGCGGAGACACTAAAAGCACCGTAGTAGAACACAGAAGAAGCTTCTAAGTTGATGTAATAGCCACTAAGAAGTAGAACAATTCAAGCTTTAGGTATCGATTATTGACATTTTACCCCTCTTTGGTGTCTTGGACATGAGCTAGGACCTTAATATCCTGCATGAAAGGAGGACTAGTAGCCGGGTTGCACGGGAGAATGTGAAAAGTGTTCATATGTAGTAAAAACCTGAGGAATCCGTCCGTTTTCGTCTTTTGTTATCGAATCGACTTAAAGCCAGATCGTCACATTGGCCGCTCTTCTCACTGAATCGGTTGTATTTATCGTCTGCAAAGCTATGTCGCGTGCTGCGGTATGCGGAGACACTAAAAGCACCATAGTAGAACACAGATGAAGCTTCTAAGTTGATGAAATAGCCACTAAGAAGTAGTACAATTCAAGTTTTGGTATCGATTATTGACTTTTTCCCTTCTTTGGTGTCTTGGACATGAGCTAGGACGTTAATATCCTGCACGAAAGGAGGACTAGCAGCCGCGTTGCACGGGAGAATGTGAAAAGTGTTCATATGTAGTAAAAACCTGAGAACTCCGTCCGTTTTAGTCATTTGTTATAGAACCGACTTAAAGCGTGATCGTCACATTAGCCGCTCTTCTCTCTGAAACGGTTACATTTATCGTCTGCAAAGCTATGTAGCGTGCTGCGGTATGCGGAGACACTAAAAGAACCATAGTAGAGCACAGAAGAAGCTTCTAAGTTGAAGTAATAGCCAGTAAGAAGTAGTACAATTCAAGTTTTAGTTGTCGATTATTAACTTTTTAGCCGGCTTTGGTGGCTTGGAAATGACCTAGGACCTTAAGATTTTGCATGAAAAAAGGACTAGTAACCGCGTTGCACGGGAGAATGTGAAAAGTGTTCATATGTAGTAAAAACCTGAAAAATCCGTCCGTTTCCGTAAGTTGTTATCGAATCGCCTTAAAGCCAGATCGTCACATTGGCCGTTCTTCTCTCTGAAACGGTTACATTTATCGTCTGCAGAGCTATGTCGCGTGCTGCAATATGCGGAGACACTAAAAGCACCATAGAACACAGAAGAAGCTTCTAAGTTGATGTAATAGCCAGTTAGAAGTAGTAAAATTCAAATTTTAGTTGTCGATTATTCACTTTTTAGCCGGCGTTGGTGGCTTGGACATGACCTAGGACCTTAAGATTTTTCATGAACGGAGGACTTGCAGCCGCGTTGCACGGGAGAATGTGAAAAGTGTTCATATGTAGTAAAAACCTGAGGAATCCGTCCGTTTTCGTCATTTGTTATCGAATCGACTTAAAGCCAGATCGTCACATTGGCCGCTTTTCTCTCTGAGACGGTTACATTTATCGTCTGCAAAGCTATGTCGCGTGCTGCGGTATGCGGAGACACTAAAAGCACCGTAGTAGAACACAGAAGAAGCTTCTAAGATGATGTAATAGCCACTAAGAAGTAGAACAATTCAAGCTTTAGGTATCGATTATTGACTTTTTACCCTTCTTTGGTGCCTTGGACATGAGCTAGTACCTTAATATCCTGCATGAAAGGAGGACTAGTAGCCGGGTTGCACGGGAGAATGTGAAATGTGTTCATATGTAGTAAAAACCTGAGGAATCCGTCCGTTTTCGTCTTTTGTTATCAAATCGACTTAAAGGCAGATCGTCACATTGGCCGCTCTTCTCTCTGAAACGGTTGCATTTATCGTCTGCAAAGCTATGTCGCGTCCTGCGGTATGCGGAGACACTAAAAGCACCATAGTAGAACACAGAAGAAGCTTCTAAGTTGAAGCAATAGCCAGTAAGAAGTAGTACAATTCAAGTTTTAGTTGTCGATTATTCACTTTTTAGCCTGCTTTGGTGGCTTGGACATGACCTACGACCTTAAGATTTTGCATGAAAGGAGGACTAGCAGCCGCGTTGTACGGGAGAATGTGAAAAGTGTTCATATGTAGTAAAAACCTGAGAAATCCGTCCGTTTTCGTCATTTGGTATCGAATCGACTTAAAGCCAGATCGTCACATTGGCCGTTTTTACCTCTGAGACGGTTACATTTATCGTCTGCAAAGCTATGTCGCGTGCTGCGGTATGCGGAGACACTAGAAGCACCATAGAACACAGAAGAAGCTTCTAAGTTGATGTAATAGCCAGTTAGAAGTAGTAAAATTCAAATTTTAGTTGTCGATTATTCACTTTTTAGCCGGCTTTGGTGGCTTGGACATGACCTAGGACCTTAAGATTTTTCATGAAAGGAGGACTTGCAGCCGCGTTGCACGGGAGAATTTGAAAATTGTTCATATGTAGTAAAAACCTGAGAAATCCGTCCGTTTTCGTCATTTGTTATCGAATCGACTTAAAGCCAGATCGTCACATTGGCCGCTTTTCTCTCTCAGACGGTTACATTTATCGTCTGCAAAGCTATGTCGCGTGCTGCGGTATGCGGAGACACTAAAAGCACCGTAGTAGAACACAGAAGAAGCTTCTAAGTTGATGTAATAGCCACTAAGAAGTAGAACAAGTTAGCTTTAGGTATCGATTATTGACTTTTTACCCTTCTTTGGTGCCTTAGACATGAGCTAGGACCTTAATATCCAGCATGAAAGGAGGACTAGTAGCCGGGTTGCACGGGAGAATGTGAAAAGTGTTCATATGTAGTAAAAACCTGAGAAATCCGTCCGTTTTCGTCTTTTGTTATCGAATCGACTTAAAGCCAGATCGTCACATTGGCCGCTTTTCTCTCTGAGACGGTTACATTTATCGTCTGCAAAGCTATGTCGCGTGCTGCGGTATGCGGAGACACTAAAAGCACCATAGTAGAACACAGAAGAAGCTTCAAAGTTGAAGCAATAGCCAGTAAGAAGTAGCACAATTCAAGTTTTAGTTGTCGATTATTAACTTTTTAGCCGGCTTTGGTGGCTTGGACATGACCTAGGACCTTAAGATTTTGCATGAAAAAAGGACTAGTAACTGCGTTGCACGGGAGAATGTGAAAAGTGTTCATATGTAGTAAAAACCTGAAAAATCCGTCCGTTTCCGTAAGTTGTTATCGAATCGACTTAAAGCCAGATCGTCATATTGGCCGTTCTTCTCTCTGAAACGGTTACATTTATCGTCTGCAAAGCTATGTCGCGTGCTGCGGTATGTCGAAACACTAAAAGCACCATAGTAGAACACCGAAGAAGCTTGTAAGTTGAAGTAATAGCCAGTAAGAAGTAGTACAATTCAAGTTTTAGTTGTCGATTATTCACTTTTTAACCGGCTCTGTCGGCTATGACATGACCTAGGACCATAAGATTTTGCATGAAAGGAGGATTAGCAGCCGCGTTGCATGGGAGAATGTGAAATGTGTTCATATGTAGTAAAAACCTGAGAAATCCGTCCGTTTTCGTCATTTGTTATCGATTCGACTTAAAGCCAGATCGTCACATTGGCCGCTTTTCTCTCTCAGACGGTTACATTTATCGTCTGCAAAGCTATGTCGCGTGCTGCGGTATGCGGAGACACTAAAAGCACCGTAGTAGAACACAGAAGAAGCTTCTAAGTTGATGTAATAGCCACTAAGAAGTAGAACAATTCAAGCTTTAGGTATCGATTATTGACATTTTACCCCTCTTTGGTGTCTTGGACATGAGCTAGGACCTTAATATCCTGCATGAAAGGAGGACTAGTAGCCGGGTTGCACGGGAGAATGTGAAAAGTGTTCATATGTAGTAAAAACCTGAGAAATCCGTCCGTTTTCGTCATTTGTTATCGAATCGACTTAAAGCCAGATCGTCACATTGGCCGCTTTTACCTCTGAGACGGTTACATTTATCGTCTGCAAAGCTATGTCGCGTGCTGCAATATGCGGAGACACTAAAAGCACCATAGAACACAGAAGAAGCTTCTAAGTTGATGTAATAGCCAGTTAGAAGTAGTAAAATTCAAATTTTAGTTGTCGATTATTCACTTTTTAGCCGGCTTTGGTGGCTTGGACATGACCTAGGACCTTAAGATTTTTCATGAAAGGAGGACTTGCAGCCGCGTTGCACGGGAGAATGTGAAAATTGTTCATATGTAGTAAAAACCTGAGAAATCCGTCCGTTTTCGTCATTTGTTATCGAATCGACTTGAAGCCAGATCGTCACATTGGCCGCTTTTCTCTCTGAGACGGTTACATTTATCGTCTGCAAAGCTATGTCGCGTGCTGCGGTATGCGGAGACACTAAAAGCACCGTAGTAGAACACAGAAGAAGCTTCTAAGTTGATGTAATAGCCACTAAGAAGTAGAACAATTCAAGCTTTAGGTATCGATTATTGACTTTTTACCCCTCTTTGGTGCATTGGACATGAGCTAGGACCTTAATATCCTGCATGAAAGGAGGACTAGTAGCCGGGTTGCACGGGAGAATGTGAAAATTGTTCATATGTAGTAAAAACCTGAGAAATCCGTCCGTTTTCGTCATTTGTTATCGAATCGACTTAAAGCCAGATCGTCACATTGGCAGCTCTTCTCTCTGAAACGGTAGCATTTATCGTCTGCAAAGCTATGTCGCGTCCTGCGGTAAGCGGAGACACTAAAAGCACCATAGTAGAACACACAAGAAGCTTCTAAGTTGAAGCAATAGCCAGTAAGAAGTAGTACAATTCAAGTTTTAGTTGTCGATTATTCACTTTTTAGCCTGCTTTGGTGGCTTGGACATAACCTAGGACCTTAAGATTTTGCATGAAAAGAGGACGTGCAGCCGCGTTGTACGGGAGAATGTGAAAAGTGTTCATATGTAGTAAAAACCTGAGAAATCCGTCCGTTTTCGTCATTTGTTATCGAATCGACTTAAAGCCAGATCGACACATTGGCCGCTTTTACCTCTGAGACGGTTACATTTATCGTCTGCAAAGCTATGTCGCGTGCTGCAATATGCGGAGACACTAAAAGCACCATAGAACACAGAAGAAGCTTCTAAGTTGATGTAATAGCCAGTTAGAAGTAGTAAAATTCAAATTTTAGTTGTCGATTATTCACTTTTTAGCCGGCTTTGGTGGCTTGGACATGACCTAGGACCTTAAGATTTTTCATGAAAGGAGGACTTGCAGCCGCGTTGCACGGGAGAATGTGAAAATTGTTCATATGTAGTAAAAACCTGAGAAATCCGTCCGTTTTCGTCATTTGTTATCGAATCGACTTGAAGCCAGATCGTCACATTGGCCGCTTTTCTCTCTGAGACGGTTACATTTATCGTCTGCAAAGCTATGTCGCGTGCTGCGGTATGCGGAGACACTAAAAGCACCGTAGTAGAACACAGAAGAAGCTTCTAAGTTGATGTAATAGCCACTAAGAAGTAGAACAATTCAAGCTTTAGGTATCGATTATTGACTTTTTACCCCTCTTTGGTGCATTGGACATGAGCTAGGACCTTAATATCCTGCATGAAAGGAGGACTAGTAGCCGGGTTGCACGGGAGAATGTGAAAATTGTTCATATGTAGTAAAAACCTGAGAAATCCGTCCGTTTTCGTCATTTGTTATCGAATCGACTTAAAGCCAGATCGTCACATTGGCAGCTCTTCTCTCTGAAACGGTAGCATTTATCGTCTGCAAAGCTATGTCGCGTCCTGCGGTAAGCGGAGACACTAAAAGCACCATAGTAGAACACAGAAGAAGCTTCTAAGTTGAAGCAATAGCCAGTAAGAAGTAGTACAATTCAAGTTTTAGTTGTCGATTATTCACTTTTTAGCCTGCTTTGGTGGCTTGGACATAACCTAGGACCTTAAGATTTTGCATGAAAAGAGGACGTGCAGCCGCGTTGTACGGGAGAATGTGAAAAGTGTTCATATGTAGTAAAAACCTGAGAAATCCGTCCGTTTTCGTCATTTGTTATCGAATCGACTTAAAGCCAGATCGACACATTGGCCGCTTTTACCTCTGAGACGGTTACATTTATCGTCTGCAAAGCTATGTCGCGTGCTGCAATATGCGGAGACACTAAAAGCACCATAGAACACAGAAGAAGCTTCTAAGTTGATGTAATAGCCAGTGAGAAGTAGTAAAATTCAAAATTTAGTTGTCGATTATTCACTTTATAGCCGGCTTTGATGGCTTGGACATGACCTAGGACCTTACGATTTTGCATGAAAGGAGGACTTGCAGCCGCGTTGCACGGGAGAATGTAAAAAGTGTTCATATGTAGTAAAAACCTGAGAAATCCGTCCGTTTCCGTCTTTTGTTATCGAATCGACTTAAAGCCAGATCGTCACATTGGCCGTTCTTCTCTCTGAAACGGTTACATTTATCGTCTGCAAAGCTATGTCGCGTGCTGCGGTATGCCGAAACACTAAAAGCACCATAGCAGAACACAGAAGAAGCTTCTAAGTTGAAGTAATAGCCAGTAAGAAGTAGTACAATTCAAGTTTTAGTTGTCGATTATTCACCTTTTAGCCGGCTTTGGTGGCTATGACATGACCTAGGACCATAAGATTTTGCATTAAAGGAGGTCTAGCAGCCGCGTTGCACGGGAGAATGTGAAAAGTGTTCATATGTAGTAAAAGCCTGAGAAATCCGTCTGTTTTAGTCATTTGTTATCGATTCGACTTAAAGCCAGATCGTCACATAGGCCGCTTTTCTCTCAGAGACGGTTACATTTATCGTCTGCAAAGTTATGTCGCGTGCTGCGGTATGCAGTGACACTAAAAGCACAATAGTAGAACACAGAAGAAGCTTGAAAGTTGAAACAATAGCCAGTAAGAAGTAGTACAACTCAAGTTTTAGTTGTCGATTATTAACTTTTTAGCCGGCTTTGGTGGCTTGGACATGACCTAGGACCTTAAGATTTTGCATGAAAAAAGGACTAGCAGAAGCGTTGCACGGGAGAATGTGAAAAGTGTTCATATGTAGTAAAAGCCTGAGAAATCCGTCTGTTTTAGTCATTCGTTATCGAATCGACTTAAAGCCAGATCGTCACATTGGTCGCTCTTCTCTCTGAAACGGTTACACTTATCGTCTGCAAAGCTATGTCGCGTGCTGCGATATGCGAAACCACTAAAAGCACCATAGTACAACACTGATGAAGCTTCTAAGTTGAAGTAATAGCCAGTAGGAAGTAGTCCAATTCAAGTTTTAGTTGTCGATTATTTACTTTTTAGCCGGCTTTTGTGGCTTGGACATGACCTAGGAACTTAAGATTTTGCATGAAAGGAGGACTAGCAGCCGCGTTACATGGGAGTATGTGAAAAGTGTTCATATGTAGTAAAAACCTGAGAAATCAGTCCGTTTTCGGCATTTGTTATCGAAACGACTTAAAGCCAAATCGTTACATTGGCCGCTTTTCCCTCTAAGACGGTTAAATTTATCGTCTGCAAAGCTATGTCGCGTGCTGCGGCATGCGGAGACACTAAAAGCACCATAGTAGAACACAGAAGAAGCTTGTACGTTGAAGTAATAGCCAGTAAGAAGTAGTACAATTCAAGTTTTAGTTGCCGGTTATGCACTTTTTAGCCGGCCTTGGTGGCTTGGACATGACCTAGGACCATAAGATTTTGCATGAAAGGAGGACTAGCAGCCGCGTTGCACATGAGAATGTGAAAAGTGTTCATATGTAGTAAAAACCTGAGAAATCCGTCCGTTTTCGTCATTTGTTATCGAATCGACTTGAAGCCAGATCGTCACATTGGCCGCTTTTCTCTCTGAGACGGTTACATTTATCGTCTGCAAAGCTATGTCGCGTGCTGCGGTATGCGGAGACACTAAAAGCACCGTAGTAGAACACAGAAGAAGCTTCTAAGTTGATGTAATAGCCACTAAGAAGTAGAACAATTCAAGCTTTAGGTATCGATTATTGACTTTTTACCCCTCTTTGGTGCATTGGACATGAGCTAGGACCTTAATATCCTGCATGAAAGGAGGACTAGTAGCCGGGTTGCACGGGAGAATGTGAAAATTGTTCATATGTAGTAAAAACCTGAGGAATCCGTCCGTTTTCGTCATTTGTTATCGAATCGACTTAAAGCCAGATCGTCACATTGGCCGCTCTTCTCTCTAAAACGGTTACATTTATCGTCTGCAAAGCTATGTCGCGTGCTGCGGTATGCGGAGACACTAAAAGCACCATAGTAGAACACAGAAGAAGCTTCTAAGTTGAAGAAACAGCCAGTAAGAAGTAGTACAATTCAAGTTTTAGTTGTAGATTATTCACTTTATAGCCGGCTTTTGTGGCTTGGACATGACCCAGGACCTTAGGATTTTGCATGAAAGGAGGACTTACAGCCGCGTTGCACGGGAGAATGTGAAAAGTGTTCATATGTTGTAAAAACCTGAGAAATCCGTCCGTTTTCGTCATTTGTTATCGAATCGACTTAAAGCCAGATCGTCACATTGGTCGCTCTTCTCTATGAAACGGTTATACTTATCGTCTGCAAAGCTATGTCGCGTGCTGCGATATGCGAAAACACTAAAAGCACCATAGTACAACACTGAAGAAGCTTCTAAGTTGAAGTAATAGCCAGTAAGAAGTAGTCCAATTCAAGTTTTAGTTGTCGATTATTTACTTTTTAGCCGGCTTTGGTGGCTTGGACATGACCTAGGACCTTACGATTTTGCATGAAAGGAGGACTAGCAGCCGCGTTGCACGGGAGAATGTGAAAAGTGTTCATATGCAGTAAAAACCTGAGAAATTCGTCCGTTTTCGTCATTTGTTATCGAATCGACGTAAAGCCAGATCGTCACATTGGCCGCTTTTCTCTCTGAGACGGTTACATTTATCGTCTGCAAAGCTATGTCGTGTGCTGCGGTATGCGGAGACACTAAAAGCACCATAGTAGAACACAGAAGAAGCTTCTAAGTTGAAGTAATAGCCAGTAAGAAGTAGTACAATTCAAGTTTTAGGTATCGATTATTGACTTTTTACCCTTCTTTGGTGCCTTGGACATGAGCTAGGACCTTAATATCCTGCATGAAAGGAGGACTAGCAGCCGCGTTGCACGGGAGAATGTGAAAAGTGTTCATATGTAGTACAAACCTGAGAAATCCGGCCGTTTTCGTCATTTGTTATCGAACCGACTTAAAGCCAGATCGTCACATTGGCCGCTTTTCTCACTGAGACGGTTGCATTTATCGTCTGCAAACCTATGTCGCGTGCTGCGGTATGCGGATACACTAAAAGCACCATAGCAGAACACAGAAGAAGCTTCTAAGTTGAAGTAATAGCCATTAAGAAGTAGTACAATTCAAGATTTAGTTGTCGATTATTCACCTTTTAGCCGGCTTTGGTGGCTATGACATGACCTAGGACCATAAGATTTTCATGAAAGGAGGTCTAGCAGCCGCGTTGCACGGGAGAATGTGAAAAGTTTTCATATGTAGTAAAAACCTGAGAAATTAGTCCGTTTTCGTAATTTGTTATCAAATCGACTTAAAGCCAGATCGTCACATTGGCCGCTTTTCTCTCTGAGACGGTTACATTTATCGTCTGCAAACCTATGTCGCGTGCTGCGGTATGCGGAGACACTAAAAGCACCATAGTAGAACACAAAAGAAGCTTCTAAGTTGAAGTAATAGCCAGTAAGAAGTAGTACAATTCAAGATTTAGTTGTCGATTATTCACTTTTTAGCCGGCTTTGGTGGCTTGGACATGACCTAGGACCTTAAGATTTTGCATGAAAGGAGGACTAGCAGCCGCGTTGCATGGGAGTATATGAAAAGTGTTCATATGTAGTAAAAACCTGAGAAATCAGTCCGTTTTCGTCATTTGTTATCGAATCGACTTAAAGCCAGATCGTCACATTGGCCGCTTTTCCCTCTGAGACGGTTAAATTTATCGTCTGCAAAGCTATTTCGCGTGCTGCGGTATGCGGAGACACTAAAAGCACCATAGTAGAACACAGAAGAAGCTTCTACGTTGAAGTAATAGCCAGTAAGAAGTAGTACAATTCAAGTTTTAGTTGTCGATTATGCACTTTTTAGCCGGCCTTGGTGGCTTGGACATGACCTAGGACCATAAGATTTTGCATGAAAGGAGGACTAGCAGCCGCGTTGCACGGGAGAATGTGAAAAGTGTTCATATGTAGTAAAAACCTGAGAAAGCCGTCCGTTTTCGTCATTTGTTATCGAATCGACGTAAAGCCAGATCGTCACATTGGCTGCTTTTCTCTCTGAGACGGTTACATTTATCGTCTGCAAAGCTATGTCGCGTGCTGCGGATTGCGGAGACACTAAAATCACCGTAGTAGAACACAGAAGAAGCTTCTAAGTTGAAGTAATAGCCAGTGAGAAGTAGTACAATTCAAGTTTTAGTTGTCGATTATTCACTTTTTAGCCTGCTTTGGTGGCTTGGACATGACCTAGGACCTTAAGATTTTGCATGAAAGGAGGATTAGCAGCCGCGTTGCACGGGAGAATGTGAAAAGTCCTCATATGTAGTAAAAACCTGAGAAATCGGTCCGTTTTCGTCATTTGTTATCGAATCGACTTAAAGCCAGATCGCCATATTGGCCGCTCTTCGCTCTGAGACGGTTACATTTATCGTCTGCAAAGCTATGTCGCGTGCTGCGGTATGCGGAAACACTAAAAGCACCATAGTAGAACACAGATGAAGCTTCTAAGTTGATGTAATAGCCACTAAGAAGTAGTACAATTCAAGTTTTGGTATCGATTATTGACTTTTTCCCTTCTTTGGCGTCTTGGACATGAGCTAGGACGTTAATATCCTGCACGAAAGGAGGACTAGCAGCCGCGTTGCACGGGAGAATGTGAAAAGTGTTCATATGTAGTAAAAACCTGAGAACTCCGTCCGTTTTAGTCATTTGTTATCGAACCGACTTAAAGCCTGATCGTCACATTAGCCGCTCTTCTCTCTGAAACGGTTACATTTATCGTCTGCAAAGCTATGTAGCGTGCTGCGGTATGCGGAGACACTAAAAGAACCATAGTAGAGCACAGAAGAAGCTTCTAAGTTGAAGTAATAGCCAGTAAGAAGTAGTACAATTCAAGTTTTAGTTGTCGATTATTCACTTTAAAGGCGGCTTTGGTGGCTTGGACATGACCTAGGACCTTAAGATTTTGCATGAAAGGAGGACTTGCAGCCGCGTTGCACGGGAGAATGTGAAAAGTGTTCATATGTAGTAAAAACCTGAGAAATCCGTCCGTTTCCGTCTTTTGTTATCGAATCGACTTAAAGCCAGATCGTCACATTGGCCGTACTTCTCTCTGAAACGGTTACATTTATCGTCTGCAAAGCTATGTCGCGTGCTGCGGTATGCGGACCCACTAAAAGCACCATAGCAGAACACAGAAGAAGCTTCTAAGTTGAAGTAATAGCCAGTAAGAAGTAGTACAATTCAAGTTTTAGTTGTCGATTATTCACTTTTTAGCCGGCTTTGGTGGCTATGACATGACCTAGGACCATAAGATTTTCCACGAAAGGAGGTCTAGCAGCCGCGTTGCATGGGAGAATGTGAAAAGTGTTCATATGTAGTAAAAGCCTGAGAAATGCGTCCGTTTTCGTCATTTGTTATCGATTCGACTTAAAGCCAGATCGTCACATTGGCCGCTTTTCTCTCTGAGGCGGTTACATTTATCGTCTGCAAAGCTATGTCGCGTGCTGCGGTATGCGGAGACACTAAAAGCACCATAGTAGAACACAGAAGAAGCTTCAAAGTTGAAGCAATAGCCAGTAAGAAGTAGCACAATTCAAGTTTTAGTTGTCGATTATTAACTTTTTAGCCGGCTTTGGTGGCTTGGACATGACCTAATACCTTAAGATTTTGCATGAAAAAAGGACTAGTAACCGCGTTGCACGGGAGAATGTGAAAAGTGTTCATATGTAGTAAAAACCTGAAAAATCCGTCCGTTTCGGTAAGTTGTTATCGAATCGACTTAAAGCCAGATCGTCACATTGGCCGTTCTTCTCTCTGAAACGGTTACATTTATCGTCTGCAAAGCTATGTCGCGTGCTGCGGTACGTCGAAACACTAAAAGCACCATAGTAGAACACCGAAGAAGCTTGTAAGTTGAAGTAATAGCCAGTAAGAAGTAGTACAATTCAAGTTTTAGTTGTCGATTATTCACTTTTTAACCGGCTTTGGTGGCTATGACATGACCTAGGACCATAAGATTTTGCATGAAAGGAGGACTAGCAGCCGCGTTGCACGGGAGAATGTGAAAAGTTTTCATATGTAGTAAAAACCTGAGAAATTAGTCCGTTTTCGTAATTTGTTATCAAATCGACTTAAAGCCAGATCGTCACATTGGCCGCTTTTCTCTCTGAGACGGTTACATTTATCGTCTGCAAACCTATGTCGCGTGCTGCGGTATGCGGAGACACTAAAAGCACCATAGTAGAACACAGAAGAAGCTTCTACGTTGAAGTAATAGCCAGTAAGAAGTAGTACAATTCAAGTTTTAGTTGTCGATTATGCACTTTTTAGCCGGCCTTGGTGGCTTGGACATGACCTAGGACCATAAGGTTTTGCATGAAAGGAGGACTAGCAGCCGCGTTGCACGGGAGAATGTAAAAAGTGTTCATATGTAGTAAAAACCAGAGAAAGCCGTCCCTTTTCGTCATTTGTTATCGAATCGACTTAAAGCCAGATCGTCACATTGGCTGCTTTTCTCTCTGAGACGGTTACATTTATCGTCTGCAAAGCTATGTCGCGTGCTGCGGATTGCGGAGACACTAAAAGCAACATAGTAGAACACAGAAGAAGGTTCTAAGTTGAAGAAACAGCCAGTAAGAAGTAGTACAATTCAAGTTTTAGTTGTAGATTATTCACTTTATAGCCGGCTTTTGTGGCTTGGACATGACCTAGGGCCTTAAGATTTTGCATGGAAGGAAGACTTGCAGCCGCGTTGCACGGGAGAATGTCAAAAGTGTTCATATGTTGTAAAAACCTGAGAAATCCGTCCGTTTTCGTCATTTGTTATCGAATCGACTTAAAGCCAGATCGTCACATTGGCCGTACTTCTCTCTGAAACGGTTACATTTATCGTCTGCAAAGCTATGTCGCGTGCTGCGGTATGCGGACCCACTAAAAGCACCATAGCAGAACACAGAAGAAGCTTCTAAGTTGAAGTAATAGCCAGTAAGAAGTAGTACAATTCAAGTTTTAGTTGTCGATTATTCACTTTTTAGCCGGCTTTGGTGGCTATGACATGACCTAGGACCATAAGATTTTCCACGAAAGGAGGTCTAGCAGCCGCGTTGCATGGGAGAATGTGAAAAGTGTTCATATGTAGTAAAAGCCTGAGAAATGCGTCCGTTTTCGTCATTTGTTATCGATTCGACTTAAAGCCAGATCGTCACATTGGCCGCTTTTCTCTCTGAGGCGGTTACATTTATCGTCTGCAAAGCTATGTCGCGTGCTGCGGTATGCGGAGACACTAAAAGCACCATAGTAGAACACAGAAGAAGCTTCAAAGTTGAAGCAATAGCCAGTAAGAAGTAGCACAATTCAAGTTTTAGTTGTCGATTATTAACTTTTTAGCCGGCTTTGGTGGCTTGGACATGACCTAATACCTTAAGATTTTGCATGAAAAAAGGACTAGTAACCGCGTTGCACGGGAGAATGTGAAAAGTGTTCATATGTAGTAAAAACCTGAAAAATCCGTCCGTTTCGGTAAGTTGTTATCGAATCGACTTAAAGCCAGATCGTCACATTGGCCGTTCTTCTCTCTGAAACGGTTACATTTATCGTCTGCAAAGCTATGTCGCGTGCTGCGGTACGTCGAAACACTAAAAGCACCATAGTAGAACACCGAAGAAGCTTGTAAGTTGAAGTAATAGCCAGTAAGAAGTAGTACAATTCAAGTTTTAGTTGTCGATTATTCACTTTTTAACCGGCTTTGGTGGCTATGACATGACCTAGGACCATAAGATTTTGCATGAAAGGAGGACTAGCAGCCGCGTTGCACGGGAGAATGTGAAAAGTTTTCATATGTAGTAAAAACCTGAGAAATTAGTCCGTTTTCGTAATTTGTTATCAAATCGACTTAAAGCCAGATCGTCACATTGGCCGCTTTTCTCTCTGAGACGGTTACATTTATCGTCTGCAAACCTATGTCGCGTGCTGCGGTATGCGGAGACACTAAAAGCACCATAGTAGAACACAGAAGAAGCTTCTACGTTGAAGTAATAGCCAGTAAGAAGTAGTACAATTCAAGTTTTAGTTGTCGATTATGCACTTTTTAGCCGGCCTTGGTGGCTTGGACATGACCTAGGACCATAAGGTTTTGCATGAAAGGAGGACTAGCAGCCGCGTTGCACGGGAGAATGTAAAAAGTGTTCATATGTAGTAAAAACCAGAGAAAGCCGTCCCTTTTCGTCATTTGTTATCGAATCGACTTAAAGCCAGATCGTCACATTGGCTGCTTTTCTCTCTGAGACGGTTACATTTATCGTCTGCAAAGCTATGTCGCGTGCTGCGGATTGCGGAGACACTAAAAGCAACATAGTAGAACACAGAAGAAGGTTCTAAGTTGAAGAAACAGCCAGTAAGAAGTAGTACAATTCAAGTTTTAGTTGTAGATTATTCACTTTATAGCCGGCTTTTGTGGCTTGGACATGACCTAGGGCCTTAAGATTTTGCATGGAAGGAAGACTTGCAGCCGCGTTGCACGGGAGAATGTCAAAAGTGTTCATATGTTGTAAAAACCTGAGAAATCCGTCCGTTTTCGTCATTTGTTATCGAATCGACTTAAAGCCAGATCGTCACATTGGTCGCTCTTCTCTATGAAACGGTTATACTTATCGTCTGCAAAGCTATGTCGCGTGCTGCGATATGCAAAAACACTAAAAGCACCATAGTACAACACTGAAGAAGCTTCTAAGTTGAAGTAATAGCCAGTAAGAAGTAGTCCAATTCAAGTTTTAGTTGTCGATTATTTACTTTTTAGCCAGCTTTGGTGGCTTGGACATGACCTAGGACCTTACGATTTTGCATGAAAGGAGGACTAGCAGCCGCGTTGCACGGGAGAATGTGAAACGTGATCATATGTAGTACAAACCTGAGAAATCCGTTCGTTTTCGTCATTTGTTATCAAATCGACTTAAAGCCAGATCGTCACATTGGCCGCAGTTCTGTCTGAAACGATTACATTTATCGTATGCAAAGCTATGTCGCGTGCTGCGGTATGCAGACACTAAAAGCACCATAGTAGAACACAGATGACGGTTGTAAGTTGATGTAATAGCCAGTAAGAAGTAGTACAATTCAAGTTTTAGGTATCGATTATTTACTTTTTACGCTTCTTTGGTGCCTTGGACATGAGCTAGGAACTTAAGATGTTGCATGAAAGGAGGACTAGCATCCGCGTTGCACGGGAGAATGTGAAAAGTGTTCATATGTAGTAAAAACCTGAGGAATCCGTCCGTTGTCGTCATTTGTTATCGAATCGACTTAAAGCCAGATCGTCACATTGGCCGCTCTTCTCTCTGAAACGGTTACATTTATCGTCTGCAAAGCTATGTCGCGTGCTGCGGTATGCGGAGACACTAAAAGCAACATAGTACAACACTGAAGAAGCTTCTAAGTTGAAGTAATAGCCAGTAAGAAGTAGTCCAATTCAAGTTTTAGTTGTCGATTATTTACTTTTTAGCCAGCTTTGGTGGCTTGGACATGACCTAGGACCTTACGATTTTGCATGAAAGGAGGACTAGCAGCCGCGTTGCACGGGAGAATGTGAAACGTGATCATATGTAGTACAAACCTGAGAAATCCGTTCGTTTTCGTCATTTGTTATCAAATCGACTTAAAGCCAGATCGTCACATTGGCCGCAGTTCTGTCTGAAACGATTACATTTATCGTATGCAAAGCTATGTCGCGTGCTGCGGTATGCAGACACTAAAAGCACCATAGTAGAACACAGATGAAGGTTGTAAGTTGATGTAATAGCCAGTAAGAAATAGTACAATTCAAGTTTTAGGTATCGATTATTTACTTTTTACGCTTCTTTGGTGCCTTGGACATGAGCTAGGAACTTAAGATGTTGCATGAAAGGAGGACTAGCATCCGCGTTGCACGGGAGAATGTGAAAAGTGTTCATATGTAGTAAAAACCTGAGGAATCCGTCCGTTTTCGTCATTTGTTATCGAATCGACTTAAAGCCAGATCGTCACATTGGTCGCTCTTCTCTCTGAAACGGTTACATTTATCGTCTGCAAAGCTATGTCGCGTGCTGCGATATGCGAAAACACTAAAAGCACCATAGTACAACACTGAAGAAGCTTCTAAGTTGAAGTAATAGCCAGTAAGAAGTAGTCCAATTCAAGTTTTAGTTGTCGATTATTTACTTTTTAGCCAGCTTTGGTGGCTTGGACATGACCTAGGACCTTACGATTTTGCATGAAAGGAGGACTAGCAGCCGCGTTGTACGGGAGAATGTGAAAAGTGTTCATATGTAGTAAAAACCTGAGAAATCCGTCCGTTTTCGTCATTTGTTATCGAATCGACGTAAAGCCAGATCGTCACATTGGCCGCTTTTCTCTCTGAGACGGTTACATTTATCGTCTGCAAAGCGATGTCGTGTGCTGCGGTATGCAGAGACACTAAAGGCACCATAGTAGAACACAGAAGAAGCTTCTAATTGAAGTAATAGCCAGTAAGAAGTAGTACAATTCAAGTTTTAGGTATCGATTATTGACTTTTTACCCTTCTTTGATGCCTTGGACATGAGCTAGGACCTTAATATCCTGCATGAAAGGAGGACTAGCAGCCGCGTTGCACGGGAGAATGTGAAAAGTGTTCATATGCAGTAAAAACCTGAGAAATCCGTCCGTTTTCGTCATTTGTTATCGAATCGACTTAAAGCCAGATCGTCACATTGGCCGCTCTTCTCTCTGAAACGGTTACATTTATCGTCTGCAAAGCTATGTCGCGTGCTGCGGTATGCGGAGACACTAAAAGCACCGTAGTAGAAAACAGAAGAAGCTTCTAAGTTGAAGTAATAGCCAGCAAGAAGTAGTACAATTCAAGTTTTAGTTGTCGATTATTCACGTTTTAGCCGGCTTTGGTGGCTTGGACATGACCTAGTACCTTAAGATTTTGCATGAAAGGAGGACTAGCAGCCGCGTTGCACGGGAGAATGTGAAAAGTGTTCATATGCAGTAAATACCTGAGAAATCCGTCCGTTTTCATCATTTGTTATCGAATCGACTTAAAGCCAGATCGTCACATTGGCCGCTCTTCTCTCTGAAACGGTTACATTTATCGTCTGCAAAGCTATGTCGCGTGCTGCGGTATGCGGAGACACTAAAAGCACCGTAGTAGAACACAGAAGAAGCTTCTAAGTTGATGTAATAGCCACTAAGAAGTATTACAATTCAAGTTTTAGGTATCGATTACTGACTTTTTACCCTTCTTTGGTGTCTTGGACATGAGCTAGGACCTTAATATCCTGCATGAAAGGAGGACTAGCAGCCGCGTTGCACGGGAGAATGTGAAAAGTGTTCATATGTAGTACAAACCTGAGAAATCCGTCCGTTTTCGTCATTTGTTATCGAACCGACTTAAAGCCAGATCTTCACATTAGCCGCTTTTCTCTCTGAGACGGTTGCATTTATCGTCTGCAAACCTATGTCGCGTGCTGCGGTATGCGGAGACACTAAAAGCACTATAGTAGAACACAAAAGAAGCTTCTAAGTTGAAGTAATAGCCAGTAAGAAGTAGTACAATTCAAGATTTAGTTGTCGATTATTCACTTTTTATCCGGCTTTGGTGGCTTGGACATGACCTAGGACCTTAAGATTTTGCATGAAAGGAGGACTAGCAGCCGCGTTGCATGGGAGTATGTAAAAACTGTTCATATGTAGTAAAAACCTGAGAAATCAGTCCGTCTTCGTAATTTGTTATCGAATCGACTTAAAGCCAGATCGTTACATTGGCCGCTTTTCCATCTGAGACGGTTAAATTTATCGTCTGCAAAGCTATGTCGCGTGCTGCGGTATGCGGAGACACTAAAAGCACCATAGTAGAACACAGAAGAAGCTTCTACGTTGAAGTAATAGCCAGTAAGAAGTAGTACAATTCAAGTTTTAGTTGTCGATTATGCACTTTTTAGCCGGCCTTGATGGCTTGGACATGACCTAGGACCATAAGGTTTTGCATGAAAGGAGGACTAGCAGCCGCGTTGCACGGGAGAATGTGAAAAGTGTTCATATGTAGTAAAAACCTGAGAAAGCCGTCCCTTTTCGTCATTTGTTATCGAATCGACTTAAAGCCAGATCGTCACATTGGCTGCTTTTCTCTCTGAGACGGTTACATTTATCGTCTGCAAAGCTATGTCGCGTGCTGCGGATTGCGGAGACACTAAAATCACCGTAGTAGAACACAGAAGAAGCTTCTAAGTTGATGTAATAGCCACTAAGATGTAGAACAATTCAAGTTTTAGGTATCGATTATTGTCTTTTTACCCTTGTTTGGTGCCTTGGACATGATCTAGGACCTTAATATCCTGCATGAAAGGAGGACTAGCAGCCGCGTTGCACGGGAGAATGTGAAACGTGATCATATGTAGTACAAACCTGAGAAATCCGTTCGTTTTCGTCATTTGTTATCAAATCGACTTAAAGCCAGATCGTCACATTGGCCGCAGTTCTGTCTGAAACGATTACATTTATCGTATGCAAAGCTATGTCGCGTGCTGCGGTATGCAGACACTAAAAGCACCATAGTAGAACACAGATGAAGGTTGTAAGTTGATGTAATAGCCAGTAAGAAGTAGTACAATTCAAGTTTTAGGTATCGATTATTTACTTTTTACGCTTCTTTGATGCCTTGGACATGAGCTAGGAACTTAAGATGTAGCATGAAAGGAGGACTAGCATCCGCGTTGCACGGGAGGATGTGAAAAGTGTTCATATGTAGTAAAAACCTGAGGAATCCGTCCGTTTTCGTCATTTGTTATGGAATCGACTTAAAGCCAGATCGTCACATTGGCCGCTCTTCTCTCTGAAACGGTTGCATTTATCGTCTGCAAAGCTCTGTCGCGTGCTGCGGTATGCGGAGACACTAAAAGCACCATAGTAGAACACAGAAGAAGCTTCTAAGTTGAAGAAACAGCCAGTAAGAAGTAGTACAATTCAAGTTTTAGTTGTAGATTATTCACTTTATAGCCGGCTTTTGTGGCTTGGACATGACCTAGGACCTTAAGATTTTGCATGAAAGGAGGACTTGCAGCCGCGTTGCACGGGAGAATGTGAAAAGTGTTCATATGTTGTAAAAACCTGAGAAATCCGTCCGTTTTCGTCATTTGTTATCGAATCGACTTAAAGCCAGATCGTCACATTGGTCGCTCTTCTCTATGAAACGGTTATACTTATCGTCTGCAAAGCTATGTCGCGTGCTGCGATATGCGAAAACACTAAAAGCACCATAGTACAACACTGAAGAAGCTTCTAAGTTCAAGTAATAGACAGTAAGAAGTAGTCCAATTCAAGTTTTAGTTGTCGATTATTTACTTTTTAGCCGGCTTTGGTGGCTTGGACATGACCTAGGACCTTACGATTTTGCATGAAAGGAGGACTAGCAGCCGCGTTGCACGGGAGAATGTGAAAAGTGTTCATATGTAGTAAAAACCTGAGAAATTCGTCCGTTTTCGTCATTTGTTATCGAATCGACGTAAAGCCAGATCGTCACATTGGCCGCTTTTCTCTCTGAGACGGTTACATTTATCGTCTGCAAAGCTATGTCGTGTGCTGCGGTATGCCGAGACACTAAAGGCACCATAGTAGAACACAGAAGAAGCTTCTAAGTTGAAGTAATAGCCAGTAAGAAGTAGTAAAATTCAAGTTTTAGGTATCGATTATTGACTTTTTACCCTTCTTTGGTGCCTTGGACATGAGCTAGGACCTTAATATCCTGCATGAAAGGAGGACTAGCAGCCGCGTTGCACGGGAGAATGTGAAAAGTGTTCATATGCAGTAAGAACCTGAGAAATCCGTCCGTTTTCGTCATTTGTTATCGAATCGACTTAAAGCCAGATCGTCACATTGGCCGCTCTTCTCTCTGAAACGGTTACTTTTATCGTCTGCAAAGCTATGTCGCGTGCTGCGGTATGCGGAGACACTAAAAGCACCGTAGTAGAACACACAAGAAGCTTCTAAGTTGAAGTAATAGCCAGTAAGAAGTAGTACAATTCAAGTTTTAGTTGTCGATTATTCACGTTTTAGCCGGCTTTGGTGGCTTGGACATGACCTAGTACCTTAAGATTTTGCATGAAAAGAGGACTAGCAGCCGCGTTGCACGGGAGAATGTGAGAAGTGTTCATATGCAGTAAACACCTGACAAATCCGTCCGTTTTCATCATTTGTTATCGAATCGACTTAAAGCCAGATCGTCACATTGGCCGCTCTTCTCTCTGAAACGGTTACATTTATCGTCTGCAAAGCTATGTCGCGTGCTGCGGTATGCGGAGACACTAAAAGCACCGTAGTAGAATCAGAAGAAACTTCTAAGTTGATGTAATAGCCACTAAGAAGTATTACAATTCAAGTTTTAGGTATCGATTACTGACTTTTTACCCTTCTTTAGTGTCTTGGACATGAGCTAGGACCTTAATATCCTGCATGAAAGGAGGACTAGCAGCCGCGTTGCACGGGATAATGTGAAAAGTATTCATATGTAGTACAAACCTGAGAAATCCTTCCGTTTTCGTCATTTGTTATCGAACCGACTTAAAGCCAGGTCGTCACATTGGCCGCTCTTCTCTCTGAAACGGTTGTATTTATCGTCTGCAAAGCTATGTCGCGTGCTGCGGTATGCGGAGACACTAAAAGCACCATAGTAGAACACAAAAGAAGCTTCTAAGTTGAAGTAATAGCCAGTAAGAAGTAGTACAATTCAAGATTTAGTTGTCGATTATTCACTTTTTATCCGGCTTTGGTGGCTTGGACATGACCTAGGACCTTAAGATTTTGCATGAAAGGAGGACTAGCAGCCGCGTTACATGGGAGTATGTGAAAAGTGTTCATATGTAGTAAAAACCTGAGAAATCGGTCCGTTTTCGTCATTTGTTATCGAATCGACTTAAAGCCAGATCGTTACATTGGCCGCTTTTCCCTTTGAGACGGTTAAATTTATCGTCTGCAAAGCTATGTCGCGTGCTGCGGTATGCGGAGAGACTAAAAGCACCATAGTAGAACACAGAAGAAGCTTCTACGTTGAAGTAATAGCCAGTAAGAAGTAGTACAATTCAAGTTTTAGTTGTCGATTATGCACTTTTTAGCCGGCCTTGGTTGCTTGGACATGACCTAGGACCATAAGATTTTGCATGAAAGGAGGACTAGCAGCCGCGTTGCACGGGAGAATGTGAAAAGTGTTCATATGTAGTAAAAACCAGAGAAAGCCGTCCCTTTTCCTCATTTGTTATCGAATCGACTTAAAGCCAGATCGTCACATTGGCTGCTTTTCTTTCTGAGACGGTTACATTTATCGTCTGCAAAGCTAAGTCGCGTGCTGCGGATTGCGGAGACACTAAAATCACCGTAGTAGAACACAGAAGAAGCTTCTAAGTTGATGTAATAGCCACTAAGATGTAGAACAATTCTAGTTTTAGGTATCGATTATTGTCTTTTGACCCTTGTTTGGTGCCTTGGACATGAGCTAGGACCTTAGTATCCTGCATGAAAGGAGGACTAGCAGCCGCGTTGCACGGGAGAATGTGAAACGTGATCATATGTAGTACAAACCTGAGAAATCCGTTCGTTTTCGTCATTTGTTATCAAATCGACTTAAAGCCAGATCGTCACATTGGCCGCAGTTCTGTCTGAAACGATTACATTTATCGTATGCAAAGCTATGTCGCGTGCTGCGGTATGCGGAGACACTAAAAGCACCATAGTAGAACAAAGAAGAAGCTTCTAAGTTGAAGCAATAGCCAGTAAGATGTAGTACAATTCAAGTTTTAGTTGTTGATTATTCACATTTAACTGTCTTTGGTGGCTTGGACATGACCTAGGACCTTAATATTTTGAATGAAACGAGGACTAGCAGCCGCGGTGCACGGGAGAATGTGAAAAGTGTTCATGTGTAGTAAAAACCTAAGAAATCCGTCCGGTTTCGTAATTTGTTATCGAATCGACTTACAGCCAGATCGTCACATTGGCCGCTTTTCTCTCTGAGACGGTTACATTTATCGTCTGCAAAGCTATGTCGCGTGCTGCGGTATGCGGGACACTAAAGGCACCATAGTAGAACACAGAAGAAGCTTCTAAGTTGAAGCAATGGCCAGTAAGAAGTAGTACAATTCAAGTTTTGGTTATCGATTATTGATTTTTAGCCGGCTTTGGTGCCTTGGACATGAGGTGGAACCTTACGTTTTTGCATGAAAGGAGGACTAGCAGCTGCGTTGCACGGGAGAATGTGAAAAGGGTTCATAAGTAGTAAAAACCTGAGAAATCCGTCCGTTTTCGTCATTTGTTATCGAATCGACTTGAAGCCAGATCGTCACATTGGCGGCTCTTCTCTCTGAAACGGTTACATTTATCGTCTGCAAAGCTATGTCGCGTGCTGCGGTATGCGGAGACACTAAAAGCACCATAGGAGAACACAGAAGAAGCTTCTAAGTTCAAGTAATAGCCAGTAAGAAGTAGTACAAATCAAGTTTTAGTTGTCGATTATTCACTTTTCTGCCGGCTTTGGTAGCTTAGACATGACCTAGGACCTTAAGGTTTTGCATGAAAGGAGGACTTGCAGCCGCGTTGCACGGGAGAATGTGAAAAGTGTTCATATGTAGTAAAAACCTGAGAAATCCGTCCGTTTTCGTCATTTGTTATCGAATCGACTTAAAGCCAGATCGTCACATTGGCCGCTTTTCTCTCTGAGACGGTTACATTTATCGTCTGCATAGCTATGTCGCGTGCTGCGGTATGCGGAGACACTAAAAGCACCATAGTAGAACACAGAAGAAGCTTCTAAGTCGAAGCAATAGCCAGTAAGAAGTAGTACAATTCAAGTTTTAGTTGTCGATTATTCACTTTTAGCCGGCTTTATTGGCTTGGACATGACCTAGTACCTTAAGATTTTGCATGAAAGGAGGACTAGCAGCCGCGTTGCACGGGAGAATGTGAAAAGGGTCCATATGTAGTTAAAACCTGAGAAATACGTCCGTTTTCGTCATTTGTTATCGAATCGACTTAAAGCCAGATCGTCACATTGGCCGCTTTTCTCTCTGAGACGGTTACATTTATCGTCTGCAAAGCTATGTCGCGTGCTGCGGTATGCGGAGACACTAAAAGCACCATAGTAGAACACAGAAGAAGCTTCTAAGTTGAAGCAATAACCAGTAAGAAGTAGTACAATTCAAGTTTTGGTTATCGATTATTGATTTTTAGCCGGCTTTGGTGCCTTGGACACGAGGTGGGACCTTAAGATTTTGCATGAAAGGAGGACTAGTAGCTGCGTTGCACGGTAGAATGTGAAAAGTGTTCATATGTAGTAAAAACCTGAGAAATCCGTCCGTTTTCGTCATTTGTTATCGAATCGACTTAAAGCCAGATCGTCACATTGGCCGCTTTTCTCTCTGAGACGGTTACATTTATCGTCTGCATAGCTATGTCGCGTGCTGCGGTATGCGGAGACACTAAAAGCACCATAGTAGAACACAGAAGAAGCTTCTAAGTCGAAGCAATAGCCAGTAAGAAGTAGTACAATTCAAGTTTTAGTTGTCGATTATTCACTTTTAGCCGGCTTTATTGGCTTGGACATGACCTAGTACCTTAAGATTTTGCATGAAAGGAGGACTAGCAGCCGCGTTGCACGGGAGAATGTGAAAAGGGTCCATATGTAGTAAAAACCTGAGAAATACGTCCGTTTTCGTCATTTGTTATCGAATCGACTTAAAGCCAGATCGCCACATTGGCCGCTTTTCTTTCTGAAACAGTTACATTTATCGTCTGCAAAGCTATGTCACGTGCTGCGGTATGCGGAGACACTAAAAGCACCATAATAGAACACAGAAGAAGCTCCTAAGTTGAAGCAATAGCCAGTAAGAAGTAGTACAATTCAAGTTTTAGTTGTCGATTATTCACTTTTTAGCCGGCTTTATTGGCTTGGACATGACCTAGTACATTAAGATTTTGCATGAAAGGAGGACTAGCAGCCGCGTTGCACGGGAGAATGTGAAAAGGGTTCATATGTAGTAAAAACCTGAGAAATACGTCCGTTTTCGTCATTTGTTATCGAATCGACTTAAGGCCAGATCGTCACATGGCCGCTTTTCTCTCTGAGACGGTTACATTTATCGTCTGCAAAGCTATGTAGCGTGCTGCGGTATGCGGAGACACTAAAAGCACCATAGTAGAACACAGAAGAAGCTTCTAGGTTGAAGCAATAGCCAGTAAGAAGCAGTACAATTCAAGTTTTTGTTATCGATAATTGATTTTTAGCCGGCTATTGTGCACTGGACATGAGGTGGAACCTTAAGATTTTGCATGAAAGGAGGACTAGCAGCCGCGTTGCACGGGAGAATGTGACAAGGATTCATATGTAGTAAAAACCTGAGAAATCCGTCCGTTATCCTCATTTGTTATCGAATCGACTTAAAGCCAGATCGTCACATTGGCCGCTCTTCTCACTGAATCGGTTACATTTATCGTCTGCAAAGCTATGTCGCGTGCTGCGGTATGCGGAGACACTAAAAGCACCATAGTAGAACAAAGAAGAAGCTTCTAAGTTGAAGCAATAGCCAGTAAGATGTAGTACAATTCAAGTTTTAGTTGTCGATTATTCACATTTAACTGTCTTTGGTGGCTTGGACATGACCTAGGACCTTAATATTTTGAATGAAACGAGGACTAGCAGCCGCGGTGCACGGGAGAATGTGAAAAGTGTTCATGTGTAGTAAAAACCTAAGAAATCCGTCCGGTTTCGTAATTTGTTATCGAATCGACTTACAGCCAGATCGTCACATTGGCCGCTTTTCTCTCTGAGACGGTTACATTTATCGTCTGCAAAGCTATGTCGCGTGCTGCGGTATGCGGAGACACTAAAGGCACCATAGTAGAACACAGAAGAAGCTTCTAAGTTGAAGCAATGGCCAGTAAGAAGTAGTACAATTCAAGTTTTGGTTATCGATTATTGATTTTTAGCCGGCTTTGGTGCCTTGGACATGAGGTGGAACCTTACGTTTTTGCATGAAAGGAGGACTAGCAGCTGCGTTGCACGGGAGAATGTGAAAAGGGTTCATAAGTAGTAAAAACCTGAGAAATCCGTCCGTTTTCGTCATTTGTTATCGAATCGACTTGAAGCCAGATCGTCACATTGGCCGCTCTTCTCTCTGAAACGGTTACATTTATCGTCTGCAAAGCTATGTCGCGTGCTGCGGTATGCGGAGACACTAAAAGCACCATAGGAGAACACAGAAGAAGCTTCTAAGTTCAAGTAATAGCCAGTAAGAAGTAGTACAAATCAAGTTTTAGTTGTCGATTATTCACTTTTCTGCCGGCTTTGGTAGCTTAGACATGACCTAGGACCTTAAGGTTTTGCATGAAAGGAGGACTTGCAGCCGCGTTGCACGGGAGAATGTGAAAAGTGTTCATATGTAGTAAAAACCTGAGAAATCCGTCCGTTTTCGTCATTTGTTATCGAATCGACTTAAAGCCAGATCGTCACATTGGCCGCTTTTCTCTCTGAGACGGTTACATTTATCGTCTGCATAGCTATGTCGCGTGCTGCGGTATGCGGAGACACTAAAAGCACCATAGTAGAACACAGAAGAAGCTTCTAAGTGGAAGCAATAGCCAGTAAGAAGTAGTACAATTCAAGTTTTAGTTGTCGATTATTCACTTTTAGCCGGCTTTATTGGCTTGGACATGACCTAGTACCTTAAGATTTTGCATGAAAGGAGGACTAGCAGCCGCGTTGCACGGGAGAATGTGAAAAGGGTCCATATGTAGTAAAAACCTGAGAAATACGTCCGTTTTCGTCATTTGTTATCGAATCGACTTAAAGCCAGATCGTCACATTGGCCGCTTTTCTCTCTGAGACGGTTACATTTATCGTCTGCAAAGCTATGTCGCGTGCTGCGGTATGCGGAGACACTAAAAGCACCATAGTAGAACACAGAAGAAGCTTCTAAGTTGAAGCAATAACCAGTAAGAAGTAGTACAATTCAAGTTTTGGTTATCGATTATTGATTTTTAGCCGGCTTTGGTGCCTTGGACACGAGGTGGGACCTTAAGATTTTGCATGAAAGGAGGACTAGCAGCTGCGTTGCACGGTAGAATGTGAAAAGTGTTCATATGTAGTAAAAACCTGAGAAATCCGTCCGTTTTCGTCATTTGTTATCGAATCGACTTAAAGCCAGATCGTCACATTGGCCGCTTTTCTCTCTGAGACGGTTACATTTATCGTCTGCATAGCTATGTCGCGTGCTGCGGTATGCGGAGACACTAAAAGCACCATAGTAGAACACAGAAGAAGCTTCTAAGTCGAAGCAATAGCCAGTAAGAAGTAGTACAATTCAAGTTTTAGTTGTCGATTATTCACTTTTAGCCGGCTTTATTGGCTTGGACATGACCTAGTACCTTAAGATTTTGCATGAAAGGAGGACTAGCAGCCGCGTTGCACGGGAGAATGTGAAAAGGGTCCATATGTAGTAAAAACCTGAGAAATACGTCCGTTTTCGTCATTTGTTATCGAATCGACTTAAAGCCAGATCGCCACATTGGCCGCTTTTCTTTCTGAAACAGTTACATTTATCGTCTGCAAAGCTATGTCACGTGCTGCGGTATGCGGAGACACTAAAAGCACCATAATAGAACACAGAAGAAGCTCCTAAGTTGAAGCAATAGCCAGTAAGAAGTAGTACAATTCAAGTTTTAGTTGTCGATTATTCACTTTTTAGCCGGCTTTATTGGCTTGGACATGACCTAGTACATTAAGATTTTGCATGAAAGGAGGACTAGCAGCCGCGTTGCACGGGAGAATGTGAAAAGGGTTCATATGTAGTAAAAACCTGAGAAATACGTCCGTTTTCGTCATTTGTTATCGAATCGACTTAAGGCCAGATCGTCACATGGCCGCTTTTCTCTCTGAGACGGTTACATTTATCGTCTGCAAAGCTATGTCGCGTGCTGCGGTATGCGGAGACACTAAAAGCACCATAGTAGAACACAGAAGAAGCTTCTAGGTTGAAGCAATAGCCAGTAAGAAGCAGTACAATTCAAGTTTTTGTTATCGATAATTGATTTTTAGCCGGCTATTGTGCACTGGACATGAGGTGGAACCTTAAGATTTTGCATGAAAGGAGGACTAGCAGCCGCGTTGCACGGGAGAATGTGACAAGGATTCATATGTAGTAAAAACCTGAGAAATCCGTCCGTTATCCTCATTTGTTATCGAATCGACTTAAAGCCAGATCGTCACATTGGCCGCTCTTCTCACTGAATCGGTTACATTTATCGTCTGCAAAGATATGTCGCGTGCTGCGGTATGCGGAGACACTAAAAGCACCATAGTAGAACAAAGAAGAAGCTTCTAAGTTGAAGCAATAGCCAGTAAGATGTAGTACAATTCAAGTTTTAGTTGTCGATTATTCACATTTAACTGTCTTTGGTGGCTTGGACATGACCTAGGACCTTAATATTTTGAATGAAACGAGGACTAGCAGCCGCGGTGCACGGGAGAATGAGAAAAGTGTTCATATGTAGTAAAAACCTAAGAAATACGTCCGGTTTCGTAATTTGTTATCGAATCGACTTACAGCCAGATCGTCACATTGGCCGCTTTTCTCTCTGAGACGGTTACATTTATCGTCTGCAAAGCTATGTCGCGTGCTGCGGTATGCGGAGACACTAAAAGCACCATAGTAGAACAAAGAAGAAGCTTCTAAGTTGAAGCAATAACCAGTAAGAAGTAGTACAATTCAAGTTTTGGTTATCGATTATTGATTTTTAGCCGGCTTTGGTGCCTTGGACAAGAGGTGGGACCTTAAGATTTTGCATGAAAGGAGGACTAGCAGCTGCGTTGCACGGTAGAATGTGAAAAGTGTTCATATGTAGTAAAAACCTGAGAAATCCGTCGGTTTTCGTCATTTGATATCGAATCGACTTAATGCCAGATCGTCACATTGGCCGCTTTTTTCTCTGAGACGGTTACATTTATCGTCTGCAAAGCTATGTCGCGTGCTGCGGTATGCGGAGACACAAAAAGCACCATGGTAGAACACAGAAGAAGCTTCTAAGTTGAAGCAATAGCCATAAGAAGCAGTGCAATTCAAGTTTTGGTTATCGATTATTGATTTTTAGCCGGCTTTGGTGCCTTGGACATGAGGTGGAACCTTAAGATTTTGCATGGAACTAGGACTAGCAGCTGCGTTGCACGGGAGAATGTGAAAAGGGTTCATATGTAGTAAAAACCTGAGAAATCCGTCCGTTTTCGTCACTTGTTATCGAATCTACTTAAAGAGAGATCGTCACATTCGCCGCTCTTCTCTCTGAATCGGTTACATTTATCGTCTGCAAAGCTATGTCGCGTGCTGCGGTATGCGGAGACACTAGAAGCACCATAGTAGAACACAGAAGAAGCTTCTAAGTTGAAGCAATAGCCAGTAAGATGTAGTACAATTCAAGTTTTAGTTGTCGATTATTCACATTTTAGCCGCCTTTGGTGGCTCGGACATGACCTAGGACCTTAATATTTTGAATGAAAGGAGGACTAGCAGCCGCGGTGCACGGTAGAATGTGAAAAGTGTTCATATGTAGTTAAAACCTGAGAAATCCGTCCGTTTTCGTCATTTGATATCGAATCGACTTAATGCCAGATCGTCACATTGGCCGCTATTTTCTCTGAGACGGTTACATTTATCGTCTGCAAAGCTATGTCGCGTGCTGCGGTATGCGGAGACACTAAAAGCACCATGGTAGAACACAGAAGAAGCTTCTAAGTTGAAGCAATAGCCATAAGAAGCAGTGCAATTCAAGTTTTGGTTATCGATTATTGATTTTTAGCCGGCTTTGGTGCCTTGGACATGAGGTGGAACCTTAAGATTTCGCATGGAACTAGGACTAGCAGCTGCGTTGCACGGGAGAATGTGAAAAGGGTTCATATGTAGTAAAAACCTGAGAAATCTGTCCGGTTTCGTAATTTGTTATCGAATCGACTTAAAGCCAGATCGTCACATTGGCCGCTTTTCTCTCTGAGACGGTTACATTTATCGTCTGCAAAGCTATGTCGCGTGCTGCGGTATGCGGAGACACTAAACGCAGCATAGGAGAACACAGGAAAAGCTTCTAAGTTGAAGTAGTAGCCAGTAAGAAGTAGTACAATTCAAGTTTTAGTTGTCGATTATTCACTCTTCAGCCGGCTTTGGTTCCTTAGACATAACCTAGGACCTTAAGATTTTGCATGAAACGAGGACTTGCAGCCGCGTTGCACGGGAGAATGTGAAAAGTGTTCATATGTAGTAAAAACCTGAGAAATCCGTCCGTTTTCGTCATTTGTTATCGAATCGACTTAAAGCCAGATCGCCACATTAACCGCTTTTCTTTCTGAAACAGTTACATTTATCGTCTGCAAAGCTATGTCACGTGCTGCGGTATGCGGAGACACTAAAAGCACCATAGTAGAACACAGAAGAAGCTCCTAAGTTGAAGCAATAGCCAGTAAGAAGTAGTACAATTCAAGTTTTAGTTGTCGATTATTCACTTTTTAGCCGGCTTTATTGGCTTGGAAATGACCTAGTACATTAAGATTTTGCATGAAAGGAGGACTAGCAGCCGCGTTGCACGGGAGAATGTGAAAAGGGTTCATATGTAGTAAAAACCTGAGAAATACGTCCGTTTTCGTCATTTGTTATCCAATCGACTTAAGGCCAGATCGTCACGTTGCCGCTTTTCTCTCTGTGACCGTTACATTTATCGTCTGCAAAGCTATGTCGCGTGCTGCGGTATGCGGAGACACTAAAAGCACCATAGTAGAACACATAAGAAGCTTCTAAGTTGAGGCAATAGCCAGTAAGAAGCAGTACAATTCAAGTTTTGGTTATCAATAATTGATTTTTAGCCGGCTATTGTGCACTGGACATGAGGTGGAACCTTAAGATTTTGCATGAAAGGAGGACTAGCAGCCGCGTTGCACGGGAGAATGTGAAAAGTGTTCATATGTAGTAAAAACCTGAGAAATCCGTCCGTGTTCGTCATTTTTTATCGAATCGACTTAAAGCCAGATCGTCACATTGGCCGCTTTTCTCTCTGAGACGGTTACATTTATCGTCTGCAAAGCTATGTCGCGTGCTGCGGTATGCGGAGACACTAAAAGCACCATAGTAGAACACAGAAGAAGCTTCTAAGTTGAAGCAATAGCCTGTAAGAAGTAGTACAATTCAAGTTTTAGTTGTCCATTATTCGCTTTTTAGCCGGCTTTGGTGGCTTGGACATGACCTAGGACCTTAAGATTTTGCATGAAAGGAGGAGTAGCAGCCGCGTTGCACGGGAGAATGTGAAATTTTTTCATATGTAGTAAAAACCTGAGAAATCCGTCCGTGTTCGCCATTTGTTATCGAATCGACTTAAAGCCAGATCGTCACATTGGCCGCTCTTCTGTCGGAAACGGTTACATTTATCGTCTGAAAAGCTATGTCGCGTGCTGCGGTATGCGGAGACACTAAAAGCACCATAGTAGAACACAGAAGAAGCTTCTAAGTTGAAGCAATAGCCAGTAAGAAGTAGTACAATTCAAGTTTTAGTTGTCGATTATTCACTTTTTAGCCGGCTTTGGTGGCTTGGACATGACGTAGGACCTAAATAATTTGCATGAAAGGAGGACTAGCAGCCGCGTTGCACGGGAGAATGTGAAAAGTGTTCATATGTACTAAAATCCTGAGAAATCCGTCCGTGTTCGTCATTTGTTATCGAATCGACTTAAAGCCAGATCGTCACATTGGCCGCTCTTCTGTCTGAAACGGCTACATTTATCGTCTGCAAAACTATGTCGCTCGCTGCGGTATGTGGAGACACTAATAGCACAATAGTAGAACACAGAAGAAGCTTCTAAGTTGAAGTAATAGTCAGTAAGAAGTAGTACAATTCAAGTTTTAGTTGTCGATTATTCACTTTTTAACCGGCTTTGGTTGCTTGGACATGACCTAGGACCTTAAGATTTTGCATGAGACTAGGACTAGCAGCCGCGTTGCACGGGAGAATGAGAAAAGTTTTCATATGTAGTAAGAACCTGAGAAATCCGTCCGTTTTCGTCATTTGTTATTGAATCGACTTAAAGCCAAATCGTCACATTGGTCGCTTTTCTCTCTGAGACGGTTACATTTACCGTCTGCAAAGCTATGTCGCGTGCAGCGGTATGCGGAGACACTAAAAGCACCATAGTAGAACACTGAAGAAGCTTCTAAGTTGAAGCAATAGCCAGTAAGAAGCAGTACAATTCAAGTTTTGGTTATCGATTATTGATTTTTAGCCGGCTATGGTGCACTGGACATGAGGTGGAACCTTAAGATTTTGCATGAAAGGAGGACTAGCAGCCGCGTTGCACGGGAGAATGTGAAAAGGATTCATATGTAGTAAAAACCTGAGAAATCCGTCCGTTATCCTCATTTGTTATCCAATCGACTTAAAGCCAGATCGTCACATTGGCCGCTCTTCTCACTGAATCGGTTACATTTATCGTCTGCAAAGCTATGTCGCGTGCTGCGGTATGCGGAGACACTAAAAGCACCATAGTAGAACAGAGAAGAAGCTTCTAAGTTGAAGCAATAGTCAGTAAGAAGTAGTACAATTCAAGTTTTAGTTGTCGATTATTCACTTTTTAGCCGGCTTTGGTGGCTTGGACATGACCTAGGACCTTAAGATTTTGCATGAAAGGAGGACTAGCAGCCGCGTTGGACGGGAGAATGTGAAAAGTTTTCTTATGTAGTAAAATCCTGAGAAATCCGTCCGTTTTCTTCATTTGTTATCGAATCGACTTAAAGCCAAATCGTCACATTGGTCGCTTTTCTCTCTGAGACGGTTACATTTATCGTCTGCAAAGCTATGTCGCGTACTGCGGTATGCGGAGACACTAAAAGCACCATAGTAGAACACAGAAGAAGCTTCTAAGTTGAAGCAAAGCCAGTAAGAAGTAGTACAATTCAAGTTTTAGTTGTCGATTATTCACTTTTTAGCTGGCTTTGGTGGCTTGGACATGACCTAGGACCTTAAGATTTTGCATGAAAGGAGGACTAGCAGCCGCGTTGCACGGGAGAATGTGAAAAGTGTTCATATGTAGTAAAAACCGGAGAAATCCGTTTTCCTCATTTGTTATCGAATCGACTTAAAGCCAGATCGTCACATTGGCCGATTTTCTCTCTGAGACGGTTACATTTATCGTCTGCAAAGCTATGTCGCGTGCTGCGGTATGCGGAGACACTAAAAGCACCATAGTAGAACACAGAAGATGCTTCTAAGTTGAAGCAATAGCCAGTAAGAAGTAGTACAATTCAAGTTTTAGTTGTCGATTATTCACTTTTTAGCCGGCTTTGGTGGCTTGGACATGACCTAGGAACTTAAGATTTTGAATGAAAGGAGGACTAGCAGCCGCGTTGCACGGGAGAATGTGAAATGTGTTCATATGTAGCAAAAACCTGAGAAATCCGTCCGCTTTCGTCATTTGTTATCGAATCGACTTAAAGCCAGGTCGTCCCATTGGCCGCTCTTCTGTCTGAAACGGTTACATTTATCGTCTGCAAAGCTATGTCGCGTGCTGCGGTATGCGGAGACACTAAAAGCACCATAGTAGAACACAGAAGAAGCTTCTAAGTTGAAGCAATAGTCAGTAATAAGTAGTAAAATTCAAGTTTTAGTTGTCGATTATTCACTTTTTAGCCGGCTTTGGTTGCTTGGACATGACCTAGGACCTTAAGATTTTGCATGAGACTAGGACTAGCAGCCGCGTTGCACGGGAGAATGAGAAAAGTTTTCATATGTAGTAAGAACCTGAGAAATCCGTCCGTTTTCGTCATTTGTTATTGAATCGACTTAAAGCCAAATCGTCACATTGGTCGCTTTTCTCTCTGAGACGGTTACATTTACCGTCTGCAAAGCTATGTCGCGTGCAGCGGTATGCGGAGACACTAAAAGCACCATAGTAGAACACTGAAGAAGCTTCTAAGTTGAAGCAATAGCCAGTAAGAAGCAGTACAATTCAAGTTTTGGTTATCGATTATTGATTTTTAGCCGGCTATGGTGCACTGGACATGAGGTGGAACCTTAAGATTTTGCATGAAAGGAGGACTAGCAGCCGCGTTGCACGGGAGAATGTGAAAAGGATTCATATGTAGTAAAAACCTGAGAAATCCGTCCGTTATCCTCATTTGTTATCCAATCGACTTAAAGCCAGATCGTCACATTGGCCGCTCTTCTCACTGAATCGGTTACATTTATCGTCTGCAAAGCTATGTCGCGTGCTGCGGTATGCGGAGACACTAAAAGCACCATCGTATAACACAGAAGAAGCTTCTAAGTTGAAGCAATAGTCAGTAAGAAGTAGTACAATTCAAGTTTTAGTTGTCGATTATTCACTTTTTAGCCGGCTTTGGTGGCTTGGACATGACCTAGGACCTTAAGATTTTGCATGAAAGGAGGACTAGCAGCCGCGTTGGACGGGAGAATGTGAAAAGTTTTCATATGTAGTAAAATCCTGAGAAATCCGTCCGTTTTCTTCATTTGTTATCGAATCGACTTAAAGCCAAATCGTCACATTGGTCGCTTTTCTCTCTGAGACGGTTACATTTATCGTCTGCAAAGCTATGTCGCGTACTGCGGTATGCGGAGACACTAAAAGCACCATAGTAGAACACAGAAGAAGCTTCTAAGTTGAAGCAAAGCCAGTAAGAAGTAGTACAATTCAAGTTTTAGTTGTCGATTATTCACTTTTTAGCTGGCTTTGGTGGCTTGGACATGACCTAGGACCTTAAGATTTTGCATGAAAGGAGGACTAGCAGCCGCGTTGCACGGGAGAATGTGAAAAGTGTTCATATGTAGTAAAAACCTGAGAAATCCGTTTTCCTCATTTGTTATCGAATCGACTTAAAGCCAGATCGTCACATTGGCCGATTTTCTCTCTGAGACGGTTACATTTATCGTCTGCAAAGCTATGTCGCGTGCTGCGGTATGCGGAGACACTAAAAGCACCATAGTAGAACACAGAAAATGCTTCTAAGTTGAAGCAATAGCCAGTAAGAAGTAGTACAATTCAAGTTTTAGTTGTCGATTATTCACTTTTTAGCCGGCTTTGGTGGCTTGGACATGACCTAGGACCTTAAATTTTGCATGAGAGGAGGACTAGCAGCCGCGTTGCACGGGAGAATGTGAAATGTGTTCATATGTAGTAAAAACCTGAGAAATCCGTCCGTTTTCGTCATTTGTTATCGAATCGACTTAAAGCCAGGTCGTCACATTTGCCGCTCTTCTGTCTGAAACGGTTACATTTATCGTCTGCAAAGCTATGTCGCGTGCTGCGGTATGCGGAGACACTAAAACCACCATAGTAGAACACAGAAGATGCTTCTAAGATGAAGCAATAGTCAGTAATGAGTAGTAAAATTCAAGTTTTAGTTGTCGATTATTCACTTTTTAGCCGGCTTTGCTGGCTTGGACATGACCTAGGAACTTAAGATTTTGCATGAAAGGAGGACTAGCAGCCGCGTTGCACGGGAGAATGTGAAATGTGTTCATAAGTAGTAAAAATCTGAGAAATCCGTCCGTTTTCGTCATTTGTTATCGAATCGACTTAAAGAAAGATCGTCACATTGGCCGCTTTTCTCTCTGAGACGGTTACATTTATCGTCTGCAAAGCTATTTCGCGTGCTGCGGTATGCGGAGACACTAAAAGCACCGTAGTAGAACACAGAAGAAGCTTCTAAGTTGAAGCAATAGCCAGTAAGAAGTAGAACAATTCAAGTTTTAGGTATCGATTATTCACGTTTTAGCCTGCTTTGGTGGCTTGGACGTGACCTAGGACCTTAAAATTTTGCATGAGAGGAGGACTTGCAGCCGCGTTGCACGGGAGAATGTGAAAAGTGTTCATATGTAGTAAAAACCTGAGAAATCCGTCCGTTTTCGTCATTTGTTATCGAATCGACTTAAAGCCAGATCGTCACATTGGCCGCTTTTCTCTCTGAGACGGTTACATTTAACGTCTGCAAAGCTATGTCGCGTGCTGCGGTATGCGGAGACATTAAAAGCACCATAGTAGAACACAGAAGAAGCTTCTAAGTTGAAGCAATAGCCAGTAAGAAGTAGTACAATTCAAGTTTTAGTTGTCGATTATTCACTTTTTAGCCGGATTTGGTGGCTTGGACATGACCTAGGAACTTAAGATTATGCATGAAAGGAGGACTAGCAGCCGCGTTGCACGGGAGAATGTGAAAAGTGTTCATATATAGTAAAAACCTGAGAAATCCGTCCGTTTTCGTCATTTGTTATCGAATCGACTTAAAGCCAGAATGTCACGTTGGCCGCTCTTCTGTCTGAAACGGTTACATTTATCGTCTGCAAAGCTATGTCGCGTGCTGCGGTATGCGGAGACACTAAAAGCACCATAGTAGAACACAGAAGAAGCTTCTAAGTTGAAGCAATAGCCAGTAAGAAGTAGTACAATTCAAGTTTTAGTTGTCGATTATTCACATTTTAGCCGCCTTTGGTGGCTTGGACATGACCTAGGACCTTAATATTTTGAATGAAAGGAGGACTAGCAGCCGCGGTGCACGGGAGAATGAGAAAAGTGTTCATATGTACTAAAAACCTAAGAAATCCGTCCGGGTTCGTAATTTGTTATCGAATCGACTTAAAGCCAGATCGTCACATTGGCCGCTTTTCTCTCTGAGACGGTTACATTTATCGTCTGCAAAGCTATGTCGCGTGCTGCGGTATGCGGCGACACTAAAAGCACCATAGTAGAACACAGAAGAAGCTCCTAAGTTGAAGCAATAGCCAGTAAGAAGTAGTACAATTCAAGTTTTAGTTGTCGATTATTCACTTTTCAGCCGGCTTTGGTGGCTTAGACATAACCTAGGACCTTACGATTTTGCATGAAACGAGGACTTGCAGCCGCGTTGCACGGGAGAATGTGAAAAGTGTTCATATGTAGTAAAAACCTGAGAAATCCGTCCGTTTTCGTCATTTGTTATCGAATCGACTTAAAGCCAGATCGCCACATTGGCCGCTTTTCTTTCTGAAACAGTTACATTTATCGTCTGCAAAGCTATGTCACGTGCTGCGGTATGCGGAGACACTAAAAGCACCATAGTAGAACACAGAAGAAGCTCCTAAGTTGAAGCAATGGCCAGTAAGAAGTAGTACAATTCAAGTTTTAGTTGTCGATTATTCACTTTTTAGCCGGCTTTATTGGCTTGGACATGACCTAGTACATTAAGATTTTGCATGAAAGGAGGACTAGCAGCCGCGTTGCACGGGAGAATGTGAAAAGGGTTCATATGTAGTAAAAACCTGAGAAATACGTCCGTTTTCGTCATTTGTTATCGAATCGACTTAAAGCCAGATCCTCATATTGGCCGCTCTTCTGTCTGAAACGGTTACATTTATCGTCTGCAAAACTATGTCGCTCGCTGCGGTATGCGGAGACACTAATAGCACCATAGTAGAACACAGAAGAAGCTTCTAAGTTGAAGCAATAGTCAGTAAGAAGTAGTACAATTCAAGTTTTAGTTGTCGATTATTCACTTTTTAGCCGGCTTTGGTGGCTTGGACATGACCTAGGACCTTAAGATTTTGCATGAGACTAGGACTAGCAGCCGCGTTGCACGGGAGAATGTGAAAAGTGTTCATATGTGGTAAAAACCTGAAAAATCCGTCCGTTTTCCTCATTTGTTATCGAATCCACTTAAAGCCGGATCGTCACATTGGCCGCTCTTCTCACTGAATCGGTTACATTTATCGTCAGCAAATCTATGTCGCGTGCTGCGGTATGCGGAGACACTAAAAGCACCGTAGTAGAACACTGAAGAAGCTTCTAAGTTGAAGCAATAGTCAGTAAGAAGTAGTACAATTCAAGTTTTAGTTGTCGATTATTCACTTTTTAGCCGGCTTTGGTGGCTTGGACATGACCTAGGACCTTAAGATTTTGCATGAAAGGAGGACTAGCAGCCGCGTTGCACGGGAGAATGTGAAAAGTTTTCATATGTAGTAAAATCCTGAGAAATCCGTCCGTTTTCTTCATTTGTTATCGAATCGACTTAAAGCCAAATCGTCACATTGGTCGCTTTTCTCTCTGAGACGGTTACATTTATCGTCTGCAAAGCTATTTCGCGTGCTGCGGTATGCGGAGACACTAAAAGCACCGTAGTAGAACACAGAAGAAGCTTCTAAGTTGAAGCAATAGCCAGTAAGAAGTAGAACAATTCAAGTTTTAGGTATCGATTATTCACGTTTTAGCCTGCTTTGGTGGCTTGGACGTGACCTAGGACCTTAAAATTTTGCATGAGAGGAGGACTTGCAGCCGCGTTGCACGGGAGAATGTGAAAAGTGTTCATATGTAGTAAAAACCTGAGAAATCCGTCCGTTTTCGTCATTTGTTATCGAATCGACTTAAAGCCAGATCGTCACATTGGCCGCTTTTCTCTCTGAGACGGTTACATTTAACGTCTGCAAAGCTATGTCGCGTGCTGCGGTATGCGGAGACATTAAAAGCACCATAGTAGAACACAGAAGAAGCTTCTAAGTTGAAGCAATAGCCAGTAAGAAGTAGTACAATTCAAGTTTTAGTTGTCGATTATTCACTTTTTAGCCGGATTTGGTGGCTTGGACATGACCTAGGAACTTAAGATTATGCATGAAAGGAGGACTAGCAGCCGCGTTGCACGGGAGAATGTGAAAAGTGTTCATATATAGTAAAAACCTGAGAAATCCGTCCGTTTTCGTCATTTGTTATCGAATCGACTTAAAGCCAGAATGTCACGTTGGCCGCTCTTCTGTCTGAAACGGTTACATTTATCGTCTGCAAAGCTATGTCGCGTGCTGCGGTATGCGGAGACACTAAAAGCACCATAGTAGAACACAGAAGAAGCTTCTAAGTTGAAGCAATAGCCAGTAAGAAGTAGTACAATTCAAGTTTTAGTTGTCGATTATTCACATTTTAGCCGCCTTTGGTGGCTTGGACATGACCTAGGACCTTAATATTTTGAATGAAAAGAGGACTAGCAGCCGCGGTGCACGGGAGAATGAGAAAAGTGTTCATATGTACTAAAAACCTAAGAAATCCGTCCGGGTTCGTAATTTGTTATCGAATCGACTTAAAGCCAGATCGTCACATTGGCCGCTTTTCTCTCTGAGACGGTTACATTTATCGTCTGCAAAGCTATGTCGCGTGCTGCGGTATGCGGCGACACTAAAAGCAGCATAGGAGAACACAGAAGAAGCTCCTAAGTTGAAGCAATAGCCAGTAAGAAGTAGTACAATTCAAGTTTTAGTTGTCGATTATTCACTTTTCAGCCGGCTTTGGTGGCTTAGACATAACCTAGGACCTTACGATTTTGCATGAAACGAGGACTTGCAGCCGCGTTGCACGGGAGAATGTGAAAAGTGTTCATATGTAGTAAAAACCTGAGAAATCCGTCCGTTTTCGTCATTTGTTATCGAATCGACTTAAAGCCAGATCGCCACATTGGCCGCTTTTCTTTCTGAAACAGTTACATTTATCGTCTGCAAAGCTATGTCACGTGCTGCGGTATGCGGAGACACTAAAAGCACCATAGTAGAACACAGAAGAAGCTCCTAAGTTGAAGCAATGGCCAGTAAGAAGTAGTACAATTCAAGTTTTAGTTGTCGATTATTCACTTTTTAGCCGGCTTTATTGGCTTGGAGATGACCTAGTACATTAAGATTTTGCATGAAAGGAGGACTAGCAGCCGCGTTGCACGGGAGAATGTGAAAAGGGTTCATATGTAGTAAAAACCTGAGAAATACGTCCGTTTTCGTCATTTGTTATCGAATCGACTTAAAGCCAGATCCTCATATTGGCCGCTCTTCTGTCTGAAACGGTTACATTTATCGTCTGCAAAACTATGTCGCTCGCTGCGGTATGCGGAGACACTAATAGCACCATAGTAGAACACAGAAGAAGCTTCTAAGTTGAAGTAATAGTCAGTAAGAAGTAGTACAATTCAAGTTTTAGTTGTCGATTATTCACTTTTTAGCCGGCTTTGGTGGCTTGGACATGACCTAGGACCTTAAGATTTTGCATGAGACTAGGACTAGCAGCCGCGTTGCACGGGAGAATGTGAAAAGTGTTCATATGTGGTAAAAACCTGAAAAATCCGTCCGTTTTCCTCATTTGTTATCGAATCCACTTAAAGCCGGATCGTCACATTGGCCGCTCTTCTCACTGAATCGGTTACATTTATCGTCAGCAAATCTATGTCGCGTGCTGCGGTATGCGGAGACACTAAAAGCACCATAGTAGAACACAGAAGAAGCTTCTAAGTTGAAGCAATAGCCAGTAAGAAGTAGTACAATTCAAGTTTTAGTTGTCGATTATTCACTTTTTAGCCGGCTTTGGTGGCTTGGACATGACGTAGGACCTAAATAATTTGCATGAAAGGAGGACTAGCAGCCGCGTTACACGGGAGAATGTGAAAAGTGTTCATATGTACTAAAATCCTGAGAAATCCGTCCGTTTTCCTCATTTGTTATCCAATCGACTTAAAGCCAGATCGTCACATTGGCCGCTTTTCTCTCCGAGACGGTTACATTTATCGTCTGCAAAGCTATGTCGCGTGCTGCGGTATGCGGTGACACTAAAAGCAGCATAGGAGAACACAGAAGAAGCTCCTAAGTTGAAGCAATAGCCAGTAAGAAGTAGTACAATTCAAGTTTTAGTTGTCGATTATTCACTTTTCAGCCGGCTTTGGTGGCTTAGACATAACCTAGGACCTTACGATTTTGCATGAAACGAGGACTTGCAGCCGCGTTGCACGGGAGAATGTGAAAAGTGTGCATATGTAGTAAAAACCTGAGATATCCGTCCATTTTCGTCATTTGTTATCGAATCGACTTAAAGCCAGATCGCCACATTGGCCGCTTTTCTTTCTGAAACAGTTACATTTATCGTCTGCAAAGCTATGTCACGTGCTGCGGTATGCGGAGACACTAAAAGCACCATAGTAGAACACAGAAGAAGCTCCTAAGTTGAAGCAATAGCCAGTAAGAAGTAGTACAATTCAAGTTTTAGTTGTCGATTATTCACTTTTTAGCCGGCTTTATTGGCTTGGACATGACCTAGTACATTAAGATTTTGCATGAAAGGAGGACTAGCAGCCGCGTTGCACGGGAGAATGTGAAAAGGGTTCATATGTAGTAAAAACCTGAGAAATACGTCCGTTTTCGTCATTTGTTATCGAATCGACTTAAAGCCAGATCGTCACATTGGCCGCTCTTCTGTCTGAAACGGTTACATTTATCGTCTGCAAAACTGTGTCGCTCGCTGCGGTATGCGGAGACACTAATAGCACCATAGTAGAACACAGAAGAAGCTTCTAAGTTGAAGTAATAGTCAGTAAGAAGTAGTACAATTCAAGTTTTAGTTGTCGATTATTCACTTTTTAGCCGGCTTTGGTGGCTTGGACATGACCTAGGACCATAAGATTTTGCATGAGACTAGGACTAGCAGCCGCGTTGCACGGGAGAATGTGAAAAGTGTTCATATGTGGTAAAAACCTGAGAAATCCGACCGTTTTCCTCATTTGTTATCGAATCCACTTAAAGCCGGATCGTCACATTGGCCACTCTTCTCACTGAATCGGTTACATTTATCGTCTGCAAATCTATGTCGCGTGCTGCGGTATGCGGAGACACTAAAAGCACCATAGTAGAACACAGAAGAAGCTTCTAAGTTGAAGCAATAGCCAGTAAGATGTAGTACAATTCAAGTTTTAGTTGTCGATTATTCACTTTTTAGCCGGCTTTATTGGCTTGGACATGTCCTAGTACATTAAGATTTTGCATGAAAGGAGGACTAGCAGCCGCGTTGCACGGGAGAATGTGAAAAGGGTTCATATGTAGTAAAAACCTGAGAAATACGTCCGTTTTCGTCATTTGTTATCGAATCGACTTAAAGAAAGATCGTCACATTGGCCGCTTTTCTCTCTGAGACGGTTACATTTATCGTCTGCAAGGCTATTTCGCGTGCTGCGGTATGCGGAGACACTAAAAGCACCGTAGTAGAACACAGAAGAAGCTTCTAAGTTGAAGCAATAGCCAGTAAGAAGCAGTACAATTCAAGTTTTGGTTATAGATTATTGATTTTTAGCCGGCTATGGTGCACTGGACATGAGGTGGAACCTTAAGATTTTGCATGAAAGGGGGACTAGCAGCCGCGTTGCACGGGAGAATGTGAAAAGGATTCATATGTAGTAAAAACCTGAGAAATCCGTCCGTTTTCCTCATTTGTTATCCAATCGACTTAAAGCCAGATCGTCACATTGGCCGCTCTTCTCACTGAATCGGTTGTATTTATCGTCTGCAAAGCTATGTCGCGTGCTGCGGTATGTGGAGACACTAAAAGCACCATAGTAGAACACAGAAGAAGCTCCTAAGTTGAAGCAATAGCCAGTAAGAAGTAGTAAAATTCAAGTTTTAGTTGTCGATTATTCAGTTTTTAGCCGGCTTTATTGGCTTGGACATGACCTAGTACATTAAGATTTTGCATGAAAGGAGGACTAGCAGCCGCGTTGCACGGGAGAATGTGAAAAGGGTTCATATGTAGTAAAAACCTGAGAAATACGTCCACTTTCGTCATTTGTTATCGAATCGACTTAAAGCCAGATCGTCACATTGGCCGATCTTCTGTCTGAAACGGTTACATTTATCGTCTGCAAAACTATGTCGCTCGCTGCGGTATGCGGAGACACTAATAGCACCATAGTAGAACACAGAAGAAGCTTCTAAGTTGAAGTAATAGTCAGTAAGAAGTAGTACAATTCAAGTTTTAGTTGTCGATTATTCACTTTTTTGCCGGCTTTGGTGGCTTGGACATGACCTAGGACCTTAAGATTTTGCATGAGACTAGGAATAGCAGCCGCGTTGCACGGGAGAATGTGAAAAGTGTTCATATGTGGTAAAAACCTGAGAAATCCGTCCGTTTTCCTCATTTGTTATCGAATCCACTTAAAGCCGGATCGTCACATTGGCCACTCTTCTCACTGAATCGGTTACATTTATCGTCTGCAAATCTATGTCTCGTGCTGCGGTATGCGGAGACACTAAAAGCACCATAGTAGAACACAGAAGAAGCTTCTAAGTTGAAGCAATAGCCAGTAAGAAGTAGTACAATTCAAGTTTTAGTTGTCGATTATTCACTTTTTAGCCGGCTTTATTGGCTTGGACATGTCCTAGTACATTAAGATTTTGCATGAAAGGAGGACTAGCAGCCGCGTTGCACGGGAGAATGTGAAAAGGGTTCATATGTAGTAAAAACCTGAGAAATACGTCCGTTTTCGTCATTTGTTATCGAATCGACTTAAAGAAAGATCGTCACATTGGCCGCTTTTCTCTCTGAGACGGTTACATTTATCGTCTGCAAAGCTATTTCGCGTGCTGCGGTATGCGGAGACACTAAAAGCACCGTAGTAGAACACAGAAGAAACTTCTAAGTTGAAGCAATAGCCAGTAAGAAGTAGAACAATTCAAGTTTTAGGTATCGATTATTCACGTTTTAGCCTGCTTTGGTGGCTTGGACGTGACCTAGGTCCTTAAGATTTTGCATGAGAGGAGGACTTGCAGCCGCGTTGCACGGGAGAATGTGAAAAGTGTTCATATGTAGTAAAAACCTGAGAAATCCGTCCGTTTTCGTTATTTGTTATCGAATCGACTTAAAGCCAGATCGTCACATTGGCCGCTCTTCTGTCTGAAACGGTTACATTTATCGTCTGCAAAACTATGTCGCTCGCTGCGGTATGCGGAGACACTAATAGCACCATAGTAGAACACAGAAGAAGCTTCTAAGTTGAAGAAATAGTCAGTAAGAAGTAGTACAATTCAAGTTTTAGTTGTCCATTATTCACTTTTCAGCCGGCTTTGGTGGCTTAGACATAACCTAGGACCTTACGATTTTGCATGAAACGAGGACTTGCAGCCGCGTTGCACGGGAGAATGTGAAAAGTGTTCATATGTAGTAAAAACCTGAGAAATCCGTCCGTTTTCGTCATTTGTTATCGAATCGACTTAAAGCCAGATCGCCACATTGGCCGCTTTTCTTTCTGAAACAGTTACATTTATCGTCTGCAAAGCTATGTCACGTGCTGCGGTATGCGGAGACACTAAAAGCACCATAGTAGAACACAGAAGAAGCTCCTAAGTTGAAGCAATGGCCAGTAAAAAGTAGTACAATTCAAGTTTTAGTTGTCGATTATTCACTTTTTAGCCGGCTTTATTGGCTTGGACATGACCTAGTACATTAAGATTTTGCATGAAAGGAGGACTAGCAGCCACGTTGCACGGGAGAATGTGAAAAGGGTTCATATGTAGTAAAAACCTGAGAAATACATCCGTTTTCGTCATCTGTTATCGAATCGACTTAAAGCCAGATCGTCACATTGGCCCCTCCTCTGTCTGAAACGGTTACATTTATCGTCTGCAAAACTATGTCGCTCGCTGCGGTATGCGGAGACACTAATAGCACCATAGTAGAACACAGAAGAAGCTTCTAAGTTGAAGTAATAGTCAGTAAGAAGTAGTACAATTCAAGTTTTAGTTGTCGATTATTCAGTTTTTAGCCGGCTTTGGTGGCTTGGACATGACCTAGGACCTTAAGATTTTGCATGAGACTAGGACTAGCAGCCGCGTTGCACGGGAGAATGTGAAAAGTGTTCATATGTGGTAAAAACCTGAAAATTCCGTCCGTTTTCCTCATTTGTTATCGAATCCACTTAAAGCCGGATCGTCACATTGGCCGCTCTTCTCACTGAATCGGTTACATTTATCGTCTGCAAATCTATGTCGCGTGCTGCGGTATGCGGAGACACTAAAAGCACCATAGTAGAACACAGAAGAAGCTTCTAAGTTGAAGCAATAGCCAGTAAGAAGTAGTACAATTCAAGTTTTAGTTGTCGATTATTCACTTTTTAGCCGGCTTTGGTGGCTTGGACATGACGTAGGACCTAAATAATTTGCATGAAAGGAGGACTAGCAGCCGCGTTACACGGGAGAATGTGAAAAGTGTTCATCTGTACTAAAATCCTGAGAAATCCGTCCGTTTTCCTCATTTGTTATCCAATCGACTTAAAGCCAGATCGTCACATTGGCCGCTTTTCTCTCTGAGACGGTTACATTTATCGTCTGCAAAGCTATGTCGCGTGCTGCGGTATGCGGTGACACTAAAAGCTGCATAGGAGAACACAGAAGAAGCTTCTAAGTTGAAGCAATAGCCAGTAAGAAGTAGTACAATTCAAGTTTTAGTTGTCGATTATTCACTTTTCAGCCGGCTTTGGTGGCTTAGACATAACCTAGGACCTTACGATTTTGCATGAAACGAGGACTTGCAGCCGCGTTGCACGGGAGAATGTGAAAAGTGTTCATATGTAGTAAGAACCTGAGATATCCGTCCATTTTCGTCATTTGTTATCGAATCGACTTAAAGCCAGATCGCCACATTGGCCGCTTTTCTTTCTGAAACAGTTACATTTATCGTCTGCAAAGCTATGTCACGTGCTGCGGTATGCGGAGACACTAAAAGCACCATAGTAGAACACAGAAGAAGCTCCTAAGTTGAAGCAATAGCCAGTAAGAAGTAGTACAATTCAAGTTTTAGTTGTCGATTATTCACTTTTAGCCGGCTTTATTGGCTTGGACATGACCTAGTACATTAAGATTTTGCATGAAAGGAGGACTAGCAGCCGCGTTGCACGGGAGAATGTGAAAAGGGTTCATATGTAGTAAAAACCTGAGAAATACGTCCGTTTTCGTCATTTGTTATCGAATCGACTTAAAGCCAGATCGTCACATTGGCCGCTCTTCTGTCTGAAACGGTTACATTTATCGTCTGCAAAACTATGTCGCTCGCTGCGGTATGCGGAGACACTAACAGCACCATAGTAGAACACAGAAGAAGCTTCTAAGTTGAAGTAATAGTCAGTAAGAGGTAGTACAATTCAAGTTTTAGTTGTCGATTATTCACTTTTTAGCCGGCTTTGGTGGCTTGGACATGACCTAGGACCATAAGATTTTGCATGAGACTAGGACTAGCAGCCGCGTTGCACGGGAGAATGTGAAAAGTGTTCATATGTGGTAAAAACCTGAGAAATCCGTCCGTTTTCCTCATTTGTTATCGAATCCACTTAAAGCCGGATCGTCACATTGGCCGCTCTTCTCACTGAATCGGTTACATTTACGTCTGCAAATCTATGTCGCGTGCTGCGGTATGCGGAGACACTAAAAGCACCATAGTAGAACACAGAAGAAGCTTCTAAGTTGAAGCAATAGCCAGTAAGAAGTAGTACAGTTCTAGTTTTAGTTGTCGATTATTCACTTTTTAGCCGGCTTTATTGGCTTGGACATGTCCTAGTACATTAAGATTTTGCATGAAAGGAGGACTAGCAGCCGCGTTGCACGGGAGAATGTGAAAAGGGTTCATATGTAGTAAAAACCTGAGAAATACGTCCGTTTTCGTCATTTGTTATCGAATCGACTTAAAGAAAGATCGCCACATTGGCCGCTTTTCTCTCTGAGACGGTTACATTTATCGTCTGCAAAGCTATTTCGCGTGCTGCGGTATGCGGAGACACTAAAAGCACCGTAGTAGAACACAGAAGAAACTTCTAAGTTGAAGCAATAGCCAGTAAAAAGTAGAACAATTCAAGTTTTAGGTATCGATTATTCACGTTTTAGCCTGCTTTGGTGGCTTGGACGTGACCTAGGACCTTACGATTTTGCATGAAAGGAGGACTTGCAGCCGCGTTGCACGGGAGAATGTAAAAAGTGTTCATATGTAGTAAAAACCTGAGAAATCCGTCCGTTTTCGTCGTTTGTTATCGAATCGACTTAAAGCCAGATCGTCACATTGGCCGCTCTTCTGTCTGAAACGGTTACATTTATCGTCTGCAAAACTATGTCGCTCGCTGCGGTATGCGGAGACACTAATAGCACCATAGTAGAACACAGAAGAAGCTTCTAAGTTGAAGTAATAGTCAGTAAGAAGTAGTACAATTCAAGTTTTAGTTGTCGATTATTCAGTTTTTAGCCGGCTTTGGTGGCTTGGACATGACCTAGGACCTTAAGATTTTGCATGAGACTAGGACTAGCAGCCGCGTTGCACGGGAGAATGTGAAAAGTTTTCATATGTAGTAAAAACCTGAGAAATCCGTTCGTTTTCGTCATTTGTTATTGAATCGACTTAAAGCCAAATCGTCACATTGGTCGCTTTTCTCTCTGAGACGGTTACATTTATCGTCTGCAAAACTATGTCGCGTGCAGCGGTATGCGGAGACACTAAAAGCACCATAGTAAAACACAGAAGAAGCTTCTAATTTGAAGCAATAGCCAGTAAGAAGCAGTACAATTCAAGTTTTGGTTATAGATTATTGATTTTTAGCCGGCTATGGTGCACTGGACATGAGGTGGAACCTTAAGATTTTGCATGAAAGGAGGACTAGCAGCCGCGTTGCACGGGAGAATGTGAAAAGGATTCATATGTAGTAAAAACCTGAGAAATCCGTCCGTTTTCCTCATTTGTTATCCAATCGACTTAAAGCCAGATCGTCACATTGGCCGCTCTTCTCACTGAATCGGTTGTATTTATCGTCTGCAAAGCTATGTCGCGTGCTGCGGTATGCGGAGACACTAAAAGCACCATAGTAGAACACAGAAGAAGCTCCTAAGTTGAAGCAATAGCCAGTAAGAAGTAGTACAATTCAAGTTTTAGTTGTCGATTATTCACTTTTTAGCCGGCTTTATTGGCTTGGACATGACCTAGTACATTAAGATTTTGCATGAAAGGAGGACTAGCAGCCGCGTTGCACGGGAGAATGTGAAAAGGGTTCATATGTAGTAAAAACCTGAGAAATACGTCCGTTTTCGTCATTTGTTATCGAATCGACTTAAAGCCAGATCGTCACATTGGCCGCTCTTCTCACTGAATCGGTTACATTTATCGTCTGCAAATCTATGTCGCGTGCTGCGGTATGCGGAGACACTAAAAGCACCATAGTAGAACACAGAAGAAGCTTCTAAGTTGAAGCAATAGCCAGTAAGAAGTAGTACAATTCAAGTTTTAGTTGTCTATTATTCACTTTTTAGCCGGCTTTATTGGCTTGGACATGTCCTAGTACATTAAGATTTTGCATGAAAGGAGGACTAGCAGCCGCGTTGCACGGGAGAATGTGAAAAGGGTTCATATGTAGTAAAAACCTGAGAAATACGTCCGTTTTCGTCATTTGTTATCGAATCGACTTAAAGAAAGATCGTCACATTGGCCGCTTTTCTCTCTGAGGCGGTTACATTTATCGTCTGCAAAGCTATTTCGCGTGCTGCGGTATGCGGAGACACTAAAAGCACCGTAGTAGAACACAGAAGAAGCTTCTAAGTTGAAGCAATAGCCAGTAAGAAGTAGAACAATTCAAGTTTTAGGTATCGATTGTTCACGTTTTAGCCTGCTTTGGTGGCTTGGACGTGACCTAGGACCTTAAGATTTTGCATGAGAGGAGGACTTGCAGCCGCGTTGCACGGGAGAATGTGAAAAGTGTTCATATGTAGTAAAAACCTGAGAAATCCGTCCGTTTTCGTCATTTGTTATCGAATCGACTTAAAGCCAGATCGTCACATTGGCCGCTCTTCTGTCTGAAACGGTTACATTTATCGTCTGCAAAACTATGTCGCTCGCTGCGGTATGCGGAGACACTAATAGCACCATAGTAGAACACAGAAGAAGCTTCTAAGTTGAAGTAATAGTCAGTAAGAAGTAGTACAATTCAAGTTTTAGTTGTCGATTATTCACTTTTTAGCTGGCTTTGGTGGCTTGGACATGACCTAGGACCTTAAGATTTTGCATGAGACTAGGACTTGCAGCCGCGTTGCACGGGAGAATGTGAAAAGTGTTCATATGTTGTAAAAACCTGAGAAATCCGTCCGTTTTCGTCATTTGTTATTGAATCGACTTAAAGCCAAATCGTCACATTGGTCGCTTTTCTCTCTGAGACGGTTACATTTATCGTCTGCAAAGCTATGTCGCGTGCAGCGGTATGTGGAGACACTAAAAGCACCATAGTAGAACACAGAAGAAGCTTCTAAGTTGAAGCAATAGCCAGTAAGAAGCAGTACAATTCAAGTTTTGGTTATAGATTATTGATTTTTAGCCGGCTATGGTGCACTGGACATGAGGTGGAACCTTAAGATTTTGCATGAAAGGAGGACTAGCAGCCGCGTTGCACGGGAGAATGTGAAAAGGATTCATATGTAGTAAAAACCTGAGAAATCCGTCCGTTTTCCTCATTTGTTATCCAATCGACTTAAAGCCAGATCGTCACATTGGCCGCTCTTCTCTCTGAATCGGTTGTATTTATCGTCTGCAAAGCTATGTCGCGTGCTGCGGTATGCGGAGACACTAAAAGCACCATAGTAGAACACAGAAGAAGCTCCTAAGTTGAAGCAATAGCCAGTAAGAAGTAGTACAATTCAAGTTTTAGTTGTCGATTATTCACTTTTTAGCCGGCTTTATTGGCTTGGACATGACCTAGTACATTAAGATTTTGCATGAAAGGAGGACTAGCAGCCGCGTTGCACGGGAGAATGTGAAAAGGGTTCATATGTAGTAAAAACCTGAGAAATACGTCCGTTTTCGTCATTTGTTATCGAATCGACTTAAAGCCAGATCGTCACATTGGCCGCTCTTCTGTCTGAAACGGTTACATTTATCGTCTGCAAAACTATGTCGCTCGCTGCGGTATGCGGAGACACTAATAGCACCATAGTAGAACACAGAAGAAGCTTCTAAGTTGAAGTAATAGTCAGTAAGAAGTAGTACAATTCAAGTTTTAGTTGTCGATTATTCACTTTCTAGCCGGCTTTGGTGGCTTGGACATGACCTAGGACCTTAAGATTTTGCATGAGACTAGGACTAGCAGCCGCGTTGCACGGGAGAATGTGAAAAGTGTTCATATGTGGTAAAAACCTGAGAAATCCGTCCGTTTTCCTCATTTGTTATCGAATCCACTTAAAGCCGGATCGTCACATTGGCCGCTCTTCTCACTGAATCGGTTACATTTATCGTCTGCAAATCTATGTCGCGTGCTGCGGTATGCGGAGACACTAAAAGCACCATAGTAGAACACAGAAGAAGCTTCTAAGTTGAAGCAATAGCCAGTAAGAAGTAGTACAATTCAAGTTTTAGTTGTCGATTATTCACTTTTTACCCTTCTTTGGTGGCTTGGACATGACGTAGGACCTAAATAATTTGCATGAAAGGAGGACTAGCAGCCGCGTTGCACGGGAGAATGTGAAAAGTGTTCATATGTACTAAAATCCTGAGAAATCCGTCCGTTTTCCTCATTTGTTATCCAATCGACTTAAAGCCAGATCGTCACATTGGCCGCTTTTCTCTCTGAGACGGTTACATTTATCGTCTGCAAAGCTATTTCGCGTGCTGCGGAATGCGGAGACACTAAAAGCACCGTAGTAGAACACAGAAGAAGCTTCAAAGTTGAAGCAATAGCCAGTAAGAAGTAGAACAATTCAAGTTTTAGGTATCGATTATTCACGTTTTAGCCTGCTTTGGTGGCTTGGACGTGACCTAGGACCTTAAGATTTTGCATGAGAGGAGGACTTGCAGCCGCGTTGCACGGGAGAATGTGAAAAGTGTTCATATGTAGTAAAAACCTGAGAAATCCGTCCGTTTTCGTCATTTGTTATCGAATCGACTTAAAGCCAGATCGTCACATTGGCCGCTCTTCTGTCTGAAACGGTTACATTTATCGTCTGCAAAACTATGTCGCTCGCTGCGGTATGCGGAGACACTAATAGCACCATAGTAGAACACAGAAGAAGCTTCTAAGTTGAAGTAATAGTCAGTAAGAAGTAGTACATTTCAAGTTTTAGTTGTCGATTATTCACTTTTTAGCCGGCTTTGGTGGCTTGGACATGACCTAGGACCTTAAGATTTTGCATGAGACTAGGACTAGCAGCCGCGTTGCACGGGAGAATGTGAAAAGTTTTCATATGTAGTAAAAACCTGAGAAATCCGTCCGTTTTCGTCATTTGTTATTGAATCGACTTAAAGCCAAATCGTCACATTGGTCGCTTTTCTCTCTGAGACGGTTACATTTATCGTCTGCAAAGCTATGTCGCGTGCAGCGGTATGCGGAGACACTAAAAGCACCATAGTAGAAAACAGAAGAAGCTTCTAAGTTGAAGCAATAGCCAGTAAGAAGCAGTACAATTCAAGTTTTGGTTATAGATTATTGATTTTTAGCCGGCTATGGTGCACTGGACATGAGGTGGAACCTTAAGATTTTGCATGAAAGGAGGACAAGCAGCCGCGTTGCACGGCAGAATGTGAAAAGGATTCATATGTAGTAAAAACCTGAGAAATCCGTCCGTTTTCGTCATTTGTTATCGAATCGACTTAAAGCCAGATCGCCACATTGGCCGCTTTTCTTTCTGAAACAGTTACATTTATCGTCTGCAAAGCTATGTCGCGTGCTGCGGTATGCGGAGACACTAAAAGCACCATAGTAGAACACAGAAGAAGCTCCTAAGTTGAAGCAATAGCCAGTAAGAAGTAGTACAATTCAAGTTTTAGTTATCGATTATTCACTTTTTGGCCGGCTTTATTGGCTTGGACATGACCTAGTACATTAAGATTTTGCATGAAAGGAGGACTAGCAGCCGCGTTGCACGGGAGAATGTGAAAAGGGTTCATATGTAGTAAAAACCTGAGAAATACGTCCGTTTTCGTCATTTGTTATCGAATCGACTTAAAGCCAGATCGTCACATTGGCCGCTCTTCTGTCTGAAACGGTTACATTTATCGTCTGCAAAACTATGTCGCTCGCTGCGGTATGCGGAGACACTAATAGCACCATAGTAGAACACAGAAGAAGCTTCTAAGTTGAAGTAATAGTCAGTAAGAAGTAGTACAATTCAAGTTTTAGTTGTCGATTATTCACTTTTTAGCCGGGTTTGGTGGCTTGGACATGACCTAGGACCTTAAGATTTTGCATGAGACTAGGACTAGCAGCCGCGTTGCACGGGAGAATGTGAAAAGTGTTCATATGTGGTAAAAACCTGAGAAATCCGTCCGTTTTCCTCATTTGTTATCGAATCCACTTATAGCCGGATCGTCACATTGGCCGCTCTTCTCACTGAATCGGTTACATTTATCGTCTGCAAATCTATGTCGCGTGCTGCGGTATGCGGAGACACTAAAAGCACCATAGTAGAACACAGAAGAAGCTTCTAAGTTGAAGCAATAGCCAGTAAGAAGTAGTACAATTCAAGTTTTAGTTGTCGATTATTCACTTTTTAGCCGGCTTTGGTGGCTTGGACATGACGTAGGACCTAAATAATTTGCATGAAAGGAGGACTAGCAGCCGCGTTGCACGGGAGAATGTGAAAAGTGTTCATATGTACTAAAATCCTGAGAAATCCGTCCGTTTTCCTCATTTGTTATCCAATCGACTTAAAGCCAGATCGTCACATTGGCCGCTTTTCTCTCTGAGACGGTTACATTTATCGTCTGCAAAGCTATGTCGCGTGCTGCGGTATGCGCAGACACTAAAAGCACCGTAGTAGAACACAGAAGAAGCTTCTAAGTTGAAGCAATAGCCAGTAAGAAGTAGAACAATTCAAGTTTTAGGTATCGATTATTCACGTTTTAGCCTGCTTTGGTGGCTTGGACGTGACCTAGGACCTTAAGATTTTGCATGAGAGGAGGACTTGCAGCCGCGTTGCACGGGAGAATGGGAAAAGTGTTCATATGTAGTAAAAACCTGAGAAATCCGTCCGTTTTCGTCATTTGTTATCGAATCGACTTAAAGCCAGATCGCCACATTGGCCGCTTTTCTTTCTGAAACAGTTACATTTATCGTCTGCAAAGCTATGTCACGTGCTGCGGTATGCGGAGACACTAAAAGCACCATAGTAGAACACAGAAGAAGCTCCTAAGTTGAAGCAATAGCCAGTAAGAAGTAGTACAATTCAAGTTTTAGTTGTCGATTATTCACTTTTTAGCCGGCTTTATTGGCTTGGACATGACCTAGTACATTAAGATTTTGCATGAAAGGAGGACTAGCAGCCGCGTTGCACGGGAGAATGTGAAAAGGGTTCATATGTAGTAAAAACCTGAGAAATACGTCCGTTTTCGTCATTTGTTATCGAATCGACTTAAAGCCAGATCGTCACATTGGCCGCTCTTCTGTCTGAAACGGTTACATTTATCGTCTGCAAAACTATGTCGCACGCTGCGGTATGCGGAGACACTAATAGCACCATAGTAGAACACAGAAGAAGCTTCTAAGTTGAAGCAATAGCCAGTAAGAAGTAGTACAATTCAAGTTTTAGTTGTCGATTATTCACTTTTCAGCCGGCTTTGGTGGCTTAGACATAACCTAGGACCTTACGATTTTGCATGAAACGAGGACTTGCAGCCGCGTTGCACGGGAGAATGTGAAAAGTGTTCATATGTAGTAAAAACCTGAGAAATCCGTCCGTTTTCGTCATTTGTTATCGAATCGACTTAAAGCCAGATCGCCACATTGGCCGCTTTTCTTTCTGAAACAGTTACATTTATCGTCTGCAAAGCTATGTCACGTGCTGCGGTATGCGGAGACACTAAAAGCACCATAGTAGAACACAGAAGAAGCTCCTAAGTTGAAGCAATAGCCAGTAAGAAGTAGTACAATTCAAGTTTTAGTTGTCGATTATTCACTTTTTAGCCGGCTTTATTGGCTTGGACATGACCTAGTACATTAAGATTTTGCATGAAAGGAGGACTAGCAGCCGCGTTGCACGGGAGAATGTGAAAAGGGTTCATATGTAGTAAAAACCTGAGAAATACGTCCGTTTTCGTCATTTGTTATCGAATCGACTTAAAGCCAGATCGTCACATTGGCCGCTCTTCTGTCTGAAACGGTTACATTTATCGTCTGCAAAACTATGTCGCACGCTGCGGTATGCGGAGACACTAATAGCACCATAGTAGAACACAGAAGAAGCTTCTAAGTTGAAGTAATAGTCAGTAAGAAGTAGTACAATTCAAGTTTTAGTTGTCGATTATTCACTTTTTAGCCGGCTTTGGTGGCTTGGACATGACCTAGGACCTTAAGATTTTGCATGAGACTAGGACTAGCAGCCGCGTTGCACGGGAGAATGTGAAAAGTGTTCATGTGTGGTAAAAACCTGAGAAATCCGTCCGTTTTCCTCATTTGTTATCGAATCCACTTAAAGCCGGATCGTCACATTGGCCGCTCTTCTCACTGAATCGGTTACATTTATCGTCTGCAAATCTATGTCGCGTGCTGCGGTATGCGGAGACAATAAAAGCACCATAGTAGAACACAGAAGAAGCTTCTAAGTTGAAGCAATAGCCAGTAAGAAGTAGTACAATTCAAGTTTTAGTTGTCGATTATTCACTTTTTAGCCGGCTTTATTGGCTTGGACATGTCCTAGTACATTAAGATTTTGCATGAAAGGAGGACTAGCAGCCGCGTTGCACGGGAGAATGTGAAAAGGGTTCATATGTAGTAAAAACCTGAGAAATACGTCCGTTTTCGTCATTTGTTATCGAATCGACTTAAAGAAAGATCGTAACATTGGCCGCTTTTCTCTCTGAGACGGTTACATTTATCGTCTGCAAAGCTATTTCGCGTGCTGCGGTATGCGCAGACACTAAAAGCACCGTAGTAGAACACAGAAGAAGCTTCTAAGTTGAAGCAATAGCCAGTAAGAAGTAGAACAATTCAAGTTTTAGGTATCGATTATTCACGTTTTAGCCTGCTTTGGTGGCTTGGACGTGACCTAGGACCTTAAGATTTTGCATGAGAGGAGGACTTGCAGCCGCGTTGCACGGGAGAATGGGAAAAGTGTTCATATGTAGTAAAAACCTGAGACATCCGTCCGTTTTCGTCATTTGTTATCGAATCGACTTAAAGCCAGATCGTCACATTGGCCGCTCTTCTGTCTGAAACGGTTACATTTATCGTCTGCAAAACTATGTCGCTCGCTGCGGTATGCGGAGACACTAATAGCACCATAGTAGAACACAGAAGAAGCTTCTAAGTTGAAGTAATAGTCAGTAAGAAGTAGTACAATTCAAGTTTTAGTTGTCGATTATTCACTTTTTAGCCGGCTTTGGTGGCTTGGACATGACCTAGGATCTCAAGATTTTGCATGAGACTAGGACTAGCAGCCGCGTTGCACGGGAGAATGTGAAAAGTTTTCATATGTAGTAAAAACCTGAGAAATCCGTCCGTTTTCGTCATTTGTTATTGACTCGACTTAAAGCCAAATCTTCACATTGGTCGCTTTTCTCTCTGAGACGGTTACATTTATCGTCTGCAAAGCTATGTCGCGTGCAGCGGTATGCGGAGACTTTAAAAGCACCATAGTAGAACACAGAAGAAGCTTCTAAGTTGAAGCAATAGCCAGTAAGAAGCAGTACAATTCAAGTTTTGGTTATAGATTATTGATTTTTAGCCGGCTATGGTGCACTGGACATGAGGTGGAACCTTAAGATTTTGCATGAAAGGAGGACTAGCAGCCGCGTTGCACGGGAGAAAGTGAAAAGGATTCATATGTAGTAAAAACCTGAGAAATCCGTCCGTTTTCCTCATTTGTTATCCAATCGACTTAAAGCCAGATCGTCACATTGGCCGCTCTTCTCACTGAATCGGTTGTATTTATCGTCTGCAAAGCTATGTCGCGTGCTGCGGTATGCCGAGACACTAAAAGCACAATAGTAGAACACAGAAGAAGCTCCTAAGTTGAAGCAATAGCCAGTAAGAAGTAGTACAATTCAAGTTTCAGTTGTCGATTATTCACTTTTTAGCCGGCTTTGGTGGCTTGGACATGACGTAGGACCTAAATAATTTGCATGAAAGGAGGACTAGCAGCCGCGTTGCACGGGAGAATGTGAAAAGTGTTCATATGTACTAAAATCCTGAGAAATCCGTCCGTTTTCCTTATTTGTTATCCAATCGACTTAAAGCCAGATCGTCACATTGGCAGCTTTTCTCTCTGAGACGGTTACATTTATCGTCTGCAAAGCTATGTCGCGTGCTGCGGTATGCGGTGACACTAATAGCAGCATAGGAGAACACAGAAGAAGCTCCTAAGTTGAAGCAATAGCCAGTAAGAAGTAGTACAATTCAAGTTTTAGTTGTCGATTATTCACTTTTCAGCCGGCTTTGGTGGCTTAGACATAACCTAGGACCTTACGATTTTGCATGAAACGAGGACTTGCAGCCGCGTTGCACGGGAGAATGTGAAAAGTGTTCATATGTACTAAAATCCTGAGAAATCCGTCCGTTTTCCTTATTTGTTATCCAATCGACTTAAAGCCAGATCGCCACATTGGCCGCTTTTCTTTCTGAAACAGTTACATTTATCGTCTGCAAAGCTATGTCACGTGCAGCGGTATGCGGAGACACTAAAGGCACCATAGTAGAACACAGAAGAAGCTCCTAAGTTGAAGCAATAGCCAGTAAGAAGTAGTACAATTCAAGTTTTAGTTGTCGATTATTCACTTTTTAGCCGGCTTTATTGGCTTGGACATGACCTAGTACATTAAGATTTTGCATGAAAGGAGGACTAGCAGCCGCGTTGCACGGGAGAATGTGAAAAGGGTTCATATGTAGTAAAAACCTGAGAAATACGTCCGTTTTCGTCATTTGTTATCGAATCGACTTAAAGCCAGAGCGTCACATTGGCCGCTCTTCTGTCTGAAACGGTTACATTTATCGTCTGCAAAACTATGTCGCTCGCTGCGGTATGCGGAGACACTAATAGCACCATAGTAGAACACAGAAGAAGCTTCTAAGTTGAAGTAATAGTCAGTAAGAAGTAGTACAATTCAAGTTTTAGTTGTCGATTATTCACTTTTTAGCCGGCTTTGGTGGCTTGGACATGACCTAGGACCTTAAGATTTTGCATGAGACTAGGACTAGCAGCCGCGTTGCACGGGAGAATGTGAAAAGTGTTCATGTGTGGTAAAAACCTGAGAAATCCGTCCGTTTTCCTCATTTGTTATCGAATCCACTTAAAGCCGGATCGTCACATTGGCCGCTTTTCTCACTGAATCGGTTACATTTATCGTCTGCAAATCTATGTCGCGTGCTGCGGTATGCGGAGACACTAAAAGCACCATAGTAGAACACAGAAGAAGCTTCTAAGTTGAAGCAATAGCCAGTAAGAAGTAGTACAATTCAAGTTTTAGTTGTCGATTATTCACTTTATAGCCGGCTTTATTGGCTTGGACATGTCCTAGTACATTAAGATTTTGCATGAAAGGAGGACTAGCAGCCGCGTTGCACGGGAGAATGTGAAAAGGGTTCATATGTAGTAAAAACCTGAGAAATCCGTCCGTTTTCCTTATTTGTTATCCAATCGACTTAAAGCCAGATCGTCACATTGGCCGCTTTTCTCTCTGAGACGGTTACATTTATCGTCTGCAAAGCTATTTCGCGTGCTGCGGTATGCGGAGACACTAAAAGCACCGTAGTAGAACACAGAAGGAGCTTCTAAGTTGAAGCAATAGCCAGTAAGAAGTAGAACAATTCAAGTTTTAGGTATCGATTATTCACGTTTTAGCCTGCTTTGGTGGCTTGGACGTGACCTAGGACCTTAAGATTTTGCATGAGAGGAGGACTTGCAGCCGCGTTGCACGGGAGAATGTGAAAAGTGTTCATATGTAGTAAAAACCTGAGAAATCCGTCCGTTTTCGTCATTTGTTATCGAATCGACTTAAAGCCAGATCGTCACATTGGCCGCTCTTCTGTCTGAAACGGTTACATTTATCGTCTGCAAAACTATGTCGCTCGCTGCGGTATGCGGAGACACTAATAGCACCATAGTAGAACACAGAAGAAGCTTCTAAGTTGAAGTAATAGTCAGTAAGAAGTAGTACAATTCAAGTTTTAGTTGTCGATTATTCACTTTTTAGCCGGCTTTGGTGGCTTGGACATGACCTAGGACCTTAAGATTTTGCATGAGACTAGGACTAGCAGCCGCGTTGCACGGGAGAATGTGAAAAGTTTTCATATGTAGTAAAAACCTGAGAAATCCGTCCGTTTTCGTCATTTGTTATTGAATCGACTTAAAGCCAAATCGTCACATTGGTCGCTTTTCTCTCTGAGACGGTTACATTTATCGTCTGCAAAGCTATGTCGCGTGCAGCGGTATGCGGAGACACTAAAAGCACCATAGTAGAACACAGAAGAAGCTTCTAAGTTGAAGCAATAGCCAGTAAGAAGCAGTACAATTCAAGTTTTGGTTATAGATTACTGATTTTTAGCCGGCTATGGTGCACTGGACATGAGGTGGAACCTTAAGATTTTGCATGAAAGGAGGACTAGCAGCCGCGTTGCACGGGAGAATGTGAAAAGGATTCATATGTAGTAAAAACCTGAGAAATCCGTCCGTTTTCCTCATTTGTTATACAATCGACTTAAAGCCAGATCGTCACATTGGCCGCTCTTCTCACTGAATCGGTTGTATTTATCGTCTGCAAAGCTATGTCGCGTGCTGCGGTATGCGGAGACACTAAAAGCACCATAGTAGAACACAGAAGAAGCTTCTAAGTTGAAGCAATAGCCAGTAAGAAGCAGTACAATTCAAGTTTTGGTTATCGATTATTGATTTTTAGCCGGCTATGGTGCACTGGACATGAGGTGGAACCTTAAGATTTTGCATGAAAGGAGGACTAGCAGCCGCGTTGCACGGGAGAATGTGAAAAGGATTCATATGTAGTAAAAACCTGAGAAATCCGTCCGTTTTCCTCATTTGTTATACAATCGACTTAAAGCCAGATCGTCACATTGGCCGCTCTTCTCACTGAATCGGTTGTATTTATCGTCTGCAAAGGTATGTCGCGTGCTGCGGTATGCGGAGACACTAAAAGCACCATAGTAGAACACAGAAGAAGCTTCTAAGTTGAAGCAATATCCAGTAAGAAGTAGTACAATTCAAGTCTTAGTTGTCGATTATTCACTTTTTAGCCGGCTTTGGTGGCTTGGACATGACCTAGGACCTTCAGATTTTGCATGAAAGGAGGACTTGCAGCCGCGTTGCACGGGAGAATGTGAAAAGTGTTCATATGTAGTAAAAACCTGAGAAATCCGTCGGTTTACCTCATTTGTTATCGAATCGACTTAAAGCCAGATCGTCACATTGGCCGCTTTTCTCTCAGAGACGGTTACATTTATCGTCTGCAAAGCTATGTCGCGTGCTGCGGTATGCGGAGACACTAAAAGCACCATAGTAGAACACAGAAGATGCTTCTAAGTTGAAGCAATAGCCAGTAAGAAGTAGTACAATTCAAGTTTTAGTTGTCGATTATTCACTTTTTAGCCGGCTTTGGTGGCTTGGACATGACCTAGGAACTTAAGATTTTGAATGAAAGGAGGACTAGCAGCCGCGTTGCACGGGAGAATGTGAAATGTGTTCAAATGTAGTAAAAACCTGAGAAATCCGTCCGTTTTAGTCATTTGTTATCGAATCGACTTAAAGCCAGGTCGTCACATTTGCCGCTCTTCTGTCTGAAACGGTTACATTTATCGTCTGCAAAGCTATGTCGCGTGCTGCGGTATGCGGAGACACGAAAAGCACCATAGTAGAACACAGAAGAAGCTTCTAAGTTGAAGCAATAGTCAGTAATAAGTAGTAAAATTCAAGTTTTAGTTGTCGATTATTCACTTTTTAGCCGGCCTTGCTGGCTTGGACATGACCTAGGAACTTAAGATTTTGCATGAAAGGAGGACTAGCAGTCGCGTTGCACGGGAGAATGTGAAATGTGTTCATATGTAGTAAAAATCTGAGAAATCCGTCCCTTTTCGTCATTTGTTATCGAATCGACTTAAAGAAAGATCGTCACATTGGCCGCTTTTCTCTCTGAGACGGTTACATTTATCGTCTGCAAAGCTATTTCGCGTGCTGCGGTATGCGGAGACACTAAAAGCACCGTAGTAGAACACAGAAGAAGCTTCTAAGTTGAAGCAATAGCCAGTAAGAAGTAGAACAATTCAAGTTTTAGGTATCGATTATTCACGTATTAGCCTGCTTTGGTGGCTTGGACGTGACCTAGGACCTTAAAATTTTGCATGAGAGGAGGACTTGCAGCCGCGTTGCACGGGAGAATGTGAAAAGTGTTCATAAATAGTAAAAACCTGAAAATCCGTCCGTTTTCCTCATTTGTTATCGAATCGACTTAAAGCCAGATCGTCACATTGGCCGCTTTTCTCTCTGAGACGGTTACATTTAACGTCTGCAAAGCTATGTCGCGTGCTGCGGTATGCGGAGACACTAAAAGCACCATAGTAGAACACAGAAGAAGCTTCTAAGTTGAAGCAATAGCCAGTAAGAAGTTGTACAATTCAAGTTTTAGTTGTCGATTATTCACTTTTTAGCCGGCTTTGGTGGCTTGGACATGACCTAGGAACTTAAGATTATGCATGAAAGGAGAACTAGCAGCTGCATTGCACGGGAGAATGTGAAAAGTGTTCATATATAGTAAAAATCTGAGAAATCCGTCCCTTTTCGTCATTTGTTATCGAATCGACTTAAAGAAAGATCGTCACATTGGCCGCTTTTCTCTCTGAGACGGTTACATTTATCGTCTGCAAAGCTATTTCGCGTGCTGCGGTATGCGGAGACACTAAAAGCACCGTAGTAGAACACAGAAGAAGCTTCTAAGTTGAAGCAATAGCCAGTAAGAAGTAGAACAATTCAAGTTTTAGGTATCGATTATTCACGTTTTAGCCTGCTTTGGTGGCTTGGACGTGACCTAGGACCTTAAAATTTTGCATGAGAGGAGGACTTGCAGCCGCGTTGCACGGGAGAATGTGAAAAGTGTTCATAAATAGTAAAAACCTGAGAAATCCGTCCGTTTTCGTCATTTGTTATCGAATCGACTTAAAGCCAGATCGTCACATTGGCCGCTTTTCTCTCTGAGACGGTTACATTTAACGTCTGCAAAGCTATGTCGCGTGCTGCGGTATGCGGAGACACTAAAAGCACCATAGTAGAACACAGAAGAAGCTTCTAAGTTGAAGCAATAGCCAGTAAGAAGTTGTACAATTCAAGTTTTAGTTGTCGATTATTCACTTTTTAGCCGGCTTTGGTGGCTTGGACATGACCTAGGAACTTAAGATTATGCATGAAAGGAGAACTAGCAGCTGCATTGCACGGGAGAATGTGAAAAGTGTTCATATATAGTAAAAACCTGAGAAATCCGTCCGTTTTCGTCATTTGTTATCGAATCGACTTAAAGCCAGAATGTCACGTTGGCCGCTCTTCTGTCTGAAACGGTTACATTTATCGTCTGCAAAGCTATGTCGCGTGCTGCGGTATGCGGAGACACTAGAAGCACCATAGTAGAACACAGAAGAAGCTTCTAAGTTGAAGCAATAGCCAGTAAGATGTAGTACAATTCAAGTTTTAGTTGTCGATTATTCACATTTTAGCCGCCTTTGGTGGCTTGGACATGACCTAGGACCTTAATATTTTGAATGAAAGGAGGACTAGCAGCCGCGGTGCACGGGAGAATGAGAAAAGTGTTCATATGTGCTAAAAACCTAAGAAATCCGTCCGGTTTCGTAATTTGGTATCGAATCGACTTAAAGCCAGATCGTCACATTGGCCGCTTTTCTCTGAGACAGTTACATTTATCGTCTGCAAAGCCATGTCGCGTGCTGCGGTATGCGGTGACACTAAAAGCAGCATAGGAGAACACAGAAGAAGCTCATAAGTTGAAGCAATAGCCAGTAAGATGTAGTACAATTCAAGTTTTAGTTGTCGATTATTCACTTTTCAGCCGGCTTTGGTGGCTTAGACATAACCTAGGACCTTACGATTTTGCATGAAACGAGACCTTGCAGCCGCGTTGCACGGGAGAATGTGAAAAGTGTTTATATGTAGTAAAAACCTGAGAAATCCGTCCGTTTTCCTCATTTGTTATCCAATCGACTTAAAGCCAGATCGTCACATTGGCCGCTCTTCTCACTGAATCGGTTGTATTTATCGTCTGCAAAGCTATGTCGCGTGCTGCGGTATGCGGAGACACTAAAAGCACCATAGTAGAACACAGAAGAAGCTTCTAAGTTGAAGCAATAGCCAGTAAGAAGCAGTACAATTCAAGTTTTGGTTATCGATTATTGATTTTTAGCCGGCTATGGTGCACTGGACATGAGGTGGAACCTTAAGATTTTGCATGAAAGGAGGACTAGCAGCCGCGTTGCACGGGAGAATGTGAAAAGGATTCATATGTAGTAAAAACCTGAGAAATCCGTCCGTTTTCCTCATTTGTTATCCAATCGACTTAAAGCCAGATCGTCACATTGGCCGCTCTTCTCACTGAATCGGTTGTATTTATCGTCTGCAAAGCTATGTCGCGTGCTGCGGTATGCGGAGACACTAAAAGCACCATAGTAGAACACAGAAGAAGCTTCTAAGTTGAAGCAATATCCAGTAAGAAGTAGTACAATTCAAGTCTTAGTTGTCGATTATTCACTTTTTAGCCGGCTTTGGTGGCTTGGACATGACCTAGGACCTTCAGATTTTGCATGAAAGGAGGACTTGCAGCCGCGTTGCACGGGAGAATGTGAAAAGTGTTCATATGTAGTAAAAACCTGAGAAATCCGTCGGTTTACCTCATTTGTTATCGAATCGACTTAAAGCCAGATCGTCACATTGGCCGCTTTTCTCTCAGAGACGGTTACATTTATCGTCTGCAAAGCTATGTCGCGTGCTGCGGTATGCGGAGACACTAAAAGCACCATAGTAGAACACAGAAGATGCTTCTAAGTTGAAGCAATAGCCAGTAAGAAGTAGTACAATTCAAGTTTTAGTTGTCGATTATTCACTTTTTAGCCGGCTTTGGTGGCTTGGACATGACCTAGGAACTTAAGATTTTGAATGAAAGGAGGACTAGCAGCCGCGTTGCACGGGAGAATGTGAAATGTGTTCAAATGTAGTAAAAACCTGAGAAATCCGTCCGTTTTAGTCATTTGTTATCGAATCGACTTAAAGCCAGGTCGTCACATTTGCCGCTCTTCTGTCTGAAACGGTTACATTTATCGTCTGCAAAGCTATGTCGCGTGCTGCGGTATGCGGAGACACGAAAAGCACCATAGTAGAACACAGAAGAAGCTTCTAAGTTGAAGCAATAGTCAGTAATAAGTAGTAAAATTCAAGTTTTAGTTGTCGATTATTCACTTTTTAGCCGGCCTTGCTGGCTTGGACATGACCTAGGAACTTAAGATTTTGCATGAAAGGAGGACTAGCATTCGCGTTGCACGGGAGAATGTGAAATGTGTTCATATGTAGTAAAAATCTGAGAAATCCGTCCCTTTTCGTCATTTGTTATCGAATCGACTTAAAGAAAGATCGTCACATTGGCCGCTTTTCTCTCTGAGACGGTTACATTTATCGTCTGCAAAGCTATTTCGCGTGCTGCGGTATGCGGAGACACTAAAAGCACCGTAGTAGAACACAGAAGAAGCTTCTAAGTTGAAGCAATAGCCAGTAAGAAGTAGAACAATTCAAGTTTTAGGTATCGATTATTCACGTATTAGCCTGCTTTGGTGGCTTGGACGTGACCTAGGACCTTAAAATTTTGCATGAGAGGAGGACTTGCAGCCGCGTTGCACGGGAGAATGTGAAAAGTGTTCATAAATAGTAAAAACCTGAAAATCCGTCCGTTTTCGTCATTTGTTATCGAATCGACTTAAAGCCAGATCGTCACATTGGCCGCTTTTCTCTCTGAGACGGTTACATTTAACGTCTGCAAAGCTATGTCGCGTGCTGCGGTATGCGGAGACACTAAAAGCACCATAGTAGAACACAGAAGTAGCTTCTAAGTTGAAGCAATAGCCAGTCAGAAGCAGTACAATCCAAGTTTTGGTTATCGATTATTGATTTTTAGCCGGCTTTGGTGCCTTGGACATGAGGTGGAACCTTAAGATTTTGCATGAAAGGAGGACTAGCAGCCGCGTTGCACGGGAGAATGTAAAAAGTGTTCATATGTAATAAAAACATGAGAAATCCATCGGTTTTCGTCATTTGTTATCGAATCGACTTAAAGCCATATCGTCACATTGGCCGCTTTTCTCTCTGAGACGGTTACATTTATCGTCTGCAAAGCTATTTCGCGTGCTGCGGTATGCGGAGACACTAAAAGCACCGTAGTAGAACACAGAAGAAGCTTCTAAGTTGAAGCAATAGCCAGTAAGAAGTAGAACAATTCAAGTTTTAGGTATCGATTATTCACGTATTAGCCTGCTTTGGTGGCTTGGACGTGACCTAGGACCTTAAAATTTTGCATGAGAGGAGGACTTGCAGCCGCGTTGCACGGGAGAATGTGAAAAGTGTTCATAAATAGTAAAAACCTGAAAATCCGTCCGTTTTCCTCATTTGTTATCGAATCGACTTAAAGCCAGATCGTTACATTGGCCGCTTTTCTCTCTGAGACGGTTACATTTAACGTCTGCAAAGCTATGTCGCGTGCTGCGGTATGCGGAGACACTAAAAGCACCATAGTAGAACACAGAAGAAGCTTCTAAGTTGAAGCAATAGCCAGTAAGAAGATGTACAATTCAAGTTTTAGTTGTCGATTATTCACTTTTTAGCCGGCTTTGGTGGCTTGGACATGACCTAGGAACTTAAGATTATGCATGAAAGGAGAACTAGCAGCTGCATTGCACGGGAGAATGTGAAAAGTGTTCATATATAGTAAAAACCTGAGAAATCCGTCCGTTTTCGTCATTTGTTATCGAATCGACTTAAAGCCAGAATGTCACGTTGGCCGCTCTTCTGTCTGAAACGGTTACATTTATCGTCTGCAAAGCTATGTCGCGTGCTGCGGTATGCGGAGACACTAGAAGCACCATAGTAGAACACAGAAGAAGCTTCTAAGTTGAAGCAATAGCCAGTAAGATGTAGTACAATTCAAGTTTTAGTTGTCGATTATTCACATTTTAGCCGCCTTTGGTGGCTTGGACATGACCTAGGACCTTAATATTTTGAATGAAAGGAGGACTAGCAGCCGCGGTGCACGGGAGAATGAGAAAAGTGTTCATATGTACTAAAAACCTAAAAAATCCGTCCGGTTTCGTAATTTGTTATCGAATCGACTTAAAGCCAGATCGTCACATTGGCCGCTTTCCTCTCTGAGACAGTTACATTTATCGTCTGCAAAGCCATGTCGCGTGCTGCGGTATGCGGTGACACTAAAAGCAGCATAGGAGAACACAGAAGAAGCTCATATGTTGAAGCAATAGCCAGTAAGATGTAGTACAATTCAAGTTTTAGTTGTCGATTATTCACTTTTCAGCCGGCTTTGGTGGCTTAGACATAACCTAGGACCTTACGATTTTGCATGAAACGAGACCTTGCAGCCGCGTTGCACGGGAGAATGTGAAAAGTGTTTATATGTAGTAAAAACCTGAGAAATCCGTCCGTTTTCGTCATTTGTTATCGAATCGACTTAAAGCCAGATCGCCACATTGGCCGCTTTTCTTTCTGAAACAGTTACATTTATCGTCTGCAAAGCTATGTCACGTGCTGCGGTATGCGGAGACACTAAAAGCACCATAGTAGAACACAGAAGAAGCTCCTAAGTTGAAGCAATAGCCAGTAAGAAGTAGTACAATTCAAGTTTTAGTTGTCGATTATTCACTTTTTAGCCGGCTTTATTGGCTTGGACATGACCTAGTACATTAAGATTTTGCATGAAAGGAGGACTAGCAGCCGCGTTGCACGGGAGAATGTGAAAAGGGTTCATATGTAGTAAAAACCTGAGAAATACGTCCGTAATCCTCATTTGTTATCGAATCGACTTAAAGCCAGATCGTCACATTGGCCGCTCTTCTCACTGAATCGGTTACATTTATCGTCTGCAAAGCTATGTCGCGTGCAGCGGTATGCGGAGACACTAAACCACCATAGTAGAACACAGAAGAAGCTTTTAAGTTGAAGCAATAGCCAGTAAGAAGTAGTACAATTCAAGTTTTAGTTGTCGATTATTCACTTTTTAGCCGGCTTTGGTGGCTTGGACATGACGTAGGACCTAAATATTTTGCATGAATGGAGGACTAGCAGCCGCGTTGCACGGGAGAATGTGAAAAGTGTTCATATGTAGTAAAAACCTGAGAAATCCGTCCGTTTTCGTCATTTATTATCGAATCGACTTAAAGCCAGATCGTCACATATCCGCTTTTCTCTCTGAGACGGTTACATTTATCGTCTGCAAAGCTATGTCGCGTGCTGCGGTATGCGGAGACACTAAAAGCACCATAGTAGAACACAGAAGTAGCTTCTAAGTTGAAGCAATAGCCAGTAAGAAGCAGTACAATTCAAGTTTTGGTTATAGATTATTGATTTTTAGCCGGCTTTGGTGCCCTGGACATGAGGTGGAACCTTAAGATTTTGCATGAATGGAGGACTAGCTGCCGCGTTGCACGGGAGAATGTGAAAAGGGTTCATATGTAGTAAAAACCTGTGAAATCCGTCCGTTTTCGTCATTCGTTATCGAATCGACTTAAAGCCAGATCGTCACATTGGCCGCATTTCTCTCTGAGACGGTTACATTTATCGTCTGCAAAGCTATGTCGCGTGCTGCGGTATGCGGAGACACTAAAAGCACCATAGTAGAACACAGAAGTAGCTTCTAAGTTGAAGCAATAGCCAGTCAGAAGCAGTACAATCCAAGTTTTGGTTATCGATTATTGATTTTTAGCCGGCTTTGGTGCCTTGGACATGAGGTGGAACCTTAAGATTTTGCATGAAAGGAGGACTAGCAGCCGCGTTGCACGGGAGAATGTAAAAAGTGTTCATATGTAATAAAAACATGAGAAATCCATCGGTTTTCGTCATTTGTTATCGAATCGACTTCAAGCCATATCGTCACATTGGCCGCTTTTCTCTCTGAGACGGTTATATTTATCGTCTGCAAAGCTATGTCGCGTGCTGCGGTATGCGGAGACACTAAAAGCACCATAGTAGACCACAGAAGAAGCTTCTAATTTGAAACAATAGCTAGTAAGAAGTAGTACAATTCAAGTTTTAGTTGTCGATTATTCACTTTTTAGCCGGCTTTGGTGGCTTGGACATGACCTAGGACCTTAAGATTTTGCATGAAAGGAGGACTAGCAGCCGCGTTGCACGGGAGAATGTGAAAAGTGTTCATATGTAGTAAAAACCTGAGAAATCCGTCCGTGTTCGTCATTTGTTATCGAATCGACTTAAAGCCAGATCGTCACATTGGCCGCTTTTCTCTCTGAGACGGTTACATTTATCGTCTGCAAAGCTATGTCGCGTGCTGCGGTATGCGGAGACACTAAAAGCACTATAGTAGAACACAGAAGAAGCTTCTAAGTTGAAGTAATAGCCAGTAGGAAATAGTACAATTCAAGTTTTAGTTGTGGATTATTCACTTTTGAGCCGGCTTTGGTTGCTTGCACATGATCTAGGACCTTAAGAGTTTGCATGAAAGGAGGACTAGCAGCCGCGTTGCACGGGAGAATGTAAAAGTGTTCATATGTAGTAAAAAACTGAGAAATCCGTCCGTTTTCGTCATTTATTATCGAATCGACTTAAAGCCAGATCGTCACATATCCGCTTTTCTCTCTGAGACGGTTACATTTATCGTCTGCAAAGCTATGTCGCGTGCTGCGGTATGCGGAGACACTAAAAGCACCATAGTAGAACACAGAAGTAGCTTCTAAGTTGAAGCAATAGCCAGTAAGAAGCAGTACAATTCAAGTTTTGGTTATAGATTATTGATTTTTAGCCGGCTTTGGTGCCCTGGACATGAGGTGGAACCTTAAGATTTTGCATGAATGGAGGACTAGCTGCCGCGTTGCACGGGAGAATGTGAAAAGGGTTCATATGTAGTAAAAACCTGAGAAATCCGTCCGTTTTCGTCATTCGTTATCGAATCGACTTAAAGCCAGATCGTCACATTGGCCGCATTTCTCTCTGAGACGGTTACATTTATCGTCTGCAAAGCTATGTCGCGTGCTGCGGTATGCGGAGACACTAAAAGCACCATAGTAGAACACAGAAGTAGCTTCTAAGTTGAAGCAATAGCCAGTCAGAAGCAGTACAATCGAAGTTTTGGTTATCGATTATTGATTTTTAGCCGGCTTTGGTGCCCTGGACATGAGGTGGAACCTTAAGATTTTGCATGAAAGGAGGACTAGCTGCCGCGTTGCACGGGAGAATGTGAAAAGGGTTCATATGTAGTAAAAACCTGAGAAATCCGTCCGTTTTCGTCATTCGTTATCGAATCGACTTAAAGCCAGATCGTCACATTGGCCGCATTTCTCTCTGAGACGGTTACATTTATCGTCTGCAAAGCTATGTCGCGTGCTGCGGTATGCGGAGACACTAGAAGCACCATAGTAGAACAGAGAAGAAGCTTCTAAGTTGAAGTAATAGCCAGTAAGAAGCAGTACAATTCAAGTTTTGGTTATCGATTATTGATTTTTAGCCGGCTTTGGTGCCTTGGACATGAGATGGAACCTTAAGATTTTGCATGAAAGGAGGACTAGCAGCCGCGTTGCACGGGAGAATGTAAAAAGTGTTCATATGTAATAAAAACATGAGAAATCCATCGGTTTTCGTCATTTGTTATCGAATCGACTTAAAGCCAGATCGTCACATTGGCTGCTTTTCTCTCTGAGACGGTTACACTTATCGTCTGCAAAGCTATGTCGCGTGCTGCGGTATGCGGAGACACTAAAAGCACTATAGTAGAACACAGAAGAAGCTTCTAAGTTGAAGTAATAGCCAGTAGGAAATAGTACAATTCAAGTTTTAGTTGTGGATTATTCACTTTTGAGCCGGCTTTGGTTGCTTGGACATGATCTAGGACCTTAAGAGTTTGCATGAAAGGAGGACTAGCAGCCGCGTTGCACGGGAGAATGTAAAAGTGTTCATATGTAGTAAAAAACTGAGAAATCCGTCCGTTTTCGTCATTTATTATCGAATCGACTTAAAGCCAGATCGCCACATATCCGCTTTTCTCTCTGAGACGGTTACATTTATCGTCTGCAAAGCTATGTCGCGTGCTGCGGTATGCGGAGACACTAAAAGCACCATAGTAGAACACAGAAGTAGCTTCTAAGTTGAAGCAATAGCCAGTAAGAAGCAGTACAATTCAAGTTTTGGTTATAGATTATTGATTTTTAGCCGGCTTTGGTGCCCTCGACATGAGGTGGAACCTTAAGATTTTGCATGAATGGAGGACTAGCTGCCGCGTTGCACGGGAGAATGTGAAAAGGGTTCATATGTAGTAAAAACCTGAGAAATCCGTCCGTTTTCGTCATTCGTTATCGAATCGACTTAAAGCCAGATCGTCACATTGGCCGCATTTCACTCTGAGACGGTTACATTTATCGTCTGCACAGCTATGTCGCGTGCTGCGGTATGCGGAGACACTAAAAGCACCATAGTAGAACACAGAAGTAGCTTCTAAGTTGAAGCAATAGCCAGTCAGAAGCAGTACAATCCAAGTTTTGGTTATCGATTATTGATTTTTAGCCGGCTTTGGTGCCCTGGACATGAGGTGGAACCTTAAGATTTTGCATGAAAGGAGGACTAGCTGCCGCGTTGCACGGGAGAATGTGAAAAGGGTTCATATGTAGTAAAAACCTGAGAAATCCGTCCGTTTTCGTCATTCGTTATCGAATCGACTTAAAGCCAGATCGTCACATTGGCCGCATTTCTCTCTGAGACGGTAACATTTATCGTCTGCAAAGCTATGTCGCGTGCTGCGGTATGCGGAGACACTAGAAGCACCATAGTAGAACAGAGAAGAAGCTTCTAAGTTGAAGTAATAGCCAGTAAGAAGCAGTACAATTCAAGTTTTGGTTATCGATTATTGTTTTTAGCCGGCTTTGGTGCCTTGGACATGAGGTGGAACCTTAAGATTTTGCATGAAAGGAGGACTAGCAGCCGCGTTGCACGGGAGAATGTAAAAAGTGTTCATATGTAATAAAAACATGAGAAATCCATCGTTTTTCGTCATTTGTTATCGAATCGACTTAAAGCCATATCGTCACATTGGCCGCTTTTCTCTCTGAGACGGTTACATTTATCGTCTGCAAAGCTATGTCGCGTGCTGCGGTATGCGGAGACACTAAAAGCACCATAGTAGACCACAGAAGAAGATTCTAATTTCAAACAATAGCTAGTAAGAAGTAGTACAATTCAAGTTTTAGTTGTCGATTATTCACTTTTTAGCCGGCTTTGGTGGCTTGGACATGACCTAGGACCTTAAGATTTTGCATGAAAGGAGGACTAGCAGCCGCGTTGCACGGCAGAATGTGAAAAGCGTTCATATGTAGTAAAAACCTGAGTTATCCGTCCGTTTTCGTCATTTATTATCGAATCGACTTAAAGCCAGATCGTCACATATCCGCTTTTCTCTCTGAGACGGTTACATTTATCGTCTGCAAAGCTATGTCGCGTGCAGCGGTATGCGGAGACACTAAACCACCATAGTAGAACACAGAAGAAGCTTTTAAGTTGAAGCAATAGCCAGTAAGAAGTAGTACAATTCAAGTTTTAGTTGTCGATTATTCACTTTTTAGCCGGCTTTGGTGGCTTGGACATGACGTAGGACCTAAATATTTTGCATGAATGGAGGACTAGCAGCCGCGTTGCACGGGAGAATGTGAAAAGTGTTCATATGTAGTAAAAACCTGAGAAATCCGTCCGTTTTCGTCATTTATTATCGAATCGACTTAAAGCCAGATCGTCACATATCCGCTTTTCTCTCTGAGACGGTTACATTTATCGTCTGCAAAGCTATGTCGCGTGCTGCGGTACGCGGAGACACTAAAAGCACCATAGTAGAACACAGAAGTAGCTTCTAAGTTGAAGCAATAGCCAGTAAGAAGCAGTACAATTCAAGTTTTGGTTATAGATTATTGATTTTTAGCCGGCTTTGGTGCCCTGGACATGAGGTGGAACCTTAAGATTTTGCATGAATGGAGGACTAGCTGCCGCGTTGCACGGGAGAATGTGAAAAGTGTTCATATGTAGTAAAAACCTGAGAAATCCGTCCGTTTTCGTCATTCGTTATCGAATCGACTTAAAGCCAGATCGTCACATTGGCCGCATTTCTCTCTGAGACGGTTACATTTATCGTCTGCAAAGCTATGTCGCGTGCTGCGGTATGCGGAGACACTAAAAGCACCATAGTAGAACACAGAAGTAGCTTCTAAGTTGAAGCAATAGCCAGTCAGAAGCAGTACAATCCAAGTTTTGGTTATCGATTATTGATTTTTAGCCGGCTTTGGTGCCTTGGACATGAGGTGGAACCTTAAGATTTTGCATGAAAGGAGGACTAGCAGCCGCGTTGCACGGGAGAATGTAAAAAGTGTTCATATGTAATAAAAACATGAGAAATCCATCGGTTTTCGTCATTTGTTATCGAATCGACTTAAAGCCATATCGTCACATTGGCCGCTTTTCTCTCTGAGACGGTTACATTTATCGTCTGCAAAGCTATGTCGCGTGCTGCGGTATGCGGAGACACTAAAAGCACCATAGTAGACCACAGAAGAAGCTTCTAATTTGAAACAATAGCTAGTAAGAAGTAGTACAATTCAAGTTTTAGTTGTCGATTATTCACTTTTTAGCCGGCTTTGGTGGCTTGGACATGACCTAGGACCTTAAGATTTTGCATGAAAGGAGGACTAGCAGCCGCGTTGCACGGGAGAATGTGAAAAGTGTTCATATGTAGTAAAAACCTGAGAAATCCGTCCGTGTTCGTCATTTGTTATCGAATCGACTTAAAGCCAGATCGTCACATTGGCCGCTTTTCTCTCTGAGACGGTTACATTTATCGTCTGCAAAGCTATGTCGCGTGCTGCGGTATGCGGAGACACTAAAAGCACTATAGTAGAACACAGAAGAAGCTTCTAAGTTGAAGTAATAGCCAGTAGGAAATAGTACAATTCAAGTTTTAGTTGTGGATTATTCACTTTTGAGCCGGCTTTGGTTGCTTGGACATGATCTAGGACCTTAAGAGTTTGCATGAAAGGAGGACTAGCAGCCGCGTTGCACGGGAGAATGTAAAAGTGTTCATATGTAGTAAAAAACTGAGAAATCCGTCCGTTTTCGTCATTTATTATCGAATCGACTTAAAGCCAGATCGTCACATATCCGCTTTTCTCTCTGAGACGGTTACATTTATCGTCTGCAAAGCTATGTCGCGTGCTGCGGTATGCGGAGACACTAAAAGCACCATAGTAGAACACAGAAGTAGCTTCTAAGTTGAAGCAATAGCCAGTAAGAAGCAGTACAATTCAAGTTTTGGTTATAGATTATTGATTTTTAGCCGGCTTTGGTGCCCTGGACATGAGGTGGAACCTTAAGATTTTGCATGAATGGAGGACTAGCTGCCGCGTTGCACGGGAGAATGTGAAAAGGGTTCATATGTAGTAAAAACCTGAGAAATCCGTCGGTTTTCGTCATTCGTTATCGAATCGACTTAAAGCCAGATCGTCACATTGGCCGCATTTCACTCTGAGACGGTTACATTTATCGTCTGCAAAGCTATTTCGCGTGCTGCGGTATGCGGAGACACTAAAAGCACCATAGTAGAACACAGAAGTAGCTTCTAAGTTGAAGCAATAGCCAGTCAGAAGCAGTACAATCCAAGTTTTGGTTATCGATTATTGATTTTTAGCCGGCTTTGGTGCCCTGGACATGAGGTGGAACCTTAAGATTTTGCATGAAAGGAGGACTAGCTGCCGCGTTGCACGGGAGAATGTGAAAAGGGTTCATATGTAGTAAAAACCTGAGAAATCCGTCCGTTTTCGTCATTCGTTATCGAATCGACTTAAAGCCAGATCGTCACATTGGCCGCATTTCTCTCTGAGACGGTAACATTTATCGTCTGCAAAGCTATGTCGCGTGCTGCGGTATGCGGAGACACTAAAAGCACTATAGTAGAACACAGAAGAAGCTTCTAAGTTGAAGTAATAGCCAGTAGGAAATAGTACAATTCAAGTTTTAGTTGTGGATTATTCACTTTTGAGCCGGCTTTGGTTGCTTGGACATGATCTAGGACCTTAAGAGTTTGCATGAAACGAGGACTAGCAGCCGCGTTGCACGGAAGAATGTAAAAGTGTTCATATGTAGTAAAAACCTGAGAAATCCGTCCGTTTTCGTCATTTATTATCGAATCGACTTAAAGCCAGATCGTCACATATCCGCTTTTCTCTCTGAGACGGTTACATTTATCGTCTGCAAAGCTATGTCGCGTGCTGCGGTATGCGGAGACACTAAAAGCACCATAGTGGAACACAGAAGAAGCTTCTAAGTTGAAGTAATAGCCAGTAAGAAGTAGTACAATTCAAGTTTTAGTTGTCGATTATTCACTTTTTAGCCGGCTTTGGTGGCTTGGACATGAACTACGACCTTAAGATTTTGCATGAAAGGATGACTTGCAGCCGCGTTGCACGGGAGAATGTGAAAAGTGTTCATATGTAGTAAAAACCTGAGAAATCCGTCCGTTTTCGTCATTTGTTATCGAATCGACTTAACGCCAGATCGTCACATTGGCCGCTCTTCTCTCTGAAACGGTTACAGTTATCGTCTGCAAAGCTATGTCGCGTGCTGCGGTATGCGGAGACACTAAAAGCACTATAGTAGAACACAGAAGAAGCTTCTAAGTTGAAGTAATAGCCAGTAGGAAATAGTACAATTCAAGTTTTAGTTGTGGATTATTCACTTTTGAGCCGGCTTTGGTTGCTTGGACATGATCTAGGACCCTAAGAGTTTGCATGAAAGGAGGACTAGCAGCCGCGTTGCACGGAAGAATGTAAAAGTGTTCATATGTAGTAAAAACCTGAGAAATCCGTCCGTTTTCGTCATTTATTATCGAATCGACTTAAAGCCAGATCCTCACATATCCGCTTTTCTCTCTGAGACGGTTACATTTATCGTCTGCAAAGCTATGTCGCGTGCTGCGGTATGCGGAGACACTAAAAGCACCATAGTAGAACACAGAAGTAGCTTCTAAGTTGAAGCAATAGCCAGTAAGAAACAGTACAATTCAAGTTTTGGTTATCGATTATTGATTTTTAGCCGGCTTTGGTGCCCTGGACATGAGGTGGAACCTTAAGATTTTGCATGAAAGGAGGACTAGCTGCCGCGTTGCACGGGAGAATGTGAAAAGGGTTCATATGTAGTAAAAACCTGAGAAATCCGTCCGTTTTCGTCATTCGTTATCGAATCGACTTAAAGCCAGATCGTCACATTGGCCGCATTTCTCTCTGAGACGGTTACATTTATCGTCTGCAAAGCTATGTCGCGTGCTGCGGTATGCGGAGACACTAGAAGCACCATAGTAGAACAATGAAGAAGCTTCTAAGTTGAAGTAATAGCCAGTAAGAAGCAGTACAATTCAAATTTTGGTTATCGATTATTGATTTTTAGCCGGCTTTGGTGCCTTGGACATGAGGTGGAACCTTAAGATTTTGCATGAAAGGAGGACTAGCAGCTGCGTTGCACGGCAGAATGTGAAAAGCGTTCATGTGTAGTAAAAACCTGAGTTATCCGTCCGTTTTCGTCATTTGTTATCGAATCGACTTAAAGCCAGATCGTCACATTGGCCGCTTTTCTCTCTGAGGCGGTTACATTTATCGTCTGCAAAGCTATTTCGCGTGCTGCGGTATGCGGAGACACTAAAAGCACCATAGCAGAACACAGAAGAAGCTTCTAAGTTGAAGTAATAGCCAGTAAGAAGTAGTACAATTCAAGTTTTAGTTGTCGATTATTCACTTTTTAACCGGTTTTATTGGCTTGGACATGACCTAGTACATTAAGATTTTGCATGAAAGGAGGACTAGCAGCTGCGTTGCACGGGAGAATGTGAAAAGGGTTCATATGTAGTAAAAACCTGAGAAATACGTCCGTTTTCGTCATTTGTTATCGAATCGACTTAAGGCCAGATCGTCACATGGCCGCTTTTCTCTCTGTGACTGTTACATTTATCGTCTGCAAAGCTATGTCGCGTGCTGCGGTATGCGGAGACACTAAAAGCACCATAATAGAACACAGAAGAAGCTTCTAAGTTAAAGCAATAGCCAGTAAGAAGCAGTACAATTCAAGTTTTGGTTATCGATAATTGATTTTTAGCCGGCTATTGTGCACTGGACATGAGGTGGAACCTTAAGATTTTGCATGAAAGGAGGACTAGCAGCCGCGTTGCACGGGAGAATGTGAAAAGGATTCATATGTAGTAAAAACCTGAGAAATCCGTCCGTTATCCTCATTTGTTATCGAATCGACTTAAAGCCAGATCGTCACATTGGCCGCTCTTCTCACTGAATCGGTTACATTTATCGTCTGCAAAGCTATGTCGCGTGCAGCGGTATGCGGAGACACTAAAAGCACCATAGTAGAACACAGAAGAAGCTTTTAAGTTGAAGCAATAGCCAGTAAGAAGTAGTACAATTCAAGTTTTAGTTGTCGATTATTCACTTTTTAGCCGGCTTTGGTGGCTTGGACATAACGTAGGACCTAAATATTTTGCATGAATGGAGGACTAGCAGCCGCGTTGCACGGGAGAATGGGAAAAGTGTTCATATGTAGTAAAAACCTGAGAAATCCGTCCGTGTTCGTCATTTGTTATCGAATCGACTTAAAGCCAGATCGTCACATTGGCCGCTTTTCTCTCTGAGACGGTTACATTTATCGTCTGCAAAGCTATGTCGCGTGCTGCGGTATGCGGAGACACTAAAAGCACTATAGTAGAACACAGAAGAAGCTTCTAAGTTGAAGTAATAGCCAGTAGGAAATAGTACAATTCAAGTTTTAGTTGTGGATTATTCACTTTTGAGCCGGCTTTGGTTGCTTGGACATGATCTAGGACCTTAAGAGTTTGCATGAAAGGAGGACTAGCAGCCGCGTTGCACGGAAGAATGTAAAAGTGTTCATATGTAGTAAAAACCTGAGAAATCCGTCCGTTTTCGTCATTTATTATCGAATCGACTTAAAGCCAGATCGTCACATATCCGCTTTTCTCTATGAGACGGTTACATTTATCGTCTGCAAAGCTATGTCGCGTGCTGCGGTATGCGGAGACACTAAAAGCACCATAGTAGAACACAGAAGTAGCTTCTAAACTGAAGCAATAGCCAGTAAGAAACAGTACAATTCAAGTTTTGGTTATCGATTATTGATTTTTAGCCGGCTTTGGTGCCCTGGACATGAGGTGGAACCTTAAGATTTTGCATGAATGGAGGACTAGCTGCCGCGTTGCACGGGAGAATGTGAAAAGGGTTCATATGTAGTAAAAACCTGAGAAATCCGTCCGTTTTCGTCATTCGTTATCGAATCGACTTAAAGCCAGATCGTCACATTGGCCGCATTTCTCTCTGAGACGGTTACATTTATCGTCTGCAAAGCTATTTCGCGTGCTGCGGTATGCGGAGACACTAAAAGCACCATAGTAGAACACAGAAGTAGCTTCTAAGTTGAAGCAATAGCCAGTCAGAAGCAGTACAATCCAAGTTTTGGTTATCGATTATTGATTTTTAGCCGGCTTTGGTGCCCTGGACATGAGGTGGAACCTTAAGATTTTGCATGAAAGGAGGACTAGCTGCCGCGTTGCACGGGAGAATGTGAAAAGGGTTCATATGTAGTAAAAACCTGAGAAATCCGTCCGTTTTCGTCATTCGTTATCGAATCGACTTAAAGCCAGATCGTCACATTGGCCGCATTTCTCTCTGAGACGGTAACATTTATCGTCTGCAAAGCTATGTCGCGTGCTGCGGTATGCGGAGACACTAAAAGCACTATAGTAGAACACAGAAGAAGCTTCTAAGTTGAAGTAATAGCCAGTAGGAAATAGTACAATTCAAGTTTTAGTTGTGGATTATTCACTTTTGAGCCGGCTTTGGTTGCTTGGACATGATCTAGGACCTTAAGAGTTTGCATGAAACGAGGACTAGCAGCCGCGTTGCACGGAAGAATGTAAAAGTGTTCATATGTAGTAAAAACCTGAGAAATCCGTCCGTTTTCGTCATTTATTATCGAATCGACTTAAAGCCAGATCGTCACATATCCGCTTTTCTCTCTGAGACGGTTACATTTATCGTCTGCAAAGCTATGTCGCGTGCTGCGGTATGCGGAGACACTAAAAGCACCATAGTGGAACACAGAAGAAGCTTCTAAGTTGAAGTAATAGCCAGTAAGAAGTAGTACAATTCAAGTTTTAGTTGTCGATTATTCACTTTTTAGCCGGCTTTGGTGGCTTGGACATGAACTACGACCTTAAGATTTTGCATGAAAGGATGACTTGCAGCCGCGTTGCACGGGAGAATGTGAAAAGTGTTCATATGTAGTAAAAACCTGAGAAATCCGTCCGTTTTCGTCATTTGTTATCGAATCGACTTAACGCCAGATCGTCACATTGGCCGCTCTTCTCTCTGAAACGGTTACAGTTATCGTCTGCAAAGCTATGTCGCGTGCTGCGGTATGCGGAGACACTAAAAGCACTATAGTAGAACACAGAAGAAGCTTCTAAGTTGAAGTAATAGCCAGTAGGAAATAGTACAATTCAAGTTTTAGTTGTGGATTATTCACTTTTGAGCCGGCTTTGGTTGCTTGGACATGATCTAGGACCCTAAGAGTTTGCATGAAAGGAGGACTAGCAGCCGCGTTGCACGGAAGAATGTAAAAGTGTTCATATGTAGTAAAAACCTGAGAAATCCGTCCGTTTTCGTCATTTATTATCGAATCGACTTAAAGCCAGATCCTCACATATCCGCTTTTCTCTCTGAGACGGTTACATTTATCGTCTGCAAAGCTATGTCGCGTGCTGCGGTATGCGGAGACACTAAAAGCACCATAGTAGAACACAGAAGTAGCTTCTAAGTTGAAGCAATAGCCAGTAAGAAACAGTACAATTCAAGTTTTGGTTATCGATTATTGATTTTTAGCCGGCTTTGGTGCCCTGGACATGAGGTGGAACCTTAAGATTTTGCATGAAAGGAGGACTAGCTGCCGCGTTGCACGGGAGAATGTGAAAAGGGTTCATATGTAGTAAAAACCTGAGAAATCCGTCCGTTTTCGTCATTCGTTATCGAATCGACTTAAAGCCAGATCGTCACATTGGCCGCATTTCTCTCTGAGACGGTTACATTTATCGTCTGCAAAGCTATGTCGCGTGCTGCGGTATGCGGAGACACTAGAAGCACCATAGTAGAACAATGAAGAAGCTTCTAAGTTGAAGTAATAGCCAGTAAGAAGCAGTACAATTCAAATTTTGGTTATCGATTATTGATTTTTAGCCGGCTTTGGTGCCTTGGACATGAGGTGGAACCTTAAGATTTTGCATGAAAGGAGGACTAGCAGCTGCGTTGCACGGCAGAATGTGAAAAGCGTTCATGTGTAGTAAAAACCTGAGTTATCCGTCCGTTTTCGTCATTTGTTATCGAATCGACTTAAAGCCAGATCGTCACATTGGCCGCTTTTCTCTCTGAGGCGGTTACATTTATCGTCTGCAAAGCTATTTCGCGTGCTGCGGTATGCGGAGACACTAAAAGCACCATAGCAGAACACAGAAGAAGCTTCTAAGTTGAAGTAATAGCCAGTAAGAAGTAGTACAATTCAAGTTTTAGTTGTCGATTATTCACTTTTTAACCGGTTTTATTGGCTTGGACATGACCTAGTACATTAAGATTTTGCATGAAAGGAGGACTAGCAGCTGCGTTGCACGGGAGAATGTGAAAAGGGTTCATATGTAGTAAAAACCTGAGAAATACGTCCGTTTTCGTCATTTGTTATCGAATCGACTTAAGGCCAGATCGTCACATGGCCGCTTTTCTCTCTGTGACTGTTACATTTATCGTCTGCAAAGCTATGTCGCGTGCTGCGGTATGCGGAGACACTAAAAGCACCATAATAGAACACAGAAGAAGCTTCTAAGTTAAAGCAATAGCCAGTAAGAAGCAGTACAATTCAAGTTTTGGTTATCGATAATTGATTTTTAGCCGGCTATTGTGCACTGGACATGAGGTGGAACCTTAAGATTTTGCATGAAAGGAGGACTAGCAGCCGCGTTGCACGGGAGAATGTGAAAAGGATTCATATGTAGTAAAAACCTGAGAAATCCGTCCGTTATCCTCATTTGTTATCGAATCGACTTAAAGCCAGATCGTCACATTGGCCGCTCTTCTCACTGAATCGGTTACATTTATCGTCTGCAAAGCTATGTCGCGTGCAGCGGTATGCGGAGACACTAAAAGCACCATAGTAGAACACAGAAGAAGCTTTTAAGTTGAAGCAATAGCCAGTAAGAAGTAGTACAATTCAAGTTTTAGTTGTCGATTATTCACTTTTTAGCCGGCTTTGGTGGCTTGGACATAACGTAGGACCTAAATATTTTGCATGAATGGAGGACTAGCAGCCGCGTTGCACGGGAGAATGGGAAAAGTGTTCATATGTAGTAAAAACCTGAGAAATCCGTCCGTGTTCGTCATTTGTTATCGAATCGACTTAAAGCCAGATCGTCACATTGGCCGCTTTTCTCTCTGAGACGGTTACATTTATCGTCTGCAAAGCTATGTCGCGTGCTGCGGTATGCGGAGACACTAAAAGCACTATAGTAGAACACAGAAGAAGCTTCTAAGTTGAAGTAATAGCCAGTAGGAAATAGTACAATTCAAGTTTTAGTTGTGGATTATTCACTTTTGAGCCGGCTTTGGTTGCTTGGACATGATCTAGGACCTTAAGAGTTTGCATGAAAGGAGGACTAGCAGCCGCGTTGCACGGAAGAATGTAAAAGTGTTCATATGTAGTAAAAACCTGAGAAATCCGTCCGTTTTCGTCATTTATTATCGAATCGACTTAAAGCCAGATCGTCACATATCCGCTTTTCTCTATGAGACGGTTACATTTATCGTCTGCAAAGCTATGTCGCGTGCTGCGGTATGCGGAGACACTAAAAGCACCATAGTAGAACACAGAAGTAGCTTCTAAACTGAAGCAATAGCCAGTAAGAAACAGTACAATTCAAGTTTTGGTTATCGATTATTGATTTTTAGCCGGCTTTGGTGCCCTGGACATGAGGTGGAACCTTAAGATTTTGCATGAATGGAGGACTAGCTGCCGCGTTGCACGGGAGAATGTGAAAAGGGTTCATATGTAGTAAAAACCTGAGAAATCCGTCCGTTTTCGTCATTCGTTATCGAATCGACTTAAAGCCAGATCGTCACATTGGCCGCATTTCTCTCTGAGACGGTTACATTTATCGTCTGCAAAGCTATGTCGCGTGCTGCGGTATGCGGAGACACTAAAAGCACTATAGTAGAACACAGAAGAAGCTTCTAAGTTGAAGTAATAGCCAGTAGGAAATAGTACAATTCAAGTTTTAGTTGTGGATTATTCACTTTTGAGCCGGCTTTGGTTGCTTGGACATGATCTAGGACCTTAAGAGTTTGCATGAAAGGAGGACTAGCAGCCGCGTTGCACGGGAGAATGTAAAAGTGTTCATATGTAGTAAAAACCTGAGAAATCCGTCCGTTTTCGTCATTCGTTATCGAATCGACTTAAAGCCAGATCGTCACATTGGCCGCATTTCTCTCTGAGACGGTAACATTTATCGTCTGCAAAGCTATGTCGCGTGCTGCGGTATGCGGAGACACTAGAAGCACCATAGTAGAACAGAGAAGAAGCTTCTAAGTTGAAGTAATAGCCAGTAAGAAGCAGTACAATTCAAGTTTTGGTTATCGATTATTGTTTTTAGCCGGCTTTGGTGCCTTGGACATGAGGTGGAACCTTAAGATTTTGCATGAAAGGAGGACTAGCAGCCGCGTTGCACGGGAGAATGTAAAAAGTGTTCATATGTAATAAAAACATGAGAAATCCATCGTTTTTCGTCATTTGTTATCGAATCGACTTAAAGCCATATCGTCACATTGGCCGCTTTTCTCTCTGAGACGGTTACATTTATCGTCTGCAAAGCTATGTCGCGTGCTGCGGTATGCGGAGACACTAAAAGCACCATAGTAGACCACAGAAGAAGATTCTAATTTCAAACAATAGCTAGTAAGAAGTAGTACAATTCAAGTTTTAGTTGTCGATTATTCACTTTTTAGCCGGCTTTGGTGGCTTGGACATGACCTAGGACCTTAAGATTTTGCATGAAAGGAGGACTAGCAGCCGCGTTGCACGGCAGAATGTGAAAAGCGTTCATATGTAGTAAAAACCTGAGTTATCCGTCCGTTTTCGTCATTTATTATCGAATCGACTTAAAGCCAGATCGTCACATATCCGCTTTTCTCTCTGAGACGGTTACATTTATCGTCTGCAAAGCTATGTCGCGTGCAGCGGTATGCGGAGACACTAAACCACCATAGTAGAACACAGAAGAAGCTTTTAAGTTGAAGCAATAGCCAGTAAGAAGTAGTACAATTCAAGTTTTAGTTGTCGATTATTCACTTTTTAGCCGGCTTTGGTGGCTTGGACATGACGTAGGACCTAAATATTTTGCATGAATGGAGGACTAGCAGCCGCGTTGCACGGGAGAATGTGAAAAGTGTTCATATGTAGTAAAAACCTGAGAAATCCGTCCGTTTTCGTCATTTATTATCGAATCGACTTAAAGCCAGATCGTCACATATCCGCTTTTCTCTCTGAGACGGTTACATTTATCGTCTGCAAAGCTATGTCGCGTGCTGCGGTACGCGGAGACACTAAAAGCACCATAGTAGAACACAGAAGTAGCTTCTAAGTTGAAGCAATAGCCAGTAAGAAGCAGTACAATTCAAGTTTTGGTTATAGATTATTGATTTTTAGCCGGCTTTGGTGCCCTGGACATGAGGTGGAACCTTAAGATTTTGCATGAATGGAGGACTAGCTGCCGCGTTGCACGGGAGAATGTGAAAAGTGTTCATATGTAGTAAAAACCTGAGAAATCCGTCCGTTTTCGTCATTCGTTATCGAATCGACTTAAAGCCAGATCGTCACATTGGCCGCATTTCTCTCTGAGACGGTTACATTTATCGTCTGCAAAGCTATGTCGCGTGCTGCGGTATGCGGAGACACTAAAAGCACCATAGTAGAACACAGAAGTAGCTTCTAAGTTGAAGCAATAGCCAGTCAGAAGCAGTACAATCCAAGTTTTGGTTATCGATTATTGATTTTTAGCCGGCTTTGGTGCCTTGGACATGAGGTGGAACCTTAAGATTTTGCATGAAAGGAGGACTAGCAGCCGCGTTGCACGGGAGAATGTAAAAAGTGTTCATATGTAATAAAAACATGAGAAATCCATCGGTTTTCGTCATTTGTTATCGAATCGACTTAAAGCCATATCGTCACATTGGCCGCTTTTCTCTCTGAGACGGTTACATTTATCGTCTGCAAAGCTATGTCGCGTGCTGCGGTATGCGGAGACACTAAAAGCACCATAGTAGACCACAGAAGAAGCTTCTAATTTGAAACAATAGCTAGTAAGAAGTAGTACAATTCAAGTTTTAGTTGTCGATTATTCACTTTTTAGCCGGCTTTGGTGGCTTGGACATGACCTAGGACCTTAAGATTTTGCATGAAAGGAGGACTAGCAGCCGCGTTGCACGGGAGAATGTGAAAAGTGTTCATATGTAGTAAAAACCTGAGAAATCCGTCCGTGTTCGTCATTTGTTATCGAATCGACTTAAAGCCAGATCGTCACATTGGCCGCTTTTCTCTCTGAGACGGTTACATTTATCGTCTGCAAAGCTATGTCGCGTGCTGCGGTATGCGGAGACACTAAAAGCACTATAGTAGAACACAGAAGAAGCTTCTAAGTTGAAGTAATAGCCAGTAGGAAATAGTACAATTCAAGTTTTAGTTGTGGATTATTCACTTTTGAGCCGGCTTTGGTTGCTTGGACATGATCTAGGACCTTAAGAGTTTGCATGAAAGGAGGACTAGCAGCCGCGTTGCACGGGAGAATGTAAAAGTGTTCATATGTAGTAAAAAACTGAGAAATCCGTCCGTTTTCGTCATTTATTATCGAATCGACTTAAAGCCAGATCGTCACATATCCGCTTTTCTCTCTGAGACGGTTACATTTATCGTCTGCAAAGCTATGTCGCGTGCTGCGGTATGCGGAGACACTAAAAGCACCATAGTAGAACACAGAAGTAGCTTCTAAGTTGAAGCAATAGCCAGTAAGAAGCAGTACAATTCAAGTTTTGGTTATAGATTATTGATTTTTAGCCGGCTTTGGTGCCCTGGACATGAGGTGGAACCTTAAGATTTTGCATGAATGGAGGACTAGCTGCCGCGTTGCACGGGAGAATGTGAAAAGGGTTCATATGTAGTAAAAACCTGAGAAATCCGTCGGTTTTCGTCATTCGTTATCGAATCGACTTAAAGCCAGATCGTCACATTGGCCGCATTTCACTCTGAGACGGTTACATTTATCGTCTGCAAAGCTATTTCGCGTGCTGCGGTATGCGGAGACACTAAAAGCACCATAGTAGAACACAGAAGTAGCTTCTAAGTTGAAGCAATAGCCAGTCAGAAGCAGTACAATCCAAGTTTTGGTTATCGATTATTGATTTTTAGCCGGCTTTGGTGCCCTGGACATGAGGTGGAACCTTAAGATTTTGCATGAAAGGAGGACTAGCTGCCGCGTTGCACGGGAGAATGTGAAAAGGGTTCATATGTAGTAAAAACCTGAGAAATCCGTCCGTTTTCGTCATTCGTTATCGAATCGACTTAAAGCCAGATCGTCACATTGGCCGCATTTCTCTCTGAGACGGTAACATTTATCGTCTGCAAAGCTATGTCGCGTGCTGCGGTATGCGGAGACACTAAAAGCACTATAGTAGAACACAGAAGAAGCTTCTAAGTTGAAGTAATAGCCAGTAGGAAATAGTACAATTCAAGTTTTAGTTGTGGATTATTCACTTTTGAGCCGGCTTTGGTTGCTTGGACATGATCTAGGACCTTAAGAGTTTGCATGAAACGAGGACTAGCAGCCGCGTTGCACGGAAGAATGTAAAAGTGTTCATATGTAGTAAAAACCTGAGAAATCCGTCCGTTTTCGTCATTTATTATCGAATCGACTTAAAGCCAGATCGTCACATATCCGCTTTTCTCTCTGAGACGGTTACATTTATCGTCTGCAAAGCTATGTCGCGTGCTGCGGTATGCGGAGACACTAAAAGCACCATAGTGGAACACAGAAGAAGCTTCTAAGTTGAAGTAATAGCCAGTAAGAAGTAGTACAATTCAAGTTTTAGTTGTCGATTATTCACTTTTTAGCCGGCTTTGGTGGCTTGGACATGAACTACGACCTTAAGATTTTGCATGAAAGGATGACTTGCAGCCGCGTTGCACGGGAGAATGTGAAAAGTGTTCATATGTAGTAAAAACCTGAGAAATCCGTCCGTTTTCGTCATTTGTTATCGAATCGACTTAACGCCAGATCGTCACATTGGCCGCTCTTCTCTCTGAAACGGTTACAGTTATCGTCTGCAAAGCTATGTCGCGTGCTGCGGTATGCGGAGACACTAAAAGCACTATAGTAGAACACAGAAGAAGCTTCTAAGTTGAAGTAATAGCCAGTAGGAAATAGTACAATTCAAGTTTTAGTTGTGGATTATTCACTTTTGAGCCGGCTTTGGTTGCTTGGACATGATCTAGGACCCTAAGAGTTTGCATGAAAGGAGGACTAGCAGCCGCGTTGCACGGAAGAATGTAAAAGTGTTCATATGTAGTAAAAACCTGAGAAATCCGTCCGTTTTCGTCATTTATTATCGAATCGACTTAAAGCCAGATCCTCACATATCCGCTTTTCTCTCTGAGACGGTTACATTTATCGTCTGCAAAGCTATGTCGCGTGCTGCGGTATGCGGAGACACTAAAAGCACCATAGTAGAACACAGAAGTAGCTTCTAAGTTGAAGCAATAGCCAGTAAGAAACAGTACAATTCAAGTTTTGGTTATCGATTATTGATTTTTAGCCGGCTTTGGTGCCCTGGACATGAGGTGGAACCTTAAGATTTTGCATGAAAGGAGGACTAGCTGCCGCGTTGCACGGGAGAATGTGAAAAGGGTTCATATGTAGTAAAAACCTGAGAAATCCGTCCGTTTTCGTCATTCGTTATCGAATCGACTTAAAGCCAGATCGTCACATTGGCCGCATTTCTCTCTGAGACGGTTACATTTATCGTCTGCAAAGCTATGTCGCGTGCTGCGGTATGCGGAGACACTAGAAGCACCATAGTAGAACAATGAAGAAGCTTCTAAGTTGAAGTAATAGCCAGTAAGAAGCAGTACAATTCAAATTTTGGTTATCGATTATTGATTTTTAGCCGGCTTTGGTGCCTTGGACATGAGGTGGAACCTTAAGATTTTGCATGAAAGGAGGACTAGCAGCTGCGTTGCACGGCAGAATGTGAAAAGCGTTCATGTGTAGTAAAAACCTGAGTTATCCGTCCGTTTTCGTCATTTGTTATCGAATCGACTTAAAGCCAGATCGTCACATTGGCCGCTTTTCTCTCTGAGGCGGTTACATTTATCGTCTGCAAAGCTATTTCGCGTGCTGCGGTATGCGGAGACACTAAAAGCACCATAGCAGAACACAGAAGAAGCTTCTAAGTTGAAGTAATAGCCAGTAAGAAGTAGTACAATTCAAGTTTTAGTTGTCGATTATTCACTTTTTAACCGGTTTTATTGGCTTGGACATGACCTAGTACATTAAGATTTTGCATGAAAGGAGGACTAGCAGCTGCGTTGCACGGGAGAATGTGAAAAGGGTTCATATGTAGTAAAAACCTGAGAAATACGTCCGTTTTCGTCATTTGTTATCGAATCGACTTAAGGCCAGATCGTCACATGGCCGCTTTTCTCTCTGTGACTGTTACATTTATCGTCTGCAAAGCTATGTCGCGTGCTGCGGTATGCGGAGACACTAAAAGCACCATAATAGAACACAGAAGAAGCTTCTAAGTTAAAGCAATAGCCAGTAAGAAGCAGTACAATTCAAGTTTTGGTTATCGATAATTGATTTTTAGCCGGCTATTGTGCACTGGACATGAGGTGGAACCTTAAGATTTTGCATGAAAGGAGGACTAGCAGCCGCGTTGCACGGGAGAATGTGAAAAGGATTCATATGTAGTAAAAACCTGAGAAATCCGTCCGTTATCCTCATTTGTTATCGAATCGACTTAAAGCCAGATCGTCACATTGGCCGCTCTTCTCACTGAATCGGTTACATTTATCGTCTGCAAAGCTATGTCGCGTGCAGCGGTATGCGGAGACACTAAAAGCACCATAGTAGAACACAGAAGAAGCTTTTAAGTTGAAGCAATAGCCAGTAAGAAGTAGTACAATTCAAGTTTTAGTTGTCGATTATTCACTTTTTAGCCGGCTTTGGTGGCTTGGACATAACGTAGGACCTAAATATTTTGCATGAATGGAGGACTAGCAGCCGCGTTGCACGGGAGAATGGGAAAAGTGTTCATATGTAGTAAAAACCTGAGAAATCCGTCCGTGTTCGTCATTTGTTATCGAATCGACTTAAAGCCAGATCGTCACATTGGCCGCTTTTCTCTCTGAGACGGTTACATTTATCGTCTGCAAAGCTATGTCGCGTGCTGCGGTATGCGGAGACACTAAAAGCACTATAGTAGAACACAGAAGAAGCTTCTAAGTTGAAGTAATAGCCAGTAGGAAATAGTACAATTCAAGTTTTAGTTGTGGATTATTCACTTTTGAGCCGGCTTTGGTTGCTTGGACATGATCTAGGACCTTAAGAGTTTGCATGAAAGGAGGACTAGCAGCCGCGTTGCACGGAAGAATGTAAAAGTGTTCATATGTAGTAAAAACCTGAGAAATCCGTCCGTTTTCGTCATTTATTATCGAATCGACTTAAAGCCAGATCGTCACATATCCGCTTTTCTCTCTGAGACGGTTACATTTATCGTCTGCAAAGCTATGTCGCGTGCTGCGGTATGCGGAGACACTAAAAGCACCATAGTAGAACACAGAAGTAGCTTCTAAACTGAAGCAATAGCCAGTAAGAAACAGTACAATTCAAGTTTTGGTTATCGATTATTGATTTTTAGCCGGCTTTGGTGCCCTGGACATGAGGTGGAACCTTAAGATTTTGCATGAATGGAGGACTAGCTGCCGCGTTGCACGGGAGAATGTGAAAAGGGTTCATATGTAGTAAAAACCTGAGAAATCCGTCCGTTTTCGTCATTCGTTATCGAATCGACTTAAAGCCAGATCGTCACATTGGCCGCATTTCTCTCTGAGACGGTTACATTTATCGTCTGCAAAGCTATGTCGCGTGCTGCGGTATGCGGAGACACTAAAAGCACCATAGTAGAACACAGAAGTAGCTTCTAAGTTGAAGCAATAGCCAGTCAGAAGCAGTACAATCCAAGTTTTGGTTATCGATTATTGATATTTAGCCGGCTTTGGTGCCCTGGACATGAGGTGGAACCTTAAGATTTTGCATGAATGGAGGACTAGCTGCCGCGTTGCACGGGAGAATGTGAAAAGTGTTCATATGTAGTAAAAACCTAAGGAATCCGTCCGTTTTCGTCATTCGTTATCGAATCGACTTAAAGCCAGATCGTCACATTGGCCGCATTTCTCTCTGAGACGGTTACATTTATCGTCTGCAAAGCTATGTCGCGTGCTGCGGTATGCGGAGACACTAGAAGCACCATAGTAGAACAGAGAAGAAGCTTCTAAGTTGAAGTAATAGCCAGTAAGAAGCAGTACAATTCAAGTTTTGGTTATCGATTATTGATTTTTAGCCGCCTTTGGTGCCTTGGACATGAGGTGGAACCTTAAGATTTTGCATGAAAGGAGGACTAGCAGCCGCGTTGCACGGGAGAATGTAAAAAGTGTTCATATGTAATAAAAACATGAGAAATCCATCGGTTTTCGTCATTTGTTATCGAATCGACTTAAAGCCATATCGTCACATTGGCCGCTTTTCTCTCTGAGACGGTTACATTTATCGTCTGCAAAGCTATGTCGCGTGCTGCGGTATGCGGAGACACTAAAAGCACCATAGTAGACCACAGAAGAAGCTTCTAATTTGAAACAATAGCTAGTAAGAAGTAGTACAATTCAAGTTTTAGTTGTCGATTATTCACTTTTTAGCCGGCTTTGGTGGCTTGGACATGACCTAGGACCTTAAGATTTAGCATGAAAGGAGGACTAGCAGCCGCGTTGCACGGCAGAATGTGAAAAGCGTTCATATGTAGTAAAAACCTGAGTTATCCGTCCGTTTTCGTCATTTGTTATCGAATCGACTTAAAGCCAGATCGTCACATTGGTTGCTTTTCTCTCTGAGACGGTTACGTTTATCGTCTGCAAAGCTATGTCGCGTGCTGCGGTATGCGGAGACACTAAAAGCACCATAGTAGAACACAGAAGAAGCTTCTAAGTTGAAGTAATAGCCAGTAAGAAGTAGTACAATTCAAGTTTTAGTTGTCGATTATTCACTTTTTAGCCGGCTTTGGTGGCTTGGACATGAACTACGACCTTAAGATTTTGCATGAAAGGAGGACTTGCAGCCGCGTTGCACGGGAGAATGTGAAAAGTGTTCATATGTAGTAAAAACCTGAGAAATCCGTCCGTTTTCGTCATTTGTTATCGAATCGACTTAACGCCAGATCGTCACATTGGCGGCTCTTCTCTCTGAAACGGTTACATTTATCGTCTGCAAAGCTATGACGCCTGCTGCGGTATGCGGAGACACTAAAAGCACCATAGCAGAACACAGAAGAAGCTTCTAAGTTGAAGTAATAGCCAGTAAGAAGTAGTACAACTCAAGTTTTAGTTGTCGATTATTCACTTTTTAGCCGGATTTGATGGGTTGGACATGAGGTGGAACCTTAAGATGTTGCATGAAAGGAGGACTAGCAGCCGCGTTGCGCGGGAGAATGTGAAAAGTGTTCATATGTAGTACAAACCTGAGAATTCCATCCGTTTTCGTCATTTGTTATCAAATCGACTTAAAGCCAGATCGTCACATTGGCCGCAGTTGTCTGAAACGGTTACATTTATCGTCTGCAAAGCTATGTCGCGTTCTGCGGTATGCCGAAACACTAAAAGCACCATAGAACACAGAAGAAGCTTCTAAGTTGAAGTAATAGTCAGTAAGAAGTAGTACAATTCAAGTTTTAGTTGTCGATTATTCACTTTTTAGCCGGATTTGGTGGGTTGGACATGAGGTGGAACCTTAAGATGTTGCATGAAAGGAGGACTAGCAGCCGCGTTGCACGGCAGAATGTGAAAAGTGTTCATATGTAGTACAAACCTGAGAAATCCGTCTGTTTTCGTCATTTGTTATCGATTCGACTTAATGCCAGATCGTCACATTGGCCGCTTTTACCTCTGAGACGGTTACATTTATCGTCTGCAAAGCTATGTCGCGTGCTGCAATATGCGGAGACATTAAAAGCACCATAGAACACAGAAGAAGCTTCTAAGTTGATGTAATAGCCAGTTAGAAGTAGTAAAATTCAAATTTTAGTTGTCGATTATTCACTTTTTAGCCGGCTTTGGTGGCTTGGACATGACCTAGGACCTTAAGATTTTTCATGAAAGGAGGACTTGCAGCCGCGTTGCACGGGAGAATGTGAAAATTGTTAATATGTAGTAAAAACCTGAGAAATCCGTCCGTTTTCGTCATTTGTTATCGAATCGACTTAAAGCCAGATCGTCACATTGGCCGCTTTTCTCTCTGAGACGGTTACATTTATCGTCTGCAAAGCTATGTCGCGTGCTGCGGTATGCGGAGACACTAAAAGCACTGTAGTAGAACACAGAAGAAGCTTCTAAGTTGATGTAATAGCCACTAAGAAGTAGAACAATTCAAGCTTTAGGTATCGATTATTGACTTTTTACCCCTCTTTGGTGCCTTGGACATGAGCTAGGACCTTAATATCCTGCATGAAAGGAGGACTAGTAGCCGGGTTGCACGGGAGAATGTGAAAAGTGTTCATATGTAGTAAAAACCTGAGGAATCCGTCCGTTTTCGTCTTTTGTTATCGAATCGACTTAAAGCCAGATCGTCACATTGGCCGCTCTTCTCTCTGAAACGGTTGCATTTATCGTCTGCAAAGCTATGTCGCGTGCTGCGGTATGCGGAGACACTAAAAGCACCATAGTAGAACACAGAAGAAGCTTCAAGGTTGAAGCAATAGCCAGTAAGAAGTAGCACAATTCAAGTTTTAGATGTCGATTATTCACTTTTTAGCCTGCTTTGGTGGCTTGGACATGACCTAGGACCTTAAGATTTTGCATGAAAGGAGGACTAGCAGCCGCGTTGCACGGGAGAATGTGAAAAGTGTTCATATGTTGTACAAACCTGAGAATTCCGTCCGTTTTCGTCATTTGTTATCAAATCGACTTAAGGCCAGATCGTCACATTGGCCGCAGTTGTCTGAGACGGTTACATTTATCGTCTGCAAAGCTATGTCGCGTTCTGCGGTATGCCGAAACACTAAAAGCACCATAGAACACAGAAGAAGCTTCTTAGTTGAAGTAATAGCCAGTAAGAAGTAGTAAAATTCAAGTTTTAGTTGTCGATTATTCACTTTTTAGCCGGCTTTGGTGGCTATGACATGACCTAGGACCATAAGATTTTGCATGAAAGGAGGTCTAGCAGCCGCGTTGCATGGGAGAATGTGAAAAGTGTTCATATGTAGTAAAAGCCTGAGAAATCCGTCCGTTTCCGTCATTTGTTATCGATTCGACTTAAAGCCAGATCGTCACATTGGCCGCTTTTCTCTCTGAGACGGTTACATTTATCGTCTGCAAAGCTATGTCGCGTGCTGCGGTATGCGGAGACACTAAAAGCACCATAGTAGAACACAGAAGAAGCTTCAAAGTTGAAGCAATAGCCAGTAAGAAGTTGCACAATTCAAGTTTTAGTTGTCGATTATTAACTTTTTAGCCGGCTTTGGTGGCTTGGACATGACCTAGGACCTTACGATTTTGCATGAAAAAAGGACTAGTAACCGCGTTGCACGGGAGAATGTGAAAAGTGTTCATATGTAGTAAAAACTTGAAAAATCCGTCCGTTTCCGTAAGTTGTTATCGAATCGACTTAAAGCCAGATCGTCACACTGGCCGTTCTTCTCTCTGAGACGGTTACATTTATCGTCTGCAAAGCTATGTCGAGTGCTGCGTTATGCGGAGACACTAAAAGCAGCATACTAGAACACAGAAGAAGCTTCAAAGTTGAAGCAATAGCCAGTAAGAAGTAGTACAATTCAAGTTTTAGTTGTCGATTATTCACTTTTTAGCCTGCTTTGGTGGCTTGGACATGACCTAGGACCTTAAGATTTTGCATGAAAGGAGGACTAGCAGCCGCGTTGTACGGGAGAATGTGAAAAGTGTTCATATGTAGTAAAAACCTGAGAAATCCGTCCGTTTTCGTCATTTGTTATCGAATCGACTTAAAGCCAGATCGTCACATTGGCCGCTTTTACCTCTGAGACGGTTACATTTACCGTCTGCAAAGCTATGTCGCGTGCTGCAATATGCGGAGACACTAAAAGCACCATAGAACACAGAAGAAGCTTCTAAGTTGATGTAATAGCCAGTTAGAAGTAGTAAAATTCAAATTTTAGTTGTCGATTATTCACTTTTTAGCCGGCTTTGGTGGCTTGGACATGACCTAGGACCTTAAGGTTTTTTATGAAAGGAGGACTTGCAGCCGCGTTGCACGGGAGAATGTGAAAATTGTTCATATGTAGTAAAAACCTGATAAATCCGTCCGTTTTCGTCATTTGTTATCGAATCGACTTAAAGCCAGATCGTCACATTGACCGCTTTTCTCTCTGAGACGGTTACATTTATCGTCTGCAAAGCTATGTCGCGTGCTGTGGTATGCGGAGACACTAAAAGCACCGTAGTAGAACACAGAAGAAGCTTCTAAGTTGATGTAATAGCCACTAAGAAGTAGAACAATTCAAGCTTTAGGTATCGATTATTGACTTTTTACCCCTCTTTGGTGTCTTGGACATGAGCTAGGACCTTAATATCCTGCATGAAAGGAGGACTAGTAGCCGGGTTGCACGGGAGAATGTGAAAAGTGTTCATATGTAGTAAAAACCTGAGAAATCCGTCCGTTTTCGTCATTTATTATCGAATCGACTTAAAGCCAGATCGTCACATATCCGCTTTTCTCTCTGAGACGGTTACATTTATCGTCTGCAAAGCTATGTCGCGTGCTGCAGTATGCGGAGACACTAAAAGCACCATAGTAGAACACAGAAGTAGCTTCTAAGTTGAAGCAATAGCCAGTAAGAAACAGTACAATTCAAGTTTTGGTTATCGATTATTGATTTTTAGCCGGCTTTGGTGCCCTGGACATGAGGTGGAACCTTAAGATTTTGCATGAATGGAGGACTAGCTGCCGCGTTGCACGGGAGAATGTGAAAAGGGTTCATATGTAGTAAAAACGTGAGAAATCCGTCCGTTTTCGTCATTCGTTATCGAATCGACTTAAAGCCAGATCGTCACATTGGCCGCATTTCTCTCTGAGACGGTTACATTTATCGTCTGCAAAGCTATGTCGCGTGCTGCGGTATGCGGAGACACTAAAAGCACCATAGTAGAACACAGAAGTAGCTTCTAAGTTGAAGCAATAGCCAGTCAGAAGCAGTACAATCCAAGTTTTGGTTATCAATTATTGATTTTTAGCCGGCTTTGGTGCCCTGGACATGAGGTGGAACCTTAAGATTTTGCATGAAAGGAGGACTAGCTGCCGCGTTGCACGGGAGAATGTGAAAAGTGTTCATATGTAGTAAAAACCTGAGGAATCCGTCCGTTTTCGTCATTCGTTATCGAATCGACTTAAAGCCAGATCGTCACATTGGCCGCATTTCTCTCTGAGACGGTTACATTTATCGTCTGCAAAGCTATGTCGCGTGCTGCGGTATGCGGAGACACTAGAAGCACCATAGTAGAACAGAGAAGAAGCTTCTAAGTTGAAGTAATAGCCAGTAAGAAGCAGTACAATTCAAGTTTTGGTTATCGATTATTGATTTTTAGCCGGCTTTGGTGCCTTGGACATGAGGTGGAACCTTAAGATTTTGCATGAAAGGAGGACTAACTAGCAGCCGCGTTGCACGGGAGAATGTAAAAAGTGTTCATATGTAATAAAAACATGAGAAATCCATCGGTTTTCGTCATTTGTTATCGAATCGACTTAAAGCCAGATCGTCACATTGGCCGCTTTTCTCTCTGAGACGGTTACATTTATCGTCTGCAAAGCTATGTCGCGTGCTGCGGTATGCGGAGACACTAAAAGCACCATAGTAGAACACAGAAGAAGCTTCAAAGTTGAAGCAATAGCCAGTAAGAAGTTGCACAATTCAAGTTTTAGTTGTCGATTATTAACTTTTTAGCCAGCTTTGGTGGCTTGGACATGACCTAGGACCTTACGATTTTGCATGAAAAAAGGACTAGTAACCGCGTTGCACGGGAGAATGTGAAAAGTGTTCATATGTAGTAAAAACTTGAAAAATCCGTCCGTTTCCGTAAGTTGTTATCGAATCGACTTAAAGCCAGATCGTCACACTGGCCGTTCTTCTCTCTGAGACGGTTACATTTATCGTCTGCAAAGCTATGTCGCGTGCTGCGTTATGCGGAGACACTAAAAGCACCATACTAGAACACAGAAGAAGCTTCAAAGTTGAAGCAATAGCCAGTAAGAAGTAGTACAATTCAAGTTTTAGTTGTCGATTATTCACTTTTTAGCCTGCTTTGGTGGCTTGGACATGACCTAGGACCTTAAGATTTTGCATGAAAGGAGGACTAGCAGCCGCGTTGTACGGGAGAATGTGAAAAGTGTTCATATGTAGTAAAAACCTGAGAAATCCGTCCGTTTTCGTCATTTGTTATCGAATCGACTTAAAGCCAGATCGTCACATTGGCCGCTTTTACCTCTGAGACGGTTACATTTACCGTCTGCAAAGCTATGTCGCGTGCTGCAATATGCGGAGACACTAAAAGCACCATAGAACACAGAAGAAGCTTCTAAGTTGATGTAATAGCCAGTTAGAAGTAGTAAAATTCAAATTTTAGTTGTCGATTATTCACTTTTTAGCCGGCTTTGGTGGCTTGGACATGACCTAGGACCTTAAGATTTTTTATGAAAGGAGGACTTGCAGCCGCGTTGCACGGGAGAATGTGAAAATTGTTCATATGTAGTAAAAACCTGATAAATCCGTCCGTTTTCGTCATTTGTTATCGAATCGACTTAAAGCCAGATCGTCACATTGGCCGCTTTTCTCTCTGAGACGGTTACATTTATCGTCTGCAAAGCTATGTCGCGTGCTGTGGTATGCGGAGACACTAAAAGCACCGTAGTAGAACACAGAAGAAGCTTCTAAGTTGATGTAATAGCCACTAAGAAGTAGAACAATTCAAGCTTTAGGTATCGATTATTGACTTTTTACCCCTCTTTGGTGTCTTGGACATGAGCTAGGACCTTAATATCCTGCATGAAAGGAGGACTAGTAGCCGGGTTGCACGGGAGAATGTGAAAAGTGTTCATATGTAGTAAAAACCTGAGAAATCCGCCCGTTTTCGTCATTTATTATCGAATCGACTTAAAGCCAGATCGTCACATATCCGCTTTTCTCTCTGAGACGGTTACATTTATCGTCTGCAAAGCTATGTCGCGTGCTGCGGTATGCGGAGACACTAAAAGCACCATAGTAGAACACAGAAGTAGCTTCTAAGTTGAAGCAATAGCCAGTAAGAAACAGTACAATTCAAGTTTTGGTTATCGATTATTGATTTTTAGCCGGCTTTGGTGCCCTGGACATGAGGTGGAACCTTAAGATTTTGCATGAATGGAGGACTAGCTGCCGCGTTGCACGGGAGAATGTGAAAAGGGTTCATATGTAGTAAAAACCTGAGAAATCCGTCCGTTTTCGTCATTCGTTATCGAATCGACTTAAAGCCAGATCGTCACATTGGCCGCATTTCTCTCTGAGACGGTTACATTTATCGTCTGCAAAGCTATGTCGCGTGCTGCGGTATGCGGAGACACTAAAAGCACCATAGTAGAACACAGAAGTAGCTTCTAAGTTGAAGCAATAGCCAGTCAGAAGCAGTACAATCCAAGTTTTGGTTATCGATTATTGATTTTTAGCCGGCTTTGGTGCCCTGGACATGAGGTGGAACCTTAAGATTTTGCATGAAAGGAGGACTAGCTGCCGCGTTGCACGGGAGAATGTGAAAAGTGTTCATATGTAGTAAAAACCTGAGGAATCCGTCCGTTTTCGTCATTCGTTATCGAGTCGACTTAAAGCCAGATCGTCACATTGGCCGCATTTCTCTCTGAGACGGTTACATTTATCGTCTGCAAAGCTATGTCGCGTGCTGCGGTATGCGGAGACACTAGAAGCACCATAGTAGAACAGAGAAGAAGCTTCTATGTTGAAGTAATAGCCAGTAAGAAGCAGTACAATTCAAGTTTTGGTTATCGATTATTGATTTTTAGCCGGCTTTGGTGCCTTGGACATGAGGTGGAAACTTAAGATTTTGCATGAAAGGAGGACTAGCAGCCGCGTTGCACGGGAGAATGTAAAAAGTGTTCATATGTAATAAAAACATGAGAAATCCATCGGTTTTCGTCATTTGTTATCGAATCGACTTAAAGCCAGTTCGTCACATTGGCCGCTTTTCTCTCTGAGACGGTTACATTTATCGTCTGCAAAGCTATGTCGCGTGCTGCGGTATGCGGAGACACTAAAAGCACCATAGTAGAACACAGAAGAAGCTTCAAAGTTGAAGCAATAGCCAGTAAGAAGTTGCACAATTCAAGATTTAGTTGTCGATTATTAACTTTTTAGCCGGCTTTGGTGGCTTGGACATGACCTAGGACCTTACGATTTTGCATGAAAAAAGGACTAGTAACCGCGTTGCACGGGAGAATGTGAAAAGTGTTCATATGTAGTAAAAACTTGAAAAATCCGTCCGTTTCCGTAAGTTGTTATCGAATCGACTTAAAGCCAGATCGTCACACTGGCCGTTCTTCTCTCTGAGACGGTTACATTTATCGTCTGCAAAGCTATGTCGCGTGCTGCGTTATGCGGAGACACTAAAAGCACCATACTAGAACACAGAAGAAGCTTCAAAGTTGAAGCAATAGCCAGTAAGAAGTAGTACAATTCAAGTTTTAGTTGTCGATTATTCACTTTTTAGCCTGCTTTGGTGGCTTGGACATGACCTAGGACCTTAAGATTTTGCATGAAAGGAGGACTAGCAGCCGCGTTGTACGGGAGAATGTGAAAAGTGTTCATATGTAGTAAAAACCTGAGAAATCCGTCCGTTTTCGTCATTTGTTATCGAATCGACTTAAAGCCAGATCGTCACATTGGCCGCTTTTACCTCTGAGACGGTTACATTTACCGTCTGCAAAGCTATGTCGCGTGCTGCAATATGCGGAGACACTAAAAGCACCATAGAACACAGAAGAAGCTTCTACGTTGATGTAATAGCCAGTTAGAAGTAGTAAAATTCAAATTTTAGTTGTCGATTATTCACTTTTTAGCCGGCTTTGGTTGCTTGGACATGATCTAGGACCTTAAGAGTTTGCATGAAAGGAGGACTAGCAGCCGCGTTGCACGGGAGAATGTAAAAGTGTTCATATGTAGTAAAAAACTGAGAAATCCGTCCGTTTTCGTCATTTATTATCGAATCGACTTAAAGCCAGATCGTCACATATCCGCTTTTCTCTCTGAGACGGTTACATTTATCGACTGCAAAGCTATGTCGCGTGCTGCGGTATGCGGAGACACTAAAAGCACCATAGTAGAACACAGAAGTAGCTTCTAAGTTGAAGCAATAGCCAGTAAGAAGCAGTACAATTCAAGTTTTGGTTATAGATTATTGATTTTTAGCCGGCTTTGGTGCCCTGGACATGAGGTGGAACCTTAAGATTTTGCATGAATGGAGGACTAGCTGCCGCGTTGCACGGGAGAATGTGAAAAGGGTTCATATGTAGTAAAAACCTGAGAAATCCGTCCGTTTTCGTCATTCGTTATCGAATCGACTTAAAGCCAGATCGTCACATTGGCCGCATTTCTCTCTGAGACGGTTACATTTATCGCCTGCAAAGCTATGTCGCGTGCTGCGGTATGCGGAGACACTAAAAGCACCATAGTAGAACACAGAAGTAGCTTCTAAGTTGAAGCAATAGCCAGTCAGAAGCAGTACAATCCAAGTTTTGGTTATCGATTATTGATTTTTAGCCGGCTTTGGTGCCCTGGACATGAGGTGGAACCTTAAGATTTTGCATGAAAGGAGGACTAGCTGCCGCGTTGCACGGGAGAATGTGAAAAGGGTTCATATGTAGTAAAAACCTGAGAAATCCGTCCGTTTTCGTCATTCGTTATCGAATCGACTTAAAGCCAGATCGTCACATTGGCCGCATTTCTCTCTGAGACGGTTACATTTATCGTCTGCAAAGCTATGTCGCGTGCTGCGGTATGCGGAGACACTAGAAGCACCATAGTAGAACAGAGAAGAAGTTTCTAAGTTGAAGTAATAGCCAGTAAGAAGCAGTACAATTCAAGTTTTGGTTATCGATTATTGATTTTTAGCCGGCTTTGGTGCCCTGGACATGAGGTGGAACCTTAAGATTTTGCATGAATGGAGGACTAGCTGCCGCGTTGCACGGGAGAATGTGAAAAGGGTTCATATGTAGTAAAAACCTGAGAAATCCGTCCGTTTTCGTCATTCGTTATCGAATCGACTTAAAGCCAGATCGTCACATTGGCCGCATTTCTCTCTGAGACGGTTACATTTATCGTCTGCAAAGCTATGTCGCGTGCTGCGGTATGCGGAGACACTAAAAGCACCATAGTAGACCACAGAAGAAGCTTCTAATTTGAAACAATAGCTAGTAAGAAGCAGTACAATTCAAGTTTTAGTTGTCGATTATTCACTTTTTAGCCGGCTTTGGTGGCTTGGACATGACCTAGGACCTTAAGATTTTGCATGAAAGGAGGACTAGCAGCCGCGTTGCACGGCAGAATGTGAAAAGCGTTCATATGTAGTAAAAACCTGAGTTATCCGTCCGTTTTCGTCATTTGTTATCGAATCGACTTAAAGCCAGATCGTCACATTGGCCGCTTTTCTCTCTGAGACGGTTACGTTTATCGTCTGCAAAGCTATGTCGCGTGCTGCGGTATGCGGAGACACTAAAAGCACCATAGTGGAACACAGAAGAAGCTTCTAAGTTGAAGTAATAGCCAGTAAGAAGTAGTACAATTCAAGTTTTAGTTGTCGATTATTCACTTTTTAGCCGGCTTTGGTGGCTTGGACATGAACTACGACCTTAAGATTTTGCATGAAAGGAGGACTTGCAGCCGCGTTGCACGGGAGAATGTGAAAAGTGTACATATGTAGTAAAAACCTGAGAAATCCGTCCGTTTTCGTCATTTGTTATCGAATCGACTTAACGCCAGATCGTCACATTGGCCGCTCTTCTCTCTGAAACGGTTACATTTATCGTCTGCAAAGCTATGACTCGTGCTGCGGTATGCGGAGACACTAAAAGCACCATAGCAGAACACAGAAGAAGCTTCTAAGTTGAAGCAATAGCCAGTAAGAAACAGTACAATTCAAGTTTTGGTTATCGATTATTGATTTTTAGCCGGCTTTGGTGCCCTGGACATGAGGTGGAACCTTAAGATTTTGCATGAAAGGAGGACTGGCAGCCGCGTTGCACGGGAGAATGTAAAAAGGATTCATATGTAGTGAAAACCTGAGAAATCCGTCCGTTATCCTCATTTGTTATCGAATCGACTTAAAGCCAGATCGTCACATTGGCCGCTCTTCTCACTGAATCGGTTACATTTATCGTCTGCAAAGCTATGTCGCGTGCAGCGGTATGCGGAGACACTAAAAGCACCATAGTAGAACACAGAAGAAGCTTTTAAGTTGAAGCAATAGCCAGTAAGAAGTAGTACAATTCAAGTTTTAGTTGTCGATTATTCACTTTTTAGCCGGCTTTGGTGGCTTGGACATGACGTAGGACCTAAATATTTTGCATGAATGGAGGACTAGCAGCCGCGTTGCACGGGAGAATGTGAAAAGTGTTCATATGTAGTAAAAACCTGAGAAATCCGTCCGTTTTCGTCATTTATTATCGAATCGACTTAAAGCCAGATCGTCACATATCCGCTTTTCTCTCTGGGACGGTTACATTTATCGTCTGCAAAGCTATGTCGCGTGCTGCGGTATGCGGAGACACTAAAAGCACCATAGTAGAACACAGAAGTAGCTTCTAAGTTGAAGCAATAGCCAGTAAGAAACAGTACAATTCAAGTTTTGGTTATCGATTATTGATTTTTAGCCGGCTTTGGTGCCCTGGACATGAGGTGGAACCTTAAGATTTTGCATGAAAGGAGGACTAGCTGCCGCGTTGCACGGGAGAATGTGAAAAGGGTTCATATGTAGTAAAAACCTGAGAAATCCGTCCGTTTTCGTCATTCGTTATCGAATCGACTTAAAGCCACATCGTCACATTGGCCGCATTTCTCTCTTAGACGGTTACATTTATCGTCTGCAAAGCTATGTCGCGTGCTGCGGTATGCGGAGACACTAGAAGCACCATAGTAGAACAGAGAAGAAGCTTCTAAGTTGAAGTAATAGCCAGTAAGAAGCAGTACAATTCAAGTTTTGGTTATCGATTATTGATTTTTAGCCGACTTTGGTGCCTTGGACATGAGGTGGAACCTTAAGATTTTGCATGAAAGAAGGACTAGCAGCCGCGTTGCACGGGAGAATGTAAAAAGTGTTCATATGTAATAAAAACATGAGAAATCCACCGGTTTTCGTCATTTGTTATCGAATCGACTTAAAGCCATATCGTCACATTGGCCGCTTTTCTCTCTGAGACGGTTACATTTATCGTCTGCAAAGCTATGTCGCGTGCTGCGGTATGCGGAGACACTAAAAGCACCATAGTAGACCACAGAAGAAGCTTCTAATTTGAAACAATAGCTAGTAAGAAGTAGTACAATTCAAGTTTTAGTTGTCGATTATTCACTTTTTAGCCGGCTTTGGTGGCTTGGACATGACCTAGAACCTTAAGATTTTGCATGAAAGGAGGACTAGCAGCCGCGTTGCACGGCAGAATGTGAAAAGCGTTCATATGTAGTAAAAACCTGAGAAATCCGTCCGTTTTCGTCATTTGTTATCGAATCGACTTAACGCCAGATCGTCACATTGGCCGCTCTTCTCTCTGAAACGGTTACATTTATCGTCTGCAAAGCTATGACGCGTGCTGCGGTATGCGGAGACACTAAAAGCACCATAGCAGAACACAGAAGAAGCTTCTAAGTTGAAGTAATAGCCAGTAAGAAGTAGTACAATTCAAGTTTTAGTTGTCGATTATTCACTTTTTAGCCGGCTTTATTGGCTTGGACATGACCTAGTACATTAAGATTTTGCATGAAAGGAGGACTAGCAGCCGCGTTGCACGGGAGAATGTGAAAAGTGTTCATATGTAGTACAAACCTGAGAAATCCGTTCGTTTTCGTCATTTGTTATCGAATCGACTTAAAGCCAGATCGTCACATTGGCCGCATTTCTCTCTGAGACGGTTACATTTATCGTCTGCAAAGCTATGTCGCGTGCTGCGGTATGCGGAGACACTAAAAGCACCATAGTAGAACACAGAAGTAGCTTCTAAGTTGAAGCAATAGCCAGTCAGAAGCAGTACAATCCAAGTTTTGGTTATCGATTATTGATTTTTAGCCGGCTTTGGTGCCCTGGACATGAGGTGGAACCTTAAGATTTTGCATGAAAGGAGGACTAGCTGCCGCGTTGCACGGGAGAATGTGAAAAGGGTTCATATGTAGTAAAAACCTGAGGAATCCGTCCGTTTTCGTCATTCGTTATCGAATCGACTTAAAGCCAGATCGTCACATTGGCCGCATTTCTCTCTGAGACGGTTACATTTATCGTCTGCAAAGCTATGTCGCGTGCTGCGGTATGCGGAGACACTAGAAGCACCATAGTAGAACAGAGAAGAAGCTTCTAAGTTGAAGTAATAGCCAGTAAGAAGCAGTACAATTCAAGTTTTGGTTATCGATTATTGATTTTTAGCCGGCTTTGGTGCCTTGGACATGAGGTGGAACCTTAAGATTTTGCATGAAAGGAGGACTAGCAGCCGCGTTGCACGGGAGAATGTAAAAAGTGTTCATATGTAATAAAAACATGAGAAATCCATCGGTTTTCGTCATTTGTTATCGAATCGACTTAAAGCCATATCGTCACATTGGCCGCTTTTCTCTCTGAGACGGTTACATTTATCGTCTGCAAAGCTATGTCGCGTGCTGCGGTATGCGGAGACACTAAAAGCACCATAGTAGACCACAGAAGAAGCTTCTAATTTGAAACAATAGCTAGTAAGAAGTAGTACAATTCAAGTTTTAGTTGTCGATTATTCACTTTTTAGCCGGCTTTGGTGGCTTGGACATGACCTAGGACCTTAAGATTTAGCATGAAAGGAGGACTAGCAGCCGCGTTGCACGGCAGAATGTGAAAAGTGTTCATATGTAGTAAAAACCTGAGTTATCCGTCCGTTTTCGTCATTTGTTATCGAATCGACTTAAAGCCAGATCGTCACATTGGTTGCTTTTCTCTCTGAGACGGTTACGTTTATCGTCTGCAAAGCTATGTCGCGTGCTGCGGTATGCGGAGACACTAAAAGCACCATAGTAGAACACAGAAGAAGCTTCTAAGTTGAAGTAATAGCCAGTAAGAAGTAGTACAATTCAAGTTTTAGTTGTCGATTATTCACTTTTTAGCCGGCTTTGGTGGCTTGGACATGAACTACGACCTTAAGATTTTGCATGAAAGGAGGACTTGCAGCCGCGTTGCACGGGAGAATGTGAAAAGTGTTCATATGTAGTAAAAACCTGAGAAATCCGTCCGTTTTCGTCATTTGTTATCGAATCGACTTAACGCCAGATCGTCACATTGGCCGCTCTTCTCTCTGAAACGGTTACATTTATCGTCTGCAAAGCTATGACGCGTGCTGCGGTATGCGGAGACACTAAAAGCACCATAGCAGAACACAGAAGAAGCTTCTAAGTTGAAGTAATAGCCAGTAAGAAGTAGTACAATTCAAGTTTTAGTTGTCGATTATTCACTTTTTAGCCGGAGTTGGTGGGTTGGATATGAGGTGGAACCTTAAGATGTTGCATGAAAGGAGGACTAGCAGCCGCGTTGCACGGGAGAAAGTGAAAAGTGTTCATATGTAGTACAAACCTGAGAAATCCGTCCGTTTTCGTCATTTGTTATCGAATATACTTAAAGCCAGATCGTCACATTGGCCGCTTTTCTCTCTGAGACGGTTACATTTATCGTCTGCAAAGCTATGTCGCGTGCTGCGGTATGCGGAGACACTTAAAGCACCATAGTAGAACACAGAAGTAGCTTCTAAGTTGAAGCAATAGCCAGTAAGAAGCAGTACAATTCAAGTTTTGGTTATTGATTATTGATTTTTAGCCGTCTTTGGTGCCCTGGACATGAGGTGGAACCTGAAGATTTTGCATGAAAGGAGGACTAGCAGCCGCGTTGCGCGGGAGAATGTGAAAAGTGTTCATATGTAGTACAAACCTGAGAATTCCGTCCGTTTTCGTCATTTGTTATCAAATCGACTTAAAGCCAGATCGTCACATTGGCCGCAGTTGTCTGAGACGGTTACATTTATCGTCTGCAAAGCTATGTCGCGTTCTGCGGTATGCCGAAACACTAAAAGCACCATAGAACACAGAAGAAGCTTCTTAGTTGAAGTAATAGCCAGTAAGAAGTAGTACAATTCAAGTTTTAGTTGTCGATTATTCACTTTTTAGCCGGCTTTGGTGGCTTGGACATGACCTAGGACCTTACGATTTTGCATGAAAAAAGGACTAGTAACCGCGTTGCACGGGAGAATGTGAAAAGTGTTCATATGTAGTAAAAACCTGAGAAATCCGTCCGTTTTCGTCATTTGTTATCGAATCGACTTAAAGCCAGATCGTCACATTGGCCGCTTTTACCTCTGAGACGGTTACATTTATCGTCTGCAAAGCTATGTCGCGTGCTGCAATATGCGGAGACACTAAAAGCACCATAGAACACAGAAGAAGCTTCTAAGTTGATGTAATAGCCAGTTAGAAGTAGTAAAATTCAAATTTTAGTTGTCGATTATTCACTTTTTAGCCGGCTTTGGTGGCTTGGACATGACCTAGGACCTTAAGATTTTTCATGAAAGGAGGACTTGCAGCCGCGTTGCACGGGAGAATGTGAAAATTGTTCATATGTAGTAAAAAACTGAGAAATCCGTCCGTTTTCGTCATTTGTTATCGAATCGACTTAAAGCCAGATCGTCACATTGGCCGCTTTTCTCTCTGAGACGGTTACATTTATCGTCTGCAAAGCTATGTCGCGTGCTGCGGTATGCGGAGACACTAAAAGCACCGTAGTAGAACACAGAAGAAGCTTCTAAGTTGATGTAATAGCCACTAAGAAGTAGAACAATTCAAGCTTTAGGTATCGATTATTGACTTTTTACCCCTCTTTGGTGCCTTGGACATGAGCTAGGACCTTAATATCCTGCATGAAAGGAGGACTAGTAGCCGGGTTGCACGGGAGAATGTGAAAAGTGTTCATATGTAGTAAAAACCTGAGGAATCCGTCCGTTTTCGTCTTTTGTTATCGAATCGACTTAAAGCCAGATCGTCACATTGGCCGCTCTTCTCTCTGAAACGGTTGCATTTATCGTCTGCAAAGCTATGCCGCGTCCTGCGGTATGCGGAGTCACTAAAAGCACCATAGTAGAACACAGAAGAAGCTTCAAAGTTGAAGCAATAGCCAGTAAGAAGTAGCACAATTCAAGTTTTAGTTGTCGATTATTCACTTTTTGGCCTGCTTTGGTGGCTTGGACATGACCTAGGACCTTAAGATTTTGTATGAAAGGAGGACTAGCAGCCGCGTTGCACGGGAGAATGTGAAAAGTGTTCATATGTTGTACAAACCTGAGAATTCCGTCCGTTTTCGTCATTTGTTAGCAAATCGACTTAAAGCCAGATCGTCACATTGGCCGCAGTTGTCTGAAACGGTTACATTTATCGTCTGCAAAGCTATGTCGCGTTCTGCGGTATGCCGAAACACCAAAAGCACCATAGAACACAGAAGAAGCTTCTTAGTTGAAGTAATAGCCAGTAAGAAGTAGTACAATTCAAGTTTTAGTTGTCGATTATTCACTTTTTAGCCGGCTTTGGTGGCTATGACATGACCTAGGACCATAAGATTTTGCATGAAAGGAGGTCTAGCAGCCGCGTTGCATGGGAGAATGTGAAAAGTGTTCATATGTAGTAAAAGCCTGAGAAATCCGTCCGTTTCCGTCATTTGTTATCGATTCGACTTAAAGCCAGATCGTCACATTGGCCGCTTTTCTCTCTGAGACGGTTACATTTATCGTCTGCAAAGCTATGTCGCGTGCTGCGGTATGCGGAGACACTAAAAGCACCATAGTAGAACACAGAAGAAGCTTCAAAGTTGAAGCAATAGCCAGTAAGAAGTTGCACAATTCAAGTTTTAGTTGTCGATTATTAACTTTTTAGCCGGCTTTGGTGGCTTGGACATGACCTAGGACCTTACGATTTTGCATGAAAAAAGGACTAGTAACCGCGTTGCACGGGAGAATGTGAAAAGTGTTCATATGTAGTAAAAACTTGAAAAATCCGTCCGTTTCCGTAAGTTGTTATCGAATCGACTTAAAGCCAGATCGTCACACTGGCCGTTCTTCTCTCTGAAACGGTTACATTTATCGTCTGCAAAGCTATGTCGCGTGCTGCGGTATGTCGAAACACTAAAAGCACTATAGTAGAACACAGAAGAAGCTTGTAAGTTGAAGTAATAGCCAGTAAGAAGTAGTACAATTCAAGTTTTAGTTGTCGATTATTCACTTTTTAACCGGCTTTGGTGGCTATGACATGACCTAGGACCATAAGATTTTGCATGAAAGGAGGATTAGCAAACGCGTTGCATGGGAGAATGTGAAATGTGTTCATATGTAGTAAAAACCTGAGAAATCCGTCCGTTTTCATCATTTGTTATCGATTCGACTTAAAGCCAGATCGTCACATTGGCCGCTTTTCTCTCTGAGACGGTTACATTTATCGTCAGCAAAGCTATGTCGCGTGCTGCGTTATGCGGAGACACTAAAAGCACCATACTAGAACACAGAAGAAGCTTCAAAGTTGAAGCAATAGCCAGTAAGAAGTAGTACAATTCAAGTTTTAGTTGTCGATTATTCACTTTTTAGCCTGCTTTGGTGGCTTGGACATGACCTAGGACCTTAAGATTTTGCATGAAAGGAGGACTAGCAGCCGCGTTGTACGGGAGAATGTGAAAAGTGTTCATATGTAGTAAGAACCTGAGAAATCCGTCCGTTTTCGTCATTTGTTATCGAATCGACTTAAAGCCAGATCGTCACATTGGCCGCTTTTACCTCTGAGACGGTTACATTTATCGTCTGCAAAGCTATGTCGCGTGCTGCAATATGCGGAGACACTAAAAGCACCATAGAACACAGAAGAAGCTTCTAAGTTGATGTAATAGCCAGTTAGAAGTAGTGAAATTCAAATTTTAGTTATCGATTATTCACCTTTTAGCCGGCGTTGGTGGCTTGGACATGACCTAGGACCTTAAGATTTTTCATGAAAGGAGGACTTGCTGCCGCGTTGCACGGGAGAATGTGAAAATTGTTCATATGTAGTAAAAACCTGAGAAATCCGTCCGTTTTCGTCATTTGTTATCGAATCGACTTAAAGCCAGATCGTCACATTGGCCGCTTTTCTCTCTGAGACGGTTACATTTATCGTCTGCAAAGCTATGTCGCGTGCTGCGGTATGCGGAGACACTAAAAGCACCGTAGTAGAACACAGAAGAAGCTTCTAAGTTGATGTAATAGCCACTAAGAAGTAGAACAAGTCAAGCTTTAGGTATCGATTATTGACTTTTTACCCCTCTTTGGTGCCTTGGACATGAGCTAGGACCTTAATATCCTGCATGAAAGGGGGACTAGTAGCCGGGTTGCACGGGAGAATGTGAAAAGTGTACATATGTAGTAAAAACCTGAGGAATCCGTCCGTTTTCGTCTTTTGTTATCGAATCGACTTAAAGCCAGATCGTCACATTGGCCGCTCTTCTCTCTGAAACGGTTGCATTTATCGTCTGCAAAGCTATGTCGCGTCCTGCGGTATGCGGAGACACTAAAAGCATCATAGTAGAACACAGAAGAAGCTTCTAAGTTGAAGTAATAGCCATTAAGAAGTAGTACAATTCAAGTTTTAGTTGTCGATTATTCACCTTTTAGCCGGCTTTGGTGGCTATGACATGACCTAGGACCATAAGATTTTGCATGAAAGGAGGTCTAGCAGCCGCGTTGCACGGGAGAATGTGAAAAGTTTTCAAATGTAGTAAAAACCTGAGAAATTAGTCCGTTTTCGTAATTTGTTATCAAATCGACTTAAAGCCAGATCGTCACATTGGCCGCTTTTCTCTCTGAGACGGTTACATTTATCGTCTGCAAACCTATGTCGCGTGCTGCGGTATGCGGAGTCACTAAAAGCACCATAGTAGAACACAAAAGAAGCTTCTAAGGTGAAGTAATAGCCAGTAAGAAGTAGTACAATTCAAGATTTAGTTGTCGATTATTCACTTTTTAGCCGGCTTTGGTGGCTTGGACATGACCTAGGACCTTAAGATTTTGCATGAAAGGAGGACTAGCAGCCGCGTTGCATGGGAGTATATGAAAAGTGTTCATATGTAGTAAAAACCTGAGAATTCCGTCCGTTTTCGTCATTTGTTATCGAATCGACTTAAAGCCAGATCGTCACATTGGCCGCTTTTCCCTCTGAGACGGTTAAATTTATCGTCTGCAAAGCTATGTCGCGTGCTGCGGTATGCGGAGACACTAAAAGCACCATAGTAGAACACAGAAGAAGCTTCTACGTTGAAGTAATAGCCAGTAAGAAGTAGTACAATTCAAGTTTTAGTTGTCGATTATGCACTTTTTAGCCGGCCTTGGTGGCTTGGACATGACCTAGGACCATAAGATTTTGCATGAAAGGAGGACTAGCAGCCGAGTTGCACGGGAGAATGTGAAAAGTGTTCATATGTAGTAAAAACCTGAGAAAGCCGTCCCTTTTCGTCATTTGTTATCGAATCGACTTAAAGCTAGATCGTCACATTGGCTGCATTTCTCTCTGAGACGGTTACATTTATCGTCTGCAAAGCTATGTCGCGTGCTGCGGATTGCGGAGACACTAAAATCACCGTAGTAGAACACAGAAGAAGCTTCTAAGTTGAAGTAATAGCCAGTAAGAAGTAGTACAATTAAAGTTTTAGTTGTCGATTATTCACTTTTTAGCCTGCTTTGGTGGCTTGGACATGACCTAGGACCTTAAGATTTTGCATGAAAGGAGGATTAGCAGCCGCGTTGCACGGGAGAATGTGAAAAGTCCTCATATGTAGTAAAAACCTGAGAAATCGGTCCGTTTTCGTCATTTGTTATCGAATCGACTTAAAGCCAGATCGCCATATTGGCCGCTCTTCCCTCTGAGACGGTTACATTTATCGTCTGCAAAGCTATGTCGCCTGCTGCGGTATGCGGAGACACTAAAAGCACCATAGTAGAACACAGATGAAGCTTCTAAGTTGATGAAATAGCCACTAAGAAGTAGTACAATTCAAGTTTTGGTATAGATTATTGACTTTTTCCCTTCTTTGGTGTCTTGGACATGAGCTAGGACGTTAATATCCTGCACGAAAGGAGGACTAGCAGCCGCGTTGCACGGGAGAATGTGAAAAGTGTTCATATGTAGTAAAAACCTGAGAACTCCGTCCGTTTTAGTCATTTGTTATCGAACCGACTTAAAGCCTGATCGTCACATTGGCCGTTCTTCTCTCTGAAACGGTTACATTTATCGTCTGCAAAGCTATGTCGCGTGCTGCAATATGCGGAGACACTAAAAGCACCATAGAACACAGAAGAAGCTTCTAAGTTGATGTAATAGCCAGTTAGAAGTAGTAAAATTCAAATTTTAGTTGTCGATTATTCACTTTTTAGCCGGCGTTGGTGGCTTGGACATGACCTAGGACCTTAAGATTTTTCATGAAAGGAGGACTTGCAGCCGCGTTGCACGGGAGAATGTGAATAGTGTTCATATGTAGTAAAAACCTGAGGAATCCGTCCTTTTTCGTCATTTGTTATCGAATCGACTTAAAGCCAGATCGTCACATTGGCCGCTTTTCTCTCTGAGACGGTTACATTTATCGTCTGCAAAGCTATGTCGCGTGCTGAGGTATGCGGAGACACTAAAAGCACCGTAGTAGAACACAGAAGAAGCTTCTAAGATGATGTAATAGCCACTAAGAAGTAGAACAATTCAAGCTTTAGGTATCGATTATTGACTTTTTACCCTTCTTTGGTGCCTTGGACATGAGCTAGTACCTTAATATCCTGCATGAAAGGAGGACTAGTAGCCGGGTTGCACGGGAGAATGTGAAATGTGTTCATATGTAGTAAAAACCTGAGGAATCCGTCCGTTTTCGTCTTTTGTTATCAAATCGACTTAAAGGCAGATCGTCACATTGGCCGCTCTTCTCTCTGAAACGGTTGCATTTATCGTCTGCAAAGCTATGTCGCGTCCTGCGGTATGCGGAGACACTAAAAGCACCATAGTAGAACACAGAAGAAGCTTCTAAGTTGAAGCAATAGCCAGTAAGAAGTAGTACAATTCAAGTTTTAGTTGTCGATTATTCACTTTTTAGCCTGCTTTGGTGGCTTGGACATGACCTACGACCTTACGATTTTGCATGAAAGGAGGACTAGCAGCCGCGTTGTACGGGAGAATGTGAAAAGTGTTCATATGTAGTAAAAACCTGAGAAATCCGTCCGTTTTCGTCATTTGTTATCGAATCGACTTAAAGCCAGATCGTCACATTGGCCGCTTTTACCTCTGAGACGGTTACATTTATCGTCTGCAAAGCTATGTCGCGTGCTGCAATATGCGGAGACACTAAAAGCACCATAGAACACAGAAGAAGCTTCTAAGTTGATGTAATAGCCAGTTAGAAGTAGTAAAATTCAAATTTTAGTTGTCGATTATTCACTTTTTAGCCGGCTTTGGTGGCTTGGACATGACCTAGGACCTTAAGATTTTTCATGAAAGGAGGACTTGCAGCCGCGTTGCACGGGAGAATGTGAAAATTGTTCATATGTAGTAAAAACCTGAGAAATCCGTCCGTTTTCGTCATTTGTTATCGAATCGACTTGAAGCCAGATCGTCACATTGGCCGCTTTTCTCTCTGAGACGGTTACATTTATCGTCTGCAAAGCTATGTCGCGTGCTGCGGTATGCGGAGACACTAAAAGCACCGTAGTAGAACACAGAAGAAGCTTCTAAGTTGATGTAATAGCCACTAAGAAGTAGAACAATTCAAGCTTTAGGTATCGATTATTGACTTTTTACCCTTCTTTGGTGCATTGGACATGAGCTAGGACCTTAATATCCTGCATGAAAGGAGGACTAGTAGCCGGGTTGCACGGGAGAATGTGAAAATTGTTCATATGTAGTAAAAACCTGAGAAATCCGTCCGTTTTCGTCATTTGTTATCGAATCGACTTAAAGCCAGATCGTCACATTGGCCGCTCTTCTCTCTGAAACGGTAGCATTTATCGTCTGCAAAGCTATGTCGCGTCCTGCGGTAAGCGGAGACACTAAAAGCACCATAGTAGAACACAGAAGAAGCTTCTAAGTTGAAGCAATAGCCAGTAAGAAGTAGTACAATTCAAGTTTTAGTTGTCGATTATTCACTTTTTAGCCTGCTTTGGTGGCTTGGACATAACCTAGGACCTTAAGATTTTGCATGAAAAGAGGACGTGCAGCCGCGTTGTACGGGAGAATGTGAAAAGTGTTCATATGTAGTAAAAACCTGAGAAATCCGTCCGTTTTCGTCATTTGTTATCGAATCGACTTAAAGCCAGATCGTCACATTGGCCGCTTTTACCTCTGAGACGGTTACATTTATCGTCTGCAAAGCTACGTCGCGTGCTGCAATATGCGGAGACACAAAAAGCACCATAGAACACAGAAGAAGCTTCTAAGTTGATGTAATAGCCAGTGAGAAGTAGTAAAATTCAAATTTTAGTTGTCGATTATTCACTTTATAGCCGGCTTTGATGGCTTGGACATGACCTAGGACCTTACGATTTTGCATGAAAGGAGGACTTGCAGCCGCGTTGCACGGGAGAATGTAAAAAGTGTTCATATGTAGTAAAAACCTGAGAAATCCGTCCGTTTCCGTCTTTTGTTATCGAATCGACTTAAAGCCAGATCGTCACATTGGCCGTTCTTCTCTCTGAAACGGTTACATTTATCGTCTGCAAAGCTATGTCGCGTGCTGCGGTATGCCGAAACACTAAAAGCACCATAGCAGAACACAGAAGAAGCTTCTAAGTTGAAGTAATAGCCAGTAAGAAGTAGTACAATTCAAGTTTTAGTTGTCGATTATTCACTTTTTAGCCTGCTTTGGTGGCTTGGACATGACCTAGGACCTTAAGATTTTGCATGAAAGGAGGACTAGCAGCCGCGTTGTACGGGAGAATGTGAAAAGTGTTCATATGTAGTAAGAACCTGAGAAATCCGTCCGTTTTCGTCATTTGTTATCGAATCGACTTAAAGCCAGATCGTCACATTGGCCGCTTTTACCTCTGAGACGGTTACATTTATCGTCTGCAAAGCTATGTCGCGTGCTGCAATATGCGGAGACACTAAAAGCACCATAGAACACAGAAGAAGCTTCTAAGTTGATGTAATAGCCAGTTAGAAGTAGTGAAATTCAAATTTTAGTTATCGATTATTCACCCTTTAGCCGGCGTTGGTGGCTTGGACATGACCTAGGACCTTAAGATTTTGCATGAAAGGAGGACTAGCAGCCGCGTTGTACGGGAGAATGTGAAAAGTGTTCATATGTAGTAAGAACCTGAGAAATCCGTCCGTTTTCGTCATTTGTTATCGAATCGACTTAAAGCCAGATCGTCACATTGGCCGCTTTTACCTCTGAGACGGTTACATTTATCGTCTGCAAAGCTATGTCGCGTGCTGCAATATGCGGAGACACTAAAAGCACCATAGAACACAGAAGAAGCTTCTAAGTTGATGTAATAGCCAGTTAGAAGTAGTAAAATTCAAATTTTAGTTGTCGATTATTCACTTTTTAGCCGGCTTTGGTGGCTTGGACATGACCTAGGACCTTAAGATTTTTCATGAAAGGAGGACTTGCAGCCGCGTTGCACGGGAGAATGTGAAAATTGTTCATATGTAGTAAAAACCTGAGAAATCCGTCCGTTTTCGTCATTTGTTATCGAATCGACTTGAAGCCAGATCGTCACATTGGCCGCTTTTCTCTCTGAGACGGTTACATTTATCGTCTGCAAAGCTATGTCGCGTGCTGCGGTATGCGGAGACACTAAAAGCACCGTAGTAGAACACAGAAGAAGCTTCTAAGTTGATGTAATAGCCACTAAGAAGTAGAACAATTCAAGCTTTAGGTATCGATTATTGACTTTTTACCCTTCTTTGGTGCATTGGACATGAGCTAGGACCTTAATATCCTGCATGAAAGGAGGACTAGTAGCCGGGTTGCACGGGAGAATGTGAAAATTGTTCATATGTAGTAAAAACCTGAGAAATCCGTCCGTTTTCGTCATTTGTTATCGAATCGACTTAAAGCCAGATCGTCACATTGGCCGCTCTTCTCTCTGAAACGGTAGCATTTATCGTCTGCAAAGCTATGTCGCGTCCTGCGGTAAGCGGAGACACTAAAAGCACCATAGTAGAACACAGAAGAAGCTTCTAAGTTGAAGCAATAGCCAGTAAGAAGTAGTACAATTCAAGTTTTAGTTGTCGATTATTCACTTTTTAGCCTGCTTTGGTGGCTTGGACATAACCTAGGACCTTAAGATTTTGCATGAAAAGAGGACGTGCAGCCGCGTTGTACGGGAGAATGTGAAAAGTGTTCATATGTAGTAAAAACCTGAGAAATCCGTCCGTTTTCGTCATTTGTTATCGAAGCGACTTAAAGCCAGATCGTCACATTGGCCGCTTTTACCTCTGGGACGGTTACATTTATCGTCTGCAAAGCTACGTCGCGTGCTGCAATATGCGGAGACACAAAAAGCACCATAGAACACAGAAGAAGCTTCTAAGTTGATGTAATAGCCAGTGAGAAGTAGTAAAATTCAAATTTTAGTTGTCGATTATTCACTTTATAGCCGGCTTTGATGGCTTGGACATGACCTAGGACCTTACGATTTTGCATGAAAGGAGGACTTGCAGCCGCGTTGCACGGGAGAATGTAAAAAGTGTTCATATGTAGTAAAAACCTGAGAAATCCGTCCGTTTCCGACTTTTGTTATCGAATCGACTTAAAGCCAGATCGTCACATTGGCCGTTCTTCTCTCTGAAACGGTTACATTTATCGTCTGCAAAGCTATGTCGCGTGCTGCGGTATGCCGAAACACTAAAAGCACCATAGCAGAACACAGAAGAAGCTTCTAAGTTGAAGTAATAGCCAGTAAGAAGTAGTACAATTCAAGTTTTAGTTGTCGATTATTCACTTTTTAGCCTGCTTTGGTGGCTTGGACATGACCTAGGACCTTAAGATTTTGCATGAAAGGAGGACTAGCAGCCGCGTTGTACGGGAGAATGTGAAAAGTGTTCATATGTAGTAAGAACCTGAGAAAACCGTCCGTTTTCGTCATTTGTTATCGAATCGACTTAAAGCCAGATCGTCACATTGGCCGCTTTTACCTCTGAGACGGTTACATTTATCGTCTGCAAAGCTATGTCGCGTGCTGCAATATGCGGAGACACTAAAAGCACCATAGAACACAGAAGAAGCTTCTAAGTTGATGTAATAGCCAGTTAGAAGTAGTAAAATTCAAATTTTAGTTATCGATTATTCACCTTTTAGCCGGCGTTGGTGGCTTGGACATGACCTAGGACCTTAAGATTTTGCATGAAAGGAGGACTAGCAGCCGCGTTGTACGGGAGAATGTGAAAAGTGTTCATATGTAGTAAGAACCTGAGAAATCCGTCCGTTTTCGTCATTTGTTATCGAATCGACTTGAAGCCAGATCGTCACATTGGCCGCTTTTCTCTCTGAGACGGTTACATTTATCGTCTGCAAAGCTATGTCGCGTGCTGCGGTATGCGGAGACACTAAAAGCACCGTAGTAGAACACAGAAGAAGCTTCTAAGTTGATGTAATAGCCACTAAGAAGTAGAACAATTCAAGCTTTAGGTATCGATTATTGACTTTTTACCCTTCTTTGGTGCATTGGACATGAGCTAGGACCTTAATATCCTGCATGAAAGGAGGACTAGTAGCCGGGTTGCACGGGAGAATGTGAAAATTGTTCATATGTAGTAAAAACCTGAGAAATCCGTCCGTTTTCGTCATTTGTTATCGAATCGACTTAAAGCCAGATCGTCACATTGGCCGCTTTTCTCTCTGAGACGGTTACATTTATCGTCTGCAAAGCTATGTCGCGTGCTGCGGTATGCGGAGACACTAAAAGCACCGTAGTAGAACACAGAATGAGGTTCTAAGTTGATGTAATAGCCACTAAGAAGTAGAACAAGTCAAGCTTTAGGTATCGATTATTGACTTTTTACCCCTCTTTGGTGCCTTGGACATGAGCTAGGACCTTAATATCCTGCATGAAAGGAGGACTAGTAGCCGGGTTGCACGGGAGAATGTGAAAAGTGTACATATGTAGTAAAAACCTGAGGAATCCGTCCGTTTTCGTCTTTTGTTATCGAATCGACTTAAAGCCAGATCGTCACATTGGCCGCTCTTCTCTCTGAAACGGTTGCATTTATCGTCTGCAAAGCTATGTCGCGTCCTGCGGTATGCGGAGACACTAAAAGCATCATAGTAGAACACAGAAGAAGCTTCTAAGTTTAAGTAATAGCCATTAAGAAGTAGTACAATTCAAGTTTTAGTTGTCGATTATTCACCTTTTAGCCGGCTTTGGTGGCTATGACATGACCTAGGACCATAAGATTTTGCATGAAAGGAGGTCTAGCAGCCGCGTTGCACGGGAGAATGTGAAAAGTTTTCAAATGTAGTAAAAACCTGAGAAATTAGTCCGTTTTCGTAATTTGTCATCAAATCGACTTAAAGCCAGATCGTCACATTGGCCGCTTTTCTCTCTGAGACGGTTACATTTATCGTCTGCAAACCTATGTCGCGTGCTGCGGTATGCGGAGTCACTAAAAGCACCATAGTAGAACACAAAAGAAGCTTCTAAGTTGAAGTAATAGCCAGTAAGAAGTAGTACAATTCAAGATTTAGTTGTCGATTATTCACTTTTTAGCCGGCTTTGGTGGCTTGGACATGACCTAGGACCTTAAGATTTTGCATGAAAGGAGGACTAGCAGCCGCGTTGCATGGGAGTATATGAAAAGTGTTCATATGTAGTAAAAACCTGAGAATTCCGTCCGTTTTCGTCATTTGTTATCGAATCGACTTAAAGCCAGATCGTCACATTGGCCGCTTTTCCCTCTGAGACGGTTAAATTTATCGTCTGCAAAGCTATGTCGCGTGCTGCGGTATGCGGAGACACTAAAAGCACCATAGTAGAACACAGAAGAAGCTTCTACGTTGAAGTAATAGCCAGTAAGAAGTAGTACAATTCAAGTTTTAGTTGTCGATTATGCACTTTTTAGCCGGCCTTGGTGGCTTGGACATGACCTAGGACCTTAAGATTTTGCATGAAAGTAGGACTAGCAGCCGCGTTGTACGGGAGAATGTGAAAAGTGTTCATATGTAGTAAAAACCTGAGAAATCCGTCCGTTTTCGTCATTTGTTATCGAATCGACTTAAAGCCAGATCGTCACATTGGCCGCTTTTACCTCTGAGACGGTTACATTTATCGTCTGCAAAGCTATGTCGCGTGCTGCAATATGCGGAGACACTAAAAGCACCATAGAACACAGAAGAAGCTTCTAAGTTGATGTAATAGCCAGTTAGAAGTAGTAAAATTCAAATTTTAGTTGTCGATTATTCACTTTTTAGCCGGCTTTGGTGGCTTGGACATGACCTAGGACCTTAAGATTTTTCATGAAAGGAGGACTTGCAGCCGCGTTGCACGGGAGAATGTGAAAATTGTTCATATGTAGTAAAAACCTGAGAAATCCGTCCGTTTTCGTCATTTGTTATCGAATCGACTTGAAGCCAGATCGTCACATTGGCCGCTTTTCTCTCTGAGACGGTTACATTTATCGTCTGCAAAGCTATGTCGCGTGCTGCGGTATGCGGAGACACTAAAAGCACCGTAGTAGAACACAGAAGAAGCTTCTAAGTTGATGTAATAGCCACTAAGAAGTAGAACAATTCAAGCTTTAGGTATCGATTATTGACTTTTTACCCTTCTTTGGTGCATTGGACATGAGCTAGGACCTTAATATCCTGCATGAAAGGAGGACTAGTAGCCGGGTTGCACGGGAGAATGTGAAAATTGTTCATATGTAGTAAAAACCTGAGAAATCCGTCCGTTTTCGTCATTTGTTATCGAATCGACTTAAAGCCAGATCGTCACATTGGCCGCTCTTCTCTCTGAAACGGTAGCATTTATCGTCTGCAAAGCTATGTCGCGTCCTGCGGTAAGCGGAGACACTAAAAGCACCATAGTAGAACACAGAAGAAGCTTCTAAGTTGAAGCAATAGCCAGTAAGAAGTAGTACAATTCAAGTTTTAGTTGTCGATTATTCACTTTTTAGCCTGCTTTGGTGGCTTGGACATAACCTAGGACCTTAAGATTTTGCATGAAAAGAGGACGTGCAGCCGCGTTGTACGGGAGAATGTGAAAAGTGTTCATATGTAGTAAAAACCTGAGAAATCCGTCCGTTTTCGTCATTTGTTATCGAATCGACTTAAAGCCAGATCGTCACATTGGCCGCTTTTACCTCTGAGACGGTTACATTTATCGTCTGCAAAGCTACGTCGCGTGCTGCAATATGCGGAGACACAAAAAGCACCATAGAACACAGAAGAAGCTTCTAAGTTGATGTAATAGCCAGTGAGAAGTAGTAAAATTCAAATTTTAGTTGTCGATTATTCACTTTATAGCCGGCTTTGATGGCTTGGACATGACCTAGGACCTTACGATTTTGCATGAAAGGAGGACTTGCAGCCGCGTTGCACGGGAGAATGTAAAAAGTGTTCATATGTAGTAAAAACCTGAGAAATCCGTCCGTTTCCGTCTTTTGTTATCGAATCGACTTAAAGCCAGATCGTCACATTGGCCGTTCTTCTCTCTGAAACGGTTACATTTATCGTCTGCAAAGCTATGTCGCGTGCTGCGGTATGCCGAAACACTAAAAGCACCATAGCAGAACACAGAAGAAGCTTCTAAGTTGAAGTAATAGCCAGTAAGAAGTAGTACAATTCAAGTTTTAGTTGTCGATTATTCACTTTTTAGCCTGCTTTGGTGGCTTGGACATGACCTAGGACCTTAAGATTTTGCATGAAAGGAGGACTAGCAGCCGCGTTGTACGGGAGAATGTGAAAAGTGTTCATATGTAGTAAGAACCTGAGAAATCCGTCCGTTTTCGTCATTTGTTATCGAATCGACTTAAAGCCAGATCGTCACATTGGCCGCTTTTACCTCTGAGACGGTTACATTTATCGTCTGCAAAGCTATGTCGCGTGCTGCAATATGCGGAGACACTAAAAGCACCATAGAACACAGAAGAAGCTTCTAAGTTGATGTAATAGCCAGTTAGAAGTAGTGAAATTCAAATTTTAGTTATCGATTATTCACCTTTTAGCCGGCGTTGGTGGCTTGGACATGACCTAGGACCTTAAGATTTTGCATGAAAGGAGGACTAGCAGCCGCGTTGTACGGGAGAATGTGAAAAGTGTTCATATGTAGTAAGAACCTGAGAAATCCGTCCGTTTTCGTCATTTGTTATCGAATCGACTTAAAGCCAGATCGTCACATTGGCCGCTTTTACCTCTGAGACGGTTACATTTATCGTCTGCAAAGCTATGTCGCGTGCTGCAATATGCGGAGACACTAAAAGCACCATAGAACACAGAAGAAGCTTCTAAGTTGATGTAATAGCCAGTTAGAAGTAGTAAAATTCAAATTTTAGTTGTCGATTATTCACTTTTTAGCCGGCTTTGGTGGCTTGGACATGACCTAGGACCTTAAGATTTTTCATGAAAGGAGGACTTGCAGCCGCGTTGCACGGGAGAATGTGAAAATTGTTCATATGTAGTAAAAACCTGAGAAATCCGTCCGTTTTCGTCATTTGTTATCGAATCGACTTGAAGCCAGATCGTCACATTGGCCGCTTTTCTCTCTGAGACGGTTACATTTATCGTCTGCAAAGCTATGTCGCGTGCTGCGGTATGCGGAGACACTAAAAGCACCGTAGTAGAACACAGAAGAAGCTTCTAAGTTGATGTAATAGCCACTAAGAAGTAGAACAATTCAAGCTTTAGGTATCGATTATTGACTTTTTACCCTTCTTTGGTGCATTGGACATGAGCTAGGACCTTAATATCCTGCATGAAAGGAGGACTAGTAGCCGGGTTGCACGGGAGAATGTGAAAATTGTTCATATGTAGTAAAAACCTGAGAAATCCGTCCGTTTTCGTCATTTGTTATCGAATCGACTTAAAGCCAGATCGTCACATTGGCCGCTCTTCTCTCTGAAACGGTAGCATTTATCGTCTGCAAAGCTATGTCGCGTCCTGCGGTAAGCGGAGACACTAAAAGCACCATAGTAGAACACAGAAGAAGCTTCTAAGTTGAAGCAATAGCCAGTAAGAAGTAGTACAATTCAAGTTTTAGTTGTCGATTATTCACTTTTTAGCCTGCTTTGGTGGCTTGGACATAACCTAGGACCTTAAGATTTTGCATGAAAAGAGGACGTGCAGCCGCGTTGTACGGGAGAATGTGAAAAGTGTTCATATGTAGTAAAAACCTGAGAAATCCGTCCGTTTTCGTCATTTGTAATCGAATCGACTTAAAGCCAGATCGTCACATTGGCCGCTTTTACCTCTGAGACGGTTACATTTATCGTCTGCAAAGCTACGTCGCGTGCTGCAATATGCGGAGACACAAAAAGCACCATAGAACACAGAAGAAGCTTCTAAGTTGATGTAATAGCCAGTGAGAAGTAGTAAAATTCAAATTTTAGTTGTCGATTATTCACTTTATAGCCGGCTTTGATGGCTTGGACATGACCTAGGACCTTACGATTTTGCATGAAAGGAGGACTTGCAGCCGCGTTGCACGGGAGAATGTAAAAAGTGTTCATATGTAGTAAAAACCTGAGAAATCCGTCCGTTTCCGTCTTTTGTTATCGAATCGACTTAAAGCCAGATCGTCACATTGGCCGTTCTTCTCTCTGAAACGGTTACATTTATCGTCTGCAAAGCTATGTCGCGTGCTGCGGTATGCCGAAACACTAAAAGCACCATAGCAGAACACAGAAGAAGCTTCTAAGTTGAAGTAATAGCCAGTAAGAAGTAGTACAATTCAAGTTTTAGTTGTCGATTATTCACTTTTTAGCCTGCTTTGGTGGCTTGGACATGCCCTAGGACCTTAAGATTTTGCATGAAAGGAGGACTAGCAGCCGCGTTGTACGGGAGAATGTGAAAAGTGTTCATATGTAGTAAGAACCTGAGAAATCCGTCCGTTTTCGTCATTTGTTATCGAATCGACTTAAAGCCAGATCGTCACATTGGCCGCTTTTACCTCTGAGACGGTTACATTTATCGTCTGCAAAGCTATGTCGCGTGCTGCAATATGCGGAGACACTAAAAGCACCATAGAACACAGAAGAAGCTTCTAAGTTGATGTAATAGCCAGTTAGAAGTAGTGAAATTCAAATTTTAGTTATCGATTATTCACCTTTTAGCCGGCGTTGGTGGCTTGGACATGACCTAGGACCTTAAGATTTTGCATGAAAGGAGGACTAGCAGCCGCGTTGTACGGGAGAATGTGAAAAGTGTTCATATGTAGTAAGAACCTGAGAAATCCGTCCGTTTTCGTCATTTGTTATCGAATCGACTTAAAGCCAGATCGTCACATTGGCCGCTTTTACCTCTGAGACGGTTACATTTATCGTCTGCAAAGCTATGTCGCGTGCTGCAATATGCGGAGACACTAAAAGCACCATAGAACACAGAAGAAGCTTCTAAGTTGATGTAATAGCCAGTTAGAAGTAGTGAAATTCAAATTTTAGTTATCGATTATTCACCTTTTAGCCGGCGTTGGTGGCTTGGACATGACCTAGGACCTTAAGATTTTTCATGAAAGGAGGACTTGCTGCCGCGTTGCACGGGAGAATGTGAAAATTGTTCATATGTAGTAAAAACCTGAGAAATCCGTCCGTTTTCGTCATTTGTTATCGAATCGACTTAAAGCCAGATCGTCACATTGGCCGCTTTTCTCTCTGAGACGGTTACATTTATCGTCTGCAAAGCTATGTCGCGTGCTGCGGTATGCGGAGACACTAAAAGCACCGTAGTAGAACACAGAAGAAGCTTCTAAGTTGATGTAATAGCCACTAAGAAGTAGAACAAGTCAAGCTTTAGGTATCGATTATTGACTTTTTACCCCTCTTTGGTGCCTTGGACATGAGCTAGGACCTTAATATCCTGCATGAAAGGAGGACTAGTAGCCGGGTTGCACGGGAGAATGTGAAAAGTGTACATATGTAGTAAAAACCTGAGGAATCCGTCCGTTTTCGTCTTTTGTTATCGAATCGACTTAAAGCCAGATCGTCACATTGGCCGCTCTTCTCTCTGAAACGGTTGCATTTATCGTCTGCAAAGCTATGTCGCGTCCTGCGGTATGCGGAGACACTAAAAGCATCATAGTAGAACACAGAAGAAGCTTCTAAGTTGAAGTAATAGCCATTAAGAAGTAGTACAATTCAAGTTTTAGTTGTCGATTATTCACATTTTAGCCGGCTTTGGTGGCTATGACATGACCTAGGACCATAAGATTTTGCATGAAAGGAGGTCTAGCAGCCGCGTTGCACGGGAGAATGTGAAAAGTTTTCAAATGTAGTAAAAACCTGAGAAATTAGTCCGTTTTCGTAATTTGTTATCAAATCGACTTAAAGCCAGATCGTCACATTGGCCGCTTTTCTCTCTGAGACGGTTACATTTATCGTCTGCAAACCTATGTCGCGTGCTGCGGTATGCGGAGTCACTAAAAGCACCATAGTAGAACACAAAAGAAGCTTCTAAGTTGAAGTAATAGCCAGTAAGAAGTAGTACAATTCAAGATTTAGTTGTCGATTATTCACTTTTTAGCCGGCTTTGGTGGCTTGGACATGACCTAGGACCTTAAGATTTTGCATGAAAGGAGGACTAGCAGCCGCGTTGCATGGGAGTATATGAAAAGTGTTCATATGTAGTAAAAACCTGAGAATTCCGTCCGTTTTCGTCATTTGTTATCGAATCGACTTAAAGCCAGATCGTCACATTGGCCGCTTTTCCCTCTGAGACGGTTAAATTTATCGTCTGCAAAGCTATGTCGCGTGCTGCGGTATGCGGAGACACTAAAAGCACCATAGTAGAACACAGAAGAAGCTTCTACGTTGAAGTAATAGCCAGTAAGAAGTAGTACAATTCAAGTTTTAGTTGTCGATTATGCACTTTTTAGCCGGCCTTGGTGGCTTGGACATGACCTAGGACCATAAGATTTTGCATGAAAGGAGGACTAGCAGCCGAGTTGCACGGGAGGATGTGAAAAGTGTTCATATGTAGTAAAAACCTGAGAAAGCCGTCCCTTTTCGTCATTTGTTATCGAATCGACTTAAAGCTAGATCGTCACATTGGCTGCATTTCTCTCTGAGACGGTTACATTTATCGTCTGCAAAGCTATGTCGCGTGCTGCGGATTGCGGAGACACTAAAATCACCGTAGTAGAACACAGAAGAAGCTTCTAAGTTGAAGTAATAGCCAGTAAGAAGTAGTACAATTAAAGTTTTAGTTGTCGATTATTCACTTTTTAGCCTGCTTTGGTGGCTTGGACATGACCTAGGACCTTAAGATTTTGCATGAAAGGAGGATTAGCAGCCGCGTTGCACGGGAGAATGTGAAAAGTCCTCATATGTAGTAAAAACCTGAGAAATCGGTCCGTTTTCGTCATTTGTTATCGTATCGACTTAAAGCCAGATCGCCATATTGGCCGCTCTTCCCTCTGAGACGGTTACATTTATCGTCTGCAAAGCTATGTCGCCTGCTGCGGTATGCGGAAACACTAAAAGCACCATAGTAGAACACAGATGAAGCTTCTAAGTTGATGAAATAGCCACTAAGAAGTAGTACAATTCAAGTTTTGGTATAGATTATTGACTTTTTCCCTTCTTTGGTGTCTTGGACATGAGCTAGGACGTTAATATCCTGCACGAAAGGAGGACTAGCAGCCGCGTTGCACGGGAGAATGTGAAAAGTGTTCATATGTAGTAAAAACCTGAGAACTCCGTCCGTTTTAGTCATTTGTTATCGAACCGACTTAAAGCCTGATCGTCACATTAGCCGCTCTTCTCTCTGAAACGGTTACATTTATCGTCTGCAAAGCTATGTAGCGTGCTGCGGTATGCGGAGACACTAAAAGAACCATAGTAGAGCACAGAAGAAGCTTCTAAGTTGAAGTAATAGCCAGTAAGAAGTAGTACAATTCAAGTTTTAGTTGTCGATTATTAACTTTTTAGCCGGCTTTGGTGGCTTGGAAATGACCTAGGACCTTAAGATTTTGCATGAAAAAAGGACTAGTAACCGCGTTGCACGGGAGAATGTGAAAAGTGTTCATATGTAGTAAAAACCTGAAAAATCCGTCCGTTTCCGTAAGTTGTTATCGAATCGACTTAAAGCCAGATCGTCACATTGGCCGTTCTTCTCTCTGAAACGGTTACATTTATCGTCTGCAAAGCTATGTCGCGTGCTGCAATATGCGGAGACACTAAAAGCACCATAGAACACAGAAGAAGCTTCTAAGTTGATGTAATAGCCAGTTAGAAGTAGTAAAATTCAAATTTTAGTTGTCGATTATTCACTTTTTAGCCGGCGTTGGTGGCTTGGACATGACCTAGGACCTTAAGATTTTTCATGAAAGGAGGACTTGCAGCCGCGTTGCACGGGAGAATGTGAAAAGTGTTCATATGTAGTAAAAACCTGAGGAATCCGTCCTTTTTCGTCATTTGTTATCGAATCGACTTAAAGCCAGATCGTCACATTGGCCGCTTTTCTCTCTGAGACGGTTACATTTATCGTCTGCAAAGCTATGTCGCGTGCTGCGGTATGCGGAGACACTAAAAGCACCGTAGTAGAACACAGAAGAAGCTTCTAAGATGATGTAATAGCCACTAAGAAGTAGAACAATTCAAGCTTTAGGTATCGATTATTGACTTTTTACCCTTCTTTGGTGCCTTGGACATGAGCTAGTACCTTAATATCCTGCATGAAAGGAGGACTAGTAGCCGGGTTGCACGGGAGAATGTGAAATGTGTTCATATGTAGTAAAAACCTGAGGAATCCGTCCGTTTTCGTCTTTTGTTATCAAATCGACTTAAAGGCAGATCGTCACATTGGCCGCTCTTCTCTCTGAAACGGTTGCATTTATCGTCTGCAAAGCTATGTCGCGTCCTGCGGTATGCGGAGACACTAAAAGCACCATAGTAGAACACAGAAGAAGCTTCTAAGTTGAAGCAATAGCCAGTAAGAAGTAGTACAATTCAAGTTTTAGTTGTCGATTATTCACTTTTTAGCCTGCTTTGGTGGCTTGGACATGACCTACGACCTAAAGATTTTGCATGAAAGGAGGACTAGCAGCCGCGTTGTACGGGAGAATGTGAAAAGTGTTCATATGTAGTAAAAACCTGAGAAATCCGTCCGTTTTCGTCATTTGGTATCGAATCGACTTAAAGCCAGATCGTCACATTGGCCGTTTTTACCTCTGAGACGGTTACATTTATCGTCTGCAAAGCTATGTCGCGTGCTGCGGTATGCGGAGACACTAAAAGCACCATAGAACACAGAAGAAGCTTCTAAGTTGATGTAATAGCCAGATAGAAGTAGTAAAATTCAAATTTTAGTTGTCGATTATTCACTTTTTAGCCGGCTTTGGTGGCTTGGACATGACCTAGGACCTTAAGATTTTTCATGAAAGGAGGACTTGCAGCCGCGTTGCACGGGAGAATGTGAAAATTGTTCATATGTAGTAAAAACCTGAGAAATCCGTCCGTTTTCGTCATTTGTTATCGAATCGACTTGAAGCCAGATCGTCACATTGGCCGCTTTTCTCTCTGAGACGGTTACATTTATCGTCTGCAAAGCTATGTCGCGTGCTGCGGTATGCGGAGACACTAAAAGCACCGTAGTAGAACACAGAAGAAGCTTCTAAGTTGATGTAATAGCCACTAAGAAGTAGAACAATTCAAGCTTTAGGTATCGATTATTGACTTTTTACCCTTCTTTGGTGCATTGGACATGAGCTAGGACCTTAATATCCTGCATGAAAGGAGGACTAGTAGCCGGGTTGCACGGGAGAATGTGAAAATTGTTCATATGTAGTAAAAACCTGAGAAATCCGTCCGTTTTCGTCATTTGTTATCGAATCGACTTAAAGCCAGATCGTCACATTGGCCGCTCTTCTCTCTGAAACGGTAGCATTTATCGTCTGCAAAGCTATGTCGCGTCCTGCGGTAAGCGGAGACACTAAAAGCACCATTGTAGAACACAGAAGAAGCTTCTAAGTTGAAGCAATAGCCAGTAAGAAGTAGTACAATTCAAGTTTTAGTTGTCGATTATTCACTTTTTAGCCTGCTTTGGTGGCTTGGACATAACCTAGGACCTTAAGATTTTGCATGAAAAGAGGACGTGCAGCCGCGTTGTACGGGAGAATGTGAAAAGTGTTCATATGTAGTAAAAACCTGAGAAATCCGTCCGTTTTCGTCATTTGTTATCGAATCGACTTAAAGCCAGATCGTCACATTGGCCGCTTTTACCTCTGAGACGGTTACATTTATCGTCTGCAAAGCTACGTCGCGTGCTGCAATATGCGGAGACACAAAAAGCACCATAGAACACAGAAGAAGCTTCTAAGTTGATGTAATAGCCAGTGAGAAGTAGTAAAATTCAAATTTTAGTTGTCGATTATTCACTTTATAGCCGGCTTTGATGGCTTGGACATGACCTAGGACCTTACGATTTTGCATGAAAGGAGGACTTGCAGCCGCGTTGCACGGGAGAATGTAAAAAGTGTTCATATGTAGTAAAAACCTGAGAAATCCGTCCGTTTCCGTCTTTTGTTATCGAATCGACTTAAAGCCAGATCGTCACATTGGCCGTTCTTCTCTCTGAAACGGTTACATTTATCGTCTGCAAAGCTATGTCGCGTGCTGCGGTATGCCGAAACACTAAAAGCACCATAGCAGAACACAGAAGAAGCTTCTAAGTTGAAGTAATAGCCAGTAAGAAGTAGTACAATTCAAGTTTTAGTTGTCGATTATTCACCTTTTAGCCGGCTTTGGTGGCTATGACATGACCTAGGACCATAAGATTTTGCATGAAAGGAGGTCTAGCAGCCGCGTTGCACGGGAGAATGTGAAAAGTGTTCATATGTAGTAAAAGCCTGAGAAATCCGTCTGTTTTAGTCATTTGTTATCGATTCGACTTAAAGCCAGATCGTCACATTGGCCGCTTTTCTCTCAGAGACGGTTACATTTATCGTCTGCAAAGTTATGTCGCGTGCTGCGGTATGCAGAGACACTAAAAGCACAATAGTAGAACACAGAAGAAGCTTGAAAGTTGAAACAATAGCCAGTAAGAAGTAGTACAACTCAAGTTTTAGTTGTCGATTATTAACTTTTTAGCCGGCTTTGGTGGCTTGGACATGACCTAGGACCTTAAGATTTTGCATGAAAAAAGGACTAGCAGATGCGTTGCACGGGAGAATGTGAAAAGTGTTCATATGTAGTAAAAGCCTAAGAAATCCGTCTGTTTTAGTCATTCGTTATCGAATCGACTTAAAGCCAGATCGTCACATTGGTCGCTCTTCTCTCTGAAACGGTTACACTTATCTTCTGCAAAGCTATGTCGCGTGCTGCGATATGCGAAAACACTAAAAGCACCATAGTACAACACTGATGAAGCTTCTAAGTTGAAGTAATAGCCAGTAGGAAGTAGTCCAAGTCAAGTTTTAGTTGTCGATTATTTACTTTTTAGCCGGCTTTTGTGGCTTGGACATGACCTAGGAACTTAAGATTTTGCATGAAAGGAGGACTAGCAGCCGCGTTACATGGGAGTATGTGAAAAGTGTTCATATGTAGTAAAAACCTGAGAAATCAGTCAGTTTTCGTCATTTGTTATCGAATCGACTTAAAGCCAAATCGTTACATTGGCCGCTTTTCCCTCTAAGACGGTTAAATTTATCGTCTGCAAAGCTATGTCGCGTGCTGCGGCATGCGGAGACACTAAAAGCACCATAGTAGAACACAGAAGAAGCTTGTACGTTGAAGTAATAGCCAGTAAGAAGTAGTACAATTCAAGTTTTAGTTGTCGATTATGCACTTTTTAGCCGGCCTTGGTGGCTTGGACATGACCTAGGACCATAAGATTTTGCATGAAAGGAGGACTAGCAGCCGCGTTGCACATGAGAATGTGAAAAGTGTTCATATGTAGTAAAAACCTGAGAAAGCAATCCCTTTTCGTCATTTGTTATCGAATCGACTTAAAGCCAGATCGTCACATTTGCTGCTTTTCTCTCTGAGACGGTTACATTTATCGTCTGCAAAGCTATGTCGCGTGCTGCGGATTGCGGAGACACTAAAATCACCGTAGTAGAACACAGAAGAAGCTTCTAAGTTGATGTAATAGCCACTAAGATGTAGAACAATTCAAGTTGTAGGTATCGATTATTGTCTTTTTACCCTTGTTTGGTGCCTTGGACATGAGCTAGGACCTTAATATCCTGCATGAAAGGAGGACTAGCAGCCGCGTTGCACGGGACAATGTGAAACGTGATCATATGTAGTACAAACCTGAGAAATCCGTTAGTTTTCGTCATTTGTTATCAAATCGACTTAAAGCCAGATCGTCACATTGGCCGCTGTTGTGTCTGAAACGATTACATTTATCGTATGCAAAGCTATGTCGCGTGCTGCGGTATGCAGACACTAAAAGCACCATAGTAGAACACAGAAGAAGGTTGTAAGTTGATGTAATAGCCAGTAATAAGTAGTACAATTCAAGTTTTAGGTATCGATTATTTACTTTTTACGCTTCTTTGGTGCCTTGGACATGAGCTAGGAACTTAAGATGTTGCATGAAAGGAGGACTAGCATCCGCGTTGCACGGGAGAATGTGAAAAGTGTTCATTTGTAGTAAAAACCTGAGGAATCCGTCCGTTTTCGTCATTTGTTATCGAATCGACTTAAAGCCAGATCGTCACATTGGCCGCTCTTCTCTCTAAAACGGTTACATTTATCGTCTGCAAAGCTATGTCGCGTGCTGCGGTATGCGGAGACACTAAAAGCACCATAGTAGAACACAGAAGAAGCTTCTAAGTTGAAGAAACAGCCAGTAAGAAGTAGTACAATTCAAGTTTTAGTTGTAGATTATTCACTTTATAGCCGGCTTTTGTGGCTTGGACATGACCCAGGACCTTAGGATTTTGCATGAAAGGAGGACTTGCAGCCGCGTTGCACGGGAGAATGTGAAAAGTGTTCATATGTTGTAAAAACCTGAGAAATCCGTCCGTTTTCGTCATTTGTTATCGAATCGACTTAAAGCCAGATCGTCACATTGGTCGCTCTTCTCTATGAAGCGGTTATACTTATCGTCTGCAAAGCTATGTCGCGTGCTGCGATATGCGAAAACACTAAAAGCACCATAGTACAACACTGAAGAAGCTTCTAAGTTGAAGTAATAGCCAGTAAGAAGTAGTCCAATTCAAGTTTTAGTTGTCGATTATTTACTTTTTAGCCGGCTTTGGTGGCTTGGACATGACCTAGGACCTTACGATTTTGCATGAAAGGAGGACTAGCAGCCGCGTTGCACGGGAGAATGTGAAAAGTGTTCATATGTAGTAAAAACCTGAGAAATTCGTCCGTTTTCGTCATTTGTTATCGAATCGACGTAAAGCCAGATCGTCACATTGGCCGCTTTTCTCTCTGAGACGGTTACATTTATCGTCTGCAAAGCTATGTCGTGTGCTGCGGTATGCGGAGACACTAAAAGCACCATAGTAGAACACAGAAGAAGCTTCTAAGTTGAAGTAATAGCCAGTAAGAAGTAGTACAATTCAAGTTTTAGGTATCGATTATTGACTTTTTACCCTTCTTTGGTGCCTTGGACATGAGCTAGGACCTTAATATCCTGCATGAAAGGAGGACTAGCAGCCGCGTTGCACGGGAGAATGTGAAAAGTGTTCATATGTAGTACAAACCTGAGAAATCCGTCCGTTTTCGTCATTTGTTATCGAACCGACTTAAAGCCAGATCGTCACATTGGCCGCTTTTCTCACTGAGACGGTTGCATTTATCGTCTGCAAACCTATGCCGCGTGCTGCGGTATGCGGAGACACTAAAAGCACCATAGCGGAACACAGAAGAAGCTTCTAAGTTGAAGTAATAGCCATTAAGAAGTAGTACAATTCAAGATTTAGTTGTCGATTATTCACCTTTTAGCCGGCTTTGGTGGCTTGGACATGACCTAGGACCATAAGATTTTGCATGAAAGGAGGACTAGCAGCCGCGTTGCACGGGAGAATGTGAAAAGTGTTCATATGTAGTAAAAACCTGAGAAAGCCGTCCGTTTTCGTCATTTGTTATCGAATCGACGTAAAGCCAGATCGTCACATTGGCTGCTTTTCTCTCTGAGACGGTTACATTTATCGTCTGCAAAGCTATGTCGTGTGCTGCGGATTGCGGAGACACTAAAATCACCGTAGTAGAACACAGAAGAAGCTTCTAAGTTGAAGTAATAGCCAGTAAGAAGTAGTACAATTCAAGTTTTAGTTGTCGATTATTCACTTTTTAGCCTGCTTTGGTGGCTTGGACATGACCTAGGACCTTAAGATTTTGCATGAAAGGAGGATTAGCAGCCGCGTTGCACGGGAGAATGTGAAAAGTGCTCATATGTAGTAAAAACCTGAGAAATCGGTCCGTTTTCGTTATTTGTTATCGAATCGACTTAAAGCCAGATCGCCATATTGGCCGCTCTTCGCTCTGAGACGGTTACATTTATCGTCTGCAAAGCTGTCGCGTGCTGCGGTATGCGGAAACACTAAAAGAACCATAGTAGAACACAGATGAAGCTTCTAAGTTGATGTAATAGCCACTAAGAAGTAGTACAATTCAAGTTTTGGTATCGATTATTGACTTTTTCCCTTCTTTGGTGTCTTGGACATGAGCTAGGACGTTAATATCCTGCACGAAAGGAGGACTAGCAGCCGCGTTGCACGGGAGAATGTGAAAAGTGTTCATATGTAGTAAAAACCTGAGAACTCCGTCCGTTTTAGTTATTTGTTATCGAACCGACTTAAAGCCTGATCGTCACATTAGCCGCTCTTCTCTCTGAAACGGTTACATTTATCGTCTGCAAAGCTATGTAGCGTGCTGCGGTATTCGGAGACACTAAAAGAACCATAGTAGAGCACAGAAGAAGCTTCTATGTTGAAGTAATAGCCAGTAAGAAGTAGTACAATTCAAGTTTTAGTTGTCGATTATTCACTTTAAAGGCGGCTTTGGTGGCTTGGACATGAACTACGACCTTAAGATTTTGCATGAAAGGAGGACTTGCAGCCGCGTTGCACGGGAGAATGTGAAAAGTGTTCATATGTAGTAAAAACCTGAGAAATCCGTCCGTTTCCGTCTTTTGTTATCGAATCGACTTAAAGCCAGATCGTCACATTGGCCGTACTTCTCTCTGAAACGGTTACATTTATCGTCTGCAAAGCTATGTCGCGTGCTGCGGTATGCGGACCCACTAAAAGCACCATAGCAGAACACAGAAGAAGCTTCTAAGTTGAAGTAATAGCCAGTAAGAAGTAGTACAATTCAAGTTTTAGTTGTCGATTATTCACTTTTTAGCCGGCTTTGGTGGCTATGACATGACCTAGGACCATAAGATTTTCCATGAAAGGAGGTCTAGCAGCCGCGTTGCATGGGAGAATGTGAAAAGTGTTCATATGTAGTAAAAGCCTGAGAAATGCGTCCGTTTTCGTCATTTGTTATCGATTCGACTTAAAGCCAGATCGTCACATTGGCCGCTTTTCTCTCTGAGACGGTTACATTTATCGTCTGCAAAGCTATGTCGCGTGCTGCGGTATGCGGAGACACTAAAAGCACCATAGTAGAACACAGAAGAAGCTTCAAAGTTGAAGCAATAGCCAGTAAGAAGTAGCACAATTCAAGTTTTAGTTGTCGATTATTAACTTTTTAGCCGGCTTTGGTGGCTTGGACATGACCTAATACCTTAAGATTTTGCATGAAAAAAGGACTAGTAACCGCGTTGCACGGGAGAATGTGAAAAGTGTTCATATGTAGTAAAAACCTGAGAAATCCGTCCGTTTCCGTAAGTTGTTATCGAACCGACTTAAAGCCAGATCGTCACATTGGCCGTTCTTCTCTCTGAAACGGTTACATTTATCGTCTGCAAAGCTATGTCGCGTGCTGCGGTATGTCGAAACACTAAAAGCACCATAGTAGAACACCGAAGAAGCTTGTAAGTTGAAGTAATAGCCAGTAAGAAGTAGTACAATTCAAGTTTTAGTTGTCGATTATTCACTTTTTAACCGGCTTTGGTGGCTATGACATGACCTAGGACCATAAGATTTTGCATGAAAGGAGGATTAGCAGCCGCGTTGCACGGGAGAATGCGAAAAGGGTTCATATGTAGTAAAAACCTGAGAAATCCGTCCGTTTTCGTCATTCGTTAGCGAATCGACTTAAAGCCAGATCGTCACATTGGCCGATTTTCTCTCTGAGACGGTTACATTTATCGTCTGCAAAGCTATGTCGCGTGCTGCGTTATGCGGAGACACTAAAAGCACAATAGTAGAACACAGAAGAAGCTTCAAAGTTGAAGCAATAGCCAGTAAGAAGTAGTACAATTCAAGTTTTAGTTGTCGATTATTCACTTTTTAGCCTGCTTTGGTGGCTTGGACATGACCTAGGACCTTAAGATTTTGCATGAAAGGAGGACTAGCAGCCGCGTTGTACGGGAGAATGTGAAAAGTGTTCATATGTAGTAAAAACCTGAGAAATCCGTCCGTTTTCGTCATTTGTTATCGAATCGACTTAAAGCCAGATCGTCACATTGGCCGCTTTTACCTCTGAGACGGTTACATTTATCGTCTGCAATGCTATGTCGCGTGCTGCAATATGCGGAGACACTAAAAGCACCATAGAACACAGAAGAAGCTTCTAAGTTGATGTAATAGCCAGTTAGAAGTAGTAAAATTCAAATTTTAGTTGTCGATTATTCACTTTTTAGCCGGCTTTGGTGGCTTGGACATGACCTAGGACCTTAAGATTTTTCATGAAAGGAGGACTTGCAGCCGCGTTGCACGGGAGAATGTGAAAATTGTTCATATGTAGTAAAAACCTGAGAAATCCGTCCGTTATCGTCATTTGTTATCGAATCGACTTGAAGCCAGATCGTCACATTGGCCGCTTTTCTCTCTGAGACGGTTACATTTATCGTCTGCAAAGCTATGTCGCGTGCTGCGGTATGCGGAGACACTAAAAGCACCATAGTAGAACACAGAAGAAGCTTCAAAGTTGAAGCAATAGCCAGTAAGAAGTAGCACAATTCAAGTTTTAGTTGTCGATTATTAACTTTTTAGCCGGCTTTGGTGGCTTGGACATGACCTAATACCTTAAGATTTTGCATGAAAAAAGGACTAGTAACCGCGTTGCACGGGAGAATGTGAAAAGTATTCATATGTAGTAAAAACCTGAGAAATCCGTCCGTTTCCGTAAGTTGTTATCGAATCGACTTAAAGCCAGATCGTCACATTGGCCGTTCTTCTCTCTGAAAGGGTTACATTTATCGTCTGCAAAGCTATGTCGCGTGCTGCGGTATGTCGAAACACTAAAAGCACCATAGTAGAACACCGAAGAAGCTTGTAAGTTGAAGTAATAGCCAGTAAGAAGTAGTACAATTCAAGTTTTAGTTGTCGATTATTCACTTTTTAACCGGCTTTGGTGGCTATGACATGACCTAGGACCATAAGATTTTGCATGAAAGGAGGATTAGCAGCCGCGTTGCACGGGAGAATGCGAAAAGGGTTCATATGTAGTAAAAACCTGAGAAATCCGTCCGTTTTCGTCATTCGTTATCGAATCGACTTAAAGCCAGATCGTCACATTGGCCGATTTTCTCTCTGAGACGGTTACATTTATCGTCTGCAAAGCTATGTCGCGTGCTGCGTTATGCGGAGACACTAAAAGCACAATAGTAGAACACAGAAGAAGCTTCAAAGTTGAAGCAATAGCCAGTAAGAAGTAGTACAATTCAAGTTTTAGTTGTCGATTATTCACTTTTTAACCTGCTTTGGTGGCTTGGACATGACCTAGGACCTTAAGATTTTGCATGAAAGGAGGACTAGCAGCCGCGTTGTACGGGAGAATGTGAAAAGTGTTCATATGTAGTAAAAACCTGAGAAATCCGTCCGTTTTCGTCATTTGTTATCGAATCGACTTAAAGCCAGATCGTCACATTGGCCGCTTTTACCTCTGAGACGGTTACATTTATCGTCTGCAAAGCTATGTCGCGTGCTGCAATATGCGGAGACACTAAAAGCACCATAGAACACAGAAGAAGCTTCTAAGTTGATGTAATAGCCACTAAGAAGTAGAACAATTCAAGCTTTAGGTATCGATTATTGACTTTTTACCCTTCTTTGGTGCCTTGGACTTGAGCTAGGACCTTAATATCCTGCATGAAAGGAGGACTAGTAGCCGGGTTGCACGGGAGAATGTGAAAATTGTTCATATGTAGTAAAAACCTGAGAAATCCGTCCGTTTTCGTCGTTTGTTATCGAATCGACTTAAAGCCTGATCGTCACATTGGCCGCTCTTCTCTCTGAAACGGTTGCATTTATCGTCTGCAAAGCTATGTCGCGTCCTGCGGTAAGCGGAGACACTAAAAGCACCATAGTAGAACACAGAAGAAGCTTCTAAGTTGAAGCAATAGCCAGTAAGAAGTAGTACAATTCAAGTTTTAGTTGTCGATTATTCACTTTTTAGCCTGCTTTGGTGGCTTGGACATGACCTAGGAACTTAAGATTTTGCATGAAAGGAGGACGTGCAGCCGCGTTGTACGGGAGAATGTGAAAAGTGTTCATATGTAGTAAAAACCTCAGAAATCGGTCCGTTTCCATCATTTGTTATCGAATCGACTTAAAGCCAGATCGTCACATTGGCCGCTTTTACCTCTGAGACGGTTACATTTATCGTCTGCAAAGCTCTGTCGCGTGCTGCAATATGCGGAGACACTAAAAGCACCATAGAACACAGAAGAAGCTTCTAAGTTGATGTAATAGCCAGTTAGAAGTAGTAAAATTCAAATTTTAGTTGTCGATTATTCACTTTATAGCCGGCTTTGGTGGCTTGGACATCACCTAGGACCTTACGATTTTGCATGAAAGGAGGACTTGCAGCCGCGTTGCACGGGAGAATGTGAAAAGTGTTCATATGTAGTAAAAACCTGAGAAATCCGTCCGTTTCCGTCTTTAGTTATCAAATCGACTTAAAGCCAGATCGTCACATTGGCCGTTCTTCTCTCTGAAACGGTTACATTTATCGTCTGCAAAGCTATGTCGCGTGCTGCGATATGCCGAAACACTAAAAGCACCATAGCAGAACACAGAAGAAGCTTCTAAGTTGAAGTAATAGCCAGTAAGAAGTAGTACAATTCAAGTTTTAGTTGTCGATTATTCACCTTTTAGCCGGCTTTGGTGGCTTGGACATGACCTAGGACCTTAAGATTTTGCATGAAAAAAGGACTAGCAGCCGCGTTGCACGGGAGAATGTGAAAAGTGTTCATATGTAGTAAAAGCCTGAGAAACCCGTCTGTTTTAGTCATTTGTTATCGAATCGACTTAAAGCCAGATCGTCACATTGGTCGCTCTTCTCTCTGAAACGGTTACACTTATCGTCTGCAAAGCTATGTCGCGTGCTGCGATATGCGAAAACACTAAAAGCACCATAGTACAACACTGATGAAGCTTCTAAGTTGAAGTAATAGCCAGTAGGAAGTTGTCCAATTCAAGTTTTAGTTGTCGATTATTTACTTTTTAGCCGGCTTTGGTGGTTTGGACATGACCTAGGAACTTAAGATTTTGCATGAAAGGAGGACTAGCAGCCGCGTTGCACGGGAGAATGTGAAAAGTTTTCATATGTAGTAAAAACCTGAGAAATTAGTCCGTTTTCGTAATTTGTTATCAAATCGACTTAAAGCCAGATCGTCACATTGGCCGCTTTTCTCTCTGAGACGGTTACATTTATCGTCTGCAAACCTATGTCGCGTGCTGCGGTATGCGGAGACACTAAAAGCACCATAGTAGAACACAAAAGAAGCTTCTAAGTTGAAGTAATAACCAGTAAGAAGTAGTACAATTCAAGATTTAGTTGTCGATTATTCACTTTTTATCCGGCTTTGGTGTCTTGGACATGACCTAGGACCTTAAGATTTTGCATGAAAGGAGGACTAGCAGCCGCGTTACATGGGAGTATGTGAAAAGTGTTCATATGTAGTAAAAACCTGAGAAATCGGTCCGTTTTCGTCATTTGTTATCGAATCGACTTAAAGCAAGATCGTTACATTGGCCGCTTTTCCCTCTGAGACGGTTAAATTTATCGTCTGCAAAGCTATGTCGCGTGCGGCGGTATGCGGAGACACTAAAAGCACCATAGAAGAACACAGAAGAAGCTTCTACGTTGAAGTAATAGCCAGTAAGAAGTAGTACAATTCAAGTTTTAGTTGTCGATTATGCACTTTTTAGCCGGCCTTGGTGGCTTGGACATGACCTAGGACCATAAGGTTTTGCATGAAAGGAGGACTAGCAGCCGCGTTGCACGGGAGAATGTAAAAAGTGTTCATATGTAGTAAAAACCAGAGAAAGCCGTCCCTTTTCGTCATTTGTTATCGAATCGACTTAAAGCCAGATCGTCACATTGGCTGCTTTTCTCTCTGAGACGGTTACATTTATCGTCTGCAAAGCTATGTCGCGTGCTGCGGATTGCGGAGACACTAAAAGCAACATAGTAGAACACAGAAGAAGGTTCTAAGTTGAAGAAACAGCCAGTAAGAAGTAGTACAATTCAAGTTTTAGTTGTAGATTATTCACTTTATAGCCGGCTTTTGTGGCTTGGACATGACCTAGGACCTTACGATTTTGCATGAAACGAGGACTAGCAGCCGCGTTGCACGGGAGAATGTGAAACGTGATCATATGTAGTACAAACCTGAGAAATCCGTTCGTTTTCGCCATTTGTTATCAAATCGACTTAAAGCCAGATCGTCACATTGGCCGCAGTTCTGTCTGAAACGATTACATTTATCGTATGCAAAGCTAAGTCGCGTGCTGCGGTATGCAGACACTAAAAGCACCATAGTAGAACACAGATGAAGGTTGTAAGTTGATGTAATAGCCAGTAAGAAGTTGTACAATTCAAGTTTTAGGTATCGATTATTTACTTTTTACGCTTCTTTGGTGCCTTGGACATGAGCTAGGAACTTAAGATGTTGCATGAAAGGAGGACTAGCATCCGCGTTGCACGGGAGAATGTGAAAAGTATTCATATGTAGTAAAAACCTGAGGAATCCGTCCGTTTTCTTCATTTGTTATCGAATCGACTTAAAGCCAGATCGTCACATTGGCCGCTCTTCTCTCTGAAACGGTTACATTTATCGTCTGCAAAGCTATGTCGCGTGCTGCGGTATGCGGAGACACTATAAGCAACATAGTAGAACACAGAAGAAGGTTCTAAGTTGAAGAAACAGCCAGTAAGAAGTAGTACAATTCAAGTTTTAGTTGTAGATTATTCACTTTATAGCCGGCTTTTGTAGCTTGGACATGACCTAGGACCTTAAGATTTTGCATGGAAGGAAGACTTGCAGCCGCGTTGCACGGGAGAATGTGAAAAGTGTTCATATGTTGTAAAAACCTGAGAAATCCGTCCGTTTTCGTCATTTGTTATCGAATCGACTTAAAGCCAGATCGTCACATTGGTCGCTCTTCTCTATGAAACGGTTATACTTATCGTCTGCAAAGCTATGTCGCGTGCTGCGATATGCGAAAACACTAAAAGCACCATAGTACAACACTGAAGAAGCTTCTAAGTTGAAGTAATAGCCAGTAAGAAGTAGTCCAATTCAAGTTTTAGTTGTCGATTATTTACTTTTTAGCCAGCTTTGGTGGCTTGGACATGACCTAGGACCTTACTATTTTGCATGAAAGGAGGACTAGCAGCCGCGTTGCACGGGAGAATGTGAAAAGTGTTCATATGTAGTAAAAACCTGAGAAATCCGTCCGTTTTCGTCATTTGTTATCGAATCGACGTAAAGCCAGATCGTCACATTGGCCGCTTTTCTCTCTGAGACGGTTACATTTATCGTCTGCAAAGCGATGTCGTGTGCTGCGGTATGCAGAGACACTAAAGGCACCATAGTAGAACACAGAAGAAGCTTCTAATTGAAGTAATAGCCAGTAAGAAGTAGTACAATTCAAGTTTTAGGTATCGATTATTGACTTTTTACCCTTCTTTGATGCCTTGGACATGAGCTAGGACCTTAATATCCTGCATGAAAGGAGGACTAGCAGCCGCGTTGCACGGGAGAATGTGAAAAGTGTTCATATGCAGTAAAAACCTGAGAAATCCGTCCGTTTTCGTCATTTGTTATCGAATCGACTTAAAGCCAGATCGTCACATTGGCCGCTCTTCTCTCTGAAACGGTTACATTTATCGTCTGCAAAGCTATGTCGCGTGCTGCGGTATGCGGAGACACTAAAAGCACCGTAGTAGAAAACAGAAGAAGCTTCTAAGTTGATGTAATAGCCACTAAGAAGTATTACAATTCAAGTTTTAGGTATCGATTACTGACTTTTTACCCTTCTTTGGTGTCTTGGACATGAGCTAGGACCTTAATATCCTGCATGAAAGGAGGACTAGCAGCCGCGTTGCACGGGAGAATGTGAAAAGTGTTCATATGTAGTACAAACCTGAGAAATCCGTCCGTTTTCGTCATTTGTTATCGAACCGACTTAAAGCCAGATCTTCACATTAGCCGCTTTTCTCTCTGAGACGGTTGCATTTATCGTCTGCAAACCTATGTCGCGTGTTGCGTTATGCGGAGACACTAAAAGCACTATAGTAGAACACAAAAGAAGCTTCTAAGTTGAAGTAATAGCCAGTAAGAAGTAGTACAATTCAAGATTTAGTTTTCGATTATTCACTTTTTATCCGGCTTTGGTGGCTTGGACATGACCTAGGACCTTAAGATTTTGCATGAAAGGAGGACTAGCAGCCGCGTTGCATGGGAGTATGTAAAAACTGTTCGTATGTAGTAAAAACTTGAGAAATCAGTCCGTTTTCGTAATTTGTTATCGAATCGACTTAAAGCCAGATCGTTACATTGGCCGCTTTTCCATCTGAGACGGTTAAATTTATCGTCTGCAAAGCTATGTCGCGTGCTGCGGTATGCGGAGACACTAAAAGCACCATAGTAGATCACAGAAGAAGCTTCTACGTTGAAGTAATAGCCAGTAAGAAGTAGTACAATTCAAGTTTTAGTTGTCGATTATGCACTATTTAGCCGGCCTTGATGGCTTGGACATGACCTAGGACCATAAGGTTTTGCATGAAAGGAGGACTAGCAGCCGCGTTGCACGGGAGAATGTGAAAAGTGTTCATATGTAGTAAAAACCTGAGAAAGCCGTCCCTTTTCGTCATTTGTTATCGAATCGAATTAAAGCCAGATCGTCACATTGGCTGCTTTTCTCTCTGAGACGGTTACATTTATCGTCTGCAAAGCTATGTCGCGTGCTGCGGATTGCGGAAACACTAAAATCACCGTAGTAGAACACAGAAGAAGCTTCTAAGTTGATGTAATAGCCACTAAGATGTAGAACAATTCAAGTTTTAGGTATCGATAATTGTCTTTTTACCCTTGTTTGGTGCCTTGGACAAGAGCTAGGACCTTAATATCCTGCATGAAAGGAGGACTAGCAGCCGCGTTGCACGGGAGAATGTGAAACGTGATCATATGTAGTACAAACCTGAGAAATCCGTTCGTTTTCGTCATTTGTTATCAAATCGACTTAAAGCCAGATCGTCACATTGGCCGCAGTTCTGTCTGAAACGATTACATTTATCGTATGCAAAGCTATGTCGCGTGCTGCGGTATGCAGACACTAAAAGCACCATAGTAGAACACAGATGAAGGTTGTAAGTTGATGTAATAGCCAGTAAGAAGTAGTACAATTCAAGTTTTAGGTATCGATTATTTACTTTTTACGCTTCTTTGATGCCTTGGACATGAGCTAGGAACTTAAGATGTAGCATGAAAGGAGGACTAGCATCCGCGTTGCACGGGAGGATGTGAAAAGTGTTCATATGTAGTAAAAACCTGAGGAATCCGTCCGTTTTCGTCATTTGTTATCGAATCAACTTAAAGCCAGATCGTCACATTGGCCGCTCTTCTCTCTGAAACGGTTGCATTTATCGTCTGCAAAGCTATGTCGCGTGCTGCGGTATGCGGAGACACTAAAAGCACCATAGTAGAACACAGAAGAAGCTTCTAAGTTGAAGAAACAGCCAGTAAGAAGTAGTACAATTCAAGTTTTAGTTGTAGATTATTCACTTTATAGCCGGCTTTTGTGGCTTGGACATGACCTAGGACCTTAAGATTTTGCATGAAAGGAGGACTTGCAGCCGCGTTGCACGGGAGAATGTGAAAAGTGTTCATATGTTGTAAAAACCTGAGAAATCCGTCCGTTTTCGTCATTTGTTATCGAATCGACTTAAAGCCAGATCGTCACATTGGTCGCTCTTCTCTATGAAACGGTTATACTTATCGTCTGCAAAGCTATGTCGCGTGCTGCGATATGCGAAAACACTAAAAGCACCATAGTACAACACTGAAGAAGCTTCTAAGTTCAAGTAATAGACAGTAAGAAGTAGTCCAATTCAAGTTTTAGTTGTCGATTATTTACTTTTTAGCCGGCTTTGGTGGTTTGGACATGACCTAGGACCTTACGATTTTGCATGAAAGGAGGACTAGCAGCCGCGTTGCACGGGATAATGTGAAAAGTGTTCATATGTAGTAAAAACCTGAGAAATTCGTCCGTTTTCGTCATTTGTTATCGAATCGACGTAAAGCCAGATCGTCACATTGGCCGCTTTTCTCTCTGAGACGGTTACATTTATCGTCTGCAAAGCTATGTCGTGTGCTGCGGTATGCCGAGACACTAAAGGCACCATAGTAGAACACAGAAGAAGCTTCTAAGTTGAAGTAATAGCCAGTAAGAAGTAGTAAAATTCAAGTTTTAGGTATCGATTATTGACTTTTTACCCTTTTTTGGTGCCTTGGACATGAGCTAGGACCTTAATATCCTGCATGAAAGGAGGACTAGCAGCCGCGTTGCACGGGAGAATGTGAAAAGTGTTCATATGCAGTAAGAACCTGAGAAATCCGTCCGTTTTCGACATTTGTTATCGAATCGACTTAAAGCCAGATCGTCACATTGGCCGCTCTTCTCTCTGAAACGGTTACTTTTATCGTCTGCAAAGCTATGTCGCGTGCTGCGGTATGCGGAGACACTAAAAGCACCGTAGTAGAACACACAAGAAGCTTCTAAGTTGAAGTAATAGCCAGTAAGAAGTAGTACAATTCAAGTTTTAGTTGTCGATTATTCACGTTTTAGCCGGCTTTGGTGGCTTGGACCTGACCTAGTACCTTAAGATTTTGCATGAAAAGAGGACTAGCAGCCGCGTTGCACGGGAGAATGTGAAAAGTGTTCATATGCAGTAAACACCTGAGAAATCCGTCCGTTTTCATCATTTGTTATCGAATCGACTTAAAGCCAGATCGTCACATTGGCCGCTCTTCTCTCTGAAACGGTTACATTTATCGTCTGCAAAGCTATGTCGCGTGCTGCGGTATGCGGAGACACTAAAAGCACCGTAGTAGAATCAGAAGAAACTTCTAAGTTGATGTAATAGCCACTAAGAAGTATTACAATTCAAGTTTTAGGTATCGATTACTGACTTTTTACCCTTCTTTAGTGTCTTGGACATGAGCTAGGACCTTAATATCCTGCATGAAAGGAGGACTAGCAGCCGCGTTGCACGGGATAATGTGAAAAGTATTCATATGTAGTACAAACCTGAGAAATCCGTCCGTTTTCGTCATTTGTTATCGAACCGACTTAAAGCCAGGTCGTCACATTGGCCGCTCTTCTCTCTGAAACGGTTGTATTTATCGTCTGCAAAGCTATGTCGCGTGCTGAGGTATGCGGAGACACTAAAAGCACCATAGTAGAACACAAAAGAAGCTTCTAAGTTGAAGTAATAGCCAGTAAGAAGTAGTACAATTCAAGATTTAGTTGTCGATTATTCACTTTTTATCCGGCTTTGGTGGCTTGGACATGACCTAGGACCTTAAGATTTTGCATGAAAGGAGGACTAGCAGCCGCGTTACATGGGAGTATGTGAAAAGTGTTCATATGTAGTAAAAACCTGAGAAATCGGTCCGTTTTCGTCATTTGTTATCGAATCGACTTAAAGCCAGATCGTTACATTGGCCGCTTTTCCCTCTGAGACGGTTAAATTTATCGTCTGCAAAGCTATGTCGCGTGCTGCGGTATGCGGAGACACTAAAAGCACCGTAGTAGAACACAGAAGAAGCTTCTAAGTTGATGTAATAGCCACTAAGAAGTATTACAATTCAAGTTTTAGGTATCGATTACTGACTTTTTACCCTTCTTTGGTGTCTTGGACATGAGCTAGGACCTTAATGTCCTGCATGAAAGGAGGACTAGCAGCCGCGTTGCACGGGAGAATGTGAAAAGTGTTCATATGTAGTACAAACCTGAGAAATCCGTCCGTTTTCGTCATTTGTTATCGAACCGACTTAAAGCCAGATCTTCACATTAGCCGCTTTTCTCTCTGAGACGGTTGCATTTATCGTCCGCAAACCTATGTCGCGTGCTGCGGTATGCGGAGACACTAAAAGCACTATAGTAGAACACAAAAGAAGCTTCTAAGTTGAAGTAATAGCCAGTAAGAAGTAGTACAATTCAAGATTTAGTTGTCGATTATTCACTTTTTATCCGGCTTTGGTGGCTTGGACATGACCTAGGACCTTAAGATTTTGCATGAAAGGAGGACTAGCAGCCGCGTTGCATGGGAGTATGTAAAAACTGTTCATATGTAGTAAAAACCTGAGAAATCAGTCCGTTTTCGTAATTTGTTATCGAATCGACTTAAAGCCAGATCGTTACATTGGCCGCTTTTCCATCTGAGACGGTTAAATTTATCGTCTGCAAAGCTATGTCGCGTGCTGCGGTATGCGGAGACACTAAAAGCACCATAGTAGAACACAGAAGAAGCATCTACGTTGAAGTAATAGCCAGTAAGAAGTAGTACAATTCAAGTTTTAGTCGTCGATTATGCACTTTTTAGCCGGCCTTGATGGCTTGGACATGACCTAGGACCATAAGGTTTTGCATGAAAGGAGGACTAGCAGCCGCGTTGCACGGGAGAATGTGAAAAGTGTTCATATGTAGTAAAAACCTGAGAAATTCGTCCGTTTTCGTCATTTGTTATCGAATCGACGTAAAGCCAGACGTCACATTGGCCGCTTTTCTCTCTGAGACGGTTACATTTATCGTCTGCAAAGCTATGTCGTGTGCTGCGGTATGCGGAGACACTAAAGGCACCATAGTAGAACACAGAAGAAGCTTCTAAGTTGAAGTAATAGCCAGTAAGAAGTAGTAAAATTCAAGTTTTAGGTATCGATTATTGACTTTTTACCCTTCTTTGGTGCCTTGGACATGAGCTAGGACCTTAATATCCTGCATGAAAGGAGGACTAGCAGCCGCGTTGCACGGGAGAATGTGAAAAGTGTTCATATGCAGTAAGAACCTGAGAAATCCGTCCGTTTTCGTCATTTGTTATCGAATCTACTTAAAGCCAGATCGTCACATTGGCCGCTCTTCTCTCTGAAACGGTTACTTTTATCGTCTGCAAAGCTATGTCGCGTGCTGCGGTATGCGGAGACACTAAAAGCACCGTAGTAGAACACACAAGAAGCTTCTAAGTTGAAGTAATAGCCAGTAAGAAGTAGTACAATTCAAGTTTTAGTTGTCGATTATTCACGTTTTAGCCGGCTTTGGTGGCTTGGACATGACCTAGTACCTTAAGATTTTGCATGAAAAGAGGACTAGCAGCCGCGTTGCACGGGAGAATGTGAAAAGTGTTCATATGCAGTAAACACCTGAGAAATCCGTCCGTTTTCATCATTTGTTATCGAATCGACTTAAAGCCAGATCGTCACATTGGCCGCTCTTCTCTCTGAAACGGTTACATTTATCGTCTGCAAAGCTATGTCGCGTGCTGCGGTATGCGGAGACACTAAAAGCACCGTAGTAGAATCAGAAGAAACTTCTAAGTTGATGTAATAGCCACTAAGAAGTATTACAATTCAAGTTTTAGGTATCGATTACTGACTTTTTACCCTTCTTTAGTGTCTTGGACATGAGCTAGGACCTTAATATCCTGCATGAAAGAGGACTAGCAGCCGCGTTGCACGGGATAATGTGAAAAGTATTCATATGTAGTACAAACCTGAGAAATCCGTCCGTTTTCGTCATTTGTTATCGAACCGACTTAAAGCCAGGTCGTCACATTGGCCGCTCTTATCTCTGAAACGGTTGTATTTATCGTCTGCAAAGCTATGTCGCGTGCTGCGGTATGCGGAGACACTAAAAGCACCATAGTAGAACACAAAAGAAGCTTCTAAGTTGAAGTAATAGCCAGTAAGAAGTAGTACAATTCAAGATTTAGTTGTCGATTATTCACTTTTTATCCGGCTTTGGTGGCTTGGACATGACCTAGGACCTTAAGATTTTTCATGAAAGGAGGACTAGCAGCCGCGTTGCACGGGAGAATGTAAAAAGTGTTCATATGTAGTAAAAACGAGAGAAAGCCGTCCCTTTTCGTCATTTGTTATCGAATCGACTTAAAGCCAGATCGTCACATTGGCTGCTTTTCTCTCTGAGACGGTTACATTTATCGTCTGCATAGCTATGTCGCGTGCTGCGGATTGCGGAGACACTAAAATCACCGTAGTAGAACACAGAAGAAGCTTCTAAGTTGATGTAATAGCCACTAAGATGTAGAACAATTCAAGTTTTAGGTATCGATTATTGTCTTTTGACCCTTGTTTGGTGCCTTGGACATGAGCTAGGACCTTAGTATCCTGCATGAAAGGAGGACTAGCAGCCGCGTTGCACGGGAGAATGTGAAACGTGATCATATGTAGTACAAACCTGAGAAATCCGTTCGTTTTCGTCATTTGTTATCAAATCGACTTAAAGCCAGATCGTCACATTGGCCGCAGTTCTGTCTGAAACGATTACATTTATCGTATGCAAAGCTATGTCGCGTGCTGCGGTGTGCAGACACTAAAAGCACCATAGTAGAACACAGGTGAAGGTTGTAAGTTGATGTAATAGCCACTAAGAAGTATTACAATTCAAGTTTTAGGTATCGATTACTGACTTTTTACCCTTCTTTAGTGTCTTGGACATGAGCTAGGACCTTAATATCCTGCATGAAAGGAGGACTAGCAGCCGCGTTGCACGGGATAATGTGAAAAGTATTCATATGTAGTACAAACCTGAGAAATCCGTCCGTTTTCGTCATTTGTTATCGAACCGACTTAAAGCCAGGTCGTCACATCGGCCGCTCTTATCTCTGAAACGGTTGTATTTATCGTCTGCAAAGCTATGTCGCGTGCTGCGGTATGCGGAGACACTAAAAGCACCATAGTAGAACACAAAAGAAGCTTCTAAGTTGAAGTAATAGCCAGTAAGTAGTAGTACAATTCAAGATTTAGTTGTCGATTATTCACTTTTTATCCGGCTTTGGTGGCTTGGACATGACCTAGGACCTTAAGATTTTTCATGAAAGGAGGACTAGCAGCCGCGTTGCACGGGAGAATGTAAAAAGTGTTCATATGTAGTAAAAACCAGAGAAAGCCGTCCCTTTTCGTCATTTGTTATCGAATCGACTTAAAGCCAGATCGTCACATTGGCTGCTTTTCTCTCTGAGACGGTTACATTTATCGTCTGCATAGCTATGTCGCGTGCTGCGGATTGCGGAGACACTAAAATCACCGTAGTAGAACACAGAAGAAGCTTCTAAGTTGATGTAATAGCCACTAAGATGTAGAACAATTCAAGTTTTAGGTATCGATTATTGTCTTTTGACCCTTGTTTGGTGCCTTGGACATGAGCTAGGACCTTAGTATCCTGCATGAAAGGAGGACTAGCAGCCGCGTTGCACGGGAGAATGTGAAACGTGATCATATGTAGTACAAACCTGAGAAATCCGTTCGTTTTCGTCATTTGTTATCAAATCGACTTAAAGCCAGATCGTCACATTGGCCGCAGTTCTGTCTGAAACGATTACATTTATCGTATGCAAAGCTATGTCGCGTGCTGCGGTGTGCAGACACTAAAAGCACCATAGTAGAACACAGGTGAAGGTTGTAAGTTGATGTAATAGCCAGTAAGAAGTAGTACAATTCAAGTTTTAGGTATCGATTATTTACTTTTTACGCTTCTTTGGTGCCTTGGACATGAGCTAGGAACTTAAGATGTTTCATGAAAGGAGGACTAGCATCCGCGTTGCACGGGAGAATGTGAAAAGTGTTCATATGTAGTAAAAACCTGAGGAATCCGTCCGTTTTCGTCATTTGTTATCGAATCGACTTAAAGCCAGATCGTCACATTGGCCGCTCTTCTCTCTGAAACGGTTACATTTATCGTCTGCAAAGCTATGTCGCGTGCTGCGGTATGCGGAGACACTAAAAGCACCATAGTAGAACACAGAAGAAGCTTCTAAGTTAAAGAAACAGCCAGTAAGAAGTAGTACAATTCAAGTTTTAGTTGTAGATTATTCACTTTATAGCCGGCTTTTGTGGCTTGGACATGACCTAGGACCTTAAGATTTTGCATGAAAGGAGGACTTGCAGCCGCGTTGCACGGGAGAATGTGAAAAGTGTTCATATGTTGTAAAAACCTGAGAAATCCGTCCGTTTTCGTCATTTGTTATCGAATCGACTTAAAGCCAGATCGTCACATTGGTCGCTCTTCTCTATGAAACGGTTATACTTATCGTCTGCAAAGCTATGTCGCGTGCTGTGATATGCGAAAACACTAAACGCACCATAGTACAACACTGAAGAAGCTTCTAAGTTGAAGTAATAGCCAGTAAGAAGTAGTCCAATTCAAGTTTTAGTTGTCGATTATTTACTTTTTAGCCAGCTTTGGTGGCTTGGACATGACCTAGGACTTTACGATTTTGCATGAAAGGAGGACTAGCAGCCGCGTTGCACGGGAGAATGTGAAAAATGTTCATATGTAGTAAAAACCTGAGAAATCCGTCCGTTTTCGTCATTTGTTATCGAATCGACGTAAAGCCAGATCGTCACATTGGCCGCTTTTCTCTCTGAGACGGTTACATTTATCGTCTGCAAAGCGATGTCGCGTGCTGCGGTATGCGGAGACACTAAAGGCACCATAGTAGAACATAGAAGAAGCTTCTAAGTTGAAGTAATAGCCAGTAAGAAGTAGTACAAATCAAGTTTTAGGTATCGATTATTGACTTTTTACCCTTCTTTGGTGCCTTGGACATGAGCTAGGACCTTAATATCCTGCATGAAAGGAGGACTAGCAGCCGCGTTGCACGGGAGAATGTGAAAAGTGTTCATATGCAGTAAAAACCTGAGAAATCCGTCCGTTTTCGTCATTTGTTATCGAATCGACTTAAAGCCAGATCGTCACATTGGCCGCTCTTCTCTCTGAAACGGTTACATTTATCGTCTGCAAAGCTATGTCGCGTGCTGCGGTATGCGGAGACACTAAAAGCACCGTAGTAGAACACAGAAGAAGCTTCTAAGTTGAAGTAATAGCCAGTAAGAAGTAGTACAATTCAAGTTTTATTTGTCGATTATTCACGTTTTAGCCGGCTTTGGTGGCTTGGACATGACCTAGTACCTTAAGATTTTGCATGAAAGGAGGACTAGCAGCCGCGTTGCACGGGAGAATGTGAAAAGTGTTCATATGTAGTACAAACCTGAGAAATCCGTCCGTTTTCGTCATTTGTTATCGAATCGACGTAATGCCAGATCGTCACATTGGCCGCTTTTCTCTCTGAGACGGTTACATTTATCGTCTGCAAAGCGATGTCGCGTGCTGCGGTATGCGGAGACACTAAAAGCACCGTAGTAGAATCAGAAGAAGCTTCTAAGTTGATGTAATAGCCACTAAGAAGTATTACAATACAAGTTTTAGGTATCGATTACTGACTTTTTACCCTTCTTTGGTGTCTTGGACATGAGCTAGGACCTTAATATCCTGCATGAAAGGAGGACTAGCAGCCGCGTTGCACGGGATAATGTGAAAAGTATTCATATGTAGTACAAACCTGAGAAATCCGTCCGTTTTCGTCATTTGTTATCGAACCGACTTAAAGCCAGGTCGTCACATTGGCCGCTCTTCTCTCTGAAACGATTACATTTATCGTATGCAAAGGTATGTCGCGTGCTGCGGCATGCAGATACTAAAAGCACCATAGTAGAACACAGATGAAGGTTGTAAGTTGATGTAATAGCCAGTAAGACGTAGTACAATTCAAGTTTTAGATATCGATTATTTACTTTTTACGCTTCTTTGGTGCCTTGGACAAGATCTAGGAACTTAAGATGTTAAATGAAAGGAGGACTAGCAGCCGCGTTGCACGGGAGAATGTGAAAAGTGTTCATATGTAGTAAAAACATGAGGAATCCGTCCGTTTTCGTCATTTGTTATCGAATCGACTTAAAGCCAGATCGTCACATTGGCCGCTCTTCTCTCTGAAACGGTTGCATCTATCGTCTGCAAAGCTATGTCGCGTGCTGCGGTATGCGGAGACACTTAAAGCACCATAGTAGAACACAGAAGAAGCTTCTAAGTTGAAGAAACAGTCAGTAAGAAGTAGTACAATTCAAGTTTTAGTTGTAGATTATTCACTTTATAGCCGGCTTTTGTGGCTTGGACGTGACCTAGGACCTTAAGAATTTGCATGAAAGAGGACTTGCAGCCGCGTTGCACGGGAGAATGTGAAAAGTGTTCATATGTAGTAAAAACCTGAGAAATCCGTTCGTTTTCCTCATTTGTTATCGAATCGACTTAAAGCCAGATCGTCACATTGGCCGTTCTTCTCTCTGAAACGGTTACATTTATCGTCTGCAAAGCAATGTCGCGTGCTGCGGTATGCCGAAACACTAAAAGCACCATATCAGAACACAGAAGAAGCTTCTAAGTTGAAGTAATAGCCAGTAAGAAGTAGTACAATTCAAGTTTTAGTTGTCGATTATTCACCTTTTAGCCGGCTTTGGTGGCTTGGACATGACCTAGGACCTTAAGATTTTGCATGAAAAAAGGACAAGCAGCCGCGTTGCACGGGAGAATGTGAAAAGTGTTCATATGTAGTAAAAGCCTGAGAAATCCGTCTGTTTTAGTCATTTGTTATCGAATCGACTTAAAGCCAGATCGTCACATTGGTCGCTCTTCTCTCTGAAACGGTTACACTTATCGTCTGCAAAGCTATGTCGCGTGCTGCGATATGCGAAAACACTAAAAGCACCATAGTACAACACTGATAAAGCTTCTAAGTTGAAGTAATAGCCAGTAGGAAGTAGTCCAATTCAAGTTTTAGTTGTCGATTATTTACTTTTTAGCAGGCTTTGGTGGCTTGGACATGACCTAGGAACTTAAGATTTTGCATGAAAGGAGGACTAGCAGCCGCGTTGCACGGGAGAATGTGAAAAGCTTTCATATGTAGTAAAAACCTGAGAAATTAGTCCGTTTTCGTAATTTGTTATCAAATCGACTTAAAGCCAGATCGTCACATTGGCCGCTTTTCTCTCTGAGACGGTTACATTTATCGTCTGCAAACCTATGTCGCGTGCTGCGGTATGCGGAGACACTAAAAGCACCATAGTAGAACACAGAAGAAGCTTCTACGTTGAAGTAATAGCCAGTAAGAAGTAGTACAATTCAAGTTTTAGTTGTCGATTATGCACTTTTTAGCCGGCCTTGGTGGCTTGGACATGACCTAGGACCATAAGATTTTGCATGAAAGGAGGACTAGCAGCCGCGTTGCACGGGAGAATGTGAAAAGTGTTCATATGTAGTAAAAACCAGAGAAAGCCGTCCCTTTTCGTCATTTGTTATCGAATCGACTTAAAGCCAGATCGTCACATTGGCTGCTTTTCTCTCTGAGACGGTTACATTTATCGTCTGCAAAGCTATGTCGCGTGCTGCGGATTTCGGAGACACTAAAATCACCGTAGTAGAACACAGAAGAAGCTTCTAAGTTGATGTAATAGCCACTAAGATGTAGAACAATTCAAGTTTTAGGTATCGATTATTGTCTTTTTACCCTTGTTTGGTGCCTTGGACATGAGCTAGGACCTTAGTATCCTGCATGAAAGGAGGACTAGCAGCCGCGTTGCACGGGAGAATGTGAAACGTGATCATATGTAGTACAAACCTGAGAAATCCGTTCGTTTTCGTCATTTGTTATCAAATCGACTTAAAGCCAGATCGTCACATTGGCCGCAGTTCTGTCTGAAACGATTACATTTATCGTATGCAAAGCTATGTCGCGTGCTGCGGTATGCAGACACTAAAAGCACCATAGTAGAACACAGATGAAGGTTGTAAGTTGATGTAATAGCCAGTAAGAAGTAGTACAATTCAAGTTTTAGGTATCGATTATTTACTTTTTACGCTTCTTTGGTGCCTTGGACATGAGCTAGGAACTTAAGATGTTGCATGAAAGGAGGACTAGCATCCGCGTTGCACGGGAGAATGTGAAAAGTGTTTATATGCAGTAAAAACCTGAGAAATCCGTCCGTTTTCGTCATTTGTTATCGAATCGACTTAAAGCCAGATCGTCACATTGGCCGCTCTTCTCTCTGAAACGGTTACATTTATCGTCTGCAAAGCTATGTCGCGTGCTGCGGTATGCGGAGACACTAAAAGCACCGTAGTAGAACACAGAAGAAGCTTCTAAGTTGAAGTAATAGCCAGTAAGAACTAGTACAATTCAAGTTTTGGTTGTCGATTATTCACTTTTTAGCCGTCTTTGGTGGCTTGGACATGATCTAGGACCTTAAGATTTTGCATGAAATTAGGACTAGCAGCCGCGTTGCACGGAATAATGTGAAAAGTGTTCATATGTAGTAAAAACCTGAGAAATTCGTCCGTTTTCGTCATTTGTTATCGAATCGACTTAAAGCCGGATCGTCACATTGGCCGCTTTTCTCTCTGAGACGGTTACATTTATCGTCTGCAAAGCTATGTCGCGTGCTGCGGTATGCAGATACTAAAAGCACCATAGTAGAACACAGATGAAGGTTGTAAGTTGATGTAATAGCCAGTAAGAAGTAGTACAATTCAAGTTTTAGGTATCGATTATTTACTTTTTACGCTTCTTTGGAGCCTTGGACAAGAGCTAGGAACTTAAGATGTTAAATGAAAGGAGGACTAGCAGCCGCGTTGCACGGGAGAATGTGAAAAGTGTTCATATGTAGTAAAAACCTGAGGAATCCGTCCGTTTTCGTCATTTGTTATCGAATCGACTTAAAGCCAGATCGTCACATTGGCCGCTCTTTTCTCTGAAACGGTTGCATCTATCGTCTGCAAAGCTATGTCGCGTGCTGCGGTATGCGGAGACACTTAAAGCACCATAGTAGAACACAGAAGAAGCTTCTAAGTTAAAGAAACAGCCTGTAAGAAGTAGTACAATTCAAGTTTTAGTTGTCGATTATTCACTTTTTAGCCTGCTTTGGTGGCTAGGACATGACCTAGGACCATAAGATTTTGCATGAAAGGAGGACTAGCAGCCGCGTTGCATGGGAGAGTGTGAAAAGTGTTCATATGTAGTAAAAACCTGACAAATCCGTCCGTTTTCGTCATTTGTTATCGATTCGATTTAAAGCCAGATCGTCACATTGGCCGCTTTTCTTCTGAGACGGTTACATTTATCATCTGCAAAGCTATGTCGCGTGCTGCGGCATGCGGAGACACTAATGAAAAAAGGACTCGCAGCCGCGTTGCACGGGAGAATGTGAAAAGTGTTCATATGTAGTAAAAACCTGAGAAATCCGTCCGTTTCCGTAAGTTGTTATTGAATCGACTTAAAGCCAGATCGTCACATTGGCCGTTCTTCTCTCTGAAACGGTTACATTTATCGTCTGCAAAGCTATGTCGCGTGCTGCGGTATGCGGAGACACTAAAAGCACCGTAGTAGAACACAGAAGAAGCTTCTAAGTTGAAGTAATAGCCAGTAAGAACTAGTACAATTCAAGTTTTGGTTGTCGATTATTCACTTTTTAGCCGTCTTTGGTGGCTTGGACATGATCTAGGACCTTAAGATTTTGCATGAAAAAAGGACTAGTAACTGCGTTGCACGGGAGAATGTGAAAAGTGTTCATATGTAGTAAAAACCTGAAAAATCCGTCCGTTTCCGTAAGTTGTTACTGAATCGACTTAAAGCCAGATCGTCACATTGGCCGTTCTTCTCTCTGAAACGGTTACATTTATCGTCTGCAAAGCTATGTCGCGTGCTGCGGTATGCGGAGACACTAAAAGCACCGTAGTAGAACACAGAAGAAGCTTCTAAGTTGAAGTAATAGCCAGTAAGAACTAGTACAATTCAAGTTTTGGTTGTCGATTATTCACTTTTTAGCCGTCTTTGGTGGCTTGGACATGATCTAGGACCTTAAGATTTTGCATGAAATTAGGACTAGCAGCCGCGTTGCACGGAATAATGTGAAAAGTGTTCATATGTAGTAAAAACCTGAGAAATTCGTCCGTTTTCGTCATTTGTTATCGAATCGACTTAAAGCCGGATCGTCACATTGGCCGCTTTTCTCTCTGAGACGGTTACATTTATCGTCTGCAAAGCTATGTCGCGTGCTGCGGTATGCAGATACTAAAAGCACCATAGTAGAACACAGATGAAGGTTGTAAGTTGATGTAATAGCCAGTAAGAAGTAGTACAATTCAAGTTTTAGGTATCGATTATTTACTTTTTACGCTTCTTTGGTGCCTTGGACAAGAGCTAGGAACTTAAGATGTTAAATGAAAGGAGGACTAGCAGCCGCGTTGCACGGGAGAATGTGAAAAGTGTTCATATGTAGTAAAAACCTGAGGAATCCGTCCGTTTTCGTCATTTGTTATCGAATCGACTTAAAGCCAGATCGTCACATTGGCCGCTCTTTTCTCTGAAACGGTTGCATCTATCGTCTGCAAAGCTATGTCGCGTGCTGCGGTATGCGGAGACACTTAAAGCACCATAGTAGAACACAGAAGAAGCTTCTAAGTTAAAGAAACAGCCTGTAAGAAGTAGTACAATTCAAGTTTTAGTTGTCGATTATTCACTTTTTAGCCTGCTTTGGTGGCTAGGACATGACCTAGGACCATAAGATTTTGCATGAAAGGAGGACTAGCAGCCGCGTTGCATGGGAGAGTGTGAAAAGTGTTCATATGTAGTAAAAACCTGACAAATCCGTCCGTTTTCGTCATTTGTTATCGATTCGATTTAAAGCCAGATCGTCACATTGGCCGCTTTTCTTCTGAGACGGTTACATTTATCATCTGCAAAGCTATGTCGCGTGCTGCGGCATGCGGAGACACTAATGAAAAAGAGACTCGCAGCCGCGTTGCACGGGAGAATGTGAAAAGTGTTCATATGTAGTAAAAACCTGAGAAATCCGTCCGTTTTTGTCATTTGTTATCGAATCGACTTAAAGCCAGATCGTCACATTGGTCGCTCTTCTCTATGAAACGGTTACACTTATCGTCTGCAAAGCTATGTCGCGTGCTGCGATATGCTAAAACACTAAAAGCACCATAGTACAACACTGAAGAAGCTTCTAAGTTGATGTAATAGCCACTAAGAAGTAGTACAATTCAAGTTTTGGTATCGATTATTGACTTTTTACCCTTCTTTGGTGTCTTGGACATGAGCTAGGACGTTAATATCCTGCACGAAAGGAGGACTAGCAGCCGCGTTGCACGGGAGAATGTGAAAAGTGTTCATATGTAGTAAAAACCTGAGAAATCCGTCCGTTTTCGTCATTTGTTATCGAACCGACTTATAGCCAGATCGTCACATTAGCCACTCTTCTCTCTGAAACGGTTACATTTATTGTCTGCAAAGCTATGTAGCGTGGTGCGGTATGCGGAGACACTAAAAGAACCATAGTAGAGCACAGATGAAGCTTCTAAGTTGAAGTAATAGCCAGTAAGAAGTAGTACAATTCAAGTTTTAATTGTCGATTATTCACTTTTTAGCCGGCTTTGGTGGCTTGGACATGACCTAGAACCATAAGATTTTGCATGAAACTAGGACTAGCAGCCGCGTTGCACGGGAGAATGTGAAAAGTGTTCATATGTAGTAAAAACCTGAGGAATCCGTCCGTTTTCGTCATTTGTTATCGAATCGACTTAAAGCCAGATCAACACATTGACCGCTCTTCTCTCTGAAACGGTTGCATTTATCGTCTGCAAAGCTATGTCGCGTGCTGCGGTATGCGGAGACACTAAAAGCACCATAGTAGAACACAGAAGAAGCTTCTAAGTTGAAGAAACAGCCAGTAAGAAGTAGTACAATTCAAGTTTTAGTTGTAGATTATTCACTTTATAGCCGGCTTTTGTGGCTTGGACATGACCTAGGACCTTAAGATTTTGCATGAAAGGAGGACATGCAGCCGCGTTGCACGGGAGAATGTGAAAAGTGTTCATATGTAGTAAAAACCTGAGAAATCCGTCCGTTTTCATCATTTGTTATCGAATCGACTTAAAGCCAGATCGTCACATTGGTCGCTCTTTTCTATGAAACGGTTATACTTATCGTCTGCAAAACTATGTCGCGTGCTGCGATATGCGAAAACACTAAAAGCACCATAGTACAACACTGAAGAAGCTACTAAGTTGAAGTAATAGCCAGTAAGAAGTAGTCCAATTCAAGTTTTAGTTGTCGATTATTTACTTTTTAGCCGGCTTTGGTGGCTTGGACATGACCTAGGACCTTACGATTTTGCATGAAAGGAGGACTAGCAGCCGCGTTGCACGGGAGAATGTGAAAAGTGTTCATATGTAGTAAAAACCTGAGGAATCCGTCCGTTTTCGTCATTTGTTATCGAATCGACTTAAAGCCAGATCGTCACATTGGCCGCTCTTCTCTCTGAAACGGTTGCATTTATCGTCTGCAAAGCTATGTCGCGTGCTGCGGTATGCGGAGACACTAAAAGCACCATAGTAGAACACAGAAGAAGCTTCTAAGTTGAAGAAACAGCCAGTAAGAAGTAGTACAATTCAAGTTTTAGTTGTAGATTATTCACTTTATAGCCGGCTTTTGTGGCTTGGACATGACCTATGACCTTAAGATTTTGCATGAAAGGAGGACTTGCAGCCGCGTTGCACGGGAGAATGTGAAAAGTGTTCATATGTAGTAAAAACCTGAGAAATTCGTCCGTTTTCGTCATTTGTTATCGAATCGACTTAAAGCCAGATCGTCACATTGGTCGCTCTTCTCTATGAAACGGTTACATTTATCGTCTGCAAAGCTATGTCGCGTGCTGCGGTATGCGGAGACACTAAAAGCACCGTAGTAGAACACAGAAGAAGCTTCTAAGTTGAAGTAATAGCCAGTAAGAACTAGTACAATTCAAGTTTTGGTTGTCGATTATTCACTTTTTAGCCGTCTTTGGTGGCTTGGACATGATCTAGGACCTTAAGATTTTGCATGAAATTAGGACTAGCAGCCGCGTTGCACGGAATAATGTGAAAAGTGTTCATATGTAGTAAAAACCTGAGAAATTCGTCCGTTTTCGTCATTTGTTATCGAATCGACTTAAAGCCGGATCGTCACATTGGCCGCTTTTCTCTCTGAGACGGTTACATTTATCGTCTGCAAAGCTATGTCGCGTGCTGCGGTATGCAGATACTAAAAGCACCATAGTAGAACACAGATGAAGGTTGTAAGTTGATGTAATAGCCAGTAAGAAGTAGTACAATTCAAGTTTTAGGTATCGATTATTTACTTTTTACGCTTCTTTGGTGCCTTGGACAAGAGCTAGGAACTTAAGATGTTAAATGAAAGGAGGACTAGCAGCCGCGTTGCACGGGAGAATGTGAAAAGTGTTCATATGTAGTAAAAACCTGAGGAATCCGTCCGTTTTCGTCATTTGTTATCGAATCGACTTAAAGCCAGATCGTCACATTGGCCGCTCTTTTCTCTGAAACGGTTGCATCTATCGTCTGCAAAGCTATGTCGCGTGCTGCGGTATGCGGAGACACTTAAAGCACCATAGTAGAACACAGAAGAAGCTTCTAAGTTAAAGAAACAGCCTGTAAGAAGTAGTACAATTCAAGTTTTAGTTGTCGATTATTCACTTTTTAGCCTGCTTTGGTGGCTAGGACATGACCCAGGACCATAAGATTTTGCATGAAAGGAGGACTAGCAGCCGCGTTGCATGGGAGAGTGTGAAAAGTGTTCATATGTAGTAAAAACCTGAGAAATCCGTCCGTTTTCGTCATTTGTTATCGAACCGACTTATAGCCAGATCGTCACATTAGCCACTCTTCTCTCTGAAACGGTTACATTTATTGTCTGCAAAGCTATGTAGCGTGGTGCGGTATGCGGAGACACTAAAAGCACCATAGTAGAACACAGAAGAAGCTTCTAAGTTGAAGAAACAGCCAGTAAGAAGTAGTACAATTCAAGTTTTAGTTGTAGATTATTCACTTTATAGCCGGCTTTTGTGGTTTGGACATGACCTAGGACCTTAAGATTTTGCATGAAAGGAGGACATGCAGCCGCGTTGCACGGGAGAATGTGAAAAGTGTTCATATGTAGTAAAAACCTGAGAAATCCGTCCGTTTTCATCATTTGTTATCGAATCGACTTAAAGCCAGATCGTCACATTGGTCGCTCTTTTCTATGAAACGGTTATACTTATCGTCTGCAAAACTATGTCGCGTGCTGCGATATGCGAAAACACTAAAAGCATTATAGTACAACACTGAAGAAGCTACTAAGTTGAAGTAATAGCCAGTAAGAAGTAGTCCAATTCAAGTTTTAGTTGTCGATTATTTACTTTTTAGCCGGCATTGGTGGCTTGGACATGACCTAGGACCTTACGATTTTGCATGAAAGGAGGACTAGCAGCCGCGTTGCACGGGAGAATGTGAAAAGTGTTCATATGTAGTAAAAACCTGAGGAATCCGTCCGTTTTCGTCATTTGTTATCGAATCGACTTAAAGCCAGATCGTCACATTGGCCGCTCTTCTCTCTGAAACGGTTGCATTTTTCGTCTGCAAAGCTATGTCGCGTGCTGCGGTATGCGGAGACACTAAAAGCACCATAGTAGAACACAGAAGAAGCTTCTAAGTTGAAGAAACAGCCAGTAAGAAGTAGTACAATTCAAGTTTTAGTTGTAGATTATTCACTTTATAGCCGGCTTTTGTGGCTTGGACATGACCTATGACCTTAAGATTTTGCATGAATGGAGGACTTGCAGCCGCGTTGCACGGGAGAATGTGAAAAGTGTTCATATGTAGTAAAAACCTGAGAAATTCGTCCGTTTTCGTCATTTGTTATCGAATCGACTTAAAGCCAGATCGTCACATTGGTCGCTCTTCTCTATGAAACGGTTATACTTATCGTCTGCAAAACTATGTCGCGTGCTGCGATATGCGAAAACACTAAAAGCACCATAGTACAACACTGAAGAAGCTACTAAGTTGAAGTAATAGCCACTAAGAAGTAGTCCAATTCAAGTTTTAGTTGTGGATTATTTACTTTTTAGCCGGCTTTGGTGGCTTGGACATGACCTAGGACCTTACGATTTTGCATGAAAGGAGGACTAGCAGCCGCGTTGCACGGGAGAATGTGAAAAGTGTTCATATGTAGTAAAAACCTGAGAAATCCGTCCGTTTTCGTCATTTGTTATCGAATCGACGTAAAGCCAGATAGTCACATTGGCCGCTTTTCTCTCTGAGACGGTTACATTTATCGTCTGCAAAGCTATGTCGTGTGCTGCGGTATGCGGAGACACTAAAAGCACCATAGTAGAACACAGAAGAAGCTTCTAAGTTGAAGTAATAGCCAGTAAGAAGTAGTACAATTCAAGTTTTAGGTATCGATTATTGACTTTTTACCCTTCTTTGGTGCCTTGGACATGAGCTAGGACCTTAATATCCTGCATGAAAGGAGGACTAGCAGCCACGTTGTACGGGAGAATGTGAAAAGTGTTCATATGCAGTAAAAACCTGAGAAATCCGTCCGTTTTCGTCATTTGTTATCGAATCGACTTAAAGCCAGATCGTCACATTGGCCGCTCTTCTCTCTGAAACGGTTACATTTATCGTCTGCAAAGCTATGTCGCTTGCTGCGGTATGCGGAAACACTAAAAGCACCGTAGTAGAACACACAAGAAGCTTCTAAGTTGAAGTAATAGCCAGTAAGAAGTAGTACAGTTCAAGTTTTAGTTGTCGATTATTCACGTTTTAGCCGGCTTTGGTGGCTTGGACATGACCTAGTACCTTAAGATTTTGCATGAAAGGAGGACTAGCAGCCGCGTTGCACGGGAGAATGTGAAAAGTGTTCATATGCAGTAAACACCTGAGAAATCCGTCCGTTTTCATCATTTGTTATCGAATCGACTTAAAGCCAGATCGTCACATTGGCCGCTCTTCTCTCTGAAACGGTTACATTTATCGTCTGCAAAGCTATGTCGCGTGCTGCGGTATGCGGAGACACTAAAAGCACCGTAGTAGAACACAGAAGAAGCTTCTAAGTTGATGTAATAGCCACTAAGAAGTATTACAATTCAAGTTTTAGGTATCGATTACTGACTTTTTACCCTTCTTTGGTGTCTTGGACATGAGCTAGGACCTTAATATCCTGCATGAAAGGAGGACTAGCAACCACGTTGCACGGGAGAATGGGAAATGTGTTCATATGTAGTACAAACCTGAGAAATCCGTCCGTTTTCGTCATTTGTTATCGAACCGACTTAAAGCCAGGTCGTCACATTGGCCGCTCTTCTCTCTAAAACGGTTGTATTTATCGTCTGCAAAGCTATGTCGCGTGCTGCGGTATGCGGAGACACTAAAAGCACCATAGTAGAGCACAGAAGAAGCTTCTAAGTTGAAGTAATAGCCAGTAAGAACTAGTACAATTCAAGTTTTGGTTGTCGATTATTCACTTTTTAGCCGTCTTTGGTGGCTTGGACATGACCTAGGACCTTAAAATTTTGCATGGAAGGAGGACTTGCAGCCGCGTTGCACGGAATAATGTGAAAAGTGTTCATATGTAGTAAAAACCTGAGAAATTCGTCCGTTTTCGTCATTTGTTATCGAATCGACTTAAAGCCAGATCGTCACTTTGGCCGCTTTTCTCTCTGAGACGGTTACATTTATCGTCTGCAAAGCTATGTCGCGTGCTGCGGTATGCGGAGACACTAAAAGCACCATAGTAGAACACAGAAGAAGCTTCTAAGTTGAAGTAATAGCCAGTAAGAAGTAGTACAATTCAAGTTTTAGTTGTCGATTATTCACGTTTTAGCCGGCTTTGGTGGCTTGGACATAACCTAGTACCTTAAGATTTTGCATGAAAGGAGGACTAGCAGCCGCGTTGCACGGGAGAATGTGAAAAGTGTTCATATGCAGTAAAAACCTGAAAAATCCGTCCGTTTTCGTCATTTGTTATCGAATCGACTTAAAGCCAGATCGTCACATTGGCCGCTTTTCTCTCTGAGACGGTTACATTTATCGTCTGCAAAGCTATGTCGTATGCTGCGGTATGCGGAGACACTAAAGGCACCATAGTAGAACACAGAAGAAGCTTCTAAGTTGAAGTAATAGCCAGTAAGAAGTAGTACAATTCAAGTTTTAATTATCGATTATTCACTTTTTAGCCGGCTTTGGTGGCTTGGACATGACCTAGGACCTTAAGATTTTGCATGAAAGGAGGACTAGCAATCGCGTTGCACGGGAGAATGTGAAAAGTGTTCATATGCAGTAAAAACCTGAGAAATCCGTCCGTTTTCGTCATTTGTTATCGAATCGACTTAAAGCCAGATCGTCACATTGGCCGTTCTTCTCTCTGAAACGGTTACATTTATCGTCTGCAAAGCTATGTCGCGTGCTGCGGTATGCGGAGACACTAAAAGCACCATAGTAGAACACAGAAGAAGCTTCTAAGTTGAAGTAATAGCCAGTAAGAAGTAGTACAATTCAAGTTTTAATTATCGATTATTCACTTTTTAGCCGGCTTTGGTGGCATGGATATGACCTAGGACCTTAAGATTTTGAATGAAAGAAGACTGGCAGCCGCGTTGCACGGCAGAATGTGAAAAGTGTTCATATGTAGTAAAAACCTGAGAAATCCGTCCGTTTTCGTCATTTGTTATAGAATCGACTTAAAGCCAGATCGTCACATTGGCCGTTCTTCTCTCTGAAACCGTTACATTTATCGTCTGCAAAGCTATGTCGCGTGCTGCGGTATGCCGAAACACTAAAAGCACCATAGTAGAACACAGAAGAAGCTTCTAATTTGAAGTAATAACCAGTAAGAAGTAGTACAATTCAAGTTTTAGTTGTCGATTATTCACTTTTTAGCCGGCTTTGGTGGCTTTGACATGAGATGGAACCGTAAGATTTTGCGTGAAAGGAGGACTAGCAGCCGCGTTGCACGCGGGAATGTGAAAATTGTTCATATGTAGTAAAACCCTGCGAACTCCGTCCGTTTTGGTCATTTGTTATCGAATCGACTTAAAGCCAGATCGTCACATTGGACGCTCTTCTCTCTGAAACGATTACATTTATCGTATGCATAGCTAAGTCGCGTGGTGCGGTATGCAGACACTAAAAGCACCATAGTAGAACACAGATGAAGGTTGTAAGTTGATGTAATAGCCAGTAAGAAGTAGTACAATTCAAGTTTTAGGTATCGATTATTTACTTTTTACGCTTCTTTGGTGCCTTGGACATGAGCTAGGACCTTAATATCCTGCATGAAAGGAGGACTAGCAGCCGCGTTGCACGGGAGAATGTGAAATGTGTTCATATGTAGTACAAACCTGAGAAATCCGTCCGTTTTCGTCATTTGTTATCGAACCGACTTAAAGCCAGGTCGTCACATTGGCCGCTCTTCTCTCTGAAACGGTTGTATTTATCGTCTGCAAAGCTATGTCGCGTGCTGCGGTATGCGGAGACACTAAAAGCACCATAGTAGAACACAGAAGAAGCTTCTAAGTTGAAGTAATAGCCAGTAAGAAGTAGTACAATTCAAGTTTTAGTTGTCGATTATTCACGTTTTAGCCGTCTTTGGTGGCTTGGACATGACCTAGGACCTTAAGATTTTGCATGGAAGGAGGACTTGCAGCCGCGTTGCACGGAATAATGTGAAAAGTGTTCATATGTAGTAAAAACCTGAGAAATTCGTCCGTTTTCGTCATTTGTTATCGAATCGACTTAAAGCCAGATCGTCACTTTGGCCGCTTTTCTCTCTGAGACGGTTACATTTATCGTCTGCAAAGCTATGTCGCGTGCTGCGGTATGCGGAGACACTAAAAGCACCATAGTAGAACACAGAAGAAGCTTCTAAGTTGAAGTAATAGGCAGTAAGAAGTAGTACAATTCAAGTTTTAGTTGTCGATTATTCACGTTTTAGCCGGCTTTCGTGGCTTGGACATGACCTAGTACCTTAAGATTTTGCATGAAAGGAGGACTAGCAGCCGCGTTGCACGGGAGAATGTGAAAAGTGTTCATATGCAGTAAAAACCTGAAAAATCCGTCCGTTTTCGTCATTTGTTATCGAATCGACTTAAAGCCAGATCGTCACATTGGCCGCTTTTCTCTCTGAGACGGTTACATTTATCGTCTGCAAAGCTATGTCGTATGCTGCGGTATGCGGAGACACTAAAGGCACCATAGTAGAACACAGAAGAAGCTTCTAAGTTGAAGTAATAGCCAGTAAGAAGTAGTACAATTCAAGTTTTAATTATCGATTATTCACTTTTTAGCCGGCTTTGGTGGCTTGGATATGACCTAGGACCTTAAGATTTTGAATGAAAGAAGACTGGCAGCCGCGTTGCACGGGAGAATGTGAAATGTGTTCATATGTAGTAAAAACCTGAGAAATCCGTCCGTTTTCGTCATTTGTTATAGAATCGACTTAAAGCCAGATCGTCACATTGGCCGTTCTTCTCTCTGAAACGGTTACATTTATCGTCTGCAAAGCTATGTCGCGTGCTGCGGTATGCCGAAACACTAAAAGCACCATAGTAGAACACAGAAGAAGCTTCTAATTTGAAGTAATAACCAGTAAGAAGTAGTACAATTCAAGTTTTAGTTGTCGATTATTCACTTTTTAGCCGGCTTTGGTGGCTTTGACATGAGATGGAACCGTAAGATATTGCGTGAAAGGAGGACTAGCATCCGCGTTGCACGCGGGAATGTGAAAATTGTTCATATGTAGTAAAACCCTGCGAAATCCGTCCGTTTTGGTCATTTGTTATCGAATCGTCTTAAAGCCAGATCGTCACATTGGCCGCTCTTCTCTCTGAAACGATTACATTTATCGTATGCATAGCTAAGTCGCGTGCTGCGGTATGCAGACACTAAAAGCACCATAGTAGAACACAGATGAAGGTTGTAAGTTGATGTAATAGCCAGTAAGAAGTAGTACAATTCAAGTTTTAGGTATCGATTATTTACTTTTTACGCTTCTTTGGTGCCTTGGACATGAGCTAGGAACTTAAGATGTTGCATGAAAGGAGGACTAGGAGCCGCGTTGCACGGGAGAATGTGAAAAGTGTTCATATGTAGTAAAAACCTGACAAATCCGTCCGTTTTCGTCATTTGTTATCGATTCGACTTAAAGCCAGATCGTCACATTGGCCGCTTTTCTCTCTGAGACGGTTACATTTATCATCTGCAAAGCTATGTCGCGTGCTGCGGTATGCGGAGACACTAATGAAAAAAGGACTAGCAGCCGCGTTGCACGGGAGAATGTGAAAAGTGTTCATATGTAGTAAAAACCTGAGAAATCCGTCCGTTTTCGTCATTTGTTATCGAATCGACTTAAAGCCAGATCGTCACATTGGTCGCTCTTCTCTATGAAACGGTTACACTTATCGTCTGCAAAGCTATGTCGCGTGCTGCGATATGCGAAAACACTAAAAGCACCATAGTACAACACTGAAGAAGCTTCTAAGTTGATGTAATAGCCACTAAGAAGTAGTACAATTCAAGTTTTAATTACCGATTATTTTCTTTTTAGCCGGCTTTGGTTTCTTGCATATGACCTAGGACCGTAAGGTTTTGAATGAAAGGAAGACTAGCAGCCGCGTTGCACGGGAGAATGTGAAAAGTGTTCATATGTAGTAAAAAACTGAGAAATCCGTCCGTTTTCGTCATTTGTTATAGAATCGACTTAAAGCCAGATCGTCACATTGGCCGTTCTTCTCTTGAAACGGTTACATTTATCGTCTGCAAAGCTATGTCGCGTACTGCGGTATGCCGAAACACTAAAGGCACCATAGTAGAACACAGAAGAAGCTTCTAATTTGAAGTAATAACCAGTAAGAAGTAGTACAATTCAAGTTTTAGTTGTCGATTATTCACTTTTTAGACGGCTTTGGTGGCTTTGACATGAGATGGAACCGTAAGATTTTGCGTGAAAGGAGGACTAGCAGCCGCGTTGCACGCGGGAATGTGAAAATTGTTCATATGTAGTAAAAACCTGAGAAATCCGTCCGCTTTGGTCATTTGTTATCGAATCGACTTAAAGCCACATTGGCCGCTCTTCTCTCTGAAACGGTTATATTTATCTTCTACAAAGCTATGTCGCATGCTGCGGTATGCGGAGACACTAAAAGCACCGTAGTAGAAGACAGAAGAAGCTTCTAAGTTGGTGTAATAGCCACTAAGAAGTAGAACAATTCAAGTTTTAGGTATCGATTATTGTCTTTTTAACCTTCTTTGGTGCCTTGGACATGAGCTAGGACCTTAATATCCTGCATGAAAGGAGGACTAGCAGCCGCGTTGCACGGGAGAATGTGAAACGTGCTCATATGTAGTACAAACCTGAGAAATCCGTCCGTTTTCGTCATTTGTTATCAAATCGACTTAAAGACAGATCGTCACATTGGCCGCAGTTCTGTCTGAAACGATTACATTTATCGTATGCAAAGCTATGTCGCGTGCTGCGGTATGCAGACACTAAAAGCACCATAGTAGAACACAGATTAAGGTTGTAAGTTGATGTAATAGCCAGTAAGAAGTAGTACAATTCAAGTTTTAGTTATCGATTATTTACTTTTTACGCTTCTTTGGTGCCTTGGACATAAGCTAGGAACTTAAGATGTTGAATGAAAGGAGGACTAGCAGCCGCGTTGCACGGGAGAATGTGAAAAGTGTTCATATGTAGTAAAAACCTGAGGAATCCGTCCGTTTTCGTCATTTGTTATCGAATCGACTTAAAGCCAGATCGTCACATTCGCCGTTCTTCTCTCTGAAACGGTTACATTTATCGTCTGCAAAGCTATGTCGCGTGCTGCGGTATGCCGAAACACTAAAAGCACCATAGTAGAACACAGAAGAAGCTACTAAGTTGAAGTAATAGCCAGTAAGAAGTAGTACAATTCAGGTTTTAGTTGTCGATTATTCTCTTTTTAGCCGGCTTTGGTGGCTATGACATGACATAGGCCCATAAGATTTTGCATTAAAGGAGGACTAGCAGCCGCGTTGCATAGGAGAATGTGAAAAGTGTTCATATGTAGTAAAAACCTGACAAATCCGTCCGTTTTCGTCATTTGTTATCGAATCGACTTAAAGGCAGCTCGTCACATTGGCCGCTTTTCTCTCTGAGACGGTTACATTTATCGTCTGCAAAGCTATGTCGCGTGCTGCGGTATGCGGAGACACTAAAAGCACCATAGTAGAACACAGAAGAAGCTTCAAAGTTGAAGCAATAGCCATAAGAAGCAGTACAATTCAAGTTTTGGTTATCGATTATTCACTTTTTAGCCGTCTTTGGTGGCTTGGACATGACCTAGGACCTTAACATTTTGCATGAAAGGAGGACTAGCAGCCGCGTTGCATGGGAGAATGTGAAAAGTGTTCATATGTAGTAAAAACCTGACAAATCCGTCCGTTTTCGTCATTTGTTATCGAATCGACTTAAAGCCAGATCGTCACATTGGCCGCATTTCTCTCTGAGACGGTTACATTTATCATCTGCAAAGCTATGTCGCGTGCTGCGGTATGCGGAGACACTAATGAAAAAAGGACTAGCAGCCGCGTTGCACGGGAGAATGTGAAAAGTGTTCATATGTAGTAAAAACCTGAGAAATCCGTCCGTTTTCTTCATTTGTTATCGAATCGACTTAAAGCCAGATCGTCACATTGGCCGCTTTTCTCTCTGAGACGGTTACATTTATCGTCTGCAAAGATATGTCGCGTGCTGCGGCTTGCGGAGACACTAAAAGCACCATAGTAGAACACAGAAGAAGCTTCTAAGTAGAAGTAATAGCATGTAAGAAGTAATACAATTCAAGTTTTAGTTATCGATTATTCACTTTTTAGCCGTCTTTGGTGGCTTGGACATGACGTAGGACCTTAAGATTTTGCATGAAAGGAGGACTAGCAGCCGCGTTGCATGGGAGAATGTGAAAAGCGTTCATATGTAGTAAAAACCTGAGAAATCAGTCCGTTTTCGTCATTTGTTATCGAATCGACTTAAAGCCAGATCGTCACATTGGCCACTTTTCTCTCGGAGACGGTTACATTTATCGTCTGCAAAGATATGTCGCGTGCTGCGGCTTGCGGAGACACTAAAAGCACCATAGTAGAACACAGAAGAAGCTTCAAAGTAGAAGTAATAGCATGTAAGAAGTAGTACAATTCAAGTTTTAGTTATCGATTACTCACTTTTTAGCCGTCTTTGGTGGCTTGGACATGACCTAGGACCTTACGATTTTGCATGAAAGGAGGACTAGCAGCCGCGTTGCATGGGAGAATGTGAAAAGTGTTCATATGTAGTAAAAACCTGAGAAGACCGTCCGTTTTCGTCATTTGTTATCGAATCGACTTAGAGCCAGATCGTCAGATATGCCGCTTTTCTCTCTGAGACGGGTACATTTATCGTCTGCAAAGCTATGTCGCGTGCTGCGGTATGCGGAAACACTAAAAGCACCATAGTAGAACACAGAAGAAGCTTCTAAGTTGAAGTAATAGCCAGTAAGAAGTAGTACAATTCAAGTTTTAGTTGTCGATTATTGACTTTTTAGCCGGCTTTGGTGGGTTTGACATGAGATGGAACCTTAAGATTTTGCATGAAATGAGGACTAGCAGCCGCGTTGCATTGGAGAATGTGAAAAGTGTTCATATGTATTAAAAACCTGAGAAATTCGTTCGCTTTCGTCATTTGTTATCGAATCGACTTAAAGCCAGATCGTCACATTGGCCGCTCTTCTCTCTGAAACGGTTACATTTTTCGTCTGCAAAGCTATGTCGCGTGCTGCGGCATGCGGAGACGCTAAAAGCACCATAGTAGTACACAGAGGAAGCTTCTAAGTTGAAGAAACAGAAAGTAAGAAGTAGTACAATTCAAGTTTTAGTTGTCGATTATTCACTTTATTGCCGGCTTTGGTGGCTTGGACATGACCTAGGACCTTAAGATTTTGCATGAAAGGAGGACCTGCAGCCGCGTTGCACGGGAGAATGTGAAAAGTGTTCACATGTAGTAACAACCTGAGAAATCCGTCCGTTTTCGTCTTTTGTTATCGAATCGACTTAAAGCCAGATCGTCACATTGGCCGTTCTTCTCTATAAAACGGTTACATTTATCGTCTGCAAAGCAATGTCGCGTGCTGCGTTATGCCGAAACACTAAAAGCACCATAGTAGAACACAGAAGAAGCTTCTAATTTGAAGTAATAGCCAGTAAGATGTAGTACAATTCAAGTTTTAGTTGTCGATTATTCACTTTTTATTCGGCTTTGGTGGCTTTGACATGAGATGGAACCTTTAGATTTTGCATGAAAGGAGGACTAGCAGCTGCGTTGCACGCGAGAATGTGAAAAGTGTTCATATGTAGTAAAAAACTGAGAAATCCGTCCGTTTTCGTAATTTGTTATCGAACCGGCTTAAAGCCAGATCGTCACATTGGCCGCTCGTCTCTCTGAAACGGTTACACTTATCGTCTGTAAAGCTATGTCGCGTGCTGCGGTATGCGGAAACACTAAAAGCACCATAGTAGAACACAGAAGAAGCTTCTAAGTTGAAGTAATAGCCAGTAAGAAGAAGATCAATTCAAGTTTTAGTTGTCGATTATTCAGATTTTGCCCGTTTTTGTGGCTTGGACATGACCTAGGACCTTAAGATTTTGCATGAAAGGAGGACTAGCAGCCGCGTTGCACGGGAGAATGTGAAAAGTGTTCATATGTAGTAAAAAACTGAGAAATCCGTCCGTTTTCGTCATTTGTTATCGAATCGACTTAAAGCCAGATCGTCACATTGGCCGCTCGTCTCTCTGAAACGGTTACACTTATCGTCTGTAAAGCTATGTCGCGTGCTGCGGTATGCGGAAACACTAAAAGCACCATAGTACAACACAGAAGAAGCTTCTAAGTTGAAGTAATAGCCAGTAAGAAGTAGTACAATTCAAGTTTTAGTTGTCGATTATTCACTTTTTAGCCGGCTTTGGTGGCTTGGACATGACCTAGGACCATAAGATTTTGCATGAAAGGAGGACTAGCAATCGCGTTGGATGGGAGAATGTCAAAAGTGTTCATATGTAGTAAAAACCTGAGAAATCTGTCCGTTTTCGTCATTTGTTAACGAATCGACTTAAAGCCAGATCGTCACATTGGCCACTTTTCTCTCTGAGACGGTTACATTTATCGTCTGCAAAGCTATGTCGCGTGCTGCGGTTTGCGGAGACACTAAAAGCACCATAGTAGAAGACAGAAGAAGCTTCTAAGTTGAAGTAATAGCCAGTAAGAAGTAGTACAATTCAAGTTTTAGTTGTCGATTATTCACTTTTTAGCCGGCTTTGGTGGCTTTGACATGAGATGGAACCTTAAGATTTTGCATGAAAGGAGGACTAGCAGCCGCGTTGCACGCGAGAATGTGGAAAGTGTTCATATGTAGTAAAATCCTGAGAAATCCGTCCGCTTTCGTCATTTGTTATCGAATCGACTTAAAGCCAGATCGTCAAATTGGCCGCTCTTCTCTCTGAAACGGTTACATTTATCGTCTGCAAAGCTATGTCGCGTGCTGCGGTATGCGGAGACACTAAAAGCACCATAGTAGAACACAGAAGAAGCTTCTAAGTTGAAGAAACAGCCAGTAAGAAGTAGTACAATTCAAGTTTTAGTTGTCGATTATTCAATTTTTAGCCGGCTTTGGTGGCTATGACATGACCTAGGACCTTAGATTTTGCATGAAAGGAGGACTTGCAGCCGCGTTGCACGGGAGAATGTGAAAAGTGTTCATATGTAGTAAAAACCTGAAAAATCCGTCCGTTTTCGTCTTTTGTTATCGAATCGACTTAAAGCCAGATCGTCACATTGACCGTTCTTCTCTCTGAAACGGTTACATTTATCGTCTGCAAAGCAATGTCGCGTGCTGCGGTATGCCGAAACACTAAAAGCACCATAGTAGAACACAGAAGAAGCTTCTAATTTGAAGTAATAGCCAGTAAGAAGTAGTACAATTCAAGTTTTAGTTGTCGATTATTCACTTTTTAGCCGGCTTTGGTGGCTTTGACATGAGATGGAACCTTAAGATTTTGCATGAAAGGAGGACTAGCAGCTGCGTTACACGCGAGAATGTGAAAAGTGTTCATATGTAGTAAAAACCTGAGAAATCCGTCCGCTTTCGTCATTTGTTATCGAATCGACTTAAAGCCAGATCGTCACATTGACCGCTCCTCTCTCTGAAACGGTTACATTTATCGTCTGCAAAGTTATGTCGCGTGCTGCGGTATGCGGAGACACTAAAAGCACCGTAGTAGAACACAGAAGAAGGTTCGAAGTTGATGTAATAGCCACTAAGAAGTAGAACAATTCAAGTATTAGGTATCGATTATTGACTTTTTACCCTTCTTTGGTGCCTTGGACATGAGCTATTACCTTAATATCCTGCATGAAAGGAGGACTAGCAGCCGCGTTGCACGGGAGAATGTGAAACGTGTTCATGTGTAGTACAAACCTGAGAAATCTGTCCGTTTTCGTCATTTGTGATCAAATCGACTTAAAGCCAGATCGTCACATTGGCCGCAGTTCTGTCTGAAACGATTACATTTATCGTATGCAAAGCAATGTCGCGTGCTGCGGTATGCAGCGACACTAAAAGCACCATAGTAGATCACAGACGAAGGTTGTAAGTTGATGTAATAGCCAGTAAGAAGTAGTACAATTCAAGTTTTAGTTGTCGATTATTGACTTTTTAGCCGGCTTTGGTGGCTTTGACATGAGATGGAACCTTAAGATTTTGCATGAAAGGAGGACTAGCAGCCGCGTTGCACGGGAGAATGTGAAAAGTGTTCATGTGTATTAAAAACCTGAGAAATTCGTTCGCTTTCGTCATTTGTTATCGAATCGACTTAAAGCCAGATCGTCACTTTGGCCGCTCTTCTCTCTGAAACGGTTACATTTATCGTCTGCAAAGCTATGTCGCGTGCTGCGGCATGCGGAGACACTAAAAGCACCATAGTAGAACACAGAAGAAGCTTCTAAGTTGAAGAAACAGAAAGTAAGAAGTAGTACAATTCAAGTTTTAGTTGTCGAGTATTCACTTTATTGCCGGCTTTGGTGGCTTGGACATGACCTAGGACCTTAAGATTTTGCATGAAAGGAGGACCTGCAGCCGCGTTGCACGGGAGAATGTGAAAAGTGTTCACATGTAGTAACAACCTGAGAAATCCGTCCGTTTTCGTCTTTTGTTATCGAATCGACTTAAAGCCAGATCGTCACATTGGCCGTTCTTCTCCATAAAACGGTTACATTTATCGTCTGCAAAGCAATGTCGCGTGCTGCGTTATGCCGAAACACTAAAAGCACCATAGTAGAACACAGAAGAAGCTTCTAATTTGAAGTAATAGCCAGTAAGATGTAGTACAATTAAAGTTTTAGTTGTCGATTATTCACTTTTTATTCGGCTTTGGTGGCTTTGACATGAGATGGAACCTTAAGATTTTGCATGAAAGGAGGACTAGCAGCTGCGTTGCACGCGAGAATGTGAAAAGTGTTCATATGTAGTAAAAACGTGAGAAATCCGTCCGCTTTCGTCATTTGTTATCGAATCGACTTACAGCCAGATCGTCACATTGGCCGCTCTTCTCTCTGAAACGGTTACATTTATCGTCTGCAAAGCTATGTCGCGTGCTGCGGTATGCGGAGACACTAAAAGCACCATAGTAGAACACAGATGAAGGTTGTAAGTTGAAGAAACAGCCAGTAAGAAGTAGTACAATTCAAGTTTTAGTTGTCGATTATTCACTTTTTAGCCGGCTTTGGTGGCTATGACATGACCTAGGACCTTAAGATTTTGCATGAATGGAGGACTTGCAGCCGCGTTGCACGGGAGAATGTGAAAAGTGTTCATATGTAGTAAAAACCTGAGAAATCCGTCCGTTTTCATCTTTTGTTATCGAATCGACTTAAAGCCAGATCGTCACATTGACCGTTCTTCTCTCTGAAACGGTTACATTTATCGTCTGCAAAGCAATGTCGCGTGCTGCGGTATGCGGAAACACTAAAAGCACCATAGTAGAACACAGAAGAAGCTTCTAATTTGAAGTAATAGCCAGTAAGAAGTAGTACAATTCAAGTTTTAGTTGTCGATTATTCACTTTTTAGCCGGCTTTGGTGGCTTTGACATGAGACGGAACCTTAAGATTTTGCATGAAAGGAGGACTAGCAGCTGCGTTGCACGCGAGAATGTGAAAAGTGTTCATATGTAGTAAAAACCTGAGAAATCCGTCCGCTTTCGTCATTTGTTATCGAATCGACTTAAAGCCAGATCGTCACATTGACCGCTCCTCTCTCTGAAACGGTTACATTTATCGTCTGCAAAGTTATTTCGCGTGCTGCGGTATGCGGAGACACTAAAAGCACCGTAGTAGAACACAGAAGAAGGTTCGAAGTTGATGTAATAGCCACTAAGGAGTAGAACATTTCAAGTATTAGGTATCGATTATTGACTTTTTACCCTTCTTTGGTGCCTTGGACATGAGCTATTACCTTAATATCCTTCATGAAAGGAGGACTAGCAGCCGCGTTGCACGGGAGAATGTGAAACGTGTTCATGTGTAGTACAAACCTGAGAAATCTGTCCATTTTCGTCATTTGTTATCAAATCGACTTAAAGCCAGATCGTCACATTGGCCGCAGTTCTGTCTGAAACGATTACATTTATCGTATGCAAAGCAATGTCGCGTGCTGCGGTATGCAGCGACACTGAAAGCACCATAGTAGAACAAAGACGAAGGTTGTAAGTTGATGTATTAGCCAGTAAGAAGTAGTACAATTCAAGTTTTAGTTGTCGATTATTTACTTTTTAGCCGGCTTTGGTGGCTTGGACATGACCTAGGACCTTAAGATTTTGCATGAAAGGAGGACTAGCAGCCGCGTTGCACGGAATAATGTGAAAAGTGTTCATATGTAGTACAAACCTGAGAAATCCGTCCGTTTTCGTCATTTGTTAATGATTCGACTTAAAGCCAGATCGTCACATTGGCCGCTTTTCTCTCTGAGACGGTTACATTTATCGTCTGCAAAGCTATGTCGCGTGCTGCGGTATGCGGAGACACTAAAAGCTACATAGTAGAACACAGAAGAAGCTTCTAAGTTGAAGTAATAGCCAGTAAGAAGTATTACAATTCAAGTTTTCGTTGTCGATTATTCACTTTTTAGCCGGCTTTGGTGGCTTGGAGTTGACCAAGGACCATAAGATTTTGCATGAAAGGAGGACTAGCAGCCGCGATGCATGGGAGAATGTGAAAAGTGTTCATATGTATTAAAAACCTGAGAAATTCGTTCGCTTTCGTCATTTGTTATCGAATCGACTTAAAGCCAGATCGTCACATTGGCCGCTCTTCTCTCTGAAACGGTTACATTTATCGTCTGCAAAGCTATGTCGCGTGCTGCGGTATGCGGAGACACTAAAAGCACCATAGTAGAACACAGAAGAATCTTCTAAGTTGAAGAAACAGAAAGTAAGAAGTAGTACAATTCAAGTTTTAGTTGTCGATTATTCACATTTTAGCCGGCTTTGGTGGCTATGACATGACCTAGGATCATAAGATTTTGCATGAAAGGAGGACTAGCAGCCGCGTTGCATGGGAGAATGTGAAAAGTGTTCATATGTAGTAAAAACCTGAGAAATCCATCCGTTTTCGTCATTTGTTATCGATTCGACTTAAAGCCAGATCGTCACATTATCCGCTTTTCTCTCTGAGACGATTACATTTATCGTCTGCAAAGCTATGTCGCATGCTGCGGTATGGGTAGACACTAAAAGCACTATAGTAGAACACAGAAGAAGCTTCTAAAGTTGAAGTAATAGCCAGTAAGAAGTAGTACAATTCAATTTTTAGTTGTCGATTATTCACTTTTTAGCCGGCTTTGGAGGCTAAGACAGGACCTAGGACCATAAGATTTTGCATGAAAGGAGGACTAGCAGCCGCGTTGCACGGGAGAATGTGAAAAGTGTTCATATGCAGTAAAAACCTGTGAAATCCGTCCGTTTTCATTTGTTATCGAATCGACTTATAGACAGATCATCACATTGGCCGCTCTTCTCCCTGAAACGGTTACATTTATCGTCTGCAAAGCTATGTCGCGTGCTGCGGTATGCGGAAACACTAAAAGCACCATAGTAGAACACAGAAGAAGCTTCTATGTTGAAGTAATCGCCAGTAAGAAGTAGTACAATTCAAGTTTTAGTTGTCGATTATTCACTTTTTAGCCGGCTTTGGTGGCTTGGACATGACCTAGGACCTTAAGATTTTGCATGAAAGGAGGACTAGCAGCCGCGTTGCATGGGAGAATGTGAAAAGTGTTCATATGTAGTAAAAACCTGAGAAATCAGTCCGTTTTCGTCATTTGTTATCGAATCGACTTAAAGCCAGATCGTCACATTGGCCGCTCTTCTCTGAGACGGTTACATTGATCGTCTGCAAAGCTATGTCGCGTGCTGCGGTATGCGGAGATACTAAAAGCTTCAAAGTAGAACACAGAAGAAGATTCAAAGTTGAAGTTTTAGCCAGTAAGAAGTAGTACAATTCAAGTTTTAGTTGTCGATTATTCACTTTTTAGCCGGCTTTGGTGGCTTGGACATGACCTAGGACCTTAAGATTTGGCATGAAAGGAGGACTAGCAGCCGCGTTGCACGGGAGAATGTGAAAAGTGTTCATATGTAGTAAAAACCTGAGAAATCCGTCCGTTTTCGTCATTTGTTATCGATTCGACTTAAAGCCAGATCGTCACATTGGCCGCTCTTCTCTCCGAAACGGTTACATTTATCGTCTGCAAAGCTATGTCGCGTGCTGCGGTTTGCCGAAACACTAAAAGCACCATAGTAGAACACAGAAGAAGCTTCTAAGTTGAAGTAATAGCCAGTAAGAAGTAGTACAATTCAAGTTTTAGTTGTCGATTATTCAATTTTTAGTCGGCTTTGTTGGCTTGGACATCACCTAGGACCTTAAGATTTTGCATGAAAGGAGGACTAGCAGCCGCGTTGCACGGGAGAATGTGAAAAGTGTTCATATGTAGTAAAAACCTGAGAAATCCGTCCGTTTTCGTCTTTTGCTATCGAATCGACTTAAAACCAGATCTTCACATTGGCCGTTCTTCTCTTTGAAACGGTTACATTTATCGTCTACAAAGCTATGTCGCGTGCTGCGGTATGCGGAGACACTAAAAGCACCATAGTAGAACACAGAAGAAGCTTCTAAGTTGAAATAATAACCAGTAAGAAGTAGTACAATTCAAGTTTTAGTTGTCGATTATTCACTTTTTAGCCGGCTTTGGTGGCTTGGACATCACCTAGGACGTTAGGATTTTGCATGAAAGGAGGACTGGCAGCCGAGTTGCACGGGAGAATGTGAAAAGAGTTCATATGTAGTAAAAATCTGAGAAATCCGTCCGTTTTCGTCATTTGTTATCGATTCGACTTAAAGCCAGATCGTCACATTGACCGCTCTACTCTCTGAAACGGTTACATTTACCGTCTGCAAAGCTACGTCGCGTGCTGCAGTATGCGGAAACACTAAAAGCACCATAGTAGAACACAGAAGAAGCTTCCAAGTTGAAGCAATAGCCAGTAAGAAGTAGTACAATTCAAGTTTTAGTTGTCGATTATTCACTTTATTGCCGGCTTTGGTGGCTTGGACATCACCTAGGACCTTAAGATTTTGCATGAAAGGAGGAATAGCTGCGGCGTTGCACGGGAGAATGTAAAAAGTGTTCATATGTAGTAAAAACCTGAGAAATCCGTCCGTTTTCGTCTTTTGTTATCGAATCGACTTAAAGCCAGATCGTCACATTGGCCGTTCTTCTCTCTGAAACGGTTACATTTATCGTCTGCGAAGCTATGTCGCGTGCTGCGGTATGCGGAGACACTAAAAGCACCATAGTAGAACACAGAAGAAGCTTCTAAGTTGAAGTAATAGCCAGTAAGAAGTAGTACAATTCAAGTTTTAGTTGTCGATTATTCACTTTTTAGCCGGCCTTGGTGGCTTGGACATCACCTAGGACGTTAGGATTTTGCATGAAAGGAGGACTGGCAGCCGAGTTGCACGGGAGAATGTGAAAAGTGTTCATATGTAGTAAAAACTTGAGAAATCCGTCCGTTTTCGTCATTTGTTATCGAATCGACTTAAAGCCAGATCGTCACATTGGCCGCTCTTCTCTCTGAAACGGTTACACTTATCGTCTGCAAAGCTATGTAGCGTGCTGCGGTATGCCGAAACACTAAAAGCACCATAGTAGAACACAGAAGAAGCTTCTAAGTTGAAGTAATAGCCAGTAGGAGGTAGTACAATTGAAGTTTTAGTTGTCGTTTATTCACTTTTTACCCGGCTTTGGTGGCTTGCACATGACCTAGGACCATAAGATTTTGCATGAAAGGAGGACCTGCAGCCGCGTTGCACGGGAGAATGTGAAAAGTGTTCATATGTAGTAAAAACCTGAGAAGTCCGTCCGTTTTCGTCTTTTGTTATCGAATCGACTTAAAGCCAGATCGTCACATTGGCCGTTCTTCTTTCTAAAAAGGTTTCATTTATCGTCTGCAAAGCTATGTCGCGTGCTGCGGTATGCCGAAACACTAAATGCACCATAGTAGAAAACAGAAGAAGCTTCTAAGCTGAAGTAATAGCCAGTAGGAAGTAGTACAATTCAAGTTTTAGTTGTCGATTATTCACTTTTTAGCCGGCTTTTGTGGCTTGGACATGACCTAGGCCCATAAGATTTTGCATGAAAGGAGGACTAGCAGCCGCGTTGCACGGGAGAATGTGAAAAGTGTTCATATGTAGTAAAAACCTGAGAAATCCGTCCGTTTTCGTCTTTTGATATCGAAGCGACTTAAAGCCAGATCGTCACATTGGCCGCTTTTCTCTCTGAGACGGTTACATTTATCGTCTGCAAAGCTATGTCGCGTGCAGCGGTATGCGGAGACACTAAAAGCACCATAGTAGAACACAGAAGAAGCTTCTAAGTTGAAGCAATAGCCAGTAAGAAGTAGTACAATTCAAGTTTTAGTTGTCGATTATTCACTTTTTAGCCGGCTTTGGTGGCTTGGACATGACCTGGGACCATAAGATTTTGCATGAAAGGAGGACTAGCAGCCGAGTTGCACGGGAGAATGTGAAATGTGTTCATATGTAGTAAAAACCTGAGAAATCCGTACGTTTTCGTCATTTGTTATCGAATCGACTTAAAGCCAGATCGTCACATTGGCCGCTCTTGTCTCTGAAACGGTTACACTTATCGTCTGCAGAGCTATGTCGCGTGCTGCGGTATGCCGAAACACTAACAACACCACAGTACAACAAGAAGAAACTTCTAAGTTGAAGTAATAGCCAGTAAGAAGTAGTACAATTCAAGTTTTAGTTGTCGATTATTTACTTTTTAGCCGGCTTTGAAGGCTTGGACATGACCTAGGACTTTAAAATTTTGCATGAAAGGAGGACTAGCAGCCGCGTTGCACGGGAGAATGTGAAAAGTGTTCATATGTAGTAAAAACCTGAGAAATCCGTCCGTTTTCGTCTTTTGTTATCGATTCGACTTAAAGCCAGATCGTCACATTGGCCGCTCTTCTCTCTGAAACGGTTACACTTATCGTCTGCAAAGCTATGTCGCGTGCTCCGGTATGCGGAAACACTAAATGCACCATAGTACAACAAGAAGATGCTTCTAAGTTGAAGTAATAGCCAGTAAGAAGTAGTACAATTGAAGTTTTAGTTGTCGATTATTCACTCTTTAGCCGGATTTGATGGCTTTGACATCACCTAAGACCTTAAGATTTTGCATGAAAGGAGGACTTGTAGCCGCATTGCACGGGAGAATGTGAATAGTGTTCATATGTAGTAAAAACCTGAGAAATCCGTCCGTTTTCGTCTTTTGTTATCGAAGCGACTTAAAGCCAGATCGTCACATTGGCCGTTCTTCTTACTGAAACGGTTACATTTATCGTCTGCAAAGCTATGTCGCGTGCTGCGGTATGCCGAAACACTAATTCCTCCATAGTAGAACACAGAAGAAGCTTGTAAGTTGAAGTAATAGCCAGTAGGAAGTAGTACAATTCAAGTTTTAGTTGTCGTTTATTCACTTTTTAGCCGGCTTTGGTGGCTTGGACATGACCTAGGACCATACAATTTTGCATGAAAGGAGGACTAGCAGCCGCGTTACATGGGAGAATGTGAAAAGTGTTCATATGTAGTAAAAACCTGAGAAATCCGTCCGTTTTCGTCATTTGTTATCGATTCGACTTAAAGCCAGATCATCACATTGGCCGCTCTTCTCTCTGAAACGGTTACATTTATCGTCTGTAAAGCTATGTCGCGTACTGCGGAATGCGGAGACACTAAAAGCACCATAGTAGAACACAGAAGAAGCTTCTAAGTTGAAGAAACAGCCAGTAAGAAGTAGTACAATTCATATTTTGGTTGTCGATTATTAACTTTATTGCCGGCTTTGGTGGCTTGGACATGACCTAGGACCCTAAGATTTTGCATGAAAGGAGGACTAGCTGCGGCGTTGCACGGGAGAATGTGAAAAGTGTTCATATGTAGTAAAAACCTGAGAAATCCGTCCGCTTTCGTCATTGGTATCGAATCGACTTGGAGCCAGATCGTCACATTGGCTGCTCTTCTCTCTGAAACGGTTACATTTATCGTCTGCAAAGCTATGTCGCGTGCTGCGGTATGCGGAGACACTAAAAGCACCATAGTAGACCACAGAAGATGCTTCTAATTTGAAGAAACAGCCAGTAAGAAGTAGTACAATTCATATTTTGGTTGTCGATTATTTACTTTATTACCGGCTTTGGTGGCTTGGTCATGACCTAGGACCTTAAGATTTTGCATGAAAGGAGGACTAGCTGCGGCGTTGCACGGGAGAATGTGAAAAGTGTTCATATGTAGTAAAAACCTGAGAAATCCGTTCGTTTTCGTCTTTTGTTATCAAATCGACTTAAAGCCAGATCGTCACATTGGCCGTTCTTCTCTCTGAAACGGTTACATTTATCGTCTGCAAAGCTATGTCGCGTGCTGCGGTATGCCGAAACACTAAATCCTCCATAGTAGAACACAGAAGAAGCTTGTAAGTTGAAGTAATAGCCAGTAGGAAGTAGTACAATTCAAGTTTTAGTTGTCGTTTATTCACTTTTTAGCCGGCTTTGGTGGCTTGGACATGACCTAGGACCATACAATTTTGCATGAAAGGAGGACTAGCAGCCGCGTTACATGGGAGAATGTGAAAAGTGTTCATATGTAGTAAAAACCTGAGAAATCCGTCCGTTTTCGTCATTTGTTATCGATTCGACTTAAAGCCAGATCATCACATTGGCCGCTTTTCTCTCTGAGACGGTTACATTTATCGTCTGCAAAAGTATGTCGCGTGCAGCGGTATGCGGAGACACTAAAAGCACCATAGTAGAACACAGAAGAAGCTTCTAAGTTGAAGTAATAGCCAGTAAGAAGTAGTAGAATTCAAGTTTTAGTTGTCGATTATTCACTCTTTAGCCGGATTTGATGGCTTTAACATCACCTAGGACCTTAAGATTTTGCATGAAAGGAGGACTTGTAGCCGCGTTGCACGGGAGAAAGTGAATAGTGTTCACATGTAGTAAAAACCTGAGAAATCCGTCCGTTTTCGTCTTTTGTTATCGAAGCGACTTAAAGCCAGATCGTCACCTTGGCCGTTCTTCTTACTGAAACGGTTACATTTATCGTCTGCAAAGCTATGTCGCGTGCTGCGGTAAGCCGAAACACTAAATGCACCATAGTAGAACACAGAAGTAGCTTCTAAGTTGAAGTAATAGCCAGTAGGGAGTAGTACAATTCAAGTTTTAGTTGTCGATTATTCACTTATTAGCCGGCTTTGGTGGCTTGGACATGACCTAGGACCTCACGATTTTGCATGAAAGGAGGACTAGCAGCGGCGTTGCACGGGAGAATGTGAAAAGTGTTCATATGTAGTAAAAACCTGAGAAATCCGTCCGTTTTCGTCTTTTGATATCGAAGCGACTTAAAGCCAGATCGTCACATTGGCCGCTTTTCTCTCTGAGACGGTTACATTTATCGTCTGCAAAGCTATGTCGCGTGCAGCGGTATGCGGAGACACTAAAAGCACCATAGTAGAACACAGAAGAAGCTTCTAAGTTGAAGCAATAGCCAGTAAGAAGTAGTACAATTCAAGTTTTAGTTGTCGATTATTCACTTTTTAGCCGGCTTTGGTGGCTTGGACATGACCTGGGACCATAAGATTTTGCATGAAAGGAGGACTAGCAGCCGAATTGCACGGGAGAATGTGAAATGTGTTCATATGTAGTAAAAACCTGAGAAATCCGTACGTTTTCGTCATTTGTTATCGAATCGACTTAAAGCCAGATCGTTACATTGGCCGCTCTTGTCTCTGAAACGGTTACACTTATCGTCTGCAAAGCTATGTCGCGTGCTGCGGTATGCCGAAACACTAACAACACCACAGTACAACAAGAAGAAACTTCTAAGTTGAAGTAATAGCCAGTAAGAAGTAGTACAATTCAAGTTTTAGTTGTCGATTATTCACTTATTAGCCGGCTTTGGTGGCTTGGACATGACCTGGGACCATAAGATTTTGCATGAAAGGAGGACTAGCAGCCGCGTTGCACGGGAGAATCTGAAATGTGTTCATATGTAGTAAAAACCTGAGAAATCCGTACGTTTTCGTCATTTGTTATCGAATCGACTTAAAGCCAGATCGTCACATTGGCCGTTCTTCTCTCTGAAACGGTTACATTTATCGTCTGCAAAGCTATGTCGCGTGCTGCGGTATGCGGAGACAATAAAAGCACCATAGTAGAACACAGAAGAAGCTTCTAAGTTGAAGAAACAGCCAGTAAGAAGTAGTACAATTCATATTTTGGTTGTCGATTATTTACTTTATTGCCGGCTTTGGTGGCTTGGACATGACCTAGGACCTTAAGATTTTGCATGAAAGGAGGACTAGCTGCGGCGTTGCATGGGAGAATGTGAAAAGTGTTCATATGTAGTAAAAACCTGAGAAATCCGTCCGCTTTCGTCATTGGTATCGAATCGACTTGAAGCCAGATCGTCACATTGGCTGCTCTTCTCTCTGAAACGGTTACATTTATCGTCTGCAAAGCTATGTCGCGTGCTGCGGTATGCGGAGACACTAAAAGCACCATAGTAGACCACAGAAGATGCTTCTAATTTGAAGAAACAGCCAGTAAGAAGTAGTACAATTCATATTTTGGTTGTCGATTATTTACTTTATTAGCGGCTTCGGTGGCTTGGTCATGACCTAGGACCTTAAGATTTTGCATGAAAGGAGGACTAGCTGCGGCGTTGCACGGGAGAATGTGAAAAGTGTTCATATGTAGTAAAAACCTGAGAAATCCGTCCGTTTTCGTCTTTTGTTATCGAATCGACTTAAAGCCAGATCGTCACATTGGCCGTTCTTCTCTCTGAAACGGTTACATTTATCGTCTGCAAAGCTATGTCGCGTGCTGCGGTATGCCGAAACACTAAATCCTCCTAGTAGAACACAGAAGAAGCTTGTAAGTTGAAGTAATAGCCAGTAGGAAGTAGTACAATTCAAGTTTTAGTTGTCGTTTATTCACTTTTTAGCCGGCTTTGGTGGCTTGGACATGACCTAGGACCATACAATTTTGCATGAAAGGAGGACTAGCAGCCGCGTTACATGGGAGAATGTGAAAAGTGTTCATATGTAGTAAAAACCTGAGAAATCCGTCCTTTTTCGTCATTTGTTATCGATTCGACTTAAAGCCAGATCATCACATTGGCCGCTCTTCTCTCTGAAACGGTTACATTTATCGTCTGTAAAGCTATGTCGCGTACTGCGGAATGCGGAGACACTAAAAGCACCATAGTAGAACACAGAAGAAGCTTCTAAGTTGAAGAAACAGCCAGTAAGAAGTAGTATAATTCAAGTTTTGGTTGTCGATTATTCACTTTATTGCCGGCTTTGGTGGCTTGGACATGACCTAGGACCTCACGATTTTGCATGAAAGGAGGACTAGCAGCGGCGTTGCACGGGAGAATGTGAAAAGTGTTCATATGTAGTAAAAACCTGAGAAATCCGTCCGTTTTCGTCTTTTGTTATCGAATCGACTTAAAGCCAGATCGTCACATTGGCCGCTTTTCTCTCTGAGACGGTTACATTTGTCGTCTGCAAAAGTATGTCGCGTGCAGCGGTATGCGGAGACACTAAAAGCACCATAGTAGAACACAGAAGAAGCTTCTAAGTTGAAGTAATAGCCAGTAAGAAGTAGTAGAATTCAAGTTTTAGTTGTCGATTATTCACTCTTTAGCCGGATTTGATGGCTTTGACATCACCTAGGACCTTAAGATTTTGCATGAAAGGAGGACTTGTAGCCGCGTTGCACGGGAGAAAGTGAATAGTGTTCACATGTAGTAAAAACCTGAGAAATCCGTCGGTTTTCGTCTTTTGTTATCGAAGCGACTTAAAGCCAGATCGTCACCTTGGCCGTTCTTCTTACTTTAACGGTTACATTTATCGTCTGCAAAGCTATGTCGCGTGCTGCGGTAAGCCGAAACACTAAATGCACCATAGTAGAACACAGAAGAAGCTTCTAAGTTGAAGTAATAGCCAGTAGGAAGTAGTACAATTCAAGTTTTAGTTGTCGATTATTCACTTTTTAGCCGGCTTTGGTGGCTTGGACATGACCTGGGACCATAAGATTTTGCATGAAAGGAGGACTAGCAGCCGAATTGTACGGGAGAATCTGAAATGTGTTCATATGTAGTAAAAACCTGAGAAATCCGTACGTTTTCGTCATTTGTTATCGAATCGACTTAAAGCCAGATCGTCACATTAGACGCTCTTGTCTCTGAAACGGTTACACTTATCGTCTGCAAAGCTATGTCGCGTGCTGCGGTATGCCGAAACACTAAAACCACCATAGTACAACAAGAAGAAACTTCTACGTTGAAGTAATAGCCAGTAAGAAGTAGTACAATTCAAGTTTTAGTTGTCGATTATTTACTTTTTAGCCGGCTTTGAAGGCTTGGACATGACCTAGGACCTTAAGATTTTGCATGAAAGGAGGACTAGCAGCCGCGTTGCACGCGAGAATGTGAAAAGTGTTCATATGTAGTACAAACCTGAGAAATCCGTCCGTTTTCGTCATTTGTTATCGAATCGACTTAAAGCCAGATCGTCACATTGGCTGCTTTTCTCTCTGAAAGGGTTACATTTATCGTCTGTAAAGCTATGTCGCGTGCTGCGGTATGCGGAGACACTAAAATCACCATAGTAGAACACAGAAGAAGCTTCTAAGTTGAAGTAATAGCCAGTAAGATGTAGTACAATTTAATTTTAGTTGCCGATTATTCACTTTTTAGCCGGCTTTGGTGGCTTGGACATGACCCAGCACCTTAAGATTTTGCATGAAAGGTGGACTTGCAGCCGCGTTGCACGCGACAATGTGAAAAGGGTTCTTATGTAGTAAAAACATTAGAAATCCGTCCGTTATCGTCATTTGTTATCGAATCGACTTAAAGCCAGATCGTCACATTGGCCGCTTTTCTCTCTGAGACGGTTACATTTATCGTCTGCAAAGCTATGTCGCGTGCTGCGGTATGCGGAGACACTAAAAGCACCATAGTAGAACACAGAATAAGCTTCTAAGTTGAAGCAATAGCCAGTAAGAAGTAGTACAATTCAAGTTTTAGTTGTCGATTATTCACTTTTTAGCCGGCTTTGGTGGCTTGGACTTGACCTAGGATCTTAAGATTTTGCATGAAAGGAGGACTAGCTGCCGCGTTGCATGGGAGAATGTGAAATGTGTTCATATGTAGTAAAAACCTAAGAAATCAGTCCGTTTTCGTCTTTTGTTATAGAATCGACTTAAAGTCAGATCGTCACATTGGCCGCTTTTCTCTCTGAGACTGTTACATTTATCGTCTGCAAAGCTATGTCGCGTGCTGCGGTTTGCGGAGACACTAAAAGCACCATAGTAGAACACAGAAGAAGCTTCTTAGTAGAAGTAATAGCCAGTAAGAAGTAGCCCAATTCAAGTTTTAGTTATCGTATATTCACTTTTTAGCCGTCTTTGGTGACTTGGACATGACCTAGGACCTTAAGATTTTGCATGAAAGGAGGACTAGCAACCGCGTTGCATAGGAGAATGTGAAAAGTGTTCATATGTAGTAAAAACCTGAGAAATCCGTCCGTTTTCGTCATTTGTTATCGAATCGACTTAAAGCCAGATCGTCACATTGGCCTCTCTTCTCTCTGAAACGGTTACATTTATCGTCTGCAAAGCTATGTCGCGTGCTGCGGTATGCGGAAACACTAAAAGCACCATAGTAGAACACAGAAGAAGCTTCTATGTTGAAGTAATAGCCAGTAAGAAGTATTACAATTCAAGTTTTAGTTGTCGATTATTCACTTTTTAGCCGGCTTTGGTGGCTTGGACTTGACCTAGGACCTTAAGATTTTGCATGAAAGGAGGACTAGCAGCCGCCTTGCATGGGAGAATGTGAAAAGTGTTCATATGTAGTAAAAACCTGAGAAATCTGTATCGAATCGACTTAAAGCCAGATCATCACATTGGCCGCTTTTCTCTCTGAGACGGTTACATTTATCGTCTGCAAAGCTATGTCGCGTGATGCAGTATCCGGAAACACTAAAAGCACCATAGTAGAAAACAGAAGAAGCTTCTAAGTTGAAGAAACAGCCAGTAAGAAGTAGTACAATTCATATTTTGGTTGTCGATTATTTACTTTATTGCCGGCTTTGGTGGCTTGGACATGACCTAGGACCTTAAGATTTTTTATGAAAGGAGGACTAGCTGCGGCGTTGCACGGGAGAATGTGAAAAGTGTTCATATGTAGTAAAAACCTGAGAAATCCGTCCGTTTTCGTCTTTTGTTATCGAATCGACTTAAAGCCAGATCGTCACATTGGCCGTTCTTCTCTCTGAAACGGTTACATTTATCGTCTGCAAAGCTATGTCGCGTGCTGCGGTATGCGGAGACACTAAAAGCACCATAGTAGAACACAGAAGAAGCTTCTAAGTTGAAGTAATAGCCAGTAAGAAGTAGTACAATTCAAGTTTTAACTATCGATTATTCACTTTTTAGCCGGCTTTGATGGCTTGGACATGACCTAGGACCTTAAGATTTTGCATGAAAGGAGGACTAGCAGCCGCATTGCACGGGAGAATGTGAAAAGTGTTCATATGTAGTACAAACCAGAGAAATCCGTCCGTTTTCGTCATTTGTTATTGAATCGACTTAAAGCCAGATCGTCACATTGGCTGCCTTTCTCTCTGAGAGGGTTACATTTATCGTTTGCAAAGCTATGTCGCGTGCTGCGGTATGCGGAGACACTAAAAGCACCATAGTAGAACACAGAAGAAGCTTGTAAGTTGACGTAATATCCAGTAAGAAGTAGTACAATTCAAGTTTTAGTTGTCGATTATTCATTTTTTAGCCGGCTTTGGTGGCTTTACATGACCTAGGACCTTAAGATTTTGCATGAAAGGAGGACTAGCTGCCGCGTTGCATGGGAGAATGTGAAATGTGTTCATATGTAGTAAAAACCTAAGAAATCAGTCCGTTTTCGTCTTTTGTTATAGAATCGACTTAAAGTCAGATCGTCACATTGGCCGCTTTTCTCTCTGAGACTGTTACATTTATCGTCTGCAAAGCTATGTCGCGTGCTGCGGTTTGCGGAGACACTAAAAGCACCATAGTAGAACACAGAAGAAGCTTCTTAGTAGAAGTAATAGCCAGTAAGAAGTAGCCCAATTCAAGTTTTAGTTATCGTATATTCACTTTTTAGCCGTCTTTGGTGGCTTGGACATGACCTAGGACCTTAAGATTTTGCATGAAAGGAGGACTAGCAACCGCGTTGCATAGGAGAATGTGAAAAGTGTTCATATGTAGTAAAAACCTGAGAAATCCGTCCGTTTTCGTCATTTGTTATCGAATCGACTTAAAGCCAGATCGTCACATTGGCCTCTCTTCTCTCTGAAACGGTTACATTTATCGTCTGCAAAGCTATGTCGCGTGCTGCGGTATGCGGAAACACTAAAAGCACCATAGTAGAACACAGAAGAAGCTTCTATGTTGAAGTAATAGCCAGTAAGAAGTATTACAATTCAAGTTTTAGTTGTCGATTATTCACTTTTTAGCCGGCTTTGGTGGCTTGGACTTGACCTAGGACCTTAAGATTTTGCATGAAAGGAGGACTAGCAGCCGCCTTGCATGGGAGAATGTGAAAAGTGTTCATATGTAGTAAAAACCTGAGAAATCTGTTATCGAATCGACTTAAAGCCAGATCATCACATTGGCCGCTTTTCTCTCTGAGACGGTTACATTTATCGTCTGCAAAGCTATGTCGCGTGATGCAGTATCCGGAAACACTAAAAGCACCATAGTAGAAAACAGAAGAAGCTTCTAAGTTGAAGAAACAGCCAGTAAGAAGTAGTACAATTCATATTTTGGTTGTCGATTATTTACTTTATTGCCGGCTTTGGTGGCTTGGACATGACCTAGGACCTTAAGATTTTTTATGAAAGGAGGACTAGCTGCGGCGTTGCACGGGAGAATGTGAAAAGTGTTCATATGTAGTAAAAACCTGAGAAATCCGTCCGTTTTCGTCTTTTGTTATCGAATCGACTTAAAGCCAGATCGTCACATTGGCCGTTCTTCTCTCTGAAACGGTTACATTTATCGTCTGCAAAGCTATGTCGCGTGCTGCGGTATGCGGAGACACTAAAAGCACCATAGTAGAAGACAGAAGAAGCTTCTAAGTTGAAGTAATAGCCAGTAAGAAGTAGTACAATTCAAGTTTTAACTATCGATTATTCACTTTTTAGCCGGCTTTGATGGCTTGGACATGACCTAGGACCTTAAGATTTTGCATGCAAGGAGGACTAGCAGCCGCATTGCACGGGAGAATGTGAAAAGTGTTCATATGTAGTACAAACCTGAGAAATCCGTCCGTTTTCGTCATTTGTTATTGAATCGACTTAAAGCCAGATCGTCACATTGGCTGCCTTTCTCTCTGAGAGGGTTACATTTATCGTTTGCAAAGCTATGTCGCGTGCTGCGGTATGCGGAGACACTAAAAGCACCATAGTAGAACACAGAAGAAGCTTGTAAGTTGAAGTAATATCCAGTAAGAAGTAGTACAATTCAAGTTTTAGTTGTCGATTATTCATTTTTTAGCCGGCTTTGGTGGCTTTACATGACCTAGGACCTTAAGATTTTGCATGAAAGGAGGACTAGCAGCCGCGTTGCACGGGAGAATGTGAAAAGTGTTCATATGCAGTAAAAACCTGAGAAATCCGTCCGTTTTCGTCATTTGTTATCGAATCGACTTAAAGACAGATCGTCACATTGGCCGCTTTTCTCTTTGAGACGGTTACATTTATCGTCTGCAAAGCTATGTCGCGTGCTGCGGTATGCGGAGACACTAAAAGCACCATAGTAGAACACAGAAGAAGCTTCTAAGTTGAAGCAATAGCTAGTAAGAAGTAGTACAATTCAAGTTTTAAGTATCGATTATTCACTTTTTAGCCGGCTTTGATTGCTTGGATATGACCTAGGACCTTAAGATTTTGCATGAAAGAAGGACTAGTAGCCGCGATGCACTGGAGAATGTGAACATATGTATTAAAAACCTGAGAAATCCGTCGGTTTTCGTTATTTGTTATCGAAGCGACTTAAAGCCAGATCGTCACATTGGCCGTTCTTCTTACTGAAACGGTTACATTTATCGTCTGCAAAGCTATGTCGCGTGCTGCGGTATGCGGAAACACTAAAAGCACCATAGTACAACAAGAAGAAGCTTCTAAGTTGAAGTATTAGTCAGTAAGAAGTAGTACAATTCAAGTTTTAACTATCGATTATTCACATTTTAGCCGGCTTTGATGGCTTGGACATGACCTAGGACCTTCAGATTTTGCATGAAAGGAATACTAGCAGCCGCGTTGCACGGGAGAATGTGAAAAGTGTTCATATGCAGTAAAAACCTGAGAAATCCGTCCGTTTTCGTCATTTTTTATCGAATCGACTTAAAGACAGATCGTCACATTGGCCGCTTTTCTCTTTGAGACGGTTACATTTATCGTCTGCAAAGCTATGTCGCGTGCAGCGGTATGCGGAGACACTAAAAGCACCATAGTAGAACACAGAAGAAGCTTCTAAAATGAAGCAATAGCCAGTAAGAAGCAGTACAATTCAAGTTTTAAGTATCGATTATTCACTTTTTAGCCGGCTTTGATTGCTTGGATATGACCTAGGACCTTAAGATTTTGCATGAAAGGAGGACTAGTAGCCGCGTTGCACTGGAGAATGTGAACATATGTATTAAAAACCTGAGAAATCCGTCCGTTTTCGTCATTTGTTATGGAATCGACTTATTGCCAGATCATCACATTGGCCGCTCTTCTCTCTGAAACGGTTACACTTATCGTCAGCAAAGCTATGTCGCGTGCTGCGGTATGCGGAAACACTAAAAGCACCATAGTACAACAAGAAGAAGCTTCTAAGTTGAAGTATTAGCCAGTAAGAAGTAGTACAATTCAAGTTTTAGTTGTCGATTATTCGGTTTTTGGCCGGCTTTGGTGGCTTGGACATGACCTAGGACCTTAAAATTTTGCATGAAAGGAGGACTAGCAGCCGCGTTGCACGGGAGAATGTGAAAAGTGTTCATATGTAGTAAAAACCTGAGAAATCCGTCTGTTTTCGTCTTTTGTTATCGAAGCGACTTAAAGCCAGATCGTCACATTGGCCGTTCTTCTTACTGAAACGGTTATATTTATCGTTTGCAAAGCTATGTCGCGTGCTGCGGTATGCCGAAACACTAAGTGCACCATAGTAGAACACAGCTGAAGCTTCAAAGTTGAAGTAATAACCAGTAGGAAGTAGTACAATTCAAGTTTTAGTTGTCGATTATTCACTTTTTAGCCGGCTTTGGTGGCTTGGACATGACCTAGGACCATAAGATTTTGCATGAAAGGAGGACTAGCAGCCGCGTTGCACGGGAGAATGTTAAATGTGTTCATATTTAGTAAAAACCTGAGAAATCCGTACGTTTTCAACATTTGTTATCGAATCGACTTTAAGCCAGATCGTCACATTGGCCGCTCTTCTCTCTGAAACGGTTACACTTATCGTCAGCAAAGCTATGTCGCGTGCTGCGGTATGCGGAAACACTAAAAGCACCATAGTACAACAAGAAGAAGCTTCTAAGTTGAAGTATTAGCCAGTAAGAAGTAGTACAATTCAAGTTTTAACTATCGATTATTCACTTTTTAGCCGGCTTTGATGGCTTGGACATGACCTAGGACCTTAAGATTTTGCACGAAAGGAGGACTAGCAGCCGCATTGCACGGGAGAATATGAAAAGTGTTCATATGTAGTACAAACCTGAGAAATCCGTCCGTTTTCGTCATTTGTTATCGAATCGACTTAAAGCCAGATCGTCACATTGGCTGCTTTTCTCTCTGAGAGTGTTACATTTATCGTTTGCAAAGCTATGTCGCGTGCTGCGGTATGCGGAGACACTAAAAGCACCATAGTAGAACACAGAAGAAGCTTCTAAGTTGAAGTAATATCCAGTAAGAAGTAAAACAATTTAAGTTTTAGTTGTCGATTATTCACTTTTTAGCCGGCTTTGGTGGCTTGGACATGACCTAGGACCTTAAGATTTTGCATGAAAGGAGGACTTGCAGCCGCGTTGCACGGGAGAATGTGAAAAGTGTTCATATGCAGTAAAAACCTGAGAAATCCGTCCGTTTTCGTCATTTTTTATCGAATCGACTTAAAGACAGATCGTCACATTGGCCGCTTTTCTCTTTGAGACGGTTACATTTATCGTCTGCAAAGCTATGTCGCGTGCAGCGGTATGCGGAGACACTAAAAGCACCATAGTAGAACACAGAAGAAGCTTCTAAAATGAAGCAATAACCAGTAAGAAGTAGTACAATTCAAGTTTTAAGTATCGATTATTCACTTTTTAGCCGGCTTTGATTGCTTGGATATGACCTAGGACCTTAAGATTTTGCATGAAAGGAAGAATAGCAGCCGCGTTGCACGGGAGAATGTGAAAAGTGTTCATATGTAGTAAAAACCTGAGAAATCCGTCCGTTTTCGTCTTTTGTTATCGAATCGACTTAAAGCCAGATCGTCACATTGGCCGTTCTTCTCTCTGAAACGGTTACATTTATCGTCTGCAAAGCTATGTCGCGTGCTGCGGTATGCGGAGACACTAAAAGCACCATAGTAGAACACAGAAGAAGCTTCTAAGTTGAAGAAACAGCCAGTAAGAAGTAGTATAATTCAAGTTTTGGTTGTCGATTATTCACTTTATTGCCGGCTTTGGTGGCTTGGAGATGACCTAGGAATTTAAGATTTTGCATGAAAGGAGGACTAGCAGCGGCGTTGCACGGGAGAATGTGAAAAGTGTTCATATGTAGTAAAAACCTGAGAAATCCGTCCGTTTTCGTCTTTTGTTATCGAATCGACTTAAAGCCAGATGGTCACATTGACCGCTCTACTCTCAGACACGGTTACATTTATCGTCTGCAAAGCTATGTCGCGTGCTGCAGTATGCGGAAACACTAAAAGCACCATAGTAGAACACAGAAGAAGCTTCTAAGTTGAAGCAATAACCAGTAAGAAGTAGTACAATTCAAGTTTTAGTTGTCGTTTATTCACTTTATAGCCGGCTTTGGTGGCTTGGGCATGACCTAGGACCTTAAGATTTTGCATGAAAGGAAGAATAGCAGCCGCGTTGCACGGGAGAATGTGAAAAGTGTTCATATGTAGTAAAAACCTGAGAAATCCGTCCGTTTTCGTCTTTTGTTATCGAATCGACTTAAAGCCAGATCGTCACATTGGCCGTTCTTCTCTCTGAAACGGTTACATTTATCGTCTGCAAAGCTATGTCGCGTGCTGCGGTATGCGGAGACACTAAAAGCACCATAGTAGAACACAGAAGAAGCTTCTAAGTTGAAGTAATAGCCAGTAAGAAGTAGTACAATTCAAGTTTTAGTTGTCGATTATTCACTTTTTAGCCGGCTTTGGTGGCTTGGACATCACCCAGGACGTTAAGATTTTGCATGAAAGGAGAACTGGCAGCCGAGTTGCACGGGAGAATGTGAAATGTGTTCATATGTAGTAAAAACCTGAGAAATCCGTCCGTTTTCGTCTTTTGTTATCGAATCGACTTAACGCCCGATCGTCACATTGGCCGTTCCTCTTTCTGAAACGGTTACATTTATCGTCTGCAAAGCTATGTCCCGTGCTGCGGTATGCCGAAACACTAAATGCACCATAGTAGAACACAGAAGAAGCTTCTAAGTTGAAGTATTAGCCAGCAAGAAGTAGTACAATTCAAGTTTTAACTATCGATTATTCACTTTTTAGCCGGCTTTGATGGCTTGGATATGACCTAGGACCTTAAGATTTTGCATGCAAGGAGGACTAGCAGCCGCATTGCACGGGAGAATGTAAAAAGTGTTCATATGTAGTAAAAACCTCAGAAATCCGTCCGTTTTCGTCATTTGTTATCGAATCGACTTAAAGCCAGATCGTCACATTGGCTGCTTTTCTCTCTGAGAGGGTTACATTTATCGTTTGCAAAGCTATGTCGCGTGCTGCGGTATGCGGAGACACTAAAAGCACCATAGTAGAACACAGAAGAAGCTTCTAGGTTGAAGTAATATCCAGTAAGAAGTAGTACAATTCAAGTTTTAGTTGCCGATTATTCACTTTATTGCCGGCTTTGGCGGCTTGGACATGACCTAGGACCTCAAGATTTTGCATGAAATGAGGACTAGCAGCGGCGTTGCACGGGAGAATGTGAAAAGCATATGTAGTAAAAACCTGAGAAATCCGTCCCTTTTCGTCATTTGTTATCGAATCGACTTAAAGCCAGATCGTGACATTGGCCGCTTTTCTCTCTGACGCGGTTACATTTATCGCCTGCAAATCTATGTCGCGTGCAGAGGTATGCGGAGACACTAAAAGCACCATAGCAGAACACAGTAGAAGCTTCTAAGTTGAAGCAATAGCCAGTAAGAAGTAGAACAATTCAAGTTTTAGTTGTCGATTATTCGGTTTTTGGCCGGCTTTGGTGGCTTGGACATGACCTAGGACCTTAAAATTTTGCATGAAAGGAGGACTAGCAGCCGCGTTGCACGGGAGAATGTGAAATGTGTTCATATGTAGTAAAAACCTGAGAAATCCGTCCGTTTTCGTCTTTTGTTATCGAAGCGACTTAAAGCCAGATCGTCACATTGGCCGTTCTTCTTACTGAAACGGTTACATTTATCGTCTGCAAAGCTATGTCGCGTGCTGCGGTATGCCGAAACACTAAGTGCACCATAGTAGAACACAGCTGAAGCTTCAAAGTTGAAGTAATAACCAGTAGGAAGTAGTACAATTCAAGTTTTAGTTGTCGATTATTCACTTTTTAGCCGGCTTTGGTGGCTTGGACATGACCTAGGACCATAAGATCTTGCATGAAAGGAAGACTAGCAGCCGCGTTGCACGGGAGAATGTTAAATGTGTTCATATCTAGTAAAAACCTGAGAAATCCGTACGTTTTCAACATTTGTTATCGAATCGACTTTAAGCCAGATCGTCACATTGGCCGCTCTTCTCTCTGAAACGGTTACACTTATCGTCAGCAAAGCTATGTCGCGTGCTGCGGTATGCGGAAACACTAAAAGCACCATAGTACAACAAGAAGAAGCTTCTAAGTTGAAGTATTAGCCAGTAAGAAGTAGTACAATTCAAGTTTTAACTATCGATTATTCACTTTTTAGCCGGCTTTGATGGCTTGGACATGACCTAGGACCTTAAGATTTTGCATGCAAGGAGGACTAGCAGCCGCATTGCACGGGAGAATATGAAAAGTGTTCATATGTAGTACAAATCTGAGAAATCCGTCCGTTTTCGTCATTTGTTATCGAATCGACTTAAAGCCAGATCGTCACATTGGCTGCTTTTCTCTCTGAGAGGGTTACATTTATCGTTTGCAAAGCTATGTCGCGTGCTGCGGTATGCGGAGACACTAAAAGCACCATATTAGAACACAGAAGAAGCTTCTAAGTTGAAGTAATATCCAGTAAGAAGTAGTACAATTCAAGTTTTAGTTGTCGATTATTCACTTTTTAGCCGGCTTTGGTGGCTTGGACATGACCTAGGACCTTAAGATTTTGCATGAAAGGAGGACTAGCAGCGGCGTTGCACGGGAGAATGTGAAAAGTGTTCATATGCAGTAAAAACCTGAGAAATCCGTCCGTTTTCGTCATTTTTTATCGAATCGACTTAAAGACAGATCGTCACATTGGCCGCTTTTCTCTTTGAGACGGTTACATTTATCGTCTGCAAAGCTATGTCGCGTGCTGCGGTATGCGGAGACACTAAAAAAACCATAGTAGAACACAGAAGAAGCTTCTAAAATGAAGCAATAGCCAGTAAGAAGTAGTACAATTCAAGTTTTAAGTATCGATTATTCACTTTTTAGCCGGCTTTGATTGCTTAGATATGACCTAGGACCTTAAGATTTTGCATGAAAGGAGGACTAGTAGCCGCGTTGCACTGGAGAATGTGAACATATGTATTAAAAACCTGAGAAATCCGTCCGTTTTCGTCATTTGTTATCGAATCGACTTAAAGCCAGATCATCACATTGGCCGCTTTTCTCTCTGAAACGGTTACATTTATCGTCTGCAAAGCTATGTCGCGTGCTGCGGTATGCGGAGACACTAAAAGCACCATAGTAGAACACAGAAGAAGCTTCTAAGTTGAAGAAACAGCCAGTAAGAAGTAGTATAATTCAAGTTTTGGTTGTCGATTATTCACTTTATTGCCGGCTTTGGTGGCTTGGAGATGACCAAGGACCTTAAGATTTTGCATGAAAGGAGGACTAGCAGCGGCGTTGCACGGGAGAATGTGAAAAGTGTTCATAAGTAGTAAAAACCTGAGAAATCCGTCCGTTTTCGTCTTTTGTTATCGAATCGACTTAAAGCCAGATCGTCACATTGGCCGTTCTTCTTTCTGAAACGGTTTCATTTATCGTCTGCAAAGCTATGTCGCGTGCTGCTCTATGCCGAAACACTAAATGCACCATAGTAGAACACAGAAGAAGCTTCTAAGCTGAAGTAATAGCCAGTAGGAAGTAGTACAATTCAAGTTTTAGTTGTCGAATATTCACTTTTTAGCCGGCTTTGGTGCCTTGGACATGACCTAGGACCATAAGATTTTGCATGAAAGGAGGACTAGCAGCCGCGTTGCACGTGAGAATGTGAAAAGTGTTCATATGTAGTAAAAACCTGAGAAATCTGTCCGTTTTCGTCATTTGTTATCGATTCGACTTAAAGCCAGATGGTCACATTGACCGCTCTACTCTCAGACACGGTTACATTTATCGTCTGTAAAGCTATGTCGCGTGCTGCAGTATGCAGAAACACTAAAAGCACCATAGTAGAACACAGAAGAAGCTTCTAAGTTGAAGCAATAACCAGTAAGAAGTAGTACAATTCAAGTTTTAGTTGTCGATTATTCACTTTTTAGCCGACTTCGGGGGCTTGGACATTACCTAGGACAATAAGATTTTGCATGAAAGGAGGACTGGCAGCCGCGTTGCACGGGAGAATGTGAAAAGTGTTCATATGTAGTAAAAACCTGAGAAATCCGTCCGTTTTCGTCATTTGTTATCGAATCGACTTAAAGCCAGATCGTCACATTGGTCGCTTTTCTCTCTGAGACTGTTACATTTATCGTCTGCAAAGCTATGTCGCGTGAAGAGGTATGCGGAGACACTAAACGCACCATAGTAGAACACAGAAGAAGCTTCTAAGTAGAAGCAATAGCCAGTAATAAGTAGTACAATTCAAGTTTTAGTTGTCGATTATTCACTCTTTAGCCGGCTTTGGTGGCTTGGACATGACCTAGGACCTTACGATTTTGCATGAAAGGAGGACTAGCAGCCGCGTTGCACGGGAGAATGTGAAAAGTGTTCATATGTAGTACAAAACAAAGAAATCCGTCATTTTTCGTCATTTGTTATCGAATCGACTTAAAGCCAGATCGTCACATTGGCTGCTTTTCTCTCTGAGAGGGTTACATTTATTGTCTGCAAAGCTATGTCGCGTGCTGCGGTATGCGGAGACACTAAAAGCACCATAGTAGAACACTGAAGAAGCTTCTAAGTTGAAGTAATAGCCAGTAAGAAGTAGTACAATTCAAGTTTTAGTTGTCGATTATTCACTTTTTAGCCGGCTTTGATGGCTTGGACATCACCTAGGACGTTAAGATTTTGCATGAAAGGAGGACCGGCAGCCGCGTTGCACGGGAGAATGTGAAAAGTGTTCATATGTAGTAAAAACCTGAGAAATCCGTCCGTTTTCGTCATTTGTTATCGAATCGACTTAAAGCCAGATCGTCACATTGGCCGCTTTTCTCTCTGACACGGTTACATTTATCGTCTGCAAAGCTATGTCGCGTGCAGAGGTATGCGGAGACACTAAAAGCACCATAGTAGAACACAGAAGAAGCTTCTAAGTGGAAGCAATAGCCAGTAAGAAAGAGTACAATTCAAGTTTTAGTTGTCGATTATTCACTCTTTAGCCGGCTTTGGTTGCTTGGACATGACCTAGGACCTTAAGATTTTGCATGAAAGGAGGACTAGCAGCCGCGTTGCACTTGAGAATGTGAAAAGTGTTCATACGTAGTAAAACCTGAGAAATCCGTCCGTTTTCGTCATTTGTTATCGAATCGACTTAAAGCCAGATCGTCACATTGGCCGCTTTTCTCTCTGAGACGGTTACATTTATCGTCTGCAAAGCTATTTCGCGTGCTGCGGTATGCGGAGACACTAAAAGCACCATAGTAGAACACAGAAGAAGCTTCTAAGTTGAAGCAATAGCCAGTAAGAATAGAACAATTCAAGATTTAGTTGTCGATTAATCAGTTTTTGGCCGGCTTTGGTGGCTTGGACATGACCTAGGACCTTAAAATTTTGCATGAAAGTAGTACTAGCAGCCGCGTAGCACGCGAGAATGTGAAAAGTGTTCATATGTAGTACAAACCTGAGAAATCCGTCCGTTTTCGTCATTTGTTATCGAATCGACTTAAAGCCAGATCGTCACATTGGCTACTTTTCTCTCTGAGAGGGTTACATTTATCGTCTGCAAAGCTATGTCGCGTGCAGCGGTATGCGGAGACACTAAAAGCACCATAGTAGAACACAGAAGAAGCTTCTAAGTTGAAGTAATAGCCAGTAAGAAGTAGTACAATTCAAGTTTTAGTTGTCGATTATTCACTTTTTAGCCGGCTTTGGTGGCTTGGACATGACCTAAGACCTTAAGATTTTGCATGAAAGGAGGACTAGCAGCCGCGTTGCACGGGAGAATGTGAAAAGTGTTCATATGCAGTAAAAACCTGAGAAATACGTCCGTTTTCGTCATTTGTTAACGAATCGACTTAAAGCCAGATCGTCACATTGTCCGCTCTTCCCTCTGAAACGGTTACATTTATCGTCTGCAAAGCTATGTCGCCTGCTGCGGTATGCGGAAACACTAAAAGCACCATAGTACAACAAGAAGAAGCTTCTAAGTTGAAGTAATAGCCAGTAAGAAGTAGTACAATTCAAGTTTTAACTATCGATTATTCACTTTTTAGCCGGCTTTGATGGCTTGGACATGACCTAGGACCTTAAGATTTTTCATGAAAGGAGGACTAGCAGCCGCGTTGCACGGGAGAATGTGAAAAGTGTTCATATGTAGTACAAACCTGAGAAATCCGTCCGTTTTCGTCATTTGTTATCGAATCGACTTAAAGCCAGATCGTCACATTGGCCGCTTTTCTCTCTGAGACGGTTACATTTATCGTCTGCAAAGCTATGTCGCGTGCTGCAGTATGCGTAGACACTAAAAGCACCATAGTAGGACACAGAAGAAGCTTCTAAGTTAAGCAATAACCAGTAGGAAGTAGAACAATTCAAATTTTAGTTGTCGATTATTCAGTTTTTGGCCGTTTTTGGTGGCTTGGACATGACCTAGGACCTTAAGATTTTGCATGAAATTACGACTAGCAGCCGCGTTGCACGGGAGAATGTGAAAAGTGTTCATATGTAGTACAAACCTGAGAAATCCGTCCGTTTTCGTCATTTGTTATCGAATCGACTTAAAGCCAGATCGTCACATTGGCTGCTTTTCTCTCTGAGAGGGTTACATTTATCGTCTGCAAAGCTATGTCGCGTGCTGCGGTATGCGGAGACACTAAAGGCACCATAGTACAACACAGAAGAAGCTTCTAAGTTGAAGTAATAGCCAGTAAGAAGTAGTACAATTAAAGTTTTAGTTGTCGATTATTCACTTTTTAGCCGGCTTTGGTGGCTTGGACATGACCTAGGACCTTAAGATTTTGCATGAAATTACGACTAGCAGCCGCGTTGCACGGGAGAATGTGAAAAGCGTTCATATGCAGTAAAAACCTGAGAAATCCGTCCGTTTTCGTCATTTGTTAACGAATCGACTTAAAGCCAGATCGTCACATTGGCCGCTCTTCTCTCTGAAGCGGTTACATTTATCGTCTGCAAAGCTATGTCGCGTACTGCGGTATGCGGAAACACTAAAAGCACCATAGTACAACAAGAAGAAGCTTCTAAGTTGAAGTAATAGCCAGTAAGAAGTAGTACAATTCAAGTTTTAACTATCGATTATTCACTTTTTAGCCGGCTTTGATGGCTTGGACATGACCTAGGACCTTAAGATCTTGCATGAAAGGAGGACTAGCAGCCGCGTTGCACGGGAAAATGTGAAAAGTGTTCATATGTAGTACAAACCTGAGAAATCCGTCCTTTTTCGTCATTTGTTAACGAATCGACTTAAAGCCACATCGTCACATTGGCCGCTCTTCTCTCTGAAACGGTTACATTTATCGTCTGCAAAGCTATGTGCGTGCTGCGGTATGCGGAAACACTAAAAGCACCATAGTAGAACACAGAAGAAGCTTCTAAGTTGAATAAACAGCCAGTAAGAAGTAGTACAATTCAAGTTTTAACTATCGATTATTCACTTTTTAGCCGGCTTTGATGGCTTGGACATGACCTAGGACCTTAAGATTTTTCATGAAAGGAGGACTAGCAGCCGCGTTGCACGGGAGAATGTGAAAAGTGTTCATATGTAGTAAAACCTGAGAAATCCGTCCGTTTTCGTCATTTGTTATCGAATCGACTTAAAGCCAGATCGTCACATTGGCCGCTTTTCTCACTGAGACGGTTACATTTATCGTCTGCTAAGCTATGTCGCGTGCTGCGGTATGCGGAGACACTAAAAGCACCATAGTAGAACACAGAAGAAGCTTCTAAGTTGAAGCAATAACCAGTAAGAAGTAGAACAATTCAAGTTTTAGTTGTCGATTATTCAGTTTTTGGCCGGCTTTGGTGGCTTGGACATCACCTAGGACCTTAAGATTTTGCATGAAAGGAGGACTTGCAGCCGCGTTGCACGGGAGAATGTAAATAGTGTTCATATGTCGTAAAAACCTGAGAAATCCGTACGTCTTCGTCATTTGTTATCGAATCGACTTAAAGCCAGATCGCCACATTGGCCGCTCTTCTCTCTGAAACGGTTACACTTATCGTCTGCAAAGCTGTGTCGCGTGCTGCGGTATGCGGAAACACTAAAAACACCATAGTACAACAAGAAGAAGCTTCTAAGTTGAAGTAATAGCCAGTAAGAAGTAGTACAATTCAAGTTTTAGTTGTCGATTATTTACTTTTTAGCCGGCTTTGATGGCTTGGACATGACCTAGGACGTTAAGATTTTGCATGAAAGGAGGACTAGCAGCCGCGTTGCACGGGAGAATGTGAAAAGTGTTCATATGTAGTACAAACCTGAGAAATCAGTCCGTTTTCGTCATTTGTTATCGAATCGACTTAAAGCCAGATCGTCACATTGGCTGCTTTTCTCTCTGAGATGGTTACATTTATTGTCTGCAAAGCTATGTCGCGTGCTGCGGTATGCGGAGACACTAAAAGCACCATAGTAGAACACAGACGAAGCTTCTAAGTGGAAGCAATAGCCAGTAAGAAGTAGTACAATTCAAGTTTTAGTTGTCGATTATTCACATTTTAGCCGGCTTTGGTGGCTTGGACATGACCTAGGACCTTAAGATTTTGCATGAAATTACGACTAGCAGCCGCGTTGCACGGGAGAATGTGAAAAGTGTTCATATGTAGTAAAAACCTGAGAAATCCGTCCGTTTTCGTCATTTGTTATCGAATCGACTTAAAGCCAGATCGTCACATTGGCTGCTTTTCTCTCTGAGAGGGTTACATTTATCGTCTGCAAAGCTATGTCGCGTGCTGCGGTATGCGGAGACACTAAAAGCACTATAGTACAACACAGAAGAAGCTCCTAAGTTGAAGTAATAGCCAGTAAGAAGTAGTACAATTCAAGTTTTAGTTGTCGATTATTCACTTTTTAGCCGGCTAAGGTGGCTTGCACATGACCTAGGACCTTAAGATTTTGCATGAAATTACGACTAGCAGCCGCGTTGCACGGGAGAATGTGAAAAGTGTTCATATGCAGTAAAAACCTGAGAAATCCGTCCGTTTTCGTCATTTGTTAACGAATCGACTTAAAGCCAGATCGTCACATTGGCCGCTCTTCTCTCTGAAACGGTTACATTTATCGTCTGCAAAGCTATGTCGCGTGCTGCGGTATGCGGAAACACTAAAAGCACCATAGTACAACAAGAAGAAGCTTCTAAGTTGAAGTAATAGCCAGTAAGAAGTAGTACAATTCAAGTTTTAACTATCGATTATTCACTTTTTAGCCGGCTTTGATGGCTTGGCCATGACCTAGGACCTTAAGATCTTGCATGAAAGGAGGACTAGCAGCCGCGTTGCACGGGAAAATGTGAAAAGTGTTCATAAGTAGTAGAAACCTGAGAAATCCGTCCGTTTTCGTCATTTGTTAACGAATCGACTTAAAGCCACATCGTCACATTGGCCGCTCTTCTCTCTGAAACGGTTACATTTATCGTCTGCAAAGATATGTGCGTGCTGCGGTATGCGGAAACACTAAAAGCACCATAGTAGAACACAGAAGAAGCTTCTAAGTTGAAGAAACAGCCAGTAAGAAGTAGTACAATTCAAGTTTTAGTTGTCGATTATTCACTTTTTAGCCGGCTTTGGTGGCTTGGATATGACCTAGGACCTTAAGATTTTGCATGAAAGGAGGACTAGCAGCCGCGTTGCACTGGAGAATGTGAAAAGAGTTCATATGTATTAAAAACCTGAGAAATCCGTCCGTTTTCGTCATTTGTTATCGAATCGACTTAAAGCCAGATCGTCACATTGGCCGCTCTTCTCTCTGAAACGGTTACATTTATCGTCTACAAAGCTATGTTGCGTGCTGCGCTATGCGGAAACACTAAAAGCACCATAGTAGAACACAGAAGAAGCTTCTATGTTGAAGTAATAGCTAGTAAGAAGTAGTAAAATTGAAGTTTTAGTTGTCGATTATTAACTTTTTAGCCGGCTTTGGTGGCTTGGACATGACCTAGGACCTTAAGATTTTGCATGAAATTACGACTAGCAGACGCGTTGCATGGGAGAGTGTGAAAAGTGTTCATATGTAGTAAAAACCTGAGAAATCCGTCCGTTTTCGTCTTTTGTTATCGAATCGACTTAAAGACAGATCATCACATTGGCTGCTTTTATCTCTGAGAGGGTTACATTTATTGTCTGCAAAGCTATGTCGCGTGCTACGGTATGCGGAGACACTAAAAACACCATAGTATAACACAGAAGAAGTTTCTAAGTTGAAGTAATAGCCAGTAAGAAGTAGTACAATTCAAGTTTTAGTTGTCGATTATTCACTTTTTAGCCGGCTTTGGTGGCTTGGACATGACCTAGGACTTTAAGATTTTGCATGAAAGGAGGACTAGCAGCCGCGTTGCACGGGAGAATGTGAAAAGTGTTCATATGCAGTAAAAACCTGAGAAATCCGTCCGTTTTCGTCATTTGTTAACTAATCGACTTAAAGCCAGATCGTCACATTGGCCGCTCTTCTCTCTGAAACGGTTACATTTATCGTCTGCAAAGCTATGTCGCGTTTGCGGTATGCGGAAACACTAAAAGCACCATAGTAGAACACGTAAGAAGCTTCTAATTTGAAGCAATAGCCAGTAAGAAGTAGAACAATTCAAGTTTTAGTTGTCGATTATTGAGTTTATGGCCGGCTTTGGTGGCTTGGACATGACCTAGGACGTTAAGATTTTGCATGAAAGGAGGACTAGCAGCCGCGTTGCACGGGAGAATGTGAAATGTGTTCATATCTAGTAAAATCCTGAGAAATCCGTACGTTTTCGTCATTTGTTATCGAATCGACTTAAAGCCAGATCGTCACATTGGCCGCTCTTCTCTCTGAAACGGTTACACTTATCGTCTGCAAAGCTATGTCGCGTGCTGCGGTATGCGGAAACACTAAAAGCACTATAGTGCAACAAGAAGGAGCTTCTAAGTTGAAGTAATAGAAAGTAAGAAGTAGAACAATTCAAGTTTTAACTATCGATTATTCACTTTTTAGCCGGCTTTAATGGCTTGGACATGACCTAGGACCTTAAGATTTGGCATGATTGGAGGACTAGCAGCCGCGTTGCACTTGAGAATGTGAAAAGTGTTCATATGTAGTACAAACCTGAGAAATCCGTCCGTTGTCGTCATTTGTTATCGAATCGACTTAAAGCCAGATCGTCACATTGGCTGCTTTTCTCTCTGAGAGGGTTACATTTATTGTCTGCAAAGCTATGTCGCGTGCTGCGGTATGCGGAGACACTAAAAGCACCATAGTAGAACACAGAAGAAGCTTCTAAGTGGAAGCAATAGCCAGTAAGAAGTAGTACAATTCAAGTTTTAGATGTCGATAATTAACTTTTTAGCCGGCTTTGGTGGCTTGGACATGACCTAGGACCTTAAGATTTTGCATGAAATTACGACTAGCAGCCGCGTTGCACGGGAGAATGTGAAAAGTGTTCATATGTAGTAAAACCTGAGAAATCCGTCCGTTTTCGTCATTTGTTATCGAATCGACTTAAAGCCAGATCGTCACATTGGCCGCTTTTCTCTCTGAGACGGTTACATTTATCGTCTGCAAAGCTATGTCGCGTGCTGCGGTATGCGGAGACACTAAAAGCACCATAGTAGAACACAGAAGAAGCTTCTAAGTTGAGCAAAAGCCAGTAAGATGTAGTAAAATTCAAGTTTTAGTTGTCGATTATTCACTTTTTAGCCGGCTTTGGTGGCTTGGACATGACCTAGGACCTTAAGATTTTGCATGAAGTTACGACTAGCAGCCGCGTTGCACGGGAGAATGTGAAAAGTGTTCATATGTAGTAAAACCTGAGAAATCCGTCCGTTTTCGTCATTTGTTATCGAATCGACTTAAAGCCAGATCGTCACATTGGCCGCTTTTCTCTCTGAGACGGTTACATTTATCGTCTGCAAAGCTATGTCGCGTGCTGCAGTATGCGTAGACACTAAAAGCACCATAGTAGGGCACAGAAGAAGCTTCTAAGTTAAAGCAATAACCAGTAGGAAGTAGAACAATTCAAATTTTAGTTGTCGATTATTCAGTTTTTGGCCGTTTTTGGTGGCTTGGACATGACCTAGGACCATAAGATTTTGCATGAAAGGAGGACTAGCAGCCGCGTTGCTCGGGAGAATGTGAAATGTGTTCATATGTAGTAAGAACCTTAGAAAACCGTCCGTTTTCGTCTTTTATTATCAAATCGACTTAAAGTCAGATCGTCACATTGGCCGCTCTTCTGTCTGAAAGGTTACATTTATCGTCTGCAAATCTATGTCGCGTGCTGCGGTATGCGGAAACACTAAAAACACCATAGTACAACAAGAAGAAGCTTCTAAGTTGAAGTAATAGCCACTAAGAAGTAGTACAATTCAAGTTTTAGTTGTCGATTATTCACTTTTTAGCCGGCTTTGGTGGCTTGGACATGACCTAGGACCTTAAGATTTTGCATGAAAGGAGGACTAGCAGCCGCGTTGCACGGGAGAATGTGAAAAGTGTTCATATGCAGTAAAAACCTGAGAAATCCGTCCGTTTTCGTCATTTGTTAACGAATCGACTTAAAGCCAGATCGTCACATTGGCCGCTCTTCCCTCTGAAACGGTTACATTTATCGTCTGCAAAGCTATGTCGCGTGCTGCGGTATGCGGAAACACTAAAAGCACCATAGTACAACAAGAAGAAGCTTCTAAGTTGAAGTAATAGCCAGTAAGAAGTAGTACAATTCAAGTTTTAACTATCGATTATTCACTTTTTAGCCGGCTTTGACGGCTTGGACATGACCTAGGACCTTAAGGTTTTGCATGAAAGGAGGACTAGCAGCCGCGTTGCACGGGAGAATGTGAAAAGTGTTCATATGTAGTAAAAACCTGAGAAATCCGTCCGTTTTCGTCATTTGTTATCGAATCGACTTAAAGCCAGATCGTCACATTGGCTGTTTTTCTCTCTGAAACGGTTACATTTATTGTCTGCAAAGCTATGTCGCATGCTGCGGTATGCGGAGACACTAAAAGCACCATAGTAGAACACAGAAGAAGCTTCTAAGTTGAAGTAATAGCCAGTAAGAAGTAGTACAATTAAAGTTTTAGTTGTCGATTATTCACTTTTTAGCCGGCTTTGGTGGCTTGGACATGACCTAGGACCTTAAGATTTTGCATGAAATTACGACTAGCAGCCGCGTTGCACGGGAGAATGTGAAAAGTGTTCATATGTAGTACAAACCTGAGAAATCCGTCCGTTTTCGTCATTTGTTATCAAATCGACTTAAAGCCAGATCGTCACATTGGCTGCTTTTCTCTCTGAGAGGGTTACATTTATCGTCTGCAAAGCTATGTCGCGTGCTGCGGTATGCGGAAACCCTAAAAGCACCATAGTACAACAAGAAGAAGCTTCTAAGTTGAAGTAATAGCCAGTAAGATGTAGTACAATTCAAGTTTTAACTATCGATTATTCACTCTTTAGCCGGCTTTGATGGCTTGGACATGACCTAGGACCTTAAGATCTTGCATGAAAGGAGGACTAGCAGCCGCGTTGCACTGGAGAATGTGAAATGTGTTCATATCTAGTAAAATCCTGAGAAATCCGTACGTTTTCGTCATCTGTTATCGAATCGACTTAAAGCCAGATCGTCACATTGGCCGCTCTTCTCTCTGAAACGGTTACATTTATCGTCTGCAAAGCTATGTCGCCTGCTGCGGTATGCGGAAACACTAAAAGCACCATAGTACAACAAGAAGAAGCTTCTAAGTTGAAGTAATAGCCAGTAAGATGTAGTATAATTCAAGTTTTAACTATCGATTATTCACTTTTTAGCCGGCTTTGATGGCTTGGACATGACCTAGGACCTTAAGATCTTGCATGAAAGGAGGACTAGCTTCCGCGTTGCACGGGAGAATGTGAAAAGTGTTCATATGCAGTAAAAACCTGAGAAATCCGTCCGTTTTCGTCATTTGTTAACGAATCGACTTAAAGCCAGATCGTCACATTGGCCGCTCTTCCCTCTGAAACGGTTACATTTATCGTCTGCAAAGCTATGTCGCGTGCTGCGGTATGCGGAAACACTAAAAGCACCATAGTACAACAAGAAGAAGCTTCTAAGTTGAAGTAATAGCCAGTAAGAAGTAGTACAATTCAAGTTTTAACTATCGATTATTCACTTTTTAGCCGGCTTTGACGGCTTGGACATGACCTAGGACCTTAAGGTTTTGCATGAAAGGAGGACTAGCAGCCGCGTTGCACGGGAGAATGTGAAAAGTGTTCATATGTAGTAAAAACCTGAGAAATCCGTCCGTTTTCGTCATTTGTTATCGAATCTACTTAAAGCCAGATCGTCACATTGGCTGTTTTTCTCTCTGAAACGGTTACATTTATTGTCTGCAAAGCTATGTCGCATGCTGCGGTATGCGGAGACACTAAAAGCACCATAGTAGAACACAGAAGAAGCTTCTAAGTTGAAGTAATAGCCAGTAAGAAGTAGTACAATTAAAGTTTTAGTTGTCGATTATTCACTTTTTAGCCGGCTTTGGTGGCTTGGACATGACCTAGGACCTTAAGATTTTGCATGAAATTACGACTAGCAGCCGCGTTGCACGGGAGAATGTGAAAAGTGTTCATATGTAGTACAAACCTGAGAAATCCGTCCGTTTTCGTCATTTGTTATCAAATCGACTTAAAGCCAGATCGTCACATTGGCTGCTTTTCTCTCTGAGAGGGTTACATTTATCGTCTGCAAAGCTATGTCGCGTGCTGCGGTATGCGGAAACCCTAAAAGCACCATAGTACAACAAGAAGAAGCTTCTAAGTTGAAGTAATAGCCAGTAAGATGTAGTACAATTCAAGTTTTAACTATCGATTATTCACTCTTTAGCCGGCTTTGATGGCTTGGACATGACCTAGGACCTTAAGATCTTGCATGAAAGGAGGACTAGCAGCCGCGTTGCACTGGAGAATGTGAAATGTGTTCATATCTAGTAAAATCCTGAGAAATCCGTACGTTTTCGTCATCTGTTATCGAATCGACTTAAAGCCAGATCGTCACATTGGCCGCTCTTCTCTCTGAAACGGTTACACTTATCGTCTGCAAAGCTATGTCGCCTGCTGCGGTATGCGGAAACACTAAAAGCACCATAGTACAACAAGAAGAAGCTTCTAAGTTGAAGTAATAGCCAGTAAGATGTAGTATAATTCAAGTTTTAACTATCGATTATTCACTTTTTAGCCGGCTTTGATGGCTTGGCCATGACCTAGGACCTTAAGATCTTGCATGAAAGGAGGACTAGCTTCCGCGTTGCACGGGAGAATGTGAAAAGTGTTCATATGTAGTACAAACCTGAAAGATCCGTCCGTTTTCGTCATTTGTTAACGAATCGACTTAAAGCCACATCGTCACATTGGCCGCTCTTCTCTTTGAAACGGTTACATTTATCGTCTGCAAAGCTATGTGCGTGCTGCGGTATGCGGAAACACTAAAAGCACCATAGTAGAACACAGAAGAAGCTTCTAAGTTGAAGAAACAGCCAGTAAGAAGTAGTACAATTCAAGTTTTAGTTGTCGATTATTAACTTTTTAGCCGGCTTTGGTGGCTTGGACATGACCTAGGACCTTAATATTTTGCATGAAAGGAGGACTAGCAGCCGCGTTGCATGGGAGAATGTGAAAAGTGTTCATATGTAGTAAAAACCTGAGAAATCCGTCCGTTTTCGTCTTTTGTTATCGAATCGACTTAAAGACAGATCATCACATTGGCTGCTTTTCTCTCTGAGGGGGTTACATTTATTGTCTGCAAAGCCATGTCGCGTGCTGCGGTATGCGGAGACACTAAAAGCACCATAGTATAACACAGAAGAAGCTTCTAAGTTGAAGTAATAGCCAGTAAGAAGTAGTACAATTCAAGTTTTAGTTGTCGATTATTCACTTTTTAGCCGGCTTTGGTGGCTTGGACATGACCTAGGACCTTAAGATTTTCCATGAAAGGAGGACTAGCAGCCGCGTTGCACGGGAGAATGTGAAAAGTGTTCACATGCAGTAAAAACCTGAGAAATCCGTCCGTTTTCGTCATTTGTTAACTAATCGACTTAAAGCCAGATCGTCACATTGGCCGCTCTTCTCTCTGAAACGGTTACATTTATCGTCTGCAAAGCTATGTCGCCTGCTGCGGTATGCGGAAACACTAAAAGCACCATAGTACAACAAGAAGAAGCTTCTAAGTTGAAGTAATAGCCAGTAAGATGTAGTATAATTCAAGTTTTAACTATCGATTATTCACTTTTTAGCCGGCTTTGATGGCTTGGACATGACCTAGGACCTTAAGATCTTGCATGAAAGGAGGACTAGCTTCCGCGTTGCACGGGAGAATGTGAAAAGTGTTCATATGCAGTAAAAACCTGAGAAATCCGTCCGTTTTCGTCATTTGTTAACGAATCGACTTAAAGCGAGATCGTCACATTGGCCGCTCTTCCCTCTGAAACGGTTACATTTATCGTCTGCAAAGCTATGTCGCGTGCTGCGGTATGCGGAAACACTAAAAGCACCATAGTACAACAAGAAGAAGCTTCTAAGTTGAAGTAATAGCCAGTAAGAAGTAGTACAATTCAAGTTTTAACTATCGATTATTCACTTTTTAGCCGGCTTTGACGGCTTGGACATGACCTAGGACCTTAAGGTTTTGCATGAAAGGAGGACTAGCAGCCGCGTTGCACGGGAGAATGTGAAAAGTGTTCATATGTAGTAAAAACCTGAGAAATCCGTCCGTTTTCGTCATTTGTTATCGAATCGACTTAAAGCCAGATCGTCACATTGGCTGTTTTTCTCTCTGAAACGGTTACATTTATTGTCTGCAAAGCTATGTCGCATGCTGCGGTATGCGGAGACACTAAAAGCACCATAGTAGAACACAGAAGAAGCTTCTAAGTTGAAGTAATAGCCAGTAAGAAGTAGTACAATTAAAGTTTTAGTTGTCGATTATTCACTTTTTAGCCGGCTTTGGTGGCTTGGACATGACCTAGGACCTTAAGATTTTGCATGAAATTACGACTAGCAGCCGCGTTGCACGGGAGAATGTGAAAAGTGTTCATATGTAGTACAAACCTGAGAAATCCGTCCGTTTTCGTCATTTGTTATCAAATCGACTTAAAGCCAGATCGTCACATTGGCTGCTTTTCTCTCTGAGAGGGTTACATTTATCGTCTGCAAAGCTATGTCGCGTGCTGCGGTATGCGGAAACCCTAAAAGCACCATAGTACAACAAGAAGAAGCTTCTAAGTTGAAGTAATAGCCAGTAAGATGTAGTACAATTCAAGTTTTAACTATCGATTATTCACTCTTTAGCCGGCTTTGATGGCTTGGACATGACCTAGGACCTTAAGATCTTGCATGAAAGGAGGACTAGCAGCCGCGTTGCACTGGAGAATGTGAAATGTGTTCATATCTAGTAAAATCCTGAGAAATCCGTACGTTTTCGTCATCTGTTATCGAATCGACTTAAAGCCAGATCGTCACATTGGCCGCTCTTCTCTCTGAAACGGTTACACTTATCGTCTGCAAAGCTATGTCGCCTGCTGCGGTATGCGGAAACACTAAAAGCACCATAGTACAACAAGAAGAAGCTTCTAAGTTGAAGTAATAGCCAGTAAGATGTAGTATAATTCAAGTTTTAACTATCGATTATTCACCTTTTAGCCGGCTTTGATGGCTTGGACATGACCTAGGACCTTAAGATCTTGCATGAAAGGAGGACTAGCTTCCGCGTTGCACGGGAGAATGTGAAAAGTGTTCATATGTAGTACAAACCTGAAAGATCCGTCCGTTTTCGTCATTTGTTAACGAATCGACTTAAAGCCACATCGACACATTGGCCGCTCTTCTCTTTGAAACGGTTACATTTATCGTCTGCAAAGCTATGTGCGTGCTGCGGTATGCGGAAACACTAAAAGCACCATAGTAGAACACAGAAGAAGCTTCTAAGTTGAAGAAACAGCCAGTAAGAAGTAGTACAATTCAAGTTTTAGTTGTCGATTATTAACTTTTTAGCCGGCTTTGGTGGCTTGGACATGACCTAGGACCTTAATATTTTGCATGAAAGGAGGACTAGCAGCCGCGTTGCATGGGAGAATGTGAAAAGTGTTCATATGTAGTAAAAACCTGAGAAATCCGTCCGTTTTCGTCTTTTGTTATCGAATCGACTTAAAGACAGATCATCACATTGGCTGCTTTTCTCTCTGAGGGGGTTACATTTATTGTCTGCAAAGCCATGTCGCGTGCTGCGGTATGCGGAGACACTAAAAGCACCATAGTATAACACAGAAGAAGCTTCTAAGTTGAAGTAATAGCCAGTAAGAAGTAGTACAATTCAAGTTTTAGTTGTCGATTATTCACTTTTTAGCCGGCTTTGGTGGCTTGGACATGACCTAGGACCTTAAGATTTTCCATGAAAGGAGGACTAGCAGCCGCGTTGCACGGGAGAATGTGAAAAGTGTTCACATGCAGTAAAAACCTGAGAAATCCGTCCGTTTTCGTCATTTGTTAACTAATCGACTTAAAGCCAGATCGTCACATTGGCCGCTCTTCTCTCTGAAACGGTTACATTTATCGTCTGCAAAGCTATGTCGCGTGCTGCGGTATGCGGAAACACTAAAAGCACCATAGTAGAACACGTAAGAAGCTTCTAAGTTGAAGCAATAGCCAGTAAGAAGTAGAACAATTCAAGTTTTAGTTGTCGATTATTCAGTTTTTGGCCGGCTTTGGTGGCTTCGACATGACCTAGGACGTTAAGATTTTGCATGAAAGGAGGACTAGCAGCCGCGTTGCACGGGAGAATGTGAAATGTGTTCATATCTAGTAAAATCCTGAGAAATCCGTACGTTTTCGTCATTTGTTATCGAATCGACTTAAAGCCAGATCGTCACATTGGCCGCTCTTCTCTCTGAAACGGTTACACTTATCGTCTGCAAAGCTATGTCGCGTGCTGCGGTATGCGGAAACACTAAAAGCACTATAGTACAACAAGAAGGAGCTTCTAAGTTGAAGTAATAGCCAGTAAGAAGTAGAACAATTCAAGTTTTAACTATCGATTATTCACTTTTTAGCCGGCTTTGATGGCTTGGACATGACCTAGGACCTTAAGATTTTGCATGAAAGGAGGACTAGCAGCCGCGTTGCATGGGAGAATGTGAAAAGTGTTCATATGTAGTACAAACCTGAGAAATCCGTCCGTTTTCGTCATTTGTTATCGAATCGACTTAAAGCCAGTTCGTCAGATTGGCCGCTCTTCTCTATGAAACGGTTACTTTTATCGTCTGCAAAGCTATGTCGCGTGCTGCGGTATGCGGAGACACTAAAAGCACCATAGTAGAACACAGAAGAAGCTTCTAAGTTGAAGCAATAGCCAGTAAGAAGTAGAACAATTCAAGTTTTAGTTGTCGATTATTCACTTTTTAGCCGGCTTTGGTGGCTTGGACATGACCTAGGACCTTAAGATTTTGCATGAAAGGAGGACTAGCAGCCGCGTTGCACGGGAGAATGTGAAAAGTGTTCATATGTAGTAAAACCTGAGAAATCCGTCTGTTTTCGTCATTTCTTATCGAATCGACTTAAAGCTAGATCGTCACATTGGCCGCTTTTCTCTCTGAGACGGTTACATTTATCGTCTGCAAAGCTATGTCGCGTGCTGCGGTATGCGGAGACACTAAAAGCACCATAGTAGAACACAGAAGAAGCTTCTAAGTTGAAGCAAAAACCAGTAAGAAGTAGAACAATTCAAATTTTAGTAGTCGATTATTCAGTTTTTGGCCGTTTTTGGTGGCTTGGACATGACCTAGGACCATAAGATTTTGCATGAAAGGAGGACGAGCAGCCGCGTTGCACGGGAGAATGTGAAATGTCTTCATATCTAGTAAATTCCTGAGAAATCCGTACGTCTTCGTCATTTGTTATCGAATCGACTTAAAGCCAGATCGTCACATTGGGCGCTCTTCTCTCTGAAACGGTTACATTTATCGTCTGCAAAGCTATGTCGCGTGCTGCGGTACGCGGAAACACTAAAAACACCATAGTACAACAAGAAGAAGCTTCTAAGTTGAAGTAATAGCCAGTAAGAAGTAGTACAATTGAAGTTTTAGTTGTCGATTATTTACTTTTTAGCCGGCTTTGATGGCTTGGACATGACCTAGGACCTTAAGGTTTTGCATGAAAGGAGGACTAGCAGCCGCGTTGCACGGGAGAATGTGAAAAGTGTTCATATGTAGTACAAACCTGAGAAATCCGTCCGTTTTCGTCATTTGTTATCGAATCGACTTAAAGCCACATCGTCACATTGGCCGCTCTTCTCTCTGAAACGGTTACACTTATCGTCTGCAAAGCTATGTCGCCTGCTGCGGTATGCGGAAACACTAAAAGCACCATAGTAGAACACATAAGAAGCTTCTACGTTGAAGCAATAGCCAGTAAGATGTAGAACAATTCAAGTTTTAGTTATGGATTATTCAGTTTTTGGCCGGCTTTGGTGGCTTGGACATCACCTAGGACCTTAAGATTTTGCATGAAAGGAGGACTAGCAGCCGCGTTCCACTGGAGAATGTGAAATGTGTTCATATCTAGTAAAATCCTGAGAAATCCGTACGTTTTCGTCATTTGTTATCGAATCGACTTAAAGCCAGATCGTCATATTGGCCGCTCTTCTCTCTGAAACGGTTACACTTATCGTCTGCAAAGCTATGTCGCCTGCTGCGGTATGCGGAAACACTAAAAGCACCATAGTACAACAAGAAGAAGCTTCTAAGTTGAAGTAATAGCCAGTAAGATGTAGTACAATTCAAGTTTTAACTATCGATTATTCACTTTTTAGCCGGCTTTGATGGCTTGGACATGACCTAGGGCCTTAAGATCTTGCATGAAAGGAGGACTAGCAGCCGCGTTGCACGGGAGAATGTGAAAAGTGTTCATATGTAGTACAAACCTGAGAAATCCGTCCGTTTTCGTCATTTGTTAACGAATCGACTTAAAGCCACATCGTCACATTGGCCGCTCTTCTCTCTGAAACGGTTACATTTATCGTCTGCAAAGCTATGTGCGTGCTGCGGTATGCTAAAACACTAAAAGCACCATAGTAGAACACAGAAGAAGCTTCTAAGTTGAAGCAAAAACCAGTAAGAAGTAGAACAATTCAAATTTTAGTAGTCGATTATTCAGTTTTTGGCCGTTTTTGGTGGCTTGGACATGACCTAGGACCATAAGATTTTGCATGAAAGGAGGACGAGCAGCCGCGTTGCACGGGAGAATGTGAAATGTCTTCATATCTAGTAAATTCCTGAGAAATCCGTACGTCTTCGTCATTTGTTATCGAATCGACTTAAAGCCAGATCGTCACATTGGGCGCTCTTCTCTCTGAAACGGTTACATTTATCGTCTGCAAAGCTATGTCGCGTGCTGCGGTACGCGGAAACACTAAAAACACCATAGTACAACAAGAAGAAGCTTCTAAGTTGAAGTAATAGCCAGTAAGAAGTAGTACAATTGAAGTTTTAGTTGTCGATTATTTACTTTTTAGCCGGCTTTGATGGCTTGGACATGACCTAGGACCTTAAGGTTTTGCATGAAAGGAGGACTAGCAGCCGCGTTGCACGGGAGAATGTGAAAAGTGTTCATATGTAGTACAAACCTGAGAAATCCGTCCGTTTTCGTCATTTGTTATCGAATCGACTTAAAGCCACATCGTCACATTGGCCGCTCTTCTCTCTGAAACGGTTACACTTATCGTCTGCAAAGCTATGTCGCCTGCTGCGGTATGCGGAAACACTAAAAGCACCATAGTAGAACACATAAGAAGCTTCTACGTTGAAGCAATAGCCAGTAAGATGTAGAACAATTCAAGTTTTAGTTATGGATTATTCAGTTTTTGGCCGGCTTTGGTGGCTTGGACATCACCTAGGACCTTAAGATTTTGCATGAAAGGAGGACTAGCAGCCGCGTTCCACTGGAGAATGTGAAATGTGTTCATATCTAGTAAAATCCTGAGAAATCCGTACGTTTTCGTCATTTGTTATCGAATCGACTTAAAGCCAGATCGTCATATTGGCCGCTCTTCTCTCTGAAACGGTTACACTTATCGTCTGCAAAGCTATGTCGCCTGCTGCGGTATGCGGAAACACTAAAAGCACCATAGTACAACAAGAAGAAGCTTCTAAGTTGAAGTAATAGCCAGTAAGATGTAGTACAATTCAAGTTTTAACTATCGATTATTCACTTTTTAGCCGGCTTTGATGGCTTGGACATGACCTAGGGCCTTAAGATCTTGCATGAAAGGAGGACTAGCAGCCGCGTTGCACGGGAGAATGTGAAAAGTGTTCATATGTAGTACAAACCTGAGAAATCCGTCCGTTTTCGTCATTTGTTAACGAATCGACTTAAAGCCACATCGTCACATTGGCCGCTCTTCTCTCTGAAACGGTTACATTTATCGTCTGCAAAGCTATGTGCGTGCTGCGGTATGCTAAAACACTAAAAGCACCATAGTAGAACACAGAAGAAGCTTCTAAGTTGAAGAAACAGCCAGTAAGAAGTAGTACAATTCAAGTTTTAGTTGTCGATTATTCACTTTTTAGCCGGCTTTGGTGGCTTGGATATGACCTAGGACCTTAAGATTTTGCATGAAAGGAGGACTAGCAGCCGCGTTGCACTGGAGAATGTGAAAAGAGTTCATATGTATTAAAAACCTGAGAAATCCGTCCGTTTTCGTCATTTGTTATCGAATCGACTTAAAGCCAGATCGTCACATTGGCCGCTCTTCTCTCTGAAACGGTTACATTTATCGTCTACAAAGCTATGTTGCGTGCTGCGGTATGCGGAAACACTAAAAGCACCATAGTAGAACACAGAAGAAACTTCTATGTTGAAGTAATAGCTAGTAAGAAGTAGTACAATTGAAGTTTTAGTTGTCGATTATTAACTTTTTAGCCGGCTTTGGTGGCTTGGACAAGACCAAGGACCTTAAGATTTTGCATGAAAGGAGGACTAGCGGCCGCGTTGCATGGGAGAATGTGAAAAGTGTTCATTTGTAGTAAAAACCTGAGAAATCCGTCCGTTTTCGTCTTTTGTTATCGAATCGACTTAAAGACAGATCATCACATTGGCTGCTTTTCTCTCTGAGGGGGTTACATTTATTGTCTGCAAAGCTATGTCGCGTGCTGCGGTATGCGGAGACACTAAAAGCACCATAGTATAACACAGAAGAAGCTTCTAAGTTGAAGTAATAGCCAGTAAGAAGTAGTACAATTCAAGTTTTAGTTGTCGATTATTCACTTTTTAGCCGGCTTTGGTGGCTTGGACATGACCTAGGACCTTAAGATTTTGCATGAAAGGAGGACTAGCAGCCGCGTTGCACGGGAGAATGTGAAAAGTGTTCACATGCAGTAAAAACCTGAGTAATCCGTCCGTTTTCGTCATTTGTTAACTAATCGACTTAAAGCCAGATCGTCACATTGGCCGCTCTTCTCTCTGAAACGGTTACATTTATCGTCTGCAAAGCTATGTCGCGTGTTGCAGTATGCGGAAACACTAAAAGCACCATAGTAGAACACAGAAAAAGCTTCTAAGTTGAAGCAATAGCCAGTAAGAAGTAGAACAATTCATGTTTTAGTTGTCGATTATTCAGTTTTTGGCCGGGTTTGGTGGCTTGGACATGAACTAGGACGTTAAGATTTTGCATGAAAGGAGGACTCGCAGCCGCGTTGCACGTGAGAATGTGAAATGTGTTCATATCTAGTAAAATCCTGAGAAATCCGTACGTTTTCGTCATTTGTTATCGAATCGACTTAAAGCCAGATCGTCACATTGGCCGCTCTTCTCTCTGAAACGGTTACACTTATCGTCTGCAAAGCTATGTCGCGTGCTGCGGTATGCGGAAACACTAAAAGCACTATAGTACAACAAGAGGAAGCTTCTAAGTTGAAGTAATAGCCAGTAAGAAGTAGAACAATTCAAGTTTTAACTATCGATTATTCACTTTTTAGCCGGCTGTGATGGCTTGGACATGAGCTAGGACCTTAAGATTTTGCATGAAAGGAGGACTAGCAGCCGCGTTGCACGGGAGAATGTGAAAAGTGTTCATATGTAGTACAAACCTGAGAAATCCGTCCGTTTTCGTCATTTGTTAACGAATCGACTTAAAGCCACATCGTCACATTGGCCGCTCTTCTCTCTGAAACGGTTACATTTATCGTCTGCAAAGCTATGAGCGTGCTGCGGTATGCGGAAACACTAAAAGCACCATAGTAGAACACAGAAGAAGCTTCTAAGTTGAAGAAACAGCCAGTAAGAAGTAGTACAATTCAAGTTTTAGTTGTCGATTATTCACTTTTTAGCCGGCTTTGGTGGCTTGGATATGACCTAGGACCTTAAGATTTTGCATGAAAGGAGGACTAGAATCCGCGTTGCACTGGAGAATGTGAAAAGAGTTCATATGTATTAAAAACCTGAGAAATCCGTCCGTTTTCGTCATTTGTTATCGAATCGACTTAAAGCCAGATCATCACATTGGCCGCTCTTCTCTCTGAAACGGTTACATTTATCGTCTACAAAGCTATATTGCGTGCTGCGGTATGCGGAAACAGTAAAAGCACCATAGTAGAACACAGAAGAAGCTTCTATGTTGAAGTAATAGCTAGTAAGAAGTAGAACAATTCAAATTTTAGTTGTCGATTATTCAGTTTTTGGCCGTTTTTGGTGTCTTGGATATGAACCTAGGACCATAAGATTTTGCATGAAAGGAGGACTAGCAGCCGCGTTGCACGGGAGAATGTGAAATGTGTTCATATCTAGTAAAATCCTGAGAAATCCGTACGTCTTCGTCATTTGTTATCGAATCGACTTAAAGCAAGATCGTCACATTGGCCGCTCTTCTCTCTGAAACGGTTACACTTATCGTCTGCAAAGCTATGTCGCGTGCTGCGGTATGCGGAAACACTAAAAACACCGTATTACAACAAGAAGAAGCTTCTAAGTTGAAGTAATAGCCAGTAAGAAGTAGTACAATTGAAGTTTTAGTTGTCGATTATTTACTTTTTAGCCGGCTTTGATGGCTTGGACATGACCTAGGACCTTAAGGTTTTGCATGAAAGGAGGACTAGCAGCCGCGTTGCACGGGAGAATGTGAAAAGTGTTCATATGTAGTACAAACCTGAGAAATCCGTCCGTTTTCGTCATTTGTTATCGAATCGACTTAAAGCCAGATCGTCACATTGGCTGCTTTTCTCTCTGAGAGGGTTACATTTATTGTCTGCAAAGCTATGTCGCGTGCTGCGGTATGCGGAGACACTAAAATCACAATAGTACAACACAGAAGAAGCTTCTAAGTTGAAGTAATAACCAGTAAGAAGTAGTACAATTCAAGTTTTAGTTGTCGATTATTCACTTTTAGCCGGCTTTGGTGGCTTGGACATGACCAAGGACCTTAAGATTTTGCATGAAAGGAGGACTAGCAGCCGCGTTGCATGGGAGAATGTGAAAAGTGTTCATATGTAGTAAAAACCTGAGAAATCCGTCCGTTTTCGTCTTTTGTTATCGAATCGACTTAAAGCCAAATCGTCACATTGGCCGCTCTTCTCTCTGAAACGGTTACACTTATCGTCTGCAAAGCTATGTCGCGTGCTGCGGTATGCGGAGACACTAAAAGCACCATAGTAGAACACAGAAGAAGCAACTAAGTGGAAGTAATAGCTAGTAAGAAGTAGTACAATTGAAGTTTTAGTTGTCGATTATTAACTTTTTAGCCGGCTTTGGTGGCTTGGACATGACCAAGGACCTTAAGATTTTGCATGAAAGGAGGACTAGCAGCCGCGTTGCATGGGAGAATGTGAAAAGTGTTCATATGTAGTAAAAACCTGAGAAATCCGTCCGTTTTCGTCTTTTGTTATCGAAACGACTTAAAGCCAGATCGTCACATTGGCCGCTCTTCTCTCTGAAACGGTTACACTTATCGTCTGCAAAGCTATGTCGCCTGCTGCGGTATGCGGAAACACTAAAAGCACCATAGTACAACAAGAAGAAGCTTCTAAGTTGAAGTAATAGCCAGTAAGATGTAGTACAATTCAAGTTTTAACTATCGATTATTCACTTTTTAGCCGGCTTTGATGGCTTGGACATGACCTAGGACCTTAAGATCTTGCATGAAAGGAGGACTAGCAGCCGCGTTGCACGGGAGAATGTGAAAAGTGTTCATATGTAGTACAAACCTGAGAAATCCGTCCGTTTTCGTCATTTGTTAACGAATCGACTTAAAGCCACATCGTCACATTGGCCGCTCTTCTCTCTGAAACGGTTACATTTATCGTCTGCAAAGCTATGTGCGTGCTGCGGTATGCGGAAACACTAAAAGCACCATAGTAGAACACAGAAGAAGCTTCTAAGTTGAAGAAACAGCCAGTAAGAAGTAGTACAATTCAAGTTTTAGTTGTCGATTATTCACTTTTTAGCCGGCTTTTGTGGCTTGGATATGACCTAGGACCTTAAGATTTTGCATGAAAGGAGGACTAGCAGCCGCGTTGCACTGGAGAATGTGAAAAGAGTTCATATGTATTAAAAACCTGAGAAATCCGTCCGTTTTCGTCATTTGTTATCGAATCTCCTTAAAGCCAGATCATCAAATTGGCCGCTCTTCTCTCTGAAACGGTTACATCTATCGTCTACAAAGCTATGTTGCGTGCTGCGGTATGCGGAAACACTAAAAGCACCATAGTAGAACACAGAAGAAGCTTCTATGTTGAAGTAATAGCTAGTACGAAGTAGTACAATTGAAGTTTTAGTTGTCGATTATTAACTTTTTAGCCGGCTTTGGTGGCTTGGACATGACCTAGGACCTTAAGATTTTGCATGAAAGGAGGACTAGCAGCCGCGTTGCATGGGAGAATGTGAAAAGTGTTCATATGTAGTAAAAACCTGAGAAATCCGTCCCTTTTCGTCTTTTGTTATCGAATCGACTTAAAGACAGATCATCACATTGGCTGCTCTTCTCTCTGAAACGGTTACATTTATCGTCTGCAAAGCTATGTCGCGTGCTGCGGTATGCGGAGACACTAAAAGCACCATAGTAGAACACAGAAGAAGCTTCTAAGTTGAAGCAAAGACCAGTAAGAAGTAGAACAATTCAAATTTTAGTTGTCGATTATTCAGTTTTTGGCCGTTTTTGGTGGCTTGGACATGACCTAGGACCATACGATTTTGCATGAAAGGAGGACTAGCAGCCGCGTTGCACGGGAGAATGTGAAATGTGTTCATATCTAGTAAATTCCTGAGAAATCCGTACGTCTTTGTCATTTGTTATCGAATCGACTTAAAGCCAGATCGTCACATTGCCCGCTCTTCTCTCTGAAACGGTTACACTTATCGTCTGCAAAGCTATGTCACGTGCTGCGGTATGCGGAAACACTAAAAGCACTATAGTACAACAAGAAGAAGCTTCTAAGTTGAAGTAATAGCCAGTAAGAAGTAGAACAATTCAAGTTTTAACTATCGATTATTCACTTTTTAGCCGGCTTTGGTGGCTTGGACATGACCTAGGACCTTAAGATTTTGCATGAAATTACGACTAGCAGCCGCGTTGCACGGGAGAATGTGAAAAGTGTTCATATGTAGTAAAACCTGAGAAATCCGTCCGTTTTCGTCATTTGTTATCGAATCGACTTAAAGCCAGATCGTCACATTGGCCGCTTTTCTCTCTCAGACGGTTACATTTATCGTCTGCAAAGCTATGTCGCGTGCTGCGGTATGCGGAGACACTAAAAGCACCATAGTAGAACACAGAAGAAGCTTCTAAGTTGAAGCAATAACCAGTAAGAAGTGGAACAATTCAAATTTTAGTTGTCGATTATTCAGTTTTTGGCCGTTTTTGGTGGCTTGGACATGACCTAGGACCATAAGATTTTGCATGAAAGGAGGACTAGCAGCCGCGTTGCATGGGAGAATGTGAAAAGTGTTCATATGTAGTAAAAACCTGAGAAATCCGTCCGTTTTAGTCTTTTGTTATCGAATCGACTTAAAGACAGATCATCACATTGGCTGCTTTTCTCTCTGAGGGGGTTACATTTATTGTCTGCAAAGCTATGTCGCGTGCTGCGGTATGCGGAAACACTAAAAGCACCATAGTAGAACACGTAAGAAGCTTCTAAGTTGAAGCAATAGCCAGTAAGAAGTAGAACAATTCAAGTTTTAGTTGTCGATTATTGAGTTTTTGGCCGGCTTTGGTGGCTTGGACATGACCTAGGACGTTTCGATTTTGCATGAAAGGTGGACTAGCAGCCGCGTTGCACGGGAGAATGTGAAATGTGTTCATATCTAGTAAAATCCTGAGAAATCCGTACGTTTTCGTCATTTGTTATCGAATCGACTTAAAGCCAGATCGTCACATTGGCCGCTCTTCTCTCTGAAACGGTTACACTTATCGTCTGCAAAGCTATGTCGCGTGCTGCGGTATGCGGAAACACTAAAAGCACTATAGTACAACAAGAAGAAGCTTCTAAGTTGAAGTAATAGCCAGTAAGAAGTAGAACAATTCAAGTTTTAACTATCGATTATTCACTTTTTAGCCGGCTTTGATGGCTTGGACATGACCTAGGACCTTAAGATTTTGCATGAAAGGAGGACTAGCAGCCCCGTTGCACGGGAGAATGTGAAAAGTGTTCATATGTAGTACAAACCTGAGAAATCCGTCCGTTTTCGTCATTTGTTATCGAATCGACTTAAAGCCAGATCGTCACATTGGCTGCTTTTCTCTCTGAGAGGGTTACATTTATTGTCTGCAAAGCTATGTCGCGTGCTGCGGTATGCGGAGACACTAAAAGCACCATAGTAGAACACAGAAGAAGCTTCTAAGTGGAAGCAATAGCCAGTAAGAAGTAGTACAATTCAAGTTTTAGTTGTCGATTATTCACTTTTTAGCCGGCTTTGGTGGCTTGGACATGACCTAGGACCTTAAGATTTTGCATGAAATTACGACTAGCAGCCGCGTTGCACGGGAGAATGTGAAAAGTGTTCATATGTAGTAAAACCTGAGAAATCCGTCCGTTTTCGTCATTTGTTATCGAATCGACTTAAAGCCAGATCGTCACATTGGCCGCTTTTCTCTCTGAGACGGTTACATTTATCGTCTGCAAAGCTATGTCGCGTGCTGCGGTATGCGGAGACACTAAAAGCACCATAGTAGAACACAGAAGAAGCTTCTAAGTTGAAGCAATAGCCAGTAAGAAGTAGTACAATTCAAGTTTTAGTTGTCGATTATTCACTTTTTAGCCGGCTTTGGTGGCTTGGACGTGACCTAGGACCTTAAGATTTTGCATGAAATTACGACTAGCAGCCGCGTTGCACGGGAGAATGTGAAAAGTGTTCATATGTAGTAAAACCTGAGAAATCCGTCCGTTTTCGTCATTTGTTATCGAATCGACTTAAAGCCAGATCGTCACATTGGCCGCTTTTCTCTCTCAGACGGTTACATTTATCGTCTGCAAAGCTATGTCGCGTGCTGCGGTATGCGGAGACACTAAAAGCACCATAGTAGAACACAGAAGAAGCTTCTAAGTTGAAGCAATAACCAGTAAGAAGTAGAACAATTCAAATTTTAGTTGTCGATTATTCAGTTTTTGGCCGTATTTGGTGGCTTGGACATGACCTAGGACCATAAGATTTTGCATGAAAGGAGGACTAGCAGCCGCGTTGCACGGGAGAATGTGAAATGTGTTCATATGTAGTAAAAACCTGAGAAATCCGTTCGTCTTCGTCATTTGTTATCGAATCGACTTAAAGCCAGATGGTCACATTGGCCGCTCTTCTCTCTGAAACGGTTACACTTATCGTCTGCAAATCTATGTCGCGTGCTGCGGTATGCGGAAACACTAAAAACACCATAGTACAACAAGAAGAAGCTTCTAAGTTGAAGTAATAGCCAGTAAGAAGTAGTACAATTCAAGTTTTAGTTGTCGATTATTTACTTTTTAGCCGGCTTTGATGGCTTGGACATGACCTAGGACTTTAAGATTTTGCATGAAAGGAGGACTAGCAGCCGCGTTGCACGGGAGAATGTGAAAAGTGTTCATATGTAATACAAACCTGAGAAATCCGTCCGTTTTCGTCATTTGTTATCGAATCGACTTAAAGCCAGATCGTCACATTGGCTACTTTTCTCTCTGAGAGGGTTACATTTATCGTCTGCAAAGCTATGTCGCGTGCTGCGGTATGCGGAGACACTAAAAGCACCATAGTAGAACACAGAAGAAGCTTCTAAGTTGAAGTAATAGCCAGTAAGAAGTAGTACAATTCAAGTTTTAGTTGTCGATTATTCACTTTTTAGCCGGCTTTGGTGGCTTGGACATGACCTAGGACCTTAAGATTTTGCATGAAAGGAGGACTAGCAGCCGCGTTGCACGGGAGAATGTGAAAAGTGTTCATATGCAGTAAATACCTGAGAAATCCGTCCGTTTAAGTCATTTGTTAACGAATCGACTTAAAGCCAGATCGTCACATTGGCCGCTCTTCCCTCTGAAACGGTTACATTTATCGTCTGCAAAGCTATGCCGCCTGCTGCGGTATGCGGAAACACTAAAAGCACCATAGTAGAACAAGAAGAAGCTTCTAAGTTGAAGTAATAGCCAGTAAGAAGTAGTACAATTCAAGTTTTAACTATCGATTATTCACTTTTTAGCCGGCTTTGATGGCTTGGACATGACCTAGGACCTTAAGATTTTGCATGAAAGGAGGACTAGCAGCCGCGTTGCACGGGAGAATGTGAAAAGTGTTCATATGTAGTAAAAACCTGAGAAATCCATCCGTTTTCGTCATTTGTTATCGAATCGACTTAAAGCCAGATCGTCACATTGGCTGCTTTTCTCTCTGAGAGGGTTACATTTATTGTCTGCAAAGCTATGTCGCGTGCTGCGGTATGCGGAGACACTAAAAGCACCATAGTAGAACACAGAAGAAGCTTCTATGTTGAAGTAATAGCTAGTACGAAGTAGTACAATTGAAGTTTTAGTTGTCGATTATTAACTTTTTAGCCGGCTTTGGTGGCTTGGACATGACCTAGGACCTTAAGATTTTGCATGAAAGGAGGACTAGCAGCCGCGTTGCACGGGAGAATGTGAAAAGTGTTCATATGCAGTAAATACCTGAGAAATCCGTCCGTTTAAGTCATTTGTTAACGAATCGACTTAAAGCCAGATCGTCACATTGGCCGCTTTTCTCTCTCAGACGGTTACATTTATCGTCTGCAAAGCTATGTCGCGTGCTGCGGTATGCGGAGACACTAAAAGCACCATAGTAGAACACAGAAGAAGCTTCTAAGTTGAAGCAATAACCAGTAAGAAGTAGAACAATTCAAATTTTAGTTGTCGATTATTAACTTTTTAGCCGGCTTTGGTGGCTTGGACATGACCAAGGACCTTAAGATTTTGCATGAAAGGAGGACTAGCAGCCGCGTTGCATGGGAGAATGTGAAAAGTGTTCATATGTAGTAAAAACCTGAGAAATCCGTCCGTTTTCGTCTTTTGTTATCGAAACGACTTAAAGCCAGATCGTCACATTGGCCGCTCTTCTCTCTGAAACGGTTACACTTATCGTCTGCAAAGCTATGTCGCCTGCTGCGGTATGCGGAAACACTAAAAGCACCATAGTACAACAAGAAGAAGCTTCTAAGTTGAAGTAATAGCCAGTAAGATGTAGTACAATTCAAGTTTTAACTATCGATTATTCACTTTTTAGCCGGCTTTGATGGCTTGGACATGACCTAGGACCTTAAGATCTTGCATGAAAGGAGGACTAGCAGCCGCGTTGCACGGGAGAATGTGAAAAGTGTTCATATGTAGTACAAACCTGAGAAATCCGTCCGTTTTCGTCATTTGTTAACGAATCGACTTAAAGCCACATCGTCACATTGGCCGCTCTTCTCTCTGAAACGGTTACATTTATCGTCTGCAAAGCTATGTGCGTGCTGCGGTATGCGGAAACACTAAAAGCACCATAGTAGAACACAGAAGAAGCTTCTAAGTTGAAGAAACAGCCAGTAAGAAGTAGTACAATTCAAGTTTTAGTTGTCGATTATTCACTTTTTAGCCGGCTTTTGTGGCTTGGATATGACCTAGGACCTTAAGATTTTGCATGAAAGGAGGACTAGCAGCCGCGTTGCACTGGAGAATGTGAAAAGAGTTCATATGTATTAAAAACCTGAGAAATCCGTCCGTTTTCGTCATTTGTTATCGAATCTCCTTAAAGCCAGATCATCAAATTGGCCGCTCTTCTCTCTGAAACGGTTACATCTATCGTCTACAAAGCTATGTTGCGTGCTGCGGTATGCGGAAACACTAAAAGCACCATAGTAGAACACAGAAGAAGCTTCTATGTTGAAGTAATAGCTAGTACGAAGTAGTACAATTGAAGTTTTAGTTGTCGATTATTAACTTTTTAGCCGGCTTTGGTGGCTTGGACATGACCTAGGACCTTAAGATTTTGCATGAAAGGAGGACTAGCAGCCGCGTTGCATGGGAGAATGTGAAAAGTGTTCATATGTAGTAAAAACCTGAGAAATCCGTCCCTTTTCGTCTTTTGTTATCGAATCGACTTAAAGACAGATCATCACATTGGCTGCTCTTCTCTCTGAAACGGTTACATTTATCGTCTGCAAAGCTATGTCGCGTGCTGCGGTATGCGGAGACACTAAAAGCACCATAGTAGAACACAGAAGAAGCTTCTAAGTTGAAGCAAAGACCAGTAAGAAGTAGAACAATTCAAATTTTAGTTGTCGATTATTCAGTTTTTGGCCGTTTTTGGTGGCTTGGACATGACCTAGGACCATACGATTTTGCATGAAAGGAGGACTAGCAGCCGCGTTGCACGGGAGAATGTGAAATGTGTTCATATCTAGTAAATTCCTGAGAAATCCGTACGTCTTTGTCATTTGTTATCGAATCGACTTAAAGCCAGATCGTCACATTGGCCGCTCTTCTCTCTGAAACGGTTACACTTATCGTCTGCAAAGCTATGTCACGTGCTGCGGTATGCGGAAACACTAAAAGCACTATAGTACAACAAGAAGAAGCTTCTAAGTTGAAGTAATAGCCAGTAAGAAGTAGAACAATTCAAGTTTTAACTATCGATTATTCACTTTTTAGCCGGCTTTGGTGGCTTGGACATGACCTAGGACCTTAAGATTTTGCATGAAATTACGACTAGCAGCCGCGTTGCACGGGAGAATGTGAAAAGTGTTCATATGTAGTAAAACCTGAGAAATCCGTCCGTTTTCGTCATTTGTTATCGAATCGACTTAAAGCCAGATCGTCACATTGGCCGCTTTTCTCTCTCAGACGGTTACATTTATCGTCTGCAAAGCTATGTCGCGTGCTGCGGTATGCGGAGACACTAAAAGCACCATAGTAGAACACAGAAGAAGCTTCTAAGTTGAAGCAATAACCAGTAAGAAGTGGAACAATTCAAATTTTAGTTGTCGATTATTCAGTTTTTGGCCGTTTTTGGTGGCTTGGACATGACCTAGGACCATAAGATTTTGCATGAAAGGAGGACTAGCAGCCGCGTTGCATGGGAGAATGTGAAAAGTGTTCATATGTAGTAAAAACCTGAGAAATCCGTCCGTTTTAGTCTTTTGTTATCGAATCGACTTAAAGACAGATCATCACATTGGCTGCTTTTCTCTCTGAGGGGGTTACATTTATTGTCTGCAAAGCTATGTCGCGTGCTGCGGTATGCGGAAACACTAAAAGCACCATAGTAGAACACGTAAGAAGCTTCTAAGTTGAAGCAATAGCCAGTAAGAAGTAGAACAATTCAAGTTTTAGTTGTCGATTATTGAGTTTTTGGCCGGCTTTGGTGGCTTGGACATGACCTAGGACGTTTCGATTTTGCATGAAAGGTGGACTAGCAGCCGCGTTGCACGGGAGAATGTGAAATGTGTTCATATCTAGTAAAATCCTGAGAAATCCGTACGTTTTCGTCATTTGTTATCGAATCGACTTAAAGCCAGATCGTCACATTGGCCGCTCTTCTCTCTGAAACGGTTACACTTATCGTCTGCAAAGCTATGTCGCGTGCTGCGGTATGCGGAAACACTAAAAGCACTATAGTACAACAAGAAGAAGCTTCTAAGTTGAAGTAATAGCCAGTAAGAAGTAGAACAATTCAAGTTTTAACTATCGATTATTCACTTTTTAGCCGGCTTTGATGGCTTGGACATGACCTAGGACCTTAAGATTTTGCATGAAAGGAGGACTAGCAGCCCCGTTGCACGGGAGAATGTGAAAAGTGTTCATATGTAGTACAAACCTGAGAAATCCGTCCGTTTTCGTCATTTGTTATCGAATCGACTTAAAGCCAGATCGTCACATTGGCTGCTTTTCTCTCTGAGAGGGTTACATTTATTGTCTGCAAAGCTATGTCGCGTGCTGCGGTATGCGGAGACACTAAAAGCACCATAGTAGAACACAGAAGAAGCTTCTAAGTGGAAGCAATAGCCAGTAAGAAGTAGTACAATTCAAGTTTTAGTTGTCGATTATTCACTTTTTAGCCGGCTTTGGTGGCTTGGACATGACCTAGGACCTTAAGATTTTGCATGAAATTACGACTAGCAGCCGCGTTGCACGGGAGAATGTGAAAAGTGTTCATATGTAGTAAAACCTGAGAAATCCGTCCGTTTTCGTCATTTGTTATCGAATCGACTTAAAGCCAGATCGTCACATTGGCCGCTTTTCTCTCTGAGACGGTTACATTTATCGTCTGCAAAGCTATGTCGCGTGCTGCGGTATGCGGAGACACTAAAAGCACCATAGTAGAACACAGAAGAAGCTTCTAAGTTGAAGCAATAGCCAGTAAGAAGTAGTACAATTCAAGTTTTAGTTGTCGATTATTCACTTTTTAGCCGGCTTTGGTGGCTTGGACGTGACCTAGGACCTTAAGATTTTGCATGAAATTACGACTAGCAGCCGCGTTGCACGGGAGAATGTGAAAAGTGTTCATATGTAGTAAAACCTGAGAAATCCGTCCGTTTTCGTCATTTGTTATCGAATCGACTTAAAGCCAGATCGTCACATTGGCCGCTTTTCTCTCTCAGACGGTTACATTTATCGTCTGCAAAGCTATGTCGCGTGCTGCGGTATGCGGAGACACTAAAAGCACCATAGTAGAACACAGAAGAAGCTTCTAAGTTGAAGCAATAACCAGTAAGAAGTAGAACAATTCAAATTTTAGTTGTCGATTATTCAGTTTTTGGCCGTATTTGGTGGCTTGGACATGACCTAGGACCATAAGATTTTGCATGAAAGGAGGACTAGCAGCCGCGTTGCACGGGAGAATGTGAAATGTGTTCATATGTAGTAAAAACCTGAGAAATCCGTTCGTCTTCGTCATTTGTTATCGAATCGACTTAAAGCCAGATGGTCACATTGGCCGCTCTTCTCTCTGAAACGGTTACACTTATCGTCTGCAAATCTATGTCGCGTGCTGCGGTATGCGGAGACACTAAAAGCACCATAGTAGAACACAGAAGAAGCTTCTAAGTTGAAGCAATAACCAGTAAGAAGTGGAACAATTCAAGTTTTAGTTGTCGATTATTTACTTTTTAGCCGGCTTTGATGGCTTGGACATGACCTAGGACTTTAAGATTTTGCATGAAAGGAGGACTAGCAGCCGCGTTGCACGGGAGAATGTGAAAAGTGTTCATATGTAATACAAACCTGAGAAATCCGTCCGTTTTCGTCATTTGTTATCGAATCGACTTAAAGCCAGATCGTCACATTGGCTACTTTTCTCTCTGAGAGGGTTACATTTATCGTCTGCAAAGCTATGTCGCGTGCTGCGGTATGCGGAGACACTAAAAGCACCATAGTAGAACACAGAAGAAGCTTCTAAGTTGAAGTAATAGCCAGTAAGAAGTAGTACAATTCAAGTTTTAGTTGTCGATTATTCACTTTTTAGCCGGCTTTGGTGGCTTGGACATGACCTAGGACCTTAAGATTTTGCATGAAAGGAGGACTAGCAGCCGCGTTGCACGGGAGAATGTGAAAAGTGTTCATATGCAGTAAATACCTGAGAAATCCGTCCGTTTAAGTCATTTGTTAACGAATCGACTTAAAGCCAGATCGTCACATTGGCCGCTCTTCCCTCTGAAACGGTTACATTTATCGTCTGCAAAGCTATGCCGCCTGCTGCGGTATGCGGAAACACTAAAAGCACCATAGTAGAACAAGAAGAAGCTTCTAAGTTGAAGTAATAGCCAGTAAGAAGTAGTACAATTCAAGTTTTAACTATCGATTATTCACTTTTTAGCCGGCTTTGATGGCTTGGACATGACCTAGGACCTTAAGATTTTGCATGAAAGGAGGACTAGCAGCCGCGTTGCACGGGAGAATGTGAAAAGTGTTCATATGTAGTAAAAACCTGAGAAATCCATCCGTTTTCGTCATTTGTTATCGAATCGACTTAAAGCCAGATCGTCACATTGGCTGCTTTTCTCTCTGAGAGGGTTACATTTATTGTCTGCAAAGCTATGTCGCGTGCTGCGGTATGCGGAGACACTAAAAGCACCATAGTAGAACACAGAAGAAGCTTCTAAGTTGAAGTAATAGCCAGTAAGAAGTAGTACAATTCAAGTTTTAGTTGTCGATTATTCACTTTTTAGCCGGCTTTGGTGGCTTGGACATGACCTAGGACCTTAAGATTTTGCATGAAAGGAGGACTTGCAGCCGCGTTGCACGGGAGAATGTGAAAAGTGTTCATATGTAGTAAAACCTGAGAAATCCGTCCGTTTTCGTCATTTGTTGTCGAATCGACTTAAAGCCAGATCGTCACATTGGCCGCTATTCTCTCTGAGACGGTTACATTTATCGTCTGCAAAGCTATGTCGCGTGCTGCGGTATGCGGAGACACTAAAAGCACCATAGTAGAACACAGAAGAAGCTTCTAAGTTGAAGCAATAACCAATAAGAAGTAGAACTATTCAAGTTTTAGTTGTCGATTATTCAGTTTTTGGCCGGCTTTGGGGGCTTGGACATCACCTAGGACCTTAAGATTTTGCATGAAAGGAGGACTTGCAGCCGCGTCGCACGGGAGAATGTGAATAGTGTTCATATGTAGTAAAAACCTGAGAAATCCGTCAGTTTTCGTCTTTTGTTATCGAAGCGACTTAAAGCCAGATCGTCACATTGGCCGTTCTTCTTACTTAAAAGGTTACATTTATCGTCTGCAAAGCTATGTCGCGTGCTGCGGTATGCCGAAACACTAAATGCACCATAGTAGAACACAGAAGAAGCTTCTAAGTTGAAGCAATAGCCAGTAAGAAGTAGAACAATTCAAGTTTTAGTTGTCGATTATTCAGTTTTTGGCCGGCTTTGATGGCTTGGACATGACCTAGGACCTTAAGAGTTTGAACGAAAGGAGGACTAGCAGCCGCGTTGCACGGGAGAATGTGAAAAGTGTTCATATGTAGTACAAACCTGAGAAATCCGTCCGTTTTCGTCATTTGTTATCGAATCGACTTAAAGCCAGATCGTCACATTGGCTGCTTTTCTCTCTGAGAGGGTTACATTTATCGTCTGAAAAGGTATGTCGCGTGCTGCGGTATGCGGAGACACTAAAAGCACCATAGTAGAACACAGAAGAAGCTTCTAAGTTGAAGTAATAGCCAGTAAGAAGTAGTACAGTTCAAGTTTTAGTTGTCGATTATTCACTTTTTAGCCGGCTTTGGTGGCTTGGACATGACCTAGGACCTTACGATTTTGCATGAAAGGAGGACTAGCAGCCGCGTTGCATGGGAGAATGTTAAAAGTGTTCATATGCAGTAAAAACCGGAGAAATCCGTCCGTTTTCGTCATTTGTTAACGAATCGACTTAAAGCCACATCGTCACATTGGCCGCTCTCCTCTCTGAAACGGTTACATTTATCGTCTGCAAAGCTATGTGCGTGCTGCGGCATGCGGAAACACTAAAAGCACCATAGTAGAACACAGAAGAAGCTTCTAAGTTGAAGAAACAGCCAGTAAGAAGTAGTACAATTCAAGTTGTAGCTGTCGATTATTCACTTTATAGCCGGCTTTGTTGGCTTGGATATGACCTAGGACCTTAAGATTTTTCATGAAAGGAGGACTAGCAGTCGCGTTGCACGGGAGAATGTGAAAAGTGTTCATATGCAGTAAAAACCTGAGAAATCCGTCCGTTTTCGTCATTTGTTATCGAATCGACTTAAAGACAGAACGTCACATTGGCCGCTTTTCTCTCTGAGACGGTTACATTTATCGTCTGAAAAGCTATGTCGCGGGCTGCGGGTTGCGGAGACACTAAAAGCACCATAGTAGAACACAGAAGAAGCTTCTAAAATGAAGCAATAGCCAGTAAGAAGTAGTACAATTCAAGTTTTAATTATCGATTATTCACTTTTTAGCCGGCTTTGATGGCTTGGACATGACCTAGGACTTTAAGATTTTGCATGAAAGGAGGACTAGCAGCCGCGTTGCACGGGAGAATGTGAAAAGTGTTCATATGTAGTACAAACCTGAGAAATCGGTCTGTTTTCGTCATTTGTTATCGAATCGACTTAAAGCCAGATCGTCACATTGGCCGCTCTTCTCTCCGAAACGGTTACACTTATCGTCTGCAAAGCTATGTCGCGTGCTGCGGTATGCGGAAACACTAAAAGCACTATAGTACAACAAGAAGAAGCTTCTAAGTTGAAGTAATAGCCAGTAAGAAGTAGAACAATTCAAGTTTTAACTATCGATTATTCACTTTTTAGCCGGCTTTGATGGCTTGGACATGACCTAGGACCTTAAGATTTTGCATGAAAGGAGGACTAGCAGCCCCGTTGCACGGGAGAATGTGAAAAGTGTTCATATGTAGTACAAACCTGAGAAATCCGTCCGTTTTCGTCATTTGTTATCGAATCGACTTAAAGCCAGATCGTCACATTGGCTGCTTTTCTCTCTGAGAGGGTTACATTTATTGTCTGCAAAGCTATGTCGCGTGCTGCGGTATGCGGAGACACTAAAAGCACCGTAGTAGAACACAGAAGAAGCTTCTAAGTGGAAGCAATAGCCAGTAAGAAGTAGTACAATTCAAGTTTTAGTTGTCGATTATTCACTTTTTAGCCGGCTTTGGTGGCTTGGACATGACCTAGGACCTTAAGATTTTGCATGAAATTACGACTACCAGCCGCGTTGCACGGGAGAATGTGAAAAGAGTTCATATGTAGTAAAACCTGAGAAATCCGTCCGTTTTCGTCATTTGTTATCGAATCGACTTAAAGCCAGATCGTCACATTGGCCGCTTTTCTCTCTGAGACGGTTACATTTATCGTCTGCAAAGCTATGTCGCGTGCTGCGGTATGCGGAGACACTAAAAGCACCATAGTAGAACACAGAAGAAGCTTCTAAGTTGAAGCAATAGCCAGTAAGAAGTAGTACAATTCAAGTTTTAGTTGTCGATTATTCACTTTTTAGCCGGCTTTGGTGGCTTGGACGTGACCTAGGACCTTAAGATTTTGCATGAAATTACGACTAGCAGCCGCGTTGCACGGGAGAATGTGAAAAGTGTTCATATGTAGTAAAACCTGAGAAATCCGTCCGTTTTCGTCATTTGTTATCGAATCGACTTAAAGCCAGATCGTCACATTGGCCGCTTTTCTCTCTCAGACGGTTACATTTATCGTCTGCAAAGCTATGTCGCGTGCTGCGGTATGCGGAGACACTAAAAGCACCATAGTAGAACACAGAAGAAGCTTCTAAGTTGAAGCAATAACCAGTAAGAAGTAGAACAATTCAAATTTTAGTTGTCGATTATTCAGTTTTTGGCCGTATTTGGTGGCTTGGACATGACCTAGGACCATAAGATTTTGCATGAAAGGAGGACTAGCAGCCGCGTTGCACGGGAGAATGTGAAATGTGTTCATATGTAGTAAAAACCTGAGAAATCCGTTCGTCTTCGTCATTTGTTATCGAATCGACTTAAAGCCAGATGGTCACATTGGCCGCTCTTCTCTCGGAAACGGTTACACTTATCGTCTGCAAATCTATGTCGCGTGCTGCGGTATGCGGAAACACTAAAAACACCATAGTACAACAAGAAGAAGCTTCTAAGTTGAAGTAATAGCCAGTAAGAAGTAGTACAATTCAAGTTTTAGTTGTCGATTATTTACTTTTTAGCCGGCTTTGATGGCTTGGACATGACCTAGGACTTTAAGATTTTGCATGAAAGGAGGACTAGCAGCCGCGTTGCACGGGAGAATGTGAAAAGTGTTCATATGTAATACAAACCTGAGAAATCCGTCCGTTTTCGTCATTTGTTATCGAATCGACTTAAAGCCAGATCGTCACATTGGCTACTTTTCTCTCTGAGAGGGTTACATTTATCGTCTGCAAAGCTATGTCGCGTGCTGCGGTATGCGGAGACACTAAAAGCACCATAGTAGAACACAGAAGAAGCTTCTAAGTTGAAGTAATAGCCAGTAAGAAGTAGTACAATTCAAGTTTTAGTTGTCGATTATTCACTTTTTAGCCGGCTTTGGTGGCTTGGACATGACCTAGGACCTTAAGATTTTGCATGAAGGAGGACTATCAGCCGCGTTGCACGGGAGAATGTGAAAAGTGTTCATATGCAGTAAATACCTGAGAAATCCGTCCGTTTAAGTCATTTGTTAACGAATCGACTTAAAGCCAGATCGTCACATTGGCCGCTCTTCCCTCTGAAACGGTTACATTTATCGTCTGCAAAGCTATGCCGCCTGCTGCGGTATGCGGAAACACTAAAAGCACCATAGTAGAACAAGAAGAAGCTTCTAAGTTGAAGTAATAGCCAGTAAGAAGTAGTACAATTCAAGTTTTAACTATCGATTATTCACTTTTTAGCCGGCTTTGATGGCTTGGACATGACCTAGGACCTTAAGATTTTGCATGAAAGGTGGACTAGCAGCCGCGTTGCACGGGACAATGTGAAATGTGTTCATATCTAGTAAAATCCTGAGAAATCCATACGTTTTCGTCATTTGTTATCGAATCGACTTAAAGCCAGATCGTCACATTGGCCGCTCTTCTCTCTGAAACGGTTACACTTATCGTCTGCAAAGCTATGTCGCGTGCTGCGGTATGCGGAAACACTAAAAGCACTATAGTACAACAAGAAGAAGCTTCTAAGTTGAAGTAATAGCCAGTAAGAAGTAGAACAATTCAAGTTTTAACTATCGATTATTCACTTTTTAGCCGGCTTTGATGGCTTGGACATGACCTAGGACCTTAAGATTTTGCATGAAAGGAGGACTAGCAGCCCCGTTGCACGGGAGAATGTGAAAAGTGTTCATATGTAGTACAAACCTGAGAAATCCGTCCGTTTTCGTCATTTGTTATCGAATCGACTTAAAGCCAGATCGTCACATTGGCTGCTTTTCTCTCTGAGAGGGTTACATTTATTGTCTGCAAAGCTATGTCGCGTGCTGCGGTATGCGGAGACACTAAAAGCACCATAGTAGAACACAGAAGAAGCTTCTAAGTGGAGCAATAGCCAGTAAGAAGTAGTACAATTCAAGTTTTAGTTGTCGATTATTCACTTTTTAGCCGGCTTTGGTGGCTTGGACATGACCTAGGACCTTAAGATTTTGCATGAAATTACGACTAGCAGCCGCGTTGCACGGGAGAATGTGAAAAGTGTTCATATGTAGTAAAACCTGAGAAATCCGTCCGTTTTCGTCATTTGTTATCGAATCGACTTAAAGCCAGATCGTCACATTGGCCGCTTTTCTCTCTGAGACGGTTACATTTATCGTCTGCAAAGCTATGTCGCGTGCTGCGGTATGCGGAGACACTAAAAGCACCATAGTAGAACACAGAAGAAGCTTCTAAGTTGAAGCAATAGCCAGTAAGAAGTAGTACAATTCAAGTTTTAGTTGTCGATTATTCACTTTTTAGCCGGCTTTGGTGGCTTGGACGTGACCTAGGACCTTAAGATTTTGCATGAAATTACGACTAGCAGCCGCGTTGCACGGGAGAATGTGAAAAGTGTTCATATGTAGTAAAACCTGAGAAATCCGTCCGTTTTCATCATTTGTTATCGAATCGACTTAAAGCCAGATCGTCACATTGGCCGCTTTTCTCTCTGAGAGGGTTACATTTATCGTCTGCAAAGCTATGTCGCGTGCTGCGGTATGCGGAGACACTAAAAGCACCATAGTAGAACACAGAAGAAGCTTCTAAGTTGAAGCAATAACCAGTAAGAAGTAGAACAATTCAAATTTTAGTTGTCGATTATTCAGTTTTTGGCCGTATTTGGTGGCTTGGACATGACCTAGGACCATAAGATTTTGCATGAAAGGAGGACTAGTAGCCGCGTTGCACGGGAGAATGTGAAATGTGTTCATATGTAGTAAAAACCTGAGAAATCCGTTCGTCTTCGTCATTTGTTATCGAATCGACTTAAAGCCAGATGGTCACATTGGCCGCTCTTCTCTCTGAAACGGTTACACTTATCGTCTGCAAATCTATGTCGCGTGCTGCGGTATGCGGAAACACTAAAAACACCATAGTACAACAAGAAGAAGCTTCTAAGTTGAAGTAATAGCCAGTAAGAAGTAGTACAATTCAAGTTTTAGTTGTCGATTATTTACTTTTTAGCCGGCTTTGATGGCTTGGACATGACCTAGGACTTTAAGATTTTGCATGAAAGGAGGACTAGCAGCCGCGTTGCACGGGAGAATGTGAAAAGTGTTCATATGTAATACAAACCTGAGAAATCCGTCCGTTTTCGTCATTTGTTATCGAATCGACTTAAAGCCAGATCGTCACATTGGCTACTTTTCTCTCTGAGAGGGTTACATTTATCGTCTGCAAAGCTATGTCGCGTGCTGCGGTATGCGGAGACACTAAAAGCACCATAGTAGAACACAGAAGAAGCTTCTAAGTTGAAGTAATAGCCAGTAAGAAGTAGTACAATTCAAGTTTTAGTTGTCGATTATTCACTTTTTAGCCGGCTTTGGTGGCTTGGACATGACCTAGGACCTTAAGATTTTGCATGAAAGGAGGACTAGCAGCCGCGTTGCACGGGAGAATGTGAAAAGTGTTCATATGCAGTAAATACCTGAGAAATCCGTCCGTTTAAGTCATTTGTTAACGAATCGACTTAAAGCCAGATCGTCACATTGGCCGCTATTCTCTCTGAGACGGTTACATTTATCGTCTGCAAAGCTATGTCGCGTGCTGCGGTATGCGGAGACACTAAAAGCACCATAGTAGAACACAGAAGGAGCTTCTAAGTTGAAGCAATAACCAATAAGAAGTAGAACTATTCAAGTTTTAGATGTCGATTATTCAGTTTTTGGCCGGCTTTGGTGGCTTGGACATCACCTAGGACCTTAAGATTTTGCATGAAAGGAGGACTTGCAGCCGCGTCGCACGGGAGAATGTGAATAGTGTTCATATGTAGTAAAAACCTGAGAAATCCGTCAGTTTTCGTCTTTTGTTATCGAAGCGACTTAAAGCCAGATCGTCACATTGGCTGTTCTTCTTACTTAAAAGGTTACATTTATCGTCTGCAAAGCCATGTCGCGTGCTGCGGTATGCCGAAACACTAAATGCACCATAGTAGAACACAGAAGAAGCTTCTAAGTTGAAGCAATAGCCAGTAAGAAGTAGTACAATTCAAGTTGTAGCTGTCGATTATTCACTTTATAGCCGGCTTTGGTGGCTTGGATATGACCTAGGACCTTAAGATTTTTCATGAAAGGAGGACTAGCAGTCGCGTTGCACGGGAGAATGTGAAAAGTGTTCATATGCAGTAAAAACCTGAGAAATCCGTCCGTTTTCGTCATTTGTTATCGAATCGACTTAAAGACAGAACGTCACATTGGCCGCTTTTCTCTCTGAGACGGTTACATTTATCGTCTGAAAAGCTATGTCGCGGGCTGCGGGTTGCGGAGACACTAAAAGCACCATAGTAGAACACAGAAGAAGCTTCTAAAATGAAGCAATAGCCAGTAAGAAGTAGTACAATTCAAGTTTTAATTATCGATTATTCACTTTTTAGCCGGCTTTGATGGCTTGGACATGACCTAGGACTTTAAGATTTTGCATGAAAGGAGGACTAGCAGCCGCGTTGCACGGGAGAATGTGAAAAGTGTTCATATGTAGTACAAACCTGAGAAATCGGTCTGTTTTCGTCATTTGTTATCGAATCGACTTAAAGCCAGATCGTCACATTGGCCGCTCTTCTCTCTGAAACGTTTACATTAATCGTCTACAAAGCTATGTTGCGTGCTGCGGTATGCGGAAACACTAAAAGCACCATAGTAGAACACAGAAGAAGCTTTTATGTTGAAGTAATAGCCAGTAAGAAGTAGTACAATTGAAGTTTTAGTTGTCGATTATTAACTTTTTAGCCGGCTTTGGTGGCTTGGACATGACCTAGGACGTTAAGATTTTGCATGAAAGGAGGACTAGCAGCCGCGTTGCACGGGAGAATGTGAAATGGGTTCATATCTAGTAAAAACCTGAGAAATCCGTCCGTTTTCGTCATTTGTTAACTAATAGACTTAAAGCCAGATCGTCACAATTGCCGCTCTTCTCTCTGAAACGGTTACACTTATCGTCTGCAAAGCTATGTCGCGTGCTGCGGTATGCGGAAACACTAAAAGCACTAAAGTACAACAAGAAGAAGCTTCTAAATAGAAGTAATAGCCAGTAAGAAGTAGTACAATTCAAGTTTTAACTATCGATTATTCACTTTTTAGCCGGCTTTGATGGCTTGGACATGACCTAGGACCTTAAGATGTTGCATGAAAGGAGGACTAGCAGCCGCGTTGCACGGGAGAATGTGAAAAGTGTTCATATGTAGTACAAACCTGAGAAATCCGTCCGTTTTCGTCTTTTGTTATCGAATCGACTTAAAGCCACATCGTCACATTGGCCGCTCTTCTCACTGAAACGGTTACATTTATCGTCTGCAAAGCTATGTCGCGTGCTGCGGTATGCGGAGACACTAAAAGCACCATAGTAGAACACAGAAGACGCTCCTAAGTTGAAGTAATAGCCAGTAAGAAGTAGTACAATTCAAGTTTTAGTTGTCGATTATTCACTTTTTAGCCGGCTTTGGTGGCTTGGACATGACCTAGGACCTTAAGATTTTGCATGAAAGGAGGACTAGCAGCCGCGTTGCACGGGAGAATGTGAAAAGTGTTCATATGCAGTAAAAACCTGAGAAATCCGTCCGTTTTCGTCATTTGTTAACGAATGGACTTAAAGCCACATCGTCACATTGGCCGCTCTTCTCTCTGAAACGGTTACATTTATCGTCTGCAAAGCTATGTCGCGTGCTGCGGTATGCGGAAACACTAAAAGCGCCATAGTAGAACACATAAGAAGCTTCTAAGTTTAAGCAATAGCCAGTAAGAAGTAGAACAATTCAAGTTTTAGTTGTCGATTATTCAGTTTTTGGCCGGCTTTGGTGGCTTGGACATGACCTAGGACCTTAAGCTTTTGCATGAAAGGAGGACTAGCAGCCGCGTTGCACGGGAAAATGTGAAATGTGTTCATATCTAGTAAAAACCTGAGACATCCGTACGTTTTCGTCATTTGTTATCGAATCGACTTAAAGCCAGATCGCCACATTGGCCGCTCTTCTCTCTGAAACGGTTCCACTTATCGTCTGTAAAGCTATGTCTCGTGCTGCGGTATGCGGAAACACTAAAAGCACCATAGTACAACAAGAAAAACCTTCTAAGTTGAAGTAATAGCCAGTAAGAAGTAGTACAATTCAAGTTTTAACTATCGATTATTCACTTTTTAGCCGGCTTTGATGGCTTGGACATGACCTAGGACCTTAAGATTTTGCATGAAAGGAGGACTAGCAGCCGCGTTGCACGGGAGAATGTGAAAAGTGTTCATATGTAGTAAAAACCTGAGAAATCCGTTCGTCTTCGTCATTTGTTATCGAATCGACTTAAAGCCAGATCGTCACATTGGCTGCTTTTCTCTCTGAGAGGGTTACGTTTATCGTCTGCAAAGCTATGTCGCGTGCTGCGGTATGCGGAGACACTAAAAGCACCATAGTAGAACACAGAAGAAGCTTCTAAGTTGAAGTAATAGCCAGTAAGAAGTAGTACAATTCAAGTTTTAGTTGTCGATTATTCACTTTTTAGCCGGCTTTGGTGGCTTGGACATGACCTAGGACCTTAAGATTTTGCATGAAATTACGACTAGCAGCCGCGTTGCACGGGAGAATGTGAAATGTGTTCATATGTAGTAAAACCTGAGAAATCCGTCCGTTTTCGTCATTTGTTATCGAATCGACTTAAAGCCAGATCGTCACATTGGCCGCTTTTCTCTCTGAGACGGTTACATTTATCGTCTGCAAAGCTATGTCGCGTGCTGCGGTATGCGGAGACACTAAAAGCACCATAGTAGAACACAGAAGAAGCTTCTAAGTTGAAGCAATAACCAGTAAGAAGTAGAACAATTCAAATTTTAGTTGTCGATTATTCAGTTTTTGGCCGTTTTTGGTGGCTTGGACATGACCTAGGACCATAAGATTTTGTATGAAAGGAGGACTAGCAGCCGCGTTGCACGGGAGAATGTGAAATGTGTTCATATGTAGTAAAAACCTGAGAAATCCGTTCGTCTTCGTCATTTGTTATCGAATCGACTTAAAGCCAGATAGTCACATTGGCCGCTCTTCTCTCTGAAACGGTTACACTTATCGTCTGCAAATCCGTGTCGCGTGCTGCGGTATGCGGAAACACTAAAAACACCATAGTACAACAAGAAGAAGCTTCTAAGTTGAAGTAATAGCCAGTAAGAAGTAGTACAATTCAAGTTTTAGTTGTCGATTATTTACTTTTTAGCCGGCTTTGATGGCTTGGACATGACCTAGGACTTTAAGATTTTGCATGAAAGGAGGACTAGCAGCAGCGTTGCACGGGAGAATGTGAAAAGTGTTCATATGTAATACAAACCTGAGAAATCCGTCCGTTTTCGTCATTTGTTATCGAATCGACTTAAAGCCAGATCGTCACATTGGCTACTTTTCTCTCTGAGAGGGTTACATTTATCGTCTGCAAAGCTATGTCGCGTGCTGCGGTATGCGGAGACACTAAAAGCACCATATTAGAACACATAAGAAGCTTCTAAGTTGAAGCAATAGCCAGTAAGAAGTAGTACAATTCAAGTTTTAGTTGTCGATTATTCACTTTTTAGCCGGCTTTGGTGGCTTGGACATGACCTAGGACCTTAAGATTTTGCATGAAAGGAGGACTAGCAGCCGCGTTGCACGGGAGAATGTGAAAAGAGTTCATATGCAGTAAAAACCTGAGAAATCCGTCCGTTTTCGTCATTTGTTAACGAATCGACTTAATGCCAGATCGTCACATTGGCCGCTCTTCCCTCTGAAACGGTTACATTTATCGTCTGCAATGCTATGTCGCCTGCTGCGGTATGCGGAAACACTAAAAGCACCATAGTACAACAAGAAGAAGCTTCTAAGTTGAAGTAATAGCCAGTAAGAAGTAGTACAATTCAAGTTTTAACTATCGATTATTCACTTTTTAGCCGGCTTTGATGGCTTGGACATGACCTAGGACCTTAAGATTTTGCATGAAAGGAGGACTAGCAGTCGCGTTGCACGGGAGAATGTGAAAAGTGTTCATATGTAGTACAAACCTGAGAAATCCGTCCGTTTTCGTCATTTGTTATCGAATCGACTTAAAGCCAGATCGTCACATTGGCTGCTTTTCTCTCTGAGAGGGTTACATTTATCGTCTGCAAAGCTATGTCGCGTGCTGCGGTATGCGGAGACACTAAAAGCACCATAGTAGAACACAGAAGAAGCTTCTAAGTTGAAGCAATAACCAGTAAGAAGTAGAACTATTCAAGTTTTAGTTGTCGATTATTCAGTTTTTGGCCGGCTTTGGTGGCTTGGACGTCACCTAGGACCTTAAGATTTTGCATGAAAGGAGGACTTGCAGCCGCGTCGCACGGGAGAATGTGAATAGTGTTCATATGTAGTTAAAACCTGAGAAATCCGTCAGTTTTCGTCTTTTGTTATCGAAGCGACTTAAAGCCAGATCGTCACATTGGCCGTTCTTCTTACTGAAAAGGTTACATTTATCGTCTGCAAAGCTATGTCGCGTGCTGCGGTATGCCGAAACACTAAAAGCACCATAGTACAACAAGAAGAAGCTTCTAAGTTGAAGTAATAGCCAGTAAGAAGTAGTACAATTCAAGTTTTAACTATCGATTATTCACTTTTTAGCCGGCTTTGATGGCTTGGACATCACCTAGGACCTTAAGATTTTGCATGAAAGGAGGACTAGCAGCCGCGTTGCACTGGAGAATGTGAAATGTGTTCATATCTAGTAAAATCCTGAGAAATCCGTACGTTTTCGTCATTTGTTATCGAATCGACTTAAAGCCAGATCGTCACATTGGCCGCTCTTCTCTCTGAAACGGTTACACTTATCGTCTGCAAAACTATGTCGCGTGCTGCGGTATGCGGAAACACTAAAAGCACCATAGTAGAACACATAAGAAGCTTCTAAATTGAAGCAATAGCCAGTAAGAAGTAGCACAATTCAAGTTTTAGTTGTCGATTATTCAGTTTTTGGCTGGCTTTGGTGGCTTGGACATGACCTAGGACGTTAAGATTTTGCATGAAAGGAGGACTAGCAGCCGCGTTGCACGGGAGAATGTGAAATGTGTTCATATCTAGTAAAAACCTGAGAAATCCGTCCGTTTTCGTCATTTGTTAACTAATCGACTTAAAGCCAGATCGTCACAATTGACGCTCTTCTCTCTGAAACGGTTACACTTATCGTCTGCAAAGCTATGTCGCGTGCTGCGGTATGCGGAAACACTAAAAGCACTAAAATACAACAAGAAGAAGCTTCTAAATTGAAGTAATAGCCAGTAAGAAGTAGTACAATTCAAGTTTTAACTATCGATTATTCACTTTTTAGCCGGCTTTGATGGCTTGGACATGACCTAGGACCTTAAGATTTTGCATGAAAGGAGGACTAGCAGCCGCGTTGCACGGGAGAATGTGAAAAGTGTTCATATGTAGTACAAACCTGAGAAATCCGTCCGTTTTCGTCTTTTGTTATCGAATCGACTTAAAGCCACATCGTCACATTGGCCGCTCTTCTCACTGAAACGGTTACATTTATCGTCTGCAAAGCTATGTCGCGTGCTGCGGTATGCGGAAACACTAAAAGCACCATAGTAGAGCACATAAGAAGCTTCTAAGTTTAAGCAATAGCCAGTAAGAAGTAGAACAATTCAAGTTTTAGTTGTCGATTATTCAATTTTTGGCCGGCTTTGGTGGCTTGGACATGACCTAGGACCTTAAGCTTTTGCATGAAAGGAGGACTAGCAGCCGCGTTGCACGGGAAAATGTGAAATGTGTTCATATCTAGTAAAAACCTGAGAAATCCGTACGTTTTCGTCATTTGTTATCGAATCGACTTAAAGCCAGATCGCCACATTGGCCGCTCTTCTCTCTGAAACGGTTCCACTTATCGTCTGTAAAGCTATGTCGCGTGCTGCGGTATGCGGAAACACTAAAAGCACCATAGTACAACAAGAAAAACCTTCTAAGTTGAAGTAATAGCCAGTAAGAAGTAGTACAATTCAAGTTTTAACTATCGATTATTCACTTTTTAGCCGGCTTTGATGGCTTGGACATGACCTAGGACCTTAAGATTTTGCATGAAAGGAGGACTAGCAGCCGCGTTGCACGGGAGAATGTGAAAAGTGTTCATATGTAGTACAAACCTGAGAAATCCGTCCGTTTTCGTCATTTGTTATCGAATCGACTTAAAGCCAGATCGTCACATTGGCTGCTTTTCTCTCTGAGAGGGTTACATTTATCGTCTGCAAAGCTATGTTGCGTGCTGCGGTATGCGGAGACACTAAAAGCACCATAGTAGAACACAGAAGAAGCTTCTAAGTTGAAGTAATAGCCAGTAAGAAGTAGTACAATTCAAGTTTTAGTTGTCGATTATTCACTTTTTAGCCGGCTTTGGTGGCTTGGACATGACCTAGGACCTTAAGATTTTGCATGAAATTACGACTAGCAGCCGCGTTGCACGGGAGAATGTGAAAAGTGTTCATATGTAGTAAAACCTGAGAAATCCGTCCGTTTTCGTCATTTGTTATCGAATCGACTTAAAGCCAGATCGTCACATTGGCCGCTTTTCTCTCTGAGACGGTTACATTTATCGTCTGCAAAGCTATGTCGCGTGCTGCGGTATGCGGAGACACTAAAAGCACCATAGTAGAACACAGAAGAAGCTTCTAAGTTGAAGCAATAACCAGTAAGAAGTAGAACAATTCAAATTTTAGTTGTCGATTATTCAGTTTTTGGCCGTTTTTGGTGGCTTGGACATGACCTAGGACCATAAGATTTTGTATGAAAGGAGGACTAGCAGCCGCGTTGCACGGGAGAATGTGAAATGTGTTCATATGTAGTAAAAACCTGAGAAATCCGTTCGTCTTCGTCATTTGTTATCGAATCGACTTAAAGATAGATAGTCACATTGGCCGCTCTTCTCTCTGAAACGGTTACACTTATCGTCTGCAAATCCGTGTCGCGTGCTGCGGTATGCGGAAACACTAAAAACACCATAGTACAACAAGAAGAAGCTTCTAAGTTGAAGTAATAGCCAGTAAGAAGTAGTACAATTCAAGTTTTAGTTGTCGATTATTTGCTTTTTAGCCGGCTTTGATGGCTTGGACATGACATAGGACTTTAAGATTTTGCATGAAAGGAGGACTAGCAGCAGCGTTGCACGGGAGAATGTGAAAAGTGTTCATATGTAATACAAACCTGAGAAATCCGTCCGTTTTCGTCATTTGTTATCGAATCGACTTAAAGCCAGATCGTCACATTGGCTACTTTTCTCTCTGAGAGGGTTACATTTATCGTCTGCAAAGCTATGTCGCGTGCTGCGGTATGCGGAGACACTAAAAGCACCATAGTAGAACACAGAAGAAGCTTCTAAGTTGAAGCAATAGCCAGTAAGAAGTAGTACAATTTAAGTTTTAGTTGTCGATTATTCACTTTTTAGCCGGCTTTGGTGGCTTGGACATGACCTAGGACCTTAAGATTTTGCATGAAAGGAGGACTAGCAGCCGCGTTGCACGGGAGAATGTGAAAAGTGTTCATATGCAGTAAAAACCTGAGAAATCCGTCCGTTTTCGTCATTTGTTAACGAATCGACTTAATGCCAGATCGTCACATTGGCCGCTCTTCCCTCTGAAACGGTTACATTTATCGTCTGCAAAGCTATGTCGCCTGCTGCGGTATGCGGAAACACTAAAAGCACCATAGTACAACAAGAAGAAGCTTCTAAGTTGAAGTAATAGCCAGTAAGAAGTAGTACAATTCAAGTTTTAACTATCGATTATTCACTTTTTAGCCGGCTTTGATGGCTTGGACATGACCTAGGACCTTAAGATTTTGCATGAAAGGAGGACTAGCAGCCGCGTTGCACGGGAGAATGTGAAAAGTGTTCATATGTAGTACAAACCTGAGAAATCCGTCCGTTTTCGTCATTTGTTATCGAATCGACTTAAAGCCAGATCGTCACATTGGCTGCTTTTCTCTCTGTGAGGGTTACATTTATCGTCTGCAAAGCTATGTCGCGTGCTGCGGTATGCGGAGACACTAAAAGCACCATAGTAGAACACAGAAGAAGCTTCTAAGTTGAAGCAATAACCAGTAAGAAGTAGAACAATTCAAGTTGTAGTTGTCGATTATTCAGTTTTTGGCCGGCTTTGGTGGCTTGGACGTCACCTAGGACCTTAAGATTTTGCATGAAAGGAGGACTTGCAGCCGCGTCGCACGGGAGAATGTGAATAGGGTTCATATGTAGTAAAAACCTGAGAAATCCGTCAGTTTTCGTCTTTTGTTATCGAAGCGACTTAAAGCCAGATCGTCACATTGGCCGTTCTTCTTACTGAAAAGGTTACATTTATCGTCTGCAAAGCTATGTCGCGTGCTGCGGTATGCGGAAACACTAAAAGCACCATAGTAGAACACATAAGAAGCTTCTAAGCTGAAGCAATAGCCAGTAAGAAGTAGAACAATTCAAGTTTTAGTTGTCGATTATTCAGTTTTTAGCCGGCTTTGGTGGCTTGGACATGACCTAGGACCTTACGATTTTGCATGAAAGGAGGACTAGCAGCCGCGTTGCATGGGAGAATGTGAAAAGTGTTCATATGTAGTAAAAACCTGAGAAATCCGTCCGTTTTCGTCTTTTGTTATCGAATCGACTTAAAGCCAGATCATCACATTGGCTGCTTTTCTCTCTGAGAGGGTTACATTTATCGACTGCAAAGCTATGTCGCGTGCTGCGGTATGCGGAGACACTAAAAGCACCATAGTAGAACACAGAAGAAGCTTCTAAGTTGAAGTAATAGCCAGTAAGAAGTAGTACAATTCAAGTTTTAGTTGTCGATTATTCACTTTTTAGCCGGCTTTGGTGGCTTGGACATGACCTAGGATCTTAAGATTTTGCATGAAAGGAGGACTAGCAGTCGCGTTGCACGGGAGAATGTGAAAAGTGTTCATATGCAGTAAAAACCTGAGAAATCCGTCCGTTTTCGTCATTTGTTAACTAATAGACTTAAAGCCAGATCGTCACATTGGCCGCTCTTCTCTCTGAAACGGTTACATTTATCGTCTGCAAAGCTATGTCGCGTGCTGCGGTATGCGGAAACACTAAAAGCACCATAGTAGAACACATAAGAAGCTTCTAAGCTGAAGCAATAGCCAGTAAGAAGTAGAACAATTCAAGTTTTAGTTGTCGATTATTCAGTTTTTGGCTGGCTTTGGTGGCTTGGACATGACCTAGGACGTTAAGATTTTGCATGACAGGAGGACTAGCAGCCGCGTTGCACGGGAGAATGTGAAATGTGTTCATATCTAGTAAAAACCTGAGAAATCCGTCCGTTTTCGTCATTTGTTAACTAATCGACTTAAAGCCAGATCGTCACATTGGCCGCTCTTCTCTCTGAAACGGTTACACTTATCGTCTGCAAAGCTATGTCGCGTGCTGCCGTATGCGGAAACACTAAAAGCACTATAGTACAACAAGAAGAAGCTTCTAAATTGAAGTAATAGCCAGTAAGAAGTAGTACAATTCAAGTTTTAACTATCGATTATTCACTTTTTAGCCGGCTTTGATGGCTTGGACATGACCCAGGACCTTAAGATTTTGCATGAAATTACGACTAGCAGCCGCGTTGCACGGGAGAATGTGAAAAGTGTTCATATGTAGTACAAACCTGAGAAATCCGTCCGTTTTCGTCATTTGTTATCGAATTGACTTACAGACAGATGGTCACATTGGCCGCTCTTCTCTCTGAAACGGTTACATTTATCGTCTGCAAAGCTATGTCGCGTGCTGCGGTATGCGGAAACACTAAAAGCACCATAGTAGAACACAGAACAAGCTTCTAAGTTGAAGTAATAGCCAGTAAGATGTAGTACAATTCAAATTTTAATTATCGATTATTCAATTTTTAGCCGGCTTTGGTGGCTTGGATATGACCTAGGACCTTAAGCTTTTGCATGAAAGGAGGACTAGCAGCCGCGTTGCACGGGAGAATGCGAAAAGAGTTCATATGCAGTAAAAACCTGAGAAATCCGTCCGTTTTCGTCATTTGTTATCGAATCGACTTAAAGCCAGACCGTCACTATGGCCGCTTCTCTCTCTGAGACGGTTACATTTATCGTCTGCAAAGCTATGTCGCATGCTGCAGTATGCGGAGACACTAAAAGCACCATAGTTGAACACAGAAAAAGCTTCTAAGTTTAAGTAATAGCCAGTAAGTAGTAATACAATTCAAGTTTTAGTTGGCGATTATTCACATTTCAGCCGGCTTTGGTGGCTTGGACATGACCTAGGACCTTAAGATTTTGCATGAAAGGAAGACTAGCAGCCGCGTTGCGCGGGAGAATGTGAAAAGTGTTCATATCTAGTAAAAACCTGAGAAATCCGTCCGTTTTCATCATTTGTTATCGAATCGATTTAAAGCCAGATCGTCATATTGGCCGCTCTTCTCTCTGAAACGGTTACATTTATCGTCCGCAAAGCTATGTCGCGTGCTGCGGTATGCGGAAACACTAAAAGCACCATAGTAGAACTCAGAAGAAGCTTCTCAGTTGAAGTAATAGCCAGTAAGAAGTAGTACAATTCAAGTTCTAATTATCGATTATTCACTTTTTCGCCGGCTTTGGTTTCTTGGACATGACCTTGGACCTTAAGATTTTGCATGAAAGGAGGACTAGCAGCCGCGTTGCACGGGAGAATGTGAAAAGTGTTCATATGTAGTAAAAACCGTAGAAATCCGTCCGTTTTCGTCATTTGTTATCGAATCAACTTAAAGCCAGATCGTCACATTGGCCGTTCTTCTCTCTTAAACGGTTACATTTATCGTTTACAAAGCTATGTCGCGTGCTGCGGTATGCGGAAACACTAAAAGCACCATAGTTGAACACAAAAGAAGCTTCTAAGTTGAAGTAATAGCCAGTAAGAAGTAGTACAATTCAAGTTTTAATTATCGATTATTCACTTTTTAGCCGGCTTTGGTGGCTTGGACATGACCTAGGATCTTAAGATTTTGCATGAAAGGAGGACTAGCAGCCGCGTTGCACGGGAGAATGTGAAAAGTGTTCATATGCAGTAAAAACCTGAGAAATCCGTCCGTTTTCGTCATTTGTTAACTAATCGACTTAAAGCCAGATCGTCACATTGGCCGCTCTTCTCTCTGAAACGGTTACATTTATCGTCTGCAAAGCTATGTCGCGTGCTGCGGTATGCGGAAACACTAAAAGCACCATAGTAGAACACAGAACAAGCTTCTAAGTTGAAGTAATAGCCAGTAAGATGTAGTACAATTCAAATTTTAATTATCGATTATTCAATTTTTAGCCGGCTTTGGTGGCTTGGATATGACCTAGGACCTTAAGCTTTTGCATGAAAGGAGGACTAGCAGCCGCGTTGCACGGGAGAATGCGAAAAGAGTTCATATGCAGTAAAAACCTGAGAAATCCGTCCGTTTTCGTCATTTGTTATCGAATCGACTTAAAGCCAGATCGTCACATTGTCCGCTTTTCTCTCTGAGACGGTTACATTTATCGTCTGCAAAGCTATGTCGCGTGCTGCGGTATGAGGAGACACTAAAAGCACCATAGGAGAATACAGAAGAAGCTTCTAAGTTGAAGTAATAGCCAGTAAGAAGTAGTACAATTCAAGTTTTAATTATCGATTATTCACTTTTTAGCCGGCTTTGGTGGCTTGGATATGACCTAGGACCATAAGATTTTGCACGAGAGGAAAACTTGCAGCCGCGTTGCACGGGAGAATGTGAAAAGTGTTCATATGCAGTAAAAACCTGAGAAATCCGTCCGTTTTCGTCATTTGTTAACGAATGGACTTAAAGCCACATCGTCACATTGGCCGCTCTTCTCTCTGAAACGGTTACATTTATCGTCTGCAAAGCTATGTCGCGTGCTGCGGTATGCGGAAACACTAAAAGCACCATAGTAGAACACATAAGAAGCTTCTAAGTTTAAGCAATAACCAGTAAGAAGTAGAACAATTCAAGTTTTAGTTGTCGATTATTCAGTTTTTGGCCGGCTTTGGTGGCTTGGACATGACCTAGGACCTTAAGCTTTTGCATGAAAGGAGGACTAGCAGCCGCGTTGCACGGGAGAATGCGAAAAGAGTTCATATGCAGTAAAAAGCTGAGAAATCCGTCCGTTTACGTCATTTGTTATCGAATTGACTTACAGACAGATGGTCACATTGGCCGCTCTTCTCTCTGAAACGGTTACATTTATCGTCTGCAAAGCTATGTCGCGTGCTGCGGTATGCGGAAACACTAAAAGCACCATAGTAGAACACAGAACAAGCTTCTAAGTTGAAGTAATAGCCAGTAAGATGTAGTACAATTCAAATTTTAATTATCGATTATTCACTTTTTAGCCGGCTTTGGTGGCTTGGATATGACCTAGGACCTTAAGATTTTGCATGAAAGGAGGACTAGCAGCCGCGTTGCACGGGAGAATGCGAAAAGAGTTCATATGCAGTAAAAACCTGAGAAATCCGTCCGTTTTCGTCATTTGTTATCGAATCGACTTAAAGCCAGATCGTCACATTGTCCGCTTTTCTCTCTGAGACGGTTACATTTATCGTCTGCAAAGCTATGTCGCGTGCTGCGGTATGCGGAGACACTAAAAGCACCATAGTTGAACACAGAAAAAGCTTCTAAGTTTAAGTAATAGCCAGTAAGTAGTAATACAATTCAAGTTTTAGTTGGCGATTATTCACATTTCAGCCGGCTTTGGTGGCTTGGAAATGACCTAGGACCTTAGGATTTTGCATGAAGGGAGGCCTAGCAGCCGCGTTGCATGGGAGAATGTGAAAAGTGTTCATACGTAGTAAAAACCTGAGAAATCCGTCCGTTTTCATTATTTGTTATCGAATTGACTTCAAGCCAGATCGTCACATTGGCCACTCTTCTCTCTCAAACGGTTACATTTATCTTCTGCAAAGCTATGTTGCGTGCTGCGTTATGCCGAAACACTAATAGCACCATAGTAGAACACAGAAGAAGCTTCTAAGTTGAAGAAACAGCCAGTAAGAAGTAGTACAATTCAAGTTTTAGTTGTCGATTATTCACTTTATAGCCGGCTTTGGTGGCTTGGACATGACCTAGGACCTTAAGATTTTGCATGAAAGGAGTACTTGCAGCCACGTTGCACGGGAGAATGTGAAATGTGTTCATATGTAGTAAAAACCTGAGAAATCCGTCCGTTTTCGTCATTTGTTATCGAATCGACTTAAAGCCAGATCGTCACATTGGCCGCTTTTCTCTCTGAGACGGTTACATTTTTCGTCTGCAAAGCTATGTCGCGTGCTGCGGTATGCGGAGACACTAAGAGCACGATATTAGAACACAGAAGATGCTTCTAAGTTGAAGTAATAGCCAGTAAGAAGTAGTACAATTCAAGTTTTAGTTGTCGATTAATCACTTTTTAGCCGGCTTTGGTGGATTGGACATGACCTAGGACCTTAAGATTTTGCATGAAAGGAAGACTAGCAGCCGCGTTGCACGGGAGAATGTGAAAAGTGTTCATATCTAGTAAAAACCTGAGAAATCCGTCCGTTTTCATCATTTGTTATCGAATCGATTTAAAGCCAGATCGTCATATTGGCCGCTCTTCTCTCTGAAACGGTTACATTTATCGTCCGCAAAGCTATGTCGCGTGCTGCGGTATGCGGAAACACTAAAAGCACCATAGTAGAACTCAGAAGAAGCTTCTCAGTTGAAGTAATAGCCAGTAAGAAGTAGTACAATTCAAGTTCTAATTATCGATTATTCACTATTTCGCCGGCTTTGGTGGCTTGGACATGACCTTGGACCTTAAGATTTTGCATGAAAGGAGGACTAGCAGCCGCGTTGCACGGGACAATGTGAAAAGTGTTCATATGTAGTAAAAACCGAAGAAATCCGTCCGTTTTCGTCATTTGTTATCGAATCGACTTAAAGCCAGATCGTCACATTGGCCGTTCTTCTCTCTTAAACGGTTACATTTATCGTATACAAAGCTATGTCGCGTGCTGCGGTATGCGGAAACACTAATAGCACCATAGTAGAACACAGAAGAAGCTTCTATGTTGAAGTAATAGCCAGTAAGAAGTAGTACAATTCAAGTTTTAGTTGTCGATTATTCACTTTTTAGCCGGCTTTGGTGGCTTGGACATGACCTAGGACCTTACGATTTAGCATGAAAGAAGGACCAGCAGCCGCGTTGCATGGGAGAATGTAAAAGTGTTCATATGTAGTAAAAACCTGAGAAATCCGTCCGTTTTCGTAATTTGTTATCGAATCGACTTAAAGCCAGATCGTCACATTGGCCGCTTTTCTCTCTGAGACGGTTACATTTATCGTCTGCAAAGTTATTTCGCGTGCTGCGGTGTGCGGAGACACTAAAAGCACCACAGTAGAACACAGAAGAAGCTTCTATGTTGAAGTAATAGCCAGTAAGAAGTAGTACAATTCAAGTTTTAGTTATCGATTATTCACTTTTTAGCCGGCTTTGGTGGCTTGGACGTGACCTAGGACCTTAAGATTTTGCATGAAAGGAGCACATGCAGCCGCGTTGCCCGGGAGAATGTGAAAAGTGTTCATATGTAGTAAAAACCTGAGAAATCCGTCGGTTTTCGTCATTTGTTATCAAATCGACTTAAAGCCAGATCGTCACATTGGCCACTCTTCTCTCTGAAACGGTTACATTTATCGTCTGCAAAGTATGTCGCGTGCTGCAGTATGCGGAAACACTAAAAGCACCATAGTAGAACACAGAAGAAGCTTCTAAGTTGAAGTAATAGCCAGTAACAAGTAGTACAATTCAAGTTTTAGTTATCGATTATTCACTTTTTAGCCGTCTTTGGTGGCTTGGACATGACCTAGGACCTTAAGATTTTGCATGAAAGGAGGACTAGCTGTCGCGTTGCATGGGAGAATGTGAAATGTGTTCATATGTAGTAAAAACCTGAGAAATCCGTCCGTTTTCGTCATGTGTTATCGAATCGACTTAAAGCCAGATCGTCACATTGGCTGCTTTTCTCTCAGAGAGGGTTACATTTATCGTCTGCAAAGCTATGTCGCGTGCTGCGGTATGCGGAGACACTAAAAGCACCATAGTAGAACACAGAAGAAGCTTCTAAGTTGAAGTAATAGCCAGTAAGAAGTAGTACAATTCAAGTTTTAATTGTCGATTATTCACTTTTTAGCCGGCTTTGGTGGCTTGGACATGACCTAGGACCTTAAGATTTTGCATGAAAGGAGGACTAGCAGCCGCGTTGCACGGGAGAATGTGAAAAGTGTTCATATGTAGTAAAAACCTGAGAAATCCGTCCGTTTTCGTCATTTGTTATCGAATTGACTTCAAGCCAGATCGTCACATTGGCCATTCTTCTTTCTCAAACAGTTCCATTTATCGTCTGCAAAGCTATGTCGCGTGCTGCAGTATGCGGAAACATTAAAAGCACTATAGTAGAACACAGAATAAGCTTCTAAGTTGAAGTAACAGCCAGTAAGAAGTAGTACAATTCAAGTTTTAGTTGTCGATTATTCACTTTTTAGCCGGCTTTGGTGGCTTGGACATCACCTAGGACGTTAAGATTTTGCAAGAAAGGAGGACTGGCAGCCGCGTTGCATGGGAGAATGTGAAAAGTGTTCATATGTAGTAAAAACCTGAGAAATCCGCCCGTTTTCGTCTTTTGTTATCGAATCGACTTAAAGCCAGATCGTCACATTGGCCGTTCTTCTTTCTGAAACGGTTACATTTATCGTCTGCAAAGCTATGTCGCATGCTGCGGTATGCGGAAACAGTAAAAGCACCATAGTAGAACACAGAAGAAGCTTCCATGTTGAAGTAATAGCCAGTAAGAAGTAGTACAATTCAAGTTTTAGTTGTCGATTATTCACTTTTTAGCCGGCTTTGGTGGCTTGGACATGACCTAGGACCTTACGATTTAGCATGAAAGGGGGACCAGCAGCCGCGTTGCATGGGAGAATGTAAAAGTGTTCATATGTAGTAAAAACCTGAGAAATCAGTCCGTTTTCGTCATTTGTTATCGAATCAACTTAAAGCCAGATCGTCACATTGGCCGTTCTTCTCTCTTAAACGGTTACATTTATCGTATACAAAGCTATGTCGCGTGCTGCGGTATGCGGAAACACTAATAGCACCATAGTAGAACACAGAAGAAGCTTCTATGTTGAAGTAATAGCCAGTAAGAAGTAGTACAATTCAAGTTTTAGTTATCGATTATTCACTTTTTAGCCGGCTTTGGTGGCTTGGACGTGACCTAGGACCTTAAGATTTTGCATGAAAGGAGGACATGCAGCCGCGTTGCCCGGGAGAATGTGAAAAGTGTTCATATGTAGTAAAAACCTGAGAAATCCGTCGGTTTTCGTCATTTGTTATCAAATCGACTTAAAGCCAGATCGTCACATTGGCCACTCTTCTCTCTGAAACGGTTACATTTATCGTCTGCAAAGCTATGTCGCGTGCTGCAGTATGCGGAAACACTAAAAGCACCATAGTAGAACACAGAAGAAGCTTCTAAGTTGAAGTAATAGCCAGTAACAAGTAGTACAATTCAAGTTTTAGTTATCGATTATTCACTTTTTAGCCGTCTTTGGTGGCTTGGACATGACCTAGGACCTTAAGATTTTGCATGAAAGGAGGACTAGCTGCCGCGTTGCATGGGAGAATGTGAAATGTGTTCATATGTAGTAAAAACCTGAGAAATCCGTCCGTTTTCGTCATTTGTTATCGAATCGACTTTAAGCCATATCGTCACATTGGCCGCTTTTCTCTTTGAGACGGTTACATTTATCGTCTGCAAAGCTATGTCGCGTGATGCGGTATGCGGAGACACTAAAAGCACCACAGTAGAACACAGAAGAAGCTTCTAAGTTGAAGTAATAGCCAGTAAGAAGTAGTACAATTCTAGTTTTAGTTGTCGATTATTTACTTTTTAGCCGGCTTTGGTTGCTTGGACATGACCTAGGACCTTAAGATTTTGCATGAAAGGAGGACTAGCTGCCGCGTTGCATGGGAGAATGTGAATGTGTTCATATGTAGTCAAAACCTGAGAAATCCGTCCGTTTTCGTCATTTGTTATCGAATCGACTTTAAGCCATATCGTCACATTGGCCGCTTTTCTCTCTGAGACGGTTACATTTATCGTCTGCAAAGCTATGTCGCGTGCTGCGGTATGCGGAGACACTAAAAGCACCACAGTAGAACACAGAAGAAGCTTCTAAGTTGAAGTAATAGCCAGTAAGAAGTAGTACAATTCTAGTTTTAGTTGTCGATTATTTACTTTTTAGCCGGCTTTGGTTGCTTGGACATGACCTAGGACCTTAAGATTTTGCATGAAAGGAGTACTTGCAGCCGCGTTGCACGGGAGAATGTGAATGTGTTCATATGTAGTAAAAACCTGAGAAATCCGTCCGTTTTCGTCATTTGTTATCGAATCGACTTTAAGCCATATCGTCACATTGGCCGCTTTTCTCTCCGAGACGGTTACATTTATCGTCTGCAAAGCTATGTCGCGTGCTGCGGTATGCGGAGACACTAAAAGCACCACAGTAGTACACAGAAGAAGCTTCTAAGTTGAAGTAATAGCCAGTAAGAAGTAGTACAATTCTAGTTTTAGTTGTCGATTATTTACTTTTTAGCCGGCTTTGGTTGCTTGGACATGACCTAGGACCTTAAGATTTTGCATGAAAGGAGGACTAGCTGCCGCGTTGCATGGGAGAATGTGAATGAGTTCATATGTAGTAAAAACCTGAGAAATCCGTCCGTTTTCGTCATTTGTTGTCGAATCGACTTTAAGCCATATCGTCACATTGGCCGCTTTTCTCTCTGAGACGGATACATTTATCGTCTGCAAAGCTATGTCGCGTGCTGCAGTATGCGGAAACATTAAAAGCACTATAGTAGAACACAGAATAAGCTTCTAAGTTGAAGTAACAGCCAGTAAGAAGTAGTACAATTCAAGTTTTAGTTGTCGATTATTCACTTTTTAGCCGGCTTTGGTGGCTTGGACATCACCTAGGACGTTAAGATTTTGCAAGAAAGGAGGACTGGCAGCCGCGTTGCATGGGAGAATGTGAAAAGTGTTCATATGTAGTAAAAACCTGAGAAATCCGTCCGTTTTCGTCTTTTGTTATCGAATCGACTTAAAGCCAGATCGTCACATTGGCCGTTCTTCTTTCTGAAACGGTTACATTTATCGTCTGCAAAGCTATGTCGCATGCTGCGGTGTGCGGAAACAGTAAGAGCACCATAGTAGAACACAGAAGAAGCTTCTATGTTGAAGTAATAGCCAGTAAGAAGTAGTACAATTCAAGTTTTAGTTGTCGATTATTCACTTTTTAGCCGGCTTTGGTGGCTTGGACATGACCTAGGACCTTACGATTTAGCATGAAAGGGGGACCAGCAGCCGCGTTGCATGGGAGAATGTAAAAGTGTTCATATGTAGTAAAAACCTGAGAAATCCGTCCGTTTTCGTAATTTGTTATCGAATCGACTTAAAGCCAGATCGTCACATTGGCCGCTTTTCTCTCTGAGACGGTTACATTTATCGTCTGCAAAGCTATGTCGCGTGCTGCAGTATGCGGAAACACTAAAAGCACCATAGTAGAACACAGAAGAAGCTTCTAAGTTGAAGTAATAGCCAGTAACAAGTAGTACAATTCAAGTTTTAGTTATCGATTATTCACTTTTTAGCCGTCTTTGGTGGCTTGGACATGACCTAGGACCTTATGATTTTGCATGAAAGGAGGACTAGCTGTCGCGTTGCATGGGAGAATGTGAAATGTGTTCATATGTAGTAAAAACCTGAGAAATCCGTCCGTTTTCGTCATTTGTTATCGAATCGACTTTAAGCCATATCGTCACATTGGCCGCTTTTCTCTCTGAGACGGTTACATTTATCGTCTGCAAAGCTATGTCGCGTGCTGCGGTATGCGGAGACACTAAAAGCACCACAGTAGAACACAGAAGAAGCTTCTAAGTTGAAGTAATAGCCAGTAAGAAGTAGTACAATTCAAGTTTTAGTTGTCGATTATTTACTTTTTAGCCGGCTTTGGTTGCTTGGACATGACCTAGGACCTTACGATTTTGCATGAAAGGAGTACTTGTAGCCGCGTTGCACGGGAGAATGTGAATGTGTTCATATGTAGTAAAAACCTGAGAAATCCGTCCGTTTTCGTCATTTGTTATCGAATCGACTTTAAGCCATATCGTCACATTGGCCGCTTTTCTCTCTGAGACGGTTACATTTATCGTCTGCAAAGCTATGTCGCGTGCTGCGGTATGCGGAGACACTAAAAGCACCACAGTAGAACACAGAAGAAGCTTCTAAGTTGAAGTAATAGCCAGTAAGAAGTAGTACAATTCAAGTTTTAGTTGTCGATTATTCACTTTTTAGCCGGCTTTGGTGGCTTGGACATCACCTAGGACGTTAAGATTTTGCAAGAAAGGAGGACTGGCAGCCGCGTTGCATGGGAGAATGTGAAAAGTGTTCATATGTAGTAAAAACCTGAGAAATCCGTCCGTTTTCGTCTTTTGTTATCGAATCGACTTAAAGCCAGATCGTCACATTGGCCGTTCTTCTTTCTGAAACGGTTACATTTATCGTCTGCAAAGCTATGTCGCATGCTGCGGTATGCGGAAACACTAAAAACACCATAGTACAACAAGAAGAAGCTTCTAAGTTGAAGTAATAGCCAGTAAGAAGTAGTACACTTCAAGTTTTAACTATCGATTATTCACTTTTTAGCCGGCTTTGATGGCTTGGACATGACCTAGGACCTTAAGATTTTGCATGAAAGGAGGACTAGCAGCCGCGTTGCACGGGAGAATGTGAAAAGTGTTCATATGTAGTAAAAACCTGAGTAATCCGTCCGTTTTCGTCATTTGTTATCGAATCGACTTAAAGCCAGATCGTCACATTGGCTGCTTTTCTCTCTGAGAGGGTTACATTTATCGTCTGCAAAGCTATGTCGCGTGCTGCGGTATGCGGAGACACTAAAAGCACCATAGTAGAACACAGAAGAAGCTTCTAAGTTGAAGTAATAGCCAGTAAGAAGTAGTTCAATTCTAGTTTTAGTTGTCGATTATTAACTTTTTAGCCGGCTTTGGTGGCTTGGACATGACCTAGGACGTTAATATTTTGCATGAAAGGAGGACTAGTAGCCGCGTTGCACGGGAGAATGTGAAAAGTGTTCATATGTAGTACAAACCTGAGAAATCCGTCCGTTTTCGTCATTTGTTATCGAATCGACTTAAAGCCAGATCGTCACATTGGCCGCTCTTCTCTCTGAAACGGTTACACTTATCGTCTGCAAAGCTATGTCGCGTGCTGCGGTTTGCGGAAACACTAAAAGCACTATAGTACAACAAGAAGAAGCTTCTACGTTGAAGTAATAGCCAGTAAGAAGTAGTACAATTCAAGTTTTAACTATCGATTATTCACTTTTTAGCCGGCTTTGATGGCTTGGACATGACCTGGGACCTTAAGATTTTGCATGAAAGGTGGACTAGCAGCCGCGTTGCACGGGAGGATGTGAAAAGTGTTCATATGTAGTACAAACCTGAGAAATCCGTCCGTTTTCGTCATTTGTTATCGAATCGACTTAAAGCCAGATCGTCACATTGGCTGCTTTTCTCTCTGAGAGGGTTACATTTATCGTCTGCAAAGCTATGTCGCGTGCTGCGGTATGCGGAGACACTAAAAGCACCATAGTAGAACACAGAAGAAGCTTCTAAGTTGAAGTAATAGCCAGTAAGAAGTAGTACAATTCAAGTTTTAGTTGTCGATAATTCACTTTTTAGCCGGCTTTTGTGGCTTGGACATGACCTAGGACCTTAAGATTTGGCATGAAAGGAGGACTAGCAGCCGCGTTGCACGGGAGAATGTGAAAAGTGTTCATATGCAGTAAAAACCTGAGAAATCCGTCCGTTTTCGTCATTTGTTAACGAATCGACTTAAAGCCACATCGTCACATTGGCCGCTCTTCTCTCTGAAACGGTTACATTTATCGTCTGCAAAGCTATGTGCGTGCTGCGGTATGCGGAAACACTAAAAGCACCATAGTAGAACACAGAAGAAGCTTCTAAGTTGAAGAAACAGCCAGTAAGAAGTAGTACAATTCAAGTTTTAGTTGTCGATTATTCACTTTATAGCCGGCTTTGGTGGCTTGGACATGACCTAGGACCTTATGATTTTGCATGAAAGGAGGACTTGCAGCCGCGTTGCACGGGAGAATGTGAAAAGTGTTCATATGTAGAAAAAACCTGAGAAATCCGTCCGTTTTCGTCTTTTGTTATCAAATCGACTTAAAGACAGATCGTCACATTGGCCGCTTTTCTCTCTGAGACGGTTACATTTATCGTCTGCAAAGCTATGTCGCGTGCTGCGGTATGCGGAGACACTAAAAGCACCATAGTAGAACACAGAAGAAGCTTCTAAAATGAAGCAATAGCCAGTAGGAAGTAGTACAATTCAAGTTTGAATGATCTATTATTCACTTTTTAGCCGGCATTGTTGGCTTGGATATGACCTAGGACCTTAAGATTTTGCATGAAAGGAGGACTAGCAGCCGCGTTGCACTGGAGAATGTGAAAAGAGTTCATATGTATTAAAAACCTGAGAAATCCGTCCGTTTTCGTCATTTGTTATCGAATCGACTTAAAGCCAGAACGTCACATTGGCCGCTCTTCTCTCTGAAACGGTTACATTTATCGTCTACAAAGCTATGTTGCGTGCTGCGGTATGCGGAAACACTAAAAGCACCATAGTAGAACACAGAAGAAGCTTCTATGTTGAAGTAATAGCCAGTAAGATGTAGTACAATTGAAGTTTTAGTTGTCGATTATTAACTTTTTAGCCGGCTTTGGTGGCTTGGACATGACCTAGGACCTTAAGATTTTGCATGAAAGGAGGACTAGCAGCCGCGTTGCATGGGAGTATGTAAAAAGTGTTCATATGTAGTAAAAACCTGAGAAATCCGTCCGTTTTCGTCATTTGTTATCGAATTGACTTCAAGCCAGATCGTCACATTGGCCATTCTTCTTTCTCAAACAGTTACATTTATCGTTTGCAAAGCTATGTCGCGTGGTGCAGTATGCGGAAACACTAAAAGCACTATAGTAGAACACAGAATAAGCTTCTAATTTGAAGTAACAGCCAGTAAGAAGTAGTACAATTCAAGTTTTAGTTGTCGATTATTCACTTTTTAGCCGGCTTTGGTGGCTTGGACATCACCTAGGACGTTAAGATTTTGCAAGAAAGGAGGACTGGCAGCCGCGTTGCATGGGAGAATGTGAAAAGTGTTCATATGTAGTAAAAACCTGAGAAATCCGTCCGTTTTCGTCTTTTGTTATCGAATCGAATTAAAGCCAGATCGTCACATTGGCCGTTCTTCTTTCTGAAACGGTTACATTTATCGTCTGCAAAGCTATGTCGCATGCTGCGGTATGCGGAAACACTAAAAGCACCATAGTACAACAAGAAGAAGCTTCTAAGTTGAAGTAATAGCCAGTAAGAAGTAGTACACTTCAAGTTTTAACTATCGATTATTCACTTTTTAGCCGGCTTTGATGGCTTGGACATGACCTAGGACCTTAAGATTTTGCATGAAAGGAGGACTAGCAGCCGCGTTGCACGGGAGAATGTGAAAAGTTTTCATATGTAGTACAAACCTGAGAAATCCGTCCGTTTTCGTCATTTGTTATCGAATCGACTTAAAGCTAGATCGTCACATTGGCTGCTTTTCTCTCTGAGAGGGTTACATTTATCGTCTGCAAAGCTATGTCGCGTGCTGCGGTATGCGGAGACACTAAAAGCACCATAGTAGAACACAGAAGAAGCTTCTAAGTTGAAGTAATAGCCTGTAAGAAGTTGTACAATTCAAGTTTTAGTTGTCGATTATTCACTTTTTAGCCGGCTTTGGTGGCTTGGACATGACCTAGGACCTTAAGATTGTGCATGAAAGGAGGACTAGCAGCCGCGTTGCACGGGAGAATGTGAAAAGTGTTCATATGCAGTAAAAACCTGAGAAATCCGTCCGTTTTCGTCATTTGTTAACGAATCGACTTAAAGCCACATCGTCACATTGGCCGCTCTTCTCTCTGAAACGGTTACATTTATCGTCTGCAAAGCTATGTGCGTGCTGCGGTATGCGGAAACACTAAAAGCACCATAGTAGAACACAGAAGAAGCTTCTAAGTTGAAGAAACAGCCAGTAAGAAGTAGTACAATTCAAGTTTTAGTTGTCGATTATTCACTTTATAGCCGGCTTTGGCGGCTTGGACATGACCTAGGTCCTTAAGATTTTGCATGAAAGGAGGACTTGCAGCCGCGTTGCACGGGAGAATGTGAAAAGTGTTCATATGTAGTAAAAACCTGAGAAATCCGTCCGTTTTCGTCATTTGTTATCGAATCGACTTAAAGACAGATCGTCACATTGGCCGCTTTTCTCTCTGAGACGGTTACATTTATCGTCTGCAAAGCTATGTCGCGTGCTGCGGTATGCGGAAACACTAAAAGCACTATAGTACAACAAGAAGAAGCTTCTAAGTTGAAGTAATAGCCAGTAAGAAGTAGTACAATTCAAGTTTTAGTTGTCGATTATTCACTTTATAGCCGGCTTTGGTGGCTTGGACATGACCTACGACCTTAAGATTTTGCATGAAAGGAGGACTAGCAGCCGCGTTGCACGGGAGAATGTGAAAAGTGTTCATATGCAGTAAAAACCTGAGAAATCCGTCCGTTTTCGTCATTTGTTAACGAATCGACTTAAAGCCACATCGTCACATTGGCCGCTCTTCTCTCTGAAACGGTTACATTTACCGTCTGCAAAGCTATGTGCGTGCTGCGGTATGCGGAAACACTAAAAGCACCATAGTAGAACACAGAAGAAGCTTCTAAGTTGAAGTAATAGCCAGTAAGAAGTTGTACAATTCAAGTTTTAGTTGTCGATTATTCACTTTTTAGCCGGCTTTGGTGGCTTGGACATGACCTAGGACCTTAAGATTTTGCATGAAAGGAGGACTAGCAGCCGCGTTGCACGGGAGAATGTGAAAAGTGTTCATATGCAGTAAAAACCTGAGAAATCCGTCCGTTTTCGTCATTTGTTAACGAATCGACTTAAAGCCACATCGTCACATTGGCCGCTCTTCTCTCTGAGACGGTTACATTTATCGTCTGCAAAGCTATGTGCGTGCTGCGGTATGCGGAAACACTAAAAGCACCATAGTAGAACACAGAAGAAGCTTCTAAGTTGAAGAAACAGCCAGTAAGAAGTAGTACAATTCAAGTTTTAGTTGTCGATTATTCACTTTATAGCCGGCTTTGGCGGCTTGGACATGACCTAGGTCCTTAAGATTTTGCATGAAAGGAGGACTTGCAGCCGCGTTGCACGGGAGAATGTGAAAAGTGTTCATATGTAGTAAAAACCTGAGAAATCCGTCCGTTTTCGTCATTTGTTATCCAATCGACTTAAAGACAGATCGTCACATTGGCCGCTTTTCTCTCTGAGACGGTTACATTTATCGTCTGCAAAGCTATGTCGCGTGCTGCGGTATGCGGAAACACTAAAAGCGCTATAGTACAACAAGAAGAAGCTTCTAAGTTGAAGTAATAGCCAGTAAGAAGTAGTACAATTCAAGTTTTAGTTGTCGATTATTCACTTTATAGCCGGCTTTGGTGGCTTGGACATGACCTAGGACCTTAAGATTTTGCATGAAAGGAGGACTTGCAGCCGCGTTGCACGGGAGAATGTGAAAAGTGTTCATATGCAGTAAAAACCTGAGAAATCCGTCCGTTTTCGTCATTTGTTATCGAATCGACTTAAAGCCTGATCGTCACATTGGCCGCTCTTCTTTCTGAAACGGTTACACTTATCGTCTGCAAAGCTATGTCGCGTGCTGCGGTATGCGGAAACACTAAAAGCACTATAGTACAACAAGAAGAAGCTTCTAAGTTGAAGTAATAGCCAGTAAGAAGTAGTACAATTCAAGTTTTAGTTGTCGATTATTCACTTTTTTGCCGGCTTTGGTGGCTTGGACATCACCTAGGACCTTAAGATTTTGCATGAAAGGAGGACTTGCAGCCGCGTTGCACGGGAGAAAGTGAATAGTGTTCATATGTAGTAAAAACCTGAGAAATCCGTCCGTTTTCGTCTTTTGTTATCGAAGCGACTTAATGCCAGATCGTCACATTAGCCGTTCTTCTTACTGAAACCGTTACATTTATCGTCTGCAAAGCTATGTCGCGTGCTGCGGTATGACGAAACACTAAATGCACCATAGTAGAACACAGAAGAAGCTTCTAAGTTGAAGTAATAACCAGTAGGAAATAGTACAATTCAAGTTTTAGTTGTCCATAATTCATTTTAGCCGACTTTGGTGGCTTGGACATGACCTAGGACCATAAGATTTTGCATGAAAGGAGGACTAGCAGCCGCGTTGCACGGGAGAATGTGAAATGTGTTCATATGTAGTAAAAACCTGAGAAATCCGTACGTCTTCGTCATTTGTTATCGAATCGTCTTAAAACCAGATCGTCACATTGGCCGCTCTTCTCTCTGAAACGGTTACATTTATCGTCTGCAAAGCTATGTCACGTGCTGCGGTATGCGGAAACACTAAAAACACCATAGTACAACAAGAAGAAGCTTCTAAGTTGAAGTAATAGCCAGTAAGAAGTAGTACAATTGAAGTTTTAGTTATCGATTATTTACTTTTTAGCCGGCTTTGATGGCTTGGACATGACCTGGGACCTTAAGATTTTGCATGAAAGGAGGACTAGCAGCCGCGTTGCACGGGAGAATGTGAAAAGTGTTCATATGCAGTAAAAACCTGAGAAATCCGTCCGTTTTCGTCATTTGTTAACGAATCGACTTAAAGCCACATCGTCACATTGGCCGCTCTTCTCTCTGAAACGGTTACATTTACCGTCTGCAAAGCTATGTGCGTGCTGCGGTATGCGGAAACACTAAAAGCACCATAGTAGAACACAGAAGAAGCTTCTAAAATGAAGCAATAGCCAGTAAGAAGTAATACAATTCAAGTTTTAATTATCGATTATTCACTTTTTAGCCGGCTTTGGTGGCTTGGATATGACCTAGGACCTTAAGATTTTGCATGAAAGGAGGACTAGCAGAAGCGTTGCACTGGAGAATGTGAAAAGAGTTCATATGTATTAAAAACCTGAGAAATCCGTCCGTTTTCGTCATTTGTTATCGAATCGACTTAAAGTCAGATCGTCACATTGACGCTCTTCTCTCTGAAACGGTTACACTTATCGTCTGCAAAGCTATGTCGCATGCTGCGGTATGCGGAAACACTAAAAGCACTATAGTACAACAAGAAGAAGCTTCTAAGTTGAAGTAATAGCCAGTAAGAAGTAGTACAATTCAAGTTTTAGTTGTCGATTATTCACTTTATAGCCGGCTTTGGTGGCTTGGACATGACCTAGGTCCTTAAGATTTTGCGTGAAAGGAGGACTTGCAGCCGCGTTGCACGGGAGAATGTGAAAAGTGTTCATATGTAGTAAAAACCTGAGAAATCCGTCCGTTTTCGTCATTTGTTAACGAATCGACTTAAAGCCACATCGTCACATTGGCCGCTCTTCTCTCTGAAACGGTTACATTTACCGTCTGCAAAGCTATGTTGCGTGCTGCGGTATGCGGAAACACTAAAAGCACAATAGTAGAACACAGAAGAAGCTTCTATGTTAAATTAATAGCCAGTAAGAAGTAGTACAATTGAAGTTTTAGTTGTCGATTATTAACCTTTTAGCCGGCTTTGGTGGGTTGGACATGACCTAGGACGTTAATATTTTGCATGAAAGGAGGACTAGCAGCCGCGTTGCACTGGAGAATGTGAAAAGAGTTCATATGTATTAAAAACCTGAGAAATCCGTCCGTTTTCGTCATTTGTTAATGAATCGACTTAAAGCCACATCGTCACATTGGCCGCTCTTCTCTCTGAAACGGTTACATTTATCGTCTGCAAAGCTATGTGCGTGCTGCGGTATGCGGAAACACTAAAAGCACCATAGTAGAACACAGAAGAAGCTTCTAAGTTGAAGAAACAGCCAGTAAGAAGTAGTACAATTCAAGTTTTAGTTGTCGATTATTCACTTTATAGCCGGCTTTGGCGGCTTGGACATGACCTAGGTCCTTAAGATTTTGCATGAAAGGAGGACTTGCAGCCGCGTTGCACGGGAGAATGTGAAAAGTGTTCATATGTAGTAAAAACCTGAGAAATCCGTCCGTGTTCGTCATCTGTTATCGAATCGACTTAAAGACAGATCGTCACATTGGCCGCTTTTCTCTCTGAGACGGTTACATGTATCGTCTGCAAAGCTATGTCGCGTGCTGCGGTATGCGGAGACACTAAAAGCACCATAGTAGAACACAGAAGAAGCTTCTATGTTGAAGTAATAGCCAGTAAGAAGTAGTACAATTGAAGTTTTAGTTGTCGATTATTAACTTTTTAGCCGTCTTTGGTGGCTTGGACATGACCTAGGACGTTAAGATTTTGCATGAAACGAGGACTAGCAGCCGCGTTCCACGGGAGAATGAGAAATGTGTTCATATCTAGTAAAATCCTGAGAAATCCGTATGTTTTCGTCATTTGTTATCGAATCGACTTAAAGCCAGATCGTCACATTGGCCGCTCTTCTCTCTGAGACGGTTACACTTATCGTCTGCAAAGCTATGTCGCGTGCTGCGGTATGCGGAAACACTAAAAGCACTATAGTACAACAAGAAGAAGCTTCTAAGTTGAAGTAATAGCCAGTAAGAAGTAGTACAATTCAAGTTTTAGTTGTCGATTATTCACATTATAGCCGGCATTGGTGGCTTGGACATGACCTAGGACCTTAAGATTTTGCATGAAAGGAGGACTTGCAGCCGCGTTGCATGGGAGAATGTGAAATGTGTTCATATGTAGTAAAAACCTAAGAAATCCGTCCGTTTTCGTCATTTGTTATCCAATCGACTTAAAGACAGATCGTCACATTGGCCGCTTTTCTCTCTGAGACGGTTGGTTACATTTATCGTCTGCAAAGCTATGTCGCGTGCTGCGGTATGCGGAGACACTAAAAGCACCATAGTAGAACACAGAAGAAGCTTCTAAAATGAAGCAATAGCCAGTAAGAAGTAGTACAATTCAAGTTTTAATTATCGATTATTCACTTTTTAGCCGGCTTTGGTGGCTTGGATATGACCTAGGACCTTAAGATTTTGCATGAAAGGAGGACTAGCAGCCGCGTTGCACGGGAGAATGTGAAAAGTGTTCATATGTAGTAAAACCTGAGAAATCCGTCCGTTTTCGTCATTTGTTATCGAATCGACTTAAAGCCAGATCGTCACATTGGCCGCTTTTCTCTCTGAGACGGTTACATTTATCGTCTGCAAAGCTATGTCGCGTGCTGCGGTATGCGGAGACACTAAAAGCACCATAGTAGAACACAGAAAAAGCTTCTAAGTTGAAGCAATAGCCAGTAAGAAGTAGAACAATTCAAGTTTTAGTTGTCGATTATTCAGTTTTTGGCCGGCTTTGGTGGCTTGGACATGAACTAGGACCTTAAAATTTTGCATGAAAGGAGGACTAGCAGCCGCGTTGCACGGGAGAATGTGAAATGTGTTCATATGTAGTAAAATTATGAGAAATCCGTACGTTTTCGTCATTTGTTATCGAATCGACTTAAAGCCAGATCGTCACATTGGCCGCTCTTCTCTCTGAAACGGTTACACTTATCGTCTGCAAAGCTATGTCGCGTGCTGCGGTATGCGGAAACACTAAAAGCACCATAGTACAACAAGAAGAAGCTTCTAAGTTGAAGTAATAGCCAGTAAGAAGTAGTACAATTGAAGTTTTAGTTGTCGATTATTCACTTTTTTGCCGGCTTTGGTGGCTTGGACATAACCTAGGACCTTAAGATTTTGCATGAAAGGAGGACTTGCAGCCGCGTTGCACGGGAGAAAGTGAATAGTGTTCATATGTAGTAAAAACCTGAGAAATCCGTCCGTTTTCGTCTTTTGTTATCGAAGCGACTTAATGCCAGATCGTCACATTGGCCGTTCTTCTTACTGAAACGGTTATATTTATCGTCTGCAAAGCTATGTCGCGTGCTGCGGTATGACGAAACACTAAATGCACCATAGTAGAACACAGAAGAAGCTTCTAAGTTGAAGTAATAACCAGTAGGAAATAGTACAATTCAAGTTTTAGTTGTCCATAATTCACTTTTTAACCGGCTTTGGTGGCTTGGACATGACCTAGGACCATAAGATTTTGCATGAAAGGAGGACTAGCAGCCGCGTTGCACGGGAGAATGTGAAAAGTGTTCATATGTAGTAAAAACCTGAGAAATCCGTCCGTTTTCGTCATTTGTTATCGAATCAACTTAAAGCCACATCGTCACATTGGACGCTCTTCTCTCTGAAACGGTTACACTTATCGTCTGCAAAGCTATGTCGCGTGCTGCGGTATGCGGAAACACTAAAAACACTATAGTACAACAAGAAGAAGCTTCTAAGTTGAAGTAATAGCCAGTAAGAAGTAGTACAATTCAAGTTTTAACTATCGATTATTCACTTTTTAGCCGGCTTTGATGGCTTGGACAAGACCTGGGACCTTAAGATTTTGCATGAAAGGTCGACTAGCAGCCGCGTTGCACGGGAGAATGTGAAAAGTGTTCATATGTAGTACAAACCTGAGAAATCCGTCCGATTATTTCATTTGTTATCGAATCGACTTAAAGCCAGATCGTCACATTGGCTGCTTTTCTCTCTGAGAGGGTTACACTTATCGTCTGCAAAGCTATGTGCGTGCTGCGGTATGCGGAAACACTAAAAGCACCATAGTAGAACACAGAAGAAGCTTCTAAGTTGAAGAAACAGCCAGTAAGAAGTAGTACAATTCAAGTTTTAGTTGTCGATTATTCACTTTATAGCCGCCATTGGTGGCTTGGACATGACCTAGGACCTTAAGATTTTGCATGAAAGGAGGACTTGCAGCCGCGTTGCACGGGAGAATGTGAAATGTGTTCATATGTAGTAAAAACCTGAGAAATCCGTCCGTTTTCGTCATTTGTTATCCAATCGACTTAAAGACAGATCGTCACATTGGCCGCTTTTCTCTCTGAGAGGGTTACATTTATCGTCTGCAAAGCTATGTCGCGTGCTGCGGTATGCGGAGACACTAAAAGCACCATAGTAGAACACAGAAGAAGCTTCTAAAATGAAGCAATAGCCAGTAAGAAGTAGTACAAATCAAGTTTTAATTATCGATTATTCACTTTTTAGCCGGCTTTCGTGGCTTGGATATGACCTAGGACCTTAAGATTTTGCATGAAAGGAGGACTAGCAGCCGCGTTGCACGGGAGAATGTGAAAAGTGTTCATATGTAGTAAAACCTGAGAAATCCGTCCGTTTTCGTCATTTGTTATCGAATCGACTTAAAGCCAGATCGTCACATTGGCCGCTCTTCTCTCTGAAACGGTTACACTTATCGTCTGCAAAGCTATGTCGCGTGCTGCGGTATGCGGAAACACTAAAAGCACCATAGTACAACAAGAAGAAGCTTCTAAGTTGAAGTAATAGCCAGTAAGAAGTAGTACAATTGAAGTTTTAGTTGTCGATTATTCACTTTTTTGCCGGCTTTGGTGGCTTGGACATCACCTAGGACCATAAGACTTTGCATGAAAGGAGGACTAGCAGCCGCGTTGCACGGGAGAATGTGAAATGTGTTCATATGTAGTAAAAACCTGACAAATCCGTAAGTCTTCGTCATCTGTTATCGAATCGACTTAAAACCAGATCGTCACATTGGCCGCTCTACTCTCTGAAACGGTTACATTTATCGTCTGCAAAGCTATGTCGCGTGCTGCGGTATGCGGAAACACTAAAAACACCATAGTACAACAAGAAGAAGCTTCTAAGTTGAAGTAATAGCCAGTAGAAGTAGTACAATTCAAGTTTTAGTTGTCCATAATTCACTTTTTAGCCGGCTTTGGTGGCTTGGACATGACCTAGGACCTTAAGATTTTGCATGAAAGGAGGACTAGCAGCCGCGTTGCACGGGAGAATGTGAAAAGTGTTCATATGTAGTAAAAACCTGAGAAATCCGTCCGTTTTCGTCATTTGTTATCGAATCGACTGAAAGACAGATCGTCACATTGTCCGCTTTTCTCTCTGAGACGGTTACATTTATCGTCTGCAAAGCTATGTCGCGTGCTGCGGTATGAGGAGACACTAAAAGCACCATAGGAGAATACAGAAGAAGCTTCTAAGTTGAAGTAATAGCCAGTAAGAAGTAGTACAATTCAAGTTTTAATTATCGATTATTCACTTTTTAGCCGGCTTAGGTGGCTTGGATATGACCTAGGACCTTAAGATTTTGCATGAGAGGAGGACTTACAGCCGCGTTGCACGGGAGAATGTGAAAAGTGTTCATATGTAGTAAAAACCTGAGAAATCCGTCCGTTTTCGTCATTTGTTATCGAATCGACTTAAAGCCAGACCGTCACATTGTCCGCTTTTCTCTCTGAGACGGTTACATGTATCGTCTGCAAAGCTATGTCGCGTGCTGCGGTATGCGGAGACACTAAAAGCACCATAGTAGAACACAGAAGAAGCTTCTATGTTGAAGTAATAGCCAGTAAGAAGTAGTACAATTGAAGTTTTAGTTGTCGATTATTAACTTTTTAGCCGTCTTTGGTGGCTTGGACATGACCTAGGACGTTAAGATTTTGCATGAAACGAGGACTAGCAGCCGCGTTCCACGGGAGAATGAGAAATGTGTTCATATCTAGTAAAATCCTGAGAAATCCGTATGTTTTCGTCATTTGTTATCGAATCGACTTAAAGCCAGATCGTCACATTGGCCGCTCTTCTCTCTGAGACGGTTACACTTATCGTCTGCAAAGCTATGTCGCGTGCTGCGGTATGCGGAAACACTAAAAGCACTATAGTACAACAAGAAGAAGCTTCTAAGTTGAAGTAATAGCCAGTAAGAAGTAGTACAATTCAAGTTTTAGTTGTCGATTATTCACATTATAGCCGGCATTGGTGGCTTGGACATGACCTAGGACCTTAAGATTTTGCATGAAAGGAGGACTTGCAGCCGCGTTGCATGGGAGAATGTGAAATGTGTTCATATGTAGTAAAAACCTAAGAAATCCGTCCGTTTTCGTCATTTGTTATCCAATCGACTTAAAGACAGATCGTCACATTGGCCGCTTTTCTCTCTGAGACGGTTGGTTACATTTATCGTCTGCAAAGCTATGTCGCGTGCTGCGGTATGCGGAGACACTAAAAGCACCATAGTAGAACACAGAAGAAGCTTCTAAAATGAAGCAATAGCCAGTAAGAAGTAGTACAATTCAAGTTTTAATTATCGATTATTCACTTTTTAGCCGGCTTTGGTGGCTTGGATATGACCTAGGACCTTAAGATTTTGCATGAAAGGAGGACTAGCAGCCGCGTTGCACGGGAGAATGTGAAAAGTGTTCATATGTAGTAAAACCTGAGAAATCCGTCCGTTTTCGTCATTTGTTATCGAATCGACTTAAAGCCAGATCGTCACATTGGCCGCTTTTCTCTCTGAGACGGTTACATTTATCGTCTACAAAGCTATGTCGCGTGCTGCGGTATGCGGAGACACTAAAAGCACCATAGTAGAACACAGAAAAAGCTTCTAAGTTGAAGCAATAGCCAGTAAGAAGTAGAACAATTCAAGTTTTAGTTGTCGATTATTCAGTTTTTGGCCGGCTTTGGTGGCTTGGACATGAACTAGGACCTTAAAATTTTGCATGAAAGGAGGACTAGCAGCCGCGTTGCACGGGAGAATGTGAAATGTGTTCATATGTAGTAAAATTATGAGAAATCCGTACGTTTTCGTCATTTGTTATCGAATCGACTTAAAGCCAGATCGTCACATTGGCCGCTCTTCTCTCTGAAACGGTTACACTTATCGTCTGCAAAGCTATGTCGCGTGCTGCGGTATGCGGAAACACTAAAAGCACCATAGTACAACAAGAAGAAGCTTCTAAGTTGAAGTAATAGCCAGTAAGAAGTAGTACAATTGAAGTTTTAGTTGTCGATTATTCACTTTTTTGCCGGCTTTGGTGGCTTGGACATAACCTAGGACCTTAAGATTTTGCATGAAAGGAGGACTTGCAGCCGCGTTGCACGGGAGAAAGTGAATAGTGTTCATATGTAGTAAAAACCTGAGAAATCCGTCCGTTTTCGTCTTTTGTTATCGAAGCGACTTAATGCCAGATCGTCACATTGGCCGTTCTTCTTACTGAAACGGTTATATTTATCGTCTGCAAAGCTATGTCGCGTGCTGCGGTATGACGAAACACTAAATGCACCATAGTAGAACACAGAAGAAGCTTCTAAGTTGAAGTAATAACCAGTAGGAAATAGTACAATTCAAGTTTTAGTTGTCCATAATTCACTTTTTAACCGGCTTTGGTGGCTTGGACATGACCTAGGACCATAAGATTTTGCATGAAAGGAGGACTAGCAGCCGCGTTGCACGGGAGAATGTGAAAAGTGTTCATATGTAGTAAAAACCTGAGAAATCCGTCCGTTTTCGTCATTTGTTATCGAATCAACTTAAAGCCACATCGTCACATTGGACGCTCTTCTCTCTGAAACGGTTACACTTATCGTCTGCAAAGCTATGTCGCGTGCTGCGGTATGCGGAAACACTAAAAACACTATAGTACAACAAGAAGAAGCTTCTAAGTTGAAGTAATAGCCAGTAAGAAGTAGTACAATTCAAGTTTTAACTATCGATTATTCACTTTTTAGCCGGCTTTGATGGCTTGGACAAGACCTGGGACCTTAAGATTTTGCATGAAAGGTCGACTAGCAGCCGCGTTGCACGGGAGAATGTGAAAAGTGTTCATATGTAGTACAAACCTGAGAAATCCGTCCGATTATTTCATTTGTTATCGAATCGACTTAAAGCCAGATCGTCACATTGGCTGCTTTTCTCTCTGAGAGGGTTACATTTATCGTCTGCAAAGCTATGTCGCGTGCTGCGGTATGCGGAGACACTAAAAGCACCATAGTAGAACACAGAAGAAGCTTCTAAGTTGAAGTAATAGCCAGTAAGAAGTAGTACAATTCAAGTTTTAGTTGTCGATTATTCACTTTTTAGCCGGCTTTGGTGGCTTGGACATGACCTAGGACCTTAAGATTTTGCATGAAAGGAGGACTAGCAGCCGCGTTGCACGGGAGAATGTGAAAAGTGTTCATATGCAGTAAAAACCTGAGAAATCCGTCCGTTTTCGTCATTTGTTAACGAATCGACTTAAAGCCACATCGTCACATTGGCCGCTCTTCTCTCTGAAACGGTTACATTTATCGTCTGCAAAGCTATGTGCGTGCTGCGGTATGCGGAAACACTAAAAGCACCATAGTAGAACACAGAAGAAGCTTCTAAGTTGAAGAAACAGCCAGTAAGAAGTAGTACAATTCAAGTTTTAGTTGTCGATTATTCACTTTATAGCCGCCATTGGTGGCTTGGACATGACCTAGGACCTTAAGATTTTGCATGAAAGGAGGACTTGCAGCCGCGTTGCACGGGAGAATGTGAAATGTGTTCATATGTAGTAAAAACCTGAGAAATCCGTCCGTTTTCGTCATTTGTTATCCAATCGACTTAAAGACAGATCGTCACATTGGCCGCTTTTCTCTCTGAGACGGTTACATTTATCGTCTGCAAAGCTATGTCGCGTGCTGCGGTATGCGGAGACACTAAAAGCACCATAGTAGAACACAGAAGAAGCTTCTAAAATGAAGCAATAGCCAGTAAGAAGTAGTACAAATCAAGTTTTAATTATCGATTATTCACTTTTTAGCCGGCTTTCGTGGCTTGGATATGACCTAGGACCTTAAGATTTTGCATGAAAGGAGGACTAGCAGCCGCGTTGCACGGGAGAATGTGAAAAGTGTTCATATGTAGTAAAACCTGAGAAATCCGTCCGTTTTCGTCATTTGTTATCGAATCGACTTAAAGCCAGATCGTCACATTGGCCGCTCTTCTCTCTGAAACGGTTACACTTATCGTCTGCAAAGCTATGTCGCGTGCTGCGGTATGCGGAAACACTAAAAGCACCATAGTACAACAAGAAGAAGCTTCTAAGTTGAAGTAATAGCCAGTAAGAAGTAGTACAATTGAAGTTTTAGTTGTCGATTATTCACTTTTTTGCCGGCTTTGGTGGCTTGGACATCACCTAGGACCATAAGACTTTGCATGAAAGGAGGACTAGCAGCCGCGTTGCACGGGAGAATGTGAAATGTGTTCATATGTAGTAAAAACCTGACAAATCCGTAAGTCTTCGTCATCTGTTATCGAATCGACTTAAAACCAGATCGTCACATTGGCCGCTCTACTCTCTGAAACGGTTACATTTATCGTCTGCAAAGCTATGTCGCGTGCTGCGGTATGCGGAAACACTAAAAACACCATAGTACAACAAGAAGAAGCTTCTAAGTTGAAGTAATAGCCAGTAGAAGTAGTACAATTCAAGTTTTAGTTGTCCATAATTCACTTTTTAGCCGGCTTTGGTGGCTTGGACATGACCTAGGACCTTAAGATTTTGCATGAAAGGAGGACTAGCAGCCGCGTTGCACGGGAGAATGTGAAAAGTGTTCATATGTAGTAAAAACCTGAGAAATCCGTCCGTTTTCGTCATTTGTTATCGAATCGACTGAAAGACAGATCGTCACATTGTCCGCTTTTCTCTCTGAGACGGTTACATTTATCGTCTGCAAAGCTATGTCGCGTGCTGCGGTATGAGGAGACACTAAAAGCACCATAGGAGAATACAGAAGAAGCTTCTAAGTTGAAGTAATAGCCAGTAAGAAGTAGTACAATTCAAGTTTTAATTATCGATTATTCACTTTTTAGCCGGCTTAGGTGGCTTGGATATGACCTAGGACCTTAAGATTTTGCATGAGAGGAGGACTTACAGCCGCGTTGCACGGGAGAATGTGAAAAGTGTTCATATGGAGTAAAAACCTGAGAAATCCGTCCGTTTTCGTCATTTGTTATCGAATCGACTTAAAGCCAGACCGTCACTATGGCCGCTTCTCTCTCTGAGACGGTTACATTTATCGTCTGCAAAGCTATGTCGCGTGCTGCGGTATGCGGAGACACTAAAAGCACCATAGTTGAACACAGAAAAAGCTTCTAAGTTTAAGTAATAGCCAGTAAATAGTAATACAATTCAAGTGTTAGTTGGCGATTATTCACATTTCAGCCGGCTTTGGTGGCTTGGAAATGACCTAGGACCTTAGGATTTTGCATGAAGGGAGGCCTAGCAGCCGCGTTGCATGGGGGAATGTGAAAAGTGTTCATATGTAGTAAAAACCTTGAGAAATCCGTCCGTTTTCATTATTTGTTATCGAATTGACTTTAAGCTAGATCGTCACATTGGCCACTCTTCTCTCTCAAACGGTTACATTTCTGTTCTGCAAAGCTATGTCGCGTGCTTCGGTATGCCGAAACACTAATAGCACAATAGTAGAACACAGAAGAAGCTTCTAAGTTGAAGAAACAGCCAGTAAGAAGTAGTACAATTCAAGTTTTAGTTGTCGATAATTCACTTTATAGCCGGCTTTGGTGGCTTGGACATGACCTAGGACCTTAGGATTTTGCATGAAAGGAGTACTTGCAGCCGCGTTGTACGGGAGAATGTGAAATGTGTTCATATGTAGTAAAAACCTGAGAAATCCGTCCGTTTTCGTCATTTGTTATCGAATCGACTTAAAGCCAGATCGTCACATTGGCCGCTTTTCTCTCTGAGACGGTTACATTTATCGTCTGCAAAGCTATGTCGCGTGCTGCGGTATGCGGAGAGACTAAAAGCACCATATTAGAACACAGAAGATGCTTCTAAGTTGAAGTAATAGGCAGTAAGAAGTAGTACAATTCAAGTTTTAGTTGTCGATTAATCACTTTTTAGCCGGCTTTGGTGGATTGGACATGACCTAGGACCTTAAGATTTTGCATGAAAGGAAGACTAGCAGCCGCGTTGCACGGGAGAATGTGAAAAGTGTTCATATGTAGTAAAAACGTGAGAAATCCGTCCGTTTTCATCATTTGTTATCGAATCGATTTAAAGCCAGATCGTCATATTGGCCGCTCTTCTCTCTGAAACGGTTACATTTATCGTTTACAAGGCTATGTCGCGTGCTGCGGTATGCGGGAACACTAAAAGCACCATAGTAGAACACAGAAGAAGCTTCTATGTTGAAGTAATAGCCAGTAAGAAGTAGTACAATTCAAGTATTAGTTGTCGATTATTCACTTTCTAGCCGGCTTTGGTGGCTTGGACATGACCTAGGACCTTACGATTTTGCATGAAAGGAGGACCAGCAGCCGCGTTGCATGGGAGAATGTAAAAGTGTTCATATGTAGTAAAAACCTGAGAAATCCGTCCGTTTTCGTAATTTGTTATCGAATCGACTTAAAGCCAGATCGTCACATTGGCCGCTTTTCTCTCTGAGACGGTTACATTTATCGTCTGCAAAGCTATGTCGCGTGCTGCGGTATGCGGAGACACTAAAAGCACCATAGTAGAACACGAAAGAAGCTTCTAAGTTGAAGTAATAGCCAGTAAGATGTAGAACAATTCAAGTTTTAGTTATCGATTATTCACTTTTTAGCCGGCTTTGGGGGCTTAGACATGACCTAGGACCTTAAGATTTTGCATTAAAGGAGGTATAGCAGCCGCGTTGCATGGGAGAATGTGAAAAGTGTTCATATGTAGTAAAAACCTGAGAAATCCGTCCGTTTTCGTCATTTGTTATCGAATCGACTTTAAGCCATATCGTCACATTTGCCGCTTTTCTCTCTGAGAATGTTACATTTATTGTCTGCAAACCTATGTCGCGTGCTGCAGTATGCGGAAACACTAAAAGCACCATAGTAGAACACAGAAGAAGCTTCTAAGTTTAAGTAGTAGCCAGTAAGAAGTAGTATAATTCAAGTTTTAGTTGTCGATTATTCCTTTTTAGCCCGCTTTGGTAGCTTGGACATGACCTAGGACCTTAAGGTTTTGCATGAAAGTAGTACTTGCAGCCGCGTTGCACGGGAGAATGTGAATGTGTTCATATGTAGTAAAAAACTGAGAAATCAGTCCGTTTTCGTCATTTGTTATCGAATCGACTTAAAGCCAGATCGTCACATTGGCCGCTTTTCTCTCTCAGACGGTTACATTTATCGTCTGCAAAGCTATGTCGCGTGCTGCGGTATGCGGAGACACTAAAAGCACCATAGTAGAACACAGAAGAAGCTTCTAATTTGAAGTAATAGCCAGTAAGAAGTAATACAATTCAAGTTTTAGTTGTCGATGATTCACATTTTAGCCGGCTTTGGTGGCTTGGACATGACCTAGGACCTTAAGATTTTGCATATAAGGAAGACTAGCAGCCGCGTTGCACGGGAGAATGTGAAAAGTGTTCATATGTAGTAAAAACCTGAGAAATCCGTCCGTTTTCGTCATTTGTTATCGAATCGACTTAAAGCCAGATTGTCACATTGGCCGCTCTTCTCTCTGAAACGTTTACATTTAACGTCTACAAAAATATGTCGCGTGCTGCGGTATGCGGAAACACTAAAAGCACCATAGTAGAACACAGAAGAAGCTTCTAAGTTGAAGTAATAGCCAGTAAGATGTAGTACAATTGATGTTGTAGTTGTCGATTATTCACTTTTTAGCCGGCTTTGGTGGCTTGGACATGACCTAGGACCTTAGGATTTTGCATGAAAGGAGTACTTGCAGCCGCGTTGTACGGGAGAATGTGAAATGTGTTCATATGTAGTAAAAACCTGAGAAATCCGTCCGTTTTCGTCATTTGTTATCGAATCGACTTAAAGCCAGATCGTCACATTGGCCGCTTTTCTCTCTGAGACGGTTACATTTATCGTCTGCAAAGCTATGTCGCGTGCTGCGGTATGTGGAGAGACTAAAAGCACCATATTAGAACACAGAAGATGCTTCTAAGTTGAAGTAATAGGCAGTAAGAAGTAGTACAATTCAAGTTTTAGTTGTCGATTAATCACTTTTTAGCCGGCTTTCGTGGATTGGACATGACCTAGGACCTTACGATTTTGCATGAAAGGAGGACCAGCAGCCGCGTTGCATGGGAGAATGTAAAAGTGTTCATATGTAGTAAAAACCTGAGAAATCCGTCTGTTTTCGTAATTTGTTATCGAATCTACTTAAAGCCAGAACGTCACATTGGCCGCTTTTCTCTCTGAGACGGTTACATTTATCGTCTGCAAAGCTATGTCGCGTGCTGCGGTATGCGGAGACACTAAAAGCACCATAGTCGAACACAAATGAAGCTTCTAAGTTGAAGTAATAGCCAGTAAGAAGTAGAACAATTCAAGTTTTAGTTATCGATTATTCACTTTTTAGCCGGCTTTGGGGGCTTAGACATGACCTATTACCTTAAGATTTTGCATGAAAGGAGGTATAGCAGCCGCGTTGCATGGGAGAATGTGAAAAGTGTTCATATGTAGTAAAAACCTGAGAAATCCGTCCGTTTCCGTCATTTGTTATCGAATCGACTTAAAGCCAGATCGTCACATTGGCCGCTTTTCTCTCTGAGACGGTTACATTTATCGTCTGCAAAGTTATGTCGCGTGCTGCGGTGTGCGGAGACACTAAAAGCACCACAGTAGAACACAGAAGAAGCTTGTATGTTGAAGTAATAGCCAGTAAGAAGTAGTACAATTCAAGTATTAGTTGTCGATTATTCACTTTCTAGCCGGCTTTCGTGGCTTGGACATGACCTAGGACCTTACGATTTTGCATGAAAGGAGGACCAGCAGCCGCGTTGCATGGGAGAATGTAAAAGTGTTCATATGTAGTAAAAACCTGAGAAATCCGTCCGTTTTCGTAATTTGTTATCGAATCGACTTAAAGTCAGATCGTCACATTGGCCGCTTTTCTCTCTGAAACGTTTACATTTATCGTCTACAAAAATATGTCGCGTGCTGCGGTATGCGGAAACACTAAAAGCACCATAGTAGAACACAGAAGAAGCTCCTAAGTTGAAGTAATAGCCAGTAAGAAGTAGTACAATTCAATTTTAGTTGTCGATTACTCACTTTTTAGCCGTCTTTGGTGGCTTGGACGTGACCTAGGACCTTAAGATTTTGCATGAAAGGAGGACTTGCAGCCGCGTTGCACGGGAGAATGTGAAAAGTGTTCATATGTCGTAAAAACCTGAGAAATCCATCGGTTTTCGTCATTTGTTATCAAATCGACTTAAAGCCAGATCGTCACATTGGCCACTCTTCTCTCTGAAACGGTTACATTTATCGTCTGCAAAGCTATGTCGCGTGCTGCAGTATGCGGAAACACTAAAAGCACCATAGTAGAACACAGAAGAAGCTTCTAAGTTGAAGTAATAGCCAGTAACAAGTAGTACAATTCAAGTTTTAGTTATCGATTATACACTTTTTAGCCGTCTTTGGTGGCTTGGACATGACCTAGGACCTTAAGATTTTGCATGAGAGGAGGACTAGCAGCCGCGTTGCATGGGAGAATGTAAAAGTGTTCATATGTAGTAAAAAACTGAGAAAACAGTCCGTTTTCGTCATTTGTTATCGAATCGACTTAAAGCCAGATCGTCACATTGGCCGCTTTTCTCTCTGAGACGGTTACATTTATCGTCTGCAAAGCTATGTCGCGTGCTGCGGTATGCGGAGACACTAGAAGCACCATAGTAGAACACAGAAGAAGCTTCTAATTTGAAGTAATAGCCAGTAAGAAGTAATACAATTCAAGTTTTAGTTGTCGATGATTCACATTTTAGCCGGCTTTGGTGGCTTGGACATGACCTAGGACCTTAAGATTTTGCATATAAGGAAGACTAGCAGCCGCGTTGCACGGGAGAATGTGAAAAGTGTTCATATGTAGTAAAAACCTGAGAAATCCGTCCGTTTTCGTCATTTGTTATCGAATCGACTTAAAGCCAGATTGTCACATTGGCCGCTCTTCTCTCTGAAACGTTTACATTTATCGTCTACAAAAATATGTCGCGTGCTGCGGTATGCGGAAACACTAAAAGCACCATAGTAGAACACAGAAGATGCTTCTAAGTTGAAGTAATAGGAAGTAAGAAGTAGTACATTTGAAGTTTTAGTTATTGATTATTCACTTTTTTGCCGGCTTTAGTGGCTTGGACATGACCTAGAACCATAAGATTTTGCATGAAAGTAGGACTAGCAGCCACGTTCCACGAAAGAATGTGAAAAGTGTTCATATGTAGTAAAAACCTGAGAAATCCGTCTGTTTTCGTCATTTGTTATCGAATCGACTGAAAGCCAGATCGTCACATTGGCCGCTTTTCTCTCTGAGACGGTTACATTTATCGTCTGCAAAGCTATGTCGCGTGCTGCGGTATGTGGAAACACTAAAAGCACCATAGTAGAACACAGATGAAGCTTCTAAGTTGAAATAATAGCCAGTAAGAAGTAGTACAATACAATTTTAGTTTTCGATTATTCACTTTTTAGCCGTCTTTGGTGGCTTGGACGTGACCTAGGACCTTAAGGTTTTGCATGAAAGGAGGACTTGCAGCCGCGTTGCACGGGAGAATGTTAAAAGTGTTCATATGTAGTAAAAACCTGAGAAATCCTTCGGTTTTCGTCATTTGTTATCAAATCGACTTAAAGCCAGATCGTCACATTGGCCACTCTTCTCTCTGAAACGGTTACATTTATCGTCTGCAAAGCTATGTCGCGTGCTGCAGTATGCGGAAACACTAAAAGCACCATAGTAGAACACAGATGAAGCTTCTAACTTGAAGTAATAGCCAGTAACAGGTAGTACAATTCAAGTTTAGTTATCGATTATTCACTTCTTAGCCGTCTTTGGTGGCTTGGACATGACCTAGGACCTTAAGATTTTGCATGAAAGGAGGACTAGCTGCCGCGTAGCCCGGGGAATGTGAAATGTGTTCATATGTAGTAAAAACCTGAGAAATCCGTCCGTTTTCGTCATTTGTTATCGAATCGACTTAAAGTCAGATCGTCACATTGGCCGCTTTTCTCTCTGAGACGGTTACATTTATCGTCTGCAAAGCTATGTCGCGTGCTGCGGTATGTGGAAACACTAAAAGCACCATAGTAGAACACTGAAGAAGCTTCTAAGTTGAAGTAATAGCCAGTAAGAAGTAGTACAATTCAATTTTAGTTGTCGATTATTCACTTTCTAGCCGGCTTTGGTGGCTTGGACATGCCCTAGGACCATAAGATTTTGCATGAAAGGAGGACTAGCAGCCGCGTTGCACGGGAGTATGTGAAAAGTGTTCATATGTAGTAAAAACCTGAGAAATCCGTCCGTTTGCGTCATTTGTTATCGAATCGACTTTAAGCCATATCGTCACATTGGCCGCTTTTCTCTCTGAGACGGTTACATTTATCGTCTGCAAAGCTATGTCGCGTGCTGCAGCATGCGGAAACACTAAAAGCACCATAGCAGAACACAGAAGAAGCTTCTAAGTTGAAGCAATAGCCAGTAAGAAGTAGTACAATTCAAGTTTTAGTTGTCGATTATTCACTTTTTAGCCGGCTTTGGTGGCTTGGACATCACCTAGGACGTTAAGATTTTGCATGAAAGGAGGACTGGCAGCCGCGTTGCACAGGAGAATGTGAAAAGTGTTCATATGTAGTAAAAACCTGAGAAATCCGTCCCTTGTCGTCATTTGTTATCGAATCGACTTAAAGCCAGATCGTCAAATTGGCCGCTTTTCTCTCTGAGACGGTTACATTTATCGTCTGCAAAGCTATGTCGCGTGCTGCGGTGTGCGGAGACACTAAAAGCACCATAGTAGAACACAGAATAAGCTTCTAAGTTGAAGTAATAGCCAGTAAGAAGTAGTACAATTCAAGTTTTAGTTGTCGATTATTCACTTTTTAGTCGGCTTTGGTGGCTTGTACATGACCTAGGACCTTAAGATTTTGCATGAAAGGAGGACTAGCAGCCGCGTTGCACGGGAGAATGTGAAAAGTGTTCATATGTAGTAAAAACCTGAGAAATCCGTCCGTTTTCGTCATTTGTTATGGAATCGACTTAATGCCAGATCGTCACATTGGCCGCTTTTCTCTCTGAGAAGGTTACATTTATTGTCTGCAAATCTATGTCGCGTGCTGCGGTATACGGAGACACTAAAAGCACCATAGTAGAACACAGAAGAAGCTTCTAAGTTGAAGTAATAGGCAGTAAGAAGTAGTACAATTCAAGTTTTAGTTGTCGAATATTCACTTTTTAGCCGGCTTTGGTGGCTTGGACATGACCTAGGACGTTAAGATTTTGCATGAAACGAGTACTTGCAGCCGCGTTGCACGGGAGAATGTGAAAAGTGTTCATATGTAGTAAAAACCTGAGAAATCCGTCGGTTTTCGTCATTTGTTATCGAATCGACTTAAAGCCAGATCGTCACATTGGACGCTTTTCTCTCTGAGAATGTTACATTTATTGTCTGCAAAGCTATGTCGCGTGCTGCAGTATGCGGAAACACTAAAAGCACCATAGTAGAACACAGAAGAAGCTTCTAAGTTGAAGTAATAGCCAGTAAGAAGTAGTACAATTCAAGTTTTATTTGTCGATTATTTACTTTTTAGCCGGCTTTGGTTGCTTGGACATGACCTAGGACCTTAAGATTTTGCATGAAAGGAGTACTTGCAGCCTCGTTGCACGGGAGAATGTCAATGTGTACATATGTAGTAAAAACCTGAGAAATCCGTCGGTTTTCGTCATTTGTTATCGAATCGACTTAAAGCCAGATCGTCACATTGGCCGCTTTTCTCTCTGAGAATGTTACATTTATTGTCTGCAAAGCTATGTCGCGTGCTGCGGTATGCGGAGACACTATAAGCACCATAGTAGAACACAGAAGAAGCTTCCAATTTTAAGTAATAGCCAGTAAGAAGTAATACAATTCAAGTTTTAGTTGTCGATTATTCACTTTTTAGCCGGCTTTGGTGGCTTGGACATGACCTAGGACCTTAAGATTTTGCATATAAGGAAGACTAGCAGCCGCGTTGCACGGGAGAATGTGAAAAGTGTTCATATGTAGTAAAAACCTGAGAAATCCGTCCGTTTTCGTCATTTGTTATCGAATCAACTTAAAGTCAGATCGCCACATTGGCCGCTTTTCTCTCTGAAACGTTTACATTTATCGTCTGCAAAGCTATGTCACGTGCTGCGGTATGCGGAGACACTAAAAGCACCATAGTAGAACACAGAAGATGCTTCTAAGTTGACGTAATAGGAAGTAAGAAGTAGTACATTTGAAGTTTTAGTTATTGATTATTCACTTTTTAGCCGGCTTTAGTGGCTTGGACATGACCTAGAACCATAAGATTTTGCATGAAACTAGGACTAGCAGCCGCGTTGCACGGGAGAATGTGAAAAGTGTTCATATGTAGTAAAAACCTGAGAAATCCGTCCGTTTTCGTCATTTGTTATCGAATCGACTTAAAGCCAGATCGTCACATTGGCCGCTCTTCTCTCTGAAACGGTTACATTTATCGTCTGCAAAGCTATGTCGCGTACTGCGGTATGCGGAAACACTAAAAGCACCATAGTAGAACACAGAAAAAGCTTCTAAGTTGAAGTAATAGCCAGTAAGAAGTAGTACAATTCAAGTTTTAGTTGTCGATTATTCACTTTTTAGCCGGCTTTGGTGGCTTGGACATGACCTAGGACCATACGATTTTCCATGAAAGGAGGACTTGCAGCCGCGTTCCACGGCAGAATGTGAAAAGTGTTCATATGTAGTAAAAACCTGAGAAATCCGTCCGTTTTCGTCATTTCTTATCGAATCGACTTAAAGCCAGATCGTCACATTGGCCGTTCTTCTCTCTGAAACGGTTTTATTTATCGTCTGCAAAGCTATGTCGCGTGCTGCGGTATGCCGAAACACTAAAAGCACCATAGTATAACATAGAAGAAGCTTCTAAGTTGAAGTAATAACCAGTAAGAAGTAGTACAATTCAAGTTTTAGTTGTCGATTATTCACTTTTTAGCCGGCTTTGGTGGCTTGGACATGAGGTGGAACCCTAAGACTTTGCATGAAAGCAAGACTAGCAGCCGCGTTGCACGGAGAATGTGAAAAGTGTTCATATGTAGTAAAAACCTGAGAATTCCGTCCGTTTTCGTCATTTGTTATCGAATCGATTTAAAGCCAGATCGTCACATTGGCCGCTCTTCTCTCTGAAACAGTTACATTTATCGTCTGCAAAGCTATGTCGCGTGCTGCAGTATGCGGAAACACTAAAAGCACCATAGTAGAACACAGAAGAAGCTTCTAAGTTGAAGTAATAACCAGTAAGAAGTAGTACAATTCAAGTTTTAGTTGTCGATTATTCAATTTTTAGCCGGCTTTGGTGGCTATGACATGACCTAGGACCATAAGATTTTGCATGAAAGGAGGACTAGCAGCCGCGTTGCACGCGAGAATGTGAAAAGTGTTCATATGTAGTAAAAACCTGAGAAATCCGTCCGTTTTCGTCATTTGTTATCGAATCGACTTAAAGCCAGATCGTCACATTGGCCGCTTTTCTCTCTGAGAATGTTACATTTATTGTCTGCAAAGCTATGTCGCGTGCTGCAGTATGCGGAAACACTAAAAGCACCATAGTAGAACACAGAAGAAGCTTCTAAGTTGAAGTAATAGCCAGTAAGAAGTAGTACAATTCAAGTTTTATTTGTCGATTATTTACTTTTTAGCCGGCTTTGGTTGCTTGGACATGACCTAGGACCTTAAGATTTTGCATGAAAGGAGTACTTGCAGCCTCGTTGCACGGGAGAATGTCAATGTGTTCATATGTAGTAAAAACCTGAGAAATCCGTCGGTTTTCGTCATTTGTTATCGAATCGACTTAAAGCCAGATCGTCACATTGGCCGCTTTTCTCTCTGAGAATGTTACATTTATTGTCTGCAAAGCTATGTCGCGTGCTGCGGTATGCGGAGACACTATAAGCACCATAGTAGAACACAGAAGAAGCTTCCAATTTTAAGTAATAGCCAGTAAGAAGTAATACAATTCAAGTTTTAGTTGTCGATTATTCACTTTTTAGCCGGCTTTGGTGGCTTGGACATGACCTAGGACCTTAAGATTTTGCATATAAGGAAGACTAGCAGCCGCGTTGCACGGGAGAATGTGAAAAGTGTTCATATGTAGTAAAAACCTGAGAAATCCGTCCGTTTTCGTCATTTGTTATCGAATCAACTTAAAGTCAGATCGCCACATTGGCCGCTTTTCTCTCTGGAACGTTTACATTTATCGTCTGCAAAGCTATGTCACGTGCTGCGGTATGCGGAGACACTAAAAGCACCATAGTAGAACACAGAAGATGCTTCTAAGTTGACGTAATAGGAAGTAAGAAGTAGTACATTTGAAGTTTTAGTTATTGATTATTCACTTTTTAGCCGGCTTTAGTGGCTTGGACATGACCTAGAACCATAAGATTTTGCATGAAACTAGGACTAGCAGCCACGTTGCACGGGAGAATGTGAAAAGTGTTCATATGTAGTAAAAACCTGAGAAATCCGTCTGTTTTCGTCATTTGTTATCGAATCGACTGAAGGCCAGATCGTCACATTGGCCGCTTTTCTCTCTGAGACGGTTACATTTATCGTCTGCAAAGCTATGTCGCGTGCTGCGGTGTGCGGAGACACTAAAAGCACCATAGTAGAACACAGAAGAAGCTTCTAATTTGAAGTAATAGCTTGTAAGAAGTAGTACAACTCAAGTTTTAGTTGTCGGTTATTCACTTTTTAGCCGGCTTTGGTGGCTTTGACATTAGGTGGAACCTTAAGATTTTGCATGAAAGGAGGACTAGCTTTGGTGGCTTTGACATTAGGTGGAACCTTAAGATTTTGCATGAAAGGAGGACTAGCAGCCGCGTTGCACGCGAGAATGTGAATAGTGTTCATATGTAGTAAAAACCTGAGAAATCCGTCCGTTTTCGTCATTTGTTATCGAATCGACTTAAAGCCAGATCGTCACATTGGCCGCTCTTCTCTCTGAAACGGTTACATTTATCGTCTGCAAAGCTATGTCGCGTACTGCGGTATGCGGAAACACTAAAAGCACCATAGTAGAACACAGAAAAAGCTTCTAAGTTGAAGTAATAGCCAGTAAGAAGTAGTACAATTCAAGTTTTAGTTGTCGATTATTCACTTTTTAGCCGGCTTTGGTGGCTTGGACATGAGGTGGAACCCTAAGACTTTGCATGAAAGCAAGACTAGCAGCCGCGTTGTACGGAGAATGTGAAAAGTGTTCATATGTAGTAAAAACCTGAGAATTCCGTCCGTTTTCGTCATTTGTTATCGAATCGATTTAAAGCCAGATCGTCACATTGGCCGCTCTTCTCTCTGAAACAGTTACATTTATCGTCTGCAAAGCTATGTCGCGTGCTGCAGTATGCGGAAACACTAAAAGCACCATAGTAGAACACAGAAGAAGCTTCTAAGTTGAAGTAATAACCAGTAAGAAGTAGTACAATTCAAGTTTTAGTTGTCGATTATTCAATTTTTAGCCGGCTTTGGTGGCTATGACATGACCTAGGACCATAAGATTTTGCATGAAAGGAGGACTAGCAGCCGCGTTGCACGCGAGAATGTGAAAAGTGTTCATATGTAGTAAAAACCTGAGAAATCCGTCCGTTTTCGTCATTTGTTATCGAATCGACTTAAAGCCAGATCGTCACATTGGCCGCTTTTCTCTGTGAGACGGTTACACTTATCGTCTGCAAAGCTATGTCGCGTGCTGCGGTATGCGGAGACACTAAAAGCACCATAGTAGAACACAGAAGAAGCTTCTAAGTTGAAGCAATAGCCAGTAAGAAGTAATACAATTCAAGTTTTAGTTGTCGATTATTCACATTTTAGCCGTCTTTGGTGACTTGGACATGACCTTTGACCTTAAGATTTTGCCTGAAAGGAGGACTAGCAGCCGCGTTGCACGGGAGAATGTGAAAAGTGTTCATATGTAGTAGGAACCTGAGAAATCCGTCCGTTTACGACATTTGTTATCGAATCGACTTCATGCCAGATCGTCTCATTGGTCGCTCTTCTCACTGAAACGGTTACATTTATAGTCTACAAAGCTATGTCGCGTGCTGCGGTATGCGGAAACACTAAAAGCACCATAGTAGAACACAGAAGAAACTTGTAAGTTGAAGTAATAGCCAGTAAGAAGTAGTAAAATTCAAGTTTTAGTTATTGATTATTCACTTTTTAGCCGGCTTTGGTGGCTTGGACATGAAGTGGAACCTTAAGATTTTGCATGAAAGGAGGACTTGCAGCCGCGTTGCACGGGAGAATGAGAAAAGTGTTCATATGTAGTAAAAACCTGAGAAATCCGTCCGTTTTCGTCATTTGTTATCGAATCGACTTAAAGCCAGATCGTCACATTGGCCGTTCTTCTCTCTGAAACGGTTTTATTTATCGTCTGCAAAGCTATGTCGCGTGCTGCGGTATGCCGAAACACTAAAAGCACCATGGTAGAACACAGAAGAAGCTTCTAAGTTGAAGTAATAGCCAGTAAGAAGTAGTACAATTCAAGTTTTAGCTGTCGATTATTCACTTTTTAGTCGGCTTTGGTGGCTTGGACATGAGGTGGAACCTTAAGATTTTGCATGAAAGGAGGACTAGCAGCCGCGTTGCACGGGAGAATGTGAAAAGTGTTCATATGTAGTAAACACCCGAGAAATCCGTCCGTTTTCGGCATTTGTTATCGAATCGACTTAAAGCCAGATCGCCACATTGGCCGCTTTTCTCTCTGAGACGGTTACATTTATCGTCTGCAAAGCTATGTCGCGTGCTGCGGTATGCGGAGACACTAAAAGCACCATAGTAGAACACGGAAGGAGCTTCTAAGTTGAAGTAATAGCCAGTAAGAAGTTGTAAAATTCAAGTTTTAGTTGTCGATTATTCACTTTTTAGCCGGCTTTGGTGGCTTGGACATGACCTAGGACATTAAGATTTTGCATGAAAGGAGGACTAGTAGCCGCGTTGCACGCGAGAATGTGAAAAGTGTTCATATGTAGTAAAAACCTGAGAAATCCGTCCGTTTTCGTCAGTTGTTATCGAATCGATTTAAAGCCAGATCGTCACATTGGCCGCTCTTCTCTCTGAGACGGTTACGTTTATCGTCTGCAAAGCTATGTCGCGTGCTGCGGCATGCGGAAACTCTAAAAGCACCATAGTAGAACAAAGAAGAAACTTCTATGTTGAAGTAATAGCCAGTAAGAAGTAGTACAATTGAAGATTTAGTTGTCGATTATTCACTTTTCAGCCGGCTTTGGTAGCTTGGACATAACCTAGGACCTTAAGATTTTGCATGAAAGGAGTACTTGCAGCCGCGCTGCACGGGAGAATGTGAAATGTTTTCATATGTAGTAAAGACCTGAGAAATCCGTCCGTTTTCGTCATTTGTTATCGAATCGACTTAAAGCCAGAATGTCACATTGGCCGCTTTTCTCTCTGAAACAGTTACATTATCGTCTGCAAAGCTATGTCACGTGCTGCGGTATGCGGAGACACTAAAAGCACCATAGTAGAACACAGAAGAAGCTTCTATGTCGAAGTAATAGCCAGTAAGAAGTAGTACAATTCAAGTTTTATTTATTGATTATTCACATTTTTTGTCGGCTTTGGTGGCTTGGACATGAAGTGGAACCTTAAGATTTTGCATGAAAGTAGGACTAGCAGCCGCGTTGCACGGGAGAATGTGAAAAGTGTTCATGTGTAGTAAACACATGAGAAATCCGTCCGTTTTCGTCATTTGTTATCGAATCGACTTAAAGCCAGATCGTCATATTGGCCGGTTTTCTCTCTGAGACGGTTACATTTATCGTCTGCAAAGCTATGTCGTGTGCTGCGGTATGCGGAGACACTAAAAGCACCATAGTAGAACACAGATGAAGCTTCTAAGTTGATGCAATAGCCAGTAAGAAGTAGTACAATTCAAGTTTTAGTTGTCGATTATTAACTTTTTAGCCGGCATTGGTTGCTTGGACATGACCTAGGACCTTAAGATTTTGCATGAAAGGAGGACTAGCAGCTGCGTTGCACGGGAGAATGTGAAAAGAGTTCATATGTAGTAAAAACCTGAGAAATCCGTCCGTTTTCGTCATTTGTTAACGAATCGACTTAAAGCCAGATCGTCACATTGGCCGTTCTTCTCTCTGAAACGGTTTTATTTATCGTCTGCAAAGCTATGTCGCGTGCTGCGGTATGCCGAAACACTAAAAGCACCATAGTATAACACAGAGGAAGCTTCTAAGTTGAAGTAATAGCCAGTAAGAAGTAGTACAATTCAAATTTTAGTTGTCGATTATTCACTTTTTAGGCTGCTTCGATGGCTTGGACGTGACCTAGGATCTTAAGATTTTGCATGACAGGAGGACTAGCAGCTGCGTTGCATGGGAGAATGTGAAAAGTGTTCATATGTAGTAAAAACCTGAGAAATCCGTCCGTTTTTGTCATTTGTTGTCGAATCGACTTAAAGCCAGATCGTCACATTGGCCGCTCATCTCTCTGAAACGGTTGTACTTATCGTCTGCAAAGCTATGTCGCGTGCTGCGGTATGCGGAGACACTAAAAGCACCATAGTAGAACACAGAAGAAGCTTCTAAGTTGAAGTAATAGGCAGTAAGAAGTAGTACAATTCAAGTTTTAGTTGTCGAATATTCACTTTTTAGCCGGCTTTGGTGGCTTGGACATGACCTAGGACGTTAAGATTTTGCATGAAACGAGTACTTGCAGCCGCGTTGCACGGGAGAATGTGAAAAGTGTTCATATGTAGTAAAAACCTGAGAAATCCGTCCGTTTTCGTCATTTGTTATCGAATCGACTTAAAGCCAGATCGTCACATTGGCCGCTTTTCTCTCTGAGAATGTTACATTTATTGTCTGCAAAGCTATGTCGCGTGCTGCAGTATGCGGAAACACTAAAAGCACCATAGTAGAACACAGAAGAAGCTTCTAAGTTGAAGTAATAGCCAGTAAGAAGTAGTACAATTCAAGTTTTATTTGTCGATTATTTACTTTTTAGCCGGCTTTGGTTGCTTGGACATGACCTAGGACCTTAAGATTTTGCATGAAAGGAGTACTTGCAGCCTCGTTGCACGGGAGAATGTCAATGTGTTCATATGTAGTAAAAACCTGAGAAATCCGTCGGTTTTCGTCATTTGTTATCGAATCGACTTAAAGCCAGATCGTCACATTGGCCGCTTTTCTCTCTGAGAATGTTACATTTATTGTCTGCAAAGCTATGTCGCGTGCTGCGGTATGCGGAGACACTATAAGCACCATAGTAGAACACAGAAGAAGCTTCCAATTTTAAGTAATAGCCAGTAAGAAGTAATACAATTCAAGTTTTAGTTGTCGATTATTCACTTTTTAGCCGGCTTTGGTGGCTTGGACATGACCTAGGACCTTCAGATTTTGCATATAAGGAAGACTAGCAGCCGCGTTGCACGGGAGAATGTGAAAAGTGTTCATATGTAGTAAAAACCTGAGAAATCCGTCCGTTTTCGTCATTTGTTATCGAATCAACTTAAAGTCAGATCGCCACATTGGCCGCTTTTCTCTCTGAAACGTTTACATTTATCGTCTGCAAAGCTATGTCACGTGCTGCGGTATGCGGAGACACTAAAAGCACCATAGTAGAACACAGAAGATGCTTCTAAGTTGACGTAATAGGAAGTAAGAAGTAGTACATTTGAAGTTTTAGTTATTGATTATTCACTTTTTAGCCGGCTTTAGTGGCTTGGACATGACCTAGAACCATAAGATTTTGCATGAAACTAGGACTAGCAGCCACGTTGCACGGGAGAATGTGAAAAGTGTTCATATGTAGTAAAAACCTGAGAAATCCGTCTGTTTTCGTCATTTGTTATCGAATCGACTGAAGGCCAGATCGTCACATTGGCCGCTTTTCTCTCTGAGACGGTTACATTTATCGTCTGCAAAGCTATGTCGCGTGCTGCGGTGTGCGGAGACACTAAAAGCACCATAGTAGAACACAGAAGAAGCTTCTAATTTGAAGTAATAGCTTGTAAGAAGTAGTACAACTCAAGTTTTAGTTGTCGGTTATTCACTTTTTAGCCGGCTTTGGTGGCTTTGACATTAGGTGGAACCTTAAGATTTTGCATGAAAGGAGGACTAGCTTTGGTGGCTTTGACCTTAGGTGGAACCTTAAGATTTTGCATGAAAGGAGGACTAGCAGCCGCGTTGCACGCGAGAATGTGAACAGTGTTCATATGTAGTAAAAACCTGAGAAATCCGTCCGTTTTCGTCATTTGTTATCGAATCGACTTAAAGCCAGATCGTCACATTGGCCGCTCTTCTCTCTGAAACGGTTACATTTATCGTCTGCAAAGCTATGTCGCGTACTGCGGTATGCGGAAACACTAAAAGCACCATAGTAGAACACAGAAAAAGCTTCTAAGTTGAAGTAATAGCCAGTAAGAAGTAGTACAATTCAAGTTTTAGTTGTCAATTATTCACTTTTTAGACGGCTTTGGTGGCTTGGACATGACCTAGGACCATATGATTTTCCATGAAAGGAGGACTTGCAGCCGCGTTCCACGGCAGAATGTGAAAAGTGTTCATATGTAGTAAAAACCTGAGAGATCCGTCCGTTTTCGTCATTTCTTATCGAATCGACTTAAAGCCAGATCGTCACATTGGCCGTTCTTCTCTCTGAAACGGTTTTATTTATCGTCTGCAAAGCTATGTCGCGTGCTGCGGTATGCCGAAACACTAAAAGCACCATAGTAGAACACAGAAGAAGCTTCTAAGTTGAAGTAATAACCAGTAAGAAGTAGTACAATTCAAGTTTTAGTTGTCGATTATTTACTTTTTAGCCGGCTTTGGTGGCTTGGACATGAGGTGGAACCCTAAGACTTTGCATGAAAGCAAGACTAGCAGCCGCGTTGCACGGAGAATGTGAAAAGTGTTCATATGTAGTAAAAACCTGAGAATTCCGTCCGTTTTCGTCATTTGTTATCGAATCGATTTAAAGCCAGATCGTCACATTGGCCGCTCTTCTCTCTGAAACAGTTACATTTATCGTCTGCAAAGCTATGTCGCGTGCTGCAGTATGCGGAAACACTAAAAGCACCATAGTAGAACACAGAAGAAGCTTCTAAGTTGAAGTAATAACCAGTAAGAAGTAGTACAATTCAAGTTTTAGTTGTCGATTATTCACTTTTTAGCCGGCTTTGGTGGCTATGACATGACCTAGGACCATAAGATTTTGCATGAAAGGAGGACTAGCAGCCGCGTTGCACGCGAGAATGTGAAAAGTGTTCATATGTAGTAAAAACCTGAGAAATCCGTCCGTTTTCGTCATTTGTTATCGAATCGACTTAAAGCCAGATCGTCACATTGGCCGCTTTTCTCTGTGAGACGGTTACATTTATCGTCTGCAAAGCTATGTCGCGTGCTGCGGTATGCGGAGACACTAAAAGCACCATAGTAGAACACAGAAGAAGCTTCTAAGTTGAAGCAATAGCCAGTAAGAAGTAATACAATTCAAGTTTTAGTTGTCGATTATTCACATTTTAGCTGTCTTTGGTGACTTGGACATGACCTTTGACCTTAAGATTTTGCCTGAAAGGAGGACTAGCAGCCGCGTTGCACGGGAGAATGTGAAAAGTGTTCATATGTAGTAGGAACCTGAGAAATCCGTCCGTTTACGACATTTGTTATCGAATCGACTTCATGCCAGATCGTCTCATTGGTCGCTCTTCTCACTGAAACGGTTACATTTATAGTCTACAAAGCTATGTCGCGTGCTGCGGTATGCGGAAACACTAAAAGCACCATAGTAGAACACAGAAGAAACTTGTAAGTTGAAGTAATAGCCAGTAAGAAGTAGTAAAATTCAAGTTTTAGTTATTGATTATTCACTTTTTAGCCGGCTTTGGTGGCTTGGACATGAAGTGGAACCTTAAGATTTTGCATGAAAGGAGGACTTGCAGCCGCGTTGCACGGGAGAATGAGAAAAGTGTTCATATGTAGTAAAAACCTGAGAAATCCGTCCGTTTTCGTCATTTGTTATCGAATCGACTTAAAGCCAGATCGTCACATTGGCCGTTCTTCTCTCTGAAACGGTTTTATTTATCGTCTGCAAAGCTATGTCGCGTGCTGCGGTATGCCGAAACACTAAAAGCACCATGGTAGAACACAGAAGAAGCTTCTAAGTTGAAGTAATAGCCAGTAAGAAGTAGTACAATTCAAGTTTTAGCTGTCGATTATTCACTTTTTAGTCGGCTTTGGTGGCTTGGACATGAGGTGGAACCTTAAGATTTTGCATGAAAGGAGGACTAGCAGCCACGTTGCACGGGAGAATGTGAAAAGTGTTCATATGTAGTAAACACCCGAGAAATCCGTCCGTTTTCGGCATTTGTTATCGAATCGACTTAAAGCCAGATCGCCACATTGGCCGCTTTTCTCTCTGAGACGGTTACATTTATCGTCTGCAAAGCTATGTCGCGTGCTGCGGTATGCGGAGACACTAAAAGCACCATAGTAGAACACAGAAGGAGCTTCTAAGTTGAAGTAATAGCCAGTAAGAAGTTGTAAAATTCAAGTTTTAGTTGTCGATTATTCACTTTTTAGCCGGCTTTGGTGGCTTGGACATGACCTAGGACATTAAGATTTTGCATGAAAGGAGGACTAGTAGCCGCGTTGCACGCGAGAATGTGAAAAGTGTTCATATGTAGTAAAAACCTGAGAAATCCGTCCGTTTTCGTCAGTTGTTATCGAATCGATTTAAAGCCAGATCGTCACATTGGCCGCTCTTCTCTCTGAGACGGTTACGTTTATCGTCTGCAAAGCTATGTCGCGTGCTGCGGCATGCGGAAACTCTAAAAGCACCATAGTAGAACAAAGAAGAAACTTCTATGTTGAAGTAATAGCCAGTAAGAAGTAGTACAATTGAAGATTTAGTTGTCGATTATTCACTTTTCAGCCGGCTTTGGTAGCTTGGACATAACCTAGGACCTTAAGATTTTGCATGAAAGGAGTACTTGCAGCCGCGCTGCACGGGAGAATGTGAAATGTTTTCATATGTAGTAAAGACCTGAGAAATCCGTCCGTTTTCGTCATTTGTTATCGAATCGACTTAAAGCCAGAATGTCACATTGGCCGCTTTTCTCTCTGAAACAGTTACATTATCGTCTGCAAAGCTATGTCACGTGCTGCGGTATGCGGAGACACTAAAAGCACCATAGTAGAACACAGAAGAAGCTTCTATGTCGAAGTAATAGCCAGTAAGAAGTAGTACAATTCAAGTTTTATTTATTGATTATTCACATTTTTTGTCGGCTTTGGTGGCTTGGACATGAAGTGGAACCTTAAGATTTTGCATGAAAGTAGGACTAGCAGCCGCGTTGCACGGGAGAATGTGAAAAGTGTTCATGTGTAGTAAACACATGAGAAATCCGTCCGTTTTCGTCATTTGTTATCGAATCGACTTAAAGCCAGATCGTCATATTGGCCGGTTTTCTCTCTGAGACGGTTACATTTATCGTCTGCAAAGCTATGTCGTGTGCTGCGGTATGCGGAGACACTAAAAGCACCATAGTAGAACACAGATGAAGCTTCTAAGTTGATGCAATAGCCAGTAAGAAGTAGTACAATTCAAGTTTTAGTTGTCGATTATTAACTTTTTAGCCGGCATTGGTTGCTTGGACATGACCTAGGACCTTAAGATTTTGCATGAAAGGAGGACTAGCAGCTGCGTTGCACGGGAGAATGTGAAAAGAGTTCATATGTAGTAAAAACCTGAGAAATCCGTCCGTTTTCGTCATTTGTTAACGAATCGACTTAAAGCCAGATCGTCACATTGGCCGTTCTTCTCTCTGAAACGGTTTTATTTATCGTCTGCAAAGCTATGTCGCGTGCTGCGGTATGCCGAAACACTAAAAGCACCATAGTATAACACAGAGGAAGCTTCTAAGTTGAAGTAATAGCCAGTAAGAAGTAGTACAATTCAAATTTTAGTTGTCGATTATTCACTTTTTAGGCTGCTTCGATGGCTTGGACGTGACCTAGGATCTTAAGATTTTGCATGAAAGGAGGACTAGCAGCTGCGTTGCATGGGAGAATGTGAAAAGTGTTCATATGTAGTAAAAACCTGAGAAATCCGTCCGTTTTTGTCATTTGTTGTCGAATCGACTTAAAGCCAGATCGTCACATTGGCCGCTCATCTCTCTGAAACGGTTGTACTTATCGTCTGCAAAGCTATGTCGCGTGCTGCGGTATGCGGAGACACTAAAAGCACCATAGTAGAACACAGAAGAAGCTTCTAAGTTGAAGTAATAGGCAGTAAGAAGTAGTACAATTCAAGTTTTAGTTGTCGAATATTCACTTTTTAGCCGGCTTTGGTGGCTTGGACATGACCTAGGACGTTAAGATTTTGCATGAAACGAGTACTTGCAGCCGCGTTGCACGGGAGAATGTGAAAAGTGTTCATATGTAGTAAAAACCTGAGAAATCCGTCCGTTTTCGTCATTTGTTATCGAATCGACTTAAAGCCAGATCGTCACATTGGCCGCTTTTCTCTCTGAGAATGTTACATTTATTGTCTGCAAAGCTATGTCGCGTGCTGCAGTATGCGGAAACACTAAAAGCACCATAGTAGAACACAGAAGAAGCTTCTAAGTTGAAGTAATAGCCAGTAAGAAGTAGTACAATTCAAGTTTTATTTGTCGATTATTTACTTTTTAGCCGGCTTTGGTTGCTTGGACATGACCTAGGACCTTAAGATTTTGCATGAAAGGAGTACTTGCAGCCTCGTTGCACGGGAGAATGTCAATGTGTTCATATGTAGTAAAAACCTGAGAAATCCGTCGGTTTTCGTCATTTGTTATCGAATCGACTTAAAGCCAGATCGTCACATTGGCCGCTTTTCTCTCTGAGAATGTTACATTTATTGTCTGCAAAGCTATGTCGCGTGCTGCGGTATGCGGAGACACTATAAGCACCATAGTAGAACACAGAAGAAGCTTCCAATTTTAAGTAATAGCCAGTAAGAAGTAATACAATTCAAGTTTTAGTTGTCGATTATTCACTTTTTAGCCGGCTTTGGTGGCTTGGACATGACCTAGGACCTTCAGATTTTGCATATAAGGAAGACTAGCAGCCGCGTTGCACGGGAGAATGTGAAAAGTGTTCATATGTAGTAAAAACCTGAGAAATCCGTCCGTTTTCGTCATTTGTTATCGAATCAACTTAAAGTCAGATCGCCACATTGGCCGCTTTTCTCTCTGAAACGTTTACATTTATCGTCTGCAAAGCTATGTCACGTGCTGCGGTATGCGGAGACACTAAAAGCACCATAGTAGAACACAGAAGATGCTTCTAAGTTGACGTAATAGGAAGTAAGAAGTAGTACATTTGAAGTTTTAGTTATTGATTATTCACTTTTTAGCCGGCTTTAGTGGCTTGGACATGACCTAGAACCATAAGATTTTGCATGAAACTAGGACTAGCAGCCACGTTGCACGGGAGAATGTGAAAAGTGTTCATATGTAGTAAAAACCTGAGAAATCCGTCTGTTTTCGTCATTTGTTATCGAATCGACTGAAGGCCAGATCGTCACATTGGCCGCTTTTCTCTCTGAGACGGTTACATTTATCGTCTGCAAAGCTATGTCGCGTGCTGCGGTGTGCGGAGACACTAAAAGCACCATAGTAGAACACAGAAGAAGCTTCTAATTTGAAGTAATAGCTTGTAAGAAGTAGTACAACTCAAGTTTTAGTTGTCGGTTATTCACTTTTTAGCCGGCTTTGGTGGCTTTGACATTAGGTGGAACCTTAAGATTTTGCATGAAAGGAGGACTAGCTTTGGTGGCTTTGACCTTAGGTGGAACCTTAAGATTTTGCATGAAAGGAGGACTAGCAGCCGCGTTGCACGCGAGAATGTGAACAGTGTTCATATGTAGTAAAAACCTGAGAAATCCGTCCGTTTTCGTCATTTGTTATCGAATCGACTTAAAGCCAGATCGTCACATTGGCCGCTCTTCTCTCTGAAACGGTTACATTTATCGTCTGCAAAGCTATGTCGCGTACTGCGGTATGCGGAAACACTAAAAGCACCATAGTAGAACACAGAAAAAGCTTCTAAGTTGAAGTAATAGCCAGTAAGAAGTAGTACAATTCAAGTTTTAGTTGTCAATTATTCACTTTTTAGACGGCTTTGGTGGCTTGGACATGACCTAGGACCATATGATTTTCCATGAAAGGAGGACTTGCAGCCGCGTTCCACGGCAGAATGTGAAAAGTGTTCATATGTAGTAAAAACCTGAGAAATCCGTCCGTTTTCGTCATTTCTTATCGAATCGACTTAAAGCCAGATCGTCACATTGGCCGTTCTTCTCTCTGAAACGGTTTTATTTATCGTCTGCAAAGCTATGTCGCGTGCTGCGGTATGCCGAAGCACTAAAAGCACCATAGTAGAACACAGAAGAAGCTTCTAAGTTGAAGTAATAACCAGTAAGAAGTAGTACAATTCAAGTTTTAGTTGTCCATTATTCACTTTTTAGCCGGCTTTGGTGGCTTGGACATGAGGTGGAACCCTAAGACTTTGCATGAAAGCAAGACTAGCAGCCGCGTTGCACGGAGAATGTGAAAAGTGTTCATATGTAGTAAAAACCTGAGAATTCCGTCCGTTTTCGTCATTTGTTATCGAATCGATTTAAAGCCAGATCGTCACATTGGCCGCTCTTCTCTCTGAAACAGTTACATTTATCGTCTGCAAAGCTATGTCGCGTGCTGCAGTATGCGGAAACACTAAAAGCACCATAGTAGAACACAGAAGAAGCTTCTAAGTTGAAGTAATAACCAGTAAGAAGTAGTACAATTCAAGTTTTAGTTGTCGATTATTCAATTTTTAGCCGGCTTTGGTGGCTATGACATGACCTAGGACCATAAGATTTTGCATGAAAGGAGGACTAGCAGCCGCGTTGCACGCGAGAATGTGAAAAGTGTTCATATGTAGTAAAAACCTGAGAAATCCGTCCGTTTTCGTCATTTGTTATCGAATCGACTTAAAGCCAGATCGTCACATTGGCCGCTTTTCTCTGTGAGACGGTTACATTTATCGTCTGCAAAGCTATGTCGCGTGCTGCGGTATGCGGAGACACTAAAAGCACCATAGTAGAACACAGAAGAAGCTTCTAAGTTGAAGCAATAGCCAGTAAGAAGTAATACAATTCAAGTTTTAGTTGTCGATTATTCACATTTTAGCCGTCTTTGGTGACTTGGACATGACCTTTGACCTTAAGATTTTGCCTGAAAGGAGGACTAGCAGCCGCGTTGCACGGGAGAATGTGACAAGTGTTCATATGTAGTAGGAACCTGAGAAATCCGTCCGTTTACGACATTTGTTATCGAATCGACTTCATGCCAGATCGTCTCATTGGTCGCTCTTCTCACTGAAACGGTTACATTTATAGTCTACAAAGCTATGTCGCGTGCTGCGGTATGCGGAAACACTAAAAGCACCATAGTAGAACACAGAAGAAACTTGTAAGTTGAAGTAATAGCCAGTAAGAAGTAGTAAAATTCAAGTTTTAGTTATTGATTATTCACTTTTTAGCCGGCTTTGGTGGCTTGGACATGAAGTGGAACCTTAAGATTTTGCATGAAAGGAGGACTTGCAGCCGCGTTGCACGGGAGAATGAGAAAAGTGTTCATATGTAGTAAAAACCTGAGAAATCCGTCCGTTTTCGTCATTTGTTATCGAATCGACTTAAAGCCAGATCGTCACATTGGCCGTTCTTCTCTCTGAAACGGTTTTATTTATCGTCTGCAAAGCTATGTCGCGTGCTGCGGTATGCCGAAACACTAAAAGCACCATGGTAGAACACAGAAGAAGCTTCTAAGTTGAAGTAATAGCCAGTAAGAAGTAGTACAATTCAAGTTTTAGCTGTCGATTATTCACTTTTTAGTCGGCTTTGGTGGCTTGGACATGAGGTGGAACCTTAAGATTTTGCATGAAAGGAGGACTAGCAGCCACGTTGCACGGGAGAATGTGAAAAGTGTTCATATGTAGTAAACACCCGAGAAATCCGTCCGTTTTCGGCATTTGTTATCGAATCGACTTAAAGCCAGATCGCCACATTGGCCGCTTTTCTCTCTGAGACGGTTACATTTATCGTCTGCAAAGCTATGTCGCGTGCTGCGGTATGCGGAGACACTAAAAGCACCATAGTAGAACACAGAAGGAGCTTCTAAGTTGAAGTAATAGCCAGTAAGAAGTTGTAAAATTCAAGTTTTAGTTGTCGATTATTCACTTTTTAGCCGGCTTTGGTGGCTTGGACATGACCTAGGACATTAAGATTTTGCATGAAAGGAGGACTAGTAGCCGCGTTGCACGCGAGAATGTGAAAAGTGTTCATATGTAGTAAAAACCTGAGAAATCCGTCCGTTTTCGTCAGTTGTTATCGAATCGATTTAAAGCCAGATCGTCACATTGGCCGCTCTTCTCTCTGAGACGGTTACGTTTATCGTCTGCAAAGCTATGTCGCGTGCTGCGGCATGCGGAAACTCTAAAAGCACCATAGTAGAACAAAGAAGAAACTTCTATGTTGAAGTAATAGCCAGTAAGAAGTAGTACAATTGAAGATTTAGTTGTCGATTATTCACTTTTCAGCCGGCTTTGGTAGCTTGGACATAACCTAGGACCTTAAGATTTTGCATGAAAGGAGTACTTGCAGCCGCGCTGCACGGGAGAATGTGAAATGTTTTCATATGTAGTAAAGACCTGAGAAATCCGTCCGTTTTCGTCATTTGTTATCGAATCGACTTAAAGCCAGTATGTCACATTGGCCGCTTTTCTCTCTGAAACAGTTACATTATCGTCTGCAAAGCTATGTCACGTGCTGCGGTATGCGGAGACACTAAAAGCACCATAGTAGAACACAGAAGAAGCTTCTATGTCGAAGTAATAGCCAGTAAGAAGTAGTACAATTCAAGTTTTATTTATTGATTATTCACATTTTTTGTCGGCTTTGGTGGCTTGGACATGAAGTGGAACCTTAAGATTTTGCATGAAAGTAGGACTAGCAGCCGCGTTGCACGGGAGAATGTGAAAAGTGTTCATGTGTAGTAAACACATGAGAAATCCGTCCGTTTTCGTCATTTGTTATCGAATCGACTTAAAGCCAGATCGTCATATTGGCCGGTTTTCTCTCTGAGACGGTTACATTTATCGTCTGCAAAGCTATGTCGTGTGCTGCGGTATGCGGAGACACTAAAAGCACCATAGTAGAACACAGATGAAGCTTCTAAGTTGATGCAATAGCCAGTAAGAAGTAGTACAATTCAAGTTTTAGTTGTCGATTATTAACTTTTTAGCCGGCATTGGTTGCTTGGACATGACCTAGGACCTTAAGATTTTGCATGAAAGGAGGACTAGCAGCTGCGTTGCACGGGAGAATGTGAAAAGAGTTCATATGTAGTAAAAACCTGAGAAATCCGTCCGTTTTCGTCATTTGTTAACGAATCGACTTAAAGCCAGATCGTCAAATTGGCCGTTCTTCTCTCTGAAACGGTTTTATTTATCGTCTGCAAAGCTATGTCGCGTGCTGCGGTATGCCGAAACACTAAAAGCACCATAGTATAACACAGAAGAAGCTTCTAAGTTGAAGTAATAGCCAGTAAGAAGTAGTACAATTCAAATTTTAGTTGTCGATTATTCACTTTTTAGGCTGCTTCGATGGCTTGGACGTGACCTAGGATCTTAAGATTTTGCATGACAGGAGGACTAGCAGCTGCGTTGCATGGGAGAATGTGAAAAGTGTTCATATGTAGTAAAAACCTGAGAAATCCGTCCGTTTTTGTCATTTGTTGTCGAATCGACTTAAAGCCAGATCGTCACATTGGCCGCTCATCCCTCTGAAACGGTTGTACTTATCGTCTGCAAAGCTATGTCGCGTGCTGCGGTATGCGGAGACACTAAAAGCACCATAGTAGAACACAGAAGAAGCTTCTAAGTTGCAGTAATAGCCAGTAAGAAGTAGTACAATTCAAGTTTTAGTTCTCGATTATTCACTTTTTAGCCGTCTTTGGAGGCTTGGACATGACATAGAACCTTAAGCTTTTGCATGAAAGGAGGACTAGCAGCCGCGTTGCATGGGAGAATGTGAAAAGTGTTCATATGTAGTAAAAACCTGAGAAATCCGTCCGTTTTCGTCATTTGTTATCGAATCGACTTAAAGCCAGATCGTCACATTGGCCACTCTTCTCTCTGAAACGGTTACATTTATCGTCTGCAAAGCTAGGTCGCGTACTGCGGTATGCGGAAACACTAAAAGCACCATAGTAGAACACAGAAGAAACTTCTAAGTCGAAGTAATAGCCAGTAAGAAGTAGTGCAATTCAAGTTTTAGTTGTCGATTATTCACTTTTTAGCCGGCTTTGGTGGCTTGGACATGACCTAGGACCTTAAGATTTTGCATGAAAGGATGACTAGCAGCCGCGTTGCACGGGAGAATGTGAAAAGTGTTTATATGTAGTAAAAACCTGAGAAATCCGTCCGATTTCGTCATTTGTTATCGAATCGACTTAATGCCAGATCGTCACATTGGCCGGTTTTCTCTCAGAGACGTTTACATTTATCGTCTGCAAAGCTATGTCGCGTGCTGCGGTATGCGGAGACACTAAAAGCACCATAGTAGAACACAGAAGGAGCTTCTAAGTTGAAGTAATAGCCAGTAAGAAGTTGTAAAATTCAAGTTTTAGTTGTCGATTATTCACTTTTTAGCCGGCTTTGGTGGCTTGGACATGACCTAGGACATTAAGATTTTGCATGAAAGGAGGACTAGTAGCCGCGTTGCACGCGAGAATGTGAAAAGTGTTCATATGTAGTAAAAACCTGAGAAATCCGTCCGTTTTCGTCAGTTGTTATCGAATCGATTTAAAGCCAGATCGTCACATTGGCCGCTCTTCTCTCTGAGACGGTTACGTTTATCGTCTGCAAAGCTATGTCGCGTGCTGCGGCATGCGGAAACTCTAAAAGCACCATAGTAGAACAAAGAAGAAACTTCTATGTTGAAGTAATAGCCAGTAAGAAGTAGTACAATTGAAGATTTAGTTGTCGATTATTCACTTTTCAGCCGGCTTTGGTAGCTTGGACATAACCTAGGACCTTAAGATTTTGCATGAAAGGAGTACTTGCAGCCGCGCTGCACGGGAGAATGTGAAATGTTTTCATATGTAGTAAAGACCTGATAAATCCGTCCGTTTTCGTCATTTGTTATCGAATCGACTTAAAGCCAGAATGTCACATTGGCCGCTTTTCTCTCTGAAACAGTTACATTATCGTCTGCAAAGCTATGTCACGTGCTGCGGTATGCGGAGACACTAAAAGCACCATAGTAGAACACAGAAGAAGCTTCTATGTCGAAGTAATATCCAGTAAGAAGTAGTACAATTCAAGTTTTATTTATTGATTATTCACTTTTTTTGTCGGCTTTGGTGGCTTGGACATGAAGTGGAACCTTAAGATTTGGCATGAAAGTAGGACTAGCAGCCTCGTTGCACGGGAGAAAGTGAAAAGTGTTCATATGTAGTAAAAACCTGAGAAATCCGTCCGTTTTCGTCATTTGTTACCGAATCGATTTAAAGCCAGATCGGCACATTGGCCGCTCTTCTCACTGAAACGGTTGCATTTATCGTCGCAAAGCTATGTCGCGTGCTGCGGTATGCGGAAACACTAAAAGCACCATAGTAGAACACAGAAGAAGCTTCTAAGTTGAAGTAATAGCCAGTAAGAAGTAGTACAATTCAAGTTTTAGTTGTCGATTATTAACTTTTTAGCCGGCATTGGTTGCTTGGACATGACCTAGGACCTTAAGATTTTGCATGAAAGGAGGACTAGCAGCTGCGTTGCACGGGAGAATGTGAAAAGAGTTCATATGTAGTAAAAACCTGAGAAATCCGTCCGTTTTCGTCATTTGTTAACGAATCGACTTAAAGCCAAATCGTCACATTGGCCGTTCTTCTCTCTGAAACGGTTTTATTTATCGTCTGCAAAGCTATGTCGCGTGCTGCGGTATGCCGAAACAGTAAAAGCACCATAGTATAACACAGAAGAAGCTTCTAAGTTGAAGTAATGGCCAGTAAGAAGTAGTACAATTCAAATTTTAGTTGTCGATTATTCACTTTTTAGGCTGCTTCGATGGCTTGGACGTGACCTAGGAACTTAAGATTTTGCATGACAGGAGGACTAGCAGCTGCGTTGCATGGGAGAATGTGAAAAGTGTTCATATGTAGTAAAAACCTGAGAAATCCGTCCGTTTTTGTCATTTGTTGTCGAATCGACTTAAAGCCAGATCGTCACATTGGCCGCTCATCTCTCTGAAACGGTTGTACTTATCGTCTGCAAAGCTATGTCGCGTGCTGCGGTATGCGGAGACACTAAAAGACCATAGTAGAACACAGAAGAAGCTTCTAAGTTGCAGTAATAGCCAGTAAGAAGTAGTACAATTCAAGTTTTAGTTCTCGATTATTCACTTTTTAGCCGTCTTTGGTGGCTTGGACATGACATAGAACCTTAAGCTTTTGCATGAAAGGAGGACTAGCAGCCGCGTTGCATGGGAGAATGTGAAAAGTGTTCATATGTAGTAAAAACCTGAGAAATCCGACCGTTTTCGTCATTTGTTATCGAATCGACTTAAAGCCAGATCGTCACATTGGCCACTCTTCTCTCTGAAACGGTTACATTTATCGTCTGCAAAGCTAGGTCGCGTACTGCGGTATGCGGAAACACTAAAAGCACCATAGTAGAACACAGAAGAAACTTCTAAGTCGAAGTAATAGCCAGTAAGAAGTAGTGCAATTCAAGTTTTAGTTGTCGATTATTCACTTTTTAGCCGGCTTTGGTGGCTTGGACATGACCTAGGACCTTAAGATTTTGCATGAAAGGATGACTAGCAGCCGCGTTGCACGGGTGAATGTGAAAAGTGTTTATATGTAGTAAAAACCTGAGAAATCCGTCCGATTTCGTCATTTGTTATCGAATCGACTTAATGCCAGATCGTCACATTGGCCGCTTTTCTCTCAGAGACGTTTACATTTATCGTCTGCAAAGCTATGTCGCGTGCTGCGGTATGCGGAAACACTAAAAGCAACATAGTAGAACACAGAAGAAGCTTCTAAGTTGAAGTAATAGCCAGTAAGAAGTAATACAATTCAAGTTTTAGTTGTGGATTAAGCACTTTTTAGCCGGCTTTGGTGGCTTGGACATGACCTAGGACCTTAAGATTTTGCATGAAAGGAGGACTAGCAGCCGCGTTGCATGGGAGAATGTGAAAAGTGTTCATATGTAGTAAAAACCTGAGAAATCCGTCCGTTTTCGTCATTTTTTATCTAATCGACTTAAAGCTACATCGTCACATTGGCCGCTCTTCTCTCTGAAACGGTTACATTTATCGTCTGCAAAGCTATGACGCGTGCTGCGGTATGCCGAAACACTAAAAGCACCATAGTAGAACACAAAAGAAGCTTCTAATTTTGAAGTAATAGCCAGTAAGAAGTGGTACAACTCAAGTTTTAGTTGTCGGTTATTCACTTTTTAGCCGGCTTTGGTGGCTTTGACATTAGGTGGAACCTTAAGATTTTGCATGAAAGGAGGACTAGCAGCCGCGTTGCACGGGAGAATGTGAACAGTGTTCATATGTAGAAAAACCTGAGAAATCCGTCCGTTTTCGTCATTTGTTATCGAATCGACTTAAAGCCAGATCGTCACATTGGCCGCTCTTCTCTCTGAAACGGTTACATTTATCGTCTGCAAAGCTATGTCGCGTACTGTGGTATGCGGAAACACTAAAAGCACCATAGTAGAACACAGAAGAAGCTTCTAAGTTGAAGTAATAGCCAGTAAGAAGTAGTACAATTGAAGTTTTAGTTGTCGATTATTCACCTTTTAGCCGGCTTTGGTGGCTTGGACATGACCTAGGACCATACGATTTTCCATGAAAGGAGGACTTGCAGCCGCGTTCCACGGCAAAATGTGAAAAGTGTTCATATGTAGTAAAAACCTGAGAAATCCGTCCGTTTTCGTCAATTGTTATCGAATCGACTTAAAGCCAGATCGTCACATTGGCCGCTTTTCTCTGTGAGACGGTTACATTTATCGTCTGCAAAGCTATGTCGCGTGCTGCGGTATGCGGAGACACTAAAAGCACCATAGTAGAACACAGAAGAAGCTTCTAAGTTGAAGCAATAGCCAGTAAGAAGTAATACAATTCAAGTTTTAGTTGTCGATTATTCACATTTTAGCCGTCTTTGGTGGCTTGGACATGACCTAGGACCTTAAGATTTTGCATGAAAGGAGGACTAGCAGCCGCGTTGCACGGGAGAATGTGAAAAGTGTTCATATGTAGTAAAAACCTGAGAAATCCGTCCGTTTACGACATTTGTTATCGAATCGACTTCATGCCAGATCGTCACATTGGTCGCTCTTCTCTCTGAAACGGTTACATTTATCGTCTACAAAGCTATGTCGCGTGCTGCGGTATGCGGAAACACTAAAAGCACCATAGTAGAACACAGAAGAAACTTGTAAGTTGAAGTAATAGCCAGTAAGAAGTAGTAAAATTCAAGTTTTAGTTATTGATTATTCACTTTTTAGCTGGCTTTGGTGGCTTGGACATGACCTAGGACCTTAAGATTTTGCATGAAAGGAAGACTAGCAGCGGCGTTGCACGGGAGAATGTGAAAAGTGTTCATATGTAGTAAAAACCTGAGAAATCCGTCCGTTTTCGTCATTTGTTATGGAATCGACTTAAAGCCAGATCGTCACATAGGCCGCTTTTCTCTCTGAGACGGTTACATTTATCGTCTGCAAAGCTATGTCGCGTGCTGCGGTATGCGGAAACACGAAAAGCACCATAGTAGGACACAGAAGAAGCTTCTAATTTGAAGTAATAGCCAGTAAGAAGTAGTACAACTCAAGTTTTAGTTGTCGGTTATTCACTTTTTAGCCGGCTTTGGTGGCTTTGACATTAGGTGGAACCTTAAGATTTTGCATGAAAGGAGGACTAGCTTTGGTGGCTTTGACATTAGGTGGAACCTTAAGATTTTGCATGAAAGGAGGACTAGCAGCCGCGTTGCACGCGAGAATGTGAACAGTGTTCATATGTAGTAAAAACCTGAGAAATCCGTCCGTTTTCGTCATTTGTTATCGAATCGACTTAAAGCCAGATCGTCACATTGGCCGCTCTTCTCTCTGAAAGGGTTACATTTATCGTCTGCAAAGCTATGTCGCGTACTGCGGTATGCGGAAACACTAAAAGCACCATAGTAGAACACAGAAAAAGCTTCTAAGTTGAAGTAATAGTCAGTAAGAAGTAGTACAATTGAAGTTTTAGTTGTCGATTATTCACTTTTTAGCCGGCTTTGGTGGCTTGGACATGACCTAGGACCATACGATTTTCCATGAAAGGAGGACTTGCAGCCGCGTTCCACGGCAGAATGTGAAAAGTGTTCATATGTAGTAAAAACCTGAGAAATCCGTCCGTTTTCGTCATTTCTTATCGAATCGACTTAAAGCCAGATCGTCACATTGGCCGTTCTTCTCTCTGAAACGGTTTTATTTATCGTCTGCAAAGCTATGTCGCGTGCTGCGGTATGCCGAAACACTAAAAGCACCATAGTAGAACACAGAAGAAGCTTCTAAGTTGAAGTAATAACCAGTAAGAAGTAGTACAATTCAAGTTTTAGTTGTCGATTATTCAATTTTAAGCCGGCTTTGGTGGCTATGACATGTCCTAGGACCATAAGATTTTGCATGAAAGGAGGACTAGCAGCCGCGTTGCACGCGAGAATGTGAAAAGTGTTCATATGTAGTAAAAACCTGAGAAATCCGTCCGTTTTCGTCATTTGTTATCGAATCGACTTAAAGCCAGATCGTCACATTGGCCGCTTTTCTCTGTGAGACGGTTACATTTATCGTCTGCAAAGCTATGTCGCGTGCTGCGGTATGTGGAGACACTAAAAGCACCATAGTAGAACACAGAAGAAGCTTCTAAGTTGAAGCAATAGCCAGTAAGAAGTAATACAATTCAAGTTTTAGTTGTCGATTATTCACATTTTAGCCGTCTTTGGTGGCTTGGACATGACCTAGGACCTTAAGATTTTGCATGAAAGGAGGACTAGCAGCCGCGTTGCACGGGAGAATGTGAAAAGTGTTCATATGTAGTAAGAACCTGAGAAATCCGTCCGTTTACGACATTTGTTATCGAATCGACTTCATGCCAGATCGTCTCATTGGTCGCTCTTCTCTCTGAAACGGTTACATTTATCGTCTACAAAGCTATGTCGCGTGCTGCGGTATGCGGAAACACTAAAAGCACCATAGTAGAACACAGAAGAAACTTGTAAGTTGAAGTAATAGCCAGTAAGAAGTAGTAAAATTCAAGTTTTAATTATTGATTATTCACTTTTTAGCCGGCTTTGGTGGCTTGGACATGAAGTGGAACCTTAAGATTTTGCATGAAAGGAGGACTTGCAGCCGCGTTGCACGGGAGAATGAGAAAAGTGTTCATATTTGGTAAAAACCTGAGAAATCCGTCCGTTTTCGTCATTTGTTATCGAATCGACTTAAAGCCAGATCGTCACATTGGCCGTTCTTCTCTCTGAAACGGTTTTATTTATCGTCTGCAAAGCTATGTCGCGTGCTGCGGTATGCCGAAACACTAAAAGCACCATAGTAGAACACAGAAGAAGCTTCTAAGTTGAAGTAATAGCCAGTAAGAAGTAGTACAATTCAAGTTTTAGCTGTCGATTATTCACTTTTTAGCCGGCTTTGGTCGCTTGGACATGAGGTAGAACCTTAAGATTTTGCATGAAAGGAGGACTAGCAGCCGCGTTGCACGGGAGAATGTGAAAAGTGTTCATATGTAGTAAACACCTGAGAAATCCGTCCGTGTCCACATTTGTTATCGAATCGACTTAAAGCCAGATCGCCACATTGGCCGCTTTTCTCTCTGAGACGGTTACATTTATCGTCTGCAAAGCTATGTCGCGTGCTGCGGTATGCGGAGACACTAAAAGCACCATAGTAGAACACAGAAGGAGCTTCTAAGTTGAAGTAATAGCCAGTAAGAAGTTGTAAAATTCAAGTTTTAGTTGTCGATTATTCACTTTTTAGCCGGCTTTGGTGGCTTGGACATGACCTAGGACATTAAGATTTTGCATGAAAGGAGGACTAGTAGCCGCGTTGCACGCGAGAATGTGAAAAGTGTTCATATGTAGTAAAAACCTGAGAAATCCGTCCGTTTTCGTCAGTTGTTATCGAATCGATTTAAAGCCAGATCGTCACATTGGCCGCTCTTCTCTCTGAGACGGTTACATTTATCGTCTGCAAAGCTATGTCGCGTGCTGCGGCATGCGGAAACTCTAAATGCACCATAGTAGAACAAAGAAGAAACTTCTATGTTGAAGTAATAGCCAGTAAGAAGTAGTACAATTGAAGATTTAGTTGTCGATTATTCACTTTTTAGCCGGCTTTGGTAGCTTGGACATGACCTAGGACCTTAAGATTTTGCATGAAAGGAGTACTTGCAGCCGCGTTGCACGGGAGAATGTGAAATGTTTTCATATGTAGTAAAGACCTGAGAAATCCGTCAGTTTTCGTCATTTGTTATCGAATCGACTTAAAGCCAGAATGTCACATTGGCCGCTTTTCTCTCTGAAACAGTTACATTATCGTCTGCAAAGCTATGTCACGTGCTGCGGTATGCGGAGACACTAAAAGCACCATAGTAGAACACAGAAGAAGCTTCTATGTCGAAGTAATAGCCAGTAAGAAGTAGTACAATTCAAGTTTTATTTATTGATTATTCACTTTTTTTGCCGGCTTTGGTGGCTTGGACATGAAGTGGAGCCTTAAGATTTTGCATGAAAGTAGGACTAGCAGCCGCGTTGCACGGGAGAATGTGAAAAGTGTTCATGTGTAGTAAACACCTGAGAAATCCGTCCGTTTTCGTCATTTGTTATCGAATCGACTTAAAGCCAGATCGTCACATTGGCCGGTTTTCTCTCTGAGACGGTTACATTTATCGTCTGCAAAGCTATGTTGCGTGCTGCGGTATGCGGAGACACTAAAAGCACCATAGTAGAACACAGATGAAGCTTCTAAGTTGATGCAATAGCCAGTAAGAAGTAGTACAATTCAAGTTTTAGTTGTCGATTATTAACTTTTTAGCCGGCATTGGTTGCTTGGACATGAGCTAGGACCTTAAGATATTGCATGAAAGGAGGACTAGCAGCTGCGTTGCACGGGAGAATGTGAAAAGTGTTCATATGTAGTAAAAACCAGAGAAATCCGTCCGTTTTCGTCATTTGTTAACGAATCGACTTAAAGCCAGATCGTCACATTGGCCGCTCATCTCTCTGAAACGGTTACATTTATCATCTGCAAGGCTATGTCGCGTGTTGCGGTATGCGGAGACATTAAAAGCACCATAGTAGAACACAGAAGAAGCTTCTAAGTTGAAGTAATAGCCAGTAAGAAGTAGTACAATTCAAATTTTAGTTGTCGATTATTCACTTTTTAGCCTGCTTCGATGGCTTGGACGTGACCTAGGAACTTAAGATTTTGCATGAAAGGAGGACTAGCAGCTGCGTTGCACGGGAGAATGTGAAAAGTGTTCATATGTAGTAAAAACCTGAGAAATCCGTCCGTTTTTGTCATTTGTTATCGAATCGACTTAAAGCCAGATCGTCACATTGGCCGCTCATCTCTCTGAAACGGTTGTACTTATCGTCTGCAAAGCTATGTCGCGTGCTGCGGTATGCGGAGACACTAAAAGCACCATAGTAGAACACAGAAGAAGCTTCTAAGTTGCAGTAATAGCCAGTAAGAAGTAATACAATTCAAGTTTTAATTGGCGATTATTCACATTTTAGCCGGCTTTGGTGGCTTGGACATGAGGTGGAACCTTAAGATTTTGCATGAAAGGAGGACTAGCGACGCGTTGCACGGGAGAATGTGGAAAGTGTTCATATGTAGTAAAAAACTAAGAAATCCGTCCATTTTCGTCATTTGTTATCGAATCGACTTAAAGCCAGATCGTCACATTGGCCGCATTATTCTCTGAGACGGTTACATATATCGTCTGCAAAACTATGTCGCGTGCTGCGGTATGCGGAGACACTAAAAGCACCATAGAATACAGAAGAAGCTTCTAAGTTGAAGTAATAGCCAGTAAGATGTAGTACAATTCAAATTTTAGTTATCGATTATTCACTTTTTAGCCTGCTTCGGTGGCTTGGACGTGACCTAGGAACTTAAGATTTTGCATGAAAGGAGGACTAGCAGCCGCGTTGCACGGGAGAATGTAAAAAGAGTTCATATGTCGTAAAAACCTGAGAAATCCGTCGTTTATCGTCATTTGTTATCGAATCGACTTAAAGCCAAATCGTCACATTGGCCGCTTTTCTCTCTGAGACGGTTACATTTATCGTCTGCAAAGCTATGTCGCGTTCTGCGGTATGCCGAAACACTAAAAGCACCATAGTAGGACACAGAAGAAGCTTCTAAGTTGAACTAATAGACAGTAAGATGTAGTACAATGCGAGTTTTAGTTATTGATTATTCACTTTTTAGCCGGATTTGGTGGCTTGGACATGAGGTGGAACCTTAAGATTTTGCATGAAAAGAGGACTAGCAGCTGCGTTGCACGGGAGAATGTGAAAAGTGTTCATATGTAGTAAAAACCTGAGAAATCCGTCCGTTTTCGTCATTTGTTACCGAATCGACTTAAAACCAGATCGCCACATTGGCCGCTTTTCTCTCTGAGACGGTTACATTTATCGTCTGCAAAGCTATGTCGCGTGCTGCGGTATGCGGAGACACTAAAAGCACCATAGTAGAACACAGAAGAAGCTTCTAGGTTGAAATTATAGCCAGTAAGAAGTAGTACAATTCAAGTTTTAGTTATCGATTATTCACTTTTTAGCCGGCTTTGGTGGCTTGGACATGACCTAGGACCTTAAGATTTTGCATGAAAGCAGGACTAGCAGCCGCGTTGCACGGGAGAATGTGAAAAGTGTTCATATGTAGTAAAAACCTGAGAAATCCGTCCGTTTTCGTCATTTGTTATCGAATCGACTTAAAGCCAGATCGTCACATTGGCCGCATTTCTCTCTGAGACGGTTACATTTATCGTCTGCAAAGCTATGTCGCGTGCTGCGGTATGCGGAGACACTAAAAGCACCATAGAACACAGAAGAAGCTTCTAAGTTGAAGTAATAGTCAGTAAGAAGTGGTACAATTCAAATTTTAGTTGTCGATTATTCACGTTTTAGCCTGCTTTGGTGGCTTGGACGTGACCTAGGAACTTAAGATTTTGCATAAAAGGGGGACTAGCAGCCGCGTTGCACGGGAGAATGTAAAAAGAGTTCATATGTCGTAAAAACCTGAGAAATCCGTCGTTTATCGTCATTTGTTATCGAATCGACTTAAAGCCAGATCGTCACATTGGCCGCTTTTCTCTCTGAGACGGTTACATTTATCGTCTGCAAAGCTATGTCGCGTGCTGCGGTATGCGGAAATACTAAATGCACCATAGTAGGACACAGAAGAAACTTCTAAGTTGAAGCAATAGCCAGTAATAAGTAGTACAATTCAAGTTTTAGTTATCGATTATTCACTTTTTAGCCGGCTTTGGTGGCTTGGACATGACCAGGCACCTTAAGATTTTGCATGAAAGGAGGACTAGCAGCCGCGTTGCACGGGAGAATGTGAAAAGTGTTCATATGTAGTAAAAACGTGAGAAATCTGTCGGTTTTCATCATTTGTTATCGAATCGATATAAAGCCAGATCGTCACATTGGCCGCTCTTCTCTCTGAAACGGTTACATTTATCGTCTGCAAAGCTATGTCGCGTGCTGCGGTATGCGGAAACATTAAAAGCACCATAGTAGAACTCAGAAGAAGCTTCTAAGTTGAAGTAATAGCCAGTAAGAAGTAGTACTATTCAAGTTTTAATTATCGATTATTCACTTTTTAGCCGGCTTTGGTGGCTTGGATATGACCTAGGACCTTAAGATTTTGCATGGAAGGAGGACTAGCAGCCGCGTTGCACGGGAGAATGTAAAAAGAGTTCATATGTCGTAAAAACCTGAGAAATCCGTCGTTTATCGTCATTTGTTATCGAATCGACTTAAAGCCAGATCGTCACATTGGCCGCTCATCTCTCTGAAACGGTTGTACTTATCGTCTGCAAAGCTATGTCGCGTGCTGCGGTATGCGGAGACACTAAAAGCACCATAGTAGAACACAGAAGAAGCTTCTAAGTTGCAGTAATAGCCAGTAAGAAGTAATACAATTCAAGTTTTAATTGGCGATTATTCACATTTTAGCCGGCTTTGGTGGCTTGGACATGAGGTGGAACCTTAAGATTTTGCATGAAAGGAGGACTAGCGACGCGTTGCACGGGAGAATGTGGAAAGTGTTCATATGTAGTAAAAAACTAAGAAATCCGTCCGTTTTCGTCATTTGTTATCGAATCGACTTAAAGCCAGATCGTCACATTGGCCGCATTATTCTCTGAGACGGTTACATATATCGTCTGCAAAACTATGTCGCGTGCTGCGGTATGCGGAGACACTAAAAGCACCATAGAATACAGAAGAAGCTTCTAAGTTGAAGTAATAGCCAGTAAGAAGTAGTACAATTCAAATTTTAGTTGTCGATTATTCACTTTTTAGCCTGCTTCGGTGGCTTGGACGTGACCTAGGAACTTAAGATTTTGCATGAAAGGAGGACTAGCAGCCGCGTTGCACGGGAGAATGTAAAAAGAGTTCATATGTCGTAAAAACCTGAGAAATCCGTCGTTTATCGTCATTTGTTATCGAATCGACTTAAAGCCAAATCGTCACATTGGCCGCTTTTCTCTCTGAGACGGTTACATTTATCGTCTGCAAAGCTATGTCGCGTGCTGCGGTATGCCGAAACACTAAAAGCACCATAGTAGGACACAGAAGAAGCTTCTAAGTTGAACTAATAGACAGTAAGATGTAGTACAATGCGAGTTTTAGTTATTGATTATTCACTTTTTAGCCGGATTTGGTGGCTTGGACATGAGGTGGAACCTTAAGATTTTGCATGAAAAGAGGACTAGCAGCTGCGTTGCACGGGAGAATGTGAAAAGTGTTCATATGTAGTAAAAACCTGAGAAATCCGTCCGTTTTCGTCATTTGTTACCGAATCGACTTAAAACCAGATCGCCACATTGGCCGCTTTTCTCTCTGAGACGGTTACATTTATCGTCTGCAAAGCTATGTCGCGTGCTGCGGTATGCGGAGACACTAAAAGCACCATAGTAGAACACAGAAGAAGCTTCTAGGTTGAAATTATAGCCAGTAAGAAGTAGTACAATTCAAGTTTTAGTTATCGATTATTCACTTTTTAGCCGGCTTTGGTGGCTTGGACATGACCTAGGACCTTAAGATTTTGCATGAAAGCAGGACTAGCAGCCGCGTTGCACGGGAGAATGTGAAAAGTGTTCATATGTAGTAAAAACCTGAGAAATCCGTCCGTTTTCGTCATTTGTTCTCGAATCGACTTAAAGCCAGATCGTCACATTGGCCGCATTTCTCTCTGAGACGGTTACATTTATCGTCTGCAAAGCTATGTCGCGTGCTGCGGTATGCGGAGACACTAAAAGCACCATAGAACACAGAAGAAGCTTCTAAGTTGAAGTAATAGTCAGTAAGAAGTGGTACAATTCAAATTTTAGTTGTCGATTATTCACGTTTTAGCCTGCTTTGGTGGCTTGGACGTGACCTAGGAACTTAAGATTTTGCATAAAAGGGGGACTAGCAGCCGCGTTGCACGGGAGAATGTAAAAAGAGTTCATATGTCGTAAAAACCTGAGAAATCCGTCGTTTATCGTCATTTGTTATCGAATCGACTTAAAGCCAGATCGTCACATTGGCCGCTTTTCTCTCTGAGACGGTTACATTTATCGTCTGCAAAGCTATGTCGCGTGCTGCGGTATGCGGAGACACTAAAAGCACCATAGTAGAACACAGATGAAGCTTCTAAGTTGATGCAATAGCCAGTAAGAAGTGCTACAATTCAAGTTTTAGGTATTGATTATTGACTTTTTAGCTGGCTTTGGTGCCTTGGACATGAGCTAGGAGTTTAAGATTCTGCATGAAATCAGGACTAGCAGCCTCGTTGCACGGGAGAAAGTGAAAAGTGTTCATATGTAGTAAAAACCTGAGAAATCCGTCCGTTTTGTCATTTGTTACCGAATCGATTTAAATCCAGATCGTCACATTGGCCGCTCTTCTCTCTGAAACGGTTACATTTATCGTCTGCAAAGCTATGTCGCGTGCTGCGGTATGCGGAAACACTAAAAGCACCATAGTAGAACACAGAAGAAGCTTCTAAGTTGAAGTAATAGCCAGTAAGAAGTAGTACAATTCAAGTTTTAGTTGTCGATTATTAACTTTTTAGCCGGCATTGGTTGCTTCGACATGACCAAGACCTTAAGATTTTGCATGAAAGGAGGACTAGCAGCTGCGTTGCACGGGAGAATGTGAAAAGTGTTCATATGTAGTAAAAACCTGAGAAATCCGTCCGTTTTTGTCATTTGTTATCGAATCGACTTAAAGCCAGATCGTCATATTGGCCGCTTTTCTCTCTTAGACGGTTACATTTATCGTCTGCAAAGCTATGTCGTGTGCTGCGGTATGCGGAGACACTAAAAGCACCATAGTAGAACACAGAAGAAGCTTCTAAGTTGAAGTAATAGACAGTAAGATGTAGTACAATTCAAGTTTTAGTTATTGATTATTCACTTTTTAGCCGGATTTGGTGGCTTGGACATGAGGTGGAACCTTAAGATTTTGCATGAAAGGAGGACTAGCAGCCGCGTTGCACGGGAGAATGTGAAAAGTGTTCATATGTAGAAAAAACCTGAGAAATCCGTCCGTTTTCGTCATTTGTTATCGAATCGACTTTAAGCCAGTTCGTCACATCGGTCGCTCTTCTCTCTGAAACGGTTACATTTATCGTCTGCAAAGCTATGTCGCGTGCTGCGGTATGCGGGAACACTGAAAGCACCATAGTAGAACACGGAAGAAGCTTCTATGTTGAAGTAATTGCCAGTAAGAAGTAGTACAATTCAAGTTTTAGTTGTCGATTATTCACTTTTTAGCCGGCTTTGGTGGCTTTGACATGACCTACGACCTTAAGATTTTGCATGAAAGGAGGACTTGCAGCCGCGTTGCACGGGAGAATGAGAAAAGTGTTCATATGTAGTAAAAACCTGAGAAATCCGTCCGTTTTCGTCATTTGTTATCGAATCGACTTAAAGCCAGATCGTCACATTGGCCGTTCTTCTCTCTGAAACGGTTTTATTTATCTTCTGCAAAGTTATGTCGCGTGCTGCGGTATGCCGAAACACTAAAAGCACCATAGTAGAACACAGAAGAAGCTTCTAAGTTGAAGTAATAGCCAGTAAGAAGTAGTACACTCAAGTTTTAATTGTCGGTTATTCACTTTTTAGCCGGCTTTGGTGGCTTTGACATTAGGTGGAACCTTAAGATTTTGCATGAAAGGAGGACTAGCAGCCGCGTTGCACGCGAGAATGTGAAAAGTGTTCATATGTCGTAAAAACCTGAGAAATCCGTCCGTTTTCGTCATTTGTTATCGAATCGATTTAAAGCCAGATCGTCACATTGGCCGCTCTTCTCTCTGAGACGGTTACATTTATCGTCTGCAAAGCTATGTCGCGTGCTGCGGTATGCGGAAATACTAAAAGCACCATAGTAGGACACAGAAGAAACTTCTAAGTTGAAGCAATAGCCAGTAATAAGTAGTACAATTGAAGATTTAGTTGTCGATTATTCACTTTTTAGCCGGCTTTGGTGGCTTGGACGTGACCTAGGACCTTAAGATTTTGCATGAAAGGAGTACTTGCAGCCGCGTTGCATGGGAGAATGTGAAATGTATTCATATGTAGTAAAGACCTAAGAAATCCGTCCGTTTTCGTCATTTGTTATCGAATCGTCTTAAAGCCAGAATGTCACATTGGCCTCTTTTCTCTCTGAAACAGTTACATTTTTCGTCTGCAAAGCTATGTCACGTGCTGCGGTATGCGGAGACACTAAAAGCACCATAGTAGAACACAGAAGAAGCTTCAAAGTTGAAGTAATAGCCAGTAAACAGTAGTACAATTCAAGTTTTATTTATTGATTATTCACTTTTTATCCGGATTTGGTGGCTTGGACATGAGGTGGAAACTTAAGATTTTGCATGAAAGGAAGACTAGCAGCAGCGTTGCACGGGAGAATGTGAAAAGTGTTCAATTGTAGTAAAAACCTGAGAAATCCGTCCGTTTTCTTCATTTGTTATCGAATCGACTTAAAGCCAGATCGTCACATTGGCCGCTTTTCTCTCTGAGACGGTTACATTTATCGTCTGCAAAGCTATGTCGCGTGCTGCGGTATGCGGAAATACTAAAAGCACCATAGTAGGACACAGAAGAAACTTCGAAGTTGAAGCAATAGCCAGTAATAAGTAGTACAATTCAAGTTTTAGTTATCGATTATTCACTTTTTAGCCGGCTTTGGTGGCTTGGACATGACCAGGCACCTTAAGATTTTGCATGAAAGGAGGACTAGCAGCCTCGTTGCACGGGAGAATGTGAAAAGTGTTCATATGTAGTAAAAACCTGAGAAATCCGTCCATTTTCGTCATTTGTTATCGAATCGACTTAAAGCCAGATCGTCACATTGGCCGCTCTACTCTCTGAAACGGTTACATTTATCGTCTGCAATGGTATTTCGCGTGCTGCGGTATGCGGAAACACTAAAAGCACCATATTAGAACACAGAAGAAGCTTCTAAGTTGAAGAAACAGCCAGTAAGAAGTAGTATAATTCAAGTTTTAGTTGTCGATTATTTACTTTTTAGCCGGCTTTGGTGGCTTGGACATGACCTAGGACCATAAGATTTTGTATGAAAGGAGGACTAGCAGCCGCGTTGCATGGGAGAATGTGAAAAGTGTTCATATGTAGTAAAAACCTGAGAAATCCGTCCGTTTTCGTCATTTGTTATCGAATCGACTTAAAGCCAAATCGTCACATTGGCCGCTTTTCTCTCTGAAACAGTTACATTTATCGTCTGCAAAGCTATGTCACGTGCTGCGGTATGCGGAGACACTAAAAGCACAATAGTAGAACACAGAAGAAGCTTCTAAGTTGAAGTAATAGCCAGTAATAAGTAGTACAATTCAAGTTTTAGTTATTGATTATTCACTTTTTTTGCCGGCTTTGGTGGCTTGGACATGAAGTGGAGCCTTAAGATTTTGCATGAAAGTAGGACTAGCAGCCGCGTTGCACGGGAGAATGTGAAAAGTGTTCATGTGTAGTAAACACCTGAGAAATCCGTCCGTTACCGTCATTTGTTATCGAATCTACTTAAACCCAGATCGTCATATTGGCCGCTTTTCTCTCTGAGACGGTTACATTAATCGTCTGCAAAGCTATGTCGTCTGCAGCGGTATGCGGAGACACTAAAAGCACCATATTAGAACACAGAAAAAGCTTGTAAGTTGAAGTAATAGCCAGTAAGAAGTAGTACATTTCAAGTTTTAGTTGTGGATTAATCACTTTTTAGCCGGCTTTGGTGGCTTGGATATGACCTAGGACCTTAAGATTTTGCATGAAAGGAAGACTAGCAGCCGCGTTGCACGGGAGAATGTGAAAAGTGTTCATATGTAGTAAATACGTGAGAAATCCGTCGGTTCTCATCATTTGTTATCGAATCGATATAAAGCCAGATCGTCACATTGGCCGCTCTTCTCTCTGAAACGGTTACATTTATCGTCTGCAAAGCTATGTCGCGTGCTGCGGTATGCGGAAACACTAAAAGCACCATAGTAGAACTCAGAAGAAGCTTCTAAGTTGAAGTAATAGCCAGTAAGAAATAGTACTATTCAAGTTTTAATTATCGATTATTCACATTTAGCCGGCTTTGGTGGCTTGGATATGACCTAGGACCTTAAGATTTTGCATGAAAGGAGGACTAGCAGCCGCGTTGCATGGGAGAATGTGAAAAGTGTTCATATGGAGTAAAAACCTGAGAAATCCGTCCGTTTTCGTCATTTGTTATCGAATCGATTTAAAGCCAGATCGTCACATTGGCCGCTCTTCTCTCTGAGACGGTTACATTTATCGTCTGCAAAGCTATGTCGCGTGCTGCGGTATGCGGAAACTCTAAAAGCACCATAGTAGAACACAGAAGAAACTTCTATGTTGAAGTAATAGCCAGTAAGAAGTAGTACAATTGAAGATTTAGTTGTCGATTATTCACTTTTTAGCCGGCTTTGGTGGCTTGGACGTGACCTAGGACCTTAAGATTTTGCATGAAAGGAGGACTAGCAGCCGCGTTGCACGGGAGAATGTGAAATGTATTCATATGTAGTAAAGACCTGAGAAATCCGTCCGTTTTCGTCATTTGTTATCGAATCGTCTTAAAGCCAGATCGTCGCATTGGCCTCTTTTCTCTCTGAAACAGTTACATTTTTCGTCTGCAAAGCTACGTCACGTGCTGCGGTATGCGGAGACACTAAAAGCACCATAGTAGAACACAGAAGAAGCTTCAAAGTTGAAGTAATAGCCAGTAAACAGTAGTACAATTCAAGTTTTAGTTATTGATTATTCACTTTTTATCCGGATTTGGTGGCTTGGACATGATGTGGAAACTTAAGATTTTGCATGAAAGGAAGACCAGCAGCAGCGTTGCACGGGAGAATGTGAAAAGTGTTCAATTGTAGTAAAAACCTGAGAAATCCGTCCGTTTTCTTCATTTGTTATCGAATCGACTTAAAGCCAGATCGTCACATTGGCCGCTTTTCTCTCTGAGACGGTTACATTTATCGTCTGCAAAGCTATGTCGCGTGCTGCGGTATGCGGAAATACTAAACGCACCATAGTAGGACACAGAAGAAACTTCTAAGTTGAAGCAATAGCCAGTAATAAGTAGTACAATTCAAGTTTTAGTTATCGATTATTCACTTTTTAGCCGGCTTTGGTGGCTTGGACATGACCAGGCACCTTAAGATTTTGCATGAAAGGAGGACTAGCAGCCGCGTTGCACGGGAGAATGTGAAAAGTGCTCATATGTAGTAAAAACCTGAGAAATCCGTCCATTTTCGTCATTTGTTATCGAATCGACTTAAAGCCAGATCGTCACATTGGCCGCTCTACTCTCTGAAACGGTTACATTTATCGTCTGCAATGGTATGTCGCGTGCTGCAGTATGCGGAAACACTAAAAGCACCATATTAGAACACAGAAGAAGCTTCTAAGTTGAAGAAACAGCCAGTAAGAAGTAGTATAATTCAAGTTTTAGTTGTCGATTATTTACTTTTTAGCCGGCTTTGGTGGCTTGGACATGACCTAGGACCATAAGATTTTGTATGAAAGGAGGACTAGCAGCCGCGTTGCATGGGAGAATGTGAAAAGTGTTCATATGTAGTAAAAACCTGAGAAATCCGTCCGTTTTCGTCATTTGTTATAGAATCGACTTAAAGCCAAATCGTCACATTGGCCGCTTTTCTCTCTGAAACAGTTACATTTATCGTCTGCAAAGCTATGTCACGTGCTGCGGTATGCGGAGACACTAAAAGCACAATAGTAGAACACAGAAGAAGCTTCTAATTTGAAGTAATAGCCAGTAAGAAGTAGTACAATTCAAGTTTTAGTTATTGATTATTCACTTTTTTTGCCGGCTTTGGTGGCTTGGACATGAAGTGGAGCCTTAAGATTTTGCATGAAAGTAGGACTAGCAGCCGCGTTGCACGGGAGAATGTGAAAAGTGTTCATGTGTAGTAAACACCTGAGAAATCCGTCCGTTTTCGTCATTTGTTATCGAATCGACTTAAACCCAGATAGTCATATTGGCCGCTTTTCTCTCTGAGACGGTTACATTAATCGTCTGCAAAGCTATGTCGTCTGCAGCGGTATGCGGAGACACTAAAAGCACCATATTAGAACACAGAAGAAGCTTGTAAGTTGAAGTAATAGCCAGTAAGAAGTAGTACATTTCAAGTTTTAGTTGTGGATTAATCACTTTTTAGCCGGCTTTGGTGGCTTGGACATGACCTAGGACCTTAAGATTTTGCATGAAAGGAAGACTAGCAGCCGCGTTGCACGGGAGAATGTGAAAAGTGTTCATATGTAGTAAATACGTGAGAAATCCGTCGGTTTTCATCATTTGTTATCGAATCGATATAAAGCCAGATCGTCACATAGGCCGCTTTTCTCTCTGAGACGGTTACATTTATCGTCTACAAAGCTATGTCGCATGCTGCGTTATGCGGAGACACTAAAAGCACCATAGTAGAACACAGATGAAGCCTCTAAGTTGATGCAATAGCCAGTAAGAAGTAGTACAATTCAAGTTTTAGGTATTGATTATTGACTTTTTAGCTGGCTTTGGTGCCTTGGACATGAGCTAGGAGTTTAAGATTCTGCATGAAAGGAGGACTAGCAGCCTCGTTGCACGGGAGAAAGTGAAAAGTGTTCATGTGTAGTAAAAACCTGAGAAATCCGTCCGTTTTCGTCATATGTTACCGAATCGATTTAAAGCCAGATCGTCACATTGGCCGCTCTTCTCACTGAAACGGTTACATTTATCGTCTGCAAAGCTATGTCGCGTGCTGCGGTATGCAGAAACACTAAAAGCACCATAGTAGAACACAGAAGAAGCTTCTAAGTTGAAGTAATAGCCAGTAAGAAGTAGTACAATTCAAGTTTTAGTTGTCGATTATTAACTTTTTAGCCGGCATTGGTTGCTTGGACATGACCTAGGACCTTAGGATTTTGCATGAAAGGAGGACTAGCAGCTGCGTTGCACGGGAGAATGTGAAAAGTGTTCATATGTAGTAAAGACCTGAGAAATCCGTCCGTTTTCGTCATTTGTTATCGAATCGACTTAAAGCCAGATCGTCACATTGGCCGCTTTTCTCTCTGGGACGGTTACATTTATCATCTGCAAGGCTATGTCGCGTGTTGCGGTATGCGGAGACATTAAAAGCACCATAGTAGAACACAGAAGAAGCTTCTAAGTTGAAGTAATAGCCAGTAAGAAGTAGTACAATTCAAGTTTTAGTTGTCGATTATTCACTTTTTAGCCGGCTTTGGTGGCTTGGACATGACCTAGGACCTTAAGATTTTGCATGAAAGTAGGACTAGCAGCCGCGTTGCACGGGAGAATGTGAAAAGTGTTCATATGTAGTAAAAACCTGAGAAATCCGTCCGTTTTTGTCATTTGTTATCGAATCGACTTAAAGCCAGATCGTCACATTGGCCGCTCATCTCTCTGAAACGGTTGTACTTATCGTCTGCAAAGCTATGTCGCGTGCTGCGGTATGCGGAGACACTAAAAGCACCATAGTAGAACACAGAAGAAGCTTCTAAGTTGCAGTAATAGCCAGTAAGAAGTACTACAATTCAAGTTTTAATTGTCGATTATTCACATTTTAGCCGGCTTTGGTGGCTTGGACATGAGGTGGAACCTTAAGATTTTGCATGAAAGGAGGACTAGCGACGCGTTGCACGGGAGAATGTGGAAAGTGTTCATATGTAGTAAAAACCTGAGAAATCCGTCCGTTTTCGTCATTTGTTATCGAATCGACTTAAAGCCAGATCGTCACATTGGCCGCATTTCCCTCTGAAATGGTTACATTTATCGTCTGCAAAGCTATGTCGCGTGCTGCGGTATGCGGAGACACTAAAAGCACCATAGAACACAGAAGAAGCTTCTAAGTTGAAGTAATAGCCAGTAAGAAGTAGTACAATTCAAATTTTAGTTGTCGATTATTCACTTTTTAGCCTGCTTCGGTGGCTTGGACGTGACCTAGGAACTTAAGATTTTGCATGAAAGGAGGACTAGCAGCCGCGTTGCACGGGAGAATGTAAAAAGAGTTCATATGTCGTAAAAACCTGAGAAATCCGTCGTTTATCGTCATTTGTTATCGAATCGACATAAAGCCAAATCGTCACATTGGCCGCTTTTCTCTCTGAGACGGTTACATTTATCGTCTGCAAAGCTATGTCGCGTGCTGCGGTATGCCGAAACACTAAAAGCACCATATTAGGACACAGAAGAAGCTTCTAAGTTGAACTAATAGACAGTAAGATGTAGTACAATGCGAGTTTTAGTTATTGATTATTCACTTTTTAGCCGGATTTGGTGGCTTGGACATGAGGTGGAACCTTAAGATTTTGCATGAAAAGAGGACTAGCAGCTGCGTTGCACGGGAGAATGTGAAAAGTGTTCATATGTAGTAAAAACCTGAGAAATCCGTCCGTTTTCGTCATTTGTTACCGAATCGACTTAAAACCAGATCGCCACTTTGGCCGCTTTTCTCTCTGAGACGGTTACATTTATCGTCTGCAAAGCTATGTCGCGTGCTGCGGTATGCGGAGACACTAAAAGCACCATAGTAGAACACAGAAGAAGCTTCTAGGTTGAAATTATAGCCAGTAAGAAGTAGTACAATTCAAGTTTTAGTTATCGATTATTCACTTTTTAGCCGGCTTTGGTGGCTTGGACATGACCTAGGACCTTAAGATTTTGCATAAAAGCAGGACTAGCAGCCGCGTTGAACGGGAGAATGTGAAAAGTGTTCATTTGTAGTAAAAACCTGAGAAATCCGTCCGTTTTCGTCATTTGTTATCGAATCGACTTAAAGCCAGATCGTCATATTGGCCGCTTTTCTCTCTTAGACGGTTACATTTATCGTCTGCAAAGCTATGTCGTGTGCTGTGTATGCGGAGACACTAAAAGCACCATAGTAGAACACAGAAGAAGCTTCTAAGTTGAAGTAATAGACAGTAAGATGTAGTACAATTCAAGTTTTAATTATTGATTATTCACTTTTTAGCCGGATTTGGTGGCTTGGACATAAGGTGGAACCTTAAGATTTTGCATGAAAGGAGGACTAGCAGCCGCGTTGCACGGTAGAATGTGAAAAGTGTTCATATGTAGTAAAAACCTGAGAAATCTGTCCGTTTTCGTCATTTGTTATCGAATCGACTTAAAGCCAGATCGTCACATTGGCCGCATCTCTCTCTGAGACGGTTACATTTATCGTCTGCAAAGCTATGTCGCGTGCTGCGGTATGCGGAGACACTAAAAGCACCATAGAATACAGATGAAGCTTCTAAGTTGAAGCAATAGCCAGTAAGAAGTAGTACAATTCAAATTTTAGTTGTCGATTATTCACTTTTTAGCCTGCTTCGGTGGCTTGGACGTGATTTAGGAACTTAAGATTTTGCATGAAAGGAGGACTAGCAGCCGCGTTGCACGGGAGAATGTAAAAAGAGTTCATATGTCGTAAAAACCTGAGAAATCCGTCGTTTATCGTCATTTGTTATCGAATCGACTTAAAGCCAGATCGTCACATTGGCCGCTTTTCTCTCTGAGAGGGTTACATTTATCGTCTGCAAAGCTATGTCGCGTGCTGCGGTATGCGGAGACACTAAAAGCACCATAGTAGAACACAGAAGAAGCTTCTACGTTGAAGTAATAGCCATTAAGAAGTAGTACAATTCAAGTTTTAGTTGTCGATTATTCACTTTTTAGCCGACTTTTGTGGCTTGGACATGACCTAGGACCGTAAGATTTTGCATAAAAGGAGGACTAGCAGCCGCGTTGCATGGGAGAATGTGAAAAGTGTTCATTTGTAGTAAAAACCTGAGAAATCCGTCCGTTTTCGTCATTTGTTATCGAATCGACTTAAAGCCAGATCGTCATATTGGCCGCTTTTCTCTCTGAGACGGTTACATTTATCGTCTGCAAAGCTATGTCGCGTGCTGCAGTATGCGAAACACTAAAAGCACCATAGTAGAACTCAGAAGAAGCTTCTAAGTTGAAGTAATAGCCAGTAAGAAGTAGTACTATTCAAGTTTTAATTATCGATTATTCACTTTTTAGCCGGCTTTGGTGGCTTGGATATGACCTAGGACCTTAAGATTTTGCATGAAAGGAGGACTAGCAGCCGCGTTGCATGGGAGAATGTGAAAAGTGTTCATATGGAGTAAAAACCTGAGAAATCCGTCCGTTTTCGTCATTTGTTATCGAATCGACTTAAAGCCAGATCGTCACATAGGCCGCTTTTCTCTCTGAGACGGTTACATTTATCGTCTACAAAGCTATGTCGCATGCTGCGGTATGCGGAGACACTAAAAGCACCATAGTAGAACACAGATGAAGCCTCTAAGTTGATGCAATAGCCAGTAAGAGGTAGTACAATTCAAGTTTTAGGTATTGATTATTGACTTTTTAGCTGGCTTTGGTGCCTTGGACATGAGCTAGGAGTTTAAGATTCTGCATGAAAGGAGGACTAGCAGCCTCGTTGCACGGGAGAAAGTGAAAAGTGTTCATGTGTAGTAAAAACCTGAGAAATCCGTCCGTTTTCGTCATATGTTACCGAATCGATTTAAAGCCAGATCGTCACATTGGCCGCTCTTCTCACTGAAACGGTTACATTTATCGTCTGCAAAGCTATGTCGCGTGCTGCGGTATGCAGAAACACTAAAAGCACCATAGTAGAACACAGAAGAAGCTTCTAAGTTGAAGTAATAGCCAGTAAGAAGTAGTACAATTCAAGTTTTAGTTGTCGATTATTCACTTTTTAGCCGGCTTTGGTGGCTTGGACATGACCTAGGACCTTAAGATTTTGCATGAAAGTAGGACTAGCAGCCGCTTTGCACGGGAGAATGTGAAAAGTGTTCATATGTAGTAAAAACCTGAGAAATCCGTCCGTTTTTGTCATTTGTTATCGAATCGACTTAAAGCCAGATCGTCACATTGGCCGCTCATCTCTCTGAAACGGTTGTACTTATCGTCTGCAAAGCTATGTCGCGTGCTGCGGTATGCGGAGACACTAAAAGCACCATAGTAGAACACAGAAGAAGCTTCTAAGTTGCAGTAATAGCCAGTAAGAAGTACTACAATTCAAGTTTTAATTGTCGATTATTCACATTTTAGCCGGCTTTGGTGGCTTGGACATGAGGTGGAACCTTAAGATTTTGCATGAAAGGAGGACTAGCGACGCGTTGCACGGGAGAATGTGGAAAGTGTTCATATGTAGTAAAAACCTGAGAAATCCGTCCGTTTTCGTCATTTGTTATCGAATCGACTTAAAGCCAGATCGTCACATTGGCCGCATTTCTCTCTGAAATGGTTACATTTATCGTCTGCAAAACTATGTCGCGTGCTGCGGTATGCGGAGACACTAAAAGCACCATAGAATACAGAATAAGCTTCTAAGTTGAAGTAATAGCCAGTAAGAAGTAGTACAATTCTAATTTTAGTTGTCGATTATTCACTTTTTAGCCTGCTTCGGTGGCTTGGACGTGACCTAGGAACTTAAGATTTTGCATGAAAGGAGGACTAGCAGCCGCGTTGCACGGGAGAATGTAAAAAGAGTTCATATGTCGTAAAAACCTGAGAAATCCGTGCGTTTTCGTCATTTGATATCGAATCGACTTAAAGCCAGATCGTCACATTGGCCGCATTTCTCTCTGAGACGGATACATTTATCGTCTGCAAAGCTATGTCGCGTGCTGCGGTATGCGGAGACACTAAAAGCACCATGGAACACAGAAGAAGCTTCTAAGTTGAAGTAATAGTCAGTAAGTAGTACAATTCAAATTTTAGTTGTCGATTATTCACGTTTTAGCCTGCTTCGGTGGCTTGGACGTGACCTAGGAACTTAAGATTTTGCATAAAAGGAGGACTAGCAGCCGCGTTGCACGGGAGAATGTAAAAAGAGTTCATATGTCGTAAAAACCTGAGAAATCCGTCGTTTATCGTCATTTGTTATCGAATCAACTTAAATCCAGATCGTCACATTGGCCGCCTTTCTCTCTGAGACGGTTACATTTATCGTCTGCAAAGCTATGTCGCGTGCTGCGGTATGCGGAGACACAAAAAGCACCATAGCAGAACACAGAAGAAGCTTCTAAGTTGAAGTAATAGCCATTAAGAAGTAAAACAATTCAAGTTTTAGTTGTCGATTATTCACTTTTTAGCCGGCTGTGGTGGCTTGGACATGACCTAGGACCTTAAGATTTTGCATAAAAGCAGGACTAGCAGCCGCGTTGAACGGGAGAATGTGAAAAGTGTTCATTTGTAGTAAAAACCTGAGAAATCCGTCCGTTTTCGTCATTTGTTATCGAATCGACTTAAAGCCAGATCGTCATATTGGCCGCTTTTCTCTCTTAGACGGTTACATTTATCGTCTGCAAAGCTATGTCGTGTGCTGCGGTATGCGGAGACACTAAAAGCACCATAGTAGAACACAGAAGAAGCTTCTAAGTTGAAGTAATAGACAGTAAGATGTAGTACAATTCAAGTTTTAATTATTGATTATTCACTTTTTAGCCGGATTTGGTGGCTTGGACATAAGGTGGAACCTTAAGATTTTGCATGAAAGGAGGACTAGCAGCCGCGTTGCACGGTAGAATGTGAAAAGTGTTCATATGTAGTAAAAACATGAGAAATCTGTCCTTTTCGTCATTTGTTATCGAATCGACTTAAAGCCAGATCGTCACATTGGCCGCATCTCTCTCTGAGACGGTTACATTTATCGTCTGCAAAGCTATGTCGCGTGCTGCGGTATGCGGAGACACTAAAAGCACCATAGAATACAGATGAAGCTTCTAAGTTGAAGCAATAGCCAGTAAGATGTAGTACAATTCAAATTTTAGTTGTCGATTATTCACTTTTTAGCCTGCTTCGGTGGCTTGGACGTGATTTAGGAACTTAAGATTTTGCATGAAAGGAGGACTAGCAGCCGCGTTGCACGGGAGAATGTAAAAAGAGTTCATATGTCGTAAAAACCTGAGAAATCCGTCGTTTATCGTCATTTGTTATCGAATCGACTTAAAGCCAGGTCGTCACATTGGCCGCTTTTCTCTCTGAGAGGGTTACATTTATCGTCTGCAAAGCTATGTCGCGTGCTGCGGTATGCGGAGACACTAAAAGCACCATAGTAGAACACAGAAGAAGCTTCTACGTTGAAGTAATAGCCATTAAGAAGTAGTACAATTCAAGTTTTAGTTGTCGATTATTCACTTTTTAGCCGACTTTTGTGGCTTGGACATGACCTAGGACCGTAAGATTTTGCATAAAAGGAGGACTAGCAGCCGCGTTGCATGGGAGAATGTGAAAAGTGTTCATTTGTAGTAAAAACCTGAGAAATCCGTCCGTTTTCGTCATGTGTTATCGAATCGACTTAAAGCCAGATCGTCATATTGGCCGCTTTTCTCTCTGAGACGGTTACATTTATCGTCTGCAAAGCTATGTCGCGTGCTGCAGTATGCGAAACACTAAAAGCACCATAGTAGAACTCAGAAGAAGCTTCTAAGTTGAAGTAATAGCCAGTAAGAAGTAGTACAATTCAAATTTTAGTTGTCGATTATTCACTTTTTAGCCTGCTTCGGTGGCTTGGACGTGACCTAGGAACTTAAGATTTTGCATGAAAGGAGGACTAGCAGCCGCGTTGCACGGGAGAATGTAAAAAGAGTTCATATGTCGTAAAAACCTGAGAAATCCGTCTTTTTTTGTCATTTGTTATCGAATCGACTTAATGCCAGATCGTCACATTGGCCGCTTTTCTCTCTGAGACGGTTACATTTATCGTCTGCAAAGCTATGTCGCGTGCTGCGGTATGCGAAGACACTAAAAGCACCATAGTAGAACTCAGAAGAAGCTTCTAAGCTGAAGTAATAGCCAGTAAGAAGTAGTACAATTCAAGTTTTAATTATCGATTATTCACTTTTTAGCCGGCTTTGGTGGCTTGGACATGACCTAGGACCTTACGATTTTGCATAAAAGGAGGACTAGCAGCCGCGTTGCATGGGAAAATGAGAAAAGTGTTCATTTGTAGTAAAAACCTGAGATATCCGTCCGTTTTCGTCATTTGTTATCGAATCGACTTAAAGCCAGATCGTCAAATTGGCCGCTCATCTCTCTGAAACGGTTGTACTTATCGTCTGCAAAGCTATGTCGCGTGCTGCGGTATGCGGAGACACTAAGAGCACCATAGTAGAACACAGAAGAAGCTTCTAAGTTGCAGTAATAGCCAGTAAGAAGTACTACAATTCAAGTTTTAATTGTCGATTATTCACATTTTAGCCGGCTTTGGTGGCTTGGACATGAGGTGGAACCTTAAGATTTTGCATGAAAGGAGGACTAGCGACGCGTTGCACGGGAGAATGTGAAAAGTGTTCATATGTAGTAAAAACCTGAGAAATCCGCCCGTTTTCGTCATTTGTTATCGAATCGACTTAAAGCCAGATCGTCACATTGGCCGCATTTCTCTCTGAGACGGTTACATTTATCGTCTGCAAAAGTATGTCGCGTGCTGCGGTATGCGGAGACACTAAAAGCACCATAGAAATCAGAAGAAGCTTCTAAGTTGAAGTAATAGCCAGTAAGAAGTAGTACAATTCAAATTTTAGTTGTCGATTATTCACTTTTTAGCCTGCTTCGGTGGCTTGGACGTGACCTAGGAACTTAAGATTTTGCATGAAAGGAGGACTAGCAGCCGCGTTGCACGGGAGAATGTAAAAAGAGTTCATATGTCGTAAAAACCTGAGAAATCCGTCGTTTATCGTCATTTGTTATCGAATCGACTTAAAGCCAGATCGTCACATTGGCCGCTTTTCTCTCTGAGACGGTTACATTTATCGTCTGCAAAGCTATGTCGCGTGCTGCGGTATGCCGAGACACTAAAAGCACCATAGTAGAACACAGAAGAAGCTTCTACGTTGAAGTAATAGCCATTAAGAAGTAGTACAATTCAAGTTTTAGTTATCGATTATTCACTTTTTAGCCGACTTTGGTGGCTTGGACGTGACCTAGGACATTAAGATTTTGCACGAAAGGAGGACTAGCAGCCGCGTTGCACGGGAGAATGTGAAAAGTGTTCATATGTAGTAAAAACCTGAGAAATCCGCACGTTTTCGTCATTTGTTATCGAATCGACTTATAGCCAGATAGTCACATTGGCCTCTTTTCTCTCTGAGACGGTTACATTTATCGTCTGCAAAGCTATGTCGCGTGCTGCGGTATGCGGAGACACTAAAAGCACCATAGTAGAACACAGAAGAAACTTCTAAGTTGAAGTAATAGCCAGTAAGAAGTACTACAATTCAAGTTCTAGTTGTCGATTATTCACTTTTTAGCCCTCTTTGGTGGCTTGGACATGACCTAGGACCTTAAGATGTTGCATGAAAGGAGGACTAGCAGCCGCGTTGCACGGGATAATGTGAAAAGTGTTCATATGTAGTAAAAACCTGACAAATCCGTCCGTTTTCATCATTTGTTATCGAATCGACTTAAAGCCAGATCGTCATATTGGCCGCTTTTCTCTCTTAGACGGTTACATTTATCGTCTGCAAAGCTATGTCGCGTGCTGCGGTATGCGGAGACACTAAAAGCACCATAGTAGAACACAGAAGAAGCTTCAAAGTTGAAGTAATAGCCAGTAAACAGTAGTACAATTCAAGTTTTAGTTATTGATTATTCACTTTTTAGCCGGATTTGGTGGCATGGACATGAGGTGGAGCCTTAAGATTTTGCATGAAAGGATGACTAGCAGCCGCGTTGCACGGGAGAATGTGAAAAGTGTTCATATGTAGTAAAAACCTGAGAAATCCGTTCGTTTTCGTCATTTGTTATCGAATCGACTTAAAGCCAGATCGTCACATTGGCCGCATTTCTCTCTGAGACGGTTACATTTATCGTCTGCAAAACTATGTTTCGTGCTGCGGAATGCGGAGACACTAAAGCACCATAGAATACAGAAGAAGCTTCTAAGTTGAAGTAATAGCCAGTAAGAAGTATTACAATTCAAATTTTAGTTGTCGATTATTCACTTTCTAGCCTGCTTCGGTGGCTTGGACGTGACCTAGGAACTTAAGATTTTGCATGAAAGGAGGACTAGCAGCCGCGTTGCACGGGAGAATGTAAAAAGTCTTCATATGTCGTAAAAACCTGAGAAATTCGTCGTTTATCGTCATTTGTTATCGAATCGACTTAAAGCCAGATCGTCACATTGGCCGCTTTTCTCTCTTAGACGGTTACATTTATCGTCTGCAAAGCAATGTCGCGTGCTGCGGTATGCGGAGACACTAAAAGCACCATAGTAGAACACAGAAGAAGCTTCTAAGTTGAAGCAATAGCCATTAAGAAGTAGTACAATTCAAGTTTTAGTTGTCGATTATTCACTTTTTAGCCGGCTTTGGTGGCTTGGACATGACCTAGGACCTTAAGATTTTCCATAAAAGGAGGACTAGCTGCCGCGTTGCATGGGAGAATGTGAAAAGTGTTCATTTGTAGTAAAAACCTGAGAAATCCGCCGTTTTCGTCATTTGTTATCGAATCGACTTATAGCCAGATCGTCACATTGGCCTCTTTTCTCTCTGAATCGGTTACATTTATCGTCTGCAAAGCTATGTCGCGTACTGCGGTTTGCGGAGACACTAAAAGCACCATAGTAGAACACAGAAGAAACTTCTAAGTTGAAGTGATAGCCAACAAGAAGTAGTACAATTCAAGTTTTAGTTGTCGATTATTCACTTTTTAGCCGGCTTTGGTGGCTTGGACATGACCTAGGACCTTAAGATTTTGCATGAAATTACGACTAGCAGCCGCGTTGCACGGGATAATGTGAAAAGTGTTCATATGTAGTAAAAACCTGAGAAATCCGTTCGTTTTCGTCATTTGTTATCGAATCGACTTAAAGCCAGATCGTCACATTGGCCGCATTTCTCTCTGAGACGGTTACATTTATCGTCTGCAAAACTATGTTTCGTGCTGCGGTATGCGGAGACACTAAAAGCACCATAGAACACAGAAGAAGCTTCTAAGTTGAAGTAATAGTCAGTAAGTAGTACAATTCAAATTTTAGTTGTCGATTATTCACGTTTTAGCCTGCTTCGGTGGCTTGGACGTGACCTAGGAACTTAAGATTTTGCATAAAAGGAGGACTAGAAGCCGCGTTGCACGGGAGAATGTAAAAAGAGTTCATATGTCGTAAAAACCTGAGAAATCCGTCGTTTATCGTCATTTGTTATCGAATCGACTTATAGCCAGATCGTCACATTGGCCTCTTTTCTCTCTGAAACGGTTACATTTATCGTCTGCAAAGCTATGTCGCGTACTGCGGTATGCGGAGACACTAAAAGCACCATTGTAGAACACAGAAGAAACTTCTAAGTTGAAGTGATAGCCAACAAGAAGTAGTACAATTCAAGTTTTAGTTGTCGATTATTCACTTTTTAGCCGGCTTTGGTGGCTTGGACATGACCTAGGACCTTAAGATTTTGCATGAAAGGAGGACTAGCAGCCGCGTTGCACGGGAGAATGTGAAAAGTGTTCATATGTAGTAAAAACCTGAGAAATCCGTCCGTTTTCGTCATTTGTTATCTAATCGTCTTAAAGCCAGATCGTCACATTGGCCGCATTTCTCTCTGGGACGGTTACATTTATCGTCTGCAAAAGTATGTCGCGTGCTGCGGTATGCGGAGACACTAAAAGCACCATAGAATTCAGAAGAAGCTTCTAAGTTGAAGTAATAGCCAGTAAGAAATAGTACAATTCAAATTTTAGTTGTCGATTATTCACTTTTTAGCCGGCTTTGGTGGCTTGGACATGACCTAGGACTTTAAGATTTTGCATAAAAGGAGGACTAGCAGCCGCGTTGCATGGGTGAATTTGAAAAGTGTTCATTTGTAGTAAAAACCTGAGAAATCCGTCCATTTTCGTCATTTGTTATCGAATCGACTTAAAGCCAGATCGTCACTTTGGCCGCTTTCCTCTCTGAGACGGTTACATTTATCGTCTGCAAAGCTATGTCTCGTGCTGCGGTATGCGGAGACACTAAAAGCTTCATAGTAGAACACAGAAGAAGCTTCTAAGTTGAAGTAATAGACAGTAAGATGTAGTACAATTCGAGTTTTAGTTATTGATTATTCACTTTTTAGCCGGATTTGGTGGCTTGGACATGAGGTGGAACCTTAAGATTTTGCATGAAAGGAGGACTAGCAGCCGCGTTGCACGGGAGAATGTGAAAAGTGTTCATATGTAGTAAAAACCTGAGAAATCCGTCCGTTTTCGTCATTTGTTATCGAATCGACTTAAAACCAGATCGCCACATTGGCCGCTTTTCTCTCTGAGACGGTTACATTTATCGTCTGCAAAGCTATGTCGCGTGCTGCGGTATGCGGAGACACTAAAAGCACCATAGTAGAACACAGAAGGAGCTTCTAGGTTGAAATAATAGCCAGTAAGAAGTAGTACAATTCAAGTTTTAGTTATCGATTATTCACTTTATGGCCGGCTTTGGTGGCTTTTACATGACCTAGGACCTTAAGATTTTGCATGAAAGCAGGACTAGCAGCCGCGTTGCACGGGAGAATGTGAAAAGTGTTCATATGTAGTAAAAACCTGAGAAATCCGTCCGTTTTCGTCATTTGTTATCGAATCGACTTAAAGCCAGATCGTCACATTGGCCGCATTTCTCTCTGAGACGGTTACATTTATCGTCTGCAAAGCTATGTCGCGTGCTGCGGTATGCGGAGACACTAAAAGCACCATAGAACACAGAAGAAGCTTCTAAGTTGAAGTAATAGCCAGTAAGAAGTAGTACAATTCAAGTTTTAATTATCGATTATTCACTTTTTAGCCGGCTTTGGTGGCTTGGATATGAGCTAGGACATTAAGATTTTGCACGAAAGGAGGACTAGCAGCCGCGTTGCACGGGAGAATGTGAAAAGTGTTCATATGTAGTAAAAACCTGAGAAATCCGCCCGTTTTCGTCATTTGTTATCGAATCGACTTAAAGCCAGATCGTCACATTGGCCTCTTTTCTCTCTGAGACGGTTACATTTATCGTCTGCAAAAGTATGTCGCGTGCTGCGGTATGCGGAGACACTAAAAGCACCATAGAATTCAGAAGAAGCTTCTAAGTTGAAGTAATAGCCAGTAAGACGTAGTACAATTCAAATTTTAGTAGTCGATTATTCACTTTTTAGCTTGCTTCGGTGGCTTGGACATGACCTAGGACCTTAAGATTTTGCATAAAAGGAGGACTAGCAGCCACGTTGCACGGGAGAATGTAAAAAGAGTTCATTTGTAGTAAAAATGTGAGAAATCCGTCCGTTTTCGTCATTTGTTATCGAATCGACTTAAAGCCAGATCATCACATTGGCCGATTTTCTCTCTTAGACGGTTACCTTTATAGTCTGCAAAGCTATGTCGCGTGCTGCGGTATGCGGAGACACTAAAAGCACCATAGTAGATCACAGAAGAAACTTCTAAGTTGAAGTGATAGCCAACAAGAAGTAGTACAATTCAAGTTCTAGTTGTCGATTATTCACTTTTTAGCCCTCTTTGGTGGCTTGGACATGACCTAGGACCTTAAGATGTTGCATGAAAGGAGGACTAGCAGCCGCGTTGCACGGGATAATGTGAAAAGTGTTCATATGTAGTAAAAACCTGACAAATCCGTCCGTTTTCATCATTTGTTATCGAATCGACTTAAAGCCAGATCGTCATATTGGCCGCTTTTCTCTCTTAGACGGTTACATTTATCGTCTGCAAAGCTATGTCGCGTGCTGCGGTATGCGGAGACACTAAAAGCACCATAGTAGAACACAGAAGAAGCTTCAAAGTTGAAGTAATAGCCAGTAAACAGTAGTACAATTCAAGTTTTAGTTATTGATTATTCACTTTTTAGCCGGATTTGGTGGCATGGACATGAGGTGGAACCTTAAGATTTTGCATGATAGGAGGACTAGCAGCCGCGTTGCACGGGAGAATGTGAAAAGTGTTCATATGTAGTAAAAACCTGAGAAATCCGTTCGTTTTCGTCATTTGTTATCGAATCGACTTAAAGCCAGATCGTCACATTGGCCGCATTTCTCTCTGAGACGGTTACATTTATCGTCTGCAAAACTATGTTTCGTGCTGCGGAATGCGGAGACACTAAAAGCACCATAGAATACAGAAGAAGCTTCTAAGTTGAAGTAATAGCCAGTAAGAAGTATTACAATTCAAATTTTAGTTGTCGATTATTCACTTTCTAGCCTGCTTCGGTGGCTTGGACGTGACCTAGGAACTTAAGATTTTGCATGAAAGGAGGACTAGCAGCCGCGTTGCACGGGAGAATGTAAAAAGTCTTCATATGTCGTAAAAACCTGAGAAATTCGTCGTTTATCGTCATTTGTTATCGAATCGACTTAAAGCCAGATCGTCACATTGGCCGCTTTTCTCTCTTAGACGGTTACATTTATCGTCTGCAAAGCAATGTCGCGTGCTGCGGTATGCGGAGACACTAAAAGCACCATAGTAGAACACAGAAGAAGCTTCTAAGTTGAAGCAATAGCCATTAAGAAGTAGTACAATTCAAGTTTTAGTTGTCGATTATTCACTTTTTAGCCGGCTTTGGTGGCTTGGACATGACCTAGGACCTTAAGATTTTGCATAAAAGGAGGACTAGCTGCCGCGTTGCATGGGAGAATGTGAAAAGTGTTCATTTGTAGTAAAAACCTGAGAAATCCGCCGTTTTCGTCATTTGTTATCGAATCGACTTATAGCCAGATCGTCACATTGGCCTCTTTTCTCTCTGAAACGGTTACATTTATCGTCTGCAAAGCTATGTCGCGTACTGCGGTTTGCGGAGACACTAAAAGCACCATAGTAGAACACAGAAGAAACTTCTAAGTTGAAGTGATAGCCAACAAGAAGTAGTACAATTCAAGTTTTAGTTGTCGATTATTCACTTTTTAGCCGGCTTTGGTGGCTTGGACATGACCTAGGACCTTAAGATTTTGCATGAAATTACGACTAGCAGCCGCGTTGCACGGGAGAATGTGAAAAGTGTTCATATGTAGTAAAAACCTGAGAAATCCGTTCGTTTTCGTCATTTGTTATCGAATCGACTTAAAGCCAGATCGTCACATTGGCCGCATTTCTCTCTGAGACGGTTACATTTATCGTCTGCAAAACTATGTTTCGTGCTGCGGTATGCGGAGACACTAAAAGCACCATAGAACACAGAAGAAGCTTCTAAGTTGAAGTAATAGTCAGTAAGTAGTACAATTCAAATTTTAGTTGTCGATTATTCACGTTTTAGCCTGCTTCGGTGGCTTGGACGTGACCTAGGAACTTAAGATTTTGCATAAAAGGAGGACTAGCAGCCGCGTTGCACGGGAGAATGTAAAAAGAGTTCATATGTCGTAAAAACCTGAGAAATCCGTCGTTTATCGTCATTTGTTATCGAATCGACTTAAAGCCAGATCGTCACATTGGCCGCTTTTCTCTCTGAGACGGTTACATTTATCGTCTGCAAAGCTATGTCGCGTGCTGCGGTATGCGGAGACACTAAAAGCACCATAGTAGAACACAGAAGAAGCTTCTAAGTTGAAGTAATAGCCATTAAGAAGTAGTACAATTCAAGTTTTAGTTGTCGATTATTCACTTTTTAGCCGGCATTGGTGGCTTGGACATGACCTAGGACCTTAAGATTTTGCATAAAAGGAGGACTTGCTGCCGCGTTGCATGGGAGAATGTGAAAAGTGTTCATTTGTAGTAAAAACCTGAGAAATCCGCCGTTTTCGTCATTTGTTATCGAATCGACTTATAGCCAGATCGTCACATTGGCCTCTTTTCTCTCTGAAACGGTTACATTTATCGTCTGCAAAGCTATGTCGCGTACTGCGGTATGCGGAGACACTAAAAGCACCATAGTAGAACACAGAAGAAACTTCTAAGTTGAAGTGATAGCCAACAAGAAGTAGTACAATTCAAGTTTTAGTTGTCGATTATTCACTTTTTAGCCGGCTTTGGTGGCTTGGACATGACCTAGGACCTTAAGATTTTGCATGAAAGGAGGACTAGCAGCCGCGTTGCACGGGAGAATGTGAAAAGTGTTCATATGTAGTAAAAACCTGAGAAATCCGTCCGTTTTCGTCATTTGTTATCTAATCGTCTTAAAGCCAGATCGTCACATTGGCCGCATTTCTCTCTGGGACGGTTACATTTATCGTCTGCAAAAGTATGTCGCGTGCTGCGGTATGCGGAGACACTAAAAGCACCATAGAATTCAGAAGAAGCTTCTAAGTTGAAGTAATAGCCAGTAAGAAATAGTACAATTCAAATTTTAGTTGTCGATTATTCACTTTTTAGCCGGCTTTGGTGGCTTGGACATGACCTAGGACTTTAAGATTTTGCATAAAAGGAGGACTAGCAGCCGCGTTGCATGGGTGAATTTGAAAAGTGTTCATTTGTAGTAAAAACCTGAGAAATCCGTCCATTTTCGTCATTTGTTATCGAATCGACTTAAAGCCAGATCGTCACTTTGGCCGCTTTCCTCTCTGAGACGGTTACATTTATCGTCTGCAAAGCTATGTCTCGTGCTGCGGTATGCGGAGACACTAAAAGCTTCATAGTAGAACACAGAAGAAGCTTCTAAGTTGAAGTAATAGACAGTAAGATGTAGTACAATTCGAGTTTTAGTTATTGATTATTCACTTTTTAGCCGGATTTGGTGGCTTGGACATGAGGTGGAACCTTAAGATTTTGCATGAAAGGAGGACTAGCAGCCGCGTTGCACGGGAGAATGTGAAAAGTGTTCATATGTAGTAAAAACCTGAGAAATCCGTCCGTTTTCGTCATTTGTTATCGAATCGACTTAAAACCAGATCGCCACATTGGCCGCTTTTCTCTCTGAGACGGTTACATTTATCGTCTGCAAAGCTATGTCGCGTGCTGCGGTATGCGGAGACACTAAAAGCACCATAGTAGAACACAGAAGAAGCTTCTAGGTTGAAATAATAGCCAGTAAGAAGTAGTACAATTCAAGTTTTAGTTATCGATTATTCACTTTATGGCCGGCTTTGGTGGCTTTTACATGACCTAGGACCTTAAGATTTTGCATGAAAGCAGGACTAGCAGCCGCGTTGCACGGGAGAATGTGAAAAGTGTTCATATGTAGTAAAAACCTGAGAAATCCGTCCGTTTTCGTCATTTGTTATCGAATCGACTTAAAGCCAGATCGTCACATTGGCCGCATTTCTCTCTGAGACGGTTACATTTATCGTCTGCAAAGCTATGTCGCGTGCTGCGGTATGCGGAGACACTAAAAGCACCATAGAACACAGAAGAAGCTTCTAAGTTGAAGTAATAGCCAGTAAGAAGTAGTACAATTCAAGTTTTAATTATCGATTATTCACTTTTTAGCCGGCTTTGGTGGCTTGGATATGAGCTAGGACATTAAGATTTTGCACGAAAGGAGGACTAGCAGCCGCGTTGCACGGGAGAATGTGAAAAGTGTTCATATGTAGTAAAAACCTGAGAAATCCGCCCGTTTTCGTCATTTGTTATCGAATCGACTTAAAGCCAGATCGTCACATTGGCCGCATTTCTCTCTGAGACGGTTACATTTATCGTCTGCAAAAGTATGTCGCGTGCTGCGGTATGCGGAGACACTAAAAGCACCATAGAATTCAGAAGAAGCTTCTAAGTTGAAGTAATAGCCAGTAAGACGTAGTACAATTCAAATTTTAGTTGTCGATTATTCACTTTTTAGCTTGCTTCGGTGGCTTGGACATGACCTAGGACCTTAAGATTTTGCATAAAAGGAGGACTAGCAGCCACGTTGCACGGGAGAATGTAAAAAGAGTTCATTTGTAGTAAAAATGTGAGAAATCCGTCCGTTTTCGTCATTTGTTATCGAATCGACTTAAAGCCAGATCATCACATTGGCCGATTTTCTCTCTTAGACGGTTACCTTTATAGTCTGCAAAGCTATGTCGCGTGCTGCGGTATGCGGAGACACTAAAAGCACCATAGTAGATCACAGAAGAAACTTCTAAGTTGAAGTGATAGCCAACAAGAAGTAGTACAATTCAAGTTTTAGTTGTCGATTATTCACTTTTTAGCCTGCTTCGGTGGCTTGGTCGTGACCTAGGAACTTAAGATTTTGCATGAAAGGAGGACTAGCAGCCGCGTTGCACGGGAGAATGTAAAAAGAGTTCATATGTCGTAAAACCCTGAGAAATCCGTCGTTTATCGTCATTTGTTATCGAATCGACTTAAAGCCAGATCGTCACTTTGGCCGCTTTTCTCTCTGAGACGGTTACATTTATCGTCTGCAAAGCTATGTCGCGTGCTGCGGTATGCGAAGACACTAAAAGCACCATAGTAGAACTCAGAAGAAGCTTCTAAGTTGAAGCAATAGCCAGTAAGAGGTAGTACAATTCAAGTTTTAATTATCGATTATTCACTTTTTAGCCGGCTTTGGTGGCTTGGATATAACCTAGGACATTAAGATTTTGCACGAAAGGAGGACTAGCAGCCGCGTTGCACGGGAGAATGTGAAAAGTGTTCATATGTAGTAAAAACCTGAGAAATCCGCCGGTTTTCGTCATTTGTTATCGAATCGACTTATAGCCAGATCGTCACATTGGCCTCTTTTCTCTCTTAGACGGTTACATTTATCGTCTGCAAAGCTATGTCGCGTGCTGCGGTATGCGGGGACACTAAAAGAACCATAGTAGAACACAGAAGAAACTTCTAAGTTGAAGTAATAGCCAGTAAGATGTAGTACAATTCAAGTTTTAGTTGTCGATTATTCACTTTTTAGCCGGCTTTGGTGGCTTGGACATGACCTAGGACCTTAAGATTTTGCATAAAAGGAGGACTAGCAGCCACGTTGCACGGGAGAATGTAAAAAGAGTTCATTTGTAGTAAAAATGTGAGAAATCCGTCCGTTTTCGTCATTTGTTATCGAATCGACTTATAGCCAGATCGTCACATTGGCCTCTTTTCTCTCTGAGACGGTTACATTTATCGTCTGCAAAGCTATGTCGCGTGCTGCGATATGCGGAGACACTAAAAGCACCATAGTAGAACACAGAAGAAACTTCTAAGTTGAAGTGATAGCCAGTAAGAAGTAGTACAATTCAAGTTTTAGATGTCGATTATTCACTTTTTAGCCGGCTTTGGTGGCTTGGACATGACCTAGGACCTTAAGATTTTGCATGAAAGGAGGACTAGCAGCCGCGTTGCACGGGAGAATGTGAAAAGTGTTCATATGTAGTAAAAACCTGACAAATCCGTCCGTTTTCATCATTTGTTATCGAATCGACTTAAAGCCAGATCGTCATATTGGCCGCTTTTCTCTCTTAGATGGTTACATTTATCGTCTGCAAAGCTATGTCGCGTGCTGCGGTATGCGGAGACACTAAAAGCACCATAGAACACAGAAGAAGCTTCTAAGTTGAAGTAATAGCCAGTAAGATGTAGTACAATTCAAGTTTTAGTTATTGATTATTCACTTTTTAGCCGGATTTGGTGGCTTGGACATGAGGTGGGACCTTGAGATTTTGCATGAAAGGAGGACTAGCAGCCGCGTTGCACGGGAGAATGTGAAAAGTGTTCATATGTAGTAAAAACCTGAGAAATCCGTCGTTTATCGTCATTTGTTATCGAATCGACTTAAAGCCAGATCGTCACATTGGCCGCATTTCTCTCTGAGACGGTTACATTTATCGTCTGCAAAACTATGTCGCGTGCTGCGGTATGCGGAGACACTAAAAGCACCATAGAATACAGAAGAAGCTTCTAAGTTGAAGTAATAGCCAGTAAGATGTAGTACAATTCAAATTTTTGTTGTCGATTATTTACTTTTTAGCCTGCTTCGGTGGCTTGGACGTGACCTTTGAACTTAAGAGTTTGCATGAAAGGAGGACTAGCAGCCGCGTTGCACGGGAGAATGTGAAAAGTGTTCATAAGTAGTAAAAACCTGAGAAACCCGCCAGTTTTCGTCATTTGTTATCGAATCGACTTATAGCCAGATTGTCACATTGCCACTTTCCTCTCTGAGACGGTTACATTTATCGTCTGCAAAGCTATGTCGCGTGCTGCGGTATGCGGTTAAACTCCGTTAACATTTCTAAAATTTATATAGTTTAAATAAATCATTACATTTTCACTTTAAAAACAATATATCTATATTTATAATTACCTAAAAGTAAAAAATACTTCCTTAACATCTTTGTGTCACGCTCTAATTATTAGCTATTTAAGTAAACGAAAAATAATATTACCAAAATAAATAATCAAAAAATAAAAGTTAAAACATAAATCTTGAAATTAGAATCATATCATCCTTGAATATAACCAATTAAATAAATAAATAATCTATATAAACCTTGACCACCAAGTAATTCACCTCAACCATAATCAAATGACTTAGATGAATAATAACCTATTTTTAAAGGAATATATCTAATAAACTTAGTTGAAAGAAAAGGTATAAATCATATAGAACCGGCAAATCTAACAAAAGAAAGTATCCTTAAAGAAAATAAATTATGAGACAAATCAAAATAAGAAATAAGATAACCTAAATAAGCACCTAAAATAACAACTGTAATAGTTAAAAACTTTAAATAATAAGGTAAAGCAATCACATGAGGAATAGGAAAAATTAATCAAGATAAAAGACTACCACCAAAAACAGCAACAAACAATAGACTAATTATTCCAAACGAAATATAATAACCCTTATCATCAAAAGAAAATCTAGAATAAAAATTATTATCACCAGATATTGAATAATAAAGCAAACGAAAAGAATAAGAAGCAGTTAAACCTGTAGAAAAAAATAAAGAAAAAAAATTAAACAATTAATTCATATTAAACAAACAATCTCAAGAATTAAATCCTTTGAATAAAATCCCGCTAAAAAAGGTATACCACACAAAGATAAACTAGAAACATTAAAACAAACTGAAGTTAAAGGTATGAAATTAACAATTGATCCTATAAAACGAATATCCTGAGAATCCTTCATATTATGAATTATTGAACCTGCACATATAAATAATAATGCCTTAAATAAAGCATGAGCCAATAAATGAAAAAAATGCAAGCTTTGGATAACCCATAGCCAAAATTCTTATAATTAAACCAAGTTGTCTTAAAGTAGAAAGAGCAATAATCTTCTTCAAATCAAATTCAAAATTAGCACCCAATCCAGCCATAAATATAGTTATACAACCAATTAAAAGTAAAAATCAACCACACTTATAAGTATCTAATATTGGTCTAAGACGAATTAATAAATAAACACCAGCAGTAACAAGAGTAGAAGAATGAACTAAAGCAGAAACAGGAGTAGGAGCTGCTATAGCAGCAGGAAGTCATGAAGAAAAAGGAATCTGAGCTCTCTTAGTTATAGCTGCTAAAACAATTAATATAGTAATGAGCTTTATTTCAAAAGAATTAGATATAAAATCATAATAATAAATATAATTTCAACCACCAAAATTTAACATTCATGCAATAGAAATCAAAATAGCAACATCACCAATACGATTAGAAAGTGCAGTTAATATACCCGCACTATAAGATTTTACATTTTGATAATAAATAACTAAACAATAAGAAACTAAACCTAAACCATCTCAATCTAATAAAATTCTAATTAAATTAGGGCTAATAATTAAAAAACCTATAGAAAGAATAAATATTAAAACAATAATAATAAAACGATTTATATTCTTTTCACCAGATGTATAATCCTCTCTATAATAAATAACCAAAGAAGAAATATATATAACAAAAGATATAAAAATAAGAGATATTGAATCCAAAATTAAAGTTATAACAACTATAGAACCATTTAAATTGAAAAGCTCTCACTCAACAAAAACTCTATAATCAATTATTAAATAATAAATACCTAAAATAAAAATTATAGTTCTCGAAAAAAACAAAGAAAAACAACTCAAAGAACAAATAGAAAATAAATTCACGGCCTAGGATGAAAAACTTCATATCATTGATTCCACAAAACAATATTTTTAATTAAAATACTTAAGCAAACTAAACAAAGAAATATTCACCCTTTAAACAGAGAATATTTAAAGGTAATCAATGTAAAAGTAAAAGATGATATTCACGAAAATAACCAAGAGAACAAGTATAAACACCAGAATAATAACTTCCATTCTGAGAATAACAATATATATACAAAGTATAAAAAGCTCTAAAAAAAGATAAAAAAAATCAAAGCAAAGAATCTAAAAGAAGATCAAGATATAATTCTATTTAATAATCTAATTTCACCTACCAAATTTAATGAAGGAGGAGCAGCCATATTTGATGATCTTAAAAGAAATCATCATAAAGCCATTCTTGGCATCAAATTAATTATACACTTGTTAATTAATAATCTTCGTCTACCTAAACGTTCATAAATAATATTAGATAAACAAAATAAACCAGAAGAACATAAACCATGACCGACCATTAGAGAAAGAGAACCTACACAACCTCATCAATTCATAGTCATCAATCCACCAATAACCATTCTTATATGAGCAACAGAAGAATATGCAATTAAAGACTTTAAATCAATGTGACGAAAACAAATAAATCTTACAATAACACCCCCAGATAAACCTAATCAAAAATAATTAAACTTTAAACCCAAATAAGAAATAACCTTTATAACACGAAAAATACCATAACCACCTAACTTCAATAAAACACCAGCAAGAATCATTCTACCTGAAATAGGGGCCTCTACATGAGCCTTAGGAAGTCATAAATGAACCAAAAATATAGGTATCTTAACTAAAAAAGCCAAAATTATAAATACATAAAACATAAAATAATAAGAACCAAAAGCAACTAATAAAGGAAAATATAAAGTATTAGAAAAATCATTAACCTTAAATAAGACCAATAATAAAGGCAATCTAGCAACCAAAGTATAAAAAATTAAATAAACACCAGCCTGCAAACACTCAGGTTGATAACCCGAACCCAAAATTAAAAGTAAAGTAGGAACTAATCTAGCCTCAAAAAAAATATAAAAAGAAAGAAGACTTAATCTAGCAAATGAACAGTAAAGCATAATTATTAAAATTAAAACCATAAAAACAAAAAATTAGAATGATATGAACTTAAATAAACTGAACCTCTAGCAGTGATTATTAAAGAACAAATCCAAAAACTAAGCAAAATTAAACTAAAAGAAAAATAATCAATACCAAAATAATATCTAATTATATTCAAATCAGCATATGAATAAACACAAATTATAAACACAAAACTCGACAGAAACATTAAAGAATGAACCAACCATCAACAATTATTTAATAAACAAAGAGGGACCAAAAAAATAGTTATAAATAAATACTTTAACATAAAGATAAACCAAAAGAATTAAAAAAATCATTACCATGAGAACGAATTATTGAAACTAAAATAGAAAGACCTAAAGCACCCTCACAAACAGAAAAAACTAAAAAAATAACAGGAAAAAAATAATCATATTCAAACTCAATAAGAAAAACAATAACTAATATAAATAAAGAAAGAACAATATATTCTAATCTCAAAAGAACCATTAATAAATGTTTATGTTTAGAAGAAAAAACATAAACACCAGCAAAATAAATCAATAAAGAAGTAAAAATAGAAAATATAAACATTAGTTTTAATAGTTTAAAAAAAACGCCGGTCTTGTAAACCGGAAATAAGTCCAGCCCCCACTTTTAAAACTTCAGAGGTGGAAAAGCTTCCATCATCGGTCCCCAAAACCGATATTTTAAATAAACTAACCCCTGAAATGATCAAAATAATAATTATATCATTATCAAATATAATAAATATTAATTTTATTAAATTAAGACACCCAATATCAATAATGCTTTTTATTATCCTTCAAACCTTCCTAGTTGGATTAATAACAGGAACAATAATAGAAAGATATTGATTATTATATATTTTATTTTTAACATTTCTTGGTGGTATATTAGTATTATTTATTTATATTACAAGAATTGCATCAAACGAAATATTTCAGCCTAAATCAATTACTATAATTATTACATTAATAATGTGAGTATTTATCATATCAATAATAATTATTCTAGATATATCAATATTTATAGACTTTTTCAAAAAAACCGAAACTATAAATATTGATAATTCAAACAATTATCAAGAAATAACAATATCTTTAGAAAAAATATATAACAGACCTACATTTATTATTACAATAATAATAATTATTTATTTATTTTTAGCACTACTAGCAGTTGTTAAAATCACTAATATTAATCAGGGACCTATTCGTAAAATAAGATAATTACTAATGAATAAACCCTTACGATTAAGACATCCTTTAATTAAAATTATTAATAACTTTTTAATTGACTTACCTGCCCCAACAAATATTTCATTTTGATGAAATTTTGGATCCCTATTAGGGTTATGTTTGGTAATTCAATTCGTAACTGGACTATTTTTAGCTATACATTATACATCAAATATTGAAATAGCATTCAGTAGTGTAGTACACATCTGCCGAGACGTAAATAATGGTTGAATTATCCGAACCTTACATGCAAATGAAGCATCTATATTTTTTACTTGTATTTACTTACATGTAGGACGGGGAATTTACTACGGATCTTATATATATATATATACATACCTGAATAATTGGTACAGTGATTTTATTTTTAGTTATAGCAACTGCATTTATAGGATATGTCTTACCCTGAGGCCAAATATCTTTTTGAGGTGCAACAGTAATTACTAATTTATTATCAGCAATCCCATACTTAGGAACAGATTTAGTCCAATGAGTATGAGGAGGATTCGCTGTTGATAATGCAACATTAAATCGATTCTTCACATTCCAATTTGTATTACCATATATTATTGCTGCTATAGCAGCAATTCATTTATTTTTTCTTCACCAAACAGGATCAAATAATCCTATTGGACTAAATGGAGATATTGAAAAAATTCCATTCCATCCATACTTTACCTTTAAGGATTCTATTACATTTGTAATAATAACATCATTATTAATAATACTATGTTTAATCAATCCTTACCTATTAGGAGATCCAGATAACTTTGTACCTGCCAACCCATTAGTAACACCAGTTCACATTCAACCAGAGTGATATTTCTTATTTGCATATGCAATTCTACGATCTATCCCTAATAAGTTAGGAGGTGTTATTGCATTATTTTTATCAATTAGAATCTTAATAATTTTACCATTTTATAATAAAACACCATTCCGAGGTATTCAATTTTACCCTATTAATCAAATTTTATTCTGAATTATAGTAGTTGTTGTATGCTTACTAACGTGAATTGGTAAACGACCTGTTGAAGAACCTTATATTATAACAGGTCAAATCTTAACAATTATTTACTTTACATATTTCTTAATTAATGTCCATGTAGCAAATGCATGAGATAAATTAATTAAGGAATAAAAGTTAATTAGCTTAGGAAAAGCATATGTTTTGAAAACATAAAATTAGAAGTTTAACTCTTCTATTAACTTTTCTCAAAAAATTTCACTAAACAAATGAGATTAATAAAATCTTTAAACCAACAAAGAAAATAAAAAAATTTAAAGATAAAGGTAAAAAACTTTTTCAAGCTAAGTACATTAATTTATCATAACGAAACCGTGGGAATGTTCCACGAACCCAAATAAAACCAAAAGATATAATAGCAAGCTTAATAAAAAATATAAAACAATAAAAATCACCGCCTAAAATAATTAAAGCCAATAATATTCTTATGAAAACAATTCTAGTATATTCAGCTAAAAAAATTAAAGTAAAACCACCCGCACCATACTCAATATTAAATCCTGAAACTAACTCAGATTCCCCTTCAGCAAAATCGAAAGGAGTACGATTAGTTTCAGCTAAACAAGAAGCAAAACAAGCTAAAGCTAAAGGAAAAGAAATAATAATAAACCAAAAATAAAGCTGATAGTTTATAAAATCAAACATATTAAAACTATCAATTAAAATAATTAAAGACAATAAAATTAAAGCTAAACTAACTTCATAAGAAATTGTTTGAGAAACAGAACGAAGAGAACCTAACAATGAATAATTTGAATTAGAAGATCAACCAGCAATCATAACAGTATAAACACCTAATCTAGTACAACATAAAAAAAACAAAAATCCATAAGAAAAAGAACACATATAAGTTAAATAAGGAAAAATTACTCAAACGGCTAAAGAAATCATTAAATTAAATACAGGGGAAAAATAATAAAGTAGGTAATTAGATATAATAGGAATTGGCTGCTTCTTACAAATTAACGTAATAGTATCTCTAAATAGCTGAGGAATTCCAACAAAACCTCCCTTATTTGGACCCTTTCGAATCTGGATATAACCTAAAACCTTACACTCTGATAAAGTTAAAAAGGCAAGACTAATTAAAACACAAATAACCAATAAAAGAAAATTCAAAATAAATATAAATAAATCATACAGTATCAATACTATTTGTAGAAAAAATCTACATAAACGAATTCTAAATTCAACACATTAATCTGTCAAAATAGTAAATAAATTAATATTAATCAATATAACAAAAAATATTTTAACCATATGGTCCTTTCGTACTAATATGGATTAATAATCTTAGGATAGAAACCGACCTGGCTCACGCCGGTCTGAACTCAGATCATGTAAGAATTTAAAGGTCGAACAGACCTAATCATTGGGCTCCTGCACCCAAAATTTTTCTTAATCCAACATCGAGGTCGCAATCTGCTTTGTCGATATGAGCTCTCGAAAACAATTACGCTGTTATCCCTAAGGTAACTTAATCTTATGATCATAAATTATGGATCAAAATAACAAACATAAATAAATGATATAATAATGAAGAGTTTATGTATTCTTCATGTCACCCCAACAAAACATCATCATTAAATATAGAAAGACAAACAAAAAACTATATAAAAGTAAAATGTCAAGCTCTATAGGGTCTCCTCGCCCTAAAGAAGAATTTAAGCCTTTTGACTCAAAAGTTAAATTCAAAAATTTATTAAGAGACAGTTGATTTCTCGTCAAGCCATTCATTCCAGCCACTAATTAAGAGACTAATGATTATGCTACCTTTGCACGGTTAAAAAACCGCGGCTCTTTAAAAATACGCTCAGTGAGCAGGCCAGACCTCAAAGTATTAACAAGAGGACATGTTTTTTATAAACAGGCGGAAATCAATTTTGCCTAGTTCCTTATAATAAGTTCACAAGGTAAAAATTTTATACAAATAAATATACTAATTCTATCATTATTACAAAAGTTTTAAAATTAAATTAATAATCTTAATAAAAAACCTAAAATATTTATAAAATCAAAATAAAAAATAATGAACTAAAACGTAATCTTAAAGATAGCTGGTTTAAAGCTTACTATTATATTTATATAAAGTAAATTATAGGTTATTACCACAAAGCTTATCCCTTGAAGAATAAATAAGTTAATATTTTTACTTAAAAAATTAAATAAAAAGAAATAACTTTAAAAAATTAAATTTTTTCGTAAGAAACTAGATATTTTGGGAAACGATTAACATCTCATTTCTATAAATAATTTAATAATAATTATGATACATTAACTATAAATTATTTATAAATCAACCCAAATCGAGACAAGTAAAATAAATACTAAAATTTTGATAAACCCTGATAGAAAAGGTACAATAAATAAAATCTACTTAAAAAAATTTAAAATAATATTTCATAAAACACTTACATTACCAATACACTATAATTTAAAAAATCAATTCTATAAAATATACTAAGACAAAATACAATAAAATTATTTATATTAAATAATTAAATAAACAAAAAATAAATATAATAAAATAAATATTCAAGATATCCTGATTTGCACAGAAAAATTTTCAGTGTAAATGCAACACTTTACTAATAAGTTATATCTTGAAACTCTTCCTAGATACACTTTCCAGTACATCTACTATGTTACGACTTATCTCATCTAAATTGAAGCTACTTTAAAATAAAATAGAATTATCAATAATGAATGCGACGGGCGATGTGTACACATCTCAGAGCCAATATCAGTTAAATTAAATAAATTAAATTACTATCAAATCCACCTTCATTAACAGTATTTCACTATCAAATCCGTTATAAACAAAAATCTATTGTAACCCACCTCCTCTTAACTATAAGCTAATCTTGACCTGAAATATTTTATAATTATAAATCTTGAGAATTATAACTCTAAAAAGATTCTCTGATAACGGAGATATACAAACAAATACATTAAGTAGAGTAAATCGTGTATTATCAATCATGGGGTAGGTTCCTCTGAATGGAATGAGATACCGCCAAATTCTTTGTGTTTAAAGACCTTAACTAATAGTACCCAGGTAAATATAATTAACATTTAAAATAATAGGGTATCTAATCCTAGTTTATTATTTAAATTTCACAGATTCATAAAAAGGGCCACAAATAAATTTTAACATTTCACCTTACAAATTTATATTTCAACCCTAGTAGTATAAACAACTGTTTTAACCAATAATATTCACTTGTATCAATCGTATAACCGCGGCTGCTGGCACGAATTATGCCGATACTAAATCAATTGCTAAATCCAAAATCACTTGATAATTAAATCAAATTACTGCAAAAAGAACATTTGGTCTAACAAAACTTACATATAATACAAAGAAAAAGTGAATAAACAAGCAAGAATAAAACTTTTAAAAATAAAAAATAAGAAATTTTTAAATTTATTAAATCAGGAAAAAATAAAAGATTCAAATATTTAAAGAAAAAAAAAGAAAAAAACCACAAACATTAACAAAAAAAAAGAAACGCTCCCCTGTATGACCACAACAACTTCTCTATTATATGTAATTAAAGATTAATATGGAACATGTAAAGCAATAAATGTATTATATTCTTTCTTATTTAATCTTTCTTTTCACTAATAAATAAAGAAAGATTAAATAATATAATAAATATATTTTATACAATTATGTAATTTAATATAATATGTTATTAATATGATTCTTTTCTTTATATTAAGTTAACTTATATATACGTTAGTTAAATAATCTAATTATAGATAATTTATACTAATTATATTATTATAATTAATATTATTATTTAAATTAATTTTAATATTTTATATTTAAAATTAATAATCATATTTATTATATCCAATTATAATAATATTAAATATTAAATTACATATTATTATATATATTATATTATAATAACCTATTTTAAGCTAAAAACATAAGTAGCTATAATCCTAGGTAAATAAGTGTATTAAAATAATCAATTGATAAAGATAAAATAAAATTATAATCTTTTAATTTTAGTTAAATGTAATATATAAATATAAATCATTTATTATATATATATATATATAAAAATAAAAGGAGCAGGATAAATTAATCCTAATTAAACAAAATAATACATAAAATAATTTCAAAAAAACTCTCGATTTATATATTAAATAAATGAAGTGCCTGTTAAAGGGTTACCTTGATAGGGTAAATAAATTAAATAAAATTACCTTCATTAAAATTACATGAGATAGAATTAAACTATCTCCTTTAGTATAAAAAACTAACGTGCATCATACACCTTAATGTAAAAAGGTAAGCTAAACAAGCTAATGGGTTCATACCCCATTTATAGAGGTATCAATCCTCTCCTTTTTAATGACCAACAACTCTACGAAACTTCTATTCCTATTAACATTAATGATAGGAACGATCCTGTCCATTTCATCAAATTCCTGATTTGGGGTTTGAATAGGACTTGAGATCAACTTGCTTTCATTTATTCCACTCCTAACAAGAAATAAAAATATAATAATAAACGAATCATCAATTAAATATTTTATTGTCCAAGCAATAGCATCGACAATACTATTATTTTCAATTTGATGATTCAAATAAAATATCCCATGGGATGGCAAACAGAATTTATCCCATCAATAATAATTAGATCTAGATTATTATTAAATATTAGAGCTGCACCTTTCCATTTCTGATTTCCAGTAGTTATAGGAGCATCAAGATGAAATAATAGTTTAACATTAATAACATGACAAAAAATCGCCCCAACAATGGTCTTATCTTATTGTATTCAATTAAGAACTTTCATTTGAACAATTATTATCTTAAGAATTATTATTGGGGCAATAGGAGGTTTAAATCAAACATCCTTACGACAACTTTTAGCATATTCATCAATCAGACACCTAGGTTGAATAATTAGATTATTAACAGTCAGAGAAAACATCTGAGAACTATACTTCATTATTTACTCACTATTAAGATTAATTATAGTTTTATTATTTAAGCAAATAAATTTATTTTTCATAAATCAAATTTATTCAGCCAGAAATATAAAAACCGAAATTAAATTCATAATATTCTTATCTTTACTATCTTTAGGTGGCCTACCACCATTCCTTGGATTCTTACCAAAATGAATTGTAATACAATCGTTAATAGAAAACAATATAACAACTATTATAACTATTATAGTTGTATTAACTACAATTACACTCTACTACTATATATGTATTAGATTCTCAGCTCTAATTATATCATACACAGAAAATTCGTGATCTATAAAGATAAAGTCCCAAAAATTAAGAATCATTCTTCCTGTAACAGTAATAATTTCAACGATAGGATTGATTTCAACATCAACCTTAATTTTATTATACTAAGGACTAAAGTTAATCAAACTAAAAACCTTCAAAGTTATAATTAAAAGAATAATCTTTTAGGTCTTTGTAAAATTTTACACCTCTAGAATTGCAGTCTAGAATCATAATTGAATATAAGACCTAAATATGGTAAGAGAGAAAACATCTCATAAGTAGATTTACAGTCTACCACCTAAAATTCAGCCATCTTACCGCAAAAATGATTATTCTCAACAAACCATAACGACATTGGTACTTTATACTTCCTATTTGGAGCATGAGCAGGAATAGTAGGAACATCAATAAGAATACTTATTCGTGCTGAACTTGGTCAACCCGGATCTCTAATTGGGGATGACCAGATTTATAATGTTATTATTACACCACACGCATTCGTAATAATTTTCTTTATAGTAATACCTTTTATAATTGGTGGATTTGGTAATTTACTTGTTCCACTAATAATTGGTGCACCAGATATAGCATTTCCACGAATAAATAATATAAGTTTTTGATTACTACCACCTTCACTAACCCTTCTTCTTACATCTTCTATAGTAGATAATGGTGCTGGTACAGGATGAACAGTTTACCCTCCTTTAGCAGGAGCTATTGCACACGGGGGTGCATCTGTAGATCTAGCTATTTTTTCACTGCACTTAGCAGGTGTATCATCTATTCTTGGTGCAGTGAATTTCATTACAACAGCAATTAATATACGATCAGAAAGTATAACTTTAGATCAAACACCTTTATTTGTATGATCTGTAGCTATTACAGCATTACTTCTCCTTCTTTCACTTCCAGTTTTAGCAGGAGCTATTACTATATTATTAACAGACCGAAATTTAAATACATCATTCTTTGACCCTGCAGGAGGGGGTGACCCAATTCTATATCAACATTTATTTTGATTCTTTGGACACTCAGAATTTTATATTTTAATTCTACCGGGGTTCGGAATTATTTCACATATTGTATGTCAAGAAAGAGGAAAAATTGAATCATTTGGAACATTAGGTATGATTTATGCTATACTATCAATTGGACTAATAGGATTTATTGTATGAGCACATCATATATTTACAGTAGGAATGGATGTTGACACACGAGCATATTTTACATCAGCAACAGTAATTATTGCTGTACCTACAGGAATTAAGGTATTTAGATGATTAGCTACATTATATGGAACTAAATTCAAGTTCAATCCACCATTATTATGAGCTCTAGGATTTTTTTTCCTATTTAAAATTGGTGGATTAACAGGATTAGTATTAGCAAATTCATCACTTGGTATTGTATTACATGATACATATTATGTAGTAGCCCACTTTCATTATGTATTATCTATAGGAGCAGTATTTACAATTATAGGAGGTGTTATTCAATGATATCCACTATTTACAGGATTAACTTTAAATAATACATGATTAAAAATCCAATTTACAATTATATTCATTGGAGTAAACTTAACATTCTTTCCCCAATACTTCCTAGGATTAGCAGGAATACCTCGACAATACTCAGACTACCCAGACGCATTTACATCATGAAATGTAGTATCAAGAATTGGGTCTACAATTTCTATTGTAGGAATCATTATATTCATTGTAATTATATGAGAAAGAATGGTTACAAACCAAGCAATTATATTTAGAGCTAACATAAGAAGATCAACAGAATGACTACAAAATAACCTTCCTGCAGAACATAGTTACTCAGAATTACCATTAATCTCTAGATTCTAATGTGGCAGATTAGTGCTGTAGATTTAAGCTCTACAAATAAAGGTTTGACCTTTTATTAGAAAATATTTATTATTGGCAACATGATCAAATTTAGCTCTTCAAGATGGAGCTTCACCATTAATGGAGCAATTATCATTCTTTCATGATCATACTATGGTCGTATTATTATTAATTACAGTAATTGTAGGTTATGCCTTAAGTTATATATTATTTATTGCCTATACTAACCGTAATATACTCCATGGACATTTAATTGAAACAATCTGAACAGCTTTACCAGCAATTACATTAATTTTTATTGCCCTTCCATCATTACGACTATTATATTTACTTGATGATTCAGTAGGTGCAATAATTATACTTAAAACCATTGGACAACAATGATATTGAAGATATGAATATTCAGACTTCATAGACGTAGAATTTGACACTTACATAACACCAGAACAAGACCTAGAAAATGATGGATTTCGACTGCTAGATGTAGATAACCGAACAATCCTACCAATAAATACAGAAGTACGAGTATTAATAAGAGCATCAAATGTTTTACACTCATGAGCAGTTCCTGCATTAGGGGTTAAAATTGATGCAACGCCAGGTCGGTTAAATCAAGGAACATTCACAATAAATCGACTTCAATTATTCTTTGGACAATGCTCAGAAATCTGTGGAGCAAACCACAGATTTATACCAATTGTAATTGAAAGAACTTCAGTAAATTTATTTATTAAGTGATTATCTAAGATAATTTAAGGAGTTAGTTAAAATAAATAACATTAGAGTGTCAATCTAAAGTAACTAAAAAAATTAGTACACCTTGAAATTCATCAGATGACTGAAAGTAAGTAATGGTCTCTTAAACCAAATAATAGTAAATTAACGACTACTTCTGATGGGGAAATTATATCCAAATCAATATCCCCTCTTATATGATTATCACTATTCATTATATTTTCAGCTACTTTAATCTTGTTTAATCAAATAAACTTCTTCTCATTTAAACCTAACCTTATTAAAAGAGTTGAAAAAGGAACAATTGAAATAAAAAACTTAAATTGAAAATGGTAACAAATTTATTCTCAACATTTGACCCATCAACTAACATCTTTAATTTATCATTAAATTGAACTATAACATTTCTAGGACTATTATTAATCCCATCACTATTTTGACTTACACCATCACGAATTAACATTATCTGAAATAAACTAAATTTAACCTTACATAATGAATTTAAAACACTACTTGGACCAAAATCATTTAATGGAACAACATTCATTTTCATCTCAATTTTTATTATAATATTATTTAACAATTTCATAGGATTATTCCCTTATATTTTTACTAGAACAAGACATTTAGCATTAACATTTGCAATTGCCCTACCTATATGACTAAGATTTATATTATTTGGATGAATTAACCATACTAATCATATATTTACACACCTTGTACCACAAGGTACACCGCCTGCATTAATATCATTTATAGTACTAATTGAAACAATTAGTAATGTTATTCGACCAGGTACATTAGCAGTACAGTTAGCAGCAAATATAATTGCAGAACACTTATTATTAACCTTATTAGGAAACACAGGACCATCTATAGCAATAAACTTAATCTCATTACTAATTATTGGACAAATACTTCTATTAATTCTAGAATCAGCAGTAGCAATAATTCAAGCCTATGTTTTCTCAATTCTAAGAAATCTATACTCTAGAGAAGTATATTAAACCTATGTTAACAACTCACTCAAACCACCCATTCCACTTAGTAGACTATAGACCTTGACCATTAACAGGAGCAATTGGAGCAATAGTCCTAGTATCAGGACTAGCAAAATGATTCCACCTATTTAATATTAACTTATTCATAATTGGATTTGGAATTACCCTACTAACCATAATTCAATGATGACGAGATGTAGTACGAGAAGGAACATATCAAGGATTACATACAGGATTTGTATCAATTGGATTACGATGAGGAATAATTTAATTTATTGCATCAGAGGTACTATTTTTCGTTTCTTTTTTTGAGCATTCTTTAGAAGAAGATTAGCACCAACAATTGAACTAGGAATACTATGGCCTCCAATAGGAATTCAACCCTTTAACCCTATACAAATTCCATTACTTAATACAGCTATTCTTTTAGCATCAGGAGTAACAGTAACATGAGCACATCATAGTTTAATAGAATCTAATCATACTCAAGCACTACAAGGATTATTCTTCACAGTGTTATTAGGACTATACTTTACAATACTACAAGCATATGAATATTGAGAAGCACCTTTTACCATTGCAGATGCAGTTTATGGATCAACATTCTTTGTTGCAACAGGATTCCATGGTTTACACGTAATTATTGGAACAATCTTTTTATCAACATGTCTACTTCGACACTCAATAAATCAAATCTCACCAAGAAACCACTTTGGATTTGAAGCAGCAGCATGATACTGACACTTCGTAGACGTAGTATGATTGTTCTTATATATCTCTATTTATTGATGAGGTAGATAATTGTTTTTCTAGTATAAATAGTACATTTGACTTCCAATCAGAAAGCTTGATATAAATCAAGAAAAACAATTATAATTCTATCAACAAGAGTTTTCATTAGATTTATTATTCCAATAATTGTTATAATACTGGCAACAACACTATCAAAAATATTAATTAATGATCGAGAAAAAAGATCACCGTTTGAATGTGGGTTTGATCCAAAAAGATCAGCACGAATACCATTCTCACTACGATTCTTCCTAATCGCAGTAATCTTTTTAATTTTTGATGTAGAAATTGCACTAATTCTACCAATTGTAATTATTTTTAAAACATCAGACATTATAATCTGAACAGTATCAACAATATTTCTTATTCTAGTACTACTAGGTGGACTATACCATGAATGAAATCAAGGAGCATTACAGTGAGCAGAATAAAGGGTTGTAGTTAAACATAACATTTGGGTTGCATTCAAAAAGTAATGATATTATCAATCAACCTTAAATAGAATAAGAAGCGAAATATTGCAGTCAGTTTCGACCTGGAAAATTGGTATGTACTACCCTTATTCTTATTAATTGAAGCCAAAAAGAGGCGTATTACTGTTAATAATATAATTGAACTATAATAGTTCCAATTAAGGAAATGTAAAGCCAATATGAAAGCTGTTAACTTTTTATATTAGCGGTTAAACTCCGTTAACATTTCTTTCACTGTAAAAACAATATATCTATATTTATAAATACCTAAAAGTAAAAAATACTTCCTTAACATCTTCAGTGTCACGCTCTAATTATAAGCTATTTAAGTAAACGAAAAATAATATTACCAAAATAAATATTCAAAAAATAAAAGTTAAAAGATAAATCTTGAAAATAGAATCATATCAACCTTGAATATAACCAATTAAATAAATAAATAATATATATAAACCTTGACCACCAAGTAATTCACCTCAACCATAATCAAATGACTTAGATGAATAATAACATATTTTTAAAAGGAAAATATCTAATAAACTTAGTTGAAAGAAAAGGTATAAATCATATAGAACCGGCAAATCTAACAAAAGAAATTATACTTAAAGAAAATAAATTATGATAAAAATCAAAATTAGAAAAAAGATAACCGAAATAATCACCTAAAATAACAACTGTAATAGTTAAAAACATTAAATAATAAGGTAAAGCAATCACATGAGGAATAGGAAAAATTAATCAAGATAAAAGACTACCACCAAAAACAACAACAAACAATAGACCAATTATTCCAAACGAAATATAATAACCCTTATCATCAAAAGAAAATCTAGAATAAAAATTATTATCACCAGATATTGAATAATAAAACAAACGAAAAGAATAAGAAGCAGTTAAACCAGTAGAAAAAAAATAAAGAAAAAAATTAAACAATTAATTCATCTTAAACAAACCATCTCAAGAATTAAATCCTTTGAATAAAATCCCGCTAAAAAAGGTATACCACACAAAGATAAACTAGAAACATTAAAACAAACTGAAGTTAAAGGTACGAAATTAACAATTGATCCTATAAAACGAATATCCTGAGAATCCTTCAAATTATGAATTATTGAACCTGCACATATAAATAATAATGCCTTAAATAAAGCATGAGCCAATAAATGAAAAAATGCAAGCTTTGGATAACCCATAGCCAAAATTCTTATAATTAAACCAAGTTGTCTTGAAGTAGAAAGAGCAATAATCTTCTTCAAATCAAATTCAAAATTGGCACCCAATCCAGCCATAAATATAATAAGGTAAAGCAATCACATGAGGAATAGGAAAAATTAAACCAATTAAAAGTAAAAATCAACCACACTTATAAGTATCTAATATTGGTCTAAAACGAATTAATAAATAAACACCAGCAGTAACAAGAGTAGAAGAATGAACTAAAGCAGAAACAGGAGTAGGAGCTGCTATAGCAGCAGGAAGTCATGAAGAAAAAGGAATCTGAGCTCTCTTAGTTATAGCTGCTAAAACAATTAATATAGTAATGAGCTTTATTTCAAAAGAATTAGAAATAAAATCATAATAATAAATATAATTTCAACCACCAAAATTTAACATTCATGCAATAGAAATCAAAATAGCAACATCACCAATACGATTAGAAAGTGCAGTTAATATACCCGCACTATAAGATTTTACATTTTGATAATAAATAACTAAACAATAAGAAACTAAACCTAAACCATCTCAATCTAATAAAATTCTAATTAAATTAGGGCTAATAATTAAAAAACCTATAGAAAGAATAAATATTAAAACAATAATAATAAAACGATTTATATTCTTTTCACCAGATATATAATCCTCTCTATAATAAATAACCAAAGAAGAAATATATATAACAAAAGATATAAAAATAAGAGATATTGAATCCAAAATTAAAGTTATAACAACTATAGAACCACTTAAATTGAAAAGCTCTCACTCAACAAAAACTCTATAATCAATTATTAAATAATAAATACCTAAAATAAAAATTATAGTTCTCGAAAAAAACAAAGAAAAAAACTCAAAGAACAAATAGAAAATAAATTCACGGCCTAAGATGAAAAACTTCATATCATTGATTCCACAAAACAATATTTTTAATTAAAATACTTAAGCAAAATAAACAAAGAAATATTCACCCTTTAAACAGAGAATATTTAAAGGTAATCAATGTAAAAGTAAAAGATGATATTCACGAAAATAACCAAGAGAACAAGTATAAACACCAGAATAATAACTTCCATGCTGAGAATAACAATATATATACAAAGTATAAACAGCTCTAAAAAAAGATAAAAAAAATCAAAGCAAAGAATCTAAAAGAAGATCAAGATATAATTCTATTTAATAATCTAATTTCACCTACCAAATTTAAAGAAGGAGGAGCAGCCATATTTGATGATCTTAAAAGAAATCATCATAAAGCCATTCTTGGCATCAAATTAATTATACACTTGTTAATTAATAATCTTCGTCTACCTAAACGTTCATAAATAATATTAGATAAACAAAATAAACCAGAAGAACATAAACCATGACCGACCATTAGAGAAAGAGAACCTACACAACCTCATCAATTCATAGTCATCAATCCACCAATAACCATTCTTATATGAGCAACAGAAGAATATGCAATTAAAGACTTTAAATCAACCTGACGAAAACAAATAAATCTTACAATAACACCCCCAGATAAACCTAAAGATAATCAAAAATAATTAAACTTTAAACCCAAATAAGAAATAACCTTTATAACACGAAAAATACCATAACCACCTAACTTCAATAAAACACCAGCAAGAATCATTCTACCTGAAATAGGGGCCTCTACATGAGCCTTAGGAAGTCATAAATGAACCAAAAATATAGGTATCTTAACTAAAAAAGCCAAAATTATAAATACATAAAACATAAAATAATAAGAACCAAAATCAACTAATAAAGGAAAATATAAAGTATAAGAAAAATCATAAACCTTAAATAAGACCAATAATAAAGGCAATCTAGCAACCAAAGTATAAAAAATTAAATAAACACCAGCCTGCAAACGCTCAGGCTGATAACCCGAACCCAAAATTAAAAGTAAAGTAGGAACTAATCTAGCCTCAAAAAAAATATAAAAAGAAAGAAGACTTAATCTAGCAAATGAACAGTAAAGCATAATTATTAAAATTAAAACCATAAAAACAAAAAAATTAGAATGATATGAACTTAAATAAACTGAACCTCTAGCAGTGATTATTAAAGAACAAATCCAAAAACTAAGCAAAATTAAACTAAAAGAAAAATAATCAATACCAAAATAATATCTAATTATATTCAAATCAGCATATGAATAAACACAAATTATAAACACAAAACTCGACAGAAACATTAAAGAATGAACCAACCATCAACAATTATTTAATAATCAAAGAGGGATCAAAAAAATAGTTATAAATAAATACTTTAACATAAAGATAAACCAAAAGAATTAAAAAAATCATTACCATGAGAACGAATTATTGAAACTAAAATAGAAAGACCTAAAGCACCCTCACAAACAGAAAAAACTAAAAAAATAACAGGAAAAAAATAATCATAATCAAACTCAATATGAAAAACAATAACTAATATAAATAAAGAAAGAACAATATATTCTAATCTCAAAAGAACCATTAATAAATGTTTACATTTAGAAGAAAAAACATAAACACCAGCAAAACAAATGAATAACGAAAATATAAACATTAGTTTTCATAGTTTAAAAAAAACGCCGGTCTTGTAAACCGGAAATAAGTCCAGCCCCCACTTTTAAAATTTCAGAGGTGGAAAAGCTTCCATCATCGGTCCCCAAAACCGATATTTTAAATAAACTAACCCCTGAAATGATCAAAATAATAATTATATCATTATCAAATGTAATAAATATTAATTTTATTAAATTAAGACACCCAATATCAATAATGCTTTTTATTATCCTTCAAACCTTCCTAGTTGGATTAATAACAGGAACAATAATAGAAAGATATTGATTATCATATATTTTATTTTTAACATTTCTTGGTGGTATATTAGTATTATTTATTTATATTACAAGAATTGCATCAAACGAAATATTTCAGCCTAAATCAATTACTATAATTATTACATTAATAATGTGAGTATTTATCATATAAATATTAATTAATCTAGATATATCAATATTTATAGACTTTTTCAAATCACCGAAACTATAAATTTGATAATTCAATCAATTATCAAGAAATAACAATATCTTTAGAAAAATTATATAACAGACCAACATTTATTATTACAATAATAATAATAATTTATTTATTTTTAGCACTACTAGCAGTTGTTAAAATCACTAATATTAATCAGGGACCTATTCGTAAAATAAGATAATTACTAATGAATAAACCCTTACGATTAAGACATCCTTTAATTAAAATTATTAATAACTCTTTAACTGACTTACCTGCCCCAACAAATATTTCATTTTGATGAAATTTTGGATCCCTATTAGGGTTATGTTTGGTAATTCAATTCGTAACTGGACTATTTTTAGCTATACATTATACATCAAATATTGAAATAGCATTCAGTAGTGTAGTACACATCCTCCGAGACGTAAATAATGGTTGAATTATCCGAACCTTACATGCAAATGGAGCATCTATATTTTTTATTTGTATTTACTTACATGTAGGACGGGGAATTTACTACGGATCTTATATATATATATATACATACCTGAATAATTGGTACAGTGATTTTATTTTTTGTTATAGCAACTGCATTTATAGGATATGTCTTACCCTGAGGCCAAATATCTTTTTGAGGTGCAACAGTAATTACTAATTTATTATCAGCAATCCCATACTTAGGAACAGATTTAGTCCAATGAGTATGAGGAGGATTCGCTGTTGATAATGCAACATTAAATCGATTCTTCACATTCCATTTTGTATTACCATTTATTAATGCTGCTATAGCAGCAATTCATTTATTTTTTCTTCACCAAACAGGATCAAATAATCCTCTTGGACTAAATGGAGATATTGAAAAAATTCCATTCCATCCATACTTTACCTTTAAGGATTCTATTACATTTGTAATAATAACATCATTATTAATTATACTATGTTTAATCAATCCTTACCTATTAGGAGATCCAGATAACTTTGTACCTGCCAACCCATTAGTAACACCAGTTCACATTCAACCAGAGTGATATTTCTTATTTGCATATGCAATTCTACGATCTATCCCTAATAAGTTAGGAGGTGTTATTGCATTATTTTTATCAATTAGAATCTTAATAATTTTACCATTTTATAATAAAACACCATTCCGAGGTATTCAATTTTACCCTATTAATCAAATTTTATTCTGAATTATAGTAGTTGTTGTATGCTTACTAACGTGAATTGGTAAACGACCTGTTGAAGAACCTTATATTATAACAGGTCAAATCTTAACAATTATTTACTTTACATATTTCTTAATTAATGTCCATGTCGCAAACGCATGAGATAAATTAATTAAGGAATAAAAGTTAATTAGCTTAGGAAAAGCATATGTTTTGAAAACATAAAATTAGAAGTTTAACTCTTCTATTAACTTTTCTCAAAAAATTTCACTAAACAAATGAGATATATAAAATCTTTAAACCAACAAAGAAAATAAAAAAAATTCAAAGATAAAGGTAAAAAAATTTTTCAAGCTAAGTACATTAATTTATCATAACGAAACCGTGGTAATGTTCCACGAACCCAAATAAAACAAAAAGATATAATAGCAAGCTTAATAAAAAATATAAAAGAATAAAAATCACCGCCTAAAAAAATTAAAGCCAATAATATTCTTATAAAAACAATTCTAGTATATTCAGCTAAAAAAATTAAAGTAAAACTAACCCACACCATACTCAATATTAAATCCTGAGACTAACTCAGATTCCCCTTCAGCAAAATCGAAAGGAGTACGATTAGTTTCAGCTAAACAAGAAGCAAAACAAGCTAAAGGTAAAGGAAAAGAAATAATAATAAACCAACAATAAAGCTGATAGTTTATAAAATCAAACATATTAAAACTACCAATTAAAATAATTAAAGACAATAAAATTAAAGCTAAACTAACTTCATAAGAAATTGTTTGAGCAACAGAACGAAGAGAACCTAACAATGAATAATTTGAATTAGAAGATCAACCAGCAATCATAACAGTATAAACACCTAATCTAGTACAACATAAAAAAACAAAAATCCATAAGAAAAAGATCACATATAAGTTAAATAAGGAAAAATTACTCAAACAGAAATCATTAAATTAAATACAGGGGAAAAATAATAAAGTAGTTAATTAGATATAATAGGAATTGGCTGCTCCTTACAAATTAACTTAATAGCATCTCTAAATAGCTGAGGAATTCCAACAAAACCTACCTTATTTGGACCCTTTCGAATCTGGATATAACCTAAAACCTTACGCTCTAATAAAGTTAAAAAGGCAACACTAATTAAAACACAATTAACCAATAAAAGAAAATTCAAAATAAATATAAATAAATCATAAAGTAGCAATAATATTTGTAGAAAAATCTACATAAATGAATTCTAAATTCAACACATTAATCTGTCAAAATAGTATATAAATTAATATTAATCAATATAACAAAAAATATTTTAACCATATGGTCCTTTCGTACTAATATTGATTAATAATCTTAGGATAGAAACCGACCTGGCTCACGCCGGTCTGAACTCAGATCATGTAAGAATTTAAAGGTCGAACAGACCTAATCATTGGGCTCCTGCACCCGAAATTTTTCTTAATCCAACATCGAGGTCGCCATCTGCTTTGTCGATATGAGCTCTCAAAAACAATTACGCTGTTATCCCTAAGGTAACTTAATCTTATGATCATAAATTATGGATCAAAATAACAAACATAAATAAATGATATAATAATGAAGAGTTTATCTATTCTTCATGTCACCCCAACAAAACATCATCATTAAATATAGAAAGACAAACAAAAAACCATATAAAAGTAAAATGTCAAGCTCTATAGGGTCTTCTCGTCCTAAAGAAGAATTTAAGCCTTTTGACTCAAAAGTTGAATTCAAAAATTTATTAAGAGACAGTTGATTTCTCGTCAAGCCATTCATTCCAGCCACTAATTAAGAGACTAATGATTATGCTACCTTTGCACGGTCAAAATACCGCGGCTCTTTAAAAATACGCTCATTGAGCAGGCAAGACCTCAAAGTATTAACAAGAGGACATGTTTTTGATAAACAGGCGGAAATCAATTTTGCCTAGTTCCTTATAATAAGTTCACAAGGTAAAAATTTTATACAAATAAATATACTAATTCTTTCATTATTACAAAAATTTTAAAATTAAATTAATAATCTTAATAAAAAACCTAAAATATTTATAAAATCAAAATAAAAAATAATGAACTAAAACGTAATCTTAAAGGTAGCTGGTTTAAAGCTTACTACTATATTTATAAAAAATAAATTATAGGTTATTAACTTCAAAGCTTATCCCTTAAAGAATAAGTAAATTAATATTTTTACTTAAGAAATTAAATAAAAACAAATAACTTTAAAAAATTAAATTTTTTCTTAAGAAACTAGATATCTTGGGAAACGATTAACGTCTCATTTCTATAAATAATTTAATAATAATTATGATAATTTAACTATAAGTTATTTATAAATCAACCCATATCGAGACAAGTAAAATAAATACTAAAATTTTGATAAACCCTGATACTAAAGGTACAATAAATAAAATCTAAAAAAAATATTTAAAATAATATTTCATAAAACACTTACATTACCAATACACTATAATTTAAAAAATCAATTCTATAAAATATACTAAGACAAAATACAATAAAATTATTTATATTAAATAATTAAATAAACAAAAAATAAATATAATAAAATAAATATTCAAGATATCCTGATTTGCACAGAAAAATTTTCAGTGTAAATGAAACACTTTACTAATAAGTTATATCTTGAAACTCTTCCTAGATACATTTTCCAGTACATCTACTATGTTACGACTTATCTCATCTAAATTGAGCTACTTTAAAATAAAATAGAATAATCAATAATGAGAGCGACGGGCGATGTGTACACATCTCAGAGCCAATATCAGTTAAATTAAATAAATTAAATTACTATCAAATCCACCTTCATTAACAGTATTTCACTATCAAATCCGTTATAAACAAAAATCTATTGTAACCCACCTCCTCTTAACTATAAGCTGCAGCTTGACCTGAAATATTTTGTAATTATAAATCTTGAGAATTATAACTCTAAAAAGATTCTCTGATAACGGAGATATACAAACAAATAAATTAAGTAGAGTAAATCATGTATTATCAATCATGGGTAGGTTCCTCTGAATGGAATGAGATACCGCCAAATTCTTTGGGTTTAAAGACCTTAACTAATAGTACCCTGGTAAATATAATTAACATTTAAAATAATAGGGTATCTAATCCTAGTTTATTATTTAAATTTCACAAATTCATAAAAAGGGCCACAAATAAATTTTAACATTTCACCTTACAAATTTATATTTCAACCCTAGTAGTATAAACAACTGTTTTAACCAATAATATTCACTTGTATCAATCGTATAACCGCGGCTGCTGGCACGAATTATGCCGATACTAAATCAATTGCTAAATCCAAAATCACTTGATAATTAAATCAAATTACTGCAAAAAGAACATTTAGTCTAACAAAACTTACATATAATACAAAGAAAAAGTGAATAAACAAGCAAGAATAAAACTTTTAAAAATAAAAAATAAGAAATTTTTAAATTTATTAAATAAGGAAAAAATAAAAGATTCAAATATTTTGAAGAAAAAAAAGAAAAAAAACCACAAACATTAACAAAAAAAAAGACACGCTCCCCAGTATGACCACAAAAACTTCTCTATTATATATAATTAAAGATTAATATGGAACATGTATAGCAGTAAATGTATTATATTCTTTCTTATTTAATTTTTCTTTTCACTAATAAATAAAGAAAGATTAAATAATATAATAAATATATTTTATACAATTATGTAATTTAATATAATATGTTATTAATATGAATTCTTTTTTTATATTAATTTAACTTACATATATGATAGTTAAATAATCTAATTATAGATTATTTATACTAATTATATTATTATAATTAATATTATTATTTAAATTAATTTTAATATTTTATATTTAAAATTAATAATCATATTTATTATATCCAATTATAATAATATTAAATATTAAATTACATATTATTATATATATTATATTATAATAACCTATTTTAAGCTAAAAACATAAGTAGCTATAATCCTAGGTAAATAAGTGTATTAAAATAATCAATTGATAATGATAAAATAAACTTATAATCTTTTAATTTTAGTTAAATGTAATATATAAATATAAATTATTTATTATATATATATATATATATATATATATATATATATATATATATATATATATATATATATATATATAATAAAAGAAGCAGGATAAATTAATCCTAATTAAACAAAATAATACATAAAAGAATTTAAAAAAAACTTTCGATTTATATATTAAATAAATGAAGTACCTGATTAAAGGATTACCTTGATAGGGTAAATATAGTAAATAAAATTACCTTCATTCAAATTACATAAGATAGAATTAAACTACCTCCTTTAGTATCAAAAACTAATGTGCATCATACACCTTAATGTAAAAAGGTAAGCTAAACAAGCTAATGGGTTCATACCCCATTTATAGAGGTATCTATCCTCTCCTTTATAATGACCAACAACTCTACAAAACTTCTCTTTCTATCAACATTAATGATAGGAACGATCATGTTCATTTCATCAAATTCCTGATTTGGGGTTTGAATACGACTTGAGATCAACTTACTTTCATTTATTCTGCTCCTAACAAGAAATAAAAATATAATAATAAACGAATCAACAATTAAATATTTTATTGTCCAAGCAATAGCATCGACAATACTATTATTTTCAATTTTGCTGAATCAAATAAAATATCCCATGGGATGGGAAACAGAATTTATCCCATCAATAATAATTAGATCTAGATTATTATTAAATATTAGAGCTGCACCTTTCCATTTCTGATTTCCAGAAGTTATAGGAGCATCAAGATGAAATAATAGTTTAACATTAATAACATGACAAAAAATCGCCCCAATAATGGTCTTATCTTATTGTATTCAATTAAGAACTTTCATTTGAATAATTATTATCTTAAGAATTATTATTGGGGCAATAGGAGGTTTAAATCAAACATCCTTACGACAACTTTTAGCATATTCATCAATCAGACACCTAGGTTGAATAATTAGATTATTAACAGTCAGAGAAAACATCTGAGAACTATACTTCATTATTTACTCACTATTAAGATTAATTATAGTTTTATTATTTAAGCTAATAAATTTATTTTGCATAAATCAAATTTATTCAGCCAGAAATATAAAAACTAACTAAAATTACACTCTACTACTATATACGTATTAGATTCTCAGCTCTATTTATATCATACACAGAAAATTTGTGATCTATAAAGATAAAGTCCCAAAAATCAAGAATCATTATTCCTATAACAGTAATAATTTCAACAAAAGCACCATACTAGAACACAGAAGAAGCTTCCAAGTAGAAGTAATAGCCAGTAAGAAGTACTACAATTCAAGTTTTAGTTATCGATTATTCACTTTTTAGCCGTCTTTGGTGGCTTGGACATGACCTAGGACCTTAAGATTTTGCATGAAAGCAGGACTAGCAGCCGCGTTGCATGGGAGAATGTGAAAAGTGTTCATATGTAGTAAAAACCTGAGAAATCCGTCCGTTTTCGTCATTTGTTATCGAATCGACTTAAAGCCAGATCGTCACATTGGCCTCTCTTCTCTCTGAAACGGTTACATTTATCGTCTGCAAAGCTATGTCGCGTGCTGCGGTTTGCGGAGACACTAAAAGCACTATAGTAGAACACAGAAGAAGCTTCTAAGTTGAAGTAATAGCCAGTAAGAAGTACTACAATTCAAGTTTTAGTTATCGATTATTCACTTTTAAGTCGAATTGGTGGCTTGGTCATGACCTAGGACCTTAAGATTTTGCATGAAAGGAGGACTAGCAGCCGCGTTGCACGGGAGAATGTGAAAAGTGTTCATATGTAGTACAAACCAGAGAAATCCGTCCGTTTTCGTCATTTGTTATCGAATCGACTTAAAGCCAGATCGTCACATTGGCTGCTTTTCTCTCTGAGAGGGTTACATTTATCGTTTGCAAAGCTATGTCGCGTGCTGCGGAATGGGGAGACACTAAAAGCACCATAGTAGAACACAGAAGAAGCTTCTAAGTTGAAGTAATAGCCAGTAAGAAGTAGTACAATTCAAGTTTTAGTTGTCGATTATTAACTTTTTAGCCGGCTTTGGTGGCTTGGACATGACCTAGGACCTTATGGTTTTGCATGAAAGGAGGACTAGCAGCCGCGTTGCACGGGAGAATGTGAAAAGTGTTCATATGCTTAAAAACTTGTGAAATCCGTCTGTTTTCGTCATTTGTTAACGAATCGACTTAAAGCCACATCGTCACATTGGCCGCTCTTCTCTCTGAAACGGTTACATTTATCGTCCGCAAAGCTATGTCGCGTGCTGCGGTATGCGGAAACACTAAAAGCACCATTGTAGAACACAGAAGAAGCTTCTAAGTTGAAGTAATAGCCAGTAAGAAGTAGTGCAAATCAAGTTTTAGTTGTCGATTATTCACTTTCTAGCCGGCTTTGGTGGCTTGGACATCACCTAGGACCTTAAGATTTTGCATGAAAGGAGGACTTGCAGCCGCTTTGCACGGGAGAATGTGAAAAGTGTTCATATGTAGTAAAAACCTAAGAAATCCGTCCGTTTTCGTCATTTGTTATCGAATCGACTTAAAGCCAGATTGTCACATTGGCCGCTCTTCTCTCTGAAACGGTTACATTCATCGTCTGCAAACCTATGTGCGTGCTGCCCTATGCGGAAACACTAAAAGCACCATAGTAGAACACAGAAGAAGCTTCTAAGTTGAAGTAATAGCCAGTAAGAAGTAGTACAATTCAAGTTTTAGTTGTCGATTATTCACTTTTTAGCCGGCTTTGGTGGCTTGGACATCACCTAGGACCTTAAGATTTTGCATGAAAGAAGGACTTGCAGCCGCTTTGCACGGGAGAATGTGAAAAGTGTTCATATGTTGTAAAAACTTAAGAAATCCGTCTGTTTTCGTCATTTGTTAACGAATCGACTTAAAGCCACATCGTCACATTGGCCGCTCTTCTCTCTGAAACGGTTACATTCATCGTCTGCAAAGCTATGTGCATGCTGCCCTATGCGGAAACACTAAAAGCACCATAGTAGAACACAGAAGAAGCTTCTAAGTTGAAGTAATAGCCAGTAAGAAGTAGTACAATTCAAGTTTTAGTTGTCGATTATTCACTTTTTAGCCGACTATGGTGGCTTGGACATCACCTAGGACGTTAAGAGATTTTGCATGAAAGGAGGACTGGCAGCCTCGTTGCAAGGGAGAATGTGAAAAGTGTTCATATGTAGTAAAAACCTGAGAAATCCGTCCGTTTTCGTCATTTGTTATCGAATCGACTTAAAGCCAGATCGTCACATTGGCCGCTTTTCTCTCTGAGACGGTTACATTTATCGTCTGCAAAGCTATGTCGCGTGCTGCGGTTTGCGGAGACACTAAAAGCACCATAGTAGAACACAGTAGAAGCTTCTAAGTAGAAGTAATAGCCAGTAAGAAGTAGTACAATTCAAGTTTTAGTTATCGATTATTCACTTTTTAGCCGTCTTTGGTGGCTTGGTCATGACCTAGGACCTTAAGATTTTGCATGAAAGGAGGACTAGCAGCCGCGTTGCACGGGAGAATGTGAAAAGTGTTCATATCTAGTAAAAACCTGAGAAATCCGTACGTTTTCGTCATTTGTTATCGAATCGACTTAAAGCCAGATCGTCACATTGGCCGCTCTTCTCTCTGAAACGGTTACACTTATCGTCTGCAAATCTATGTCGCGTGCTGCGGTATGCAGAAACACTAAAAGCACCATAGTACAACAAGAAGAAGCTTCTAAGTTGAAGTAATAGCCAGTAAGAAGTAGTACAATTCAAGTTTTAACTATCGATTATTCACCTTTTAGCCGGCTTTGATGGCTTGGACATGACCTAGGACCTTAAGATTTTGCATGAAAGGAGGACTAGCAGCCGCGTTGCACGGGAGAATGTGAAAAGTGTTCATATGTAGTAAAAACCTGAGAAATCCGTCCGTTTTCGTCATTTGTTATCGAATCGACTTAAAGCCAGATCGTCACATTGGCTGCTTTTCTCTCTGAGAGGGTTACATTTATCGTTTGCAAAGCTATGTCGCGTGCTGCGGTATGCGGAGACACTAAAAGCACCATAGTAGAACACAGAAGAAGCTTCTAAGTTGAAGTAATAGCCATTAAGAAGTAGTACAAATCAAGTTTTAGTTGTCGATTATTCTCTTTTTAGCCGGCTTTGGTGGCTTGGACATGACCTAGGACCTTAAGATTTTGCATGAAAGGAGGACTAGCAGCCGCGTTGCACGGGAGAATGTGAAAAGTGTTCATATGCAGTAAAAACCTGAGAAATCCGTCTGTTTTCGTCATTTGTTAACGAATCGACTTAAAGCCACATCATCACATTGGCCGCTCTTCTCTCTGAAACGGCTAGATTTATCGTCTGCAAAGCTATGTGCGTGCTGCGGTATCCGGAAACACTAAAAGCACCATAGTAGAACACAGAAGAAGCTTCTAAGTTGATGTAATAGAAGTAAGAAGTAGTACAATTCAAGTTTTAGGTATCGGTTATTGACTTTTTAGCTGGCTTTGGTGACTTGGACATGAGCTAGGACCTTTAGATTCTGCATGAAAGGAGGACTAGCTGCCGAGTTGCACGGGAGAATGTGAAAAGTGGTCATATGTAGTAAAAACCCAAGAAATCCGTCCGTTTTCGTCATTTGTTAACGAATCGTCTAAAAAGCCAGATCGTCACATTGACCGCTCTTCTCTCTGAAACGGTTGTACTTATCGTCTGCAAAGCTATGTCGCCTGCTGCGGTATGCGGAGACACTAAAAGCACCATAGTAGAACACAGATGAAGCTTCTAAGTTGATGTAATAGCCAGTAAGAAGTAGTACAATTCAAGTTGTAAGTATTGATTATTGACCTTTTAGCTGCCTTGGTGCCTTGGACATGAGCTAGGACCTTGAGATTCTGCATGAAAGGAGGACTAGCAGAGGAGTTGCACGGGAGAATGTGAGAAGTGTTCATATGTAGTAAAAACCTCAGAAATCCGTCCGTTTTCGTCATTTGTTATCGAATCGACTTAAAGCCAGATCGTCACATTGGTCACTCTTCTCTCTGAAACGGTTGTACTTGTTGTCTGCAAAGCAATGTCGCGTGCTGCGGTATGCGGAGACACGAAAGTCATCATAGTAGAACACAGATAAAGCTTCTAATTTGATGTAATAGCCAGTAAGAACTAGTACAATTCAAGTTTTAGGTATCGATTATTGACTTTTTAGCTGGCTTTGGTGCCTTGGACATGAGCTAGGACCTTACGATTCTGCATGAAAGGAGGACTAGCAGCCGAGTTGCACGGGAGAATGTGAAAAGTGTTTATATGTAGTAAAAACCTGAGAAATCCGTCCGTTTTCGTCATTTGTTAGCGAATCGACTTAAAGCCAAATCGTCATATTGGCCGCTCTGCTCTCTGAAACGGTTGTACTTATCGTCTGCAAAGCTATGTCGCGTACTGCGGTATTCGGAGACACTAAACGCACCATAGTAGAACACAGATGAAGCTTCTAAGATGATGTAATAGCCAGTAAGAAATAGTACAATTCAAGTTTTAGATTTCGTTATTGACTTTTTAGCTGGCTTTGGTGCCTTGGACATGGGCTATGACCTTAAGATTCTGCATGAAAGGAGGACTAGCAGCCGAGTTGCACGGGAGAATGTGAAAAGTGTTCATATCTAGTTAAAACCTGAGAAATCCGTCCGTTTGCGTCATTTGTTATCGAATCGACGTAAAGCCAGATCGTCACATTGGCCGCTCATCTCTCCGAAACCGTTGTACTTATCGTCTGCAAAGCTATGTTGCGTGCTGCGATATGCGGAGACACTAAAAGCACCATAGTAGAACGCAGATGAAGCTTCTAAGTTGATGTAATAGCCAGTAAGAAGTAGTACAATTCAAGTTTTAGATATTGATTATAGACTTTTTAGCTGGCTTTGGTGCCTTGGACATGATCTAGGACCTTAAGATTCTGCATGAAAGAAGGACTAGCAGCCGAGTTGCCCGGGAGAATGTGAAAAGTGTTCATATGTAGTAAAAATCTGAGAAATCCGTCCGTTTTCGTCATTTTTTTATCCAATCGAGTTAAGGCCAGATCGTCACATTGGCCGCTCTTCTCTCTGAAACGGTTGTACTTATCGTCTGCAAAACTATGTCGCGTGCTGCGGTATGCGGAGAAACTAAAAGCACCGTAGTAGAACATAGATGAATGTTCTAAGTTGATGTAATAGCCAGTAAGAGGTAGTCCAATTCAAGTTTTAGGTATCGATTATTGACTTTTTAGCTGGCTTTGGTGCCTTGGACATGAGCTAGGACCTCAAGATTCTGCATAAAAGGAGGACTAGCAGCCGAGTTGCACGGGAGAATGTGAAAAGTGTTCATATGTAGTAAAAACCTGAGACATCCGTCCGTTTTCGTCATTTGTTATCGAATCGACTTAAAGCCAGATGGTCACATTGGACACTCTTCTCTCTGAAACGGTTGTACTTATCGTCTGCAAAGCTATGTCACGTACTGCGGTATTCGGAGACACTAAAAACACCATAGTAGAACACAGATAAAGCTTCTAAGTTGATGTAATAGCCAGTAAGAACTAGTACAATTCAAGTTTTAGGAATCGATTATTGACTTTGGTGCCTTGGACATGAGCTAGGACCTTACGATTCTGCATGAAAGGAGGACTAGCAGCCGAGTTGCACGGGAGAATGTGAAAAGTGTTTATATGTAGTAAAAACCTGAGAAATCCGTCCGCTTTCGTCATTTGTTATCGAATCGACTTAAAGCCAAATCGTCACATTGGCCGCTCTGCTCTCTGAAACGGATGTACTTATCGTCTGCAAAGCTATGTCGCGTACTGCGGTATTCGGAGACACTAAACGCACCATAGTAGAACACAGATGAAGCTTCTAAGTTGATGTAATAGCCAGTAAGAAGTAGTACAATTCAAGTTTTAGATATTGATTATTGACTTTTTAGCTGGCTTTGGTGCCTTGGACATGATCTAGGACCTTAAGATTCTGCATGAAAGAAGGACTAGCAGCCGAGTTGCACGGGAGAATGTGAAAAGTGTTCATATGTAGTAAAAACCTGAGACATCCGTCCGTTTTCGTCATTTGTTATCGAATCGACTTAAAGCCAGATGGTCACATTGGACACTCTTCTCTCTGAAACGGTTGTACTTATCGTCTGCAAAGCTATGTCACGTACTGCGGTATTCGGAGACACTAAAAACACCATAGTAGAACACAGATAAAGCTTCTAAGTTGATGTAATAGCCAGTAAGAACTAGTACAATTCAAGTTTTAGGAATCGATTATTGACTTTGGTGCCTTGGACATGAGCTAGGACCTTACGATTCTGCATGAAAGGAGGACTAGCAGCCGAGTTGCACGGGAGAATGTGAAAAGTGTTTATATGTAGTAAAAACCTGAGAAATCCGTCCGCTTTCGTCATTTGTTATCGAATCGACTTAAAGCCAAATCGTCACATTGGCCGCTCTGCTCTCTGAAACGGATGTACTTATCGTCTGCAAAGCTATGTCGCGTACTGCGGTATTCGGAGACACTAAACGCACCATAGTAGAACACAGATGAAGCTTCTAAGTTGATGTAATAGCCAGTAAGAAGTAGTACAATTCAAGTTTTAGATATTGATTATTGACTTTTTAGCTGGCTTTGGTGCCTTGGACATGATCTAGGACCTTAAGATTCTGCATGAAAGAAGGACTAGCAGCCGAGTTGCACGGGAGAATGTGAAAAGTGTTCATATGTAGTAAAAACCTGAGAAATCCGTCCGTTTTCGTCATTTGTTATCGAATCGACTTAAAGCCAGATCGTAACATTGGCCGCTCTTCTCTTTACAACGGTTGTACTTATCGTCTGCAAAGCTATGTCGCGTGCTGCGGTATGCGGAGACACTAAAATCACCATAGTAGAACACAGATGAAGTTTCTAAGTTGAAGTAACAGCCAATACAAAGTAGTACAATTCAAGTTTTAATTATCGATTATTCACTTTTTAGCCGGCTTTGGTGGCTTGGATATGACCTAGGACCTTAAGATTTTGCATGAAAGGAAGACTAGCAGCCGCGTTGCACGGGAGAATGTGAAAAGTGTTCATATGTAGTAAAAACCTGGGAAATCCGTCCGTTTTCGTCATTTGTTATCGAATCGACTTAAAGCCAGATCGTCACATTGGCCGTTCTTCTCTCTGAAACAGTTACATTTATCGTCTGCAAAGCTATGTCGCGTGCTGCGATATGCGGAGACACTAAAAGCACCATAGTAGAACACAGAAGAAGCTTCTAAGTTGAAGAAACAGCCAGTAAGAAGTAGTACAAATCAAGTTTTAGTTGTCGATTATTCTCTTTTTAGCCGGCTTTGGTGGCTTGGACATGACCTAGGACCTTAAGATTTTGCATGAAAGGAGGACTAGCAGCCGCGTTGCACGGGAGAATGTGAAAAGTGTTCATATGCAGTAAAAACCTGAGAAATCCGTCTGTTTTCGTCATTTGTTAACGAATCGACTTAAAGCCACATCATCACATTGGCCGCTCTTCTCTCTGAAACGGCTAGATTTATCGTCTGCAAAGCTATGTGCGTGCTGCGGTATCCGGAAACACTAAAAGCACCATAGTAGAACACAGAAGAAGCTTCTAAGTTGATGTAATAGCCAGTAAGAAGTAGTACAATTCAAGTTTTAGGTATCGGTTATTGACTTTTTAGCTGGCTTTGGTGACTTGGACATGCGCTAGGACCTTAAGATTCTGCATGAAAGGAGGACTAGCTGCCGAGTTGCACGGGAGAATGTGAAAAGTGGTCATATGTAGTAAAAACCCAAGAAATCCGTCCGTTTTCGTCATTTGTTAACGAATCGTCTAAAAAGCCAGATCGTCACATTGACCGCTCTTCTCTCTGAAACGGTTGTACTTATCGTCTGCAAAGCTATGTCGCCTGCTGCGGTATGCGGAGACACTAAAAGCACCATAGTAGAACACAGATGAAGCTTCTAAGTTGATGTAATAGCCAGTAAGAAGTAGTACAATTCAAGTTGTAAGTATTGATTATTGACCTTTTAGCTGCCTTGGTGCCTTGGACATGAGCTAGGACCTTGAGATTCTGCATGAAAGGAGGACTAGCAGAGGAGTTGCACGGGAGAATGTGAGAAGTGTTCATATGTAGTAAAAACCTCAGAAATCCGTCCGTTTTCGTCATTTGTTATCGAATCGACTTAAAGCCAGATCGTCACATTGGTCACTCTTCTCTCTGAAACGGTTGTACTTGTTGTCTGCAAAGCAATGTCGCGTGCTGCGGTATGCGGAGACACGAAAGTCATCATAGTAGAACACAGATAAAGCTTCTAATTTGATGTAATAGCCAGTAAGAACTAGTACAATTCAAGTTTTAGGTATCGATTATTGACTTTTTAGCTGGCTTTGGTGCCTTGGACATGGGCTATGACCTTAAGATTCTGCATGAAAGGAGGACTAGCAGCCGAGTTGCACGGGAGAATGTGAAAAGTGTTCATATCTAGTTAAAACCTGAGAAATCCGTCCGTTTGCGTCATTTGTTATCGAATCGACGTAAAGCCAGATCGTCACATTGGCCGCTCTTCTCTCCGAAACCGTTGTACTTATCGTCTGCAAAGCTATGTCGCGTGCTGCGATATGCGGAGACACTAAAAGCACCATAGTAGAACGCAGATGAAGCTTCTAAGTTGATGTAATAGCCAGTAAGAAGTAGTACAATTCAAGTTTTAGATATTGATTATAGACTTTTTAGCTGGCTTTGGTGCCTTGGACATGATCTAGGACCTTAAGATTCTGCATGAAAGAAGGACTAGCTGCCGAGTTGCCCGGGAGAATGTGAAAAGTGTTCATATGTAGTAAAAATCTGAGAAATCCGTCCGTTTTCGTCATTTTTTTATCCAATCGAGTTAAAGCCAGATCGTCACATTGGCCGCTCTTCTCTCTGAAACGGTTGTACTTATCGTCTGCAAAACTATGTCGCGTGCTGCGGTATGCGGAGAAACTAAAAGCACCGTAGTAGAACATAGATGAATGTTCTAAGTTGATGTAATAGCCAGTAAGAGGTAGTCCAATTCAAGTTTTAGGTATCGATTATTGACTTTTTAGCTGGCTTTGGTGCCTTGGACATGAGCTAGGACCTCAAGATTCTGCATAAAAGGAGGACTAGCAGCCGAGTTGCACGGGAGAATGTGAAAAGTGTTCATATGTAGTAAAAACCTGAGACATCCGTCCGTTTTCGTCATTTGTTATCGAATCGACTTAAAGCCAGATGGTCACATTGGCCGCTCTTCTCTCTGAAACGGTTGTACTTATCGTCTGCAAAGCTATGTCACGTACTGCGGTATTCGGAGACACTAAAAACACCATAGTAGAACACAGATAAAGCTTCTAAGTTGATGTAATAGCCAGTAAGAACTAGTACAATTCAAGTTTTAGGTATCGATTATTGACTTTGGTGCCTTGGACATGAGCTAGGACCTTACGATTCTGCATGAAAGGAGGACTAGCAGCCGAGTTGCACGGGAGAATGTGAAAAGTGTTTATATGTAGTAAAAACCTGAGAAATCCGTCCGCTTTCGTCATTTGTTATCGAATCGACTTAAAGCCAAATCGTCACATTGGCCGCTCTGCTCTCTGAAACGGATGTACTTATCGTCTGCAAAGCTATGTCGCGTACTGCGGTATTCGGAGACACTAAACGCACCATAGTAGAACACAGATGAAGCTTCTAAGTTGATGTAATAGCCAGTAAGAAGTAGTACAATTCAAGTTTTAGATATTGATTATTGACTTTTTAGCTGGCTTTGGTGCCTTGGACATGATCTAGGACCTTAAGATTCTGCATGAAAGAAGGACTAGCAGCCGAGTTGCACGGGAGAATGTGAAAAGTGTTCATATGTAGTAAAAACCTGAGAAATCCGTCCGTTTTCGTCATTTGTTATCGAATCGACTTAAAGCCAGATCGTAACATTGGCCGCTCTTCTCTCTACAACGGTTGTACTTATCGTCTGCAAAGCTATGTCGCGTGCTGCGGTATGCGGAGACACTAAAATCACCATAGTAGAACACAGATGAAGTTTCTAAGTTGAAGTAACAGCCAATACAAAGTAGTACAATTCAAGTTTTAATTATCGATTATTCACTTTTTAGCCGGCTTTGGTGGCTTGGATATGACCTAGGACCTTAAGATTTTGCATGAAAGGAAGACTAGCAGCCGCGTTGCACGGGAGAATGTGAAAAGTGTTCATATGTAGTAAAAACCTGGGAAATCCGTCCGTTTTCGTCATTTGTTATCGAATCGACTTAAAGCCAGATCGTCACATTGGCCGTTCTTCTCTCTGAAACAGTTACATTTATCGTCTGCAAAGCTATGTCGCGTGCTGCGATATGCGGAGACACTAAAAGCACCATAGTAGAACACAGAAGAAGCTTCTAAGTTGAAGAAACAGCCAGTAAGAAGTAGTACAATTCAAGTTTTAACTATCGATTATTCATTTTTTAGCCGGCTTTGATGGCTTGGACATGACCTAGGACCTTAAGATTTTGCATGAAAGGAGGACTAGCAGCCGCGTTGCACGGGAGAATGTGAAAAGTGTTCATATGTAGTACAAACCTGAGAAATCCGTCCGTTTTCGTCATTTGTTATCGAATCGACTTAAAGCCAGATCGTCACATTGGCTGCTTTTCTCTCTGAGAGGGTTACATTTATCGTTTGCAAAGCTATGTCGCGTGCTGCGGTATGCGGAGACACTAAAAGCACCATAGTAGAACACAGAAGAAGCTTCTAAGTTGAAGTAATAGCCATTAAGAAGTAGTACAATTCAAGTTCTAGTTGTCGATTATTCTCTTTTTAGCCGGCTTTGGTGGCTTGGACATGACCTAGGACCTTAAGATTTTGCATGAAAGGAAGACTAGCTGCCGAGTTGCACGGGAGAATGTGAAAAGTGTTCATATGTAGTAAAAACCCAAGAAATCCGTCCGTTTTCGTCATTTGTTATCGAATCGTCTTAAAGCCAGATCGTCACATTGACCGCTCTTCTCTCTGAAACGGTTGTACTTATCGTCTGCAAAGCTATGTCGCCTGCTGCGGTATGCGGAGACACTAAAAGCACCATAGTAGAACACAGATGAAGCTTCTAAGTTGATGTAATAGCCAGTAAGAAGTAGTACAATTCAAGTTTTAGATATTGATTATTGACTTTTTAGCTGGCTTTGGTGCCTTGGACATGATCTAGGACCTTAAGATTTTGCATGAAAGGAGGACTAGCAGCCGCGTTGCACGGGAGAATGTGAAAAGTGTTCATATGTAGTACAAACCTGAGAAATCCGTCCGTTTTCGTCATTTGTTATCGAATCGACTTAAAGCCAGATCGTCACATTGGCCGCTCTTCTCTCTGAAACGGTTGTACTTATCGTCTGCAAAACTATGTCGCGTGCTGCGGTATGCGGAGAAACTAAAAGCACCGTAGTAGAACATAGATGAATGTTCTAAGTTGATGTAATAGCCAGTAAGAGGTAGTCCAATTCAAGTTTTAGGTATCGATTATTGACTTTTTAGCTGGCTTTGGTGCCTTGGACATGAGCTAGGACCTCAAGATTCTGCATAAAAGGAGGACTAGCAGCCGAGTTGCACGGGAGAATGTGAAAAGTGTTCATATGTAGTAAAAACCTGAGACATCCGTCCGTTTTCGTCATTTGTTATCGAATCGACTTAAAGCCAGATCGTAACATTGGCCGCTCTTCTCTCTGAAACGGTTGTACTTATCGTCTGCAAAGCTATGTCACGTACTGCGGTATTCGGAGACACTAAAAACACCATAGTAGAACACAGATAAAGATTCTAAGTTGATGTAATAGCCAGTAAGAACTAGTACAATTCAAGTTTTAGGTATCGATTATTGACTTTTTAGCTGGCTTTGGTGCCTTGGACATGAGCTAGGACCTTACGATTCTGCATGAAAGGAGGAGTAGCAGCCGAGTGGCACGGGAGAATGTGGAAAGTGTTTATATGTAGTAAAAACCTGAGAAATCCGTCCGCTTTCGTCATTTGTTATCGAATCGACTTAAAGCCAAATCGTCACATTGGCCGCTCTGCTCTCTGAAACGGTTGTACTTATCGTCTGCAAAGCTATGTCGCGTACTGCGGTATTCGGAGACACTAAACGCACCATAGTAGAACACAGATGAAGCTTCTAAGTTGATGTAATAGCCAGTAAGAAGTAGTACAATTCAAGTTTTAGATATTGATTATTGACTTTTTAGCTGGCTTTGGTGCCTTGGACATGATCTAGGACCTTAAGATTCTGCATGAAAGAAGGACTAGCAGCCGAGTTGCCCGGGAGAATGTGAAAAGTGTTCATATGTAGTAAAAACCTGAGAAATCCGTCCGTTTTCGTCATTTGTTATCGAATCGACTTAAAGCCAGATCGTAACATTGGCCGCTCTTCTCTCTACAACGGTTGTACTTATCGTCTGCAAAGCTATGTCGCGTGCTGCGGTATGCGGAGACACTAAAATCACCATAGTAGAACACAGATGAAATTTCTAAGTTGAAGTAACAGCCAGTACGAAGTAGTACAATTCAAGTTTTAATTATCGATTATTCACTTTTTAGCCGGCTTTGGTGGCTTGGATATGACCTAGGACCTTAAGATTTTGCATGAAAGGAAGACTAGCAGCCGCGTTGCACGGGAGAATGTGAAAACTGTTCATATGTAGTAAAAACCTGGGAAATCCGTCCGTTTTCGTCATTTGTTATCGAATCGACTTAAAGCCAGATCGTCACATTGGCCGTTCTTCTCTCTGAAACAGTTACATTTATCGTCTGCAAAGCTATGTCGCGTGCTGCGATATGCGGAGACACTAAAAGCACCATAGTAGAACACAGAAGAAGCTTCTAAGTTGAAGAAACAGCCAGTAAGAAGTAGTACAATTCATATTTTGGATGTCGATTATTTACTTTATTGCCGGCTTTGGTGGCTTGGACATGACCTAGGACCATAAGATTTTGCATGAAAGGAGGACTAGCAGCCGAGTTGCACATGAGAATGTGAAATGTGTTCATATGTAGTAAAAACCTGAGAAATCCGTCCGTTTTCGTCATTTGTTATCGAATCGACTTAAAGCCAGATCGTCACATTGGCCGCTCTTCTCTATGAAACGGTTACACTTATCGTCTGCAAATCTATGTCGCGTGCTGCGGTATGCGGAAACACTAAAAGCACCATAGTACAACAAGAAGAAGCTTCTAAGTTGAAGTAATAGCCAGTAAGAAGTAGTACAATTCAAGTTTTAACTATCGATTATTCATTTTTTAGCCGGCTTTGATGGCTTGGACATGACCTAGGACCTTAAGATTTTGCATGAAAGGAGGACTAGCAGCCGCGTTGCACGGGAGAATGTGAAAAGTGTTCATATGTAGTACAAACCTGAGAAATCCGTCGGTTTTCGTCATTTGTTATCGAATCGACTTAAAGCCAGATCGTCACATTGGATGCTTTTCTCTCTGAGAGGGTTACATTTATCGTTTGCAAAGCTATGTCGCGTGCTGCGGTATGCGGAGACACTAAAAGCACCATAGTAGAACACAGAAGAAGCTTCTAAGTTGAAGTAATAGCCATTAAGAAGTAGTACAATTCAAGTTTTAGTTGTCGATTATTCTCTTTTTAGCCGGCTTTGGTGGCTTGGACATGACCTAGGACCTTAAGATTTTGCATGAAAGGAGGACTAGCAGCCGCGTTGCACGGGAGAATGTGAAAAGTGTTCATATGCAGTAAAAACCTGAGAAATCCGTCTGTTTTCTTCATTTGTTAACGAATCGACTTAAAGCCACATCATCACATTGGCCGCTCTTCTCTCTGAAACGGTTAGATTTATCGTCTGCAAAGCTATGTGCGTGCTGCGGTATGCGGAAACACTAAAAGCACCATAGTAGAACACAGAAGAAGCTTCTAAGTTGATGTAATAGCCAGTAAGAAGTAGTACAATTCAAGTTTTAGGTATCGGTTATTGACTTTTTAGCTGGCTTTGGTGACTTGGACATGAGCTAGGACCTTAAGATTCTGCATGAAAGGAAGACTAGCTGCCGAGTTGCACGGGAGAATGTGGAATGTGTTCATATGTAGTAAAAACCTGAGAAATCCGTCCGTTTTCGTCATTTGTTATCGAATCGACTTAAAGCCAAATCGTCACATTGGCCGCTCTGCTCTCTGAAACGGTTGTACTTATCGTCTGCAAAGCTATGTCGCGTACTGCGGTATTCGGAGACACTAAACGCACCATAGTAGAACACAGATGAAGCTTCTAAGTTGATGTAATAGCCAGTAAGAAGTAGTACAATTCAAGTTTTAGATATTGATTATTGACTTTTTAGCTGGCTTTGGTGCCTTGGACATGATCTAGGACCTTAAGATTCTGCATGAAAGAAGGACTAGCAGCCGAGTTGCCCGGGAGAATGTGAAAAGTGTTCATATGTAGTAAAAACCTTAGAAATCCATCCGTTTTCGCCATTTTTTTATCCAATCGACTTAAAGCCAGATCGTCACATTGGCCGCTCTTCTCTCTGAAACGGTTGTACTTATCGTCTGCAAAACTATGTCGCGTGCTGCGGTATGCGGAGAAACTAAAAGCACCGTAGTAGAACACAGATGAAGCTTCTAAGTTGATGTAATAGCCAGTAAGAAGTAGTACAATTCAAGTTTTAGATATCGATTATTGACTTTTTAGCTGGCTTTGGTGCCTTGGACATGAGCTAGGACCTTAAGATTCTGCATAAAAGGAGGACTAGCAGCCAAGTTGCACGGGAGAATGTGGAAAGTGTTCATATGTAGTAAAAAACTGAGACAACCGTCCGTTTTCGTCATTTGTTATCGAATCGACTTAAAGCCAGATCGTAACATTGGCCGCTCTTCTCTCTAAAACGGTTGTACTTATCGTCTGCAAAGCTGTGTCGCGTGCTGCGGTATGCGGAGAAACGAAAAGCACCGTAGTAGAACATTGATGATGGTTCTAAGTTGATGTAATAGCCAGTAAGAAGTAGTACAATTCAAGTTTTAGGTATCGATTATTGACTTTTTAGCTGGCTTTGGTGCCTTGGACATGAGCTAGGACCTTAAGATTCTGCATGAAAGGAGGACTAGACGCCGAGTTGCACGGGAGAATGTGAAAAGTGTTCATATGTAGTAAAACCCTGAGAAATCCGTCCGTTTTCGTCATTTGTTATCGAATCGACTTAAAGCCAGATCGTCACATTGGCCGCTCTTCTCTCTGAACGGTTGTACTTATCGTCTGCAAAGCTATGTCGCGTACTGCCGTATTCGGAGACACTAAACGCACCATAGTAGAACACAGATGAAGCTTCTAAGATGATGTAATAGCCAGTAAGAAATAGTACAATTCAAGTTTTAGATATCGTTATTGACTTTTTAGCTGGCTTTGGTGCCTTGGACATGAGCTATGACCTTAAGATTATGCATGAAAGGAGGACTAGCAGCCGAGTTGCACGGGAGAATGTGAAAAGTGTTCATATCTAGTAAAAACCTGAGAAATCCGTCCGTTTTCGTCATTTGTTATCCAATCGACTTAAAGCCAGATCGTCACATTGGCCGCTCTTGTCTCTGAAACGGTTGTACTTATCGTCTGCAAAACTATGTCGCGTGCTGCGGTATGCGGAGAAACTAAAAGCACCGTAGTAGAACACAGATGAAGGTTCTAAGTTGATGTAATAGCCAGTAAGAAGTAGTCCAATTCAAGTTTTAGGAATCGATTATTGACTTTTTAGTTGGCTTTGGTGCCTTGGACATGAGCTAGGACCTTGAGATTCGGCATGAAAGGAGGACTAGCAGCCGAGTTGCACGGGAGAATGTGAAAAGTGTTCATATGTAGTAAAAACCTGAGAAATCCGTCCGTTTTCGTCATTTGTTATCGAATCGACTTAAAGCCAGATCGTCACATTGGCCGCTCTTCTCTCTGAAACGGTTGTACTTATCGTCTGCAAAGCTATGACGCGTACTGCGATATTCGGAGACACTAAAAACACCATAGTAGAACACAGATGAAGCTTTTAAGATCATGTAATAGCCAGTAAAAAGTAGTACAATTCAATTTTTAGGTATCGGTTATTGACATTTTAGCTGGCTTTGGTGCCTTGGACATGAGCCAGGACCTTAAGATTCTGCATGAAAGGAGGACTAGCAGCCGAGTTGCACGGGAGAATGTGAAAAGTGTTCATATGTAGTAAATACCTGAGAAATCGGTCCGTTTTCGTCATTTGTTATCGAATCGACTTAAAGCCAAATCATCACATTGGTAGCTCTGCTCTCTGAAACGGTTGTTCTTAACGTCAGCAAAGCTATGTCGCGTACTGCGGTATTCGGAGACACTAAAAGCACCATAGTAGAACACAGATGAAGCTTCTAAGTTGATGTAATAGCCAGTAAGAAGTAGTACAATTCAAGTTTTAGGTATCGATTATTGACTTTTTAGGTGGCTTTGGAGCCTTGGACATGAGCTAGGACCTTAAGATTCTGCATGAAAGGAGGACTAGCAGCCGAGTTGCACGGGAGAATGTGAAAAGTGTTCATATGTAGTAAAAACCTGAGATATCCGTCCGTTTTCGTCATTTGTTAACGATTCGACTTAAAGCCAGATCGTCACATTGGCCGCTCTTCTCTCTGAAACGGTTGTACTTATCGTCTGCAAAGCTATGTCGCGTGCTGCGGTATGTGGAGACACTAAAATCACCATAGTAGAACACAGATGAAGCTTCTAAGTTGATGTAATAGCCAGTAAGATGTAGTACAATTCAAGTTCTAGGTATCGATTATTGACTTTTTAGCTGGCTTTGGTGCCTTGGACATGAGCAAGGACCTTGAGATTCTGCATGAAAGGAGGACTAGCAGCCGAGTTGCACGGGACAATGTGAAAAGAGTTCATATGTAGTAAAAACCTGAGAAATCCGTCCGTTTTCGTCATTTGTTATCGAATCGACTTAAAGCCAGATCATCACATTGGCCGCTCTTATCTCTGAAACGGTTGTACTTATCGTCTGCAAAGCTATGTCGCGTACTGCGGTATTCGGAGACACTAAAAACACCATAGTAGAACACAGATGAAGCTTCTAAGATGATATAATAGCCAGTAAGAAGTAGTACAATTCAAGTTTTAGTTATCGGTTATTGAATTTTTAGCTGGCTTTGGTGCCTTGAACATGAGCTAGGACCTTAAGATTCTGTATGAAAGGAGGACTAGCAGCCCAGTTGCACGGGAGAATGTGAAAACTGTTCATATGTAGTAAAAACTAACCTGAGAAATCCGTCCGTTTTCGTCATTTGTTATCGAATCGACTTAAAGCCAGATCGTCACATTGGCCGCTCTTCTCTCTGAAACGGTTGTACTTATCATCTGCAAAGCTATGTCGCGTGCTGCGGTATGCGGTGGCACTAAAAGCACCATAGTAGAACACATATGAAGCTTCTAAGATGATGTAATAGCCAGTAAGAAGTAGTAGAATTCAAGTTTTAGGTATCGATTATTGACTTTTTAGGTGGCTTTGGAGCCTTGGACATGAGCTAGGACCTTAAGATTCTGCATGAAAGGAGGACTAGCAGCCGAGTTGCACGGGAGAATGTGAAAAGCATATGTAGTAAAAACCTGAGATATCCGACCGTTTTCGTCATTTGTTATCGAATCGACTTAAAGCCAGATGGTCACATTGGCCGCTCTTCTCTCTGAAACGGTTGTACTTATCGTCTGCAAAGCTATGTCGCGTGCTGCGGTATGTGGAGACACTAAAATCACCATAGTAGAACACAGATGAAGCTTCTAAGTTGATGTAATAGCCAGTAAGAGGTAGTACAATTCAAGTTCTAGGTATCGATTATTGACTTTTTAGCTGGCTTTGGTGCCTTGGACATGAGCAAGGACCTTGAGATTCTGCATGAAAGGAGGACTAGCAGCCGAGTTGCCCGGGACAATGTGAAAAGAGTTCATATGTAGTAAAAACCTGAGAAATCCGTCCGTTTTCGTCATTTGTTATCGAATCAAAGCCAGATCATCACATTGGCCGCTCTTATCTCTGAAACGGTTGTACTTATCGTCTGCAAAGCTATGTCGCGTACTGCGGTATTCGGAGACACTAAAAACACCATAGTAGAACACAGATGAAGCTTCTAAGATGATATAATAGCCAGTAAGAAGTAGTACAATTCAAGTTTTAGTTATCGGTTATTGAATTTTTAGCTGGCTTTGGTGCCTTGAACATGAGCTAGGACCTTAAGATTCTGTATGAAAGGAGGACTAGCAGCCCAGTTGCACGGGAGAATGTGAAAACTGTTCATATGTAGTAAAAACCAACCTGAGAAATCCGTCCGTTTTCGTCATTTGTTATCGAATCGACTTAAATCCAGATCGTCACATTGGCCGCTCTTCTCTCTGAAACGGTTGTACTTATCGTCTGCAAAGCTATGTCGCGTGCTGCGGTATGCGGAGGCACTAAAAGCACCATAGTAGAACACATATGAAGCTTCTAAGATGATGTAATAGCCAGTAAGAAGTTGTACAATTCAAGTTTTAGGTATTGATTATTGACTTTTTAGCTGGCTTTGGTGCCTTGGACATGAGCTAGGACCTTAAGATTCTTCATGAAAGGAGGAGTAGCAGCCGAGTTGCACGGGAGAATGTGAAAAGTGTTCATATGTAGTAAAAACCTGAGAATTCCGTCCGTTTTCGTCATTTGTTATCGAATCGACTTAAAGCCAGATCGTCACATTGGCCGCTCTTCTCTCTCTGGAACGGTTGTACTTATCGTCTGCAAAGCTAGGTCACGTGCTGCGGTATGCGGAGACACTAAAAGCACCATAGTAGAACACAGGTGAAGCTTTTAAGTTGACGTAATAGCCAGTAAGAAGTAGTAGAATTCAAGTTTTAGGTATCGATTATTGACTTTTTAGCTGGCTTCGGTGCCTTGGACATGAGCTAGGACCTTAAGATTCTGCATGAAATTAGGACTAGCAGCCGAGTTGCACGGGAGAATGTGAAAGGTGTTCATATGTAGTAAAAACCTGAGAAATCGGTCCGTTTTCGTCATTTGTTATCGAATCGACTTATAGCCAGATCGTCACATTGGCCGCTCCTCTCTCTGAAACGGTTGTACTTATCGTCTGCAAAGCTATGTCGCGTACTGCTGTATTCGGAGACACTAAACGCACCATAGTAGAACACAGATAAAGCTTCTAAGATGATATAATAGCCAGTAAGAAACAGTAGAATTCAAGTTTTAGGTATACTTATTGAATTTTTAGCTGGCTTTGGTGCCTTGGACATGAGCTATGACCTTAAGATTCTGCATGAAAGGAGGACTAGCAGCCGAGTTGCACGGGACAATGTGAAAAGTGTTCATATGTAGTAAAAACCTGAGAAATCCGTCCGTTTTCGTCATTTGTTATCGAATCGACTTTAAGCCAGATCGTCACATTGGCCGCTCTTCTCTCTGAAACGGTTGTACTTATCGTCTGCAAAGCTATGTCGCGTGCTGCGGTGTGCGGAGGCACTAAAAGCACCATAGTAGAACACAGATGAAGCTTCTAAGATGATGTAATAGAAAGTAATAAGTTGTACAATTCAAGTTTTAGGTATTGATTATTGACTTTTTAGCTGGCTTTGGTGCCTTGGACATGAGCTAGGACCTTAAGATTCTTCATGAAAGGAGGAGTAGCAGCCGAGTTGCGCGGGAGAATGTGAAAAGTGTTCATATGTAGTAAAAACCTGAGAAACCCGTCCGTTTTCGTGATTTGTTATCGAATCGACTTAAAGCCAGATCGTCACATTGGCCGCTCTTCTCTCTGAAACGGTTGTACTTATCGTCTGCAAAGCTATGTCGCGTGCTGCGGTATGCGGAGACACTAAAAGCACCATAGTAGAACACAGATGAAGCTTCTAAGTTGATGTAATAGCCAGTAAGGAGTAGTCCAATTCAAGTTTTAGGTATCGATTATTGACTTTTTAGCTGGCTTTGGTGCCTTGGACATGAGCTAGGACCTTAAGATTCTGCATAAAAGGAGCACTAGCAGCCGAGTTGCACGGGAGAATGTGAAAAGTATTCATATGTAATAAAAACCTGAGACATCCGTCAGTTTTCGTCATTTGTTATCGAATTGACTTAAAGCCAGATGGTCACATTGACCGCTCTTCTCTCTGAAACGGTTGTACTTATCGTCTGCAAAGCTATGTCGCATGCTGCGGTATGTGGAGACACTAAAATCACCATAGTAGAACACAGATGAAGCTTCTAAGTTGATGTAATAGCCAGTAAGAAGTAGTACAATTCAAGTTTTAGGTATCGATTATTGACTTTTTAGCTGGCTTTGGTGCCTTGGACATGAGCAAGGACCTTGAGATTCTACATGAAAGGAGGACTAGCAGCCGAGTTGCACGGGAGAATGTGAAAAAAGTTCATATGTAGTAAAAACCTGAGAAATCCGTCCGTTTTCGTCATTTGTTATCGAATCGACTTAAAGCCAGATCGTCACATTGGCCGCTCTTCTCTCTGAAACGGTTGTACTTATCGTCTGCAAAGCTATGTCGCGTGCTGCGGTGTGCGGAGGCACTAAAAGCACCATAGTAGAACACAGATGAAGCTTCTAAGATGATGTAATAGAAAGTAATAAGTTGTACAATTCAAGTTTTGTGTATTGATTATTGACTTTTTAGCTGGCTTCGGTGCCTTGGACATGAGCTAGGACCTTAAGATTCTGCATGAAATTAGGACTAGCAGCCGAGTTGCACGGGAGAATGTGAAAGGTGTTCATATGTAGTAAAAACCTGAGAAATCGGTCCGTTTTCGTCATTTGTTATCGAATCGACTTATAGCCAGATCGTCACATTGGCCGCTCTTCTCTCTGTAACGGTTGTACTTATCGTCTCCAAAGCTATGTCGCGTACTGTTGTATTCGGAGACACTAAACGCACCATAGTAGAACACAGATGAAGCTTCTAAGATGATATAATAGCCAGTAAGAAACAGTAGAATTCAAGTTTTAGGTATACTTATTTACTTTTTAGCTGGCTTTGGTGCCTTGGACATGAGCTAGGACCTTAAGATTCTGCATGAAAGGAGGACTAGCAGCCGAGTTGCACGGGAGAATGTGAAAACTGTTCATATGTAGTAAAAACCTGAGAAATCCTTTCGTTTTCGTCATTTGTTATCGAATCGACTTAAAGCCAGATGGTCACATTGGCCGCTCTTCTCTCTGAAACGGTTGTACTTACCGTCTGCAGAGCTATGTCGCGTGCTGCGGTATGCAGAGACACTAAAAGCACCATAGTAGAACACAGATGATACTTCCAAGTTAATGTAATAGCCAGTAAGAAGTAGTAAAATTCAAGTTTTAGGTTTCGATTATTGACTTTTTAGCTGGCTTTGGTGCCTTGGACATGAGCTCGGACCTTAAGATTCTGCATGAAAGGAGGACTAGCAGCCTAATTGCACGGGAGAATGTGAAAGGTGTTCATATAGAGTAAAAACCTGAGAAATCCGTTCGTTTTCGTCATTTGTTATCGAATCGACTTAAAGCCAAATCGTCACATTGGCCGCTCTTCTCTCTGAAACGGTTGTACTTATCGTCTGCAAAGCTATGTCGCGTACTGCGGTATTCGGAGACACTAAAAGCACCATAGTAGAACACAGATGAAGCTTCTAAGATGATGTAATAGGCAGTAAGAAATAGTACAATTCAAGTTTTAGGAATCGGTTATTGTCTTTTTACCCTTGTTTGGTGACTTGGACATGAACTAGCACCTTAAGATTCTGCATGAAAGGAGGACTAGCTGCCTAATTGCACGGGAGCATGTGAAAAGTGTTCATATAGAGTAAAAACCCGAGAAATCCGTTCGTTTTCGTCATTTGTTATCGAATCGACTTAAAGCCAGATGGTCACATTGGCCGCTCTTCTCTCTGAAACGGTTATACTTACCGTCTGCAGAGCTATGTCGCGTGCTGCGGTATGCAGAGACACTAAAAGCACCATAGTAGAACACAGATGAAGCTTCTAAGTTGATGTAATAGCCAGTATTAAGTAGTACATTTCAAGTTTTAGGTACCGGTTATTGACTTTTTAGCTGGCTTTGGTGCCTTGGACATGAGCTAGGACCTTAAGATTCTGGATGAAAGGAGGACTAGCAGCCGAGTTGCACGGAAGAATGTAAAAGTGTTCAAATGTAGTAAAAACCTGAGAAATCCGTCCGTTTTCGTCATTTGTTATCAAATCGACTTAAAGCCAGATCGTCACATTGGCCGCTCTTCTCTCTGAAACTGTTGTACTTATCGTCTGCAAAACTATGTCGCGTGCTGCGGTATGCGGAGACACGAAAATCATCATAGTAGAACACAGATGAAGCTTCTAAGTTGATGTAATAGCCAGTAAGAACTAGTACAATTCAAGTTTTAGGTATCGATTATTGACTTTTTAGCTGGCTTTGGTGCCTTGGACATGACCTAGGACTTTAAGATTCTGCATGAAAGGAGGACTAGCAGCCGAGTTGCACGGGAGAATGTAAAAGAGTTCAAATGTAGTAAAAACCTGAGAAATCCGTCCGTTTTCGTCTTTTGTTATCGAATCGACTTAAAGCCAGATCGTCACATTGGCCGCTCTTCTCTCTGAAACGGTTGTACTTATCGTCTGCAAAACTATGTCGCGTGCTGCGGTATGCGGAGACACGAAAATCATCATAGTAGAACACAGATGAAGCTTCTAAGTTGATGTAATAGCCAGTAAGAACTAGTACAATTCAAGTTTTAGGTATCGATTATTGACTTTTTAGCTGGCTTTGGTGCCTTGGACATGAGCTAGGACCTTAAGATTCTGCATGAAAGGAGGACTAGCTGCCTAATTGCACGGGAGAATGTGAAAGGTGTTAATATAGAGTAAAAACCTGAGAAATCCGTTCGTTTTCGTCATTTGTTATCGAATCGACTTAAAGCCAGATGGTCACATTTGCCGCTCTTCTCTCTGTAACGGTTGTACTTACCGTCTGCAGAGCTATGTCGCGTGCTGCGGTATGCAGAGACACTAAAAGCACCATAGTAGAACACAGATGATACTTCCAAGTTGGTGTAATAGCCAGTAAGAAGTAGTAAAATTCAAGTTTTAGGTACTGATTATTGACTTTTTAGCTGGCTTTGGTGCCTTGGACATGAGCTAGGACCTTAAGATTCTGCATGAAAGGAGGACTAGCAGCCGAAGTGCACGGGAGAATGTGAAAAGTGTTCATATAGAGTAAAAACCTGAGAAATCCGTTCGTTTTCGTCATTTGTTATCGAATCGACTTAAAGCCAAATCGTCACATTGGCCGCTCTTCTCTCTGAAACGGTTGTACTTATCGTCTGCAAAGCTATGTCGCGTACTGCGGTATTCGGAGACACTAAAAGCACCATAGTAGAACACAGATGAAGCTTCTAAGATGATGTAATAGGCAGTAAGAAATAGTACAATTCAAGTTTTAGGAATCGGTTATTGACTTTTTACCCTTGTTTGGTGACTTGGACATGAGCTAGGACCTTAAGATTCTGCATGAAAGGAGGACTAGCAGCCGAGTTGCACGGGAGAATGTGTAAAGTGTTCATATGTAGTAAAAACCTGAGAAATCCGTTCGTTTTCGTCATTTGTTATCGAATCGACTTAAAGCCAGATGGTCACATTGGCCGCTCTTCTCTCTGAAACGGTTGTACTTACCGTCTGCAGAGCTATGTCGCGTGCTGCGGTATGCAGAGACACTAAAAGCACCATTGTTGAACCCAGATGATACTTCCAAGTTGATGTAATAGCCAGTAAGAAGTAGTAAAATTCAATTTTTATGTACTGATTATTGACTTTTTAGCTGGCTTTGGTGCCTTGGACATGAGCTAGGACCTTAAGATTCTGCATGAAAGGAGGACTAGCAGCCGAGTTGCACGGGAGAATGTGAAAAGTGTTCATATGTAGTAAAAACGTGAGAAATCCGTCCGTTTTTGTCATTTGTTTTCGAATCGACTTAAAGGCAGATCGTCACACTGGCCACTCTTCTCTCTGAAACGGTTGTACTTATCGTCTGCAAAGCTATGTCGCGTGCTGCGGTATGCGGGGACACTAAAATCACCATACTAGAACACAGATGAAGCTTCTAAGTTGATGTAATAGCCACTAAAAAGTAGTAGAATTCAAGTTTTAGGTATTGATTATTGAATTTTTAGCTGGCTTTGGTGCCTTGGACATGAGCTAGGACCTTAAGATTCTGCATGAAAGGAGGACTAGCAGCCGAGTTGCACGGGAGAATGTAAAAGTGTTCAAATGTAGTAAAAACCTGAGAAATCCGTCCGTTTTCGTCTTTTGTTATCGAATCGACTTAAAGCCAGATCGTCACATTGGCCGCTCTTCTCTCTGAAACGGTTGTACTTATCGTCTGCAAAACTATGTCGCGTGCTGCGGTATGCGGAGACACGAAAATCATCATAGTAGAACACAGATGAAGCTTCTAAGTTGATGTAATAGCCAGTAAGAACTAGTACAATTCAAGTTTTAGGTATCGATTATTGACTTCTTAGTTGGCTTTGGTGCCTTGGACATGGGCTATTACCTTAAGATTCTGCATGAAAGGAGGACTAGCAGCCGAGCTGCACGGGATAATGTAAAAGTGTTCAAATGTAGTAAAAACCTGAGAAATCCGTCCGTTTTCGTCTTTTGTTATCGAATCGACATAAAGCCAGATCGTCACATTGGCCGCTCTTCTCTCTGAAACTGTTGTACTTATCGTCTGCAAACTATGTCGCGTGCTGCGGTATGCGGAGACACGAAAATCATCATAGTAGAACACAGATGAAGCTTCTAAGTTGATGTAATAGCCAGTAAGAACTAGTACAATTCAAGTTTTAGGTATCGATTATTGACTTTTTAGCTGGCTTTGGTGCCTTGGACATGAGCTAGGACCTTAAGATTCTGCATGAAAGGAGGACTAGCTGCCTAATTGCACGGGAGAATGTGAAAAGTGTTAATATAGAGTAAAAACCTGAGAAATCCGTTCGTTTTCGTCATTTGTTATCGAATCGACTTAAAGCCAGATGGTCACATTGGCCGCTCTTCTCTCTGAAACGGTTGTACTTACCGTCTGCAGAGCTATGTCGCGTGCTGCGGTATGCAGAGACACTAAAAGCACCATAGTAGAACACAGATGATACTTCCAAGTTAATGTAATAGCCAGTAAGAAATAGTAAAATTCAACTTTTAGGTACTGATTATTGACTTTTTAGCTGGCTTTGGTGCCTTGGACATGAGCTAGGACCTTAAGATTCTGCATGAAAGGAGGACTAGCAGCCTAATTGCACGGGAGAATGTGAAAAGTGTTCATATAGAGTAAAAACCTGAGAAATCCGTTCGTTTTCGTCATTTGTTATCGAATCGACTTAAAGCCAAATCGTCACATTGGCCGCTCTTCTCTCTGAAACGGTTGTACTTATCGTCTGCAAAGCTATTTCGCGTACTGCGGTATTCGGAGACACTAAAAGCACCATAGTAGAACACAGATGAAGCTTCTAAGATGATGTAATAGGCAGTAAGAAATAGTACAATTCAAGTTTTAGGAATCGGTAATTGTCTTTTTACCCTTGTTTGGTGACTTGGACATGAGCTAGCACCGTAAGATTCTGCATGAAAGGAGGACTAGCAGCCGAGTTGCACGGGAGAATGTGTAAAGTGTTCATATGTAGTAAAAACCTGAGAAATCCGTTCGTTTTCGTCATTTGGTATCGAATCGACTTAAAGCCAGATGGTCACATTGGCCGCTCTTCCCTCTGAAACGGTTGTACTTACCGTCTGCAGAGCTATGTCGCGTGCTGCGGTATGCAGAGACACTAAAAGCACCATAGTAGAACACAGATGATACCTCCAAGTTGGTGTAATAGCCAGTAAGAAGTAGTAAAATTCAAGTTTTAGGTACTGATTATTGACTTTTTAGCTGGCTTTGGTGCCTTGGACATGAGCTAGGACCTTAAGATTCTGCATGAAAGGAGGACTAGCACCCTAATTGCACGGGAGAATGTGAAAAGTGTTCATATAGAGTAAAAACCTGAGAAATCCGTTCGTTTTCGTCATTTGTTATCGAATCGACTTAAAGCCAAATCGTCACATTGGCCGCTCTTCTCTCTGAAACGGTTGTACTTATCGTCTGCAAAGCTATGTCGCGTACTGCGGTATTCGGAGACACTAAAAGCACCATAGTAGAACACAGATGAAGCTTCTAAGATGATGTAATAGGCAGTAAGAAATAGTACAATTCAAGTTTTAGGAATCGGTTATTGACTTTTTACCCTTGTTTGGTGACTTGGACATGAGCTAGGACCTTAAGATTCTGCATGAAAGGAGGACTAGCAGCCGAGTTGCACGGGAGAATATGTAAAGTGTTCATATGTAGTAAAAACCTGAGAAATCCGTTCGTTTTCGTCATTTGTTATCGAATCGACTTAAAGCCAGATGGTCACATTGGCCGCTCTTCTCTCTGAAACGGTTGTACTTACCGTCTGCAGAGCTATGTCGCGTGCTGCGGTATGCAGAGACACTAAAAGCACCATTGTAGAACCCAGATGATACTTCCAAGTTGATGTAATAGCCAGTAAGAAGTAGTAAAATTCAATTTTTATGTACTGATTATTGACTTTTTAGCTGGCTTTGGTGCCTTGGACATGAGCTAGGACCTTAAGATTCTGCATGAAAGGAGGACTAGCAGCCGAGTTGCACGGGCGAATGTGAAAAGTGTTCATATGTAGTAAAAACGTGAGAAATCCGTCCGTTTTTGTCATTTGTTTTCGAATCGACTTAAAGGCAGATCGTCACACTGGCCACTCTTCTCTCTGAAACGGTTGTACGTATCGTCTGCAAAGCTATGTCGCGTGCTGCGGTATGCGGGGACACTAAAATCACCATACTAGAACACAGATGAAGCTTCTAAGTTGATGTAATAGCCACTAAAAAGTAGTAGAAGTCAAGTTTTAGGTATTGATTATTGAATTTTAGCTGGCTTTGGTGCCTTGGACATGAGCTAGGACCTTAAGATTCTGCATGAAAGGAGGACTAGCAGCCGAGTTGCACGGGAGAATGTAAAAGTGTTCAAATGTAGTAAAAACCTGAGAAATCCGTCCGTTTTCGTCTTTTGTTGTCGAATCGACTTAAAGCCAGATCGTCACATTGGCCGCTCTTCTCTCTGAAACGGTTGTACTTATCGTCTGCAAAACTATGTCGCGTGCTGCGGTATGCGGAGACACGAAAATCATCATAGTAGAACACAGATGAAGCTTCTAAGTTGATGTAATAGCCAGTAAGAACTAGTACAATTCAAGTTTTAGGTATCGATTATTGACTTCTTAGTTGGCTTTGGTGCCTTGGACATGGGCTATTACCTTAAGATTCTGCATGAAAGGAGGACTAGCAGCCGAGTTGCACGGGATAATGTGAAAAGTGTTCATATGTAGTAAAAACCTGAGAAATCCGTACGTTTTCGTCATTTGTTATCGAATCGACTTAAAGCCCGATCGTCACATTGGCCGCTCTTCTCTCTGAAACGGTTGTACTTATCGTCTGCAATGCTATGTCGCGTGCTGCGGTATGAGGAGACACTAAAATCTCCATAGTAGAACACAGATGAAGCTTCTAAGTTGATGTAATAGCCAGTAAGAAGTAGTACAATTCAAGTTTTAGGTATCGATTATTGACTTCTTAGTTGGCTTTGGTGCCTTGGACATGAGCTATTACCTTAAGATTCTGCATGAAAGGGGGACTAGCAGCCGAGTTGCACGGGAGAATGTGAAAAGTGTTCATATGTAGTAAAAACCTGAGAAATCCGTCCGTTTTAGTCATTTGTTATCGAATCGACTTAAAGCCCGATCGTCACATTGGCCGCTCTTCTCTCTGAAACGGTTGTACTTATCGTCTGCAATGCTATGTCGCGTGCTGCGGTATGCGGAGACACTTAAATCTCCATAGTAGAACACAGATGAAGCTTCTAAGTTGATGTAATAGCCAGTAAGAAGTAGTACAATTCAAGTTTTAGGTATTGATTATTGAATTTTTAGCTGGCTTTGGTGCCTTGGACATGAGCTAGGACCTTAAGATTCTGCATGAAAGGAGGACTAGCAGCCGAGTTGCACGGGAGAATGTGAAAAGTGTTCAAATAGAGTAAAAACCTGAGAAATCCGTCCGTTTTCGTCATTTTTATCGAATCGACTTAAAGCCAAATCGTCACATTGACCGCTCTTCTCTCTGAAACGGTTGTACTTATCGTCTGCAGAGCTACGTCGCGTGCTGCGGTATGCAGAGACACTAAAAGCACCATAGTAGAACACAGATGACACTTCCAAGTTGATGTAATAGCCAGTAAGAAGTAGTACAATTCAAGTTTTAGGAACCGGTTATTGACTTTTTACCCTTGTTTGGTGCCTTGGACACGAGCTAGTAACTTAAGATTTTACATGCAGGAGGACTAGCAGCCGAGTTGCACGGGAGAATGTGAAAAGTGTTCATATGTAGTAAAAACCTGAGAAATCCCTTCGTTTTCGTCATTTGTTATCGAATCGACTTAGAGCCAGATCGTCACATTTTCCGCTCTTCTCTCTGAAACGGTTGTACTTATCGTCTGCAGAGCTATGTCGCGTGCTGCGGTATGCAGAGACACTAAAAGCACCATAGTAGAACACAGATGACACTTCCAAGTTGATGTAATAGCCAGTAAGAAGTAGTACAATTCAAGTTTTAGTTACTGATTATTGACTTTTTAGCTGGCTTTGGAGCCTTGGACTTGGGCTAGGACCTTAAGATTCTGCCTGAAAGGAGGACTAGCAGCCGAGTTGCACAGGAGAATGTGAAAAGTGTTCATATGTAGTAAAAACCTGAGAAATCCGTCCGTTTTCGTCATTTGTTATAGAATCGACTTAAAGCCAGATCGTCACATTCGCCGCTCTTCTCTCCGAAACGGTTGTACTTATCGTCTGCAAAGCTATGTCGCATGCTGCGGTATGCGGAGACACTAAAAGCACCATAGTAGAACACCGATGAAGCTTCTAAGTTGATGTAATAGCCAGTAAGAAGTAGTAGAATTCAAGTTTTTCGTATCGATTATTGACTTTTTTGTTGGCTTTGGTGCCTTGGACATGAGCTATTACCTTATGATTCTGCATGAAAGGAGGACTAGCAGCCGAGTTGCACGGGAGAATGTGAAAAGTGTTCATATGTAGTAAAAACCTGAGAAATCCGTCCGTTTTTGTCATTTGTTATCGAATCGACTTAAAGGCAGATCGTCACACTGGCCACTCTTCTCTCTGAAACGGTTGTACTTATCGTCTGCAAAGCTATGTCGCATGCTGCGGTATGCGGAGACACTAAAAGCACCATAGTAAAACAACGATGAAGCTTCTAAGTTGATGTAATAGCCAGTAAGATGTAGTACAATTCAAGTTTTAGCTACTGATTATTGACTTTTTAGCTGGCTTTGGAGCCTTCGACATGAGCTAAGACCTTAAGATTCTGCATGAAAGGAGGACTAGCAGCCGAGTTGCACAGGAGAATGTGAAATGTGTTCATATGTAGTAAAAACCTGAGAAATCCGTCCGTTTTCGTCATTTGTTATCGAATCGACTTAAAGCCCGATCGTCACATTGGCCGCTCTTCTCTCTGAAACCGTTGTACTTATCGTCTGCAATGCTATGTTGCGTGCTGCGGTATGCGGAGACACTAAAATCTCCATAGTAGAACACAGATGAAGCTTCTAAGTTGATGTAATAGCCAGTAAGAAGTAGTACAATTCAAGTTTTAGGTATCGATTATTGAACTTTTATGTGGCTTTGGTGCCTTGGATAATGAGCTAGGACTTTAAGATTCTGCATGAAAGGAGGACTAGCAGCCGAGTTGCACGGGAGAATGTGAAAAGTGTTCAAATAGAGTAAAAACCTGAGAAATCCGTCCGTTTTCATCATTTTTATCGAATCGACTTAGAGCCAGATCGTCACATTGGCCGCTCTCCTCTCTGAAACGGTTGTACTTATCGTCTGCAGAGCTACGTCGCATGCTGCGGTATGCGGAGACACTAAAAGCACCATAGTAAAACACCGATGAAGCTTCTAAGTTGATGTAATAGCCAGTAAGAAGTAGTACAATTCAAGTTTTAGGTATCGATTATTGACTTCTTAGTTCGCTTTGGTGACTTGGACATGAGCTATTACCTTAAGATTCTGCATGAAAGGTGGACTAGCAGCGGAGTTGCATGGGAGAATGTGAAAAGTGTTCATATGTAGTAAAAACCTGAGAAATCCGTCCGTTTTCGTCATTTGTTATCGAATCGACTTAAAGCCCGATCGTCACATTGGCCGCTCTTCTCTCTGAAACCGTTGTACTTATCGTCTGCAATGCTATGTTGCGTGCTGCGGTATGCGGAGACACTAAAATCTCCATAGTAGAACACAGATGAAGCTTCTAAGTTGATGTAATAGCCAGTAAGAAGTAGTACAATTCAAGTTTTAGGTATCGATTATTGAACTTTTATGTGGCTTTGGTGCCTTGGATAATGAGCTAGGACTTTAAGATTCTGCATGAAAGGAGGACTAGCAGCCGAGTTGCACGGGAGAATGTGAAAAGTGTTCAAATAGAGTAAAAACCTGAGAAATCCGTCCGTTTTCATCATTTTTATCGAATCGACTTAGAGCCAGATCGTCACATTGGCCGCTCTCCTCTCTGAAACGGTTGTACTTATCGTCTGCAGAGCTACGTCGCGTGCTGCGGTATGCAGAGACACTAAAAGCACCATAGTAGAACACAGATGACACTTCCAAGTTGATGTAATAGCCAGTAAGAAGTAGTACAATTCAAGTTTTAGTTACTGATTATTGACTTTTTAGCTGGCTTTGGTGCCTTGGACATGAGCTAGGACCTTAAGATTCTGCATGAAAGGAGGACTAGCAGCCGAATTGCCCAGGAGAATGTGAAAAGTGTTCATATGTAGTAAAAACCTGAGAAATCCGTCCGTTTTCGTCATTTGTTATAGAATCGACTTAAAGCCCAGATCGTCACATTGGCCGCTCTTCTCTCGGAAACGGTTGTACTTATCGTCTGCAAAGCTATGTCGCGTGCTGCGGCACGCGGGGACACTAAAATCAACATAGTGGAACACAGATGAAGCTTCTAAGTTGACGTAATAGCCAGTAAGAAGTAGTACAATTCCAGTTTTAGGTATCGATTATTGACTTTTTAGCTGGCTTTGATGCCTTGGACATGAGCTAGGACCTTAAGATTCTGCATGAAAGGAGGACTAGCAGCCGAGTTGCACGGGAGAATTTGAAAAGTGTTCATATGTAGTAAAAACCTGAGAAATCCGTCCGTTTTCGTCATTTGTTATCGAATCGACTTAAAGCCAGATTGTCACATTGGCCGCTCTTCTCTCTGAAACGGTTGTACTTATCGTCTGCAATGCTATGTCGCGTGCTGCGCTATGCGGAGACACTAAAAGCACCATAGTAGAACACAGATGAAGCTTCTAAGTTGATGTAATAGCCAGTAAGAAGTAGTACAATTCAAGTTTTAGGTATCGATTATTGACTTTTTAGCTGGCTTTGGTGCCTTGGACATGAGCTAGGAACTTAAGATTCTGCATGAAAGGAGGACTAGCAGCCGAGTTGCAAGGGAGAATGTGGTAAGTGTTCAAATAGAGTAAAAACCTGAGAAATCCGTCCGTTTTCGTCATTTTTATCGAATCGACTTAAAGCCAAATCGTCACATTGGCCGCTCTGCTCTCTGAAACGGTTGTACTTATCGTCTCCAAAGCTATGTCGCGTACTGCGGTATTCGGAGACACTAAAAGCACCATAGTAGAACACAGATGTAGCTTCTAAGATGATGTAATAGCCAGTAAGAAATAGTACCATTCAAGTTTTAGGAATCGGTTATTGACTTTTTACCCTTGTTTGGTGCCTTGGACATGAGCTAGGAACTTAAGATTTTACATGCAGGAGGACTAGCAGACGAGTTGCACGGGAGAATGTGTAAGGTGTTCATATGTAGTAAAAACCTGAGAAATCCTTTCGTTTTCGTCATTTGTTATCGAATCGACTTAAAGCCAGATCGTCACATTGGCCGCTCTTCTCTCTGAAACGGTTGTACTTATCGTCTGCAAAGCTATGTCGCGTGCTGCGGCATGCGGGGACACTAAAATCACCATAGTGGAACACAGATGAAGCTTCTAAGTTGATGTAATAGCCAGTAAGAAGTAGTAGAATTCAAGTTTTTGGTATCGATTATTGACTTTTTTGTTGTCTTTGGTGCCTTGGACATGAGCTATTACCTTATGATTCTGCATGAAAGGAGGACTAGCAGCCGAGTTGCACGGGATAATTTGAAAAGTGTTCATATGTAGTAAAAACCTGAGAAATCCGTCCGTTTTCGTCATTTGTTATCGAATCGACTTAAAGCCAGATTGTCACATTGGCCGCTCTTCTCTCAGAAACGGTTGTACTTATCGTCTGCAATGCTATGTCGCGTGCTGCGCTATGCGGAGACACTAAAAGCACCATAGTAGAACACAGATGAAGCTTCTAAGTTGATGTAATAGCCAGTAAGAAGTAGTACAATTCAAGTTTTAGGTATCGATTATTGACTTTTTAGCTGGCTTTGGTGCCTTGGACATGAGCTATTACCTTATGATTCTGCATGAAAGGAGGACTAGCAGCCGAGTTGTACGGGAGAATGTGAAAAGTGTTCATATGCAGTAAAAACCTGAGAAATCCGTCCGTTTTCGTCAATTGATATCGAATCGACTTAAAGCCAGTTAGTCACATTGGCTGCTCTCCTCTCTGAAACGGTTGTACTTATCGTCTGCAAAGCTATGTCGCGTGCTGCGGTATGCGGAGACACTAAAAGCACCATAGTGGAACACAGATGAAGCTTCTAAGTTGATGTAATAGCCAGTAAGATGTAGTACAATTCAAGTTTTAGCTACTGATTATTGACTTTTTAGCTGGCTTTGGTGCCTTGGACATGAGCTATTACCTTAAGATTCTGCATGAAAGGAGGACTAGCATCCGAGTTGCACGGGAGAATTTGAAAAGTGTTCATATGTAGTAAAAACCTGAGAAATCCGTCCGTTTACGTCATTTGTTATCGAATCGACTTAAAGCCTGATTGTCACATTGGCCGCTCTTCTCTCTGAAACGGATGTACTTATCGTCTGCAAAGCTGTGTCGCGTGCTGCGGTATGCGGAGAAACTAAAAGCACCATAGTAGAACACAGATGAAGCTTCTAAGTTGATGTAATAGCCAGTAAGAAGTAGTACAATTCACGTTTTAGGTATCGATTATTGACTTTTTAGCTGGCTTTGGTGCCTTGGACATGAGCTAGGACCTTAAGATTCTGCATGAAAGGAGGACTAACAGCCGAGTTGCACGGGAGAATGTGAAAAGTGTTCATATGTAGTAAAAACCTGAGAAATCCGTCCGTTTTTGTCATTTGTTATCGTATCGATTTAAAGCCAGATCGTCACATTGGCCGCTCTTCTCTCTGAAACGGTTGTACTTATCGTCTGCAGAGCTACGTCGCGTGCTGCGGTATGCAGAGACACTAAAAGCACCATAGTAGAACACAGATGACACTTCCAAGTTGATGTAATAGCCAGTAAGAAGTAGTACAATTCAAGTTTTAGTTACTGATTATTGACTTTTTAGCTGGCTTTGGTGCCTTGGACATGAGCTAGGACCTTAAGATTCTGCATGAAAGGAGGACTAGCAGCCGAATTGCCCAGGAGAATGTGAAAAGTGTTCATATGTAGTAAGAACCTGAGAAATCCGTCCGTTTTCGTCATTTGTTATAGAATCGACTTAAAGCCCAGATCGTCACATTGGCCGCTCTTCTCTCGGAAACGGTTGTACTTATCGTCTGCAAAGCTATGTCGCGTGCTGCGGCACGCGGGGACACTAAAATCAACATAGTGGAACACAGATGAAGCTTCTAAGTTGACGTAATAGCCAGTAAGAAGTAGTACAATTCCAGTTTTAGGTATCGATTATTGACTTTTTAGCTGGCTTTGATGCCTTGGACATGAGCTAGGACCTTAAGATTCTGCATGAAAGGAGGACTAGCAGCCGAGTTGCACGGGAGAATTTGAAAAGTGTTCATATGTAGTAAAAACCTGAGAAATCCGTCCGTTTTCGTCATTTGTTATCGAATCGACTTAAAGCCAGATTGTCACATTGGCCGCTCTTCTCTCTGAAACGGTTGTACTTATCGTCTGCAATGCTATGTCGCGTGCTGCGCTATGCGGAGACACTAAAAGCACCATAGTAGAACACAGATGAAGCTTCTAAGTTGATGTAATAGCCAGTAAGAAGTAGTACAATTCAAGTTTTAGGTATCGATTATTGACTTTTTAGCTGGCTTTGGTGCCTTGGACATGAGCTAGGAACTTAAGATTCTGCATGAAAGGAGGACTAGCAGCCGAGTTGCAAGGGAGAATGTGGTAAGTGTTCAAATAGAGTAAAAACCTGAGAAATCCGTCCGTTTTCGTCATTTTTATCGAATCGACTTAAAGCCAAATCGTCACATTGGCCGCTCTGCTCTCTGAAACGGTTGTACTTATCGTCTGCAGAGCTATGTCGCGTGCTGCGGTATGCAGAGACACTAAAAGCACCATAGTAGAACACAGATGTAGCTTCTAAGATGATGTAATAGCCAGTAAGAAATAGTACCATTCAAGTTTTAGGAATCGGTTATTGACTTTTTACCCTTGTTTGGTGCCTTGGACATGAGCTAGGAACTTAAGATTTTACATGCAGGAGGACTAGCAGACGAGTTGCACGGGAGAATGTGTAAGGTGTTCATATGTAGTAAAAACCTGAGAAATCCTTTCGTTTTCGTCATTTGTTATCGAATCGACTTAAAGCCAGATCGTCACATTGGCCGCTCTTCTCTCGGAAACGGTTGTACTTATCGTCTGCAGAGCTATGTCGCGTGCTGCGGTATGCAGAGACACTAAAAGCACCATAGTAGAACACAGATGACACTTCCAAGTTCATGTAATAGCCAGTAAGAAGTAGTAGAATTCAAGTTTTAGTTACTGATTATTTACTTTTTAGCTGGCTTTGGTGCCTTTGAGATGAGCTAGGACCTTAAGATTCTGCATGAAAGGAGGACTAGCAGCCGAGTAGCCCAGGAGAATGTGAAAAGTGTTCATATGTAGTAAAAACCTGAGAAATCCGTCCGTTTTCGTCATTTGTTATCGAATCGACTTAAAGCCAGATCGTCACATTGGCCGCTCTTCTCTCCGAAACGGTTGTACTTATCGTCTGCAAAGCTATGTCGCATGCTGCGGTATGCGGAGACACTAAAAGCACCATCGTAGAACACCGATGAAGCTTCTAAGTTGATGTAATAGCCAGTAAGAAGTAGTAGAATTCAAGTTTTTGGTATCGATTATTGACTTTTTAGCTGGCTTTGGTACCTTGGACATGAGCTAGGACCTTAAGATTCTGCATGAAAGGAGGACTAGCAGCCGAGTTGCACGGGAGAATGTGAAAAGTGTTCATATGTAGTAAAAACCTGAGAAATCCGTCCGTTTTCGTCATTTGTTATCGGATCGACTTAAAGCCAGATCGTCACATTTGCCGCTCTTCTCTCTGAAACGGTTGTACTTATCGTCTGCAAAGCTATGTCGCGTGATGCGGTATGCGGAGACACTAAAAGCACCATAGTCGAACATAGATGAAGCTTCTAAGATGATGTAATAGCCAGTAAGAAGTAGTCCAATTCAAGTTTTAGGTATCGATTATTGACTTTTTAGCTGGCTTTGGTGCCTTGGACATGAGCTAGGACCTTAAGATTCTGCATGAAAGGAGGACTAGCAGCCGAGTTACACAGGAGAATGTGAAAAGTGTTTATATGTAGTAAAAACCTGAGAAATCCGTCCGTTTTCGTCATTTGTTATCGAATCGACTTAAAGCCAGATCGTCACACTGGCCACTCTTCTCTCTGAAACGGTTGTACTTATCGTCTGCAAAGCTATGTCGCGTGCTGCGGCATGCGGGGACACTAAAATCACCATAGTGGAACACAGATGAAGCTTCTAAGTTGATGTAATAGCCAGTAAGAAGTAGTACAATTCAAGTTTTAGGTATCGATTATTGACTTTTTAGCTGGCTTTGATGCCTCGGACATGAGCTAGGAGTTTAAGATTCTGCATGAAAGGAGGACTAGCCGCCGAGTTGCACGGGAGAATTTGAAAAGTGTTCATATGTAGTAAAAACCTGAGAAATCCGTCCGTTTTCGTCATTTGTTATCGAATCGACTTAAAGCCAGATTGTCACATTGGCCGCTCTTCTCTCTGAAACGGTTGTACTTATCGTCTGCAATGCTATGTCGCGTGCTGCGCTATGCGGAGACACTAAAAGCACCATAGTAGAACACAGATGAAGCTTCTAAGTTGATGTAATAGCCAGTAAGAAGTAGTACAATTTAAGTTTTAGGTATCGATTATTGACTTTTTAGCTGGCTTTGGTGCCTTGGACATGAGCTAGGAACTTAAGATTCTGCATGAAAGGAGGACTAGCAGCCGAGTTGCAAGGGAGAATGTGGTAAGTGTTCAAATAGAGTAAAAACCTGAGAAATCCGTCCGTTTTCGTCATTTTTATCGAATCGACTTAAAGCCAAATCGTCACATTGGCCGCTCTGCTCTCTGAAACGGTTGTACTTATCGTCTGCAAAGCTATGTCGCGTACTGCGGTATTCGGAGACACTAAAAGCACCATAGTAGAACACAGATGTAGCTTCTAAGATGATGTAATAGCCAGTAAGAAATAGTACCATTCAAGTTTTAGGAATCGGTTATTGACTTTTTACCCTTGTTTGGTGCCTTGGACATGAGCTAGGAACTTAAGATTTTACATGCAGGAGGACTAGCAGACGAGTTGCACGGGAGAATGTGTAAGGTGTTCATATGTAGTAAAAACCTGAGAAATCCTTTCGTTTTCGTCATTTGTTATCGAATCGACTTAAAGCCAGATCGTCACATTGGCCGCTCTTCTCTCTGAAACGGTTGTACTTATCGTCTGCAAAGCTATGTCGCGTGCTGCGGCATGCGGGGACAATAAAATCACCATAGTGGAACACAGATGAAGCTTCTAAGTTGATGTAATAGCCAGTAAGAAGTAGTACAATTCAAGTTTTAGTTATCGATTATTGACTTTTTAGCTGGCTTTGATACCTTGGACATGAGCTAGGACCTTAATATTCTGCATGAAAGGAGGACTAGCAGCCAAGTTGCACGGGATAATTTGAAAAGTGTTCATATGTAGTAAAAACCTGAGAAATCCGTCCGTTTTCGTCATTTGTTATCGAATCGACTTAAAGCCAGATTGTCACATTGGCCGCTCTTCTCTCAGAAACGGTTGTACTTATCGTCTGCAATGCTATGTCGCGTGCTGCGCTATGCGGAGACACTAAAAGCACCATAGTAGAACACAGATGAAGCTTCTAAGTTGATGTAATAGCCAGTAAGAAGTAGTACAATTCAAGTTTTAGGTATCGATTATTGACTTTTTAGCTGGCTTTGGTGCCTTGGACATGAGCTATTACCTTATGATTCTGCATGAAAGGAGGACTAGCAGCCGAGTTGTACGGGAGAATGTGAAAAGTGTTCATATGCAGTAAAAACCTGAGAAATCCGTCCGTTTTCGTCAATTGATATCGAATCGACTTAAAGCCAGATCGTCACATTGGCTGCTCTCCTCTCTGAAACGGTTGTACTTATCGTCTGCAAAGCTATGTCGCGTGCTGCGGTATGCGGAGACACTAAAAGCACCATAGTGGAACACAGATGAAGCTTCTAAGTTGATGTAATAGCCAGTAAGATGTAGTACAATTCAAGTTTTAGCTACTGATTATTGACTTTTTAGCTGGCTTTGGTGCCTTGGACATGAGCTATTACCTTAAGATTCTGCATGAAAGGAGGACTAGCATCCGAGTTGCACGGGAGAATTTGAAAAGTGTTCATATGTAGTAAAAACCTGAGAAATCCGTCCGTTTACGTCATTTGTTATCGAATCGACTTAAAGCCTGATTGTCACATTGGCCGCTCTTCTCTCTGAAACGGATGTACTTATCGTCTGCAAAGCTGTGTCGCGTGCTGCGGTATGCGGAGAAACTAAAAGCACCATAGTAGAACACAGATGAAGCTTCTAAGTTGATGTAATAGCCAGTAAGAAGTAGTACAATTCACGTTTTAGGTATCGATTATTGACTTTTTAGCTGGCTTTGGTGCCTTGGACATGAGCTAGGACCTTAAGATTCTGCATGAAAGGAGGACTAACAGCCGAGTTGCACGGGAGAATGTGAAAAGTGTTCATATGTAGTAAAAACCTGAGAAATCCGTCCGTTTTTGTCATTTGTTATCGTATCGATTTAAAGCCAGATCGTCACACTGGCCACTCTTCTCTCTGAAACGGTTGTACTTATCGTCTGCAAAGCTATGTCGCATGCTGCGGTATGCGGAGACACTAAAAGCACCATAGTAAAACACCGATGAAGCTTCTAAGTTGATGTAATAGCCAGTAAGATGTAGTACAATTCAAGTTTTAGCTACTGATTATTGACTTTTTAGCTGGCTTTGGTGCCTTGGACATGAGCTATTACCTTAAGATTCTGCATGAAAGGAGGACTAGCAGCCGAGTTGCACGGGAGAATGTGAAAAGTGTTCATATGTAGTAAAAACCTGAGAAATCCGTCCGTTTTCGTCATTTGTTATCGAATCGACTTAAAGCCAGATCGTCACATTGGCCGCTCTCCTCTCTGAAACGGTTGTACTTATCGTCTGCAAAGCTATGTCGCGTGCTGCGGTATGCGGAGACACTAAAAGCACCATAGTAGAACACAGATGAAGCTTCTAAGTTGATGTAATAGCCAGTAAGAAGTAGTACACTTCAAGTTTAAGGTATCGATTATTGACTTCTTAGATGGATTTGGTGCCTTGGACATGAGCTAGGACCTTAAGATTCTGCATGAAAGGAGGACTAGCAGCCGAGTTGCACGGGAGAATGTGAAAAGTGTTCAAATAGAGTAAAAACCTGAGAAATCCGTCCGTTTTCGTCATTTGTTATCGAATCGACTTAAAGCCAGATTGTCACATTGGCCGCACTTCTCTCAGAAACGGTTGTACTTATCGTCTGCAATGCTATGTCGCGTGCTGCGCTATGCGGAGACACTAAAAGCACCATAGTAGAACACAGATGAAGCTTCTAAGTTGATGTAATAGCCAGTAAGAAGTAGTACAATTCAAATTTTTGGTATCGATTATTGACTTTTTAGCTGGCTTTGGTGCCTTGGACATGAGCTAGGACCTTAAGATTCTGCATGAAAGGAGGACTAGCAGCCGCGTTGGATGGGAGAATGTGAAAAGTGTTCTTATGTAGTAAAAACCTGAGAAATCCGCCCGTTTTCGTCATTTGTTATCGAATCGACTTAAAGCCAGATCGTCACATTGGCTGTTCTTCTCTCTGAAACGGTTGTACTTATCGCCTGCAAAGCTATTTCGCGTGATGAGGTATGCGGAGACACTAAAAGCACCATAGTAGAACACAGATGAAGCTTCTAAGTTGATGTAATAGCCAGTAAGAAGTAGTACAATTCAAGTTTTAGGTATCGATTATTGACTTTTTAGCTGGCTTTGGTGCCTTGGACATGCGCTAGGACCTTAACATTCTGCATGAAAGGAGGACTAACAGCCGAGTTGCACGGGAGAATGTGAAAAGTGTTCATATGTAGTAAAAACGTGAGAAATCAGTCCGTTTTTGTCATTTGTTATCGTATCGACTTAAAGCCAGATCGTCACACTGGCTACTCTTCTCTCTGAAACGGTTGTACTTATCGTCTGTAAAGCTATGTCGCATGCTGCGGTATGCGGATCCAGTAAAACCACCATAGTAAAACACCGATGAAGCTTCTAAGTTGATGTAATAGCCAGTAAGATGTAGTACAATTCAAGTTTTAGCTACTGATTATTGACTTTTTAGCTGGCTTTGGAGCCTTGGACTTGGGCTAGGACCTTAAGATTCTGCCTGAAAGGAGGACTAGCAGCCGAGTTGCACAGGAGAATGTGAAAAGTGTTCATATGTAGTAAAAACCTGAGAAATCGGTCCGTTTTGGTCATTTGTTATCGAATCGAGTTAAAGCCAAATCGTCACATTGGCCGCTCTTCTCTCTGAAACGGTTGTACTTATCGACTGCAAAGCTATATCGCGTGCTGCGGTATGCGGGGACACTAAAATCACCATACTAGAACACGGATGAAGCTTCTAAGTTGATGTAATAGCCAGTAAGAAGTAGTACAATTCAAGTTTTAGGTATCGATTATTGACTTCTTAGTTGGCTTTGGTGCCTTGGACATGAGCTATTACCTTAAGATTCTGCATGAAAGGAGGACTAGCAGCCGAGTTGCACGGGAGAATGTGAAAAGTGTTCATATGTAGTAAAAACCTGAGAAATCCGTCCGTTTTCGTCATTTGTTATCGAATCGACTTAAAGCCTGATTGTCACATTGGCCGCTCTTCTCTCTGAAACGGTTGTACTAATCGTCTGCAAAGCTGTATCGCGTGCTGCGGTATGCGGAGACACTAAAAGCACCATAGTAGAACACAGATGAAGCTTCTAAGTTGATGTAATAGCCAGTAAGTAGTAGTACAATTCAAGTTTTAGGTATCGATTATTGACTTCTTAGATGGATTTGGTGCCTTGGACATGAGCTAGGAAGTTAAGATTCTGCATGAAAGGAGGACTAGCAGCCGAGTTGCACGGGACAATATGAAAAGTGTTCATATGTAGTAAAAAAATCAGAAATCCGTCCGTTTTCGTCATTTGTTATCGAATCGCCTTAAAGCCAAATCGTCACATTGGCCGCTCTGCTCTCTGAAACGGTTGTACTTATCGTCTGCAAAGCTATGTCGCGTACTGCGGTATTCGGAGACACTAAAAGCACCATAGTAGAACACAGATGTAGCTTCTAAGATGATGTAATACCCAGTAAGAAATAGTACCATTCAAGTTTTAGGAATCGGTTATTGACTTTTTACCCTTGTTTGGTGCCTTGGACATGAGCTAGGACCTTAATATTCTGCATGAAAGGAGGACTAGCAGCCAAGTTGCACGGGATAATTTGAAAAGTGTTCATATGTAGTAAAAACCTGAGAAATCCGTCCGTTTTCGTCATTTGTTATCGAATCGACTTAAAGCCAGATTGTCACATTGGCCGCTCTTCTCTCAGAAACGGTTGTACTTATCGTCTGCAATGCTATGTCGCGTGCTGCGCTATGCGGAGACACTAAAAGGACCATAGTAGAACACAGATGAAGCTTCTAAGTTGATGTAATAGCCAGTAAGAAGTAGTACAATTCAAGTTTTAGGTATCGATTATTGACTTTTTAGCTGGCTTTGGTGCCTTGGACATGAGCTATTACCTTATGATTCTGCATAAGGAGGACTAGCAGCCGAGTTGTACGGGAGAATGTGAAAAGTGTTCATATGTAGTAAAAACCTGAGAAATCCGTCCGTTTTTGTCATTTGTTATCGTATCGATTTAAAGCCAGATCGTCACACTGGCCACTCTTCTCTCTGAAACGGTTGTACTTATCGTCTGCAAAGCTATGTCGCATGCTGCGGTATGCGGAGACACTAAAAGCACCATAGTAAAACACCGATGAAGCTTCTAAGTTGATGTAATAGCCAGTAAGATGTAGTACAATTCAAGTTTTAGCTACTGATTATTGACTTTTTAGCTGGCTTTGGTGCCTTGGACATGAGCTATTACCTTAAGATTCTGCATGAAAGGAGGACTAGCAGCCGAGTTGCACGGGAGAATGAGAAAAGTGTTCATATGTAGTAAAAACCTGAGAAATCCGTCCGTTTTCGTCATTTGTTATCGAATCGACTTAAAGCCAGATCGTCACATTGGCCGCTCTCCTCTCTGAAACGGTTGTACTTATCGTCTGCAAAGCTATGTCGCGTGCTGCGGTATGCGGAGACACTAAAAGCACCATAGTAGAACACAGATGAAGCTTCTAAGTTGATGTAATAGCCAGTAAGAAGTAGTACACTTCAAGTTTAAGGTATCGATTATTGACTTCTTAGATGGATTTGGTGCCTTGGACATGAGCTAGGACCTTAAGATTCTGCATGAAAGGAGGACTAGCAGCCGAGTTGCACGGGAGAATGTGAAAAGTGTTCAAATAGAGTAAAAACCTGAGAAATCCGTCCGTTTTCGTCATTTGTTATCGAATCGACTTAAAGCCAGATTGTCACATTGGCCGCACTTCTCTCAGAAACGGTTGTACTTATCGTCTGCAATGCTATGTCGCGTGCTGCGCTATGCGGAGACACTAAAAGCACCATAGTAGAACACAGATGAAGCTTCTAAGTTGATGTAATAGCCAGTAAGAAGTAGTACAATTCAAATTTTTGGTATCGATTATTGACTTTTTAGCTGGCTTTGGTGCCTTGGACATGAGCTAGGACCTTAAGATTCTGCATGAAAGGAGGACTAGCAGCCGCGTTGGATGGGAGAATGTGAAAAGTGTTCTTATGTAGTAAAAACCTGAGAAATCCGCCCGTTTTCGTCATTTGTTATCGAATCGACTTAAAGCCAGATCGTCACATTGGCTGTTCTTCTCTCTGAAACGGTTGTACTTATCGCCTGCAAAGCTATGTCGCGTGATGAGGTATGCGGAGACACTAAAAGCACCATAGTAGAACACAGATGAAGCTTCTAAGTTGATGTAATAGCCAGTAAGAAGTAGTACAATTCAAGTTTTAGGTATCGATTATTGACTTTTTAGCTGGCTTTGGTGCCTTGGACATGCGCTAGGACCTTAACATTCTGCATGAAAGGAGGACTAACAGCCGAGTTGCACGGGAGAATGTGAAAAGTGTTCATATGTAGTAAAAACGTGAGAAATCAGTCCGTTTTTGTCATTTGTTATCGTATCGACTTAAAGCCAGATCGTCACACTGGCTACTCTTCTCTCTGAAACGGTTGTACTTATCGTCTGTAAAGCTATGTCGCATGCTGCGGTATGCGGATCCAGTAAAACCACCATAGTAAAACACCGATGAAGCTTCTAAGTTGATGTAATAGCCAGTAAGATGTAGTACAATTCAAGTTTTAGGTATCGATTATTGACTTTTTAGCTGGCTTTGGTGCCTTGGACATGAGCTATTACCTTATGATTCTGCATAAGGAGGACTAGCAGCCGAGTTGTACGGGAGAATGTGAAAAGTGTTCATATGTAGTAAAAACCTGAGAAATCCGTCCGTTTTCGTCAATTGATATCGAATCGACTTAAAGCCAGATCGTCACATTGGCCGCTCTCCTCTCTGAAACGGTTGTACTTATCGTCTGCAAAGCTATGTCGCGTGCTGCGGTATGCGGAGACACTAAAAGCACCATAGTGGAACACAGATGAAGCTTCTAAGTTGATGTAATAGCCAGTAAGATGTAGTACAATTCAAGTTTTAGCTACTGATTATTGACTTTTTAGCTGGCTTTGGTGCCTTGGACATGAGCTATTACCTTAAGATTCTGCATGAAAGGAGGACTAGCATCCGAGTTGCACGGGAGAATTTGAAAAGTGTTCATATGTAGTAAAAACCTGAGAAATCCGTCCGTTTACGTCATTTGTTATCGAATCGTCTTAAAGCCTGATTGTCACATTGGCCGCTCTTCTCTCTGAAACGGATGTACTTATCGTCTGCAAAGCTGTGTCGCGTGCTGCGGTATGCGGAGAAACTAAAAGCACCATAGTAGAACACAGATGAAGCTTCTAAGTTGATGTAATAGCCAGTAAGAAGTGGTACAATTCACGTTTTAGGTATCGATTATTGTCTTTTTAGCTGGCTTTGGTGCCTTGGACATGAGCTAGGACCTTAAGATTCTGCATGAAAGGAGGACTAACAGCCGAGTTGCACGGGAGAATGTGAAAAGTGTTCATATGTAGTAAAAACCTGAGAAATCCGTCCGTTTTTGTCATTTGTTATCGTATCGACTTAAAGCCAGATCGTCACACTGGCCACTCTTCTCTCTGAAACGGTTGTACTTATCGTCTGCAAAGCTATGTCGCATGCTGCGGTATGCGGAGACAGTAAAAGCACCATAGTAAAACACCGATGAAGCTTCTAAGTTGATGTAATAGCCAGTAAGATGTAGTACAATTCAAGTTTTAGCTACTGATTATTGACTTTTTAGCTGGCTTTGGTGCCATGGACATGAGCTATTACCTTAAGATTCTGCATGAAAGGAGGACTAGCAGCCGAGTTGCACGGGAGAATGTGAAAAGTGTTCATATGTAGTAAAAACCTGAGAAATCCGTCCGTTTTCGTCATTTGTTATCGAATCGACTTAAAGCCAGATCGTCACATTGGCCGCTCTCCTCTCTGAAACGGTTGTACTTATCGTCTGCAAAGCTATGTCGCGTGCTGCGGTATGCGGAGACACTAAAAGCACCATAGTAGAACACAGATGAAGCTTCTAAGTTGATGTAATAGCCAGTAAGAAGTAGTACACTTCAAGTTTAAGGTATCGATTATTGACTTCTTAGATGGATTTGGTGCCTTGGACATGAGCTAGGACCTTAAGATTCTGCATGAAAGGAGGACTAGCAGCCGAGTTGCACGGGAGAATGTGAAAAGTGTTCAAATAGAGTAAAAACCTGAGAAACCCGTCCGTTTTCGTCATTTGTTATCGAATCGACTTAAAGCCAGATTGTCACATTGGCCGCACTTCTCTCAGAAACGGTTGTACTTATCGTCTGCAATGCTATGTCGCGTGCTGCGCTATGCGGAGACACTAAAAGCACCATAGTAGAACACAGATGAAGCTTCTAAGTTGATGTAATAGCCAGTAAGAAGTAGTACAATTCAAGTTTTAGGTATCGATTATTGACTTTTTAGCTGGCTTTGGTGCCTTGGACATCAGCTAGGACCTTAAGATTCTGCATGAAAGGAGGACTAGCATCCGAGTTGCACGGGAGAATTTGAAAAGTGTTCATATGTAGTAAAAACCTGAGAAATCCGTCCGTTTACGTCATTTGTTATTGAATCGACTTAAGCCTGATTGTCACATTGGCCGCTCTTCTCTCTGAAACGGTTGTACTTATCGTCTGCAAAGCTGTGTCGCGTGCTGCGGTATGCGGAGAAACTAAAAGCACCATAGTAGAACACAGATGAAGCTTCTAAGTTGATGTAATACCCAGTAAGAAGTAGTACAATTCACGTTTTAGGTATCGATTATTGACTTTTTAGCTGGCTTTGGTGCCTTGGACATGATCTAGGACCTTAAGATTCTGCATGAAAGGAGGACTAACAGCCGAGTTGCACGGGAGAATGTGAAAAGTGTTCATATGTAGTAAAAAGGTGAGCAATCCGTCCGTTTTTGTCATTTGTTATCGTATCGACTTAAAGCCAGATCGTCACACTGGCTACTATTCTCTCTGAAACGGTTGTACTTATCGTCTGTAAAGCTATGTCGCATGCTGCGGTATGCGGATCCAGTAAAACCACCATAGTAAAACACCGATGAAGCTTCTAAGTTGATGTAATAGCCAGTAAGATGTAGTACAATTCAAGTTTTAGCTACTGATTATTGACTTTTTAGCTGGCTTTGGAGCCTTGGACTTGGGCTAGGACCTTAAGATTCTGCCTGAAAGGAGGACTAGCAGCCGAGTTACACAGGAGAATGTGAAAAGTGTTCATATGTAGTAAAAACCTGAGAAATCCGTCCGTTTTGGTCATTTGTTATCGAATCGAGTTAAAGCCAAATCGTCACATTGGCCGCTCTTCTCTCTGAAACGGTTGTACTTATCGTCTGCAAAGCTATGTCGCGTGCTGCGGTATGCGGGGACACTAAAATCACCATACTAGAACACAGATGAAGCTTCTACGTTGATGTAATAGCCAGTAAGAAGTAGTACAATTCAAGTTTTAGGTATCGATTATTGACTTCTTAGTTGGCTTTGGTGCCTTGGACATGAGCTATTACCTTAAGATTCTGCATGAAAGGAGGACTAGCATCCGAGTTGCACGGGAGAATGTGAAAAGTGTTCATATGTAGTAAAAACCTGAGAAATCCGTCCGTTTTCGTCATTTGTTATCGAATCGACTTAAAGCCTGATTGTCACATTGGCCGCTCTTCTCTCTGAAACGGTTGTACTAATCGTCTGCAAAGCTGTATCGCGTGCTGCGGTATGCGGAGAAACTAAAAGCACCATAGTAGAACACAGATGAAGCTTCTAAGTTGATGTAATAGCCAGTAAGTAGTAGTACAATTCAAGTTTTAGGTATCGATTATTGACTTCTTAGATGGATTTGGTGCCTTGGACATGAGCTAGGAAGTTAAGATTCTGCATGAAAGGAGGACTAGCAGCCGAGTTGCACGGGACAATATGAAAAGTGTTCATATGTAGCAAAAAAATCAGAAATCCGTCCGTTTTCGTCATTTGTTATCGAATCGCCTTAAAGCCAAATCGTCACATTGGCCGCTCTGCTCTCTGAAACGGTTGTACTTATCGTCTGCAAAGCTATGTCGCGTACTGCGGTATTCGGAGACACTAAAAGCACCATAGTAGAACACAGATGTAGCTTCTAAGATGATGTAATAGCCAGTAAGAAATAGTACCATTCAAGTTTTAGGAATCGGTTATTGACTTTTTACCCTTGTTTGGTGCCTTGGACATGAGCTAGGAACTTAAGATTTTACATGCAGGAGGACTAGCAGACGAGTTGCACGGGAGAATGTGTAAAGTGTTCATATGTAGTAAAAACCTGAGAAATCCGTTCGTTTTCGTCATTTGTTATCGAATCGACTTAAAGCCAGATCGTCACATTGGCCGCTCTTCTCTCTGAAACGGTTGTACTTATCGTCTGCAAAGCTATGTCGCGTGCTGCGGCATGCGGGGACACTAAAATCACCATAGTGGAACACAGATGAAGCTTCTAAGTTGATGTAATAGCCAGTAAGAAGTAGTACAATTCAAGTTTTAGTTATCGATTATTGACTTTTTAGCTGGCTTTGATACCTTGGACATGAGCTAGGACCTTAATATTCTGCATGAAAGGAGGACTAGCAGCCAAGTTGCACGGGAGAATTTGAAAAGTGTTCATATGTAGTAAAAACCTGAGAAATCCGTCCGTTTTCGTCATTTGTTATCGAATCGACTTAAAGCCAGATTGTCACATTGGCCGCACTTCTCTCAGAAACGGTTGTACTTATCGTCTGCAATGCTATGTCGCGTGCTGCGCTATGCGGAGACACTAAAAGCACCATAGTAGAACACAGATGAAGCTTCTAAGTTGATGTAATAGCCAGTAAGAAGTAGTACAATTCAAGTTTTAGGTATCGATTATTGACTTTTTAGCTGGCTTTGGTGCCTTGGACATCAGCTAGGACCTTAAGATTCTGCATGAAAGGAGGACTAGCATCCGAGTTGCACGGGAGAATTTGAAAAGTGTTCATATGTAGTAAAAACCTGAGAAATCCGTCCGTTTACGTCATTTGTTATCGAATCGACTTAAGCCTGATTGTCACATTGGCCGCTCTTCTCTCTGAAACGGTTGTACTTATCGTCTGCAAAGGTGTGTCGCGTGCTGCGGTATGCGGAGAAACTAAAAGCACCATAGTAGAACACAGATGAAGCTTCTAAGTTGATGTAATACCCAGTAAGAAGTAGTACAATTCACGTTTTAGGTATCGATTATTGACTTTTTAGCTGGCTTTGGTGCCTTGGACATGAGCTAGGACCTTAAGATTCTGCATGAAAGGAGGACTAGCAGCCGAGTTGCACGGGAGAATGTGAAAAGTGTTCATATGTAGTAAAAACCTGAGAAATCCGTCCGTTTTCGTCATTTGTTATCGAATCGACTTAAAGCCAGATCGTCACATTGGCCGCTCTCCTCTCTGAAACGGTTGTACTTATCGTCTGCAAAGCTATGTCGCGTGCTGCGGTATGCGGAGACACTAAAAGCACCATAGTAGAACACAGATGAAGCTTCTAAGTTGATGTAATAGCCAGTAAGAAGTAGTACACTTCAAGTTTAAGGTATCGATTATTGACTTCTTAGATGGATTTGGTGCCTTGGACATGAGCTAGGACCTTAAGATTCTGCATGAAAGGAGGACTAGCAGCCGAGTTGCACGGGAGAATGTGAAAAGTGTTCAAATAGAGTAAAAACCTGAGAAACCCGTCCGTTTTCGTCATTTGTTATCGAATCGACTTAAAGCCAGATTGTCACATTGGCCGCACTTCTCTCAGAAACGGTTGTACTTATCGTCTGCAATGCTATGTCGCGTGCTGCGCTATGCGGAGACACTAAAAGCACCATAGTAGAACACAGATGAAGCTTCTAAGTTGATGTAATAGCCAGTAAGAAGTAGTACAATTCAAGTTTTAGGTATCGATTATTGACTTTTTAGCTGGCTTTGGTGCCTTGGACATCAGCTAGGACCTTAAGATTCTGCATGAAAGGAGGACTAGCATCCGAGTTGCACGGGAGAATTTGAAAAGTGTTCATATGTAGTAAAAACCTGAGAAATCCGTCCGTTTACGTCATTTGTTATTGAATCGACTTAAGCCTGATTGTCACATTGGCCGCTCTTCTCTCTGAAACGGTTGTACTTATCGTCTGCAAAGCTGTGTCGCGTGCTGCGGTATGCGGAGAAACTAAAAGCACCATAGTAGAACACAGATGAAGCTTCTAAGTTGATGTAATACCCAGTAAGAAGTAGTACAATTCACGTTTTAGGTATCGATTATTGACTTTTTAGCTGGCTTTGGTGCCTTGGACATGATCTAGGACCTTAAGATTCTGCATGAAAGGAGGACTAACAGCCGAGTTGCACGGGAGAATGTGAAAAGTGTTCATATGTAGTAAAAAGGTGAGAAATCCGTCCGTTTTTGTCATTTGTTATCGTATCGACTTAAAGCCAGATCGTCACACTGGCTACTATTCTCTCTGAAACGGTTGTACTTATCGTCTGTAAAGCTATGTCGCATGCTGCGGTATGCGGATCCAGTAAAACCACCATAGTAAAACACCGATGAAGCTTCTAAGTTGATGTAATAGCCAGTAAGATGTAGTACAATTCAAGTTTTAGCTACTGATTATTGACTTTTTAGCTGGCTTTGGAGCCTTGGACTTGGGCTAGGACCTTAAGATTCTGCCTGAAAGGAGGACTAGCAGCCGAGTTACACAGGAGAATGTGAAAAGTGTTCATATGTAGTAAAAACCTGAGAAATCCGTCCGTTTTGGTCATTTGTTATCGAATCGAGTTAAAGCCAAATCGTCACATTGGCCGCTCTTCTCTCTGAAACGGTTGTACTTATCGTCTGCAAAGCTATGTCGCGTGCTGCGGTATGCGGGGACACTAAAATCACCATACTAGAACACAGATGAAGCTTCTACGTTGATGTAATAGCCAGTAAGAAGTAGTACAATTCAAGTTTTAGGTATCGATTATTGACTTCTTAGTTGGCTTTGGTGCCTTGGACATGAGCTATTACCTTAAGATTCTGCATGAAAGGAGGACTAGCATCCGAGTTGCACGGGAGAATGTGAAAAGTGTTCATATGTAGTAAAAACCTGAGAAATCCGTCCGTTTTCGTCATTTGTTATCGAATCGACTTAAAGCCTGATTGTCACATTGGCCGCTCTTCTCTCTGAAACGGTTGTACTAATCGTCTGCAAAGCTGTATCGCGTGCTGCGGTATGCGGAGAAACTAAAAGCACCATAGTAGAACACAGATGAAGCTTCTAAGTTGATGTAATAGCCAGTAAGTAGTAGTACAATTCAAGTTTTAGGTATCGATTATTGACTTCTTAGATGGATTTGGTGCCTTGGACATGAGCTAGGAAGTTAAGATTCTGCATGAAAGGAGGACTAGCAGCCGAGTTGCACGGGACAATATGAAAAGTGTTCATATGTAGCAAAAAAATCAGAAATCCGTCCGTTTTCGTCATTTGTTATCGAATCGCCTTAAAGCCAAATCGTCACATTGGCCGCTCTGCTCTCTGAAACGGTTGTACTTATCGTCTGCAAAGCTATGTCGCGTACTGCGGTATTCGGAGACACTAAAAGCACCATAGTAGAACACAGATGTAGCTTCTAAGATGATGTAATAGCCAGTAAGAAATAGTACCATTCAAGTTTTAGGAATCGGTTATTGACTTTTTACCCTTGTTTGGTGCCTTGGACATGAGCTAGGAACTTAAGATTTTACATGCAGGAGGACTAGCAGACGAGTTGCACGGGAGAATGTGTAAAGTGTTCATATGTAGTAAAAACCTGAGAAATCCGTTCGTTTTCGTCATTTGTTATCGAATCGACTTAAAGCCAGATCGTCACATTGGCCGCTCTTCTCTCTGAAACGGTTGTACTTATCGTCTGCAAAGCTATGTCGCGTGCTGCGGCATGCGGGGACACTAAAATCACCATAGTGGAACACAGATGAAGCTTCTAAGTTGATGTAATAGCCAGTAAGAAGTAGTACAATTCAAGTTTTAGTTATCGATTATTGACTTTTTAGCTGGCTTTGATACCTTGGACATGAGCTAGGACCTTAATATTCTGCATGAAAGGAGGACTAGCAGCCAAGTTGCACGGGAGAATTTGAAAAGTGTTCATATGTAGTAAAAACCTGAGAAATCCGTCCGTTTTCGTCATTTGTTATCGAATCGACTTAAAGCCAGATTGTCACATTGGCCGCACTTCTCTCAGAAACGGTTGTACTTATCGTCTGCAATGCTATGTCGCGTGCTGCGCTATGCGGAGACACTAAAAGCACCATAGTAGAACACAGATGAAGCTTCTAAGTTGATGTAATAGCCAGTAAGAAGTAGTACAATTCAAGTTTTAGGTATCGATTATTGACTTTTTAGCTGGCTTTGGTGCCTTGGACATCAGCTAGGACCTTAAGATTCTGCATGAAAGGAGGACTAGCATCCGAGTTGCACGGGAGAATTTGAAAAGTGTTCATATGTAGTAAAAACCTGAGAAATCCGTCCGTTTACGTCATTTGTTATCGAATCGACTTAAGCCTGATTGCCACATTGGCCGCTCTTCTCTCTGAAACGGTTGTACTTATCGTCTGCAAAGGTGTGTCGCGTGCTGCGGTATGCGGAGAAACTAAAAGCACCATAGTAGAACACAGATGAAGCTTCTAAGTTGATGTAATACCCAGTAAGAAGTAGTACAATTCACGTTTTAGGTATCGATTATTGACTTTTTAGCTGGCTTTGGTGCCTTGGACATGAGCTAGGACCTTAAGATTCTGCATGAAAGGAGGACTAGCAGCCGAGTTGCACGGGAGAATGTGAAAAGTGTTCATATGTAGTAAAAACGTGAGAAATCCGTCCGTTTTTGTCATTTGTTATCGTATCGACTTAAAGCCAGATCGTCACATTGGCCGCTCTTCCCTCCGAAACGGTTGTACTTATCGTCTGCAAAGCTATGTCGCATGCTGCGGTATGCGGAGACACTAAAAGCACCATAGTGGAACACATATGAAGCTTCTATGATGATGTAATAGCCAGTAAGAAGTAGTACAATTCAAGTTTAAGGTATCGTATCGACTTCTTAGATGGATTTGGTGCCTTGGACATGAGCTAGGACTTTAAGATTCTGCATGAAAAGAGGACTAGCTGCCGAGTTGCAAGGGACAATATGAAAAGTGTTCATATGTAGTAACAACCTGAGAAATCCGTCCGTTTTCGTCATTTGTTATCGAATCGCCTTAAAGCCAGATCGTCACTTGGCCGCTCTTCTCTCTGAAACGGTTGTACTTATCGTCTGCAAAGCTATGTCGCGTGCTGCGGTATGCGGAGACACTGAAAGCACCATAGTAGAACACAGATTAAGCTTCTAAGTTGATGTAATAGCCAGTATGAAGTAGTACAATTCAAGTTTTAGGTATCGATTATTGACTTTTTAGCTGGCTTTGGTGCCTTGGACATGAGCTAGGACCTTAAGATTCTGCATGAAAGGAGGACTAGCTGCCTAATTGCACGGGAGAATGTGAAAAGTGTTCATATGTAGTAAAAACCTGAGAAATCCGTCCGTTTTGGTCATTTGTTATCGAATCGAGTTAAAGCCAAATCGTCACATTGGCCGCTCTTCTCTCTGAAACGGTTGTACTTATCGTCTGCAAAGCTATGTCGCGTGCTGCGGTATGCGGGGACACTAAAATCACCATACTAGAACACAGATGAAGCTTCTACGTTGATGTAATAGCCAGTAAGAAGTAGTACAATTCAAGTTTTAGGTATCGATTATTGACTTCTTAGTTGGCTTTGGTGCCTTGGACATGAGCTATTACCTTAAGATTCTGCATGAAAGGAGGACTAGCATCCGAGTTGCACGGGAGAATGTGAAAAGTGTTCATATGTAGTAAAAACCTGAGAAATCCGTCCGTTTTCGTCATTTGTTATCGAATCGACTTAAAGCCTGATTGTCACATTGGCCGCTCTTCTCTCTGAAACGGTTGTACTAATCGTCTGCAAAGCTGTATCGCGTGCTGCGGTATGCGGAGAAACTAAAAGCACCATAGTAGAACACAGATGAAGCTTCTAAGTTGATGTAATAGCCAGTAAGTAGTAGTACAATTCAAGTTTTAGGTATCGATTATTGACTTCTTAGATGGATTTGGTGCCTTGGACATGAGCTAGGAAGTTAAGAATCTGCATGAAAGGAGGACTAGCAGCCGAGTTGCACGGGACAATATGAAAAGTGTTCATATGTAGCAAAAAAATCAGAAATCCGTCCGTTTTCGTCATTTGTTATCGAATCGCCTTAAAGCCAAATCGTCACATTGGCCGCTCTGCTCTCTGAAACGGTTGTACTTATCGTCTGCAAAGCTATGTCGCGTACTGCGGTATTCGGAGACACTAAAAGCACCATAGTAGAACACAGATGTAGCTTCTAAGATGATGTAATAGCCAGTACGAAATAGTACCATTCAAGTTTTAGGAATCGGTTATTGACTTTTTACCCTTGTTTGGTGCTTTGGACATGAGCTAGGAACTTAAGATTTTACATGCAGGAGGACTAGCAGACGAGTTGCACGGGAGAATGTGTAAAGTGTTCATATGTAGTAAAAACCTGAGAAATCCGTTCGTTTTCGTCATTTGTTATCGAATCGACTTAAAGCCAGATCGTCACATTGGCCGCTCTTCTCTCTGAAACGGTTGTACTTATCGTCTGCAAAGCTATGTCGCGTGCTGCGGCATGCGGGGACACTAAAATCACCATAGTGGAACACAGATGAAGCTTCTAAGTTGATGTAATAGCCAGTAAGAAGTAGTACAATTCAAGTTTTAGTTATCGATTATTGACTTTTTAGCTGGCTTTGATACCTTGGACATGAGCTAGGACCTTAATATTCTGCATGAAAGGAGGACTAGCAGCCAAGTTGCACGGGAGAATTTGAAAAGTGTTCATATGTAGTAAAAACCTGAGAAATCCGTCCCTTTACGTCATTTGTTATCGAATCGACTTAAAGCCAGATTGTCACATTGGCCGCACTTCTCTCAGAAACGGTTGCACTTATCGTCTGCAATGCTATGTCGCGTGCTGCGCTATGCGGAGACACTAAAAGCACCATAGTAGAACACAGATGAAGCTTCTAAGTTGATGTAATAGCCAGTAAGAAGTAGTACAATTCAAGTTTTAGGTATCGATTATTGACTTTTTAGCTGGCTTTGGTGCCTTGGACATCAGCTAGGACCTTAAGATTCTGCATGAAAGGAGGACTAGCATCCGAGTTGCACGGGAGAATTTGAAAAGTGTTCATATGTAGTAAAAACCTGAGAAATCCGTCCGTTTTTGTCATTTGTTATCGTATCGACTTAAAGCCAGATCGTCACATTGGCCGCTCTTCCCTCCGAAACGGTTGTACTTATCGTCTGCAAAGCTATGTCGCATGCTGCGGTATGAGGAGACACTAAAAGCACCATAGTAGAACACATATGAAGCTTCTAAGATGATGTAATAGCCAGTAAGAAGTAGTACAATTCAAGTTTAAGGTATCGTATCGACTTCTTAGATGGATTTGGTGCCTTGGACATGAGCTAGGACTTTAAGATTCTGCATGAAAAGAGGACTAGCTGCCGAGTTGCAAGGGACAATATGAAAAGTGTTCATATGTAGTAACAACCTGAGAAATCCGTCCGTTTTCGTCATTTGTTATCGAATCGCCTTAAAGCCAGATCGTCACTTGGCCGCTCTTCTCTCTGAAACGGTTGTACTTATCGTCTGCAAAGCTATGTCGCGTGCTGCGGTATGCGGAGACACTGAAAGCACCATAGTAGAACACAGATTAAGCTTCTAAGTTGATGTAATAGCCAGTATGAAGTAGTACAATTCAAGTTTTAGGTATCGATTATTGACTTTTTAGCGGGCTTTGGTGCCTTGGACATGAGCTATTACCTTAAGATTCTGCATGAAAGGAGGAATAGCAGCCGAGATGCACGAAAGAATGTGAAAAGTGTTCATATGTAGTAAAAAGCTGAGAAATCCGTCCGTTTTCGTCATTTGTTATCGAATCGACTTAAAGCCGGATCGTCACATTGGCCGCTCTTCTCTCTGAAACGGTTGTACTTATCGACTGCAAAGCTATGTCGCGTGCTGCGGTATACGGAGACACTAAAAGCACCATATTGGAACACATATGAAGCTTCTAAGTTGATGTAATAGCCAGTAAGAACTAGTACAATTCAAGTTTTAGGTATCGATTATTGACTTTTTAGCTGGCTTTGATGCCTTGGACATGAGCTAGGACCTTAAGATTCTGCATGAAAGGAGGACTAGCAGCCGAGTTGCACGGGAGAATTTGAAAAGTGTTCATATGTAGTAAAAACCTGAGAAATCCGTCCGTTTTCGTCATTTGTTATCGAATCGACTTAAAGCCTGATTGTCACATTGGCCGCTCTTCTCTCTGAAACGGTTGTACTTATCGTCTGCAAAGCTGTGTCGCGTGCTGCGGTGTGCGGAGAAACTAAAAGCACCATGGTAGAACACAGATGAAGCTTCTAAGTTGATGTAATAGCCAGTAAGAAGTAGTACACTTCAAGTTTAAGGTATTGATTATTGACGTCTTAGATGGATTTGGTGCCTTGGACATGAGCTATTACCTTAAGATTCTGCATGAAAGGAGGACTAGCAGCCGAGTTGCACGGGAGAATGTGAAAAGTGTTCACATGTAGTAAAAACCTGAGAAATCCGTCCATTTTCGTCATTTGTTATCGAATCGACTTAAAGCCAGATCGTCACATTGGCCGCTCTTCTCTCTTAAACGGTTGTACTTATCGTCTGCAAAGCTATGTCGCGTGCTGCGGTATGCGGAGACACTAAAAGCACCATATTGGAACACAGATGAAGCTTCTAAGTTGATGTAATAGCCAGTAAGAAGTAGTACACTTCAAGTTTAAGGTATCGATTATTGACTTCTTAGATGGATTTGGTGCCTTGGACATGAGCTAGGACCTTAAGATCCTGCATGAAAGGAGGACTAGCAGCCGAGTTGCACGGGAGAATGTGAAAAGTGTTCATATGTAGTAAAAACCTGAGAAATCCGTCCGTTTTCGTCATTTGTTATCGACTCGCCAGATCGTCACATTGGCCGCTCTTCTCTCTGAAACGGTTGTACTTATCGTCTGCAAAGCTATGTCGCGTGCTGCGGTATGCGGAGACACTAAAAGCACCATAGTAGAACACAGATAAAGCTTCTATGATGATGTAATAGCCAGTAAGAAGTAGTACAATTCAAGTTTTAGGTATCGATTATTGACTTTTTAGCTGGCTTTGGTGCCTTGGACATGAGCTGTTACCTTAAGTTTCTGCAGGAAAGGAGAACTAGCAGCCGAGTTGCACGGGAGAATGTGAAAAGTGTTCATATGTAGTAAAAACCTGAGAAATCCGTCCGTTTTCCTCATTTGTTATCGAATCGACTTAAAGCCAGATCGTCACATTGGCTGCTCTTCTCTCTGAAACGGTTGTACTTATCGTCTGCAAAGCTATGTCGCGTGATGCGCTATGCAGAGACACTAAAAGCACCATAGTAGAACACAGATGACACTTCCAAGTTGATGTAATAGCCAGTAAGAAGTAGTACAATTCAAGTTTTAGTTACTGATTATTGACTTTTTAGCTGGCTTTGGTGCCTTGGACATGAGCTAGGACCTTAAGATTCTGCATGAAAAGAGGACTAGCAGCCGAGTTACACAGGAGAATGTGAAAAGTGTTTATATGTAGTAAAAACCTGAGAAATCCGTCCGTTTTCGTCATTTGTTATCGAATCGACTTAAAGCCAGATCGTCACATTGGCCGCTCTTCTCTCTGAAACGGTTGTACTTATCGTCTGCAAAGCTATGTCGCGTGCTGCGGCATGCGGGGACACTAAAATCACCCTAGTGGAACACAGATGAAGCTTCTAAGTTGATGTAATAGCCAGTAAGAAGTAGTACAATTCAAGTTTTAGGTATCGATTATTGACTTTTTAGCTGGCTTTGATGCCTTGGACATGAGCTAGGACCTTAAGATTCTGCATAAAAGGAGGACTAGCAGCAGAGTTGCACGGGAGAATTTGAAAAGTGTTCATATGTAGTAAAAACCTGAGAAATCCGTCCGTTTCCGTCATTTGTTATCGAATCGACTTAAAGCCAGATTGTCACATTGGCCGCTCTTCTCTCTGAAACGGTTGTACTTATCGTCTGCAATGCTATGTCGCGTGCTGCGCTATGCGGAGACACTAAAAGCACCATAGTAGAACACAGATGAAGCTTCTAAGTTGATGTAATAGCCAGTAAGAAGTAGTACAATTCAAGTTTTAGGTATCGATTATTGACTTTTTAGCTGGCTTTGGTGCCTTGGACATGAGCTAGGACCTTAAGATTATGCATGAAAGGAGGACAAGCAGCCGAGTTGCACGGGAGAATGTGAAAAGTGTTCAAATAGAGTAAAAACCTGAGAAATCCGTCCGTTTTCGTCATTTTTATCGAATCGACTTAAAGCTAAATCGTCACATTGGCCGCTCTGCTCTCTGAAACGGTTGTACTTATCGTCTGCAAAACTATGTCGCGTACTGCGGTATTCGGAGACACTAAAAGCACCATAGTAGAACACAGATGTAGCTTCTAAGATGATGTAATAGCCAGTAAGAAATAGTACAATTCAAGTGTTAGGAATCGGTTATTGACTTTTTACCCTTGTTTGGTGCCTTGGACATGAGCTAGGAACTTAAGATTTTACATGCAGGAGGACTAGCAGCCGAGTTGCACGGGACAATGTGTAAAGTGTTCATATGTAGTAAAAACCTGAGAAATCCGTTCGTTTTCGTCATTTGTTATCGAATCGACTTAAAGCCAGATCGTCACATTGGCCGCTCTTCTCTCTGAAACGGTTGTACTTATCGTCTGCAAAGCTATGTCGCGTGCTGCGGTATGCGGAGACACTAAAAGCACCATAGTAGAACACAGATAAAGCTTCTATGATGATGTAATAGCCAGTAAGAAGTAGTACAATTCAAGTTTTAGGTATCGATTATTGACTTTTTAGCTGGCTTTGGTGCCTTGGACATGAGCTGTTACCTTAAGATTCTGCAGGAAAGGAGGACTAGCAGCCGAGTTGCACGGGAGAATGTGAAAAGTGTTCATATGTAGTAAAAACCTGAGAAATCCGTCCGTTTTCCTCATTTGTTATCGAATCGACTTAAAGCCAGATCGTCACATTGGCTGCTCTTCTCTCTGAAACGGTTGTACTTATCGTCTGCAAAGCTATGTCGCGTGATGCGCTATGCAGAGACACTAAAAGCACCATAGTAGAACACAGATGACACTTCCAAGTTGATATAATAGCCAGTAAGAAGTAGTACAATTCAAGTTTTAGGTATCGATTATTGACTTTTTACCTGGCTTTGGTGCCTTGGACATCAGCTAGGACCTTAAGATTCTGCATGAAAGGAGGACTAGCATCCGAGTTGCACGGGAGAATTTGGAAAGTGTTCATATGTAGTAAAAACCTGAGAAATCCGTCCGTTTACGTCATTTGTTATTGAATCGACTTAAGCCTGATTGTCACATTGGCCGCTCTTCTCTCTGAAACGGTTGTACTTATCGTCTGCAAAGCTGTGTCGCGTGCTGCGGTATGCGGAGAAACTAAAAGCACCATAGTAGAACACAGATGAAGCTTCTAAGTTGATGTAATACCCAGTAAGAAGTAGTACAATTCACGTTTTAGGTATCGATTATTGACTTTTTAGCTGGCTTTGGTGCCTTGGACATGAGCTAGGACCTTAAGATTCTGCATGAAAGGAGGACTAACAGCCGAGTTGCACGGGAGAATGTGAAAAGTGTTCATATGTAGTAAAAACGTGAGAAATCCGTCCGTTTTTGTCATTTGTTATCGTATCGACTTAAAGCCAGATCGTCACACTGGCTACTCTTCTCTCTGAAACGGTTGTACTTATCGTCTGTAAAGCTATGTCGCATGCTGCGGTATGCGGATCCAGTAAAACCACCATAGTAAAACACCGATGAAGCTTCTAAGTTGATGTAATAGCCAGTAAGATGTAGTACAATTCAAGTTTTAGCTACTGATTATTGACTTTTTAGGTGGCTTTGGAGCCTTGGACTTGGGCTAGGACCTTAAGATTCTGCCTGAAAGGAGGACTAGCAGCCGAGTTACACAGGAGAATGTGAAAAGTGTTCATATGTAGTAAAAACCTGAGAAATCCGTCCGTTTTGGTCATTTGTTATCGAATCGAGTTAAAGCCAAATCGTCACATTGGCCGCTCTTCTCTCTGAAACGGTTGTACTTATCGTCTGCAAAGCTATGTCGCGTGCTGCGGTATGCGGGGACACTAAAATCACCATACTAGAACACAGATGAAGCTTCTACGTTGATGTAATAGCCAGTAAGAAGTAGTACAATTCAAGTTTTAGGTATCGATTATTGACTTCTTAGTTGGCTTTGGTGCCTTGGACATGAGCTATTACCTTAAGATTCTGCATGAAAGGAGGACTAGCATCCGAGTTGCACGGGAGAATGTGAAAAGTGTTCATATGTAGTAAAAACCTGAGAAATCCGTCCGTTTTCGTCATTTGTTATCGAATCGACTTAAAGCCTGATTGTCACATTGGCCGCTCTTCTCTCTGAAACGGTTGTACTAATCGTCTGCAAAGCTGTATCGCGTGCTGCGGTATGCGGAGAAACTAAAAGCACCATAGTAGAACACAGATGAAGCTTCTAAGTTGATGTAATAGCCAGTAAGTAGTAGTACAATTCAAGTTTTAGGTATCGATTATTGACTTCTTAGATGGATTTGGTGCCTTGGACATGAGCTAGGAAGTTAAGATTCTGCATGAAAGGAGGACTAGCAGCCGAGTTGCACGGGACAATATGAAAAGTGTTCATATGTAGCAAAAAAATCAGAAATCCGTCCGTTTTCGTCATTTGTTATCGAATCGCCTTAAAGCCAAATCGTCACATTGGCCGCTCTGCTCTCTGAAACGGTTGTACTTATCGTCTGCAAAGCTATGTCGCGTACTGCGGTATTCGAAGACACTAAAAGCACCATAGTAGAACACAGATGTAGCTTCTAAGATGATGTAATAGCCAGTAAGAAATAGTACCATTCAAGTTTTAGGAATCGGTTATTGACTTTTTACCCTTGTTTGGTGCCTTGGACATGAGCTAGGAACTTAAGATTTTACATGCAGGAGGACTAGCAGACGAGTTGCACGGGAGAATGTGTAAAGTGTTCATATGTAGTAAAAACCTGAGAAATCCGTTCGTTTTCGTCATTTGTTATCGAATCGACTTAAAGCCAGATCGTCACATTGGCCGCTCTTCTCTCTGAAACGGTTGTACTTATCGTCTGCAAAGCTATGTCGCGTGCTGCGGCATGCGGGGACACTAAAATCACCCTAGTGGAACACAGATGAAGCTTCTAAGTTGATGTAATAGCCAGTAAGAAGTAGTACAATTCAAGTTTTAGGTATCGATTATTGACTTTTTAGCTGGCTTTGATGCCTTGGACATGAGCTAGGACCTTAAGATTCTGCATAAAAGGAGGACTAGCAGCAGAGTTGCACGGGAGAATTTGAAAAGTGTTCATATGTAGTAAAAACCTGAGAAATCCGTCCGTTTCCGTCATTTGTTATCGAATCGACTTAAAGCCAGATTGTCACATTGGCCGCTCTTCTCTCTGAAACGGTTGTACTTATCGTCTGCAATGCTATGTCGCGTGCTGCGCTATGCGGAGACACTAAAAGCACCATAGTAGAACACAGATGAAGCTTCTAAGTTGATGTAATAGCCAGTAAGAAGTAGTACAATTCAAGTTTTAGGTATCGATTATTGACTTTTTAGCTGGCTTTGGTGCCTTGGACAGGAGCTAGGACCTTAAGATTATGCATGAAAGGAGGACAAGCAGCCGAGTTGCACGGGAGAATGTGAAAAGTGTTCAAATAGAGTAAAAACCTGAGAAATCCGTCCGTTTTCGTCATTTTTATCGAATCGACTTAAAGCTAAATCGTCACATTGGCCGCTCTGCTCTCTGAAACGGTTGTATTTATCGTCTGCAAAACTATGTCGCGTACTGCGGTATTCGGAGACACTAAAAGCACCATAGTAGAACACAGATGTAGCTTCTAAGATGATGTAATAGCCAGTAAGAAATAGTACAATTCAAGTGTTAGGAATCGGTTATTGACTTTCTACCCTTGTTTGGTGCCTTGGACATGAGCTAGGAACTTAAGATTTTACATGCAGGAGGACTAGCAGCCGAGTTGCACGGGACAACGTGTAAAGTGTTCATATGTAGTAAAAACCTGAGAAATCCGTTCGTTTTCGTCATTTGTTATCGAATCGACTTAAAGCCAGATCGTCACATTGGCCGCTCTTCTCTCTGAAACGGTTGTACTTATCGTCTGCAAAGCTATGTCGCGTGCTGCGGAATGCGGAAACACTAAAAGCACCATAGTAGAACACATATGAAGCTTCTAAGATGATGTAATAGCCAGTAAGAAGTAGGACAGTTCAAGTTTTAGGTATCGATTATTGACTTTTTAGCTGGCTTTGGTGCCTTGGACATGAGCTATTACCTTAAGATTCTGCATGAAAGGAGGACTAGCAGCCGAGTTGCACGGGAGAATGTGAGAAGTGTTCATACGTAGTAAAAACCTGAGAAATCCGTCCGTTTTCGTCATTTGTTATCGAATCGACTTAAAGCCAGATCGTCACATTGGCCGCTCTCCTCTCTGAAACGGTTGTACTTATCGTCTGCAAAGCTATGTCGCGTGCTGCGGTATGCGGAGACACTAAAAGCACCATAGTAGAACACAGATGAAGCTTCTAAGTTGATGTAATATCCAGTAAGAAGTAGTACACTTCAAGTTTAAGGTATCGATTATTGACTTCTTAGATGGATTTGGTGCCTTGGACATGAGCTAGGACCTTAAGATTCTGCATGAAAGGAGGACTAGCAGCCGAGTTGCACGGGAGAATGTGAAAAGTGTTCAAATAGAGTAAAAACCTGAGAAACCCGTCCGTTTTCGTCATTTGTTATCGAATCGACTTAAAGCCAGATTGTCACATTGGCCGCACTTCTCTCAGAAACGGTTGTACTTATCGTCTGCAATGCTATGTCGCGTGCTGCGCTATGCGGAGACACTAAAAGCACCATAGTAGAACACATATGAAGCTTCTAAGTTGATGTAATAGCCAGTAAGAAGTAGTACAATTCAAGTTTTAGGTATCGATTATTGACTTTTTAGCTGGCTTTGGTGCCTTGGACATCAGCTAGGACCTTAAGATTCTGCATGAAAGGAGGACTAGCATCCGAGTTGCACGGGAGAATTTGGAAAGTGTTCATATGTAGTAAAAACCTGAGAAATCCGTCCGTTTACGTCATTTGTTATTGAATCGACTTAAGCCTGATTGTCACATTGGCCGCTCTTCTCTCTGAAACGGTTGTACTTATCGTCTGCAAAGCTGTGTCGCGTGCTGCGGTATGCGGAGAAACTAAAAGCACCATAGTAGAACACAGATGAAGCTTCTAAGTTGATGTAATACCCAGTAAGAAGTAGTACGATTCACGTTTTAGGTATCGATTATTGACTTTTTAGCTGGCTTTGGTGCCTTGGACATGAGCTAGGACCTTAAGATTCTGCATGAAAGGAGGACTAACAGCCGAGTTGCACGGGAGAATGTGAAAAGTGTTCATATGTAGTAAAAACGTGAGAAATCCGTCCGTTTTTGTCATTTGTTATCGTATCGACTTAAAGCCAGATCGTCACACTGGCTACTCTTCTCTCTGAAACGGTTGTACTTATCGTCTGTAAAGCTATGTCGCATGCTGCGGTATGCGGATCCAGTAAAACCACCATAGTAAAACACCGATGAAGCTTCTAAGTTGATGTAATAGCTAGTAAGATGTAGTACAATTCAAGTTTTAGCTACTGATTATTGACTTTTTAGCTGGCTTTGGAGCCTTGGACTTGGGCTAGGACCTTAAGATTCTACCTGAAAGGAGGACTAGCAGCCGAGTTACACAGGAGAATGTGAAAAGTGTTCATATGTAGTAAAAACCTGAGAAATCCGTCCGTTTTGGTCATTTGTTATCGAATCGAGTTAAAGCCAAATCGTCACATTGGCCGCTCGCCTCTCTGAAACGGTTGTACTTATCGTCTGCAAAGCTATGTCGCGCGCTGCGGTATGCGGGGACACTAAAATCACCATACTAGAACACAGATGAAGCTTCTACGTTGATGTAATAGCCAGTAAGAAGTAGTACAATTCAAGTTTTAGGTATCGATTATTGACTTCTTAGTTGGCTTTGGTGCCTTGGACATGAGCTATTACCTTAAGATTCTGCATGAAAGGAGGACTAGCATCCGAGTTGCACGGGAGAATGTGAAAAGTGTTCATATGTAGTAAAAACCTGAGAAATCCGTCCGTTTTCGTCATTTGTTATCGAATCGACTTAAAGCCTGATTGTCACATTGGCCGCTCTTCTCTCTGAAACGGTTGTACTAATCGTCTGCAAAGCTGTATCGCGTGCTGCGGTATGCGGAGAAACTAAAAGCACCATAGTAGAACACAGATGAAGCTTCTAAGTTGATGTAATAGCCAGTAAGTAGTAGTACAATTCAAGTTTTAGGTATCGATTATTGACTTCTTAGATGGATTTGGTGCCTTGGACATGAGCTAGGAAGTTAAGATTCTGCATGAAAGGAGGACTAGCAGCCGAGTTGCACGGGACAATATGAAAAGTGTTCATATGTAGCAAAAAAATCAGAAATCCGTCCGTTTTCGTCATTTGTTATCGAATCGCCTTAAAGCCAAATCGTCACATTGGCCGCTCTGCTCTCTGAAACGGTTGTACTTATCGTCTGCAAAGCTATGTCGCGTACTGCGGTATTCGGAGACACTAAAAGCACCATAGTAGAACACAGATGTAGCTTCTAAGATGATGTAATAGCCAGTAAGAAATAGTACCATTCAAGTTTTAGGAATCGGTTATTGACTTTTTACCCTTGTTTGGTGCCTTGGACATGAGCTAGGAACTTAAGATTTTACATGCAGGAGGACTAGCAGACGAGTTGCACGGGAGAATGTGTAAAGTGTTCATATGTAGTAAAAACCTGAGAAATCCGTTCGTTTTCGTCATTTGTTATCGAATCGACTTAAAGCCAGATTGTCACATTGGCCGCACTTCTCTCGGAAACGGTTGTACTTATCGTCTGCAATGCTATGTCGCGTGCTGCGCTATGCGGAGACACTAAAAGCACCATAGTAGAACACAGATGAAGCTTCTAAGTTGATGTAATAGCCAGTAAGAAGTAGTACAATTCAAGTTTTAGGTATCGATTATTGACTTTTTAGCTGGCTTTGGTGCCTTGGACATCAGCTAGGACCTTAAGATTCTGCATGAAAGGAGGACTAGCATCCGAGTTGCACGGGAGAATTTGAAAAGTGTTCATATGTAGTAAAAACCTGAGAAATCCGTCCGTTTACGTCATTTGTTATCGAATCGACTTAAGCCTGATTGTCACATTGGCCGCTCTTCTCTCTGAAACGGTTGTACTTATCGTCTGCAAAGCTGTGTCGCGTGCTGCGGTATGCGGAGAAACTAAAAGCACCATAGTAGAACACAGATGAAGCTTCTAAGTTGATGTAATAGCCAGTAAGAAGTAGTACAATTCACGTTTTAGGTATCGATTATTGACTTTTTAGCTGGCTTTGGTGCCTTGGACATGAGCTAGGACCTTAAGATTCTGCATGAAAGGAGGACTAACAGCCGAGTTGCACGGGAGAATGTGAAAAGTGTTCATATGTAGTAAAAACGTGAGAAATCCGTCCGTTTTTGTCATTTGTTATCGTATCGACCTAAAGCCAGATCGTCACACTGGCTACTCTTCTCTCTGAAACGGTTGTACTTATCGTCTGTAAAGCTATGTCGCATGCTGCGGTATGCGGATCCAGTAAAACCACCATAGTAAAACACCGATGAAGCTTCTAAGTTGATGTAATAGCCAGTAAGATGTAGTACAATTCAAGTTTTAGCTACTGATTATTGACTTTTTAGCTGGCTTTGGAGCCTTGGACTTGGGCTAGGACCTTAAGATTCTGCCTGAAAGGAGGACTAGCAGCCGAGTTACACAGGAGAATGTGAAAAGTGTTCATATGTAGTAAAAACCTGAGAAATCCGTCCGTTTTGGTCATTTGTTATCGAATCGAGTTAAAGCCAAATCGTCACATTGGCCGCTCTCCTCTCTGAAACGGTTGTACTTATCGTCTGCAAAGCTATGTCGCGTGCTGCGGTATGCGGGGACACTAAAATCACCATACTAGAACACAGATGAAGCTTCTACGTTGATGTAATAGCCAGTAAGAAGTAGTACAATTCAAGTTTTAGGTATCGATTATTGACTTCTTAGTTGGCTTTGGTGCCTTGGACATGAGCTATTACCTTAAGATTCTGCATGAAAGGAGGACTAGCATCCGAGTTGCACGGGAGAATGTGAAAAGTGTTCATATGTAGTAAAAACCTGAGAAACCCGTCCGTTTTCGTCATTTGTTATCGAATCGACTTAAAGCCTGATTGTCACATTGGCCGCTCTTCTCTCTGAAACGGTTGTACTAATCGTCTGCAAAGCTGTATCGCGTGCTGCGGTATGCGGAGAAACTAAAAGCACCATAGTAGAACACAGATGAAGCTTCTAAGTTGATGTAATAGCCAGTAAGTAGTAGTACAATTCAAGTTTTAGGTATCGATTATTGACTTCTTAGATGGATTTGGTGCCTTGGACATGAGCTAGGAAGTTAAGATTCTGCATGAAAGGAGGACTAGCATCCGAGTTGCAGGGGACAATATGAAAAGTGTTCATATGTAGCAAAAAAATCAGAAATCCGTCCGTTTTCGTCATTTGTTATCGAATCGCCTTAAAGCCAAATCGTCACATTGGCCGCTCTGCTCTCTGAAACGGTTGTACTTATCGTCTGCAAAGCTATGTCGCGTACTGCGGTATTCGGAGACACTAAAAGCACCATAGTAGAACACAGATGTAGCTTCTAAGATGATGTAATAGCCAGTAAGAAATAGTACCATTCAAGTTTTAGGAATCGGATATTGACTTTTTACCCTTGTTTGGTGCCTTGGACATGAGCTAGGAACTTAAGATTTTACATGCAGGAGGACTAGCAGACGAGTTGCACGGGAGAATGTGTAAAGTGTTCATATGTAGTAAAAACCTGAGAAATCCGTTCGTTTTCGTCATTTGTTATCGAATCGACTTAAAGCCAGATCGTCACATTGGCCGCTCTTCTCTCTGAAACGGTTGTACTTATCGTCTGCAAAGCTATGTCGCGTGCTGCGGCATGCGGGGACACTAAAATCACCATAGTGGAACACAGATGAAGCTTCTAAGTTGATGTAATAGCCAGTAAGAAGTAGTACAATTCAAGTTTTAGTTATCGATTATTGACTTTTTAGCTGGCTTTGATACCTTGGACATGAGCTAGGACCTTAATATTCTGCATGAAAGGAGGACTAGCAGCCAAGTTGCACGGGAGAATTTGAAAAGTGTTCATATGTAGTAAAAACCTGAGAAATCCGTCCGTTTTCGTCATTTGTTATCGAATCGACTTAAAGCCAGATTGTCACATTGGCCGCACTTCTCTCGGAAACGGTTGTACTTATCGTCTGCAATGCTATGTCGCGTGCTGCGCTATGCGGAGACACTAAAAGCACCATAGTAGAACACAGATGAAGCTTCTAAGTTGATGTAATAGCCAGTAAGAAGTAGTACAATTCAAGTTTTAGGTATCGATTATTGACTTTTTAGCTGGCTTTGGTGCCTTGGACATCAGCTAGGACCTTAAGATTCTGCATGAAAGGAGGACTAGCATCCGAGTTGCACGGGAGAATTTGAAAAGTGTTCATATGTAGTAAAAACCTGAGAAATCCGTCCGTTTACGTCATTTGTTATCGAATCGACTTAAGCCTGATTGTCACATTGGCCGCTCTTCTCTCTGAAACGGTTGTACTTATCGTCTGCAAAGCTGTGTCGCGTGCTGCGGTATGCGGAGAAACTAAAAGCACCATAGTAGAACACAGATGAAGCTTCTAAGTTGATGTAATACCCAGTAAGAAGTAGTACAATTCACGTTTTAGGTATCGATTATTGACTTTTTAGCTGGCTTTGGTGCCTTGGACATGAGCTAGGACCTTAAGATTCTGCATGAAAGGAGGACTAACAGCCGAGTTGCACGGGAGAATGTGAAAAGTGTTCATATGTAGTAAAAACCTGAGAAATCCGTCCGTTTACGTCATTTGTTATCGTATCGACTTAAAGCCAGATCGTCACACTGGCTACTCTTCTCTCTGAAACGGTTGTACTTATCGTCTGTAAAGCTATGTCGCATGCTGCGGTATGCGGATCCAGTAAAACCACCATAGTAAAACACCGATGAAGCTTCTAAGTTGATGTAATAGCCAGTAAGATGTAGTACAATTCAAGTTTTAGCTACTGATTATTGACTTTTTAGCTGGCTTTGGAGCCTTGGACTTGGGCTAGGACCTTAAGATTCTGCCTGAAAGGAGGATTAGCAGCCGAGTTACACAGGAGAATGTGAAAAGTGTTCATATGTAGTAAAAACCTGAGAAATCCGTCCGTTTTGGTCATTTGTTATCGAATCGAGTTAAAGCCAAATCGTCACATTGGCCGCTCTTCTCTCTGAAACGGTTGTACTTATCGTCTGCAAAGCTATGTCGCGTGCTGCGGTATGCGGGGACACTAAAATCACCATACTAGAACACAGATGAAGCTTCTACGTTGATGTAATAGCCAGTAAGAAGTAGTACAATTCAAGTTTTAGGTATCGATTATTGACTTCTTAGTTGGCTTTGGTGCCTTGGACATGAGCTATTACCTTAAGATTCTGCATGAAAGGAGGACTAGCATCCGAGTTGCACGGGAGAATGTGAAAAGTGTTCATATGTAGTAAAAACCTGAGAAATCCGTCCGTTTTCGTCATTTGTTATCGAATCGACTTAAAGCCTGATTGTCACATTGGCCGCTCTTCTCTCTGAAACGGTTGTACTAATCGTCTGCAAAGCTGTATCGCGTGCTGCGGTATGCGGAGAAACTAAAAGCACCATAGTAGAACACAGATGAAGCTTCTAAGTTGATGTAATAGCCAGTAAGTAGTAGTACAATTCAAGTTTTAGGTATCGATTATTGACTTCTTAGATGGATTTGGTGCCTTGGACATGAGCTAGGAAGTTAAGATTCTGCATGAAAGGAGGACTAGCATCCGAGTTGCACGGGAGAATGTGAAAAGTGTTCATATGTAGTAAAAACCTGAGAAATCCGTCCGTTTTCGTCATTTGTTATCGAATCGCCTTAAAGCCAAATCGTCACATTGGCCGCTCTGCTCTCTGAAACGGTTGTACTTATCGTCTGCAAAGCTATGTCGCGTACTGCGGTATTCGGAGACACTAAAAGCACCATAGTAGAACACAGATGTAGCTTCTAAGATGATGTAATAGCCAGTAAGAAATAGTACCATTCAAGTTTTAGGAATCGGTTATTGACTTTTTACCCTTGTTTGGTGCCTTGGACATGAGCTAGGAACTTAAGATTTTACATGCAGGAGGACTAGCAGACGAGTTGCACGGGAGAATGTGTAAAGTGTTCATATGTAGTAAAAACCTGAGAAATCCGTTCGTTTTCGTCATTTGTTATCGAATCGACTTAAAGCCAGATCGTCACATTGGCCGCTCTTCTCTCTGAAACGGTTGTACTTATCGTCTGCAAAGCTATGTCGCGTGCTGCGGCATGCGGGGACACTAAAATCACCATAGTGGAACACAGATGAAGCTTCTAAGTTGATGTAATAGCCAGTAAGAAGTAGTACAATTCAAGTTAAATGTATCGATTATTGACTTTTTAGCTGGCTTTGATACCTTGGACATGAGCTAGGACCTTAATATTCTGCATGAAAGGAGGACTAGCAGCCAAGTTGCACGGGAGAATTTGAAAAGTGTTCATATGTAGTAAAAACCTGAGAAATCCGTCCGTTTTCGTCATTTGTTATCGAATCGACTTAAAGCCAGATTGTCACATTGGCCGCACTTCTCTCGGAAACGGTTGTACTTATCGTCTGCAATGCTATGTCGCGTGCTGCGCTATGCGGAGACACTAAAAGCACCATAGTAGAACACAGATGAAGCTTCTAAGTTGATGTAATAGCCAGTAAGAAGTAGTACAATTCAAGTTTTAGGTATCGATTATTGACTTTTTAGCTGGCTTTGGTGCCTTGGACATCAGCTAGGACCTTAAGATTCTGCATGAAAGGAGGACTAGCATCCGAGTTGCACGGGAGAATTTGAAAAGTGTTCATATGTAGTAAAAACCTGAGAAATCCGTCCGTTTACGTCATTTGTTATCGAATCGACTTAAGCCAGATTGTCACATTGGCCGCTCTTCTCTCTGAAACGGTTGTACTTATCGTCTGCAAAGCTGTGTCGCGTGCTGCGGTATGCGGAGAAACTAAAAGCACCATAGTAGAACACAGATGAAGCTTCTAAGTTGATGTAATACCCAGTAAGAAGTAGTACAATTCACGTCTTAGGTATCGATTATTGACTTTTTAGCTGGCTTTGGTGCCTTGGACATGAGCTAGGACCTTAAGATTCTGCATGAAAGGAGGACTAACAGCCGAGTTGCACGGGAGAATGTGAAAAGTGTTCATATGTAGTAAAATTGTGAGAAATCCGTCCGTTTTTGTCATTTGTTATCGTATCGACTTAAAGCCAGATCGTCACATTGGCCGCTCTTCCCTCCGAAACGGTTGTACTTATCGTCTGCAAAGCTATGTCGCATGCTGCGGTATGCGGAGACACTAAAAGCACCATAGTAGAACACATATGAAGCTTCTAAGTTGATGTAATAGCCAGTAAGAAGTAGTACAATTCAAGTTTTAGGTATCGATTATTGACTTCTTAGTTGGCTTTGGTGCCTTGGACATGAGCTATTACCTTAAGATTCTGCATGAAAGCAGGACTAGCATCCGAGTTGCACGGGAGAATGTGAAAAGTGTTCATATGTAGTAAAAACCTGAGAAATCCGTCCGTTTTCGTCATTTGTTATCGAATCGAGTTAAAGCCAAATCGTCACATTGGCCGCTCTTCTCTCTGAAACGGTTGTACTTATCGTCTGCAAAGCTATGTCGCGTGCTGCGGTATGCGGATCCAGTAAAACCACCATAGTAAAACACCGATGAAGCTTCTAAGTTGATGTAATAGCCAGTAAGATGTAGTACAATTCAAGTTTTAGCTACTGATTATTGACTTTTTAGCTGGCTTTGGAGCCTTGGACTTGGGCTAGGACCTTAAGATTCTGCCTGAAAGGAGGACTAGCAGCCGAGTTGCACAGGAGAATGTGAAAAGTGTTCATATGTAGTAAAAACCTGAGAAATCCGTCCGTTTTGGTCATTTGTTATCGAATCGAGTTAAAGCCAAATCGTCACATTGGCCGCTCTTCTCTCTGAAACGGTTGTACTTATCGTCTGCAAAGCTATGTCGCGTGCTGCGGTATGCGAGGACACTAAAATCACCATACTAGAACACAGATGAAGCTTCTACGTTGATGTAATAGCCAGTAAGAAGTAGTACAATTCAAGTTTTAGGTATCGATTATTGACTTCTTAGTTGGCTTTGGTGCCTTGGACATGAGCTATTACCTTAAGATTCTGTATGAAAGCAGGACTAGCATCCGAGTTGCACGGGAGAATGTGAAAAGTGTTCATATGTAGTAAAAACCTGAGAAATCCGTCCGTTTTCGTCATTTGTTATCGAATCGACTTAAAGCCAGATTGTCACATTGGCCGCACTTCTCTCAGAAACGGTTGTACTTATCGTCTGCAATGCTATGTCGCGTACTGCGCTATGCGGAGACACTAAAAGCACCATAGTAGAACACAGATGAAGCTTCTAAGTTGATGTAATAGCCAGTAAGAAGTAGTACAATTCAAGTTTTAGGTATCGATTATTGACTTTTTAGCTGGCTTTGGTGCCTTGGACATCAGCTAGGACCTTAAGATTCTGCATGAAAGGAGGACTAGCATCCGAGTTGCACGGGAGAATTTGAAAAGTGTTCATATGTAGCAAAAAAATCAGAAATCCGTCCGTTTTCGTCTTTTTGTTATCGAATCGCCTTAAAGCCAAATCGTCACATTGGCCGCTCTGCTCTCTGAAACGGTTGTACTTATCGTCTGCAAAGCTATGTCGCGTACTGCGGTATTCGGAGACACTAAAAGCACCATAGTAGAACACAGATGTAGCTTCTAAGATGATGTAATAGCCAGTAAGAAATAGTACCATTCAAGTTTTAGGAATCGGTTATTGACTTTTTACCCTTGTTTGGTGCCTTGGACATGAGCTAGGAACTTAAGATTTTACATGCAGGAAGACTAGCAGACGAGTTGCACGGGAGAATGTGTAAAGTGTTCATATGTAGTAAAAACCTGAGAAATCCGTTCGTTTTCGTCATTTGTTATCGAAACGACTTAAAGCCAGATCGTCACATTGGCCGCTCTTCTCTCTGAAACGGTTGTACTTATCGTCTGCAAAGCTATGTCGCGTGCTGCGGCATGCGGGGACACTAAAATCACCATAGTGGAACACAGATGAAGCTTCTAAGTTGATGTAATAGCCAGTAAGAAGTAGTACAATTCAAGTTTTAGTTATCGATTATTGACTTTTTAGCTGGCTTTGATACCTTGGACATGAGCTAGGACCTTAATATTCTGCATGAAAGGAGGACTAGCAGCCAAGTTGCACGGGAGAATTTGAAAAGTGTTCATATGTAGTAAAAACCTGAGAAATCCGTCCGTTTTCGTCATTTGTTATCGAATCGACTTAAAGCCAGATTGTCACATTGGCCGCACTTCTCTCAGAAACGGTTGTACTTATCGTCTGCAATGCTATGTCGCGTGCTGCGCTATGCGGAGACACTGAAAGCACCATAGTAGAACACAGATTAAGCTTCTATGTTGATGTAATAGCCAGTATGAAGTAGTACAATTCAAGTTTTAGGTATCGATTATTGACTTTTTAGCTGGCTTTGGTGCCTTGGACATGAGCTATTACCTTAAGATTCTGCATGAAAGGAGGAATAGCAGCCGAGTTGCACGAAAGAATGTGAAAAGTGTTCATATGTAGTAAAAAGCTGAGAAATCCGTCCGTTTTCGTCATTTGTTATCGAATCGACTTAAAGCCGGATCGTCACATTGGCCGCTCTTCTCTCTGAAACGGTTGTACTTATCGACTGCAAAGCTATGTCGCGTGCTGCGGTATACGGAGACACTAAAAGCACCATATTGGAACACATATGAAGCTTCTAAGTTGATGTAATAGCCAGTAAGAACTAGTACAATTCAAGTTTTAGGTATCGATTATTGACTTTTTAGCTGGCTTTGGAGCCTTGGACTTGGGCTAGGCCTTAAGATTCTGCCTGAAAGGAGGACTAGCAGCCGAGTTGCACAGGAGAATGTGAAAAGTGTTCATATGTAGTAAAAACCTGAGAAATCCGTCCGTTTTGGTCATTTGTTATCGAATCGAGTTAAAGCCAAATCGTCACATTGGCCGCTCTTCTCTCTGAAACGGTTGTACTTATCGTCTGCAAAGCTATGTCGCGTGCTGCGGTATGCGGGGACACTAAAATCACCATACTAGAACACAGATGAAGCTTCTACGTTGATGTAATCGCCAGTAAGAAGTAGTACAATTCAAGTTTTAGGTATCGATTATTGACTTCTTAGTTGGCTTTGGTGCCTTGGACATGAGCTATTACCTTAAGATTCTGCATGAAAGCAGGACTAGCATCCGAGTTGCACGGGAGAATGTGAAAAGTGTTCATATGTAGTAAAAACCTGAGAAATCCGTCCGTTTTCGTCATTTGTTATCGAATCGACTTAAAGCCTGATTGTCACATTGGCCGCTCTTCTCTCTGAAACGGTTGTACTAATCGTCTGCAAAGCTGTATCGCGTGCTGCGGTATGCGGAGAAACTAAAAGCACCATAGTAGAACACAGATGAAGCTTCTAAGATGATGTAATAGCCAGTAAGAACTAGTACAATTCAAGTTTTAGGTATCGATTATTGACTTTTTACCCTTGTTTGGTGCCTTGGACATGAGCTAGGAACTTAAGATTTTACATGCAGGAGGACTAGCAGACGAGTTGCACGGGAGAATGTGTAAAGTGTTCATATGTAGTAAAAACCTGAGAAATCCGTTCGTTTTCGTCATTTGTTATCGAATCGACTTAAAGCCAGATCGTCACATTGGCCGCTCTTCTCTCTGAAACGGTTGTACTTATCGTCTGCAAAGCTATGTCGCGTGCTGCGGCATGCGGGGACACTAAAATCACCATAGTGGAACACAGATGAAGCTTCTAAGTTGATGTAATAGCCAGTAAGAAGTAGTACAATTCAAGTTTTAGTTATCGATTATTGACTTTTTAGCTGGCTTTGATACCTTGGACATGAGCTAGGACCTTAATATTCTGCATGAAAGGAGGACTGGCAGCCAAGTTGCACGGGAGAATTTGAAAAGTGTTCATATGTAGTAAAAACCTGAGAAATCCATCCGTTTTCGTCATTTGTTATCGAATCGACTTAAAGCCAGATTGTCACATTGGCCGCACTTCTCTCAGAAACGGTTGTACTTATCGTCTGCAATGCTATGTCGCGTGCTGCGCTATGCGGAGACACTAAAAGCACCATAGTAGAACACAGATGAAGCTTCTAAGTTGATGTAATAGCCAGTAAGAAGTAGTACAATTCAAGTTTTAGGTATCGATTATTGACTTTTTAGCTGGCTTTGGTGCCTTGGACATCAGCTAGGACCTTAAGATTCTGCATGAAAGGAGGACTAGCATCCGAGTTGCACGGGAGAATTTGAAAAGTGTTCATATGTAGTAAAAACCTGAGAAATCCGTCCGTTTAAGTCATTTGTTATCGAATCGACTTAAGCCTGATTGTCACATTGGCCGCTCTTCTCTCTGAAACGGTTGTACTTATCGTCTGCAAAGCTGTGTCGCGTGCTGCGGTATGCGGAGAAACTAAAAGCACCATAGTAGAACACAAATGAAGCTTCTAAGTTGATGTAATACCCAGTAAGAAGTAGTACAATTCACGTTTTAGGTATCGATTATTGACTTTTTAGCTGGCTTTGGTGCCTTGGACATGAGCTAGGACCTTAAGATTCTGCATGAAAGGAGGACTAACAGCCGAGTTGCACGGGAGAATGTGAAAAGTGTTCATATGTAGTAAAAACGTGAGAAATCCGTCCGTTTTTGTCATTTGTTATCGTATCGACTTAAAGCCAGATCGTCACATTGGCCGCTCTTCCCTCCGAAACGGTTGTACTTATCGTCTGCAAAGCTATGTCGCATGCTGCGGTATGCGGAGACACTAAAAGCACCATAGTAGAACACATATGAAGCTTCTCTGATGATGTAATAGCCAGTAAGAAGTAGTACAATTCAAGTTTAAGGTATCGTATCGACTTCTTAGATGGATTTGGTGCCTTGGACATGAGCTAGGACTTTAAGATTCTGCATGAAAAGAGGACTAGCTGCCGAGTTGCAAGGGACAATATGAAAAGTGTTCATATGTAGTAACAACCTGAGAAATCCGTCCGTTTTCGTCATTTGTTATCGAATCGCCTTAAAGCCAGATCGTCACTTGGCCGCTCTTCTCTCTGAAACGGTTGTACTTATCGTCTGCAAAGCTATGTCGCGTGCTGCGGTATGCGGAGACACTGAAAGCACCATAGTAGAACACAGATTAAGCTTCTAAGTTGATGTAATAGCCAGTATGAAGTAGTACAATTCAAGTTTTAGGTATCGATTATTGACTTTTTAGCTGGCATTGGTGCCTTGGACATGAGCTATTACCTTAAGATTCTGCATGAAAGGAGGAATAGCAGCCGAGTTGCACGAAAGAATGTGAAAAGTGTTCATATGTAGTAAAAAGCTGAGAAATCCGTCCGTTTTCGTCATTTGTTATCGAATCGACTTAAAGCCGGATCGTCACATTGGCCGCTCTTCTCTCTGAAACGGTTGTACTTATCGACTGCAAAGCTATGTCGCGTGCTGCGGTATACGGAGACACTAAAAGCACCATATTGGAACACATATGAAGCTTCTAAGTTGATGTAATAGCCAGTAAGAACTAGTACAATTCAAGTTTTAGGTATCGATTATTGACTTTTTAGCTGGCTTTGATGCCTTGGACATGAGCTAGGACCTTAAGATTCTGCATGAAAGGAGGACTAGCAGCCGAGTTGCACGGGAGAATTTGAAAAGTGTTCATATGTAGTAAAAACCTGAGAAATCCGTCCGTTTTCGTCATTTGTTATCGAATCGACTTAAAGCCTGATTGTCACATTGGCCGCTCTTCTCTCTGAAACGGTTGTACTTATCGTCTGCAAAGCTGTGTCGCGTGCTGCGGTGTGCGGAGAAACTAAAAGCACCATGGTAGAACACAGATGAAGCTTCTAAGTTGATGTAATAGCCAGTAAGAAGTAGTACACTTCAAGTTTAAGGTATCGATTATTGACTTCTTAGATGGATTTGGTGCCTTGGACATGAGCTATTACCTTAAGATTCTGCATGAAAGGAGGACTAGCAGCCGAGTTGCACGGGAGAATGTGAAAAGTGTTCATATGTAGTAAAAACCTGAGAAATCCGTCCATTTTCGTCATTTGTTATCGAATCGACTTAAAGCCAGATCGTCACATTGGCCGCTCTTTTCTCTTAAACGGTTATACTTATCGTCTGCAAAGCTATGTCGCGTGCTGCGGTATGCGGAGACACTAAAAGCACCATATTGGAACACAGATGAAGCTTCTAAGTTGATGTAATAGCGAGTAAGAAGTAGTACACTTCAAGTTTAAGGTATCGATTATTGACTTCTTAGATGGATTTGGTGCCTTGGACATGAGCTAGGACCTTAAGATCCTGCATGAAAGGAAGACTAGCAGCCGAGTTGCCCAGGAGAATGTGAAAAGTGTTCATATGTAGTAAAAACCTGAGAAATCCGTCCGTTTTCGTCATTTGTTATCAAATCGACTTAAAGCCAGATCGTCACATTGGCCGCTCTTCTCTCCGAAACGGTTGTACTTATCGTCTGCAAAGCTATGTCGCATGCTGCGGTATGCGGAGACACTAAAAGCACCATAGTAGAACACAGATGAAGCTTCTAAGTTGAAGTAATAGCCAGTAAGATGTAGTACAATTCAAGTTTTAGCTACTGATTATTGACTTTTTAGCTGGCATTGGAGCCTTGGACATGAGCTAGGACCTTAAGATTCTATATGAAAGAGGACTAGCAGCCGAGTTACACAGGAGAATGTGAAAAGTGTTTATATGTAGTAAAAACCTGAGAAATCCGTCCGTTTTCGTCATTTGTTATCGAATCGACTTAAAGCCAGATCGTCACATGGCTGCTCTTCTCTCTGAAACGGCTGTACTCATCGTCTGCAAAGCTATGTCGCGTGCTGCGGTAGGCGGAGACACTAAAAGTACCATAGTAGAACACAGATGAAGCTTCTAAGTTGATGTAATAGCCAGTAAGAAGTAGTACAATTCAAGTTTAAGGTATCGATTATTGACTTCTTAGATGGTTTTTGTGCCTTGGACATGAGCTAGGACCTTAAGATTCTGCATGAAAGGAGGACTAGCAGCCGAGTTGCACGGGAGAATGTGAAAAGTGTTCATATGTAGTAAAAACCTGAGAAATCCGTCCGTTTTCGTCATTTGTTATCGACTCGCCAGATCGTCACATTGGCCGCTCTTCTCTCTGAAACGGTTGTACTTATCGTCTGCAAAGCTATGTCGCGTGCTGCGGTATGCGGAGACACTAAAAGCACCATAGTAGAACACAGATAAAGCTTCTATGATGATGTAATAGCCAGTAAGAAGTAGTACAATTCAAGTTTTAGGTATCGATTATTGACTTTTTAGCTGGCTTTGGTGCCTTGGACATGAGCTGTTACCTTAAGATTCTGCAGGAAAGGAGGACTAGCAGCCGAGTTGCACGGGAGAATGTGAAAAGTGTTCATATGTAGTAAAAACCTGAGAAATCCGTCCGTTTTCCTCATTTGTTATCGAATCGACTTAAAGCCAGATCGTCACATTGGCTGCTCTTCTCTCTGAAACGGTTGTACTTATCGTCTGCAAAGCTATGTCGCGTGATGCGCTATGCAGAGACACTAAAAGCACCATAGTAGAACACAGATGACACTTCCAAGTTGATGTAATAGCCAGTAAGAAGTAGTACAATTCAAGTTTTAGTTACTGATTATTGACTTTTTAGCTGGCTTTGGTGCCTTGGACATGAGCTAGGACCTTAAGATTCTGCATGAAAAGAGGACTAGCAGCCGAGTTACACAGGAGAATGTGAAAAGTGTTTATATGTAGTAAAAACCTGAGAAATCCGTCCGTTTTCGTCATTTGTTATCGAATCGACTTAAAGCCAGATCGTCACATTGGCCGCTCTTCTCTCTGAAACGGTTGTACTTATCGTCTGCAAAGCTATGTCGCGTGCTGCGGCATGCGGGGACACTAAAATCACCCTAGTGGAACACAGATGAAGCTTCTAAGTTGATGTAATAGCCAGTAAGAAGTAGTACAATTCAAGTTTTAGGTATCGATTATTGACTTTTTAGCTGGCTTTGATGCCTTGGACATGAGCTAGGACCTTAAGATTCTGCATAAAAGGAGGACTAGCAGCAGAGTTGCACGGGAGAATTTGAAAAGTGTTCATATGTAGTAAAAACCTGAGAAATCCGTCCGTTTTCGTCATTTGTTATCGAATCGACTTAAAGCCAGATTGTCAAATTGGCCGCTCTTCTCTCTGAAACGGTTGTACTTATCGTCTGCAATGCTATGTCGCGTGCTGCGCTATGCGGAGACACTAAAAGCACCATAGTAGAACACAGATGAAGCTTCTAAGTTGATGTAATAGCCAGTAAGAAGTAGTACAATTCAAGTTTTAGGTATCGATTATTGACTTTTTAGCTGGCTTTGGTGCCTTGGACATGAGCTAGGACCTTAAGATTATGCATGAAAGGAGGACAAGCAGCCGAGTTGCACGGGAGAATGTGAAAAGTGTTCAAATAGAGTAAAAACCTGAGAAATCCGTCCGTTTTCATTTTTATCGAATCGACTTAAAGCTAAATCGTCACATTGGCCGCTCTGCTCTCTGAAACGGTTGTATTTATCGTCTGCAAAACTATGTCGCGTACTGCGGTATTCGGAGACACTAAAAGCACCATAGTAGAACACAGATGTAGCTTCTAAGATGATGTAATAGCCAGTAAGAAATAGTACAATTCAAGTGTTAGGAATCGGTTATTGACTTTTTACCCTTGTTTGGTGCCTTGGACATGAGCTAGGAACTTAAGATTTTACATGCAGGAGGACTAGCAGCCGAGTTGCACGGGACAATGTGTAAAGTGTTCATATGTAGTAAAAACCTGAGAAATCCGTTCGTTTTCGTCATTTGTTATCGAATCGACTTAAAGCCAGATCGTCACATTGGCCGCTCTTCTCTCTGAAACGGTTGTACTTATCGTCTGCAAAGCTATGTCGCGTGCTGCGGAATGCGGAAACACTAAAAGCACCATAGTAGAACACATATGAAGCTTCTAAGATGATGTAATAGCCAGTAAGAAGTAGGACAGTTCAAGTTTTAGGTATCGATTATTGACTTTGTAGATGGCTTTGGCGCCTTGGAGATGAGCTTGGACCTTAAGATTCTGGATGAAAGGAGGAGTAGCAGCCGAGTTGCACGGGAGAATGTGAAAAGTGTTCATATGTAGTAAGAACCTGAGAAATCCGTCCGTTTTCGTCATTTGTTATCGAATCGACTTAAAGCCTGATTGTCACATTGGCCGCTCTTCTCTCTGAAACGGTTGTAATTATCGTCTGCAAAGCTGTGTCGCGTGCTGCGGTACGCGGAGAAACTAAAAGCACCATAGTAGAACACAGATGAAGCTTCTAAGTTGATGTAATAGCCAGTAAGAAGTAGTACAATTCAAGTTAAATGTATCGATTATTGACTTTTAAGCTGGCTTTGATGCCTTGGACATGAGGTAGGACCTTAAGATTCTACATGAAAGGAGGACTAGCAGCCGAGTTGCACGGGAGAATGTGAGAAGTGTTCATATGTAGTAAAAACCTGAGAAATCCGTCCGTTTTCGTCATTTGTTATCGAATCGACTTAAAGCCCGATCGTCACATTGGCCGCTCTTCTCTCTGAAACGGTTGTACTTACCGTCTGCAAAGCTATGTCGCGTGCTGCGGTATGCGGAGACACTAAAAGCACCATAGTAGGACACAGTGAAGCTTCTAAGTTGATGTGATAGCCAGTAAGAAGTAGTACAATTCCAGTTTTAGGTATTGATTATTGACTTTTAAGCTGGCTTTGATGCCTTGGACATGAGCTAGGACCTTAAGAATCTGCATGAAAGGAGGATTAGCAGCCGAGTTGCACGGGAGAATGTGAAAAGTGTTCATATGTAGTAACAACCTGAGAAATCCGTCCGTTTTCGTCATTTGTTATCGAATCGACTTAAAGCCAGATCGTCACATTGGCCGCTCTTCTCTCTGAAACGGTTGTACTTATCGTCTTCAAAGCTATGTCGCGTGCTGCGGTATGCGGAGACACTAAAACCACCATAGTGGAACACAGATGAAGCTTCTAAGTTGATGTAATAGCCAGTAAAAAGTAGTACAATTCAAGTTTTAGGTATCGATTATTGATTTTTTAGCTGGCTTTGGTGCCTTGGACATGAGCTAGGATCTTAAGATTCTGCACCAAAAGGAGGACTAGCAGCCGACTTGCACGGGACAATGTGAAAAGTGTTCATACGTAGTAAAAACCTAATAAATCCGTCCCTTTTCGTCATTCATTATCGAATCGACTTAAAGCCAGATTGTCACATTGGCCGCTCTTCTCTCTGAAACGGTTGTACTTATCGTCTTCAAAGCTATGTCGCGTGCTGCGGTATGCGGAGACACTAAAAGCACCATAGTAGAACAAAGATGAAGCTTCTAAGTTGATGTGATAGCCAGTAAGAAGTAGTACAATTCAAGTTTTAGGTATGGATTATTGACCTTTTAACTGGCTTTGGTGCCTTGGACATGAGCTAGGACCATAAGATTCTGCATGAAAGGAGGTCTAGCAGCCGCGTTGTACGGGAGAATGTGAAATGTTTTCATATGTAGTAAAAACCTGAGAAATCCGTCCGTGTTCGTCATATGTTATCGAATCGACTTAAAGCCAGATCGTCACATTGGCCGCTCTTCTCTCTTAAACGGTTGTACTTATCGCCTGCAAAGCTATGTCGCGTGCTGCGGTATGCGGAGACTAAAAGCACCATAGTAGAACACAGATGAAGCTTCTAAGTTGATGTAATAGCCAGTAAGTAGTAGTACAATTCAAGTTTTAGGTATCGATTATTGACTTTTTAGCTGGCTTTGGTGCCTTGGACATGAGCTAGGACCTTAAGAATCTGCATTAAAGGAGGACTAGCAGCCGAGTTGCACGGGAGAATGTGAAAAGTGTTCAAATAGAGTAAAAACCTGAGAAATCCGACCGTTTTCTTCATTTGTTATCGAATCGACTTAAAGCCAGATCGTCACATTGGCCACTCTTCTCTCTGAAACGGTTGTACTTATCGTCTGCAAAGCTATGTCGTATGCTGCGGTAGGCGGAGACACTAAAACCACCACAGTAGAACACAGATTAAGGTTCTAATTTGATGTAATAGCCAGTAAGAAGTAGTACAAATGAAGTTTTAGGTATCGATTATTGACTTTTTAGCCGGCTTTGATGCCTTGGACATGAGCTAGGACCTTAAGATTCTGTATAGAAGGAGGACTAGCAGCCGAGTTGCACGGGAGAATGTGAAAAGTGTTCATATGTAGTAAAAACCTGAGAAATCCGTCCGTTTTCGTCATTTGTTATCGAATCGACTTAAAGCCAGATCGTCACATTGGCCTCTCTTCTCTCTGAAACGGTTGTACTTATCGTGTGCAGAGCTATGTCGCGTGCTGCGGTATGCGGAGACACTAAAAGCACCATAGTAGAACACAGATGAAGCTTCTAAGTTGATGTAATAGCCAGTAAGAAGTAGTAAAATTCAAGTTTTAGGTATCGATTATTGACTTTTTAGCAGGCTTTGATGCCTTGGACATGAGCTAGGACCTTAAGATTCTGCATGAAAGGAGGACTAGCAGCCGAGTTACACAGGAGAATGTGAAAAGTGTTTATATGTAGTAAAAACCTGAGAAATCCGTCCGTTTTCGTCATTTGTTATCGAATCGACTTAAAGCCAGATCGTCACATTGGCCGCTCTTCCCTCCGAAACGGTTGTACTTATCGTCTGCAAAGCTATGTCGCATGCTGCGGTATGCGGAGACACTAAAAGCACCATAGTAGAACACAGATGAAGCTTCTAAGTTGATGTAATAGCCAGTAAGATGTAGTACAATTCAAGTTTTAGCTACTGATTATTGACTTTTTAGCTGGCTTTGGAGCCTTGGACATGAGCTAGGACCTTAAGATTCTGCATGAAAGGAGGACTAGCAGCCGAGTTACACAGGAGAATGTGAAAAGTGTTTATATGTAGTAAAAACCTGAGAAATCCGTCCGTTTTCGTCATTTGTTATCGAATCGACTTAAAGCCAGATCGTCACATTGGCCGCTCTTCTCTCTGAAACGGTTGTACTTATCCTCTGCAATGCTATGTCTTGTGCTGCGCTATGCGGAGACACTAAAAGCACCATAGTAGAACACAGATGAAGCTTCTTAGTTGATGTAATAGCCAGTAAGAAGTAGTACAATTCAAGTTTTAGGTATTGATTATTGACTTTTTAGCTGGCTTTGGTGCCTTGGACATGAGCTAGGACCTTAAGATTCTGCATGAAAGGTGGACAAGCAGCCGAGCTGCACGGGAGAATGTGAAAAGTGTTCAAGAGTAAAAACCTGAGAAATCCGTCCGTTTTCGTCATTTGTTATCGAATCGACTTAAAGCCAAATCGTCACATTGGCCGCTCTTCCCTCTGAAACGGTTGTATTTATCGTCTGCAAAGCTATGTCGCGTACTGCGGTATTCGGAGACACTAAAAGCACCATAGTAGAACACAGATGTAGCTTCTAAGGTGATGTAATAGCCAGTAAGAAATAGTACAATTCAAGTTTTAGGAATCGGTTATTGACTTTTTACCCTTGTTTGGTGCCTTGGACATGAGCTAGGAACTTAAGATTCTGCATGAAAGGAGGACTAGCAGCCGAGTTGCACGGGAGAATGTGAGAAGTGTTCATATGTAGTAAAAACCTGAGAAATCCGTCCGTTTTCGTCATTTGTTATCGAATCGACTTAAAGCCAGATCGTCAAATTGGCCGCTCTTCTCTCTGAAACGGTTGTACTTATCGTCTGCAAAGCTATGTCGAGTGCTGCGGTATGCGGAGACACTAAAAGCACCATAGTAGAACACATATGAAGCTTCTATGATGATGTAATAGCCAGTAAGAAGTAGTACAATTCAAGTTTAAGGTATCGATTATCGACTTCTTAGATGGATTTGGTGCCTTGGACATGAGCTAGGACTTTAAGATTCTGCATGAAAAGAGGACTATCTGCCGAGTTGCATGGGACAATATGAAAAGTGTTCATATGTAGTAAAAACCTGAGACATCCGTCCGTTTTCGTCATTTGTTATCGAATCGCCTTAAAGCCAGATCGTCACTTGGCCGCTCTTCTCTCTGAAACGGTTGCACTTATCGTCTGCAAAGCTATGTCGCGTGCTGCGGTATGCGGAGACACTGAAAGCACCATAGTAGAACACAGATTAAGTTTCTAAGTTGATGTAATAGCCAGTAAGAAGTAGTACAATTCAAGTTTTAGGTATCGATTATTGACTCTTTAGCTGGCTTTGGTGCCTTGGACATGAGCTAGGTCCTTAAGATTCTGCATGAAAGGAGGACTAGCAGCCGAGTTGCACAGGAGAATGTGAAAAATGTTCATATGTAGTAAAAACCTGAGAAATCCGTCCGTTTTCGTCATTTGTTATCGAATCGACTTAAAGCCAGATCGTCATATTGGCCGCTCTTCTCTGAAACGGTTGTACTTATCGTCTGCAAAGCTATGTCGTATGCTGCGGTAGGCGGAGACACTAAAACCACTACAGTAGAACACAGATGAAGCTTCTAATTTGATGTAATAGCCAGTAAGAAGTAGTACAATTCAAGTTTTAGGTAATGATTATTGACTTTTAAGCTGGCTTTGATGCCTTGGACATGAGCTAGGACCTTAAGAATCTGCATGAAAGGAGGATTAGCAGCCGAGTTGCACGGGAGAATGTGAAAAGTGATTATATGTAGTAAAAACCTGAGAAATCCGTCCGTTTTCGTCATTTGTTATCGAATCGACTTAAAGCCAGATCGTAACATTGGCCGCTCTTCTCTCTGAAACGGTTGTACTTATCGTCTTCAAAGCTATGTCGCGTGCTGCGGTATGCGGAGACACTAAAAGCACCATAGTAGAACACAGATGAAGCTCCTAAGTTGATGTAATAGCCAGTAAGAAGTAGTTCAATTCAAGTTTTAGGTATCGATTATTGATTTTTTAGCTGGCTTTGGTGCCTTGGACATGAGCTAGGATCTAAAGATTCTGCATCAAAAGGAGGACTAGCAGCCGAGTTGCACGGGACAATGTGAAAAGTGTTCATACGTAGTAAAAACCTGAGAAATCCGTCCCTTTTCGTCATTTGTTATCGAATCGACTTAAAGCCAGATCGTCACATTGGCCGCTCTTCTCTCTGAAACGGTTGTACTTATCGTCTTCAAAGCTATGTCGCGTGCTGCGGTATGCGGAGACACTAAAAGCACCATAGTACAACACAGATGAAGCTTCTAAGTTGATGTGATAGCCAGTAAGAAGTAGTACAATTCAAGTTTTAGGTATAGATTATTGACTTTTTAGCTGGTTTTGGTGCCTTGGACATGAGCTAGGACCTTAAGATTCTGCATCAAAAGGAGGACTAGCAGCCGAGTTGCACGGGACAATGTGAAAAGTGTTTATATGTAGTAAAAACCTGAGAAATCCGTCCGTTTTCGTCATTTGTTATCGAATCGCCTTAAAGCCAGATCGTCACTTGGCCGCTCTTCTCTCTGAAACGGTTGTACTTATCGTCTGCAAAGCTATGTTGCGTGCTGCGGTATGCGGAGACACTAAAAGCACCATAGTAGAACACAGATGAAGCTTCTATGATGATGTAATAGCCAGTAAGAAGTAGTACAATTCAAGTTTGAGGTATCGATTACTGACTTTTTAGCTGGCTTTGGTCCCTTGGACATGAGCTAGGACCTTAAGATTCTGCATGGAAGGAGGACTAGCAGCCGAGTTGCACGGGAGAATGTGAAAAGTGTTCATATGTAGTAAAAACCTGAGAAATCCGTCCGTTTTCGTCATTTGTTATCGAATCGACTTAAAGCCCGATCGTCACATTGGCCGCTCTTCTCTCTGAAACGGTTGTACCTATCGTCTGCAAAGCTATGTCGCGTGCTGCGGTATGCGGAGACACTAAAAGCACCATAGTAGAACACAGATGAAGCTTGTAAGTCGATGTAATAGCCAGTAAGAAGTAGTACAATTCAAGTTTTAGGTATCGATTATTGACTTTATAGCTGGCTTTGGTGCCTTGGACATGAGCTAGGACCTTAAGATTCTGCATGAAAGGAGGACTAGCAGCCGAGTTGCACGGGAGCATGTGAAAAGTGTTCATATGTAGTAAAAACCTGAGAAATCCGTCCGTTTTCGTCATTTGTTATCGAATCGACTTAAAGCCAGATCGTCACATTGGCCGCTCTTCTCTCTGAAACGGTTGTACTTATCGTCTGCAAAGCTATGTCGTATGCTGCGGTAGGCGGAGACACTAAAACCACCACAATTGAACACAGATGATGCTTCTAATTTGATGTAATAGCCAGTAAAAAGTAGTACAATTCAAGTTTTAGGTATCGATTATTGATTTTTTAGCTGGCTTTGGTGCCTTGGACATGAGCTAGGACCTTAAGATTCTGCATGAAAGGAGGACTAGCAGCCGAGTTGCACGGGAGAATGTGAAAAGTATTCATATGTAGTAAAAACCTGAGAAATCCGTCCGTTTTCGTCATTTGTTATCGAATCGACTTAAAGCCAGATCGTCACATTGGCCGCTCTTCTCTCTGAAACGGTTGTACTTATCGTCTTCAAAGCTATGTCGCGTGCTGCGGTATGCGGAGACACTAAAAGCACCATAGTAGAACACAGATGAAGCTTCTAAGTTGATGTGATAGCCAGTAAGAAGTAGTACAATTCAAGTTTTAGGTATCGATTATTGACTTTTTAGCTGGCTTTGGTGCCATGGACATGAGCTAGGACCTTAAGATTCTGAATGAAAGGAGGACTAGCAGCCGCGTTGTACGGGAGAATGTGAAAAGTGTTCATATGTAGTAAAAACCTGAGAAATCCGTCCGTTTTCGTCATTTGTTATCGAATCGACTTAAAGCCAGATCGTCACATTGGCCGCTCTTCTCTCTGAAACGGTTGTACTTATCGTCATCAAAGCTATGTCGCGTGCTGCGGTATGCGGAGACACTAAAAGCACCATGGTAGAACACAGATGAAGCTTCTAAGTTGATGTAATAGCCAGTAAGAAGTAGTACAATTCAAGTTTTAGGTATCGATTATTGATTTTTTAGCTGGCTTTGGTGCCTTGGACATGAGCTAGGACCTTAAGATTCTGCATGAAAGGAGGACTAGCAGCCGAGTTACACAGGAGAATGTGAAAAGTGTTTATATGTAGTAAAAACCTGAGAAATCCGTCCGTTTTCGTCATTTGTTATCGAATCGACTTAAAGCCAGATCGTCATATTGGCCGCTCTTCTCTGAAACGGTTGTACTTATCGTCTGCAAAGCTATGTCGTATGCTGCGGTAGGCGGAGACACTAAAACCACTACAGTAGAACACAGATGAAGCTTCTAATTTGATGTAATAGCCAGTAAGAAGTAGTACAATTCAAGTTTTAGGTAATGATTATTGACTTTTAAGCTGGCTTTGATGCCTTGGACATGAGCTAGGACCTTAAGAATCTGCATGAAAGGAGGATTAGCAGCCGAGTTGCACGGGAGAATGTGAAAAGTGATTATATGTAGTAAAAACCTGAGAAATCCGTCCGTTTTCGTCATTTGTTATCGAATCGACTTAAAGCCAGATCGTAACATTGGCCGCTCTTCTCTCTGAAACGGTTGTACTTATCGTCTTCAAAGCTATGTCGCGTGCTGCGGTATGCGGAGACACTAAAAGCACCATAGTAGAACACAGATGAAGCTCCTAAGTTGATGTAATAGCCAGTAAGAAGTAGTTCAATTCAAGTTTTAGGTATCGATTATTGATTTTTTAGCTGGCTTTGGTGCCTTGGACATGAGCTAGGATCTTAAGATTCTGCATCAAAAGGAGGACTAGCAGCCGAGTTGCACGGGACAATGTGAAAAGTGTTCATACGTAGTAAAAACCTGAGAAATCCGTCCCTTTTCGTCATTTGTTATCGAATCGACTTAAAGCCAGATCGTCACATTGGCCGCTCTTCTCTCTGAAACGGTTGTACTTATCGTGTTCAAAGCTATGTCGCGTGCTGCGGTATGCGGAGACACTAAAAGCACCATAGTACAACACAGATGAAGCTTCTAAGTTGATGTGATAGCCAGTAAGAAGTAGTACAATTCAAGTTTTAGGTATAGATTATTGACTTTTTAGCTGGTTTTGGTGCCTTGGACATGAGCTAGGACCTTAAGATTCTGCATCAAAAGGAGGACTAGCAGCCGAGTTGCACGGGACAATGTGAAAAGTGTTCATATGTAGTAAAAACCTGAGAAATCCGTCCGTTTTCGTCATTTGTTATCGAATCGCCTTAAAGCCAGATCGTCACTTGGCCGCTCTTCTCTCTGAAACGGTTGTACTTATCGTCTGCAAAGCTATGTTGCGTGCTGCGGTATGCGGAGACACTAAAAGCACCATAGTAGAACACAGATGAAGATTCTATGATGATGTAATAGCCAGTAAGAAGTAGTACAATTCAAGTTTGAGGTATCGATTACTGACTTTTTAGCTGGCTTTGGTCCCTTGGACATGAGCTAGGACCTTAAGATTCTGCATGGAAGGAGGACTAGCAGCCGAGTTGCACGGGAGAATGTGAAAAGTGTTCATATGTAGTAAAAACCTGAGAAATCCGTCCGTTTTCGTCATTTGTTATCGAATCGACTTAAAGCCCGATCGTCACATTGGCCGCTCTTCTCTCTGAAACGGTTGTACCTATCGTCTGCAAAGCTATGTCGCGTGCTGCGGTATGCGGAGACATTAAAAGCACCATAGTAGAACACAGATGAAGCTTGTAAGTCGATGTAATAGCCTGTAAGAAGTAGTACAATTCAAGTTTTAGGTATCGATTATTGACTTTATAGCTGGCTTTGGTGCCTTGGACATGAGCTAGGACCTTAAGATTCTGCATGAAAGGAGGACTAGCAGCCGAGTTGCACGGGAGCATGTGAAAAGTGTTCATATGTAGTAAAAACCTGAGAAATCCGTCCGTTTTCGTCATTTGTTATCGAATCGACTTAAAGCCAGATCGTCACATTGGCCGCTCTACTCTCTGAAACGGTTGTACTTATCGTCTGCAAAGCTATGTCGTATGCTGCGGTAGGCGGAGACACTAAAACCACCACAATTGAACACAGATGATGCTTCTAATTTGATGTAATAGCCAGTAAAAAGTAGTACAATTCAAGTTTTAGGTATCGATTATTGATTTTTTAGCTGGCTTTGGTGCCTTGGACATGAGCTAGGACCTTAAGATTCTGCATGAAAGGAGGACTAGCAGCCGAGTTGCACGGGAGAATGTGAAAAGTATTCATATGTAGTAAAAACCTGAGAAATCCGTCCGTTTTCGTCATTTGTTATCGAATCGACTTAAAGCCAGATCGTCACATTGGCCGCTCTTCTCTCTGAAACGGTTGTACTTATCGTCTTCAAAGCTATGTCGCGTGCTGCGGTATGCGGAGACACTAAAAGCACCATAGTAGAACACAGATGAAGCTTCTAAGTTGATGTGATAGCCAGTAAGAAGTAGTACAATTCAAGTTTTAGGTATCGATTATTGACTTTTTAGCTGGCTTTGGTGCCATGGACATGAGCTAGGACCTTAAGATTCTGAATGAAAGGAGGACTAGCAGCCGCGTTGTACGGGAGAATGTGAAAAGTGTTCATATGTAGTAAAAACCTGAGAAATCCGTCCGTTTTCGTCATTTGTTATCGAATCGACTTAAAGCCAGATCGTCACATTGGCCGCTCTTCTCTCTGAAACGGTTGTACTTATCGTCATCAAAGCTATGTCGCGTGCTGCGGTATGCGGAGACACTAAAAGCACCATGGTAGAACACAGATGAAGCTTCTAAGTTGATGTAATAGCCAGTAAGAAGTAGTACAATTCAAGTTTTAGGTATCGATTATTGATTTTTTAGCTGGCTTTGGTGCCTTGGACATGAGCTAGGACCTTAAGATTCTGCATGAAAGGAGGACTAGCAGCCGAGTTACACAGGAGAATGTGAAAAGTGTTTATATGTAGTAAAAACCTGAGAAATCCGTCCGTTTTCGTCATTTGTTATCGAATCGACTTAAAGCCAGATCGTCACATTGGCCGCTCTTCTCTCTGAAACGGTTGTACTTATCGTCTGCAAAGCTATGTCGCATGCTGCGGTATGCGGAGACACTAAAAGCACCATAGTAGAACACAGATGAAGCTTCTAAGTTGATGTAATAGCCAGTAAGATGTAGTACAATTCAAGTTTTAGCTACTGATTATTGACTTTTTAGCTGGCTTTGGAGCCTTGGACATGAGCTAGGACCTTAAGATTCTGCATGAAAGGAGGACTAGCAGCCGAGTTACACAGGAGAATGTGAAAAGTGTTTATATGTAGTAAAAACCTGAGAAATCCGTCCGTTTTCGTCATTTGTTATCGAATCGACTTAAAGCCAGATCGTCACATTGGCCGCTCTTCTCTCTGAAACGGTTGTACTTATCGTCTGCAATGCTATGTCTTGTGCTGCGCTATGCGGAGACACTAAAAGCACCATAGTAGAACACAGATGAAGCTTCTTAGTTGATGTAATAGCCAGTAAGAAGTAGTAGAATTCAAGTTTTAGGTATTGATTATTGACTTTTTAGCTGGCTTTGGTGCCTTGGACATGAGCTAGGACCTTAAGATTCTGCATGAAAGGTGGACAAGCAGCCGAGCTGCACGGGAGAATGTGAAAAGTGTTCAAATAGAGTAAAAACCTGAGAAATCCGTCCGTTTTCGTCATTTGTTATCGAATCGACTTAAAGCCAAATCGTCACATTGGCCGCTCTTCTCTCTGAAACGGTTGTATTTATCGTCTGCAAAGCTATGTCGCGTACTGCGGTATTCGGAGACACTAAAAGTACCATAGTAGAACACAGATGTACCTTCTAAGGTGATGTAATAGCCAGTAAGAAATAGTACAATTCAAGTTTTAGGAATCGGTTATTGACTTTTTACCCTTGTTTGGTGCCTTGGACATGAGCTAGGAACTTAAGATTCTGCATGAAAGGAGGACTAGCAGCCGAGTTGCACGGGAGAATGTGAGAAGTGTTCATATGTAGTAAAAACCTGAGAAATCCGTCCGTTTTCGTCATTTGTTATCGAATCGACTTAAAGCCAGATCGTCAAATTGGCCGCTCTTCTCTCTGAAACGGTTGTACTTATCGTCTGCAAAGCTATGTCGAGTGCTGCGGTATGCGGAGACACTAAAAGCACCATAGTAGAACACATATGAAGCTTCTATGATGATGTAATAGCCAGTAAGAAGTAGTACAATTCAAGTTTAAGGTATCGATTATCGACTTCTTAGATGGATTTGGTGCCTTGGACATGAGCTAGGACTTTAAGATTCTGCATGAAAAGAGGACTAGCTGCCGAGTTGCATGGGACAATATGAAAAGTGTTCATATGTAGTAAAAACCTGAGACATCCGTCCGTTTTCGTCATTTGTTATCGAATCGCCTTAAAGCCAGATCGTCACTTGGCCGCTCTTCTCTCTGAAACGGTTGCACTTATCGTCTGCAAAGCTATGTCGTATGCTGCGGTAGGCGGAGACACTAAAACCACCACAATTGAACACAGATGAAGCTTCTAATTTGATGTAATAGCCAGTAAGAAGTAGTACAATTCAAGTTTTCGGTATCGATTATTGACTTTTTAGCTGGCTTTGGTGCCTTGGACATCAGCTAGGACCTTAAGATTCTGCATTAAAGGAGGACTAGCAGCTGAGTTGCACGGGAGAATGTGAAAAGTATTCATATGTAGTAAAAACCTGAGAAATCCGTCCGTTTTCGTCATTTCTTATCGAATCGACTTAAAGCCAGATCGTCACATTGGCCGCTCTTCTCTCTGAAACGGTTGTACTTATCGTCTGCAAAGAAATGTCGCGTGCTGCGGTATGCGGAGACACTAAAAGCACCATAGTAGAACACAGATGAAGCTTCTAAGTTGATGTAATAGCCAGTAAGAAGTAGTACAATTCAAGTTTTAGGTATCGATTATTGACTTTTTAGCTGGCTTTGGTGCCTTGGACATGAGCTAGGACCTTAAGATTCTGCATGAAAGGAGGACTAGCAGCCGAGTTGCACGGGAGAATGTGAAAAGTGTTCATATGTAGTAAAAACCTGAGAAATCCGTCCGTTTTCGTCATTTGTTATCGAATCGACTTAAAGCCAGATCGTCACATTGGCCGCTCTTCTCTCTGAAACGGTTGTACTTATCGTCTGCAAAGCTATGTCGTATGCTGCGGTAGGCGGAGACACTAAAACCACCACAATTGAACACAGATGATGCTTCTAATTTGATGTAATAGCCAGTAAAAAGTAGCACAAATCAAGTTTTAGGTATCGATTATTGATTTTTTAGCTGGCTTTGGTGCCTTGGACATGAGCTAGGACCTTAAGATTCTGCATGAAAGGAGGACTAGCACCCGAGTTGCACGGGAGAATGTGAAGAGTATTCATATGTAGTAAAAACCTGAGAAATCCGTCCGTTTTCGTCATTTGTTATCGAATCGACTTAAAGCCAGATCGTCACATTGGCCGCTCTTCTCTCTGAAACGGTTGTACTTATCGTCTGCAAAGCTATGTCGTATGCCGCGGTAGGCGGAGACACTAAAACCACCACAATTGAACACAGATGAAGCTTCTAATTTGATGTAATAGCCAGTAAGAAGTAGTACAATTCAAGTTTTAGGTATCGATTATTGACTTTTTAGCTGGCTTTGGTGCCTTGGACATGAGCTAGGACCTTAAGATTCTGCATTAAAGGAGGACTAGCAGCCGAGTTGCACCGGAGAATGTGAAAAGTATTCATATGTAGTAAAAACCTGAGAAATCCGTCCGTTTTCGTCATTTGTTATCGAATCGACTTAAAGCCAGATCGTCACATTGGCCCCTTTTTTCTCTGAAACGGTTCTACTTATCGTCTGCAAAGCTATGTCGCGTGCTGCGGTGTGCGGAGACACTAAAAGCACCATGGTAGATCACAGATGAAGCTTCTAAGTTGATGTAATAGCCAGTAAGAAGTAGTACAATTCAAGTTTTAGGTATCGATTATTGACTTTTTAGCTGGCTTTGGTGCCATGGACATGAGCTAGGACCTTAAGATTCTGCATGAAAGGAGGACTAGCAGCCGAGTTGCACGGGAGAATGTGAAATGTGTTCATGTGTAGTAGAAACCTGAGATATCCGTTCGTTTTCGTCATTTGTTATCGAATCGACTTAAAGCCCGATCGTCACATTGGCCGCTCTTCTCTCTGAAACGGTAGTACTTATCGTCTGCAAAGCTATGTCGCGTGGTGCGGTATGCGGAGACAATAAAATCACCATAGCAGAACACAGATGAAGCTTCTAATTTGATGTAATAGCCAGTAAGAAGTAGTACAATTCAAGTTTTAGGTATCGATTATTGACTTTTTAGCTGGCTTTGGTGCCATGGACATGAGCTAGGACCTTAAGATTCTGCATGAAAGGAGGACTAGCAGCCGCGTTGTACGGGAGAATGTGAAAAGTGTTCATATGTAGTAAAAACCTGAGAAATCCGTCCGTTTTCGTCATTTGTTATCGAATCGACTTAAAGCCCGATCGTCACATTGGCCGCTCTTCTCTCTGAAACGGTTGTACTTATCGTCTGCAAAGCTATGTTGCGTGCTGCGGTATGCGGAGACACTAAAAGCACCATAGTAGAACACAGATGAAGCTTCTATGATGATGTAATAGCCAGTAAGAAGTAGTACAATTCAAGTTTGAGGTATCGATTACTGACTTTTTAGCTGGCTTTGGTCCCTTGGACATGAGCTAGGACCTTAAGATTCTGCATGGAAGGAGGACTAGCAGCCGAGTTGCACGGGAGTATGTGAAAAGTGTTCATATGTAGTAAAAACCTGAGAAATCCGTCCGTTTTCGTCATTTGTTATCGAATCGACTTAAAGCCCGATCGTCACATTGGCCGCTCTTCTCTCTGAAACGGTTGTACCTATCGTCTGCAAAGCTATGTCGCGTGCTGCGGTATGCGGAGACACTAAAAGCACCATAGTAGAACACAGATGAAGCTATTAAGTTGATGTAATAGCCAGTAAGAAGTAGTACAATTCAAGTTTTAGGTATCGATTATTGACTTTATAGCTGGCTTTGGTGCCTTGGACATGAGCTAGGACCTTAAGATTCTGCATGAAAGGAGGACTAGCAGCCGAGTTGCACGGGAGCATGTGAAAAGTGTTCATATGTAGTAAAAACCTGAGAAATCCGTCCGTTTTCGTCATTTGTTATCGAATCGACTTAAAGCCAGATCGTCACATTGGCCGCTCTTCTCTCTGAAACGGTTGTACTTATCGTCTGCAAAGCTATGTCGTATGCTGCGGTAGGCGGAGACACTAAAACCACCACAATTGAACACAGATGATGCTTCTAATTTGATGTAATAGCCAGTAAAAAGTAGTACAATTCAAGTTTTAGGTATCGATTATTGATTTTTTAGCTGGCTTTGGTGCCTTGGACATGAGCTAGGACCTTAAGATTCTGCATGAAAGGAGGACTAGCAGCCGAGTTGCACGGGAGAATGTGAAAAGTATTCATATGTAGTAAAAACCTGAGAAATCCGTCCGTTTTCGTCATTTGTTATCGAATCGACTTAAAGCCAGATCGTCACATTGGCCGCTCTTCTCTCTGAAACGGTTGTACTTATCGTCTTCAAAGCTATGTCGCGTGCTGCGGTATGCGGAGACACTAAAAGCACCATAGTAGAACACAGATGAAGCTTCTAAGTTGATGTGATAGCCAGTAAGAAGTAGTACAATTCAAGTTTTAGGTATCGATTATTGACTTTTTAGCTGGCTTTGGTGCCATGGACATGAGCTAGGACCTTAAGATTCTGAATGAAAGGAGGACTAGCAGCCGCGTTGTACGGGAGAATGTGAAAAGTGTTCATATGTAGTAAAAACCTGAGAAATCCGTCCGTTTTCGTCATTTGTTATCGAATCGACTTAAAGCCAGATCGTCACATTGGCCGCTCTTCTCTCTGAAACGGTTGTACTTATCGTCATCAAAGCTATGTCGCGTGCTGCGGTATGCGGAGACACTAAAAGCACCATGGTAGAACACAGATGAAGCTTCTAAGTTGATGTAATAGCCAGTAAGAAGTAGTACAATTCAAGTTTTAGGTATCGATTATTGATTTTTTAGCTGGCTTTGGTGCCTTGGACATGAGCTAGGACCTTAAGATTCTGCATCAAAAGGAGGACTAGCAGCCGAGTTGCACGGGACAATGTGAAAAGTGTTCATATGTAGTAAAAACCTGAGAAATCCGTCCGTTTTCGTCATTTGTTATCGAATCGACTTAAAGCCAGATCGTCACATTGGCCGCTCTTCTCTCTGAAACGGTAGTACTTATCGTCTGCAAAGCTATGTCGTATGCTGCGGTAGGCGGAGACACTAAAACCACCACACTTGAACACAGATGAAGCTTCTAATTTGATGTAATAGCCAGTAAGAAGTAGTACAATTCAAGTTTTCGGTATCGATTATTGACTTTTTAGCTGGCTTTGGTGCCTTGGACATGAGCTAGGACCTTAAGATTCCGCATTAAAGGAGGACTAGCAGCTGAGTTGCACGGGAGAATGTGAAAAGTATTCATATGTAGTAAAAACCTGAGAAATCCGTCCGTTTTCGTCATTTCTTATCGAATCGACTTAAAGCCAGATCGTCACATTGGCCGCTCTTCTCTCTGAAACGGTTGTACTTATCGTCTGCAAAGCTATGTCGCGTGCTGCGGTATGCGGAGACACTAAAAGCACCATAGTAGAACACAGATGAAGCTTCTAAGTTGATGTAATAGCCAGTAAGAAGTAGTACAATTCAAGTTTTAGGTATCGATTATTGACTTTTTAGCTGGCTTTGGTGCCTTGGACATGAGCTAGGACCTTAAGATTCTGCATGAAAGGAGGACTAGCAGCCGAGTTGCACGGGAGAATGTGAAAAGTGTTCATATGTAGTAAAAACCTGAGAAATCCGTCCGTTTTCGTCATTTGTTATCGAATCGACTTAAAGCCAGATCGTCACATTGGCCGCTCTTCTCTCTGAAACGGTTGTACTTATCGTCTGCAAAGCTATGTCGTATGCTGCGGTAGGCGGAGACACTAAAACCACCACAATTGAACACAGATGATGCTTCTAATTTGATGTAATAGCCAGTAAAAAGTAGCACAAATCAAGTTTTAGGTATCGATTATTGATTTTTTAGCTGGCTTTGGTGCCTTGGACATGAGCTAGGACCTTAAGATTCTGCATGAAAGGAGGACTAGCACCCGAGTTGCACGGGAGAATGTGAAGAGTATTCATATGTAGTAAAAACCTGAGAAATCCGTCCGTTTTCGTCATTTGTTATCGAATCGACTTAAAGCCAGATCGTCACATTGGCCGCTCTTCTCTCTGAAACGGTTGTACTTATCGTCTGCAAAGCTATGTCGTATGCCGCGGTATGCGGAGACACTAAAACCACCACAATTGAACACAGATGAAGCTTCTAATTTGATGTAATAGCCAGTAAGAAGTAGTACAATTCAAGTTTTAGGTATCGATTATTGACTTTTTAGCTGGCTTTGGTGCCTTGGACATGAGCTAGGACCTTAAGATTCTGCATTAAAGGAGGACTAGCAGCCGAGTTGCACCGGAGAATGTGAAAAGTATTCATATGTAGTAAAAACCTGAGAAATCCGTCCGTTTTCGTCATTTGTTATCGAATCGACTTAAAGCCAGATCGTCACATTGGCCCCTCTTTTCTCTGAAACGGTTCTACTTATCGTCTGCAAAGCTATGTCGCGTGCTGCGGTGTGCGGAGACACTAAAAGCACCATGGTAGATCACAGATGAAGCTTCTAAGTTGATGTAATAGCCAGTAAGAAGTAGTACAATTCAAGTATTAGGTATCGATTATTGACTTTTTAGGTGGCTTTGGTGCCATGGACATGAGCTAGGACCTTAAGATTCTGCATGAAAGGAGGACTAGCAGCCGAGTTGCACGGGAGAATGTGAAATGTGTTCATGTGTAGTAGAAACCTGAGATATCCGTTCGTTTTCGTCATTTGTTATCGAATCGACTTAAAGCCCGATCGTCACATTGGCCGCTCTTCTCTCTGAAACGGTAGTACTTATCGTCTGCAAAGCTATGTCGCGTGGTGCGGTATGCGGAGACAATAAAATCACCATAGCAGAACACAGATGAAGCTTCTAATTTGATGTAATAGCCAGTAAGAAGTAGTACAATTCAAGTTTTAGGTATCGATTATTGACTTTTTAGCTGGCTTTGGTGCCATGGACATGAGCTAGGACCTTAAGATTCTGCATGAAAGGAGGACTAGCAGCCGCGTTGTACGGGAGAATGTGAAAAGTGTTCATATGTAGTAAAAACCTGAGAAATCCGTCCGTTTTCGTCATTTGTTATCGAATCGACTTAAAGCCAGATCGTCACATTGGCCCCTCTTTTCTCTGAAACGGTTCTACTTATCGTCTGCAAAGCTATGTCGCGTGCTGCGCTGTGCGGAGACACTAAAAGCACCATGGTAGAACACAGATGAAGCTTCTAAGTTGATGTAATAGCCAGTAAGAAGTAGTACAATTCAAGTTTTAGGTATCGATTATTGACTTTTTAGCTGGCTTTGGTGCCTTGGACATGAGCTAGGACCTTAAGATTCTGCATGAAAGGAGGACTAGCAGCCGAGTTGCACGGGAGCATGTGAAAAGTGTTCATATGTAGTAAAAACCAGAGAAATCCGTCCGTTTTCGTCATTTGTTATCGAATCGACTTAAAGCCAGATCGTCACATTGGCCGCTCTTCTCTCTGAAACGGTTGTACTTATCGTCTGCAAAGCTATGTCGTATGCTGCGGTAGGCGGAGACACTAAAACCACCACAATTGAACACAGATGATGCTTCTAATTTGATGTAATAGCCAGGAAAAAGTAGTACAATTCAAGTTTTAGGTATCGATTATTGATTTTTTAGCTGGCTTTGGTGCCTTGGACATGAGCTAGGACCTTAAGATTCTGCATGAAAGGAGGACTAGCACCCGAGTTGCACGGGAGAATGTGAAAAGTATTCATATGTAGTAAAAACCTGAGAAATCCGTCCGTTTTCGTCATTTGTTATCGAATCGACTTAAAGCCAGATCGTCACATTGGCCGCTCTTCTCTCTGAAACGGTTGTACTTATCGTCTTCAAAGCTATGTCGCGTGCTGCGGTATGCGGAGACACTAAAAGCACCATAGTAGAACACAGATGAAGCTTCTAAGTTGATGTGATAGCCAGTAAGAAGTAGTACAATTCAAGTTTTAGGTATCGATTATTGACTTTTTAGCTGGCTTTGGTGCCATGGACATGAGCTAGGACCTTAAGATTCTGAATGAAAGGAGGACTAGCAGCCGCGTTGTACGGGAGAATGTGAAAAGTGTTCATATGTAGTAAAAACCTGAGAAATCCGTCCGTTTTCGTCATTTGTTATCGAATCGACTTAAAGCCAGATCGTCACATTGGCCCCTCTTTTCTCTGAAACGGTTGTACTTATCGTCTGCAAAGCTATGTCGCGTGCTGCGGTGTGCGGAGACACTAAAACCACCATGGTAGAACACAGATGAAGCTTCTAAGTTGATGTAATAGCCAGTAAGAAGTAGTACAATTCAAGTTTTAGGTATCGATTATTGACTTTTTAGCTGGCTTTGGTGCCTTGGACATGAGCTAGGACCTTAAGATTCTGCATGAAAGGAGGACTAGCAGCCGCGTTGCACGGGAGAATGTGAAATGTATTCATGTGTAGTAGAAACCTGAGCAATCCGTCCGTTTTCGTCATTTGCTATCGAATCGACTTAAAGCCCGATCGTCACATTGGCCGCTCTTCTCTCTGAAACGGTAGTACTTATCGTCTGCAAAGCTATGTCGCGTGCTGCGGTATGCGGAGACAATAAAATCACCATAGCAGAACACAGATGAAGCTTCTAATTTGATGTAATAGCCAGTAAGAAGTAGTACAATTCAAGTTTTAGGTTTTGATTATTGACTTTTAAGCTGTCTTTAATGCCTTGGACATGAGCTAGGACCTTAAGAATCTGCATGAAAGGAGGATTAGCAGCCGAGTTGCACGGGAGAATGTGAAAAGTGTTCATATGTAGTAAAAACCTGAGAAATCCGTCCGTTTTCGTCATTTGTTATCGAATCGACTTAAAGCCAGATCGTCACATTGGCCGCTCTTCTCTCTGAAACGGTTGTACTTATCGTCTTCAAAGCTATGTCGCGTGCTGCGGTATGCGGAGACACTAAAAGCACCATGGTAGAACACAGATGAAGCTTCTAAGTTGATGTAATAGCCAGTAAGAAGTAGTACAATTCAAGTTTTAGGTATCGATTATTGATTTTTTAGCTGGCTTTGGTGCCTTGGACATGAGCTAGGACCTTAAGATTCTGCATCAAAAGGAGGACTAGCAGCCGAGTTGCACGGGACAATGTGAAAAGTGTTCATATGTAGTAAAAACCTGAGAAATCCGTCCGTTTTCGTCATTTGTTATCGAATCGACTTAAAGCCAGATCGTCACATTGGCCGCTCTTCTCTCTGAAACGGTAGTACTTATCGTCTGCAAAGCTATGTCGTATGCTGCGGTAGGCGGAGACACTAAAACCACCACAATTGAACACAGATGAAGCTTCTAATTTGATGTAATAGCCAGTAAGAAGTAGTACAATTCAAGTATTAGGTATCGATTATTGACTTTTTAGCTGGCTTTGGTGACTTGGACATGAGCTAGGACCTTAAGATTCTGCATTAAAGGAGGACTAGCAGCCGAGTTGCACGGGAGAATGTGAAAAGTATTCATATGTAGTAAAAACCTGAGAAATCCGTCCGTTTTCGTCATTTGTTATCGAATCGACTTAAAGCCAGATCGTCACATTGGCCGCTCTTCTCTCTGAAACGGTTGTACTTATCGTCTTCAAAGCTATGTCGCGTGCTGCGGTATGCGGAGACACTAAAAGCACCATAGTAGAACACAGATGAAGCTTCTAAGTTGATGTGATAGCGAGTAAGAAGTAGTACAATTCAAGTTTTAGGTATCGATTATTGACTTTTTAGCTGGCTTTGGTGCCATGGACATGAGCTAGGACCTTAAGATTCTGCATGAAAGGAGGACTAGCAGCCGCGTTGTACGGGAGAATGTGAAAAGTGTTCATATGTAGTAAAAACCTGAGAAATCCGTCCGTTTTCGTCATTTGTTATCGAATCGACTTAAAGCCAGATCGTCACATTGGCCCCTCTTTTCTCTGAAACGGTTCTACTTATCGTCTGCAAAGCTATGTCGCGTGCTGCGGTGTGCGGAGACACTAAAAGCACCATGGTAGAACACAGATGAAGCTTCTAAGTTGATGTAATAGCCAGTAAGAAGTAGTACAATTCAAGTTTTAGGTATCGATTATTGACTTTTTAGCTGGCTTTGGTGCCATGGACATGAGCTAGGACCTTAAGATTCTGCATGAAAGGAGGACTAGCAGCCGCGTTGCACGGGAGAATGTGAAATGTGTTCATGTGTAGTAGAAACCTGAGATATCCGTCCGTTTTCGTCATTTGTTATCGAATCGACTTAAAGCCCGATCGTTACATTGGCCGCTCTTCTCTCTGAAACGGTAGTACTTATCGTCTGCAAAGCTATGTCGCGTGGTGCGGTATGCGGAGACAATAAAATCACCATAGCAGAACACAGATGAAGCTTCTAATTTGATGTAATAGCCAGTAAGAAGTAGTACAATTCAAGTTTTAGGTATCGATTATTGACTTTTTAGCTGGCTTTGGTGCCATGGACATGAGCTAGGACCTTAAGATTCTGCATGAAAGGAGGACTAGCAGCCGCGTTGTACGGGAGAATGTGAAAAGTGTTCATATGTAGTAAAAACCTGAGAAATCCGTCCGTTTTCGTCATTTGTTATCGAATCGACTTAAAGCCAGATCGTCACATTGGCCGCTCTTCTCTCTGAAACGGTTGTACTTATAGTCTGCAAAGCTATGTCGCGTGCTGCGGTGTGCGGAGACACTAAAAGCACCATGGTAGAAAACAGATGAAGCTTCTAAGTTGATGTAATAGCCAGTAAGAAGTAGTACAATTCAAGTTTTAGGTATCGATTATTGACTTTTTAGCTGGCTTTGGTGCCTTGGACATGAGCTAGGACCTTAAGATTCTGCATGAAAGGAGGACTAGCAGCCGCGTTGCACGGGAGAATGTGAAATGTGTTCATGTGTAGTAGAAACCTGAGATATCCGTCCGTTTTCGTCATTTGTTATCGAATCGACTTAAAGCCCGATCGTCACATTGGCCGCTCTTCTCTCTGAAACGGTAGTACTTATCGTCTGCAAAGCTATGTCGCGTGCTGCGGTATGCGGAGACAATAAAATCACCATAGCAGAACACAGATGAAGCTTCTAATTTGATGTAATAGCCAGTAAGAAGTAGTACAATTCAAGTTTTAGGTATTGATTATTGACTTTTAAGCTGGCTTTGATGCCTTCTACATGAGCTAGGACCTTAAGAATCTGCATGAAAGGAGGATTAGCAGCCGAGTTGCACGGGAGAATGTGAAAAGTGTTCATATGTAGTAAAAACCTGAGAAATCCGTCCGTTTTCGTCATTTGTTATCGAATCGACTTAAAGCCAGATCGTCACATTGGCCGCTCTTCTCTCTGAAACGGTTGTACTTATCGTCTTCAAAGCTATGTCGCGTGCTGCGGTATGCGGAGACACTAAAAGCACCATGGTAGAACACAGATGAAGCTTCTAATTTGATGTAATAGCCAGTAAGAAGTAGTACAATTCAAGTTTTAGGTATCGATTATTGACTTTTTAGCTGGCTTTGGTGACTTGGACATGAGCTAGGACCTTAAGATTCTGCATTAAAGGAGGACTAGCAGCCGAGTTGCACGGGAGAATGTGAAAAGTATTCATATGTAGTAAAAACCTGAGAAATCCGTCCGTTTTCGTCATTTGTTATCGAATCGACTTAAAGCCAGATTGTCACATTGGCCGCTCTTCTCTCTGAAACGGTTGTACTTATAGTCTGCAAAGCTATGTCGCGTGATGCGGTATGCGGAGACACTAAAAGCACCACAGTAGAACACAGATGAAGCTTCTAAGTTGATGTAATAGCCCGAAAGAAGTAGTACAATTCAAGTTTTAGGTATCGACTATTGACTTCTTAGCTGGCTTTGGTGCCTTGGACATGAGCTAGGACCTTAAGATTCTGCATGAAAGGAGGACTAGCAGCCGAGTTGCACGGGACAATATGAAAAGTGTTCATATGTAGTAAAAACCTGAGAAATCCGTCCGTTTTCGTCATTTGTTATCGAATCGCCTTAAAGCCAGATCGTCACTTGGCCGCTCTTCTCTCTGAAACGGTTGTACTTATCGTCTGCAAAGCTATGTTGCGTGCTGCGGTATGCGGAGACACTAAAAGCACCATAGTAGAACACAGATGAAGCTTCTATGTTGATGTAATAGCCAGTAAGAAGTAGTACAATTCAAGTTTTAGGTATCGATTATTGACTTTTAGCTGGCTTTGGTGCCTTGGACATGAGCCAGGACCTTAAGATTCTGCATGAAAGGAGGACTAGCAGCCGAGTTGCACGGGACAATGTGAAAAGTGTTCATATGTAGTAAAAACCTGAGAAATCCGTCCGTTTTCGTCATTTGTTATCGAATCGACTTAAAGCCAGATCGTCACATTGGCCGCTCTTCTCTCTGAAACGGTTGTACTTATCGTCAGCAAAGCTATGTCGTATGCTGCGGTAGGCGGAGACACTAAAACCACCACAATTGAACACAGATGATGCTTCTAATTTGATGTAATAGCCAGTAAAAAGTAGTACAAATCAAGTTTTAGGTATCGATTATTGATTTTTTAGCTGGCTTTGGTGCCTTGGACATGAGCTAGGACCTTAAGATTCTGCATGAAAGGAGGACTAGCACCCGAGTTGCACGGGAGAATGTGAAAAGTATTCATATGTAGTAAAAACCTGAGAAATCCGTCCGTTTTCGTCATTTGTTATCGAATCGACTTAAAGCCAGATCGTCACATTGGCCGCTCTTCTCTCTGAAACGGTTGTACTTATCGTCTTCAAAGCTATGTCGCGTGCTGCGGTATGCGGAGACACTAAAAGCACCATAGTAGAACACAGATGAAGCTTCTAAGTTGATGTGATAGCCAGTAAGAAGTAGTACAATTCAAGTTTTAGGTATCGATTATTGACTTTTTAGCTGGCTTTGGTGCCATGGACATGAGCTAGGACCTTAAGATTCTGCATGAAAGGAGGACTAGCAGCCGCGTTGTACGGGAGAATGTGAAAAGTGTTCATATGTAGTAAAAACCTGAGAAATCCGTCCGTTTTCGTCATTTGTTATCGAATCGACTTAAAGCCAGATCGTCACATTTTCCCCTCTTTTCTCTGAAACGGTTCTACTTATCGTCTGCAAAGCTATGTCGCGTGCTGCGGTGTGCGGAGACACTAAAAGCACCATGGTAGAACACAGATGAAGCTTCTAAGTTGATGTAATAGCCAGTAAGAAGTAGTACAATTCAAGTTTTAGGTATCGATTATTGACTTTTTAGCTGGCTTTGGTGCCATGGACATGAGCTAGGACCTTAAGATTCTGCATGAAAGGAGGACTAGCAGCCGCGTTGCACGGGAGAATGTGAAATGTGTTCATGTGTAGTAGAAACCTGAGATATCCGTCCGTTTTCATCATTTGTTATCGAATCGACTTAAAGCCCGATTGTCACATTGGCCGCTCTTCTCTCTGAAACGGTAGTACTTATCGTCTGCAAAGCTATGTCGCGTGGTGCGGTATGCGGAGACAATAAAATCACCATAGCAGAACACAGATGAAGCTTCTAATTTGATGTAATAGCCAGTAAGAAGTAGTACAATTCAAGTTTTAGGTATCGATTATTGACTTTTTAGCTGGCTTTGGTGCCATGGACATGAGCTAGGACCTTAAGATTCTGCATGAAAGGAGGACTAGCAGCCGCGTTGTACGGGAGAATGTGAAAAGTGTTCATATGTAGTAAAAACCTGAGAAATCCGTCCGTTTTCGTCATTTGTTATCGAATCGACTTAAAGCCAGATCGTCACATTGGCCGCTCTTCTCTCTGAAACGGTTGTACTTATAGTCTGCAAAGCTATGTCGCGTGCTGCGGTGTGCGGAGACACTAAAAGCACCATGGTAGAACACAGATGAAGCTTCTAAGTTGATGTAATAGCCAGTAAGAAGTAGTACAATTCAAGTTTTAGGTATCGATTATTGACTTTTTAGCTGGCTTTGGTGCCTTGGACATGAGCTAGGACCTTAAGATTCTGCATGAAAGGAGGACTAGCAGCCGCGTTGCACGGGAGAATGTGAAATGTGTTCATGTGTAGTAGAAACCTGAGATATCCGTCCGTTTTCGTCATTTGTTATCGAATCGACTTAAAGCCCGATCGTCACATTGGCCGCTCTTCTCTCTGAAACGGTAGTACTTATCGTCTGCAAAGCTATGTCGCGTGCTGCGGTATGCGGAGACAATAAAATCAGCATAGCAGAACACAGATGAAGCTTCTAATTTGATGTAATAGCCAGTAAGAAGTAGTACAATTCAAGTTTTAGGTATTGATTATTGACTTTTAAGCTGGCTTTGATGCCTTGGACATGAGCTAGGACCTTAAGAATCTGCATGAAAGGAGGATTAGCAGCCGAGTTGCACGGGAGAATGTGAAAAGTGTTCATATGTAGTAAAAACCTGAGAAATCCGTCCGTTTTCGTCATTTGTTATCGAATCGACTTAAAGCCAGATCGTCACATTGGCCGCTTTTCTCTCTGAAACGGTTGTACTTATCGTCTTCAAAGCTATGTCGCGTGCTGCGGTATGCGGAGACACTAAAAGCACCATGGTAGAACACAGATGAAGCTTCTAAGTTGATGTAATAGCCAGTAAGAAGTAGTACAATTCAAGTTTTAGGTATCGATTATTGATTTTTTAGCTATCTTTGGTGCCTTGGACATGAGCTAGGACCTTAAGATTCTGCATCAAAAGGAGGACTAGCAGCCGAGTTGCACGGGACAATGTGAAAATTGTTCATATGTAGTAAAAACCTGAGAAATCCGTCCGTTTTCGTCATTTGTTATCGAATCGACTTAAAGCCAGATCGTCACATTGGCCGCTCTTCTCTCTGAAACGGTTGTACTTATCGTCTGCAAAGCTATGTCGTATGCCGCGGTAGGCGGAGACACTAAAACCACCACAACTGAACACAGATGAAGCTTCTAATTTGATGTAATAGCCAGTAAGAAGTAGTACAATTCAAGTTTTAGGTATCGATTATTGACTTTTTAGCTGGCTTTGGTGCCTTGGACATGAGCTAGGACTTTAAGATTCTGCATTAAAGGAGGACTAGCAGCCGAGTTGCACGGGAGAATGTGAAAAGTATTCATATGTAGTAAAAACCTGAGAAATCCGTCCGTTTTCGTCATTTCTTATCGAATCGACTTAAAGCCAGATCGTCACATTGGCCGCTCTTCTCTCTGAAACGGTTGTACTTATAGTCTGCAAAGCTATGTCGCGTGATGCGGTATGCGGAGACACTAAAAGCACCACAGTAGAACACAGATGAAGCTTCTAAGTTGATGTAATAGCCAGTAAGAAGTAGTACAATTCAAGTTTGAGGTACTGATTATTGACTTTTTAGCTGGCTTTGGTACATTGGACATGAGCTAGGACCTTAAGATTCTGCATGGAAGGAGGACTAGCAGCCGAGTTGCACGGGAGAATGTGGAAAGTGTTCATAAGTAGTAAAAACCTGAGAAATCCGTCCGTTTTCGTCATTTGTTATCGAATCGACTTAAAGCCAGATCGTCACATTGGCCGCTCTTCTCTCTGAAACGGTTGTACTTATAGTATGCAAAGCTATGTCGTATGCTGCGGTAGGCGGAGACACTAAAACCACCACAATTGAACACAGATGAAGCTTCTAATTTGATGTAATAGCCAGTAAAAAGTAGTACAATTCAAGTTTTAGGTATCGATTATTGAATTTTTAGCTGGCTTTGGTGCCATGGACATGAGCTAGGACCTTAAGATTCTGCATGAAAGGAGGACTAGCAGCCGAGTTGCACGGGAGAATGTGAAAAGTATTCATATGTAGTAAAAACCTGAGAAATCCGTCCGTATTCGTCATTTGTTATCGAATCGACATAAAGCCAGATCGTCACATTGGCCGCTCTTCTCTCTGAAACGGTTGTACTTATCGTCTGCAAAGCTATGTCGCGTGCTGCGGTATGCGGAGACACTAAAAGCACCATAGTAGAACACAGATGAAGCTTCTAAGTTGATGTAATAGCCAGTAAGAAGTAGTACAATTCAAGTTTTAGGTATCGATTATTGACTTTTTAGCTGGCTTTGGTGCCTTGGACATGAGCTAGGACATTAAGATTCTGCATGAAAGGAGGACTAGCAGCCGAGTTGCACGGGAGCATGTGAAAAGTGTTCATATGTAGTAAAAACCTGAGAAATCCGTCCGTTTTCGTCATTTGTTATCGAATCGACTTAAAGCCAGATCGTCACATTGGCCGCTCTTCTCTCTGAAACGGTTGTACTTATCGTCTGCAAACCTATGTCGTATGCTGCGGTATGTGGAGACACTAAAAGCACCATAGTAGAACACAGATGAAGCTTCTATGATGATGTAATAGCCAGTAAGAAGTAGTACAATTCAAGTTTTAGGTATCGACTATTGACTTTTTAGCTATCTTTGGTGCCTTGGACATGAGCTAGGACCTTAAGATTCTGCATGAAAGGAGGACTAGCAGCCGAGTTGCACGGGAGAATGTGAAAAGTATTCATATGTAGTAAAAACCTGAGAAATCCGTCCGTTTTCGTCATTTGTTATCGAATCGACTTAAAGCCAGATCGTCACATTGGCCGCTCTTCTCTCTGAAACGGTTGTACTTATCGTCTTCAAAGCTCTGTCGCGTGCTGCGGTATGCGGAGACACTAAAAGCACCATAGTAGAACACAGATGAAGCTTCTAAGTTGATGTAATAGCCAGTAAGAAGTAGTACAATTCAAGTTTTAGGTATCGATTATTGATTTTTTAGCTGGCTTTGGTGCCTTGGACATGAGCTAGGACCTTAAGATTCTGCATCAAAAGGAGGACTAGCAGCCGAGTTGCACGGGACAATGTGAAAAGTGTTCATATGTAGTAAAAACCTGAGACATCCGTCCGTTTTCGTTATTTGTTATCGAATCGACTTAAAGCCAGATCGTCACATTGGCCCCTCTTTTCTCTGAAACGGTTGTACTTATCGTCTGCAAAGCTATGTCGCGTGCTGCGGTGTGCGGAGACACTAAAAGCACCATGTTAGAACACAGATGAAGCTTCTAAGTTGATGTAATAGCCAGTAAGAAGTAGTACAATTCAAGTTTTAGGTATCGATTATTGACTTTTTAGCTGGCTTTGGTGCCTTGGACATGAGCTAGGACCTTAAGATTCTGCATGAAAGGAGGACTAGCAGCCGCGTTGCACGGGAGAATGTGAAATGTGTTCATGTGTAGTAGAAACCTGAGATATCCGTCCGTTTTCGTCATTTGTTATCGAATCGACTTAAAGCCCGATCGTCACATTGGCCGCTTTTCTCTCTGAAACGGTAGTACTTATCGTCTGCAAAGCTATGTCGCGTGCTGCGGTATGCGGAGACAATAAAATCACCATAGCAGAACACAGATGAAGCTTCTAATTTGATGTAATAGCCAGTAAGAAGTAGTACAATTCAAGTTTTAGGTATTGATTATTGACTTTTAAGCTGGCTTTGATGCCTTGGACATGAGCTAGGACCTTAAGAATCTGCATGAAAGGAGGATTAGCAGCCGAGTTGCACGGGAGAATATGAAAAGTGTTCATATGTAGTAAAAACCTGAGAAATCCGTCCGTTTTCGTCATTTGTTATCGAATCGACTTAAAGCCAGATCGTCACATTGGCCGCTCTTCTCTCTGAAACGGTTGTACTTATCGTCTTCAAAGCTATGTCGCGTGCTGCGGTATGCGGAGACACTAAAAGCACCATGGTAGAACACAGATGAAGCTTTTAAGTTGATGTAATAGCCAGTAAGAAGTAGTACAATTCAAGTTTTAGGTATCGATTATTGATTTTTTAGCTGGCTTTGGTGCCTTGGACATGAGCTAGGACCTTAAGATTCTGCATCAAAAGGAGGACTAGCAGCCGAGTTGCACGGGACAATGTGAAAAGTGTTCATATGCAGTAAAAACCTGAGAAATCCGTCCGTTTTCGTCATTTGTTATCGAATCGACTTAAAGCCAGATCGTCACATTGGCCGCTCTTCCCTCTGAAACGGTTGTACTTATCGTCTGCAAAGCTATGTCGTATGCTGCGGTAGGCGGAGACACTAAAACCACCACAATTGAACACAGATGAAGCTTCTAATTTGATGTAATAGCCAGTAAGAAGTAGTACAATTCAAGTTTTAGGAATCGATTATTGACTTTTTAGCTGGCTTTGGTGCCTTGGACATGAGCTAGGACCTTAAGACTCTGCATTAAAGGAGGACTAGCAGCCTAATTGCACGGGAGAATGTGAAAAGTGTTCATATAGAGTAAAAACCTGAGAAATCCGTTCGTTTTCGTCATTTGTTATCGAATCGACTTAAAGCCAAATCGTCACATTGGCCGCTCTTCTCTCTGAAACGGTTGTACTTAACGTCTTCAAAGCTATGTCGCTTGCTGCGGTATGCGGAGACACTAAAAGCACCGTGGTAGAACACAGATGAAGCTTCTATGTTGATGTAATAGCCAGTAAGAAGTAGTACAATTCAAGTTTGAGGTACTGATTATTGACTTTTTAGCTGGCTTTGGTCCCTTGGACATGAGCTAGGACCTTAAGATTCTGCATGGAAGGAGGACTAGCAGCCGAGTTGCACGGGAAAATGTGGAAAGTGTTCATATGTAGTAAAAACCTGAGAAATCCGTCCGTTTTCGTCATTTGTTATCGAATCGACTTAAAGCCAGATCGTCACATTGGCCGCTCTTCTCTCTGAAACGGTAGTACTTATCGTCTGCAAAGCTATGTCGTATGCTGCGGTAGGCGGAGACACTAAAACCACCACAATTGAACACAGATGATGCTTCTAATTTGATGTAATAGCCAGTAAAAAGTAGTACAATTCAAGTTTTAGGTATCGATTATTGATTTTTTAGCTGGCTTTGGTGCCTTGGACATGAGCTAGGACCTTAAGATTCTGCATGAAAGGAGGACTAGCAGCCGAGTTGCACGGGAGAATGTGAAAAGTATTCATATGTAGTAAAAACCTGAGAAAACCGTCCGTTTTCGTCATTTGTTATCGAATCGCCTTAAAGCCAGATCGTCACTTGGCCGCTCTTCTCTCTGAAACGGTTGTACTTATCGTCTGCAAAGCTATGTCGCGTGCTGCGGTGTGCGGAGACACTAAAAGCACCATGGTAGAACACAGATGAAGCTTCTAAGTTGATGTAATAGCCAGTAAGAAGTAGTACAATTCAAGTTTTAGGTATCGATTATTGACTTTTTAGCTGGCTTTGGTGCCTTGGACATGAGCTAGGACCTTAAGATTCTGCATGAAAGGAGGACTAGCAGCCGCGTTGCACGGGAGAATGTGAAATGTGTTCATGTGTAGTAGAAACCTGAGATATCCGTCCGTTTTCGTCATTTGTTATCGAATCGACTTAAAGCCCGATCGTCACATTGGCCGCTCTTCTCTCTGAAACGGTAGTACTTATCGTCTGCAAAGCTATGTCGCGTGCTGCGGTATGCGGAGACAATAAAATCACCATAGCAGAACACAGATGAAGCTTCTAATTTGATGTAATAGCCAGTAAGAAGTAGTACAATTCAAGTTTTAGGTATTGATTATTGACTTTTAAGCTGGCTTTGAAGCCTTGGACATGAGCTAGGACCTTAAGAATCTGCATGAAAGGAGGATTAGCAGCCGAGTTGCACGGGAGAATGTGAAAAGTGTTCATATGTAGTAAAAACCTGAGAAATCCGTCCGTTTTCGTCATTTGTTATCGAATCGACTTAAAGCCAGATCGTCACATTGGCCGCTCTTCTCTCTGAAACGGTTGTACTTATCGTCTTCAAAGCTATGTCGCGTGCTGCGGTATGCGGAGACACTAAAAGCACCATGGTAGAACACAGATGAAGCTTCTAAGTTGATGTAATAGCCAGTAAGAAGTAGTCCAATTCAAGTTTTAGGTATCGATTATTGATTTTTTAGCTGGCTTTGGTGCCTTGGACATGAGCTAGGACCATAAGATTCTGCATCAAAAGGAGGACTAGCAGCCGATTTGCACGGGACAATGTGAAAAGTGTTCATATGTAGTAAAAACCTGAGAAATCCATCCGTTTTCGTCATTTGTTATCGAATCGACTTAAAGCCAGATCGTCACATTGGCCGCTCTTCTCTCTGAAACGGTTGTACTTATCGTCTGCAAAGCTATGTCGTATGCCGCGGTAGGCGGAGACACTAAAATCACCACAATTGAACACAGATGAAGCTTCTAATTTGATGTAATAGCCAGTAAGAAGTAGTACAATTCAAGTTTTAGGTATCGATTATTGACTTTTTAGCTGGCTTTGGTGCCTTGTACATGAGCTAGGACCTTAAGATTCTGCATTAAAGGAGGACTAGCAGCCGAGTTGCACGGGAGAATGTGAAAAGTATTCATATGTAGTAAAAACCTGAGAAATCCGTCCGTTTTCGTCATTTGTTATCGAATCGACTTAAAGCCAGATCGTCACATTGGCCGCTCTTCTCTCTGAAACGGTTGTACTTATAGTCTGCAAAGCTATGTCGCGTGATGCGGTATGCGGAGACACTAAAAGCACCACAGTAGAACACAGATGAAGCTTCTAAGTTGATGTAATAGCCAGTAAGAAGTAGTACAATTCAAGTTTGAGGTACTGATTATTGACTTTTTAGCTGGCTTTGGTCCCTTGGACATGAGCTAGGACCTTAAGATTCTGCATGGAAGGAGGACTAGCAGCCGAGTTGCACGGGAGAATGTGGAAAGTGTTCATATGTAGTAAAAACCTGAGAAATCCGTCCGTTTTCGTCATTTGTTATCGAATCGACTTAAAGCCAGATCGTCACATTGGCCGCTCTTCTCTCTGAAACGGTTGTACTTATCGTCTGCAAAGCTATGTCGTATGCTGCGGTAGGCGGAGACACTAAAACCACCACAATTGAACACAGATGATGCTTCTAATTTGATGTAATAGCCAGTAAAAAGTAGTACAATTCAAGTTTTAGGTATCGATTATTGATTTTTTAGCTGGCTTTGGTGCCTTGGACATGAGCTAGGACCTTAAGATTCTGCATGAAAGGAGGACTAGCAGCCGAGTTGCACGGGAGAATGTGAAAAGTATTCATATGTAGTAAAAACCTGCGAAAACCGTCCGTTTTCGACATTTGTTATCGAATCGCCTTAAAGCCAGATCGCCACTTGGCCGCTCTTCTCTCTGAAACGGTTGTACTTATCGTCTGCAAAGCTATGTCGCGTGCTGCGGTGTGCGGAGACACTAAAAGCACCATGGTAGAACACAGATGAAGCTTCTAAGTTGATGTAATAGCCAGTAAGAAGTAGTACAATTCAAGTTTTAGGTATCGATTATTGACTTTTTAGCTGGCTTTGGTGCCTTGGACATGAGCTAGGACCTTAAGATTCTGCATGAAAGGAGGACTAGCAGCCGCGTTGCACGGGAGAATGTGAAATGTGTTCATGTGTAGTAGAAACCTGAGATATCCGTCCGTTTTCGTCATTTGTTATCGAATCGACTTAAAGCCCGATCGTCACATTGGCCGCTCTTCTCTCTGAAACGGTAGTACTTATCGTCTGCAAAGCTATGTCGCGTGCTGCGGTATGCGGAGACAATAAAATCACCATAGCAGAACACAGATGAAGCTTCTAATTTGATGTAATAGCCAGTAAGAAGTAGTACAATTCAAGTTTTAGGTATTGATTATTGACTTTTAAGCTGGCTTTGATGCCTTGGACATGAGCTAGGACCTTAAGAATCTGCATGAAAGGAGGATTAGCAGCCGAGTTGCACGGGAGAATGTGAAAAGTGTTCATATGTAGTAAAAACCTGAGAAATCCGTCCGTTTTCGTCATTTGTTATCGAATCGACTTAAAGCCAGATCGTCACATTGGCCGCTCTTCTCTCTGAAACGGTTGTACTTATCGGCTGCAAACCTATGTCGCGTGCTGCGGTATGCGGAGACACTAAAAGCACCATGGTAGAACACAGATGAAGCTTCTAAGTTGATGTAATAGCCAGTAAGAAGTAGTACAATTCAAGTTTTAGGTATCGATTATTGATTTTTTAGCTGGCTTTGGTGCCTTGGACATGAGCTAGGACCTTAAGATTCTGCATCAAAAGGAGGACTAGCAGCCGAGTTGCACGGGACAATGTGAAAAGTGTTCATATGTAGTAAAAACCTGAGAAATCCGTCCGTTTTCGTCATTTGTTATCGAATCGACTTAAAGCCAGATCGTCACATTGGCCGCTCTTCTCTCTGAAACGGTTGTACTTATCGTCTGCAAAGCTATGTCGTATGCCGCGGTAGGCGGAGACACTAAAATCACCACAATTGAACACAGATGAAGCTTCTAATTTGATGTAATAGCCAGTAAGAAGTAGTACAATTCAAGTTTTAGGTATCGATTATTGACTTTTTAGCTGGCTTTGGTGCCTTGTACATGAGCTAGGACCTTAAGATTCTGCATTAAAGGAGGACTAGCAGCCGAGTTGCACGGGAGAATGTGAAAAGTATTCATATGTAGTAAAAACCTGAGAAATCCGTCCGTTTTCGTCATTTGTTATCGAATCGACTTAAAGCCAGATCGTCACATTGGCCGCTCTTCTCTCTGAAACGGTTGTACTTATAGTCTGCAAAGCTATGTCGCGTGATGCGGTATGCGGAGACACTAAAAGCACCACAGTAGAACACAGATGAAGCTTCTAAGTTGATGTAATAGCCAGTAAGAAGTAGTACAATTCAAGTTTGAGGTACTGATTATTGACTTTTTAGCTGGCTTTGGTCCCTTGGACATGAGCTAGGACCTTAAGATTCTGCATGGAAGGAGGACTAGCAGCCGAGTTGCACGGGAGAATGTGGAAAGTGTTCATATGTAGTAAAAACCTGAGAAATCCGTCCGTTTTCGTCATTTGTTATCGAATCGACTTAAAGCCAGATCGTCACATTGGCCGCTCTTCTCTCTGAAACGGTTGTACTTATCGTCTGCAAAGCTATGTCGTATGCTGCGGTAGGCGGAGACACTAAAACCACCACAATTGAACACAGATGATGCTTCTAATTTGATGTAATAGACAGTAAAAAGTAGTACAATTCAAGTTTTAGGTATCGATTATTGATTTTTTAGCTGGCTTTGGTGCCTTGGACATGAGCTAGGACCTTAAGATTCTGCATGAAAGGAGGACTAGCAGCCGAGTTGCACGGGAGAATGTGAAAAGTATTTATATGTAGTAAAAACCTGAGAAATCCGTCCGTTTTCGTCATTTGTTTTCGAATCGACATAAAGCCAGATCGTCACATTGGCCGCTCTTCTCTCTGAAACGATTGTACTTATCGTCTGCAAAGCTATGTCGCGTGCTGCGGTATGCGGAGACACTAAAAGCACCATAGTAGAACACAGATGAAGCTTCTAAGTTGATGTAATAGCCAGTAAGAAGTAGTACAATTCAAGTTTTAGGTATCGATTATTGACTTTTTAGCTGGCTTTGGTGCCTTGGACATGAGCTAGGACCTTAAGATTCTGCATGAAAGGAGGACTAGCAGCCGAGTTGCACGGGAGCATGTGAAAAGTGTTCATATGTAGTAAAAACCTGAGAAATCCGTCCGTTTTCGTCATTTGTTATCGAATCGACTTAAAGCCAGATCGTCACATTGGCCGCTCTTCTCTCTGAAACGGTTGTACTTATCGGCTGCAAAGCTATGTCGTATGCTGAGGTAGGCGGAGACACTAAAACCACCACAATTGAACACAGATGATGCTTCTAATTTGATGTAATAGCCAGTAAAAAGTAGTACAATTCAAGTTTTAGGTATCTATTATTGATTTTTTAGCTGGCTTTGGTGCCTTGGACATGAGCTAGGACCTTAAGATTCTGCATGAAAGGAGGACTAGCAGCCGAGTTGCACGGGAGAATGTGAAAAGTATTCATATGTAGTAAAAACCTGCGAAAACCGTCCGTTTTCGACATTTGTTATCGAATCGCCTTAAAGCCAGATCGCCACTTGGCCGCTCTTCTCTCTGAAACGGTTGTACTTATCGTCTGCAAAGCTATGTCGCGTGCTGCGGTGTGCGGAGACACTAAAAGCACCATGGTAGAACACAGATGAAGCTTCTAAGTTGATGTAATAGCCAGTAAGAAGTAGTACAATTCAAGTTTTAGGTATCGATTATTGACTTTTTAGCTGGCTTTGGTGCCTTGGACATGAGCTAGGACCTTAAGATTCTGCATGAAAGGAGGACTAGCAGCCGCGTTGCACGGGAGAATGTGAAATGTGTTCATGTGTAGTAGAAACCTGAGATATCCGTCCGTTTTCGTCATTTGTTATCGAATCGACTTAAAGCCCGATCGTCACATTGGCCGCTCTTCTCTCTGAAACGGTAGTACTTATCGTCTGCAAAGCTATGTCGCGTGCTGCGGTATGCGGAGACAATAAAATCACCATAGCAGAACACAGATGAAGCTTCTAATTTGATGTAATAGCCAGTAAGAAGTAGTACAATTCAAGTTTTAGGTATTGATTATTGACTTTTAAGCTGGCTTTGATGCCTTGGACATGAGCTAGGACCTTAAGAATCTGCATGAAAGGAGGATTAGCAGCCGAGTTGCACGGGAGAATGTGAAAAGTGTTCATATGTAGTAAAAACCTGAGAAATCCGTCCGTTTTCGTCATTTGTTATCGAATCGACTTAAAGCCAGATCGTCACATTGGCCGCTCTTCTCTCTGAAACGGTTGTACTTATCGGCTGCAAACCTATGTCGCGTGCTGCGGTATGCGGAGACACTAAAAGCACCATGGTAGAACACAGATGAAGCTTCTAAGTTGATGTAATAGCCAGTAAGAAGTAGTACAATTCAAGTTTTAGGTATCGATTATTGATTTTTTAGCTGGCTTTGGTGCCTTGGACATGAGCTAGGACCTTAAGATTCTGCATCAAAAGGAGGACTAGCAGCCGAGTTGCACGGGACAATGTGAAAAGTGTTCATATGTAGTAAAAACCTGAGAAATCCGTCCGTTTTCGTCATTTGTTATCGAATCGACTTAAAGCCAGATCGTCACATTGGCCGCTCTTCTCTCTGAAACGGTTGTACTTATCGTCTGCAAAGCTATGTCGTATGCCGCGGTAGGCGGAGACACTAAAATCACCACAATTGAACACAGATGAAGCTTCTAATTTGATGTAATAGCCAGTAAGAAGTAGTACAATTCAAGTTTTAGGTATCGATTATTGACTTTTTAGCTGGCTTTGGTGCCTTGTACATGAGCTAGGACCTTAAGATTCTGCATTAAAGGAGGACTAGCAGCCGAGTTGCACGGGAGAATGTGAAAAGTATTCATATGTAGTAAAAACCTGAGAAATCCGTCCGTTTTCGTCATTTGTTATCGAATCGACTTAAAGCCAGATCGTCACATTGGCCGCTCTTCTCTCTGAAACGGTTGTACTTATAGTCTGCAAAGCTATGTCGCGTGATGCGGTATGCGGAGACACTAAAAGCACCACAGTAGAACACAGATGAAGCTTCTAAGTTGATGTAATAGCCAGTAAGAAGTAGTACAATTCAAGTTTGAGGTACTGATTATTGACTTTTTAGCTGGCTTTGGTCCCTTGGACATGAGCTAGGACCTTAAGATTCTGCATGGAAGGAGGACTAGCAGCCGAGTTGCACGGGAGAATGTGGAAAGTGTTCATATGTAGTAAAAACCTGAGAAATCCGTCCGTTTTCGTCATTTGTTATCGAATCGACTTAAAGCCAGATCGTCACATTGGCCGCTCTTCTCTCTGAAACGGTTGTACTTATCGTCTGCAAAGCTATGTCGTATGCTGCGGTAGGCGGAGACACTAAAACCACCACAATTGAACACAGATGATGCTTCTAATTTGATGTAATAGACAGTAAAAAGTAGTACAATTCAAGTTTTAGGTATCGATTATTGATTTTTTAGCTGGCTTTGGTGCCTTGGACATGAGCTAGGACCTTAAGATTCTGCATGAAAGGAGGACTAGCAGCCGAGTTGCACGGGAGAATGTGAAAAGTATTTATATGTAGTAAAAACCTGAGAAATCCGTCCGTTTTCGTCATTTGTTTTCGAATCGACATAAAGCCAGATCGTCACATTGGCCGCTCTTCTCTCTGAAACGATTGTACTTATCGTCTGCAAAGCTATGTCGCGTGCTGCGGTATGCGGAGACACTAAAAGCACCATAGTAGAACACAGATGAAGCTTCTAAGTTGATGTAATAGCCAGTAAGAAGTAGTACAATTCAAGTTTTAGGTATCGATTATTGACTTTTTAGCTGGCTTTGGTGCCTTGGACATGAGCTAGGACCTTAAGATTCTGCATGAAAGGAGGACTAGCAGCCGAGTTGCACGGGAGCATGTGAAAAGTGTTCATATGTAGTAAAAACCTGAGAAATCCGTCCGTTTTCGTCATTTGTTATCGAATCGACTTAAAGCCAGATCGTCACATTGGCCGCTCTTCTCTCTGAAACGGTTGTACTTATCGGCTGCAAAGCTATGTCGTATGCTGAGGTAGGCGGAGACACTAAAACCACCACAATTGAACACAGATGATGCTTCTAATTTGATGTAATAGCCAGTAAAAAGTAGTACAATTCAAGTTTTAGGTATCTATTATTGATTTTTTAGCTGGCTTTGGTGCCTTGGACATGAGCTAGGACCTTAAGATTCTGCATGAAAGGAGGACTAGCAGCCGAGTTGCACGGGAGAATGTGAAAAGTATTCATATGTAGTAAAAACCTGAGAAATCCGTCCGTTTTCGTCATTTGTTATCGAATCGACTTAAAGCCAGATCGTCACATTGGTCGCTCTTCTCTCTGAAACGGTTGTACTTATCGTCTTCAAAGCTATGTCGCGTGCTGCGGTATGCGGAGACACTAAAAGCACCATAGTAGAACACAGATGAAGCTTCTAAGTTGATGTGATAGCCAGTAAGAAGTAGTACAATTTAAGTTTTAGGTATCGATTATTGACTTTTTAGCTGGCTTTGGTGCCATGGACATGAGCTAGGACCTTAAGATTCTGCATGAAAGGAGGACTAGCAGCCGCGTTGTACGGGATAATGTGAAAAGTGTTCATATGTAGTAAAAACCTGAGAAATCCGTCCGTTTTCGTTATTTGTTATCGAATCGACTTAAAGCCAGATCGTCACATTGGCCCCTCTTTTCTCTGAAACGGTTCTACTTATCGTCTGCAAAGCTATGTCGCGTGCTGCGCTGTGCGGAGACACTAAAAGCACCATGGTAGAACACAGATGAAGCTTCTAAGTTGATGTAATAGCCAGTAAGAAGTAGTACAATTCAAGTTTTAGGTATCGATTATTGACTTTTTAGCTGGCTTTGGTGCCTTGGACATGAGCTAGGACCTTAAGATTCTGCATGAAAGGAGGACTAGCAGCCGCGTTGCACGGGAGAATGTGAAATGTGTTCATGTGTAGTAGAAACCTGAGATATCCGTCCGTTTTCGTCATTTGTTATCGAATCGACTTAAAGCCCGATCGTCACATTGGCCGCTCTTCTCTCTGAAACGGTTGTACTTATCGTCTTCAAAGCTATGTCGCGTGCTGCGGTATGCGGAGACACTAAAAGCACCATGGTAGAACACAGATGAAGCTTTTAAGTTGATGTAATAGCCAGTAAGAAGTAGTACAATTCAAGTTTTAGGTATCGATTATTGATTTTTTAGCTGGCTTTGGTGCCTTGGACATGAGCTAGGACCTTAAGATTCTGCATGGAAGGAGGACTAGCAGCCGAGTTGCACGGGAAAATGTGGAAAGTGTTCATATGTAGTAAAAACCTGAGAAATCCGTCCGTTTTCGTCATTTGTTATCGAATCGACTTAAAGCCAGATCGTCACATTGGCCGCTCTTCTCTCTGAAACGGTTGTACTTATCGTCTGCAAAGCTATGTCGTATGCTGCGGTAGGTGGAGACACTAAAACCACCACAATTGAACACAGATGATGCTTCTAATTTGATGTAATAGCCAGTAAAAAGTAGTACAATTCAAGTTTTAGGTATCGATTATTGATTTTTTAGCTGGCTTTGGTGCCTTGGACATGAGCTAGGACCTTAAGATTCTGCATGAAAGGAGGACTAGCAGCCGAGTTGCACGGGAGAATGTGAAAAGTATTCATATGTAGTAAAAACCTGAGAAAACCGTCCGTTTTCGTCATTTGTTATCGAATCGACTTAAAGCCAGATCGTCACATTGGCCGCTCTTCTCTCTGAAACGGTTGTACTTATCGTCTGCAAAGCTATGTCGCGTGCTGCGGTATGCGGAGACACTAAAAGCACCATAGTAGAACACAGATGAAGCTTCTAAGTTGATGTAATAGCCAGTAAGAAGTAGTACAATTCAAGTTTTAGGTATCGATTATTGACTTTTTAGCTGGCTTTGGTGCCTTGGACATGAGCTAGGACCTTAAGATTCTGCATGAAAGGAGGACTAGCAGCCGAGTTGCACGGGAGCATGTGAAAAGTGTTCATATGTAGTAAAAACCTGAGAAATCCGTCCGTTTTCGTCATTTGTTATCGAATCGACTTAAAGCCAGATCGTCACATTGGCCGCTCTTCTCTCTGAAACGGTTGTACTTATCGTCTGCAAAGCTATGTCGTATGCTGCGGTAGGCGGAGACACTAAAACCACCGCAATTGAACACAGATGATGCTTCTAATTTGATGTAATAGCCAGTAAAAAGTAGTACAATTCAAGTTTTAGGTATCGATTATTGATTTTTTAGCTGGCTTTGGTGCCTTGGACATGAGCTAGGACCTTAAGATTCTGCATGAAAGGAGGACTAGCAGCCGAGTTGCACGGGAGAATGTGGAAAGTATTCATATGTAGTAAAAACCTGAGAAATACGTCCGTTTTCGTCATTTGTTATCGAATCGACTTAAAGCCAGATCGTCACATTGGTCGCTCTTCTCTCTGAAACGGTTGTACTTATCGTCTTCAAAGCTATGTCGCGTGCTGCGGTATGCGGAGACACTAAAAGCATCATAGTAGAACACAGATGAAGCTTCTAAGTTGATGTGATAGCCAGTAAGAAGTAGTACAATTTAAGTTTTAGGTATCGATTATTGACTTTTTAGCTGGCTTTGGTGCCTTGGACATGAGCTAGGACCTTAAGATTCTGCATGAAAGGAGGACTAGCAGCCGCGTTGCACGGGAGAATGTGAAATGTGTTCATGTGTAGTAGAAGCCTGAGATATCCGTCCATTTTCGTCATTTGTTATCGAATCGACTTAAAGCCCGATCGTCACATTGGCCGCTCTTCTCTCTGAAACGGTAGTACTTATCGTCTGCAAAGCTATGTCGCGTGCTGCGGTATGCGTAGACACTAAAAGCACCATGGTAGAACACAGATGAAGCTTCTAAGTTGATGTAATAGCCAGTAAGAAGTAGTACAATTCAAGTTTTAGGTATCGATTATTGATTTTTTAGCTGGCTTTGGTGCCTTGGACATGAGCTAGGACCTTAAGATTCTGCATCAAAAGGAGGACTAGCAGCCGAGTTGCACGGGACATTGTGAAAAGTGTTCATATGTAGTAAAAACCTAAGAAATCCGTCCGTTTTCGTCATTTGTTATCGAATCGACTTAAAGCCAGATCGTCACATTGGCCGCTCTTCTCTCTGAAACGGTTGTACTTATCGTCTTCAAAGCTATGTCGCCTGCTGCGGTATGCGGAGACACTAAAAGCACCATGGTAGAACACAGATGAAGCTTTTAAGTTGATGTAATAGCCAGTAAGAAGTAGTACAATTCAAGTTTTAGGTATCGATTATTGATTTTTTAGCTGGCTTTGGTGCCTTGGACATGAGCTAGGACCTTAAGATTCTGCATGGAAGGAGGACTAGCAGCCGAGTTGCACGGGAAAATGTGGAAAGTGTTCATATGTAGTAAAAACCTGAGAAATCCGTCCGTTTTCGTCATTTGTTATCGAATCGACTTAAAGCCAGATCGTCACATTGGCCGCTCTTCTCTCTGAAACGGTTGTACTTATCGTCTGCAAAGCTATGTCGTATGCTGCGGTAGGTGGAGACACTAAAACCACCACAATTGAACACAGATGATGCTTCTAATTTGATGTAATAGCCAGTAAAAAGTAGTACAATTCAAGTTTTAGGTATTGATTATTGATTTTTTAGCTGGCTTTGGTGCCTTGGACATGAGCTAGGACCTTAAGATTCTGCATGAAAGGAGGACTAGCAGCCGAGTTGCACGGGAGAATGTGAAAAGTATTCATATGTAGTAAAAACCTGAGAAAACCGTCCGTTTTCGTCATTTGTTATCGAATCGACTTAAAGCCAGATCGTCACATTGGCCGCTCTTCTCTCTGAAACGGTTGTACTTATCGTCTGCAAAGCTATGTCGCGTGCTGCGGTATGCGGGGACACTAAAAGCACCATAGTAGAACACAGATGAAGCTTCTAAGTTGATGTAATAGCCAGTAAGAAGTAGTACAATTCAAGTTTTAGGTATCGATTATTGACTTTTTAGCTGGCTTTGGTGCCTTGGACATGAGCTAGGACCTTAAGATTCTGCATGAAAGGAGGACTAGCAGCCGAGTTGCACGGGAGCATGTGAAAAGTGTTCATATGTAGTAAAAACCTGAGAAATCCGTCCGTTTTCGTCATTTGTTATCGAATCGACTTAAAGCCAGATCGTCACATTGGCCCTCTTTTCTCTGAAACGGTTCTACTTATCGTCTGCAAAGCTATGTCGCGTGCTGCGGTGTGCGGAGACACTAAAAGCACCATGGTAGGACACAGATGAAGCTTCTAAGTTGATGTAATAGCCAGTAAGAAGTAGTACAATTCAAGTTTTAGGTATCGATTATTGACTTTTTAGCTGGCTTTGGTGCCTTGGACATGAGCTAGGACCTTAAGATTCTGCATGAAAGGAGGACTAGCAGCCGCGTTGCACGGGAGAATGTGAAATGTGTTCATGTGTAGTAGAAGCCTGAGATATCCGTCCATTTTCGTCATTTGTTATCGAATCGACTTAAAGCCCGATCGGCACATTGGCCGCTCTTCTCTCTGAAACGGTAGTACTTATCGTCTGCAAAGCTATGTCGCGTGCTGCGGTATGCGGAGACACTAAAAGCACCATGGTAGAACACAGATGAAGCTTCTAAGTTGATGTAATAGCCAGTAAGAAGTAGTACAATTCAAGTTTTAGGTATCGATTATTGATTTTTTAGCTGGCTTTGGTGCCTTGGACATGAGCTAGGACCTTAAGATTCTGCATCAAAAGGAGGACTAGCAGCCGAGTTGCACGGGACATTGTGAAAAGTGTTCATATGTAGTAAAAACCTAAGAAATCCGTCCGTTTTCGTCATTTGTTATCGAATCGACTTAAAGCCAGATCGTCACATTGGCCGCTCTTCTCTCTGAAACGGTTGTACTTATCGTCTTCAAAGCTATGTCGCGTGCTGCGGTATGCGGAGACACTAAAAGCACCATGGTAGAACACAGATGAAGCTTTTAAGTTGATGTAATAGCCAGTAAGAAGTAGTACAATTCAAGTTTTAGGTATCGATTATTGATTTTTTAGCTGGCTTTGGTGCCTTGGACATGAGCTAGGACCTTAAGATTCTGCATGGAAGGAGGACTAGCAGCCGAGTTGCACGGGAAAATGTGGAAAGTGTTCATATGTAGTAAAAACCTGAGAAATCCGTCCGTTTTCGTCATTTGTTATCGAATCGACTTAAAGCCAGATCGTCACATTGGCCGCTCTTCTCTCTGAAACGGTTGTACTTATCGTCTGCAAAGCTATGTCGTATGCTGCGGTAGGTGGAGACACTAAAACCACCACAATTGAACACAGATGATGCTTCTAATTTGATGTAATAGCCAGTAAAAAGTAGTACAATTCAAGTTTTAGGTATTGATTATTGATTTTTTAGCTGGCTTTGGTGCCTTGGACATGAGCTAGGACCTTAAGATTCTGCATGAAAGGAGGACTAGCAGCCGAGTTGCACGGGAGAATGTGAAAAGTATTCATATGTAGTAAAAACCTGAGAAAACCGTCCGTTTTCGTCATTTGTTATCGAATCGACTTAAAGCCAGATCGTCACATTGGCCGCTCTTCTCTCTGAAACGGTTGTACTTATCGTCTGCAAAGCTATGTCGCGTGCTGCGGTATGCGGGGACACTAAAAGCACCATAGTAGAACACAGATGAAGCTTCTAAGTTGATGTAATAGCCAGTAAGAAGTAGTACAATTCAAGTTTTAGGTATCGATTATTGACTTTTTAGCTGGCTTTGGTGCCTTGGACATGAGCTAGGACCTTAAGATTCTGCATGAAAGGAGGACTAGCAGCCGAGTTGCACGGGAGCATGTGAAAAGTGTTCATATGTAGTAAAAACCTGAGAAATCCGTCCGTTTTCGTCATTTGTTATCGAATCGACTTAAAGCCAGATCGTCACATTGGCCGCTCTTCTCTCTGAAACGGTTGTACTTATCGTCTGCAAAGCTATGTCGTATGCTGCGGTAGGCGGAGACACTAAAACCACCGCAATTGAACACAGATGATGCTTCTAATTTGATGTAATAGCCAGTAAAAAGTAGTACAATTCAAGTTTTAGGTATCGATTATTGATTTTTTAGCTGGCTTTGGTGCCTTGGACATGAGCTAGGACCTTAAGATTCTGCATGAAAGGAGGACTAGCAGCCGAGTTGCACGGGAGAATGTGAAAAGTATTCATATGTAGTAAAAACCTGAGAAATACGTCCGTTTTCGTCATTTGTTATCGAATCGACTTAAAGCCAGATCGTCACATTGGTCGCTCTTCTCTCTGAAACGGTTGTACTTATCGTCTTCAAAGCTATGTCGCGTGCTGCGGTATGCGGAGACACTAAAAGCACCATAGTAGAACACAGATGAAGCTTCTAAGTTGATGTGATAGCCAGTAAGAAGTAGTACAATTTAAGTTTTAGGTATCGATTATTGACTTTTTAGCTGGCTTTGGTGCCATGGACATGAGCTAGGACCTTAAGATTCTGCATGAAAGGAGGACTAGCAGCCGCGTTGTACGGGATAATGTGAAAAGTGTTCATATGTAGTAAAAACCTGAGAAATCCGTCCGTTTTCGTCATTTGTTATCGAATCGACTTAAAGCCAGATCGTCACATTGGCCCCTCTTTTCTCTGAAACGGTTCTACTTATCGTCTGCAAAGCTATGTCGCGTGCTGCGGTGTGCGGAGACACTAAAAGCACCATGGTAGGACACAGATGAAGCTTCTAAGTTGATGTAATAGCCAGTAAGAAGTAGTACAATTCAAGTTTTAGGTATCGATTATTGACTTTTTAGCTGGCTTTGGTGCCTTGGACATGAGCTAGGACCTTAAGATTCTGCATGAAAGGAGGACTAGCAGCCGCGTTGCACGGGAGAATGTGAAATGTGTTCATGTGTAGTAGAAGCCTGAGATATCCGTCCATTTTCGTCATTTGTTATCGAATCGACTTAAAGCCCGATCGTCACATTGGCCGCTCTTCTCTCTGAAACGGTAGTACTTATCGTCTGCAAAGCTATGTCGCGTGCTGCGGTATGCGGAGACACTAAAAGCACCATGGTAGAACACAGATGAAGCTTCTAAGTTGATGTAATAGCCAGTAAGAAGTAGTACAATTCAAGTTTTAGGTATCGATTATTGATTTTTTAGCTGGCTTTGGTGCCTTGGACATGAGCTAGGACCTTAAGATTCTGCATCAAAAGGAGGACTAGCAGCCGAGTTGCACGGGACATTGTGAAAAGTGTTCATATGTAGTAAAAACCTGAGAAATCCGTCCGTTTTCGTCATTTGTTATCGAATCGACTTAAAGCCAGATCGTCACATTGGCCGCTATTCTCTCTGAAACGGTTACACTTATCGTCTGCAAAGCTATGTCGTATGCTGCGGTAGGCGGAGACACTAAAACCACCATAATTGAACACAGATGAAGCTTCTAATTTGATGTAATAGCCAGTAAGAAGTAGTACAATTCAAGTTTTAGGTATCGATTATTGACTTTTTAGCTGGCTTTGGTGCCTTGGACATGAGCTAGGACCTTAAGACTCTGCATTAAATTAGGACTAGCAGCCTAATTGCACGGGAGAATGTGAAAAGTGTTCATATGCAGTAAAAACCTGAGAAATCCGTTCGTTTTCGTCATTTGTTATCGAATCGACTTAAAGCCAAATCGTCACATTGGCCGCTCTTCTCTCTGAAACGGTTGTACTTATCGTCTGCAAAGCTATGTCGCGTGCTGCGTTATGCGGAGACACTAAAAGCACCATAGTAGAACACAGATGAAGCTTCTAAGTTGATGTAATAGCCAGTAAGAAGTAGTACAATTCAAGTTTTAGGTATCGATTATTGACTTTTTAGCTGGCTTTGGTGCCTTGGACATGAGCTAGGACCTTAATATTCTGCATGAAAGGAGGACTAGCAGCCGAGTTGCACGGGAGCATGTGAAAAGTGTTCATATGTAGTAAAAACCTGAGAAATCCGTCCGTTTTCGTCATTTGTTATCGAATCGACTTAAAGCCAGATCGTCACATTGGCCGCTCTTCTCTCTGAAACGGTTGTACTTATCGTCTGCAAAGCTATGTCGTATGCTGCGGTAGGCGGAGACACTAAAACCACCACAATTGAACACAGATGATGCTTCTAATTTGATGTAATAGCCAATAAACAGTAGTACAATTCAAGTTTTAGGTATCGATTATTGATTTTTTAGTTGGCTTTGGTGCCTTGGACATGAGCTAGGACCTTAAGATTCTGCATGAAAGGAGGACTAGCAGCCGAGTTGCACGGGAGAATGTGAAAAGTATTCATATGTAGTAAAAACCTGAGAAATCCGTCCGTTTTCGTCATTTGTTATCGAATCGACTTAAAGCCAGATCGTCACATTGGCCGCTCTTCTCTCTGAAACGTTTGTACTTATCGTCTTCAAAGCTATGTCGCGTGCTGCGGTATGCGGAGACACTAAAAGCACCATAGTAGAACACAGATGAAGCTTCTAAGTTGATGTGATAGCCAGTAAGAAGTAGTACAATTCAAGTTTTAGGTATCGATTATTGACTTTTTAGCTGGCTTTCGTGCCATGGACATGAGCTAGGACCTTAAGATTCTGCATGAAAGGAGGACTAGCAGCCGCGTTGTACGGGAGAATGTGAAAAGTGTTCATATGTAGTAAAAACCTGAGAAATCCGTCCGTTTTCGTCATTTGTTATCGAATCGACTTAAAGCCAGATCGTCACATTGGCACCTCTTTTCTCTGAAACGGTTCTACTTACCGTCTTCAAAGCTATGTCGCTTGCTGCGGTATGCGGAGACACTAAAAGCACCATGGCAGAACACAGATGAAGCTTCTAAGTTGATGTAATAGCCAATAAGAAGTAGTACAATTCAAGTTTTAGGTATCGATTATTGACTTTCATAGCTGGCTTTGGTGCCTTGGACATGAGCTAGGACCTTAAGCCTCTGCATTAAAGGAGGACTAGCAGCCGAGTTGCACGGGAGAATGTGAAAAGTATTCATATGTAGTAAAAACCTGAGAAATCCGTCCGTTTTCGTCATTTGTTATCGAATCGACTTAAAGCCCGATCGTCACATTGGCCGCTCTTCTTTCTGAAACGGTAGTACTTATCGCCTGCAAAGCTATGTTGCGTGCTGCGGTATGCGGAGACAATAAAATCACCATAGCAGAACACAGATGAAGCTTCTAATTTGATGTAATAGCCAGTAAGAAGTAGTACAATTCAAGTTTTAGGTATTGATTATTGACTTTTAAGCTGGCTTTGATGCCTTGGACATGAGCTAGGACCTTAAGAATCTGCATGAAAGGAGGATTAGCAGCCGAGTTGCACGGGAGAATGTGAAAAGTGTTCATATGTAGTAAAAACCTGAGAAATCCGTCCGTTTTCGTCATTTGTTATCGAATCGACTTAAAGCCAGATCGTCACATTGGCCGCTCTTCTCTCTGAAACGGTTGTACTTATCGTCTGCAAAGCTATGTCGTATGCTGCGGTAGGCGGAGACACTAAAACCACCATAATTGAACACAGATGAAGCTTCTAATTTGATGTAATAGCCAGTAAGAAGTAGTACAATTCAAGTTTTAGGTATCGATTATTGACTTTTTAGCTGGCTTTGGTGCCTTGGACATGAGCTAGGACCTTAAGACTCTGCATTAAAGGAGGACTAGCAGCCTAATTGCACGGGAGAATGTGAAAAGTGTTCATATAGAGTAAAAACCTGAGAAATCCGTTCGTTTTCGTCATTTGTTATCGAATCGACTTAAAGCCAAATCGTCACATTGGCCGCTCTTCTCTCTGAAACGGTTGTACTTATCGTCTTCAAAGCTATGTCGCTTGCTGCGGTATGCGGAGACACTAAAAGCACCATGGTAGAACACAGATGAAGCTTCTAAGTTGATGTAATAGCCAGTAAGAAGTAGTACAATTCAAGTTTGAGGTACTGATTATTGACTTTTTAGCTGGCTTTGGTCCCTTGGACATGAGCTAGGACCTTAAGATTCTGCATTAAAGGAGGACTAGCAGCCGAGTTGCACGGGAGAATGTGAAAAGTATTCATATGTAGTAAAACCCTGAGAAATCCGTCCGTTTTCGTCATTTGTTATCGAATCGACTTAAAGCCAGATCGTCACATTGGCCGCTCTTCTCTCTGAAACGGTTGTACTTATAGTCTGCAAAGCTATGTCGCGTGATGCGGTATGCGGAGACACTAAAAGCACCATAGTAGAACACAGATGAAGCTTCTAAGTTGATGTAACAGCCAGTAAGAAGCAGTACAATTCAAGTTTTAGGTATCGATTATTGATTTTTTAGCTGGCTTTGGTGCCTTGGACATGAGCTAGGACCTTAAGATTCTGCATCAAAAGCAGGACTAGCAGCCGAGTTGCACGGGACAATGTGAAAAGTGTTCATATGTAGTAAAAACCTGAGAAATCCGTCCGTTTTCGTCATTTGTTATCGAATCGACTTAAAGCCAGATCGTCACATTGGCCGCTCTTCTCTCTGAAACGGTTGTACTTATCGTCTTCAAAGCTATGTCGCGTGCTGCGGTATGCGGAGACACTAAAAGCACCATGGTAGAACACAGATGAAGCTTCTAAGTTGATGTAATAGCCAGTAAGAAGTAGTACAATTCAAGTTTTAGGTATCGATTATTGACTTTTTAGCTGGCTTTGGTGCCTTGGACATGAGCTAGGACCTTAAGATTCTGCATTAAAGGAGGACTAGCAGCCGAGTTGCACGGGAGAATGTGAAAAGTATTCATATGTAGTAAAAACCTGAGAAATCCGTCCGTTTTCGACATTTGTTATCGAATCGACTTAAAGCCAGATCGTCACATTGGCCGCTCTTCTCTCTGAAACGGTTGTACTTATAGTCTGCAAAGCTATGTCGCGTGATGCGGTATGCGGAGACACTAAAAGCACCATAGTAGAACACAGATGAAGCTTCTAAGTTGATGTAATAGCCAGTAAGAAGTAGTACAATTCAAGTTTGAGGTACTGATTATTGACTTTTTAGCTGGCTTTGGTGCCTTGGACATGAGCTATTACCTTAAGATTCTGCATGAAAGGAGGAATAGCAGCCGAGTTGCACGGGAGAATGTGAAAAGTGTTCATATGTAGTAAAAACCTGAGAAATCCGTCCGTTTTCGTCATTTGTTATCGAATCGACTTAAAGCCAGATCGTCACATTGGCCGCTCTTCTCTCTGAAACGGTTGTACTTATAGTCTGCAAAGCTATGTCGCGTGATGCGGTATGCGGAGACACTAAAAGCACCGTAGTAGAACACAGATGAAGCTTCTAAGTTGATGTAATAGCCAGTAAGAAGTAGTACAATTCAAGTTTGAGGTACTGATTATTGACTTTTTAGCTGGCTTTGGTGCCTTGGACATGAGCTATTACCTTAAGATTCCGCATGAAAGGAGGAATAGCAGCCGAGTTGCACGGGAGAATGTGAAAAGTGTTCATATGTAGTAAAAACGTGAGAAATCCGTCCGTTTTCGTCATTTGTTATCGAATCGACTTAAAGCCAGATCGTCACATTGGCAGCTCTTCTCTCTGAAACGGTTGTACTTATCGTCTGCAAAGCTATGTCGCGTGATGCGGTATGCGGAGACACTAAAAGCACCATAGTAGAACACAGATGAAGCTTCTAAGTTGATGTAATAGCCAGTAAGAAGTAGTACAATTCAAGTTTTAGGTATCGATTATTGACTTTTTAGCTGGCTTTGGTGCCTTGGACATGATCTAGGACCTTTAGATTCTGCATGAAAGGAGGACTAGCAGCCGAGTTGCACGGGAGAATGTGAAAAGTGTTCATATGTAGTAAAAACCTGAGAAATCCGTCCGTTTTCGTCATTTGTTATCGAATCGACTTAAAGTCAGATCGACACATTGGCCGCTCTTCTCTATGAAAGGGTTGTACTTATCGTCTGCAAAGCTATGTCGTATGCTGCGGTAGGCGGAGACACTAAAACCACCACAGTAGAACACAGATGAAGCTTCTAAGTTGATGTAATAGCCAGTAAGAAGTAGTACAATTCAAGTTTAGGTATTGATTATTGACTTTTAAGCTGGCTTTGATGCCTTGGACATGAGCTAGGACCTTAAGAATCTTCATGAAAGGAGGATTAGCAGCCGAGTTGCACGGGAGAATGTGAAAAGTGTTCATATGTAGTAAAAACCTGAGAAATCCGTCCGTTTTCGTCATTTGTTAGCGAATCGACTTAAAGCCAGATCGTCAAATTGGCCGCTCCTCTCTCTGAAACGGTTGTACTTATCGTCTTCAAAGCTATGTCGCGTGCTGCGGTATGCGGAGACACTAAAAGCACCATAGTAGAACACAGATGAAGCTTCTAAGTTGATGTAATAGCCAGTAGGAAGTAGTACAATTCAAGTTTTAGGTATCGATTATTGACTTCTTAGCTGGCTTTGGTGCCTTGGACATGAGCTAGGACCTTAAGATTCTGCATGAAAGGAGGACTAGCAGCCGAGTTGCACGGGACAATGTGAAAAGTGTTCATATGTAGTAGAAACCTGAGAAATCCGTCCGTTTTCGTCATTTGTTATCGAATCGACTTAAAGCCAGATCGTCATATTGGCCGCTCTTCTCTTAGAAACGGTTCTACTTATCGTCCGCAAAGCTATGTCGCGTGCTGCGGTATGCGGAGACACTAAAAGCACCATAGTAGAACACAGATGAAGCTTCTATGATGATGTAATAGCCAGTAAGAAGTAGTACAATTTAAGTTTGAGGTATCGATTATTGACTTTTTAGCTGGCTTTGGTGCCTTGGACAAGAGCTAGGACCTTAAGATTCTGCATGAAAGGAGGACTAGCAGCCGAGTTGCAAGGGAGCATGTGAAAAGTGTTCATATGTAGTAAAAACCTGAGAAATCCGTCCGTTTTCGTCATTTGTTATCGAATCGACTTAAAGCCAGATCGTCACATTGGCCGCTCTTCTCTCTGAAACGGTTGTACTTATCGTCTGCAAAGCTATGTCGTATGCTGCGGTAGGCGGAGACACTAAAACCACCACAATTGAACACGGATGATGCTTCTAATTTCATGTAATAGCCAGTAAAAAGTAGTACAATTCAAGTTTTAGGTATCGATTATTGATTTTTTAGCTGGCTTTGGTGCCTTGGACATGAGCTAGGACCTTAAGATTCTGCATGAAAGGAGAACTAGCAGCCGAGTTGCACGGGAGAATGTGAAAAGTATTCATATGTAGTAAAAACCTGAGAAATCCGTCCGTTTTCGTCATTTGTTATCGAATCGACTTAAAGCTAGATCGTCACATTGGCCGCTCTTCTCTCTGAAACGGTTGTACTTATCGTCTTCAAAGCTATGTCGCGTGCTGCGGTATGCGGAGACACTAAAAGCACCATAGTAGAACACAGATGAAGCTTCTAAGTTGATGTGATAGCCAGTAAGAAGTAGTACAATTCAAGTTTTAGGTATCGATTATTGACTTTTTAGCTGGCTTTGGTGCCATGGACATGAGCTAGGACCTTAAGATTCTGCATGAAAGGAGGACTAGCAGCCGCGTTGTACGGGAGAATGTGAAAAGTGTTCATATGTAGTAAAAACCTGAGAAATCCGTCCGTTTTCGTCATTTGTTATCGAATCGACTTAAAGCCAGATCGTCACATTGGCCCCTCTTTTCTCTGAAACGGTTGTACTTATCGTCTGCAAAGCTATGTCGCGTGCTGCGGTGTGCGGAGGCACTAAAAGCACCATGGTAGAACACAGATGAAGCTTCTAAGTTGATGTAATAGCCAGTAAGAAGTAGTACAATTCAAGATTTAGGTATCGATTATTGACTTTTTAGCTGGCTTTGGTGCCTTGGACATGAGCTAGGACCTTAACATTCTGCATGAAAGGAGGACTAGCAGCCGCGTTGCACGGGAGAATGTGAAATGTGTTCATGTGTAGTAGAAACCTGAGATATCCGTCCGTTTTCGTCATTTGTTATCGAATCGACTTAAAGCCCGATCGTCACATTGGCCGCTCTTCTCTCTGAAACGGTAGTACTTATCGTCTGCAAAGCTATGTCGCGTGCTGCGGTATGCGGAGACAATAAAATCACCATAGCAGAACACAGATGAAGCTTCTAATTTGATGTAATAGCCAGTAAGAAGTAGTACAATTCAAGTTTTAGGTATTGATTATTGACTTTTAAGCTGGCTTTGATGCCTTGGACATGAGCTAGGACCTTAAGAATCTGCATGAAAGGAGGATTAGCAGCCGAGTTGCACGGGAGAATGTGAAAAGTGTTCATATGTAGTAAAAACCTGAGAAATCCGTCCGTTTTCGTCATTTGTTATCGACTCGACATAAAGCCAGATCGTCACATTGGCCGCTCTTCTCTCTGAAACGGTTGTACTTATCGTCTTCAAAGCTATGTCGCGTGCTGCGGTATGCGGAGACACTAAAAGCACCATGGTAGAACACAGATGAAGCTTCTAAGTTGATGTAATAGCCAGTAAGAAGTAGTACAATTCAAGTTTTATGTATCGATTATTGATTTTTTAGCTGGCTTTGGTGCCTTGGACATGAGCTAGGACCTTAAGATTCTGCATCAAAAGGAGGACTAGCAGCCGAGTTGCACGGGAGGATGTGAAAAGTGTTCATATGTAGTAAAAACCTGAGAAATCCGTCCGTTTTCGTCATTTGTTATCGAATCGACTTAAAGCCAGATCGTCACATTGGCTGCTCTTCTCTCTGAAACGGTTGTACTTATCGTCTGCAAAGCTATGTCGTATGCTGCGATAGGCGGAGACACTAAAACCACCACAATTGAACACAGATGAAGCTTCTAATTTGATGTAATAGCCAGTAAGAAGTAGTACAATTCAAGTTTTAGGTATCGATTATTGACTTTTTAGCTGGCTTTGGTGCCTTGGACATGAGCTAGGACCTTAAGATTCTGCATGAAAGGAGGACTAGCAGCCGAGTTGCACGGGAGAATGTGAAAAGTATTCATATGTAGTAAAAACCTGAGAAATCCGTCCGTTTTCGTCATTTGTTATCGAATCGACTTAAAGCCAGATCGTCACATTGGCCGCTCTTCTCTCTGAAACGGTTGTACTTATAGTCTGCAAAGCTATGTCGCGTGATGCGGTATGCGGAGACACTAAAAGCACCATAGTAGAACACAGATGAAGCTTCTAAGTTGATGTAATAGCCAGTAAGAAGTAGTACAATTCAAGTTTGAGGTACTGATTATTGACTTTTTAGCTGGCTTTGGTGCCTTGGACATGAGCTATTACCTTAAGATTCTGCATGAAAGGAGGAATAGCAGCCGAGTTGCACGGGAGAATGTGAAAAGTGTTCATATGTAGTAAAAACCTGAGAAATCCGTCCGTTTTCTTCATTTGTTATCGAATCGACTTAAAGCCAGATCGTCACATTGGCCGCTCTTCTCTCTGAAACGGTTGTACTTATAGTCTGCAAAGCTATGTCGCGTGATGCGGTATGCGGAGACACTAAAAGCACCATAGTAGAACACAGATGAAGCTTCTAAGTTGATGTAACAGCCAGTAAGAAGCAGTACAATTCAAGTTTTAGGTATCGATTATTGATTTTTTAGCTGGCTTTGGTGCCTTGGACATGAGCTAGGACCTTAAGATTCTGCATCAAAAGGAGGACTAGCAGCCGAGTTGCACGGGACAATGTGAAAAGTGTTCATATGTAGAAAAAACCTGAGAAATCCGTCCGTTTTCGTCATTTGTTATCGAATCGACTTAAAGCCAGATCGTCACATTGGCCGCTCTTCTCTCTGAAACGGTTGTACTTATCGTCTTCAAAGCTATGTCGCGTGCTGCGGTATGCGGAGACACTAAAAGCACCATGGTAGAACACAGATGAAGCTTCTAAGTTGATGTAATAGCCAGTAAGAAGTAGTACAATTCAAGTTTTAGGTATCGATTATTGACTTTTTAGCTGGCTTTGGTGCCTTGGACATGAGCTAGGACCTTAAGATTCTGCATTAAAGGAGGACTAGCAGCCGAGTTGCACGGGAGAATGTGAAAAGTATTCATATGTAGTAAAAACCTGAGAAATCCGTCCGTTTTCGACATTTGTTATCGAATCGACTTAAAGCCAGATCGTCACATTGGCCGCTCTTCTCTCTGAAACGGTTGTACTTATAGTCTGCAAAGCTATGTCGCGTGATGCGGTATGCGGAGACACTAAAAGCACCATAGTAGAACACAGATGAAGCTTCTAAGTTGATGTAATAGCCAGTAAGAAGTAGTACAATTCAAGTTTGAGGTACTGATTATTGACTTTTTAGCTGGCTTTGGTGCCTTGGACATGAGCTATTACCTTAAGATTCTGCATGAAAGGAGGAATAGCAGCCGAGTTGCACGGGAGAATGTGAAAAGTGTTCATATGTAGTAAAAACCTGAGAAATCCGTCCGTTTTCGTCATTTGTTATCGAATCGACTTAAAGCCAGATCGTCACATTGGCCGCTCTTCTCTCTGAAACGGTTGTACTTATAGTCTGCAAAGCTATGTCGCGTGATGCGGTATGCGGAGACACTAAAAGCACCGTAGTAGAACACAGATGAAGCTTCTAAGTTGATGTAATAGCCAGTAAGAAGTAGTACAATTCAAGTTTGAGGTACTGATTATTGACTTTTTAGCTGGCTTTGGTGCCTTGGACATGAGCTATTACCTTAAGATTCCGCATGAAAGGAGGAATAGCAGCCGAGTTGCACGGGAGAATGTGAAAAGTGTTCATATGTAGTAAAAACGTGAGAAATCCGTCCGTTTTCGTCATTTGTTATCGAATCGACTTAAAGCCAGATCGTCACATTGGCAGCTCTTCTCTCTGAAACGGTAGTACTTATCGTCTGCAAAGCTATGTCGCGTGATGCGGTATGCGGAGACACTAAAAGCACCATAGTAGAACACAGATGAAGCTTCTAAGTTGATGTAATAGCCAGTAAGAAGTAGTACAATTCAAGTTTTAGGTATCGATTATTGACTTTTTAGCTGGCTTTGGTGCCTTGGACATGATCTAGGACCTTTAGATTCTGCATGAAAGGAGGACTAGCAGCCGAGTTGCACGGGAGAATGTGAAAAGTGTTCATATGTAGTAAAAACCTGAGAAATCCGTCCGTTTTCGTCATTTGTTATCGAATCGACTTAAAGTCAGATCGACACATTGGCCGCTCTTCTCTATGAAAGGGTTGTACTTATCGTCTGCAAAGCTATGTCGTATGCTGCGGTAGGCGGAGACACTAAAACCACCACAGTAGAACACAGATGAAGCTTCTAAGTTGATGTAATAGCCAGTAAGAAGTAGTACAATTCAAGTTTAGGTATTGATTATTGACTTTTAAGCTGGCTTTGATGCCTTGGACATGAGCTAGGACCTTAAGAATCTTCATGAAAGGAGGATTAGCAGCCGAGTTGCACGGGAGAATGTGAAAAGTGTTCATATGTAGTAAAAACCTGAGAAATCCGTCCGTTTTCGTCATTTGTTAGCGAATCGACTTAAAGCCAGATCGTCAAATTGGCCGCTCCTCTCTCTGAAACGGTTGTACTTATCGTCTTCAAAGCTATGTCGCGTGCTGCGGTATGCGGAGACACTAAAAGCACCATAGTAGAACACAGATGAAGCTTCTAAGTTGATGTAATAGCCAGTAGGAAGTAGTACAATTCAAGTTTTAGGTATCGATTATTGACTTCTTAGCTGGCTTTGGTGCCTTGGACATGAGCTAGGACCTTAAGATTCTGCATGAAAGGAGGACTAGCAGCCGAGTTGCACGGGACAATGTGAAAAGTGTTCATATGTAGTAGAAACCTGAGAAATCCGTCCGTTTTCGTCATTTGTTATCGAATCGACTTAAAGCCAGATCGTCATATTGGCCGCTCTTCTCTTTGAAACGGTTCTACTTATCGTCCGCAAAGCTATGTCGCGTGCTGCGGTATGCGGAGACACTAAAAGCACCATAGTAGAACACAGATGAAGCTTCTATGATGATGTAATAGCCAGTAAGAAGTAGTACAATTTAAGTTTGAGGTATCGATTATTGACTTTTTAGCTGGCTTTGGTGCCTTGGACATGAGCTAGGACCTTAAGATTCTGCATGAAAGGAGGACTAGCAGCCGAGTTGCAAGGGAGCATGTGAAAAGTGTTCATATGTAGTAAAAACCTGAGAAATCCGTCCGTTTTCGTCATTTGTTATCGAATCGACTTAAAGCCAGATCGTCACAGTGGCCGCTCTTCTCTCTGAAACGGTTGTACTTATCGTCTGCAAAGCTATGTCGTATGCTGCGGTAGGCGGAGACACTAAAACCACCACAATTGAACACGGATGATGCTTCTAATTTCATGTAATAGCCAGTAAAAAGTAGTACAATTCAAGTTTTAGGTATCGATTATTGATTTTTTAGCTGGCTTTGGTGCCTTGGACATGAGCTAGGACCTTAAGATTCTGCATGAAAGGAGAACTAGCAGCCGAGTTGCACGGGAGAATGTGAAAAGTATTCATATGTAGTAAAAACCTGAGAAATCCGTCCGTTTTCGTCATTTGTTATCGAATCGACTTAAAGCTAGATCGTCACATTGGCCGCTCTTCTCTCTGAAACGGTTGTACTTATCGTCTTCAAAGCTATGTCGCGTGCTGCGGTATGCGGAGACACTAAAAGCACCATAGTAGAACACAGATGAAGCTTCTAAGTTGATGTGATAGCCAGTAAGAAGTAGTACAATTCAAGTTTTAGGTATCGATTATTGACTTTTTAGCTGGCTTTGGTGCCATGGACATGAGCTAGGACCTTAAGATTCTGCATGAAAGGAGGACTAGCAGCCGCGTTGTACGGGAGAATGTGAAAAGTGTTCATATGTAGTAAAAACCTGAGAAATCCGTCCGTTTTCGTCATTTGTTATCGAATCGACTTAAAGCCAGATCGTCACATTGGCCCCTCTTTTCTCTGAAACGGTTGTACTTATCGTCTGCAAAGCTATGTCGCGTGCTGCGGTGTGCGGAGGCACTAAAAGCACCATGGTAGAACACAGATGAAGCTTCTAAGTTGATGTAATAGCCAGTAAGAAGTAGTACAATTCAAGATTTAGGTATCGATTATTGACTTTTTAGCTGGCTTTGGTGCCTTGGACATGAGCTAGGACGTTAACATTCTGCATGAAAGGAGGACTAGCAGCCGCGTTGCACGGGAGAATGTGAAATGTGTTCATGTGTAGTAGAAACCTGAGATATCCGTCCGTTTTCGTCATTTGTTATCGAATCGACTTAAAGCCCGATCGTCACATTGGCCGCTCTTCTCTCTGAAACGGTAGTACTTATCGTCTGCAAAGCTATGTCGCGTGCTGCGGTATGCGGAGACAATAAAATCACCATAGCAGAACACAGATGAAGCTTCTAATTTGATGTAATAGCCAGTAAGAAGTAGTACAATTCAAGTTTTAGGTATTGATTATTGACTTTTAAGCTGGCTTTGATGCCTTGGACATGAGCTAGGACCTTAAGAATCTGCATGAAAGGAGGATTAGCAGCCGAGTTGCACGGGAGAATGTGAAAAGTGTTCATATGTAGTAAAAACCTGAGAAATCCGTCCGTTTTCGTCATTTGTTATCGACTCGACATAAAGCCAGATCGTCACATTGGCCGCTCTTCTCTCTGAAACGGTTGTACTTATCGTCTTCAAAGCTATGTCGCGTGCTGCGGTATGCGGAGACACTAAAAGCACCATGGTAGAACACAGATGAAGCTTCTAAGTTGATGTAATAGCCAGTAAGAAGTAGTACAATTCAAGTTTTATGTATCGATTATTGATTTTTTAGCTGGCTTTGGTGCCTTGGACATGAGCTAGGACCTTAAGATTCTGCATCAAAAGGAGGACTAGCAGCCGAGTTGCACGGGAGGATGTGAAAAGTGTTCATATGTAGTAAAAACCTGAGAAATCCGTCCGTTTTCGTCATTTGTTATCGAATCGACTTAAAGCCAGATCGTCACATTGGCTGCTCTTCTCTCTGAAACGGTTGTACTTATCGTCTGCAAAGCTATGTCGTATGCTGCGATAGGCGGAGACACTAAAACCACCACAATTGAACACAGATGAAGCTTCTAATTTGATGTAATAGCCAGTAAGAAGTAGTACAATTCAAGTTTTAGGTATCGATTATTGACTTTTTAGCTGGCTTTGGTGCCTTGGACATGAGCTAGGACCTTAAGATTCTGCATGAAAGGAGGACTAGCAGCCGAGTTGCACGGGAGAATGTGAAAAGTATTCATATGTAGTAAAAACCTGAGAAATCCGTCCGTTTTCGTCATTTGTTATCGAATCGACTTAAAGCCAGATCGTCACATTGGCCGCTCTTCTCTCTGAAACGGTTGTACTTATAGTCTGCAAAGCTATGTCGCGTGATGCGGTATGCGGAGACACTAAAAGCACCATAGTAGAACACAGATGAAGCTTCTAAGTTGATGTAATAGCCAGTAAGAAGTAGTACAATTCAAGTTTGAGGTACTGATTATTGACTTTTTAGCTGGCTTTGGTGCCTTGGACATGAGCTATTACCTTAAGATTCTGCATGAAAGGAGGAATAGCAGCCGAGTTGCACGGGAGAATGTGAAAAGTGTTCATATGTAGTAAAAACCTGAGAAATCCGTCCGTTTTCTTCATTTGTTATCGAATCGACTTAAAGCCAGATCGTCACATTGGCCGCTCTTCTCTCTGAAACGGTTGTACTTATCGTTTGCAAAGCTATGTCGCGTGATGCGGTATGCGGAGACACTAAAAGCACCATAGTAGAACACAGATGAAGCTTCTAAGTTGATGTAATAGCCAGTAAGAAGTAGTACAATTCAAGTTTTAGGTATCGATTATTGACTTTTTAGCTGGCTTTGGTGCCTTGGACATGAGCTAGGACCTTAATATTCTGCATGAAAGGAGGACTAGCAGCCGAGTTTCACGGGAGAATGTGAAAAGTGTTCATATGTAGTAAAAACCTGAGAAATCCGTCCGTTTTCGTCATTTGTTATCGAATCGACTTAAAGCCAGATCGACACATTGGCCGCTCTTCTCTCTGAAAGGGTTGTACTTATCGTCTGCAAAGCTATGTCGTATGCTGCTCTAGGCGGAGACACTAAAACCACCACAGTAGAACACAGATGAAGCTTCTAATTTGATGTAATAGCCAGTAGGAAGTAGTACAATTCAAGTTTAGGTATTGATTATTGACTTTTAAGCTGGCTTTGATGCCTTGGACATGAGCTAGGACCTTAAGAATCTGCATGAAAGGAGGATTAGCAGCCGAGTTGCACGGGAGAATGTGAAAAGTGTTCATATGTAGTAAAAACCTGAGAAATCCGTCCGTTTTCGTCATTTGTTATCGAATCGACTTAAAGCCAGATCGTCACATTGGCCGCTCTTCTCTCTGAAACGGTTGTACTTATCGTCTTCAAAGCTATGTCGCGTGCTGCGGTATGCGGAGACACTAAAAGCACCATAGTAGAACACAGATGAAGCTTCTAAGTTGATGTAATAGCCAGTAAGAAGTAGTACAATTCAAGTTTTAGGTATCGATTATTGATTTTTTAGCTGGCTTTGGTGCCTTGGACATGAGCTAGGACCTTAAGATTCTGCATCAAAAGGAGGACTAGCAGCCGAGTTGCACGGGACAATGTGAAAAGTGTTCATATGTAGTAAAAACCTGAGAAATCCGTCCGTTTTCGTCATTTGTTATCGAATCGACTTGAAGCCAGATCGTCACATTGGCCGCTCTTCTCTCTGAAACGGTTGTACTTATCGTCTGCAAAGCTATGTCGTTTGCTGCGGTAGGCGGAGACACTAAAACCACCACAATTGAACACAGATGAAGCTTCTAATTTGATGTAATAGCCAGTAAGAAGTAGTAAAATTCAAGTTTTAGGTATCGATTATTGACTTTTTAGCTGGCTTTGGTGCCATGGACATGAGCTAGGACCTTAAGATTCTGCATGAAAGGAGGACTAGCAGCCGCGTTGTACGGGAGGATGTGAAAAGTGTTCATATGTAGTAAAAACCTGAGAAATCCGTCCGTTTTCGTCATTTGTTATCGAATCGACTTAAAGCCAGATCGTCACATTGGCCCCTCTTTTCTCTGAAACGGTTATACTTATCGTCTGCAAAGCTATGTCGCGTGCTGCGGTGTGCGGAGACACTAAAAGCACCATGGTAGAACACAGATGAAGCTTCAAAGTTGATGTAATAGCCAGTAAGAAGTAGTACAATTCAAGTTTTAGGTATCGATTATTGACATTTTAGCTGGCTTTGGTGCCGTGGACATGTGCTAGGACCTTGAGATTCTGCATGAAAGGAGGACTAGCAGCCGCGTTGCACGGGAGAATGTGACATGTGTTCATGTGTAGTAGAAACCTGAGATATCCGTCCGTTTTCGTCATTTGTTATCGAATCGACTTAAAGCCCGATCGTCACATTGGCCGCTCTTCTCTCTGAAACGGTAGTACTTATCGTCTGCAAAGCTATGTCGGGTGCTGCGGTATGCGGAGACAATAAAATCACCATAGCAGAACACAGATGAAGCTTCTAATTTGATGTAATAGCCAGTAAGAAGTAGTACAATTCAAGTTTTAGGTATTGATTATTGACTTTTAAGCTGGCTTTGATGCCTTGGACATGAGCTAGGACCTTAAGAATCTGCATGAAAGGAGGATTAGCAGCCGAGTTGCACGGGAGAATGTGAAAAGTGTTCATATGTAGTAATAACCTGAGAAATCCGTCCGTTTTCGTCATTTGTTATCGAATCGACTTAAAGCCAGATCGTCACATTGGCCGTTCTTTTCTCTGAAACGGTTGTACTTATCGTCTTCAAAGCTATGTCGCGTGCTGCGGTATGCGGAGACACTAAAAGCACCATGGTAGAACACAGATGAAGCTTCTAAGTTGATGTAATAGCCAGTAAGAAGTAGTACAATTCAAGTTTAAGGTATCGATTATTGACTTTTTAGCTGGCTTTGGTGCCTTGGACATGAGCTAGGACCTTAAGATTCAGCATGAAAGGAGGACTAGCAGCCGAGTTGCACGGGAGAATGTGAAAAGTATTCATATGTAGTAAAAACCTGAGAAATCCGTCCGTTTTCGTCATTTGTTATCGAATCGACTTGAAGCCAGATCGTCACATTGGCCGCTCTTCTCTCTGAAACGGTTGTACTAAATAGTCTGCAAAGCTATGTCGCGTGATGCGGTATGCGGAGACACTAAAAGCACCATAGTAGAACACAGATGAAGCTTCTAAGTTGATGTAATAGCCAGTAAGAAGTAGTACAATTCAAGTTTGAGGTACTGATTATTGACTTTTTAGCTGGCTTTGGTGCCTTGGACATGAGCTATTACCTTAAGATTCTGCATGAAAGGAGGAATAGCAGCCGAGTTGCACGGGAGAATGTGAAAAGTGTTCATATGTAGTAAAAACCTGAGAAATCCGTCCGTTTTCGTCATTTGTTATCGAATCGACTTAAAGCCAGATCGTCACATTGGCCGCTCTTCTCTCTGAAACGGTTGTACTTATCGCCTGCAAAGCTATGTCGCGTGATGCGGTATGCGAAGACACTAAAAGCACCATAGTAGAACACAGATGAAGCTTCTAAGTTGATGTAATAGCCAGTAAGAAGTAGTACAATTCAAGTTTTAGGTATCGATTATTGACTTTTTAGCTGGCTTTGGTGCCTTGGACATGAGCTAGGACCATAAGATTCTGCATGAAAGGAGGACTAGCAGCCGAGTTGTACGGGAGAATGTGAAAAGTGTTCATATGTAGTAAAAACCTGAGAAATCCGTCCGTTTTCGTCATTCGTTATCGAATCGACTTAAAGCCAGATCGTCACATTGGCTGCTCTTCTCTCTGAAACGGTTGTACTTATCGTCTGGAAAGCTTTTTCGCGTGCTGCGGTATGCGGAGACACTAAAAGCACCATAGTAGAACACAGATGAAGCTTCTAAGATGATGTAATAGCCAGTAAGAAGTAGTACAATTCAAGTTTTAGGTATCGATTATTGACTTTTTAGCTGGCTTTGGTGCCTTGGACATGAGCTAGGACCTTAAGATTCTGCATCAAAAGGAGGACTAGCAGCCGAGTTGCACGGGACAATGTGAAAAGTGTTCATATGTAGTAAAAACCTGAGAAATCCGTCCGTTTTCGTCATTTGTTATCGAATCGACTTAAAGCCAGATCGTCACATTGGCCCCTCTTTTCTCTGAAACGGTTGTACTTATCGTCTGCAAAGCTATGTCGCGTGCTGCGGTGTGCAGAGACACTAAAAGCACCATGGTAGAACACAGATGAAGCTTCTAAGTTGATGTAATAGCCAGTAAGAAGTAGTACAATTCAAGTTTTAGGTATCGATTATTGACTTTTTAGCTGGCTTTGGTGCCTTGGACATGAGCTAGGACCTTAAGATTCTGCATGAAAGGAGGACTAGCAGCCGCGTTGGACGGGAGAATGTGAAATGTGTTCATATGTAGTATAAACTTGAGAAATCCGTCCGTTTTCGTCATTTGTTATCGAATCGACTTAAAGCCCGATCGTCACATTGGCCGCTCTTCTCTCTGAAACGGTTGTACTTATCGTCTGCAAAGCTATGTCGCGTGCTGCGGTATGCGGAGACAATAAAATCACCATACTAGAACACAGATGAAGCTTCTAAGTCGATGTAATAGCAAGTAAGAAGTAGTACAATTCAAGTTTTAGGTACTGATTATTGACTTTTTAGCTGGCGTTGGTGCCTTGGACATGAGCTAGGACCTTAAGATTCTGCATGAAAGGAGGACTAGCAGCCGAGTTGCACGGGAGAATTTGAAAAGAGTTCATATGTAGTAAAAACCTGAGAAATCCGTCCGTTTTCGTCATTTGTTATAGAATCGACTTAAAGCCAGATCGTCACATTGGCCGCTCTTCTCTCGGAAACGGTTGTACTTATCGTCTGCAGAGCTATGTCGCGTGCTTCGGTATGCAGAGACACTAAAAGCACCATAGTAGAACACAGATGAAGCTTCTATGATGATGTAATAGCCAGTGAGAAGTAGTACAATTCAAATTTTTGGTATCGATTATTGACTGTTTAGCTGGCTTTGGTGCCTTGGACATGAGCTAGGACCTTAAGATTCTGCATGAAAGGAGGACTAGCAGCCGCGTTGGATGGGAGAATGTGAAAAGTGTTCTTATGTAGTAAAAACCTGAGAAATCCGTCCGTTTTCGTCATTTGTTATCGAATCGACTTAAAGCCAGATCGTCACATTGGCTGCTCTTCTCTCTGAAACGGTTGTACTTATCGCCTGCAAAGCTATGTCGCGTGATGAGGTATGCGGAGACACTAAAAGCACCATAGTAGAACACAGATGAAGCTTCTAAGTTGATGTAATAGCCAGTAAGAAGTAGTACAATTCAAGTTTTAGGTATCGATTATTGACTTTTTAGCTGGCTTTGGTGCCTTGGACATGAGCTAGGACCTTAAGATTCTGCATTAAAGGAGGACTAGCAGCCGAATTGCACGGGAGAATGTGAAAAGTATTCATATGCAGTAAAAACCTGAGAAATCCGTCCGTTTTCGTCATTTGTTATCGAATCGACTTAAAGCCAGATCGTCACATTGGCCGCTCTTCTGCCTGAAACGGTTGCACTTATCGTCTGCAAAGCTATGTCGTATGCTGCGGTAGGCGGAGACACTAAAACCACCACAGTAGAACACATATGAAGCTTCTAATTTGATGTAATAGCCAGTAAGAACTAGTACAATTCAAGTTTAGGTATTGATTATTGACTTTTAAGCTGGCTTTGATGCCTTGGACATGAGCTAGGACCTTAAGAATCTGCATGAAAGGAGGATTAGCAGCCGAGTTGCACGGGAGAATGTGAAAAGTGTTCATATGTAGTAAAAACCTGAGAAATCCGTCCGTTTTCGTCATTAGTTATCGAATCGACTTAAAGCCAGATCGTCACATTGGCCGCTCTTCTCTCTGAAACGGTTGTACTTATCGCCTGAAAAGCTATGTCGCGTGATGCGGTATGCGGAGACACTAAAAGCACCATAGTAGAACACAGATGAAGCTTCTAAGTTGATGTAATAGCCATTAAGAAGTAGTACAATTCAAGTTTTAGGTATCGATTATTGACTTTTTAGCTGGCTTTGGTGAATTGGACATGAGCTAGGACCTTAAGATTCTGCATTAAAGGAGGACTAGCAGCCGAGTTGCACGGGAGAATGTGAAAAGTATTCATATGTAGTAAAAACCTGAGAAATCCGTCCGTTTTCGTCATTTGTTATCGAATCGACTTAAAGCCAGATCGTCACATTGGCCGCTCTTCTCTTTGAAACGGTTGTACTTATCGTCTTCAAGGCTATGTCGCGTGCTGCGGTATGCGGAGACACTAAAAGCACCATAGTAGAACACAGATGAAGCTTCTAAGTTGATGTAATAGCCAGTAAGAAGTAGTACAATTCAAGTTTTAGGTATCGATTATTGATTTTTTAGCTGGCTTGGGTGCCTTGGACATGAGCTAAGACCTTAAGATTCTGCATCAAAAGGAGGACTAGCAGCCGAGTTGCACGGGACAATGTGAAAAGTGTTCATATGTAGTAAAAACCTGAGAAATCCGTCCGTTTTCGTCATTTGTTATCGAATCGACTTAAAGCCAGATCGTCACATTGGCCCCTCTTTTCTCTGAAACGGTTGTACTTATCGTCTGCAAAGCTATGTCGCGTGCTGCGGTGTGCGGAGACACTAAAAGCACCATGGTAGAACACAGATGAAGCTTCTAAGTTGATGTAATAGCCAGTAAGAAGTAGTACAATTCAAGTTTTAGGTATCGATTATTGACTTTTTAGCTGGCTTTGGTGCCTTGGACATGAGCTAGGACCTTAAGATTCTGCATGAAAGGAGGACTAGCAGCCGCGTTGCACGGGAGAATGTGAAATGTGTTCATATGTAGTAGAAACCTGAGAAATCCGTCCGTTTTCGTCATTTGTTATCGAATCGACTTAAAGCCCGATCGTCACATTGGCCGCTCTTCTCTTTGAAACGATTGTACTTATCGTCTTCAAAGCTATGTCGCGTGCTGTGGTATGTGGAGACAATAAAATCACCATAGCAGAACACAGATGAAGCTTCTAAGTCGATGTAATAGCCAGTAAGAAGTAGTACAATTCAAGTTTTAGGTACTGATTATTGACCTTTTAGCTGGCTTTGGTGCCTTGGACATGAGCTAGGACCTTAAGATTCTGTATGAAAGGGGGACGAGCAGCCGAGTTGCACGGGAGAATGTGAAAAGTGTTCATATGTAGTAAAAACCTGAGAAATCCGTCCGTTTTCGTCATTTGTTATCGAATCGACTTAAAGCCAGATCGTCACATTGGCCGCTGTTCTCTCTGAAACGGTTGTACTTATCGTCTGCAAAGCTATGTCGCGTGCTGCGGTATGCTGAGACACAAAAAGCACCATAGTAGAACACAGATGAAGCTTCTATGATGATGTAATAGCCAGTAACAAGTAGTACAATTCAAGTTTTAGGTATCGATTATTGACTTTTTAGCTGGCTTTGGTGCCTTGGACATGAGCTAGGACCTTAAGATTCTGCATGAAAGGAGGACTAGCAGCCGCGTTGGATAGGAGATGTGAAAAGTGTTCATATGTAGTAAAAACCTGAGAAATCCGTCCGTTTTCGTTATTTGTTATCGAATCGACTTAAAGCCGGATAGTCACATTGGCCGCTCTTCTCTCTGAAACGGTTGTACTTATCGTCTTCAAAGCTATGTCGCGTTCTGCGGTATGCGGAGACACTAAAAGCACCATAGTAGAACACAGATGAAGCTTCTAAGTTGATGTAATAGCCAGTAAGAAGTAGTACAATTCAAGTTTTAGGTATCGATTATAGATTTTTTAGCTGGCTTTGATGCCTTGGACATGAGCTAGGACCTTAAGATTCTGCATCAAAAGGAGGACTAGCAGCCGAGTTGCACGGGACAATGTGAAAAGTGTTCATATGTAGTAAAAACCTGAGAAATCCGTCCGTTTTCGTCATTTGTTATCGAATCGACTTAAAGTAAGATCGTCACATTGGCCGCTCTTCTCTCTGAAACGGTTGTACTTATCGTCTGCAAAGCTATGTCGCGTGCTGCGGTATGCGGAGACACTAAAATCAACATAGTAGAACACTGATGAAGCTTCTAAGTTGATGTAATAGGCAATAAGAAGTAGTACAATTCAAGTTTTAGGTATGGATTATTGACTTTTTAGCTGGCTTTGGTGCCTTGGGCATGAGCTATTACCTTAAGATTCTGCATGAAAGGAGGACTAGCAGCCGAGTTGCACGGGAGAATGTGAAAGGTGTTCATATGTAGTAAAAACCTGAGAAATCCGTCCGTTTTCGTCATTTGTTATCGAATCGACTTAAAGCCAGATCGTCACATTGGCCGCTCTTCTCTCTGAAACGGTTGTACTTATCGTCTGCAAAGCTATGTCGCGTGCTGCGGTATGCGGAGACACTAAAAGCACCATAGTAGAACACAGATGAAGCTTCTAAGATGATGTAATAGCCAGTAAGAAATAGTACAATTCAAGTTTTAGGTATCGATTATTGACTTTTTAGCTGGCTTTGGTGCCTTGGACATGAGCTAGGACCTTAAGATTCTGCATGAAAGGAGGACTAGCAGCCGCGTTGGATAGGAGAATGTGAAAAGTGTTCATATGTAGTAAAAACCCGAGAAATCCGTCCGTTTTCGTCATTTGTTATCGAATCGACTTAAAGCCAGATCGTCACATTGGTCGCTCTTCTCTCTGAAACGGTTGTACTTATCGTCTTCAAAGCTATGTCGCGTGCTGCGGTATGCGGAGACACTAAAAGCACCATAGTAGAACACAGATGAAGCTTCTAAGTTGATGTAATAGCCAGTAAGAAGTAGTACAATTCAAGTTTTAGGTATCGATTATTGATTTTTTGCTGGCTTTGGTGCCTTGGACATGAGCTAGGACCTTAAGATTCTGCATCAAAAGGAGGACTAGCAGCCGAGTTGCACGGGACAATGTGAAAAGTGTTCATATGTAGTAAAAACCTGAGAAATCCGTCCGTTTTCGTCATTTGTTATCGAATCGACTTAAAGCCAGATCGTCACATTGGCTGCTCTTCTCTCTGAAACGGTTGTACTTATCGTCTTCAAAGCTCTGTCGCGTGCTGCGGTATGCGGAGACACTAAAAGCACCATAGTAGAACACAGATGAAGCTTCTAAGATGATGTAATAGCCAGTAAGAAGTAGTACAATTCAAGTTTTAGGTATCGATTATTGACTTTTTAGCTGGCTTTGGTGCCTTGTACATGAGCTAGGACCTTAAGATTCTGCATGAAAGGAGGACTAGCAGCCGAGTTGCAGGGGAGAATGTGAAAAGTGTTCATATGTAGTAAAAACCTGAGAAATCCGTCCGTTTTCGTCATTTGTTATCGAATCGACTTAAAGCCAGATCGTCACATTGGCCGCTCTTCTCTCTGAAACGGTTGTACTTATCGTCTGCAAAGCTATGTCGCGTGCTGCGGTATGCGAGACACTAAAATCAACATAGTAGAACACAGATGAAGCTTCTAAGTTGATGTAATAGACAATAAGAAGTAGTACAATTCAAGTTTTAGGTATGGATTATTGACTTTTTAGCTGGCTTTGGTGCCTTGGGCATGAGCTAGGACCTTAAGATTCTGCATGAAAGGAGGACTAGCAGCCGAGTTGCACGGGAGAATGTGAAAGGTGTTTTTATGTAGTAAAAACCTGAGAAATCCGTCCATTTTCGTCATTTGTTGTCGAATCGACTTAAAGCCAGATCGTCACATTGGCCGCTCTTCTCTCTGAAACGGTTGTACTTATCGTCTGCAAAGCTATGTCGCGTGCTGCGGTATGCGGAGACACTAAAAGCACCATAGTAGAACACAGATGAAGCTTCTATGATGATGTAATAGCCAGTAAGAAGTAGTACAATTCAAGTTTTAGGTATCGATTATTGACTTTTTAGCTGGCTTTGGTGCCTTGGACATGAGCTAGGACCTTAAGATTCTGCATGAAAGGAGGACTAGCAGCCGCGTTGGATGGGAGAATGTGAAAAGTGTTCATATGTAGTAAAAACCTGAGAAATCCGTCCGTTTTCGTCATTAGTTATCGAATCGACTTAAAGCCAGATCGTCACATTGGCTGCTCTTCTCTCTGAAACGGTTACACTTAGCGTCTGGAAAGCTTTGTCGCGTGCTGCGGTATGCGGAGACACTAAAAGCACCATAGTAGAACACAGATGAAGCTTCTAAGATGATGTAATAGCCAGTAAGAAGTAGTACAATTTAAGTTTTAGGTACTGATTATTGACTTTTTAGCTGGCTTTGGTGCCTTGGACATGAGCTAGGACCTTAAGATTCTGCATGAAAGTAGGACTAGCAGCCGAGTTGCACGGGAGAATGTGAAAAGTATTCATATGTAGTAAAAACCTGAGAAATCCGTCCGTTTTCGTCATTTGTTATCGAATCGACTTAAAGCCAGATCGTCACATTGGCCGCTCTTCTCTCTGAAACGGTTGTACTTATCGTCTGCAAAGCTATGTCGCGTGCTGCGGTATGCGGAGACACTAAAATCAACATAGTAGAACACAGATGAAGCTTCTAAGTTGATGTAATAGACAATAAGAAGTAGTACAATTCAAGTTTTAGGTATGGATTATTGACTTTTTAGCTGGCTTTGGTGCCTTGGGCATGAGCTAGGACCTTAAGATTCTGCATGAAAGAAGTACTAGCAGCCAAGTTGCACGGGAGAATGTGAAAGGTGTTTTTATGTAGTAAAAACCTGAGAAATCCGTCCGTTTTCGTCATTTGTTATCGAATCGACTTAAAGCCAGATCGTCACATTGGCCGCTCTTCTCTCTGAAACGGTTGTACTTATCGTCTGCAAAGCTATGTCGCGTGCTGCGGTATGCGGAGACACTAAAAGCACCATAGTAGAACACAGATGAAGCTTCTATGATGATGTAATAGCCAGTAAGAAGTAGTACAATTCAAGTTTTAGGTATCGATTATTGACTTTTTAGCTGGCTTTGGTGCCTTGGACATGAGCTAGGACCTTAAGATTCTGCATTAAAGGAGGACTAGCAGCCGAGTTGCACGGGAGAATGTGAAAAGTATTCATATGTAGCAAAAACCTGAGAAATCCGTCCGTTTTCGTCATTTGTTATCGAATCGACTTAAAGCCAGATCGTCACATTGGCCGCTCTTCTCTCTGAAACGGTTGTACTTATCGTCTTCAAAGCTATGTCGCGTGCTGCGGTATGCGGAGACACTAAAAGCACCATAGTAGAACACAGATGAAGCTTCTAAGTTGATGTAATAGCCAGTAAGAAGTAGTACAATTCAAGTTTTAGGTATGGATTATTGACTTTTTAGCTGGCTTTGGTGCCTTGGGCATGAGCTAGGACCTTAAGATTCTGCATGAAAGGAGGACTAGCAGCCGAGTTGCACGGGAGAATGTGAAAGGTGTTCATATGTAGTAAAAACCTGAGAAATCCGTCCGTTTTCGTCATTTGTTATCGAATCGACTTACAGCCAGATCGTCACATTGGTCGCTCTTCTCTCTGAAACGGATGTACTTATCGTCTGCAAAGCTATGTCGCGTGCTGCGGTATGTGGAGACACTAAAAGCACCATAGTAGAACACAGATGAAGCTTCTATGATGATGTAATAGCCAGTAAGAAGTAGTACAATTCAAGTTTTAGGTATCGACTATTGACTTTTTAGCTATCTTTGGTGCCTTGCACATGAGCTAGGACCTTAAGATTCTGCATGAAAGGAGGACTAGCAGCCGAGTTGCACGGGAGAATGTGAAAAGTATTCATATGTAGTAAAAACCTGAGAAATCCGTCCGTTTTCGTCATTTGTTATCGAATCGACTTAAAGCCAGATCGTCACATTGGCCGCTCTTCTCTCTGAAACGGTTGTACTTATCGTCTTCAAAGCTCTGTCGCGTGGTGCGGTATGCGGAGACACTAAAAGCACCATAGTAGAACACAGATGAAGCTTCTAAGTTGATGTAATAGCCAGTAAGAAGTAGTGCAATTCAAGTTTTAGGTATCGATTATTGATTTTTTAGCTGGCTTTGGTGCCTTGGACATGAGCTAGGACCTTAAGATTCTGCATCAAAAGGAGGACTAGCAGCCGAGTTGCACGGGACAATGTGAAAAGTGTTCATATGTAGTAAAAACCTGAGAAATCCGTCCGTTTTCGTCATTTGTTATCGAATCGACTTAAAAAAAATCGTCACATTGGCTGCTCTTCTCTCTGAAACGGTTGTACTTATCGTCTGGAAAGCTTTGTCGCGTGCTGCGGTATGCGGAGACACTAAAAGCACCATAGTAGAACACAGATGAAGCTTCTAAGATGATGTAATAGCCAGTAAGAAGTAGTACAATTCAAGTTTTAGGTATCGATTATTGACTTTTTAGCTGGCTTTGGTGCCTTGTACATGAGCTAGGACCTTAAGATTGTCCATGAAAGGAGGACTAGCAGCCGGGTTGCAGGGGAGAATGTGAAAAGTGTTCATATGTAGTAAAAACCTGAGAAATCCGTCCGTTTTCGTCATTTGTTATCGAATCGACTTAAAGCCAGATCGTCACATTGGCCGCTCTTCTCTCTGAAACGGTTGTACTTATCGTCTGCAAAGCTATGTCGCGTGCTGCGTTATGCGGAGACACTAAAATCAACATAGTAGAACACAGATGAAGCTTCTAAGTTGATGTAATAGACAATAAGAAGTAGTACAATTCAAGTTTTAGGTATGGATTATTGACTTTTTAGCTGGCTTTGGTGCCTTGGGCATGAGCTAGGACCTTAAGATTCTGCATGAAAGGAGGACTAGACGCCGAGTTGCACGGGAGAATGTGAAAGGTGTTCATATGTAGTAAAAACCTGAGAAATCCGTCCGTTTTCGTCATTTGTTATCGAATCGACTTAAAGCCAGATCGTCACATTGGCCGCTCTTCTCTCTGAAACGGTTGTACTTATCGTCTGCATAGCTATGTCGCGTGCTGCGGTATGCGGAGACACTAAAAGCACCATAGTAGAACACAGATGAAGCTTCTATGATGATGTAATAGCCAGTAAGAAGTAGTACAATTCAAGTTTTCGGTATCGATTATTGACTTTTTAGCTGGCTTTGGTGCCTTGGACATGAGCTAGGACCTTAAGATTCTGCATGAAAGGAGGACTAGCAGCCGCGTTGGATGGGAGAATGTGAAAAGTGTTCATATGTAGTAAAAACCTGAGAAATCCGTCCGTTTTCGTCATTAGTTATCGAATCGACTTAAAGCCAGATCGTCACATTGGCTGCTCTTCTCTCTGAAACGGTTACACTTAGCGTCTGGAAGGCTTTGTCGCGTGCTGCGGTATGCGGAGACACTAAAAGCACCATAGTAGAACACAGATGAAGCTTCTAAGATGATGTAATAGCCAGTAAGAAGTAGTACAATTTAAGTTTTAGGTACTGATTATTGACTTTTTAGCTGGCTTTGGTGCCTTGGACATGAGCTAGGACCTTAAGATTCTGCATGAAAGGAGGACTAGCAGCCGAGTTGCATGGGGGAATGTTAAAAGTGTTCATATGTAGTAAAAACCTGAGAAATCCGTCCGTTTTCGTCATTTGTTATCGAATCGACTTAAAGCCAGATCGTCACATTGGCCCCTCTTTTCTCTGAAACGGTTGTACTTATCGTCTGCAAAGCTATGTCGCGTACTGCGGTGTGCGGAGACACTAAAAGCACCATGGTAGAACACAGATGAAGCTTCTACGTTGATGTAACAGCCAGTAAGATGTAGTACAATTCAAGTTTTAGGTATCGATTATTGACTTTTTAACTGGCTTTGGTGCCTTGGACATGAGCTAGGACCTTAAGATTCTGCATGAAAGGAGGACTAGCAGCCGAGTTGCACGGGAGAATGTGAAAAGTATTCATATGTAGTAAAAACCTGAGAAATCCGTCCGTTTTCGTCATTTGTTATCGAATCGACTTAAAGCCCGATCGTCACATTGGCCGCTCTTCTCTCTGAAACGGTTGTACTTATCGTCTGGAAAGCTATGTCGCGTCCTGCAGTATGCGGAGACACTAAAAGCACCATAGTAGAACACAGATGAAGCTTCTAAGTTGATGTAATAGCCAGTAAGAAGTAGTACAATTCAAGTTTTAGGTATCGATTATATACTTTTTAGCTGGCTTTGGTGCCTTGGACATGAGCTAGGACCTTAAGATTCTGCATGAAAGTAGGACTAGCAGCCGAGTTGCACGGGAGAATGTGAAAAGTATTCATATGTAGTAAAAACCTGAGAAATCCGTCCGTTTTCGTCATTTGTTATCGAATCGACTTAAAGCCAGATCGTCACATTGGCCGCTCTTCTCTCTGAAACGGTTGTACTTATCGTCTGCAAAGCTATGTCGCGTGCTGCGGTATGCGGAGACACTAAAATCAACATAGTAGAACAGAGATGAAGCTTCTAAGTTGATGTAATAGACAATAAGAAGTAGTACAATTCAAGTTTTAGGTATGGCTTATTGACTTTTTAGCTGGCTTTGGTGCCTTGGGCATGAGCTAGGACCTTAAGATTCTGCATGAAAGAAGTACTAGCAGCCAAGTTGCACGGGAGAATGTGAAAGGTGTTTTTATGTAGTAAAAACCTGAGAAATCCGTCCGTTTTCGTCATTTGTTATCGAATCGACTTAAAGCCAGATCGTCACATTGGCCGCTCTTCTCTCTGAAACGGTTGTACTTATCGTCTGCAAAGCTATGTCGCGTGCTGCGGTATGTGGAGACACTAAAAGCACCATAGTAGAACACAGATGAAGCTTCTATGATGATGTAATAGCCGGTAAGAAGTAGTACAATTCAAGTTTTAGGTATCGACTATTGACTTTTTAGCTATCTTTGGTGCCTTGGACATGAGCTAGGACCTTAAGATTCTGCATGAAAGGAGGACTAGCAGCCGAGTTGCACGGGAGAATGTGAAAAGTATTCATATGTAGTAAAAACCTGAGAAATCCGTCCGTTTTCGTCATTTGTTATCGAATCGACTTAAAGCCAGATCGTCACATTGGCCGCTCTTCTCTCTGAAACGGTTGTACTTATCGTCTTCAAAGCTCTGTCGCGTGCTGCGGTATGCGGAGACACTAGAAGCACCATAGTAGAACACAGATGAAGCTTCTAAGTTGATGTAATAGCCAGTAAGAAGTAGTACAATTCAAGTTTTAGGTATCGATTATTGATTTTTTAGCTGGCTTTTGTGCCTTGGACATGAGCTAGGACCTTAAGATTCTGCATCAAAAGGAGGACTAGCAGCCGAGTTGCACGGGACAATGTGAAAAGTGTTCATATGTAGTAAAAACCTAAGAAATCCGCCCGTTTTCGTCATTTGTTATCGAATCGACTTAAAAAAAATCGTCACATTGGCTGCTCTTCTCTCTGAAACGGTTGTACTTATCGTCTGGAAAGCTTTGTCGCGTGCTGCGGTATGCGGAGACACTAAAAGCACCATAGTAGAACACAGATGAAGCTTCTAAGATGATGTAATAGCCAGTAAGAAGTAGTACAATTCAAGTTTTAGGTATCGATTATTGACTTTTTAGCTGGCTTTGGTGCCTTGTACATGAGCTAGGACCTTAAGATTGTCCATGAAAGGAGGACTAGCAGCCGAGTTGCAGGGGAGAATGTGAAAAGTGTTCATATGTAGTAAAAACCTGAGAAATCCGTCCGTTTTCGTCATTTGTTATCGAATCGACTTAAAGCCAGATCGTCACATTGGCCGCTCTTCTCTCTGAAACGGTTGTACTTATCGTCTGCAAAGCTATGTCGCGTGCTGCGTTATGCGGAGACACTAAAATCAACATAGTAGAACACAGATGAAGCTTCTAAGTTGATGTAATAGACAATAAGAAGTAGTACAATTCAAGTTTTAGGTATGGATTATTGACTTTTTAGCTGGCTTTGGTGCCTTGGGCATGAGCTAGGACCTTAAGATTCTGCATGAAAGGAGGACTAGATGCCGAGTTGCACGGGAGAATGTGAAAGGTGTTCATATGTAGTAAAAACCTGAGAAATCCGTCCGTTTTCGTCATTTGTTATCGAATCGACTTAAAGCCAGATCGTCACATTGGCCGCTCTTCTCTCTGAAACGGTTGTACTTATCGTCTGCATAGCTATGTCGCGTGCTGCGGTATGCGGAGACACTAAAAGCACCATAGTAGAACACAGATGAAGCTTCTATGATGATGTAATAGCCAGTAAGAAGTAGTACAATTCAAGTTTTCGGTATCGATTATTGACTTTTTAGCTGGCTTTGGTGCCTTGGACATGAGCTAGGACCTTAAGATTCTGCATGAAAGGAGGACTAGCAGCCGCGTTGGATGGGAGAATGTGAAAAGTGTTCATATGTAGTAAAAACCTGAGAAATCCGTCCGTTTTCGTCATTAGTTATCGAATCGACTTAAAGCCAGATCGTCACATTGGCTGCTCTTCTCTCTGAAACGGTTGTACTTATCGTCTGCAAAGCTATGTCGCGTGCTGCGGTATGCGGAGACACTAAAATCAACATAGTAGAACACAGATGAAGCTTCTAAGTTGATGTAATAGACAATAAGAAGTAGTACAATTCAAGTTTTAGGTATGGATTATTGACTTTTTAGCTGGCTTTGGTGCCTTGGGCATGAGCTAGGACCTTAAGATTCTGCATGAAAGAAGTACTAGCAGCCAAGTTGCACGGGAGAATGTGAAAGGTGTTTTTATGTAGTAAAAACCTGAGAAATCCGTCCGTTTTCGTCATTTGTTATCGAATCGACTTAAAGCCAGATCGTCACATTGGCCGCTCTTCTCTCTGAAACGGTTGTACTTATCGTCTGCAAAGCTATGTCGCGTGCTGCGGTATGCGGAGACACTAAAAGCACCATAGTAGAACACAGATGAAGCTTCTATGATGATGTAATAGCCAGTAAGAAGTAGTACAATTCAAGTTTTAGGTATCGATTATTGACTTTTTAGCTGGCTTTGGTGCCTTGGACATGAGCTAGGACCTTAAGATTCTGCATTAAAGGAGGACTAGCAGCCGAGTTGCACGGGAGAATGTGAAAAGTATTCATATGTAGCAAAAACCTGAGAAATCCGTCCGTTTTCGTCATTTGTTATCGAATCGACTTAAAGCCAGATCGTCACATTGGCCGCTCTTCTCTCTGAAACGGTTGTACTTATCGTCTTCAAAGCTATGTCGCGTGCTGCGGTATGCGGAGACACTAAAAGCACCATAGTAGAACACAGATGAAGCTTCTAAGTTGATGTAATAGCCAGTAAGAAGTAGTACAATTCAAGTTTTAGGTATGGATTATTGACTTTTTAGCTGGCTTTGGTGCCTTGGGCATGAGCTAGGACCTTAAGATTCTGCATGAAAGGAGGACTAGCAGCCGAGTTGCACGGGAGAATGTGAAAGGTGTTCATATGTAGTAAAAACCTGAGAAATCCGTCCGTTTTCGTCATTTGTTATCGAATCGACTTACAGCCAGATCGTCACATTGGTCGCTCTTCTCTCTGAAACGGTTGTACTTATCGTCTGCAAAGCTATGTCGCGTGCTGCGGTATGTGGAGACACTAAAAGCACCATAGTAGAACACAGATGAAGCTTCTATGATGATGTAATAGCCAGTAAGAAGTAGTACAATTCAAGTTTTAGGTATCGACTATTGACTTTTTAGCTATCTTTGGTGCCTTGGACATGAGCTAGGACCTTAGGATTCTGCATGAAAGGAGGACTAGCAGCCGAGTTGCACGGGAGAATGTGAAAAGTATTCATATGTAGTAAAAACCTGAGAAATCCGTCCGTTTTCGTCATTTGTTATCGAATCGACTTAAAGCCAGATCGTCACATTGGCCGCTCTTCTCTCTGAAACGGTTGTACTTATCGTCTTCAAAGCTCTGTCGCGTGCTGCGGTATGCGGAGACACTAAAAGCACCATAGTAGAACACAGATGAAGCTTCTAAGTTGATGTAATAGCCAGTAAGAAGTAGTACAATTCAAGTTTTAGGTGTCGATTATTGATTTTTTAGCTGGCGTTGGTGCCTTGGACATGAGCTAGGACCTTAAGATTCTGCATCAAAAGGAGGACTAGCAGCCGAGTTGCACGGGACAATGTGAAAAGTGTTCATATGTAGTAAAAACCTGAGAAATCCGTCCGTTTTCGTCATTTGTTATCGAATCGACTTAAAAAAACTCGTCACATTGGCTGCTCTTCTCTCTGAAACGGTTGTACTTATCGTCTGGAAAGCTTTGTCGCGTGCTGCGGTATGCGGAGACACTAAAAGCACCATAGTAGAACACAGATGAAGCTTCTAAGATGATGTAATAGCCAGTAAGAAGTAGTACAATTCAAGTTTTAGGTATCGATTATTGACTTTTTAGCTGGCTTTGGTGCCTTGTACATGAGCTAGGACCTTAAGATTGTCCATGAAAGGAGGACTAGCAGCCGGGTTGCAGGGGAGAATGTGAAAAGTGTTCATATGTAGTAAAAACCTGAGAAATCCGTCCGTTTTCGTCATTTGTTATCGAATCGACTTAAAGCCAGATCGTCACATTGGCCGCTCTTCTCTCTGAAACGGTTGTACTTATCGTCTGCAAAGCTATGTCGCGTGCTGCGTTATGCGGAGACACTAAAATCAACATAGTAGAACACAGATGAAGCTTCTAAGTTGATGTAATAGACAATAAGAAGTAGTACAATTCAAGTTTTAGGTATGGATTATTGACTTTTTAGCTGGCTTTGGTGCCTTGGGCATGAGCTAGGACCTTAAGATTCTGCATGAAAGGAGGACTAGATGCCGAGTTGCACGGGAGAATGTGAAAGGTGTTCATATGTAGTAAAAACCTGAGAAATCCGTCCGTTTTCGTCATTTGTTATCGAATCGACTTAAAGCCAGATCGTCACATTGGCCGCTCTTCTCTCTGAAACGGTTGTACTTATCGTCTGCATAGCTATGTCGCGTGCTGCGGTATGCGGAGACACTAAAAGCACCATAGTAGAACACAGATGAAGCTTCTATGATGATGTAATAGCCAGTAAGAAGTAGTACAATTCAAGTTTTCGGTATCGATTATTGACTTTTTAGCTGGCTTTGGTGCCTTGGACATGAGCTAGGACCTTAAGATTCTGCATGAAAGGAGGACTAGCAGCCGCGTTGCACGGGAGAATGTGAAATGTGTTCATGTGTAGTAGAAACCTGAGATATCCGTCCGTTTTCGTCATTTGTTATCGAATCGACTTAAAGCCCGATCGTCACATTGGCCGCTCTTCTCTCTGAAACGGTTGTACTTATCGTCTGCAAAGCTATGTCGCGTACTGCGGTGTGCGGAGACACTAAAAGCACCATGGTAGAACACAGATGAAGCTTCTAAGTTGATGTAACAGCCAGTAAGATGTAGTACAATTCAAGTTTTAGGTATCGATTATTGACTTTTTAGCTGGCTTTGATGCCTTGGACATGAGCTAGGACCTTAAGATTCTGCATTAAAGGAGGACTAGCAGCCGAGTTGCACGGGAGAATGTGAAAAGTATTCATATGTAGCAAAAACCTGAGAAATCCGTCCGTTTTCGTCATTTGTTATCGAATCGACTTAAAGCCAGATCGTCACATTGGCCGCTCTTCTCTCTGAAACGGTTGTACTTATCGTCTTCAAAGCTCTGTCGCGTGCTGCGGTATGCGGAGACACTAAAAGCACCATAGTAGAACACAGATGAAGCTTCTAAGTTGATGTAATAGCCAGTAAGAAGTAGTACAATTCAAGTTTTAGGTGTCGATTATTGATTTTTTAGCTGGCGTTGGTGCCTTGGACATGAGCTAGGACCTTAAGATTCTGCATCAAAAGGAGGACTAGCAGCCGAGTTGCACGGGACAATGTGAAAAGTGTTCATATGTAGTAAAAACCTGAGAAATCCGTCCGTTTTCGTCATTTGTTATCGAATCGACTTAAAAAAACTCGTCACATTGGCTGCTCTTCTCTCTGAAACGGTTGTACTTATCGTCTGGAAAGCTTTGTCGCGTGCTGCGGTATGCGGAGACACTAAAAGCACCATAGTAGAACACAGATGAAGCTTCTAAGATGATGTAATAGCCAGTAAGAAGTAGTACAATTCAAGTTTTAGGTATCGATTATTGACTTTTTAGCTGGCTTTGGTGCCTTGTACATGAGCTAGGACCTTAAGATTGTCCATGAAAGGAGGACTAGCAGCCGAGTTGCAGGGGAGAATGTGAAAAGTGTTCATATGTAGTAAAAACCTGAGAAATCCGTCCGTTTTCGTCATTTGTTATCGAATCGACTTAAAGCCAGATCGTCACATTGGCCGCTCTTCTCTCTGAAACGGTTGTACTTATCGTCTGCAAAGCTATGTCGCGTGCTGCGTTATGCGGAGACACTAAAATCAACATAGTAGAACACAGATGAAGCTTCTAAGTTGATGTAATAGACAATAAGAAGTAGTACAATTCAAGTTTTAGGTATGGATTATTGACTTTTTAGCTGGCTTTGGTGCCTTGGGCATGAGCTAGGACCTTAAGATTCTGCATGAAAGGAGGACTAGATGCCGAGTTGCACGGGAGAATGTGAAAGGTGTTCATATGTAGTAAAAACCTGAGAAATCCGTCCGTTTTCGTCATTTGTTATCGAATCGACTTAAAGCCAGATCGTCACATTGGCCGCTCTTCTCTCTGAAACGGTTGTACTTATCGTCTGCATAGCTATGTCGCGTGCTGCGGTATGCGGAGACACTAAAAGCACCATAGTAGAACACAGATGAAGCTTCTATGATGATGTAATAGCCAGTAAGAAGTAGTACAATTCAAGTTTTCGGTATCGATTATTGACTTTTTAGCTGGCTTTGGTGCCTTGGACATGAGCTAGGACCTTAAGATTCTGCATGAAAGGAGGACTAGCAGCCGCGTTGCACGGGAGAATGTGAAATGTGTTCATGTGTAGTAGAAACCTGAGATATCCGTCCGTTTTCGTCATTTGTTATCGAATCGACTTAAAGCCCGATCGTCACATTGGCCGCTCTTCTCTCTGAAACGGTTGTACTTATCGTCTGCAAAGCTATGTCGCGTACTGCGGTGTGCGGAGACACTAAAAGCACCATGGTAGAACACAGATGAAGCTTCTAAGTTGATGTAACAGCCAGTAAGATGTAGTACAATTCAAGTTTTAGGTATCGATTATTGACTTTTTAGCTGGCTTTGATGCCTTGGACATGAGCTAGGACCTTAAGATTCTGCATTAAAGGAGGACTAGCAGCCGAGTTGCACGGGAGAATGTGAAAAGTATTCATATGTAGCAAAAACCTGAGAAATCCGTCCGTTTTCGTCATTTGTTATCGAATCGACTTACAGCCAGATCGTCACATTGGTCGCTCTTCTCTCTGAAACGGTTGTACTTATCGTCTGCAAAGCTATGTCGCGTGCTGCGGTATGTGGAGACACTAAAAGCACCATAGTAGAACACAGATGAAGCTTCTATGATGATGTAATAGCCAGTAAGAAGTAGTACAATTCAAGTTTTAGGTATCGATTATTGATTTTTTAGCTGGCTTTGGTGCCTTGGACATGAGCTAGGACCTTAAGATTCTGCATCAAAAGGAGGACTAGCAGCCGAGTTGCACGGGACAATGTGAAAAGTGTTCATATGTAGTAAAAACCTGAGAAATCCGTCCGTTTTCGTCATTTGTTATCGAATCGACTTAAAAAAAGATCGTCACATTGGCTGCTCTTCTCTCTGAAACGGTTGTACTTATCGTCTGGAAAGCTTTGTCGCGTGCTGCGGTATGCGGAGACACTAAAAGCACCATAGTAGAACACAGATGAAGCTTCTATGATGATGTAATAGCCAGTAAGAAGTAGTACAATTCAAGTTTTAGGTATCGATTATTGACTTTTTAGCTGGCTTTGGTGTCTTGGAAATGAGCTAGGACCTTAAGATTCTGCATGAAAGGAGGACTAGCAGCCGAGTTGCATGGGGGAATGTTAAAAGTGTTCATATGTAGTAAAAACCTGAGAAATCCGTCCGTTTTCGTCATTTGTTATCGAATCGACTTAAAGCCAGATCGTCACATTGGCCCCTCTTTTCTCTGAAACGGTTGTACTTATCGTCTGCAAAGCTATGTCGCGTACTGCGGTGTGCGGAGACACTAAAAGCACCATGGTAGAATACAGATGAAGCTTCTAAGTTGATGTAACAGCCAGTAAGATGTAGTACAATTCAAGTTTTAGGTATCGATTATTGACTTTTTAGCTGGCTTTGGTGCCTTGGACATGAGCTAGGACCTTAAGATTCTGCATTAAAGGAGGACTAGCAGCCGAGTTGCACGGGAGAATGTGAAAAGTATTCATATGTAGCAAAAACCTGAGAAATCCGTCCGTTTTCGTCATTTGTTATCGAATCGACTTAAAGCCAGATCGTCACATTGGCCGCTCTTCTCTCTGAAACGGTTGTACTTATCGTCTGCAAAGCTATGTCGCGTGCTGCGGTATGCGGAGACACTAAAATCACCATAGTAGAACACAGATGAAGCTTCTAAGTTGATGTAATAGACAATAAGAAGTAGTACAATTCAAGTTTTAGGTATGGATTATTGACTTTTTAGCTGGCTTTGGTGCCTTGGGCATGAGCTAGGACCTTAAGATTCTGCATGAAAGGAGGACTAGCAGCCGAGTTGCACGGGAGAATGTGAAAGGTGTTCATATGTAGTAAAAACCTGAGAAATCCGTCCGTTTTCGTCATTTGTTATCGAATCGACTTACAGCCAGATCGTCACATTGATCGCTCTTCTTTTTGAAACGGTTGTACTTATCGTCTGGAAAGCTTTGTCGCGTGCTGCGGTATGCGGAAACACTAAAAGCGCCGTAGTAGAACACAGATGAAGCTTCTAAGATGATGTAATAGCCAGTAAGAAGTAGTACAATTCAAGTTTTAGGTACTGATTATTGACTTTTTAGCTGGCTTTGGTGCCTTGTACATGAGCTAGGACCTTAAGATTCTGCATGAAAGGAGGACTAGCAGCCGAGTTGCAGGGGAGAATGTGAAAAGTGTTCATATGTAGTAAAAACCAGAGAAAGCCGTCCCTTTTCGTCATTTGTTATCGAATCGACTTAAAGCCAGATCGTCACATTGGCCGCTCTTCTCTCTGAAACGGTTGTACTTATCGTCTGCAAAGCTATGTCGCGTGCTGCGTTATGCGGAGACACTAAAATCAACATAGTAGAACACAGATGAAGCTTCTAAGTTGATGTAATAGACAATAAGAAGTAGTACAATTCAAGTTTTAGGTATGGATTATTGACTTTTTAGCTGGCTTTGGTGCCTTGGGCATGAGCTAGGACCTTAAGATTCTGCATGAAAGGAGGACTAGCAGCCGAGTTGCACGGGAGAATGTGAAAGGTGTTCATATGTAGTAAAAACCTGAGAAATCCGTCCGTTTTCGTCATTTGTTATCGAATCGACTTAAAGCCAGATCGTCACATTGGCCGCTCTTCTCTCTGAAACGGTTGTACTTATCGTCTGCAAAGCTATGTCGCGTGCTGCGGTATGCGGAGACACTAAAAGCACCATAGTAGAACACAGATGAAGCTTCTATGATGATGTAATAGCCAGTAAGAAGTAGTACAATTCACGTTTTAGGTACTGATTATTGATTTTTTAGCTGGCTTTGGTGCCTTGGACATGAGCTAGGACCTTAAGATTCTGCATGAAAGGAGGACTAGCAGCCGAGTTGCATGGGGGAATGTTAAAAGTGTTCATATGTAGTAAAAACCTGAGAAATCCGTCCGTTTTCGTCATTTGTTATCGAATCGACTTAAAGCCAGATCGTCACATTGGCCCCTCTTTTCTCTGAAACGGTTGTACTTATCGTCTGCAAAGCTATGTCGCGTACTGCGGTGTGCGGAGACACTAAAAGCACCATGGTAGAACACAGATGAAGCTTCTGAGTTGATGTAACAGCCAGTAAGATGTAGTACAATTCAAGTTTTAGGTATCGATTATTGACTTTTTAGCTGGCTTTGGTGCCTTGGACATGAGCTAGGACCTTAAGATTCTGCATTAAAGGAGGACTAGCAGCCGAGTTGCACGGGAGAATGTGAAAAGTATTCATATGTAGCAAAAACCTGAGAAATCCGTCCGTTTTCGTCATTTGTTATCGAATCGACTTAAAGCCAGATCGTCACATTGGCCGCTCTTCTCTCTGAAACGGTTGTACTTATCGTCTGCAAAGCTATGTCGCGTGCTGCGGTATGCGGAGACACTAAAATCACCATAGTAGAACACAGATGAAGCTTCTAAGTTGATGTAATAGACAATAAGAAGTAGTACAATTCAAGTTTTAGGTATGGATTATTGACTTTTTAGCTGGCTTTGGTGCCTTGGGCATGAGCTAGGACCTTAAGATTCTGCATGAAAGGAGGACTAGCAGCCGAGTTGCACGGGAGAATGTGAAAGGTGTTCATATGTAGTAAAAACCTGAGAAATCCGTCCGCTTTCGTCATTTGTTATCGAATCGACTTACAGCCAGATCGTCACATTGGTCGCTCTTCTTTTTGAAACGGTTGTACTTATCGTCTGGAAAGCTTTGTCGCGTGCTGCGGTATGCGGAAACACTAAAAGCGCCGTAGTAGAACACCGATGAAGCTTCTAAGATGATGTAATAGCCAGTAAGAAGTAGTACAATTCAAGTTTTAGGTACTGATTATTGACTTTTTAGCTGGCTTTGGTGCCTTGGACATGAGCTAGGACCTTAAGATTCTGCATGAAAGGAGGACTAGCAGCCGAGTTGCACGGGAGAATGTGAAAAGTGTTCATATGTAGTAAAAACCTGAGAAATCCGTCCGTTTTCGTCATTTGTTATCGAATCGACTTAAAGCCAGATCGTCACATTGGCCCCTTTCTCTCTGAAACGGTTGTACTTATCGTCTGCAAAGCTATGTCGCGTACTGCGGTGTGCGGAGACACTAAAAGCACCATGGTAGAACACAGATGAAGCTTCTAAGTTGATGTAATAGCCAGTAAGATGTAGTACAATCAAGTTTTAGGTATCGACTATTGACTTTTTAGCTGGCTTTGGTGCCTTGGACATGAGCTAGGACCTTAAGATTCTGCATGAAAGGAGGACTAGCAGCCGAGTTGCACGGGAGAATGTGAAAAGTGTTCATATGTAGTAAAAACCTGAGAAAACCGTCCGTTTTCGTCATTTGTTATCGAATCGACTTAAAGCCAGATCGTCACATTGGCCGCTCTTCTCTCTGAAACGGTTGTACTTATCGTCTGCAAAGCTATGTCGCGTACTGCGGTATGCGGAGACACTAAAAGCACCATAGTAGAACACAGATGAAGCTTCTATGATGATGTAACAGCCAGTAAGAAGTAGTACAATTCAAGTTTTAGTTATCGATTATTGACTTTTTAGCTGGCTTTGGTGCCTTGGACATGAGCTAGGACCTTAAGATTCTGCATTAAAGGAGGACTAGCAGCCGCGTTGGATGGGAGAATGTGAAAAGTGTTCATATGTAGTAAAAACCTGAGAAATCCGTCCGTTTTCGTCATTTGTTATCGAATCGACTTAAAGCCAGATCGTCACATTGGTCGCTCTTCTCTCTGAAACGGTTGTACTTATCGTCTTCAAAGCTATGTCGCGTGCTGCGGTATGCGGAGACACTAAAAGCACCATAGTAGAACACAGATGAAGCTTCTAAGTTGATGTAATAGCCAGTAAGAAGTAGTACAATTCAAGTTTTAGGTATCGATTATTGATTTTTTAGCTGGCTTTGGTGCCTTGGACATGAGCTAGGACCTTAAGATTCTGCATCAAAAGGCGGACTAGCAGCCGAGTTGCACGGGACAATGTGAAAAGTGTTCATATGTAGAAAAAACCTGAGAAATCCATCCGTTTTCGTCATTTGTTATCGAATCGACTTAAAGCCAGATCGTCACATTGGCTGCTCTTCTCTCTGAAACGGTTGTACTTATCGTCTGGAAAGCTTTGTCGCGTGCTGCGGTATGCGGAGACACTAAAAGCACCATAGTAGAACACAGAAGAAGCTTCTAAGATGATGTAATAGCCAGTAAGAAGTAGTACAATTCAAGTTTTAGGTATCGATTATTGACTTTTTAGCTGGCTTTGGTGCCTTGGACATGAGCTAGGACCTTAAGATTCTGCATGAAAGGAGGACTAGCAGCCGAGTTGCAGGGGAGAATGTGGAAATTGTTCATATGTTGTAAAAACCTGAGAAATCCGTCCGTTTGCGTCATTTGTTATCGAATCGACTTAAAGCCAGATCGTCAAAATGGCCGCTCTTCTCTCTGAAACGGTTGTACTTATCGTCTTCAAAGCTATGTCGCGTGTTGCGGTATGCGGAGACACTAAAAGCACCATAGTAGAACACAGATGAAGCTTCTAAGTTGATGTAATAGCCAGTAAGAAGTAGTACAATTCAAGTTTTAGGTATCGATTATTGACTTCTTAGCTGGCTTTGGTGCCTTGGACATGAGCTAGGACCTTAAGATTCTGCATGAAAGGAGGACTAGCAGCCGAGTTGCACGGGAGAATGTGAAAAGTGTTCATATGTAGTAAAAACCTGAGAAATCCGTCCGTTTTCGTCATTTGTTATCGAATCGACTTAAAGCCAGATCGTCACATTGGCCGCTCTTCTCTCTGAAACGGTTCTACTTATCGTCTGCAAAGCTATGTCGCGTGCTGCGGTATGCGGAGACACTAAAAGCACCATAGTAGAACACAGATGAAGCTTCTAAGATGATGTAATAGCCAGTAAGAAGTAGTACAATTCAAGTTTTAGGTACTGATTATTTACTTTTTAGCTGGCTTTGGTGCCTTGGACAGAAGCTAGGACCTTAAGATTCTGCATGAAAGGAGGACTAGCAGCCGAGTTGCACGGGAGAATGTGAAAAGTATTCATATGTAGTAAAAACCTGAGAAATCCGTCCGTTTTCGTCATTTGATATCGAATCGACTTAGATCCAGATCGTCACATTGGTCGCTCTTCTCTCTGAAACGGTTCTACTTATCGTCTTCAAAGCTATGTCGCGTGCTGCGGTATGCGGAGACACTAAAAGCACCATAGTAGAACACAGATGAAGCTTCTAAGTTGATGTAATAGCCAGTAAGAAGTAGTACAATTCAAGTTTTAGGTATCGATTATTGATTTTTTAGCTGGCTTTGGTGCCTTGGACATGAGCTAGGACCTTAAGATTCTGCATCAAAAGGCGGACTAGCAGCCGAGTTGCACGGGACAATGTGAAAAGTGTTCATATGTAGAAAAAACCTGAGAAATCCATCCGTTTTCGTCATTTGTTATCGAATCGACTTAAAGCCAGATCGTCACATTGGCTGCTCTTCTCTCTGAAACGGTTGTACTTATCGTCTGGAAAGCTTTGTCGCGTGCTGCGGTATGCGGAGACACTAAAAGCACCATAGTAGAACACAGAGGAAGCTTCTAAGATGATGTAATAGCCAGTAAGAAGTAGTACAATTCAAGTTTTAGGTATCGATTATTGACTTTTTAGCTGGCTTTGGTGCCTTGGACATGAGCTAGGACCTTAAGATTCTGCATGAAAGGAGGACTAGCAGCCGAGTTGCAGGGGAGAATGTTTAAATTGTTCATATGTAGTAAAAACCTGAGAAATCCGTCCGTTTTCGTCATTTGTTATCGAATCGACTTAAAGCCAGATCGTCACATTGGCCGCTCTTCTCTCTGAAACGGTTGTACTTATCGTCTTCAAAGCTATGTCGCGTGCTGCGGTATGCGGAGACACTAAAAGCACCATAGTAGAACACAGATGAAGCTTCTAAGTTGATGTAATAGCCAGTAAGAAGTAGTACAATTCAAGTTTTAGGTATCGATTATTGACTTCTTAGCTGGCTTTGGTGCCTTGGACATGAGCTAGGACCTTAAGATTCTGCATGAAAGGAGGACTAGCAGCCGAGTTGCACGGGAGAATGTGAAAAGTGTTCATATGTAGTAAAAACCTGAGAAATCCGTCCGTTTTCGTCATTTGTTATCGAATCGACTTAAAGCCAGATCGTCACATTGGCCGCTCTTCTCTATGAAACGGTTGTACTTATCGTCTGCAAAGCTATGTCGCGTGCTGCGGTATGCGGAGACACTAAAAGCACCATAGTAGAACACAGTTGAAGCTTCTAAGTTGATGTAATAGCCAGTACGAAGCAGTACAATTCAAGTTTTAGTTATCGATTATTGACTTTTTAGGCGATTTTCGTGCCTTGGACATGAGCTAGGACCTTACCAACTTGCATGAATGGAGGACTAGCAGCCGCGTTGCACGGGAGAATGTAAAAAGAGTTCATATGTAGTGAAAACGTGAGAAATCCGACCGTTTTCGTCATTTGCTATCGAATCGACTAAATGCCAGATCGTCATATTGGCGGCTCTTCTCTCGAAAACGGTTACATTTATCGTGTGCAACGCTATGTCGCGTGCTGCGTTATGCGGAGACACTAAACGCACCATAACAGAACACAAAAGAAGCTTCTAAATTGGTGTGACAGCTAGTCCGAAGCAGTACATTTCAAGTTTCAGTTATCGATTATTGACTTTTTAAACGGCTTTGGTGCCTTGGACATGAGCTAGGACCTTAAGATTTTGCATAAAGGTAGGTCTAGTAGCCGCGTTGCACTGTGGAATGTGAAAACTGTTCATACGTTGTGAAAACCTGAGAAATCCGCCCGTTTTCGTCATTTGCTATCGAATCGACTTAATGCCAGATCGTCATATTAGCCGGTATTCTCTCTGAAACGGTTACATTTATCGTGTGCAAAGCAATGCCGCTGCTGTGGTATGCGGAGACACTAAAAGCACCATAATAGAACACAGAAGAAGCTTCTAAGTTGATGAGATAGTCAGTACTAAGCAGTAATATTGAAGTTTTAGTTATCGATTATTGACTTTTCAGACGATTTTGGTGACTTGGGCATGAGCTAGGACCTTACGACCTTGCATGACGGGAGGTTTAGCAACCGCGTTGGACGGGGGAATGTGAAAAGTGTTCATATGTAGCGTAAACGTGAGAAATCCGCCCGTTTTCGTCATTTGCTATCGAATCGACTTAATGCCAGATCGCCATATTGGCAGCTCTTCACTCTGAAACTGTTACATTTATCGTGTGCAAAGCTATGTCGCGTGCTGTGGAATACGGAGACACTAGAAGCACTATAATAGAACACAGAAAAAGCTTCTAGGTTGATGTGATCGCCAGTACGAAGCAGTACAATTCAAGATTTAGTTACAGATTATTGACTTTTTAGACGATTTTGGTGCCATGTACATGCGCTAGGACCTTACGACCTTGCATGAAAGGAGTCTAGCAGCCGCGTTGCACGGGGGAATGTGAAAAGTGTTCATATGTAGTGAAATCCTGAGAAATCGGCTCGTTTTCGTCATTTGCTATCGAATCGACTTAATGCCAGATCGTCAAATTGGCCGCTCTTCTCTCTGAAATGTTTACATTTCTCGTGAGCAAAGCTATGAAAGTTATGTCGCGTGCTGCGGTATGCGGAAACACTAAAAGCTCTATAATAGAACACAGAATAAGCTTCTAGGTTGATGTGATAGCCAGTACGAAGCAGTACAATTCAAGATTTAGTTATCGATTATTGACTTTTTAGACGATATTTGTGCCTTGGACATGCGCTGGGACCTTAAGACCTTGCATGAAAGCAGTCTAGCTGCCACGTTGGACGGGGGAATGTGAAAAGTGTTCAAATGTAGTGAAATCCTGAGAAATCCACTCGTTTTCGTCATTTGCTATCGAATCGACTTAATGCCAGATCGTCATATTGGCCTCTCTTCTCTCTTAAACGGTTACATTTATCCTGTGCAAAGCTATGTCGCGTGCTGCGGTATGCGGAGACACTAAACGCACCATAACAGAACACAAAAGAAGCTTCTAAATTGGTGTGATAGCCAGTCCGAAGCAGTACATTTCAAGTTTCAGTTATCGATTATTGACTTTTTAAACGGCTTTGGTGCCTTGGACATGAGCTAGGACCTTAAGATTTTGCATAAAGGTAGGTCTAGTAGCCGCGTTGCACTGTGGAATGTGAAAACTGTTCATACGTTGTGAAAACCTGAGAAATCCGCCCGTTTTCGTCATTTGCTATCGAATCGACTTAATGCCAGATCGTCATATTGGCCGGTATTCTCTCTGAAACGGTTACATTTATCGTGTGCAAAGCAATGCCGCTGCTGTGGTATGCGGAGACACTAAAAGCACCATAATAGAACACAGAAGAAGCTTCTAAGTTGATGAGATAGTCAGTACTAAGCAGTAATATTGAAGTTTTAGTTATCGATTATTGACTCTTCAGACGATTTTGGTGACTTGGGCATGAGCTAGGACCTTACGACCTTGCATGACGGGAGGTTTAGCAACCGCGTTGGACGGGGGAATGTGAAGAGTGTTCATATGTAGTGTAAATGTGAGTAATCCGCCCGTTTTCGTCATTTGCTATCAAATCGACTTAATGCCAGATCGCCATATTGGCAGCTCTTCACTCTGAAACGGTTACATTTATCGTGTGCAAAGCTTTGTCGCGTGCTGCGGTATGTGGAGACACTAAAAGCACGATAATAGAAAACATAAGAAGCTTCTAAGATGGTGTGATAGCCAAAACGAAGCATTACAATTCAATTTTTAGCTATCGATTGTTGACTTTTTAGACGGCTTTGGTGCCTTGGACATGAGCTTGGACGTTAAGATTTTGCATGAGGGAGTTCTGGCACCGGTCTTTCACGGGGGAATGTGAAATGTGTTCATATGTAGTGAAAACCTGAGAAATCCCCCCGTTTTGGTCATTTGCTATCGAATCGACTTCATGCCATATCGTCATATTGGACGCTCTTCTCTCGGAAACGATTATTTTTTTCGTGTGCAAAGCTATGTCGCGTGCTGTGGTTGCGGAGGCACTAGAAGCACCATAATAGAACACAGAAGAAGCTTCTAGGTTGATGTGATAGCCAGTACGAAGCAGTCCAATTCAAGTTTTAGTTAACGATTATTTACTTTTTAGACGGCTTTGGTGCCTTGGACATGAGCTAGGACCTTATGATTTTGCATGAAGGGAGTTCTAGCAGCCGCGTTGGATGGGGGTATGTGAAAGGTGTTCATATGTAGTGAAAACCTGAGAAATCGGCAAGTTTTCATCATTTGCTATCGAATCGACTTCATGCCATATCGTCATATTGGCCGCTCTTCTCTCGGAAACTATTATTTTTTTCGTGTTCAAAGCTATGTCGCGTGCTGTGGTATGTGGAGACACTGGAAGCACCATAATAGAACACAGAAGAAGCTTCTAGGTTGATGTGATAGCCAGTACGAAGCAGTACAATTCAAGATTTAGTTATCGATATTTGACTTTTTAGACGATATTGGTGCCTTGGACATGCGCTGGGACCTTACGACCTTGCATGAAAGCAGTCTAGCTGCCGCGTTGGACGGGGGAATGTGAAAAGTGTTCAAATGTAGTGAATTCCTGAGAAATCCCTTCGTTTTCGTCATTTGCTATCGAATCGACTTAATGCCAGATCGTCATATTGGCCGCTCTTCTCTCTTAAACGGTTACATTTATCGTGTGCAAAGCTATGTCGCGTGCTGCGGTATGCGGAGACACTAAGAGCACCATAATAGAACACAGAAGAAGCTTCTAAGTTGATGTGATAGCCTGTACGAAGCAGTACAATTCAAGTTTTATTTATCGATTATTGAATTTTTAGACGATTTTGTGCCTTGGACATGGGCTAGGACTTTGTGACCTTGCATGAAGGGAGGTCTAGCATCCGCGTTGCACGGGGGAATGTGAAAAGAGTTCATATGTAGTGAAAACCTGAGAAATCCCCCCGTTTTCGTCATTTGCTATCGAATCGACTAAATGCCAGATCGTCATATTGCCCGCTCTTCTCTCTGAAACGGTTACATTAATCGTGTGCAACGCTATGTCGCGTGCTGCGGTATGCGGAGACACTAAAAGCACCATAACAGAACTCAAAAGAAGCTTCTAAATTGGTGTGATAGCCAGTCCGAAGCAGTACATTTCAAGTTTCAGTTATCGATTATTGACTTTTTAAACGGCTTTGGTGCCTTGGACATGAGCTAGGACCTTAAGATTTTGCATAAAGGTAGGTCTAGTAGACGCGTTGCACTGGGGAATGTGAAAAGTGTTGATACGTTGAGAAAACCTGAGAAATCCGCCCGTTTTCGTCATTTGCTATCGAATCAAATTAATGACAGATCGTCATATTGGCCGGTATTCTCTCTGAAACGGTTACATTTATCGTGTGCAAAGCAATGCCGCTGCTGTGGTATGCGGAGACACTAAAAGCAACATAATAGAACACAGAAGAAGCTTCTAAGTTGATGAGATAGTCAGTCCTAAGCAGTACAATTGAAGTTTTAGTTATCGATTATTGACTTTTCAGACGATTTTGGTGACTTGGTCATGAGCTAGGACCTTACGACCTTGCATGACGGTAGGTTTAGCAACCGCGTTGGACGGGGGAATGTGAAAAGTGTTCATATGTAGTGTAAACGTGAGAAATCCGCCCTTTTTCGTCATTTGCTATCGAATCGACTTAATGCCAGATCGTCATATTGGCAGCTCTTCACTCTGAAACGGTTACATTTATCGTGTGAAAAGCTATGTCGCGTGATGTGGTATGCGGAGACACTAGAAGCACCATAATAGAACACAGAAAAAGCTTCTAGGTTGATGTGATCGCCAGTACGAAGCAGTAAAATTCAAGATTTAGTTACAGATTATTGACTTATTAGACGATTTTGGTGCCATGTACATGCGCTAGGACCTTACGACCTTGCATGAAAGGAGTCTAGCAGCCGCGTTGCACGGGGGAATGTGAAAAGTGTTCACATGTAGTGAAATCCTGAGAAATTGGCTCGTTTTCGTCATTTGCTATCGAATCGACATGCCAGATCGTCATATTGGCCGCTCTTCTCTCTAAAACGGTTACATTAATCGTGTGCAAAGCTATGTCGCGTGCTGCGGTATGCGGAGACACTAAGAGCACCATAATAGAACACAGAAGAAGCTTCTAAGTTGACGTGATAGCCAGTAAGAAGCAGTACAATTCAAGTTTTAGTTATCGATTATTGACTTTTTAGATGGCTTTGGTGCCTTGGACATGAGCTGGGACCATAAGATTTTGGATGAAGGAGTTATAGCAGCCGCGTTGCACGGGGGAATGTGAAATGTGTTCATATGTAGTGAATACCTGAGAAATCAGCCCGTTTTCCTCATTTGCTATCGAATCGACTTAATGCCAGATCGTCATATTGCACGCTCTTCGCTTTGAAACGGTTACATTTGTCGTCTGCAAAGCAATGTCGCGTGCTGCGGTATGCGGAGACACTAAAAGCTCCATAATAGAACACAGAATAAGCTTCTAAGTTGAAGTGATAGAAAGTACGCAGCAGTACAATTCAAGTTTTAGGTATCGATTATTACCTTTTTAGACGGCTTCGGTGCCTTGGACATGATCCAGGACCTTGAGATTTTGCATGAAGCGAGTACTAGCAACCGCGTTGCACGGGGGAATGTGAAAAGTGTTCATATGTAGTGGAAACATGAGAAATCCGCCCAATTTCGTCATTTGCTATCGAATCGACTTTTGCCAGATCGTCATATTTGCCGCTCTTCTCTATGAAACGGTTACAATTATCGTGTGCAAAGCTATGTCGCGTGCTGCGGAATGCGGAGACACTACAAGCACCATAGTAGAACACAGAAGAAGCTTCTAACTTGATGTGATAGCTAGTACGAAACAGCAATTCAACTTTTAGTTATCGATTATTGATTTTTTAGACTGCTTTGGTGCCTTGGACATGAGCTAGAACATTACGATTTTGCATGAAGGGAGGTGTAGGGACCGCGTTGCACGGGGTAATGTGAAAAGTGTTCATATGTAGTGAAAACCTGACAAATCCGCCCGTTTTCGTCATTTGCTATCGAATCGACTTAGTGCCAGATCGACATATTACCCGCAATTATCTCTGAAACGGTTACATTTATCGTGTGCAAAGCTATGTCGCGTGCTGCGGTATGCGGAGACACTAAAAGCACCATAATAGAACACAGAGGAAGCTTCTATGTTGATGTGATAGCCAGTACGAAGCGGTACAATTCAGGTTTTAGTTATCGATTATTGACTTCTTAGACGGCTTTGGTGCCTTGGACATGAGCTAGGACCTTAAGATTTTGCATGAGGGAGTTCCAGCAGCCAAGTTGCACGGGGGAATGTGAAAAGTGTTCATTTGTAGTGAAAACCTGAGAAAACCGCCGATATCGTCATTTGCTATCGAATCGACTTAACGCCAAATCGTCATATTGGCCGCTCTTCTCTCTGAAACGGTTACATTTATCGTGTTCAAAGCTATGTCGCGTGCTGCGGTATGCGTAGACATTAAAAGCAACATAATAGAACACAGAAGAAGTTTCTAAGTTGATGTAATAGCCAGTACGAAGCAGTACAATTCAAGTTTTAGTTATCGATTATTGACTTTTTAGACGGCTTTGGTTCCTTTGAGATGAGCTAGGACCTTAAGATATTGCATAAAGGGATGACTAAGAGAAGCGATGCACGGGTGAATGTGAAAATTGTTCATATGTAGAGACAACCTGAGATATCCGAGCGTTTTCGTAATTTGCTATCGAATCCACTTAATTTCAGATCGTAATATTGCCCGCTATTCTCTCTGAAACCGTCACATGTATCGTGTACAAAGCTATGTCGCGTGCTGCGGTATGGAGAGACACTAAAAGCACCATAATAGAACACAGAAGATGCTTCTAAGTTGATGTGATAGCCAGTAAGAATCAGTGCAATTCAGGTTTTAGTTATCGATTATTGACTTCTTAGACGGCTTTTGTGCCTTGGACATGAGATAGGACCTTAAGATTTTGCATGAAGGGAGGTCTAGCAGCCGCATTGCACGGGGGAATGTGATAAGTGTTCATATGTTGTGAAACCCTAGAAATCCGCCCGTTTTCGTCATTTGCTATGGAATCGACTTTTGCCAGATCGTCATATTGGCCGCTCTTTTCTCTGAAACGGTTACATTTATCGTGTGCAAAGCTAAGTAGCGTGTTGCGGTATGCGGAGTCACTAAAAGCACCATAATAGAACACAGAAGAAGCTTCTAAGTTGATGTGATAGCCAGTACGTAGCAGTACAATTCAAGTTTTAGTTATCGATTATTGACTGTTTATACGGCTTTGGTGCCTTGGACATGAGCTAGGACCTTAAGATTTTGCATGAAGGGAGGTGTAGCAACCGCATTGGACGGGGAATGTGAAAAGTGTTCATATGTAGTGAAGACCTGAGAAATCCTTCCGTTTTCGTAATCTGCTATCGAATCGACTTAATGCCAGATCGTCATATTGGCCAGTAATCTCTCTGAAACGGTTACATTTATCGTGTGCAAAGCTATGTAACGTGCTGCGAAATGCAGAGATACTAAAAGCACCATAATGGAACACAGAAGATTATTCTAAGTTGATGTGATAGCCAGTACCAAGTAGTACAATTCAAGTTTTAGCTATCGATTATTGACTTTGTAGACAGCTTTGGTGCCTTGGGTATCAGCTAGCACCGTAAGATTTTCCGTCAAGGGAGGTCTAGCAGCCGCGTTGCACGGGTGAATGTGAAAAGTGTTCATATGTAGTGAAGACCTGAGAAATCCGTATGTTTTCGTCATTTGCTATCGAATCGACATTTCCAGATCGTCATATTGGCCGCACTTCTCTCTGAAACGGTTACATTTACCGTGTGCAAAGCTATGTCGCGTGCTGCGGTATGCGGAGACACTAAAAGCACCATAATAGAACACAGAAGAATCTTCGAAGTTGATGTGATAGCCAGTACGAAGCAGTACAATTCAAGTTTTAGTTATCGATTATTGAATTTTAGACAGCTTTGGTGCCTTGGACATGAGCTAGTACCTTGAGAATTTGCATGAATGGAGGTCTAGCAGCCGCGTTGCACGACGGAATTTGAAAAGTGTTCATATGTAGTGGAAACCGGAGAAATCCGCCCGTTTTCGTCATTTGCTATCGAATCGACTTAACGCCAGATCTTCGTATTGGCCGCTCAACGCTCTGAAACTGTTACATTTATCGTGTGCAAAGCTATATGGCGTGCTGCGGTATGTGGAGACACTAAATGCACCATAATAGAACACAGATGAAGCTTCTAAGTTAATGTGATAATCAGTACGATGCAGTACAATTCAAGTTTTAGTTATCGATTATTGAATTTTTAGACGGCTTCGGTGCCTTGGACATGAGCTAGGACATTACCATTTTGCATTAAGGGAGGTCTAGCGACCGCGTTGCACGGGGGAATGTGAAAAGTGTTCATATGTAGTGAAAACCTGAGAAATCCGCCCGTTTTCATCATTTGTAATCGAATCGACTTAATGCCAGATCGTCATATTGCCCGCTATTCTCTCTGAAACCGTTACATATATCGTTTGCAAAGCTATATCGCGTGCTGCGGTATGTGGAGACACTAAAAGCACCATAAAAGAACACAGATTAAGCTTCTAAGTTGATGTGATAGCCAAAACGAGTCAGTACAATTCAAGTTTTACCTATCGATTATTGACTTTTTAGACGGCGTTGGTGCCTTCGACATGAGCTAGGACCTTAAAATTTTGCATGAATGGAGATCTAGCAGCCGCGTTGCACGGGGGAATGTGAAAAGTGTTCTTATGTAGCGAAAACCTGAGAAATCCGCCCGTCTTCGTCATTTGCTGTCGATTCGAGTTTTGCCAGATCGTCATATTGGCCGGTTTTCACCCTGAGAAGGTTACATTTATCGTTAGGAAAGCTATGTCACGTGCTGCGGTATGCGGAGTCACTAAAAGCACCATAATAGATCAAAGACGAAGCTTCTAAGTTGATGTGATATCCAGTTCGAAGCAGTCCAATTCAAGTTTTAACTATCGATTATTGACTTTTTAGACGGCTTTCGTGGCTTGGACATGAGGTAGGTCCTTAAGATTTTGCATTAGGGAGGTCTAGCAGCCGCGTTTAACGGGGGAATGTGAGAAGTGTTCATATGTAGTGAAAACCTGGGAAATCCGCCCGTTCTCCTCATTTGCTATCGAATCGACGTTTGAAAGATCGTCGTATTGGCAGCTCTTCTCACTGAAACGGTTACATTTATCGTGTGCAAAGCTATGTCGCGTGCTGCGGTATGCGGAGACACTAAAACCTCCATAATAGAACACAGAAGAAGCTTCTAAGTTGATGTGATAGCCAGTTAGATGCAGTACAATTCCAGTTTTAGCTATCGATTATTGACTTTTTAGACGGCTTAGGTGCCTTGGACATGAGCTAGGACCTTAAAATTTTGCATGAAGGGAGATCCAGCAGCCGCGTTGCATGGAGTAATGTGAAGAGTGTTCATATGTAGTGAAAACCTGATAAACCCGCCCGTTTTCTTCATTTGCTATCGAATCGACTTAATGCCAGATCGTCATATTGGACGTACTTCTCTCTGAAACGGTTACATTTATAGTGTGCGAAGCTATGTCACGTGGTGCGGTATGCGGAGTCACTAAAAGCACCATAATAGATCAAAGAAGAAGCTTCTAAGTAGATGTGATAGCCAGTACGACGCAGTACAATTCAAGTTTTAATTTTTGAGTATTGACTTTTTAGACGGCTTTGTTGCCTCTGACGCGAGGTAGGACCGTAAGATTTTGCATGAAGGGAGGTCTAGCAGCCTTCATGCACTGGGGAATGTGAAAAGTGTTCATATGTAGTGAAAACCTGAGGAATCCGCCCGTTTTCGTCATTTGCCATCGAATCGACCTAATGCCAGATCGTCATATTTCGCGCTCCTCTCTCTGAAACGGTTACATTATTCGTGTGCAAAGCCATGTCGCGTGCTGCGTTATGCGGAGACACTAAAAGCACCATAATGGATCACAGAAGAAGCTTCTAAGTTGAAGTGATAGCCAGTAAGAAGCAGTACAAATCAAGTTTTAGTTATCGATATTGACTTCTTAGACGGCTTTGGTGCCTTGGACATGAGCTAGGACCTTAAGATTTTGCATGAAGGGAGGTCTAGCAGCCGTAATGCACTGGGGAATGTGAAGAGTGTTCATATGTAGTGAAAACCTGGGAAATGCACCCGTTTTCGTGATTTGCTATCGAATCGACATTTGCCAGATCGACATATTTTCGGCTCTTCTCTCTGAAACGGTGACATTTATCGTGTGCAAAGCTTTGTCGCGTGCTGCGGTATGCGGAGACACTAAAAGCACCATAATTGAACACAGAAGAAGGTTCTAAGTTGGTGTGATAGCCAAAACGAAGCAGTACAATTCAAGTTTTAGTTATCGATTATTGACCTTTTAGACGGTTATGGTGCATTGCACATGAGCTAGGACCTTAAGATTTTCCATGAAGGGACGTCTAGCAGCCGCGTTGCACGGCGGAATGTGAAAAGTGTTCATATGTAGTGAAAACCTGAGAAAT